>NC_066618.1:259165491-261784406 GCF_025201925.1 Gopherus flavomarginatus
CTCTGTTCCCCCTGAAAACCTTCCCTGGGGACCCCAAACCCAGGTCCCCTGGAGAGATCACAGACACAAGGTGAATAAACAGAGTTCCCTCCCCCTCTCTGTTCCCAATCCTGGAACAAAAAGTACTTTCCTATTCCCCCAGAGGGAATGCAAATCAGGCTAGCAATCCAACACACAGAAATCTCCCCGATTTCTTCCTCCCACCAATTCCCTGGTGAGTACAGACTCAATTTCCCTGAAGTAGAAGAACTCCAACAGGTCTTAAAGAAAGCTTTATATAAAAAGAAAGAAAAATACATACAAATGTTCTCTCTGTATTAAGATGATACAACACAGGGTCAATTGCTTAAAGAATATTGAATAAACAGCCTTATTCAAAAGAATACAAATCAAAGCACTCCAGCACTTATATTCATGCAAATACCAAAGAAAAGAAACCATATAACTTACTATCTGATCTCTTTGTCCTTACACTTAGAAACAGAAGACTAGAAAGTAGAAACTACTTCTCCAAAGCTCAGAGAAAGCAGGCAGACAGAAAAAAGACTCAGACACAAACTCCCTCCACCCAAAGTTGAAAAAATCCGGTTTCCTGATTGGTCCTCTGGTCAGGTGCTTCAGGTGAAAGAGACATTAACCCTTAGCTATCTGTTTATGACACGCCCCCCAAATTGCAGACAGTGGGGAAGCTCACTGGCGGCGATTTCCTTCTAGAACTTTAAAATAAACAGATTAATACAACACATGCACCTTTACATATACTCCTAAGTATATAACTAACAGACTTCTACATTTTAAGAACACTTTTTAACTACTGAATTCTGGGAAACTCTCACGGGAGAGTGCATCAGCAACTTTGTTAGAAGCTCCTGTGATGTGTTGAATTTCAAAATCAAAATCTTGGAGAGCTAAACTCCAACGAAGAAGTTTCTTGTTGTTCCCCTTGGCAGTATGAAGCCACTTTAGTGCAGCATGGTCAGTTTGTAGTTGGAACCGCCGTCCCCAACATATGGGCGTAGCTTTTCCAGGGCGTACACAATGGCATAGCATTCCTTTTCACTGACTGACCAGTGACTTTCCCTCTCAGACAGTTTCTTGCTGAGAAACACGACAGGATGGAAGTTGTGATCTGTTGCTTCCTGCATGAGCACTGCTCCTATACCACGCTCAGATGCATCTGTGGTTACTAGGAATGGCTTGTCAAAGTCCGGGGCCCTGAGCACAGGGTCAGACATGAGCGTCGCCTTAAGTTGGTAAAGGCCTTTTGACACTCATCAGTCCACTTAACTGCATTTGGCTGGGTCTTTTTGGTCAGGTCGGTCAGTGGGGCAGCGATTTGGCTGTAGTGTGGTACAAATCGCCTGTAGTATCCGGCCAAGCCTAAGAAGGATTGGACCTGCTTCTTGGACCTTGGGACAGCCACTTTTGGATAGCATCCACCTTGGCCTGTAGGGGTTTATGGTTCCTCGACCCACCTGGTGCCCCAGGTAAGTCACTCTGTTTTGGCCTATTTGACACTTTTTGGCCTTAACAGTTAGTCCGGCCTGCCTGATGCGCTCAAAGACCTTTTCCAGGTGTAGTAGGTGTTCGGGCCAGGAGTCTGAAAAAATGGCCACATCATCGAGGTAGGCAACTGAAAATTCTCCCAGTCCAGCTAGTAGACCATCTACCAGCCTCTGGAAGGTGGCGGGTGCATTTCGAAGGCCGAAAGGAAGGACATTGAATTCATACACCCCCGCATGGGTGACGAATGCTGACCTCTCCTTGGCAGGTTCATCTAGCGGTACTTGCCAGTACCCCTTGGTTAAGTCTATTGTAGAGATGAACTGGGCACGTCCCAACTTTTCCAATAGCTCATCGGTACGTGGCATTGGATAGTTGTCCGGACGAGTTACAGCATTTAGCTTACGGTAGTCCACGCAAAAGCGTATTTCCCCATCTGGTTTGGGTACCAGAACCACTGGAGATGCCCATGCACTGGTAGATGAGCGGATTATACCCATCTGTAGCATGTTCTGGATCTCCCGTTCTATAGCAGCTTGGGCATGAGGAGACACTCGGTAGGGTGGGGTTCTGATTGGGTGAGCATTACCTGTATCAATGGAGTGGTATGCCCGTTCAGTCCGTCCTGGGGTGGCTGAGAACAATGGGGCGAAGCTAGTGCACAGCTCCTTGATTTGTTGCCGCTGCAGACGTTCCAGGGTGGTTGAGAGGTTCACCTCTTCCACGCCACCGTCTTTTTTCCCGTCGTAGTAGACACCGTCAGGCCACTCAGCATCATCTCCCTGGACTGTAAACTGACAAACCTGTAAGTCTCTGGAATAGAAAGGCTTGAGAGAATTAACATGGTACACTTTAGGCTTTAGTGAGGAATTGGGAAATGCTATGAGGTAGTTTACAGCTCCCAGGCGCTCTTGGACCGTGAATGGCCCTTCCCATGATGCTTCCATCTTATGGGCCTGTTGCGCCTTCAAGACCATAACCTGGTCTCCTACCTTGAAGGAACGTTCTCTGGCATGTCTGTCATACCAGGCCTTTTGCTCTTCTTGAGCATCCTTTAGGTTCTCTCTAGCAAGGGCTAAAGAGTGTCGGAGGGTGCTTTGTAGGTTGCTTACAAAGTCCAGAATGTTAGTTCCTGGAGAAGGCGTAAACCCCTCCCATTGCTGCTTCACCAACTGTAATGGCCCCTTAACCTCGTGACCATACACAAGTTCAAATGGTGAAAACCCTAAACTGGGATGTGGTACAGCCCTGTAGGCAAACAGCAACTGCTGCAACACTAGGTCCCAATTATTGGAGAATTCGTTGATGAATTTTCGTATCATGGCCCCCAAAGTTCCATTGAACCTTTCCACCAGGCCATTGGTTTGATGGTGGTACGGGGTGGCAAACCAAGTGATTCACCCCATGAGTTTCCCACAGTTTTTCCATGGTCCCTGCAGGAAATTAGACCCTGAATCTTAAGGATGTCGGAGGGCCAACCTACCCTGGCAAAAGATGTCTGTTAAGGCCAGGCACACAGTGTTAGCCCTGGTGTTGCCTAGAGCTACTGCTTCTGGCCATCGGGTAGCAAAGTCCACTAAAGTCAGTACGTACTGCTTTCCTCTGGGCGTCTTTTTTGGGAAAGGGCCCAGAATATCCACAGCTACTCGCTGAAATGGGACCTCCATTATGGGGAGTGGCTGGAGAGGGGCCTTGACCTGGTCTTGAGGCTTTCCCACTCTTTGGCATACCTCACAAGACCGGACATACTTGGCAACGTCCTTGCCCATCCCCTCCCAGTGGAAGGACTTCCCCAACCGGTCCTTGGTTCTGTTCACCCCAGCATGGCCACTGGGATGATCATGGGGCTAAGCTTAAGAGCTTCCCCCGGTACTTAGTTGGAACCACCAACTTTTTTTGCGGCTGCCATTCTTCCCGGTGTCCACCAGAAAGAATTTCCTTGTATAAAAGTCCTTGGTCTATAACAAACCGGGATCGATTAGAAGAGCTGAGAGGCGGTGGGGTGCTCCGTGCCGCCGCCCACGCTTTCTGAAGGCTGTCATCTGCTTCCTGCTCAGTCTGGAACAGTTCCCTTGAGGCTGGGGTCACCAGTTTCTTCCTCAGACTGTGGACTTGGGCTTGGTCCCTCTGGGAAGCGATGTAGGTGATGGGGTTGTTTCCGTTGCTGGTGAACCGCTCTCCGCTGGTGCACCTGAGGGTATTTCAGGCTCTGGCTGAGCCTTTTGGGTATGGCTGTCTGTCGCTTCTGCCAGTTTTGGCTCGCTGGCGCCCTCTGGCGTTGAGTTTGAAGATGTAGTTGCACTTGCTGGTTCTGGTTGCTGTTCCAGTTCCGGGCCTGGGACTGGAGATGCTGTGGCTGTTTCAGTGGTAAGGCGATGGAATCCGGGTCCACTACCTCTGTCTGGGTCTCTGGTAACACAGACGGGGCCTCTGTGGACGGCTCAGGAACAGGAATGGGTCTGGAGCTTGCCTGGTTTGGCTACGTGTAACCATTCCACTCTCTTGGCCCGCCTCACCTGGTTGGCCAAGTCTTCCCCCTAGTAGCATGGGGATAGGATAAATTGTCATAGACTGCAAAGTCCACATTCCTGACCAGCCTTTGTACTGGACAGGCAGTTGAGCTGTAGGCAAGTCTACAGCTTTGTGACATGAAGGGGGTAAATTGTAACTTTGGCCTTTGGGTTGATGAATTTGGGGTCAACGAAGGATTGGTGGAATAGCTGACACTTGTGCCCCCATGTCTCTCCACGCAGTAACCTTCTTTCCGCCCACTCTCAAATTTTCCCTTCGCTCCAAGGGTATTTGAGAGGCATCCGGGCCTGGGGATCTTTGGTGTGATGGTGGTGTAATGAATTGCACTCGCATGGTGTTCTTTGGACAGTTGGCCTTGATATGTCCCAGTTCATTACACTTAAAGCATCTTCCATCTGATGGTGTACTGGGCCGAGGTGAGTTACTGGAGACTGGTGAGGTTGAAGGGTAGGGTATCTGTGGATTTACTTGGGGGGTAATGTGGGGTCTTTGGCTGTCCTCGGTTGTAGGGTTTATGGTCTGTGTGCCCCCTGGGGTAATCGTTCCCCTTGACAGTAGCTTTCTTGCTTTCTGCCAGTTCCATCCATTTGGCTCCAATCTCCCCCGCCTCAGCGATATCTTTGGGATTTCCATCTTGTATGTACCGTGTGAATGTCTTCAGGAACACCATCCAAGAACTGCTCCATTTGTATGAGGAGGTGCAGTTCTTCCAAGGTTTGAATGTTGTTTCCTGTTATCCAGGCCTCATAGTTTTTTGCAATGTAGTAGGCGTGTTTGGGAAATGACACCTCTGGTTTCCACTTTTGGGTTCTGAAACGCCGACGGGCATGATCTGGGGGTTATCCCCATTCTGTATCTGGCCTTGGTTTGAAAAAGTTTATAGTCATTCATTTGCTGCTTAGGCATTTCAGCTGCCACCTCTGCTAAAGGTCCACTGAGCTGTGACCTCAATTCTACCATGTACTGGTCTTCGGAATGCTGTACCCAAGACAGGCTCTTTCAAATTTTCCAAGAAGGCCTCGGTGTCATCACCTGCCTTGTAGGTGGGAATTTCCTGTGGCTGTGGAGCAATAATGGGCGCCTGGTTGTTAGGGTTGGCTGGCACATGCAGCCCAGCTTTTGCCAAGTCCAGTTCATGTTTTCTCTGTTTTTTCCTTCTCTTCATTCTCTTTTTGTTGTTTTTCCATTTCTTTTGTTGTTTTTTCCATTTCTTTTGGTGCTTTTCCATTTCTCGGCGGTGGGCCAACTCTTCTTCTTCTTGTTTCCTTCGGTGGGCGAACTCTTCTTCCTCTAGTTTTCTTTTGTGTGCTGCCTGTTTGATTTGTTCTTCTCTTTCTTTCATCTCCATCTCTTTTTGTTTTATTTCCAGTTCCTGTTTGTGTTTTTCCATCTCTCGCCGGTGTTCAGCTTCTTTGATTTGTTCTTCGGCCTCATTTTTGCCTTAGAAGTCATGGTTCCTGTTTTCTTGTGTTGGGGTGCCCTCCGGTGTTTATCTTCTGAACTGCAGGTTCTCTTGCCTCCTGAAGTCTGCCTAGCAACAGTGCCTTTAGCTAATCTTCAATGTTAAGTAAACCTGAAAAACCACTTTATTTGCATGCATATAGTGCTGGAACTTGCCTCCTAATGGGAGGGCTATTGCATGACAAAAGACCCTTAACAGTCTGGTAATGGCTTCTTGCTTAACATGCAAGCCACAACTGCCAGAGAGAGCAGAAAAAAAAAATTCTCTCTGGTTCCCTTTTAAAACCAACTGTTTCTCTCTGCTAAAAAGCCCTTAGCAGAGGAAGAGAAAATATAATATTCCTACTGGCTTCTGGATTCTGTCTATCCCTTAACCGCTGCACACCATATCATAACCTTAGTCCCAGATTTGGACCTTAGCGTCCAAAATATGGGGGTTAGCATGAAAACCTCCAAGCTTTGTTACTAGCTTGGACCTGGTACCTGCTGCCACCACCCAAAAAATTAGAGTGTTTTGGGGCACTCTGGTCCCCCTGAAAAACCTTCCTGGGGACCCCAAGACCCAAATCCCTTGAGTCTCACAACAAAAGGAAATAATCCTTTTTCCCTTCCCCCCTCTCTGTTCCCAGTGTTGGAAACAAAAAGTACTTTCCTATTCCCCCAGAGGGAATGCAAAATCAGGCTAGCAAATCCAACACACAGATCTCCCCGATTTCTTCCTCCCACCAATTCCCTGGTGAGTACAGACTCAATTTCCCTGAAGTAAAGAAAGAACTCCAACAGGTCTTAAAAGAAAGCTTTATATAAAAAGAAAGAAAAATACATACAAATGTTCTCTCTGTATTAAGATGATACAATACAGGGTCGATTGCTTAAAAGAATATTGAATAAACAGCCTTATTCAAAAAGAATACAAATCAAAGCACTCCAGCACTTATATTCATGCAAATACCAAAGAAAGAAACCATATAACTTACTATCTGATCTCTTTGTCCTTACACTTCGAAACAGAAGACTAGAAAGTAGAAACTACTTCTCCAAAGCTCAGAGAAAGCAGGAAGACAGACAAAAGACTCAGACACAAACTCCCTCCACCCAGAGTTGAAAAAATCCGGTTTCCTGATTGGTCCTCTGGTCAGGTGCTTCAGGTGGAAGAGACATTAACCCTTAGCTATCTGTTTATGACAGCCTCTACATCCATGGTGGCTAGGATGGTGTTTTCTGGGAGGTGACCAATGCATTGTAGTTTCCTCAGGAAATCAGTGGTGTCACAGAGGTAGCTGGGAGTGCTGGTGGCATAGGGTCTGAGTAGAGAGTCCATATATCCAGACAGTCCTTCAGTGAGAGTGCCAATGCCCGAGATGATGGGGCGTCCAGGATTTCCGGGTTTGTGGATCTTGGGTAGTAGATAGAATAACCCTGGTCGGGGCTCTAGGGGTATGTTGATTTCTTCTGGTGTTAGTGTAGGGAGTGTCCTGAGTACTTGCTGTAGTTTCTTAGTGTATTCCTCAGTGGGATCTGAGGGAAGTGGCCTGTAGAATTTGGTATTGGAGAGTTGTCTGGCGGTCTCCTTTTGGTAGTCAGACCTGTTCATGATGACAACGGCACCTCCTTTATCAGCCTCTTTGATGATAATGTCAGGGTGGTTTCTGAGGCTGTGGATGGCATTGCGTTCTGCACGACTTAGGTTGTGAGGCAAGCGATGTTGTTCCATGATTTCTGCCTGTGCACGCCAGCGGAAGCATTCAATGTATAGGTCCAGACTGTCATTTCGACCCTCAGGAGGAGTCCTACGCTACAATGCCCCTCTATGTACATCGGCCAAACTGGACAGTCTCTATGGAAAAGGATAAATGGACACAAATCAGACATTAGGAATGGCAATATACAAAAACCTGTAGGAGAGCACTTCAACCTCCCTGGCCACACTATAGCAGACCTTAAGGTGGCCATCCTGCAGCAAAAAAACTTCAGGACCAGACTTCAGAGAGAAACTGCTGAGCTTCAGTTCATCTGCAAATTTGACACCATCAGCTCAGGATTGAACAAAGACTGTGAATGGCTTGCCAACTACAGAACCAGTTTCTCCTCTCTTGGTTTTCACAGCTCAACTACTAGAACAGGGCCTCATCCTCCCTGATTGAACTGACCTCGTTATCTCTAGCTTGCTTGCTAGCATATATATACCTGCCCCTGGATACTTCCACCACATGCATCTGAAGAAGTGGGTATTCACCCACGAAAGCTCATGCTCCAAAAACGTCTGTTAGTCTATAAGGTGCCACAGGATTCATTATTATAAGTGTCTTCGTAAAACTCTGAACTCCTATTTTATCTATTTTAAAGTTTCCATCTGACTAGTGTAATTATAAAACTACATGGTGCTGGAAGTTGGTATGGTGGTGGGAGTAGATGGGTGGTGGTGATTTATATTGTGGTAACATGTAGAGAGGGTTTCCAGTCGTAAACTATGGCCTCACTGTGCTTAGCATTGCACAAACACGTTATAAAATGACTGTCTCTGCCTGGGGGACCCTACAATCTAAGTACATATTTACTAGTTATACATCCAAAAATAAGGTTAATCATGCTTTTCATGCTTAAGAGTTTAAACTGATCACTAAAGATTGCTAGGCATGCAGGAGGGACTAAATCTTTCACTTAGCATTAGTTACTAGTTCTTAGACACTAGCAGATGCAGGATACCAGACTTGATTAAACCAATGGTCTGAGCCAGTATGGCAAGTATTGTGGTCCTCGATTTATGCTTGTTTTAAACTAAAAAGCAGAACTATGAAAATCTTTAGACAACATGGGGCATATCTACCCTATGAATGCTTGTAGCACAATAGGTAGAAGCACCTTGTATGACTTTTCTAGTTTGATATTTTCATATAAATGTCCTTTTCTAATTGCATTTTAGGTTGTACTGGTCAGCGGACATCTGGACAGCTGGGATGTTGGGCAAGGAGCCATGGATGATGGTGGTGGAGCATTTATATCATGGGAAGCATTATCTCTTATTAAGGATCTTGGTAAATATTTATTTAAAGAAATGTTCTAATGTGTAAGACTTCCAGGACTCTCGGTATAATTTTTTTTAAACTGAAGATAGTCATCTGCTCCACCATTCTGAGCATAAATATTCACCATCCAGAAAAACAAATTAGTTACCTTCCCAAGCAAAAAAAAGAGTGCATAAAGAGTGCTTTGAACAGTCATAACCATCGCCAAAATGTAATGAAAGTTTGTAAATAAATGTATGTTAGAATAAGGACACTCTATGGGCTCTATATTATTGGCTTGACAGCTCAAATAATTAGAATACAATTTTCTAACTGTGTATGCACCATTTAAGTGGAGAGAGGGATACATTTTGAAGTAAAACCTACAGTCCCGCCGCTGGTAAAGTGAAGGAACAACATTCATGGAGTCTGGCTGTGATTGTCCTGGACACTAAGCTTTGGGAAAGACAGTAAAAAATGGAGAAGGAACTATTGACAGTCCCCCAGAGAGAAACCTTGTTGTGCTTTACAGTATTGTTGTAGCTGTGTCAGTCCCAGGGTATTAGAGAGACAAGGTTGGTGAAATAATATATCTTATTGGATCAACTTCTGTTGATCAGAGAGACAAGCTTTTGAGCTACTCAGAGCTCTTCCTCAGGTCTGGGAAAGGTACTTAGGCATTGTCTACACTATACAGTTTTGTTGACAAAATTTAGCTTTCATCGACAAAACAGTGGAGGTGTACACACTGCAATGCTCCTTCTGCCAACAAAACTCTCCTGCTTTGCCAACAAAATAAAATGAGACGCACGGAGCTTTTTATGGCAAAGTTATATTGACAAAGTGTTTGTGTAGACACTGTGCTTGGTGATGTCACTATAATTGGCCTCCATGAGATGTCCCACAATGCTCATCCTGACCACTCTGGTCAGAAGTTTGAACTGCACTGCCGCACAGTCGGGTATGCAGGCATTGTGCCCCCCTTCCCCCCTTAAAGGCCCAGGAATTTTTTAAATTCCACTTCCTGTTTGCGCAGCGTGGACAGCTCACATCGCATCTTCCCAGGTGACTGTGGTGGCTCCACACAGCAAACGCTCTCCCACTTGGACCACACTTGAGTTGTTGGATCTGCTGGCACTGTGGAGAGAAGAGGCCGTGCAGTCCCAGCTCTGCTCCAGCCATAAGAACTTCAGTACCTTCAGTACCTATAGTACCTACAGTCAGCTTTCTCTTGCTTGTTGGATAAGGGCTATGAACAGGACACACATCACTGCCATGCGAACATAAAGAAGCTACTCACAGTGCACTGCTCTCTGTCAATGGTAGAGTACCAACTGTAGACATGCTCCGCCAACAGAAGGAGCGTTGCGTGAACATGCACAAGCGATGTAATTATGCCAGTTTTTGACTGTCCGTACTTTAGGATTCCCTCAAAGTTAGGCCATAAAAGGTCTATAGCATCACAACTGTGAAAACTGGCTTGCGTAAAACACTTCTGCATTTTGGCCCCAATTCAGCAGAGCACTTAAGCATCTTCTACCATTCTTATTTAGGTGTCTAAGTCCCAAGTTAAGCGTATGCTTAAGTGCTTTAACCCATCAGATTGTGTACACTTTCTATAGAGTGCAGCTTTAAGTAATTTTTAAAGAGTGTAGTGAACAAATGACCAGTTATTCGTGAGTAACCAGCCACAGTTGTCTTCACAACTGTCCTATTTCTATGCTCAATGGTACACACACAAAGTAGGTGATAGTTCCAAATCATCTAAATGTTTGTTTAAAAATAAAAACAGCCCCCGTGATCCTCAACTATGGCTCAGTTTAACCTCCAGCCTTGCCTGTGAGGCTTTTAATGTTCCATAGTTCTAATGACAAGAGTATATATACTTGAAAAGCTCATCACTCCATGCTGAGCTCTTTATGGGGGAGAAGGATGTTAAGTGTTCTGTTATGCTATTAGCCACTCATATACTACAATGACGACAAGTGCCAGACACGTCTATAAATAAATAAATGCATCTTTCATTTTGCTTATTTGAAACCCTTCCCTCTTGTTTTCCTGGCTGCAGAATGAGTAGATTTAAATAGAGTAAAGTCTGTGACTAAAAGTAATTTAGCTTGT
This sequence comes from Gopherus flavomarginatus, assembly GCF_025201925.1. NCBI lineage: Eukaryota > Metazoa > Chordata > Testudines > Testudinidae > Gopherus > Gopherus flavomarginatus. Next base: position 259,176,114 of record NC_066618.1, read on the forward strand.
GGCTTTTGGGATTTTTTGTTTTTGATTTTGTTTTTTGGGGCGAAGGAAGAGTAAAATAATTTTCAGATGGGGAAATTCTTAATTGCTTTCAAATTGTTTTTTGTCTTCTTTTGTATGATTCTTGAATAATCATGTATAGTCCCCCCAAAAAAAGTTTCTTATTTGCTGACTTTGCCCTTCAGAGTGTACTGTTTTGTATCTGCTAAGGGCAAGTTCTTAGTGACATCGTATAACTTTTGTTCAGTGGGTTTCCTTTGATGCAAGAATGAAATGCATTGCTCACTCCTTATTGAAATATTTGATTTCCTCAGGTAGTAGGTTGGGTGGCCTATATGTTTACTGTAAAACCTGTGGCAAAGGCCTATTTTTCTCAGCTGGGAATTATTAGAGTCTTGCTGGCGACCTCTATTCTGGTTTGCCGTTACATAAGTTCTTGTTACACCTATACAGTGTGCATTTGATCTTCCCATGATGGTTTGTTAATGCAAGATTTACAAATTCAGATGCACAGAACAGAATATTCCGCAATAAATAACAGCAAAATTCTATATGCATAAATGATGTGACAAATAAATTAGTGAACCAAGCTGAGCTTTGTTTAGAAGCAAACACACCGAGTATGGTTTAAATTTGGGGCTAGCTATAGAACAGTGAGTTCAAACACTGCATTTTGAACCGTAAAGACCTGCCTTCATATCCGGCTTGGATCCCAATAAAATGAGTTCATGATCTCAATCTAGTCCAGAGAGGACATAAAATCACTGCATAGTTTGGCTTGTCTGCGTGCACATGCATAAGTTCTGTTGTTACTGTGGGTCTCATAATGTGCTGTTTCGGTTCTCTCTCTAGATATAGAAAGCTATATCTCAGCATTGCTTTGCTGGTTTTGGTAAATTATCATATATATGAGTATAAAAACTAGCTTTCCAATACCAATGGCAAAGTAAGACTGTTGTAAAGGGAGGTGAGCATTTTGGGTTATGACTTTTAGATTATATAATGGAGCTGCTACGTGCTGTTGATTCTGTTAAAATGAGGCACTTTCATTCACTCTATTACAAAGTTGCTTGCATAATAACCACTATTTAGACTTTTCCATTGATCTAACAGTACCTAGCCATGATGCAGTTATGGTCTTGCATCTGCTGTTGTCACTAATTATATGTGCTACTTATGGGAAAGGTCTGTATTTTTATAAAGAAATTCTCTGCTGTTCATTGTGTGTATGTGTTTGACTGATTTGCTTGTTAGTTCCAGGTTGGTCTTTTATTTTTTGGTTTTTTTAGGGAAAGGGAAGGTGGAAGGACTGGTAAAACTGAAACAGTTGAGTTACCAAATTCCTGGGGGTAAGATTTAAAAAAATGTTTAGGGAATGGCCAAAGGTTCAGTGTCAAGTAGTTGTGAATCCACTGGCCTCACACAAATATTGAAAGAAAATTGTATCGGTTTGTGAACAGTTTCCTAAATTTACAAGAAGGGCTAGCTTCGTAACAAAACAGTTGAGTGAGCTCTAAGTATGAGGTTAAGTGCTGTTTGTCATATCCTTGAAGCGGCTTTTAACTGTATATACTTTCTGAAAGTATTTGCTAAGTAAACCAGGTATCTCTGCACCTCTTAATGAGAGCCCATTAAATAACATCTATCTGTTAGGTATTTTTATGGCCCTCATCACCACAGTATCTGAGTGCCTCACAACCTTCAATGTATTTATCCTCACAGCACCCTGTGCAGCAGAGCAGTGCTTTTATCTCCATTTTACAGATGAGGAGCTGAGGCACAGAGAGGCTAAGTGCTTCCGGCATATAGAGGTTACTCAACAGCCTATAGGGGTGTGTGTTTTAATGCATCTCAAATTTCACTTCAGCCTCCAAACGTGAGTAAGTAAAGTTATGAAAAGGTGCCAAAAACTTTAAAAATCACCCCTAAAGACTCTATCGCTGAGTTTGGCAAGGACTAATTTCACATTGATGGTAATGTGCTGTTCTGTACTCTATGCAGCAAGGCTGTAAATTACGTTTGAATGTAGACAAATACAAATTGCAGTTCTATTAATTTTATTTTATTATAATGATTGATGGCACTGGTAGGCTTTGAACTTGCTTAAAAATTGCAAATATATCAATAAAATGTGTTCAACTGATACTTATATATAGTGTGGCTAGGCAACTAAAGTTCAGCATTTCATTTGAATCGTGGAAAACATGGATTTTCATGTGTTTGGGGGGTTTTTTAATCAGAGAATTTTGGTTTTTTTATCACAGAAAATTAGGATCCCTGCGTATAAGGCTTGCATGCATTCACTGGCTGTGTGATCCACACAAACTTCAGTGACGGGTGGAATATATATACATGTGAGAGACCATGTATATTATGAGAAATAGCACAGTTTCAGCAATTGGCTTAGCTGTAAATCAGGGGTGGGCAAACTTTTTGGCCCGAGGGTCACATCGGGGAATAAAAATTGTATGACAGGCCATGAATGCTCACAAAATGAGGGTTGGGATGCAGGAGGGGGTGTGGGCTCTGGGTTGGGGCTGATGATGAAGAGTTTGGGGTGTAGGAGGGTGCTCTGGTCTGGAACCCAGGGTGCTGGAGGTCAGGAAGGGGATCAGGGCTGGGGTAGGGGTGCAGAAGGGGTGCAGGTTCCGGCTGGGGGAGTGGGCTCCAGGGTGGGGCTGAGGATGAAAGGTTTGGGGTTCAGAAGGATGCTCCGGGCTGGGATAGAGGGGTTTGGAGAGTGGGAGGGGCTGGGGCAGAGGGTTTGGGGGTGGGGAGAGGCTCAGGGGGTGCAGGCTCCGAGCAGTGCTTACCTAAAGCGGTTCCTGGAAGCAGTGGCATGTCCCTTTTCCAGCTCCTACGTGGAGGCACGGCCAGGCGGCTCTGCACGCTGCCCCATTGACAGGCACCACCCTTGCAGCTCCCATTGAAGCGCATGAGAGCCGGAGTGAGGCCATACTATGGCTTTTGGGAGCCGTGTGGTTCAGCCCCTGAACTAGCGCCCCGGCCAGAGTGCTGGAGCAGAGCCAAACTCTGTGGTCCGGCCCAGCGCCCCAGCCAGAGCGGGGCCGAGCCAGGTGGTGTGGCCCCCGGCCCAGTGCCCCAGCCGGAGTGCCAGAGTGGGGCTGAGCCATGTGATGCGTCTCACAGGCCAGCTTAAAACGGGTCGGGGGCCGTAGTTTGCCCACCCTGCTGTAAATGTTAACAAGGACAAACCATGGTCAGCACTGGTAAAACTAAACTCCTGTTTCCTAGTGTGGACAAAGCCAGAGAGAACTACACTTGAAAAGAATGTTTTAAAAACATCATGGGCATGAACTGCAAGGTTGCCTAGGGAAGTTGTGGAATCTCCATCTCTGGAGATATTTAAGAGTAGGTTAGATAAATGTCTATTAGGGATGGTCTAGACGGTATTTGGTCCTGCCATGAGGGCAGGGGACTGGACTCGATGACCTCTCGAGGTCTCTTCCAGTCCTAGAGTCTATGAGTCTCTGAGTTCTATCTATATCAAAATGTTTGGATCTCACAAGAATGAGAGTTGACAGTGTCCCTTTAAGGCTTTTTAAAATTGTAATTGAAACTGTTTCCTGAATTATAGCCTTAACTAATGTGTCTGGAAAACTGTAAGTCAGAAAGTATTACATAAAATAGATTTCTCTTCCATTTGCTGTAGCCCATGTATCAATTCACATTTCTCTGTTCCGTTTTCGCTGGCTTAATACATGAGTACTGAAGCTATCTATTATAACATGCTTCTTACTGAAGTAATTCCTCTTCTGTTAGTGCAATATTCTAGTTCATCTCACATAATTTTAATTAAAAGTCATTTGAATGTCATTTTAACTTATTTTTAAATTTTAAAATGTTCCTGCATTGATCATAATTGTGGATTTGCAGTAGTTTGCTGTATGAGAGGTAGGCTATCATGTTGTGAAACAAATTAAAGCAATATTGTCACCTTTTACAGTAGTTACTTTTTAATTAAAATATCTGCATCCTTGATATTACCTTCTTGTTCTGATAGACTCTCCCTCCAAAAGTTGCATCTTTTGGTATGTCACTGCTTTTTATATATGGAGAAAGAAACTTTTGAATCTGCTAAATAGGAAAAATATTTCCCTGCGCTGCTCTTACTTTAAATGTGGAAAGTAATGTCATGCTTTCATTTTAACATACAAGCTGAACTGCACATCTAGAAAATACAGGAGTATTTACTTCTCATGTTAGTACACTATACTAAAAGAATGATTATATTTGTGGTCCTGCCATAAAGTATATTGCTGCTTTGGTAAATTTAGGCAAACAGACCCCTATGAGCTTATTGTCCTTTCTCCTTTTGGCTTCCTCTTCACTGCAAACTCAAGTGTACTCACTAGCTTCAAGATAAAGAATGGCTCTTTATTTATATTTTTTGTAAATGTCTTAAAACTTGGTGCCAGAGGGAATTTCAGCCTTTTCCAAGTGCAAAACCCAATGGAGCTGCTGAAATGCAAAGAACCATTCAGAATGAGGTCACTGCATCATCTTGTTCTCGTGGGTTTTATTTTAATTTATATATTTTCAGTATAGCCTAGCCTAGCACTAGACAGGTGTCTGTGTTATCAAGACTGAGGGAAGATAAAGGCAGTGTGGACTGAGCATTAAATTGCTGATTTTCCAATCTACTTTTCCAAAACATAAAGTACATCAGAGGCCACAGGCAGAGCTGAGAATACTGTACTTTAACATCCAAGCCACACTTTGTAAAGTATCAGAACGAGAGTGAGAGGACATGGTATTTTCTGCTCTACAAGACTTTTACAATGTTTTCCTGTATTTCTAATAATCTGCTGCTGAAAGAGAGGAAGGGAGTCCCCAAATTAGATTACTCAAGCAGAAAAAAATGAACACTACAGGTGGAGAATGTCTCTCTGCTTGTTGGTGGTTGCTCAGAGACCTGGATCTTCCATAGGGGCAGGGAGGTGGCTGAAACAGCACTTTGGTTTTTTATGTGTATTTTTTTACTTTGGGGATTTTGTTTTAAATTTACACTGGCTATTAGTCAGGAAGAGAGAGTAATAGATTGTATTTGAGGGTGTGAATTGTGTTGCTGTTGGGCACTGCGCTAATCAGTTCTCTATTTAAAACCCCAGATACAGGAAGGCACAACTACTCGGTATATTGCTCTGTAACACTCATTTAACCTGGCCCTGTAGTCACTGTACAAAGAGCATCTTAAATAAGCATTAGCTTCAGTTACTCCATTGTCCTGGTTCTTCCTGCCATTTTCATTCAATGTCTTTCTCTTCCGGTGAGATCTCAGGGCTCTGTCCTTGGCTCCCTACTTCTCTTCCAATAGGCCCCCTCCCTAGGTGACCTCATTCACATGGTTTTAGCTACCATGATCAGGGGTGGATTACGGTTTTGTGGAGTCCTGGCCAAAGCAAGTGGGGGCTCCTCCCGACCCCTTCCGCCTGCAGTCTTCCCCCCCGCCAACCCCAGCTGCTGCCAGGGAGAGGGGTTGGGGTGCAGGGGCTTGCTCTGCTCCGCCCACCCAGCATTCTTGCGAGGGAGTGCTGGGCAGACGGAGCAGGTCAGGGCGCAGGGGTGCCCCAATTGGCTAGGGCCCCGGGGCACAGGCTCCATTGGCCCAGTGGCTAATCTGCCACTGACCATGATTACAGATTACTCACAAATCAACTCCTTTGTCCTGTCCAGTCTTGAATCTCCAGCTGCCTCTCTAACATTTCCTCTTGCATATCCCATCACTTTCCTAAACTAAACATGTCAAAAGTAAGCTTCCCATGATTCCTTCCTAAACCCTCCCCTATCTCTGTTCCCCTTGTTCTCTATAACAAATGACAAATTCATGGTTCCCTCTCTGTCTCTGCCTGCCACTCAGCTCACAGTCTTTGGAGTAATCTCAGTTTCTCCTTGTCCTTCTCCTTCCACATTCACACTGTAACCAAATGCAGTTTCCCTTCCTCCTCTAAATGACTTCTAAAATCCAACCCTCCTGCTCTGTCCCTACTCTATGTACCTTCCTTATCTCATGTTCTGCCTCCTCCTTTCCCGCCTCTTTTCTGAAGTGTATACAAAATGCTCAGCTGAAATAATCTTCCTGTCCTGTCACTCAGACAGTAATTTCCTCTCTCTCACCAAACACATATATTATAATCCCTTCACTGGACTCTTCCCAAATCACATTTCAACTTTGTCCTCACTTCCAGAGCTCTCCCCAGCACTGCTTATATCTCAGTTTTCACTTTCTCCTTTTTTTCTTCTTCTCCCCTACTTTCTGCCAACTACACCTTCGGTGGGGTTTTCCCACTCATGACTCTGTGCTGCTTTTCTAGTTAACCCATATGATTGCAACAGCCTTCCTTGTTCCTGAGGTCCAAGAATCCTCAGTCTTTTCCCTCAAACCATCTTCAGAATTCACTGCATCTTTGCTAGATTCCCATCGCTAATATCTGCTCCAACACTGTCTACTCTTTCTTTTGGGCCTGAACATTATGAAAATAAAATATAATAAAATAACCCAGACAAACAAAGCAAAAGCAACAACAAACAAAGCAACTTGTATGATCTACTTTAAAAAAACACATGCATGCCACATTTTCCAACCCAAAAAGCTATATTCCTTTCACATTTTTTAACTTATCTAGGATCTTGGTATACCAAAGTTGGGCTTTAAAGGATAGGAATACGTAAATGTGTTTTTACACGAAGTTCTTTCTCTTTTTAATGGTTTTAAATAACCCTTTATATTTCTCCCTTAATTTTGAAGAAAAAAATCTTTCTTTCTCCCACTAGCTAATTTTCTGCATAATTGTACGAAGAGACTTTTTAAATCAGAACGGGTGGGATTTCCAAAAACACCTAGGGTGCTTAGTTCTATTGACTGTCAATGAAAAGCTTCTGTTTTTGTTATTGGGTAAGGGCTTGCCATCCAAAAGAATTGTATATGTTGTATAACTTAGTTTAATATTGTCTATCTGTTCTGCTAAATTTATCATTCAATCCAGTGAATGCTATTGTAATGTGAATAGATTTTTCTCTTAAAAGGGATAGTTTCCCAGCCTTCCTGCACCTGAAATGAATTTTTAACTGGTTGTGAGCAGGAGGTTTGTGTTCAACTTCAGATTCTAAACTCTTACCCAGGATCAAAGGATTCCTTTTTTAATGGGCCACTATCATTTGCCAACTATAAATAGGTAGGAGCTTCCATCAGATGTGCATCAGGCACTTAATTTAAATTGTTGGTATTAGGCTGTTTGAATTAGAGGAATAGCACCATGTACAGCATATTTATTAATAGTGTTGAATCCTTGGCACCATGTGTTTGGGAGAAAATAAATGGGCCCTCAAACTACTAGATATAAACCATTAGACAAGGAGAACAGAGATGTCAACTCTGGGGAATAATAGAGTGATGATTGGACACAGATGCAAAGAGTATGCTGGTGTTAGAGAGACAGACTTTTTGCTGTGTAAGATTATTATCTTGCATAACTAATTCAAACCAGTGATGAGTGGAGTTTTTCCTAACTTAAACCATTGTAAATGAGTAGAGTCAGGAGAAAAGAACTATGAAAACACCTCCTTATTAATATAACAGTGAGAACCCTTATAGGAAATCCTATTTAGTGTATCATTTAATTATATTTATGGAAACCAGGCCAGTGCCAGAACATACACAAATCTTACTAATGCATTTGGCACCTAATTCTGAGGCTTCTGTTAACCAAGCATGTAGTTGTACATTTCTTTTTGTGTTTTCTACACAGAGAATTTAGATTTTCCTCTTGTATTGGCATCAGGCATTTTTCAAAGATGTCTCAAGTGTCCTGTCAGGGCTTTAAATGCTAATGTGATCCATTGAATCTCTTGGGTCTAATGAAACCTGATAACCCTACAAACCTGAACAACATAAAGGATGCAGTACAGATTTAATGAATAACAACAATGTAATGTGCTGTACAGGGCCATTTTGTATCTTGTTTCAGATACATAAATGTACTTTATAAAAGCAGACTGTAGGCTACTAATGGGGAAAAATGCTAAATTTGGAAGCGGGCCAAACTTGAAGCTGGTCTAAGCAAGTGCAGCTCCATGGAAATTTCTGTAACAAATATAGCAGTGGCTTAAACAGTGGGATAAGTGGTCATGTAGCGTAATTTGCACCAGTTTGGTATTCAGTGGAGACTCAAGTGTTCCATTTAGGCTGAGCCCTTTGGCATGGTGGAGCTGCAGTGCCCCAGAGGGAGCCCTGGGAGACATCCTGGCTTCCAGAGTTCCCAGGCACGCAGCCTGTACGTCTGCTGCTATGCTTTTTTATTAGGTGCAGCTGACTTCTCTGATTCTGCCTGGCCCTTATGCTCGCTGTGCAAAAGAGGGAGAAAGATCAGTATGCTCTCCCTACCAATGTAATGAACTCACATAAGGGGCAAGTGCAGGATCTGACCCAGGGTGTGCAAAACGAACGTAGCACATAGGTGAAAACACCAGAAGGGATGGGGCTACAGCAGTAATAGCAACTAACAGGATGGTATAAGATGAAGACTTTTCCTGCCTTCTGCCCCTTCATTTTACACACCCACTGAATACTGGATCAATGCAACTTACATTACTTTACCTCTTACATCCACTTACAACCTTTCTTCAACCTACTTGCATACCTTGTGTGACTTACACCATCATTTACATTGCCTTTGAATATGGCCCAGTGTTATGAACTTTAAAGAAATTAATCCTTTCTTCAGTGTGAAGGCAGAATAATTTTGACATTTTGAATGTGAATATAACCTTTTAAACTGTATTATGAATTCTCTAAAAGAACTTCTCTGACTACCTATCAGACCCTATTTTTGTTAGACTCTACTGTACCATTAATTGCTAACCTTCCATATGAATAGTTGGTTTACATTTCTAATCTGTAGTGGGAAAGTATTTACTTTAGGGAATTTAGTACTTTGCACTATTGATCTCAATCTTTCATACACTCACACAAAGTTTAAATAACAGTAAGTTGTGACACAAACTAGCAAGAACCAGGAATTCAGGCATAAAGTTTGATGCATTTTGACTTAGTCAGTTATACTTTGGTTATGGAACATACATGGGCAAAGTTGCCATTGGTTTCAGTGGCATCAGGATTTTAGACATTGTATGTAAAACCATGGACTGGCCTGCAATGAGACACCTGTAATATCAGTAGCACAACAAATTAACGACTTTGTGTGTCAGAATTAAATTTAGATTTCTTTCTTTTTTGTGTTTGTGACTCGTAACCCAACTTTTTTTTATTAATTTCCTTTTGAGTTGTTTTTTGAGGGTGATAATCTCTGCTCAAAGGTTAGCCTTGTTAATTTGATAAAACCATAGCTTCATCAAGATCTCGATCATCAAGCTTAATGTTTAACAAAGGTGGCCTAAACTACTTAAGTAATCTCTAGCCACTTCTGGAATGCATAAGATGGCAGCAAATCCTGTCTAATTGTTACTTAAGTCTTAATCTTTAGCACCATTTGGAATGTGACACACTCTCTTCTGATGTGGGTTTGGGGCCAGAACATGATTTATGTCTTAGAGCAGCCTTTTTTATTAACCAAGCTACTGCCAAGTTTGGTTATTTTGTGGCCATTCTTGCTAACTTCAATGCGATATCTATATTATTATTATAATATGACATCATTGGCCATCTGGCTGATTTGAAATAGGAAGGATACTAATCCTGTGTTCTAATTACTTAGAAGTGGAGCAACAAACTGTTGGGATGGGGGTGGAGGAGGAAGTGGTTTTTAGAAAACGAGCATTCTCCTGCATTTAGAGTCAGATGACTTGCATTTAGAAAATTTAGTTTTAATTACTGGATTCTGTTGTTTGTACCTGCTGAATTACAGAATAATAGGAAGTGTAAGTTTTTCATATTTTGAATATTTTGTTTCTATTGTATTCCGGATTTCTTTCAGGTGGGGAAAATTGGGTGGTGGTGGTTATAATTAATGACAGAGATGTGCATGACTACATTCCCATAGCTTTTTCACAACTGGCTTCACTCTATGCCCATCTTTTCTTGACTATTCTTAAAAATTATACTGTATGGGAGCCGTAAGCATTTTTTTAAAAAGTGTTAAATGTTGATGCACAGAATAAATATACTTTTTCATGAACTGATTTACCAGATTTAATTAACATACAAAAGCCAGTAGGAGAACACTTCAATCTTCCAGGACATTCTATAACATTTAAAAGTAGCTATACTTGAACAAAAAAACTTCAGAAACAGACTTCAAAGAGAAACTGCAGAACTAAAATTCATTTGCAAATTTAACACCATTAATTTGGGCTGGAACAGGGACTGGGAGTGGCTGGCTTATTCAAAAGCAGCTTTGCCTCTCCTGGAATTAACACCTCTTCATCTGTTATTGGGAGTAGACTACATCCACCCTGATCGAATTGGCCCTGTGGACACCGGTTCTCCACTTCTGAGGTAACTCCTGTCTCTTCATGTGTCATTTATATAATGCCTGCATTTGTAATTTTCACTCCATGCATTTGAAGTGAGGTTTTTTACCCACAGTAGCTTATGCCCAAATAAATCTGTTAGTCTTTAAGGTGCCACCAGACTCCTTGTTGTTAATTAACTCAATTAATTAACCATAAATCAAAGACCAGAATTTATACCTGCCCGGATCTGTTACAGAAATAAACTCTTTTGCAGTGTAGACCCTGCTTTTCTTCTTCGGCTGATATTGCCCTCATAGAATTGTCCTGCACTTGCCTTGCTTTTAAAAGCTTTCCATATGCTCAACAGCTTGTTGTGTGTAAGGATCTAAAGTACAGCTCTCTCTGCTGTTTCATTCTTAGTAATGTATAATGAATAGCAAAATTATATCCTACTGTCCTTTAGTGCTTAAAACCCTTAGAGTTTCTCATACAAATCTAATAGCATATCTTCAATTAAGGTGAAGGTACTGAGGATCGTTACCAGCAAGTCCGCTGAAAGTGGTTTGGTTAGTTGATTTACTTCAGGCATAGCAGGGGCAGTAGCACCTGTTGCCCTGTAAGAGGCTTGGGTAAGGAAGTGACTGTGGAGAGTCTGTTGTTCAGGCCTGTAGAGATGGCTGTAACACACAGCGGCTTCCTCTGCTACCACACTAATAGTAGCTCCAGCTATACATCATCTACTCTGCAGCAGTAAAAGTACTAACGCTTACTTTTTTTTGTTGAGGTCATAGAGCAGAAGTGGCTGTTTGATGGAAATCCATATGCAGCTGCCCTGGGGAAATGGAGGCCAACACATGAATTGTTTAGACAAATAGAATATTTGGGACTAAAAGCCATATTTAATTTTGTATGTCTTAGGGCTCCGCCCCAAAAGAACTCTGCGGTTGGTGCTGTGGACTGCGGAAGAACCAGGAGGGGTGGGTGCTGAGCAGTACTACCAGTTACATAAGGTAAATAATGTAATAAAATAATCTGTTACAGTATTTGCTTTTTTGACTGAGAATACTAGATTTTCAAAATGTCAGACTCTTCGTCTAACTAAACGTATAGAGTCCAGTTCTGCCTGCAGATACATAGGCACAACTTTATGTCCCAGATGTTGTGAAATACTCTGTGTTTTCATATAATCATTTTAAAGAAAGGAAGTTCCATCCTCTTGTGCTTAGCTTCCATTGGTTTGTTAATGTAACTCATTGACTCAGACATTCATTTGGCTTGCAAAAGGGAAAAATGATAGGGACTTTTCATATGAAGGTTAAAAGTTAAAGGGTATGATAAGCTCTGCATGAACTTTACATGATCTACCATGCCACATCACAAAACTGTTATGAAGCAAATATTTCATAAGGATATCTGTTATGAGGTGAGCAAGCCATACACATTGGCAATATTAATCCATTTAATTTACCCTTTATATTTCTGTTTCTTTGCATGTTGTATAATGCACTGAAATGTAGTGAATAAGCTGGTAAAGAGAGAACTCTCTTTGGAAGCACAGATATATAATATTTTAGTGGTGAGTATGATCTAAAATGTTTTCAGCCAAGTATTATTTACTGTATGGGATCAAGGACATTTTAAATGCCATCACTAGCTATTTTTGATGATGCTAGGTAAAATTATAAAACTTTTTGAGGATTGGTATTTAGGAGGAAAATATCACATAATATTATTTCCATATTAGCTGTGCACAGTTGTCTCTTCAAAGGATTGCATGGCATGAAGGATAACTTCATAAAACTGTCTTGGAGCCAACAATTTTCAAAATATAAACATTTTGGAGGAAGCTAACCCTGTAATCATATAACTAACTCCTGATTTTTATCTGTGTTTTGTGATCCCTTATTTGGTAGTAGTTAATCTCAACAATGCTTAAACCTGCAATGCAAAGCCAAGAAATTGATGAAGAAAAGTGTGTTTAAAGTTTTTGTTCTAACATGACAGCAGGTTTTTTCAGAATGCATGTCCTGCAATAAAATTCCTGGCAGTGTGTTTATGATGTTATTGTTGCCCCTCTTTTGAACCGAGTGCTAGTAGAATTTCAGGTCTCCATTGATGTTCTAGTTGGAAGCAGAAGTTAATGGAGTCTGGTATTTTCTCTGATATAGTTTTATTTATTGACAAAGAAGTACAAAGTCCTGTGTTTCTGAATGCAGGAATTAAATAGCAGGAAACAGCTTCTTTTGCTGACAGCACCAAGAGCACTCTTTTCAGGCTGCACCCTGGGCCCCAAAACCTCTCCCCGGGTTTCTTCCAGAGACAGTCGTTATGATTTCAGTTGCTCCTTCAGTCTGTCCCTCACTCTCTGTCATTTTTGTTTCAATTTTCTGTGGCCTGGTCTACTCAAGAAAGCTTATATCGGCATAGCTAAGACCTGGTCTATGCTGGGCGGGCGGGGGATCAATCTATGTTACGCAACTTCAGCTATGTGAATAATGTAGCTGAAGTCGACGTACTTAGATCTACTTACCACGGTGTCTTCACTGCACTAGGTCGACTGCTGACACTCTCCCATCAACTCTTCCTACGCTTCTCACTCTGGTGGAGTACCAGAGTCGACGGGAGAGCGCTCACTGGTCGATTTATTGCGTCTTCACTGTTCTACAAAGGTTAGCAGCTGAACCCCAAAGTCCTACTGAACCTTTTGCAGCACCTCAGACATGCAGAATCTGAAGGCATGGTGGAGTTTTGTGGCTCCCTAAAATCCCTCAGACCTGTTGAAACACTTTGGATTCAAAGTGAGTACCTCACCCCAGACCCTAAATCTGGTGAAGAATTAATTCACTAGAACTACTGCTACTGTTGCAGCCTCTTAATTTCCTATGAAGTAAGTCTCAGGCCATTTTGTGAAGTAGTCCATAGCTACCAGCAAATAATGACTACCTGCCTCCGTCTCAGGCAAGGGCCCAAGAACATGAATGGCAATGCACTCCATTGGTGCCCTCACAAGATACTGCTGCAAAGAGCTACTCCCAGTGCCCTTCTTTGCAATGTAAGCATCACATTTCCTGCACTACCTTTCTACATCCTCCCTGCACTTTACCCAATAGAAATTCTCCCTTAACTTGGCTAAGGTTTTTGCAACCTCAAAATGTCCATCAGTTTTGATCTCATGACATAACCGCAGAACTTTTTTTCAATGTACCTGACAACCCACTGGTGCCTGTATCCATCACCCACTGGTTTCTACCATCTTCTGTACAATATTTCAACTTTAAATTCCAAGTTTTCCTAGTGTGACTAGAAACCTTTTATTGTGGTGTTGTGAGGGGACACTATATTCCAGGCTGACTGCATTTACTGGTTGATTTTCCACTCAAACTGTATCCCTGTATGAGGATTCTTTCTTTGGGAGAGTTTTAATTGCTCTGGGGTCCATTCCTGCAACTCCATCCCCATTGTTCCAGGGATGAATTAAGAACATAGGCACTTCTGAAAAGTCAAGAAAGAGAGCCACATCCATTCCCTTGAGCAACTAATTCCTTGCTCTCCTTCTTGGGGCAGCAAAGAATCCTGTGGCACCTTATAGACTAACAGACATTTTGGAGCATGAGCTTTTGTGGGTGCATACCCACTTCTTTGGATGCATCTGCTTGGGGTAGTGTTTCCAATTAGCCTCCCAATAAGGCTGTTTGGACAAGGTATCAGCCTTACCATGCTTATGACCGATCCACTGTCTGACTGTGAAATCCTAACCCTGCCGTTATTCCAACCAACAGTCAAGGCTGTCCCTCAGGATTCCTAGATCTAATGAGCCATTGCAAGGAAGTCTGTCCTGTCCTATCCAGAAACTTCCTTCCATACAAGTAATGATGAAAATTTTCTATAGCTGTAACCACTGCTAGGAGTTCCTTTCTGGTAGTGCAGTAATTTCTCTCAGGAGACCTTAGATTTTTGCTATAGTAAGCTACCACCCTCTCAAGTCCCTTGTGTTGTGCCAATACTGCCCCCAAACTTTAGTTCCTAGCATCTGTATCAAATATGAAAAGGGTTTTGAAACACAGATAGGCCAAGACCGGAGCAGTCAGTAGAGCCTTTTTTAGCTCTCAAAATGCTACATTTTACTCTGCTGACCACTGAACTGGTTTCCCTTTCTCACACAACCGATGCAGTATTGGCAAACCCACAAATGGACTTTCTGGAACAGGAGAAGAGGCCTATAAAACTCTGCACATCTGTGAGTGTCTGGGAAGTTGGTCAGCTTTGTACATCCTCCAATTTTCTTTTTGTCAGTAAACATTCACTCCTCACTAATTGTGCACCTGAGGTAGATTACCCTTTTTTGGAATACCTTACATTTCTTTGAGTTCAGTTTCAAATTGTCTGCCTTCAGCTTATCACGGGCCATTTGTAAATGTTTTAGTTCCTGTTCAAAGGTTTTAGCATGTACCAGAATATCATCTGGGTATAACAAACAGGCTGAGAGGGGCATGCAACATAATACTGTCTCTGTTAGCCTCTCAAATGTGGCTGTTGCATAGTACAAGCCAAAAGCCATCACTTTAAGCCAAAAGCCTTGTCCTGCTGTGAAAGCAGATTTTCCCCTGTTGTTTGGATCCACCTCTACTTGCTAATACTCACTTTTAACATCCACCGTGAAAAACCCAACTGACACTGCTACAGCATCCCGGGTATCATCTGTTTGTGGTAATGGATAAGAAACCTTTGAAGTGATTTCATTTAATTTTTTATAGTCCACACAGAATTCGGTGCTGCCATCCTTTTTCTTACCCAAACAATGAGCCTTCCTGATAAATTTCCTCAATGCCTGGAGTATCTCTTCCCTTTTTTGTTATTGGTAACTGCTGAGGTGGCTGTTTAATGGGTTGATTTCCCACAGTATCAATCTTGTGCTGAATCGGTGCAATACAACCTATATCTTTATTGGCTCAGGAGAACAACTCCTGATTCTTAACCACAAGACTGTTCTGCTGTTCCCCATTTAAGTGTACAGCACTGCTCAGGAACAAGTCCAGTAGAAACTCTGGGAACTCACCTTCCCCCTTGCAGTTTTCTTCTATAGCAGTATTTAACAGATCCATTGGTTGACATTTTGCAACTGCAGTTTGTTTGTTTTTGTTTTGTTTTTGTTTTGTTTTGTTTTGTTTTGTTTTACTATTTGCTGCTTGTCAGAAACATTCAGCAAACAAACAGGAATTAATTCTCGTTCCGTAGCCACAAGAACTTTAGCAGCTAAGATTCCCCTGAAACTGGCTCTCAGAACAGGTTTCAGCCACTCCCCATCTCTTTTCCTGGCTAGAAAGCTACCACAGCATGTAGCTGTTGTAATGGTTTATGCCCTTGGAGCAGGACAATTAGTTCACTGCACACCAGTTATCTACAAACCATTCGTCTTACTTGGGCCGTATCTTTAAAGGGAATTTCCACGAACAGACTCTGTAAGACACTTTTCCTGGCATGGATTACACCGTTATCAGCCATAATGGAATCTAAGCCAATTACTTGCTCATCCACTATTTCAGCCACCCAGACTTCTTGCTTAAATTTAAGGTCCAGTTGTCAAACCCAATTTTTAAATGAGTGCTGTTGTGCCAGTCATTATCTCCATGTGAGACCAATTAGGCAGTTCAGTTCTGGATCCCCTATTCCCTTATTTTCTTATCATGTCTGGTCTAATAACTCTTTTATGATTGAACATGTATCAACTATGCCTATACACATCACAGATCCTATTACACACCGTATAGACAAACTCCCATTACACTGGTCTACAATTTTTGAGAAGTTGTCTGCTTCAGAGATAAAATGTGAATATTTATTATGTATTTTGATGTGCTGAATTCAAATATGACAATTAAAACAACTGATTGGCTATTGTTTCTAAGATATTTTAAGTTTTTACATTTTATTTCTATGTATATTGTGTAGATAGTAGAGTTTTAATCATAAATTGTAAACCTAGGTCTTTTTTCATGTGTTTATGGTTGCTTTACATGATAATATTTCACCTGTCCTGTTTATGTAACACTTTAAAAATCAGCAAAAGGGTTATATAAATAAAATTTATTATGAAACAAAAGGCAAAAAACTATTATTTACATAGTTTAGTCCTATTCAGTGTCTACTCGGCACTTCTTGGTTTGTCTCTTGTATTCGTTAAATGGAGCATCTCTTGTCACTGTCCAGCAATAGTCTGCAAGCATTGATGGGCTCCATTTGCCCTGATAGCCTGCCAGGAGATTCCACTGCTATAGTCTGGAGCCCAACAGCTCTGCCTCACTCTTGGATAGTTCCAAATCCCTGACAAGGTCATTCAGTTCACCTTGTGTTGAGGTGTGGTTCAGAGGAGGAGGATGGGAGAAAATGTGGGTCCTGTGACATTGATGGTTCAAGACCAGAAGTTTCATCCTCTTCCTCTTCCTCATCTGACTCAAGTGAGAATGATTCTGGTGCATCAGGAACCGGCAGTCCTTCTCCGTGGGGTACTGGGCGTATAGCTGATGGAATGTTGGATAATGCACAGTCCACTTTTTCTTCTTTGACACACCTTTCCCAACTGGAGGCACCATGCAGAAGTAACAATTGCTGGTATGATCTGTTGGCTTTCTCCAAATCATTGGCACTGCAAAAGGCATAGATTTCCTTTTCCTGTTCAACCACTGGCGAAGATTTGTTGCACAAGTGTTGCAGCATATGTGTGGGGCCCACCTCTTGTCCTGATCTCCAATTTTGCAGCCAAAATAAAAGTGATAGGCTTTCTTAACCATAGTGGTTATACTGCGCTTTTGTGATGCAAAAGTCACTTCACCACAAACATAGCAGAAGTTAGCTGCACTGTTCACACAAGTATGAGGCATCTCTGCTCACTTTGGCTAAACAGAAATGTGTCCCTTTGCAAAATCAAACACTGACAAATAAGAGAGCACACGACACTGTATGATTTCTAGAGTTGATATAGGGCAATTTGTTCAGCAGAGTGATGTAAGCTTCGTTATGATTGCATCATCCATGACTTCTAGGAATAACATGATGCAATTCATATCATGTATGATGCAATACCAGCTTCAGATTGCAGCATTCATTGTTTTGCCTAAAAAGCAAGTACTGTCCAAACCCAGTCATAGATTTATTCATTGATCCAGTCAAAGATGTATTTTAGTCATTTCTGGTTAAAATTGAGATCCCTTCCCTTTATAACTCACTTATCCTCTGCCTTTCCCAAGTCAAGGGTCCTATATACTGACCCAATAGCATATCTTGAAAACTAGAGCCAATCAACAATTTTAAGCATCATTTTCATTCTCAGTGACCCAGAATTAGTAAAGTTGGACTACATTTATTTCAGAAGCATTTTGGCTGTAGAGCAGTGTTATTATTGTTTAACTGTCCAGTCACAAACAAAAACTGTGAGGCTGTCCTCGTACTTCCAAGCTTTTCCCCTTCAGCTTGTTTCCTGAACTGGGAGGGAGGCTTTCTCTAGACACTTGTGGCAGAGTACTAGTGTGATGTTACCTCAGGTACAATCTGGACTGATAGTTGTGTCCCCTCAGTTCTCCAGCCCACAGTGCCTTTTACACTGCTCCGCTGTGAGAGTAACCATTCCTGGTCTGCTCACACATAGTCCAGCATGTAAATCACTCGCAGCTATACTGTATGAGTGCTATAGTCAACCACCCATGAATTACATTGCAGGGCAACACCAGCAAACTCCCAGTCTTCAGACTTCCCCCAGAAATATGCGTCTTGTGTTGCCCAGTACCTTCCTGGACAATTCAAGCTCATATAAACTCTGTCATTTTATTAATAGAAAATTATATTCACAAATCTTGTTATCCCAAATGAAATTTCCCAAATACTTCAATTCAAACACCGATTTAGATAAAAACAATAAAACAAATTTATTAACTACAGAAAGATAGATTTTAAGTGACTACAAATAATGTCTATCACCAATTTATTCTGAAAGGCCTTGGTGGTATCTGGGTATGACAGGAGCACAAGTCTCTGCCAGTCCTGAGCCAGTTCAGGTGGGTTTTCTTCTGTCCTCTCTTTCTAGCTTTTAGTTGTGCCCCAGGCAGCTTAGATCGATGACTAACTCCAAACTGCATGTCAAGAGCTTGCATCAGATCTGGATAACTCAGTCTCATTTCTGGTGATAAACTCTGCAGTACAATCAGAGCTGGGCCACCAAAGTTGACTGCTAGTAACCCCATGTTTTTGTCCTTCCCAGGCACTCATTTGAGCTACTGTATAACATTGAATTGAACCAAATAACCTCCTAGAGAGTTTTTCCCTCAAAGATAGTGAGTGGGATTTTGGACTATTTCAGCTGGGACAGCCTGACCTCTCCCCTCTGGGCCTCTGTGAGTAACCAAGGAAGTAGAAAACTGTTGTTAATGTCCAGTCCTAACCCTAGTCCTCTGATTGGTTCAATTAATCATCCAGGTAGCTGCCATCCACTGTGATCATCAAGTCTTTGAATTCCTTGTGTATCTGAGTTTTTAGCTCCATGAGTCCTGGCTGCAGCTCATCTCTGTTAGCAAGTTCCAAGGTGGCCGAAACTTGCTTTGTTTCCAGTTTTTCTGGTGTATGACTGAGATAATTTGCTGGTCACCTCATGAATCCATGTTACTGTTCCAGCCTGGGTGTTTTGCAGCTGGGTTTCCCAATTTGTCCAGGTACTTCATAGTTGCTGCTCCAACATAGAGCTCATCTCAGCCGACAAATCCTCTCTGAGCCTTTTCCAGGACATCTCCAGCTTTTTTTGCAGGTCTTGTCTGAATTCCTTTTGAAAATTCACCAGCTCTTGTTTTAAATCCCACTGGCTGTTTTTGATTTTTGCAAGCATCTCCATTATTTGTTCCATGTTCGGTTAACAGGAATACCAGCTCACAAGCTGTCTCCCTGGATACTGGATCCCTCTCTTGACACCTGTTTGCTCCTTTTTTGACCCCAAGCAGCTAGTTGAATTTCAGGGCTCGGGGGATGTAGAAATAGATGGAGTCTGGTATTTTCTCTTAAGTCTTGTTTATTTAAAAAGAATGCATAAAGTCTCTCTGAATACAGAAGTCATCAAATGGCAGGAAACAGCTTCTTTTTGCTCATAGCACCAAGAGCACTCTTTTCAACTTACACTATTTGCAACTTGCTCAAAAACCACTTCCCAGATTTCTTCTAGTCAGCCACTGTGATTTCAGCTGCTCCTTCAGTCTATCTCTTTTGCAGTTTTCTGTGTGTTCTCTCCCCTCCGCACCCGCCTCTTCACACAATACCTAGCTGAACCCAGTACAACGGACCTATTTTTTGGGCAGATCCTATAATTTTTTGTTTGAGGTGTAGCCACGTAACTGTCTCTTACAGCTGTTTTGAATGGGGGATTCATTCACACATCTGTTTGAATGAGGTTTTAATTCAGCCCATAACAAGGTTTCACTTAGCTCATAACATTATTTAACTTAAAAGAACAAATAACTGGAGGTTTTATTTTGAGAGGGAGGCACAGAATTAAAAATTCAGTATGAAAAAATAAATGGAATTAAATCAGATTGGATGTAGTGGAAAACAATGATATAATGGCTTGAGTTAACATCACAATGGTGCCATATAAGGAGTAGTGGGAGTGGGTCCCAATTTGCTTCTTTGCTAGTGTGCTTTAAAATAGGCATTGGATAATGTGGATTCCTACGCACCTATTGTATCAACACTATTAGGACATTTTTAGACTTATCAGGGTATGTCTACATGGGAAGGGCGTTGTTTAACCTTCAGTAATATGAGTGAGGCCATGTCTAAACTGCACCGTTTTGAAGACAAAAGGTAGCTCACTGCAAATTAAACTCCCCAAGTAAACAAGCCCTCAGTTGGTAGATATGTCAAAGAGGACACTTGGACAGGCTTGCTGTGGTATCGTTGAAGGAGGATAGTGTCTCTTAAATGCTGGATTGATCACTGACGCTACAGTGTTCAGATGGACTAAGTAGTAACAAAACAGGAGACTATATATATATTTTATGTAAATCCTTTACAAAAATCCATGTATGCAGGAGAGGGAGACACAGCAGACACACTGTACTATATGCATGATGCTGTTAAGGGGGACATTGCCAAAGCAGATGGTGAAGATATCATCCATTTTCACTCTATAAAGAGAATAGGATCTGCCAGGGCTAGCCTAGTAGTCTCTTGAAAAAGAAATGTTACCACTATATGGAATCATGTCATTCTGTTCCCATGCTCTGCCAAGAAGTCTATGCTTGTATGCTGTGGCTAGTCTTGTTTGGTTTTAGATGTAGATTGATGCAGATGATTACATTTAATAATCAAATTAGCAAATAAAGGCGGCAAATGATACTTAACAAACTTTTAATTTGGCAGAAAAAATGTCAATTTTTGTTATGCTATTGTAGTTCAGCTCTTGATGTTTTAAGAAGACTGCACAGTTTAACCTAATATGCATTTAATACTTAATTGGAAAAAATAAGTAAGAAGCACATTCTCATTTGTATTTATTTTTCCCCTTCTTGTTATTCTACCTACAAGAAATCCTCATTATACATAGTAACCAAATAAAGCAAATTAATTCTGTACATTCTATTTGAGCATGAAAAATATCTTAACCTTTCAATGATTTATTGTGCAAATTTCGGGCATAGGATTATGATAGCCTGAACTACTTCTTGGTGGTTATGATTAAAAGTCAAATAAAAGAAATATTTTAAAGGTGCTGTACGTCAGCAGAACAGGACATGGATTTCCTTGAAATTGAAATGTTTGTGAGAGTACAAATGCACTATTCCCATGTGGCAGGGTAGAATAATGAAGATAATAGAGCTGAACAAGTATAAGTACAGTAACTCCTCACTTAAAGTCGTCCCAGTTAACATTGTTTCGTTGTTACATTGCTGATCAATTAGGGAACATGCTCGTTTAAAGTTGTGCAATGCTCCCTTCTAACGTCGTTTGGCAGCCACCTGCTTTGTCCACTGCTTGCAGGAAGAGCAGCCTGTTGCAGCTAGCAGGTGGGGGCTTGGAACCAGGGTGGACCAGCAGCCCCCCTATCAGTTCCCCCATCAGCTCCCCGCTCCCCTAAGTTCCATATGCAGCAGCTGCCCAGGAAGCTAGCAATTGCAGCTGTCCCTCCCGCTCCACCACCATGTGCTGCTCCTGCCCTCTGCCTTGGAGTTGCTCCCCGAGACTCCTGCTTGCTGTGCGGGGGGTTGGGGGGGTGGGGAGGAAGAGTGGGGCTAATGTCAGGGTGTCCCCCTGCCCCTGCTCCTGCACCCCACTTACCCCATCTTCCAGAGAGCAGGGGGACACACAACAGGCTCAGGATGGAGGGAGCTTGCTGGCAGCAGCTGAAGTCTCAGCAAGCTGATCTAATTAACAAGACAGTATACTTAAAGGGGAAATGCACATCTCTTTCTCACACACACACACACACACACACACATGGTGTGTGTCTCTATCTCTGTCTGCGATGCTGTCTCCCCTCCTTCCATTCCTGCTGCCTTGTAGAGTGTGAGAGTTAACCCTTGAGGGTTCAGCCAATTGCTAGTTCATTATTTAGCAGCAAGGCATTCCCTGGGAAATATCCCACCCTCTGACTTCACCACCTCAACCAAGCTTCACAATCATCATCTCTGTGTACCAGTATTAAATTGTTTCTTTAAAACTTATACTGTGTGTGTGTGTGTGTGTGTACACATAATATAATATAATATAGGCTTGTCTGGTAAAAAAAAATCCCTGGAACCGTAGCCGCCTCATTTACATAATTCTTAGGGGGAAATTGGATTAGCTTAACATTGTTTTGCTTAAAGTTACATTTTTCAGGAACATAACTGCAACATTAAGTGAGGAGTTACTGTACTATAGATGTATGATTTTAAGGATTCTGTATATACAGTTTAGCTGCATAAAATGGAATTGAACTGATTACTTTTTTGCTTTGTCCATTTAGTTTTAGGTTTCAAGAATATTTATTTTCTCACAAATAGACCCTTGAAGGGCGACATTACCCTAGTGGGAATCGTACAATTCTGACATAGTTGGTGTAGCAACAGAATAAAGATGATATAGCGACAGGGAGATAATGTTTTAGTAGTAAGTAACTCATAGGCCTATGTGTAGCTTTATTTGTAACACTCTCAGGTATTTCTGTGGCTCCTTTTATTGCAGTATCTGCGCACTAGATGCATTAGTGACAGGGTGTACAGGTTATTTAGTGTTCTACGGAGAGAGTCTCTCACTCCCTTTGCACCCTGACCTAATGGCACCTGTAAAGTAGTGTACTCACCACCTGTAGCGCCCTCTTGTGTCATGGTGCAATGATACTAGACGTCCTTGTCTTTGGCACCTCCTACAAGCCCATCTATCTATCACTGGGTCTTCTGTGACTCACGCTGCTGGCCAAGTCTCACAAAGTTCAGTCCCCTTCCAGAATAACAGAAAGGTCCAACTTGAAAGTTCACAAAAGTCCCAACACAAAAGAGCCTTTGTTCCTCCCCCATCCTCGGCCTATTCCTTGGCCTGTCCTTTGGGGTCAGTCTTCAGTCCCACCCTAGTTCAATATTTCTTTTCTTGGGCTGGCAAGCCCCTTCCTCAGGGGGACCCTCTGGTCTGAGTTGTGACCTAGGGACCCTGTATTAAGGAGCTAGCTCTGCTTTTTCAGACATGCTACTGGTTCTCTCAGCTTCTTCCTACCTTCAAGGCCCATGTGCTGCTTCCCCACAGCTTGTGTTTAAATAAGTCTCCCTTTGGTTCTCTGGCTTCTCCCTAGATCCTCCAAGCTTCTCCTTTATTTGCTGGTCTAACCACTCTTCCATGCCTCTTAGGCTCCACTAAAGTATTCTTAACTGACCCTACCTCAGGGCCTCCTTCACAGGAGCCTAAGCTACTCTCTGTGCACCCTCCTACCTCAGGGCTTTTGAATATTTAATATTTTTTTAATAGGTGGTAGGGATAAGCCCCATCACAGCACCTATAGGGTTTTGGCCAGGATAATAGGGTAAACTGCCATGGTATATTTAATATATGAATATAGCTGGTCAGGTGTTGCCTCTGAAAAACAGTACCTCCAACAGTGCAGTGTCCACTACCAACACCATACTAAGGCACTTGCTCAGTATCAACTCAAAGGGTAGAGGTCTGCATACTGAATCACCAGTACCATTGCTCATAAAAGTATTACCAGCCAAAATGATCATTGCTTTTAAATTGAGACTGATTCCTAGATCTTAAAGGCCCTGATTCTCATTTTTACTGAGGCCCCTTTACTCTAGCATTTGTGGTGTAAATGAGAATCAAGCCCTATAATGGGGCATCTGTCCCATACTGGCAGAAAAGGGATTAAAAACAGCCCTAGGAAGGCTGCACAGGAGGCAGTGAATCACAGAAGAGCTTATAGGAGCAGCCAATCAGGGCCAGGCTGGGCCATATAAGAACGGCTGCAGGACCTGGAGCTTGAGAAGGGAGGAGGACTGGCTGCCTTGCAAATGGAGGACAGCAAGCACCCTGAACAGAGCACTGCTGCAGGCAGAAACCCTGAGAGCTAAAGGCAGCTCCTGGCAGGTTGCAGAGATTTGTAGACTGAGGCCTTGATGCAAGGGCAAGGAGGGTGCTGGAGCCACTGAAGGAAGTGGCTGGACCGTAGACAGCATGTCCCCCTGGAAGGGCGGGGAACAGAGTGTGGCACAGCGGGAGGACAGTGTCACTGAAGTGGATGCCCTGGTCCTGGGAGTGATGTGGGTCCAGGAACGGAGGTGACGGCAGGTGAGACACCACCAGAAGAAGGTGCAGCGCTAATTCCCTGGACAGTCAGCAGGAGGCACCACAGTGGTGAGTCATGCCCTGTTACATGCCCTAAGTCTTCGGGGCAGGGACTGGTGTTTAGTGTTTGTGCAGTTGCTAATGCAGTGGGGCCCTAATTGTATAGCTCCTAGGTTTTATACAAATAATAATAATAAAAAAAAATCTAAAAACACAAAATGTCACAAATACTGCCATTCTTTCTGAATTACACAGGCTAAGAGGAAGGAACTTGCCATAATAAGGGTTATTAGCACCCATATTGTGGCTCTTTCTGTAGATAAATTTGAGAAAACATGAGTGGCAAATCATATTTATTTAGGAATAGAGATATTACAGGGAGTCTCCAAGGGAAACTAAAGTATCTCTGCAATTAGAGAGATCAGGTGGGTGAGATAATATCTTTTATTGGACTAACCTGTGTTGGTGAGAGAGACAAGCTTTTGGGCTTACAGAGAATTCTTTTTCCCACCTACCTTGTCTCTCTAATATCCTCTTAGACCAACCTGGCTACAACAACACTGACTACAATCTCTACAACTGGAAAACTCAGAAAATTACAATTAAGAGACAATGGGCCAAATTCATACTCTTGTAATTCCATTGAAATCATTGGAAGCATTACATCAAGTGTAAATTTAACTCAAATCATCTTAAAGAAAACTTTCTTACAATAAATCAATGTAGTAATATTGCTATCTTGAGGTAAGTAACGTAAAACTATTTAGGCTATAATGCACCTGTTGTCCATTGTTGTAATGTTTAGATTAAAACTTGACTGTATCAAAGATACTAATGGGAGCAACTTATTTTGATTTACTTTTGTACTTATTAGAAAAAAGATTTGTTCTTTGGCCCTGCTTGGTTATTCCTGCTAACAGAAAATTTCAAAACTTTGATATCTGAAATGTGGTCCTTATTTGCATGCACACACACACACAAGGGAATCAGATGGCTTGAGAGTAAGGAGGCAACTGTTTCTCTCTCTTGCTGCTGAGATGAGGATAATAGGATTTCTCCTTTTAGGTACTTGATGAAAACTCTAAGAATCTAATAACCCCTGCTTTCCTGTCATTAAGAATGCAGGATGTGTGTGCTAAGGAGTCACAATGAGCATATTATTTCATATCTTGTTGCACAGCTATGTGTGTGTTTGTTGTGGTTCTGTACCTGCAAAAACAGGTAGCATGACCTTTTTTAAAATGAACAGGAAGAGTTTTTTTCTGTTTGTTTTTTTTTAATCGATACATGGCTGCTGCAGTAAAGGAGAAGATAATAGTGAAGGAGAGGAAAAAAGATAAGAATGAAAGACAAATAGGTTTTATGCCTCAGGCTTCAGCTAATTGTTTTTTTGAGTGCTTATTTTAGCAATGATATGATCTGCATCTCACTTATATTGTCCTATATGTTTTAGGCAAATAATGTAACATGGAGATCTGTGTTAGGGAGATCACTTTGATATCTCTAGTTAAGCATTTGTTTGTGAGTCACCAGGATGAGAATGGAAGAAACGGATAAGAAAAGATATTCCCACATAAAGATGCAAAAAAGAAAAAGCCACTTCCACTTAATTTTCTACAATCACAGTTAATATTTATTACTCTCACTTATTGTGCTAATGAGTTGAATGTAGATATAATTACATGAACAATTATATTTGCATGACAGTGATTTTAGTGAGTTATAGTATGCATTTCTTAATATTAAATTGTGATTATTTTCCAAAGGAGACCTTAATGGAAAAGCAGGCTTTTATAAAACGCAAAAATAGATTGATTCTCCACTGTACGCAAATGAGGACTGACAAGGAGCGAATCGTGGCTCTGTGATTCTCAGCTGCATAGTCTCAGCAAAAGTTAAGCAGCATATGGACAATTCTAATTTACATTGCTGAAAAAATGCCCCTCAGGTACTTAAAGCCAGAAGGGAATCAGGTGTCATCGACACTCTGCTCTGTTCAATGTTGATATCAATCGGCTGCGTGCCTGTTCCCTCAGTGTGCTGCCCCGGGTCTGCACAGATAGCTGACACAGCAGACCCCGAGAGAACCCCCAATGACCACAGACTCTAGTAAGGTACGAAGGCACCTGAGCCAGGTTTATTGTTGAAGAGAAACACAGTCTCCATCTCCCCGGCACAGAAGTCCAAGGTGCTGCTAAGGTGCTGCTAGCTAGTACATATGTGCTCCCTGACAATGGACTCCGCTCAGTCAGTTGCGGAATTTTCCATTGTCCCCTAGGCCAGACAAAGACACTGCCCCAGGGATGCATTCTTATACACAGGTACAAACAAATTACACATCAATCCTGACATATTGAGGGGCAACCTCTCTACGTAGTAAGGTACCGCCTCTCACCTTGTACATGTTGGTTCTAACAAAACAATTCTATCCATCATATTCCCCTTTTGGCCCTGTCATTAGGATGGGTCAGCTTGTTCCTTGTTATCTGTGTGGAATGTACAAGTATGCAAATGTTCTGATATCTGGTATCCAGTACCTTTTAGATATGTGTCGTTTTGCAGCATCAGCCCTTTCCTTGCCAGCTTCTGTGTGCAGGGCCTGCCTCTGGCTCACAGCTTAACTTTGCTTCATGTTAGCAAAGTCTTGACCATTACTGTAGTTCAGGTCTCAGGCCTGATACTGGGCCTCTGATACCAAGGTTTATATCTCTGGGCCTCCTCTTACTACATCAGGTTTAGTAGAACCTCACTCCACCACGCCACCTTCCCTTCCCTCCCCTCCCCTCCTTTCCTGTGACCTGCCCTTCCCCCACCTCCCGTCCCCACCCCCTGTGATACACTCTTTCCCTCCCTTTACTCTGGGTAGCAGAAGCCACCTCAGCTAGATTTGCACTAGTAGGGAATCCACCTACACCTGGGGTATTCTCCAGTGCAAGCCTGTGTATGCTTTAAATTCACTTTGTGCACAAGTGCCTCAAGATAAACTTGGCAGACTGGAGAATCTGTCCCATAGGCTTCTTGTTGTACCACTTTAGTGGGACTTACACTAACTATGTGAGTGCCCTTTCTTGGGTACCCCCAACAAACACTTAAAATATAATACCTAGTAGACTGTGTCTATTGGGCCCTGGATAGCATTGCCCGGTAGAACATTGAACATTTAATAGTAAAGATGTGCTCAATTTGTTTATTGTTCATAAACCTCAGCTGCAAGGAAGACAGACTCAAAGTGTGTATGAGCAGCCTGTTGATCTCTCTTCAGCTTCCACAGTCTGCAGCTGCCAAGACACCCTGACACCTTGGAGGAACCATCAAGTCTTCCCCACCTCTGCTTCCATCCAAAGGCTCACTGGAGTTAACGGGGAGACAGCTTTTGTGGATGGATGGCTTTCTGCCCCCAGGTTATAGGCAGGCTGATGTAAAGCTACTGCCGGGATGTGCATTGGATAAGCATTTGCAGTGTCTGAAAAACCGATTCTGCCATTGATTTTTTCCACAGCTTTAGCTACCATCTTGTCACTGGGCAACATGGGCTGCTTTACAGTTACTTCATGGCTCCTTTGTCTGGAAGTTGGGGGCAGATTGTGAAGGGCTTATGGAAAAAGACAAAGTTCGTCCATTTTCTAATGAAGAGAGAAAGGGATAAACAGACTCCACCTGTAGAAAGGGTTCTCAGATGACAGAGCTGAAAAGGAACACATGTTCTATTTGCTCCTACTTTGTTTTTCCTCAATACTTCAGTTTCATTTTACTGCATTGGCTCATGAGCAGAACTGGTTGAATAATGAAAGTCTATTTTTGCAAAAGATAAGGAAATGTTAAAGTATTGTTTGTTTTGGATTGTTCCAAAATCAGTTTTATTAAAAATATTATTTAAAATGTTATCAAAAAATTTCACTTACTAAAAACCCATGATTTAAGAAATTTAAAAAATTGGTAACCAGTTTGATATTTTCCATAAAAATTTGTGGGTAAAATGAAAAAAGCCACAATTTTTTTAATTGAAAAACGTCAACAACGTTGACAGTATTTTGAAAGAAAATACGCCTCTACCTGGATGTACCACTGTCCTTGGGAGCCAAAAAATCTTACTGTGTTATAGGTGAAACCACGTTATATCGAACTTGCTTTGATCCACCAGAGTGCACAGCCCCGCCCCCCGGAGCACTGCTTTACCGCATTATATCCGAATTCGTGTTATATCGGGTCATGTTATATCGGAGTAGAAGTGTATTTGTAAAAAGGCCAGTGATTGAAAAAATAACATTCAGAAAATGTTGATTATTTCTACTCCTGAGCAATAAAGGGGCTTGTATATAATAAGTATCCAGGTCTGAATTAAAAAAATCTCTCATTGGCAAAGCTATACTATACTATACTAAAATGGTCAAAAGAGAAAAAATAGTCACAAATAAGGCCATAGGTAATCTCAGGACTACTGTATGTAGCATGTTGCTGTTCTTAATGCTATCTCATTTTCCTTTTGCAGTTTATATCAATTGAAACTGACACTCAAAACACACAATAACAAATTGTATTGTCTGTGAGGGTTGCCAAACAGAGAGAAACAATAATACACCTACAAAACACATAGACATATTGGTAATTTGTCTTCACCAAGCAAAATGGTAATAATTAAGTAAAAGATATTATAGGTGAAATCTGGACCTTATTTAAGTCAATGAGAGTTTTGTCACTAAACTCTATGGAGCAAAGATTAGGGTTGCCACCTTTCTGCTCACACAAAACCGAACACTCTTGCCCTGCCCCCTTCCTTAGCCCTCCTCTGAGGCCCTGCCCCCTTCCCTGGCCCTTCTCTGAGGTCCTGCCCCTGCTCACTCCATCCCCGCTCCCTCTGTCGCTCACTCTACCCCGTCCTCACTCACTCTCTCATTTTCACTGGGCTGGCTCAGGGGGTTGGGGTGCTGGAGAGGGTGAGGGCTCCGGCTCGGGGGACGGGATCTGGTATGGGGCCAGGAATGAGGGGTTTGGGGTGCAGGAGGGGGCTCTGGGCTGGGTATGGTGGAGCTGAGGGGTTCAGAGTATGGGAGAGGGCTCCGAGCTGAGGCAGGGGTTCGGGGTTTGGGAGAGTGTATAGGCTCTTGGCTGGGGGTGTGGGTTCTGGGGTGGGGCCAGAAATGAAGGATTCAGGGTGCGGGAGGGGGCTTCAGGTTGGGGAGGGGGTTGGGTATGTGGAGGGTGAGGGATTTGGGGTGGGACTAGAGATGACGATTTGGGATGCAGGAAGGTGCTCTAGGCAGGGACCGAGGGGTTTGGAGGGCACACAGCTCATGCCTTCCTTGACACATTCCCACGCCTGCCTTGGGAGGCCTGCCCCATAGTTTGAGAGCTGCAGACCAGCTGTGCGCTGAAGGCTGCTGGGTCGCGAGGCTGGGTCTGGGTTCCTGGCTGCCCGGCACAGTAGGGTGTGGACTGCCCAACCTACCGTGGTGGGGGTCTGGGATCTGGGCTGCTGGCTGGCCCCACACAGCAGGGGTCTGAGGCTGCAGCCCAGCCATCTACAGCAGGGGTCTGGGATCGGGGCTGCCACTCGGCCCCGCAATGTCTGAAGTCAGGTCTGTTGCCCAGCCCCACACAGCAGGTGTTTGGGGCCCAGGGCTGTCGGCCATCCATGCATGGTGGGGTCCAGGGTCTGGGGCTCCCAGCCCCATAGCGTCGGGATCTGGGCTGCCACCTGGCTGCCCTGCTTCACGGCTGGGTCCAGGTCAGGGATCCGGGGTGCCACCTGGCCCCCTGCCCAGGGCTCTGCTCCTGGCCCCGCTCTGTGGAGGGATTTTTGTGTGGGAGGCACTGAACATAGGGGTCTGTGGGAGGGCTCGGGGGGTGGGGAGCACACTGTGGTTCTCAATCTGTGGCCCAGGTAACATTGTGGGCTGCATATGCAGCCCACAATGATAAAATAGTTTGAGAACCACTGGTCTAGAGCAGGGGCAGGCAACCTATGGCACGTGTGCCGAAGGCGGCACATGAGCTGATTTTCAGTGGCACTCACACTGCCCAGGTCCTGGCCACTGGTCCAGGGGGCTCTGCATTTTTAATTTTAAGTGAAGTTTCTTAACCATTTAAAAAAACTTATTTACTTTACATACAACAATAGTTTAGTTACATATTATAGACTTATAGAAAGGGACCTTCTAAAAACGTTAAAATGTATTACTGGCACGCAAAATCTTAAATTAGAGTGAATAAATGAAGACTCGGCACACCACTTCTGAAAGGTTGCCTATCCTTGGTCTAGAGATACAAAACATAGGTCCAGCTAAGTGCAACAGAAATATCTTTCACCTGACTATTGAGAGGGGCAAAGAATCCTCCTGGTACAATGCCTCACAGGAAGGTTCTCCCTTTTAATAACAGGTAACTTGTATGGAAATATTCCAAGTCACACTTCCCTGGACTTTTGCTGTCCTCGCTCTTTTGGAGTATGAATTGTGCTTTTCTACTTGTGGTTGCTAGATACTGTATTCTGAGACCAGCTCATCTCTGCTTACTAACAGCTGTTCTGAATTTTTTCTTCAGTTTCCATTTATGCCATTTTGCTTTATTAACTGAGCTTGGCTAAAAATAGCAACTCAAATTGACATTATAGTGATATAATGAGTTTTAAAAATAATCTATTTGGTTTTCTGTTTTATCTGGAAGTTACACACTTAGGCTTTTAGCGTATTTTCATACAACATTTTCCATACCCTTGGTTACCAGGCTAATAAACCTGTTGTGTTGATTTAGACATGTATATAGTTACTTGAGTGAGGTGATTATCATTTGACTATATCTAGTATGAGAAGGTTATTGCAATACTATATTTAGATCCAAATTGCTTAGGATCAAATCCTGACATACAAGTGTAGGTGTTTCCTAATGCTAAGCGTAATTCAGTAGCAGAAAACTTGAGGGAGACTGCCAAACTCGCATCATGTCACATATACTGGAACAAATATTTAACCAGCAAGTCAAGGGCAATATTTTGTCGTAAAAGGAAACTCTAGTGCTTTCCTTGTAAAGTGGTGAATCTTCTAAATTAGGACTGGTGGTAGAACCAGTCAAGAACAGCTAAGCCACTGGACTCTTCTTTCTTTCTTCCAAATTATCTTTAGGATTCTCAGGTTTATAGAAAGGAGGTAAGTGTATTTTAAATAGCCCAAATGCTGCCAAAGCCTTGTAGAACAGCTTGCTCTGCCCCCTGTTTAATCTGGGAGTTTTGGTTTCACAGTGCTGCAGCTCTGAAAGAGGAAACTCAGTGACTCAGTAGATAAGTCATGAGACTTTGGGAACATGGTTTGAGTCTCATGCCTGACAAACCATCATCATCCCTGTTAAGTATTAAGGGTTTTTTTAACTAAACAGTTGACTTCCTGGCTGACTAGGATTCCCAGTTCCTGGTCTTAGTGGGGCTTGTTACCTTTCTGACAGAATCAATACCTTCATAGTCGCATGAGATCCAGATGTGTCGGTTCCTTTTATAGATTGAAAGGACTTGGCTGTGATTTCATGGTTTTAGCTGCTTGCCTTATGGGTTGAAAGGGAGGAGGGGATATACGCTTAAAATGTGTTTTAGCTTTATTTGGTAAGAATACATATTTAAAAATAAATGAGGGAAAATACAGGCAGTGATCAGTCTATTTGCATATGCAAGCAATAAACTCTATGTTGATGCATTTCAAAGTTTCAGTGTAAGCAATAGACTTAATAAGCCAGAAACAAGTTACCTCTTTTGTGGCAGATTCATCCTGCATTAAATCTAGTTTATGTACAGGATCAAGTCACAGGAATGTAAAGGATAAATGTCATTAGTGTGAAGAGAGTTAGGCAGGCAGCTCCCATTAACAAGAGCCAGTGTGTTTCATTTAATTCTCTGTGCTGTGTATCATGGTGAGAATTATACCATTAAGTATGTTGCATTATTGCAAGTTGCAGCAAATACGTTGGCCCCTGACAAAAGTGATTATCTCAGTGGCCTGAGTTTTTAATGAGCTTGCATATGAGTACAGGGAGAGGTGGAGGGAACAGTTGAGCCCACAGTTATTCTGTAATCCTACAGTTATATTCCAGTGTTTACTTATGAGAACAAAATGCAGTCTCACCCTGTTTTGATAAACAGCAGTTACCTCTGCACCATCTAAAGGAAATAAAGGATAGTCTTACATGAAACAGATTTCTTCCCTCATACATAGGAACCTTAGTATCTTATTACAAATGCTCAAGTTGGTGTGGTGAAATCAGCCCAGACCACCTCTTGTGGAGCCTACGTTACTGTTGTTTTCTAAATCCACTTTGCATATACATGCAATTACTCATTACATTCTAATGGACAAAATGCTTTCAAAAGACAGTCTTCTCAAGCATAAAGAGCAGTTCTAACCTTTGTGGCCTCTTTCTTCCTCCCCACCCCCACTCCGCTCTGGTTTTGCAAAGACATTCTGTTTTCATACCCCTCCAGCATGTGCTAACAATTAAACAGTTACAATGTAAAAGAGGAGGAAAAGGGCAGTGTTGTATACTGTGGGTGGTTCATTTGGTCAGTTTAATATTGAAAACATATGTGAACATTTATATAAATAGAAAACAATTGAAGAATGCCATAGCAGCAACTTAAAAAATAATTCTACAATGGTTAAGTGGTCTTTTCTTCACACCTGTGTTGCGGATATCTTCACATTTGCTTGATGTGGCTAATTTTGCCTTTCAGATAATCTTTTTCCCCATATTCATTTTTCCATTCACACCAACACTTCCCTCTACTAGCCACAAACAGTCTGTCTCAATTAATTTACATGCTATCGATCACTCTTACTGCACTAGAAACCCCTTGTAAATGAGTAGCACCCTATCAAATTCACAGCCATGAAAAACGCATCACAGACCATGAAATCTGGTCTGCCCCATGAAATCTGTTCTTGTGCGCTTTTACCCCATATTATACAGATTTCACAGGGAAGACCAGCATTTCTCAAATTGGGCGTCCTGACCCAAAAGGGAGTTGCGAGGGAGGGTCACAGGGTTATTTTAGGGAAGTTGTGGTATTGCCATCCTTACTTCTGTACTGCCTTCAGAGCTGGGTGGCCGGAGAGCAGTGGCTGTTAGCCAGGTGCCCAGCTCTGAAGGCAGTGCTCCACCAGCAGCAGCGCAGAAGTAAGTGTGGCAATACCATACCATGCAACCCTTTACTTCTGCGCTACTGCCTTCAGAGCTGGGCAGCCAGAGTGTGGCCGCTGCTGATCGAGGGCCCAGTTCTGAAAGCAGCAGCACAGAAGTGAGGGTGGCAATACGATACCATGCCATCCTTACTCCTGTGCTGATGCTGGTGGTGGCTCTGCCTTCAGAGCTGAGTCCTGGCCAACAGCTGTTGCTCTCCAGCTTCTGCCAGCAGCAGTGCAGAAGTATGAATAGCTGTCCTGCAACCCCCACTACAATAACCTTGCCACCCCCCCAACTCCTTTTTTGGGTCAGGACCCCTACAATTATAACACCATGAAATTTCAGGTTTAAATAGCTGAAATCATGAAATTTATTATTTTTAAAAATCATATAACTGTGAAATTGACCAAAATGGACCATAGATTTGGTAGGGCTCTAAATATGAGAACTGTTTTGAGCAGAGTTATTATTTTGAAGACATAGCCAGTGCTTTACAGGCATCCAGTGGAGCTGCTCAAGAGCCGGTGTTTGAAATGCTTCTGTTACAGGCCAAATTTGGTACAATGGTCAGCATTAAAAAGTTAGCATTTGCCAGATTGGTGGTATGAATGATACCCAGATTTTCCCCTCCTGCACCTAATACAGGAGAGAAAGGTGGTTATTGTAGCAAATATTGTCTTTTAACTGGCTACTCTTGTGTGACAGATATTGCAGCCACCTGTGTTATCTTTGGGGACCATATTGTATTTTACATAGAAAGCGTGAAAGCCTGAGACGGGCCGTGCAGTTTGAGCTGGTCGAATAGCCCTTTGTACCAATACAAATGTATTTGTGTTTTCCTGGCTCACTTTGGGATGGAAACAGAGGGTGGTTTCCTGTGTTATCTTGGATCACTGGGGGTGAATGGGGCTTCCAGTGGGATCTGGGATCACTAAGAGGTAATTAATGCAAAATCCCAAGCCTGGCTATGTAGATTTTCCAGCTTTTGAAGCTTCTCCTGCTGGGGAAGAGTGGGAGGGACTGATTTTAACTTTTTTCAGGATGCTGGGGGACAAAGAAAGACCTGGTATAAAAGGCTGAGTTTAAACAGACTCAGGGCCTTCCTTTTAGTTCAGCAAACAGGACCTTTGGTTGTAGGGTGGCTCCAATCTTTGCAGAAGGATTGGAAAGACTTTGACCTAACAGACTTCCCATGTAGAAGCTGGGAGAGTTCCGGTATGATTAGTGAGCATTTAAATCCTTTTATCATTTTATATGTTTTTTTCTGTGATGCTTAAGAATAAATGTATTTTGCTTTATAAGAGCTGTGTGATCACTGGTAAAAACCCTGTCGTCGTTCTGGCAGTGAAAGTAAAGAGCAAGGAGCTGGATGCATGTGAGAGCTGCTGAGGATATCACTATGTATGACAGGGGGACATGCTGCCTTAAAACCCTGGTCAGAAGAGAATGGGACTAGCGACAGCTGATAGCTTGAGGCCTGAGACCTGATTGGGCACTCCTGGAGCAGACTGCAGAAGGGGAATACAGGTGCAGTTACCCAGGAACTGTGACACCTTGTACATCTGTGTTCAGGCACCGGGAAACTGAAATGTTTTAAAACTGTTCTGAACACTCTCTCATACCATCACTGGCAGCTAACATAGCCTGAAATCTAAAGCTTAGCATCTTACACATTCTATCATCTATAGCCATGGTTTTCAGCCTTTTCAATACGGTTAGCACATTACAACAGAATGCACTTTCTGGTCCTTCTTCTCAACTCGCCGTAAGGAAAGGGAGAATTTTCGTGACCCCAGGGTGAGAACCCATGACCTATGCAATTGCACTGTCGATAGGGCTGAGAGGACACTTCCATTCTAATTCTCTGTTCCCAGTTAGTTGTAACTTTTTTACCTTTCTAGGTTGAAACCTTTCAGGCTCTTCAACTCAACCAAGAAGTTAATTATTTTCAAAAATATCTTAATTTGTTTAGCCATTTTGTTGTCCAACAGTTGGGGAGGTGACTTAGTCTTTATTTAAGTTGCTTTTCAGATACTTCCTTGTGTTCAAATATCTCAAAGACTTTTCTTTTAAAACTTTTAGCATGCCTATTCCTGAATTAGGAACTCCTATTTTTGACACATCTGAAATACTTTTGATCTTGAAAGAACCAAATTACAGCAATTAAAAATAGCACATTGAGCATGCACAGCACATTCTATTGCTGAACTTCAGAAAACCTGTGGCAGCAGGGTGACAGGTTTTGAACGTTCATTGGTTGTAATATTTGTGTGAGATCATTTTCATAGTTACCAGCGAGTCAATTTAGCATGGGTCTATTATTCATGGGACACATTGCTTAATAGCACTTTTTTTTTCTTGTAACACTTTTGCAGTCATGAATTTCCCAGACATGTTTAGAAGCAGAACCTCTAACTTGTGAGGATGGAGTGTGTTCTGTTAGGTGCCTTCAAGACAGTTCAGGTATAACTAGTTCTAAATGGCCTCAAAAAGGTGGGGATGTTAAGAGGACTAGTTAGTAGTGCAATGAGTTCGTGCCACCAGACTGGCTATTTTATAAAAGCCTTCTGTCTTACGTTGCCTCAGGAAGGAGAGCCTTATCAGCAATTCATATATGAGAGGTGAGGCTTTTTGTTTTATATAGTTCATATACATCTCTTGTCTGCATTCTCTTTAATTTTTCGGTATTGCATGCTCTGTTAGTAACATATAGCAAATGTCAAATATTGGAGTCTTACACAAATAGTCTGCAAATAAACATTAAAATGTTTGTTTCTTGTGTGTTTAGGGTAACATCTCCAACTTTGACATCGTCATGGAGTCTGATTCGGGTACCTTCATGCCAATGGGCTTGGCTTTTACAGGCAGTGATAAAGTTCGTGCCATCCTGAAGGAGATTATGCAGCTGCTGCAGCCTATCAATGTTACAAACATTTACGAAAATGGTAGTGAAACAGACACTGAATATTGGGTGAGAGATGGAGTACCAGGTGAGAATGCTAGATGAAGTCATAGACAAAGTCGCTTAGTTGGCCAGGTTGTTTCTATATGCTGTTACTTCTTAAATTCCGGTTGTTGCTCTATTTGATGTTTGACAAAATTTAAAAAAAATCTTTTCCTTGGGTAATATTTATTAGAGAGGAAATATGTAAATATTTAAAGACTAACCACAGAATTAGGACAAAATGTGTGTTTGAGCATCAGTTTAATAAAGATTTTAGATTATGCATGGGACAACAGACCTAAAATCTTCTTTTAGGCTTTACGATTTATATTAATCTTTCCTATACCAGTGGTATAAAAATAGTAGAGCATTCTTTCAGCTTTGTTCTAACACAGGATTGCAAAACAAAAATATCCCTTTGAAATTCAGCCCACTTCTCACTTGTTCTTATTTAATTTAATTTAAAAAAATTAATTGTTTTCAATACATTTATTCTGTGGGGATTCAGCACTCAAAGACGAAAAAGTGACGATACACTAAAATCTAGTGAAGGACAAAGCCTTGTATATGTATTTGAAAAATAGTTTCTACATTTATTCTCAGTTACACTACTGAGCCTCATACAAGTAGAAATCTTCTTGCAAAAGTACTGTGACTGAAACTGGAGCAGGACAAAAAATTTTGGACAAATAGTTTATTTGCCGAAAAATGCATTTTCAGGTTGACAAAAACTATTTGGAAATTTAACATGATAGCTTCAGCTGGGGAAAAGTTTTTCAGGGCCAGCAAACTGTTTATGTCCACTTATAACCTTTACCTGTGTGTGTGCGCCATTCTGTCCCTTTATAACTTTAGCCAGTGGTTTAAGGCATTTACCCAGATATGGGAGACCCAGGTTTGAGTCTGCACTCTGGACAAGAGACTTGAACTCAGATCTCTCCTCTCCCAGGTGAGCATCCTAACAACCAGGTTATAGGCTTGAAGGATCTGAGACTAATTGAGCTTTTACCATATTTTCAACACTTGAATAATAGCAGAAGATATTTTGGTTTTTGGTATTTAAAAACAAAACAAAAACTTCCTTTTTATGCTGGTTTATGTCTAAAGTACCTTGTTATCTATTTGTGATACTGGAATGATGCAGACATGTCAGATACTTTTGGAATCTTTCTGGCTTCTCTCTTCTCCTAACCTTGTGGACAGTTGATAGGTACTGAAGTGGGCTGTGGAGCATATGCCTCTTTCTTTGGGGAAAATGTTGTTTGCTTAGGGCTCAGATCTTAGTTGCACTATTTCTACTCATGGGTGGTGGATATCATAGGCTGTGAGAGGGTAGGGTGACCAGATCACAAGAGTAAAATAGCAGGACAAGTTGGTGGGACAGCCACAGGCTCACAGCCCCCACCAGAGCCATGGGGGCAGGAGGCACTGCACATCGCAGCTGCACGACCTAGATTCCTGCCTCTGCAGCAAGCTGCAGGTCATGTCTGCATGGCCCTGGTTCCAGCCCCCACAGCAAGCTGCAGGTCGCGGGCACACAGCCCCAGCTCTGGCCCCCACCACAGGTCACAGGCACATGGCCCCAGTTCCAGCCCCTGCTGCAAGCCATGGGGCAGGGGTGCACATCTCCAGCTTCAGCCCCACTGCAAGGAGGGAGGGTCTCATGGCTGGGGTTGGGGGTTGAGGCACAGCAGGGAGTTTGGGTGAAGGTGGGGGCTCAGGGCTGGGGCAGGGGTTGGGGTGTGGGGTATGGGCTCCAGGAGGCATTTAACTCAGGCGGCTCCCCGGACGTAGCAATATCTCCCTCTGGGTCCTAAGCAGAGGCGTGGCCAGGGGACTCTGTACAGAGCCTCACCCGCAGGCACAGCCCCTGCAGCTCCCATTGGCTGTCGTTC
Source organism: Gopherus flavomarginatus (assembly GCF_025201925.1). NCBI lineage: Eukaryota > Metazoa > Chordata > Testudines > Testudinidae > Gopherus > Gopherus flavomarginatus. Next base: position 259,214,328 of record NC_066618.1, read on the forward strand.
CAGCCAATGGGAACTGTGGAGCTGACGCTCATGAAAAGGACAGCACGCAGAGCCCCCTTGGCCATCTCTGCCTAGGACCCAGAGGGAGATTTTACCACTACTGGGTAGCTCTATGGAGCCAGATAGGGAGCCTGTTAGCCCTGCACCAACCAGATGCCTGGCTACCCTACAATATCGAGACAAATGACATCCCAATTGTACATTGGTCAGGATGTGAGACAAGAGTTAAATATTGGGACAGTCCCGATTTTAATGGGATATCTGGTCACCCTAGCGAAGGCTATGCTTTCCCAAACAGCCTGGCGTGGCCTCACCCTGCTCCATCCCCAGGTCTCCTCCTGCAGTTCCCAGCACTTTGCCTTGGCCCAGGCTGGCTGGGGCTGGGCAACCTGCTGCAGGGACTCGGGGCAGCTGGCACTGGGGCCGCGCTGCCCGCCTGGTGCTCACACTGCACAACCTGGTGCTCCGGGGCTGGGGGTGCTGCGTCTCCGCCACCCAGTGCTCCAGATAGGGAGTGCTGTGGCCGTGCTGCCTGATGCCGGGGCCCATAGTCGGCATGCTTTGGGCTCCTGCGAGGAAGGAGGGACTGAAGAAGAGGGTGTCATAAACAGATAGCTAAGGGTTAATGTCTCTTTCACCTGAAGCACCTGACCAGAGGACCAATCAGGAAACCGGATTTTTTTCAACTTTGGGTGGAGGGAATTGTGTGTCTGAAGTCTTTGTTTTTCTGGCTGCCTGCTTTCTCTGAGCTTTGGAGAAGTAGTTTCTATTTTCTAGTCTTCTGTTTCCAAGTGTAAGGACAAAGAGATCAGATAGTAAGTTATATGGTTTCTTTTCTTTGGTATTTGCATGAATATAAGTGCTGGTACTTGCCTCCTAATGGGAGGGCTATTGCATGACAAAAGACCCTTAACATGCAAGCCACAAACTGCCAGAGAGAGCAGAAAAAAAAAATTCTCTCTGGTTCCCTTTTAAAACCAACTGTTTCTCTCTGCTAAAAAGCCCTTAGCAGAGAAAAGAAAAATATAATATTTCTACTGGCTTCTGTCTATATCCCACCGCTGCCACCATGTAATAACCTTAGTCCCAGATTTGGACCTTAGCGTCCAGATATGGGGGTTAGCATGAAAACCTCCAAGCTTAGTTACCAGCTTGGACCTGGTACTTGCTGCCAAGCTGGTAACTAAGCTTGGAGGTTTTCATGCTAACCCCCATATCTTGGACGCTAAGGTCCAAATCTGGGACTAAGGTTATTACATGAGTGGCAGCTGGTGGGAGATAGACAGAAGCCAGTAGAAATATTATATTTTTCTTTTCTCTGCTAAGGGCTTTTTAGCAGAGAGAAACAGTTGGTTTTAAAAGGGAACCAGAGAGAATTTTTTTTTTCTGCTCTCTCTGGCAGTTTGTGGCTTGCATGTTAAGGGTCTTTTGTCATGCAATAGCCCTCCCATTAGGAGGCAAGTACCAGCACTTATATTCATGCAAATACCAAAGAAAAGAAACCATATAACTTACTATCTGATCTCTTTGTCCTTACACTTGGAAACAGAAGACTAGAAAATAGAAACTACTTCTCCAAAGCTCAGAGAAAGCAGGCAGCCAGAAAAACAAAGACTTCAGACACACAATTCCCTCCACCCAAAGTTGAAAAAAATCCGGTTTCCTGATTGGTCCTCTGGTCAGGTGCTTCAGGTGAAAGAGACATTAACCCTTAGCTATCTGTTTATGACAGAGGGGTTGGGGGATAGCTTCCCCAACTGCCGGATCACCAGATGCCCATTTTTCTATTCCATGCACAAGTTACTAAGTGGCACATCAAACTGCTGTAACCCTGTAATTTACATGTCCTTGATCCTAGGCTCTAACTGCACGTATTTTACACCTGCATAAAAATATGCTAAATTGGGGGATGGGTAAGAGCTGCCAGTGGTCAATAACCATGCCACTTCCATCTCCCTTTCTTCTGAAAGGCTGTGGTTGTGTACTGCTGCTCCTGGACTTCAGGTCCAGATGATCAGTATATCTGTGTAGTCATTAGCCCATGGGAATTTCCCAGTGTATCTGGTGCATGTTTAGAAAACATAAAGGGGCAGAAATGCTGTCATGGTAAAATATGCTTTGGCTTTTGGGAAGAAAGTTTCCTTTTTATAAAGAGAGAAATTTTTCTAGGGACCAATGAATCTTGATGAATTCCTCCCTCCACCCCATATTGTCTATTTCCATGTGCACCTCACAGATCAGGACACTGCCCAACCACCAATGCTGCCACCTAACACAGCCTTTACCACCTACATCTGTGGGCATGCCCCTGGTTGCAAAGGTGGGAATCGGTACGTAGGAATATCTGGAACCTCAGCTGTTGTTTGTGATGGGAGCGTCAGAGAGGCTGAAGGGGAAGCACTGGGGATATAGAGAAATCCTGCTGTTTGTGACGTGCATGGTGAGAGAAACTGTATGTGTGTGTGTGGGGCGGGGGGGTTCCTTAAGTTTCAAATCTGTTTAACCCAGTCAATAATAATACTTAGTTGTTATATAGCAATTTTCATCAACTGAAATTCAGTTCACCTTTAACGTTAAACATTAGGAGCATTAGCTGGTTTGTTTCTTTGCTGTTTGAAACTTTGCTTCATTTAATCTCCTGTTAAGCAAATCACTAAGTACCCCCACAATGCAAAGTATGGTGCTTTCCCCTTGAGAGATGGAATGAAAGAATTAACTCCATTAAAAGAATTGCTGCTTTAGATTGTGTCATACTGTACCAGAGAGAAGGCTTTAAACATCCTGCAAGCTTCACGCTTTGTCTGCAGTATTCTCACTGTTCAAATGAACACTTATGGTATATAATAATATTGTAACACTCTGAACATACTATAACAGCTTTTCCGATGTTATCCAATTTAAACAAGCAGTCAAGTGTTGACACTTCATCAATTTCATTTACATAGTTTCCTGAAAATACACTTGGCTATTTTGTTTCCACAATGCATTACAGAAAACATAGACTACATCAGCAATAAGAATTTGTGACCCAAAAAATTCGGTTCCTTATCATTTAAATTTTTACTGTATTAATTAGAGTTCAGGAGTAGCTTCTGTTCCACTTCCTCCATTGAGTCAGAAAGCCCAGTGAAAACAATACTACTTGTGCTTTTTATCTTCGTTCATAACTACCAGTACTTCTGGTGAACGTTTAGATTAGGTTTAGCTAGTCAGGAATTTATCCACAAAAGAATGCTGGCTCTTTTGTCTGGAGGGTTTACCTGATTGAGAGAAGGGACGCACTCTCTGGACCAATTCACATTTAATTATACAAATAGGAGAGAGATCTCTCCAACAGGCAAGATTGACTCTCTAGGCCAGAGCACACTCCTGGGACACAGGAGACCTGGGTTCAAGCTGCAGTTCTGAGTCAGGGACAGGAGGGTCTTGAACTTTGGTCTCCCATGAGACAGGTGAGTGCCCCAGCCACCAAACTACTGGCTATTCTGAGGTGAGTGTCTTACATATTTTTTCACAAAAATTTCAAAAGATCTCATTTTCATTCAGTATTGGAATGAAACAAAATTCTGAAAACTCAACATTTTTCACAAAACAGAATTTTTGTTTTCCACCCACTCCTAGTTCAGACTACTGCACTCCTGTTTCTCAGAGTCTAAGCTATTCTCTTTTACAGGGGAGTACAGCTGAATATTGTATCACTCATTTATCCTTTCCCTTAAATTGTGGAACTGCACGGAGTACCCATATTTGTATAAATAATAGCACTAAGTACTGTCAGGTGCCACAGATGTGCAAAGTGATCTAAAAACATTAATTAAGCATCTGAACACCACCTATGTGGTACAAGAGGTGGAATCTGGAAAAACACAGCCATGGGATTTAATACATTGTGTAGCTTCTGAATGCTTGAGAGATTTCCTGCTGTGGTCTTTATAGTCAACAATTTGGAGAATAATTTGAACCAGGAATGAGAAATCTCTACAATCTTTGCAAAACCAGACAATATTGTGTTTCTAACATTTGTGATCTTATAACTGTTGCTTCATAAAGCAGTAGGCAAAGGCAGTTGATTGCTGTGAAGTCTATTATAGGGTGATCTAGTGATTTGAGATGGCCATTAATCTTAAAGAACTAGTTTGTAAATTATTCAATTGTCTTCCCAAATCCTTCATTTCTGTCATTTTTATTGCACATTTCTGCTTTCTCTCAATTAAGCTTTATTTTTAAACTCTATATACACATAATGCCTTTTATTACAGCACATGTGTTTTACCAAGAGGCTTGGTCAGCACTTGCAAGTACAGTATATTGTTTCACATGTTGTGTTATAACAGGCTTGTCTGGTCTCTGAACAGGTGGAAAGACATGTAGTGACCCTAACTAGACAGATGTTCTAATATTTTAGTCAAGAAAACAAGGTATCTGATATGAGAGAGGCAGGGTGTGACTTCCTGCACTGCCCCTTCCTGTCTCTGTCTCTCTCTGGTCTCGGTGCCTCTAGATGGGACAGAATACCACATCCAGAAGAACACTTACTCCCAGCAACTCAGGGTCTCCTTGCATGGATGAGTGGGCAGGCCAGGCCTATTCCTCTGTTCTCCTCCTGCTACATATAGAGTTCTGTGCTGGGTTGGTATTGGTGAGCCCACCCCATAGCCATGAAAACCTAAATCCTGGACAAGTGGGATATACTTGTCATATCTTGGCATCAATGTATCAATTTCTGTGAGCCACCCAGTCTCCCTTTTAATGTCTTTTATTATGGTACCGGAGGAAAATTTCGTATATGAGTGTGTTTCTCAGCAGAAGTCAAATTTTGTGCAACTTGGGAGATATTAAATTGAAGCAGTATTCTAAGAGAACAATTTTAATTGCTTGGCACTTAAAGAACCTGCTATAACTATTACATCTATTAGAATCATTTAAAATCTTGATTGAATTTAGAGCCATGACTATTAACCTGTAAAATAATTCAGCTATGGTTTTCATTTATCATTGTCCCATAAAAAAACAAGCTTTGAGACCTAGGAATTACTTTGCTGTAATTAAATGAATTAAATGTACTGTAACTTTTATAAAAGTGGATGTAGGTTATTTCATAGGGCATTATTAAAATGCTCACTGTTTAGCATAATATCACATCTGTATTAACCTTTCAGAACTTGTCCTGTCTATAAGTAAGGCTGTTGTATCCTTGTGACATTCCCTGGGGTGCAAACCAGACTGCTGTGTCCCCTTAATTCTTCAGCCTGGGATGCTTTTTACTCTGCTTTGCTGATGAGCAGCAAACCCTTCCAGACTCTGCTCACTCACAGCCACCAGCATGTAATGTCACTCCCAGCTGAATACATGAATGCTATCAGGCATCCATAAACTACATATAGGGTGAAAGCTGCATATGCCCCAGCCTTGCTCCCCAGAAATGTGCGTCTTATACTGTGCAGGACCCTCCTGAAGGGTATAAGCTTGTAGGGAGTCCATCATTCCAGCAATGGGTTATGACTATGCACCAGGCTTGTTAACTTAAGTAGAGATTCCCAAGCACTTCAGCCAAAACACACTGGTTTAGGCGAAACAATAAAGCAAGTGAATTAACTAAAGGAAGACAGATTTTAAGTAATTACAAGTATAGCTGCATATGAGTCAGGATTGGTTACAAAAGAAATAAAAGGATAAACATACAAGCTAATTCCTAAACTTTACCAAGGCTAATAAGCAAAAAGGTTTCTCTCACCAAAAAGCTTACAGCAGTCTGTGCTAGCTGGAAAGCCTTCCAGCTAGGATCCCTTTTCCCTGGTTCAGTTTAGATCAAATTGTTGTAGGGAAGGTTTCTCAAGTCCAGGATTGTGGAGGGAGGAGTAGAAAGGGAGAGGAGAAAGCTCCCTCTCCCAGTAGCTAATAGCCTGGTAGTTCGGGCATTCACTTGGAAAATGGGAGACCTAGATTCAAGTTCCCTGTTCTGCTGGATCTTTCACATCCCAGATGAGTGCCCTATCACTGGGCTATTGTGTATTCTAGGTGTCTGTCGCTCATGTGTTTTTTCAAATGATGTTAAAACGGTTTTGTCTTTGTTCCAATGCAGAATAAAAACAAATTTCAAAACATCGCTACTTTTTTTCTTCTTCAAAATGGGAATAGTTGTTTGCTGGCCATGGCTCAGACAGAAGTAAGGGTTTGATGCAGTAGTTGCTGGCTGAGATTGTGTTATGCAGGTCAGATTAGATGATCGTAGTGGTCTCTCCTGGCCTTAAAAATATATAAATCTATAAGTAAATCTCATAAAATTTTTATATAAAAAGATGCTTCCTTACTTTTAACTCTCAGCCGTCTCAAATATACTTGATGTTTTCAGTGTCAGGGGAGCTTTATCTTTCATTATGAGCAAATGTACTACATTTTGAGAATCCTAATTAATACAGAGATAGCAGTGCTTGTTAAGTTCACCCTTTCTGGAAGAGTGAAACTATAAAAGGACACGCTACCAACAGAAGGACAGTATGGACATGAACCACCACAGTAATTACAGCGGTGCTTGGGGCGGTACGCCGCAGGGGGTGCTCTGCCGCTCGCCGGTCCCGCGGCTCCAGTGGACCTCCTGCAGGCATTCCTGCTGAGGGTCCGATGGTCCCATGGCTCTGGTGGAGCTGCCGCAGGCGTGTCCGCGGGAGGTCCACCAGAGCCGCAGGACCAGCGGACCGTCCGCAGGAACGCCTGCGGCAGGTCTACCAAAGCCGCGGGACCAGCAGCCGGCAGAGCACCCCCCCGCGGCGTGCCGCCCCAAGCACCGCAGTAATTACTGTGGTGGTTCATGTCCATACTGTCCTTCTGTTAGTAGCGTGTCCTCACCAGGAGCGCTTCCATTGACTTGAGCGATAGCGTGGGGAGCTGAGAGACCGTGCTCTCAGCTCCATACACAGCTTCCCTCCCACCCCCAGGAGCCGTGCTGCCATGAGAATCTCAGCTCTCTGCTGCCCCGAAGCTCATGGCTCCCCACCAGGAGCACAGCTGCCCCCACCTCCAGATCTTGACTCCCTGCTGGGTGGCTGCCGTGCTCCTGGCAGGGTGCCGAGAGCCCTGGTGGCTGCTATGCTCCCTGTGGGAAGCTGGGAGCCTTGTGGGAGCAGGAAGCCAGGAGCCTCAGGCCAACACCCAGCCTCCCAGCAGGGAGTGTGGATCTGGGAGCCTTGATGCAGCCAAACTCCCCGCAGGGAGTGGGGAACCCAGGCAGCAGCTTGGCTGGGATTGGGGAGCCAGGACCCAGGGGGCAGCCTGGCTTTGAGCAGGGAGCCTGGCAGATGCAGCCTGAGAGTCGGGAGCCAGGAGCCTGTGGGGAGTCCGGGGACACCTGGGCTCTAGCTGGAGCCCCCACCCCCACCTCTTTCTTGTCAATTTCACAGATCTCACATGGAGCCATGAAATTGACAAGATTGACAGCCAACAACTGAGGTAGTCATCAACCTAACTACACTGACATAATCCCTACTCCTCTCTTGGAGGTGGAGTTGTTATTATTTCAGTGTAGCAGGGCACTTACATCGCAAGAGCGAGGCTGTACTGTGTGTACACTGACATAATTAGATCACCGTAAGCTGCCTTACTTAGTCCTGACTAATACTTAGTCCTGCCTTGAGTGCAGGGGACTGGACTAGATGACCTCTCAAGATCTCTTCCAGTTCTATGTTTCTATGACCTAACTCCATAGTGTAGTCCAAGCCTGAGACATATTGTAGCTCTACTGTTCAGCACACAGAAAACTACACTCTTAGTGTGGGAGTGGTTATTCATTTAATATGTGATCATTTGCCACTAGTTGATTTTAAAAAGTAAGATGCAGTGTCCTACATTAAAACACAATGTTCAGTGTTGATGTGCGGCAATGTGCAGTTTAGAAGTAACAAGTTAATTAAACAAACCTTATTCCCTGAACTGTTCCATCTTCAGTGAAGCTGAAATACAAAAGATGGAATAAATGAAACAAAGCTATTTTAGTTTAAACTCCATAAGAAAGTTAGGGATGGGAGGAAAGAGAATAATATTTTCCAAATGGAAAATTATGAAAGTTAAATGTAATTATTTTTATTTTATTTTCTTTAATTCTTCCCTTTTTGGAATATTGTTGTACAAGAAATTAGGTTCATTAATAGTTGGGAATGCTGGATTTTTCTAGATAAATGTCTGTGGATCCAGAAAGGCTACTTTTTAAGATCAGCTCCCTATTAATATTTGTGGTATTATTGTTAAGGCATGTTAGTGAAGTGTTTCATTTCTGGAGCACAAATTGCTTTTAAGTCAATATCACAGTTCTGGTGTCCACATGTTGAAAGGGATGTTGAAAAATTTGGACCGGTTTCACAAAAAAAGCCACAAAAATTGCTCAAGGTCTAGAGAAAATACCTAATGGTGAGAGACTTAGAGCTCAGTATGTTTCTCTTGTAGAAAAAGAAATTTGAGAGGTTGATTAATGTATAGCTACCTTCATTGGGAGAAATTATGAGGGTTCTTTAATCTAGTAGAGAAAGGTACAAGAACCTCCAGCTGGAAGCTGAAGCCAGACAAATTCAAATCAGAAATAAGATGCAACATTAATTGAGGGTGCTAAACAATTGGAACAAACTACCTCTTCATCTTCTAATCAAGACTGGATGTCTTTCTGGAAGATACTTTAACCAAACATAAGTTATTGGGCTCAAACAGAGGTAACTATGAAATTTAATAATCTGCCATACAGGAAGCCAGACTAAATGATTTAATGGTCCCTCTGGCCTTAAATTCTGACTGAGGTAGCAGAGATTTCTTTATATACCATGGCAAGATACAATCTCAAGACAAACTTGCTGTAGTTTTCTATGTGTTTTCTTTCACTATTTAGGCTATATATAGTACTGTATTTGTACTACTTTTCCCCTCAATGATACATTGTATTCTACTGAAATAAAGTTCACTGATGAATACAATGAAAAAGGGAGTTAAAAACGATACCTAGTTTAGGTATTAGTTTGTGACATTGACCAAATCTACAAGGACCATTGCTTCTGTGTCCATTGTTGCTGGAATTTTGCCCACCAAAGGGAACACTTCCTAAAAAACTATCAAGTTTCTGTTGACTTCCAAACTGGAAACCACTGTCATGTCACTTTCATTATTTATTAAACATTCAAAAGTTTGCTGGGCATTTTGGAGCAGAGATCTATCTTACGGGTCCATAAAGATCTTGCAGTCTGAAACTATACAGCAGCCCCTGATCTCAGGAACAAAGAACACTAAGAGCACATCATCCCAGTGCCCTTTCTTCCCAGGTTCAATATGTGGTCACTTTTAATGTGTCAGCCCTTATCTTCAAAGCTCTCCATGATATTGGTCAAAGCTACTTGATGGGTCTCCTCACCCTCTGTAATGGCGACCTCCTTTGACAGCTGCATTTCACTGCAGCAGAACTGTCAACAGTAAGAATGATTAGATTGATCTAATTTACAAGTCAGTTCAGGAAGATATTGGGAGGGATCACAAACCTTGGCTTCTTCAGAGCAAAATGCTAAACCCATTTCTTCAACCTAGCGTTCCCCAAAAAACTACCATCCTGATGCCTGCACGGTAGAGAGAGGGAGAGAGATACCCATAACCAACACAGATGGATGCTATGTAATCATTTAGATAGAAATTGGAGAGGAAGGAGGGTGTTGTGGTTAAGGCACTGGACTGGAATTCAGGAGATTTGTGTCCAGTTCCTGGCTTTATCAAAGAATTCCTGTAGGAGCTTGGACAACTCACTTAACCAATCTCTTTCTCAATACCCCATCTGCAGACTGTATGTGATAGTCCTTCTGGTCTTCCAACCTTTGTCTGCCTTGTCTCTTTAGAGCAGGGGTTCTCAAACGGGGGGTCGGGACCCCTCAAGGGGTCACAAGGCTATTACATGGGGGGTCGCAAGCTGTCAGCTTCCACCCCAAACCCCGCTTTGCCTCCAACATTTATAATGGTGTTAAATCTATACAAACGTTTTTAATTTGTAAGGGAGGTCGCACTCAGAGGTTTGCTGTGTGAAAGAGGTCACCAGTACAAAAGTTTGAGAACCCCTGAACTAGACTGTAAGCTCACTGGGGCTGTGTGTGTACAGTGCCTAGCGTAATGGAGTCCTGATTTCAGTTGAGGCCTCTAGACTTAGATACATAGCAACGGTACGATGCACTCTCATTTCCCCTTCATTTTATCTGTGATGTAAGTGGAACTGCTCAGTAATAAAAATGTAGTAATAGTAATATGTGGATCCAGTTATTGGGGTGTTTACTATATGAATATATTGGTTTAGTTTATATGGGGGCTGTAAGGAAAAAGCAAGTAGGAAGCAACAAGAGAGACACAAGATAAGCCACTGCTCAGCAAACACCGGAGGGTTGGTAAGAGGCAGGACCCTAACTGTTAACTTTGAAGATTAATTTGGACTGGAAGTGACAAAGCCTGGGGACGCAGAAGAACAAATGGACTATGGCAGTATAAAACGGGGTTCTCCTTTTGAAAAGAGGAGGGAATTTGGGGGAACCAGACTAAGGCACAAGCACAGGCTGGGATGTCTGAAGAAGCTAGACCTGCCCAGGTTACCGTCAGGGGATGGGTAGCCTTTAAGTAAGCTAGACATGCATGTAGACTGAAGGTAGTTTTGAAGTCCTTTGCCTCTAACACTTTGCTCTTACTGCTAAAAAATAAACAGTTCTTTGGTTTTGAGAAGGCTGGTCACTATATACACCATTGGTCACAGACTCCTGAAGGGAAGATCCACAGGTGTTGAATCTAGTCGGATTAAGCAGAGCTGACACACAGAGTGATGTAGGCCAGACTCCAGTCTCAGGGTATATCTTCACTACAAGTGCTACAGCTGCAACACTGCAATGTAGACATTTACTATAGCAACAGAAGGGGATTTTCTCTCACTGTAGTAAATCCACCCCCTTGATAGGTGGTAGCTAGTTGAAAGGAGAGTTCTTCCCTCAACCTACCTGTGTTTGCAGTGGAGGTTAGACCTCGCACAGAGTGTGAAGTTTTTCAGAGCCATGAGCAGCATGAGTAGGTCGATCTAAGTTTTAAGTGTAGACCAAGCCTTTGAGAGGGAAAATTGCAGAATTGTAATCAAGAAGAAGTAAAGGCATGAGATCTGGGAACTAAGGGGTTGCACTCAGAGAGACTTCAAAGGGAACAGAGGCACAACTAGCCTTTTAACAGTGTCAAACAAGGTAACTGGCCCATTTAAGAAGGAATGGATCCAATTCACCTGCGACTAGTTAGCTACCTCCCAACAGGGCCTGATGGAGGGCTGTATTGGTGTGTGTCTACCTTTTTGGAATGAGCCTCCCAGCCTTGGTCAAGAGACTCGACCTAGCAGAGCTCATGCTAGTGCTCTAAAAATAGCTGGGTAAACAGCGCTTGGGCTGGAGTTAAGGCTCTGAAGCCTAAGCAGGGCAGTGGGCTTCTGACCCTGAGGAACAAGTTTTAAAAGGTTTCAAAGAGAGTCTGCAGCAAGTCCTAAACAGTTAAAAGCTTCTGTTTGAACTGTCAAAGACTGGAGCATTGTGGCCTGGGCTTGCCAACTTTCTAATCGCATAAAACTGAACACCCTTACCCTGCCCCTTCTCCAAGGCCCTTCCCTCACTCACTCGCTCATTTTCACAGGACTGGATCGGGTCCCTTTTCAACCTGGGCCCCAGTGATTTGGTGGTGAATCTAAGGATACATCTTCATTGAAACAAAGTGGGTTCTTAACTTGGGTAGCTAACCTGAGTTTGCTAACTTGGGTTAAGATAGCAGTGGGAGGGGAAATTAAGTTGCAGTGTCTTCACTACTATTGTAACCTAAGTTAAGTTAAGTTAAGCTAAGCTAACCTGAGTTAAGAACACTGTCTCTCCTCCCCAATTAAGACATGAATCTATGTCAGACAGTTTTCTCAGGCTGCTGCAGTCTTTCTAACAGGGTCACCATGCTTTTCAAGTCAGAGCACTGTTTTGTGGAGAACTACACAGAAATTTGTAAGTCATGGAGAGGAAATGAGAGTAAGGTCTGTAACCTGCAGTAGAGAGCCGTCAAGAGAAGCTTGTGGTCTAAGCACAAGACTATTAGCCAGGAACTACAGAATTATCATTCCAGTTCTGATATGAACTCCTTTCTTCACCAAGTCTTTTTACTTTTCCTGATGGATCTGTAATATGGGGGATAATACCTATCTCACAGAGGTGTTGCGAAGATTACAGAAAAAGTAAAGTGTTTTAAAGAGGGAAAGAGCTTTAACTACTAAATTATTGGACTTAGCTCAGCCCTGGCATTAACTGGCCCAAATTCCACTGCAGTCAGCAGACATTGCATCCACTTACTCCAGGGCTGAATATAGTCAATGAAGTCTAGTGAAGAGGAGGTGACTGATATGAAATGGAACTCTAAATATAGCCTCTTAAGAGTCTGTGATAGAGGATACTGAGAAAACAAAACTGTCCAAAAGCAAAAGGCAGACATATAAAGAAGCTACAATATATTGCATATACTCCCCCAAGAGAGCCAGAAAACCAGATTCAGACTGATTTTCCAGCAAAGCCACTGTCCCAGAGCCAGCAGCAGTGCTGTGACACAGTGGTGTCTCAATCACTGTGCAGCCTTTGGAAACCCAAGAGGGCACTGTTCCTGTTATGAGCTGGCTGGACTGTATTTTATAAATGAGTTTAGTTCTATTTAATTATATTAAACCTGAGCAATCACCCTCTGCACCAGTTGACTGGAGGATAACTAACGTAATGCTGATTTTTAAAAAATGCTCCAAAGGAAATCCTGGCAATTACTGGCCAGTAAGCTTAACTTCAGTACAAGGCAAATTGGTTGAAACTATAGTAAAGAACAGAATTATCAGACACATATATGGACATGTTCACTGGGGAAGAGTCACTATGGTTTTTGCAAAGGGAAATCTTGCCTCACCAATCTATTAGAATTCTTTAATGGGGGGGTCAGTAAACATGCGGGCAAGTGTGAAACAGTGGATATAATGTACTTGGATTTTCAGAAAGCCTTTAATAAAGTCCCGCGCCATAGGCTCTTAAGCAAACTAAGCGGACATGGGATGAGGAGGAAGGTCCTCTCATGGATCAGTAACTGGTTGAAAGACAGAAAACAAAGTGTAGAAATAAATGGTCCATTTTCATAACGGAGAGAGAGAAATAGTTGGGTCCCAAAGGATCTGTACTGGGACCTGTGCTGTTCAGCATATTCCTAAATTATCTGGAAAACAGTGAGGTGGCAGAGTTTGCAGACAATACAAAATTACTCGTCCAAAGATGACTGCGAAGAGTTACAAAGATATCTCACAAAACTGGGTGACTGGGCAACAAAATGGCAGATGAAATTCAGTGTTGAGAAATGCAAAGTACAGGCAGTCCTTGATTTTACGACGTCCGACTTAAGACAAACAGCACTTACAATGTTTCTGAATTAACATCCTGATTTGACTTATGACCATTGGTTTTGACTTTACAATGCTTGGTCCCACAATGGAGCGTACTGCAGTTCCGAGTTACAATGTTTTGACTTACGACACAATTTTCAGGAACCAATTGTGTCACAAGTCCGAGGACTGCCTGTAATGCACATTGGAAAACATAATCCCAACTATATATACAAAATGATGGGGTCTAAATTAGCCATTCCCCTGGAGTCCAACCTGTATCGTGGTGGAGGGGATTGCTCATTGGAGTTATGCCATCAGCTATGGAGGCTGGTCTGAAATATCGTCTTGGACATTATGTGAGGTGGACAAGTCCAATGAGAACCCTGAAAATGATGGCTAATGCGGGTGCCAAAGACGCAGGGCAGCAGCTGCGCCTAGCACCTGAGGTGAAGGAAGTTGCCGAGAAAGACTTAATGGCTCGGGTCGCACAGCATGAAGCCTGTACTGGTAGACCAGGAAAAAATTCACATTACTGCACCTCTATCTCATCCCAATGGAATGAGTTATTCTTTGGGACAATCGTTCACTCTTGCTAAACATAGGATCAAGTCCACCCATGACTCCAATCTCTTTGAATAATGAAACTGTTAAGGCAGTCTCCAGCTTTTTCTATTTGGGTTTTATACTCACCAATTTCTCTAACTCTCATATGGAGGTTCCTCACTGGATTGGCATTGTGCACTGCATAACCATAGCCTTCAGGATTTATTTTGAAAGATATTTGCAAACAACTCTGTAAGTTTCCGAAGACTATATAGTACCTTCAAACTTTTGCTGATGCCTGTAAGGGAACTGCGAGCTACTTCAGAGACAGTCTCTGTCTGCAGGGGATTGCTGCTTAGGCCAGAGTATTCTGTTATACTCTACTATGGTATTGTCCCCAGTCCATTTGTGCTAGATACTGAAGGCAGAGAGCCAAAATTTATCATTTGGCTGACACCCATTTGGAATGTATTGCAGAAACTGAGTCAGGAGGTGATGTGGCATCATCAAGGGCCTTTTTAAGGAGATCACGACAGGCAAATTTGTGGGCATATTGTATTTTGCTGGACTTAATCACCATTGTGGTTAAAGTCATGCTCTTACAAGAAGAGAATTTTCTGATGGAGATTGGCAGAATACTAGACAGTTTTATGCTGAGACCAGGGGCAGCTCTAGGTATTTTGCTGCCCCAAGCACGGCAGGCAGGCTGCCTTCGGCAGGTCCCCAGTCCCGCGGATTCGGCAGAATGCCTGCGGGAGGTCCGCCGAAGCTGCGGAACCAGCAGACTCTCCACAGGCATGCCGCCGAAGGCAACCTGCCTGCCGCCTTTGCGGCGACCGGCAGAGTGCCCCATGGCTTGCCGCCCCAGGCACACGCTTGGCGTGCTGGTGCCTGGAGCCACCCCTGGCTGAGACTCAAAGAATGAAGGACCATCCTCGCCCACGTGTTTGAAAGGGCCCATGTGTCTTAAGGACAGCAGATGTGAAGGGCTAAATGTTTCTGGGTCTTTGAGGCAGAGCTGCAAAAAAAATCACCTTCATCAGGCAGATCCTTAGTTGATGTAAAGTATCAGAGGGGTAGCCATGTTAGTCTATATCTGTAAAAGCAGCAAAGAGTCCTGTGACACCTTATAGACTAACAGACGTATTGGAGCATGAGCTTTCGTGGGTGAATACCCACTTCGTCGGATGCATCCACTTTGCTGCTTTTAGTTGATGTAGATGTAGATTGTCATAGTGCCATTGAAGTCTACAATGCAATAATTCTGCACTAGCTGGGGATCTGCATCAGTATGCTGGAAGCTGCCCTTGGACAGCTGGATGCCAGATTCACCAGGCTGCTGTTACTACCACTCACATATACAGTTTTGTTCCATTTCAGAACAGAAAAAAAAATCATAATCATTGAATGCTGGCACAACAGAAAATCCACTTCTTCCCCAGCACTGCCTTTCAATCCCAGGCCACCCCTCTATGAGGATCCCAGTGCAAATACTGTTCTCAGTGTCCTGCACTACTACAGTGGTGAAATGTGATTGCAAACAATTAATTTAAACAAACCAGTCCACATACATGCACAAAGTACACTTCAGGATTTGATGCAGATATGAGTAACTATCCCACATGTAGATACTGTCTAGTTCCATCAGGTTATCTTCTTCTGTCTTAAAGGGGGACCAGGAACGAAACTTTTGGCAGAGTTGCAGTGAATACAAACAACACCACCAGGCAGTATTAAGGAAGAACTGGGCTACTGCTATTCTGTTCAATCAGATCCAGATTTCTGATCCAATGACTATTAGGCATATTATTTAAAATAATAGAATTTCCTTTTGAATTTGAAATAAATTATTACGCAGTATCAGCTCAGAGTCACAATCTCAGTCTGATGTCAGTGGCATTTTAATTCAGGGTAAATCAAGGACATAACATGCACGCATTCAGTGAAACACCAAAGCTTATTAAAATGTACTCAAAAATCAGAAAAGCTCTGCCACAAGATTACCTTCTGAACCATCAACACATGCATCACTCTGCACGTCATTCACCTTATTCAAATGTAAATGAATGGTAGGGCTCCAGGATTGGGGCTCCATTGTGCTCAGCACTGTATAAACACACAGTAAGAACCAGCCCTGCCCACAAAAGTTTCTGATTTAAGGCCCCTATCCTCAGCTGGCTCTGTCTAGGCAGCTGTGCCTGCAAACGGCTCTGTATGTGAGACTCCGCTTCTGGTTCTGGCTCTAATTTAAGGCAAGATGCACATATGAAGAAATGGAAGGAGAAAGGGGAGGGTAACTGTGACAGTGTTATACGGTGCACAACTATCTGCTTTCAGGCCAAAGGGTGTTTTTGTTTGTTTTCAGTTTTAGGCTATGAATAAACAAGAAGCATTAATGATATCTGTAATCCCTGCTGGCCACCTGCCTAGCTGTTATTATGTGATTATTTATTGATATCTCCACCACATGCTTAAAAATGCTAACTGGATTTGCAAGCAAATGAGACACTGCAGCAATAGAAACCTTGCTTCTAAATTATACACAGATTCCAATGCAAGCAGATTGTGTTTGAAATCGAAGTCTGTGCTGGCAGTATTCCTTCATTTACATTTCAAGAGCAGAATTAAAACCCCTTGTATGCACAAAGTATGTTACTGGAAGAAATGTCATTGGAAGCAAAATGCTGAAGTCTATCCAGCCATTATCTTTCTTTTTCTCTCACTCAGACCTTAACAAGTCAAGTCCATCTGACAGGATAGCTCAGGCCCTGTTTACACTAGGGATGTGCCACAGTTAAAACCATTAGTGATTAGACACCGGTGTAGCTACAGCAATGCAAACCCTACCATTGGCAGAGTGGCTATAAGCTGCAATTTGTACCTGTGCAGTTTATTTGAGTTTTAAGCAGGGGTTAGCTGCTCCAGTGCAAACTGTGCTTTATAATTGCTTTTTTGTCTCTGCTTGGGTCTTGCACTGGTACAGCTACATAGTTAGATAGTCTCTGATGGTGAAAATCCCCAAAACAGACAAGGCCTCGGAGTTAACTCATGGTTCATGTTTTTTTAATGACAAAAGGTCTAGAGGGTTTCGTACATTAACACTTAAAGTCAGCTCCAAAAATTTCTGTTTTGTATTTGAACAGTCCAAGACTTGTGCTGCAGATTCCATTGTGCAACCAATCCTGAGCACCTCATGTTCTAAACATTTTATCTGGAAAACATCACAGATTATGCATCTCATTTTCATAGTAAGTGCTAAACAGGAAGCAGTAAGGAGAGCTAATTAGTCTGCGTCTCTTTCTCTTTCCTAATTATTATGGATGGGAAAGTTTCCCCTTGTCCACCAAAAAGCTGCTGGCTAGTCATAGCACAGCTGTTCGTGGATAATCATAGTTTGGAACACATAAATTGGATATGGTTTGATTGTGCTGAACACTCTGCATGTACATCTTTTATTTCCGGATAGTTGGGAGTAGGGAGAAAGGCCAGAGCATGGTGAAGAAACATAGTTTTTATTTTCTCTGCCTTCCTCTTAAATTCTCTCTTTAGTGTAGGCTGCAAGGTTGGGGAGTAGCTTCCCTGAGGTCTCAGTTGTGAAACAGATGTGGATACTTTAAAAGCATCACTTTAGTCTTTCTGATAATGGCGTTCTTGACATTTTTGGAAACTCTTTATTCAAAATACCCTATTTAGTAACTGCTACTTTTTCTTCGAGTGATTGCTCACATCCATTCCAGTTAGGTGTGCGCGCCGTGCGTGCACGTTCGTCGGAAACTTTTTATCCTAGCAACTCCAGTGGGCCGGCAGGTCGCCCCCTAGAGTGGCGCCGCCATGGCACCTGATATATACCCCTGCCGACCCACCTGCTCCTCAGTTCCTTCTTACCGCCGTGTCGGTCGTTGGAACTGTGGAGCGCGGCATAGCTGTCCTCCACGTCCCTAGCTCTCCTTGTTCTACGGTTGATAGTTGTAATTAGTAGTTAAGTGTAGTTAGTTATATAGTTAATAGTGTAAATAATATTGTAGATATTTGTTAGCCGGTTTGGGCCATAGCCCTTCCCAGCACCCGGCACCGGGCTCATGCCTGGTTCGCCGGGTTTCAAGCAATGTGCGGCCTGTAAGAAGCCGATGCCGACCAGCGACCCTCACGACGCGTGTCTAAAGTGCCTGGGAGAATCGCACAGATTGGACAAGTGCCACATTTGTAAGGCTTTTAAGCCTAGAACAAAGAAGGAGAGAGACCAGAGACTTAGGACTCTCCTCATGGAAGCGGCACTCGACCCGGCAGCTTCACAGGCCGTCATCTCAACACCGGCACTGGATCGCACTGGCACCGGAAAGACTCCCCGGCACCTACCTTCCCCGGCACCGGGTGCAGAAGCAAGACCCTCGAAGTCTGCAACTCCATCCAGGCAGACTCGAGTGGAGCGCCCGGCACCGACATCTGCCGCGGCGCTACCGGCACCGTCGACTCCGGGCCCGGAGGGTCCGTCGAGTCCGGTCCCGCCGAGCTCCCCCATAAGATCTGGGGTTGAGCTATTGGTCCCATCGACGCCGGAGACCTTTGCCTCGGCACGGGACCTCATTGCCCTGACTGAGTCAACTCAGCCTCCACCCCCGGTACCTCCAGTGCGGGTAGCGTCCAGGGGAAAACCTATGATGAGAGCACCGTCTCAGGACTCACGCTCGCTGTCGAGGTCCCGACACCATGGTCGCTCAAGATCCTGCCGCCTCTCGCAGTCCCGGCACCGCTCCCCTTGGCGGTACCGGTCGTACTCGCGGCACTGATCGGCCTCCAGACGGTCACGGTCTGGTTCCAGCCACCGATACCGGCAACAGGACTCTAGGAGCCTGTCCCGCCGTCGATCAGCGCACCGGTCGACCTCCCGACACTGCGTCGGTGGCAGGTCCCGGTCCTGATCCCGGCACCGAGTCAGCGGCCGGTACCGGTCCCGATCCCAGCACTGAGTCCAAGACAGACCCCGGTCCCGATCCCGGCACCGGTATGACTCCCGGTACCGGTCCCCGGCACCGAGAACATCTTCGGCGCCAGGACGCGGAGACTCTTACCAGCCGCGTTCGGCCCCTCCATGGCCTTCCAGACAGCCGTCGGTGTCATCGCAGGCAGACAGTGTATATGCGCTGGGCACTGACAGACAAGCGGCCCTTTTTCAAGACCCTCCGCAACAGGACCAGGGTCCGCAGCAGTGGGGGTTCTGGACACCCTGGGCGTACCATCAAGCCCAGGGCCCCCAACGGCTTCCTCCTAGGCCTGCAACGGCAGAGCACAGGGCGCCGGAGGCGTCGTTGTCTCGCCCCCCTCCCTCCCCGGACGGGGAGGACGGGTCAAAGCAACAAGACCCTGATCTCCCTCCTGAGCCAGAGGCAAGGGCTGAGGCGGACTCCCCGCTGGACACTCTCTTGCCGGGGGTCTCCTCATCGTCTTCTCCCGATGAGGCGGTGGCTGGCACTTCCTCTAATAGCCCTCCTCCGCTAGATCTCAGGGCACATCAGGACCTCCTCAGGCGCGTAGCACAGAATTTGAGCCTGCAAGCTGAGGAGGTCTCTGAGATCGAGGACCCCGTCGTCAGCATCCTCTCCTCCGATGCTCCCACCAGGGTTGCCCTGCCCTTCATTCGGACGATCCAGGCCAACGCCAATACGATCTGGCAATCGCCGGCCTCCATCCACCCTACTGCACGGGGCGTCGAAAGGAAGTACATGGCCCCCTCCAAGGGCTATGAGTACCTCCATATTCACCCGACACCATGCTCCCTGGTGGTACAGTCGGTGAACGAGAGGGAGCGTCATGGGCAGGAAGCCCCAGCCCCCAAATCCAAGGAGGCCAGGCGTATGGACCTCCTCAGCCGCAAGGTTTATTCGGCAGGGGCCCTTCAGCTCAGGGTTTCCAATCAGCAAGCCCTCCTTAGCCGCTACGCCTTTAACTCTTGGGTGGCAGCGGATAAGTTCAAAGAGCTGCTGCCACAAGAGGTGCGTCAAGAATTTGCGGCGATTCTTGACGAGGGCAAGAAGGTTGCACGAACCTCGTTGCAGGCCTCCTTGGACGCTGCAGACTCGGCTGCCCGTACCCTCGCCTCGGGGATGACGATGCACCGCATCTCCTGGCTTCTGGTTTCTGGCCTTCCACCGGAGCTCCAATACACCATCCAGGACCTCCCGTTCGAAGGCCAGGGCCTGTTCTCGGAGAAGACAGACCCCAGACTGAAAAGTCTTAAGGACAATCGGGTCATTATGCGCTCCCTTGGGATGCACACGCCTGGGATGCAACGCAGACCCTTCCGGCCGCAGCAACAGCAGCAGCGTCGGCCGTACCCCCAGTTCCGCCAGCGGTAGGACCTTAATAGGCGCCGCGGCAGAAATGGCAGGCGCAGGCCGTCGGGCAATCAAGGGGGGCAAAACCAAAGCTCCTCTAAAGCCCCACCTGGACCCAAACCTTCGTTTTGAAGGTGCGCCCGAGGGCGTAGTACCAGTATCCCCCATGGATCCTTCCCCCCCATTTTCCAACCGCCTTTCGTTTTTCCTCCAGGCGTGGTCCCGGATAACATCCGACCGCTGGGTCTTACGCACGGTGCAGACGGGATACCGTCTGCAGTTTGTATCTTTTCCTCCCTCCCGCCCCCCACCCTCGTCCCTCTTCAGGGACCCCTCTCACGAGCAATTCCTCCGCCAGGAGGTACAGATGCTCCTCGACAAAGGAGCTATAGAGGCGGTTCCGGAGAACGAGAGAGGCAAGGAGTTTTATTCCCGCTACTTTCTGATCCCCAAGGCCAAGGGAGGCCTCAGGCCTATCCTCGACCTGCGAGAGCTCAACAAATATCTAGTAAAGTTGAAGTTCCGCATGGTATCCTTGGGGACCATTATCCCATCCCTGGATCCTGGAGACTGGTATGACGCCCTCGACATGCAGGACGCTTATTTTCATATTGCCATATGGCCACACCACAGACGTTTCCTTCGGTTCGTGGTCGACCGCCATCACTACCAATTTGCGGTCCTCCCATTTGGCCTTTCTACGGCTCCGAGGGTATTCACAAAATGCATGGCTGTCGTTGTGGCACATCTTCGGTGCAGTCGCATTCATGTGTTCCCTTACCTCGACGATTGGTTAATTCGGGGCACGTCGGAGCTGCAGGTCCGCAGCCACTTCCGCAGGATCACCGGCCTGTTTGCTACCTTGGGCCTCATGATCAACATGGACAAGTCCACCCTGCTCCCCTCGCAGAGGGTGGAGTTCATTGGGGCCGTCCTGGACTCCACCGTGGCCAGGGCCCTTCTGCCGTTGCCCAGGTTCCAGTCGTTGTCGGCGATCATTCAGCGCTTGCTGGCAGCCCCCCTGACATCGATACGGACATGCCTAACCCTGTTAGGCCATATGGCAGCCTGCACGTTTGTGACCCGGTATGCACGGCTCCGCATGAGGCCCCTCCATTCTTGGCTCATCGCACATTACCGGCCGGCAAGGCAGTCACTAGACATGCTGATCACAATCCCCCAGGGGGTGTTGGATTCTCTCAGTTGGTGGCTAGACCAGTCCGTCGTGTGTGCGGGGCTCCCATTCCACCCATCCCAGCCCTCGGTGTCCCTAACGACGGATGCCTCAGATCTCGGCTGGGGGGGCCCACCTGGGAACCCTGAGGACACAGGGCCTGTGGTCCCCACAGGAGGTGGAGCTACATATCAACATGCGGGAGTTCAGAGCGGTCCGCCTTGCTTGTCAAACTTTCTGTCACCAGCTTCGGGGTCGTTGTGTCGCGGTATTTACCGACAACACGACGACCATGTACTATATCAACAAGCAGGGTGGCACCAGATCCTCTCCCCTATGTCACGAGGCGATGCGACTCTGGGACTTTTGTATAGCCCACTCCATTCACCTCACGGCTTCCTTCCTCCCCGGAGTACGGAACACGCTGGCGGACCGCCTGAGCAGATCCTACTTCGCGCACGAGTGGTCCCTCCGCCCGGACGTCGCCCTCTCGATTTTCCAGAGGTGGGGTTGTCCCCGCGTGGACCTCTTCGCATCCAGGGGGAACAGGAAATGCCAGGCGTTCTGCTCCTTTCAGGGCCGGGAACCCGGGTCTATAGCGGATGCCTTCCTTATTCCGTGGACGACCCACTTGTTCTACACGTTCCCCCCGTTCCCGCTGGTCCACAAGGTCCTTCTGAAGGTGCGCAGGGACAGGGCCCACGTGATCATGGTAGCCCCGGCGTGGCCCAGGCAACATTGGTACCCCATGTTGCTGGACCTGGCCATAGCCGACCCAGTTCCCCTGCCCCTTCACCCGGACCTGATCACCCAGGACCACGGAACTCTCTGTCACCCGGACCTCCAGTCGCTGCACCTAGCAGCGTGGCTCCTGCGTGGCTGACCAGTTCCGAGTTGCACTGCTCCACCCCGGTACCTGAGGTACTCTTAGGCAGCAGGAAGCCTTCCACTAGAGCGACGTACTCGGCCAAGTGGAAGCGTTTCTCCTGTTGGTGCTTGGAGAAGGGTCTCCTCCCGATGGAAGTTTCGGTGGCCAATATTTTGGACTATATTTGGTCCCTTAAGCAACAGGGCCTGGCGATATCGTCCCTGCGGGTCCACCTGGCGGCTATCTCCACCTTTCACCCGGGTGGGGATTGCCGCTCCGTTTTCTCTCACCCGACGGTGTCTAGATTCCTTAAGGGGCTGGAACGTCTATACCCTAATGTCCGACCCCCTGCCCCTACCTGGGATCTTAACCTGGTGTTGTCTCGGCTCATGGGGCCCCCCTTTGAGCCGTTAGCTACTTGCTCCCTGCTCTATCTTTCTTTGAAGACTGCCTTTTTAGTAGCTATTACCTCAGCTAGACGGGTGTCGGAACTCCGGGCTCTCACGGTAGATCCCCCGTATACAGTCTTCCATAAAGATAAGGTGCAGCTGAGACCGCACCCTGCCTTTCTCCCCAAGGTGGTCTCAGCCTTTCACGTCAACCAGGAGATCTTCCTCCCAGTTTTTTTTCCCGAAACCTCATTCTTCACGCAGGGAGCAACAACTCCACTCGCTAGATGTCCGTCAGGCTCTCGCGTTTTATGTGGAGAGGACCAAACCGTTCCGCAAATCCCCCCAGCTTTTCGTGGCAGTAGCGGACCGCATTAAGGGGCTTCCCATTTCCTCGCAGAGGTTATCCTCGTGGGTAACGTCCTGTATCAGGACCTGCTATGACTTGGCTCACGTTCCTACGGGCCGTGTGACTGCGCACTCTACCAGGGCGCAGGCGTCGTCGCTGGCTTTCCTCGCCCGTGTGCCCATCCAGGAAATCTGTCGGGCAGCGACCTGGTCATCGGTCCACACCTTTGCTTCCCACTATGCCCTGGTCCAGCAGTCCAGAGAGGACGCGGCCTTCGGATCTGCAGTGCTCCATGCCGCTACTTCTCACTCCGACCCCACCACCTAGGTATGGCTTGGGATTCACCTAACTGGAATGGATGTGAGCAATCACTCGAAGAAGAAAAGACGGTTACTCACCTTTGTAACTGTTGTTCTTCGAGATGTGTTGCTCACATCCATTCCACACCCGCCCTCCTTCCCCACTGTCGGAGTAGCCGGCAAGAAGGAACTGAGGAGCGGGTGGGCCGGCAGGGGTATATATCAGGTGCCATGGCGGCGCCACTCTAGGGGGCGACATGCCGGCCCACTGGAGTTGCTAGGGTAAAAAGTTTCCGACGAACATGCACGCGCGGCGCGCACACCTAACTGGAATGGATGTGAGCAACACATCTCGAAGAACAACAGTTACAAAGGTGAGTAACCGTCTTTTCTTAGAAGCTCTTGAACCAAATCATGGCTTTCAGCTACTAGTGATATGGGGAGTGGAATTTGGAAGGGGCTGCACTGCAGTTGAAATCCCTAAAGGAATTGTCTCCTGAGCCAGCATTCTTTTTGGGGCTCTGGTGGAGAGGATTCTAGATCAATACCTTGTAACACAGTGCAGTGCAAGTCCCCCCTACCCCCATACACTGGGCCGGCTCTGCTGGGTTTACTAGGCAAAAAGGAATGCTGCCCTTCCCCTCCAGTTGGGTCACTAGCCCACAAATGTCAGCATTTCCCATACCATTTGTGTCTCAACCTTGCCTAGGAGTGAAGGGCTGAGGGAAGATTCCTTGCACCCACTTATTCACCAGTCTTTGTGTGCCTGCATAGAGCCTACTAGATTCATAGATTCATAGACTCTAGGACTGGAAGGGACCTCGAGAGGTCATCGAGTCCAGTCCCCCTAGATCTAACTCCTTGTTGCAGATCTGCATTTTTTCCTTTCAGCTTCTTCAAGCTGTATAAAGAACTTCCTCCACCCCTCCCCCCATTTCCTGTGCGGCTTGGTTTATGTGCAATTTGGTGAATGTGACTTGTCCCCCTTCACAAAAATAAGGCAATATCCAATAAGTGGATTTCTTCCTGGATAGCATTATTCCATGTCAGTTGCTTTCTCCCACTGTTCAATCCTTTTTCTTTTGGTTTGCAATGCTTTTGAAATTCACTGGAACTGAAAACAGCATGATTACCCTTTCGCTATTTCAGGAAAAGGATATTTGGCTGCAACATTCACTAAAATAGATTGCTCTAAAAGCACTCTGGGTGCCTCTTCTAATTCCAAATCAGCCCTGGGCCTTAGATATACAGTGCATGACAGAACCTAATTACTAAAGTAGTTATTATTACCTGCTCTGCTGAACTGGGTTTTTGAAAGCCCAAAGCCACATTTGCGGATCTGGACTCACTGACAACTGTGAGAAGTGAGGGCACTCTCAGAACAGTTTGACTGCACTTAGCTCTAATGCTATTAGTCTTTTGAAGTCTTTTGACCCTGAAGACACAAGACTTCAGAACATTATCAGTCCTCCAGTCCATGCAGCAATACTTCTTAGGTACGTCTGTACAGCAAGTGAAGATGTGATTGATTGTAACATGGTCTAACTTTAATCTAGCTTGTATGGGTAACAATAGGACTAAAGATCTAGCAACCAGAATATATACCTAGGGTCCCCAATGGGCTTGTACTCCAGTTGCTAGTCCCGCTGCCACTTTTCTCCTAGTATTACCCGTGCTAGCTAGATTATGCCAACTCCTGCTACAGTCACACCTTCACTTGCAGTGCAGACATGATCTCTACAATCTGAATTTGCAGTGAGCTTAGTGTTTTTCACATCTCTTTCTAGGCATTCAATATTAACTATGGTTAGAAAAAGAATACCAGACAGACAGACCTTTGAGTGCTCCATGTATGTCAGTTCCTTGGATCTTACATTATGCAGAATAGTGTAACATCTCAACTGAGAAGCAGACATTATTCTGTATTCATACATATTAAGGCCACAGGGACCAGTATGATCATCACTTCTTGCATGAACACCAGCAGAGGAACCTCACCCAATAATTTATGCCTCAAGCCTATAATTTCTGTTTTGAGCTATAGTATATCTTTTTAAAAAGACATCTTGTCTTGACTTAAAGGCTTCAGGAGATGGAGTACAAGTATTAAAAGTTAATTTGGGCAAAGGATATCCTCTTAAAAATGTGTTCCCCAATCATTTTGTTTTTGTAGGGCAAAACGAACACCTTAAATTGCACTCAAAGGCTAATTGGCAGGTAGTGCAGTTTGTGGTTTTATGGCAGAGTATTCCACTTGATTAAGTCAGATTGTGGTAGTTTATCTATTTCAACTTCTGTGTGGATTTAAGATGTAGCCGTGTGTGCATGCATGCAGAAATTCAGTATATTTACACACCTGGGGAAGGCAAATGTCTTATCTGAAGTTTGCTTCTGTCTCAGGATGACAAAGCCTGAGTTTATTGATCTTGTGGCTATTTTGTAAGATCTGTCTATTTAATCAGGCTTTTCTTAATGATGTGGACTGAGTAGGGGGCGGTCTCAGCTGGATTGAGAAATTTGAGTCTCAAAATTTAGTGTCACGCTCAAGTTTAGGGAACCAAATAAGGAAGCAAATTCCAGGTATGACACTTACCAGTCACTAGGTATACAACTCTAAGAACCATCAGTTTGTATATTCAGTTGATCTCAACAGCCAGGTTAAAATACAAAGAGGGAGTGGAATAAGCTGCATATGTGAATTATCATCACATTTTGTACCAGCAGATATCTGAGCAATCTTGAAAGGTGGTTCCACGCAGAGAATACACTGCAATAATCTAAACTAGAGATGACATGGGCTGCAACTTCTTTTCAAATGAAAATGATGAAAAGTCTTACCCAGCACATCACTGTCTGACCATCCAGAAACAGCAGGGTATCCAGTCTGATTTCTAGATAGTGAACCTGAATAATAAAAGCAAGCATACCTTTTAATGAATGGGTAGATACCATCCAGTATTTCTTTGGATTGATTTTTTTTCTCCCCAATCCACCAACATGACTTATTTTTTCGTCAAGACTGAGCATCAACCAGCTGGTTCTCCTCCAAACCCCAATCTTGACCAGGCATTAGGAAAGTAAAGCAAATGCATCATGAGGATTCCACATAGAGCTGACTCATCAGTATATTGATGATTCCACAGGAGCCCGGGACCTCTCACTACGTTCTCTGCCAGTCTCACATGCACACTGATAAGTGGGTACAATAGAGCTCTGATACCCCACATGAGAGAGCTGTAACAGAAGGTGAGCAATTGCCTCATACTTACCTCTTAGTCCTCTCCAAAAGAGAAGAATGGAACCACTTAAGAAAAAATTCAGCCATCCTTGCTAAGGTTTGCACTTATGTTAACAATACTTCACAGTTAATATTGTCAAAGACTTCTGCTAGTTTCCCAGCAAGCCAATGATTTTCAGTCATGACTAAAGGAGATCATTTAGCAACAAAACCAACATGGTTTCTATGCCTTTCACAGTCCTCAAACTGATTGAAAAAGGTGAAGGGACTCTAAGCATTTCAGGTGGTGTGATTGTCAGGCCTAGTTTGACAGGTTGTCTTGTTATGACCTTCTAAATAAAGCTTCACAGAAAAGATAGGTTCTGTTAGACAGTTCTATGATCTGTACATAATAATCATTGGAATGAAGGTGAGCTGTGAGGTTTCATTTAACAGCTCAAGGTATAATAAGAACTTTTTTCTTGGGATTAGACAACTCCAGAAGTTCTTAAATAAATGTGAAGGTTTTTATGAGTACAAAAGTCTTATGAGAATGTGCCATTATTGTGAGAGAGAAACACATTGCTTTTTGATCAAGGAAGAGAAGAACAGGATAGAGGCGAAGGAGAATGCAGTGTGACAAGAATTAAAAACCAAGAAAGTGCAAAGATGAGGAGAAGGAGAGAAAACAGGTGGTGGGAGGTAAGAGAAGAAGAAAATAGAAAATGAAGGAAACAGCAAGAAAGAAGAAAGGAGAACAACAGATGCATAACTGAAAATAATGGACCAGGAGAAAAGGATAATGCAGGAAAGAGTAAAAACTATCTAAGAGAGGGAAGGCCAGTAGATGAGGACAGTAGATGGAGGGAAATGAAGAGTTAAATGCAATCTGTTACTGCAAACCTGTTTCCCACATTGTCTTAAACAATCAAGTTGAATTTCCCAGATGCCAGTCAAATTGGACTCTAATTATGGAGACTTGCTTATTGGGATTATGATTTTTTGCAGTGGGATCCAAGCCCAGTGATGCATAAATTAAGTTTTTTTAAAAGAATGTGTTGAATTACTATCCCCCATCAAAATCTACAGATCATTATTCAATGGTGAATTTTTATGAAAGATCAAATCACTTGGTATTCTCGACCATCATCAGTTGTCAATATTAGTCTACTGTGCTTTTCGTTGCATTATGCCATAGATAAAATATTATGTAAACAAGTTAAAAATTTTCAGCAACATTTATTTACATTAGTTTTTTTTTCTTAAATAAAAAATAGGGAAAACATCCTAGACTTCGGCAGGGTCACGGTATACCATAGGGACTGTAGCAAATGTTTAAACTAGGCAAGGTTAGTTTACTCTGTATTGCACAAGATAGTCCTATATTATAAAATTATCTGCTTTAGTTGCATCATAATTAGGACATAACCATTTTATAGCAGCTCATGAAAGTTGTATAAAGGTTGTACAGAGCAATGTTAACATGAAATATAAAATTAGGCTACAGGTATTTTTATCCAAAAAGGCTGCCAAATACACATTTTTGCATTGTACAATTGTATGATCACAGTGGAGCTGGTAAAGCTTTATCTAGGGACAGATTTTCAGACACCAATGGGAGTTAGGTATCCAGCTCTCACTGAAAGCCAGTTGGAGTTGGACACCTAACTGCCCTATGTGTCTTTGAAAATTCCAGGTAATTTAGCCAGTCTGTGTCATAAGAACATAAGTGCAACCATACTGGAGAAGACCAGAAGTCCATCTAGTCTAGTATCCTGTCTTCCGACAATAGCCAATGCCAGTTGCCCCAGAAGGAATGAACAGATTATGTAATCATCAAATGATCCATCCCCTGTAGCTCATTCCCAGCTTCTGGCAAACAGAGGCTAAGGACACCATCCCTGCCCATCCTGGCTAATAGCCATTGATGGACCTATCCTCTAAGAATTTATCTAGTTCTTTTTTTAACCTTATTATAGTCTTGGCCTTCACAGCATTCTCTGACAAGGTGTTCCACAGACTAACTGTGCGTTGCGTGAAAAAATACTTCTTTTTGTTTGTTTTAAGCCTGTTGCCTATTAATTTCATTTGGTTACCCCTAGTTCTTGTGTTATGAGAAGGAGTAAATAACACTTTCTTATTTACTTTCTTCATACTAGTCATGATTTTATAGACCTCTATCATATCCCCCCTTAATCATCTCTTTTCCAAGCTGAAAAGTCCCAGTCTTATTAATCTCTTCTCATACGGAAGCTGTTCCATACCCCTAATCATTTTTGTTGCCCTTTTCTGAACCTTTTCTAATTCCAAAATATCTCTTTTGAGATGGGGCAACCACATCTGCGTGCAGTATTCAAGCATACCATGGATTTATATAGAGGCAATATGATAATTTCTGTCTTCTTATTTATCCCTTTCTTAATGATTCCCAACATTCTGTTCGCTTTTTTGACTGCCACTGCACATTGAGTGGATGTTTTCAGAGAATTATCCACACTGACTCTAAGATCTCTTTCTTGAGTGGTAACAGCTAATTTAGACTCCATCATTTTATATGTAAAGTTGGGATTATGTTTTCCAATGTGCATTACTTTGCATTTATCAACACAGAATTTCATCTGCCATTTTATTGCCCCGTCACCCCATTTTTGAGATCCTTTTGTAGCTCTTCGCAGTCTGCGTGGGACTAAACTAACCTGAGGAGTTTTGTATCATCTGTCATGAGAGGATAGCCAACATATCAACTGGAATTTGCATCTCGAAAGAATTAGTTTAGTTAGCAATGATGCTTTATTTACTGTTTATTTTCCTAATGTTAGTCTTGTTGTTTCATGTAGATCACCTGGAATTCATATGCAGTCAGCAACATGCTACACCCAATGGTCCAAATTCAGAACTGGTGTAAGGAAGTGCCAACATCCGTCCACGTTCCCCTTTTCTTAATTTGGCCCAGTGTTGCAGCAAGAATGTAAACAAAAAAGGCTAATACAATCTGTTGACAGTGATGGAGGAGGAGTTTTAATTGCATATAGATTCCTTTTCCATTGAAATATGTTGTTTTTTGAAATGTATCTGAATTAAAATATACACTTTATAGTTCAGGAATATTTAGGAAGATAGAACCCACCACTTGCTACCTGCCTACTTCTGTCTGTTCAACTCCACTGAGAGAATTGTGGCTTATGTCTTAGAAAGGGATGAATGACCCACAACCTTATTTTAAAGATAGCCTGAAGCAAACCCCAGATCTGACGGGCCCTGAACCTTGAAACAGGACCCTGATCTGAACTTTGTGGCTCAGGCACATCCCAGTTTAAATTGATGGTGATGTACTAATAAGTTGGACACACATTGGTTGGCAGGTCTGATGCATGAGGCATTTTAGCAGCAATATCCAAAATATTTTATATTTATTAGGAAAGTAATCACCATTGTTTTACAATTCAGGTGTATATTATGTAGTCAGAATAACAAAACATACTTACTAATTTCCATTTCAGTAGTGTGTTGATTGGGGGGGAAATTATGCAAAGCACTGTACAGGTGTATCTTACAGTTTACAAACTTAGTCTTAGATAAGGATGCAACAGGCTAGTGAGGACATCATTACTTTGAAAAATTAAAGAAATTTAAATTTTGGGAGAGCAGTTAGTCAGAAAGATGGTTCGTACAGGCCCCTATCCAACACAGCATTTAAGGACATAGGGACAGATTTTTAAAGGCATTTAGGTGCTTAACTCCCATTGATTTTAATTAGGAGTTAGGTGCTTAAATACTGTTAAAAATCTGGGCCATAAGCATGTGAGCAGTACCATTGAAGTCAGTGGGACTACTTACATCACATAGTTAAACATGACTGTGAGTGCTTTGCTCACTTGGCACCTAGGTAACACCACTTTGTTCAGATACATGAGAAAAGTTGTTTGTCGCACTGACATTTCCTGCCCTTAAAACAGTGACTGTAGTTGATAAACTAGTTGAGAAGGGGGAATGGGATGGATTTATAACCCTGATCAACAATTACACAGCACCTTTACAAACTCTTAGTTTTTATTTCATAGTCCTTGCCTTTTGTCCTCACAACATTCCAAACCAAGTCTTCATTTTGAAGCATTTTTTTGCACCGTATTCTTATAACAAAACAGGCTGAAGATGGTGTAGCAAACATGAGGTCCAATTTCAAGCTGTGCTGTTTGAGATTTCAGCTTAGTACTGTACCCCCCTTTTTTTGATTTTTTAAAATCCGTTCTTATTTAAAACCAGAGGGTGGGCGGAGAAACGGCCTCCAGAGCACTTTTTATGATGCAGCTTAATCTGCTTTTGGTAAATTGGGAGCAGGTTAGGATACGTTGTATTAGATTCCAGTTAACCTATGTTCTACAGAGCAGAACCACTTCCTTTCCTGAGACCTGATTTCATACAATTTAATGCAAGTCTCCCTAGCTGCCACTGTGGCTCTGGAGTAATGAGTGAAAGGTTAATATGCTGTAAAAGTAACTTCAATAATCCTGAACTGTAATTTAGCCTGTTTAGTGTATCCACAGCATAAACACTCAAATACATTAACTAAAACAAGAAATAATGCATCTTTAGTTTTTGTCTCTCTTACATTGTGGTCTCATTTAGTTAGCCAAGGAAGCAATTGACTGAATACTTTCCTTTTTCCTTTCTGTACAAGTCATGAATTTTAAAGACTGTCAAAAGAAATTACTCCAGAGGTAATACAGCATGACATGTGATGTTATATAAACTCTGTGCTGAAAACTATTTCAGCATCTGTAGCAGTGTTGCTCAAGGACCTTACCCTGTAATTTCGGCATTTGAGACTAAACGATAGAACGAATGGCATTGTTGCCCCTCTCAAAACAAATATTAATTTCCTCCATCACCTTTGCTTCTTTTGTAAAATTTACTCTAAATTCATTGGCATGAAAGTCAGCAATGATCTTCGGGAAGAAGCAGGTGATGGGATGCAACATAATATTTTCAGGGACCAGCTACAATAATTGGGTTTTCATTACAGTAATTGTTCTGATGATTGCATTAACCAAAGTCAGGTAAAAAACCATTTGTGGAACACCTACAGTAGCAATCTAAATGCTAAATATCACTTGCAGTACAATAGATACCATTTTAAAATGGATAACTTTATACCCAAAGTAGCTCTTAAAACACCCATTCTTCTAAAAGGGTAGCTGCTTCAGGGGAGCTGATATTTGTGAAATTTCTTGTTTATCAAAAAAACAAGACATTATATTACTGTACAAGATCTTTTAACAGGTTGTTTTTTCCTGGTACTCTTCACTTTAAAGTTGATTCCTTTGAAGGCAAATCATACATTTCCCTTTCCCCCCATAACTGCAGGTTCCAGAAACCCACATGAGGTCCACCCCTGAAAACTTCCTGTGCACCAATGCACAGGAATTTGGGACTATTGAATCTACAACTATATGGATCCACCAGGTATTCTTCCATGTAGGAATGCCAGGTACAATGTGAAGTGGCTGTGCTCATGATCTGTGATCTGAGGAGGAAAATTTCCCTTTCCACAGGACCTTGTGAACTTCCCAGTGCACAGCACAGTTGTGCCAAGGCTGAGGTTTCCTCTTTACATATGTATTCATATGCTGTGTACTCTGTTTAAAAGAGGTACAGTATCATATGTTTCTACATATCTCATAGTTTACTTCCCAAAAGTTGGATTCCTTTTAGGACTCTATAGTGTTCGTGTTTCTCCTCTGAGTAGCAGCATTAAAGTCAAGGAGAACTTGAGGTTGAAGTTGAGGTCAGGAAGATTTTCATTTTGTTTTTTTTAAATAATCTTTTGTTTACTGGATAACAAAACTGCACATGTTCAGCAGGGTGGGGAAAGCAACTTCATAAATAAAAATTAGCTTTTTTTAAAATTCTTGTGCTTGAATTGCCAACTTACCAAAGGCTCCCTCGGCTGCAATGGGGGTGGATGTGAGTGTGTTCTAGATCCGTCTATCTGCTTAAAGGTGTTTGGGAGATGTGAGGGGAGTAGCTTTAGCTCATTGTAAGTTGTTGTTTACAGGGTTTATTTTAGCTTCACAGATTTTTGGGGACTTTGTCAAGGCCCTTCAGACTTTTGCTTACTGTTTGAGCAAGCAAGCAATAAAAGGCAGCTTGGTCTGCTGAGTAGGGCACTGCCCTAGGAATCAGGAGTTGTGGTTTCTGTTCCTGGCTCAGTCACTCACCTGCTATCCAACACTGACGATGTCACTTCTCCTATGTACTCTTTCCCCTTCTACTCCCTCATGTCTATTTAGACTGTAAATGCTTCCATGCAAGGACTGTCTCTTAACATAATGGAGCTCCTCTGGGAACTATTATAATACAAATAATAAATAACAGTTTATAAATCTTTATCATTTATTTGCTTAGCAACTTAAATGGACACATCACTGTACCACTGAAGATCAGTACCCTTCATCTAGCAAGTCTTATTTGCAATCTAGAGGTACTGAACCATGAAGACACAGTACAAACAAGGCAGAATACATAGTGAGTGGGGAGTATCCATTACAGTTTGAAAGTTTAATGGAATAGCTGGGTTTCGAGAGTTTTCTTGAAGGTAAAGACAGTGGGAGCTTAGTATATTAGTGGACAGACCATATATATTGTTGAATGGCAAATGCATACTGATTTCTAAGTACCCAAGATAGTTTCCTCTGATATTATTTACTGTTTGTATTGCTGTATTGCCTAAGGTAATCACAGTGTAAGACAAAAGACAACAGATGGATACAGAGTGATGGGGTGCAAAAGAAACCGTGAGACAGCATTGGTCAGCGTAAAAGCCTGTGGTATCAGCACACCAGCAGTCTAACCATTGTCAAGGCTTTTGTAGGCATCTGTCACCTCTGCTCACTGGCCATGTCTGGGGATTAGCTCTGCCAGCTTGATGCCCTCTTCTCGCAGTTCCTCGGTCTGTCGTCTCGCTCTCTCACTCTGTGGCCACTCTCTTGCTCCTCAGGACTTACCGTGCCTTGTCTTCATGGCTTAGCCCTCTAGCCAAGTCGCAATAGTCCTCCCCTTCTGGGGTCCTATCAAAGTCTTCCACATCGTCCCGGGCAATCCTTAAGTCCACTGCCATGGCTCTGGTCACTCCCTCCGTGGCTAGAACAGACAGTCTCCAAGTTCACTGTGCAGATTGTGCCACAGATTCCATGCCTGGTAGGGGAACCCAGACCCACTCCCGACACTGGGTTCAAGCCCAAGGGCCATATCTCCAGCAGCTAAGGTCTGTACTACCGCAAATCTTCCTGTCACTCCCTTGGACTACTTCCTACCTTGCCTATTCTAGGCTCACGTTCTCCACTCTTCTAGCTAAACCCCTATCTCCTGGGTCTGCTAGATAAACCCTTGCTCTTGGGTCCAGATCCCTTTCTCTCCCTCAACCCAGTGACAGCAACCCTCACCCCTGCAGCCTCTTTTCTGCTACGGCTCCCTGCCTTTATAGAAGCCCTGCGTTTTCCTGCACAGGTGAGCTGCCCTTGATTAGAGCTTTTCTCTTAGACTGCAAACTAGGGGACATTTAAGCTAATAGGTTAATTGGCCCATCTGACCTACGTTGTCCCTTTCATATCCCTCTTTGGGGACCCTTCTCACAAGGATCTCTTGAGTGAGGAGGTACAATCCCTCCTATCACTGAGGATGATCAAACCTGTTCCACTGGACTATATTGGAAAAGGGCTCTATTCTTGATACTTCCTAGTCAAAAGAGAAATGGCGGGGGAACCATTTGTGGACCTCAGAACTTTGAACACTTTCATCCGTGCTCAATGGTTCACAGTGGTAACCTGAGCAATGAAAATGCCCTCTCTGGATCTGGTAGATTGGTTTGTTTCCCTTGACCTTCAGGATGCCTATTTCCATATCACCATGCATCCCTCATAAAGATGTTTCCTACATTTTGTGCCAGTCAAGAACCACTGCCAGTATTGTGTCCTCACCTTCAGCTTTTACACCACCTAAACAGTCTTCACTAAGGTCCTATGGGTCGCCACAGCCCATCTTCACCAAATGGGAATAGTTGTCTTCCCCTACCTGGACAATTGGCTACTGAATGGGCACTCATTTCTAGAGGCTCAGACAACAACCAGAAAAACCCTATCTCTTTTTCCACTCATTGGCCTCTACCTCAACATGGAAAAATCTACCCTCGTGCCTACTCAGCACATAGACTTTATTGGTGCCACTCTGGACTCCACCACCAGGGTGTACTCACCCAAGGACAGATTTACCACTATGTCCAATTTGTTTCAAAGATACAACAAAGCCCACAAACTACAGCAGAGGTTTGCCTACAAATTCTGGGCCATATGGCAGCCCGTACATTTGTGACATTCTTAGCAAGATTGTACTTTCAGAATCTTCAAGCCTAGTAGAGACCCATTTATACTCCCAATAAGCACAGTGTATGCAAACAGTTGTCAGTACCTTGGAGGGTATTCACCTCTCTCAGTTGGTGGAAAGAACCATAAAAGGTGTGCATGGGAGTTCTGTTCCTGCAGCCTCCTCTCACGAGAATCATCATTACAAACCCCTCCTTAATAATCTGGGGCACATATTTCCAGGACCTCACAGTTCAATAAAGATGGACCCTTTAGGAGGCTATCCTCCATAACAACATATTAGAGCTGAGGACAGTTGGTTATGCTTTTGAACCCTTCTACTACACACTAGGGGCCACCTGATCCGAATAATGCTGAGCAACAGAGCAGCAATATATCAGTCATCCAGGAGGAGCAAGATCCCAATCCTTATGTACCTAATCCATAAAACTATCTAACTAGTGTATATCACACCTCATACAGATCTCAATGGTTTATTTTCTAGGACTAAAGTATAGAGTGGTGGATTCCCGCAGCAGACATGTCAGCATTGATCACAAGTGGGAACTGAACACGGAGGTATTCCAAGAGATATGTCTTACCTCAGATACCCACTGATAAATCTCTTTGCAACTCCATCCAATGCAAAGTGCAGATCATTTTGCTTGAGGGGAGGGCATGGATGGGAGGTGCTCTAATCATTCCTTGGCCTCGCGTACTGCTATACATATACCCCTTGACTCCCCTACTGCTCAGGGTTCTGAACAAATTGAAACAAGAAAAATTAGTAGCCATCCTCCTAGCACTATCATAGCTGAGAGAGGTGTGGTTCCTAGAGTGTGTTCGCATGTCTCTGCTGACTGCTTCTCTGCCTTCCCCTGATGATGATTCCTCTCACCCAGGATTTGGGATTGATCACTCATCCAAATCTTTTGGCACTTCACTTTAAGGCATGGCTACTAGATGGCTCTCTGATATAGAATGAGACATACAAATAGTACTACTTCATAGCAAAAAACCTAAAACAAGGAAAACTTACCTCCAGCAGTGGAAATGCTTTGAGACCTGGTGCAGTTACCAATCTATACCTCCTCTAGAGTCTCATGTAACACACATTCTCGATTACCTGTTCAATATAAAAGCTCAGGATTATCACTGAGTTCCAGCAAAGTTCACCTAGCTGCTATCACAGCTTTTCACTTCCCAAATTGAGGGGTTTTCAGTTTTCAACCACCCAACCACCACAAGGTTTATCAAAGATCTCTTCAACTTCTTCCCTGCTGGTAAAAAATCAGCTCCACCCTGGGACCTCAACTTAGTCCTCAGTGCGCTGAGGAAACCCCCATTTGAACCTATGGCAAACTGTTCCCTTCTTCATCCGTTCCCTTAAGACTATATTCCTCATAGCCATGAGCTTGGCCAGAAGGACTGGGGAACTTGGAGCCTTATCCACTGTACATGGTGTTCTGTCATGACAAGATGATGCTATGTCCGCACCCTCGCTTCCTTCCCAAGGTTTCCTCAGAATTCCACATCAACCAGGATGTCACTCTTTGAGAGAAGAATCAAACATTCACACACAGGATGTAAGAACAGCCCTTGCCTTCTGCCTAGACAGGACTAGGCCCTTTAAGGCTTCACCCAGACTTTTCATCTCAGTTGCAGAATGCATGAAAGGTCAGGTGATTTCCACCCAAAGACTGTCCATATGGGTTGCATGATTCATCTTAACCTGTAACAAAACCTTAGGGGGTTGCCCTTCTTCAGGAGTCATTGCTCATTCCACCAGGGCTCAATCTGCCTCAGCAACCCTGCTGAAAAGCATACCCATTTCAGACATCTGCAGGGCAGTCACTTGGTCTTTGGTACACACGTTTTTTCAGCATTTCTCTTTTGTGACTGCTTCCAGAGCTGACATGGCTTTCACCAAGGCTGTTCTATGTTCAGTACTGAATCCACCTCCTCAGCACCTTCCTCATTGATGAAGATACTGCTTGGGTGCCTCCTGATGTAGAGCACCCACACAGACGCTACTCAGAGAAGACAGAAAGGTTACTTACCTTGTACAGCCACTGGAATTCTTTGAGATATGTGCACCAATGGGTGCTCCAGTATCTGTCCTCCTTCTCCTCTGCCTCAGAGATTCTCATTGGACTTTGTGGTTGAGAAGGAACTGGAGTGGCAGCAAGTCCACTCCTCCCTATATGTCCTCATGTTGGGGCATGGTGGTGTCTAGGGCTCAAACATTGACCCGTGGACAGTGCTAATTAAAATTTCTGATCAACAGTTCACTGGTTTGGGCACATCCTTACCTAGAGCACCCGTAGGGGGACACATCTCACGAAACTTCAATTATTGTACAAGGTGAGAAACCTCTCCTGTTAAGGAGTGATTTCAAGGAATATAATGAGTTAACTGTGTGGAATTTACTGGGAGCTCCTCCCAAGCATGAGGGCAGCAGGGGAGAAAGCATGAAAGCGCTTGTTTGGATATTTAACAAGTAGGTGATGGAGGCAACGGCACTGTGGCCAATCAGAGGCAGGAGTCGACATTTCAATACTGACTGCAAGATGATAGAAAGGGCAGATGTAGGCCATAAAGGGCCTTGGAAGTGAAGACAAGCAGTTTACGTTATACAGGATACTGGAATAAATTATTAAATGATCACTTTGTAAGCACCAAGAGGACAATAGGGTGATGGGTAATAGCCAAAATGGATTTATCAAGAACAAATCATTCCAAACCAACATAATTTCCTTCTTTGATAGGATAATTGGCCTAGTGAGAGAGTTCAGGAGAGATGGACTGGGACAGTGTCACTGGGGCAAGTGGAGGGATTAGAGAAGGAGAGCAGCTGAGAAAATTCTGCATCTGTGACAGGGGAGGAGAAAGGAGAGAGTTGTGGTAGGAGAAGGGGAAAGGGAAGGAACGTCGAAGCAGAGAGAAGGACACATAGTATTTTGTCAATTTTCTTCTGGAAGAAGTTGGCGTGATCCCGTGCAGAGAGAGCAGAGAAGGAAGTATGGGGGTAGGGCGGAGGGTTTGAGGACTAAGTCAAAGGTGGCAAAAAGGCAGCAGGGATTGTGGGCATGGAATTCAATAAAGTTGGAAAAGTAGAGGTTTGTTAGTGAGGAAAGTAAAACCAAATGAGGAGAGAACTAATTTGTAGTGGATGAAACCAGCCTGGTCATGAGGTTTCTGCCAGAGACTCTCTGCAGTGCAAGAACTGGTGGAGTGGAGGACATGGATATTGCAGGTGAGCCAGGGCTGGGAGTTGGCAGGGCAGATGTGAGCAAAGGGCAAATGTTAAAAGAGAATGAATGAATGGAGAGAATGAATGAAACATGGAGAGAATCATCAGCCATATCAATGGAAGAAAAAGAAAGGTCAGGGAGGAGAAAGCTGAGAATGGACAAGGAGCTGAGTGACAGAGTAAGTGGGGAGAGGGCTGATGGACTGATACTGAAAGAGAACAGGTAAGAGAGGGGGAACTCACCAGCAATGAGATCTAGCAAGTTAGTGCTCTCTGATATGTAAGAAATGGAGGAGAGTGGAAAGAAGAACCAAGTGAAAAATCTAAAGACTATTTTTGTGCTATTAAACTTCTACAGATGTGATGTACAGTAACTTTCCTCCTCAGAGCTGCTTCTGTTTTTAATTAGACTGTCATTGAAGAGGCCAGTTCAATATCTTGTTTAATAAGAGTGCATTCCTATCTGTTGCAGAATGAATCATCTCATAATCAGTATTGACTGTGTCTTGCTCAGACTGCAACTCCAGAAAAAGGGAAATTGTCTCTTGAATGTGAGCTGTATTTCTTTGCAAATCAGCATCTTTTGGAAAAGGATCAGCAAATAATACTTTGCACTTCTATAGGACCTTCCACACGAAGATCTCAAAGCACTCTAATTAAGTCTCTCAAAACCCTTTGTAAGGCATGTTTGATATCCTTTTTACAGATAGGTAGCATGGAGCCAGAGAGATAAAGTGATTTTCCCAATGTCAAGTGGCAAGTTATTGGCAGGTCCAAGAACAAGACACAGGAGGCCCAGTTCCCAGTCTCTTTCTCTAACAACTAGACAATACTCCTTGCATTAAGGACCCTCCATTTGTTAATGTCTAATGTGCTCAGTAGATAATGCCATAATCTAAATAAGAAATACTTCAGTCAATTCTGTGGGGAACAACAGATTGGGTTAGAAACAGGAGAACATAGAATTTATGCCTCATTTCTTTTCACTTTCAAGCTGTTTGAAGTGGCAAGATTGGTGACTTCTGAGTGGGGTTTGTTTGACAAACAGAAAAGCTTGATAATAGAGCTGCTATCTTAATACAGATTAAGAGATTCTAGGATTCACTGTAATCAATCAAGTTACCCATCTGGAAAAGTTGTGCAGAATAACATTTCATACTAAAATCTTCATATGGTGTGAATCATTGCATAGAATTTAAGATTATTACATCCCTTTTATAAAATTCTATAGGATGATTTTTTAATAAAAAAAGGATGACATCTATAGACATCCAAATGCACATATTGTAGTATTGTAAAACTAAAGGGGTCAGATCTTTGCCTATATCATGATGGCTTTGTGCTGATGGAACAGCCCAAAACATTCCTAAAGCCAGCTTACCTGGCCACTGGAGGATGAGCTTTGCATGGTGGCCCAGAGGCCAGATGGAGCTCCTGCAGCATGTGCCCTTCTGATGCATGAAGTGTGACCAAGACATTCCTGCACCTCATCAATCTCTGGCTGCCAGAAAGGCCTTTGGAGCCATTGGCAGCGATAGTGTGAATTTAGAATGTCCCCACATTTGGGGAGGGAGGATATGAAGATGGCTTAGAGCTACATTTGCACTTGCAAGCACTCCTTAACTAGAACTGAGTATTAAACCCATCACTTGGAAAGGTTTTTCTTTCACTCAGACATGAACATGGATTTTCTCTTGTGTTTTTAGTTATGTATAAAATTGTTTACATAGCTGTTGTCTTAGGGTTTTTCATTGACCTTCTAAGATGCAATTGATCCTTGACTTTAATGATATACAGAATAAGCCATTAAAGAAAAAGAGGTACAGTAAGTGCAATTCATGTTGTATTCTCAAAATTCTATGTTCTCTTTAAAAAAGTAAACATCTGGCAGCCCACTTGTCTAAATGTTTTGGTGACAAAGTATTATCATTTTATTATTCTTTTTTAAAGAAACAAAAAAAGGAAACCTATTTTAGCATTTATGTGAGTTATACTTTACAAAATGAAAGGTATTTTTTCCTGAATTAAGGAAAACACTATTATATAAACCCAGGTTAAAACGCTTTTCTATAAACCCATAATTATTATTAGTGGAATGTCTATTGTACATTCCAGGCAAGTAAGTTGTGACCTGGTTCTTGTAAAAAGATCTGTTTACAAAGATATAATGGATTTTCCACAGCCGTTTGACTACAAGTACATTTTTAGTGAACTATTTTCAGCAGCTAATATATTTACCACAATAGCATGTGTTTATATTTTTATCTTAATAAGTACTTGGAGTATATCAAAAATGTTTATAAATCTACACAAAGTTATAGTGCCATATTCAGCACCCATTACCAACCCAGCCCCATTGACTTTGGTGGGATCACACTGGATGTGAGCAGCAAATTTGACTTATCCTGCTTATGTACATGGCACAAGTGCCAAAACAGCATGTTAAAATGAAACCTATCCCATCCACATTTTTTCTTGTTGTATCTTATGTCTCCTTGTAAAGAAGATCTTTCTGTTTGACAGTATTATTAAATTCATTCTCTTTTCTCCCCCTCACCTCACACACTAAAATAGCAGTGAGAAGAAACACAATCTCATTAATGGGAATGTATGTGATAACAGAAATTCAGAGTTCATTTCATCAGGCTCAGTGACATCCTAATCCAGCTCCCATTAAAGTCAATGGAAAGATTCCCATTAACTTCAGTGAGAACTGGACTAGATGTGACTTATTATAGGATGTGATCAAAAGATACATATTTCAGCAAGAATTGTTGGGAATATAGAACTGTGCTCAGAGATTTTGCTTTCATTCTCTACAAAGGCATGAGCAGGACCGGTGCTAGAGCTTTTCGCGCCCTAGGCGCACGGCCATTTTCCGCCCCGCGTGCTGCTCCTGCTCCTGCGGCTCTGGTGGAGCTGCCGCAGCCATTTCTGCGGAAAATCCGTTGGTCCGCGGCTCTGGTGGAGCTGCCGAAGCCATTTCTGCGGAAGGTCCGTTGGTCCGCGGCTCCGGTGGAGCTGCCGCAGCTGTGCCTGCAGGAGGTCCACCGGAGCCGCACGGGAGCAGCGGACCGTCCGCAGGCGTGCCTGCGGCAGCTCCACCAGAGCCGCAGACCAACAGACCCTCTGCAGGCACGACTGCGGCAGGTCCACCGGAGCCGCCTGCTGCCACCCCCACCCAGCAAAATGCCGCCCCCTGAAAATCCTGGTGCCCTAGACGATTGCCTAGTTCGCCTCAATGGAAGCGCCGGCCCTAGGCATGAGACCTTTCATTGAGACCAGGCAAAATCAGCATAGAAAGCCTTAGAAACATAAAAAGTTTATTGAAGCCCTCATCATTTGATATAGACTGTTTCCAGAGCTCAGACATAAACATGGGAGAAATGTATTCACAAGGTTCTTCTTCAAGAGGTGTCCCTGTGGGTGCTTCACTGTAGCTGTCGGTGCGCCCCTGCGCTGTTGTTCGGAGATTTGTACAGCAGTACCCGTATCAGCCGCACATGCACGAGCCTGCCTTACATACCAGTCTTGTCTTAATAGTGCGCATGTGCGGCCGAGCTCCTCAGTTCCTTCTCTACCGTCCCCAGCTGGAGTCAGACCTACAGCAGACTCATTAAAACTTTTTCTCTTACCCATTCTACATCCTTTTTTCCCTTAGTTTAGCACTCTAGTTACTAGATAAGTTCATCCCTTACAAAAAAAAAAAAATTTTTTCCCGCTTGTTCCTCTCAGCCTCCAGCTGATGCTAATATGCCTGGCTCTCCAGGATTTAAGCGGTGCACTACATGCAGGGACACCATCCCTATCTCAGATGGTCACTCCTGAGTATAAAATGCCTGGGGGAGTCCCACATTCCTCAAAAATGTGTCCATTGTTCCAAATTAAAATCCAAGGCACATAAAGGCAGAGAACTTTGACTGAAAGTTATTCTTATACAGAAGTCACTCGGATCTGCTTCTGACCCAGGTACGGGCTCCTCAGTGAACCACAGCCCCCCCGCCACCAAAAAGGACAAAAAAAAGGAAAACGCCTGCCTCCCTCCCCCAGAAGGGAAATATTCCAAGCAGAAAGGTCGCTGGGCAGGTCTATTCTATTCAGACCTTCCCCTGGCTCAGCACCTTTGATGCGCTGGTTCCCTCCACATCACGCTAATCCTGCCTGTGGCTGCAGCGACAATGCAAGCTCCCAGTGTTGAGGCTTCAGGATTCCAGTTGCCTGCCTCTCTCATGATACCATCCGGCAGTACAATGGACACGGTGCCAGCACTGATAACCTTGCCAGAACAGATGCAGGCTGCGCTTACCTCCCTGGCACTTCCGACCTCAGCACGTGCATTGAGCGCTACAGTGTACAGAACACTGGTGCCGAATGATCCTCCAGCACCGCAGGTGCTCCTGACGGAGGGTTTATTTCATACAGACTCTCTGGCACCGCAGTTCATTCATTCACTGGACCTACAGGTATCACCTAAACTACAGTCACCTCTATGTGACACCTATTTTTCTCTGGGCATTCGCATGCGGTCTGGACAGCTGTCTCTAGCTGTGTTTCACTTTTCTAGTGATGAGGAAGCCATAGTGCAGGAAGACTTTTCACCATACCAGTTCTCCCAGTCACAGATCCAAATCGGCACTGGTCACAGAAAATCTAGGTCTTCGTTTATCAAAGACCTCTCTCCCTGGTACACAAACCCATGGATGGCATCACCTATGCCCTTCCCCAGTCAGTGGCAATAATGGGGTCCATGAGCACCATATAAGCGATTCCACTATGATTGCCAAGATGCAAAAAATAGGAGCAATGCCACCTTGCCACCACCAGTGCTACGAATGAGACAGCTATGAATGAGACACAGCAAGCTGTTACTCCACACTTCGATGAACACGCTACACATGCTTCCCCAACCCTTATGGAGCCCATGTCCACACAGGATGAGGCTATACTGCCTCCCCCACCAGCACTGTCAGATGATTTCTTAAAATTTCAAGACCTCTTCAAAAGAGTCGCCAACGGGTTGAGGATTAA
Organism: Gopherus flavomarginatus; assembly: GCF_025201925.1. Lineage (NCBI taxonomy): Eukaryota > Metazoa > Chordata > Testudines > Testudinidae > Gopherus > Gopherus flavomarginatus. The sequence goes on from NC_066618.1 coordinate 259,257,554, forward strand.
TCTGGAGGAAGTTTCTGAAAACCAACATGAGTTGACTGACATCCTGCAACCTTCCTCCACATCCAAGATTGCCTTACCTATAAATCCAGCCATTATGGATCCTGCCAAAACCATATGGCAGACACCGGCTACTACTACACCTACCTGTAAGGGAGCTGACTGGATATATTTTATTCCTTCCAAAGGGCCCAAGTTTCTTTTTACTCACCCAGTGCCAAACTCATTGGTAGTAGAGGCTGCTAACCAAAAGAACAAACAACAGTTCCCAGGTCTACACCAACTGATAAAGACAGTAAAAGGCTGGACCTGCTTGGTCGTAAAGTGTATGCTTCGTTCACATTACAATTCCAGATATCTAATTATGCAGCCATTCTGGCAAAATGTGACCACAAAAATTATGAGAAACTCATGGAATTTATTGATGACATTCCAGAGGGCAAAAAAACCATCAGTTTAAAGCCATAGTCTCTGAGGGACAAATCATCTCCCGTACCGCACTTTTTCTTGTGAGGTTCAGAATACTATCAAAGATCTCTCTTTCGATGGTGAAAAACTATTTGTCAGTAACACCAACGATGTGCTTCACTCCATGAAGGACTCGAGGGGCGACATTACGGTCTCTCAGTATCCAAACCCCTGCAAACAGGAGGAGACAATATAGATACTAACCTTATCAACATCTATGCTACCCAACGTATACTCAACAATGTCATAGACCATATGAACAACAACGTCAGTGACCAAGATATCAATGTCATCGCACCAATTCATCAGCTCCATGTCAACCCCCTCCCACTAATAAGCAAATTTGAAGATGTGACCCATTACTTTTTAACACAAAATGAAACTGGGGGATGGCTACCCATTTTTGACCTCAGATGCCTCAATAAATTTGTTAAAAAAAAAAAAACAAAATGGTGACTCTTGCAATCATAATTCCAGCACTGGAGCAGGGAGGTTGGGTTTTCAGCCCTCGACCTTCAGGATGCTTATGTTCCTGTGACCACACAGCCTGCCCACAAATATTTTATTCACTTTGTTCTGAGCTCACAACACTACCAGTACAGGGTCCTACCTTTCAGCCTCTTGACTGTGCTTCGTGTCTTTTCCAAACTCCTCGCAGTTGTAACAGCTTATCTCAGAAGGCAGGGAATCATAATTTTTACTTACCTTGACAACTGCCTTTTCAAAGCGAGGACCTTCCAAGAAGCCATTCAAGCCACACAACGGACAGTCCAATGTTTCCATGCTCTTGTCCTGTGAATAAACAAAGAATATCTTCACTCACTCCCACCCAACAACTGGAGTTCATAGGAGCACGTTTCGACTTGTGCAAAAGAATAGCATCTCTCCCACTCCACCTTTTTAACACCATCCACTTTTTCATTCTCAAACTGTGCAACAGTCCACAAGTGGCTGCACAAGCTTGTCTACACTTTTGTAGTCAGGAATGCTCACCTCTTCATGAGGTGTTTTCAAAGTTGGATTCCACTGTCTGCAGACCGAATATCCATGGTCTGAACAAACTTTTATACATATCTCCTAGAGTTAAGGGGTCCCTCTACTGGTGGACATTGCCTCACAACCTTTCCTCCAGGGTCCCCTTTCTACAGGACATCCCGTCGGTTGTGATAACTACAGACACATCCCTTATGGAATAGGGAGTACACATGCCCCAATACACTACCCAGGGGCTTTTGTCTCCTGCCGAGACATCCCTTCACATCAACGTCTAGAACTCTGAGCAATATGCAATGCCTATCTCCAATTTCTCCTCTTCATGTAAAACCAACATGTCAGGATAATGACGGACAACATTGCTTGCATGTTCTATGTAAACATGCAAGGGGGGGGTGATCCCACTCTTTTTGTACAGAAGCAATGAAATGATGGAACTGGTGTCTCAGACACGTCTGAATATCAACTGCATACTTACCTGGCTCTCTCAATACCACCGCAACGACTTCAGCAGAAGATTTCCCATAGACCACGAATGGGAACTAAACAAGGATATAGCACTAGACATATTCCACACACGGAGATACGCAACCACAGACCTTTTCACAACTGCAGCAAACAAGAAATGCCCAGGATTTTGTTCCAGAGGGGACTAGGCAAACACTCCTCAGGGGATGCGTTCATGTTCCCATGGAATGCAGTAGATAGAACACCTCTGCCCACACGTATGCATTTACCCGATACCACTCATACACAAATAATTGATAACAATATGAACAGACCAAGCCAGGGTCATAATGATAGCCCCACATGGCCCAGACAGGCATGATACCCTTTCCGTACCAAGATGTCACTTTCGCACCCATCCCATACCCTCAGCCTGAATCTCTTGTCCCAACAACATGGTCTACTACTCTACCCCAATTTAACCATGTTACACCTCAAGGTTTGGCTCCTTCATGGTTCTCTCATGCCGAGCTACCTTGCTTGAAGCAGATTCGAAATGTACTCCTTCATAGCACAACAAATTCTACATGCACCACCTGCCTTCATAACTGGAGAAGATTTACACACTGGTGGGCTGTCACAAAAACCGCTCCTTTTTTCCACGCCTTTCCCGCTAATCTTTGACTATCTGTTAGTGATTAAACTCTCTGGACTCTCCCTGAGTCCCATCAAAGTCCACTTGGTCACAATTACAATGTTCCATGATGCCATTGACGATAGGACTATCTTTGCTCACCCCATTAGTAAGTGATTCCTTAAGGGACCTCAAACCCTATACCCAGACATCAAACCACCTAATCCATTTTGGGACCTTCCCTTAGACTTAACATGCCTAACCCAAAAACCATTTGAACCATTAGCCACATGTTCCCTCCTACATCTCTCTATGAAAACTGCATTTCTGGTAGCAATTGCCTCTGCAAGATGCACAGAAGAAATTGCAGCATTCATGGCAGATCCACCATACACCATTTTTTTTTTAAGCACGAAGTCACCCTACACTTACTCCCCGAAATTCTACTGAAGGTACACTCATCTTTCCACGTCAATGAGCCTATCCATCTCTCTACCTTTTCCAAAACCACATGCAAATTCCTTTGAATCTAGGATGCACATTTTGGATGTGCACAGAGCTTTGTCCTTCTTCAACAGGACTAAAACCTATGGGCGTTCTGACAAGCTATTCGTCTCCATTGCAGAATGCTCTAAGGGCTCATTTATCTCTAACCACAGATTTTCCAACTAGATCTCAAGTTGCATTTGTCTCTGTTATCAACTACAGAACATGACTCCTCCTACTTTTATCAGGATTCACTCCACCAGGTCCATGGCGGCCTCAGTGGCCTTTCTACATAACGTCCCCCTTAAGGACATCTGCAGAGCTGCCATTTGGGCTTTTGAAAATATGTTTGCAAAACATTATGCTCTTACACAGGGACCCATCACCAATACACATGTGGGCAGAGCTGTTCTATCTACTACATTCCTTCCAGATCTGAAGTCCTTACCTCCTTGAGAGATACTGCGTTTCAGTCACCTACAATGGAGCACCCACAGGGACACCTCTCGAAGAAGAAGAGGAGGTTACTTACCAGTGCAGTAACTGAAGTTCTCTGAGATGAGTGTCCCTGTGGGTGCTCCACTGCCCGCCCTCGTCTCCTCTACTTCAGAGCTGGGGCGGCCTCCATTGTAGAGAAGGAATGGAGGAGCTCGGCCGCACATGAGCACTATTAAGACAAGACTGGTATGTGAGGCAGGCTCTGTGCATGCGCGGCCAATATGGGTACTGCTGTAAAAATCTCCAAACAACAGCGCGGGGCACACCGACACCTACAGTGGAGCGCCCACAGGGACACTCATCTCAAAGAATGTCAGTTACCGCCCAGGTGAGTAACCTCCTCTTATACCATCAAATGGCCTTCTATCTGAAGTTTGTCTGTAGCACATATCAGTGTAGCATCTAAGCTCTGTCTCCATTTCTGATTAGGGCCTCTTCGACCTGTCACTATAGCATTATTATTACTAATGATGTTTATTAAAGTAGTGCCTAAGGACCAATCAAGCTCAAGCCCCACTGTGATAGGTACTGTACAAACACAGAGTAGCAGATTGTTCGTGCCCTGAAAAACTTCCAATCTAAATAGATAAGACAGACAAAAGGAAAAGGATGCAACATACAATCAGTGTGATGGTAGCAAATAGCATTTTAGAGACCTGTTTTGTTTTGTTTTTAAATTGTGTGAAGTTTCGATAGGAAGTGATTAGCTAAATGGAAAGACAAGACAAGGGAATGGAACAGGGTCATTGAAGTGATGGGAGGCCAAGGGGAAAGAGCAGGGGAGAAGAAGGTTAGGTGGAGGGAATCTGAAGTGAAGCAGTTGGGTGGATGACTTCCATGACCTCTGTGACAGACTCGCAGCCTTACTAATACATACATGATGATTAGCATCACAAGAAAAGAAGCAGTCTGTTTCAAATTCACCAACATTAAAAACAAAAAATTAAAAAACACCACACTTGGAATAATTATATGGATTTCCTTGCATTGGATTCCTGTGCTTCGTATGTAGAAATGCATTTACACTACTGCTGGTGCAACAAAGATATTAAGGGAAATACTGACTTTCCCTTCTATATTAATTTACATGTTTGCTGGCTCATGTACTCATAACAAGGCTGCTAACATTATGTAAAATTTGTTTATGCTAAAATGCTGAAAAATCCCATGTTCTATGGCTCAGTGAAATTATCATATGGGAACTTACTCTGTTGCATATGGATTTAATGAAGACCAGCACAGGAATAAATTAATGTTTATGTTCATCTTAAAATATATGTATTTACATAATAAGGAATTGCCCATTTTTCTCTGTAGGTGCCAGCTTGCGTGATGACATCAGTAAATACTTCTGGTTTCATCATACTCAAGGGGACACAATGACAGTTCAGGATCCAAGCCAGATGAATCTCTGTGCTGCTGTTTGGACTGTCGTCTCCTATGTAATTGCTGACATGGAAGAGATGTTGCCAAGGTAATAAAAAAGCAAGAAAGAAGACTTATATTCTTCAGTCCATTCATGCATGTGGTCCACAGCTGTGGGAAATTCCTTTTCCATCCTGGTTTTTGCTGATTTTTATTTTTGTTCTCTGACCTCAACGCACATTCCTTTTACATGGTCCTGTTTACTGATTTAATGCCTTCCATTTGTGATTTTTATTTCATGTTTCTTCTATTAAGTATTTTCACCCTCTAATCAATGTCTAATCTCTGTCTCCTAAAATTATTGCAGAATAGCCGTCTGTTAATAAGTAACCCTGTATAGCAGGAAAATACACTGAATAAATCTGTTGCATCACAATAGTAGTTTTGCTGTGTTTGCATGTAATGTGTGAAGGATTTTTTTAGTTTAGATATTAGTATGACACATTAGCACTAAAAGTGATCTCATGCTTCCATAGCTTTTTAAACTAATACAGTGTTCACATTGTGTTGGCGTTATAGGCAAGGCTAACCCTGGATGTTACAATTTGCTTAATGTCTTAAAGGTGCAATGGCTAAAATAGTATAGCTTTAAAATTTCCAAATCCATTCAAATCATGCTGGTCGCCCTTACTGAGACTTCAGACACAGTGCATAACGAAATCTTACACATGGTGAGGGATAATGTTGTTCAATTCACGCTTCATCCAGAAAAAGCCAAGTCTTACATCCTGGAAGGGAAACAGAAGGAATAGTGGGAATTCTGTCAGTACCCCCGGCAGTAGGGAGCTTGCTGGCCATTTGGTATTAAGCTTCACAGCCTACCTCTGAATGTCCAAGTAACAGCCGTTGCCATGAGCGCTTTCAGTCATTTTCTTTTGGAAAGAAGGCTGTATCCTGTTCTTTCTAATGCAGGTTTCACTATACGTATCTGCAGTGCATGTTTAAATGGCTACACTCTCCCACCACACGCAGTGTTTCATGCAGAGGAGACAGTACAGCTGTGTTCTGTGATCTTCACTGCCTGCCAGCTGATACCTGGGTGAAATGTGAGGAGCTGGTTTTGACCTGCTCAGCTCTAAACATTTCTAGTCCTTGAGCTGCCTCTGTTCCCATGCAATATCATGGAGGCTGGATTCTAAACAGGAGAGGGCTGGTAGCTGGACATTGACAGCGAGAATGAGAAGTTAATTTGGGGATTGACTTCCCTCATCCACTATTGGTTTTCTCTTGCCCAGTCCGGGTGGCCTGCCAGACCCACTCTGCTGAGGTGTGGGGTTATTTTTTCGGAAGAGGAGACGATAGAATTGGGAGAGATTGTAGGGCATGTTTTCCCCTCATGTTCTTTTGGCATGTATTAATTATTGTTAAACTTCTAAATTTTGCAGCATGCCTATGAGTTTATTGATAGACAGAACTGGGAAAATGGCTAAAAAAAAATAAGTCACATCAGGTATTAAACTTGCCACTAATCATAGGACTGAAAGGGACCTCGAGAGGTCATCTAGTCCAGTCCACTGCACTCATGACAGGACTAAGTATTATCTAGACCATCCCTGACAGGTGTTTGTCTAAACCGCTCTTAAAACTCTCCAATCATGGATATTCCACAACTTCCCTAGGCAATTTATTCCAGTGCTTAACTACCCTGACAGAAAGTTTTTCCTAATGTCCAACCTAAATCTCCCTTCCCGCAATTTAAGCCCATTGCTTCTTGTCCTATCCTCAGAGATTAAGAATTTTTTTTCTTCCTCCTCCTTGTAACAACCTTTTATATACTTGAAAACTGTTATGTCCTCTCTCAGTCTTCTCTTCTCCGGACTAAACAAACCCAATTTTTTCAGTCCTCCCTCATAGGTCATGTTGTCTAGACCTTTAATCATTTTTGTCACTCTTCTCTGGAATCTCTCCAATTTGTCCACATCCTTCCTGAAATATGGTGCCCAGAATTGGACACAATACTCCAGTTGAGGCCTAATCAGCGTGGAGTAGAGCATAAGAATTACTTCTCATCTCTTGCTTACAACACTCCTACTAATACAATAATCTACAATAACTTTCAGTTGCTATTGGCCTGTGATGGATTTGAACTGTTGAGCTATTGGGGAAGATTCTGGTGTCCAAATGATAATTATCTGAGACATCCATTTCCTTCCAGCTATTGAGATTTACCGCAATAGAGCCCTGATAGTGTTCCTATATTGATTTTTAACTAATATACGCGTTTCACTAATCTTACACAGACACTGTATATAGATATTCTCTCTTCTTTTTTTAAAAGAAACGGTTGACATAAACTTACCACAAAATTTCTACAGTTTTCAAAAGCAGTGTAATGTAAAAGTAGCAGAAATGTTTCTTTGATGAGTGCATGGCTGGTGGTCCTCACTCATGGGAGATTTTTGCTGTTGTAAGTCTCTAAATTCAAATCTTTGTCCTGTTTTTGAGACCTTACATGAACTTTGGCACCACATCTTTGTCTATCAAAGTCTGTCAAAGTGATTTTGTTCCTCAAAGATCCATAGGTTTCCAACAGGAAGGGTAAACTTGATGTTACAAGCCTTAACCTCTGCCCCATTTGAGCCATTGATAGAGGTATTCTTTTCAATTAAAGCATGTTCGTTAGCTGCCATTATGTCAACTAGCAGTTTCTGAGTTGGGAGCACTCCATAGAATGCCATATTGTATTAAGCCTCCAGACAAAGCTGTTCTGTACATAGCTCCAAGATACATACCAACGCGCAATTTCAAATTTTACATAGAGATTATTCTTCCCACCTTCTTCATTAGTCCATCCAAAAGAGAATCTGTAGTACAGCTTGGATGTTAAAAGGTCAGTCCAAATTTACCTGAACACAACTAGACCAATGAGAAAATTCACCATAGTCTTTGTGAAATGCCATCTGAGATGCAGAGAGAGCAAAACTTCTATATTTATGATTACATGTTAGATCACAGCTTGCATGAAGAACCTATAAAACTAAGGAAATTACTTCTTCTGAAGATAATACCGCTCTTTCCACCAGTCTCAAGGCCTGAGAGGAATGGATATTCTTCAGAGGAGATTTGCATGCCAGCTATTTTCACAAACTTCCATGTTTTCCAGTTGATACTATAGAACTGATAAACCTCTATTTCAAAGGTCCTATAGGCAGAGGTAAATAAATAATGAAATGATTTATATATAGATTTTTTCTTCCATTTCTATTGGGTCTTTGTAGCTCCCCTTCAATATTTTGCCTTTATTCCTGCTCAAAGCAGGAGTTATGTTCTTTAGTAGTGATGATGTTTTAGGTGTTAGCTATTAAATTTACACATAGGTTGTTCAGTTCTCTATTTGGAAGCATTTGCAATCACCTAGCCACCTGATTCAGAGATATCCGTAACAGAACTGGGGGATCAGCCTTGATTTCAACTTGTACACTGCCTTTGATCTCTGAGTGAGGACCACCTGTCATGCTTTCTTCAGAGACAAGAAATTAAGAGGTGATAAAAAAAAATTCTTTTCATGTGCAGGCAACGCATAGGAAGTCAGGGCTTCTTGTAAATATTATAATAACATTATAAAATAAATGCACTAGACGTAAATTTCCTTCACGTCAACAAGAATACCTCCAAAATTGCACTGGGATGCCCTTTCCTAATTTGAATCCAAGAAAGAGTGAAGGTATTTAAATGTGATAAAAATATGTGGAACAGTGTCAGAAAATTTAAATAAACATTTTACTTGAGATGTTACAAACCTCCTTCATCAGCTGAGAGGAGGGGACAAACACAGGCAGTCTTCCTTTCTGTTAGGAGTCAGAGCTTCCAGATATTTCTTTGGGGTGGACGGGGAGGTCAAATCAGATCCATCATTCATTTGGCTGACTAGACTATCTGCAAATTGAGATGAATGCCTGATGCAAAGTGGGTAATTTTTCTGTTTATAAAAGGAGGGAGTTATAGGCTGAGAAATCAGGTTACTAATTTTGTCCTTCATATGATGGTGGTATTTGAAGTTTATACTGTCTCTTTGAATAATTTAAATGTATGATCTCTTGGGTTTTTACCTCCCTTACAATAATTAAACAGAGATGAGGAGGACAATAATTTCCTAGTACTAGAGGTAAAGCTGTGACTCTTATGCATTTACACTACAGACATTTATGGCTGCATATGTATTTAGTATGCTTCCCTTATACTGATCTGAGACACTGACATTTACCGTGCGTAAATATCAAACTGATCTCGATATCTTTATCTGTCTCATGAAATATACATCCCATCTAAATGTGCCCAAATGATTAATTTACTGCTATTTAATGATTAGCATAAAAATTTCATCACTACGCAAGATAGAAATGTTGCTACTAATTGTTGGTTGAAGTGAACGTTGTTTTCTGCATAGAAATTAATGGTGCGTACAACTCAACTCTCTTGACTGAATTGGGGAAATTCAAGACTTTCCTGAAGCAGAAGGCACTTGAATTTTTTTCATCTCTCCAGGCTAGAATTGGAAGCATTTCTATGAAAAATGAAGTGATGTCAGAGCTGATGGTAGAGCCAGAAAAAAAAGTTTTGTGCACAAAGCGAACCAGACAATTGTGTCTTCATGCCATTTTTGTGAAATGCTTTTTATCTTGGCTGGTTTAGCATCCCTTTACTGTAGATAAAAATAAAATACTTTCCACATATATGTCCCAGTCTTCAACTCGCATTACTCTAGAAGTTCAGACAAATATCAGTTAAATAGTGTTTGGCCAATACTGGGTCTTAGATTTATAATTATAATTATTTAACATTTATCTTATGATGATGACTAAAGGACTTGATCAGGTGTACAGAGCACTGCACAAACACGTAATAAATGTAAGCATGCCCACATTGACTAAAGTTGGGAGCACAAAATTAGAGGCTATTTTTGCCTACTATGCTGTATTGCTGTGAGTTAGTTAGGTAGAGATAAGGCTGAGAATCAGGAGACTTGGTTTCAAATCCTGGTTCTTATCACTGGTTCTTATCTATGTGATATTGGGCAAGTCACCTGATGTGATCCTTAGTTTCTTTGTGTAAAAAGGTGATAATTATACTTATCTAGCTCATAGGTGTGTTCTGAGGCTTAGCGAAACACGTTGTAAAGTGCAATATAAATTCATAATAGTGTTAAGTTCAACCAGTGGCACTAATGGAAACAGACATCAGGACTAGAGTTGTGTGAATAACTGACTTTTTGGTTGGCTGGCAATTCAGAAAGGGGAAAAAACCCATGCGGGGTAGACCCAAAAATTAATTTTTATGAAAATTTCAGAGTTGAAAAGTTTAAAAATGTCAGGTCAAACAACCCATTTTGCTGGACCCAAACTGAAACATTTTGTTTCAATTTAAAGTACTTGTTAACATATTTTTTTAATTGAAGGCAATTTTGAAACAGTCATTTCAAACCAAAAAATCCAAAAGTAATATTCTTCTTTGAGTGATAGTCCCTTTACGTATTCCAAATATGGGGTGTATATGTGCGTCAGGCGTTTTAGCAGCAGTGCCAATTGATGCGCATATGCATCTTACCTTGCCTCATGCTGCATGCAAGGTTACAAGAGGCCATGTGGAATCGTGCCCCCTAAATTCCATCTTACCGCACGGTCGTAGTCGGAATCTTCTCTTTGCATGCTCATAGTCTCTACGAGAATGATAGTCTGTGGTATATAGTTATTTCGTTCCGTTTCTTTCTTTCTTCGTTCTGTAAATAGAGTAGTTAGTTTAGCTAGTCACCCCACACGGGACCTAGTTGGGTGTGTCACGTTCCAGGGTTTAAAAATTGTGTCTTGTGTCCTCGCTCATTCTCTGTGAGCAACGAGCATGCTCATTGTCTCTACTGCCTGGAAGAGGTACACCTCGCCATCCACCACCTCCTACCCAGATCCAGTGGCACCACCGATAAGGCAAAGTAGAGCTGCAAGCACTCCAATTGACACTGCAGCAGCTTCCTGTTGCAGACTACTGTGATTCACGGCATTTCCTCGCTGAGCCATACCCGTTTGGGTAAGATGTCGCGTGCAGACCCTACCACACCACTCCCTAAAGCAGGGGGCAAGGCCAAGTGGAAAATATAGGTGCCGGCACTGACAGTCCCTGCGCCGACTGAGTGATGAGACAGCCCACTGGGATATACCCCTCTGCTCTGTGCACCCCCTCGGTTCAGCGGCCAGCGGGACGTGCCCTGGATGCTGGGACAGGTGGAACTGTTGGTCCTGGTGACACACTTCAACTTACTGTACCCACCCTCAACACTTCTCTCGGTTCCCTAGCCTCCTACCCCAGCAGATGCACCGATCTTCCTCAGCTGGGACCTACCTCTGCCGGTCGCAGGACTGCCTGCATCCACAACTCCACCACTACTGGAGGTTTCTTTTGGACGCAGAGAGCTTCTCGGCAGAAGAGACATCCTTCTCCCTAGTCTCCTGACATAGTTCAGACTCCCAAGCGCATCTGCCACACCAGACAGGATACACTCCAGTCCCACAGGGATGGTACACTCAGGGCCCAACCTCCTGGCAGCAAAAGCCCACATGAGACCCTTACCACCAGTTGTACCCACTGTTGATGGTCTTGCACCTTTCCACCTGGGTCTTTCTACCAGAGCCAATCACCTCGGACCTGGAAGAGGACCCAGAACACAACCTGGTACTGCCATTCCACTGGTCCTGGTGGTGGCTTCTTCCTCTCTAGACAAGGCCCAAATTCCCCCTACCCTCTCACCTCCTGATGGTCACCACCAATACCAAGAGTTGCTGCAGAACGTGGCCCTTGGCTTGTGCCTCCCCAGCGGAGGTTCAGGACCAACATCACCAGCTGCTGGACATCCTCCAGCCTTGGGGACAAATGCACATTGCTCTGCCCCTCAATGAGACCATCATGCAACCTGCACGTGTGGTGTGGCACATGCTGGCATCCTACACCCCAACATATATGAGAGTTGAATGTAGATAATTTGTGCCATCTAATGGGAGTTACTTTCTTTTTTCCCAACCCACCTCAGCTTTGGTAGTGCTCATGGCCATGGACTGGGCATGCCAGCACTCCTCTACCTTCACTTCTCCAGATAAGACGGTGAAGCACCTGGACTCACGGACCACAAACTGTAGTTCTCCGCGGCCCTGCAATTCTGTATATTGAATTACCACCTCCACCTCCTCCTCTGATGGCATTTTTTTCCAAATCTACAATTGGGTAATTTCATGCAAGAGTGGCATTTTGAGTTTGCATGTGCGAAATTTCTTTGGGTTGCAAAATAATGAGAAACAAATCAGAAAAGTCTCTTATAGATTCATAGATTTTAGGACTGGAAGGGACCTTGAGAGGTCATTGAGTCCAGTCCCCTGCCCTCATGGCAGGACCAAATACTCTCTAGAGCATCCCAGATAGACATTTATCTAACCTACTCTTAAATATCTCCAGAGATGGAGATTCCACAACCTCCCTAGGCAATTTATTCCAGTGTTTAACCACCCTGACAGTTAGGAACTTTTTCCTAATGTCCAACTTAAACCTTCCTTGCTGCGGTTTAAGCCCATTGCTTCTTGTTCTATCCTTAGAGGCTAAGGTGAACAAGTTTTCTCCCTTCTCCTGATGACACCCTTTTAGATACCTGAAAACTGCTATCATGTCCCCTCTCAGTCTTCTCTTTTCCAAACTAAACAAATCCAGTTCTTTCAGCCTTCCTTCATAGGTCATGTTCTCATGTTCTGTCCTTGGTCTTCCTCTTGCTTCTAATATATTGATAAAAAGTCTTCTTGTTTCTCTTTATTCCCATAGCTAGTTTGAGCTCATTTTGTGCCTTTGCCTTTCTAATCTTGCCCCTGCATTCCTGTGTTGTTTGCCTATATTCATCCTCTGGAATCTGTCCTAGTTTCCATTTTTTATATGACTCCTTTTTATTTTTTAGCTCATGCAAGATCTCGTGGTTAAGCCAAGGTGGTCTTTTGCTACATTTTCTGTCTTTCCTAACCAGTGGAATAGCTAACTCTCCTCAGTTGTTTTTCCCCTCAGTTTTGATTCCCAGGACCTCACCTATCAGCTCTCTGAGCTTACCAAAATCCGCCTTCCTGAAATCCATTGTCTCTATTTTCCTGTACTTCCTTGTACCCTTCCTTAGAATTGTGAACTCTATGATTTCATGATCACTTTCACCCAAGCTGCCTTCTACTTTCAAATTCTTGCACCACCACCCTGCATCTGACTTTCTGAATTAGTTACTTTTAGTGATGCCTTCATATAAGCTTTTTTTTTTTTTAACTATTTTCTCTGCTCCTTTGTAAAAATACAGAAAAGCCTTTAGGTCCCAAAGTTTACATCCTCATTTCTTACTCTGTATCAAAACTAATGTTTTAGAAGAAAAAATTTCAAAAGCAACTCTAGAGCTGTAAAGGGCAATGATGTTCTTCCCATTTTAGAAAGAACTGATATTACTGTTATTTTGCAAGAAGCTTCTGGATAATTTTGAGACTTGTATGTGCCTCTGATTCTTTTGAAATGCATTTGAGCCTGGGATTTCACTGAGACTCTTTGTGGCTCTTTTTATATTCTCTGGAATATTTTGCATTGACCTTTTGAAAAATCAGTGTCTGATCCGCTACACACACAGGATCATCTGTAGCTCTGCCATTACCTAGATCTTCAGATCAGTGATTGGGCTGTAGAAAATTCCTATCTTATTTCCCATACTTAAAATCAACTTTCCTAGTGCTTTTAAGCTCTGACTCAATCATGTTCAGTGTTGTTTTGAATTTCTGCCAGTCAGTCACATGGGTACAGTGATTTCTATATAGCAGAGAAAGAAAACTAATGATGGTTGAAAAGTGAGTAATGAAATGATTGCATTTTTGTATAAATCAGCCTTGCTATTTTTTCTGTGCATTTCCCAAAGTGTTAACTCACCAGAAAGGCTCAGTCTTAATACAAAGAATTGGTAAAGTGAGAGTCATGAGACTTTTCAATCATGAGATGTTTAACTGGCATGTACTGCTGCATAGGTTTTGAGTGAAAACTATGGATCGACTCCTTTACCCAGGGTCGGCTCCAGGTGCTTGGGGTGGCAGGGTGCTTGGGGCAGCCAGCAGAAAGAGGCTGCACATCTGGCACTTCGGTGGCAATTCGGCGGTGGTTCCCTCAGTACCTGCTGCCAAATTGCTGCCAAAGAATGAAGCTGCTTTCCCCCCCCCACCCCCCAATGCTGGAGCTGGCCCTGGCAAAAGAGTATAAGTATATAAAAGAAAACACATGCCTCTTTTCAACAGTAATTCTGCATGCAGAATCCTTTATTTTAATCCATCCAAATGTAGACTGAATCTATAGTCTATCAATTCATAAATACCAAGAAGCAACAGTACAATAGTATTGTGAATTCCTACATGCCTGGGAATTGAAACTACCTTTGCTGATCTGCCTTCCCCAAACTGGAGAGGTGTTTGTAAATATTATGAGTTTGTTGAAAATACAGAATATGGACAAAACGGGATTATCTAAATATGTCAGCTGTTTAGCTCTTCAGAAAAGCATGAAAGCACTTTACTTTGTGTTATATCTCTTTGAATTATGAATTGTTCTTGGTGTTTGATATGTTAGTTTGGAACATTTACTTGTTCTGTTCAGTTTTAGCTACAGCTTTCATAGGTACTACAAATATAGGATAGTAAATAAAAATCTAGTAAGTATAGTAATACACTAAACCATATACAAGGACTGTAAGCACAAGATGGAAAGCCAAAAGAATCTACTGTCTTCAAAACCACAAGAAGCAAATTCAGTGCTATTTCTGCTATTATTTATCAAAAAAAGAACAACTTCTTAAAAATTCTGACTATAAAAACAATGTCAGCTAAATGGCTAAACATCTTGATTGAAAGAGAAATCTAGTCTTTGATCCTTTAAATTGAGTGACACCCTACCTCACCTTTCTGGTACCATAACAGCAGGCCTAATGTTGCCCCTTGAAGTCGAAGTGCAAGGGAAAGAAATTCATGTACAATCTTTCAGTAGTGTTCAATTGATCCGGACTCTAACAATGGGGGTTTGTATTGTAATCAATGCCATGGCAGGAAGTCGCTGTGAGTGCTGTGGCATACCAGCGCTCTAGACGTCTACGGGACACCCAGCATGATACCACACCTGGAGGAACTAGAGGTGCTCCAAGCACTAAGGCCCTCCAGGCAGTAGCTCTCAGTGGGTTTCCATAAATGCTCAGTCTGATGGCTGCCAAAGGAAGCTTCACTAGGGCACCAGAAATACACTTTGCAATTACACTCATCACCACTGTTTTCAGTTATAAACAAAAGATGAACTAGCACTTCCTAACTTGGTCCATGAGGTCATCCAGGACAAGGGAATGGCTGTCGGCCTCTTCTTGCCTAGTTCCAGGGATGTTCGTTTCAGGCCACCTCTCTTCCCGAGATAGCAACACCTATAGATCCCCAGCCAGAGTCCAGTCCTTTTATCCACCTCCAACTCCTCCTGTTGCAACCAATGTAGGATTTCCCTGGAGACTGTACTGAGTTCTGGAGGTACAGAAATCCCCTTGCACTGCTGTTCCCGCACACCACCAAAGGGCTTAAACAGCAGGAAGGGCCTTGCAAAGGGCCACCACTCCAGGGTGAAGTTCACCCTCTGTTTGTAAATTTGTAGCACTGACTCTTCTTGTAGTTCAGGAAGAGCTCCCTGGTTTTTGGTTTTGGTTTGCTGATTTCTTTTTCTGATAGCCTGAATTATATTAAAAACTATAGCACTTGTCTAACTTTTAAACTTGCAATCGTTTTGTAATATATAGCATTGTCATCACATTGTGAAATCACTAAAGTCAAATAATTTTTATATTCTAGCTCTCTGCATTTCAGAGCTGCATCCAAACAAGCAGGAATGGTAATGGCTGTCAATAGAGCTCTTAACAATATCTTTAAAGTGAAAGAACTGAGTAAACATTTGCTGCATGTTCTCTGTTAGATGTCTATGAAAGTTTTATCCATCTCGTCCACAGCTGCACAGTAGTGGACAGAGCAGGCATTCATGATATATACGTCTACTGCGTTTAGTCTGGGAGATGCCACTGTAATCCTTCTAAATCTGTTTCATACGTAAGATTAAATAAGACATCAATGTTCAGCAAACTTTGCAGACTTTGCAAATACGCAGGTACACCAGCATTGTTTATCATATACTGTACTCATTTTTATTGACACTGGGAGATGATACTTTAAAATGGAGACTTACTGTTTTTGCATCAGCTGGAGTAATTTTTTAATGTTAAACTAAAACCTTTAAAAAGGTCTCTCTTAAATGTGCATTATACAGTCAAATTAAATGACAGATTTCCCTTCCCTCCCTCACCCAAACTCAAACCCCTTTTTGTTTTCTCTCTGGAAAAAAATATTAGCACAGTTTAAAATAATTGTGGGATAAGATCTAAAATTGAAAATAGGCTTGGA
The DNA here is from genome assembly GCF_025201925.1 of Gopherus flavomarginatus. Lineage (NCBI taxonomy): Eukaryota > Metazoa > Chordata > Testudines > Testudinidae > Gopherus > Gopherus flavomarginatus. Next base: position 259,273,955 of record NC_066618.1, read on the forward strand.
ATTCTTTTAAATGACACTGCCCTAAAAGTCTGGGAAATACACAAATTAGATGTCAACTCCCAATAAGCATCAGCCAGATTTACAGAGGCGATTTGCTTAAGAAACATTTACAAATGTGGAAAGACAGCATTTAATATTATACATACTGTGAGTAGAGCGATCACTTGATCTTAAATTCTAAAAAAAATAGCAAACTCTCTTTTCATGGGCTCTGCGAAAAGATGGATGCTGCCTTTAATTACCAGCATTCTTACCTACTTTAACTTGACTAAGGTGCTATAAAAGTTTGCTTTTTTGAGAAATCTCTTTTTTACAAATAAATCTGGTCTAAAGTGGTTTGAGCATGGGACAATAAGCCAAGAACTCCTGAGTTCTAATGCTGGCTCTGTCACTGTCTTGCTGTGTGGTCTTGGCAATCCCTAAACCCATACCTGCTCTCCGGTTTTGATTCATCCAAAACTGAAAGGGGTTTATTTTTTACATTTGGATGTGGCCAAAGCCTTGGCAAATCATTGGTTCTCCCAAGATTTCTGCCACCTTTGGGCCTTGACCTGATGGTAACAGCTGATCTTCAGAGTGCAGCTTGTGAGTTCTCAGAATCATCTTAACCTCAGCCCTAGATCTGATTCACCGTTGACATTGAACTCTATCCCAAATGTGAATGAAAGCTGAATACCGACACCTCAGCCAACCTTTCCTATCCAGCCAGAGTTTGGGATGAAAACTGTGTACAGTTTGTTTGTTTGATACAGATTTAACAGCAAACCAAACAAAATGTAGGGACTGTGGAGAATTTCCTGTTTGTTCAAAAATAGGCCTGCACTGAACCTCTGCAAACTGAAATTGTTGAATTTTCCAGTTCTTCCCTGCAACTCCTAGGGAAAAGCCACTCCCCCCCCCCCAAAAAAAAAAAGTTGAAATGTTTTACTTGCAAAAAACCTATACAGTACACTATAAGTGAAGTGAGCTAGAACATCTCAGTGTTTAGAAAGAGGGGAAATATGTTCACTTTGAAGTTTTCCTCAGGGGTGAGAGTTAGTATAATAAAAGCATGTGCAATAAGTTTAATAAAGTGTCAATTTTGACTTTATCCAAAGGTAATAGTCATGTTTTCTCATTACTGCAGGAACTGAGCTCTGCCACAATGAACAGGGAGACAGTTATGCAAATAAAAATAGGTCGCACCCTTGTCCATCATGCAGTACAGCAATTGAAATCAAGGATATACCTTCTCTCTACTTCTGTTCTCTGTGGTTGCTGAACTTTTAGCACATATAATGAAGAATCATCCCTCACAAAGCACTTAAGGGTTAGTCATGTATCACAGGATTTCCCACTATATCCTATTTTTATTACAAATTCATCCTGCTTTTATTTCATTTTTTTTACTAGGCACAATTAATGACAACGAGAACTTGTCTGGATATAAAGTTAATGTTAAATTCTGAAGTAGTGCCGATGACTGAAGGAAGACTATTTCCTGCTAACTTACATTTAAAGCTACCAAATGTATCAATTATGTGCCTTTTCACATGCCAATCCATGGCTCTTCACTTGATATATGATATTAATTGCATCTCCTTGTTGAAGGGGAATCGCATCAGAACTTGGCTACAGGAAACTAGTCTTTGCACTTTAAGGTGAAACTAAAACAGTATTTTTAAAACAAATCATCACCTTGAATTATGTTTGTCAAACATTTCCTTTTGGAGACTGCTTCAAACATTGTCATAATTAATGTAGCTATGTGCAAGTTAGCCAAACTTAAGTAGTAAGAGCCAATTTACTTATTCTTTGTACTGAGGCTTTTCTTTGTAATAAGGTTCATGGCTAGGCTTGCTCTCACTCACTGCTGTGTAGCTTGTAATTTAGCAGTAGAGTGAAATTGGTGTCCAGTGTGCCTAACCAGAAGTTTCAAGCACCAAAAATCTGGCCTTTCATTTGCCTTCAGGAAAGAGATCATGTTGCTATGAATCCAAATTATCATGATTTATTTATACAATGTACAGCAATTCTCACAATTAAAGAAAACCCCACAAGTGATTTGCTCCCTTTTCTCCCTTTTAAAGTGCACCAACTTTGTGGTATCACTGCAGCAACTTATGAATAATGTATGAAATGAAAAAAACCTCCTGCAGAGAGACTATATAGACAGTGCTTTGCAGTTGTCATATCTCTGTACTATTTGCATCTCACTAAAATATATCTAAAGAAGCCTTACAGGCCTAAAAGTGTGCCTCTGCCTTTCTACTTCTGGACAGGATTTTAGAGCTACCAAACTTTAAAAACATCTTAGCCCTTAATAATCTGCTTTATGCTTTATATAAAACCCAAAGCTTGATGTCCAATTCTATAAGACAAATAACAGGATTGAACATTACAATTGGCAGCAAAGATTCTTTTCCAGTTTACTCTTTAGTAAAGATCATGAAGTAAATTTTTTCCTGGGTGAATCAATATATGTTCCAGAGATGAGGGGACAGACCCACCACTGGAATAAAGAGCAATTCCATTGCTGTCAGTGGAATTGTGCCCACTTTCTCCAACAGTGAATTTGACTCAGGAGTATGTCACTGCAGGAAAGCTCTAGTTCCCATTATCATTGAGTTTTAAATTCAGAGCAAATTAAATAGCCAGCCAATTTGCATCTTAAAGGATGATTTGGAACATAAATAGAAGGGAGATCAGAGAAACATGGTGTAACAAGTCCTTTGAAAGTTTCTTAATGTCAGTGAATAAAAAGAACTTATAAATCAATACGACTTTTGTAGACACCAATATGAAGTTGTTAAATTAGGAGTGATATGCTGCAAAGCTGACGTATTTGAAAGAATTCAAGCTATTGCATTCTGGATACTTTGTATCTGGGGAACGATATGGTTGCATGCTGTGTAAAGCAAAGTTACAATATCCTTACATCAACAAAACAAGAGCGTTCACAAGAGGTTCCAAATCATTCCATCAGAGTAGCAATTTCATCCTGACAGTGTCGCACAAATGGCTTAGACAAAACCCTCTCTCCCTGTGTTTAGGTAGGCTAAGGAGGTGCCTGAGCTTTCTTGAACTGGGTACCGAAAGCTTTATTTTGGTACTGCTTGGCTGAGGAAGAGTGGACAGTACCCAGTACTGTCTTCCTGTGTAATGCATGAAATTAAAAAAATCTGCCAGACAGACCAGGGGGTCTCAACATTTTCCTTTCTGAGGCCTCCCCATGATGATTTGAAACCCCCCCCAACCCCATCTGGGATGCCACCTGATGTACTGGGGTTTAACTGAGACTCTCCTGCTCCACCAGCCTGGATTCCCTCTCCCTGTTTTGCTGAATTAGGCTCTCCGGCCTCTTGCAGCACATACCACAGGTAGGGTCACACCCAGCTGCAGACAGACTGAAGTCAGCTCTGTGTGAGAGGGCTCCCCCAGCACTCACGTGCATACCCCTTTGGGTGATAAACCCAAAAGTATATTGTCTTGCACTGTATAGAAAAATCTGCACCGCCAAAGCTCATAAAAATCCACTCTCTTCCTCGCTGTGAAGAGAGATGTGCATGACTTCTTGCCCTCCCAATTAGAAATTACATAAACTGGGTTTAATAATAAATAAAACAAATGTTATTAACTATAAAAGGCAGATGTTAAGTGCTTAAAGAGATAGCAAACAGAACAAAGCAGATTATTAAGCAAATGAAATAAAACTCACTAACTAAGCTTGATTCACTAAAGAAACTGGCTACAAATAGTGATTTCTCACCCTAAATATTGTCTGATTACAGAAAGTCTTGAAAGGCAACTGCACTGGCCTGCAGCTTGAGACTTCAGGTATATTACTCACAAGCCAGACACCCTTCCAGCTTGGGCTCGACCCTTCTCCCCCCAGTTCAGTTCTTGCTTCAAGGTATTTTTCAGTGTCTCTTTGGGTGGGGAGGTGGAGGAGAACCTCAATGATCTCTCTCCCTGGTCTTATATTGCTTTTGGGTATGTCAGGAATCCTTTGTCTTTCAGTGGAAAAACACTGGCATTCCAAGGGGCAGGGGTCCAGTGCCAGGTGACCCAGACCCATGTCTCTGCAGGGCTCTGGCAGCCATTACTCTCAGGCTGCCTGGAGCATCCACAGGAAGACTAAGCTCTTTCACAGTCCATTGTCTTTGCTAATGGCCCATGAGCCCTATCTGGCTTTTCACTGTTATACCAGCAGGGCTAGTTGTGGGTGACACCCGGGGTGAAAGTAGAAATAGGGACTTACCAGTACGGGGCTGGCTTGGGGCTGGCTCTGGCCCCCAGAAGGGGTGGGGCCTCGGGGAGAAGGAGTGGGGATGGGGGGATCAGAGACAGCCCTGGCCCGCCCTGTACCGGGGTAGCAGCGGTAGCCGGGGGCTCCTGCAGCAGTTTAAAGGGCCCACGGATTGGCTGCCGCTACCCCACCTGGGCCCTTTAAATCTCTGCCGGAGCCCCCAGCTGCCGCTGCTACCCCAGGGCTCTGGCGGTGGGGCTCTGGGGGCTATTTAAAGGGCCCAGGACTCCCCTGCTTCTACTGCCCCAGCCCTTTAAATAGCCCCCAGAGCTCTGGGATAGCAGCAGCAGGGCACTAGCGGCTATTTAAAGGGCCCAGGGCAGTAGAGGCAGCGGGAGCCCCAGCTCTTTAAATAACCCCCTGAGTCCCACCACGCTACCCCAGGGCTCTGGCAGTGGGGCTCTGGCAGCAATTTAAAGGGCTGGGGCTCCAGCCGCTGTTGGGAGCCTCCGGCCCTTTAAATTGCTTCCTGGGGAAGCCGGGCTGCCCTAGCTTCAGTATAACTGCAGGTTTTGTTGAGAAAATGTTTCACGTTGCATTTCTAGTTGGCAGGGTATTAAAATAAGACTTAGATCTTGAATACGCATAGCCGGTATAGCTGTATTGGCTGCCATATTCAGATGTCCAAACTATTAGTCCTTGTCTCCACAAAAACTTGCACTAGTTTAGCACTGTTTTAAACTGATTTGATAAACTGGTGTGCAAAACCCTGTGTAGACACTGAACCAGAAATCAGTATCTATTTACTAAACCAGATTCTTTACCACCTTTAACCAAACTGAAATAAGCCACTTTTAAACTGAAATGTGGCTACATGTGACTTAGTTTAACTAATCATTGTAAAGCCCATTTAAATTAAACCAATGTAACTTTCTTGTGTTTTCAAGCCCTAAGACAAAGTGCCTTCTGGTTGGATATTTGTAGCCTATGGAACTGTCTGGACATTTATAGAAAAGAAAAGTATGTGTTTGATCTAGGAACATTGTCTGATAATACTGGGTATGTCTGCACTGCACATTCCCTATGGCGATGTGTAGAGTAGATACATTAGATGCCCCCCAACACAGATATAAATAACAGCATAGATGGTGAGGCACTACTTAGGTGAGTATAGTAAAGACACTCCTGAACCCTGTGGCTGTGGCCTCTAAATGGCTCCCCTTTCTACGCTACTGTTTTTAGCAGTGTAGCATCTTGTTGCCTTCCCACTGCTGGTGCCTTTAATTGATGCATCTAGCTATACACTGCAATGTGGATGCAACCTGCTTTTCACTATGGCATATAGCTACACATACCCTATGTGCCTCAGCTAGTCGTGTGCAGTGTAGACGTAGCCACTGAGACAACTGTATTATTCACAAATAGCAAGCAAACAGTTTCTGGCAGCACTGAGCATAGAGTAATTGGATCACATGACATGAGAGGGGCAGGAGAATTTTTTCAGATTCTTTTCCTACCCTATTTATCTAAACTCTGTACGAAAACGCATTGTAATGTGAAAAGCCAAACAAATGTGTGTCCAAACGCCCTGCATTTCAAAGCTACCCAAATGACACATTAAATGAGCCAGTAAAGTGTAATTAGTTAGGACTGGAGAAGAGATGACAGTTTTCTGTGGTTCCAAGAGGACACACTTACAACTATCTATGGAACATATGAAATGGAAAGCTCTGCAGAGCTCAGGGAGAATACCTAGACAGTATTGGCTGCATGAAGAGCGACCCACTCTAACTCCCAATGGCAAAGATGAACTTACTGGCTGCCTGCCAAGGGATTTTTTTTTCAGATGGAGAGGTGCCATTTTCACCTCTCCATCTGGCAACATTTCCTCTCCATGTGGGCATAGTGACAGCAATTGGCCCTTCCATTAGTTGTGAGATAAATGGTGTCATCACTGTCATAATAGATCATCTGTTGAAAATATAGACAGTACAGACAGTACAGAGGTTGGCCCCTCCTAATCGGAATAATTTACCTCACCAACATTTCTCTTTTGGCACTATGGAATCACTTTCCCATGACCGACTTCACAGCCAGGGAAGTTTGGCAATTGGACACTATCATTCAAGATTGGCCCATAATTTAGATTTTGTGAAACAAGTTTAAAAAAAGCCTAAACCCAGTAAAATACTTGCATTGTTGTTTTGAAACAGCAAAGTTTTTAAAGAGACAAGATAGGTGAGGTAATTTTTTTTTATTGGACCAATTTCTGTTCTAATATCATGGGACCAGCACAGCTACAACACAGCAAAGAAAGTTTTTAAACAAACTCTTTCCTGCCACCTAAATAACACAATAACACTTTCCTGCACAAAGGAAAACTCCTCAAACACCCTGGGCTGAGAAGACCTCATCAATCAGAAGACTCAGGAGAGTTGCCAAGTACAGTGAAACCTTCTTCATTTTACTGTATGACAGTTCATGATGTTTATAGCAAAGTACAAGGAAAGTACTATATAGTTATAAGGCAGCAGTGAGCGAGCTGCATTTCTGGTTATAGCAAAAAGATATTCTGGGCAAGAACTGATTGAGCTTGTTAATGCGTATTATAGTGGTCTGCACTCTTTGGATTCTGTGAGAATAGACATTGAACATGGAAAAGACGTATTAAAAGGCACAGTAGTCTTGACTTTCAAACACTGGCCTACATAGAGTTGCCACCTTGATAACTGCTGGTAACTGGACCCTCGAGGGCCTGCCCCTGCCCCGCATCTTCCCTTGAGGCCATGCCTCTTGTCTGCCTTTTCCCCCCAGACCCTATCACCATTGCTCACTCCTATTCCCCCCTCCTCCCATTGCATATTGGATCATCTCCACCTCTCTTCCCCCCTCCCCACCAACTGGGCTCCCTCTGCTTTGGCGCTGGGATGGGAGCTGCTGCAGCTTGGCAACCCTGCAGCTAAGAGGCGGCTCCAGCTGAGCAGGGACTGGCATGAATTAATGGCCTGGCACCTCCTCCCACTCCACAGTAATCGGAATTTTGGTGTCCAGTCAGTATATCTGGCCAAACACTGCTAGGTTTCCTTTTCAACTGGACTTTCCAGTTGAAAACCGGGCACCTAGCAGCTCTAAATGGCACCCAGGCACAGAAGCCAAAACTGAACAGACCGGATAAAACCCAGATGGGTGGCAACCCTAGGCCTATATTGACATGTACATAAGAATATATGAATGGCCATATTGGGTCAGACCAAAGGTCCATCCAGCCCAGTATCCTGTCTGCCAACAGTGGCCAATGTCAGGTGCCTCAGAGGGAGTGAACCTAACAGGTAATGATCAAGTGATCTCTCTCCTGCCATCCATCTCCACCCTCTGACAAACAGAGGCTAGGACACCATTCCTTACCCATCCTGGCTAATAGCCCTTAATGGACTTAACCTCCATGAAAAGTTCTCTTTTAAACCCTGTTATAGTCCTAGCCTTCACAACCTTCTCAGGCAAGGAGTTCCACAGGTTAACTGTGTGCTGTGTGAAGAAGAACTTCCTTTTATTTGTTTTAAACCTGCTGCCCATTAATTTCATTTGGTGGTCCCTTGTTCTGATATTATGAGAATAAGTAAATAACTTTTCCTTATTCACTTTCTCTACACCACTCATGATTTTATATACCTCTATCATATCCCCCCTTAGTCTCCTCTTTTCCAAGTTGAAAAGTCACAGCCTGTTTAATCTCTCCTCATATGGGACCCACTCCAAACCCCTAATCATTTTAGTTGCCCGTCTCTGAACTTTTTCTAAGGCCAGTATATCTTTTTTGAGATGAGGAGTCCACATCTGTACTCAGTATTCAAGATATGGGCATGCCATGGATTTATATAAGGGCAATAAGATATTCTCCGTCTTATTCTCTATCCCTTTTTGAATGATTCCTAAGTTCCTGTTTGGTTTTTTGACTGCCGCTGCACACTGCATGGACGTCTTCAGAGAACTATCCATGATGACTTCAAGATCTCTTTCCTGATTAGTTGTAGCTAAATTAGCCCCTATCATATTGTATGGATAGTTGGGGTTGTCTTTTCCAATATACATTACTTTACATTTATCCACATTAAATTTCATTTGCCATTTTGTTGCCCAATCACTTAGTTTTGTGAGATCGTTTTGAAGTTCTCCATTGTCTGCTTTGGTCTTAACTATCTTGAGCGGTTTATTATCGTCTGCAAACTTTGCCACCTCACTGTTTATCCCTTTCTCCAGATCATTTATGAATAAGTTGAATAGAAATGATCCTAGGACTGACCCTTGGGAAACCCACTAGTTACCCCTCTCCATTCTGAAAATTTATCGTTTATTCCTACCCTTTGTTCCCTGACTTTTAACCAGTTCTCAATCCATGAAAGGATCTTCCCTTTTATCCCATGACACCTTAATTTACATGAGAACCTTTGGTGAGGGACCTTGTCAAAGGCTTTCTGGAAATCTAAGTACACTATGTCCACTGGATCTCCCTTGTCCATATATTTGTTGACTCCTTTAAAGAACTCTAATAGATTAGTAAGACACAATTTCCCTTTACAGAAACCATGTTGACTTTTGCCCAACGATTTATGTTCTTCTATGTGCCTGACGATTTTATTCTTTACTATTGTTTCAACTAATTTGCTCACTACTGACATTAGACTTACTGGTCTGTAATTGCCGGGTTCACCTCTAGAGCCCTTTTTAAATATTGGTGTTACATTAGCTATCTTCCAGTTATTGGGTACAGATGCTGATTTAAAGGACAGGTTACAAACCATAGTTAATAGTTCCGCCATGTGAGTTCTTTCAGAACTCTTGGGTGAATGCCATCTGGTCCCTGGGACAAAAGAGATGTAGTTACAAAGGCCACCAATTGCACAACTTTCAATGATTCTAAAACATCAAAATGTTGTATTTTTAATAAATATAATTAGCTCTTCTCAACTGCAATAAAATGGAGCCACCATCGATGAACTGATTTCTTGGAAGTGTCAATGTAGAGAGAATGTACCAGCAAACACAGAGACATTTGTAGAAGAAGCAATTAATTGGGTCTTTGAGGCTGGCACCACAGACTGAGAGAGGGGAGTTGTGAGCAGAGACAAGAGGAGATATGAAGGGAAGAGAAAACAGTTTATTTGTACATTTGATGTATTTCACCAAAGATATAGACTCTGATATTCTGTTTAAGTTGAATAGGTTCCTATCCAGTATCTCTCCTTTTCACTTTAAAATCAAGATGGTGTGCACTATAAAACAGTGTTTGACAACAGCCACATAATCATATAGACGGGTAGAATGATACCTTCACCTACTGCCTTTTATGAGAGTTTCCTTTTGACCGCAAAGTTGGCTTTGTTTCCCAATCAAGTATATTTAGCATCAGCTACATATAAGCTTTAAAACTGAATACTCACTTGAGCAATACTGACACCAATATGAAAATAGGAGAGCAACTAAAGTGAGTGATTATAGTGTTTCATATTTTAGGACCTGATTCTGCTTTGGCAGAAACAGACACATGGGATCTAATCATGTGAGAACCTGCAAGGTGCTGAGTAGGGCTAGGTGACATTTTTGTGGCAAACAATAAATTCACCAAAAAATTACAGTTTTTCAGGGCAAAAAAACTATCTGTGAATTTAGGTCAAATTTAGCAAAAAGTTTTGGCTGAAAAAAATTGAAAAATGTGGCGTGGTTTGTTTTGGCTATTTTGAAATGAAATATTTTGGCTTTTTGTTGTGACGTGGCATTTCCTTTTGAAATTAGTTAACTTTTTAAAAACGGGGGGGGGGGGTGAAAATGATCCCAGAAGAAATGAAAAATGGAAAAAAAACCATTTTAGGTTAAATAAGATGATTTGTTTGGCATGAATCAGAAAATGTTTGGTAGTTTTTTGTTTTGGCGAGAAAAACTGAAAAAATTCACTTTGGGTTCAAACCAAACCCAAAATTCTTTGATTTTTTTTTTGGTGTGGCCCCTGAATCAAAAATCAGTTTTTCACTCCCCTCTAGTGCTGAGTACCTCCAGCATCCAATACAGCTCTTGGGGCAGGAACTGGCCATAGTATGTGTTTTTACACAGCTACCACAACAGGGCCCCAATTTGGTTGGATCCTCTTATAACTAGTAATAATCCTTAAACCACAGCACCAAACCCCAACCTTCCTCTAATGCAGGCCTCCAGAATTCAGTAGTCCTGAAATCCTTGAAATATTCAAAACTTTTGAAGTACCCAACTAGTTTCCTTTAAACTATTCTTTGTTTTGTTTTGTTTCAGTAGCATTTACTGAGCTCTACAAAACAAGCTAATGTTGAACTTTCTCACATTATTCATGCTTCAATTATCCATGTGCAAATTTTCTGAATAAATCAGATGGGGAAGTTTGTAGAGAGATATCAAGTGCTCTCCCTCTTCTCTCTCTTTATGTGTAAAGTTTATAATTTTTACAGACACACACAAATCCTAGCTCTTAACTAACCTTAAACTAAACTAAACTTCCTTAAATACTTCAGGGAAGAAGCCACAACTATTTTGTATGTCTGTGAGGCGCCTAACACAATTTTGGGTACTGTAACATTATTAAATATATATGCGTGTGTGTGTGTGTGTGTGTGTGTGTAAATTCCACTCAGAAAATTTAACATGAATGTAATGTTGATGAAAGAGAAAGCACACAAAGGATAAAATTGACTGATCAACCTTAACTGTGGCTATGTGTATAAATTTGTCAAATAATACAGTCTTTCATACAAAAAATGATTTATTATAATATTCATACTTATATGTACCATGGTATGATATAGCCTATGCTTATAAATTGAAAGGAGAATTTGAAGTTAATCCTATTTCCCTAGTTTGACTTCAGTGAAAATTTTGCCTATGGGAACATTAGCTGAGTAACAGCCTCGGGATAAGTCCTTTTATTTTTAAAGAAAAACAAAATGAAGCGTGTGATCCAAGGGGGCACAGGCTCATGAGGCACCTCACCACTACTGCTCTTAGTGTGAGGCGGTCTCTAGTGTGTAGCTCAGCACCCTGAAACCAAAACCCTCTGGCAACACAAGCACCGGCTTGCAGGCCTCATTCTCTCTGTGCAGACTACTGATAGTTGTACACTGACCCCATAGTCCTCAGAGCGCTCCCTGCAATGTCCAGACCTTAACCATGGACATTCACAGAAGTTATCAGGTGTTCTAACCCCAAGGGGTCAGAGTACACATTAGCTTGTTTGATTCAGCTGAGGATCAACTCCTATATAACAGCACTGAGATATATTTATAGTGAAAACAGACATGTTTATTGTCAAAGGCTAAGATTTAAGAGATACTGAGTTAGGTTAATAATGTAAACAGAAATGGTTACATATAACACAAAAAGTATAATCTAGAGTCTAAACTCAACTTTAACAGGCTAAACCCTTGTCTAAAGTAGTTTATTCCACCTAAAGCAATCTCCCAGCATCTCCATCCAGATGGCTGGGATCCTTCATTCATGAATGCAAGAAGTGCTGTCCTTTTTGCTTCCTTGGTGAAGGATAAGGGGATGTCATTTTGCCTTCTCTTTATATCACCCCAAATTCATTATTTTGTCTTGAGTTAGGATCACACCCGCCTTGCCCCCCACCCACCGGTTTATTCCCTGGTGTGCTGACTCCATGTTGCCTTCACATCCTTGTGATGACTTTGTATGCAAAAGAAGCTTCCATTGTGTTGGCCTGCAATGCTTAATTGACATGTGAACCAAGGCAAACAGATGAATACACATCTTTTGTCAAAAAACTGTTTGAGAGCCTTGCTTTGATTCAGACTTGAAAACATATTTTCCACTATGCAGACATAACTCCTTACATAGTGTCAGTACATAATTTCACAACAATATTAATGACCAGCATGATCCTGACTTTCATTTAAAATCTCCCATGACATTCTTTATGGATAAATACTATGAAAGCAGCATGCTAGGTGTAGTGAGTTGGTCAGGCCTGATTAGAGTTGCTGTTATAGAACAGCGAATCCTTTACCAGGTGATATGGTGGAGTTCTTAGGGTCACAAAACCTTAAATTGTTTTAAAAAAATCAACCAACTTTGTGTGAACTAGCACAAGGAGAACTGGATAGGAGGATGGTATAATCAAATACTGGATATCTACCACTGGTTTTAACACTATTTCCAGGATGAGATGGGGTGCCATGGTGTACAATAACAGCCTTTGATGATGTACTTTGTGTCCTATGCAGTGCATGTCTGTAATGTGAAATTGCTATGGAATGTCCTTCTAGGAAAAAATATCTGAATTCCCATGCATCAGACAGATTCATTATCTCCTCATATGGGGATATATTGCTCTCCAATCAACACAGATCCCTTTTCAGTTGGAAATTTCCATGTGTTCTTCATAACCAGTTTTTGGCTTTATTTAAGTTATTTCAAGAAGGAGGTTTGTTCATAGGAAAGTTTTCCCATTAGGGAAATACTCCTGCAAGGAGGAAAGGGAAGATGTACACTAAACTGAAACTTGTATCGACTCATATTCTTGTGGGAGAACAGCTGAGTTCAGCCCCACATACTCTGTCTTTTACTCACATGCACAATTTTCTTTTAAATGGGTAATGTGTTACAGCTAGTGTTGGTTGAAATTTTTTTCTGAAACACATTCACATATTTCTTTTTCTTCCTCAAAGAGAAATATTCAGGAAAAGTCTCTGTTCTCTTCTTGCCCACCCCCCATCAAGTTTCTGGTTTTTTTATCAAACCCAAATTTCAATATTTTCAAATTTTGTTTCTTGATTTTTTTTTAAAAAACCCTTCCCTTTTCTCACTGAATGCAATCAGTTGAGTGATGTTTAGGCAATTTTTGTTATTTGATCAGTTCTCTTTCTTTCTCTTCATTTCCTCACCCCCACCCCACCCCTGCCACCAGTTGCAACTTTTTAAAAGCTGAGGAAGTTTTTGAAAGGTTAGAGTGGCAAAGGAAAGGTGAGGAATGTGTGTGGGTGTGGGTGAGAGAGAGAGAGACGACAGTCCTGGATCTCATTCAGTCTACTTCATTCAGTAGAAAAAAAGTGTGTGGGGGGGTGTAACCCAAAAAACTGAAATTTCAAAATTTCTCAAAATGTTTTGCAAAAGTGTTAAGTTTCTTCAAAAATGTCCACCCTTTTCCAGCCAGCTCTAGTGACAACCTATTGAGAGGCAGTAGCTAGGTTGATGAAAAAATTCTTCCTTTGACCTAACACTGACTACACCTGGGGTTAGGTCAGCTTAACTACATCACACTGCAGCTTGGCATTTTTCACACCCCTGAGCAACGTAGCTGGGTTGACATAACTTTTTAGTGTCGACCAGGCCTAGGACAATGTGAGTTAAAGGGCATAGGGTGAAATCCTTATCCTATTCAAGTCAATGAGGCTTCAAACTTTTCTCCCAAGAGCTATGACAATATTCTCCAAGGCTGAATGGTGCTGTATTATTAAGAAGTGTCAGTTGATGTTTGAAATTTGTAGTCTCCAAGAACTCCACATTGCTTCCCACTCACACCCCTCTGTCCCTTCCCTCCCCACAACACTCACAGATCTATATCTGCACAGGCATGAAAAAGATCAAGATTTCCCTAGCAGATCTTCTGTATTGTTTAGAAGCTAAATAGATGAAAACAACATAAGGTGAAAACAACACGCTGGCCTAGAAAGTTTCCATTTTTTTCATGGGCTAAACATAGCTGCCCACTGCGTACATCATCCTTCTGTTTCTGCAGATGATATTTATTTCCGTGTGTTGACTAATGGGAGATGCATGGCTGCAACTTGTACCCATTTGCTCTTAAAAGTTGAGAAGCAGCTTCCACTCTATTGTTAGTAAATGTCTTCAGAAATAATAGGACAGATCAGAGAAAAAGACAGGATGTTGTGTGGAAGGTCAGACTGAGTCTGAGCCTGTAGAAGTGTATGGAATGGAGGGAGGACACAAGGAGATTTCCCATTCTTTTCATCTCACAAACCCCTGTGCTCCTGGAGAGCCAGGATTGCCACAATTGCTGCCAACAGTGGCCACGGGACACTCGTGCCAGCTGTTGCTACTGTGTGGAAGGGAGCCACCAAGAGGAGTCTCAATGAGGTACTAGCGGGGAACCATGGTGTGAGTACAAGGGTGCTGTCTGGATCAAGGGATGGCAGGGTTGATGAGTCGAGGAGGGCGAGGGTATGAAATGAACAGATTTGGGACGGATGGAGGGGGAGAGAGTGTGGAGAGTATTGCAGGGAATGTTGTGAGCACTGCAGAGGTGGGCGTTTTTTGAAGGAGCCCCTTGTTAAAATGTTGGCTGCATGTCAATGAGGCACTCTGACCCAAGGAATGGAGATGCCTGGGAGAGCTTTGTGGACAAGTTACTCTTTTAGTTAATTTTGTACTTGGTGCCTAGATATCTGCTATTCATATGAGAAATAGAGTGCTATTGGCTGGGCATTACAATAAGGAAGGAGGCATAAGAGGTTAGGATGGGTTTTGTGGTTTACAGAGGTAAGTGAGACTGTATCCTGTTCCCACATCTGTTGCATTTTTCCTGTCTGATCTCTGGAAGTCACTTAACCTCTTTGTGCCTGGCTTTCCCGTTCTGTTAGAAGAAGATGATAATACTTGCCTCACAAGGGTGTTGTCACATTTTATTCTTGAATGTTTGCAATGTGTTTTGAGATACTTGGAAGGGTGGTTCTCTAGAAAGGCAAACGATATTTATTATGCTGTCTGTAGAATGCCAAGCACACTTATTGCTATATAAATAGTAATAATGATGATGATTATTACAGACTGCCTAGAAGCTTAGGTTACTGTTGCCCAGCAGAAAGGTTTACAAGAAAGTTTCGTCCTGGAGAATAGCTGAGAAGTAACGAACTCATAATTTGTCCTACATAAATTTTCACCTCATAATGTACAGTTGTATGTTGCTATTTAAGGATTTATTTTAACAAAACTATTAAACTTGTACATTCCTCTTAACATGCAGCCAACTCTTTTGGGGGCAGCCATAAGAGAAGAGTCAATCTCCGCCCCACATTCCCACCTGGGATTTTTAGGAGAGCCTGCAAGTAGTGCCCCTTTCCCTGCCTCAGCCTGATGTAGCTAGAAGTATCGCTGTAACACAGAAATGTATGTTCCTTCTGGTAGCACTTTAGACTTCATCACAAGCCTCATGCTGACATATATCCAAGGCGATGCTGGTGGTTGAGATTTGAGTGATGCTACCTTGAATGCAGCCTTAAATGAAATGAAGTGAGGGAATGCCTGGCCAGCTGTTGTACGAATGCAGTTGTAGATCTTCCTGCCCCAATTTAAGCACTGGTGATAGCTCAGTGCATTGTGATCTGTGAAACCACTTAGTGACCTGGCTAAGGGGTGTCTTGATTACAGTCTATATGCAACTACGTGGGGAATAAATGTTCGATAATGGGCTCTTCTCTCTAGCAAGGAAAGATATAACATGATCCAACGGCTGGAAGTTGAAACTAGACAAATTCAAACTGAAATGAAGGTATACATTTTTAACAGTGAAGGTAATTAACCATTGGAACAATTTACTCGGGGTCATGGTGGATTCTCCATCACTGGCAATTCTTAAATGAAGATTGAATATTTTTTCTAAAAGACTTGTCCTAGGAATTGTTGTGGGGAAATTTTATGGCCTGTGTTATACAGGAGACCAGACTAGATGATCACAATGGTCCCTTTTGGCCTAAGAATCTATGAATTTTAGATTTGCCAGTTCAAATCCAGGAAGGGTACTAGACTGACATCTTTGGATGCTGAAGTCTTCACTGATACAGAACAGGTGTGGCCAAGTAATCTTCTCTACACTAACTCACCTGTGTGTTTCTCCCTGGCCTAATGAGACCAGCTCTGGGCAAGAGACTAGTTCAGTCTACATACCCATACAATCTTTGGTCTCTCCAGCAAAAGTGCAAAGAAAATTGCTAATGATGGTGATGCTTTTGGCAATGGGTTCCTCAGGAAAGGCAGGATATCACTTTGTTTAAAATTAGCATAATCTTTACCTACTGATGCAAACTTGAGCTCAGCAAATATTTGTGTCAGTTTTGTCTATTATTTTCAGATGTCATCCCAGTCTTCTGATACGAACACACATCCAGCAGGAACTGAACTGAGTCTATCAGCTCATTTCATGTAGGTGACCAAACAGCAATCAGTTGGCAGTGATTTTTGGTGACTAACAGCCTGAGCTGCATTTCTGCTGGCAAGCTGTGGCAGCTTAGATGTGAGGAGCTCTCTCTCTATTTACTGTGCTGGCCAGTTCCCTCTGTCCAGACAACTTTTACCCCTTGGCACTTTTAGCAATAATACGGGTGTTAGCCCTAGTGTCCTGGCCAAATTCTGGTTTGGATAATTCGGCATACCTAAATTCCCCATGTAATTTCAGTTAGACTCTGTATTTCCAACTTCCCTTCTGGCTGTGTTATGCTGTCAGATTCCATTCCAGAGGTGGCTGTATTTCAGTGGTGGATAAAATAATTCCTATATAACATACATGCAGGGCCTAGATTTTGTTCCATTGATGTTAATGGTCAATGAATCAGGTCCATAGTTTGCAAAGTGCTTTGAGAGCCTTCGTGCTAAAAGGTGCTATGGAAATGAATGCTACCCAACAGTTTCATACAGAAAGCAAAAAATAATACTGGCTCCGTCTGAAATGACAAGGCAACATACTCAGGGTCAGCAGAAAATAATTATTAAATGAGATGTATGTCTGGGACTCTGAAGCCTATTGTGTTCCCTATTCTTGTTAAAGGTTCAAAAAAAGCTGTAAATAAAATAAATAACAAGCCTCTTCAGTACTATACAGAGTGTTCTCTAGCCATTCTTCTGTCAGTTTTGTGGCTTTTGCACCATTTTTTATCCCTGTGTTCTGATTCCTTTAATCTTAGAGGACACAAATTGTTCCCAGTTTGTAAATAGCCACCAGTGTGATAAAGATCACAAAATCACTGTCCATTAAGAATTGCACAACAATAAAAGATAAGTAAAATTTCAGGCCTGATAATACTGCCCTTTCAATTTATTGCCACCAAGCACCTGACAAGCACTGTCCAGTCCCTAGCTTCTATTGAACTTAAATGAATAGCAGAGTGTTCCATTGTTGGCCACTATAATTGAAAACTTGTTTAACAGCTTCTTTTTTTTTTTAATGCTATGATCCTCCTTTTGAAAGTTAGCTCTGTTGGCAACTTCTGTCTGAATTCCGTGGGATAGTATTTGGCAAATCACATGCTGACATGGTTATCTTGTTAGCTGTCAAGAAGAGTTAGTATGAGAGCTGAATGCTATCATTCAGCTTGACTGGAGAAATAGCTACCACTCATGAAATCTGACAGAATAAATATGTTTTACAAACATGATTTGTCAAATTCATATTAATCCTTTGTGCAGATCCTGTCATGACTGACCTTAAATAGACCTGTGTTTATTGGCAACATAGTGCTTAGACCACGTCTACACCAGCAAGCTCACAGCAGCACAGCTCTACCAATGCAGCTATGCCACTGTAAGCTCGCTCGTGTAGCCGCTCTATGGCCGATGGAAGAGAGCTCTCCCAGTGACATAATAAACCGCCTCAATGAGCAGTGGTAGCTATGTCAGTAGGAGAAACTCTCCTGCCAGTACAGAGTCGTGCATAGTGCCACTTATGCCAGCGAAACTTATGTTGCTCGGGGGGGGAAGGGGTTAAACCGCTGAGCAACATAAGTTTTCCTGACATAAGTGACAGTGTAGACATGGCCCTAGTTTACCACTTTGTTCAGTTAGTCTATGCAATAAAGAAACAAAGTGACGTTGCCTGTTTGGAAGTGTTTGAGTTGGCTATTGCACTGGCATAGATACTGATGTGTCTTTTAATATCTAATTACACTAAAACAACCCACAGAAGGCTTGTTTTTAGGCTTTAACACAAATCCAATAAAAAGCAATGCAAGCAGTGCAAGGAAATGATGGCATTTGCACACTCCTGCCGACCTTCCAGGCAGTCCTTCAGGAAACCCTCTCCTGTGTTCAAACAGCATGAGAAAATAGAAAGCAAACTGAACCTAAAATGCCTCATGGCACAAATATTTTAGGGTTTTAAAAGACCTCAGTATTAAGAAATGCCTAAAACAGCAACACACAGTTTTCTGCTTGACCTACGCTGGACTGGCCAGAGACAGATTTTGATAACATACTGATTTGTTGTTTTCCAGGATCAAGACTAGAGGGGGGTTGTCTGCCCAGCTCCATCTCCACCAATATCAAAGCATTTCATTCTCATAAAAAAATCAAACTTTGGACCATTTCCACTGCAGTATTTACATAAAAGTGTGGCCGGGGGGGGCGGGGGCGGGGGAGAAGTAGACTGAAGTTTTCCCAATCCCTGGTTTGTTTTTGTCTTTGCTTGGGTGGTGGCCTCTTGTTTATGCAGCACAGGCATGTGCCATTTCACAGGAGGAATTTGCAAAGAGGTGACTTGAAAAGTTCAGTGCAAAATGTATGCATGATTGAGTAAGGCACTTAAAGGGTTAGCTCTGTGTTTGGAGGCTGGTCATCTTTGGCGGGTAGAGGAAGGAAGTTAGGTCCAGGGTCGGGGCAACCTAGGCAGTCGCCTAGGGCGCAGGGATTTGGGGGGCACCATTTTCTTCGGCAGTGACCACGGTGGCCGGATCTTCGGCCACCCCGATCGCCACCGGCATTTAGGCGGAGGGAGCTGGGGTAGAGGAGCGCGGGGAGGGTCACCTGCAGCAAGTGGGGGAGGTGGTACGCAGGGGAACTCCCCGCCTCAGCTCACCCCTGCCCCGCCTCCTCCCCGAGCACGCCGTGGCTGCTTCACTTATTCCGCCTCCCAGGCTTGTGGCACCTAAGCTGATTGGCGCTGCAAGCCTGGGAGGCGGGAGAAGTGAAGCAGCCACGGCGTGCTCGGGGAGGAAGCAGGGCGGAGGTGAGCTGCTTCACTTCTCTCGCCTCCCAGGCTTGCGGCGCCAATCAGTTTAGGTGTCACAAGCCTGGGAGGCGGGAGAAGTGAAGCAGCGACAGCATGCTCAGGGATCTCATGTGCAGAGCAGGGGTGAGCTGGAGTGGGGGGCTGCCTCAGGGCGGAGGGTGGGGTATGGGGAGCTGCTGCAAGGGGGGCGCCTCAGGGTGGAGGGCGGGAGCTGCCGCGGCGGTGGGATGGGTGCAAGGTGTAAGTTTCCCCTAGGGCACGAAACATGCTTGCACCGGCCCTCGTTAGGTCTGTTCAGTAGGCTAGCTGGAAGAAATGGATGTTCTAGGAAGAGAGAGTAGAGTCAAAAAGTGTCCAGACAAAAAATGCTGTAAATAAATCAATGTGGTACTTTAGGCTTTTACATTATTTTTAAAGCAAGGATCAGAACTCGGCAATCCAGTTTTTGAAAAGGGTTAGGCTCCTATTTATTTTTTAATGACAAAGAGAATCAATTTTTCTCAAACTTCCCACTAGATTACATTTCATATATGTTATTACAAATAAATTATGTTAAAAGAAGCTTGGGAAGCCAAATACTTAAAAGTTAGGAAATGTCAGATTCAAAGTTGTCTGTGCAACCTTAATTAAGCCCCTCTTGTGCATATGCATTATGATACAGTCTTTAATTACATAATCACATGCTGGTTTTTACTAGACACTATTCAAGTCCTGCTCTGAAGACAGAATTATTAATTTCCTTATCAGCTTTTCTAAGGTGCTCGGCCCTATAGTACCTGAGTGCCCCACAGACATTAATTGATTTATCTTCACATCATGCCTGTGACTGATGGGAAACTGAGGCACAGAGTGAGAGAAGGTCAAAAGTACCTTTTGGATGCCCAATTTTGAGCTATTGTCTCACTGGTTTTTTTGTGCTCCCCTGTCTGAATCCATCTGTTGTCTCTCATCTTATACTTAGACTGTAAGTTCTTCAGGGCAGGGACTGTCTTTTCTTCTGTGTTGTTCTGTACAGTGCCTAGCACACTGGGGCCCTGGGCCCAGAGTGGGACTCCTAGGTGCTACAGTAGTACAAATAATTAATAACGAGACACCTAGAACCTGATTTTTCAGAGGCGTCATATAGCACTTCAGTTGCATTTGTGAGAGCTCAGGACTTCTGCAAATCAAAACCCCAGGGGCCTCAAGTCAGGTGATGATGATGATGATGGGCAATCACTTGTTACTGAGTCTGATCATCTTCCATGGGAGTTATGGGTCCTCAGGTGGCTAATAAGGCCAATCCTTGAACCACAAGTTCTACTACAATGAGGGCAGATGTTTTCAGGCTCAGCAAGAGGCTGTTGACCATGACTGGAGACCAGTCTCTCCTTCCTCCTGCGCCTCTTGTCCTCTTCGACTTGTTGGCGAGCAAGTTCAGAATGCAGGGGACCATCATGTAGGACTTCATTCCATTTTAAACGGTCCTGGGCAAGTGTCTCCCAGGTATCAATATCAATATTACATTTTTTTTAGGTTGTCCTTCAGCAAGTCCTTATAATGCTTCCATTGTCCACCCATGTTACAGTACCCATCTTTCAGCTGAGAGAACAGGGCCTGTTTTAGGAGGTGATGGTCTGGCATCTGCCCAACGTGACCAGTCCAGTGGACTTGCTGATGGATAATCATTGCCTCAGTACTGGTGGTCTTTGCCTCTTCCAGGACACTAATATTGATGCACCTGTCTTCCCATTTGATCTTCAGAATCTTACGAAGGCAGCACTGATGGTGCCTCTCAAGGACTTTCAAGTGGTGTCTATAGGTTGTCCAAGTTTTGGATTTATACCACAGTGTTGGGAGAATAACGGTTTGATAACAAGAAGCTTGGTGTCTGTTCAAATGTCATGATCTTCAAAAGCCCTGTGCTGTAAACGAGAAAAAGCTACACTGGCACAGCTTAGGCGATGTTGAATTTGTGCATCAATATCTGCCTTGGATGAAAGATGACTTCAGAGATAGAGGAAATGATTGACATTCTCCAGCGCCACTCCATTGATTTTGATAGATGGGGCATGTAATATCTCATTTAGAGAGGACTGATTGAGCACTTTAGTCTTCTTGATATTAAGAGTGTGACCAAGACATGTGTAAGCATCGGCAAGCACATTCAAGCTAGTTTGAAGATCTTTCTCAGAGTGGGCAAAGACTGCATTGCATACTGAAGTTCCACAATAGATGTTATGGAAATCTTACTCTTGGCTTTCAGCCTGCTTAGCCTGAAAAGCTTTCCATCCATTCTGTAAGTGATTTCAATGCCAGCTGTAAACTTCCCAGCAATTAGGTAAAGAATGACAGCAATAAAAATCGCAAACATGGTTGGAGTGATGATGTAGCCCTGTTTGACTCCTGTTTGTACTTTCAAAGGTTCACTCTGGGAGCCAGTGCTGCTCAGAACAGTCACTTTCATATTATCATGAAGCAATTTTGGGACACGGCTGTATTTATCAGGACATCCAATCTTAGAGAGTACAGTCCAGAGGGCATGGCGAGTCAAAGGCTTTAGTTAGATCAATAAAAGCCATGTATAGTGGTTGGTTTTGCTCCTGACACTTTTCGTGCAGCTGCCATGCTGTGAAGATCATATCTGCAGTTCCACGACATGGTTGGAAACCACTCTGTGACTCTGGTAAAATTTCTTCTGACAGGGGAAGAAGGCGGATAGCAAGGATCCATGCCAGAACTTTGCCTGCGGTGGCTAGGAGGGAGATACCATGATAATTTCCACAATCCACTTTATCCCCTTTCTTGAAAAGGGTGACAATCGGCATCCCTCATTTCACTATCTCCTCTTTTATCCAGATTTTAAGGATGAGCAGGTAAAGCTGCTGAATTAGCTCTGGTTCACTGTTTTTGAAGATTTCAGCAGTGATCCCATCTAGACCTGCTGCCTTCTTGTTCTTCATCTGCATGGTAGCATTGTGCACCTCATACAAACTGGGAGGGTCTCCGAGCTTATCCCTTAAATGGCCATTGAGGGATTTGCTCAATGACTTTATCTACAAACATAGAAATATGGTTAAGGAGATCTTCAAAATGTTCTTTTCAGTGAGGATTGATGGCTTCGTTGTCCTTCAGAAGTGGGTTCTGTCCTTAAAGCGAAGAGGATTCATAACGTAACAAATTGGCCCATAAACAGCCTTGGTGGCACTAAAGAAATGACATGTATTGTGGATGTCCATGAGATGTTGGAGTACTTGTGCTTTCTCAGTCCGCCATTTATTCTTAAGTTCTCTGGTTTTATGTTGTACTTCCACCCTCGCCTTGGCATGGGCTTTTCTCTTTATATTACAATTTATGTCATTCTGCCAAGCACAAAATGCCATTCTTTTCTCATTGATGAGTTGCTCAGTTTCAGCATCATTCTCATCAAACCAGTCCTGATGTTTTCTGGTGTGGTAGCCTATGGTTTCCTCATGGGTATTGATGATTACTGCTTTCAACTGGCTCCAGTGTTCTTCAATTTCTTCTGGAAACTCTGATGGGCGCTTTTCTTCTAAGACTGCTTGGAAGTGGTCATGCTTAAGAGGGTCCTTCAAATCTTGAACCTTCAATTTGTGTCTGACTTGCTTCTTTTGCAGCCTCCATTTGGGAGCAATCTTAATTTTCATTGTGGATCGAATAAGGTGATGATCAGTCCAACAGTCACCAGCACTTGTCATTGCTTTTGTGAGAAGTATGTCACTACGATCTCGGGTATGAACTATGACGTAGTCAAAGAGATGCCAGTGCTTTGACTGTGGGGGTCTCCAAGATGTTTTGAACTTTTCCTTTTATCGGAAAAGGGTGTTCGTAATAATAAGATCATATTCAGCACACTTGGTCAGGAGCAGAATTCCATTTGATTTATTTTTGCCAACTCCTTCTTTCCCAATTTGTTCCTTTCCACATGTCTGAGTCTCATCGAACACGTGCATTGAAATCCCCCAGAAGGATGATCTTGTCTGCTGTAGGGGTCTCTGATAAAATGGATTCCAACTGAGAATAAAAATCTTCCTTTACATTCTCATCGGCATCCAGTGGTGGTGCATAAGCACTCACAATAGTTGCCTGTTGATTTTTGGTGAACCTCAGTCGGAGTGTCATAAACCGCTCATTGATGCCAACTGGTACCTCAGAGAGGCACCTTACAAGCTTGTTCTTTATAGCAAAGTCCACTTAATGCAATCGGGGTTCATCTATAGATTTTCCATTCCAGAAGTAGGTGCATCCCCCTTTCTCCTCCCTCACCTGTCCTTCATCAGCTCTTCTAGTTTCGGACAAAGCAGCAATATTGCTGTTAAACCGACTCAATTCACGAGCAATCATGGCTGTATGTCACTCTGGTCAGTCACTGTTTGAGTTGTCCATCAGGGTACATACATTCCAAGTTTCAAAGTTGAAAAGTTTCTTACATTTTCGACCGCTGAGATGGTGATCCTGCTAGATGCGGCTATCCAGCCAGGAGAAAAAGAGGCAAGACTATATTTAGGGTACCGATACACTGAAGGACACACAACTATTGATCATCTATGAAAGGTTTGGTTTAAGCAATTTACTCAACATAACATAGGAACTCTGTGGCAGAGTCAGGGATAGAATGTGGTCCTCAAGGCAGCATTCAGGTGCCTTAACCAGGAGACCATCCTCTTCCTTCCTGCAATTCCCTGCTTCATTCACCACACATTTTCCAACATCTGCAACAAACGAGGCAGAGGTCCTACTCTCAACAGCTTCCTTTGCTACACAACCCTGATTCATCCTCAGAGCTCAGTCTGTCTTGTGCACTGAATGAGAAGGGAGTGCTGTAGGGAAAAAATAGTATCTGTTCATGTAATTAAAGACTGTATCATAGCTCACAAGAGGGCAGAATTAAGGTTGCATGGACAACCATAATTCAGGCATTTCCTACTTTCCTTGACTTTTGCAATCTCAATATTCTTTAAATATAGTTGTTTTGTATTTAATAATATATAATAAAAGAGGGGAAAATCCTCCATGCTGTTCTTACTATAGTATCCATAAAGCACATAGAGCTGAGAGGAGTTCAGAAATACTGTATAGGTTTTCACCCTTAATTAACTAAAGCCCCCCAAGCAAAGACACTATATCTTGCATCCGTATCTTTTAAAACAGAGTGATATAATGTACAAGGTTTCTTCAGGAAGTGAAATGGTGATTACAGACTGTCTCCCACTTTCCTACTGACTGGAAAAGGTAGCTAGTAAAATTAGTTTAATTCGGCTTATGATTTGCAAGACCGAACAGCACCTGTAATTTCACTTTCTTCAAACCAGCTTTTATATCTCATGACATAAATGCTAGAACCATGTGTGACACTGAATGGGCTAATGGCAGGAAACTCTGACAGGTTGAGTTATGCCAGAAGACTGCCAAGTAGCCTGGGGTTCAAGTGAAAGAACACGTTGTACTGCTACAAACTTGACAGGAGAAGCCATTTTGTAAGCTGAACTGGCACTGATGTATCTGGCACTGCCTGAAAACTGTTCTGTATTCAGTCCAAATCAGAGGCTTCACATGAAATAAACAGTAAAGACAATAGTTTCACAAGGGGCTTCATAGCTAACATGTTCTTTCTTCTCTTTGAACATGATGACATTCATTCACTTTTAATATCAGGTTATACACATGGGAAAACCCACCCTTGTTTCAGTGGTGCTTTGTTTATGATTAGCATGTACATCTGACAATAAGACTAGATTTTTAAAATGTATCTTTTCTTTTTTTCCCTTTCTTACTCATTCAAGTATCTTAGAAACTTCTCTAGAGCGATAAAGCCAGCTTACAACCACTTCAAAGAGCTTCACAACTTCCTAACCATTCTAAGCGTTTAGTTTTTAATATTAAAATCAGCAAAATAATTTTTAAAATTTGATGTTTGGTTCTCTTCTACTGCTGTTGTCTCAGGTTTGCTACACCAGCTTGGGTCAGTGTCCAGGGACATATCCTGCATCCAGCACCGGCTAACATGCGTTGCTCCAAAGGACCACAAACTCCTATACACACATACACAATCACCTCATCAATTCTGCAATACTGTACATGGGTGGAGAATGCCTTTCTGATCCTGGTAGCAGTCGTCATACATTTGTATATGAGACTGGGATAGCTTTATTTTACCCAGGCGACTGACTGAACATGCTTCTTAAAATCACACAGTGCAGCTATTCTAGCCTCCCAGACAATTAACCACAACTTGAAAAGGAAGGGAAGGGGAAATCCCACCCTTATTCAACAACTATTTTCCTAATGTACTTTATTCTTTAAAGTCCTTTGTAGAAGGATGATAAATAATTGATCCCATCAGCAATGATGCATTAATATCACCATCTTATTAATAGTCATAACAAAAAACTCCCAGGTAATTACAAACTCACTGTAATAGTCTAGCATTAAAAGAAAACCAAGAGGGAGGATGATTGTTGTGGTGAAGACACTGGCTGAGTTCAAATCCTGGCTCTGCCACAGACTTCAGTGTGATATTGGGTGAACCATTTGGCCTCTCTATGCCTCAGTTCCCAATCTCTTGAAAAAGATTGGGAATGTAATTTTTTTTTGTCTTCTCTATATCAGTTCTTTGGGGAAAGGAGTCTCTTTCTATCTCTCTCTCTCTCTCTCTGTAAGTTCGTACAATGACTAACACAATGGGACATGGTCTTGGTGTGGCCAGTATGTGCTCCCATAATACAATAATCAGCTGTGGTGTTTTTTTCTCTTTATCCCTGCAGAGTAAGGGGGGTCACTTTAAAAAAAGTTCATATTTACACACTGGGTCACCCATCTGTCTCTGAGACAGATTTGTAAAGGGTTGAGCTCTCTTAACTCCCTTTGAAAGTGCCCAGGCACTCTCAAAAGGGGTTTGGCACCTTGTAGAATTGAGCGCTCCATAGGAAGTAGGTCTGAAAAGCAGACAGAAGAGCCTGTCTCAGATACCCGCTGTTCCTGTTAACAACTGCTGAGATTCTCAGTAACTTTCTAGTTCTTTGAACTGCTCTGTCAGTGCTGAAACTGCATTATCTTCTTCCGAAAAGAAACTGCAGAGTCCTCATCTGTGGGGTCCAGCACATTTCAGAAAGAAGCAGTTGCCATTTATCTGTCTGTCACATTTATCTGGCTACCAAGTAGATGCTGCTTGCCAAAAATCTATTTAAAATGTACTGTAATTAGGCAATTGTACAAAAGCAAATGGTGTTTTTTTAACAAAAAAAACAAAAAAAGCCCTGCTGGAATATAATGGTTCCTAACAGGGTAGTTACTGTTTAGGGTTACACTCTTGTTTATTTATCTGAATTTGGACTCTGAGTCTATAAAATCTGCTTTGGCAAGTCATATTAATCCATCTGCTGCCGTGAAATTATAATAACTCCACTATCTAAAAACTTTGGGATATTTTCATTGAAAATCTGATACAAGACAAAGTAATCAGTTGACTTTCTATTTGTTCCAAATTTGAGGGACTAAGACCAACATTTTCACCAGTGGTCTCTGATTTTGGGTGCCTCTGTTTTTAATGCCTAGCTTCTACTATTGTACAAAACTATAGAAAGTGTTGACAAAAATGTGACACCCCCTCAGGTCTGATGTTCAGGGACACGGAATATGCACAGCTCTTATTGGAAACAATGGGAGATTCAGGTGCTTATCTCTAGAAAAACAGGCCTGAGAAGTCTCAAATTGGGCAACCAAAAACTGATTAATCCAAAATCAGTATCTTCTTTTGCAAACATGGCTTGTTGATGCTGGCTCTTGCTACCATTGAAGTTAATGACAAAATTCAGACTAATTTCAATAGGAGCAGGACTGGATTCTAATAGCCTGGAAATTGAATGGTAAACTGACACAGATAAAATAAGAAATAAGCTTAACACTTGTAGGTGAATCTGAACGTCACTTAGCTATGAGGGAGTTTGATCCAGAACCAAACATTGTGGGTTGGGTCTGTTTGTAGCTGGAACTGAATCTATGACAAACCTTCTGGGATGGGCTTCATGTCTCTTTATTTACTCAATGGTTAGGAATCAGCACATCAACTTGAGATGGCCTCAGGAAATGGTATATAAATTAGCCCCAGAGGCTAAAACTCTGGTGCTGTGTTTTGTCGACTCCTATGTGGCAGACAGAACAGGCTGGCATGTCCAAAGGAGAGATTCTATATTTGCTGCTCTATTCCCGTCACAAGTTCTTATAGATGAAACTGATGCAACTTTATAGTGGGCAGTCCTGGTACCTAAATATAGCTAAGAGACAGTTCATTAGACATGACCATATTTGTTAGCTATTAAGGCTTCAGAAACTAAACCAATTGCTTTAATCTTTCATGCTGTCAATTTTAATGGAAGCTTTTTTACAGGAAAAAAGTACCCACCCCAGCACCCCATAAAGATTTTCAGAATTTCAAACTGCACCCACTTCAAAAGGATTGGGAGATCCATTATCTTAATTTGTTCCCTGCTGTGCTCTCCTAACTTTTTCTTGTGTAGAGGATACAGATCATGTTATTCTTGAGGTTTGGCAATGATGTTGGTATTTCCTTTCAGGATAGAAAAAAAAGCAACATTTTATTTCTGATATAGCCCAGACAGCACCGGCCCAGAGATAAAAATGTATTTACTTGGAAATAACATTTTGCCTCTTTATATATAAATACCACCATTTTGTTTCTAGCTTAAACTCTACATGGTGGCTGATAGGAAAAAATGCGTCTCTTACACATATGATGATGCTTTTCTTGTTGAACCCTGTAGTTCCTGGACTGGGTAATTTGAGCATGCTTATGGGAGAAAATATTGTCATTTAAGTGCCCTATCAGATTGGTTGGTTGGGTTTTAACTGGTGCCGATTCATCTCTTAATGACACCAGTATTAAATCAGTCTATACAACACTAGTGTTAGGCTCTGCAGGTCTTAAATGCAGGCACATGGACGTTCTGGAAACTAGCACACTCCAGTCATCCACCTGGCAGCTTATAGACAGCAGCTAGGACCGGGGTCCATGAAGCCCAACTGCAATACTAGCCCTGCCCCTACACTCTGATTAGGAGAGATCTAAGCTCCTGATTGGCTGCAGCCCTATTTAAGACAAAGGAGGAATCAGGAAGTTGTGTGCATAATTGGGCTCCACTCTGCCAGATTATTTGCCTAGTGTTTACCTGTTCTTCTGATCCAGACTTCCTGGTATCCTGTCTAGTCCTGACACTTTGTAACTGCCTCCTGGTTCCAACCTACTGAGTCCATCAACAGATCCTGATCTCCTGTTATCCTGACTTGGTCTGATTCGTAGTAACTGAATTTTGAGTCCTGACCTCGGGTATATCTCTCAGCTCTGATCTCCTAGAGTTCCAATTCAACGTTATTCATGGTAATTAGCTCCTAACCCTGCCCTTGGATTATGCAGATGTGTTTGAAACAAAGAATGTAGAAAACTTCCCCCCACATTGATCCTACATGTTCCACATAGAATTACAGCCAGAGCAAAGTGCCATTGAGGTGCCATGTCTGCACCTGAACTGGCTATGCTCCAGGAATACCTTCTGAAGAATCTGGCCTGCAGGCCTAGCTGCAAATCAACATTCCTGGCTGGTGCCCCAGTCCTCTTTGTTAAGAAAAAAGATGGCAATCTCCAATTCTGTATCACTTACCTGCCCTAAATCAAATAACAGTAAGGAACTGGTAACTGCTGCCCCTGATTCCCAAGCTACTGGATTGCGTGGGAGCTGCCTCTATATTGACTAAGTTGGACTTCTGGGGAGCCTATAACCTTGTGTGCATTAGGGAAGATGTTGAATGGAAGACTGCCTTCTGAATGTGCTACGGTCATTTTGAATACCTGGTGATGCTGTTCGGCCTGACCTATGCCATGGCTACCTTCCAACACTTCATAAATAATGTGTTTCAGGACACATTGGACCACTACAGAGCAGATGACATCCTGGTCTTTTCAGACAATCTTGAGCAGCACATTGGTCATGTTCGAGTGGTCCTTGAGCGTTTATCGTAACATGGAGTCTGTGCTAAAGGTGAGAAATGCATGTTTGACTTCCACAGAATTTCTGGGCTTTATTCTGATCCTCCAGGGAATCAAGATGGAACCACACAAGATCTAGACCATCCATGACTGGACCATACCCCTGCATGACCTGAAACCTGCAATTTGTATTGGCTTTGCCAATTTTTATTGGAGGTTTATCCCACAGTGCTCAAAGCAAACTGGGCCCCTCACTGCTCTGCTCTGCTCTGGAAGAATGCGCAGTTCCAGTGGTACCCCAAAATTGAGCATACATTTTGTCAGCTGAAACTCACCTTTGTCACTACATCCATACTGGCCACCCAAATGCCATACAAGCCTTTCTTGTAGAAGCTTATGCTGCTAGTAAGGCAATTGGGGCCATATACTCCCAGTGACACAGACCCAAACAAATACTACACCTGTGTGCCTATTGTTCGTGGAAGTTTGCCCTTGTTTAACTGAAGTATGAGAGACTGGTAAGGAGCATTAAGCCATGAAGGTGGCCTTTGAGGAATGGCATGGTTATTTGGAAGGGGATCACTATCTGCTTTAAGAATACACTGATTTAAAAACCCTGGAATATCTGCACAGAGAGAAGGCATTAAACCAATGGCAGCTCTGAGGGGCTCTATTCTTCCCTATCACATATCATGCTGGAACCAGAACTGGTAAGGCTGACGTTTTGTCCTGAAACTTTGATACTGAACCCTGAGACCTAGTCAGGAACTGGCTCATATTCTCTAGCTCTGCAGCTTCCTGGATGCTGCTTTTGATCAGGACCTAGTCACACTGCTCTATTCTGCCACTGCCTTAAGAATTCCACCTGGCAAACGATCTGCCATTGACAGGAAACCACACAATACTCGGGAAGAGGTCACTTTCATGAATAACCACATTTACATTCCTCTGGGTCAGGTGAGAATGGCAGCCTTACAGCCATGTCATAACTCTCTCCTGGTAGGACATCTGTGTTGCTCTAAGCATCAGAAACTGTTGTCCAGTCTTTCTTTGTGGCCCCAAATGTGCCCGGCACCTTCATTACATCCTGCAATGGATGTGCTTGAGGCAAGATACCATGCCACAAACCCTGCAGTCTACTTCAGCCTCTAGACACCCTGTCCTGATCCTGGGCTGCTATTGCATTTGATTTTATCATGGAGCTTCCAAGGTCTAATGGGTTTATGACCATCTTGATGGCATCCAAATGGCCCACTTCATTCATTGCAATGGCCTTCGCTTTGCTGAACAGACAGCCCAGCTGGGGATTAGCCATGTGGATTAGTCTTCAAGGCCTACCAGATTGTCACCTCTGATTGAGGGTCACAACTGGCCCAATTCTGGTGCAGGGAACTATGTCTTTGGGAGTCCAGACAGACAGTAATGATTCATGTCTGCTGATAGTGAGGGGCACAATGTAAAGGGGGGACAAGTGACTGCCCCATGTGTTGCCACTGGGAGGAAGTTCCAGAGCCACCATCATGGGTCAGGGCAGCTAATTTCATCAGCACCGGGGTTGGGGAGGTGGGCTGGGCCACAAGAGCAGGAAGCATGTGCCTCTGGGCCAAGCCAGGGAGATGCACAGCACTACAGCGTCTCCCAGAAGCTCCCAAATCCTTGTGGACACTTCAGCAGGGGAGGCATGGGATGCAGGCAATGCCCCTACCTCTGGTCAAGCAGAGGCCAGGAAACCCACTTCCAGAAACTTCCCCAGCGATCTCCCACCCTGCACCCAGCCCAGTGCCACCAAGCTCTCCCATCTGGGTTGTGCTGCCTCTGTGCAGTAGCTGCCTGAGATAGAGCCCAGCAGGGAAGCAATAGCAGCCCATCCCCTCCATTCCTCACCCAAAATGTGCCAGAGAGGAGGAGAGGTCCTGTTCCCGGCAGCTGGGCCTGCACGCCAAGCTCCTCCCCACTCTCTGGGTTTCAGAACCTGGGCTTCCGCTTGAGGCCAGATGTTTGCACTGCTATTTTTAGCCCTGTAAGTCTAAGACAATTGACCTGGGCTTTGAGACTTAGTGCGGTGTGTTTTTCTTTGCAGTGTAGACATACCCAGAAGAGCTGAAATAGGCAGGCAACCCCAGTGCCAAGGAAGATCATAGACTCATAGCATCATAGGACTGGAAGGGACCTCGAGAGGTCATCTAGTCCCATCCCCTGCACTCATGACAGGACTAAATGTTATCTAGACCATCCAAACATCCTGGTTACTGAAGCTATAAGGAACAGTCAGCGAAGTCAACTACTTTGTATATTACAGCATTAGCCAGTTAGTGTTTTCTCCAAGCATGACCTAAGTTTTGGAATTCCGGCTCTGGCAGCAATGCCTCTAGACATCAGCACCTCATAAGCAGTGGTACACACTGGAGAGAGGGTTGCCACCCTAACAAAAGGTGCAGAAGCACCCTCTGGGAACAGGTGCTTAACTCCAGTTCATCTTCCCTCACCCTTTGCACAAGGGGAAGGTCATAAAGCCAACTGAAGCTCAAACTGGGGATTTTTTCCTTTCTCTATTTAAATTTCCTCTTATAAACAATACCTTCTCACCTGCATGGATAAAACTTGAGGAAGAACTCTCATTAAGAGTTGTCTTCTGTTTCTTTGGGTTTTAGTTTTGCCCGTGATCCATGGAATAATCTGAGTTGTCATGGTTCCACCTCCTGTCATGAGAGCTCAGCAGTAAAATTAAAAACACCTGGTCTCCTGATTTTATATCCCAGTGCAGCAACACAGTGTGACTTTGCTTATTTTTGTCATAGCATTAGGGTAATACATGATGATAGGTCAGAACATGCTGATGCGGTTTTGTCATGGATTGATGCAACCACCTGATGTGAAGAGTCTAAAAGTGATTATTTTGTGCTCTGTGACAAATGGCATTACAATCTTATCCTGAGGCTTGGAGAGCAGGTAAAATGCGTGACTTGCCTACAGGTCACCGAACACCTGCTGGTTGAAAGATGCTGAACAGATTCAACCCATATAAATACATTTTCCTTGGAAATCATCATCTTTAGTCAGCCACTGATAGTTTCATTGTGCTAAAGAGTGTGCTTTAGAAACCACTCTTAATTTTAGCTCTGAAGTAAAGGGATATTTCAGTCGGTTTTAGCCGCTGACATCTGATTCTTCAGGGGGCCCAGAGTTAGAAAGTCAAACAATCCAGAGCATAATCCTTTCTTCAAAGATGTGGGTTGTGGTAAATGGAAAAAGTGTGGTCTGCAATATATATGTACTCACTTGGCCAAGTTCTACATTTTGTCAGAGTCAGCAATGTCATGGGGAAATTGTAATCTCTTTAAACTGTGCACTGTATTTTCAGCAATTACATGTAGCAGTGTCCTGGGTATTATTTAGTGCCAAAGCCCCCAACAGATTCAATGAATGGGGATAGTGAACCTTTATTTTTGTAGGAATGAATTAACATAAGTATTAGGAATCAGGGCTTGCGGCAGAGCCAGTTTCCAGAGAACCTAATGAGTGCAGCTGGCCTGTAGTAGGCTTCCTGACTGGCTACACTGGCTGACTGGTCAGAAGAGTCAGCAGATCAGCTCTGAAGCCCACCAGCAGGGAGTTGGCAGTGCTCAAAGCGTTTGCCTACTGCTGCCATAGCTTCTGTGCTTGCTTGTTACCCACCTTTTTCCAACCTTTCTCCTCTCTTGCCACACTCCAGGTAAGTCAGCTCTGACTTTCAGCTCTGATTCCTGACCTCTGACTTTGGTTCTGACCTGTGGCTCTGGCACCTGGCCTTTGACTCCGGGTCTGACTGTCGACTCCAATTCCTGGCTATCAATTACTTCTCCAACTACTGCTAGGCCTGACTCCTGCTCCAACAACAAGGCCTGTTTACCCAGGTCCCAGTCTCTGACGATATGATTTTCGTCAATGACCAAAACATGTCTAGTTTTGTCACACTTTGTTTGCCACGTTGGAATAAAAGCCTGATTAAACTAATTGCTAATTGCTTTCTGAGGGGCAGGGGAGCAATGAGAAATATGTTTGGCTTTGGAATTTTTCAGAAGAAAATGGTGTCAGTAAAGCACTAAACAGATGTAGCACATCTGTATATATGGACCAAATGTTACAAGTATCTCTAGCTTGTTTGCAGAATATCCAGGTCTTACATTACCAAGTCCTGTTTCTGCTCCCATGAACGGGGACAACACTGGTTTCGTATGTCTCACCATTTTAGCTTCTGCTTGGTTAGTTGTATCACAAGATATGAAATAAGCGAGGTAGAATCCAACAATGCAATGTGTAGAAATTATCACATTGCACAGACTAGAAGAAAACTATACAGCATGTTTTTGACCCCTGAAAAGTGGGGAGAAAATCATAGTAACCATTCTACAGTAAACACCCTAATCTAGTTCTGATCTTTTCTATGTGCAGTGGTGGGTGTTATTGCAACTAACAAATGTATGCTAAAATATAGATGTCTTTCCCTTCTTTTGGGAAATAATACCCTATTCACTTCCTAATTCAACTCAACTACAAGATACTAATAAAACAAGTCCCCAGCGCTAAGTGTATAGTATTCCTGAACGGTTTGGGGTTTGTTCTTAGATCCTATGTTAGTGGAGTAATCCAAAGCTTTATAACAAAGAGCTAAACTGTGGTTAAATGAAGCATTACCTTATGGCTTAAGGAAAGAATACCTTACCCACATAATTACGAGAATTGTTGACCCTAATATGAATACTGCTGTAAAGATGTGCTGATTAGAAGTGGTTATCAGCAGAGATTCTGTAATATTTACTGTAAGAGCACACTGAAACTTTAATAAGCAGAGGTGCTGTGGTTTAAAAAAATACTTAATTTTAAAAGTGTCATGCTTGTTTTGAAAATATTGCTGTTTACTTCTCCCGTGGGGGCACCAGCATTGTCTCTCGTTCACAAATTAACATTTCCGCTATTCAAAAGCCAATATCTCTGATTGCACTAAAAGATTATGAGGTGTGATGAATAAATTCATATTGATTTTAATCTATACCTTGGTATTTTCACCAACACTTTTTTATTCAGAAAATTCAGTCTGCAAAGGCCTTTGACTTTTGAAGGTACAACAGAAGGGAGTGCATGACAATTTGAAAATCGTATCACCTTTGCAGCATCAGGCAGAATAGAGACACACACTTCCTGGATGCATTCTATATGCATCTTTAAAGATGAATGTATGCAAAGTGTGTGTCAAGAGCTTTTTAAAGTCTCTGTTTATAACCAGCACCACTTCTTAGAGTCATAGGCATAGAGTTCAAGGTCAGAAGGGACCATCAGATCATGTAGTCTGACTTCATGTCACTCACAGGGCAACACCCAACCCCACACACTAAACCCGAGAGCCAAAATTGGTCCAAATTATTACATCCTAAGACTCTGTGCCACAGACAGAGAATAGGAAGAATCAAGATTCACCAATGCCCAAGGCCCCCATAATGACAGGAAATTAGGTAAGATATATATAGATGATCCCAGCAAGTGACTCTCACCACAAGCTGTAGAGGAAGGCTAAATCCTTTGGTCACTGCCAATCTGACATGGGGCAAAATCCCTTCCCAGCCCTATGAGGATCACTTAGACCCTGAGCATGTGAGTAGGAACCAGCCAACCAAGCACTTGACAGAGAGAAAACTGGGTGCCACCTTAGAGCCTTAGTGAACCCCACCCTCCAGCTCTGGCCATCCCTGATGCTTCAAAGGTAGGAGACAAAAACAAATAAACAAAATACCAGAATACATGGGGAGGGGAGGGGAGACGAATCCCTTCCTGACCCTGCAGGTGACTAGCTTTAGCCTTGAAGCATCAGACTTTAGAAACAAGATATAAACTTCTAAGTCCTGGCCCCCACATCATCACAAGCAACCCCATCCTACAATACTATTCACAAATTTGTCCATCTCTCTCTTAAAACTAATTAAGTCATTTGCCCCCACAGTTCCAGTTGGGAGGCTGCTGCAGAACCTCATGCCTCGGGTGGTTAGAAACAGTCTTCTAATTTCAAGCCTGAATTTTTTTCATGGCCAATTTATATCCATTTGTTCTTGTGCCAACATAGTAGTTTAATTTTACCCATCCTGGTGTTTATACCCCTAATGTATAGAGAACAAGCAATCATATCCCCTATCAGCATTCATTTTTCTAGGCTAAAGAAGCCAAGCTCTTCCAGTCTCATCTCATAAGACAGGCCCACCATTTCCCTGATTATCCTAGTAGCTCCTCTCTACACCAATTCCAGTTTGAATCCATCTTTCTTGAACATGGGTGACCAGAACTGTACACAGTATTCCAGATGAGGTCTTACCAGTGCCTTGTACAATGGCATTAGTACTTCTCTATCTTTATTGAAAATGCTTTGCCTGATACATCCTAGGATTGCGTTTGCCTTTTGGGCAGCTGCATCACACTGGTGGCTCATAGTTGTCCTGTGATAGACCAAGAGATCCAGGTCTCTCTCCATCTCTGTTGTTTCCAACTAATGAGTCTGCAGCTTATAGCAGAAATTTGTATTATAAGACCATAAGTGAATGGCCTTGCACTTTGTACTATTGAATTTCATCCCATTTCTGTCATGTCAGTCTTCAAGGTCATTCAGATCTTCCTGAATAATATTCTGATCCTCCTCCATTTTGACAATGCCTCCCAATGTGGTTTCATAACTTCTTTTCATTAACATACTCTTATTAGTTTTTTTTAATAAGATTGGTCCCAAGACCGATCCTTGAGAAACTCCACTAGTAACCTCTCTCTAGTCTGAAAGTTCACCTTTCAGAAAAAACTGTTGCCTTCTCCCCTTTAGCTTGTTCTTTCCCACCTTACAATTATTTATTAATCCCCATCTACTTTAATTTAATTAATAATTTCCCATATGGATGTAGTACCAAGTCAAACGCTTTACTGAAAGTCAAGCATATTGGATCTACTGTATTTCCCTTACCTAAAAAATCAATTACTTTCTCAAAGAAGGAAATCAAGTTAGTCTGCCACAATCTACCTTTGGTAACCCATGTTGCATTACATCTCCTTTTTCTGAATTTAATTATTCTTTCCTTCACAATTTGTTCTAAAGCCTTGTGTACTACTGAGGTCAGACTAAGGGTCTATACTTGTCTAGATCACTTTTTGCCTTTTCTTAAATACAGATATGATGTTAGCTATTCTTCAGCCATATGGAACTACCTCTGACTAGATAGAATTATTATAAATCCTCGCAAATGAAGTAGCAGTCTCATGCAGCAGTTCTTCCAGTAGTTTGGGATGGAAATTATCTGGTTCCCCCCCCAAAATGAGTGCATTAAGTTCATTTTCTTCCACTTCAGATGTGGTAATTTCCATTTCTGTACTTTCATTTCCATCAGCCATGCTACCTTCATACTTGTGTTCAATCTTATCAGTCTTATTGAAAATTGAGGCAAGATGTTCATTTAGTGTGAAGGCCATACTTAGTGTATGTTTATACTACCCGCCATATCAGCGGGTAGTGTTCAATGTATCGGGGATCGATTTATTGTGTTTCATCGACACCCGTACTCCACTTCAGCAGAAGCAGTAAGCGGAGTCAACAGGGGATCCGCGGCAGTCGACTCGCCACCATGAGGATGGCCAGGTAAGTCGAACTAAGATACTTCGACTTCAGCTACACGAATAGCATAGCTGAAGCTGCATATCTTAGTTTGACCCCCCCCGCTAGTGTAGCCCAGGCCTTAGATTATTTTTAATCTCCTCCCATCCATATTGCACAGTGGCCAGTCTTCATTCTTCCAAGAACTAAGTCAGCCTGACATTTAGCAATTCCTTTTTGAGGTGGTTATTCATCCTATTGGGTCTGGATCCTTTCCCTTCAAGTTTTTCCTCCTTACTTGGGACGCAAATTGCAGCTAGTTTTTTTATACTTGATTTAAGGAAATTCTAGGCATCCTCCACATATAAGTCCTTGAGTTCTTCAGTCTAGTTGATTTCTTTAAATAATTCCCTTAATTCCTCAAAGTCAATCTAAAACTGTAGTTAGCAGCCTGGTTTTGGCTAGCCTTCCATTTAATTTACACTGAATCAGCTCATAATCACTCATTCCAAGGTTATTTCCTGCAACCAGTTCTTCTATGCGTGATGTCCTCACCAGTTACCAAATCCAAGTCTAAAACTTCATTATCTCTCGATTCAATGACTATTAGATGAAGAAAGCTGCCTTTTATCATGTCCAGGAACAACTGAGGACCTCCCAGCATTAGTGGCATTGAATCTCCAATCTACATCCAGAAAATTATAGTTTCCCATTATGACACAATTCCCAGTAGCATACACACTGACTCCATGGGTGCTCTGGGGCTGGAGCACCCACAGAAAAGAAATAGTGGGCACTGAGCACCCTCCAGCCACCTGGCTGATCAGCTGTTTGTCCACCCACTGCCAATCAGCTGTTTGGCAACAGGCAGGAGACGCTCAGGGGAGAGGGGTGGAGTTGGGGTGGGAAGAGGCAGAGTGAGGGCAGGAACTTGGGGGAAAGGGAGAAGTGAGGTGGGACAAGATAGAGCAAGGGTGGGGCTTAAGGGGAAGGGATGAGGGTGGAGCACCCACCTGGGAAAATTAGAGTCGGTGCCTGTGCCCAGTAGTACTTATCTCTCTAGCAATATGAAAGAGAGATACATCAGAGTCCAGTTATGGAGTTCTATAGCAGATCCCAACACTATCCTAGTACAAATTCTTTTATAATCCTTCCCCAAAGCTATTTTGACCTAAACCAATTCAGTTTTGGCCATTCTATTATTTAGTTCTTCACAATTTATTGAATCATTGAGTTACAATGCTACCCCACCACTTTTCTCTTTATTTTTTTTCTCTCTCTCTCTCTCCTAAGAGCATATACTCTTCAATACCTGTATTAAAATCATGAGTGCTATTCCACCATGTTTCTATAATCCCTATCTGGTTTGACCTCCTGCACCAGTAATTCCAGTTCCACCTTTTTATTGCCCAGGCT
The DNA here is from genome assembly GCF_025201925.1 of Gopherus flavomarginatus. Lineage (NCBI taxonomy): Eukaryota > Metazoa > Chordata > Testudines > Testudinidae > Gopherus > Gopherus flavomarginatus. The sequence continues at coordinate 259,312,188 of NC_066618.1, forward strand.
TCTTGTATTTGTCTACAAGCATCTCATGCGTTTCCCTTGGATCTCACCCAGTTTTCTAGCTGGATTAGGTATAGTCTTTTCACTAACTGTGACCCCCACCTGACTACTACTCCAATCACCATTTTACTGTCTTTATCATTGCTGTCTATATTCTTATCTTCTGGTGCTCTTTTATCCCTTACTGTATCTTCATTTAGCTGATGTTTGTCCTCCTCGAAACAGAATATTTTGATCTTTTTTTTCTGAAATGAAACATTGTTGAAATCAATCTGTTACTGCAGAACATTTTGACTTTGTAGGCTCAGCATTTTCTGACGGAAAATTGCTGTGTAGGAAATTTTTCAACCAGCTTAACTCCTGACTTTATGCAGGGTGAGCAATTAGTGAGCGTGTTGATGTATAAAGCTTTGCAGAGGTTGCCATGCTAGGATCAGTGACCCAAGAGCCATTATCACACATGTGAGATGGATGCTTGGAACTTGCCAGAAGTGTTCAGGTGAGTACTTTTGTGTGAGGCTCAAAGACTTTTTACACTGCTAGATCATTTCACCAGACCTCACTTCTGATGGCCTGACTGCCTGTCCAGAATGGCGATTAGTTACATTTACTAAAAACAGCATCTCTTGGGGATCCCTTCTCTTAGATCAATCAGAGTGCTGAATGAGTAAAGGGCAGAGCAAGGGCTCTAGGATTAGGCTCTGGGAAATCATACACTTAGGCCTCGTCCAGACTAGGGGGGGGAAATCGATCTTAGATACGCAACTTCAGCTACGTGAATAACGTAGCTGAAGTCGAATATCTAAGATCGAATTACTCACGTGTCCAGACGGCGCGGGACCGATGTCCGCGGCTCTCCGTGTCGATTCCGGGACTCCGTTCGGGTTGATGGAGTTCCGGAATTGATGTAAGCGCGCTCGGGGATCGATATATCGCGTCTAGATTAGACGCGATATATCGATCCCCGAGCAATCGATTTTAACCCGCCGATACGGCGGGGTAGTCTGGACGAGGGCTTAGGCCTTTGTTCTGCAAAGGAAACCAGTTATTTTCTGCTGGCCAAATGTACTTTGTTTTACCCTTTATTGGCACCATCTTCAGCGAGCTCAAGGTATGACTGGAAATGGAGCCACTCGCTGCTGACACATTCAAAGCTCAGGTGTCAGGGAAGAAAACATTCCATTTAGTCTCATCTTGTTGTGTTTGCCGACTTCTTAGAGACGTTTTCCCCAAAGATCAGCAAAGTCCTGGGGGGGAACTATATGCAGGCATTGGCACCGCGATTACAGTTAATTCATAATGAAATGAATGGAAGGGAGCCCAGACAGAGGAAAAAGAGATTCTGAGAGAGATGGTTTTGCTGTAAGTGTTGAATCCCAAGTTTTGGGCATGGGTCTCCATCCAGGAAATGTTTGCAGGCAGAATGCGGCCTGGAAACATTAAAAAAAAAGAAGGAAACATGAAAAACCATTTCCTGTTTTCCTTTTTGTCTTTCTTCTATTGGAAAATAACCAAGGGCCTGATTCAAAGCCCGCTGAAATGAATAGACTTTAGATCAAGAATGCATGATAGACCTAGGCCAACAACAAGTGGCCAATCCTCCTCCGCCTCCTCTCTATATGAGCTTCTCAGGAGATGAAGGCTAATCTGGTAGCCCTATCCCCCAACAGAACTGGGGAGTGGGAAGGGGGAAGAGACATTAGTAGGGAACATTTCTAAACAATATGTAAAGACACCTCTGAGTGCAAGAGGATTGTGGAAGCTGGAACTATAGTTTGAAGGGTGAGGCATCTCCACTATCACTGATACAAAGAAGAGGGAGCTGGAGGTGGGGATGGTCAGCTAGTACCTCAGAAAGGCCTGAGAAATTGTTTCTGAGGCCCCTTCCAGTATCCTCTACCCTTCCAGTCCTCACTCACAAGTGCCCTGGGAGGACGGGTCAGGATAAAGTTCTAATTTCTACTTCTGAACCATGGAAGCAGATTGACCTTTTTTATGGATCTGGTTTGAGCTGAAATTCAGAAAATGTATCTAGCTCGAGTGTGTTCAGATACAAAGTTCCAGTTTGGGCCGGTATCTAATTAAATGTGAGCAAGCAGGTGGTTGAAAATAGTCTTGTGATTCATGCATAATGGACAAAAAATGATCCAACCAATAGCCATTTTTGTATTTAAAATGCAAGCTGAAAAAATTTAAGAATATCGTGGACAGAACCGCAGCAATTACCCAGACAAATGATGACACATTTGCAGAAATCTCAACAGTCAAATTGTATTAAAAGAATAAAAGCATTAGCTTTACTGGGGTTTTGTTGAGAGAGAACACTATTTCAAATGACATTTAGAAAACAAAGGAATGATCAGTGACAGACGGTATTCCGGGGATGCCCATTGAATTAGTGTTCATGTTGAAATGATCTTTCTGCTGATTTTCCTCAGCCTACTAGAAAAAAATTTAAACGGCATTTCCAGGAACTGCAAATTTCACGTCAGACTGATGCTCAGGTCCCAAATCAGTGATTAAAAGATATTTGTGTGTGCCAGGAAATGGAAATCTTTTTTTTCTATCTTTGTTTGAGAAACACAGTAAGCTAGTTCTTTTTGTGACTGTTAAAAGTAACTTGCATGAAAATGTAGCTTGCAAAGCTTGCTGCAGAATTGACAGAAAAACATTAACAAAAGCGTGTACTCTCAAGTGGATTAAAGTGCAACAGAAACTGCTAGATGTAACGTAGTCAAGAAGGCTAACGGCTGGTTCTTCAGATTGTAGGACCAAGGTTGTAAATATCTGATTCTTTTACCAGTTCAGTTGTGAGAGGTAGCTTAATCTAGTAGATTGAACAAATGAGGAGGATAAGAAGCCAGGAGCTCCTAGAGTTTTAATCCCAGCTCTGACATTGACTTGTTGTGTGGCCTTGGGCAAATCACGGAACTTTTCTGGCCTTGCCTATAGTAACTAAATTACACTGCAGTGGAAACAGTAATATAGACAGGACTTGGACATTTTAATCACTGTGATGTTTAACTCTATGGCTAGACCATTCAGGAGCTACTCTATGGCCTGTGAATGGGGTTAGATGATGTGTTAGTAGAAATGCTAGAGTCCTATTTACACTACACCAGTGGAACTGCACCGTCACAGTATGGCTCTGAAGTTAGTTAATGCTGATGCAGCAGTATCTCAGTTTTCCAATCTGTACTTCTCTATTAAGCTCTTCATTTGCCACTCTTCTATGTTTTGAAAACAGAGCGCCTAGCAGTATTATTAACCAGGTAGGTAGCTCTCCCTTTACAAAATACTAAGCACAGCACCAGCAGATAAAGAACAAAGGGGGAAAATGAACCAGTACATGGGATGTAATCACTTAGGGCCTGTTTCTGCCACTCTTACTGTGTTGAATAATGATAAGCACTTTCTTCCTCAAGTAGCCAGGTTGACTTTTCCCAGCAAATACTGCCTGTATCTGCCACAAGAATACCAGGGGTCTAGTTAGAATGGAATTGCAGTCAGATCAATTGTGTTTAGTGGTGGTACACAGCTAATTCCCTTCTCTGTAACAGGAAATATTGATCTCAGGCACCTCTCAGACTTGGTAATGACAGAATGAGCTAAGAGTGAGGCCTTAATTGTGAAGTGCCTTGATTTTAGGCTTTAGTACCACTTTTAATGTTAACATAGATTTTGTTGCTTAATTAGGGTTGCCAAGTTTCTAATCGCACAAAACCGAACACCCCTGCCCCCTTTTCTGCCCCTTCCCAGAGGCCCTGCCCCTTCTCCGAGGCCCCACTCTCACTCGCTCCATCCCCACGCTCTCCCGTTGCTCACTCTCCCACACCCTCACTCACTTTCACCGGGCTGGGGCAGGAAGTTGGGATATGGGAGAGAAGTGAGGGCTCCTGCTGGTAGTGTGGGCTCTGGGGTGGGGCCGGGGATGAGGGTGTTTGGGGTGTGGGAGAGGGCTATGAGCTGGGCAGGGGGTTGGGGTGAGGGCTCTGGGTGGGGCCAAAAATGAGGGGTTCAGGATGCAGGAGAGGGCTCCGAGTTGGGATAGGGGGTTGGGGTCCTGGGAGGTGAGGACAATGGCTGGGGGTGCAGGCTCTGGGGTGGGGCTGGGGATGAGGTACTTGGGGTGCAGGGCTTCAGGCTGGAATTGAGGGATTCAGAGTGGGGGGTTGCAGGCTCAGTCTGGGGGTGTGGGCTCTGGGATGGGTCTGGAGGTGAGGGGTTTGGGGTGCACGAGGGGGCTGGGGCAGGGGGTTGGGGTGTGAGTGTGATGTGGTCTCTGGGAGGGAGTTTGGGTGCAGGAGGGGACTCTGGGCTGGTGCAGGGGGTGGCAGTGCGGGGTCCTGGCAATGCTTACCGTGGCTGCCAGGTCCCTGCAGCCCCTAGATGCATGGGCAGCCAGGGAGGCTCCGCACACTGCCCTCGCACCCGCAGGCACCACCTTTGCAGCTCCCATTGGTCACGATTCCCAGCCAATGGGAGGTGCGGAGCTAGCCCTCAGGGCGGGGGCAGGCCACGGAGCCTCCCCAGTCAGACATGAGTCTAGGGGCTGCAGGGACATGATGGGCATTTCCGGAAGCCGCACGGAGCTAGGACAGACAGGAACCCTGCCTTAGCTCCAGGCCTCTGCTGTGCCACCAACCAGACTGGTGCCAACAAGTCCCTTTTTGACCAGGTATTCTGGCTAAAGCCAGGGGTGGGATAGCTCAGTGGTATGAGCATTGGCCTGCTAAACACAGGGTTGTGAATTCAATCCTTGAGGGGGCCACTTAGGAATCTGGGGCAAAAATCAGTACTTAATCCTGCTGGTGAAGGCAGGGGGCTGGACTCAATGACTTTTCAAGGTCCCTTCCAATTCTAGGCAATAATTAGAGATATAACTTTTTTTTTTTTGGCAACCCTATTCTTAATAATTATAGGGCTTACTTCACCTTTATGGATACATAATTTTTCTAATGCAGCCTGTTGTTCTGTACATAAACATACTACTTGGTTGGGAATTTTATTCTGCCTTCAGAAGTGTAATAAACCAGAATGAAATTCTTTTGCAGACTTTGCAGTTTTATTGTAATCTTGATTTCCTTTCAATCTCCCAGCAAACTAATTTGCATAACACTGATTGCCTGCTTTCTCCAGGCATCCGTGGCTGCTCTTCTCTTTGCTAAGTGAAAGGTCTTTTCAGAGCACTATGTACGTTTTAGATGTGTGAAGCCCTTTTACTTCTTGTATTTTATTTTCTTCTGGGAGTTAATATATGACCTACAGTAAAGGTAGCAAGATTGAAAAGCTACAAAAGAATCCCAGACATGCTGTGGGTTATTTACTGTTGAAAATACAGTCTCCCAGGATCCAGAAATGGAGGCCAAATTCAGTCCCCGTGTAACTACATTGACTGCAATGGACTTAAACCAGAGATGAATTGTGCCAATTAACAGGCAAAAAGGCTGAGACATTGATAAAGCAGAAAAGCCAGCAGGTGACTATCAGCTAGCTTGAAGGAGAGAGGGAAAAATCAGTGTCCAGTTGCTAGGTGACAGCATTCTAGCTGGCTGTTCTCTGTTCTTAAAAGGCCAACACTGTGTTTTTGTTTTGGAAAACAGGATTAAATTTTGCAAATCAGAATACTTGCACACAGACTTCACTCTGATATTATTCGTCTGCTGATTGATGAATCAATAGACTGTCAGCTTCATGGTATTTGACTTTGCAGCCCAACCTCACCCCTCCTACACCGTATCCCACAGTTACAGAACACGAAGCCTTTCGTAACATATAGAATTGAGTTTCTAAGGCAGGCCAGGGCCACCCGGGGGTGGGGGAGGGAAGTGGGGCAATTTGCCCCAGGCCCTGGGCTCTGCAGGGGCCCCCACGAGAATGGCTGAGGCTCCCTCACCGGCCCCAGCCCGACCTGACCCCGTCTCCGCCCCTGTCCTGGAGCCTCAGCGCATCCAGGAGCATCCCTGGACAGCTGCAGCGTGGCTCCGGCAGGGCCCCTGAGCTCCTCCCCACTCAGAGCCATGTGGTAAGGGGGTGGGGCTGCGAGCTCCCTCTGCTCAGCCTGGAGCTTGCAGCCCCACCCCCTTACCACATGGCGCTAAGCGGGGAGGGGCTCAGCCCCCAGCGAGGCCACGCTGCAGCTGTTGAGGATGCTCCTGAATGCGCTGAGGCTCCAGGTGAGGGAGGAGCCGGGGCCAGGGCCTGGGTCAGGGGGGTTGGCTGAGGGGCAGGAAGTCCCAGGGACAGTCAGGGGACAGGGAGGGGGCAGAAGTTGGGGGTTGGAGGCGGTCAGGGAAGGGGGGGGTTGGATCATGGGCATTTTGGGGGTCTGTCAGGACTCAGAGATGGGGGTGAATAGGGTTCGGGGCAGTCAGGGGACAGGGGACAGGGAGTAGGGGTGGGGTCCGAGGGTGGAGGTGGGGGTTGGGGTCTCTGGGGGATGGTGAGGGGACAAGGAGCAGGATGGGTCAGGGATTCTGAGGGGGGCGGGCAGTCAGGGGGCAGGAAGTGGGTGGGGGTCAGATAGAAGGCAGAGCCAGGCTGTTTGGGAGGCACAGCCTTCCCTACCCTAAAGCTCATTCAGCAGTTTGAGGCTTGCAGAAGAGCCACGCTGTTAGCTTTTCCATTAGGGCTACCATCCCTTTCACTTCTCAAATGCCAAATTATAGTCTATATTTTATTTCAGTGCCATTGGGAGAGTCATGTCAGGGGAGGGTAGCTTCATTTAATATCAGCCACTGGGGGAGGGATCACATGAGAAGAGCAATATCCTTCCCAACCCTACCAAGGGAGACCCCCTTCCCTGCATTCTCTGAGGCTCCAGAAGGGTTAATTCAGTGGTTCTCAAACTTTTATACTGGTGACTCCTTTCACATAGCAAACCTCTGAGTGTGACACTCCCCCCCTTTTATAAATTAAAAACGCTTTAAACGCTTTTATAAATGCTGGAGGCAAAGAGGGATTTGAGGTGGAGGCTGACAGCTTGTGACCCCCCCAGTAATAACCTTGTGACTCCCTGAGGGGTCCTGACCCCCAGTTTGTGAACCCCTGGGTTAATTTAATTTTAGCACCCTGTGTCCATTCACATGCATGTGCTATTTTTGAGCATTTCAGTTTTCACAACATAAGCTCATCCCAGATTCTGGAACAAGCTCAAATGCTCAGTTCATGGAGGATGTACATAAGCTATACTAAAGACAAACCCACAGTAACCATCTCCAGTTTGTGAGGGACCTCATGGAGCCAGTCTCTAGGAAACAGATAAATGCATGGAAGTGAAGTCCATTAATGGCTATTAGCCAGGATGGGTAAGGAATGATGTCCCTAGACTCTGTTTGTCAGAGGATGGAGATGGATGGCAGGAGAGAGATCACTTGATCATTACCTGTTAGGTTTACTCCCTCTGGGGCACTTGGCATTGGCCATTGTCGGTAGACAGGATACTGGGCTGGATGGATCTTTGGTTTGACCCAAAATGGCTGTTCTTATGTTCTAAGCTAAATGAACCCAAAGTTATGGAGACAGATATGAGTCAAGGAAGCCAGCAGAGTATCAGAGACCTGTAAAAATCTGACTGGATGGGCTCAGGCATTTGGTCACAAGCTGAAGTGGTTCACAAGTTTTAGATTTTTTTTTTAAGCAGAATTTTTGTATTGTTTCTTTAAACAATGAAACACAGCAAGCAACAAATATTTGGCCACACACTTCTGAAACCCCAAACCATATTCAGGTTTTGGCAGACTAATTTCAGCTTTTCAATTAAAAAAAATAAATAAATTTTGAAGGAAAGCAGACAATGTCCGTGATCTTTTTCTGCTTTTTAAAAATCCCTAGTTTTCCATCCAGAAAATGTTTTGACGGAAAATATTTGTCCAACCCTTTTAATGAGCTTTAGTGCCTTTTAGCACTAGCTGATGCAGAGAACCAGTGATACCTTGTAAAGAAGTTTTCTCAAAACTGGGTCTGTGCCAAGATGCAGAAGGTTTATTTTTCCCAGGGCCGCCCATGGGGCGGGAGCAAGTGGGACAATTTGCTCCAGGCCCCACAGGGGCCCCACGAGAATATAGTATTGTATAGTATTGAAATTTTTTTTATGGAAGAGGCCCCCAAAATTGTGTTGCCCCAGGCCCCCTGAATCCTCTGGGCGGCCCTGAGGCAGACCAAATTCTGCCCATTGACTTCAGTTTTCGAGAGAGGAGAAATTGGCCCAAATTATGTTCTCTCTCGCTCTCTCTTCTCCTATCAAGATATGGTAACTTCCCTTCTCTCTACTAATATGAGAATAGTTGTGAATTTCTTGGACTTTATTCCAGATGCTGGAAATGGACACTGGTAGCTTCAGTCTTCAACAAAATGAAGAAGCTTAGAAAGCATGACCGATGAGGAAAGGCTGAAAGAACTGGCATGGATGGTCAAGAAAAGAGAAGATTGAGTGAGGAGGGCCCACGTAGCCAAATGTGGAAAAAGATTTTTTAAAGACTATGGTGATCAATTGTTCTCCATGTTCACTGAGAGTAAGACAAGAAGTAATCAGCTTAGTTTGCAGCAAAGGAGATTTAGATTCGATATTAGGAAAAACTTTCTAAATCCAAGGATATTTAAGTACCGGAATGGGTTACCTAAGAAAGTTGTGGAATCCCTTTCATCGGTGGGGCATTTCAGAACCGGTTAGACAACCATCTGTCAGGGATGGTATAAATAAATATATGCGTGCAGGGGGATGGACTTGATCACCCCTTGAGGTCCATTTTACCTTATATTACTATGAAACAATATGTTCTAATAAACTCAATGTCTTCTTTCCCTTTTCATGCCATGATTGAAATAATTTATGAAGATATTGTATAGAACCAGATCCAGGACAGATACCCTTCTAGCTTGATTATGAACCATTGATAACTACTCGCTAAATATGGTTTTCCAACCAGTTGTGCACCCAGCTTATAGTAGGTTTGTCTAGGCAATATTTCCCTAGGTTGCTTATGAGGCCATATGTGACAGTATCAAAATCTTACCAAAGTTGATATGTATGACATCTAATGCTTTCCCCCCCATCTACAAGGCTTGTTACCCTGTCAAAGAAGGATACTAGGCTTGCTTGACATTTTGTTTTTGACAAATCCATCTTGAATGTTACTTATTACCTTATTATCTTCTGGGTGCTTACCATTGTTTGATTATTTGCTCCATTATCTTTCTGGATATCAAAGTTAAGATGGCTGGTCTATAATTCCCTGGGTAGTCGTTATTCCTCTGTTTATAGATAGGTACTGTAGTTGCCCTTTTCCAGTCCTCTGGGATCTCTCCCATCCTCCATGAATCCTTAAACATAATTGCTAATGGTTCTGAAATCTCTTCAACCAGTTCCTTAAGTATGCTAGGATGTATTCTTGCAACTTCCCTATTGGCTTTCCAAGGGGTTTCCAGTTTATTTTGTCCCTGCCCCAGATCTTAAGCAGGCTGGGAAATGATGTCCGGATGCTTTGAAGCCATTGTTGTTGTAGTTCATAAGATAGGTCCCTTAGAAGCTCAGTCCTGCATTCCAGGAGCTGACAAAGTCCAAAAGGGTTTACAATTAAATGGTCTCAGCACTGATGAGTAGTATCCAAGTATGCGCTGAAAATGCTAGCAGTGGGAAAGCAGTGTTGCTAACCCTCGTGATTTTTATTATGAGTCTAGCAATATTTGATATTTTTCTTAAAGCCTCAGCTCATGGAGTCAAGTGATTCTATGGGAGTCTCAACTGTCATTAAAAAAATTGTACATTTCTAGCCATCATGGTTGCAGAGAGGATTTTGCAAATGTGACCTGAGTACCCAAAGTGACCCTCAAGACCCAAAAATCAGAAGGCAAATAAAAAGAAGTCAAAATGTATTGTGTGGTAGTGGTGGTGGTTGTTTTTAAATAAAACTCATAATCTAAAGGTAATGGATCCTTCCAGCAGCCTTCTGGTGCTTAGAATGGGAATTTGAGTTACAAAGAAAGGAAGTTCTTAAGATTAAATGAAATGAACATTTTCATTTTGAATCAAGTTGAAACCTCCTGCAGGAAAAACCAAAGAGAAATGTTGAATAAAATTTTTTCATTTTAAAATAATTTCTGAAGGGAAAAATGTCAGTTTTCCAATAAGCTCTAGTTCCAAATCTTACAATATTGTCACATGTATCTTGTTTATCCTGAACTCTTGTCTATAACAGGAATGATGTAAGCTCCTTCCTTTAGTTGTTAAAAGAGTGGTTGTTTTTGCTTGGACTATGCACACATTAAGCACTTGTCTCTTTGCTCATGAGCAAAAGCCTTCATTTTGTATTCAAAATTCCCATTTGCCTGAGTAAGAACTGCAGGTTTAGGTACCATAGGATAATATTTGGTATGGGATTGATTCTGAGAGATAAAGTCCTACAACCAGTAACTCCATCTAGTACTGAAAACTTCTGCTAACTGTTCCTGAATTGAACCTTTTTATTGTGTTTCTCATCAAATGCAATAAATATGAGTGAGTTTCAGCTGAATCAGACCTTGTCCTCAACTTCTTGCTGGAACAAAACCAATAGGCCTTCAATTTGAATTTTGGCAGTTTTAGTTCACCTACTACTTTTTTGTTGGATACAGCCAAACCATATGACTTAGCCTTTATTTACACCAAAGATTCTTAGTCCCCACTGTCCCTTTCACTTCCAGCTGAAGCTATAATCAGTGGTTGTGGAGGCCAGGACTTTTATTAGTGTAAATTAGATTGGTAAACCCAAAATATGCCATGAAAGCTGCATATTACTCTGTGTTTTTATCAAGGCATCCACAACTTTTTCCTCAACTGCTTTTTCCGTTGGCGAACTCAGAGCCACTGAAAAAAATGTCTACACAGTAACTAGACACCCGCGGTTGGCTTGTGCTAGCTGTCTCGGGCTCTCTTGGCTTGGACTGTGAGCTGTTTCATTGCTGTGTAGACTTCCAGGCGCAGGCTGAAGCAAGGAGGCTATCTATTGTACCAAAGCTACAATGGGTCAGGGAAACTATCCTAAGAAACTTGCCATCAAAATGACTGAATCTATTTAAGATTACTGTATCTGAAAATTCCAGAAAGAGACCTAAATATCTTTATTAGCAAGGTAGCTGATTTGTGAAAAGTTCATATGGTTTTCACTAATACAATAATATTTTGTGTATAGAATACTCAGAAAGCACTTGGGGAGGGGAGGTCTACATAGTAGTACTAAAGATCATTGAATATAAAGCAAACATAATTAAGAACAACCGCATAATATTTCACACTACAAGAGCAAAGAGAGGGAGCCCACCATGGGGGGAGGGAAAATGTTAAATATGGGGGCTAGCAGCTTTCATAACTTTAAAAAAGAACCTTAAGGGAGGAGTTTCCAGCTGTAGTTCAAAGTGGGGGAGAGATTTGCGTGATAGATAATGAGGGGCAGTGAGTGCTATACCCTCGTGAGTTCTATACCCACATGAGAGGAAGTGATGGGATCCCTGAGAACAGATGATGTCTGAGCATATACCCTTCAAGAAGAAATTCAGTGAAAAGTCTCACATATATAAATTAACTCACCTGTGGTAGAGTAGGAAGTAAAATTTGCCTCCCTCCATGCCATTTGAATTCACCCCTAGGAGAAGGCAGGCAATGTTTGCAGCCCAGGACTGTGTGAGGAGAAATCAGCTTTCAATTGCACCAGAGAGCTCTGCTTGGTGGCGTATGCACAGGAGTTGTGCTGAATCAGAGCATTCCCCGGGCATTCTGACTATATATCCCTGAACAGCAATCATATTAAGCTGTGCTGATTGGCTTCAAGTTTCCTAGAAGAGTCAAAGAAACCTTAGAACAATGCCACCCACCTCCGGGGAGATTTTCAACCACCAGGTACCATACATTCTTGCTTATGCCAACAGCATCCTATCACCAAACTGAATCAAGCCATGAAGAGGTAATGTAATAAAAACGCAAATCTTTTTGGCTGCAATAGAATGATGACCTCAAATTATCACAGAATTACTAATGACCACTTTATTAGAACATCTATACACAATTCTAGGCCAGATGAGCATTTGATTGATTAGGTTTGTAACTTTGTACCATTTTCATTTATCAGCAAGGTGCAATACAATTAATAGAAATTTCCTAAAGTATGGATATGTCAATAGTCACATGTGATGCTAACCTATGATGCAGACACGTGCATGGGCTCTCCTGCCACTCAAACCCCAACTGTGTAGGAGACATGCAGAAAGAGTGCCAGTGTATACCCTGTCTGCTGTGGAGGAGATCTGTACTCTGGCCCTGATCCAGCTAAGCACTTAAACATATGCTTTATGTTAAGCATATGAATAGTACCATTGACTTTAGTAGGACTTCTCACATGCTTAAGTGCTCTGTTGGATCAGGTCCAGAAGGCTCAGCCTCATGTAGGATCTAGTCTGAGATCCACACGGGCTATTGCTGACAACGGTGAAGGGGAGTGGCAGAGGCCTGTAAATCCAACACATTGAGGGCCGGGGCCATTTCTCTCTCTCCTAGGATGGAGTAACACCTGCCCCTTTGTGCTCTAGCTTTGGGTTTAGGGTGGTTGAGTTTCACCTTCCCAGCTTTCTGACACATCATCTCCATCAAAGCTAATTAGCTGGACAGAGTAATACACCCATATTGATGTCATTCAGTGTATAAATAGGTTTGCTAATTCATTGGCATAAATAACCATTACCTTGCTCATAATGATAATTCTTTGCCCTTTATCATCTAGGAACAGAGGATTTAATTTCACTCGCTCTATTTCTGAAGAGGAACTAAGATAGTTGATATTTGCCCGTGGTGGCAGGGGACTGGACTTGATGACCCAGGAGGTCCTATGCTCATTTTTAAAATCTGTTTACATTTGCTTTAGCGATTCTTGATGAAAAGAAAATGGACAGTGAAAGAAAGATTCCCTTTCATTTGGGTCCAGATGGAAGACTGGCTGATCTATTAAGTTTTGCTGAGCATGGTTCAGTTCTTAAGACTTATGATACAAATAAATGTATTTGTATATGTAATTTTTTATGCTGGTATGCCCTTTTATTGCAGCAATAGATCAGAACCAGAGTTAATGGAAAAGCAAATAGCTATTGTTCTTCTACAGTGAAAAGCCAAGTGTAAGCAATCCCATAAGGTATACTTGTATTTCCCACAGGTATTGAATGCACAGCTTGACAGATTGCTTGACAAAACACCAAACAGCTCTCCTACAGCAGAGGAAGACTGCAATAGTGTTTAATTCATAAAATAATTTGTGACCCCAGGAAATAGCTGTTGTGATCACTGAGGTAACTGGGGCATGCTTTAACATAGGAAAGGCACAGTTCCCACAGCTGTAGAAACATTTCAGTGGATAATTTGTTATGTGGGAGCTCCACTCATGCCGCTGACCTCTAACCTGCCACATCCAGAGTTGGCCTCATGGAACATTGGCCATGGAAGTATTGAAAAACTGGTAGACTTGCTGGTGAGCCAGAGACCTCCGAAAGATGAAATATTCCACTCCTTTCCAGTCTTCTCTTTGCACTAGATGAGTTTGAGCACCCTGCTTCCTGAACATGGCACTTTTCTCCCAAGGAATGATGGAAAGAAGGCGGGAAGGCAGAGCTTCTTCAGAGCTGTGGGCTTGGTTGCTTGACTTATTTTGATTGCAAACAGGGGTGACTCCAGGCACCAGTGCACCAAGTGCACGCCTGGGGCAGCAAGGTGTGGCGGGTGGCCTGCCAGTCACTGTGAGGGTGGCAGTCAGGCTGTCTTCGGCGGCATGCCTGTGGGAGGTCCGCTGGTCCCGCGGTTTTGGCGGCAATTCGGCAGCGGGTACGCCGAAGATGTGGGACCGGCGGACCTCCCTCAGGCATGCTGCCTAAAGCTGCCTGACTGCCATGCTTGGGGCAGCAAAATACATAGAGCCACCCCTGACTGCTAACTCCCTTCTTCCTATTTCAAACTTTAAATTGTGGAAAAAATACATTTGGGAGAGAGCAGCTGGTATCCTGACACCACAACTACTCAGCCCTGAACTGTCCCCGATCATCACTTAGCTGGGAAAATCCCATTCTCCCCTGGATGGACATAAGTGAAGGCATCATCTTCCTCCCGGAAATTAGGCTCCAGTGAACCCACTGCCATGTATAGTCATATCTAATAAAGGAGAGGAATCTCAGCCTGTGCCTCAAGGGAGGGGGCATGTCTGAGGTCTGTGGATGTCCCATGCTCTGGAACTGCACTACACTGTGTAAGAAGAGGATTTAACAGCTGTGGCACTTGGGGCAGGCCTCGTGTCTGCAGGGCAGCAATGTCAGAATGTGGCCCTTAGGGTCACATGGCTTGGGAACTTCTAGAAAGTTCTTGTTGGAGGTGGGTGAATTGTTTGTCCCCTACCCCAGCAAAACCAAAACTGAAAAATGTGTGGGAATCAGCTACATAAAATCTGCCTAGCTCCCAGACCTGTGCTCAATCTAACGTGCCCTCCTGCCTTTAGTGGCTCACTCCTTCCTCTTTTTCCTCCCTTTGTACACTCCCCTGCAAGTGTGACTTTTTGAGGGATTGTGGCTTTTTTGCACGTGTGTAGATGTTTCAGTGAGAAACATTGCCAGTTGAAACATCTGTGAAAAAATATTTATATTGAGGATACAAAATCTCATGAACCAAAGTGCTGAAAACTTTCCCTCAACTTTTGACACAACTAATGTTGCTCCAGGAAAATTAAAAGTTACAGTATATTTCATTGCATACACAATAAGGCCACATTCATAGCAAACAGGACACAGAAGAGGGAGTGACTTGAGGCTGGTGGGTAGAACACCACATGTCTACACTTAAAACATGGCATCAGTGCAGCTGCGTTACTGTAGCATTTTAATGAAGATGCGCTAAGCTGATGGGAGAAATCTCTCCTGTTGGCATAGTTAATCCACATCCCCAAGTGGAGTCTGTGGGAGACATAGTGCTGGCTACACGGGGAGATTAGGTCAGTATAACTACATGGCAAATGGGTCTGAAAAATCCATAGGTATACTGAAATAGGTCTGTAGTGTAGACCAGATCTTAAGCTAGAGAGCTGTATTGCTGGAGGAATACATGCACCTTTTCTCTAGCCTGAGGCATCTTTGGAGACAAATTATGATGGGGACATGAAGGAAAGGCCAAATCTGGAAATCCTTCTCTCATCATATGACAATGGTAAAGAATCACTGAAAGAATTGCTTTCTTCCAACACTGAGCAAGGAACGTGATTAGAATAAGGAAAACAATATTGTCCTTAAGGCCTGCCTCTCTCGCGCTCTGCTTCACTGCAGAACTTCTGCTTAAAATGTTCCCAGCCCCTCCTGCCTGGCTTCTTACTACAGTTGTAAAGCACCCGAGCACACACCCTTACAGCTCTGAAGTGGAAATAACAGGCTTGTTTTTCCCATGCAGGGTTTTATAAACTTTTGACTTCTTGGCCTTCAGCACCTGTGGCTGATTCTTTCCATTTCTTAAAACAATCACTGACACCTGCTTAAACATCTGTTTCTTGCAGGCCACCTTCAGCTTAGTGCCATTATACAATTTCAGATTCTTGGCTTTAAGGCAATGGGCTGCGTAAGTCAAAGCAGAGACGCTGTCATTTAAACAACTATTTATACTTACTGTAATTGCCATCTTGGCATTTTCATTTTAGAGATTATTTTGGAGGGTTTTTCCCTTGTATTTTGCCTTTTAAAACAAAACAAGGGAAATTGTTATTATGCTGTGATAGTAAAGAGGATATTTGCAACCTGATATATAAAGCTCTAATGGAAAATATTTATCCCAAAGGGCCTTTCTTAAGTTGTCCAACCTTCAGAGGGAAGGTTAACACACCAGTCTTAATTTACTCCAGGGGCCACAGTCCTGTCAGAGGTCTTTAAAAATGCATGATCTTACATAACACGTACAACAGCATGAAATGGAGTGCGTACAGCTTTACCGTGAAGCTGCATGGAGACTATAAGAGAGGATGTTTAAGGGCCAGCAGCCAGGCTGATCTGTTTCTGTGGGGTTTAATGTCTGCATGGTTCTGTTTACAAAAGAATAAAATCCCTAGCTTCCAATTTGAATGGCACTAATCATCTGCAACCTTAGTATAGCATAGAAAAACATGAACTCTGTCCCCGTCTCATTTCCATCCCACTCCTCTTTTCCTTTCTCCTTTGAATTGCTTGCACTGCTTGCCAGTATAGTACTGCCTGATAACTGGCTGCCAGGCTGAGTTTTTCACAAGTTTGCCACGTTGCAGTGACAGGACCATGTCAGGGGCCAGATGCTTCAGAGTAAATAAATAGCACATCTGGGGCTTGGAAGTGGGCCAGCGCCATATTATGGAAAAAGCTGGTGAGGAAACATAGCCAAAGAATACACAGCTGGAAACCATTAATTCTGGGAGAAAAGAAAAAGAAAAACACTGGAGAGAAAAATCTAGGATTACTAGTGTTTGAAATCTTGTGCATTGTAACTGCAAAGAAACAAGGGGCTCCGTTTATACAGCAGTTGAATTAATAGCATTCCTGAAAAATTGATAGTTTACAGTAATTGACCTCAAATAACATAAGGGCTGATCAGGGTGGGAGGTTTGACTCCTCGCTGTCTAGCTTGCTTGACTGTATTTGGTAATATCTTAGCTATGTGAATGCATGAACAAGACTGGTGGTGGGCCTGCAGCGTGGTGGTGGTGGTGGTGGTGGTGCAGTAGGGCTGCCCTTGTGGAGACTTGCTGTTGGGAAACACTGCAGGTTCCCAGGCCCCAGGGTGTGTCTGCCCTAGATGTGGGAAGTGTTAAGAATCTGAAAAGGAGGTGGATGCTCCCATTGCGTCATTCATACAGCAGTGGGAGTAGCACTCCTGATAGATGATTCATGCAACTGAATCAGCAGTGGATGTGAAGGGGATGCTCCCACTCGTTTTCTGAGCCAGAGGCTAAACATCACACTGATTTCACCAGAGGGGTGGTGAGAAGAACTTAAATAAGGGCAAACTGGGACAAAGCAGGAAAAACAGAAATAAAGACATGCATGGCTGTTTTGAAGGCCTTGAATTACAAGGAACGTCTAAATAAAAATACTCTGGCTTTGGCATGACCCTCAGTAATTATCTGAAACTGTGTTCCAAATGAAACATACATCATGCTGCAAAGCTTTCTCCTTTTGGTATGGGCACCAGTCTGAGCATTGGGTAGCTTAAGAACTACCAGTCTAATGCCATACAAGAGACAGTCCATGTTCCTGGACTTCTAGCGTGGGATAACTGTGTAACAACTTTTTTACTGCAAGCTGCAAGCTAATTAGTGACTGTTTCTCCCCCCCGCCACCCTCTCAGAACAAGATGACAATTGACTGCAGCTAGTAGCTAGCCAGGCCAAGGTATCAGGTATTGTGTATGTAAAACAAAATACGGTATGTGCTTGTATAATATTATGTTCACAATGAACTTGGGGGGAGAGGAAGAGTTAAATCTATCTACCTACCTACCTACCTATTTATCTTCATTGCCAACCTCCTACTCTCTCTGGTACATACTAATTCAGATTTGTCATTGCCTAAATATAATATGTAGTGATGGACATGAAACAAAGCCCCAGATCAAAACAGTCCCATCTGGGGCAGTTCATATCCTTACCCTGTCTCTGCAATAGGACCACTCTGTTGTTTATATAGAAACGGGGTCTTTGCTTCACCTTTACATTTTTAAGAATTTCATTGTGGTGCCAGCACAGCAGCCATTTTGTTTTCTAACTGTTTCAGGTAATTCTATAGTGCATCTTACTGTAGTATCTGAGCACCTCACAATCTTTAATGTATTTATCCTCATAACACCCATGTGAGGTACAAAATTGTTATTATCCCCATTTTACAGTTGGGGAACTGAGGCACAGAGAAAGTGACTTGCCCAAAGTTACACAGCAAGTGCATGATGGAGCAGGAGATGGAACCTAATTCTCACACGTTCTAGGCCAGTTTCCTAAATACTGGGCCATCCTTCCATTCCACTCTTATACTAACTCACTCTGTTTGCTCATCGAGCTTTTTTCTTTCTTATTGCTGCATTTACCTTAAATTCAAACATGGCAGTTTTGACTGAAAGTAAATTGTTGCTCTTTGTGTATGGAAAAACAAACCTGAATGCAAATGCTTTTGAATATGCAGAAGTTGAAATCCAGCTCCAAACTTTGTTGCTTGGGTCCATTTCCAGTAACAAGTGACTAAAACAAAAAATTGTGTGTTTGGCTTCACAGAAACTATTTGCTCCATGTCTCATTTGTTTGTTAGTGCTATTTGCTACTCTTATGATGGTAAGCTATAAAGGCCCCAATAAGTACTGTACTAACATAATAAGTTACATATACAATAATTGGGCTCAGGACAAGGATATCTAAGTGAAATTCTTTGGCCTGTCTAATTCAGGAGGTCAGGCTAGATGATCTAATGATCTCTTCTGTCCATAAAATCTGTGCCTCCATAGAATAGAAAGTCCCTGCTCCAAAGCATTAATATGATTTTAAAAAAAACTTTATCATTTTCCCCACAAATTTAAAAACGAGAGTGAAATTTTCTTTTTTTTTCAAATGGTTCACACCAAAAGCTAGCCATCTAAGTTCTTACTAAGTCACCCAAATACCTAATTTAAAATCCTATATGTAATGTAAGATAGACTCATGAATTTAGCAATACCATTTTGGCTTGACTGTTCAGATAATCCTATAATATGTATTAATAATAAGTACAACGTGTCATTTTTTTTTTGTAGTTTGAATATATGTGGTTGTTACCATGTATATGTGTGACCCTTCTGTCAGCTGTTAACATAAAAAAGGACTGGATTCAATATATCAAGGGTCTCTCTAGACAAATAACTGGACCAACTTGTGGCCCAACTCAGAGTTTCTGGGATCACGAACTGCCTTTTCCGGTCAACCTTAATGAGCAATATTGCTTTATTAACATACACTGAGTCTGTGTATGAAACAAGAAAAACTATATCAGGAAAAAAATGATACACAGCATCAACTTGGGAAAATACAGCCTCGGAATAGATATAGAATGATAAATAAAACACTCCTCCATAGTGATGTTGTGAGTAGTGTGTTAGCTTGGTTCCCCATCCACTAGTGTGAATGTCCAATAGGCAAATGTCCCTTTACTGTATCATTTCCCCCTTCCCAATATGCTGAACTCTACTCACATTTTGGTATCAGTGAGTAGCATAGCACCAGAGTCCTGGAATGCACTGAGGCAGGCACCTCTGCAGCAGGGGCGGCTCCAGGCCCCAGCACGCCAAGTGGGGGCGCTCTGCCTTTGGCGGCATGCCTGTGGAGGGTCTGCTGGCATCTCACTTTCTCCCTGCTGCCACCACCCGTGATGAACCCCAAGTAACTAGTTATACCATCTTTCCATCTGTTTAGTGTCTCTGGCAGGGCCAGCTCCAGGGGTTTTGCCGCCCCAAGCAGCCCAAAAACAAAAAAAAGGCCGCGATCGTGATCTGCGGCAATTCAGCGGGAGGTCCTTCACTCCAAGTGTGAGTGAGGGACCCTCTGCCGAATTGCCGCAGAATACCTGAAAGTGCTGCCCCGCTCCAGAGTTGCCACCCCAAGCACCTGCCTGATAAGCTGGTGCCTGGAGCCGGCCCTGGTCTCTGGAATAATAGAAAGGAGCCAGCAGGAGGGAAGTGAAGCTCTGGACTGATGCTTTCATGTGACTCTAAATGGTTTTCCCTGTGAAGCATATCGTAAAGGAGAGTTCAGACAATATAACAGAAAACCCAACGACCAAACAGACTGGAATTCTCTGAAAAACATGTGCTATGCCCCAAAGTGTAGAACATCACTTGATTGCGCAGTCAGCAGAACATTATGTTTGTAGAAGTTCATTTCCTTTGGAGTTCTGTACAGTAAGATTCATAGGCTGAGTTAATCAACAAAGTAGCTGATTATACAATGACTTCATATTCTGAGGGATTAGTGAGTACCTCTGTGACGTTCCCCTGGTGTTATCTGGACTGGTGATCTGCTAGGTCACTCCAGTCCTTGACTCTGGGAGCCAGCCTTACCCTGCTCTGCTGTGAGAACCCCCATTCCCGGGCTGTTCACGCGCCACCTCTAGCATGTAAGATGCTCCCAGCTACATGAGTGAGCACTTTTGGCCAGCCGCTGCTTGGATTGTGCAACTGAGTGACACTAGACAATATCTCTCGGACCCAGACGCAACTCTAGGAACCTCCATCTTGCAGGGTCCATTTATGCCCACTGGATGCTGCAAGCTTATATGAGTTCATCAATTTAACAAAGAAATTGATATGTACCAGGCTTGTTATCCCAAGGGGAGTCTCTGATATGCTTCAAACCAAAGGCACTGCTTCAGGTAGAATAAACAAACAAATTTATTAACTACAAAAGATAGATTTTTAAGGGATTATAAGTCAAAGCACAACAAGTCAGATTTGGTCAAATGAAATAAAAGCAAAACAGATTCTAAGCTGATCTTAACACTTTCAGTGCCCTTACAAACTTAGATGCTTTTTATCACAGGCTGGCTGGTTGCTCCTCAGTCAGGCTCTCCCCTTTGATCAGCGCTTCAGTTGCTTGGTGGTGGTGTCTGTAGATGGAATTGGAAGAGAGAGAGCATGGCAAATGTCTCTCCCTTTTATCATGTTCTTTTTTCCCTCTTCACTTTACCCCCTCCCTTTCAGAGTCAGGTGAGCATTACCTCATCATAGTCCCTGACTGACCAAGGGAAGGCGGGGGGGGGGGTGACTCACTCGCGAGTCCAACAAATCCTTTGTGGCTGCCTAGGCCAGTGTCCTTTGTTCCTGTGAGGCTGGGCTGAGTTTGTCACATACATGCCCAGATGAAGTGTGAACTGCCCCTCTGTTCCTGGAGAGTTTTCCCTGGGCTTGTTTTAAGCCATGAGGATACATTTTCAGCCTCATAACAATATACATGAAATTACAACCTATAACATTACTATAACAACACTGCTCAGTACATCATGAGCCTTCTGAAGACACCTGACATGACAAACTTTGAACACAATCATATTATATGGATGAACATGGGGGGTGCAGGGTGTTCCCTGAGGAACAGAGTGTCACAATCTCTGATTTTCCTTTTCCTTGGTTTTTGGATAGGGTCAGTAACTTTCTCACATCATACTCTTTGGGGAATTGGTGGTGATCAAGGCAAAACCAATGAACAATGAACAGGTTGCTCCTTAAAGGACCCTGAAGTCTAGGAAATATTCAGCAGAACCATTAATGAACATGCTGAAAATAATTATATCTTGGAGTGTAAGCTCTCCACTTGTTCTCAAATGAAGGAAAAGTTAGAAAGGCCACATGTGAGGGGCTACACAAACCCCACATTGGACAACAAGGGTTTAAGGAGCTGCTCTGAGCTCTGGTAGCTTCACTCTGCCACACCTGCAAGGCATACACAGGCTGGCTGGAAGAGGAGCTTAAAAGGGGAGCAGAGCAGCTCAGCTCATGCTTCTTAGAGACATTGTTTCAAGTGGCCTGTGTGGAGAATTCTGCATTCATTTCACATGATGAATGATTTCTTTGCAATCATAAGGGCTAGAACGTTTTTTTTTAAATTAAAGTTGATAATCTGGAGTGCAATTTGTAGCTGGCTAAGCCACTGAACAACAGAAAACCTGGAAACATTGAGATATGGGTCACTCACTATTTAGATCCCAAAATGGAATTTCTCAATAATTGGTTTGTTCTAATTTAAGAATTTGTTTTTTGTCCATCTGATTGTTTTTTCTGGGGTGAGTTATTTTGTTTTTAAGTGCAAGGTGTCATTATAAAAACCTTAGTTATATTTTCAGTTGTGTCAGACAATATATCAGTTAAGGGTAATTGATTAGCATTATTGGTAGTACTGTAAATGTTTCCCCAATTATTAAAAATGCAGTGCCTGTTCTTTCTGGGCACTTAATATGCTTGGTGAGGTCTACTCTAACTGTGAGGACTGAATGATCTTTTCCAGCATCTTAGCACCTATCTGTATTGAGTGTCATTATTTTGGTGTAGGATCATTGTGGTAGGAATTGGACATATGAATCATGGATGACCTGGCTGTATATATTATTGTCACTCTTGTTATTTTTTTGTCTTCACCTGTCTTCTTGGGGTTTTGTCAACTCAGACCTCCTGTACAGCCCTTTTAATCAGTTGATGTCTCTTGTAGTGAGGCGCACACTGGGCCTCACTGGTTTAGGCCCCAGTTGCCCTCTCCAATCAGTCATGAACACCTTAGCTTGATGCAGCACCAGTTTTCTTTATTTACAGTTGTTTTCCCATCACCACTTTCTACCTATGTACAGGTTTCGCAGCCAACTCTGCCAAGTGCAGGCTCCCACCTCCCTCTGTGCCTGGCCTTTCTCTGCGCCAGCTTCCTTCCAGCCTCTATAGCCCTGGGTAATGAGGCTGGCAGGTGCAGCCCATTGCCAGGCAGACACAGGGCTCCAATCCATTCCCCTTGATTGGGGCTGGAGTGGCAGGGGCTGATTAAGTGCTTCTCACTCAGTTCCCTGTCACATCTCCACTGTTAGCTTTACCATAATATCCAAACAAGTGGCTGAAGGGATTCCAAGAATGGGTGAGCTGAAGCCTCAAACAATCACTTCATAGATTTCTTCCAGAAACGTTCTGTAGAATTCCTGGCTTAGGGGTATATACTTGGTACTTTACAGCTTTCTGTAACTTACAAAAACTGAGTTCACATGGGAAGTCTAGGCTTGCAACTGTGGGGAAACTTTCACTTCAACTTGACTGTTTCTATAGGCCATGTCAATCAATCTCTTGCACTCTACAATAAATGGAATTATGGCTCTCCTAGAGGTTGACCAGACATTCTTTTGGCCAAATAAAATGGTTTCCCTTGCCAGCTTATGAGTACATCATGCAATTGTATTATTCCCCTCAACAGTCTCTTATTCATTAGTGTATGCTGAGTGCTAGTGTTAATTGCTTTCTAGTCCCATTCCTGTATGGCAACAGTGCTTATTAGTTACTACCTGGTGGTCTGCAGCTTTTGTTTGTGTTGTCACGAGTGCCTTTTTGGTTTAGCAAAGCTCAGTTCCCATAAACAGTCTGTTGGCTTCTTGTAAGGTTGTGTAGGTCGGGATAGTACATGGGTTGCATGAGTTGGATGATTAATTTCTTTTTGGGTGATTAATCTTTTCTCTTGTCTCTTCTGGATTCCTTATACTTGCATTACATCCCTCAAAGTGTCTTCAACCACAAGACCAGCATGAAGACCCTTACGTGCTTAATTTGCATATGAATTTACAACAATGTGTTTAGAGCTGGATTTTCAACTAGTCTGTTTGTTGTATTTACTTTTTCTGCAGTCTTTCGTAATTGTTTGTTATAGTCTTGTTCATTTCCCACACTGATAACCTGACCCTACCTGAGGAAGAGCCTGCCCAATAAAAGATATTACCACACCCACTTTGTCTCTCTAATACCCTCGGACCAACATGGCTACAACACTGTATATCTACTGCTGAATGTCTTTCACAGTACTGATCCAGCGTTGTAGATAACTGGCCATTTCACAGATATATAGTTTTTAAAGCTGATAACCAGTTCTATTTCCTCAGACTGTAATTTCCATGAAAAATATATAACACTTGGAGACAGTATACAACCTCTTGGGCAGAGATTCATTTTCTTTTTGTCATCCTTCACTGTCTATCCAGTTTTACAAACTTATGGTAGAATTAGCATCTGTTCAGAATTTTTCCTGGAATAGTAAAGTCTTTCTTTGAACACAGGATGGTTTCCCACAAAGCATTAGCCAAGTACTACAGATACTCAAATTTTCTATGATTACTACTGAAACTTCGTACACACCTTTCCAATGTGCTAATCAAGATAAACAGAAATGCTAGACAAAAACATTGCCACCATCCAAATAAAAATTTCAAACTATACCTCTTATACATTATTCATAGGTATGACATGGTATTTTAACTGGCAACTGTCAGTGCACCAGCAACTTTCAATCACTATTTTACTTGTCATTAAAGTATTCTGAGGCATGTTTTGAACATTAATTCATAGAACCATAGAAGTGTGTGACTGGAAGGGACCTCAGTAGATCATCCAATCCAGTCTCCTTCTGATTCTTTCTGATCTTTTGTTTCAAAGGGAGTACTTGTCTCTGATAATTTATTTAAATTTCCTGTTTCTTAACTCATTTTTTTTAATGCTGGTTGGTCCAGGCTTGTGTTATTTTCTACGTTCAACCAAAACTACCCCTTACTTGATCTCCTATTTTCTATAGTCAAGTGTGCAAGTCTTAACTCAATTAACACAAGTGTGCAGATTGGTTTAGTTGTATGTTGGTTTAGTTGTATGTTTCCTTAGCTCTGCTGTGAAAAGAAAGCAGAGCTAAGGAAATTATTTCTGGAGGCAGCAGCATTCCGTTCAATAGGAGAAGATTCCTTTCTTTTCTAAAAAAATAAAAGAAAGAACTAGAAAAAAACCAAGAAGAAAGTTTATTTTCTTAGTGGCAGCCAAGAAATTGTATTTTGCAATAAATCAAAAACTTCCTCTGTTTGCCCACAAAAGTACTTTAAAAACAGATCCCAGAATTGGTTTCCTTTCTTGGTGCACTGAAATTCCTAGATTGCATCTCCACTTTGAAGAGTGAACTAACTTTTGTTGATATGCAACCCACAGGTGTTTAATGGCTGTGTAGATATACCCTTTGAGATGCGAGGCTATTGGACCAGGGCAGTGATGGATGCTTCCCTAGTGACAGTGAACTTCCAGCAGAGAGGCTGGAGACTAGGAAGAGCAGGGTTGGACTCCAGCTGGAAGGACTGCAGTGGCTGCCCAGGCAGAATAACAAGAGAAGGCCGAAGAAGAGCCTAGGTGCAGCAGAAAGCATCAGAGTGTGGTATATGTTATGTTGATGGACTAGATGTGGCAGGATTTTAAGGACTAGACTCACTGGGGTGACAAATGAAACAGGTTTGGGGGCTTTTGTTATAGATTACTCCCACTAGGTTTTTGGAATAAACCAGCCCCAAGAAGGCATGTTATTGAGGCAAGAGAGTCTCTTGGAGTCCTTAGGAGTCTGAAAGGGAAAGTGGGATGGCATCCCTGGCATTAGGGTGCCCAGTTACAAAGGGGCACTTGAGGATGTGGAGGAATCATTCATAGCCTCTCTTCTGAGTCAGCCAATCAGTGCAAAAAATGTTGGTGAGTTTATGATGTAGGAGCTACAACTGAGATGCACCAAACTGCTCTCACACAGGAGCCACCAAAAACCCATTTGATGGAACCAACTTTCAGTCTCTGCTAAGAGAGGCTAGAATCAAACTGGTAAGTGGAGACTGTTAAATATTAGGGAAAAAAATGTCCCTGTTCTTTGTTGAAAAGGTTGGAAATTCAAAATTTTTCAACTTGCTCTCCCAGGGGTGCTGGAACAACTTGTATAGTGGGGTGCTGAGATCCACTGATCCAAATTGTAAACCCTGTATATGATGGAAACCACTTCAAACCTAGGGGTGCAGCAGCACCCCCTGAACCTCTAATTTCAGCACCTATGGGCTCTCCTGATCTACAGATGCAGCATATTATCAGTGCCGTGAAACTCCCAGGGCTGGTCTACACTGGGGGGGAAATCGATCTAAAATACGCAACTTCAGCTACCTGAATAGCATAGCTGAAGTTGAAGTAGCTTAGACTGAGTTACCTACCGTCCTCGGTGCGGGATCGACATCCGAAGCTCCCCCTGTCGACTCCGCTACCACCGTTCGCGTTGGTGGAGTTCCGGAGTCGACAGGAGCTCATTCAGGGATCGATATATCGCGTCTAGATGAGATGCGATATATCGATTCCCGAGAAATCGATTGCTACCCGCGGATATGGCCGGTAGTGAAGACGTAGCCCCAGTCCTTCAATGAATGCTAACTTAAAAAGGAGTCTACACTACGCGTTTAAACCGATTTTTGCAGCGTTAAACCGATTTAACGCTGTACCCATCTACACAACGAGGCCCTTTATATCGATATAAAGGACTCTTTAAATCAGTTTATGTACTCCTCTCCAATGAGAGGAGTAGCGCTAAAAATCGGTATTACCGTATCGGATTAGGGTTAGTGTGGCCGCAAATCGACGGTATTGGCCTCCGGACAGTATCCCACAGTGCACCATTATGACCACTCTGGACAACAATCTCAACTAGGATTCACTGGCCAAGTATGCAGGAAAAGCCCCGCGAACTTTTGAATTTCATTTCCTGTTTGGCCAGCGTGGAGCTCTGATCAGCACAGGTGACCACGCAGAGCTCATCAGCACAGGTAACAATGCAGTCTTCTGAGAATCAAAAAAGAGCTCCAGCATGGACTGCACGGGAGGTACTGGATCTGATCGCTATATGGGGAGAGGATTCTGTGCTAACAGAACAACGTTCCAAAAGATGGAATGAAAAAATATTTGAAAAAATTTCCAGGGCTATGATGGAGAAAGGCCACACCAGGGACTCAGTGCAGTGCAGTGCAGAGTGAAAGTTAAGGAGCTCAGACAAGCCTACCAGAAAACCAAAGAAGCAAACGGAAGGTCCGGGGCAGGGCTGAAAACATGCCGCTTCTATGCTGAGCTGCATGCAGTTCTAGGAGGGTGTGCCACCAGTATCCCACCCCTGTCCGTGGATTCTGAGGTGGGGGTGGTAATCTCAGCCATGGCTGAGGATTCTGTGGACGGGGAAGATGAGGAGGAGGAAGAGGAGGACGAGCTTGCAGAGAGCACACAGCACTCCATTAGCCCCAACAGCCAGGAGCTTTTTCTCACCCAGATGGAATTACCCTCCCAGCCCTCCCAAGCCACTAGCCCAGACAGTGAAGCCATGGAAGCGACCTCTGGTAAGTGCACCTTTGTAAATATAAAATATGGTTTAAAAGCAAGCGTTTTTTAATGATTGATTTGCCCTGAGGACTTGAGATGCATTCACGGCCAGTAGAGTTATTGGAAAAGTTTGTCAACATGTCTGGGGATGGAGCGGAAATCCTCCAGGGACGTCTCCAAGAAGCGCTCCTGGAGGTACTCCAAAAGCCTTTGCAGAAGGTTTCTGGGCAAGGCAGCCTTATTCCGTCCACCATGGTAGGATACTTTACCACACCATGCATGTAGCAAATAATCGGGTATCATTGCATGACAAAGCATAGCTGCGTATGGTCCCGGTGGTTGCTGGCATTCAAGAAACATCCGTTCTTTGTCTTGCTGTGTTATCCTCAGGAGAGTGATACCGTTCATGGTAACCTGGTTGAAATTCAGGAATTTAAGTAAGGGGACAGAGATGGCCATTCCTACTGGGCTGTTTGCCTGTTGCTTAAAAGAAATCCTTCCTTGCACGTAGCCAAGCGGGGGGAGGGGAATAGCGCTGAGCTTTTTCACGTTTGGCTATCAGGGATCTTCCCTGCTACCAGCCACGTGGTGGAGGGGGGGGAAGGGCGGTGATTAGCAGTGATCTTCCATGAAACCAGCCATGCGGTGGGGGGAGGGGTAAAGCGATCACCCACAGATTTGGAAGGGGGGGTGGCTTCTGCTGCTGCATGTTAACAGGAAAGAAGCATCACTGAATGGGATTTGCTTGGTATTTGGGAAAGGAGGGCACTGTGTATATGAAGGCTGCAGAAGCCGGAAAATAATGGCTTACCATGGCCGCAAGCAAGCTGAATTCTGATTCCCGGGCCTGCCTCTGTGAGATCTGTAACACCAGATCCGCAGGCACTCAATATTAAGATGCAAAATGCGACCTTGTAGTGAAATCACATGTGCTATGTAAGGTGAAAAGTGTTGTTCACTGTGAAAGAGTATAACCATTGTTCTGTAAAATGTATCTTTTTAAAATACTTCTCTCCCTTTTTTCCCTCCCTCATGCAGCTGCACATTTTACAGCTACTCCATCCCGAAGGCTATCTCAGATAAGGCGAAGGAAAAAGAAGACGCGAGACGAAATGTTCTTGGAAATCATGGAAGTGACCCGCAATGAAAGAGCTCATCTGAATGAGTGGAAGGACGTGGTATCAAATTACAGGAAAGATGCCAGTGAACGTGAGGACAGGAGGGACCAACACGAGGATGGGAGAGAAGCTTGAGATGAGAGGTGGCAGCAGGAAGATCAGAGGTGTAGGCAGGAAGATCAGCGGTGGCAGGATGCAACGCTGGGGCTGCTGCGTGATCAAACTGATATCCTCCAATGTCTGGTGGAGCTTCAGGAAGAGCAGCGGGGTTACAGAGTGCCACTGCAGCCCCTGTGTAACCACCCTCACCACTCACCATGTTCCATATCTTCCTCACCCAGACATGTAAGAACATGTGTGGGAAGGCTTTGTGCACCTGCCCACTCCACCCCCGTGGATAGCCCAACCAAAAGGCTGTCATTACATTGAAATGTTTTTAGTAGCCTTTTCCTTCCCTCCTATCCTCCTCCCAAACCACACCCGGGATACCTTGTCATTTCCCTCCCTCTTTTTATAATGACTTTTTAATAAAGAATACATGATTTTTAAATGATAGTGACTTTATTTCCTTAAGCAAGCTGTAATCGAAGGGGGAGGGTGGGTTGCTTACAGGGAATGAGTCAATCAAGGGGTGGGGGTTCATCAAGGGGAAACAAACACAGCAGTCACACTGTACCCTGGCCCATGATGAAACTCAGTTTCAAACGATGAAACTCATTTCCAAAGCTTCTCTGATTCGCACTGCTTCCTGGTGTGCTCTTTCAATCGCCCTGGTGTCTGGCTGCGCGTAATCAGCGGCCAGGTGATTTGCCTCAGCCTCCCACCCCGCCATAAAGGTCTCCCCCTTACTCTCACAGAGATTGTGGAGCACACAGCAAGCAGCAATAACAAAGGGGACATTGGTTTGGCTGAGGTCTGAGCGAGTCAGTAATATGCGCCAGTGCGCCTTTAAACGGCCGAATGCACATTCTACCACCATTCTGCACTTGCTCAGCCTGTAGTTGAATAGCTCCTGACTACTGTCCAGGCTGCCTGTGTATGGCTTCATGAGCCATGGCATCAAGGGGTAGGCTGGGTCCCCCAGGATAACTACAGGCATTTCAACATCCCCAACTGTTATTTTCTGGTCTGGGAAGTAATTCCCTTGCTGCAGCCGTTTAAACAGAATAGTGTTCCTGAAGATGCGAGCGTCATGAATCCTTCCTGGCCATCCCACGTGGATGTTGGTGAAACGTCCCTTGTGATCCACCAGTGCTTGCAGCACCATTGAAAAGTACCCCTTGCGGTTTACATACTGGGTGCCCTGGTGCTCCGGTGCCAAGATAGGGATACGGGTTCCATCTATCGCCCCCCCACAGTTAGGGAATCCCATTGCAGCAAAGCCATCCACTATGACCTGCACGTTTCCCAGAGTCACAACCTTTCGTAGCAGCAGTTTAATGATTGCTTTGGCTACTTGCATCACAGCAGCCCCCACGGTAGTTTTGCCCACTCCAAATTGATTCCCGACTGACCAGTAGCTGTCTGGCATTGCAAGCTTCCAGAGGGCTATTGCCTCTCGCTTCTCAACTGTGAGGGCTGCTCTCATCTTGGTATTATGGCGTTTCAGGGCAGGGTAAAGCAAGTCACAAAGTTCCATGAAAGTGCCCTTATGCATGCGAAAGTTTCGCAGCCACTGCGAATCGTCCCACACCTGCAAAACTATGCAGTCCCATCAGTCTGTGCTTGTTTCCCGGGCCCAAAATCGGCGTTCAATAGCTAGAACCTGCCCCATTACCAGCAGGATCTCCAAAGCGCAGAGGCCCGCGGTTTGAGAGAATTCTGTGTCCATGCCCTCATCACTCTCATCGCTGCACTGCCGTAGCCGCCTCCTCTTCCTCACCTGGCTTTGCAGGTCTCGGTTC
Organism: Gopherus flavomarginatus; assembly: GCF_025201925.1. Classification (NCBI taxonomy): domain Eukaryota; kingdom Metazoa; phylum Chordata; order Testudines; family Testudinidae; genus Gopherus; species Gopherus flavomarginatus. The sequence goes on from NC_066618.1 coordinate 259,342,103, forward strand.
AGCATAAACTTCATGAGAATGCGCGAGGTGTTCACAACGTCCACGATTGCAGTATTGATCTGAGCAGGATCCATGCTTGCCGTGCTATGGCGTCTGCACAGTTCACCCAGGAAGAAAGGCGTGAAACGGTTGTCTGCTGCTTTCAGGGAGGGAGGGGTGAGGCTGTACCCAGAACCATCCGCGACAATGATTTTTGCCCCATCAGGCACTGGGATCTCAACCCAGAATTCCAAGGGGCGGGGGAAACTGCGGGAACTATGGGATAGCTACGGGATAGCTACCCACAGTGCAACGCTCCAGAACTCGACGCTAGCCTCGGACCATGAACGCACACCGCCGAATTAATGTGCCTAGTGTGGCCGCGTGCACTCAACTTTATACAATCTGTTTTACAAAACCGGTTTATGTAAAATCGGAATAATCCCGTAGTGTAGACGTACCCTTATATGCCTCAGCTCTGGAATTTGCTGTGGAATTCACTCTGGTGCTCAGGAATCCAAGCTTTCCTTCTAAATGAATGTGTCTAGCCTTCCTGGTTGTGAAGAAAACCTTAAAACATGACCTGAGCGTAATCTGAGGCAGAGGGATCTGCCTGAATCAACAAACAGGCTGAAACAATGGCTCTGAGAGATGTGACCTGCCACCATAAATCTCCATAGGATGTTAAAGATGACAATGCAGAGCACACTGAAAACTGAAAGTGAGGGACAATGAAAAATAAATTGAATTTAACATCAGAATAAATGGTGCACCCAGCCCTAAACCAACTGGAGTGTATATTTTCATATTTAAATCAATAAAAATCACCATTTTAAGATTTAACATTTCTCACTCACTTTATATAGAGAAATGACAGTCAGTCTGTGGAACTCATTGTCAGAAGATGTTGTGAAGGCCAAAAGTATAATTGGGTTCAAAAAGAATTAGATAAGTTTATGGAAGATAGGACCATCAATAGCTCTTAGCTAAGATGGTCAGGGATGCAACCCCATGCTCTGGGTGTCCCTAAGCCTCTGGCTGCCAGAAGCTGGGACTGGATGACAGGGGATAGGTCACTCGATAATTGCTCTGTTTTGTTAATTCCCTTGGAAACGTCTCACACTGGGCACTATTGTAAGACAGGATAGTGGGTTAGATGGACCATTGATCTGACCCAGTATGGCCAGACTTGTATAAAATGTGTGTATGTGTATATATAAGCAGGGTCTGATTGAGCTCTCCTGACATCTAGAAACAAACTAGGGGAAAAGACTCCAGGAGCTGACCATGTCTGAATAGACATGCCTACTCTGCCTACGAGAACAGCAGATGGAACTGCTTTGCCAAAAGGATCAATTTTGGCTAGTTTTGGGTTGCAACTCACTCTAATTGAATGCAGGGGAAATGTTGTTATCCTTATTGTAGGAGTAAAGGACAGCAGAACTGTACTTATCCTGCTCTTCTTGAAGGGGTAAGCTGAACCTTACTTACTCACTCACACACATGCACACATACACGCACACACGGCCCTGTGTACTTTGCGGAAAGCTGGACCTAAATTCTGCATCAGATTGAGATAGATTTAAAAATTGGTTTGAGGAGATATGCAAACTACTCCCAAATTATCCTCAAGCCTGGCACGGTCAGTCAGCAAGTTTCCTACAGCCATTATAGCTGAGGAAGGAACTGCATCCAGCCCTTCTAGCTGAAGGAGTACACGGTTCAGAGCCTCTGAGGATGATAGAAGATGCAGTGATGGTAAGGGGCAAATGGGAGCATATGGCTCACCTCTCCCTTAAAAGAGTGGTGCTGTTACTGTACAAGACATTGATTAGTCTGAAATATTGAGTCACCTTTTTCTATAGGGTACTATTTTGCTGGAGATGGCAGTGTAAGTAGAATGAATCTGGATTTAAGAACATTTGATACAAAGAAATGCATTTATTTTCATCAGCAAAAATCACAGGGAATACTTCAAGATGATATAAGAAGAATATTCAAATTGTAAAAAGCTTTGATAAGCGGAATGAGAAACTCTTCAACGTGATGAGAGGGCTGGAAAAAACAAGAGACTAAGTCTAAAAAGTAGAAAATTTAGAATGAAGGAGAAATTCAGCCAGAACTATTTCAATCAAAGTGCAATAAGTATGGGAATAAATTATTGCTAAGTAAAGCTATTGAAGCAAATAGTAGAAATGAATTCAAGAGACAGTTAGCCATTCATATGTAGAGAACAGAGAGTTCACTTTTTTTGTCCTTATAGACTTGAAAAGTTGAGAGAGTACTAGTCAAGTACAATGAGGAAGATATTTGTGAATCATGTGAAAGATAGAGAAAGGCCCAAATTTTCACATCTTGTGGTATAAACCACACTCACAAAATGAATGTGCATGCCTGTGCGCATGGCAAATCTACATTTACTGGTTAGCAAAAAAAATAAAATAAAATAAAATAAAAAGTCAGAACAGAGGTAATGTAGAAAGTGTGTTTCAGAGGAATCAGACTAATGCCCAAAACATGACTTTCTTTATGAAAATTCAACAGCTTTAGAAACCCCCAAACACTAGACTATCTAGAAATGAATAAGCAGCAAAGAGTCCTGTGGCACCTTATAGACTAACAGACGTTTTGGAGCATGAGCTTTAGTGGGTGAATACCCACTTCGTCAGATGCATGTAGTGGAAATTTCCAGGGGCAGGTATATATATGCAGGCAAGCTAGAGATAATGAGGTAGTTCCATCAGGGAGGATGAGGCTCTGTTCTAGCAGTTGAGGTGTGAAAACCAAGGGAGGAGAAACTGGTTCTGTAACTGGCAAGCCATTCACAGTCTTTGTTTAATCCTGAGCTGATGGTGTCAAATTTGCAGATGAACTGAAGCTCAGTAGTTTCTCTTTGAAGTCTGGTCCTGAAGTTTTTTTGCTGCAGGATGGCCACCTTAAGGTCTGCTATCATGTGGCCAGGGAGGTTGAAGTGTTCTCTTACAGGTTTTTGTATATTGCCATTCCTGATATCTGATTTGTGTCCGTTTATCCTTTTCCATAGTGACTGTCCAGTTTGGCCGATGTACATAGCAGAGGGGCATTGCTGGCATATGATGGCGTATATTACATTGGTGGACGTGCAGGTGAATGAATCGGTGATGGTGTGGCTGATCTGGTTAGGTCCTGTGATGGTGTCGCTAGTGTAGATATGTGGGCAGAGTTGGCATCGAGGTTTGTTGCATGGATTGGTTCCTGAGCTAGAGTTACTGTGGTGCAGTGTGCAGTTACTGGTGAGAATATGTTTCAGGTTGGCAGGTTGCCTGCGGGCGAGGACTGGCCTGCTACCCAAGGCCTGTGAAAGTGTGGGATCATTGTCCAGGATGGGTTGTAGGTCCCTAATGATGCGTTGGAGAGGTTTTAGCTGGGGACTGTATGTGATGGCCAGTGGAGTCCTGTTGGTTTCTTTCTTGGATTTGTCTTGCAATAGGAGGCTTCTGGGTACACGTCTGGCTCTGTTGATCTGTTTCCTTATTTCCTCATGCGGGTATTGTAGTTTTGAGAATGCTTGGTGGAGATTTTGTAGGTGTTGGTCTCTGTCTGAGGGGTTAGAGCAGATGCGGTTGTACCTCAGTGCTTGGCTGTAGACAATGGATCGTGTGATGTGCACGGGATGGAAGCTGGAGGCATGAAGGTAGGCATAGCGGTCGGTAGGTTTTCGGTATAGGGACCTAACCAGATCAGCCACGCCATCACTGGTTCATTCACCTGCACGTCCATCAATGTAATATATGCCATCATATGCCAGCAATGCCCCTCTGCTATGTACATCGGCCAAACTGGACAGTCACTACGGAAAAGGATAAACGGACACAAATCAGATATCAGGAATGGCAATATACAAAAACCTGTAAGAGAACACTTCAACCTCCCTGGCCACACTATAGCAGACCTTAAGGTGGCCATCCTGCAGCAAAAAAACTTCAGGACCAGACTTCAAAGAGAAACTGCTGAGCTTCAGTTCATCTGCAAATTTGACACCATCAGCTCAGGATTAAACAAAGACTGTGAATGGCTTGCCAGTTACAGAACCAGTTTCTCCTCCCTTGGTTTTCACACCTCAACTGCTAGTACAGGGCCTCATCCTCCCTGATTGAACTACCTCATTATCTCTAGCTTGCCTGCATATATATACCTGCCCCTGGAAATTTCCACTACATGCATCTGACGAAGTGGGTATTCACCCACTAAAGCTCATGCTCCAAAACGTCTGTTAGTCTATAAGGTGCCACAGGACTCTTTGCTGCTTTTACAGATCCAGACTAACACGGCTACCCCTCTGATACTAGAAATGAATAGTTCAGGGTTTGAGCCTGTTCCCCACTTCCATATAATCCTCAATTACTCGCCGTCACCTACGTGATTTACACCAGTTGCCCAAATTTCACACAGCCGCCTATAATTTGCAAAAACTAAACGCTGCAGACAAGATAACACTTTATGAGGAGACTATTGGAAATGGTTCCCTTTAGTATAAAAGTCTCATAATTTGCTATTTTGATGCTGGCATGTGCTCTTTGCAAATGTTTGGGTGCAAAGTGAACTTTGGAGGCACTGTGTGCCTCAGGAGGGGTTAGCAGGAGTGATGAGCTAGGTGATGAATGACAAGAAAAAGGACTGGAATCCAGGATAGAAATGAACAGCCCTACCAAGGCCCTTCAAACGAGTACATAAAATATGGTGATCGTCCATAATAATTAATAACTACAAATTATCTCATTCAAACACCGGTAGCCCTCAGCCCATCTCGTCACAAAAAGCTCTGGCCTTTGAAGCTCTGAGCTCTGGGCTCAGATGGTTAAAACTGTGTGCGGACAGACCAGGCACAAAGCCAGGTCCAGAGTCAAGAGGCTCCCATAGAAAACTCCCTGATACCTGTGCCCTCCCATTTACATCCAAAGGGACACTCACTTAAGTACCTCTGCTGATGACAACGGTGACAGTACCGCATGTGGGGAGAGAGCAGCAGTGTCTTCAGCTGCCAGTTCCCAAGCCATTTGCCACTTTATAAATCATAAACAACACTCCACCAAGAAGAGAAAAGGACTGTTGTTATAGTGAAAGAGAAAAGAGTCTGACCTCATGGACCAAAATGAATAAAATCTAAAGTGAGTCCCTCCTCTGAGTCTCTTTTCTATGTATGTTTTTTAGGGTCTAATGTTATACTCATTAAAGTTAATGGAAACTTTGCCATTTAATTCAGTGGGAGCAAGATAAGGGCTTTAGATGGGAAAAAAAATCTATTGATATAAAGTTAATTGGACTTGTGGGCCTAAGTCCCATAAGCACTGTTGAAGCCCCTGTCATAAACTCCTTTGGGCGGGAATTATCATTATATTTGTATCATGTGCAGAACAAAGCACATCAAGGGTCCTTGTGACGGGGTGTCCACCCCACTCAGGATTGGAAGGGGTGAAGATGGTCAGGGAGGCCTATTAACTCCACAGGTAGGGTTGCCAGTTTTGGTTGGATGTATTCCTGGAGACATCATCACATGACATAATCTTTAATTAATTATTAATCTTTAATTCCTAGAGACTCAAGGCCAATCCTGGAGGGTTGGCAACCCTATCAGGCTGCACCTGGAGGGAGAGCCAGGGAGCAGGGAACTAATTGGAAGCAGGTTCAGCCATGCAGGAACACTGTATAAAGCCCAGGAGTTGTGAGCAGTAAAAGGGGATGCTGGGAAAGGTTGCAGGCATGCAGCAGTCACTCCTTGGGCAGTGGGGGGAGAGTTTTGGAGCTGGTACACCAGGGGGAGAAGGGAACCAGGTGTGGTAGGATGAAGTCCAGGGAAAGAGCAGTGAGGACTGAAAAAGAAAGGCCCAGAACTGCTGAGCTGAGGGCCCCTGGCCTGGAACCTGGAGTAGACAGTGGGTCCATGTTTCTCTACCAGTCACTGAGGGAGTGGCAACATGGGGCAGTGAGAGAGAAAACTGCTTAAGACTGCTAGGGAGAAGGGACTCTGCTGTCCCAAAAGGGGGGAACACTGAGTGACCTGGCCGGAGGCCTGAGTCACGAGAAGGATGCTGTGGTTCCTGGAGTGAGAGAAGGGCTCCAGACCTGAGACAGAGACAGAGTGATAGTGTGCAACTGCAGGAAGGGAGGTGTTGACCTCAAGAGCTAAGCCCCAGAGTGACCAGGAGGAGGTGCCAGACCAGTGGTGAAAGGTGCATCCTGTGACTGTCCTTAATAATATGATAATATCTCTAACACTGTGTACAGAAAGATGTTACACAGGATTCCACTGAAGAGGACTCCTGTCCAAGTAACCATTCTGAATTGTGACTCACTAGTTGCAAGCATGTAGGTAAGATTTTAAATGCATCTGGAACCAATAAAACAAGTTCTGAAGAACAAAATGTCTTTGTTTTTTCCTGATCTTGGTTACATCCTCTGGGCAAAAAGGAAAATGTCTATTAACAGTAATTCTTAGACCAAGAGAGTAATATCTTAGGGTTTTATTCTGCCATTCATCACCGTAGCATATGAATGCTAGTAGTATCTACTACCGCAACCATCCTGTAATTTGTCGGTCTTCCATTAAATCCTATTTCTTTGGGATAAAGACCCTGTGGTAAAGTTTCTAGATACAATCAAGACTGGATAAGTCTGCTGAAGAGTCTGGTCTATAACTAATTTTTGTGTTTCTCCAAGTTTTATTAACTCTCATAAATCAATAGTAATAATTTCTATTGTTAGCGATTTCCCCCTCCAAGCAATGTTATATAACATTATATGTAATAGTTTGTGAAGATTCTGGAGTTGCATCAACTTTTTTGCTTATGGGTTTATTCTCTGCAAATTATTTTTAAGGAAAATGTCAAGAGTGATGCCCTAAAATTACTGCTGAGCAGCTGTGGTTTGGTTTGCAAGTGCACTTCTCACTATCCTTCCTCTCTGCGCAGTTCTTGTCAGCAAGGACAATATATTGAATTTGGCAAGAATGTTGCTCTTCAGACCTTTCCTGCTCACAAGAAGAGAACAGAAAAGCAAAGAAGAGGGACCTTGGATCAGGAGGACAGATTAAAAAATAACCAAAACCCCAACATTTTTTAAAAATCTCCTCCTTGTCTGTGAGAGTGCATTATCTGTCATTCTATCTTTTTCTGTGGCCCTCAGCAGTACAGTATCGGAGCACATTATTATTATACGAGCGGCTTCTCTGAATTAAAAAAAAACAATGTCCAACCACCAGAGCCAAAATTTAACTTACTTAAAAAGGGAGTAACTGCACTGGAAAATTGAACCAAGTCCAGACAGATATGCTGAATGCCTACAGGAACCTCATAAATAGGGCCCTACCAAATTCACGTTGACCAAATTCATTTTGGTCAATTTCACAATCACAGGATTTTAAAAATCAAATTTTGTGATTTCATCTATTTAAATCTGAAATTTCACAGTGTTGTAATTGTAGGGGTCCTGACTCAAAAAGGAGTTGTGTGGGGGTCACAAAGTTATTGGGGGGGGTTAGGTACTGCTACCCTTACTTCTGCACTGCTGCTGGCAGCAGCACTGTCTTCAGAGCTGGGCAGTTGGACAGCAGTGGCTGCTGGCCAGGAGACCAGCTCTGAAGGCAGAGCTGCTCCCAGCAGCAGCGCAGAAACAAGGATGGCCTGGTATGGTATTGCCACCCTTATTTCTGCACGCTGCCTGTAGAGCTTGGCCCTCAGTCAGCAGCTGCCACACTCTGGCTATCCAGCGCTGAAGGCAGCAGTGCAAAAGTATGGGTGGTATGGTATGGTATTGCCACCCTTACTTCTATGCTGCTGCTGCCAGGGCGCTGCCTATAGAGCTGGGCACCTTACCAACAGCTGGCACTTCGCGGCTGCCCAGCTCTGAAAGCAGTGCAGAAGTAAGGGTGGCAATACCACAACCCCTCTAACGTAATCTTGCAACTCTCTTTTGGGTCAGGACCCCCAATTTGAGAAATGTTGGGCTCCTCTGTGAAATCTGTGTAATACAGGTGGGGCGGCTCCAGGCACCAGCACGCCAAGCGCGTGCCTGGGGCAGCAAGCCACGGGGGGCGCTCTGCCGGTCGCCGCAAGAGCATCAGGCAGGTTACCTTCGGCGGCATGCCTGTGGAGGGTCCGCTGGTCCCGCGGCTTCGGCGGAACTCCCACAAGCGTGTCACCGAATGTGCGGGACCGGGGACCTCCTGCAGGCAAGCCGCCGGAGGCAGCCTGCCTGCTGTGCTTGGGGCGGGAAAATACCTAGTGCCACCCCTGAATATAGGGTAAAAGCACAAGAAAGATCAGGTTTCACAGGGCAGGAGACCAGATTTCACAATCCGTGATGTATTTTTCATAGCTGTGAATTTGGCAGGGCCCTACTCATAAATATCTAAACTAGAGAGATTAGATTAGATTAATCAGACAGTAGGAGGAAGGCAGCACATAACTCCTTTATAAAATATTTTTTAAATGTAGCTCTAGGTCCCACAACCTTCTTGGGCCACTCCAAGTTTATATTCTAATTGCCTCTCACAGCCTGACTAACGGGCTATTCAGTCCATTTAGCTTCATATGGTTCTTCATTCCTTTGCAGATCACCTTTAAGAATAATATTTAGTAACCCTTCTGCCAGGTGGAGCCAGAAGCAACCAGGGCCGGGTTCAATATCTAGGGGTTTCTTTTCAACAATACAACACAGAACCAGCTTGAGCCCCCTGTGATGGGTTGGGTCACAGAAACCCTCTTGAGACTGTCACCTGACATGCTGGAATTACCTCTGAGCCCGTTTTCCCTGCCAACTTGGGACTCCAGAACCCTGCCTTGTTGAGTCAGACAAGCTAGCCTGCTGCAACACAGACCCAGGTCTGGTCCATGCCCCCAAAGCTGCAGACTTTAACCAAAAATTGCTCAGCAGATCACCTATCTCCAGCACCCTGACATCCAGCTCCCAATGGGATCCAAAACCCAAATAAATCCATTTTACTCTGTATAAAGCTTATACAGAGTAAACTCATAAATCGTCTGCCCTCTATAACACTGATAGAGAGATATGCACAGCTGTTTGCTCCCCCAGGTATTAATCATTTACTCTGGGTTAATTAATAAACAAAAGTGATTTTATTAAGTACAAAACGTAGGCTTTAGGTGGTTTCAAGTAATAACAGACAGAACAAAGTATGTTACCAAGCAAAATAAACAAAACACACAAGTATAAGCCTAATACATTAAGAACCTGAATACAGGTAAATCTCACCTTCAGAGATGTTTCAATAAACTTCTTTTACAGACTAGATGCCTTCCTGGTCTGGGCCCAATCCTTTCCCCGGTACAGTCCCTGTTAGTTCCAGCTTAGGTATCTTAGGTGAAAAGCAGGGGCTTTCTCATGACTGGGACCCCCCTTGTTCTGCTCCACCCCCTTTTATAGCTTTGGCACAAGGCAGGAATCCTATGTCTCTCTCTGGGTTCCCACCCATCCTTCTAAATGGAAAAGGTTTAAGATGGATTCCAGTACCAGGTGACATCAGGAATACAGGAAGGCTTGCAAGTAAACAGAGCCATTTACAACAAATTGTCCTAGTTAACGGGAGCCTTCAAGATTCCAATCCATTATTAATGGCCCACGCTTTGCATAGTTACAATAAGTCTCCAGAGTAATACTTCATATTTCTAGCTTTAGATATAAGAATGATACATCCATACAAATAGGATGAACACACTCAGTAGATTGTAAGCTTTGTCATGATACCTTACAAGAGACCTTTTTCATGAAGCATATTCCAATTACATTATATTTACACTCATAAGTATATTTCCATAAACATATGGAGTGCAATGTCACACCCCCACCCAGTAACCTGGGAAAATTACACACCACCCTGGGCACCTCTGAGAGGCAATACTTCCCCATTTTCAGGCACAGAGTCTGAGTGTAGAAAATACACCTTTAATGAAAGGAGAGGTCACCCGACATTAATTAGGGAAAATGCCACAAGCAGGATTCATAGAACTAAAACTGTGAGCAGAACACACACTCCAGAATGTGTGGGGCAGAGTCTTCTGCCTCATCTTCTTGAGTTCTACAACCAAAAGTTTTTTACCATTGTCCTCCATTGCTCCCTCACCATACCCCACTCAGAGTGATTGTCCTTGGTCAGTGAGGACCCAGGTTCCAGAAGTGCATCTGTGCGAGTTCACCTTCCACCCTAGGAAGAAGACACCTGGCTTACTCCACCATCTAAGCACTTGCTCTTTCTGACTGCCCTGCCAGCTGCTGCTCCTCACCGCCTGGCTGCCCTGCCAGCTGCTGTTCCTTGCTTCTTCCTGACTGCTTGCCACTTTTGCTGGCTGTTCCCACCGGCTGCCCAGTAGTCACTTCTTGCTGAGACTTGCCCATCTGTGGTGACCTCTGTAAGTCAGTCTCTTAGGGTATGGCTACACTTGACATTTCAAAGCACTGCCGCGGCAGCGCTTTGAAGTGTGAGTGTAGTCGGAGCGCTAGTGCTGGGAGAGAGCTCTCCCAGCGCTGCACGTAAACCACATCCCTTACGGGTGTAGCTTGCAGCGCTGGGAGCCGCGCTCCCAGCGCTGCGGCACTGATTATACTAAGGCTTTACAGCACTGTATCTTGCAGCGCTCAGGGGGTGTTTTTTCACACCCCTGAGCGCAAAAGTCGCAGTGCTGTAAAGCGCCAGTGTAGCTATGGCCTTAGTGATTTTTAGCTCTCAGTAGGCTGGGCAGAAACACTGCCTCACCATCAGAGATTTCAGCTCTCACTGAGTACTTAACATAACAAAATGGCTCCTAATGAAGCCTATTTAGCTCTATCTTTAAACAATGGGAAGAAACAGGCTAAACCAGATCAGGGACCCTTAGGGAGAGTCCACATCTCCTGGCTGGGACACCTCTCCCCACCCCTTTTCTTTTACAGGGGTCTGGCATTCGAGTCCCTGACTTAATGAGATCCTTTCAGCTGAGGGTGACCCCCTTGGGACAGGTTAAGCACAGTTCTGCTCCCCTTTATTCATACAGTAAAGACAACAACATTGATAACAGCATTTCACTACCCCCATATTCAGTATAAAGTGATTTGTAACCCAACACCAGCCAAAGTTGATTACTTTAAACTCTATCTACTGGATACCTAAACAGATTACATGTGTTCATGTAACTACAGTTTGCTCTTGAAGTCTCTCCTTGCCCCAGTTAGCTGTCAGGGGAGAGTTCATTCAGACTATGCTTATATTTATTTGTATTACTCCATCTCCTCCATTTAAGGCTGTATAATTTTTTTTCTCAGGTTTATGACAGCTTTAACTTTGCAGAAGCAGTGTTGTGGCTACATTAGCTATGAAGACACAAACATGTATTTGGTACCTGGTGTTAAGGACATCTGCGCCTTTATAGTTTTTCTTTTCCTTCAAAAAAATGTGGTATTAAAAACCATTGGCCTTCGGACAGCAAGTTCACCCCTTTTGTACCTGCATTCTGATAAAATATTTATGGCAATTGTTTCCCTTGGAGACAGGTATATTGACGCTTTTGTTTCTATTTTGTATAAATTTAAAATAAGCATATATTAAAAACAAAATGAGAAACAGTAGTCACTGAAGAATATATTCTTGCAAATTAGACATCAGTAGAAAAGGCCTGATCCTGCCAGGTGCTAATCCTTCTCAGCTGCCACTGAAGTCAATATGGTCATAGGCTTTTACTCAATATAAGCAAAAAAAAAAAGTCTCCTCTTACACCCAAAGCCTTTTCCCGCTTATCTATATTTCTGTGTCTGCATTTCCTTAAAGAAACAGAGTCAGGAGTTGTTTATATGAAAGACATGATCTCAGCAGAGAACTGAGAGACAAAGTCTCCTGTGATCTAATCCTGGCTCTGAGACCAACTCAGAAGAAAGTCATTTAGCCACACAGGTATGTTGTGAGGCTTAATTAGTTTATACTTACGGCGTTCTTTGAGGATGAACAGTATAACAGAGGTGGTAAGTATTACATGTTATGGGACCTGAGAAATTTCAGTGTTTGTCTATATAACAGCTTTTTATTGAGGATTCTCCTACATAAAAGAAGCAGTCAACTTCCTTGAAATCAATAACAAGCAGATAAGACCTGCCTTATTCAACCAGTAGGTTTTTAATTTAAATATTTTTTTTCTTTTTTAAATAAATACGTATTTTACAACATAAGATGGAGACACTTCTTTTTTTTTTATGGCTCTTGTGTTGCTACTGAGCAAATTATAGAATTGCCTTGTTACCAGGGAGTTGTGTGGTAGGTGCTTTTTTACAAGTGCGATATAATCCATGGAAAACCCATGCAAGTAGAATGTGAATCCTTTATCCACTAGAGCTTCTGGTGCTTATTGTCTGCAAACATGAAAGTGTGTTTCTAAGTGAGTGGGTAGAAAAGCAGGCTGTACAGAGGACATACCATACAATTTTCCCACTGGGCTCTTAAAAATGCTATCTATTAGTGTGATACTAGAATTTCCTCTTTTGAAACAGCTTTCTGAAGAAAGAAAAAGAATTATGCAGAACCGTATGTGCTTCAAATTTGTGATTTGCCAGAAGCTGGGTGCAGTTTATGTGGTGATAAAAAGAAAGGGATTGACATCAAAGGGCTGTTTAGTTAGGGGCATCCTAACTTAGCAGTGATCCAGGATAAAGAGTTGTATTGATTAAATGGCTTAGCGGGTATCACACTGACATGAGAGCGTGACTCCTTCACAGTACAAGAGATCCCTTCCCCTGCCTTTGTGGAGCTGTTAAATTCTAACCTGCTGCTAGTGCTTCTGCACTGTTACTGAATTTATATTAGTGCTGATACACACCGTATGATGCCTACATGTTGTGAGTGCCCAATGGACGTGGACTTGGAGCAGCCAACTCAATCAATTTCAGGCATGTTTTTCCCTTAATTTGGGGTGAAATTGGACAATACAAATTCTGCAGTTTCCACTTAATCACATTGAAGTCAGTGGGAATTGTGATCATGTAAGGACAGCAGGATTTGACCTGCTGTGTCTAAGAAGGTCTGATGTATCGGTATAGGTAAGATTTGGAAAGCCATGAGAGAAGAAATCACTGCATTGGAGACCACATAGTGACACTCAAAACAGCAAAAGAGTACAAAAAATTAAACCAAGGGTTCTAGCCTGAAGGCTGTGAACACCGAAACCACGCCACAATGTGATGGTCAGCTCGCAGCAGATGATTTCCTTCGCCACGTGCTGTGACTTTAGCAAGATAGGAGGAAAAAAGAGAGGATTTTTATGTCCCAGAATAAAATGCTTTGAAGAGTAGGTGAGGGTTATTCCTCACACAGGTGCAAGTTGGGCCACCCAGAAATCCTGCAACCTGAGCCAGCAAAGCAGCAGCTTCCAGAAAACATTTATTCCTGGAACAAGAAGCTGCTGTTAGGAAAAGTTAAACATGATTAAAGTTACAAAAAAGGCCAGAAATGCCAAGACTTGGAGCCTTATTTAATTTTTTTTTTTGAGGCATGGATGTGTCTGTTCCTCACTGATACACATGCTGTAAACAAACTCTGAATGAAAAACATTTACCAAGAGCATTACTCTTCCCTTTTGTCTGTGTAAAACTAGTAACTTTGTACTTAAAGATACGGCAAACACTCCTCCTTCACCTCTCTCCAGATGAGCCCCTGATTTTAGTAAATACCCAGCAGTCCAGACTTCTGAAGTGCTGATGTCTGAATCTAAAGCAAGTCTGTGTCAGCAGGCATGGTGGAAACAAATGTGGCACCTCCTGTCTATAGTCTTATACTAGTTCACCCAGCGCTTGATCTGTAATTAAATCGGTGCTGGGGCTCAGACAATTTTTTTACTTTTATTAGTGATGCGGCAAGCCCAGAGGTGCTGAGGCTCAGCCTTGGCAAGCCCTGGCACAAACTAAGCACAAAATTTACCATAGTATCTTAGCCCTCCCACCAACAGGGGGAGAAAACACCCTTCCATGAAAATATTTTTTTCTTCCATTCATACTAGCATGAAATAGAATCTGTTGACTTCAATTCACACGACCACACTCACTTGATCTGTATATGACTAGATAGATTTTTCTCCCATCTCCACTCCCAAAGTAGCCACAAGGCCACATAGCACTTTGCAGTGAAGGGCTTTGGAGCAGGTATTTTGCCTTCACATGGGTTTGTACAGCATCTAGCACAAAGAGACTTGATCCTAATTGGGCATTACTGCAATGTCACTATTATTAGTCTTCCTTTATTTCTTAATGTTAATGGGATTATCTGAAACTACCCATTACGCAAATGGAAATGTTGTAGGAGACTCATATGGTGCACAAGGGGATCATGGAATAATCCTGCAGCTGGCACCAGATAAATGTTAATTACCTGGTCTAGTTTTAGAAAGGACCAAAGCATGGAGAACATTTAATTATCTGCACTATCTATAGCATGTGTGAAATATTTCTGTGCTTCTTATTACATCTGTATCAGGACTTCATTTTTTCCACATAAAGATTTTAATTACATAAAATTTTCAATTACAGCTTTAATTTCCAATTTTTTTAATAAGTTTGCCATGCAAATCATTAACTTGCTTTTAATTTCTCTAACAGCCCTCTCAAACTTTTCATTAGACATTCCCAGTTCTCTTTCCATTAACGCTGTCTGTGGGGAGCCCAAACATCAGTCTTATTAGTCATATTGCCTGCTGCTTCATTTAAAGAAAAAAGTCTTTGGATACAAGGCCAAGGTAGGGTTGCCAGGCGTCCAGTTTTCGATGGGAATGCACGGTTGCAAAGGGACCCTGTCAGCTCCGGTCGGCATTGCCGACTGGGCCATTTAAAGTCCACTCGGTAGCACAGCAAGGGCCCGGAGCAAAGGCAGGCTCCCTTCCTGCTCTAGCTCTGTGTGGCTCCTGGAAATGGCCACCAGGTCCTTGCAGCCCATAGACGTATGGGTGGCCAGGGAGGCTATGCGCACTGCCCCTACCCACAGTGCCGGTTCCGCAGCTTCCATTGGCCAGGAACTGCGACCAATGGGAGCTGTGGGGGGCAGTGCCTGTGGGCACGAGGGCAGCATACAGAGCCTCCATGGCTGCCCATGTACCTAGGGGCTGCACTGCAGGGAGCTGGGGAGCCATAGTAAGTGCCGCCTGGAGCCTGCACCCCACACCTCCTCCCGCACCCTAACCCCCTGCCCCAGCCCAGAGTCCGCTCCCACACCCAAACTCCCTCCTGGAGCCACACACACACTCCACCCCCCTGCCTCAGCTCTGAGTCCTCTCCTGCCCCCAAAACCTCTCATCCCCAGCCTCACCTCAAAGCCCACACTCCCAGCCAGAGCCCTCAGCCCCCCCCCCCATTCCCTGCCCCAGCCTGAAGTCCCCTCCTGCACCCCAAACTCCTCATCCTGGCACTACCCCAGAGCCTGCATCCCCAGCTGGAGCCCCTCCCTTACCCCCCTCCCTTACCCCCATCCCCTACCCCAGCCTGGTGAAAGTGAGTGAGAGTGGGGGAGAGTGAATGATGGAGGGAGGGGGGATGGAGTGAGTGCAGGTGGGGCCTTGGAGAAGGGGTGGGGCAGGGGCAGGGCCTCAAGGAAGGGGCAGAGGGCAGGGCGGGGGTGTTCAGTTTTGTGTGATTAGAAAGTTGGCAACCCTAGGTCAAGGCCCTCCTTCCCCCACCCCTTCCTTGAGTACCCAACTGTAGTGGGGTGGTCCTGCCCTGAGGGGGTTAAAGCAGCCCTGTAGAGGGCAGTGGCGGAGAAATGCTAGGCTGATTGGGGGAAGCAGCCACAGGTGGGGCCACATCCCAGTCAGGCCAAAGCTGGTCCTATAAGAGGGCTGAGGGCCAGAGACTGCAGGAGACATTCTCTCTCTAGCTTCAGAGACAGAAGGACCTCGCTGCATGGGAGCTGAAGGTACCTGAGGTGGACCAGTGCTGGGGAAGGGCAGAGGGAGCTGGGAAGCTCCAGCCTAGCAAAACCCTGGGCTGCATGCCTTGTTAAGGTAAAGCAGTGCTGGGGAAGGGCAGAGGGAGCTGTGGCACTCCAGGCTGCAGGCCCTGCCAAAAGGGCCAATAGGTATTGGGGCTGCAGGGAGACAGCCCAGAGGTAAGCAAAGGCAGCAGGTCCTAACCCACTTGCCGATGATGAGTGGTTTACAGACTGCAGACTGCCGCAGGGAGCGGGGACTAGGTGATGACTGGCAGTAGCCACTGAGGCAAGGTGGGGATAGAGGGTTGGGAGTTCCTCTGGGAGGGGAGAATCAGAGAAAGTGGGTTGCTGCTGGGGGCAGAACCCTGAAAGAGGGAGCACTGGGGTCTGGGAGAGACACAAGGGCCAGCGGTGGGTGAGCCACCGGCCTGCAGAGGGCACTCTGGGCTGGAAAGAGCTAATTCCTGAGACAACCAGCAGGAGGTGGTGTGCTGATGAGTCATTGCCCTGCCACGCCAACCTACAGACAACTAGAGTATAGCCATCTTGGGGTACAGCTTACAAAGGTTGGCTCTATAAGACTGATCTTGGCAGCCAACAGTTGTACGTGGTGTTACAGTAAGGCTTATAGTATAATGGCTCCAGTGTTGGAGAAAACCACATTGCCACGGATGCTGCCCGGAGGTGGATTTGTATGAACTATTTTGCTGCCGTTTTTGTTGAGGGATTCCCAAAGGCCTCTGTGTGGTCTCCCTCTCTCCTTGCTGCACCTTGCCTCAGTCATTGCCCCACATACCTCTCATATGTCCCTCTTTCTGAGGGGTGTCACTAATTCTACTCCCAAAATTGCTTATAGATCCTGGTACAGTCTCTTCCTTATCTAGGAGCCCAGTTAAAGTCAATGAAGCCCAGTATCGGTACAGGCTTCAGCAGCCCTTGGTGTCTCCCTCTTTTTTATTGCTGAAAATCATTTACAGCAACACTAAGCAATCGTGAGTGAGTGTTATAGGAAGAGTCACACTAAAGGAATGAATCCACATCACTCTTTCCTACAGTGTCCTGTATTTTTGGTCTTTGTTACACACTGCAGCTCACTGTGAGGGGGTGCACAATCCTACACTAGGATAGAAGGGGTTCATGAAAACCTGTGGGCTCAATCAGACCCACCCTGCTACACATCCAGAAGGCATCAGCCTGGAGTTAAAAGGGCTGAACCTGGCTCAGGTGGGGCCTACCCAGGGAACTGAGTGTGGCTGCTGGCAGACAAAGTCTCCCTGAAAGGGAAGAAGGCCTGAAACTGGGAATGCAAGGCAGTGGTGAGAGAAGGGAGCCTGCCCCGTGTTCTCCATGCTGGCAGAGAGGCCTGCAGGAAGGCTCCCGCTGAGTCGGTCACAGTCCTGCTAGGGGAGGAGAAAACTCTTCTGCAGCAGAACCAGCTTGGTGGCTGAAAGCGCTAAGAAGCTCTGCAGTGAGACTGTGGAAGAGGTCTAGAAAGAGTGATGCTGATACACTGTGAGTCTTAGAAGAGGCTGTGGGAAAGGGCTATGGCAGGTTGTGGTAGGAGTGGCCCAAGGAGAGAGCAGGGGGTTGGCATAGCCAGACCTTGGCTGCTTATTTAAGGGTCCCTGGACCAGAAACAAGAGGAGAGGGAAATCCAGGCCCTTCCTCTTAGCCCACTGAGGAAGGTGAGGGTGGAAATATTTGGCTACAAGGGTAAGAGACTATTGAAACCACCTGATACCAGAGATAAGGAGTAGTGAGTCCAGAGTCAGAATGAAGGCCCAATGTAAGGTCAATGGACTATTGTTTGTTGGACTGTTGGTTTACCCTGGAAGGGGTAGGACTATATGTGACGTGGCCAGAGAGCTGAGAGAAGAAACAACAGACCACTACTGGGCTATAGTGGTTCTCAGCAGGGGGCGCAAAGAGAGGAGAACGAACTACATCATGTGCAGCCCACAGCCAGAGACAGGACTGGCTCCAAGTTTTTTGCCGCCCCAAGCAAAAACATTTTCCCACGCCCCCCTGGCCCCACTCCATTCCAACCCCTTCCCCAAATCCCTGGCCCCACCTCCTCCCCCGGGCGTGCCGCATTTTCCCTCCTACCTTTCCCTCCCAGGGGAGAAGCAGAGCAGCGGTGCACTCAGGGGAGGAGGCGGAGGTGAGCTTGGGGGTAGGGGAGTGGTTCCTCTGCCCCCCTCCCCGGTTACTTCCTGCGGCTCTTCCCGTGCCACCCACCGCCACAGCTCACCTCCGCTCTGCCTGCTCCCCTGAGCGCACTGCCGCCGCTCTGCTTCTCCCCTCTCCCTCCCAGGCTTGCCGCAAAATAACTGATTTGCCCAGCAAGCCTGGAAGGAAGGGGGGAGAAGCGGAGCAGCCATGTGCTCAGGGGAGTAGGTGGCAGTGGAGTGGAGGTAAGCTGGGGGAGGGAGTGGTTCCTCTGCCCCCCCCCCGCCACGGTTACTTCCTGTGGCCCTCCTCGTGCCCCCCACCACCGCATCTCCCCTCTGCTCAGGGCCAGCTCCTGGCTTTTTGCACCCCAAGTGCAAGAAAAAAAAAAAGGAACCAGAGTGCTATGAGTGCTGGTGCCTAGAGCTGGCCCTGGCCAAAGAGTCACGCTCATACGGACTTGATCAAGTTGAGAGGCACTCCCAAACTGCTCCTACTATATTAGTCTTCCACTAACCCAAGGACAAAGAGTTCTCAGGCTGTTTCTGGACCTCCTGTGTGCCAGGACTCAGCATTCCTTTTAAGCAACTGGGATGATCAAAAATGGGATGTATATAGTTATTACTGCACCTGTGGTTGTCATTGTCAGAGGAAATTATCAGGCTATTTTTTTTTTTCCAAATCAGGAGTGAGAGAGACCACTTAGCCCACTGGCAGAGACAAAGTCTTTCCCAAATAGCCAACACAGACTAAGACATTTTCAGGAACACAGGGTGTGTATAAAGGCTGGAGTTGGAAGGTGTCATTTTCTGCTTCAGTAGACATACCTGTTCTTGCTTTGATCGAGCTAGTGCACTAAAAATAGCAGTGTGAGCAGTGGGATGGTCTAGCTGCCCCGAGTACGAGCCCATCTGAAACCCTAGGTAAATATTCAGCTGGTGAGCCCCCCCAATGCCCACAGTGCCATGGCTACATTTTTATTTTTAGTTTGCTAACTTGATCAGAGCAAGCATAGATATGTCCCCTTGAGCAGGAAATTACACCTTCCAACTCCAGAGCAGACATACTCTTACTGACATACAGGAGCAGGTGACCAAAGCCATATCATGCTGGTGAGACTCTCTAGGGGTACAGGAACACATTCTTTATGCACCCAAATGTAATACGGGCTGTCCGACCTGTGAAATGGGCAATTATGTTTTTAAATAGAGTGAAGTCCTGTGTCTTGGATTCCCAGTTCTAATACACAATTAGTTCCGAAACAGCACCAGGCAGACTTTTGCTGTATTAGTCTGTAATTGATGGGAGGTGGGCGGAATCAAGAGAATGGTATTGCACACAAAGGGAGTCCCAGGTTCCACCTACCTTTGGACAATGTGTGTGATATTGATGTCTCTATCTGGATAGATCTAAGTTATGCCTCATTTAGCTCCATCAACAATTCTCCCTAGACTGCAATAGGTTCTAAAAATCACACATATACACACACGCCTTACTGTATAGCTTAGTAGTAAATCTTCCTATTAAGGGCTGGATCCTGCAACCTTTACTCAGGTAAGTAGCTCTTATTTGTTTAAGTGGTCTAGTCAAAGTCTCTGGGACTACTTAAGTGTAAAAGGCCTAATCACACAAATACAGGTTGCAGGATCATGCCCTGACTCAGACACTCTGCACTAGTGACATATGGTAGGACCTTATCTTATGCTCCTTAAAAGCCCATGGGGGGCCTTCAGTAGGCTTTGGGTCAGAACACACTCTAATCGTGCTGTCTAGGCATATACTTATATAACCCTTATCACATATAGTATCTGTGCACCCACAACCATTAATAGATTGTATCTTCAGATCATCCCTGTGAAATAGGGAAGTCTGATCCCCATTTTTACAGACAGGCACCTGAGGCACAGCACAGATTAAGTGATTTATTGGCCATTGGCAAAATTTTCAAATGGAAAACTGGATTTGCAACTAAACACAATTCTGTTTGTGAGAAGTATCTGTCATTGAAAAGGTGTCACAAGATATTTGCAGAGGGTGAGCTAATGCAATGGGCGCAAGGGACGGCAGATAGGACAGCTGTAGGTAGGAATCCAACTAAAAAGTATGTACCATTGGCTGTTTGGTAGAACGAATGTAAAGACTTTGGGGAAAAGGTTACAAAGTATATAAATAAAAATGAATACTAGAAAACCCCTAGCTATATGGACATAGGAATTACTATGAAACTGTGTAGGCCTTATTGTGTAGTCTTGCAACTCCCCGTCTTTCACATCAGATGAAGTGTTGGGTGTTGATATATTTAGAGATGAAATTACAAATGAATGGATAACTGAGCCATAAATAAAGCAAAGTGAAACCAAGCTATGTATCAAAGAAAGCTGTGATGAATGGCAGCCTTCCGTAGGCATGACTTAAACTGGGATGAAGAAAAATGAAAAGTGGTATTGAAGTACAATTAAGAGAGACCTGGTAGGGGAAAAATGTAGAAATCAAAATAAATTAAAAAAAACAAGATGTCAAGTTAACTGGAGAGTTCAATATACCAAGGCTAAATTCATCCTTGGTGTAACACACTGTCTTCCATGAAGCTATATCTGGAATGAAAGTGGCCTCTGGTATTTAATTATAGGCTGTTACAGCAGCATGAGATCTCATGGGAAATCTTGAAAGATACTGACAGGCATCAAATTAGCATTTGCCTCCACTGTACGTATAGTCTGATCAGAAATATTTCACATTTGCAAAAAAGTTAGTCTATATAAAGAAATATCTGTAAAAATAGCCATGGTACAAGAGAGCTAGCCAGCTGATCAGATTTTTCTTGAATAAGCAGCATCAAAGGGGTCTTACATATGCCTTCCATAGATTAACAATTGTGTTCATTATAGTAGTGCCTAGAGACCAGCTAAATTCAGGGTCCCACTGTACAAACACAGAGTAGTAGACAGTCCTCCTGCCAAAGAGTGTGGAGTGCTCTCAGCGCATCTTTCCAGGTGGCCATACCTCCAGGCGATCCCCAGTAAGGAGCAATGGCGAGGTGCTGGACCTCATCAGTGTTCGGGGGGAGGAAGCTGTCCAGTCCCAGCTGCGCTCCAGCTGTAGGAATTATGATACCTTCGGGCACATATCAAGGGCCATGATGGACAAGGGCTATGACTGGGATGCAGTGCAGTGTCAGGTTAAAGGAGCTGCGGAATGCCTATTGCAAAGCCTGCGAGGCAAACGGCCGCTCCAGTGCTGCCCTCGTGACTTGCAAATTCTACAAAGAGCTGGACGTGATACTTGGCTGCGATCCCACCTCCACTGCAACGACCACCATGGACGCTTCTGAGCCCAGCACAGCGGGGTGGAGGAGCGGGGAAGGAGGAAAGCACGAGCGATGGTGCTGAGGTGGGTAGCGACACCCCGGAATCCCTAGATGCATGCAGCCAGGAGCTCTTCTCGAGCCAGGAGGAAGGCAGCCAGTCATGGCGTCCTGTGCTTGGGGAAGGGCAAACAACAGAGGAGGTTCCTGGTAAGTGGTTTTCTTTTTGGGAAGGAAGTTTTTAAGTATGGGCTCTTTGGGTGAGGAGGGGGGGACACTGCTGCACACAGGCAAGCTGCATATGGGCTAGGGAGGAAGCCGCATTGTAGGAGAAGACCCTCTCTTGCTTTCCTGGTCACCATTGGCAGCGAGATATCTTCCAGGATGAACTCCTGTGGCGAATGTTGGGAGAGTGTTCAGTATAGGTGCCCCCGCGGCTGTTGGCTCTCCCCAAGGCACAGAAACCCAGAGGACAGTATGGCCATGAAACAATCAGTCCTCACGGACCTTGTGCTTACTCACCATTTCTGAGGCTCCCGTGGGTTATGTGCGCTCACTTTGGGACAGGCAAAGTATGTTTTTAGTGATTTCCCTCCTTAAGTGCAAGGGAATCATTGCTCTGTCTGGTGTGTACAATGCTGCCTCTGTTAAGTGTTGCATTTTGCCTGTATAGGTGCAACCTTGAGATCTCAGCCGTCATTCTTATCACTGGCCAACAGACTGAGAAGACTCTGGAAGAGGCTGTGTAAAAGCCAAGAAGACATGCTGCATGAAGTCATGCAGCAGTCTCTAAACGAGAATCGAAAGGCACAGAAGTGGAGGGAGAGCGAAAGGAGGATCTGCCAGGAAAACGCGATGTACTGGTGGCAAAGCACAGAACGGCTGATTAGCATAATGGAGTGCCAAGTGGACTTTATCCAGGCACTCGTTGCCATGCAGGCAGAAAACCCGGCAGAACTTGTCCCAAAACTCTTCCCCTTGTGCCTCCGTGTCCCCTCCAACCCACTTTCCCCAACTTCTGGGTTCTTACCACCCCCAGCTGCCTCCTACACCTGTAGCTTCACCACCCACCCACGAAAACTACAACCCTTATCCACTGCACTCAACCCCCCTCAACATGCCTTATAGCCATCCTGAAGTGCAGCACTCAGTGCACAGCACTCCAGACAGGATTCAAGAGTATGAAAGCAGGACATATTCAAGCCTGTGAATGAACCAGTTCCCACCCCACTCCCTTGCCCTTTTGATATTTCTGCGTTACTTTGTTTTTTCAATAAATGAATTTTCTTTTTTCTTTCCTTTTCAATAAATGGAGTTTTTTTACTTTGAAAACATACTTTATTAGTGCATAAAGCAAAATATATCTTAGCCCAGGAAAGCAACAAGCACTGCAAGTCAGTGTACCAAACGCAGCCACTGCATTTAACTCCCGTGCAGAGCACCAGACATTACTGATGACTTTCAGCCTCAAATTTCTCTGTCAAGACATCCATAATCCTTGCAGCCCCATGCTGGGCCCCTTTAATAGCCCTGCTCTCTGGCTGTGCAAATTCAGCCTCCAGGTGTTGAACCTCCAAGGCCCATACCTGAGTGAAGCTTTCACCTTTTCTTTCACAAATATTATGGAGGGTATAGCATGCGGATATAACCGCGGGGATGCTGTCTTCAGCTAAGTCCAGATTCCCATAAAGAGAGCATCTGTGGCTCTTCAAATGGCCAAAAGCACATCCCACAGTCATTCGGCACCAGCTCAGCCTGTAGCTGAACCGTTCCTGGCTGCTGTCCAGGCTTCTGTGTAGGGTTTTATGAGCCATGCCATTAAAGGGTAAGTGGGATCTCCAAGGATCACAATGGGCATTTCGACTTCCCCTACGGAGATCCTCTGGTCTGGGAAAAAAGTCCCAGCTTGCAGTTTCTTGGACAGACCAGTGTTCTGAAAGATGCGTGCGTCATGCACCCTTCTGGGCCAGCCTGCGTTAATGTCAATGACATGACCACGGTGACCCACAAGCGCCTGGAGAACTATGGAGAAATACCCCTTTCGGTTAACGTACTCAGAGGCTAGGTGAGCTGGTGCCAGAATAGGAATATGCATCCCATCTATCGCCCCTCCACAGTTAGGGAAACCCATTTTTTCAAAGCCAGCCACAATGTCATGCACGTTATCCAGAGTCACGGTTCTTCTGAGCAGGATGCGATTAATGGCCCTGCAAACTTGCATCAACACAATTCCAACCTTCGACTTTCCCACTCCAAACTGGTTAGCGACCGATCAGTAGCTTTCTGGAGTTGCCAACTTCCAGATTGCAATAGCCACCCACTTCTCCACTGGCAGGGCGGCTCTCAGTCTTGTGTCCTTGCACCGCAGGGTTAGGGCAAGCGCAGCAAACAGTCCCATGAAAGTGGCTTTTCTCATCCGAAAGTTCTGCAGCCACTGCTTGTCATCCCAGACTTGCAAGACGATGTGATCCCACCACTCAGTGCTTGTTTCCCAAGCCCAAAAGTGGCGTTCCACAGTGGAGAGCACGTCCATGAATGAGACAAGCAATTTCATGTTGTATGCATTACGCAACTCGATATTATCGTCAGACTCCACACTGTCACTTTGGATCTTAAGCAGTAAATCGACTGCCGAACAAGACAAGCTGGCGAGACTCATCAGCATGTTCCACAGCAGTTCAGGCTCCATTCCCGCAGACTGAAAGGAAAGACAAAGCACGCTCTGCACAGAAACCATTGAAAGATGGCACCAAATGTAGATGGAAACACAGGGATTGCTGGGATGCGAAGCAATGCATCACGGGATACTGGGACAGGATCCAGAATGTCCCGCACCCACTTCCCACAAGCCACAGCACCAGAATGGGAAGAGGTGCTCTGTGGGATAACTGCCCATAATGCATTGCTCCAAATGCCAGTTCAAGTGCTGTGAATGTGGCCAGGCCAGTGCGCATACAGCTGTCAGTGCGGACAGACTGAAGCGCTTTCCCTGATGCGCTCTCTGAAGGCTGATTTAACCCAAAGCGCTCTACATCTGCAAGTGTAGCATGGCCTATGTCTACATTACCGTGGTATGTTGACCTAAGTCGATGTAGTTTAGGTCAACTTACTCCGGTGTCTACACCACACTGGGTTGGCTGGAGACACTCTCCCGTCGACTTACCTTACTCTTTCATTCAGGATGGAGTACCGCAGTCAACTAGACCCACTAAATCAACCCCCGGTGCATTGCTCACCGTAGCATCGATCCGGCTGCAGTGTTGAGGGAGCCTGAGAGAGAGGGGATGAAATTACTGTTAACCTAGAGCAGGGGTGGGAAAACTTTTTGGCCCAAGGACTACATTTGGGTGGGAAAACTGTATGGAGGGCCAGGTAGGGAAGGCTGCTCCTCCCCAAACAGCCTGGACCCTGCCACCATCTGACTCCTCCCACTTCCCGCCCCTGACTGCCCCCCTCAGAACTGCCAACACATCCAACCTCCCCTGCTCCTTCTCCCCTAACTGCCCCCTCCCGGGGCCCCCTGTCCCTGGCACCTCACCCCCTATTCAACCCCCCCCCTGCTCCCAGTCCCCTAACTGCCCCGACTCCTATCCACGCCCCTGCCCCTTGACAGGTCCCCCAGGACCATGTGCGTATCCAACCCTCACTGTTCCCTGTCTCCTGACACCTAACCGCACCCCCACCCCAACAGGCCCTGCATGGGACTCCCACAGTTATCCAACACCCCCTGTCCCCTATCCTCTGACCTCTTCCCAGAAACCTCCGCCCCTTATTCAACCCCCTGGTCTCCTTACCATGCCACTCAGAGCAGCACGTCTGGCAGCTGCACTGCCTGACTGGAACTAGACATGCAGCCACACTGCTCCGCAGGAGCACACAACCCACCGCCCAGAACGCTACCCGCGCAGTGGCGTAACTGCAGCAGGGGGTGGGGAGAACAACGGGGGAGGGTACAGGGGCTAGCCTCCCCGGCCAGGAGCTCAAGGGCTGGGCAGAATGCACTCGTGGGCTGGATGTGGCCTGCGGGCCATAGTTTGCCCACCTCTGATCTAGAGGACCTTCACCAGCTCCTCCCTCTCATAGACTCATAGACTCATAGACTCATAGGTCAGAAGGGACCAATCTGATCATCTAGTCTGACCTCCTGCACAAGGCAGGCCACAGAACCCCACCCATCCAATTTTATAACAACCCCTATCCCAGGACCGAGTTATTGAAATCCTCAAAAATGGTTTGAAGACCTCAAGCTGCAGAGACACCACCAGCAAGCGACCTGTGCCCCACGCTGCAGGGGAAGGCGAAAAACCTCCAGGGCACCTGCCAATCCGCCCTGGAGGAAAATTCCTTCCCGACCCCAAATATGGCGATCAGCTAAACCCTGAGCATGTGGGCAGAGTCACCAGCTAGCACCCAAGAAGGAATTCTCCGCAGCAACTCAGTACCCATCGCATGCAACATCTCCCCGCAGACCATTGAGCAGACCTGTCTGGTGTAATTCAAGATCAATTGCCCAAATTAACGATCCTATCATAACATCCCCTCCATATACTTATCAAGCTTTGTCTTAAAGCCAGGAAAGTCTTTTGCCCTTACTACTTCCCTCGGAAGGCTATTCCAGAACTTCACTCCCCTAATGGTCAGAAACCTTCGTCTAATTTCAAGTCTAAACTTCCTAATATCCAGTTTATACCCATTCGTCCTCGTGGCTACATTGGTACTAAACTTAAATAATTCTCCCTCCCTGACGTTAACCCCCTTGATATATTTATATAGGGCGAGCATATCCCCCCTCAGCCTTCTTTTGGCCAGGCTAAACAAGCCAAGCTCTTTGAGTCTCCTTCATAAGGCAGTTTTTCCATTCCTCGGATCATCCTCGTAGCCCGTCTCTGAACCTGTTCCAGTTTGAATTCATCCTTCTTGAACATGGGACACCAGAACTGCACACAGTATTCCAGATGGGGTCTCACCAACGCCGTATACAACGGTACTAACACCTCCTTATCCTTGCAGGAAATACCTCGCCTGATGCATCCCAAAATCGCATTTGCTTTTTTAACAGCCGTATCACATTGGCGACTCATAGTCATCCTGCTATCAACCAGTACCCCAAGGTCCTTCTCTTCCTCCGTCACTTCCAACTGATGCGCCCCCAACGTATATCCAAAATTCTTATTATTAATTCCTAAATGCATGACCTTGCACTTTTCACTATTGTATTTCATCCTATTTCTATTACTCCAGTTTACAAGGTGGTTCAGATCTTCCTGAATAGTATCCCTGTCCTTCTCCGTGTTAGCAATACCCCCCAGCTTCGTGTCATCCGCAAACTTTATTAGCACATTCCCGCTCTTTGTGCCAAGGTCAGTAATAAAAAGGTTAAATAAGATCGGTCCCAAAACCGATCCTTGAGGGACTCCACTGGTGACCTCCTTCCAGTCCGACAGTTCACCTTTCAATACGACCCTCTGGAGTCTCCCCTTTAACCAGTTCCTTATCCACCTTACAACTTTCATATTCACTCCCAGCTTTTCCAATTTAACTAACAGCTCCGTGTGCGGAACCGTGTCGAACGCCTTACTGAAATCTAGGTAAATTATATCTACCGCATTTCCTTTATCTAAGTAATCCGTCACCTTCTCAAAGAAGGAGATCAGATTGCTTTGGCACGATCTACCTTTAGTAAATCCGTGTTGCAATTCGTCACAATTACCATTGACCTCTATGTCCTTAACTACTTTCTCCCTTAAAATTTTTTCCAAGACCTTACATACTACAGACGTCAAGCTAACAGGCCTATAATTACTCGGATCACTCTTATTCCCTTTCTTAAAAATAGGAACTACATTAGCAATCCTCCAGTCATACGGCACAACCCCCGAGTTTATCGATTGCTTAAAAATTCTCGCTAACGGGCTCGCAATTTCACGCGCCAGTTCCTTTAATATCCTCGGGTGGAGATTGTCCGGGCCCTCCGACTTCGTCCCATCGAGCTGTTCAAGTACGGCCTCTACCTCAGTTGCAGTAATATCCACTTCCATATCCACATTCCCGTTTATCATCCCTCCATCATCGCAAGGTTCCTCACTAGTCTTATTAAAAACTGAGGCAAAGTACTTGTTTAGATGTTGGGCCATGCCTAGGTTATCCTTAACCTCCATTCCATCCACAGTGTATAGCGGCCCCACTTCTTCTTTCTTTGTTTTCTTCTTATTTATGTGGCTGTAGAACCTTTTACTATTGGTTTTGATTCCCTTTGCAAGTTCCAGTTCAATGTGGCTTTTAGCCTTCCTCACTTTATCCCTACATGTTCTGACCTCAGCAAGGTAGCTTTCTTTACTGATCCTGCCTTCCTTCCACTCCCTGTAAGCTTTCTGCTTTTGTCTAATCCCCTCTCTGAGTTGCTTGCTCATCCAGTTTGGCCTACAACTCCTGCCCATGGTTCTTTTCCCCTTTCTCGGGATGCAGGCTTCCGACAGTCTCCGCAGCTGTGACTTAAAGTAATTCCAGGCCTCCTCCACATTTAAATCCACTAATTCCTCCGTCCAGTCCACTTCCCTAACTAATTTCCTTAACTCTTTAAAATTAGCCCTCGAGAAGTCAAAAACCCTAATCGCAGATCTACATTTGTTTATCCTTCCATCTAGTTTGAACTGAATCAGCTCATGATCACTCGAACCAAGGTTGTCCCCTACCACCATTTCTTCTACGAGGTCCTCACTGCTCACCAACACCAAGTCTAAAATGGCATCCCCTCTTGTAGGTGCTTCAACTACTTGATGAAGAAATCCATCCGCTATCACATCCAGAAAAATCTGACCCCTATTATTCGTGCAAGTACTCGTCCTCCAGTCTATATCCGGGAAGTTGAAGTCCCCCATAATCACACATTTCCCCTTTGTGTTTACTTCATTAAAGACATTAAAGAGGTCTCTATCCATATCCCAATCCGATCCCGATCTCTCCTCAGCAGCCACACATTAGGAACATAAGAGCTCCCTATGCTTGTCCTTTGTTCAACCCCCTGATGCTCCCCAAACACTGCTCCTTCTCACCGACTCCCTGCTCCTCCCTTCCCTCCTCATCCTTGAGCCTGATGAGCACTTTCCCAAAGCGTCTCTTCTTCAGGCTGCATTGTAGGTGAGGACCTCCCCAACAGCAGCAGTTCCTTTCCTGAAGAAGAGGCTCTGTGGGAAAGCATCCAGCCAAAGCAGCTGCTACTATGTCAGCAATCTTCATCCTTTTCCAAACAACAGGGTCTAAAACTAAAAACAAACATTGACATTCATATGTAGAATCCCTACATTGTGTGTCAGTTAAGGGGGGCTGCATGGAACTGGCAAGGTTCTGTCCTATAGCTGACTTTGTTTGGCCCATGAGAGAGGGTGGGGAGCAAGGAGACAGATGTCACTTGGTGCAAACCCTGAAACCAATGCAACTTAGATTTGCAGACAGACAGGTCTGAGTCTGCGACTGACAGAGTCCTTAACAGACCTTAGTGTATAGACCTTATGTCAGTGTTGCACAGCCAAAGCAGAGTGGACTGAAGGTTGGGCTATACGATTTGTTGGGCATGATGGTTGTGTTTGTTTGTGAAGTCTGTCTCTCTCTGGGAGGGGAGGAGTAAAGGGTATGTACTGTTAGATGCTTCAATTTACATTTCTTTGATTATCTAGTAGCTTAATTTTAGACAAATATCAAAATATTTGGCTGCTTTTCCAAGCCAAAGATCCAGACTTCTGGAGGTTCTCTCATCGATGGACACAAAAAACCTGCTTTGCTTTACCTACAGTAAATCCATAAGCTAAATAAAGGTTCTGGGAAGTTTTTCAATAGTCTGGCCCACCTCTGGTACCAGAGTCAGTAGTTTTCATAAAACGAGTAGGGGACCAAAAGTAAATGAAATCCAAAAATAAATTATTTTTTTTCCTGAAGCACCTTATGAATTAATAGCTACATTTATTTTCAGTGAAACAGCTCACACATGGAAAAAAAAATAAGAAAAAATGAGGGCACTTGCCTTTTAAAATAAAAGGAAAAGCTTTTTAAGGTGGAACACAGTAACGAGACACTGGAAAGACTTCATTAATCAGCAGAGTTTATAGTTTAGTAAAAAATGGAGCCAAATTTAGAGAAACCGGCCAACGGGGTGAGGGAGAGAGGTTGGGGGGGGGCGTGTGTGTGTGCATGTGTGTGTGCATGTGTTCCCTCTCATGCTCTAGTGATTACAAAGTACATTTTATCAGACTTCCCAAAGAGACTGATCACATTCCCTTTCTAGGTGGTACCAGAAACTGTAACCTGTGTTCGTCACAGTCTCCTACCCTCTCTAGCCCTCACATTGTTTCCAGATGGATTAAGAATTTAGGAGAAGGGTTGGAAGGGGAGTTTGGAAACAGGCCGAGTTTCTCATCTCCTACATTTGAAAAAAACATACATATTATTTGCCACTATTTACTCTGCAACAAAACTTAATGTCACAAATAATCTGAGGTTTACCCAGAAATCAGAGGAGGGATTGCAGAGACCTAGATTCAATTTTACGGTCTAGCCGTATTTTACAACTGAGTAGCTCTAATAGGCAGTATGTGTTATATAATAACAACACATATTACCTTTATACCATAAATCATTTACTGGGATTTCTTTCCTCAATTTTAAAATGTTATGGGCTAGATCCTCAGCTGTCAACTGAGATCAGCTCAGAGCAATTGAGTAGGTGGTGGGCAAAGGTTGCTGTAAGACATCTTTGCATTTCTTGAACATGGGGTTGGAGTTTGGCATAATTTAGAGAAATCTCTGGGCTGCTCTAAATTACACCCATTTTCCAATGGCCTCCAGGATCATTCCAGCAGCTGGAGATATCCTTGGCAAGGGTGTTGGGACACCCAGGCCATGCCTACTTTCTCCCGTACCCATATGCTGGGGGTTAGGAAGTGGTTAGTACAGAGCCACTATATCAGCTCTGTGCCACCCAGGGGCTCCTCTTTATACAAGTAAATCCTCTAGGAGCCCTTTAAACCAAAACTGCTGAAGCAAAATCTGGTTTTTAATGAGTTAACTTAAAATTAATGACAGCTTCAGTGTATTTTTTCCAAATAAGATGTTTGTATATGGAGCTAGTAATTTAAACTGTAGATTAGATGTTTAACATTGCAGGGAAACATGTATATAACTGACACCTGTTTTATACAAACTATTAGGTTCTATATACAAGTACAGTTACAATACAAATATTTGTTGGGATCCTAGTTTTCATTGCATAAATACTCTTGACTGGTGTAAGCTGCCTAGCTAGGCCAATTTGAAAATATTTTCAAATATCCCTGCAAGGCATATACATTTTGAAAACTCCATAGCAAACAGCAGCTTCCATATGAAGCACACAGACATAATGCTGTTTAAATAATATTAAAGATGTTGTACAAATTGACACATGCTCAGGAAATTCTAAGCTGAAGTTGATGATAAAACTTTAATGCATAGCCTGGGCAGGAGTTGTTAGATGTTAACACCCAACTCAACACCAGATACCCCTAGTCACTACAGCACAAGGATGGAGTGGCAGCTTTCCCTTTATATTTCCATTCGCCATTAAAGTTTGTGACACACCTTTAATCTTACATAAATATTGGCTATTTCTGTGTTAATTCCTGGCAGGTTTTTCCCTAATAACTGGTTGGTTGTTTATATGATGTTTTAATCTTGCAGAAGTCAATTCACCTTCTTTGAACTTTTGTTTTTAAATTGGTGCTTTAATGCCATAACTAACTGTTGTGGCTGAAGTCCTACTGTATTCATTCATTGTTTTCCCATTGGAGAATATTGCTGGGACTATTAATAGAACTATTTTTGGCAGCAAAAGCACCGTCCCATTTGCAGTGTGAGTGCATTATCATTGTATCATCTGCAAAGTCTGCAGGCAGGAGGTATTCTGACATTTCAGGATTGGAAAGAGAAATCTCACAATTCTACCCTAGCTCTGGGGATTGTTGAGAGGAGAGCAGGGACAAGATTGTCTCCAAATACAACACTCCTTTCAAAGGTTATGGTTATGGTCTGGTGATGAATGCCCTCCGGAAATTATTTCTTCACGATTAACAACAAAAATCACTGCTACTGAGAATTCTAAACTGTGGCCTGCTCCAGTTGCCCAGTCTAAACAGGGAGCACACAGGACTGGCGCCAGTGTTTTTGGCGCCCTAGGCGCACGGCCATTTCGCCGCCCCACACGCTGCTCCCGCATCTCCGGTGGACCTGCCACAGGCTCCGCTGGTCCCGCGGCTCCAGTGGAGCTGCCACAGACATGCCTGCGGGAGGTCCACCGGAGCCGCGGGACCAGCGGACCCTCCGCAGGCACGCCTGCAGCAGGTCAACGGAGCCACCTGCCGCCCCGCCCCAGCAACATGCTGCCCCCCAATAATCCTGGCGCCCTAGGCGATTGCCTAGGTCACCTAAATGGAAGCGCCGGCCCTGGGAGCACAACATAGAAAACCCTATCACCAGAACTGTGCCAAATTCATTGATGCCAATGATGACGCTAGCCAAACAAAGGATTGGATTCATTCCCCACATGGATGTAGGGGTACAAGTTGTATTACTTATACAATTGGTAACACCTGTGCAGAGGGGTGATTCCATCCCCGGTCGTTCTGCAAGCCTTAGGTACAAACTGTTCAAGGAACTTTTAGAGTTCAAGGAACACTACTAGCCTCTGTTCCTGCATGGACTTGTCATTGGCCTCATCCAATAGTTGAATCAGAGCAGGAAGCTAAGGGACAGATCAAATCACCACTGAAGTCAATGGAAAGGCTCCCATTTTTCTTAACTCTTCACTGTAATCTCTCCTTCTAGCAGCAGAAGGAAAGTCGCAGTCCTGCTTTTGTCTGGAGCAGAACAAAACTTAAGGCTGGTCCTGCACAAGTCTTTCTGGGTTATCCATGTCAGGTGCTGTCTCTATGCTAATTATTCTAAAGGCCAGGAGGGTGCTTTTGAATACTCAAAAATCTTTGTGTCTGGTTCTAGTTAGTTCAGCGAGCTCCATTACAATGTGTGTTGAGCTTGGCTTCCATTTCTCTCTGGAAGAGATGAAGACAATATTATTCCGCTACATTGTACATTTTTTTCTGATGTCTATCGAGAGCGGCAATTGCAATATATATTTCATGAGGTTCATTTCATTTCTTACCACTACCAGAAAAGGCAGACTAGTGTAGCATGAACAGGGAGTAGAGTAAAGTAAAGTAATGAGCTGTCAGGAAGTCAAGATTAGAGGCAATGCCCTGGCTGTCCAAAATCCTCAGCCATGCTCATGTCAGGAAAGCAAGCTGATACAGCTCAGCCTTTCTCAGGAATTCATATGTAGCCCTCAGAGCAAAACATCCATTCAAGTAAAGTGAATCACCTAATCCACTTGTGTTATACCTTCACTTTTCCAGACATATCAGAATTGAAAACATATTTATATATTTTCCTATTGAGCCAACTTTTTCTTTATTCCACTTTAAAAAAATAAGTGGAGCTTCCACAACTGTAGCGTTTAGCAAAAGAAATGACACAGTTGTACAAGAAATATGGTAGTTTAATGCATAATATATTGTATTCTGTGATATACTGCAAAGGAATTGAAAATGAAGCTTTAATGTAATATTTTGGGAAAAATAAAAATGTTCCTTTCAATTTAAAGTATTTTCCAAGAGGCATTAATGATTAACTGCTGGGTAAGATGGCTTAGTTATTTTGTATGCTTGTTAACAGCTGCAGAAGTGGCTGAATGGAGAATACTCAACCACACACTATCATGGGCTTTCTGCTGTCCTCGGATTAGGGGAAAAGAAAGAAACAATAATGATTCCCCAAGTGTTTTTGCCAGAATCATCAGGCTGGGGAGGATGAGGTACAATAGATTTTGTTCTGTCTGAAAATGACTGGAAAAGGATAAACATAGTACCTATTTTTAAAAAGGGGAGCAAAGAGGACTTGCGTAATTATAGACTAATCAGCCTAACTTTGATATTTGGAAAGATACTTGAACAAATTATTAAACAATGAATTTGTAAGCATTTAAAAGGCAATAGGGTTATAAGGAATAGTCAAACCAACCTAATTTCCTTCTTTGACAGTTACTGGCCTAGTGGAGGGAGGAAGCAATAGATATGATATATCTTGATTTTTTTATGGCTTTTGAGACAATCCTACCTGACATTCTCATAAGCAAACTAGGGGAAAGTGGTCTAGAAGAAATTACGATGCACAACTGAGTGAAAAACTATACTCAAAGAGGAGTTTATCAAGGGTTTGCTGTCAAACTGGGAGGACGTAGCTAGTGAGGTCCCACAGGGGGTTGTCCTTAGTCCAGCATTATTCAATTTTGGAGAGTGTGATTATAAAATTTGCGGATGACACCAAGTTGGGCAAGGACAGGATTAGAATTCAAAATGACCCTGTCAAATTGGTCTGAAATCAGCAAGATGACATTCAATAAAGACAAGTGCTAAGTACAATGCACAGCTAGAAAATGGGCAATAAAGTAGCTAGCCAGTAGTAGTACTACAGGAAAGGATCTGGGAGTTATAGTGGATCACAAATTGAAGGAGTCAACAATGTGATGCAGTTGTGAAAAAGAATAATATTCTGGAGTGAAGTAACAGGAAAGTCATATGTAAGATATGGGAGGTAATAGTCCTGCTCTGCTCAGCACTGTTGAGGCCTCAGCTGGAGTTCTATGTCCAATTCTGGAGGCCACGCTCTTGGAAAGATGTGGACAAGAATGATAAAAGGTTTAGAA
Organism: Gopherus flavomarginatus; assembly: GCF_025201925.1. Classification (NCBI taxonomy): domain Eukaryota; kingdom Metazoa; phylum Chordata; order Testudines; family Testudinidae; genus Gopherus; species Gopherus flavomarginatus. The sequence goes on from NC_066618.1 coordinate 259,376,264, forward strand.
AACCTGACCTATGAGGAAAGGTTAAAAAAACTGAGCATGTTTCATCTTAAGGAAAGTAGTCTGAGGGGGGAACCTGATAACAGTCTTCAAATATCTTAAGGGTTGTTATAAAGAGGTCAGTGATTAACTGTTCTCCATGTCCACTGAAGATAGGACAAAAAGTAATGGGCTTAATCTGCAGCAAGGGAGATTTATGCTAGATATTATGAAAAGTTTTCTAACTGTAAGGTAGTTGAGAGGTTGTGGAATCCCCACCATTGGAGGATTTTAAGAACAGGTTGGACAAAAATCTGTCCAGGCTTGTCTAGGTTTACTTGGTCCTGCCTCAGCACAGGAGGCTGGACTTGATGACCTTTCAAGGTCCTGTAATCCTACATTTCTAGGATTTTACACACTTTCTCTCAAATCTTCAGAGTTGATACAAGATCATCACATCATGACATGATTATGACATAACCTGATGGCATTCCACCACATCAAGGTCTTCAGTTCTGTTCACAATGCTGCAGTTGAGTGTAGCAATATGTACTGTTTTCTAGATAACCATGGGAGGTACAGGATACAGCCACAGAGCTCTTCTCAAGCCAGGAACAGACATGCTAGGATTCAAAACAGCAAGGTTTCTGTCTTAAATCAGGCTAACACTTTCCAAAATGATCATGTTCTTTATTGGCTAGTGTCCGTGTTTTTCCTAACCTGAGAGGATGTCTGTTATACTTATGATGTCTTCCTATACTGATACCATAGTAAAAGTAAGACAAATAGGAAAGCTGGGGGTCCAGATTTGAAATGCATTACAGTAAATATAGCTTCTTTACTGACTACTCACAAAGAGAAAATCCTGTTGCATAAGACGAGTATCATTTTTACAATGTAACTTTTCAGACTAGAGCCACACTTTGAGTGGGATTTCATGTTTATGGGTGTTCTCAGGAGCATATGGTGACTCATAATGAAAACTATTTAGCTTTAGAACAGCTTTACAGTCAGATGAGTTCCTTGAGATGAAAAACAGTGCTGCAGAACTTCAAGATGAGGACTTGTTAGGTTCTATATTACAAGAAGATATAATTCATCATCTTATATTCTAAGACCAACTACCATAATTTATATAAGGATTCTAATAGCTTTTTCAGATGATGTATTCAATTATTTTAAGTGCATAAACCATGTAAAGCTGGATTTTTATTTATGATATATGCCTTATATTTTCAAATCTATAACCGCAAAAGCTCATGGTTTCACAATAAATAATATAGCCAATGAATTTAGTCCCGTTCTGCTTATCGGATCTCCACAAGTAAACTTAATTTCCTCAAATGTATTCCTGATCCTCAAGCAGTCAAGTATTTGTTTTTGTAATTTTTTAACTCTGTAAATGATTCCAAGCAGTTCCCTCTAAATATTAATTATAATTTTGACTGGCCAGATCAATCATATTGTATTGTGTCAGTTTCCTGATAGGATATGTGTGTAAATGTGAATACACTGATGTGAATTTTGAAAATGGTAATTCATAAATACTTCTGTGCACTTTTGAAATCATTTTTTATGTGCATACACAAAACATGCATACACACTAGCACAGCCGTATTTGCACACTGGATTGTTGAAATTTCCCATACATATAAAACCGATGTATATTCAAATGTATATTTAAATACATAGTTACTTATAGCAGAGGTTCTCAAACTGCAGTCCATCTATCACTGGTGGTCCATAGAGCACTTGGTGATGATTTGTGGGAAGGAGGCAGATCACACATTCTACCCTTTGTTTCTACCTACTAAATTGCATTACAAGACAATTAAAAGCACATTAATATTCCTTTTCCATGTAAGCATTTGCTTTAGTTGTCACAGAGGTATTATGCCAGAGTCAGCTGGTGGAAAGGTGTTCACAAGACTCTCTATTAAGACATGATCTGCATGAAGAACAAATCTGAATCCCTGACTCACAGTATTTATAGTCACAAAGGCCTTTTTGCACATGACTTAAATTACTCCTAAAAACTCTTTCCTGCTGCATTGCCTACAAAAAAAAAGACTGTTTAGAGTCTAATTTTTAAAAAAGAACCACTTCTGATGTCCATGGGCCTACAATGAATACTTGCATATTCATATTTCTGTAACCCATGTCCTTAGCCCCTCACTGTCACTTGTCTATCAAGGCCATCAAGTGCCCAGTTCCAGCCCCTTTATTCACATTAAACTGAAATCTCCAGTCTGCTAAATCCACTTTGCACTGCACTTAAAGTGGTCACCGGAGGCCAGTGCAGAATTCTCACTGTTCAGGGGAATGCTCTGCTCATGAGAAGCTGGTATAGGTGGCTTTGCCATCTCCTGCACCAGCCAGCCACCCTGATGGAAGGGGAAAAAGGGGGCATGTCTGTGGGTGTGCTACTCCTGATCTTCCACTAGTAGGCATCCTGAATCAGGGAGCCACAACTGACATCCTGCAGCCCCTCTTTCCAGCACAGTGCTCATATCTGGCCAGAGACTGGGCAGAACAGTATTTGGATGTGTTAACAAGGTGCAGGATCAACCACAGCCAGTAGGATCCAGTAGTACTGCACGCTCATTTCACTGCAAACACAAAATCACTCTGTAGACTTTCACTTCTGGCAGCCAGCTGCCACTTCTTTCCAATGGCTTAGGTGTTTTTACTTATAAACTAAGGAAATATCACTGTTGTATTTCCAAGACCCTATGCCAATTTCTTTATAATGGTTGAATTCTTTCTAGTACAGAATAACAAATTCCTTTACTTAAACATCTAAAATGGTATTGACCATAGAAAGAATATAATTTTAAAGACTTGCCAAAATTGAGATACATTATCAGATACATTATCCAAGTCCAAAGTAGATTTTTTTTTAAATGAAGGGTTTTATTCTGTAGTAAAAATCACAAGCCTCCTTCACAAAAAAACAGATTTAGAAATGAGCCAGCATGGGATCAGAACTCCAATGCTGAGAATCTCAGACAATGTCAAAGAGGAGCATAGCTTTTTGCCACAGCTACCAATTATTTGTCTTTTTAGTTTATTTCTCTAGCCTCCCCTCCCCACCATATCATCCACAGTGATATCCCTCACATTGGCGGGGGTCACAAAATTACTGCAGGCATGTTAAATCTGTTTTCCCCTTTTATGAAGTACGTTGTTTGCCAAATATAAGCTAAGAGGGTATTTTCATGACAAGGAGATTACTATGGAAGTAGTGGCATGATCCACACTATAGTGTTATTATGTCCATTTGACCACACCCGTGTTCCTCGATACTTTCATGCTCACTATAAATCCTAATTTAAATATGTTTACATCCCTTCTGCTTGCACTGATAACACAATTTATTTGGTTCGGCATGTAGGAGGCTCTTATTTCAATCATAAATCCTCATGGCCACTGATCACATTGTGGCTGCATTAAAGGGAGATTATGGTCAGAAGAGGAACTATAAAAATGTACCTTTTTAGGGAACATTTCTGCATCCTCTGAGTCATACCCTCTTAGTCATGAAAATAAAAAGTATTGATAGGCTTAAACCCAGCAGGGCAGTACAGCTGTAGTGGAGCAAGCTGTGTTCTGTACTGCCTTGTGTATCATCAACAAAATTATCAGGTAAGCTCTGGTTCCAGACTCTCTATTCTCATCAACGAAGTATGATGTAAGAACTGCTCAAACAGTGATTAGGAGAAACTGGCAGTTAAAATGTTTTGACTTGAGCATTTTGAGTAAATTGGAGATGAAAATCACCAAAGGGGAATAAATATAGACTATCAGGCCGTCATTTTTAACAGGGTCACTTTTCTGACCAGAACCACACAGAACCCTTTAAAGCTGATTATCAGCTTGGCAGTGCACCAACATTCCTCCTTCCCAGGCACAGCCTCCACCTCACTCATCCCACTAAGCCGCTAGTGGGAACAGCAACACATAAACCACCCTACTTCTTCTGGACTTTTGAATCCAAACTTAGCAATTGGTGCAGAAAGTGAACCAAACACCTTTCAGTTCACAAGCATTCTGGGTCAGCAAACTTCCTGCCTTTGAAGAACAGAATACCATGGCTGCCTACTGGAGCAGTAAATACCTACAGGAAGTCAACTGAGTCATGCAAAATAAAGTTGATCATTAATGGTGGGCTACAAAGCAAAGGCAGGACATCCTTATCAGTGCTAAATAACTACATGCAAATAGCACAGTAGGGTTGTGATTAGAGCTGGGAGAAAATTTTTGGTTGAAAGTTATTTTTGCTGAAAAATGATTCAGTCAACTGAAACATTTTACCAAGTTGTGTTGAATTTGCTGAACAGTTACATTTGAAAATAAACTAAATTTTTTTTGGAAAACATTGAAATGCTTCATTTTGTCACTTTCAAAACCAAACATTTCAGTGTTTCACTTTGAAATGTCCATTTTTTAAATTTACTTCACTTTTTTATTATCTCTGTGCCTCGTGGTGTTATGAGAACTAACTAATTGATTATTGGTGCTATACATAAGCAAAGTATTAATAATTAATCAAAATTCCCAGGGCCAATTTTCACAGTTGGTCTCTGGAATTCTGCTCACTAGTTTTTATGTACTCCAACCACTCATTTGTGTCCATGTTTGTGCTAGAGATGGACTCAAAGCACAATCCTGGATCTGAAAAAAGAAGTTCTGATCCAAGCATTGACCAGAACTTTGCAGTTGTCCCCTAACGAGCCAAGAGAAAATCATAGACCCAACCACTGTCTAATTTTGGGAGAGTTCGGTTTGGGCTCTAGGTCTAAATCCACATTTTGCAACTCAGGCCTAGCTCTTCATTTAAATCTTCAAATGAGAGGTTCAGGTACCATTGCAATGATGGCCCTTTGTTTGGTGGAAAAGAAAGAGGCTTCCTCCAGCATAACTTCTGCTCATTTAACCAAACATACCATGAAGCCACAAGGCCTATCAAAAATGAACACAAGAGATTTCTCAGCAAGAGACACCTGTGGGTATAGCTACAGCGCATCTGGGAACATACCTCTCATGCCAGGCAGACAGACTCGTGGTAGCTCCGCTCAAGCTACCATGCTAAAAATAGCAGTGTGGACATCATGGCATTGGTTGAGATTTGGACTAGCCCCTGGAGTTCTGGCCCATTGTCTCAGAGCTTAGGTAGCTAGCTCAAGCATCTGCTTCTGCCACAACATTTACACTTCTATTTTTAGAGTGTTAGCTCCACTCAATCTAGTGCAAGTCTGTCTACCTGGGCTGGGAGGCTTGCTCCTAGCTGCAGTGTAGGCTTATCCTGTAGGGGAAATGTAATTGTCTATGGAGTGGAGCAACAGTGAGATATTGGCATATGAATGGAATAAATTATGGCCATTTACAAAGAGCATTAAAGCCTCACACTCAGTATCAAAGCCCAACAAACTATGTATCAATTAATAAGGACTCAACTCTCTCTGTGTAGATTACCAGTAAATTACCAGGAAGCAAATCAGTAATTATATGGGCTTGAAAACATTTTCTCTCTTCCTACCCAGGAAAAAAAATTGAGCTGAGTTGTTCACTTGGCACCAACAACTCCAGTTTTTAAGCTGCATTATCAGACACCTGGCACTAAAACTACTAATAGCATAAAAATGTATGAAGGAAGAGGCTAATATGAAGCCACAAGCAGCAATGTGTGGTGGTGTTCTCATGCTGAATGCTTTGTGAGAAGAGCTGAGCAAATAATTAATTCACTGTGAATAATTTAGTCAACAAATTTCCTTTATTTTCCTCTGCAAATTGCTCTTTGATGGCTGATGTTTTCCTCGAAATGGTGTTGTTGGAAATAGTTTTCACAAAGTTTTCAACAAATAATGTGTGTTCTGTCGGTTACACACAAACAGTTTGTTGTGAGCGTTCAGTATTTGAGATACAAGATGATTTGGTTAATTTTAATAGGGTATTTCCATTATGGTTGGATGAATAAAACTTACAGAATCAGGTTTCTGGGGTAAATACGCAAGTTTATGTAGGCAGCATTCATTTTTGAGTGACTATTTCCCAATATTCATTTAAAATTTGTGTATCTGCAAAAAATTTCTGTTGTACTAAACTCAGTGGCCCCATTCTCAGGTCTAGATAAGCTCTGTTTGGCACAAGGCCCACATGTGTGGGTGTGGATGTGGATGTGGGCAGTCAGGGAGGGTGCAAAAATGGCTTCAAGCCACCTTCCATGCTTTTTTGATCTCCAGAGCAGCCGAGGGCCACTTTGGTCACCAGTGTACCTTAGAACAGCCTTGAGGCTGCTCAAAAGCTACACCACTGCTGCGAGCTGGGGGTGTGATGGCCCCTGCTTGTGTACACATACTTGCGCTAGTTCTCAGTGAGGTAGCATGAGTATCAATTACAGTGGAGCTGTGGTAGCATGGACATTTCCAGTAGAGGTATGGCTGAGCCAAACTTGCCTGAAACCAGTGAGTATGTACTTGGCACGGCTCAGCTATGATCCTGATGCCACAGCCCATGCTACTGTGGCTACACTGCTATTCATACTCCTGCATATATGAACAGGGAAACCAAACCCCTAGCTTGTAGTGTAGACATAGCCTACATTACACCAGTTTGTAACAGCCCTCCCAGGGCGATTACCCAGGCCAGGGATTACCAAAGCCTGGTTTATTTCTGCTGTGCCCTCACCCCTTCCTGTACTGAGGAAGCTCGGATGTAGTAGCATAGATCCAGCTAAACCAGCCCTATACCAGCCACAGATTATTCCACTGCATGGGAGATCTCAGCTGTACAAGGAAGGCAACTTTATAGAGCAGTGCAAAGGAGCCATACATTGGGACGAGAGCAGGCTTCTTAGTTGGAATCCCTGTGGAAGAAGAATACACAAGGGGAGTAAACACAGTCAAAGTGAATTTGAATAAAATTTTAGACATTTTTTGCACCAATTGCCAAGCTCTATCTGTAAGAAATAAGACCAAAACAAAATAGAACTACACTATTTGCAGATGTGTTAACTTCCTACATTCACCACATGACTGGAGAATGTCGTATGCAACAGCTTCCCCCTGTAAACTAGGGGCCCCAGCCTGCAAGTGCTGAGCACCTCTTTCTACTTCACTGGAGTTGTAGGGCCCTCAGCACCTCAGAGGAGAGACTCTCTACCTTGCAGGACAGGGCTCTAACTCGATATTGTCATTGCTTAATTTGTAATGAAAGAGGTTCTGGGGCTCAGGCAATTTTATTTTACTGATGTGCCATGCCTAGAAGTGCCCAGGGCTAAGCCCTGGCAAGCTCTGGCACAAATTAAGCACTGCATATTGTCACATTTGTGTCAGCAGTCCAGTGATGTGGACTTTTCATTGGCTAGTCACTCTCAGACTTCTGGCTATGCCATGTTAACATGCCTTACTAATTGTTTATCCCAGAAATTTTTTGGTGAGCTGGTTTTCACTCCTTCAAAACCAACGAAGACTGAAGAGTCACTCCCTGGCTTTTATTATTAGACAAATAAAATGACACCTACAGCAACATTCAGTTACTAGTGGAAAAATAGGTAATGTAGGGCCCAATTAAGCTCCCCTATTGACTTCCATGGGAGCAGGGTCAGACCTACATTTTAACATAAAAACTACACATGTTCTTTCTTAAATTGATGATCTATTTTAGTAGGTGCCCTTCTCCACACATCTTCCCCCTACAAACATTCTGTTTGGAGGACACAACAGCACAGTAGAAACCAATTAATAAGGATATATTTAAAAGCTAGAGCTTTATAAAAATACATCTTTACATTAAAGGCTCCAGTTCAACACTGCACTTTTGGTGTCACATTGTCCTTACGGAGTAAGAGGTTGGCATCTTTTGTATTATATATGAAGAGTAAATCACCTAGGGCCCATATCTGCATGGTGCTGAGTGCTCTCAACTCCTGTTGACCTTCTTTTGGGAGCAGAGTGTGCTGTGTGCCTTTGCATGATGAGACCCATAAACTAGTCTTAGCAGTGGAAAAATACAGGGTTCCTACTGCCCTTCATGGCAAAACTCCCAGTGACTTCAATAAGAGCAGGATTTGGTGCACGGCATACAATGCATGCTTTCACTGAGAAAAGGATGGGACCCCTGCTGCCGTTTTCCCCAGCCGCCACCTCCCACGAACACACTGCAGTAGCCTGCCTCTCAACCATGAAATGTCTGGCAAAGCCTACTAAAATAACAGGAGATGTTTAATGGCCTGTGTGGAATGGTTTAATTTTTTACTTGTGAGAAATGCAAAAATCAAACATTTTGTGAGTTTGAAAAATCCTGACTCACTCCTTGAGATGTGAAATGAATGCATTAGGTCTTGTATTCAGCACATAATTATGTGAAAAGCTTTGGGAAGCAAACTTAGACTGTTTTTGTTCTATCTCCTTCACCCTAACATAGAGCAGCTTGCTCTAAAGCCATCAGAATTCTGTCAACTTTATCAGAGAAGTGAAGTCATCACAATTGGATTTTAAACTAACTCTCAGCTTATAGGTTTCAGAGTAGCAGCCGTGTTAGTCTGTATCCGCAAAAGAACAGGAGTACTTGTGGCACCTTAGAGACTAAAATTTATTTCAGCATAAGCTTTCATGAGCTGCAGCTCACTTCTTCGGATGTATAGAATGATGTGTTCCATTCTACGCATCTGAAGAAACGAGCTGCAGCTCACGAAAGCTTATGCTGAAATAAATTTGTTAGTCTCTCAGCTTATAGTAGACTTCAGATTTATTTTCAGAGCAGTCAATATATGAGAGAACTTTTGCCAAAAAAAATCATGAAAATTGTTCCCTTTTTTTTTTAAAATATGGCTTTTTTTCATTCAGCGGTGTAATTGGCTGAAAAATAAGATTTTGGGGGTAAAAGTTTGTCTTTTTTATTGTTGAAAAAAATCAGAATTTGACATTTTTTGACCAGCTGTATTTATTCCTAATCTGTTCATCACTAGAGCAGTCAGATAGAGCAGAAAAGTATTCAAGAATATTTGTTTGAATAAAAACTACAAATTGACAGCAGTATTATTCATGACCTCTTTTAGTGGCCTCCACAAACACTTGTGTCCGCTAAAATTTTTATGGAAACAGAAACTTGCAAAAACTGATGGGAATGTGGATATGTGAAAGGATTCTCACCAGAAGTATTTGTGTAGCCACCTTTAAAGCTCTTTGTGGGTTTGTGAGTCAACCAATCAGAGAGCAGAAACACTGTTATGTGACTTGAGTGAATAATCACACAGCACAAATAGCTAAATGCTGCTCTCAGTTTAACTGGTATAACTCTAAAGTAACTCCACTGGTTTTAATGCATTTAGCAGTGAACATGAGAGCCCAGTCTCACATGAGATCTTTATGGTTTAACTATTCTTTATCTACATTGGCTTTTCTTGAGAAATGTTTTTGATAAAAAGCTATTTTTTCTCTGTTTTAGAAAATTGGCAAGAATGAATTAATCCTTCTAATTACATGGCTGGAAATAATTTAACGGAAATTTTAATGAAATTACACCAGAGAAAATTATTGAGGTATTATAGGGCTAAAATCAGCCACCACAGAGAGCCAATGAATACAATGGAAATGATTATTATGATGCCTGCAGGCCAGGTGTTACCTCTTGCCCAGGCTGCAGGCATTAGCTAAGAACTGACATTCTTGTAGCTGGAGACCAGATCAGGTCACCTGTATGTTAGTTTTGAGCAAAATACTTAGTCTTATAAGAATGTATTTAGTGTTTAGACTCTGTGAAATGCTTGTGAGTGGCTGCATGCATTAATCTCACTTGTAACGTCTGTATTCCAGCCTATAAGAAAACATGTAAGTTTTCCTTTTTAATTTTGAAAACATTTGCTCTGGACCAAGGCCGGCTCCAGGGTTTTTGCTGCCCCCAAGCAGCGGGGGAAAAAAAAACCCACGATCGTGGTTGGTGGCAATTTGCCGCTTTTTTCTTTGGCGGCAGGTCCTTCCCTCCAGGAGGGACCAAGGGACCCACCGCCAAATTGCCACCGAAGACCCCAACCTGCTGCCCCTTCCCCTTGGCCACCCCAAGCACCTGCTTGCTGAACTGGTGCCTGGAGCCCGCCCTGCTCTGGATTTGTGAACTCAGGCAGAGTAATCATCCCTCTCCCTCCTCTGCCCATCCAGAAGAACTATCAAAATCTGATGGGTCATCAAGAATCGTGGCAATACAAAGGATTGTTTAATGGCCCTATCGCATCTCTCTGCAAGGAAACTCATCCTGTGGGCTTGGAAGCTGAATGAAGGAAATAAAACAAAGCATCAGGAAAATTTTCCATCTTTTTGGTGGTTTGAACTCTGAAGTGCCAGAGACTCTAAACGGAAGCCAGATTCCCCAGGGGCTGCCTCCTGGAGCTGCCCTGAAAGACACTTTGAATTGACAATGAGATGTCCTTGTGGCACCTTAGAGACTAACATTTAATTATTAGTCTCTAAGGTGCCACAAGGACTCCTCATTGTTTTTGCTGATACAGACTAACATGGCTACCACTCTGAAACCGTTGAATTGACAGATAACTACAACTCTTTCACTCTTAGGATTTAGATAATAACTCATTTGTGTGTACGTTTGGTTGCTTTAACCTGTAAATAACTCCCTAATTGCTTTTTCCTCATCAATAAACCTCTAGATAGTTTATTACAGGATTGGCTACAGGCGTTGTCTTTGGCATAGGATCTAGGGAACCAATTGACCTGGGCTAAGTGACTGGCCTCTTGGGACTGGAAGCAATCTGAATGTGGAGTGATTTTTGGTGAAAGTAATCATTTACCACTAAATCCAGTTTGTCTGGGTGGCAAGATAGATTGGAGGATAAGAGGACTGTCAGTGACTCCAAGGTAAGACTGTTATAGTGGTCCAGGAGATCACATTTGTTACTGACTTGGTGAAATCTAGTTATAGCACACACCACCAGTTTGAGGAGCCTGTCATGTTTTTGACCGTCTGCCCTGAGGTAGGCACTCTCAGTCATGAACCACTCCAGACACCGTGACAATTGTATCAACAAATGTTGTTATTTACAACTTTGAAATAAGCCATTAATATGTACTGAATTTAGGTCTCTTGCATAGCAGTGACCAGTGCTACAGCTAGGCCACTAGGCAAGCCAGAGCTGTTACGTTTTTAATTAGGGGTTGGAGAATTAATTCCATGTGAAAATGCTGCATCTAAGTCTATCATTACAGCTCAGAAAGAAATGAAGCTAGGTCTCCCCTTCCATACAATGCAGCCATTAGGAGAGTCACCCAGGTGTTCTCGTGTGTTGCCTCCTTAAATAAGTTTGTCCTTTTTAGATCACTTTAACAGGGCTGGTATCTAGTGTTGGTCAATTGTTGCTAACAGTTTAACTGTGCAAAAGACATGCTATTAGCCCACATATCTGTAATTGACCTCCTGGACGACCCACAAAATTCTCAGCTGCATGTGAAAAGGGAATCAGGCTGAGCAGGTATTTAACTTCCAAAGAGCCAGGATATTGTTTTGATTGGAATGCAAAATGGGCAAAAATCACTCTCAAACAATTGTAATGGCAGCAGTTTCCCAGCAAATCCACCCCGTTCATACGTGTCAAATGCTTCTGCCCAAGTTTATCCTTGGGGTAAATCCCCTGAGTTACCCCAAGGAGGAATTTGGCCCTCTGTGATCACACCTGCTCATCTTCAGCATGAGGACTAAACTGAGCCATTTTGACAAACTGTGTTGAAATGCTGTTCCACAAAACAAATACTACCAAACAGTGAAAAACAAAAAACTTCTCACCATTATATGTGGCCACAGAGAAGAGGATTAGTTTGGAGTTGCTGCCTTAATACTGTCTGACTATAGGGGATGATGAGATGTCAGGTTTGGGAGTAAGGTGCTTTGAGTAGCTTTACATTAGTTTGAGGGAATAGCATTAATACGATTTCTAGGCTGTTTTCAAATGAGGAGCACTCTCAAAATTCCAAGTCATAAAACTTCCCTGTGAGACCTGGAGGAACATGCTTTCCTTGGGCCCTTTTAGTCCACACACTTTGCAGGTTGTACACATGTTCCTAATTTTAGAGGCTGAGATATTTTCTATGCGTTCAGTTCTGTCATTTAAGCACAACCCTGCGGTGGGAGTGCTGCATAGCCTGGGGAGGAACTATGGCAGGAAATCAGAGGCTGAATTCCTGCCAGAGATTCCTGAAACACAGGGGAGATTGCTTACTGATCTACCCTTTCAGGGGCTGCAACGTACTCACCTGGTCAGCTGCACTAGCTGGTTCATGAAAGGGTCAAAGGCATGGCCTCTCTCTCCCCTCAGAGTGTCATGCTCCAAGGAGCACCCAGAGGTATGTGATCTTGAGATCACAGATGTTTGTCTGCATTAGATCTTTGAATTCGCTCATCCCCTTACCCAGCTGGGAAACAGCCAGGCACAATTTGGCCCTACATTATTTATATGTGTTTCCTGCACTGGCCCCTGACCTTCATGTTGAAAAGAGACTGTGTTGTGATTCACCAAACACTGCTATAGAAAGTTACAAAATAGAATTCTGCAATAGCTACTTGCAGAAGTTACAATCTTTCAATCCATTTATTAAAGTGCTTGCAATTCCCATTTCAAGGTAGGGGAAACAATAATAAATATTGAACTGAAAAAGTTGGACTCTATTAAATAAAAAGTTAGGAAACTCAGTGCACAGTATTGGCAATTGCATCGCCTGTTTTCTTTATCATCCCTGAATAGGCTGCTCATGTAACAAAACGTTGCCAAGCGCTACCACTTTAGACATTCTGTATTCTCAGACAGGGGTGGCAGCAAATTCCAACTGCATCCACTCAAGTGACCCTGGAGAATTGTTACATGCAAGGGCAACTGAGTCACATGAATCTGACATTATCTATCTTCCCATTTCAATGGTTAAACATATATCCCTAGGAGACTGGAAGGCTACCAACTCTAGCAGGTGTTTTTATCTCTACTTTATAAGTGGTCATCGATTAATGAATAATGATTTCACTTAATAAAGCTTCCTTTCGAGGAACAAAATGGATCTGACAATGTTACATCAAGTCTCATATCCTGTTTCTGAATGCTTGAAGAAGGTGTAAAGCCCCCATAAAGAGCAATAATGCCATAACATTCCTCTGGTGGAAGTCTTTTCCTAACCCCAGGCAGTTAGTGGTTGGCTCATGGCCTGAATCATGAGACCAGGCTGAGCAGGATTATGAGATAGGGCCGGGTGAACATTTCTGCAACTATTCACTCAAATAAGAAGCTGAATTCACTTTGGCTGTGTTCATGCCCCTCTTCAGACGCTCCAACTAATGAGTTGTAGGCATAGATTAAGGAATAGTCACATAGCATGAATACTGATCCTGTAAACAAGTGCATTCATTCTGAAAACCCAGTTCTAAGATTTACACTCCTCCAATCAATGTAAAGGAATAATACTATGAAACCTATGGGTTCAATCAAAACTAATCAGCGTAACTCAGATTTTGAATACTGACTACTTGTAACAATTGCTTGCAGTCTATAAACCACCAATTATTCACAAAAATCATTTTGTGAATCATTCTGAATAATGAGAATATTTGAGAACATTTAAACAGGTGCTTTGCACATAGAAACTAAATTCTTCAAAGCTATTATTCATTGGGTTCCACTAAGAAACAACTCCTGTTTTTTCTGACCATTTTTAGACAAACTTACATATGGGGCTTTGTCAGAAAATTCCAAATTATGTTGAAATGGAATGTAGCAAAAAGATAAAGTAGTTGATGCTCATAGTTGGCTGACATACTTGTCATGACATGAACCTATATAAATGTAATCAGTGACACGCTGAGTTCCAGACCAATATCTTTCTTCAGAGTTGACCAGTATGCTAATCAAAACACTCTGCAAGCATGCCAGTTTGTATCTGACTATTTCAGCATACTCCACGTTTTAATACATGCTTACAACTTCCCTAGGCAAGTCAGGCTGAGGAGACAGAGAAACAGCAGCAGCAAGTTCTACTGGGAAGTGAATCAGCTCTAAGGTGGGTTGGTCAACATTCTACAAGCAAGCAGAAGATAGTGTTCTCACAAGCAGGGGCCTGATTTTCCATTACCCTGAATGACTGTTTTACACCCACACTGCACATGGTGCCGGGCAATGGAGAATCAGACACAGGAGTGAAAACAGGATACATAACTGAAACATTGAATCTATCTCCCCTTGTAAGTATTCTCACACTTCTTATCAAACTGTCTATACTGGGCTATCTTGATTATCACTTCAAAAGTTTTTTTTCTTACTTAATTGGCCTCTCAGAGTTGGTAAGACAACTCCCACCTTTTCATACTCTCTGTATAGGTATATATATCTCCTCAATATATGTTCCATTCCATGCATCCGAAGAAGTGGGCTGTAGCCCACGAAAGCTTGTGCTCAAATAAATTTGTTAGCCTCTAAGGTGCCACAAGTACTCCTGTTCTTTTTGCAGAAACTGGCTAGTGCAAAGACTGTAAAAGGAGAACCTAGTATCTACTTTGGTACTGTAAGTACAGTTGTTAGTTGAGATGGAACAAAACTGAATCCTTTTATCAGAAACTCTCGCTGCATCTCTCAAATTCCAAATCTGGTGGTTCAGATAAAATGGAAACTGGGTCTAAACCCTGCTTGGTTTTGCAAACCTAAAACAGCTGTGCCAAACCCACCAGCAGGGCCGGTGCTTCCATTTAGGTGACCTAGGTGGTCACCTAAGGATTTGGGGGGGTGGCATTTTGCCACCCTCAGCAGCAATTCGGTGGCGGGGGGTCCTTCCGCGCTCCAGGTCTTTGGCGGCAATTCTGCGGCGGGTCCTTCACTCGCTCCGGGACCTGCCGCTGAAGTGCCCCGAAAACCAGGAGCGCGGAAGGACCTCCCCCACCACAGAATTGCTGCCAATGACCAGGAGCGCGGAAGGACCCCCCGCCTAGGGCACCTGTAATGTTGTGCGGCCAGGGCTCGACCCTCACTGAGGGGGGAGGGGAGCCACATTGGCCTGCTACACATAGTTGTGTCCTGCCCTATTCTTCAGGGCTGAGCAACACTGCACAGTCGCTTGGGGGCTCCGGCCTTCTGCTGCAAGGCTGAGCACCGACACACCGAGATAGTGAGGGCTCAGGCCCTCTGCTGCAGGCTGAGCAACAATACAAGTCAAAAGGGGCCCAGCCCTCGGTTCGGGCGGGGCGGCAAACACAGACTAATCTAAGTGGCCTTCTCAAGCCAGGGGGAGGAGGAGTCTGCCACCCTTGAGAAGGTGGGAGGGGGAACGCAGGCCCTCCCACTCCACTGCATTCCAGCCCGGGGCCCTAGTAGCGGCTATCACCGCTAACGGTAAGTGGGGTTCCTGACTGCAGCACACTGACATCGGTTCCGGTGCGTCTGCAGCCTGACTGGGGTCAGCTGCCCCTGGGCTACTTCCAATTTCCCCCTCCGGGCCTACCTGGTCCGTGGTGCCAGCTCCCGGGAAGTCCAGTAGCATGGGCTCCTCCTGGCCGGGGCTGGGTGGTAGGTCCAGCAGCTCATCCAGGAAGTCCGGCCAGGCTTGCTCTGGGGGTTCCTCGGGTTAACAGCAGGGACAGGGCAGCTCCGGCAGCTCCTCCTCATAGCGGGCGCGGGGAAGCTCTGGGGGTTCCTCCCAGTAAAGGTGGCAGGGAGGTTCCGGCCAGTCAGGGCAACTGCCCTGGGCCCCAGCGGCTTCCCAGTCACGAGATCCCTCTAGCAGATCTGCTCCCGACAGTGGCTGGGCTCCAACTGAGTTCTGATGGCAGGCTTTTATACGTCCGGGTCGCCGCCTGACCCTTTGAGGGGCGGGCTCACTGCTCGGTAGCCCTGCCCCCTTAGGTGTCCGGTGGGGCTCGACCCTCTCTGAGGGTGGAGGGGAGCCACACCGCCTTGCTACACGTCCCCCCTCCTCAAGTCTGGCTTCCGCTCGTCGGGACCAGGCGTTTCCATCTCCCCGAGGCGGGATAGGAAGTCTGCATTGGCATGGTCCTTACCTGCCTAATGCTGAATGGTAAACGCATAGGGCTGCAAGGCCAAGTACCAGCGCATGAGATGGGCATTGTTGTTCTTCATGTACATTAACCATTGGAGGGGGCCATGGTCCACGACGAGTGTAAATGGGGTGCCCAGGAGGAAAAACTGGAGGGCATCGCAGGCTCATTTCACTGTGAGGACTTCCTTTTCGATTACAGTATAATTCTGCTCCAGGGGGAATAGTTTCCAGCTCAGGTACAGCACCGGGTGATCTTTTCCTTCCACTTCCTGGGATAGGACCGCCCCTACGCCCACCTCAGATGCATCCGTTTGGAGGATGAACCTTTTGCTGTAATCCAGGCTATACAGGACCGGTTCCTGACACAGACAGCCCTGGAGCATCCTGAAGGCAGCTTCGCATTCGGGGGTCCACTGCACCTGTCGGGGGCTATTCTTGGTTAGCAGACTGGTTAGGGGTGCTGCGATAGACACAAACTGCAGGATGAACCGCCGGTAATACCCCACGAGGCCCAGGAATTGCCGCACCTGGCGTTTCGTCGTTGGGCATTCCGCTAGGGCTTGCACCTTCCCCACAAGGGGTTTTATTCGTCCTCCCCCCACGGTATAGCCGAGGTAGGTGGTCTCCTGCCAGGCTATACGGCATTTCTTCGGGTTAGCTGTCAACCCCGCCTGCCGCAGGGCTCTTAGGACCGTAGCCACTCAGTTTAGGTGGTCTTCCCAGCGGCGGCTGTAAATCACCACATCATCGAGGTAGGCAGCCGCGTAGTCCTGATGCAGCCGTAATAGATGATCCATGAGCCATTGGAAGGTCGCCGGGGCCCCATGGAGACCGAGGGCATTCGGGTGAACTGATGGTGTCCCGATGAGGTAGCAAAGGCGGTCTTCTCTTTGGAGGCCTCATCGAACGGGATCTGCCAATAGCCTTTGCTGAGGTCTAGAGTAGTAATAAACTGGGCGTCCCTGAGGTGGACCAGCAGCTCATCCACCCGGGGCACCGGGTAGGCATCAAAACGAGAGATAGCATTTACCCTTCGGAAATCTATGCAGAACCGGCGGGTGCCGTCTGGTTTGGGCACCAAGACCACCGGACTGCGCCACTCGCTCCAGGATGGTTCGACAACCCCCAGGGCCAACATGGCCTGGACCTCCTCCTCAACCTCCTGGCACATCCGATATGGCAACGGCCGTGTGGTTTCATGTATCGTCTTCCCTGGTTCGGTCTGGATCGTGTGACAGGCCAGGGTCGTGTGACCCGGTATTTCCGTAAAGGCTTTCCGGAACGCCCCCAGGAGACACTTGGCCTGCTTGCACTGTTCTTCCGTGAGCGAGCTGCCAAGTGGGGGTTCATCCGAGTCCCCCGTCTGGGCCACATCGGGGCCCAGCTCCGGTTCGGGCGGGTAAGGGTCGATTAGCAGCCCCTCCCGGTCGCGCCAAGGCTTTAGCAGGTTGACATTATACAGTTGTGTCTTCTTTTGTCGATCTGGTTGGCGAACCTCGTAGGTAATGAGCCCCACTCTCTGGGTTACTTTGTAGGGACCCTGCCAGCAGGCCAATAACTTCGACTCGCTTGAAGGCAGGAGCAGGAGAACCTGGTCCCCGGGAGCAAACTCCCGGACCTGTGCTTCCCGGTTGTAGCTTCGCCCTTGCTTCTCCTGGGCTACCCTCAAGTTCTCCCGCACCAGGGTCCCTGCCTGAGTAAAGGTACTCCTGCAGTTGGAGGACGTACTTGAGGAGGCCTTGGGTTGGGGAGGCCGATTGTTCCCAGGTCTGCCACATTAAATTCAGGAGGCCCCACAGCCTATGCCCGTACAACAGTTCGAATGGGGAGAACTTTGTCAATGCCTGGGGAACCTCCCAGACGGCCAGCAGCAGAGGAGGAAGGAACTGGTCCCAGTGGCGCAGTTCCTCTGGGGGGAATTTCTTCAGCATGTCCTTGAGGGTGCGATTAAACCGCTCCACTAACCCGTCGGTCTGCGGATGGTATATGGAGGTGTGGAGCTGTTTCACCCCCAGGAGCTTGCAGACTGGTTTGAGCAACCGGGATGTAAAATTAGTGCCTTGGTCAGTTAGGATTTCTTTGGGAAACCCCCCGCGGGCAAAGATTTTTACCAGTTCGCCCGCAATGGTCTGGGCCGTGATGCTCTGCAGGGGGATAGCCTCCGGGAAACGGGAGGCGTAGTCCATGAAGACCAAGATGTACTGGAAGCCGGCCGCGCTTCTGGGGAGCGGACCCAGCAGGTCCATGGTGACCTGTTCGAATGGGGTCTCGACCAGCGGCATGGGAACCAAGGGCGCCTTGGGTACCCAGGGTGGAGCAGCCAACTGACACTCCGGGCAGGAGTTGTAGTACCACTTCACGTCTTGGTAGAGCCCGGGCCAAAAGAACAGTGCCAGGATTCGGGCGAGGGTCTTCTCATGCCCTAGATGTCCGGCGGCTGGTACGTCATGGGCCAATCTCATCACAGCCCGCCGGTGACAGGGGGGCACCAGCAGTTGCGTCTGCGGTTCCCAAGTGTGGGGGTCCCAGTCGACCTGATAGAGCCTGTCTCGGCGTAGTTCAAAGTGGGGCCACTGCGTGGCCCGATGAGGATTGATAACAGACCCGTTGACCGCCACGAGTTGCTCATAGGCCCGGCTGAGGGTAGGGTCTGCCCGCTGGTCCTGGCAGAAATCGGTGTCAAAGCGGGGTTCAGAAAGGGACTCCTTCTGCGGACCATCAGCTTCTTGGCCTTCCGCCTCATCCTCCTCGACGTCCTCCATGGCCCCTGGCGGGGGTTCCTGGGGTTCAGCTTCTAAGGCCGGCGTGGACTGGAGGACCTCCTCGAAGGTGGGCCAGTCTCGCCCCAGAATTACAGGGTAGGCTAGTCGGGGGGCCAAGCTGACTACTAACTGTCGGGTGATGCCATCCACTGTTAGCAGGACCTGAGCACTCGGGTAGGGCCAGATGTCCTCGCGAATACACTGCAGATGAATTGGCCCCAGGTAGGGGTCTGCTGGGGGTCCCAGGGCCTGGCAGATCAACGTTTGGCCACAGCCAGAGTCAATTAAGGCCTGCGTGGCTTGGTCCCCAACAACCACCGGGACCGTGAATTTGGGGGGCTGTGGTGGTCAGGCCCGGCCGACCCCTGCAGAGGTCTGCCCAAAGCTACAGTCCATTTCAGGGCAGTCCCGCTGTAGGTGCCCCATTTTCCCACATCTGAAGCAGGGTCCGACCTCTGGGCATCCGCTCTGGGGGACGGCGGCTCTGGGACTTCGGGGGAGGCTCTGACGGACCCTCGGGAGCCCCTGGGTGGAGGCCAGCAGTGCAAGCCATGGAGCCGAGTCCAGGCGCTGGGTCTGGGACCCCGGCCAGGTGTCCAATCCGCGGCCCGGGTGCCACGGTCCGGACAAGGTGGTCGCCTTCATTTCACCATGGGGGTGCTCGGCCCAGGGGTAGGTGGATGAAACGTAGGTCCCACGGAGGCTTCCGCAGCGAGGAAGCCCTCCATTAGCAAGACGGCTGCCTCCAGTGTCGCCGGCTGATGGCGGAGTACCCAGGCCCTCCCTCCGATGGGCAGTTATGGACAAATTGCTCCAAGACAACCTGCTCAGTTACCTCCTCCACCATCCTGGCTTCTGGCTGTAGCCATCGGCGGCACACCTCCTTCAAGTTTTGGGCTACTAGCCGAGGACGGGTGCCTGCCGGGTAGCTCTGGCTCCGGAAACACTGTCTGAAGGTCGCGGGGCTGACGTCCAAGGTGTCCAGGACCGCAGCTTTCACTCTGTCATAGTCCCTGGCCTCCTCCGCCGCCAGCCCGCGATAGGCCATCTGGGTCGTTCCGGTCAAATACAGGGCCAAAAGCGTGTCCCATTGGTCTTGGGCCCATCCCGCGATGAAGGCCACACGTTCAAAAGTGACCAAGAAGGCCTCAGGGTCATCGTCCGGGCCCATCTTGGTCAGGCGCAGGGGGGCAGCTGGACGTGGCCCCCCAGCACCCTCTCCCGCTGGCCAGTCGGCGGGGCAGGGTACGGGCCCGATGAGCTGCTGCAGCTGGCTCCCCAGTTGATGCACCAGCCGCTGCTGGTGCTCAAGCTGAGCCGCGTGCTGCTGAATAGCCACTCCATATCCATGCTCCTGGCTGGGGGAGGGGAGTTGAACCACCACCCTCCTACCGGCCCCTTCTCACAGGGGCGAGGGTTCCAACCAGTCCCTGATCAGGTGCCACTTGTAACGTTGTGCGGCCGGGGCTCGACCCTCCCTGAGGGGGGAGGGGAGCCACACCGGCCTGCTACACGTAGTCGGGTCCTGCCCTATTCTTCAGGGCTGAGCGACACTGCACAGTCGCTTGGGGGCTCAGGCCCTCTGCTGCAAGGCTGAGCACCGACACACCGAGATAGTGAGGGCTCAGGCCCTCTGCTGCAGGGCTGAGCAACAATACAAGTCAAAAGGGGCCCAGCCCTGGGTTCGGGCAGGGCGCCAAACACAGACTAATCTGAGTGGCCTTCTCAGGCCAGGGGGAGGGGGAGTCTGCCACCCTTGAGAGGGTGGGAGGGGGAACGCAGGCCCTCCCACTCCACTGCATTCCAGCCCGGGGCCCTAGTAGCGGCTATCACAACTAATGGTAAGTGGGGTTCCTGACCGCAGCACACTGACATCAGTTCCGGTACATCTGCAGCCTGACTGGGGTCGGCTGCCTTCGGGCTACTTCCAATTTCCCCCTCCGGGCCTACCTGCTCCGTGGTGCCAGCTCCCGGGAAGTCCAGTAGCATGGGCTCCTCCCGGCCGGGGCTGGGCGGTAGGTCCGGCAGCTCCTCCAGGAAGTCCGGCCAGGCTTGCTCCGGGGGTTCCTTGGGGTAACAGCAGGGACGGGGCGGCTCCAGCAGCACCTCCTCGTAGCGGGCGCGGGGAAGCTCTGGGGGTTCCTCCCAGTAACGGGGGCGGGGAAGCTCTGGCGGCTCCTCCCAGTAACGGGGGCGGGGAGGTTCCAGCCAGTCAGGGCAACTGCCCTAGGCCCCAGCGGCTTCCCAGTCACAAGCTCCCTCTAGCAGGTCTGCTCCCAACGGCGGCTGGGCTCCAATTGAGCTCTGATGGCCGGCTTTTATACTTCCGGGTTGCCACCTGACCCTTTGAGGGGCGGGATCACTGCTCTGTAGCCTTGCCCCCTTAGGTGTCTGGCGGGGCTCGACCCTCCGTGAGGGTGGAGGGGAGCCACACCGCCTTGCTACAGCGCCAAAAACCCTGGGGCCGCTTCTGCCCACCAGGATTTGCTCATTACAACCCCCCTTTTTTTAATACCACCCCTCCTCTCACTGAATTTGGGGGGTTCAAATAATGAAACCCTGGATCTGAAATACCTTTAGTTTTCCAAAACCTAAATCAAACTTACACAAAATCATGCTCAGTCCATCTCAAGGAACCAGCACAGACTACTCTTAAGAATGGGGGGGCCAAGAACTAAAGAAATTGACTGCCCAGATAATTGTCCTGGGTACTGTGCAAATTCCTTGGTCAAATGAAGCATGAAATAAGGGTATCTTGGAGGTTAGCATATGGCTGCTGAGGCTTTACAGAGCATTCTACTTTCTTCTGCAAACAGAGGGGTAACTCTGTACAGATACAATGCCTCCAACAGAGAAACCAGTTTCCTGGGGACAGGGTAGCTAGAACATAATATTCCAGGCACAAAAGAAAAACTCAGTACAGAAGAAAATAGGAAAAGAAATAAAACCAATGTTATTGCTCTCTGGGCATTTCAGAACCTGAAACAGAAGAAGACAATTTCTCCACATATTGATAATCATGGTGTGAATATTTTTAAGAGTGAGTCTGGAAAGGTTTTATTATTTATTTATTTACAGAGAGACCACCAAAAAAGCTAGGCACTATACAAACACATTGGAAAGCATGGTCCATGCCTTAAAGTACTTTATAGTCTAAAAGCTCAAACAGAAAAAAGGTGAGGGAAAGATGTACATCATACAAGAGGAAGGGTCACAGTGATTTGTGCCCATGTCGTGATAATAGAATTGTGTGTTAGTTTCTTTGCTTTAAAATATATATATAAAATAATCTCCAGCTAGGCAGCTATTTTTCTGTAGGAATGTCACAGGCTGGCTGGCCCTGTAAGGAAATGATCCCCCTGTGAGAGATCAGCTACTACCCCAGCTGATCTTGATGGGCTAGGGATCAGATGGCCCTGTTCAATTACTAGATGCAGAAGGAGTCATGGGATGCCTACAAAGGGCTGTGACAGCTCAGGTTGGGAGGGGAGCTACAGAAGGGTGGTTTGCTCTTCTGGTAGGCCCTAGAAAAGGGCTACTCTCAGGCAGATGGCCTGGAGGAGTAAGGAGGCTGGCTCTGGTAGATAGGAGACTCCCAGACAGGAAAACTCTGAGAGGCAGCACTCTGTAGGCGAACAGGGGAAAAACTAAGAGCTGAGCCCAGAAGGTGTGGGATACCCTTTTATTTAAGTTCCATTTGGGACTGTTGTCTAAGGCACAGATGTACAAAGGGACTTAGGTACCTAAATCCCAGTTTTAGTTGCTATTGCAGTCCATAAAACCATGCTCAGCTTCTGCCTAACCCTGTAGGCACCTAAGTACACTTGGCTCCTACATTTTCACTGTAGACATTCCCTAGGTATTTAAGTTTCTGTCTCTGGGCATGCACACTGCTGTCTCAGTTAGTTGCCCAGACTGGAAGACAAATGTTAATAATAATAGTAGGGCTTAGATTTTCCTGAGTATGATAGCTGACAGATTTCTTCACCAAATAGTCACTGAACCAACAAGAGGTCATGCCATTTTAGATTTGGTATTGGTCAACTTGGTGGAATGATGATAATCAATGGGACATGGTAATATCAGGGTACAACATATATAGGAATGAAAGAATAGGTTGTCCTGGTGGGGGAAATACATTATATGTGAAAGAAAGCATAGAGTCAAATGTAAAAATCTTAAATGAACCAAACTACCATAGTATCTCTATGGATAGAAATTCCATGCTTGAATAATAAAAGTATAGCAGTAGGAATATACTACTGACCACCTGACCAGGACGGTGATGTGACTGAAATGCTCAGGGAGATTAGAGAGGCTATAAAAACCTCAGTAATAAAGCAGCAAAGAATCCTGTGGCACCTTATAGACTAACAGACGTTTTGGAGCATGAGCTTTCGTGGGTGAATACCCACTTCTTCAGATGCATGTGGTGGAAATATCCAGGGGCAGGTATGTATATGCTAGCAAGCAAGCTAGAGATAACGAGGTCAGTTCAATCAGGGAGGATGAGGCCCTGTTCTAGTAGTTGAGGTGTGAAAACCAAGAGAGGAGAAACTGGTTCTATAGTTGGCAAGCCATTCACAGTCTTTGTTCAATCCTGAGCTGATGGTGTCAAATTTGCAGATGAACTGAAGCTCAGCAGTTTCTCTTTGAAGTCTGGTCCTGAAGTTTTTTTTGCTGCAGGATGGCCACCTTAAGGTCTGCTATCATGTGGCCAGGGAGGTTGAAGTGCTCTCCTACAGGTTTTTGTATATTGCCATTCCTAATGTCTGATTTGTGTCCAGTAATAAAGGGGGATTTCAACTACCCCCATATTGACTGGGCACATGTCGCCTCAGGACAGGATGCAGAGATAAAGTTTCCTGATCACGATAAATGACTGTTATTTGGAGCAGCTAGTCAATATAATATACTTGGATTTTCAGAAAGCCTTTGACAAGGTCACATACCATAGGCTCTTAAGCAAAGTAAACAGTCATGGGATAAGAGGAAAGGTCCTCTCATGGACAGTAGCTGGTTAAAAAATAGGAAACAAAGGTTAGGAATAAATGGTCAGTTTTCAGAAAGGAGAAAGGTAAAAGTGGGTCCCCCAAGGAGCTGTACTGGGACCTGTCTTGTTCAACATACTCATAAATGATGTGAAAAAGGGGATGAATAGTGAGGTTGCAAAATTTGAAGATGATTCAAAATTATTCAAGATAGTTAAATCCAAAGCTATTTGTGAAGCGTAACAAAGGGATCTCACTAAATTAAGTGACCATGCAACAAAAATGGCAGATGAAATTCAGTGTTGATAAATGCAAAGTAATGCATATTGGAAAAAATAATCTCAACTATCCATACAAAATGATGAGATCTAAATTAACTGTTACCATTCAAGAAAGATTTTAGAATCATTATGGATAGTTCTCTCAAAAAATAATCCACTCAGTGTGCAGTGGCAGTCAAAAAAGCTAACAAAGTTAGGAATCATTATGAAATGGATAGATAAGACAGAAAATAGCATAATGCTGCTATACCCATGATACGTCTACAGTTCTGGTCACCTCATCTCTAACAAGATATGTTAGAATTTGGAAAAGCTACAGAGAAGGGCAATAAAAATGATTAGGGAAATGGAACAGCTTCCACATAAGGAGAAATTTAAAAGACTTGGACTGTTCATCTTAGAAAAGGGGAGATATGAAAGGGGTCTATAAAATCATATATAGTGTGGAGAAAGTGAATAGGACATTGTTATTGACCCCTTCACATAACACAGGAACCAGGGGTCAGCCAATGAAATTAATAGGCAGCAGGTTTAAAACAAATATAAGGAAGTACTTCTTCACACAATGCACAGTCAATCTGTGGAACTCATTGCTAGAAGATGTTGTGAAGGCCAAAAGAATAACTGGGTTAAAAAACAAATTAGATAAGTTCATGGAGGATAGGTCCATCAGTGACTACCAGCCAAGATGATCAGGGATGCAATATCATGCTCTAGGTGTCCCTAAGCTTGGCCACTGTGAGAGAATCAGGATACAGGGCTAGAAGGACCATTGGTCTGACCCAGTATGGCTGTTTGTGATGGGGTATTCATCCCCACACTATCCAGGAAAGGGCTAATGAGGAACAGAAGGGGCCAGTTAACCTGTGGGAGGATTAGGCTTGATAAGCAATTCTTTATTGAGGATAGAGCCCAGCTGATTCGGTGCAGGTGGGGTTAGTATAAAGCCAAGCAGTGAGGGCACAAGGTGGCTGTAGTCACTGTCTGGGCACAAAAAGGTGAGTAGAAATAATTTCAATAAAATCCAAGTAAAAGCCCTGGGATCCTGATGGAAAGGGCCAACCCCAGAGAAGTTGTGGGGAAAGAGAACCTGAAAAGACAAGGTAGGAAGAAGCCCAGGGGAAACAGCAGCAAGAAAGGGAACTGTGTAGACCTTGGCTGCTTGTTATAGGGTCCCAGGGATGGAAACCTGTGTAGAGGGTGGGTTTGAGTTCCCCTACCAGCCATGGGGAAGTGGCACAGGTTTGTTGGAGATGCCAACCAGACAGCTGATACAGAGGAATATGGCTACCCTGAAGGGGAAAACTATAGTGACTTGGCTGGAAGGCCAAACCACAAACAGGAAGCACTATAGCTCCTGGAGCATGGCAGGACCTGTAGCATGAGCGAGAGTCAGAAGAGGGTGGCTGAACAGGCAGACCTATTACCCAGACACAGCCACAGAAGTGAGCAGAAGAATTGTGGAAGAAAACCAGTCCTCACTCTGCATGTGTGTGCAACATGTCAGAGACAGTTTATTCTCAAGCAATTGCAGGGGGGATAGTGCGCATGACCAGGGATTCCCCCTTCCCAGGCAGGTCTCTGCTTTATAAGCAATATAAAGCAAGTATTTATCTTCCCATTACATGCATCAATGGCTAGCGGTTTATCCTTTGTTTATACAAACTTCCTTCAGACACTACCTTATCTCAAGGTTTCTGCTTAAATCAGCATTCCATCCTTATCACTAAAGCGAGGCAAGAAAGCTAAAGTAGAGGCGAAAACAGCATCTCATACAACTCTCATGTTAGAATTAGAGTAGTCTCTTAATTCTGCTTCCACGTTCCCCCATTTTGTGCTTATAGCACAAATAATATTGTTAAATCTCTATTTTCATTAGACATTGTATTTCTGTTTCCAGATTAGCGAGATCAACCTTACAAGTTTTGGTTGGTGGTAATGGTAATACATGATTATTATGAATATGAAAGCTGTTTCCATTATTACCTCTTAACAATAAATTATCAACATTCGCAATATAATTCTATGATGGGGTTATTCCAGAGCCTTAATTACATAACGTGATATCATAACTGGTACACAACAGAAATGTTCTGTGGGCGGTATGGAAAGCATGCTTTTCAATTTGATATATATTTTGGAGTACATGAATTTGACCTTGTAATTCAGAGATTTTCTCTACTTCTGGTAAGAGGGAAAGCAGATTTAGGAATCAATTAGGTACTAAAATAGTCCAATTAAAGGGTATTTGGAACCTAAGGGTTAACTGTAAGACTTGGTTTGCAGGCCAATAGATAATCTAGCTGACTGCAGCAGTAGTAAGATTAAAATGCATCTCTTGCAAAACGGAGTTCTTAACATATATGCAACTATTAGCCTGGAAAATCAGGTGCTCTGCTAGGGTTGTTCCTAGTCCCTGCCTTCCCAACAAATGTTGTCATGAACCTTGACAACCTCTCCTTGTTTCAACTTACACTGAAGCTGCAGGGGCTCTAATGGCCAGAGTGTCCATTAATTTCCTATCCCTATCCAGATATAGAGTGTTATTCCAGGAGCACCAACTATAAATCAGCTAGGCTCAGCAGGTAGTTTAATTTCCCAAATATTGTGGTGAATTACCCAATCCCACATGCATTCTCCATTACACCATTCTGATAAGGGATGACTCATCCCCTGGCTGTTCTGTGTGGAATTAAGTGCATGTCCCTGGTATTCTGGTAAGAAATGGTGTAGATTTCTGGCCCTAGGAGAGGGTACTGGCTGTGGATCATGAGTGGAGATAGGTGTTTAAGTCCCAGAAGGGTGGGTCTTAGGACAGACCCCTGCTATTGGCTAGTTCAGGCAGGTCCTTGCCTAGCACAATGGCTTTTATGAATCCCATTCTAAGGAGCCTCTCTCTCTATGATTGTATGGGGGAGCCTAGGCACCTAACCCAGGGCTTGTGGATTCTAGTGATTTTCAAGGTGCTTAAAATTAGGCATTGTAATGCTGAGTGTTGCAATGCCTAAGTCCCTTTGTGGATAGGGGCCTAAAATCTGTTACCAGTACCTTAATGGGTGGTGCTGAGAGAGTTTCCCTGGGATGGGGAAAGGGAACTGAGGCAGGGTGAATAGTGCCATGGTGGGCATTGCAGAGGCCAACTGTGACCCACAGTCCTGGTAGACTTAAATCTTCAGGAAAGACTTGAG
Organism: Gopherus flavomarginatus; assembly: GCF_025201925.1. Classification (NCBI taxonomy): domain Eukaryota; kingdom Metazoa; phylum Chordata; order Testudines; family Testudinidae; genus Gopherus; species Gopherus flavomarginatus. The sequence continues at coordinate 259,403,493 of NC_066618.1, forward strand.
GGTAGCGGCCTGTACACCATCTCTCAGAAACAGCATTCCTAGAGAACTGCGGGGGAAGGCATCATAAAACAAGGCACATAGATAATTGTGGGACAATATGAGAATGTCAATCTTGTATTAAATTAATATAATAATCTAACTTCCTAATTTTTTACTTTAGAACTAGATGGCATGTGAAATGATCATAGCTACTGTGAAATCTGCAAAGCACCTGAATCTACCTCTGATTAATCTTATTTCACGTGCACTTGAAATAAGAGCTTGTGATCAAGAGTTAACCATCTTCAGAAGTTAACTGATTCATTTTTCTAGTAGGGATTAAGAAGTCCACATTTTCAGGCTCAGTTTTTGTTTTCTGCTTCTGAGGTTCCCACCTACTTTCTTTTCAATGATACCTTGAAATAGTCTCTCTTCTAGTGGAAAGATTAGTTATGCTGCCAATTCAAAGAACTAAGACATCAGCATTCCAGATTAAAGGAAACAATGTATAAGTTTATTCCAGTTACTTGCATTACTTCTGTAAACTGAAGAACGGGTAAAAGAGGGTGGGAGGCATGGCTGGTTTTTGCTGGAGTCCCCCCATTCACTTTGTGGCTGGGTTAATAAAAGCTTTCAATGGGAATTCGTTTCACAGTCAGTTCATGATCCCAATTTAGGGCTACTCTGCAGGACATTCTCAATGTTTTTCATCTCCACTGAAAGACGGTAGTATTTTCTGTTCCTATGTACAGTAAATAATACAACAGTTTCTGGCTGTAAGACACTTCTTGATCTGCAAACAATATTCTGAGGTAGCATGCAATGAATTCTAATACGTTTACACTAAACTTTTAGGCCATCATTTTCTACTACAGTATTTGGTTTTGTCTTTTTTTCCTTTGTTCTTATTTCCCCATTCCCTTTTCCTGACTTTGTATTTCTTTCTTCCCATCTGTTCCAGTGTTCTTCCTTCTCAGCTTCATCTCCTCTGTGGACCCCTCCTCTCCATCTCTACCCCAGGGTTTTCTTCTAACTCTACCTCCTTGAACTCCATTCTTCATTTACTTTTTCATCTCTTTGATATCTCACTATTCTTTTCAATATCTTTTTCTCTTCCTCCTTTTTCCTATGTTTTTTCTCCCTTCTTTGCCTTGATGGGGTTCTTTCATTCCTCATCTTCATCCCTCCAGTTTTTACTCTCATTCTCCCAGTTGGTCTCTTCCAACAACAAAATAACTTCATCTTAAGGTTTTGGCCTTCCACAGCACAGGCACAGAGTATTACTGTTAATACAACAAACAGCCACAGGCAGGAGAACACGTTCCTGCATTAATAGGAGTGCTCTTCTGCAGTAGTAAGCCAAAAAGGACAGCATAAAAATCAATGGAGTTACTCCAGTGTACCAGTAGAGTGACAATAGTGAAGTGTTGAATTTGGCCCTATAACTTGACAACTTATTTCTGATTCACTCCAAACATCCCAGAAAATTCCTACTCTAGGATGAGTTGTGAAATTTCAAGTGGTCTAGTCTCCTTTCAAGGGAGAGTAACATGGGTAACTGGCTTCATAATGGAAAGCTAGCTTCAGGGTCACAATTACTAAAATTATAAGGGAGGAAGAGTTGTCTAATGACTATAGCAGCAGCAGGTTGGAGTCAGGGCTTGGGTTCTAGTCCTGGCTATATTACTGATTTGATGTCTGACCTAGGACAAGTCACCTACAGTCCTTCTGTATCAATGAACCTATGAGTAAAATATTTCCCTCTTAGGAATGCTGTGATGTTTAAGGTTAGTAAAACAATAATTCTTGAATTATTAACCCACCATGTCTTTCTAAGACAAAGATGTAAGGTATTCCTGCACTGTACTAAATCTAATAGTATCCTTCAGCTGCACTTAGCCAAATAATCAAGTTGTCTTGGGAAATATTTAATAGTGGAATATAAACACTGGGAATTGCTAAAAGCTTTGAGAATATTGAAGATATCTGAGCAAATCTGCATTGGACATTTTCTATCCCTTTAATATGAGCTCAATCATGCTTGGAGTTAAGTTTGTAAGAATCTGCCTCTGTTTCCCCAGTGCTGCTTCTTTATTGTATGAAGCGAGTGAGTCAAGTTGAGCCTAGGGGATCCAGTATCCTTTGGTATATTGCTGCTCCGATGCACCTAGGTAACAAATATAGTTAAACCTTTGCAAAAAAAAGTCTGTTCTTACAAAACATCCCTACATAAGCCCAGTTCTCCACCTTTCATTAAGCAACCAATTTTTTTTGCAGGGGGAGGGGTGGTCCTTTGGTCATTTAAGACAAGGTTCATTATAGAATCAAGGATGTAAGCAAAAAATTCTGGTTCTTTAGCCACTACTTGCAGTGCAAAGGGGCATGGGTGTGGTCATAGCTTGTCCCTCATTTTCTTTCCTCCCTTTGGATAGTTCTGCTGTAGGCACTCCCCTCAGGGAGTCCTTCCTCTGAGGGACAGTCATTGGTCCTTAGTCCCTCTCTCCCCTTTCACAAGACTGGTCACAACTACCCTCTCTAAACTAAATAGTTAAAATTCAGCATTGAATCTTAGTGAACGGTAACTGGATATGATCAGTACACAGTTATTGCTAACCTCACCTGCTGTTCTCTAAATAGTTCTTGGCTTGCAATGGAAAAATGGAGATGATTTCTGGATAAACAATGTCACATAGCAGCACTTGGCTTACCAGCAAGTATTCAGAGACTTAGCAAGTATTTAAGTTTAAGATGGACTTTCTATTCAAAGAGCAGCATTGCCTGCATTGTTTAGGTACCAAAATAGGCTATTTAATAAACAAAAGCCAAGTTCTGCTCTGTTACACTTGTGTAAAACTGGAGTAACTCCATTGAAATCATTGGACTTACTCTGGTTTGACATAAGTGTAAATGAAAACCTGGCCTAAGACATTTATTTGGTTATTCTATCTCTCTACCTCTGATCACAACACATCCTGGAACTTTTAGTTTAGAAGGATCCATATGGCCATTTAGTGCATGGCAGGCTAGAGTACTGCAGATTTACACCCCAGCATGCCATGTGTTAAATTGCACTATATAGAAGCCTCTACTCTTTAAAACAAAGAAATCACTATTGGAAGTAAATTTCATGCAGTTTATTTTAATATTCATTTTTCTGACTACCTGGAAAGGCCATAGAGCCAAATTAAACTCTTAAGTTATACCAATGCAATCATACTGTGATGGGATATAGAAGCCCCCACCAGCATGAAGGAGTTAAGGAACTGCTTTGGTCTCAAGTGCCCCCCATACAACACCTGCAAATCATGCCAGAACTGGAGGAGGAGTTAAGTAGTTCAGAAGGGGACAACCCTGGGAAGGGAACAGGGAACTGGAGGTCTGACAGCTAACTGTGCCTCAGCCTTTGCAGAAGGAGGACATGGGTCCCTGAGTTGAGTTAAGAAGGGGAAAGAGACCAACTTGCACTGGGAACCCAGTGAACTCTGAGGTGCATGACGATGCTTTCAAGGCCCTCTGAAGTAACAGAGGCCAATATCCTGATAAAAGCTGCCTATAGGTTCTCTTTTCCTTTGTGTTTATTTTAACCCCATTTGCTATTTGGTTGTTTGCTTGTTTTTGTGATGGTGGGGTTTGTTTGCAGCTGTTTAGAGACCCTTTGACTTCCCAGCAGAGTTTGAGATTTGGAGAGGCTGCAGAATCAGGCCCAATATCAGCAACTGACAGTCTACACACAGTGTAATTCACTTATACAAATTATAGAGAGAATTGACTTAAATGCAGCTTTCCACACAGATATAGCACACACTGTCTAATACATTGACAATAGAAGATAAGCTTCTTTTGACTTATTTTTGCTGAAAATGCAAGCTGACAGTTTATTCATGATCTTAAACCACTCCCTTAGACTCTAAGTCACATCCTTCCACAAAGATTCATACTAGCTTTCTGAGACTTTCAGCTGGTATGACTTACATATGGATTTTTTTCCTCTGACAAGGGAAGCTAAAACCTACTTCTTCCATGCATCTAAAAGTGAAATTCAGTATTTTTGTCAGACTATCATTTTTGCAAATAAACACTCAGATCCATTTCCTTCAGAAAAGGTTTCTTTGTATGACAGGCATATAAATAGGTTTCATTATAGTACCCTGTTCACTGCTGCAGCTTAGCCTGGAGATAAAAATTCATTTTCTAGATTTTTTTCCGCCTGAATGTGAGCTCTACATTAGAGTTTTTAACATAAAAAGGATAGAAATAATTCAAACTGATATACTCTATCAGACTTCATGTTAGTGATGGAGGGCCCAATCCTGCTCCCAATTAATTCAATCAGAGCAGAATCAATTTAGCTAAGCCTGAGCAACTTAGCTTTATGGTGTCCCCTAGGCTGTGTGGCCCCAAGCAATTGCTTTCCTTGCTATTCACTAACACCGGCCCTGGCTTTTATACAAAAACAGTTGTGGCACAGCTGGACTGTGGAGTTTTTATAGCATATTGGAGGGGCCTCAAAGAAAAAGGTTGAAAACCCCTGCACTAAGGAACTTTTAAAGTGCATGTCAGCAGGGTCCACAAAGGCCAGTTAGTGCACACCATGCTTGTGCAGGCAAATATTTATACGCCTTTGGTGTAAGTTAAAGCACTGGGCAGACATATCCTGAGTATTTTCCAGTTGACTACAATGGAAGCAGGAGCAGGCCCACTCTGTCTGAGATCATGGGTGTGAGTTTGTTTTTTTTAAGTAATGTCACAGAATCACAGGACTGGAGGGACCTCGAGAGGTCATCTAGTCCAGTCTCCTTCACTTATGGCAGGACTAAGTATTATCTAGACCATCCTTGACAGGTGTTTATCTAACCTGTTCTTAATCTCCATCACTGGAGATTCCATAACCTCCACAGGCAATTTATTCCAGTGCTTAACCACCCTGACTATTAGGAAGTTTTTCCTAATGTCCAACCTAAACTTCCCTTGCTGCAATTTAAGCCCATTTCTTCTTGTCCTAGCCTCAAAAGGTTAAGAACACTTTCTCCCTCCTCCTTGTAACAATCTTAAGTACTTGAAAGCTGTTATGTCCCCTCTGTCTTCTCTTTTCCAGACTAAATACACAATTTTTTCCAATCTTCCCTTGTAGGTCATGTTTTCTAGATGTTTAATCATTTGTTGCTCTTCTCTGGACTCTCTCCAATTTGTCCACATCCTTCTTGAAATATGGCACCCAGAACTGGACACAATACTCCAGTTGAGGCCTAATCAGTGCCAAGTAGAGCGGAAGAATTACTACTTGTGTCTTGCTTACAGCACTCCTGCTAATACATCCCAGAATGATGTTTTGCAAAAAAAAAAAGTGAGTTATACTGTTGACTCTTTTAGCTTGTGATCTACTATGACCCCCAGATACCTTTCTGCAGTACTCCTTCCTAGGCAGTCATTTCCCATTTTGTATTTGGGTGTGAAACTGATTATTCCTTCCTAAATGGAAGGAAGGATCTTTGCATTTGTTCTTATTGAAGAAATGTTCTGGAGTAAATAGGATAAAATTCAATTTGTCCAGATCATTTTGAATCCTCTAAAGCACTTGCAACCCCTCCCAACTTGGTATCATCCACAAAACTTTAGAAGTGTACTCTCTATGCCATTATCCAAATCATTGATGAAGATATTGAACTGGACCCAGGTCCAGTCCCTGCAGGATCCCACTTGATATGACCTTCCAGCTTGACTGAACCACTGATAACTACTCTCTAGGTTTTTCAACCAGTTTTGCACCTACCTTACAGTAGCTCCATCTAGGTTGGATTTCCCTAGTTTGAGGTCATGTAAGATGATATCAAAAGTAGGTCTGTCAAGCAATTTAACACAATCATTCAATTCATTGTGATTAATTTTGTTAATGAAATACCATTTATATTTAAATATTTTTGGATGTTTTATACATTTTGAAATATACTGATTTCAATTACAACACAGAATACAAAATATAGTGCTTACTTTATATTTATTAAAAATTTGCACTGTACAAGGTGAATTGAATACTTTTACAATTACTGTAGTGCAATCTCTATCATGAAAGTGCAACTTACAAATGTGGATTTTTTTCTTACATAACTGCTCTCAAAAACAAAACTTGAGGCTACAAGTTACTCAGTCCTACTTCTTGTTCAGCCAATCGCTAAGACAAACAAGTTTGTTTACATTTACAGGAGCTAATGCTGCCCACTTCTTATTTACAATGTCACCAGAAAGTGAGAACAGGTATTTGCATAGCACTTTTGCAGCCAGCATTGCAAGGTATTTACAAACTAGATATGCTAAACATTTGTATGCCTGTTCATGCTTTGGCCACCATTCCAGAGGATGCCTTAATTAAATTTGATTGAACTCCTTGCGGGAGAACTGTGTCTTTAGCTCTGTTTTACCTGTATTCTGCCATATATTGCATTTTATAGCAGTCTCGGAGGATGACCCAGCACATGTTTATTTTAAGAACACTAGCAGCAGATTTGACAAAATGCAAAGATACCAATTTGATATTTCTAAAAATCTCTACAGCACTCAACCCAAGATTAAGAATCAGAAGTGCCTTCCAAAATCTGAGGGATGAGGTGTGAAGCATGCTTTCAGAAGTCTTAAAAGAACTCTGATATGGAAACTACAGAATCTGAACCACCAAAAAAGAAACTCTTCTGCTGGTGGCATCTGACTCATGATGAAAGCGAACATGCATCAGACCGCTCTGCTTTGGATTGTTATTGAGCAGAACCATCATCAGCATGGATTCGTCCTATGGAGTGGTGGTTGAAGATAAAGGGACCTATGAATCTTTAGCACATCTGGCACAAATTTTGCAACACCGGCTACAACAGTGCCATGCAAATGCCATTCTCACTTTAAGGTGACATTGTAAACAAGTGGGCAGCATTATCTCCTGCAAATTGTAACCAAGTTTGTTTGTGCAAGTGATTGGCTGACCAAGAATTAGGACTGAGTGGACTTCTAGGCTCTAAAGTTTTCAATTGAAAAATAAAAGAATGCAGTTATTTTTTGTACATAATTCTACATTTGTATGTTCAACTTTTGTGATAGAGATTTCACTACTGTACTTGTATGAGGCAAATTGAAAAATACTATCTTATTTTTACAGGGCAATTTGTAGTAAAAATATAAAGTGAGTACTGTACTCTATTGTGTTATAGAAATAACTATTTGAAAATGTAGAAAAATATTTAATTTCAATTGGTATTTTATTGTTTAACAGTGCAATTGTGATTAATTTTGAGTTAATCACATGAGTTAACTGCAATTAGTTGACAACCCTAATCAAAAGCTCTAGTAAAGTCAAGAGATACCATGTCTATAGTTTCCTTTGATAGGGTAACAAGCCTTATGGATAGGCAGAAGTGATCAGGCTGGCTTGACACCATTTGTTCTTGACAAATCCATGCTGTCACTTGTCACCTTATCTTCTAGATGTTTGCAAATTGATTGCTTAATTTGCTCCATTGTCTTTCCAGGGACAGAAGTTAAACTGACCAGTCTGTAAATCCCCAGGTTGTCCTTATTTCCCTTTTTATAGATTGGCACTGTATTTGCCCTTTTCCAATCTTCTGGAACCTCTCGTTTTCTATGACTTTTCAAAGATAATCGCTAATGGCTCAGATATCTCCTCAGTCAGCTCCTTGAGTATTACAGGATGCATTTCATCAAGCCCTGGTGACATAAAGACATCTAATTTGTCTAAGTAATTTTTAACTCGTTCTTTCCCTGTTTTAGCTTCTGATCCTACATTTTCCCTGTTATTCACTATGCTAGTGTGCGTATGGTTGCTTATGTTTGCCAAACTAACTGTTGAAGCTGACACTTCATGCTGGATATCTGCTTCCAACTTTGTTTTAGGATTTATTTTGTAAGTTTTGCTAAACCAGTTCTGCTGTTTCTGAATATTGAAATCAGGGGGAACATTTAAAACTATTTTGTTGAGAATCTCTGCATTGGTTCAAGGACTTAAGTTTGGCAGGAGGAATTATCCCAGTGTCAGGCATGTGCCTTTTGCTATTCCCATGGGGAAAAAATGCCCAAAATGGGCAAGTTATAAGCTTCTGAAAAATCTCACTTGTGCTCAGTAGAGACCTGCTAGAGTTTGGCAGTGAAATTCTCCAAAGATTCTTTGTCCTGTGCATGCTCCACCCCACACAGCTCCTATATGTAACTGGACGGCTCATATTCCATCCCAGGGCTGCAAGGCCTAAGCAGGGCTTTTCTTTCCCTGCCAGAGGCTACTGTAGCATTGGCACAAGAGCAGATGCTTTCTCCTGTACACTCAATGGTCCTACTGCCACTGAGAAGGAAAGAGCGGTCTGCTTTGAATTCAGAGAGGTGAAGACTGGATGGATGGGAAACCAGGAAAACAAGAGGAGAGGGGATTACAGGAGTCAGAAAAGGGAGGGAACAAAAGGTGGAGGGGAGCAAGAGCTGAGGCATGGCCAGGGGTGTTAGATAGGAGCAGAGGGAGAGTGGACAGGAGTGAAGTGGTGCTTTGGTGGTAGATAGGAGCAGTGGGAGGGTGAGGAAAGTTGAACAGTTGCAGAGGGAGTGGGGAAGCAGGAACCCGGGAGCTGGTGGATGGGAGGTTAGTGTGATGGGGCAGCAGCCAGAGGAATGAGGTGGGCAACTGGATGTGAAGAGTGGGGGATAGACTGAGGTACAAGGGCAGAAGTGTCTAACACACTCCCTTTTACAATCTAGAATTGAACTTGACACTGCTGAGTCTCTACTTTCCTCTGTCAAAAATACTGTATCATTCCCATCTAGTGGCAGAACTAGAGAAGATAACAGCCTACTACTGCTAGGCAATTTGCTCAAGTGGTGGAGGCCTGGAGCAGATCTAAAGGTCTGAACCCTGCTGGTGAACCAAACTGGAAGTCAGTATGGTTCCATAAGATGGAATTTGTTTCAGTCTTAAGTACTGAGAAATTTACATAACAAACTGCATTAATCAGACTCAAGTTAACAAATGCCAGAACTAAAGCTGTCTGTGCAACTTTTTCAGCCCGCTTATACCTATTACGATACAGTCTTTGAGTACGTAATTGGATACTATCTTTGTTCTTGTCACTTTTAGTGCACCATATGAACTGCACTATGGGATGAATCAGGGGTTATGCAGTGATCAAGCCTTGTCTGTAGGATCCCTGACATTTCTTTTGTAAGTTGGAAGGTGTGTAATGAATAAGAGTGGATTGCTGAAAAAGAAAAGATGGTCTCAGAGAAAAGTAGGGCTGGAAGGGAACCCTGAGCAATCACCTAGTCCATCCCCCTGTGCTGAGGCAGGACCAAGTATAGCTAGACCATCCCTGAAAGGTGTTTGTCTAACCTGTTCAGAATTGCCTTCTATGTCATGGAATCCAGTATTTCACTATCCTTAATAAATGGATAGTTTTTCCTAATCTCAGTCTCCCCTGCTGCAGATTAAGCCCATAAATTTTTGGCTTTCCTGCAGTGGATATGGAGAACAGTTGATCACCGTTCTCTAACAGCCCTTAACATATTTGAAGACTTATCAGGTCCCCTCTCAGTCTTCTTGTCAAGACTAAACATGTCCAGTTTTTTAAACCTTTCCTCAGGCCAGGGTTTTCTAAACATTTTATCACTTTTGTTGTGGACAAGATGGAGAGTCTAGAGGAGCATATCCTTCTTGAAGCATGGTGCCCAGAATTAGATATGGTACTCCAACTGAGGCCTCCTCAGTGCAGAGTGGAGCAAGAAAACTACCTCCCATGTCTTACATATGGAATCGTGGTGTGTGTGTTTTTTTTTTTTTTTTTTTTTTTTTTTTTTTTTTACAACTGCATCATAATGTTTGTTGACTCAATCAGTTTGTGATCCACTATTACCTCCAGATCATGTTCAGTAGTACTACTGCCTAGCCAGTTATTCCTCGTTTTGTAGTTGTTGGGTTTTTCTCTTCCTCAGTGCAAAGTACACTTATCTTTATAGAATTTCATCCTGATTTCAGAACAATTCTCCAATTTGCCAAGGGCTGTTTTCAATTCTAATTCTGTCCTCTGAAGTGCTTACAACCCCTCAAAGCTTGGTGTCATCTGCAAATTTTATATGCATGGTCTCCATTCCCTTATCCAAATCATTAATGAAAATATTGAATGAATAGTACAAGACCCAGGACAGACCCCTGAGGAACCCCACTAGATATGTCCTCCCAGTTTGATAGTGAGCCATTTACAAACTACTCAACCAGTTGTGCACCCCCCATAAAGTAACTTCATCTAGATCTCACTTACCTTCAACACTGGGCAAACTGGTTGAAACCGTAGTAAAGAACAAAATCATTAGATGAACATAGTATGTTGGGGAAGTCAGTTTTTGTAAAGGAAAATCATGCCTCACCAATCCACTAGAATTCTTTGAGGGGGTCAACAAGCATGTGGACAAGGGAGATCTAGTGGATATAGTGTACTTAGATTTTCAGAAAGCCTTTGACAAGGTCCTTCACCAAAGGCTTTTTAGCAAAGTCAGCTGTCATGGGATAAGAGAGAAGGTCCTTTCATGCATTGGTAACTGGATAAAAGATAGGAAACACAGAGTAGGAATAAATGGTCAGTTTTCAGAATGGAAAGAAGTAAATAGTGGTGTGCCCCAGGGGTCTGTACTGGGACCAGTCCTATTTAACATTCATAAATCTGAAAGGGGATAAACAGTGCAGTGGCAAAATTTGCAGATGACACAAAACTACTCAGGATAGTTAAGTCCCAGGCAGACAAAATGGAAGATGAGATTCAATGCTGATAAATGCAAAGTAATGCACATTGGAAAACAATCCCAACTATACATATAAAATGATGGGGTCTAAATTAGCTGTTACCACTCAAGATAGATCTTGGAGTCATTGTGGATAGTTCTCTGAAAACATCCACTCAACGTGCAGCGGCAGTCAAAAAAGCAAACAATGTTGGGAGTCATTAAGACAGGGATAGATAAGACAGAAAATATATTGCCGCCTCATAAATCCACGGTAACCCACATCTTGAATACTGCATGCAGAGATGGTCACCCCATCTCAAAAGAGATATTGGAATCGAAAGGTTCAGAAAAAGGCAACAAATTATTAAGGGTATGGAACAGCTTCCATCTGAGGAGAGACTAATAAGACTGGGACTTTTCAGCTTGGAAGAGAGATAAGAGCAGGGTGTGATAGGGGTCTAAAATCATGACTGGTGTGAAGAAAGTAAATAAGGAAGTCTTATTTACTCCTTCTCAAAACGCATGAACTAGGGCTCACCAAATGAAATTAATAGGCAGTAGGTTTAAAAAACAATCATACAGTGCACAGTCAACCTGTAGAACTACTTGCCAGAGGACGTTGTGAAGGCCAAGACTAACAGGGTTAAAAAAAACTAGATCAATTTGTGGAGAATAGGTCCATCAATGGCTATTAGCCTGGATGGGAAGGGGTGATGGCCCTAGCCTCTGTTTGCCAGAAGCTGGGAATGGGCAACAGGGGATGATCACTTGATGATTACCTGTCCTGTTCATTCCCTCTGGGGCGCTTGGCACTGGCCACTGTTGGAAGAGAGGATACTGGGCTAGATGGACCTTTGGCCATTATGTACCTGGTTTGCTTTTGAAACATTGCTACATGGCATTTTCATAAGAATTACTAAAAATTAAGAACTTGTCTACAAATTCCCCCTTATTCACTAGGCCAGCATTCCTGTCAAAGTAGTAATTTAGTTGGATTTGTCAGGAACAATTTTTAATTCCAAATGAATGTTATTACTTAACTCTATTCATCCAGGTGCTTACAAATTATTTAGTTGGTTCCAGTATCTTTCTGGGTATAGACCAGTCAGCCTTGCTTCAGTAATTCCCTGGGTCCTATGTTGGGTCCCTAGATACTATGTTTGCTCTTCCCTAGTCCTCTGGGACCTCAACTGTCCCCCAGGTGTTCTCAAAGATAATCACTCATGGTTCCAAGATCGCTTTAGCTAGGTTAAGTACCCTGTGGTGAATTCCATCAGGTCTTGATGATTTGGATACATCTAACTTTTCTAAATATTCTTTAACCTGTTTGGGCTTGTGTTCCTTCTCTTTTTAATGTTAATTGTTTAAGTATCTAATCAAAAATTAATTTAGTGAAGACTGAGAAAAAATAGGCCTTAAACACCTTAGTCTTCTTGATATCATCTGTTATTAGCTCTTCTTCCCTGCTAAATAATGGATCTACACTTCCTTCATCTCTCTTTTCCTAAGGTATTTCTAGAATCTTATTGCCTTTTATGTCCCTGGTTAGGTGTAATTTATTTTGTGCCTGGTTAAGGCCACTGAACACTGCCCTGGAGAACAGGATTTTTATCACTGCCTCTGCCACAGTTTTCCTATGTAAAGTCAGGTAAGTCATTTAAACCAAAGCTTTTACAGGTAGCCACTAACTCTGTTTCATCACTTTACTCAATTTGAGATTCCCAGGGACAGATTTACAGAAGTGCTCAGCACTCTGAGCTGAATCTGAAGTTGATTGGAGCTGTGCTTTGAACACAAAGTGCCATAAAAATACTAAGGGCTCTGAAAAATCATGTGTCGTCAAGCTGGGCACCCAAAATTAGTGCACAACTTTTACAATTATGACTTGTGCCTTGGTTCCCCTGCTATTAAAGAAAAAATAATCAGATCAGTACCACCTAATCCCTCAGGTGTGCTGTGTGGATAAACTCATTAAGGGTTATGAAACACTGATACTATGGTCACAGCATCACAGAAATGCCCATGAGGAAATTAGTCATTTTATCTTCAGTGCAGGGGTTGGGTAGTGTGCATTAAATAAGCCTAGGGCCACATCCTGAATAAGGAGAAGAAATATTGAATAACTACCCATTCACTCTAAGACAAGACTCCTGTGATCATGTAGGAATGGGTTATATCTTAATGCATAATACAAGAGGGCCAAAGTAACATTGTACAGTCAACTTTAGTTCTGACATTTCCTAACTTGAGTGCTTGAATTTGCAACCTTAATGTTCCTTACATACTTTATTTTTGGATGTAATTTTAAATATGGTGGACCAGATCCTCAGCTAGTAAATCAGTGTAGCTCCATTGCACTCCCTGCAGTTATGACAATTTGCATCAGCTAAGGATGCAGCTTGTTGTTCTTGTCACTTAAAATGTTAACCTCAGGAATTCTTTAGACTTTACTGTATATTGAATATCCTATATCTACTTCATAGTGTTACTGTCTTTATTTTGGCCTTTTCTATATAAAATTGTCACATTCAATAAATTATGAACACCAGAAACATTCCCACATTCACAAACAGTTAACACACAAGAGGTCCTGAGCTGCAAATTTCTCCTTTTCAAGAATTAGAACTATTACCAACAGGGATCCACTTAATGATGAAACTCTTGAAACCTCCAGTATTATGAGGTGTAAGGCTGTCATGAAACTCCACCCTATACTGCAAATTACTTTATATCTCGCTACATTCCAAATTGCATGACTATTGCTTTGCATGGGATGGTTACTAATTTTAAAGTGAAGGTACTTACTGCAAAAGTAACCACTGCCAATAAGTTATGTATTTAAAACACTTAACTTTATCAAAATATGGCAGATGTGCAATTTAAGAAGAATCATGTTCTGTTCCACTTTTGAACCTGTAGGCAACACTATCAATTAAGAAACAAACTTGTATGATTCTTGCTATTCACCTATAGGTGTCTTAATTTTTCCCCCCTCCCCCAGTATTATCCTGTTTCCTTGATTTCCCTAGAGGAACACAGAATTTACCAGTCTCCTCCCTACAGAAAACTTTATTTCTGACCGGTCTCCCCTGTAAATATGTAAATTTCCTCTATTTTTGCCCGCATAAGTCTCTACTTGCCATGAGTACAATTCCAGGTCAGTCAAATCAACTAGATTAATATTTTTCACTTCTCTCTCCAGCTCAAAAATAGCCATGAAAATAAAGATACCTTGCCTGTCAAGTATACTCAGCCGAAGAATTACTAACCATCAGTTATGCATATACATAAACATCTCTAATATTGGGTTTTGGGGGAAAAAAACAGTAAAATTTGAGGCATAGCAAAGCATACAATACAATTAGAAAGATGAATGAAACAGCATGGACTGATTCATTGGTAGTATGTGGGGACACAGAAGTTGAGCTCTGTGGCTACACTCCTTTTTCAGCTTCAATAACCAGAACGAAGTAAAAGGATACCCATTTTTGGTATCTGCTTTCATACAGAGAGAGCTAGTAGGCAATTACACAGGTCCTGTTCTCTCCAAATTTTAGCAGCAGAGCAGGATTTTATTTTTAACTTTGCAGGGGAAATCACCATGGTAACATAATGAACTATGAGAGTGAGCTATCTGATGTTATGGTGAAGAAGCATTGACAGGAAATGCAGAGATAAAATTCATACCATTCCAGAGCTGGGCTTAGTTCACCTAGTAGCTGAGGTCAGCAAGTCTCACTTTCCAGACACTATCGTGAGATGTTTTTCTTCCTGGGGATAATGGTCACCTAAAACAAACTAATGAAGAGGTGTACTTTGCATGTCAGTGAAATGGAGTGATAAGCAGGAACACTGGAGAACTGTAAATGGACAACAGCTGAACAAATGCCTGGACCATGACTTTCATTCTAGTGAGTGTCACCACCCCCAACACTATACAGCTGTTAAGGTTTCTGAGCATTTCAGATGCAAACCCCTGTTTTCATGGAGGTATCAGTCACCTTTAAAACTTTGCCCCAGATGAAAATGTACATTACAATGCCTCCACCTGGGAATTTCTTTTTCAGTTTGTCACTTCAAAGGAAGTGATTTCAATGAGTGACTGACTAGGGAATAAAAATACCACCAACCTGGTACCTAAACTGAAATCTTGCTACCTATGTTCCTTCTCTTGTTCAAATAGTGCCTGCACTGTGACTGGATCATGTGCATTCTGGCTCTTTACATGGCCTTCTAAGCAACTCTTGGCTTCCTCTGAGTTTGCTGGCACATAACAATGAGCTTCCTCAAACATAATTAGCTTTCTGTTCTGTTCCGTTCCACAGGGTTTCCACTTTCTTTGTTAACCTTTTCTTCTATCTACATTCAAATAGGCATGCTGAGTACTTTTCATCCATTGATCTCAAAGCCCTTTACACATCAATTCTAATACTCTCAAAAACCCACTGAGGGCAAAGCTAGGAGTAGAACCCACAGGCCTCAGCTCCAGTCCCCTGCTTTAAACAGCAAACAAAACTTCTGCTGTAAAGTTGTCTGAATGAAATTGAAAGGAGACCAACATAACCACTTTTAAGTAAGTTCAAGTAAGACAGCAATACAGATGTTAAAACACCACCACCTGCCCACAATGACCTTGCATGACCATTTGAGCCTCGCTTCTATTTTTCATTAACACAAGGCAAACACTAAACTTGCATTACCTCACTGAAAAGCCCAAAGGAAACCAAGTTTGATGTTGGAACAACTCTGGCCATGTGGTGGTTTATTGCTATGGTACGGAGACCTCAGGGACCATGCACATTCTTCCCTTAACTTCTTTACCTGTCAGTATTCTGAGTTCTACTCCAAAATTACGTGAAGGAAATAACTGACCTGTAGGGGAAAAGAAAAGTCCTGATAGAGTTCTTGTACATGATTCTCAGCAGAGCTAACCCAACACAGAGTATGTCCTTTTGCAATGTGGCTTTGCTCTATTGGGAGCATAAGCAGCTTTTCTGATGTACCAGCAGCACAAGATGACTGCACAGGAAGTCACAGTGTAAGTGGCTTTCCAGAAGCCTATGCTCCCTCCTAATGTGTTTAGTGAAAGCACATGGATAAGGAGTGCAGTGAAGTAGTGAACTACTAAGAAAGAAAGGTGGTGAGGGATGAAGGAGAAAATAGAAAAAATTGTCTATACGATGAGAACACAATCCAGCTGAAGCATGTTGTGTGCATTTATTTACAAAGATTGTTAGGAAAGACTCTGGTCAAAATCTTTGATAGCTTTTCTTCCTTCTGTCTCCATCTTTCTGCTGCAATTGTCGCACTGCAGGTAGTATACCTAAAGTGCTTTTGACAGACTGCCATACTCTATGGCCTTGTCTACACTAGAAAAACTAGTAACAGCTACAGCAGCTGCTAGCTATAGTGCTTCCACAGTGGTGATAGCAATGGAGTACTAGTGTATTCCAGGCTCAAGTGTTTAAATCACTATGTCATGAAAACCTGCACTAACAGCTGCACCCTTCTTGGATACTGCTGTAATATAGGTAGCAGTTTTTCTAGTGTAGGTGTGCCCCATAGGAAGAAACGTAGCCTTGTGATAAAGTCACTCGAGTTCTAATCCTTGCTCTTCCACAGCCTTCCTGCGTGATCTTGGGCAAGTCACTTAAAACCAGACTTCTAAAGTTATATAAGTGCTTAAAAGATAGGTGCCTAGGCACCTAACTACCATTGAAATAAATGGGAGTTTAATTGCAAAATAAGAATAATAATAATGCACCGAGTATACAAGAGACCACTGACTTCTCATGTATAGAATCAGATTCAACAGTGTCAGATATTACACTGGAGGAATTTCTTTAGACCTCCACTCTGTTTTTGGAGTAGGAGGATCAGTTCTATTTATCCCCTTCAGTGCAGTTGAGAGTGGCCAGGGTGCACAGCATAGCAACAACCCTGAAGTACTAGGTAGTTATGATTTGTTAGGGCTCATCTATATGGCAGAGATAGCATGCAGTACGCCAAAATGTAATTCTACAGTGCACCAGCTTGTTGTGCATAACTTGCCATATAGAAAAGCCACTAAAATGGATTTACCTCAGAGGTGCATTGTAAGGCTAGGGTTCATTAATAATACGGTGCTTTGGGATATGTGCAAAGCATTATTTTATTCACAGATCCCAATTCCATTAGGCCAATGTCACTTGCTTGTTCCAAGTGTCCAATTTCACCTGTATTTATGCATATCTGAGAAAAACCCTACAGACTGATGGTACCAGGAAAATATTCAAGAACAAATTAGAGGTCTCAAAGGTATTTTCTGTTATGTGCTTACTGTTGAAGGGTCTGGGATCTCCCACCAAAAGTTCTAGCAGTCTCTATGCAGATCAGCAATAAAAGATCTTGCAGCAGGTATTTCATTATGGCAATCCCATGAACCAGGGGTTCCCGAACTTGTTCCACTGCTGGTGTGGGGAAAGCCCCTGGTGGACCGGGCCGGTTTGTTTACCTGCCGTGTCCACAGGTTTGGCTGATTGTGCCTCCCGGTGGCCGCGGTTCACTGCTCCAGGCCACTGGGAGCCGCAATCGGCCAAACCTGTGGACGCGGCAGATAAACAAACTGGCCCAGCCCACCGGGGGCTTTCCCCGCACCAGCGGTGGAACAAGTTTGGGAACTACTGCGATGGACAAATTAGACAGAAAAGATCCTGAAGGTTTATGGATGCAGATCTCCTATGAGATTTCCTAGTGATACTTTAGTGGAGTAATGATATAGAGCTTACAAGAGAAGTTCCCTTTAGGTGAATCAGGCCCGCTGACGGGGAGAGGTGGGGCGGGGGGTGCAGCAAAGAGAACAATTGCCCAGAGCCCAGGCAATCGTCACTAGCGGCAGTACAGCAGGGCTAAAGCAGGCTTCCTGCCCACCCCTCGCTCATGCTCCGAGCCACTCCCTGAAGCGGCTGGCACCATCCCTGTGGCCCCTGAGGGGATGGGGAGTCTCCACATGCTGCCCCTGCCCTGAGCACTAATTCCACAGCTCCCATTGGCCAGGAACTGTGACTGATGGGAGCTACAGGGTCAGTGGTGCATGGAGACCTCCTGGGTCCCCTGCCTCGGAGCAGCTTCCAAAAGGGCATGTGCCAGGTGCTTTTGGGAGCCACCCCAGGTAAGTGCTGACCCCTTGATCCCTCCCTTCTCCCCAACCCCCCTATCCCAGACTAGAGCCCACACCCTGCACCCAAACTCCCCCTCAGGCCTTCACCAGCACCCCCTCCCGCACCCAAACTCCCTCC
This sequence comes from Gopherus flavomarginatus, assembly GCF_025201925.1. Lineage (NCBI taxonomy): Eukaryota > Metazoa > Chordata > Testudines > Testudinidae > Gopherus > Gopherus flavomarginatus. Next base: position 259,421,504 of record NC_066618.1, read on the forward strand.
CAGTGCCCAACCCCTCACTCCATCCCCTGTCCCAGCTTGGTGAAAGTTAGTGAGGGTGGGGGGAGAGCAAGCAACAAAGGGAGGGGGGTATGGAGTGAGCAGGGGCAGGGACAGGCCTCATGGAAAGGGCAGGGCAAGGGTCTTCATGATTAGACAGTTGGCAACCCTACTGGGTGGGCATGTGCAGGGCCAGCTTTAGGAAGTGTGGGGCCCAGTTTGAACATTTTCAGCGAGGCCCTGGCAGGGATGTCTTAAAAAAGTGGAAAAAAGGCTCTCATTTTTCATGTATTATTTATTTATATAGTTATGGAAAGAATTTATAATTTTATTAATGTACATTGCATCATATATGCTGTTGATTGGTTATTAATGACAGCTGTTTCACGTGTGGGTCCCAGTTGCTCCCTGCCCACCTCATTGAAGCAGGTGTGCAGGGTTACTGTCCTGGAACTGCAGGGCAGCAGTGGACATGGGGCTGGCTGGAGGTAGGGCAAGGGGTGTGGGGCTGATTGGAGATAGGGGGTGTGAGGGGCGGGCTGGCTTCAAGCAGGGCTGGAGACAGAGGCAGAGACTGGCTGGCTTCAGGCAGGGGGGTGCAGCAGGGGTTGGCCGGAGACAGGGCAGGGTGTGCAGGGCTGGTGCGGGCAGCAGCGTGTGTGGGGCTGGCTGGCTTTGGGCAGGGCCATGGGTGTGTGGCAGGGGTTGACTAGAGACACGGCAGGGGGGTTGACAGGGACTGGCTGTGGGCACAGGGTGCAGAGCTGGCTGCAGGCAGGGGGAGCGGGGCTGGTGTGGGCAAGGCAGAGGATGCAGCAGAGGCAGCTGGAGCCCCAGCCCTTTAAATAGCCCCCAAAGCCCTGGGATAGCAGGGAGCTTGGGGTCTATTTAAAGGGCCCGGGGCTCCCCAGCTTCTACCCTGCCCTGGACCTTTTATATTGCTGCGGGAGCCCTGGGGAATGCATGGGGGTGGCGGGGCTCTGGCGGCTATTTAATGGACCAGGGTGGCAGAGGCAGGCAGCTGGAGCCCTGACCCTTTAAATAGCCTCCAGAGCCCTGGGGTAGTGAGGGGCCACGGGGCCTGCCACGCTCCGGCCGGAGCTCCAGGCAGGGCCTGCCGCGCTCCGGCCAGAACTTCGCTCAAGGGAGTGGGACCACGGAAGACCCCTGAGCAGATCGCAGCCAGGGACCCGGGGTAAATTTAAAAAAAAAAAAATGTCTAAGGCATGGGGCCCTCTAAGGCGTGGGGCCCGATTCCTGGGAATCGGGCGAATTGGCCTAAAGCTGGCCCTGGGCATGTGAAAGCCCTGGCTGTACTGGAAGACTGTGCCCAGTAGCGCAGCTGACAGCTTGCTGTGCACCAGCCAGCACTAGCTCAGCCCTGCCCAGATGTCAGGTGGACCATGTCCACATAGGCACGGCTTGTGGATGCTTCAGGGCCCATTGACTGTTCTGCCCTGGAATTGCTGTTTGTGAGCCTGGGTGAAATTGATTAACATGTGATATAGTCTGAGCCCTGGCCATTCATACAGATGATTAAGTCCTTAAGCAGCTTGTTTATTTCTTCTTTGCCTTTAATACATAGAGTACAAACATTAATGAATAACTAGAAATCCACAATACAAGTGAATGTTTGTACTCTAAAAACAGATCTCTTGGGACACAGTTATTGCTGTAAATTCCAGTTGAGAGAGAACTTGCAGCCTGTAAACCACACACTATGTACCCAGCTTTTCTATACTGTGCTGATTCAACAGATTGAAAGATGTAGAAATTGTTGAACTATAGTAATATGCATTATGCCAGGATTTCTTCTATGGTTGAGATGGTGTTATTTATAAAGTCTTCCCCATGTGTAAAATTCTAAGTACCTGTTTTATTTTTCTTCTGTAAAACTCATATTTGAATCCTGATCTTCTTACAGAAAACTAACATCTTTGGGTTTTCATACTGAATATGAATAAAACCAAAGATAAATAGTAACGTTGCTATAACTGTGTGATAAACACTGATCCCAGGAGTATAATGGACTATCTGAAGGCCAATAAAGTAATCCCATGAACACAATATTCTCAGTGTAGGATATTTGATACAAGATGAAACAATTGGTTACAAATATTTTGCATATAGTTGATTAAAAAAGTCCATGTGAGCAATGAAGATGGTGTGTAACTATGGGACCAATCTGCATGGATTGGAATTGGACAGTGGGAACAGTTACTGATTGTCTGGCAGTTTAACCCTTAGTACCTGACTATGCATACTTACTGCACAAGGGTGATATCATCTATAGTTAATACTGCACTATCTATTCTTTACTGAAGCAAAGTTGGAGTTGAAACATTGAGTTGAATCACATCATGAATCCCAAGGAAACCCAAGCTAAAAATGTATTCTATATTCAGTAAGTTTTTGGATTAAGAAAGGGTAATGAGAAAGTTGATGTCCGGTTTGCAACCTTTGCACCCTAGCACCATAGAAATCCAAAACTAAGGCCTTGTCTACACTGCAAAACTTTTGCCGAAGAAACAGTGGAGTTACACAGGGCAATGCCACTTTTGGTAACAAAACTGCTCAGTTTCAGTGACAAAAAACCACCTTGATGAGTGTCATAGGGCTTTTTTACACAAAAGTTGTGTTGCCAAAGTGCCTGTGTAGACACCACACTTGATTTAATCACTATAATTGCCTCCAGAAGGTGTCCCACAATGCCCATCCGGACCACTGTGATCAGCAGTTCCAACTCTGCTGTGCTTCAGCTGGGTAAGCAACCTTGCACCCCACCCCTTTAAAGCCCCGGTGTGGAGAGCTCACATTGCATCTTCCCAGCTGATCATAGAAGCTCCATGTGGCAAAGGCTCTCCCACTTGGACCAATGTGGAGCTAAGGATCTGCTCAGTATTTGGGAAGAGGAGGCTGTGCAGTCCCAGCTGCACTCCAGTCATAGGAATTTCCATACAAATGGGTGGATTTCTCACAGTGGTGCTAAAAGGACTATGATCAGGACACGCTGCAGAGCAAAGCAAAGATGAAGGAGTTGAGGCATGCATACCAGAAGACAGGGAAGGCAAACCATCCCTCTGGTGCTACACCAGAGATCTGACATTTTTATTAAGGAGTTGGACACTATCCTGGGCAGCGACCCCACCTCCACCACCAAGAGCCCCAGGGATACTTCAGCAGGGCTGGAGTGGATGGAAAGTGGACCTAACCTAGAGGATGAAGTTATTGATGAAGAGGTGGAATTTGACAATGACATGAAGCCTACAGTGGCGTCACCCAGTGGTGTCTAGTCAGGAGCTCTTCGCCACTCTGGAGGTGTCTAGCCAGTCATACTCTGACAAGCAAGAAGCAGAAGAGGAGACCCCTTGTAAGTGATTTTGCTTTGTGAAGTATGGAGGTGGGTTGAGGGCATAAAAATGTACAAGGCTTGAAGTGTTTGTTTGCTGGACATTTCCACTGCAGTCCTTAGCCGCACAGGGAACATGGTGTTACACATTGAGATTTCACAGGAATCCTCCAGAGAGGTCTCTAGGAAACTTTCCTGGAGGTACTTGGCAGTCACATGCCACAGGTTCCTTGGCAGAGCTGCTGTGTTCCTTCCCTCAGAAGGAAAAAAAAAAAAAAAAAAAAAAAACCAAACCACCAAACTTTTCCATTCCATTCTGCAATTACTTGTGCAGAGACCAGCGTGGCACACAGGCGAGCAGCATAGGGACTGGGGCAGGAGCTGCAAGCATATATTAGATGCACCCTTGCTTCCCTTCAGGAGTAAGAGAGCTGCTACAATGACACCCGTGTGGGGAAAAGGGTGGGAAACTTTAGAATATTACCTCTAGTTGACTGCACCATGACCCTTTCATACTGCTGTTCTCCCCCTGTACAATGCTCCTTGCTCTAGGGGCAACTTACTATGCTTGAGATGCTTGCTGGCACGTGTGCTTATCAAGGATCAGTGTGAAAGGGATTGGTATGTTACCAAAGGTGTATTTTACTGTAATGTTTCAGTGTTGTGTATGTACTTAATCATGCTTCTGTGTATTGTTTCTTGCGCTCCTGCAGCTGTGCTCACTACACACCAGCACAGTGCCTCTGCCCCATAAAGCACATGCGATGGCACAAAAAGACATGTTCCAGGAGGTGCTGCAATACTCAGATGCAGAAGAGAACACAGGCAGGGGATGAAAATGGAAAGGCAGGACTTAAGGCTGCTTTTTTTGGTGGGGGGGGGGGAGAAAGACAACTGAGAGGATGATTAGAGCTGTGGAGCAACAAACAGATGCTGAAGTTCCTCATAACAGTCCAGACTGATTAGTTATAGGCCTTGTCATAACATTTTTTTCCCAGATCTGGACCTTAGCATCCAAAATATGGGTGTTAGCATGAAAACCTCCAAGCTTAGTTACCAGCTTTGACCTGGTACGGCTGCCACCAGCTAGGAATTATACAGTGCATAGCTCACTGATCTCCCCAAAACCTTTCTTGGGGGACCCCAAGACTCAGATGCTTGAGTCTCTGTAATAAGATGACAATATACAGGGTCAATTGCTTAAAAGAAAAATGAATAAACAGCCTTATCCAAAAAGAATACAATTTAAAACCTTCCAGCAAGTACACACATGTAAATACAAAAGAAAACAATATAAACCTATTGTCTTACTATCCTTATACTTACAACTTGGAAATAGAAGATTAGAAAGCCTGGAGATAGAAAAATCACTCTCAGAGCTGAGAGGGTCAGACCCAGGACAAAGGACAAAACTCCCACACAAACCTCCCTCCACCCAGATTTGAAAAAGTCTTGTTTCCTGATTGGTCCTCTGGTCAGGTGTTTCAGGTTACTGGTGCTACCCCTTTACAGGTAAAAGAACATTAACCCTTAGCTATCGGTTTATGACAGGCCTGCCCTCCCCTTAAGCATATTTAGAACTCTTATGTCCTCCCCAATTCTCCCTGTGCATTCCTTCTGCTTTGAGACTTCTTTCCCATTCACTCCACCCCCATGGACCCTTTTTCCAATGATAGCTGGACTTATGCATAGCTCTGAAAGTCAGCCCTCCCCTAGTACCTCCTCTCTCCATAAACATTTTGTGGGTGGTGGGGGATTGTGTAAAAGGAAAGTTTTTTGAATGATAAGCAACCTGTCTCCACAACACATAAACAAGCAGTGTAATCTTTTGCTGACATTGAATCCTTGGCCACACAAGTCACAAGTGCTTCCTTGCAAGACTTGATGTCATTAAGCGTTGCAGTCTCAATCATACCAACATACATTGCTGGTTCTCATCTTCAAAGTGTTGCCTCAATGCCTCCCTGGATTCTAATTGCCCCCCACACTGTGCCCCTCTGATAATCCTGGTAACTGGCTGCTCAGAAGCAGCTGCCAGGTGTTCTGCCTCAGCAATCCACCCCTGAACAAACTTTTCCCCCTTACCTGCACAAATATTGTGCAGCCTACAAACACATGGCTATGACCATGGGAATATTATCTTCATGAGGTCTAGCTTGCTATAAAAGCATTGCCAGCACACCTCTAATCTGCCAAATGCACATTTCATGGTCATCCTGCACATGCTCAGCCTATTAGTGAACTGCTCCTTACTACTATCCAGGTTTCCTGTATAAGGCTTCATGAGCCATGGCATTAAGGAGCACGCCAAGTCTCCCAGGATTGCTATGGGCATTTCAACATCCCCTATTGTAATCTTCTGGTCTGGAAAGAAAGCCACCACTTGCTGCTTCCTGTACAGGCTGATGTTCCCAAAGATACATGCATCATGCACTTCTCCAGACCACCCTGCATGGATGTCAGTGAAACGCCTGTGGTGATCCACAGTGCCTGCAACACCATGGAGAAATATCCCTTCCTATTGATGTACTGTCACAAGATGGTCTGGGGCCAAAATTGGAATATAAGTGCCATCTATCGCCCCTCTGCAGTTAGGGAAACCCACTTCTGCAAAACCATCCACTATTTCACCTACATTGCCAAGAGTCATGGTTCTTCATAGCAAGATGCAATTAATGGCCCTGCACACTTGCATTAATGCCACCTTAATGGTTGACTTCCTGACTCCAAACTGATTTGCAGCTGACTGGCAGCAGTCTGGAATTGTCAGCTTCCACACTGCAATTGCCAGGTGCTTCTCCTTTGAGAGGGCAGCTCTCATTTGGGTGTCCTTGCACCACAAGGCTAGGGCAAACTCTGCACAGAGTTCCAGGATGGTGGCTTTTCTCATCTGAAAGTTCTGCAGCCACTGCTCATCATTCCAAACCTGCCTAATGATGCAATCTCACCACTCAGTGCTAGTTTCCTGAGCCTGAAAGGAACAGTCCACTATGTGCAGCTGTTCTAAGAATGCCAAAAATAATCTAATGTTGCTCCTATCCATGGGAGACAGCACATCAGGCAACTATGAATTCAGTTGAGTTAGGAACTTCATGATTAACTGCACTGCAATTTGCAATGTGCTACTGACAGCTAGCAGAGCATTGGAGAGTATTGTGGGATTCATTCTTTCAGACAGATGGTAGGGCAGGCATAAAACAAGGGACATTGAAAAAAATACCATGAACTGAACATGGAAGCACATGGAATGCTGGGACAGAAGGCATTGCATCATGGGACACTGAGCCCACACCCATGATATGCTGCAATCCATTCTGCCTTCCCACAGGACCTAGCAGCAGCAGGTGGAGAGCTGAACTGTGGATAGCTATCCACAGTGCATTGCTCTCAATCAATGACACTACCCCAAGTGTGAATGTGCTCTGCCAACAGAGGACAGTGTGAACATGTAATAACTATTTTCTTTCTGTGCTTTGATTATTGACCAAACTTTTTGGGAAAAAACCTCTGCAGGTGTTGACATGGCCTAAAGCTAGTACTATAAATCAACAGGAACTGACTCAGTGGCTGATGCAGTCAGCTGTACTAGCTGAAGAGCATATTAGCAAGAGAGAGACCTCAGTGTTGGAAGGTAGAATAAGGCATGGGAATAGCTCACATATGGAATGGCAATTACTTTGTTACAAGTGCAGTGGCTTTTGTTGGATCAATTCCTGTAAACCTCTTAGAAAAAGAGCAAGTGAGCTGTAAATGCTGTATCTGTTGTTTCTGTGCTTCAAAACAAGATGTCCTGGGGGGAATTGCACAACTCCCACACAAACTTAGAGGAATTAAGGTTGGAAATGCAAGAGTGTTTTGGACTAGACTAGCTACACTTTCTTTATAAGAAAATCTGTACCTTTTCCCTCACAGAGTTAGCTGCCTCTGGCCCAGCCTCACATGTGCCTGGTTTATCCCACCACCCCAAGAGTCATATGAGGCGGGGAGTGGGAAAAATGCATCTCCAACAAAGGATGGGAAAGATGAAGGAAAAGGGACAAGTGTTAAGAAACAAGGAAGCGGTTTTAAAGGTCTGTGAAGGCTGCTCTTTCCTCCTCATGGAGGCTCACTGGTCTTAGAAGGGGAAAGGGACAAATCTTCCTCTGTCTACCTTACCTTCCACAACCTTGTTTCAGCATCTGAAGAGATATTATGAACAATGGACACGTTCTTCCCTTATTTTTAAAGAGGGAAAGACCCATAAAAATAAATAAAAGCCAGAAACAATATATTAAACAAGTGCTGCATAAGATCTTCTGCTATTTAAGCCTCAGGCTGGAGGAGTTGCTCATTGATTCAGAGTAAGCAGCCAATAGTAAAATAAAAAAGGGAAAGAGACAAGTGTATCCCTTCCACAAAAGCTGACAATCAAGAAAGTTGTTGAGTTAAAAATCCATGAAGTCTGACATTCAGGCAGCAATTAAAGAGCTTAAAAACAGAAATAGCAGAAGACCAAAGCCTCCCTCTTATACCATTGAAGTTAATGGGAATTTTGTTATTGAACTACAGGGGAGAGGGATCAGACCTCTAGTCACTAAAATGAAAGCAGACTTGAATGAACATGCAGACATGGCCACAGACAGAAGAGAGAATGAGCTGGAGCTCAAAATAGATGACTAATAAAAAATTTAAGAATAAAATATGCCACAGAAAAGGAGGACAGAAAAAGGGAACCTTGTGACTTCTGTGGGAGCTCCAATTAAGTTAGGTAAAGATTAATATTAAAAGTGGGTGGGGAAATTCTTCTCCTGTCCTCCATGAAATTTCCTCATCTTAAATAGGGACAAAAAGTCACTAAAACTTTCATGAACCAAGAGTCCTTCACCTGCCCACTCTTTCAAATGTGGACTGGGTCAGTTGAAACATTGTTTACAGTAACACAATATTGAAATCAAAACAAACTCACTTCAAAACAATATGCTGTTTTGACCCCACAAAATGGGTATTTTAGATGAAAAAAAGTTCAGAACAAGATATCTTGAAGCTTTTTCCAAAAAAATTTAAAATGGAATATTCATTAAAATTGTCCCTTTTTTTCAAAAATTGTCTTCAATGACTTGGCATTTTCCTACAAAAACATTGTCAAAAATTAGTTTCCAGTGCTAATTGACAGCTCATTATGCTCTATTTTCCTTCAAACCCTAGAGACATAGGGCTTGTCTACATCAGAAAGTTGCAGCGCTGGTGAGGGAGTTACAGCGCTGCAACTTAGGAGGTGTACACATCTGCAGGGCACCACCAGCGCTGCAACTCCCTGTTTGCAGCGCTGGCCGTACTCCCGTTTTGTCTCGGGTGTAGAGGATCCAGCGCTGGTGATCCAGCGCTGGTAATCAAATATAGACACTTACCAGCGCTTTTCTTGACCTCCGTGGAATAAGCAGGTATCCCAGCATACCTGAGGAAGCCTCTGGTAATCAAGCTGGTCTCCTTCCCCGGTTTGCTCTTGCGTTCCCCGAACCCCGAGCAAGCAGGTCTCCTTCCCTGAGGTTTGCTGGGTGGTTCCGGGAACGCGAGAGCAAAACCGGGAAAGGAGACCAGCTTCGCAGCGGTTTGCTCTCGCGTTTCCCGGAACCACCCTGCAAACCGCAGGGAAGGAGACCTGCTTGTTCGGGGAACGCGAGAGCAAACCGCGGCGAAGCTGGTCTCCTTTCCCGGGTTTGCTCTCGCGTTCCCCGAACCACCCAGCAAACCGCAGGGAAGGAGACCTGCTTGTTCGGGGAACGAGAGGGCAAACCGGGAAAGGAGACCAGCTTCGCCGCGGTTTGCTCTCGCGTTCCCCGAACCTCCCTTGAAGCCGCCCAACAGCGCTGCAGTGTGGCCACATCTAACACCACTTGCAGCGCTGGTTGCTGTAAGTGTGGCCACTCTGCAGCGCTGGCCCTATACAGCTGTACTAATACAGCTGTAACAACCAGCGCTGCAAAATTTTAGATGTAGACATGGCCATAGACCTTCCTCTTTGTTACTATGCTCACAAGGACCAAATCAGAACAAACATGAAAATTCAGAGGTCCTCTAGTGATAGAAGATTAGAGTACAGAAATTTGCCAGGCTCTGTCAACTCTAAGGTTGAAAAATGGTAGATCATTAATACCATTTTAGATCTCTCCCTCCAAAGCCAACATCCAAGATTGGTGGGAATTCCTCTTAAACTGTGCTGCTCCCATAAAACTGAAGTCTTACAATTTTTACTGTAAGAGGTGGAGATTCCCAAACATCTGAACACTGAATTTGATTCAAAGAATAAGGGTGGCAGTGATGAGATGGGAAATAGGTAAATAAAAGCAATCTGGCTAAGTTACCTCCATGTGGTTTCACTGGCAAGAAATCTCTGGCCAAAAAAGTCCTCAGCAGGATCAAAATAAAGATGGAGGCAAAAAAAAATTAAAAAAAGGGGAAGACAAGGAGGATAACTGAACTAAGTATTGGCTTTGTCTCCACCTTTATGATTAAGCTGGACCAACCAACAATTTCTCATTACTATTTCAAAACACCGATAGTTATATTGTTATGATTAGAAATGCCACCCAGATGCCACAACAGGGTGGGGGAATTTTATGGGGCAGTGGTAAGGGGGTATAGTCCCAGCACAAGGGAGGGAACAGTGGCTGAGGGACAACAGGTAGCTCCTCCCATCCCCAACCCTCTGGCCCCTACTGGCTAGCTGTGGGGAAGGGCTGCTCATTGGTTAGCATTCCTGAGCTCTCAGGATTTAACAGGGAGCGGGGACTATGTGGAGCCTCTTGTGGCACCATTCCAGGAGCCCACCCTACCCACTCCAAACTAGGAACGGGAACCCAGCCTGACAGGAGGGTCTAGCCAATAGCCTATGGGGTGGAAGAGAAGGAATTTTTAGTCCCATAGGCCAATTGGCAGTGGACCAGGGATGGGTGAGTTTTTTGCCTTTCTTGCAGCACCTTCAAGTCATGGTGGGTTAAGTAGGAATGCATTTCATCCCTAAATGAATTGTTAATTTGTCACAACTTGTGGCTGGTTTCCAGTATGGTTAAAAAGAATAAAATGATCAGTTCCCAGAGGTAAGAGAGCTGGGATTTAGTGAAGAGCCAGGGGCTCATGGGATAGAGTGAGACCATGTGGCCTTCATGGGCTGAGATCTTCATCCTCTGTCCTCCACAGAGTGAGGAGTGTCCTAGGATTCAGAGCTGAATCCTGAGATGTAGACTGAGGAGAGCCTAACCTGAGTTACAAGTTATATGGCAAGACCATCTGTAACCCGTGTACTAGTTATGAGTTCTATGATAAGAAGCCTTGGTTCCAGTGTGATGGTTACAATTAAATGCCTGGTATAGGAGAGTCTGGGTGATGGGTGTGTAGTGCATCTCCCCATGCTAAAATCTAATAGAAGTTACAGCCTGATGCTTAATTCCATGCATGCATGTATCCTCATTTTACAGCTGTCCATGTCAATTCTACTAATTTAACCCCAAAATGTCAACTGGGCAGTATTAAAGGAAGAAATAGCTACCCTCTTTTGAAAAGTGAAATCATTTTCCCTTCTTTGTTACTTGAGGGGCTGGCTGAATTGCATAAGCTGGGTTGAGAGCCAGTGACCTGGTGACATTCTGTTGACAAGCTTAATAACTAAGGATGCTATTTGTGTCACCATATCTGTGTGGCAGTTACGGATAAGGTTCTGTACTGATATTAAGGGAACTTTGCAGGATGGTGTGTTAGAGGGTGTATTCCTTCACTCTCCAACTTCCCTGGTCCTTCTCATATGAAGAAAGAGCAACAATACCTGAAGTCTGAAGGTGCAAACAATTTGATATTTATTGGGGTGAACTTCCAGCAAGTTTAAATCCAAGTTCTTTTCCTTATTTTCAAATTCCACCTTACTTCCTGTTTGCCTGTAATTTACATAATAATATTCTCAGCTATACCTTAATGAATCATTTTACTGACATTTACCTAACCAATCCTAGCACATTGTAACATGATTAGCTAATGAATTATATCCCACTACTTTAATCACTTTACACCTAGCAAAAGTTATACAGACAAACCATTAGAGAACCAGATGGATTAATAGGAAAGTGGGGGCCCCATAAAGATATACAGAAATGAGAGTTTCACAACCACAACTATTGATAAGGGAGTTATTGCCAGACAGGATACTAGCAAACTAAGTTTTCTTTATCAAGCTTATTTCAATGTGACTAGTTCGCAATGTGAGGATGTGACCTTATGCTTCCCAGCTTATGGCTGCCTCTGCTGCTTAGAGAAAGCCCTTAGCCTAAGAACCAGGCCTCAAACTGTCCTAGTGAGAGAAGGCCCTTACATAGGTGGACTGTGATCGATTCTCTCATTTATACCTCTATAACTAGCAAAGTGATAAAAATACACCTAAGTTCTTAAAGTATAGGCCTATGCAGGCAGGCCTGCATATCTCTATTCTAATAGTGTTACAGCTGCATATCAGGGCATAGGTGGGAGGGGGGTCATAACTCCATGGCTATATGAACGGATGTGGCAATATCCAAACATGTTTGTATAAAAGAGAATGCTTTTAGCATTCTTCCAGTCTCTGGTTGAGGAGATGCAATGGATGCTTTTGGCTGGGGTCTTTGTCTCCCTGCCTGGAAGAGTCCAGTGGTTTAACATTATTGCAGTCATGGTCAGGTGGAACATGGACCAGTTGTTCACCAATCCATGCTGATTGAGAGTTTGAGCCTCTGATATTGAGATGCTTGTTTCATATTGGAAGTCGGAGTGTAAGGATGCAAGAGCTAAGCAACCTACAGAATAAGTCTATTTCTCTCATCCAAACCATGTGTACATGACAACTGATTAGATAATTTAATCTGCCTTTAAAATTAGCTCCTTTAGAAAAAGATATTTGCCCGCTGATTTTGGAGTGATCATTTCTCAACCTCAGTTATCCTATGTGAACAGTGTGAAGGTAAGGCAGAGGCCCTGGAGGGTGAATAACTTATTGCTTAAAGACCAACTAGCAGGGCCAGCACTACCATTTAGGCAGCCTAGGCAATCGCCTAGGGTGCCAGAATATAATTGGTGGGCAGCATTTTGCAGGAGGGGGCAGCAAGCAGCTCTGGTGGAGCTGCCGCAGTGGTGCCTGCGGAGGGTCCGTTGGTCCGCGGCTCTGGTGGAGCTGCCACAGTCATGCCTGTGGATGGTCGGCTCCTCGCGGGGCTCCGGTGGACCTCCCGCAGGCACGACTGCAGCAGCTCCACCAGAGCCGCGGAGCACCGGACCCTCCGCAGGCACCACTGCGGCAGCTCCACCGGAGCCACGGGACCAGCACGTGGGGCTGCGAAATTGCTGTCCGCCTAGGGCGCTCAAACCCCTAGTGCTGGTCCTGCCAACTAGCCTTTGCTTAAAGGAAACTGAAAGCTATTTTTAAATCACCAAAACTGGTGAAATATCCAGTAACATTGATTAGAAATCCTGTAATGCAGTCATAAGAAGCTTACTAGTACTGCTTCTGGGAAGGAAAGATGAAGCCAAGCTGAAAGAAACTGACTCCAGGCCAATTTTAAAAAAAAAAAACTACACACAACAACATTTCACATTAAAGAGACTAAGCATATTTTGAATTCCAGAGACTCAACCTCCAGAAGTCTAACTATCAACCTTTCTGCTAATGCTGCACTATTTCCAAACATGAGATTTATTGCCATGTTTGGAAATTTATTCTTGCAGCCTTAAAGGACAGAAACTGGGTTGTTTTGTTTTTAAACAAAAAAGTTATGTTTTGTAGACTGAGAGGGTCACCAGAGAAGTGCTGATACAGACACTATTGAGTTTCAGCTCTATCTGATCTCTGTGTAAGACCCCCTACAAATAAGATCCTTGTTTTGGTGGAAACTGGGTTGTTCAAAGCATTTCCTAGCAGTACAAAAACTTCTGTTTCTAATAACACAGAAAGCACATTTTTGATGGGATAATTTTACAAGCAGAACCCAGGAACACTAAACTAATTAATGAGCAGTGGGACCCAGGACTTTCAGACATGGCTTTGCAGTTTTACTCCACTACATTGGAAGCAATTCCTTTATTTGGACCAGTTCCTTTGTAAGCATTTTCCTTGTCACAGAAAACAAATGAAACATGAAAAAGGTCAAAGTAGAGAACAGGTGTTTTCATTAAACCAATCCAGGAAGGATCATTCACAACATCTTTCCAACTTCAGCAATTAACTCATCTCAGTGTCTTACTATTAATGGAGTTTATTTATGAGTAACAATCAGAAAACATCAGACAAATCACAATGTTAAAGACATGCTACAAGTCAATCACTTACTAGTTCTTTGCTGTTAGTGCTGCAATGAGGGTCTCATTTCACAGCTTGGTTCTGGCACAACCTTGCACCTGCTGGGAGTCAATGCAAATCTTTCCTCTGCTTAACATCCTCAGTCCAACGGCCAGACAGCAAGGGCCAACCAAATTCTTAAGGATGATTGATCTTCACTTCTCCCTTATGTGGAGTTTGCTTACAACACAGGCCATGCATCTACAGGTCAAAGTCCCTATTTTACTAAATATGAGTACCACCACTGATTCCACCCACAATTACCCACATAGTATCCCTACCTGTCTGCCTCAAACCTTGTGCAGCAAATTTGTCAGCCCCTGAAGAAGCACCTGGGGGTAAGGTTGCCAACCATCCAAGATTGTCCTGCAGTTCCAGGAAGTAAAGATTCATAATCTCTATATCTTTAATTAAAGATTAAACATCCAGTAATATATCCAACCAAAATTAGAAACCCTACCTGGGGGAAGGGGCAGGAAAGAGCAGACTATAGGAGATATGCAGATCAGCATCAACTGCAATGCCCCACCTACTCAGTGGGACATAAGGTATGGCTCTCCACAGCAACATACCTACTCACAAGCTGGACTTATAGGATCTCAAAAGGGCCAAAGAACCATTAACAGGATGTGAACTTCCACTACCCAGCTTTCTGAAGAGTCACCTGGTATTTTATGTATACCTTTTGAAACCTTACACTGAAAACCCTCTCTCAGAGCCTAGCCACCTTCACAGGGACAGAGCCACAAGGAATAATGGCTCACAAGATTCTGGACTCCAAACAAATATTGCAGGCTCTGGTACTTTACTGAGAAGGAGGGATAATGTCTAAGGAGTGTACCTGGGAACTTGTACATGCCTCCGCACTGGATTCCAATGGAATGCTTGCACTCTATAAAGCTTGGTCCCACATCACCCTAAGGGCACCCCTTAGAGAAAGGGGTGATGGCAGGAACTTTGGTTCTTGAACCCACAGCCACAGGTTTCTTAGGAGCTAGGCAGTCCCAACCTGCCACTCAGTGACCTGCTAACAGCTGCCTGAGGACCCCAGCCTAGGATCTGATTGATGAAACACAGAGGGTCCTGGCTGGGTTAAACAGAAGCTGGAGACCAAGCACAGGAACAGGAAGTTGTCATACAACTGGGTTCTCCCTCCTCAGGGCTGCTTTCCCTGCAACACCTGCTCCTACTGATCTATGGATAACCTGACCCTGCCTGACTTCTGGTTTGCCCTCTGGCCTCTCTCAGACTCTGACCTCCTGGCAGCTGAACTCCTGCTCTGACCACTAGGTCAGACTGCTCACATCTCAGTAATGACACCTGCATACTTTAGAGGGATGCTTCATAATAGCCCATGCAGAGCTCTGAAATGTGGGGAGAGTCAGAGGAAGGGCTTACAACAAGGGTAGTCAGTTTTTTTTGTCAAGGTCCAAATTTATTGGTCAAGGGATAGTCAAGGTCCAGACTCCAGAGAAAATACAAAATGATAAAAGATCTTGGGGTCCATTCAAAAGAATCTGGCAGTCCAGATTTGGCCTACGGTCTGCCTATTGACTACCCCTGGACAAGATCTCCAATTACACAAGAAATAGAACAGAGATTTGTATAAGTGGCAGAGAAGGGCTGCAGCAGCTTCCTCCTGTTCAAAACATCCTGATGTTTTCAGGATTTGGACTTTGGTCTACTTGGAACTGGACTAAGACTATTAAATAACTTTAATTGGGCCAAAAAAAACTTTAACTTGAGACAAATTTAAACCTATGACCGAAAGGGATCAGTATGTTAATACCAAGTTTCAGAGTAGAGATGCCCACTTCCAAGTATTCAGTGTCTATACTGCTTCCTATCCAGATTATTGTAATCAGGCAATCACACCACAAACCACTGTAACAAATACTACCCTTCTGAAAAGTCTCACTGAGGCTAAGGTGACCAGACAGGGGGTGAAGGTAATAGGAGCCTATATAAGAAAAAGGCCCAAAAATCAGGATTGTCCCTATAAAAGTCAGGACAGCTGGTCACCCTGAGGCCAAGGACTGAATAATATTTAGTACTTACACAGTGCTTAACCAATTCAAAACACTGTACATCCATTAAATAGCTAGTTGTCCCCACACCCTTTTGAGGTAGGCAGGCAAGTATTATAGATGAGGAAACATCTATAATACATTAGAGGAAACGTTATAGACGGAGAAACCAATTATACAAGAGAGTTTAAGTGATTTGGTCAAGGTCACTGTAAACGTGTGGGACTCACCCCTGCGGTGCCTCCTGCTGGTCATCTAAGATTTAGCTCTTTCCTAGCCTGGGCATCCTCTGCAAGCTGGTGTCCCACTTGTTTCCAGCCCCATGTCCTTCCCAGACCCCAGTACCCTTTTATCTGACATGCTGCCCCCTGGCAATACCCCCCACACTCTGCCTCTGGGTATCCCATTTCTAGGGAACCCCCAACCCTCTAATCCCTACCTTGCCTCAGTTTGGAATACTGCCAGTCCTGTCCTCTCTGGGGCAGATTGCAGTGTAAAAGCCACTCATCATAGGCAAAGCAGTTTAGACCTGCTGCCTTCCAACACCACTATGGGCCTTGGATCAGGCCCTGCAGCCAGGGGAGTTGCTAGCCTAGAGCTCCCCTGGCTCTCCGAGCCCTGCTTCACTCGCAGTACCCTTTCTGCAGGCAGCCAAGCCCTGCTCTCCCCCAGCCTGGAGGGAGACTCTGCTGGGTCTCTGACTCACAGCCTTTTATACAGACCAGCTGTGGCCTGATTGGGGAATGGCCCAGCTGCAGCTGCTTCCCCAACTCAGCCACAACCTTCTCCCAGGGCTTACTTTAACCCCTTTTCTGTTGGAGGGGGGAAGCTGCCCCATTACAGCCACATAGCTACCCCAAACTCAGTTGGGTTTTCTGGTCCTGTAGATCCTCCCCTTAGGCTGGAGGGGGAGGGATCCTTTATCAGTGGGCAGGCTTCTGCCCACCCTTTTCCCAGAACCCAATAGGTACAGCCACATAGCCAGTCACCAGCAGAATCAAGTCTATAGGTCAGGTTTTTCTGACCCCAGGCTCATGCTCGGTCCAGCAGTCAAAACTTCTGTTCATCTTACCAAAAAGAGGTAAGAGACATTGCCTCAGTTTCATCCTATTACTCCTAGTAACAATAAATTCCCTCTTGAACTGCCTTAAACAGTTCCTCTCCCCCACTTGATATCATCACTTATCAGGTCTTTGTAGAATGTTGTTTCCTGTCCTCCTAGTTCTCATATGGCAAGCTGCAGCTGTGTAGGATCAGAGTTTGAGACGCAAAGCTTCTGCTGCTCCCTGTTGGCTTCAGCTGAAGTTGTTATTAGGGCTACTGAAACATTCAGTTAAGACTTTCTTTCAATAGAAAAATGAGTTTTTAGCTAAATAAAGATATTTGCAGAAAGCATCTGCCTCTCTTCTAAAGGAATATGACCACAATAAAGGCAGAAAACCAAAAACTTTCTGCCAAAAACTTTCAAATTTAGGGTATTTGGTTTCTCAAAATCTAATATTTCTGTGGGGTAAAAAAATCCCCATTTTATCACCAGTTGTAGTTGTCAAGTGCTCAGGATTTCTGAAAGTCAGACCCAAGTTTCCTTTAATCCGGTTGTCCCTTGACCATTTTTCAGAGGGATAGCTGTGTTAGTCTGGATCTGTAAAAAGCAATGAGTCCTGTGGCACCTTAAAGACTAACAGATGTATTGGAGCATAAGCTTTTGTGGGTGAACACATGCATCTGATGAAGTGGATATTCACCCACGAAAGCTTATACTCCAATACATCTGTTAGTCTTTAAGGTGCCACAGGACTCATTGATCATTTTTGTTGCTTTCTGTAGTCTTTTCTGTTTGTCTGTTTACATAGAAGCTCCCAGAACTGAAGACAACATTCTAGGTGTGATCTGACCAGTGCTGAATGCTGCATTGAGGTACAACCACAAAAGGAGCCTCTATTCTATGCAGTTCTAGGATGCACTGCCCTTTTCTCTATCATTTTTTATTGCTTGCCAGTATGTAATTGCCTGTCCACTATTACCTTGTGGTCTCTTCCAGCATTACTCTCTTCCAAGTTGCCCCTTCCCATATTCTGGATTAATTCCCCTTCTATGTATTAGTTTATACTTCAGTTCAAGTCACTCTTATTTCCTGCATATATTTCTGATATTAATATTTACTGAGCATTAACAGTTTTCAGTGCTGTAAAAACAGATGAAGACTAATGACCTCGCAAGAGATGGCAAGAGTTACACACATAATTTTTTGCAATGAGTTTGCATATTGAATTATAATGGGACTTCCCACATGTGTCAAGTTATTCACATGCAAAAGTGTGTGCAGCATTGAGGCCTAAAAAAAAAAGAAATTATTATTCATATTAGTCATTACAGAACCTCAAGGCACTAATCTGACTACCTGCATACCACTGTCCTTCCATGCGTCTTCTACTGTTTGTCACCGTAGGTGGGCATGGCTGCCCCATCTCTGCCTCTGAGGAGGACACACCTCCTCAGAGCCTGGGCTGCAAGAGTACTTAAAATCAAAGGAAAGGGAATTTGCCATACTCAGTGGGTCCCAACCTTCAAGCAGGGCAGGGCTCCGATTTGTAGTCAGAGAGCTATAGCACCAAGCACCATCTATGGGGCTCCAGCAGGGGTGACTGAGGAACACAGTCCTCCTGGCCTAAGGAAGAGGAGTACTGCCACCCATGATAGTGGGGTGGTAGGGGGACACAAGCCCACCCAACTCCACCACATCATAGCCCAGGACCTACAGTGGCAGACTACTCTGCCACTGGGTCAACAGGGAATCCTTCTGCAACACACTAGCCACATTTCCAGCAGCACCAAGCCAGACAGTAGTCTGGTTCCCCTGGGCTGCTTCCTACTCTCCCCCTCAGGTGTACCTGCATCCAGGGATTGTCCTCAGTCTCCCTGGGATACACCATCAAGTTAAGCCATAGCAGCTTCTCAGCATCAGGAGTGGCAGGGTTCTCTGGAAGCTTGTGCAGGTCCTTGGGGCAGCAGTGGTTCTCCTTGGCCTACCACTCCAGTGGGAAAACAGCATCTGTCTCCTGCATCAGCTTTCTCTCAACTGAGTTGCTGGGACAGCCTTTTATACTTCCTTTTCCTGTCCCGCCCCTCTGCTTCCAGTGTGTGGGGCATGGCCCTCCTGGTTCCACCCATTAGGCGGCTTGCGGCTTTCCCTCCACATCTGCCTCTGAGGGAGGCGATGTCTCCTTGCTACAGTCACCATCTCATTGTGTTGTGTCTAAAATTAGGGCCTATCCCTGCAAACATGTACTCTGAGTTCTATGGAACTACTCACAAGTTAGGTTATTCATGTGTGTTTGCAGGACTGGATCTTAAATTGTCTAAACTCTTCTGGGCAGGAATCTTATATGTTCCTCTGATGTGAATAACACTTCTAGGTATTGTAAAAAGATTAATAAAATAATGAGTCCCTAGCCCTGCAGTCGGAGCATAATGTTCTACATATGTACAAGTCAAATAAACATATGTAGAACCTCAGCAGTATAAAAAGAGGAACAAAATATTCTATTGTGGATTTAAAAAAAAATACATATAAACAATACATTTCTAACCTTTCTAGGTCTCTGTGTTTTTCTTCTCTACTGGCTGCATAATAATGTACTCTTTTAAAATATTATGCTATATTTAATCTCTCTTCCAAATTATTAATGGGGATATAAATAAATTTAGACCTAACATTGATCTATGAGGTACTCTGCTGAATACTTTCTTCTAACTCAATGTGTAATTTGATCATCAGCACGAAACAATCTTGCTTAGCTTTTGACTTGCTCAGTGCGCTTCTGTGAATCTGATAATGTTAGAAAATGTTTTGCCTGGTTAGTAAAGATATAATTTGCATATACATTTAAATGACAGTAATTCTCTTTTAATGTTTTAACACAATGCTCAGCTGTGGGGCCTGAGGCAATGTATACTACCAACATCTTCCAAGAGATGACAAAGAAATGGAGGCAAATGAGAGGAAAAGAGGAATGTTGTTTCTCTCATTCTCCCCCACCACCACCTCCACTGACATTATTGGTATTTCTGACAGAATATGTAATTGATTATTCTAAGTCTTAAGTAAAATATGACCCAGCAGGAAAGATATTTAAGAAAATTCCCTACGATGCATCATTTTTTGGAAAACATAAAGAACAATTTAGACAAAGCTACACACTGTCCCTATTTAGAGTAGGGGAGCCCTGAATACGGCCCCATATCTAGGGGGAGGAATATTCTATGAGTATATAAGAAAATGTGCTTTGAAAGTATCCTCCAAACAGCAGTGCCTAGCCTCACGGTTTCTTTTATCCAGAACATCCCTGCATGTAAAGCAAAACATCTGGTTATGGCTTTTTCATCATTGATGACAACACATAACTACTGTTTATTCCTCTTTTTCCACCTCATAATTGCTGGCCATTTATTTTAAAAGTGGCAGCCTTAGAAAAAATAAAATGACTGATCTTCTGCACAGGCTCCAAATGTCAAGATGTGAAAGATGTTTTATCATCAGCATATGGCATCTGTCTGGTCTTTGTAAGGAGATCTCTAGTTGGATCAGAAATGTTCTCTAAAGTGGATTTCAATGTCTCTAGCTGTTAGGTTGCCTTGACTAAACATCATTCTGAACATTATTTACCTTCGACTTAATTTGACCCTCAGGAATTTACACATAGTTTAAAGTTTCAGAATAAATTCCTCAACTAACTCCTCGTTAAAATTACTTGAAGGATTCTTTTATGATAAAAACATGCTGGCTCCCAGAAGACTGTATCTGCATAAATATACACATTAGTCTTTAAGACTTCCCACATCCTGGTACTGTGGTCAACTGCTTTTTTAAATGAAGATTGAACTCCACAGCATATTTGCTGTGCTAGGAAACAAGATATTTTCAGTACATTGCCAGATAAGGAATTTATTTAAGTCCTTCTTAAATTATCCAATTCTCTAGTTTTCAACTGATACAAAACTGTGCTAGAAAATCCTATGTAAATTACTAATGGAATAGAGGCAGAATGGCAGGAGGATGGCAAAACAGCGAGTTAGTGAAAGCTATAGCAACTAGAGAAGGTCTATAAAATGTTTGCCTACATCATATTTAAGTTGGAAAGCTGTTAATGTAAGCAGTCTGAATGAACTCTCCCCTGACATCTCGTGGTAAGCTGTGGAAAAAGACTTCAGGAGCTGATCTCGTTTGCATGGACACACTGACCCTGTCTAGGTGCTCAGCATGATGGAATTGCTTGCCCAATGATCACTCATGGCTGGTGTTGGATCCCCTGTCTCCTTGTTATTGTGGCAAGAGTAATAAAGGGTTGTTATCCTTGTTGTGTGAACCGAGTGCAGCAGAAATGTATCTGGCATACCCCAGTGGAGGGACTCACCCTCAATGGAATGGCACTCGCTAGGCAAGGGACATGGGTTCCAACCCCCCCAATGAGTGGGCATGATAGTATGGGCGGGGGCGGGGGGCTGTTATAGATACTATTTGACCCACCCTCTTCACAGTATAATAAGAGCTAATTTAGATTCAATTGAGAGTCTTGTTACACATAGCAGAGCTGAAACCACTGATACCTTGGTCTAAGTATTAGATCTACATTGGGACAGAGTCTCTATTACAAGAAACTGCCCAGTGTGCACCAGCAGTGAGGCTCCCCCACTGAGAGCTGAAATCATTGAGAGTTGTGTTAAGTTGGGGGCCTTGAAGACATCTTGGCAAGCAGCCAGCAGGGAGATTGGTGGAGAGAGCCAGAGCAGAGCCCTGCAGAGAGGTGCAGCAATCAGTCATTGTGGTGACAAGCAAATGCCCAAGCAGTGGAGCATGTAAGGTGCCTCCTTACCCTCTCCAAAGAGTTGGAGGTGAACTCTGTGGCTGAACCTCTGAACTCTGGGGCTGCAGAGGCCAAGGATAGCAACTATGAGTAGGGTACAGAGAAGGATGGCACATTAAAGGGACTTTTGGGTTGCTGGACTTAAGCACCTGAGGGGAAAAGGATACTGCCCAACTTACTTGGGGGTGGGTGTTTTGCTCATGGTTTATGTTTATGAACCCTAGTTGCAGTGTTTTCCCAAATTAATGCTGAGTTACTTCCCTCCTTTTATTAAAAGTTTTTCCTACATTCAGACTCTGTGCTTGCAAGAGGAGAAGTATTGCCTCTTAGAAGCGCCCAGGAGGTGGTGTGTAATTGTCCCAGGTCACTGGTTGGGGGCTTAAGCTGGTTTTCTGTTGTATTGTTGAAAAGGAATGCCTAGATACTGAACCCAGCCCTGGTTGCTGCTGGCTACACCTGGCAGAAGGGTTACATTAACAATAAGAACTTATTCAGTAATTCAGACAAACTATATTGTGATTTTGGGACACTTCTGTGAGTCCAGAAATGAAGTGCAGTAGATCATCTGCTTTTTATAGTATGTGACATTTAATAGCATATTTTAAGGCATTTTAATTTATTGTAACTTTTGCTTTTTTAAGGAATTCCAGCCTACATTCAGCCCAGATTTATGCCAGCTTCTTCCAAGGTTAATTCAAAGCACAAAGTCTTGCTAGGAACAGATGTTATGGCAATGGAAAGCAATTACAACTAGCTATGGCCACAGAACATCCACATAGGCCAAGAAGTAGGTGGTGCTATCAGGGAAGCTGGGGGAATGCTGAGCCAGTGCATCCCTCTGCAACCTCAGGCAAAAGGTTTCTAAGCATAAAATGCCTCCCTCTAGCCTTGGAAAACCCAAGTTAGGGAAGCAACTTAAGATGATATCAGAAGATGTCAATTGAAATTCCCTGGCCACTTGCTCTCCCTTGGGATAAATCTCCCTGGAATGCAGTCAGGCTGACCCAGGGAAGTTTTAGGCAACCAGGCCTGGTGGTTGGATTGGTGGTTGAGAACAGATACCAAGAGTTTAAGCTACAGATAGAGTCAGGACCAGGCCAAGGGCAGTGCTGAAACCAGGGTCTTAGGACAGGCTGTGGGTCAGAACCAGGGTCAAACTCTGTGGACAAGCCAATCAGGATCGTAGTCTGGATGCAGGCTGAAAGTGGGAGCTGGGTTGAAGTCAGTCCTAGAGTTGCCAACTTTCTACTTGCACAAAAACGAACACCCTTGCTCCACCCCCACTCACTCCTTCCCCCTTCCCTCTGTCACTTACTCTCCCCACCCTTATTCACTCATTTTCACCAGGCTGGCTCAGGGGGTTGGGGTGTAGAAGGGAGTGAGGACTCTGGGGGTGCAGGCTCTGGGGTGGGGCCAGAAATGAGTTCAGGGTGCAGGAGGGGGCTCTAGACTAGGGCAGGGGGTTAGCATGCTGGGGGTGAGGGCTCCAGCTGGGGGTGTGGGCTCTGGTGTGTGGCCAGGGATAAGGGATTTGGGGTGCAGGAGGGAGCTTCGGGCTAGGGCTGAGGGGTTCAGAGTGTGGGAGGGGGCTCTGGGCTGGGGCATAGGCTTGGGGTGGAGGGTGGGGGTGAGGGTTCTGGCAGGGGTGCAGACTGTGGTGTGGAGCTGTGGTTGAGAGGTTTGGGGTGCAGGAGGGTGCTCCAGGCAGGGACCGAGGGATTTGGAGGGTGGGAGAGGGATCAGAGCTGAAGCAGAAGGTTGGGGCACGGGAGGGACTCAGTGGTGCAGGCTCCAGGCAGCATTTACCTCAAGCAGCTCCCAAAAGCAGCAGCATGTCCTTCCTCTGGCTCCTATGCAGAGGCATGGCCAGGCAGCTCTGCACACTAGCCCATCCACAGACATCACTCTCATTGGCCACGGTTCTCTGCCAATGGGAGCTGCAGAGCCAGCACTTGGGGCAGGGGCAGCATGCAGAGCCTCCTGACTGCTGCTGCTGGGAGCTGCACAGAGCCACTTCAGGGAGAGAGCCTGCCTTAGCCCTGTTGTGTCGCCAACTGGACTTTTAACGGCCCAGTCAGCAGTGCTGATCAGAGCTGCCAGGGTTCCTTTTCAACTGGGCATTCTGGTCGAAAACTGGACAGCTGGCAACCCTGGTCAGTCCAAGAGTCTGGAGATCAAGAGGCTGGTTCAGGGCTCAAGCAGAACAGGAGCAAGCCTGGAGCAAGGTCAGAATAGGGCATGGACAAAGCTGAAGCAGGTTGGAACAAGGACAGGATTGAGGGCATGCTGGAAGTCTAGGGTGGGGTAATCAATTATGTTTTATCAAGGTCCAAATTTATTGGTCAAAGTATAATCAAGATCCAGATGCCAGAGAAAATAATACAAAAATAATTACAATAAGGGTAATAAGTAAATAAAAGGATTTCACAGTCCTTTCAAAATCATCTGGCAATCCAGAGTTGGCCCGCAGTCTGCCTATTGACTACCGCTGGCCTAGGGAGTCTGTAACACCCTGAGGCAGCAGGAGGGCCCCTAGCCAAGTGGTGCAGTTGCACAGGCTACCTTGTGGCTCTGGCAGTGAGAGTGAAATACTTTACATTATCATCTGACCCAGCCCCATGCCCGGAGATGGGTTGCCACAGCTACAGGAATGAGTTGGAACACAGATTGAAGCACTGGGGATGGGCAGGTGAAAGTCCTCCCAAATTTAAAGCCATCCCCCTACCCCCAGCCTAAGGAAGTGGTCCACAATCTTTTTACCTTGTCCCCCCCCCCTTACTTCTCAGCCATAGTGAGAGGCAGCTCCAGTCAGTCCCGGTCACCCATGCTGACCATATGGAGCCCATCCCAGAGGACCCCTCAGGTGTTTGCATCAGTCGTTTCCTGGGAGAAGAGGCTGGCATAGAAGCCCCTGGCTCTTCCACGCATCTGTGAGAGGGATGCTCTCCTCCACCAGAAGGCAGGTGATATGCTTTTTAAGGAGGGGTGAGTCACGTAGCTAAGTGAGCAGCTCTGGTCTGGCTGTGGGTTTGCCTCATAGCTGTGAAGAGAACATCAGACCCCATCTCTCATGTGGATTCATGCATCATTATCTGTTCAAACACACCCATGACCTGATTTTCAAGAGGTTCTGAGCACCCTCCAATCCTCCTGGAGCTAATGAGAGCTGCAGGTACTCAGCCCCATTGCAGCTCTGAGCACTGTAGTATTTTACTCTTCTAGATAAGTGGCTCTCAACCTTTCCAGACTACTGTACCCCTCTCAGGAGTCTGATTTGTCCTACATACCCCAAGTTTCACCTCATTTAAAAACTACTTGCTTACAAAAACAGACATAAAAATACAAAAGTCTCAGAGCACACTATTACTGAAAAATTGCTTACTTTCTCATTTTTACCATGTAATTAATAAATCAATTGGAATATAAATATTGTACTTACATTTCAGTGTAAAGTATATAGAGAAGTATAAACAAGTAATTGTATGAAATTTGTAAAAGCAGCAAAGACTCCTGTGGCACCTTATAGACTAACAGACGTTTTGGAGCATGAGCTTTCGTGGGTGAATACCCACTAACGTCTGTTAGTCTATAAGGTGCCACAGGACTCTTTGCTGCTTTTACAGATCCAAACTAACACGGTTACCCCTCTGATGTATGAAATTTGAGTTTGTACTGACTTTGCTAGTGCTTTTTATGTAGCCTGTTGTAAAACTCGGCAAATATCTAGATGAGTTGATGTACCCCCTGAGAGACCATTGCATACTGCCGGGGATACACGTACCTTTGGTTGAGATCCACTGTTCTAGAGAATATAGAGTGTATGTATTACCCTGAGGTGATGTTCATATGAATTTTAATGTGAGCTAAAATAGGGGAGTCACTTATAGCACTTCTAAGGTAAGAAGACTCATATTTCCCATTGGTGCAGAGCAGAGAAATCCTGACCTGAAAGAAAAAGGATAATCTGAGGGAGATTTTAGAGACTGAATGAAGGCTGCATTCTATTTTAAGCAGTCAACATTTGTTGTGATGGATGGAACCTATTCCCCAAACCCTGAAGGCTAAGGATACAGTGTACCCTTACTATAAAAACTCTAAGACTGTTTCTGTTTATTGAGGATTATTGTGCTTTATCTCTCAGTGGTTCTGCAGTTTACAATAATCATACCCCATAACATGAAACAGTACAACACAGCTCAGATCAGCCTTACACAGAGGGTTTTCTGTACTAGCTAAAATTTTCACTCGTTAAACATCCATCTTGCAATTAAGCATTCTTCATACAGTATCTCAACAAGAAGAACTCAAGATTATTTCCATAATGCCCATGTAACTACATTCAACTTGGCAGAATATAAAAGATCTGGAAACACAGGCAGGTTTCTGTAGAGATCACAAGCTTCTGGAAATCAGATGTTGACCTTCCAGTTCTGCAACTTCAGAGCCTGTTCTGCACACTATTTTGTTAAAGGTGGCTGCAGAGGCTGAGTTTAAAGAAAATAAATGTGGTGATTAGTTCTGTTTCCAGTGGCTGCCACTCTACGAAGCTTCTCTACATGTGGTAAGTTAGCTCAGGTGAAAATCAATGAAGATGAAAAATTAAAATGCATCTTTTTGAGGAGAAGACATGGTTGGTAGATGAAAGCAGGCTTGTTGCTCAGTACTACATAGTAAACTTTAGAGGTGGGTAATCGAAATATGAATTGAATTTATAAAAAAAAAAGACTTACTTTTGGGGCAAACATTTGTAAAACAGCCCCTCGTTTTGTGCTTGCAATGAACTGCAGGGAATAAGGTAGAGGCCGGGGGAGACTGCTGCTTTTCTTCTACGCCTCTGTTTTTTCTTCACATTATTATTTTAACTGTTGCAGATGATGTTGGAGCTATAGTTGCATATTGGTAGACATTGTCCCAAGGCTCAGTTCTGCAAGTTGCTGAGGACACAACTACCGTTGCAGTCAAGGGAAGTTAAGTGCATTCACTGATTTTCAAGTTCAGACTCAGACCATTCACGAGGCTGAGAGATCAAATGAAAAGTTTCAGGCTATTCAAACTGCTCATGGGCTGCTGGGGGATAGAAGGGCATGGCGGTGGTGAGGAGGAGATGTATTGGGTAAGCTAAATATGACAGCAATAAGCATCTACAGTGCTAGTGATTTTAAAGAGTCCAGTTAACTGTCCCCACACCACCATAAGGCCCCCACACATCTATAACTGAGGCCTGTAGAGCTATCAGGCAGCTGGCATCTCCAGGCTGCCACTCAGAAGCAGCCGTGATAAGCTTGTGCTCCACTTCCCATGATCCACTGTGGACACAGGCCATGGGAGGCTCTGCCTCAGGGATTTGACAGATAGCAGCTTCATGGTTCCTGATTGACTACCTGTCCTACCTAAACCCAACGGACATTCCAGGAACCGTCTTCTGTAGTTGCCATGACTGTTCTTGCCCCTGAGTTCCAGGCTTTGACCTTTGCTTGGTCTGGACTTTGCCTCCTGACTTGGACCCTGACCCTTGGTGTTGACCCTGGCCTGGAATCTATGAACTCCTCCACTACTCCCAGCCACAGCTTTGCCCCTGCTTTGACCTTGGCCCTGACTGCCCTTATTGGGATTCTGACAACCAGCAGGGAGCTGCACCAGCCCCTTTAAGGGTTTCCTCCCACTTCTACCTTCTTCCTGCCTCTATATCGTATGATCAACTGTGATAAACTGCAGATTAGGTGTGGCCTGGATGCTCAGCCCCAGCACAGCTATAATGGGGATGTGTGGGTCAGAGTCTTTACTGGCACTGCTTCCCCATCCCCAGTAGCAGACAAGGCAAGGAGCCACTGCAGCAGGGTAGCTTTGGCCTGGCCAACACTCTCCTCTCCAATGAAAGCAGGTGGTGGTAATGCCTAGGGCAGCAAGATGTCTATCCTCAGCCATGGGGTTAGTTAATCCTCCAGTACCTGGAGGACCATGCCTCTTGATTAATAGTCACTGTTACTAAATCCATCCGTGACACCATAATTTTACATTGTGAGCATGGCAAACATCCATGGAGCTTTTAGAGCTGTAAAGCAGCACATTTGTTGCATTCCAATAAGAACATCCTACTCCTCTAACTAAACTACCTTATAAAGCCAAACAAAATAATACAATCTGAAACACTAAGTAAAATGAATGTCTGATACTGCAAGTTGGTTATTTTAAACCAATATCCTACATAGATACACTTCATCACTCTTAAGTATTCACATGGAGAGGCAAAAGTTGCACAATACTGCCTTGTGCCTGAGGCCCACTGAAGCAAGGCAAAATATTTGCATCAAACCTCAAAACCCACTTGAACAGACCCTGGGGTTTGCTGTGTGTTGCTTTTGTGCATCTCAGCCTTTGATCATGAAAATCTGGTAAATAGGCTGATATTGTTCCCCTCACCTGGGAGGCCAGTGGTGACCCTTCTGCCATGCTGGCCCCTCTTCCTTTCCTCCAACAGCCATTCCTGTCCTATTTCAATTTCAAGCAGCCTCCTGAAAACATCTGAGCTAAGAGAGGGAATTCAGGTGCCTGTTGGGGAGACAGAGAACACCTTTCTATCTTCCAGAGTTTTCTACTGATGTCCAACACCATAGCATTTGAGCAGGTCCCAGGTTGATTAGATTGGCAATGAACTTTGAGGAGTCTCTAGTGCTCCTGCTTATAGGAAACTTGGCTTCCTGTGATCTATTTGCTGTTGGGTTTTATATATTCTTGGTGGGGAGGGTTTTATAGGGAGGTGATTTAGTGGTAAAATTTAATGCAGTTTGGAGCAGAATCGTTTCTGTATATGCAGTGCTGCACTCATTCAGGCCAACCTCCTAGTAACTGCAACTGTGGAAGGATTGCAGAATTGAAACCCTTACTCATGCTGTAAAAAGTGGATTTTATCCTGATTTTGGGTGTTTCTTAGTTAACTGGTTGCTACCTGCTGCTCCACAATCAGCATAGGAATCACAAAACTCTGGGCCAACTTAATTCCTGGGATAACCTTCAGGAATTATGCCAGGATGAGATGGCAGTTTGTAAAATCCACAAAATGCAGGGGTATTGCGTTCTTTCAAACTCTTTGTGATGTGTATAGAGTTTGTTAGTTAACTTTTTCTACAGATCCTCTGAAGAAGTATGAACATTGCAATGTCTTTAGGTTCTGCAGTACTGAGGGCTATTGCTTTTTTGTTTTTGTTTTGTTTTAATAAATGACTACTATCTGTCTAATGCACGTTGAAGCAATAGGACTAAATTTGGGCTCAAACTTGACAATTTTCCTTCAAATGACCTGCTGAGGGAGACGGAGACACCCATCTGTCTCCCTGACCGTTCATCCTGGGAGGTATGCTGCCTGCCAGGGGCCCGTATCCGAGATGTTACAGAGGCATTGTCGAGGATTATCCGGCCTTCTGACTACTACCCCATGCTACTCATCCATGTGGGCACAAATGATACTGCGAGGTGTGACACTGAGCAGATCAAGAGTGACTACAGGGCTCTGGGAGTACGGGTTAAGGAGTTTGGAGTGCAGGTGATATTCTCTTCGATTCTTCCTGTTGAAGGTAGGGGTCCGGGCAGAGACAGATGCATCGTGGAGGTGAATGCCTGGCTGCGAAGATGGTGTCGCCAGGAGGGCTTTGGCTTCCTGGACCACGGGATGCTATTCGAGGAAGGACTGCTAGGAACAGATGGCGTTCACCTTTCGAAGAGGGGAAAGGCCTTATTTGCGCACAGACTGGCTAACCTAGTAAGGAGGGCTTTAAACTAGGTTCGACGGGGACAGGTGAGCTAAGCCCACAGGTAAGTGGAGAACAAGACCTGGGAGATGGGTTGGAAACAGGAGGGAGCACGGGCTATAATGGCAGAGAGGAAGGAGGGTCAGGGCAAAGCTGGGAGGCAAGATCAAACCAGTATCTTAGATGCCTATATACAAATGCAAGAAGTATGGGTAATAAGCAGGAAGAACTGGAAGTGCTAATAAATAAATACAACTATGACATTATTGGCATTACTGAAACTTGGTGGGATAATACACACGACTGGAATGTTGGTGTGGATGGGTATAGTTTGCTCAGGAAGGATAGACAGGGGAAAAAGGGAGGAGGTGTTGCCTTATATATTAAAAATGTTCACACTTGGACTGAGGTGGAGATGGACATAGGAGACGGAAGTGTGGAGAGTCTCTGGGTTAGGCTAAAAGGGGTAAAAAACACTGGTGATGTCGTGCTGGGAGTCTACTACAGGCCACGTCATCAGGTGGAAGAGGTGGTTGAGGCTTTTTTCAAACAACTAACAAAATCATCCAAAGCCCAAGATTTGGTGGTGATGGGGGACTTCAACTATCCAGATATATGTTGGGAAAATAACACCGCGGGGCACAGACTATCTAATAAGTTCCTGGACTGCATTGCAGACAACTTTTTATTTCAGAAAGTTGAAAAAGCTACTAGGGGGGAAGCTGTTCTAGACTTGATTTTAACAAATAGGGAGGAACTTGTTGAGAATTTGAAAGTAGAAGGAAGCTTGGGTGAAAGTGATCATGAAATCATAGAATTTGCAATTCTAAGGAAGGGTAGAAGGGAGTACAGCAGAATAGAGACAATGGATTTCAGGAAGGTGGATTTTGGTAAGCTCAGAGAGCTGATAGGTAAGGTCCCATGGGAATTAAGACTGAGGGGAAAAACAACTGAGGAAAGTTGGCAGTTTTTCAAAGGGACACTATTAAGGGCCCAAAAGCAAGTTATTCCGATGGTTAGGAAAGATAGAAAATGTGGCAAAAGACCACTTTGGCTTAACCACGAGATCTTGCGTGACCTACAAAATAAAAAGGCGTCATATAAAAAATGGAAACTAGGTCAGATTACAAAGGATGAATGTAGGCAAATAACACAGGAATGCAGAGGCAAGATTAGAAAAGCAAAGGCACAAAATGAACTCAAACTAGCTATGGGAATAAAAGGAAACAAGAAGACTTTTTATCAATACATTAGAAGCAAGAGGAAGACCAAGGACAGGGTAGGCCCACTGCTCAATGAGGAGGGGGAAACAGTAACGGGAGACTTGGAAATGGCAGAGATGCTTAATGACTTCTTTGTTTCGGTCTTCACTGAGAAGTCTGAAGGAATGTCTAGTATAGTGAATGCTTAAGGGAAGAGGGTAGGTTTAGAAGAGAAAATAAAAAAAGAGCAAGTAAAAAATCACTTAGAAAAGTTAGATGCCTGCAAGTCACCAGGGCCTGATGAAATGCATCCTAGAATACTCAAGGAGTTAATAGAAGAGGTATCTGAGCCTCTAGCTATTATCTTTGGGAAATCATGGGAGACGGGGGAGATTCCAGAAGACTGGAAGGGGGCAAATATAGTGCCCATCTATAAAAAGGGAAATAAAAACAACCCAGCAAACTACAGACCAGTTAGTTTAACTTCTGTGCCAGGGAAGATAATGGAGCAGGTAATCAAAGAAATCATCTGCAAACACTTGGAAGGTGGTAAGGTGATAGGGAATAGCCAGCATGGATTTGTAAAGAACAAATCGTGTCAAACTAATCTGATAGCGTTCTTTGATAGGATAACGAGCCTTGTGGATAAGGGAGAAGCGGTGGATGTGATATACCTAGACTTTAATAAGGCATTTGATACGGTCTCGCATGATATTCTTATAGATAAACTAGGAAAGTACAATTTAGATGGGGCTACTATAAGGTGGGTGCATAACTGGCTGGATAACCGTACTCAGAGAGTAGTTATTAATGGCTCCCAATCCTGCTGGAAAGGTATAACAAGTGGGGTTCTGCAGGGGTCTGTTTTGGGACCGGTACTGTTCAATATCTTCATCAACGATTTAGATGTTGGCGTAGAAAGTACGCTTATTAAGTTTGCGGACGATACCAAACTGGGAGGGATTGCAACTGCTTTGGAGGACAGGGTCAAAATTCAAAATGATCTGGACAAATTGGAGAAATGGTCTGAGGTAAACAGGATGAAGTTCAATAAAGATAAATGCAAAGTGCTCCACCTAGGAAGGAACAATCAGTTTCACACATACAGAATGGGAAGAGACTGTCTAGAAAGGAGTATGGCAGAAAGAGATCTAGGGGTCATAGTAGACCACAAGCTTAATATGAGTCAACAGTGTGATACTGTTGCAAAAAAAGCAAACATGATTCTGGGATGCATTAACAGGTGTGTTGTAAACAAGACACGAGAAGTCATTCTTCCGCTTTACTCTGCACTGGTTAGGCCTCAACTGGAGTATTGTGTCCAGTTCTGGGCACTGCATTTCAAGAAAGATGTGGAGAAATTGGAGAGGGTCCAGAGAAGAGCAACAAGAATGATTAAAGATCTTGAGAACATGACCTATTAAGGAAGGCTGAAGGAATTGGGTTTATTTAGTTTGGAAAAGAGAAGACTGAGAGGGGACATGATAGCAGTTTTCAGGTATCTAAAAGGGTGTCATCAGGAGGAGGGAGAAAACTTGTTCACCTTAGCCTCCAATGATAGAACAAGAAGCAATGGGCTTAAACTGCAGCAAGGGAGATTTAGGTTGGACATTAGGAAAAAGTTCCTAACTGTCAGGGTAGTTAAACACTGGAATAGATTGCCTAGGGAAGTTGTGGAATCTCCATCTCTGGAGATATTTAAGAGTAGGTTAGATAAATGTCTATTAGGGATGGTCTAGACAGTATTTGGTCCTGCCATGAGGGCAGGGGACTGGACTTGATGACCTCTCGAGGTCCCTTCCAGTCCTAGAGTCTATGAGTCTATGAGTCTATAAGTTATTTGATAAGGAGATTAAATTACTTGCTTTTAGGGCAGGCCAGTAACTTTGTTTCAGCAAAAAAAAAAATGCTTGACTTTTAATTTCCAGGGATTTTTGGTGCAAATCTAATTATGCAGTCATTCCAGTGCGATGTCAGCCCCAGTTCTGGTACCTCAGTATCTACCTCTGCAGTCACCCTGGCGTAAATCTGTCAAATGTCTTTATAGATCTATTCTAGGCATAAGAAAGCTGCTTCAAGAAAATAATTTTTTCACAGGAGTATTTAGCTTGAGCTCCAGTCATAAACCCATGCTTTTCTTCTGGATTTCTGAGATTACAGTAAACACGAATTACCACATGCAACATAATATAGTAGCTTCTAAAGGCCCAATAATTTTGTTTAGAGTTCTCTAACACTTCATCAAGGCATCACTGTATGTGATGACACCAAGGAACACTATTAATACAAATTGTGGCTCTTTGTACCACTTGAAATGTGTCTTACAATACATTCTCATCTATCAGGTTTGGGATATGGTCTCTTTGTAACACTAGAATACTGTACAAAATAACACAATTGCAATACAAAGGCAACATGAAGCACAATACCAGATAAGTTCCAAATAAGTACTACGCCGTATCACTTGAGGTATATAGGCCCTTTTTTCATTTTATCAGTCAATATATTACAACAGGGTATTAATACAGAGGTATCACTTCAATTATCAATCAGTATTCTTACCTGTTTTGCTTAATAAAAAAAGAAACGCTAATCCTGAGAATGAAGATCAGGGCTGTCTTTCTCTCACACACAACCACCTACTACACTTACTAACTAAATGAAGTGAACTGGTCTTTACAAAGAAGGCAGCATGTGCTTTCTCTGCATGACATTTGCCCCTCTGTACAGGGGCGGCTCCAGGCCCCAGCACGCCAAGCGCGTGCTTGGGGCGGCATGCCACGAGGGGCGCTCTGCTGGTCACCAGGAGGGCAGCAGGCAGGCTGTCTTCAGCGGCGTGCCTGAGGGAGGTCCACCGGAGCCGCGGGACCGGCGACCGGCAGAGCGCCCCCTGCAGCATGCCACCATGCTTGGGGCGGCGAAATGTCTAGAGCCGCCCCCGCCTCTGTAGAGAGCTGGCATAAGGTCGTGCACCTTAAGGCTGAAGCGGTGCATAGGTTTAGTGTTGACCTTCTGCACAGGGGTGCAATTTCCCCGGTATGCATCAGACAAACATTTGCAGGTTTTAGCTTTTCACTACTGGGCACTGGGCAGGAGACTCCAACTTACTCTTATTGGTGATCAGAGGCCCTCCACATCTTACCACTTTCTGTTTCTGTGTATGATTCTTTCCATGTCGCCTTAAATACTGCTATTGTTATTTTCTGTTTGTGGGGTTAACATATGGACTTTTAAAAAACAGAAAAAATGGTTACTCACCTTCTTGTAACTGTTGTTCTTTGAGATGTGTTGTTCATGTCCATTCTAATCAGGTGTGTGTGTGGAATTTTTTTCCCATAGCAGCATCCGTCAGGTCGACCCAGGCACCCCTTGGACTGGGGCCTTCATGGAGCGCAATATAGAGCCCTGTCATCCCACCACCCCCTCAGTTCATTCTTGCCGGCTACTCCGACAGAGGAGTAAATGGATGAGTATTGGAATGGACATGAACAACACATCTCAAAAACAACAGTTACAAGAAGGTTAGTAACCGTTTTTTCTTCTTTGAGTGCCTGTTCATTTCAATTCAGGTGACTCCCAAGCCTAAGTTCTGGAGGCAGGGTTGGAGTTGACTAATGATTGGAGTACTGCTCTGCCGAAGGCTGCATCGTCTCTGGCCTGCCGGGTGATCGCATAGTGTGCAGTGAATCTGGAGGACCATGTTGCTGCTCTGCATATTTCCTGGGTGGGAATCTGCGTTAGGAATGCTGTCGAGGAAGCCTGTGCTCTGATGAAATGCACCATGAGTGGAGGAGCAGGCTCCCCTGCCAAGTTGTAGCACTCCCGGATGCAGGACGTGATACACAATAAGACCTTTCATCCTGTCTGCCATAGCTACAAAGAGTTGAATAGACTTCCAGAATGGCTTTGTTCTCTCAACATAGAAGGCTAGTGCTCTGTGAACATCCAGTGAGGGCAGCCTCTTCTCCCTGCTGCTTGAATGTGGTTTAGGATAGAACACTGGGAGGAAAGTGTACTGGTTGATGTGGAATTGGGAAACCACCTTTGGAAGGAAAGCTGGATATAGTCTGAGTTGAACCTTGTCCTCACAGAACACAGCATAGGGAAGCTCTGATGTTAGGGCCTTGAGCTCAGATACCTCCTGGCTGAGGTTATCGCTACCAGAAATGCCACCTTATGCAAGAGATAGAGCAGGGATCATGTCACCAGAGGTTCAAAGGGCGGCCCTGTCAATCTAGACAGGACCAGATTGATAGGCTGTCGGACATGTGGGTATAGCCTGTTGAGACCCTTGAGGAAATGGCTATCCATAGGGTTGGCAAAGATCTCAGCACCTGGATGGAAGGCTGAGATAGCAGCCAAGTGAACCCTTATTGATGACACAGCCCTGCTACTTAAGGTGGAGAAGGTAGGCCAATAAATACGGTACAGAAGCGAGAGTGGGTAACAAACCATGTTGCATCGATTGAGAATCTCTTCCACTCAGCTAGGTAGGTAAGATAAAGGGTTTTCTACTGCCCAGGAGGACTTGTCTGACCGGGTCTGAACAGGAAAGCTTCATTGGATTCAGCCATGGAGCTTCTATGCTGTGCGGTGTAGTGACTCGAGGTTTGGGTGCTGGAGATGACCATGCTCCTGGTCAATAAGTCTAGGAAGAGCGGCAAGGACTGGGGCTTCCACAGACATTTTCAGGAGTGTTGTGTACCAGTGCTGGCAGGGCCAGACTGGAGCTATCAGGATCACCAAAGCTTGTTCCCTCCATATCCTGAGGAGAATCTTGTGAATGAGTGGAATGGGCGGGAACACATAAAGGAGATGGTCTTCCCATGGGAGAATGAATGCTTCCATGATGGAACCCAGACTGTGACTCAGGAAGGAGCAAAACTGCTGACACTTCCTGTTGTGCCATGTGGTGAACAAGTCTATCTAGGGAAAGTGCCACTGATGGAAGATAGAGTTCATGACATCTGGGCATAAGGACCACTCGTGGCTGTGGAATGACCTGCTGAGATAGTCTGCCAACTCTCTGTACCCCTGGGAGGTACAATGCTTGCAGAGTATTCAATACACCTATGCAGAAGTCCCACAGCATGAGAGCTTCCTGGCACAGGGGAGAGGAGCACGCACCCCCGTTTGTTGATATAGAACATCGCCGTGGTGTTATCTGTCATCACTGATACCCACTTATCAGGGAAATGTGTATGGAAAGTCTGGCACACCAGGCGCACCACTCTCAGCATTCTGACATTGATGTGGAGAGCAAGCTCTGCCCGAGACCAGAGGCCTTGAGTTTTGAGGTTCCCCAGATGTGCTCTCCAGCCCAGAGCTGATGCGTCCATCATTAGGGAGAGACACAGCTGATGGATGGAGAAGGGGACCCCTGCACATACTACCAGTGGGTTGAGCCACCACAGGAGGGAGTCGAGAACCTGGCAGGGCAGGGTTACAACCCTGTCTAAATTGTCCAGGGCTGGCTGATACACCGACGCTAGCCACAACTGAAGAGGTCTAAGTCTGAGTCTGGCATGCTGCACCACATAGCTACAGGCTGCCATGTGTCGTAGAAGTTTCAAGCAGTTCCTTGCTGCAGTGGTGGGGAACTGCCTGAAATCTCAAATGACATTGCCGAGGGCTTGGAACCTCACCTCCGGGAGGTACGCCCTGGCCTGGGTTGAGTCCAGCACTGCCCCTATAAATTTTATCTGCTGAACTGGGGACAATGTTGACTTTCCCTCATTCAGAAGAAGGCCCAGATTGTCGAGTGTCATTCTTACGAAGTGGACCTGTGCCTCCACCTGAGCTCTGTTGTTGGTAGAACTGCGGCAGAGGTTACAGTCTGGAATGTTTCAGCTGAGTGGTGGGAGTATGGAAGCCCAGTGATTTGAGGGTGGCTCTTGAGTCTTTTAGGCTATGAAGCCTTTTATCTGTCTTTTTGGAAAACAGAGTCACACCCTCAAAGGGGAGGTCCTGTATGGTCTGCTGGACCTCATGTGGCAGACCTGAAACTTGGGGCAAAGAACCCCTTCTCATGGACACGCCTGTAACCATCACCCTGGAGGTCGCATCAGCTCCATCTAGCACAGTCTGCAGGGAGGTTCATGAGATGAGCTTGTCCTCCTTGACCAAGGCTGAGAACTCAGCATGAGAGGCCTGTGGCAGCAGCTCTGCAAATTTTGCCATTGCGCCACATGTTTTATATCAGTACCTGCTAACAATGGCCTGCTGATTTGAAATGCAGAATTCAACCCACCCGTAGAATAGATCTTTCCACCAAAAGGGTCAAGTCTTTTCACTTCCCTAGTTTTAGGGGAAAGTCCCTGATAACCCTGCTGCTCGCGCTGGTTAGCAGCATCCGAAACCAGGGAATCAGGGGGTGAGTGTGAATACAGATGCTCATAACCCTCCCATGGCACCAGAGCCGGCTCTAGGTTTTTTGCTGCCACAAGCAAAAACATTTTTGGCTGCCCCCCTCTGCTTCCCCCCCACACACCTTTTTTGGCTTTTACACATGCTTTCACTTTGCAGTTTCGTTTTGACTGTTTAAAATTTTTTAAAAATGAAAACAGAGAATTTGTAGTTAGTGAAATAAAACAATTTCCTACTAATGTAATTTTAACATTTAATTTTAACAAAAACACAATTACAAACAATTTGAGTTCAGCTATACACTGTAATGAAAAATGTTAGTGTCTTCCAGTTTCTTATAAATTAATAAAATTTATATGAACTGAATTTTTGTGGTTTTTATACTTGCATAGTCTTTTAATAAGTAAGTGAAATCTAAATTTTTTGCAATAGTACTTTCACTTGAAATTAATGCAAGTCCTGACATACGATTTTGAGACATGGTGGACCTCAAATAATTTTTTAGTAATTTCAGTTTTAAGAAACTGTTCTCACCAGAAGCCACTGATACTGGTAATGTTAAAAGAATGTGTAATGCTATAGCAGTGTTTGGAGAGAAAAAATCATTTCTTGCTATAAATTCTAATACT
The DNA here is from genome assembly GCF_025201925.1 of Gopherus flavomarginatus. Classification (NCBI taxonomy): domain Eukaryota; kingdom Metazoa; phylum Chordata; order Testudines; family Testudinidae; genus Gopherus; species Gopherus flavomarginatus. Next base: position 259,459,013 of record NC_066618.1, read on the forward strand.
TTTAGAGGAAAAGTTTTAGGACTTATTAGCTCAGATAAAGCTATTAATTCATCATACAATTCTACTGCATCAATGTCAGCAGCCTTATCAGTACTGAGCACTAAATGTGGGTCTTGGCACTGCTTCATGAGGTCTTCTTTGGAAAACTGATTTTTAGTATTTCCAATATCATATAAAAATTCAAAAGTTTCACAATGACCATGCAACTGACAAAATCTTTTTTCAATGGAAGTTATAGCTACATCCAAAATACAATAGAAACATTCAACTTTAAACCTTTCGTTTGGATCGAGAATAGGATCATCATGAGCCTCATAACAAAACTGTCTTGTTTTTTTTTCCCCGAGGACGAATGAATTGTTGAGGTGCAAACATCGGTTCAAAATCAAGATCCTCTGCTATTGTTGTTGCTTCTTTGACAGTTACTTCAAATCCTTCATCTGAAAGGTATTTTTTTATTCAAAATCATCTTTGCCTCGGATATGTCTATGTTTATGTTCTGCATAACTTTGCTGGTCAAATCAATTTGATTTAGAATATTGTGCCAAATAACTGTGCAACATGAAAATTGAAACTGCATCATCTTCTGAGCCAATGTTTCAGCTTCATGTCTGAATGAAGGATCATATGACAAGTCCTGGCTTTTTTGAATAGTGCATCATAAATCTCTCCTGATGAATATCGGAATGATCTAATAGTGTTTATCCTGCTTTCCCATCTAGTTTGACTTAGAGGTTTAAGTGTGAGTTTTTGTTCAAGATGCTTCTTCAAGACTGTCCAACGGTGTGTGGAAGCACTAAAAAAGTTGTAAATTGCTTGCACTGTGGTAAAATGTGAAACGGCATTTTTAGATGATTTGGTGGCATCACTGACAACCAGATTGAGTGAATGTGCATGGCAAGGAATGAAAAAAGCTCAATTGTTTAAATTCAATATTCTTTGCTGTACAATTGCATGTCGTCCTCACATGTTTGAGCCGTTATCGTACCCTTGGCTGTGCATATTGTCTAAAGATATTCCATAGTGTTCCAATCTTTGTAGAATTACATCTGTGAGCACTTTCCCAGTAGTTTCATTCACTGGTATAAATTCTAGAAAGTGTTCACAAATTTTCACTTCTGTATTTTCATCAGTTTTCAGAAATTGTAAAACTATTGACATTTGCTTGGTTTTGCTCAGATCTTGAGTACAATCAACTATAATTGAGTAATATTTGGCATGTTTCAAATTCAATAAAATTTCATTACAAACTCCATTAGAAATTAATTCTATTATCTCATTTTGTGTATTTTTACCCAAATAATGAATGTGAATCTCTCCATCTTTCACTCTTCGTACATGATCAGCCATAACATTATCAAATTTTGCCAATATCTCAACCAATTTTAAGAAATTTCCCTTTGTTATTCTCATATAAAATATTCGAGGATCCACGGAATGCGAGGCACTGTTCGGCTAGGAAATTAATGATTGCCAGTAAACGTTTCAACACCGCTTGCCAACGCAGAATTTCTGAATTTAGCTGACGTTGCTGTACCACATTGATTGTGTACTGGAACGTAATCTGTTTGACAGCTCAATCCAATTTGTCAATGGGCATAAATGATTTTTTGATGTTTCATGTTTGTTCAAATGCTGATGCAAATTTCGCAAGTCATTAAAACCTACAGTTGCCAGAAGAATGTCCGAGATACAGAACAGTTTGCAACAAAAACAAAAAACTACATCTTTGGTTTGTGAATACACTAACCATGATCTATTAATCTGTTCCCCATTTTTCATTTTTTTCTTCATACTGGATGGCATAAATTGAGGATTCGACTCATTAAATGGATATTCAAATGTAGGATCTAGTTTTGAAGGACTTTTTTTCATAATAATAATTCACATTGTATCAGTAATTATTGTTGGTCATGTACTTGGATCCAATTCTATGTCAGTCTCTCCACCTTCCAATAATTGTTCTTCAGTTTTAGATTTGGATAACAGTTCTTCATTTCTGGACTCTTCAGCTGAAGTAGTAAATCTTTGGATGGATTGTGATTGTTCGTCTTTATCAGTTAGCAAAGATAATCTTGGTCAGATTGTTGTTCATTTTTATCAGTTGATAAAGGTAATCTTTGGTTCGATCTTTCTTCATCAGTTGATGAATAATCACCTTCAATGCATTGCTTAGAGCTTTCTCCTTGATTGTCAACTTTTTTAAAATTTTTTTTTGAAGTACAAGTTTTTCTAATTCTTTTTGCCGTTTCTCTCTTTGTTTGCGGTAAGCAGCATCAGACAATTGTTTTCATTTTTATCCCTGCATTTTAGCCCTATAACCACTGGCACTGGCACGAAATGGAAATTAATGCAAATGGAGCTGATAGGGCAGCACAGTACACACACATAATCGTGATTTGAGTGACAGTGTCATGACATGACATATTTTTCATATTTTCGCGGGAGAGCAGTGCGAACAATCTGAGGAGTGGCCCATCCTCTGCAGCCAGGGAAGGGCCATGCTTCCAGCTCCCACCGCTCTTCCACGGTAAGCAGTCACCCCCACCCCCCACCCCTCAGGCAGAGCTGGTAGTGCGGCCCTGCCCCAGTTGCAGAGGACGGGCCGCTTCTCGGCGTGCAGCGTCAGGGACAAGCCAAGGAGGAGCAGCAGATCATCTGCAGCCGGGGCAGGGCTGCGCTACCAGCTCCCGCCTGAGGAGTTGGGGGTGGCCGCTGCCTGCGGGAGAGCAGCAGGGACACGCTCTCCACTTAGCTGGCTCCCTGCCCCGCTGCACCCAGCAGCAGAACAACAGGCTGGTTACCACCTCCCGGGGTGGTCAGGATCCAGCCCAGGACGCCGCTTCAGGTAGGAGCCCCAGCATTATGCCATCCCATATATTTTGCCGCCCTAGGCACCTGCTTGTTTAGCTGGTGCCTAGACCGCCCCTGCATGGCACAAAGTAACGCCTTTCATTGTGCTTAGCTGTGCGGGGCAATGAGACTGGAGTCTGCCATAAAATTTTGGTTGTAGCAGATATAGTTTTGATGAGAGGGAGGGCAATGCATGCAGGTCCGGAGGGCGCTAGGATGTCCACCATGGAATACACATCCTCAATTACTTCCTCCGCCTGAATGCCTAGATCCTGGGCAACCCTCCCCAGCAACTGCTGCAACACCCTGTTTTCCTCCAGAGCTGGGGCTATGGCAGTGCCTGCCAGTGCCTCATCTAGCAAGGAGGAGGAAGAAGCCCCCATAAAGTTCCGCAACTCCTGGGGATCCCAGGCTGGAGCCAACCCAGATGGTGCCATGCCCATAGGTGCCGGCATGGAGGACACCCATGATGTGGCTGCAGGAGGCACCACAGGTATCGCTGTAGCCTTCGGTGCCGGCGTTGATGCCGATGTCAGCACCGTTGTAGTCATCAGTGCCGATGCCAATGATGGTGCCGATGGCATTGATGTATGCAGTGGCTGTGCCTCAATAGCAGGCTGCTGTGCCTGAGAGATCGCCAGGGCTGCAGGTCCCTGAGGGGCGGAAGGTGGAATGAAAGTAGCCAAGGCTACCTATGTTGCTATCGAGTACAACCCTTAGCTCCATCCTTGGCTCCAATGGAAGGCCCAGGGCCTCCAGAAGGGCCACTGCACTGGGTTCTGCCACTGTGGGGGCCTCGGTGCCAGGTAAGCTCATCTCTTCCACCGTGACCTGGACCTCCTACTTCTGGTTGTGCCAGAGCGATAGGAGTTGGACTCCGACTCCAAGGTCTCCAAGAAGGAAGACCACAGAGGAGCTGCACTGGGGGATGCTGAGTGTTGGGAACTAGGGGACTGACTGGGCTCTCGTTCCCAAACAACTGATATCAGAGGGCGCTGTGGAGAAAGCGAGCACTGGGACAGCATAGCAAGTTTCCCTCTTGACTGTACTGCAGGGCTGACCGGTGCTGTCAATACCAGCAGTCCGTCCCTCCTTGAAGGTGAGAACGGTGCCATGAGGCACAACAAGTCCAAAGCTGCATTAAATGCCTCCGGGGTCGATGGGAGCTGCAGCTGCTGACTCCTGAGGGCTGGCGAGCAGGGTGGGGCCAGACTCAACTGCACTTCCAGGGCAGGAGTTGACATGGCCCTCACAGGTGACATCGTGCTGTGGCCCAACTTGGGTCTCACAGTTGCCAGCTCCTTAGATTTATCCAGGGGAGAACAATCCCTCTCTGGCTTCTTTTTCTTCTGAGGCACCAGGATTGAGAGCAGTGCCTAGCAGCTGCCAAGTGACTGCGGAAGGAGCCATGACACTGCCAAGAGTCTTGGGAAGAGTACTTTCTCGGCACTAGTTCCTTGGATGATGGCACCAGGGCGCTCCACACCGAGGAGGAGGTGCTGTGTGTGGGTCCTGGGTCTGAATGGGAGCAAAGAGGTGCCTCCATGAGCAGAACTTTGAGCTGTTGTTCCCTCTCTTTCGAAGTTCTGGGGCAGAACTTGCAGCAAATTCTGCAACTGTCCTTTTGGTGACCCTCACCTAGACACTCTAAACATGCAGTGTCTGTGTCACTTTTTGGTATGCACTTAGCACAGACCTCACACTTTTTGAACCCTGGGGACCGTGGCATACCACAGTTCCATGGATTGGAAGGGTGGGGAGAAACCCCCAACAAACTTTAACTATCTATAACTACTAACTATAACAACAACTATTAACTATAGATGACAGAGAAAGGCACTTGCTAAAACAAGGGCTATAGGATGTTCCCTCTAACCATCACTGGTGGTAAGACGGAACTGAGGGGGTGGCCAGTCGACAGGGCTCTATATTGAGAACCATGAAGGTGTGACTCCAGGGGGCTCCTGGGTTAACCCAACGGATGCTGCTATGGGAAAAAATTTCCATTCGCCATGCATGCACACACACACACCCACACACACCCCTAATTGGAATGGATATGAACAAGCACTCAAAGAAGAACTGTTGATTTTAAATTTAGAATTTATGTACTGAGTGTTAACTGGAAAGCTGGAACTGTCGGAGAACCACTTGCCTTATGTACAGAATAAATAAATACATACCGGGTATGGAAGACAGGAAACAAATCTACCTTGCAACAGATATTTGAGAAGATCTTTGAGCACTGTGACCAGCCTCATTCTCTCTCATTCCTTTGTTAAACCCAGCCTCATACCAGTATATTCTTCTTTTAGAATGAAGAAAGCCTGATCCCATGCCCAGAGACAGTCAAAAAGCTGCAGAAATACCACTGCTCCATTTAACTGAGGAGGCGGCTAAGAAGCAGTAAGGCTGCGGAAAGGAAATCCACAGTTCCTTGAGTACCATAAAGCCCTGCAGCATGATGGCATTCTCCATAGGAATGAGCAGCCCATATGCTGTAGCAGTGATCTTAGCTCAGCTGCACAGGTACGCTGGTGCTTGCTTTCAGGATGGAAGGAGAGAGAATTCTTCCAAATTGGCCTCTCCCACAAAAGCTATTGATTTTTACTTTGTTGTGGGGGAGGGGAAAGAGATGGATTTCATCTTTAGCTGGTGAGGAGCATGTTATTTAATCACTCTGCCATCTGGGAATATAAATCCTTTAGCATTGGCAGCTGAGTAGACTTTTCACTGTTTTACATCTAGGCCCCCAATCCTATCTTCACTGCACAGTAATCTTCACTGTGCCAGAGAATCTGTAGGGATGAGAGTGGAAGGAATTCTTTCCTGGTGGGCTGCAGTTTCAAGGCTAGAAGACCCTCCATGGTCAGCATACATTCCCTGATGGGAAAAATGGGTAGAGAATTCACACTGCTTTGGTCCACTGATTTCTCTCTCACCCCTAAACTCCTGCATTGCCACACTGAGTCCCCATGGAGCTGGATTCTGTAGTATGCAAGGTTTATGGCCAACCCCAGATCCTACTCTGGTTCCACTGCGTATAGGGGATCCTCTGTGCCAGTAGAGAGGAGAATGCAGAGTTGATCCTTTATGCACAAAAGTGATGTCATTAGCCATTTCTGGCTGGGATAAGAAAACAGTTCCCTCTCTCCAAAGCCAGGTAGAATTCCCATGTGGCATCAACTTTGTTCTGGCACAGAATGTCATTAGCTGACAAGCATTTGCAAGTCTTATAAAGAGTAAGAGTGTGTAAAGGGACACATGCCTCTTGAACATCTCCAAGCAGTGGGAAGAAATACCACAGTCCTTTTCTCAGCCTGGTGCCCCCTGCAAGCTGCCAGCTATCCTTGGCAGGTTTTCAGTGGCTTGGCCCTCCAGCCAAGTCACAGAGTGCAAATGAAGCCCTTCTAGGATATTAAAGAATCCGGTAGTCTATTCACCTTCACAGCTCTAGGTCCTTTAAATTCAGCCCTTTGTTTGCGCTCCCAGATAAGCTCTATCCCCTTCTTGGAATTGACATAAGGTTGCCAACTTCCTAATTGCACAAACCCCTCCCCTTTCCTGAGGCCCCACCCCTTTCCCCAGCCCGTCACCGAGGCCCCGCCTCCCTGCTCACTACAGTCCCCCTCCCTCAGTGGCTTGCTCTCCCACACCCTCACTCACTTTCACTGGGCTGGGACAGTAGGTTGGGGTGGGGCCAGGTATGAGGGGTTTGGGGTGTAGGAGGAGGCTCTGGGTTTAAGGGGGTGCTCAGGGCTGGGGCAGGGGCTCGGGGTTGGGGTGCGAGCTTACCTCGGGTGGCTCCCAATCAGTGGTGCAGTGGGGCTAAGGCAGGCTCCCTGCCTCCCCTGACTCCATGCTGTGCCCCGGAAGCAGCCAGCAAGTCCGGTTCCTTGGAGGGGGTGCCCAGGAGGCTTCTCTCACCCACAGACACTGCCACCCAGCCCCCATTGGCCGTGATCCCCAGCTAATAGGAGTGTGGAGCCAGTGATCAGGGCGGCGGCAGCGCATGGAGCCCTGTGGCCCCCCTTCCTAGAAGCCGGACCTGCTGGCCACTTCCAGGGCACAGTGCGGTGCCAGGAGAGGTAGGGACTAGTATGCCTTAGCCCTGCAGCACTGCCAACCTGACTTTTAATGGCCCAGTCATTGGTGGTGACTGGAGCCACCAGGGTCCCTTTTTGACCAGGCATTGCAGTCAAAAACCAGATGGCTGGCAACCCTAGGTTAACACTTTACTTGTGGGGGAACCCAGGCCCACCCACTACTCCAGGGTCCAACCTAGGACCCCTGTACACAGCAGTCACATACTGCTCACCTCAATCCTTTACTGCTGCTACTTCCCTGGGCCTGTTTTATTTCCAGCCCCATCTCAGGGCCACCATCCCCAGGGTCTTCTTTCTCTGCAGGCTCAGTGTAAATGCAACCAGCCATAAATGCTCCTGTCGGGCTTCTGTGGCTGGAGAGCAGCACTCCTTAATTTTTCTGGGCCCAACCAGGAACTGACTTGCTAAGGCCAGGCTGCTCCTTTTATCTGGACCAGCACAGCCCTGATTGGCCCCTCTAGCCCTTGGAGGACCAAGTCTCTGTGGTTTCCCAAATGTCTGCTTCAGAGAGTCCTTTCTAAGCAAGCTTTGGAGGACTCACCTTCACTGATCTGTTCCTGCCCACTTGCTCCTTCCTGGGACGAGGTGTAGTAGGACCATGTCCCCCACTCCAGGGAGCCACAAAGGGCAAATACACTCCACCACAGGACCAGATATTTAAAGGTAAACATTCAAGTAGGTGCCTGATAAGATTTTTCAAAAAAGCCTAGGTGCCTAACTCAGATAGGAGCTTCAGTGCTTTTGAAAATTCCACTACATGCCTATCTGCATCTTAGGTGCTTACTTAGATTTAAAAATCTAGCCCTAAATCCCTCTATTTTGGATCATTGGTGAAATCCTGGCCACATAAATAAACGAAATAACTCCCATAGACTTCAGTGGACCCAGGATTTCACCCTACATTTTCAAAATTTTTCATTGGGCAACTGCCTTTTGTTGAAAAGCTTTGATGGAGTCTAAGAAATGTGTGCAAAATTATTTAAAATTACAAGAATTACCAGATCCTTGGACCTCACTAAGTGTCCGTTGCGTGGAGCCAATGGTGGAAAGGGCTTTTCAAACTGCCTCAAGCAGGCAGCTGAGGAGTCTTCCAGGACAGGGAAATCCTTGGACAGCAATAGCACAAAGACAGCTATGCATTTCTGTCCCTCTCTTGACATGGGAGGTGAGGAGCTGCATGTTAGGGTGGGAGCAGCCAGGGCTGGCCTGTTCATGATAAGTTATTCTGGGAGTTATTTCTGCCTCAGGTTCAGGAAACACAAACATGGCTTAAAGCCACCTCCCTTCTCCCTCCCCCCAGCTGTGTTGAACATGAGCTCAGCACAGCTGAAGATCTAGCCCTTAATCTTATTTCTCTAGTCGATTGATGAGGGCAATATATCATTCTTTTCCCCAGTCACCTTTTACTTCTTCCTGCTGTATTTGTTTCCATTTCAATTTAAGTTCAGCAAGAATTGTCTTGGGCAAAAATGACTTAATAATTCCAAAGAAATGAAAGAGAGATAATGTGATGCTGCAAATATGTCTTGGCAACCTGCTAGCTAGGGATGACTTTGGATCAAATTATTATACAATTACTATGCTATTGTATGTACTTCTCAGGCATTCGTCATCTTAGTGGCTCAATGCCACATACTGTAAGTAAATGTTAAGGTACCACAGATTCTAAACCATCCCTTATATGCTGAAGAAACATATTTTTCAAGATACTCAGTGCATTTTGTTGCACAAAATCCTCAAAAAATGGAAACACTGTGATATAACTGATTCCTTTAATACCATCCTCTAACCAAACATTCCAAAGGGGCAAAGGGGAAAAACAGTTTGAGAGAGTTGGCAGTTCTTCAAAGAGACATTATTAAGGGCACACACAAATTATCCCAGGAGATCTTCAATTATATGAAACTGAAAAAAGAGTCCTACAAAAAGTGGAAATTAAATCAAATTACAAAAGATGAATATAAACAAACACAAACATGTAAGGACAAAATTAGAAATGCCAAGGCACAAAATGAGATTAAACTAGCTAGAGACATAAAGGTTAACAAGAAAATATTCCTCAAATACATTAGAAGCAAGAGGAAGACCAAAGAAAGGGTAAGCTTGTCACTCAATGAGGGGGAAAAGACAATAACAGAAAATGTGTAAATGACAAAAATGCTAAATGACGTTTTTGTTTCAGTTTTCAACAAAAAGTTTAGTAGTGATTGGGCATCTAACACTGTGAACACCAGTGAAAATGATGTAATGTCTAAGGCTAAAATAGGGAAAGAACAAGTTAAAGTTAAGTTCTGTTTGCCGGAAGCTGGGAATGGGCGACAGGGCATGAATCACTCAATGATTACCTGTTCTGTTCATTCCCTCTGGGGCACCTGGCATTGGCCACTGTTGAAAGACAGGATACTGGGCTAGATGAACCTTTGGTCTGACCCAGTATGGCCGTTCTTATGTTCTTATCTAAAAATTACTTAGACAAGTTAGATGTCTGTGAGTTGACAGGACCTGATGAAATATATCCTAGAATACTCAAGGAGCTGACTAAGGAGATATCTGGGCCATTACCAATTTTCTTTGAAAACTCATGAAAGACTGGAGAGATGCCAGAGGACTGGAAGAGAGCAAATATAGAGCCAATCTATGAAAAGGGGAATAAAAACAAGCTGGAGACTTACAGACCAGTCAGCTTAACTTCAGTATCTGGAAAGATAATGGAGCAAATAATCAAGTAATCAATCTGTAAACACCTAGAAGATAAAAAGGTGATAGGTAACAGTCAACATGGATTTGTCAAGAACAAATCATGTCAAACTAACCTAATATCTTTCTTTGGCAGGGTAAAAAGCCTTGTGGATGGGGGGAAGCAGTAGATGTCATATATCTTGACTTTAGTAAGGCTTTTGATACGATCTTGCATGACCTTCTCAAACTAGGGAAATAGAACCTACATGGAGCTACTATAAGGTGGGTGAATACCTAGTTGGAAAACTATTCCCTAAGAGTAGTTATCAGTGGTTCACAGTCAAGCTGGAAGGGCATATTGAGTGGGATCCCGCAGGGACTGGTCCTGGGTCTGGTTCTGTTCAATATCTTCATCAATGATTTAGATAAATAATGGCATAGAGAGTACACTTGTAAAGTTTGCGGATGATACCAAGGTGGGAGGGGTTGCAAGTGCTTTGGAGGGTAGGATTAAAACTCAAAATGATCTGGACAAACTAGAGAAATGGTCTGAGGTAAACAGGAGGAAATTCTATAAGGACAAATGCAAAGTATCCACTTAGGAAGGGACAATCAATTGCACACATACAAAATGGGAAGTGACTGCCTAGGAAGGAGTACAGCAGAAAGGGAACTGGGAGTTATAGTGGATCACAAACTAAATATGAGTCAACAGTGTAACACTGTTGCATAAAAAAGCACATATTCTGGGATGCACTAGCAGGAATGCTGCAAGCAAGACACAAGAAGTAATTCTTCTGCTATACTCTGCATCAATTAGGCCTCAACTGGAGTATTGTGTACAGTTTTGGGTGCCATTTCAGGAAAGATGTGGACAAACTGGAGAAAGTCCAGAGGAGAGCAACCAAAATGATTAAAGGTCTAGAAAACATGACCTATGAGGAAAGATTTTAAAAATTGGATTTGCTTAGTCTGGAGAAGAGAAGAGAAGAGAAGACTGAGGCAGGACATGATAATAATTTTCCAGTACATAAAAGGTTGTTACAAGGAGGAGAGTGAAAAATTATTCTCTTTAAGCACTGAGGATAGGACAAGGAAGCAATGGGCTTAAATTGCAGCAAGGGAGGTTTAGGTTGGACATTAGGAAAAATTTCCTAATTGTCAGGGTAGTTAAGCACTGGAAAAAATTGCCTTTGGGAATTGTGGAGATTTTTCAGAACAGATTAGACAAAACCTGTCAGGAATGGTCTAGTTATTACATATTGCTGCCTTGAGTACAGGGAACTGGACTAGATAACCTCTCAAGGTCACTTCCAGTCCTACACTTCTATGATGTGGCTAAACAGACTGTTTCTTTGAAACTACAGAAAGAAGCTGGACAGGAGTGGGTTAGGGAATGGTCAGGTCAGGATCTCTACAGTGGAGACAAGACAGAGCAACTAAAGGGATAATACTGTCTTCTATATTCAAATAAAGCCACAAGGAAGTGACTTTCTGTGATTTTTTTTTTTACCACTACCACATGATGTTGTGTCAGACACTGACTCATTTTGAGCGAGCAGAACAGAAAACACCACCTTGCAGTCCTTGAGTGGACTTTCAGCTTGATAGGTTCATAGGATGGCCTGAGAGGAAGGCCTGCTGCACTGGATTCTAAACTGCAGTGAAGCTTGACACACAGAGTGGTAAAGCACAGGCCAGCTGACTCATTTATTCAATGGAGAGTGAAGATGAAAATATTTATAAACCATTTGCCTTCGCTGAGGAAGGAGAGAAGAATAACGACTACGTCATTCTGCAAAATGCTGTGTATATCATTCCCAAACATAAACACAAATGGGCAAAGGATGCAGAGTGAGGGCCAGAGAAAGCATGGAAGACTTTCAAAGGGCCCTTTATGAACAAGCAGACCATTGTGCTATTGGTGTCAGTAAGGATGAACGCATAAGGGTTCATCTAGAAGTTGAGATTTAAAACAAGGAATTTTGAGAAAAATTAATATCTCTGGTAACTCTGGAACAGGCATTGCAACTGCCACAACAGCTGGAGAAAGTGAACACGCAAGTCACCATACAAGAAAGTGGGGGAGGCATGATGCAAGAAGTAGAAAAGAAAAACTATCCACGGGAAAGAGAAAAGAGCCACAAAAAGACCTCCTTAAGAGCATGGAGTTCTCTGGGCAGAAACGTGGTAGGTGCAGCGTGGCAGATCTCAGGCCAGATGAGGTCTGTCCACCTGGCAGAAACACATGCTGCAAATGTAAGCAAAAAGGCATTGGGAATGTGTCTTCTGAAGCAAAAGAACTAGGGAGAGAGCCCATTTCTGTGTAAGTAATGCCTATGCCACTCACCTGCCTCCACAGGTGGGAAACTTGATGGGACCAGCAGTGACTGGAGCATCTCCAGTAGAAAGGGGAGAGGAGGAGAGCACAGACAGGGACATGCAGGGTTTGCTCTTTTCCTCTGGAATCTTTACCCATCCATTGGCCAGACAGAGGAGGTTGGGAAGCTGATTGGGCCCTCGCTCTCCTATTTCATTAATTTAAACCCCATCTTGATCCTAAGGAGCCTCTTCTTGCTCCATTTCAGCTTTCCGACCGTGTCTCTGAAACTATATGTCCAGAGTTACATTTTGCAGATGCTGTGGATCTAACCAATCATTTATTTGTGGGGTCAGGAAGGAATGTTTTCTTCCCATTGAGGCCAAACTGGCAGTGGAGTTTTGCCTTCCGTTCAGCATCCCGAAGGCACAGGTAGGTTCAATAGGAAGAGGATTTAGTAATTTGTGTTAGTACTTGGTAGGGATGTTAGCTCTTGTAATTTGAGGCCAGTTTCCAGTGCATTTCAAAGGCTAAAAGTGACAGTTCCCAGAGGCAAAAACACTTAGGATTTTGCTGATAGGCCTTTTGCCCATGGGATAGGGGGAAACCTTGTGGCCTTCAGAGGCCAAGGTCTCCCTTTTAGTACTCTCTGTCCCCCTTGCACGGGAGGGAGGGAGCAAAACAATTCAGAAGAGTGAGCTGAGTCCAAAACATAGGCTGAGGAGAGTCTTCCCCAAATTATGGGTTATATGGTAGGATCCCTATAACCGCTGCACTGGAACCACTTAAAATGCCTGTGTCATAAACAGATAGCTAAGAGTTAATGTCTCTTTCACCTATAAAAGGATTAACAAACAGTGACCTGAAACACCTGACCAGAGGACCAATCAGGAGACAAAATACTTTCAAAACTGGGTGGAGGGAAGTTTTGGGTGTGAGTTCTTTTGTTCTTTGTCTTGGTTCGGTGGCCCTCTCGGCTCTGAGAGTGATCTCTCTATCTCCAAGCTTTCTAATCTTCTGTTTCCAAGTTGTAAGTACAAGGATAGTAAGACAATAGGTTTATATTGTTTCTTTTTTTGTATTTACATGTGTGTAGTTGCTGGAATGATTTAAATTGTATTTCTTTTTGAATAAGGCTGTTTATTCATTTTTTTTATTTAAAGCCATTAACCCTGTATATTGTCACCTTGATACAGAGACCAATTTTATGTCTTTTTCTTCCTTTTTATATAAAGCTTTCTTTTTAAGACCTGTTGGATTTTTTTTTTGTGGGGGCTCAAGGGGATTGAGTCTGCAGCTCACCAGGGAATTGGTGGGAGGAAGAAGACAGGGGGGAAGAGAGAATCTCTTTGTGTTAGATTTACTAAGCCTGAATTTGCATAACCTCTGGGTGAGGGGAGAGAAATATTTGATTTCTCGGTGCGGTGTTTCAAGGACTTGAAGCAGGGAATCTCCTAGAGTACCCAGGACGGGGAAATCTGGGAGGAGGTAAAGAGGGGGAAGGGAAGTGGGTTATTTCCCTTTGTGGTGAGACTCAGGGCATCTGAGTCTTGGGGTTCCCCAGGGAAGGTTTTGGGGAGACCAGAGTGAGCCAGACACTGGAATTTTCTGGCTGGTGGCAGCGCTATCAGATCCAAGCTGGTAATTAAGTTTGGAGGTTTCATGCTAGCTTCTCATGTTCTGAACTCTAAAGTTCAGATCTAAGTAGAAAAGGTATGACATGAGTGGCAGCGGTGTGGAAAGATAAAAATCCAGAAGCCAGTAGGAATATTATTTTCTTTTTCTCTGCTAGGGCTTTTAAGCACAGAGAAAGGGTGGTTTTAAAAGGAACCGGAGAGAATTTTTTTTTCTGTTCTCTCGTTGTAGTTTGGCTTGCATATTAAGCAAGGAACTGTTAAGGTTGACAAAAGGTCTTTTGTTAAACTATAGCACTCCGACTGTGAGTCAAGTACCCCAGCAAAACACACATGCAAATGAAGTGGTTTTTCTGGTTTACTTTACATTTAAAAGATTAGCTAGAGGGAAAAAAAAGGCACTGTTGCTAGGCAAAACCCCAGGAGACAGCAGAGAGCCAGCAGTTCAGACAATAAACACCGGAGGGCACCCCAACACAAGAAAACAGGAACCAGAATGTCACAAAAACCAGAAGCAGTACAGTTGGAAGCAATGGAAAAACAGATAGAACTACTAAGAACACAAATGGCCAGAGATGAGGCAACTCACAAACAACTGATGGAAAGGCTACAAAAACAAGAAGAAGCCAACAATGCAGCCCACCAATGAGAGTTGGAAAAACAGAGGCCCACCAACAGGCCATGGCATTAGAACAGGCTAAGCAACAGAACACAGCCAATCCTAACAACCCTTCGCCAATACTTGTTCCACAGCACAAGAAATTTCCCACCTACAAGGCAGGTGATGACACCGAGGCCTTCTTAGAAAATTTTGAAAGAGCCTGTCTTGGGTACAGCATCCCTGAAGACCAGTACATGGTAGAGCTGAGGTCACAGCTCAGTGGACCCTTAGCAGAGGTGGTGGCTGAAATGCCAAAGGACAGAATGAACGATTATAAACTGTTTCAAACCAAGGCCAGATTCAGAATGAGGATAACCCCAGATCATGCCCGTCAGCGTTTCAGAACCCCAAAGTGGAAACCAGATGTGTCATTTCCCCAAAACGCCTACTACGTTGGAAAGAATTATGAGGCCTGGATATCAGGGACCAATGTTAAATCCATTGACGAACTGCACCTCCTTATACAAATGGAGCAGTTCTTGGATGGTGTTCCTGAGGACATAACACGGTACATACAAGATGGAAAACCCAAAAATCTCACCGAGGCGGGGGAGATTGGAGCCAAATGGATGGAAGTGGCAGAAAGCAAGAAAGCTACTGTCAAAGGGAATGAATACCTCAGGGGGCACACCGACAATAAACCCTACAACCAAGGGCAGCCAAAGACCCCACCTACAACCCAAGGAAAGCCACAGACAACCTATTCTTCCACCTCACCAGTCTCCAGTAACCCACCTCGACCCAGTGACCAGTCAGCTGGAAGATGCTTTAAGTGTAATGAACTGGGATATATAAAGGCTAACTGCCCAGGGAACCCCAACCGAGTGCAGTTCATTACACCACCATCACACCAAAGATCCCCAGGCCCAGATGCCTCTCAAATACCCTTGGAGCGAAGGGAAATTTTGAGAGTGGGCAGAAAGAAGGTTACTGCGTGGAGAGACACGGGGGCACAAGTGTCAGCTATCCACCAATCCTTCGTCGACCCCAAATTCATCAACCCAAAGGCCCAAGTGACAATTTACCCCTTCATGTCACAAGCTGTAGACTTGCCTACAGCTGAACTGCCTGTCCAGTACACAGGCTGGTCAGGAATGTGGACTTTTGCAGTCTATGACAATTATTCCATCCCATGCTACTGGGGGAAGATGTGGCCAACCAGGTGAAGCTGGCCAAGAGAGTGGGAATGGTTACACGTAGCCAAACCAGGCAAGCTTCTAGACCCATTCCTGTTCCTGAGCCGTCCACAGAGGCCCCGTCTGTGTTACAAGAGACCCAGACAGAGGTAGTGGACCTGGATCCCATGCCAACAACGGAAACAGCCACAGTGCTTCCAGTCCCAGACCAGGAACTGGAAAAGCAGCCAGCACCAGAACCGGTGCCAGCACTGACGACAGTGCTTGCAAATCTATCTTCAACCTCACCACCAGAAGGCGCCAGCGAGCCAGAACTGGCAGAAGCAACAGACAACCATACTGAAGAGGCTCAGCCAGAGCCTGAAATACCCCCAGGTGCACCACCGGAGAGCGGTTCACCAGCAATGGAAACAACCCCATCACCTACATCACTTCCAGAGGGACCAAGCCCAAGTCCACAGTCTGAGGAAGAACTGGTGTCCCCAGCCTCAAGGGAACAGTTCCAGACTGAGCAGGAAGCAGATGACAGCCTTCAAAAAGCTTGGGCGGCGGCACGGAGCACCCCATCGCCTCTCAGCTCTGCTCACCAATCCCGGTTTGTGATGGACCAAGGACTTTTATACAAGGAAATTCTTTCTGGTGGACACTGGGAAGAATGGCAGCCGCAAAAACAGTTGGTGGTTCCAACAAAGTACTGGGGAAAGCTCTTAAGCTTAGCCCATGATCATCCCAGTGGCCATGCTGGGGTGAACAGAACCAAAGACAGGTTGGGGAAGTCCTTCCACTGGGAGGGGATGGGCAAGGACGTTGCCAAGTATGTCCGGTCTTCTGAGGTGTGCCAAAGAGTGGGAAAGCCCCAAGACCAGGTCAAGGCCCCTCTCCAGTGACTCCCCATAATTGAGGTCCCATTTCAGCGAGTAGCTGTGGATATTCTGGGTCCTTTCCCAAAAAAAGACACCCAGAGGAAAGCAGTACTTACTGACTTTCGTGGACTTTGCTACCCGATGGCCAGAAGCAGTAGCTCTAGGCAACACCAGGGCTAAAGCTGTGTGCCAGGCACTAACTGACATTTTTGCCAGGGTAGGTTGGCCCTCCGACATCCTTACAGATTCAGGATCTAATTTCCTGGCAGGGACCATGAAAGAACTGTGGGAAACTCATGGGGTGAATCACTTGGTTGCCGCCCCGTACCACCATCAAACCAATGGCCTTGTCGAAAGGTTTAATGGAACTTTGGGGGCCATGATACGTAAATTCATCAACGAACACTTCAATAATTGGGACCTAGTGTTGCAGCAGTTGCTTTTTGCCTACAGGGCTGTACCACATCCCGGTTTAGGGTTTTCACCATTTGAACTTGTGTATGGCCATGAGGTTAAGGGGCCATTACAGTTGGTGAAGCAGCAATGGGAGGGGTTTACGCCTTCTCCAGGAACTAACATTCTGGACTTTGTAAGCAACCTACAAAGCACCCTCCGACACTCTTTAGCGCTAGCTAAAGAAAACCTAAAAAATGCTCAGGAAGAGCAAAAGGCCTGGTATGACAAACATACCAGAGAGCGTTCCTTCAAGGTAGGAGACCAGGTTATGGTCTCGAAGGCGCAACAGGCCCATAAAATGGAAGCATCATGGGAAGGGCCATTCACGGTCCAAGAGCACCTGGGAGCTGTTAACTACCTCATAACATTTCCTAATTCCTCTCTAAAACCCAGAGTGTACCATGTTAATTCTCTCAAGCCTTTCTATTCCAGAGACTTATAGGTTTGTCAGTGTACAGTCCAGGGAGATGAAGCTGAGTGGCCTGAAGGTGTCTACTACGAAGGGAAAAAAGACGGTGGCGTGGAAGAGGTGAACCTCTCCACAACCCTGGAATGTCTGCAGCGGCAACAAATCAAGGAGCTGTGCACTAGCTTCGCCCCATTGTTCTCAGCCACCCCAGGACGGACTGAACGGGCATACCGCTCCATTGACACAGGTAATGCTCACTCAATTGAACCCCACCCTACCGGGTGTCTCCTCACGCCCAAGCTGCTATAGAACGGGAGATCCAGAACATGCTACAGATGGGTATAATACGGTCATCTACCAGTGTATGGGCCTCTCCAGTGGTTCTGGTACCCAAACCAGATGGGGAAATACGCTTTTGTGTGGACTACCGTAAGCTAAATGCGGTAACTCGTCTGGACAACTATCCAATGCCACGCACCGATGAGCTATTGGAGAAGTTGAGACGTGCCCAGTTCATCTCTACAATAGACTTAACCAAGGGGTACTGGCAAGTACCGCTAGATGAACCTGCCAAGGAAAAGTCAGCATTCGTCACCCATGTGGGGGTGTATGAATTTAATGTCCTTCCTTTCGGGCTGCGAAATGCACCCGCCACCTTCCAGAGGCTGGTAGATGGTCTACTAGCAGGACTGGGAGAATATGCAGTGGCCTACCTCGATGATGTGGCCATTTTTTCAGACTCCTGGCCCGAACACCTAGAACACCTGGAAAAGGTCTTTGAGCACATCAGGCAGGCCAGACTAACTGTTAAGGCCAAAAAGTGTCAAATAGGCGAAAACAGAGTAACTTACCTGGGACACCAGGTGGGTCGAGGAACCATAAACCCCCTACAGGCCAAGGTGGATGCTATCCAAAAGTGGCCTGTCCTAAAGTCAAAGAAACAGGTTCAATCCTTCTTAGGCTTGGCCGGGTACTACAGGCGATTTGTACCACACTACAGCCAAATCCCTGCCCCACTGACCGACCTGACCAAAAAGACCCAGCCGAATGCAGTTAAGTGGACTGATGAGTGTCAAAAGGCCTTTACCCAACTTAAGGCAATGCTCATGTCTGACCCTGTGCTAATGGCCCCGGACTTTGACAAGCCATTCCTAGTAACCACAGATGCATCTGAGCGTGGTATAGGAGCAGTTCTCATGCAGGAAGCAACAGATCACAACTTCCATCCTGTCGTGTTTCTCAGCAAGAAACTGTCTGAGAGGGAAAGTCACTGGTTAGTCAGTGAAAAGGAATGCTATACCATTGTGTACGCCCTGGAAAAGCTACGCCCATATGTTTGGGGCCGGCGGTTCCAGCTACAAACTGACCATGCTGCGCTAAATTGGCTTCATACTGCCAAAGGGAACAACAAGAAACTTCTTCGTTGGAGTTTAGCTCTCCAAGATTTTGATTTTGAAATTCAGCACATTTCAGGGGCTTCTAACAAAGTAGCTGATGCACTCTCCCGTGAGAGTTTCCCAGAATACACTGGTTAAAAAATTGTTCTTAAAATGTAAAAGTCTGTTAGTTATATACTTAGTGGTATATGTAAAGGTGCATGTGTTGTATTAATCTGTTTATTTTAAAGTTCTAGGAAGAAATTGCCGCCAGTGAGGTTCCCCACTGTCTGCAATTTGGGGGGCGTGTCATAAACAGATAGCTAAGAGTTAATGTCTCTTTCACCTATAAAAAGGTTAACAAACAGTGACCTGAAACACCTGACCAGAAGACCAATCAGGAGACAAAATACTTTCAAAACTGGGTGGAGGGAAGTTTGGGTGTGAGTTCTTTTGTTCTTTGTCTTGGTTCGGTGGCCCTCTTGGCTCTGAGAGTGATCTCTCTATCTCCAAGCTTTCTAATCTTCTGTTTCCAAGTTGTAAGTACAAGGATAGTAAGACAATAGGTTTATATTGTTTTTTTTTTTTTGTATTTACATGTGTGTAGCTGCTGGAATGTTTTAAATTGTATTTCTTTTTTAATAAGGCTGTTTATTCATTTTTTTTATTTAAAGCCATTAACCCTGTATATTGTCACCTTGATACAGAGACCAATTTTATGTCTTTTTCTTCCTTTTTATATAAAGCTTTCTTTTTAAGACCTGTTGGATTTTTTTTTTGTGGGGGCTCAAGGGGATTGAGTCTGCAGCTCACCAGGGAATTGGTGGGAGGAAGAAGACAGGGGGGAAGAGAGAATCTCTTTGTGTTAGATTTACTAAGCTTGAATTTGCATAACCTCTGGGTGAGCGGAGAGAAATATTTGATTTCTCGGTGCGGTGTTTCAAGGACTTGAAGCAGGGAATCTCCTAGAGTACCCAGGATGGGGAAATCTGGGAGGAGGTAAAGAGGGGGAAGGGAAGTGGGTTATTTCCCTTTGTGGTGAGACTCAGGGCATCTGAGTCTTGGGGTTCCCCAGGGAAGGTTTTGGGGAGACCAGAGTGAGCCAGACACTGGAATTTTCTGGCTGGTGGCAGCGCTATCAGATCCAAGCTGGTAATTAAGTTTGGAGGTTTCATGCTAGCTTCTCATGTTCTGAACTCTAAAGTTCAGATCTGAGTAGGAAAGGTATGACAGCCTGGTATGTGAAAGTCTGCATGTAGCCTTCCTCCCCTGTGTTAAGTATAATAAAAATAGGGCCTGTCTCTTAAAATCCATTGCTGTCTCTCCTCATTCACTGCTGCGTCCAGAGCAATTTCCTGGCATCTGTGTCCAGACACGGCATTCATGAATCACCACCTTTCACCTTTCACCTTGAGTAATCTTTGAACTTGTGCAAAGCGAGTGCAAAATGCTACCTCTTTGCACAGACAGAAATGACTACCCAAGATACAGGACAATGAAGAATCAGGCGCTTAGTGTCAAGATTTGCAATAGTGTTGATAAATTTAAAATTGATTCAGAAGCAAAAGAGAGACAGTGTAGCTTCAGTGATAATATTGTCTTCCTTATGCTAATAAAGTTCCTTGTTCTGTTACAAGAAAACCTTCAGTTCTTTACCACTGTTATTTGACAGTATTCACAACCTCCTATTCTATAGTAAAAGGATACAATCCTCTTTAATTGTTGTCTACTTCTACCCTTCTCATAATAATCCAATTGAAGTCTGATATAACTAAGCATAGTCCAAAACAAACAAAGAATATGGTAGGGAGCTAATTTTGTTTTATTGTTGTTTACAGACACAGGAGTAGCATTTAGCTGCAAAAAGAATCTGTCCCTCTATGTGATCCATCAGCTCAGCTGGTGGAACACCTGAATACTAGCCAAGGGAACTTGGATGTATTCCTGCTTCTGTTTTTTTCTCTCTTTTCATCTAAACATCTGTTTTCCCATGTTGAGACATGAGCTCATAGCTCCTGAAACAAAGAGAAACCAGTCCTTACAGCAAGTATGTGGAGGTAGCATTAGGTCCTCCTACATATTTCTTAAAAACACTAACTCTCCTCTTCTCCATTGAGTACAAACCACTCCGTGCCAGCTGCTATTCTGTAAAGAATTAGCAGTGGACTTCAAGATGATCTGCCACTGTAGGCAAAACTTCTGTGTGCTTCCCCCTTCTTCCTGGGCCAAAGGATGGCAGATGTGGCTCAGCCATGGCAGAGGGGCAGCCAGGCCAAATTTAGTGAGTGCCATTGCGATTTGGTATGCGAGATCAGAGTGCCACTCAAATTTGGCCTGGCCACTCCTCTGTCATGATGGAGGGGTTGCTGGGTCAAATCTTCCATCCTAGGCAGTCAGCCAAAAATCAGCAGCTGTCTAGTCTGCTAATAGGTAGAGTGGCCTCTGAAGGTTAGCTGCTTTTTGAAAGAATATACAGGGGTTATGGCATGATCTAATGAAAAATATCAGAGAGAAATGTATTTATACAAGGAAAACATGACCTTGATAGCAGATCCATGACAAGTGTCACAAATTATATTTTTTCTTTATCACAACGTTCAGTGGAACTATTCCCCCATGTAAAGTTACTTGCATGTGTGTTTGAAGGTTTAGGGCCTAAATTTAGAACTAAGATGAAAGAGAACAACTAACTAAGGACTACACAGACACGACCATGTGTTGCTTTGGGTTGTAACGCATGCTCTTCATAGTCTGCTAGTATTAGCTTTTGTTTGTTTGTTCTTTTATATATATATTTGTTTTGAGACATTAATATGCAAGAAGAATACAAGTCCTTTCATCATATTTTACATATATCATAAATTTAGAAGAAGATGGATCTAGTCAATAGCAGTTGTTCAAAATATTTTAAAAGGTCCAACAGTTTCTAATATTTAAATCCAGAACATTTGCTTTCATTAAATCCAATTAATACTTTCTTTATACAATCAGATAATACATACACAGGGCATCAAGCCTGTAATTGTTACATAAAAACAAAATCACTACATTTTATTTTATTTCTTTATTCTCTTTTGTTTGAGAAAAACTTGGAGGATAAGAGTAAAGAAGGCAGAAGGGTAAAGAGAGACAAGAAGATGGTGAAGGGGGAGTAGGATATGGGGGGGCAGGGTCAGTGAAGGAGAGAACTTGGAGTTGGTTAGTAAGGTGAATCAGGTAGTGATACAAGCCAATAGATTAGTGTCAATGTGGGCAAGTTGATTAGGAAGATCCTGAAGAGTAAAAGCAGTTTTGGATCAATCTTGAGTCCTCCAAGTTAATGTAAAGAAAATTGAAAATGTCAGGAGTGCAGTGAACTCCGAGGATAAAGTAAAGCTGCAGCTGGAGACTGAATGTATGAACCTCCTGCTGTCTGCTGAGAGCTGTGACCTCTTAGGGTACATCTACATGGCAATTAAATGTCTGCACCTGGCCCAGATCAGCTGACTTGGGCTCACTGGGCTTGAGATGCAGTGCTGTAGAACTCCTGTATAGACGTTTGGATTTGGGATGGAGCCCAAGCTCTGGGATCCCACAAGGCAGGAGGGTCCCAGAGCCAGGGCTCCAGCCCAAGTCAGAGCATCTACACAGCAATTTTCAGCCAGAGCCCCACGAGTCCAAGTCAGCTGACCCAGGCCAGTTGCAGCTGTGCCACGGGTCCTTAACTCCAGTATAAACATACCCTTGTAGACTGACCTTGGTGTAATGGAACACTAAACTGTATTATACTGTTCAGCCATTAGGTGGCAATGAATTGCAAACAAGCTCCACAAAGAACCTGGAGGTACCGATATCTTCTTTAATTTATGCTAAAGGAAAGTGGACAGAACATGTCTTTAAATTCTTTGACTTACTAATGACAGTCACAAAGATGACTATGAAAAGGGCTCTGGCTATGTTTGATGAATATTTTATATCTCAGAGAAATGTGGTTTATGAAACAGGCTATTTCCACCAAAGAATTCAAGAATAAGGGGGAAATGTTGAATGTGTTATAAGACCTCTGCAGACATTGGCTGAAAACTATTAATTGGGGATTGAAAAACATGAAAATATCAGAAACAGGCTGGTTATTGGATTAACAAATAAAAATCTTTCATAATAGTTACAACTGAAGACAGACTTAACCATAGACACAGCTATTCAGACAGCAAAGCAGACTGAGCTGATAAGACAGCAAAACCAAGAACCACTGACCAGCTATGAAAAACAAGCAACTATCTTAGAAGCTGTAAAGAATCATAGAATCATTGAATATCAGGGTTGGAAGGGACCTCAGGAGGAGACTGTTAAAAGATATTATCATAAGACCCCTGAGGCTAAGAGGGACAAATTCCAGCCTACCTGCCTAAGTTGTGGAAAAAGTCATATCCCAAAAGATATTGCATGTCAAGCCAGAAGAAAAAGGAGTAATAAATGCACAAACTATGGACATTTTGCAGCTGTTTGCCAAACTAAAGCAATCTGGGAGTTGATTAATATTATAGTCAATCAAGAACTATTGTTTCTGTCATCTAGAACTTGTGACAACACAGAACCAGCCTGGAGAGTGAAACTGAATATTCACATCAAGACTATTGACTTTAAAATTGACTCAGGACCTGTTGTCACAGTCATCTCAGAAGGGACTTGTAATCACCTTCAACCCCTCTCAGAGCTGAAGTCACCTGACACAGTTCTGACTAGCCCTGGAAGTATTTTGAACTGCATGAGCCAGTTCACCACAGAAGCAATTTATAAAAACAAAAGCTATGCATTCAGAGTGTATGTGATCAAAGGACCATAGACCAAAATCCTTCTCAGCCGCAGCATGGCAGCCATGATAGGCCTAGTGAGAAAGGTGAAAGAACTCGATGGAATATTTGCTGATATTAGACTTTTGAAAGGAGATTCAGTGCAAATAATCTTGAGACAATGCTGAACCATATAGTGTACATACGCCTCACTGGATACATATCCCATTACTTCATAAAATGGAACTGTGCTAAAGAGAATGTAATAGATTGGCATAATCAAGAAAATCTCTGTGCCAACAGCATGGTGTGCCTCAATGGTACCAGTTATAAAGAAGATTAGGAAAATACAAATCTGTATGGATCTTAAACGACTTAATGAAGCAGATGTGAGAGAAAAATATATCCTCTCAACACTGTATGACTTCCTCCCTAAAGTGAAAAGAGCTACAGTATTTTCCAAGCTGGATGCCTCAAGTGAATTCTGAAAATTCTTTTCATTAAAGAAAGTGCTAAACTGACTACATTCATCACAGACTTTGGGAGATTTTCCATTTGAAGAATCCCCTTTTGGGATTGCCAGTGCACCTGAAATTCTCCAAAGAAAGATGGCTGAACTGTTAAAGAACACAAATGGAGTTGTAGTTATGTACAAGATTCTGATATATGAATCTTCAAGGAACAATGCAACAAAATCTGTAATGAAGTCCTAAGCCCGATCAGTCAGTCTGGACTGAAGCTAAACAAGGAAAAATCCCTTTTCCACCTACTCCAAATTGAGTTTTTGGAACAGACAATTAACAAAGTTGGAATCAGTCCTAGCCCTCAGAAAGTAAAAGCAATTTGAGAACTGAACACACCAACGAATGTACCAGAACTGAGATGCATACTAGAGATGGTATATTATCTTGGTTGATACCTACAAGACCTTTCTACAGTGACAAAACCACTGAATGAACTTTTAAAGCTCAACACATCTTGGCTATGGGGGCCAAATCAAGACATTGCTTTCAAAGAAGTAGCAGAAATGATCTCAGTAGCTCCAGGTCTCAAGTACAGTACTACAATCTGAACAACCCAACAATCAGGGCTGGCTTTAGGCCAATTCCACCAATTCCCCCGAATCGAGCCCCACATCTAAGAGGGCCCCGCGCCCAGTGAGAATCTCTTCCCTGGCTAGAGCCGCCTTTTTAATTTTTACTTATCTGGCGGTGCTCCGGGTCTTCCGCAGCACTTCGGCGGTGGGTCCTTCGCTTATTCTGGGTCCTCGGCGGCACTTCGGCGGCGGATCCTTCAGTGCCGCTGAAGATCTGGAACGAGTTAAGGACCCACCGCCGAAGTGCCGCGGAAGACTCGGAGTACTGCCGGGTGAGTACAAGCCGAACGTGGTTTTTTTTACGTGTTTTTTTTCTTTCCTGCTGGGGCCCCGTCGAAACTGTTTGAATTGGACCCTGCACTTCCTAAAGCCAGGCCTGTTCCTAAGGGTAGGGCACTTGGAGCTAGGTTTAGGGTTCCTAAGGGTAGGACACTTAGCGCTAGAGTTAGGGTTCCTGTGGGTTGGGCACTTGGAGCTAGAGATAGAGTTCCTATACGTAGGACATTTGGAGCGAGGCTTAGGGCTCCTATGGGTAGGACACCCTGCCCTAGGGTAAGAGTTCCTAAGGGTAGGGCACTTCAAGCTAAGATTAGGGTTTCTATGGGTAGGGCACTTGGAGCTAGGGTTAGGGTTTCTATGGGTAGGGCACCCCGCCCTAGGGTTAGAGTTCCTATTGGTAGGGCACTTGGAGCTAGGGCTAGGGTTCCTGTGGGTACGGCGCCCTGGCCTAGGGTTAGGGTTCCTAAGGGTAGGGCACTTGAGGCTAGGATTAGGGTTCCTATGGGTAGGGCACTTGGAGTTAGGGTTAGGGTTCCTATGGGTACGGTGCCCCACCCTACAGTTAGGGTTCCTAAGGGTAGGGCACTTGGAGCTAGGGTTAGGGTTCCTATGGTTAGGACATTTGGAGCTAGGGTTAGGATTCCTATGGGTAGGGCACCCCGCTCTAGGGTTAGGATTCCTATGGGTAGGGCACTTGGAGCTAGGGCTAGGGTTCGTATGGGTAGAGCATCCCACTCTAGGGTTAGGGTTCCTAAGGGTAGGGAACATGGAGCTAGGGTTAGGGTTCCTATGGGTAGGACATATGGAGCTAGGGTTAGGATTCCTATGAGTAGGGTGCCCCGCCCTAGGTTTAGGATACCTATGGGTAGGGCACTTGGGTCTAGGGTTAGGGTTCCGATGGGTAGGACACCCGGCCCTGGGGTTAGGGTTCCTATTGGTAGGGCACTAGGAGCTAGGGTTAGGGTTCCTATTGGTAGGGCGCCCCTCTCTAGGGTTAGGGTTCCCATAGATAGGGCACTTGGAGCTAGGGTTAGGGTTCCTATGGGTAGGGCACTTGCAGGGGCGGATCTAGACATTTCACCTCCCCAAGCACGATGTCATGCCACGGGGGCACTCTGCCGCTCACCAGTACCGCGGCTCCGGTGGACCTCCCACAGGCATGCCTGCGGAGGGTTCGCTGGTCCTGCGGCTTTGGTAGAGCCGTGGGACCAGCGGACCCTCCACAGGCATGCCGCCAAGGGCACCCTGCCTGCCACCCTCCCAGCGACCGGCAGAGCGTCCCCTGCAGCATGACGCCCCAAGCACGCGCTTGGCATTCTGGGGCCTAGAGACACCCCTGGGCACTTGGAGCTAGGCTTAGGGTTCCTATGGGTCTGACTTCCCGCCCTAGGTTTAGGGTTCCTAAGGGTAGGGCACTTGGAGCTAGAGTTAGGGTTCCTAAGGTTAAGGCACTTTGAGCTAGGGTTGGGGTTCTTATGGGTAGGGCACTTGGAGCTAGGCTTAGGGTTCCTATAGGTAGGGCTTCCCACCCTAGAGTTATGGTTCCTAAGGGTAGGGCACCCTACCCTAGGGTTAGGGTTCCTATGTGTAGGGCTTCCTGCCCTAGGGTTAGAGTTTCTAAGGGTAGGGAACTTGGAGCTAGGGTTAGGGTTCCTAAGTGTAAGGCTTCCCGCCCAAGATTAGGGTTCCTATGGGTAGGGCACTTGGAACTAGAGTTAGGGTTCCTATGGGTAAGGCTTCCCACCGTAGGGTTAGGATTCCTATGAGTAGGGCACTAGGAGCTAAGGTTAGGGTTCCTATGGGTAGGGCTTCCCGCACTAGGGTTAGGGTTCCTATGGTTACGGCACTTGCAGCTAGGGTTAAGGTTCCTAAGGGTAGGGCACTTGGAGCTAGAGTTAGGGTTCCTATGGGTTGGGCTTCCCACCCTAGGGTTAAGGCTCGTAAGGGTAGGGCACTTGGAGCTAAGATTAGGGTTCCTATAGGTAAGGCTTTACACCTTAGGGTTAGAGTTCCTATTGGTAGGGCACTTGGAGCTAGGGTTAGGGTTCCTATGGTAGGGTTTCCCGCCCTAGGGTTAGGGTTCCTATGGGTAGGGCACTTGGAGCAAGGGTTAGGGTTCCTAAGAGTAAGGCTTCCCACCCTAGGGTTAGAGTTCCTAAGGGTAGGGAACTTGGAGCTAGGGTTAGGGTTCCTAAGGGTAAGGCTTCCTTCCCAAGGTTAAGGTTCCTATGGGTAGGGCCCTTGGAGCTAGGGTTAGGGTTCCTATGGGTAGGGCACTTGGAGCAAGGGTTAGGGTTCCTAAGAGTAAGGCTTCCCACCCTAGGGTTAGAGTTCCTAAGGGTAGGGAACTTAGAGCTAGGGTTAGGGTTCCTAAGGGTAAGGCTTCCTTCCCAAGGTTAAGGTTCCTATGGGTAGGGCCCTTGGAGCTAGGGTTAGGGTTCCTATGGGTAAGGTTTCCCGCCCTAGGTTTAGGGTTCCTATTGGTGCGGCACTTGGAACTAGGATTAGAGTTCCTAAGGGTAGGGCACTTGGAGCTAGGGTTAGGGTTCCTATGGCTACAGCACTTGGAACTAAGGTTAGGGTTCATATGGGTAGGGCTTCCCGCCCTAGGTTTTGGGTTCCTATGGGTAGGGCACTTGGAGCTAGGGTTAGGGTTCCTATAGGTAGGGCTTCCCACCCTAGGGTTAGGGTTAGGGTTCCTATGGGTAGGGCTTCCCGCCCTAGAGTTAGGGTTCCTGTGGGTAGGGCACTTGGAGCCAGGGTTAGGGCTCCGATGGGTAGGGCACCTCGCCCTAGGGTTAGAGTTCCTAAGCAGGGCCAGCTTTAGACCAATTCCACCAATTCCCCCAAATCATGCCCCGCGCCCAGTGAGAATCTCTTCCCTGGCTAGAGGCGCCTTTTTAATTTTTACTCACCTGGCGGCGCTTTGGGTCTTCCGCAGCACTTCGGCGGTGGGTCCTTCGCTTGTTCTGGGTCTTCGGCGGTACTTCGGCAGCTGATCCTTCAGCGTCGCCGATGATCTGGAGCAAGTGAAGGACCTGCCACCAAAGTTCCGCCGAAGACTCGGAGCACCACCCAGTGAGCACAAGCCCCAAGTATTTTTTTTACGTGGGTTTTTTTTTTTGTCTTCCCTGCCGGGGCCCCATCGAAACTGTTCAAATTGGCCCCGCGCTTCCTAAAGCCTGTCCTGCCCACAATGGTCAGTGCAGATGCAAGAAGCTTTGGCCTATGTGGTGTATTGTTGCGATAACATGGCTGTGAATGGAAGCCAGTTGCATTTTACTCTTGCATACTCACAGATGCAGAAAAATGAGTGTCTGGCAAGCAAATGGGCATGTGAGAAATTTTACAAATGTCTAGGTGGATTGGATTTGTTTACATTGATAACAGACCATAAACCACATGTAACCCTCGTCAACAGAAAAGATCTGGATCAAGCATGGCTGAGATGCCAGCATCTATTGATAAGATAAGTGTGATTTAACCCAATTGTAAATATATTCCTGAGAAAAACCTCATGGTAGCAGACACTCTGTCCTGAAGCCCAGCATTGCACTGAACTACCCGAGAGTTCAAAGATGATGTAAAGGTGTATATGGATGCTGTGGATACATACAGTGTAAGTAAAGAGAGTACACCAGCTACAAAAAGCAACCTCAACAAACATGAAACTTCAGGAAGTTTAAGTTACATTAAGGGTAGGGGCCAAGTATCTAAAAGACTCTGAAGAAATGACAAGAGTCTACTTTGTGGTGTGTAGACAATTAAGTGAGTCAAATGGTCTCATGATTAAAAGCAATCACATCCTAAATCCAAATGAAATGAAAGGAGAAATCCTAAACCTCATCCATGAAGCACATCATGGGTTAACTAAATGCTATGAACAAACTGTCCAATCAGTGTGGTGGCTGGGCATCAGCAAGCACATACTATATTCTTTACCTGCGTGTGAACATTACAGGACTGACAGACCAACACAAAGAATATTTAACAACAAACCCCCTAACAAAGAGACCTTGGAAGAGACTAGCTGCAGAATTATGCAAATATAGAGGGCATTATTACCTGGTCATCATGGACTATTTTTCCAGGTATATAGAAATAATTTACTAGAAAGACATAGCATGTCACAGTGTTATCAAGAAACTGAAGTGCACTATTGCTCACTCTGGGTATTCCAGAACAACTAGGGATGGACAACGGTCCACAATTCACTGCAGCAGAATTTAAGTCATTCTTTTGATCATCTAGAGAGGCTGGGAGAGCTGTAGAGACAGCCAAGAAAATCCAACAGCAGGAAAATCCATTCCTTGCTCTTCTAAATTAGATAAAAACACCAACAGCAGCTACTAGAAATAGTCTAGCAAAACTCCGGATGGAAAGACAACTCAGAATTATTGTTCCAACTTTGGAAATGAATCCATCTCCAAACTGACCAGGTATGAAGAGAGTAACTAAATTGGATAAAAAGTATAAAAGAGCTTATGAGTCTTTTACAACAAATGCCACTCAGAGAACTACCAGGTGTAGAATCTGGTGACTGTGTTGATGTCAAATTGGATGGAGAAAAAGGTTGGACACCTCTAGCTGTCATGTGTTTAAAAAAAAATTCACTGTCCAGATCACATGTGATTGAGACAGACAGTGGAGAGTTCAACAGAAATCTTTGACAACTGTAGTTTGTTCCTTAGAAAGACCAATCAACAGAGTAAACTCTACAGATATTGGACACAGAACAAGAAGACAACTTGAGGATTCTAAACCAACCACAGTCAGTGATTGTGACTAATTGTAAGCAGAGTCAGGATGAGCTCTACCTTGACATCTGGTAGTGAATTATGGAGAGTGTGGAGAGAATCTCAGGGAGTGTGGAAAGGAATTCCAAGTATTTGCATTGGCACACCCACCTCATCTAGCATAAGCCCATGGCAGCCTGGGATGGTTATTTTGACAGCTGGGATCCCCAATTTCTTTGTTATTGGGGCAGGAGGAAAAAAAAATGCTGTCACCCTAATTATGTGAAAGAGAAACCATATGAGACTGCTTTGTGACAGAAATGACACAACCTAAATTAAGTGACACTTGCTAGACAAGGGACATGGGTTCCAAAACCCAGTGAATTGAGAGAGAGGTTGGGGACTGGTGTATGTACCTGATGGTATGAACCCCTTTTGAGGGCCTGGAACACCAATTGCACATCCTCCTCTCTCCATTGTTGAAGAGTAGAGCTAATTTTGATTCCATTAGGACTCCATCTAGAGACTGCTAAGCTGAATTCATGTTGGGCCAAGGGTGCACCAGCACCAGGGCTCCCCTACTAAGAGCTGAAATCACTAAAAGAGCTGAGCTGAGATCACTGAGTGCTGTGTTAGCTAGTGGGGGAGCCTGAAGATCTATTGCTAAGCAGCTGGCAGAGTAGAGCAGTTTGCAGCATGTTGGAGCAGCCCATGGAACAGTGAGCAGAGTGGAGCGGTTTGCAGGGATGGCTGGAGTGACTCACGAGTCAGCTGGAGGAGCGGCACAGCTGGTGTAGTGGAGCTGGTCGTGGTGAAGGCTGCAGCAGAACTCCACAGAGAGGCAGAGCAGTTGGCCCTGGCCCACGTAAGGTGCCCCATACCCTGTGTGGGCTTCCCCTCCCCCCATTTCCACCCAAGCTGCGGGAGGGTAAAACTCTGCAGTTAAACTTTTGAACTCTGTGGTGGCGCTGACCAGATTTTCAGGTTGTTGGACTTTGGGGTGATTGGATTTAAGACCCTAAGGGGGAAAGCACATTGCCAGACGTACTTGGAGGTGGGGTTTTTTTGCTTATGGTTTGTGTTATAATCCTGTTTATGGTATTTCTCCAATGTGATGCCACATTGTTTCCCTCCTTTATTAAAAGAATATTGCTACACTCAGACTCTGTGCTTGTGAGTGGGGAAGTATTGCCTGCTAGAGGCGCCCGGGGGCGATGGTATGTAAGTGTCTCAGGTCACTGGGTGGGTGCTCGAGCCGGTTATGCATTGTGTTATTGAAACGGAACCCCTGGATACTGAACCTGGCCCTTGTTGCTGCCAACTCAGAGGGGCAGAAGGGTTACATAATGGACAGCCAGATGACAAAGTTTGTACGAGTTCACGTCATGTAATTAGAAAACGAGTATGATTCAGAGACCCTTAACATATGTACTGAATTTCAAAGATAGTGTGACAGTGTAAATATTGTAAATGGTAGGAATGTAGAACTTAAAGGGGGAGATGTAATGGTATGCTAAACTGTATTATACTGTTCAGCCTCTAGGTAGGACTATGTGTAAAATACCTTATTTCAGCTAATCTCAACCATACCTGGCAGTGCATAAATGGATTTTATGATGAACACGTGGTGTCAAGTATCAGAGGGGTAGCCGTATTAGTCTGGATCTGTAAAAGCAGCAAAGAATCCTGTGGCACCTTATAGACTAACAGACATTTTGGAGCATGAGCTTTCGTGGGTGAATACCCACTTCGTCAGAGGCATGCATCTGATGAAGTGGATATTCACCCACGAAAGCTCATGCTCCAAAACATGTTAGTCTATAAGGTGCCACAGGATTCTTTGCTGCTTTTACATTTGGTGTGCGTCTTGCTCAGAAGTAAGTTCTGTAGCCAGTCTATATTTGGTACAGGAGCATGAAACCTGGAAGGTTCCTCCTAATGCTGACCCATGTGGATGAGGATGGAAGTGGAGAGGCTGCTGCATGCTTATAGTGACTCCTTGTGTTCCAGTGAGAGGTCAGGGGAAGGGGACTGTAGATTCTTAACATTTTAATTTGTTTCTGCCTTCTATCAACTCTTTCTGCTTTTTCTTTGCACTCCCAGCCTCTTTCACATTTCCCCCACTCCCTTCAGTTTAGAAATGAAGAACCTCCAATTCCCCTCACAGAATTCTTAGAATGCCTCCCTCCACTAGGCCCTATTTTTGAAATTGAAAATAGACACTGAATCATAGCAAACCAATCATTAGTCGCAGAAGGCTGGCAATGACTTCAATGACAAATTTGAGAAACTGTCCCTGATTAAGGCTTTGTCTACACTGAATGATGAAAGTTTAAACAAGAAAAAGCACCAGTGTGGACATTCAGCAGTGGGGGACGCACTCCCAGCAATGAAGCTAGCACCCCTCATTGGAGATGGTTTTATTTTGTTGCCGGGAGAGCTCTCTCCCAGCGATAAAGAACAGCTACACCTCACACCTTACAATAGAGCAGCTGCAGCAGCACAGCCGTGCCACTATAAGGTGCACAGTCTAGATCTAGCCTAAGATGTCAGTAGAAGAGGTTTTGGAACAAACTGATCAATTAAACAGTAATGGGTTACCAGGACCAGATGGTATTCACCCAAGAGTTCAGAAGGAACTCAAATGTGAAATTGCAGAACTACTAACTGTGGTATGTAACCTGTCACTTAAATTAGCCTCTATACCAGATGACTGGAAGATAACTAATGTAATGCTGTTTACATTCCAGTTATTACATTTTTTAAGACCTGTCCTGGCCATCCCGACTTTTTTTTTCAAAAGGAAGCATTTGTCCTGTTTGCTCTTGCTGACTTGATCATTTGGCAAGAACAAATGGGACAAATGCCCACCTTTGTCAAAAAAGTGGGTTGCAATATGGAGGAACATGGGGGGGGGTGGCGAGCAGAGATGCCAGCCCACAGCAGGGGACACAGAGCTGGAGAGGGAAGACAGCCTTCCAGCACTGGGGGGAGGCATCAGGGTTCCAGTTACAGAATGACAGCCCCCATCTTAGCCTGAAACAGATGTAACTATGGCCTGCACAGATCAGAAGATGGGCTGTCTGTGGATCCTACCCCCTCCCACATCTATCATCAGGTGAGCTATTAAGACAGAGACAGAATAAGGTGTAACAGAGAGAACATTTATTATGCAACTAGTGAACAAGCTAGGCAAGGACCCATTCAGGTAATAACAAAAGCAAACACACTCGGTTGTTAACAGGTACCAGAACATGAAGCTCAGAGCCCTTAAACCCCTTAAACTGTGGGTGTAAAACATAGGAAAACCACAGTGGGTATTACAATACCATATCCGATGACATGGACACAATGACAAGGACTCAGGATACCGACAGGGACAACAGTGATAATCAGGGGCGCTAGACACTGGACAGGAACTCAGAAACAAGGTGTTCTTCTCCCTCTGGACAGGTCTTCTCCTCTCAGGTAGATCTTCTGTGCTTGCCCTCGCAGTCTCTGCTTGACCTCGCAGTTGTTGCTTGAGCTTGTAGTCCAGTGTGAGTATGCACACAACTAATGTGATGTAGCAGTTGCATGCAAGTGAGTGTTAATGGGACCAAGTGTTCGAAGTCCTATGAGTCCTGATCCCTCTAGGACTCTACTAGCAGCTTGGCTGATCTTATGATACATTGACTGCCACTCAGATGGACAGCCCTGAGTAAGAGGTGCACCACCCTTAAATAACTTCCAGTTACTAGGCAGATTATGGCTGCCACATAACTTAACTGCCCTAGCCTTTCCTGCCTGGATTTGAAAAAGGCTGGAAGGATGCCAAATCCTCTGAGAAGAAGGGTGTCCAATATGGAGGCTTAACTATTCTTTTACAAATCCAAGATGGACATTACATAAAAACAGGTCAGAAACAGATTTTACCCAACATCCTGAGGGATCCCCTCCAGCAGGGTTCTAGCCTCAGGCAATAACCTCGCTGGGTTGTTGAGGGATAGGATTCCAGAAGAGGGAAAAGCCTCACGTGGGGTGGGGGACGGCCCTCTGGTGAGTAGCTGGGGATGCTCCATTTTCTCTTTGAGAAATGTGGTCATCCTATACCTGGTGTTATTCCATTGACTTCAGTGGAGTTACACTAGGAATGAGTTTAGTCCAATGAGTCCAATTTAAGACAAACAACAATAAAAACAGAGACTACAGTGCGAGATTTACTGTAAAGTACATCAGGATTTTTAATTTGTCATATAGTAGTCAGATTTGTATAAACTGGTCTTCCTGATAAAATGCTTAGTTCACTTCTTGTCTGGAAAATTTCAGACTCATTAATTCACAATATCGGTAGCAATTCATGAGATTCAGTTATAGGAAATGTTACTCCACAGATGCCTTGAAACATTTCCAGATAAGAAAAGAACTTCTTGTTTTTAATCAGCTATATCACTTATCATTTCTTCACATCATTTCATAAGTATTTTTCCAGAAAGGCCTTTTGCAAGTGCACTGAAACAGAAGGTTTTATAGGAAACCATGCATCTAATATTTTGTCAGCTACCAGATTGTGTAAGGAAATAAGGCAACTTTAATCATACTAATTATGATTTATGGCAAACATATTACTCGGTATTGTTATTCAGCTGGTTAGTTCTTGTTTGTATTGCTGTTTCAGGCTCTGTGGTTGAATTGTAAATTGAATGATAGGATTTTATTGGATAAGCAATATCTGCCATCTGCTGGAAGTATGTATTCTAGCACCAATGTCAGTGTGGTGTTTTGGCCAACCAGTCCTCCAATAAACCACAGTCTCCAAGAAGTCTGAACTAACAAGATTTCAGAAGATTCTTATCTTCAGATAATGATTTTAGCTCTGAAAAGTAGCTTTTACCACTGAAAAACTTAACCTCTGAGAATCCTGTGGCACCTTATAGACTAACAGACGTTTTGGAGCATGAGCTTTCGTGGGTGAATACCCACTTCCTCAGATGCATGCATCTGAGGAAGTGGGTATTCACCCACGAAAGCTCATGCTCCAAAACGTCTGTTAGTCTATAAGGTGCCACAGGATTCTTTGCTGCTTTTACAGATCCAGACTAACACGGCTACCCCTCTGATACTTAACCTCTGAGGTAACAAATAGATCCCCTATAATAATAACACCTAGCTCCTATGTAGCACTTTTCATCAGTAGATCTCAAAGCAGGTCACTATCATTAGCCCCATTATACAGATGGAAATGTTAAGGCACAGACAGGTGACTTACTCAAGGTCACTGAGCAGGTAAATAGCAGAGGTGGAACCAGCACCCAGGTCTCCTGAGTCCCACTCCAGTGTGCTGTGGAGTAGGCCATACTGCAAGAATAGCTTTGCTCCTAACCCCCCAAAATTGTACGGTGTTTTAGGGTTTTGACAGAACAGTCTGCCTCTAGCGATGATGCAATTATATGCTAAAACCAATGCTAACAACAATGAAGGGGCCACATTCACCTATCTTCATTTATACTATTGTAAATCAAGAGTACATAAACTGAAACCAAAAGAGTTACACCAAAGTAAACCCAATATGAAAGAAAATCATGCATAAGTCTTCTATAACCATGTTAATTTGGCCATGTAGCACATATATAGATTTCTGTATTTACCTCTCTCTCTCTCTCTAATGTGTGTTCTGTGTCTGTACTTCATGTAGTTTTTGAGTTATGACTGATCAAAAAGAGATTATCAAAATATTCAAACTCATAGACTTTAAGGTCAGAAGAGACCATTATGATCATCTAGTCTGACCTCCTGCACAATGCAGGCCACAGAATCTCACCCATCCACTTCTATAACAAACTCCTAACCCATGTCTGAGTTACTGAAGTCCTCAAATTGTGGTTTGAAGACCTCAAGCTGCAGAGAATCCTCCAGCAAGTGACCCGTGCCCCATGCTGCAGAGGAAGGCGAAAAACATCAAGGGCCTCTGCCAATCTGCCCTGGAGGAAAATTCCTTCCCGACCCCAAATATGGCGATCAGTTAAACCCTGAGCATGTGGGCAAGACTCACCAGCCAGCACCCAGGAAAGAATTCTCTGTAGTAACTCAGATCCCACTCCATCTAACATCCCATCACAGACCACTGGGAATACTTACCTGCTGATAAACTGATTTTGAAAGGACCATATCTCATAAGAACAGCCATATTGGCTCAGACCAATGGCTCAGTATATAGTCCAATATCCAGTTTCTGACATGGGCCAGTGCCAGATGCATCAGAGAGAATGAACAGAACAGGGAAATTTCAAGTAATCTATCCCCTGTCATCCAGTTCCAGCTTCTGGCAGTCAGAGGTTTAGGGATACCCAGAGCATCCCTGACCATCTTGTCTCATAGCCGTTGATGGACCTATCCTCCATGAAATTTATAATTCTTTTATGAAAACATTTATATTTCTGGCCTTCACAACATCCCCTTGCAATGAGTTCCAAAGGTTGACTGTGTGTGATGTGAAGAAGTACTTCCTTATGTTTGTTTTAAACCTGATGACTATTAATTTCATTGGATTACCCCTGTGTTATGTGAAGGGATAAATAACACTTCTTTGTTCACTTTCTCCACACCAGTCATGATCTGTGTTGCCTCTAAGGTGCACACCTGCGTGACCGCACAAGAGGACATCAAGGACCACGCGCCTAATTAGTGGAGCCACATGGCCGCAAGTGTGCCTGGACCCTGGAAAGGATGTTTAAGGTGAGCTTGGGGGAATAGGGTCTGGGTGGGGGCAGTGGGGTGCGGTTAGGGGGTGGGGAGCTTGGGACATGCAGGGCTAGGGTGGTGAGAGAGGACTACCCCCAGCTCCAGGACTGCGGCTGTGAGAGAAGGCTGGGAGGAGTCCTCTCCCCCCACTGCAGCCTTGGTATAGGGGGAGTGCTGTGTGTTGTACACTGCAGGGCGTTGGTGATAAAAGAGAAAGACAGATTCTTTCCTGAAGGGTTTGGCTTGAGCATAGACAAAGCTTCATGCTGGTTCTTATTTTGCTTAAATTATTATTTGCATCCTTTTTAAAGATCTTTCTTCTATAATGAAAAAACACATCTTGGCTTTCTTTTTGATTGGGTGCCTGCACAAATTATATCACATACTTTGGGACACAGGGCTGATAGAAGAGCAAGAGCTATAATAATAGTCTATGATCACAAACGGATAAGTTTCCTGTCAAAAAGAATGTCAGCAATGCATCAGAA
The DNA here is from genome assembly GCF_025201925.1 of Gopherus flavomarginatus. Taxonomy (NCBI): domain Eukaryota; kingdom Metazoa; phylum Chordata; order Testudines; family Testudinidae; genus Gopherus; species Gopherus flavomarginatus. The sequence goes on from NC_066618.1 coordinate 259,495,597, forward strand.
TATTAATCAAGGAAATCTTTCCTGGACTTTCTGGAAGTGATCTGTTTTTGTACTATTTGTGTGGAGGATAGCGGGGCAGTCCAAAAGGATGGTGCTGAGCTGTCAGAAATCCAGAGGCACCAATGTTATTCTGCAGTCAGGACCAAGATGAGTTGACATTTGATTCTGAAGGCCCATTGCTAGTAACCTTAAACCTGTATTTTTAAATTAGATACACAGGTGGGAGCAAAAGAACAGGATGCAGGTACACACAGCCAGTGTATTGGAGACTCTGTTTGGGAAGGCACATTTCTTTGATCCCTTAGAGCACAAGTGCCATTCAGTGAAGCTGAATGGTGGCAGATTCAAAACTGGTAAAAGGCAATCTGATATCATACAACACATAATGAGACAGTAGAACTCACTGCTACAGGACATTGCTGAGGCCATGAACCTAACCAGATTCAAAGAGAGACTGGACATTTATATCAACAACAAAAATAGCCAGAGCTATAATTGTTAATGCTAATGGAAATTTGGGAAGGGATACTAAACCAGGGTTTAAGCCAATTTCTAACAATTAGGGGTTGGGGAGCACTATCTCACTTCTGTCTACTGTGGGGTTTCATGCCCGTCTTCTGAAGCACCTTTGCGGGCCACCAACAGATATGTGATGCTGGACTAGATGTCAATTCCTATGTCCCTAATTCCCATAGATCCCCATTGTTTCACTGTGTTATCGTTTACAGTGTGTTCTCAGCTGCTGCCTCAATGGACAGGATGGGGCAAATGCAAGAAACTGTCTCTTCTTCCTTGCATGCCCCTGGGGAGCAGTCAAGCATAATCACTGTCTTTGCATTACCAGCAGGTCCCATACCCTTCAACAGATTCCAGTGTGTTCTTCCTGCTACTCTCCTGAGCAGAATCAGTTGGTGGCCAGTGCTGCAGTGAGGCTGGGAACGGCCTCTACCTCTCCCCACTCCAATAAACAGACTAGCACCTTTAGCAGCTCCAACCAGAAGAGGTCTCATCTGCTGACATGAGTAGCAGTCATCCCACGCTCAGGGAGTGGGTGGAATTGGGCAGGAACAGGCGGGGTATGGATGGAGCAGGGGAGGGAAGAAGCGGGGTAGGGTGGGGCCTTGGGAGAAGGTGTGGAGGGGCAGGGCCTGGGGCAGAGCTGGGGGTCAAGGACTCCCCCCCAGCACTTTGAAAGGTTGGAACCTGTGCTTTTGGCCTCTAACTGCCTCTTTTATTCTGCTGTTTAGCCATGGTTACATTTTTGTTGGTCCTCTTACTGTTTTGTTTTGGAGGTTTTTAGATTTGGTGTCTACATTTAGTTTGAGCCTCTCTTATGGTGTTTTTAAATAGTCTCCACGCAGCTTGCAGGCATTTAAACCTTGTGATTGTTCCTTTTAACTTCTGTTTAACTAGCTTCTTTATTTTTGTGTAGTTCTCCTTGTTGAAGTTAAATGCCACTATGATGAGTTTCTTTGGCATTTTTTCCCACATGGATGTTAAATTTTATTACATTATGCTTGCTGTTACTGAGTGATTCAGCTATATATACTTCTTGGACAAGATCCTGTGCTCCACTTAGGACTAAATCAAGAATTTCCTCTCCACATGTGAGTTCCAGCACAAGCTGCTCCAAGAAGCAGTCATTCCTGGTGTCTACAAATTTTATCTCTGCATCCTGTCCTGAGGTGACTTATACCCAGTCATATATCTAGTCATTTTTATTGAGTTCTCTGCCTTTGCAGCCCCTCTAATCTCCCTGAGCATTTCACAATCACTGTCACCATCCTGGTCAGGTCTCCAGAATCTCCCCTTCAGTGTATCTGCAGGGCCAATCAGAGGGGGAGCCAGGAGGGCCATTTGGCCTGGGTCTCAAGCTCAAATGGGCCTCAAATGTTAATTTATTGGCATTTGATAAGTTTCTCAACTTGTTTTTATGAGCATCCCTATCAGACCAGAATGTGACATACTCTTTCATCTTAGAACTGCAAATTTAAGCAAATAAGAGATGTGAGTTGGTAAAAGATAATTTTTTGTTAACTGATATAGATTTTGTCATATTAAAGAGTTAAAGATGTTCATAAATATGAATAAAAATATATTGGTTCTGGTGGCACAAGATTAAACCATGATGAACGTGTCATCTCAGATCAGTTGATTATATACACAAATACTACTAGTGGCTGGTGCTGGATCAAGTGCATGTTGAAAGGTAGAGAATTGTTACATTTTAGAGTCTTTATAGTTTTACATCTAGTTGACTAAGGAATTATTTATGTGTGAGAATTCCTCATTATTATCTTCACATGGTAGCTAAAAGAGGTGACTGGTTGGTTGGTTGAGCCCTAGCATGGTAGCTTGGCCATCATCATAGACTTTCATAGATTCAAGGTAAAAATTTGTGAGGACAGTTTTGTACGGTGAGTTTCGTGAGGACACACGTTTGACATTTTTGGACATTAGATGGTCTGCATGGATTGATGGTGTTCAACCAGTTGCGCGGCATTTGAAATGCTTTAAATGAACTTAAATCTCTCAACCTCACTGCACAGCGCTTGAACTGAACTTCAATCTATTCAGAAGCACATGTCCAAATTTGAATGCATTCTGATGTCCTCTTTGTGAATGAAGCTACTTACAATGATCCACAAAACTAATCTGGTAATTGAAGCATGCAATGCTATATTTGGGGCAGGGACAGATAGCTCAGTGGTTTGAGCATTGGCCTGCTAAACCCAGGGTTGTGAGTTCAATCCTTGAGGGGGCCATTTAGGGAACTGGGGTAAAGATCTGTCTGGGGATTGGTCCTGCTTTAAGCAGGGGGTTGGACTAGATGACTTCCCAAGGTCCCTGATATTCTATGACTTGAGAAGAATAACACTGAAAGTCTTATCAATGACATTCAACAGATTCATGAACAATGGGATACAATCCTGACTGATTCCAAATTAGTAGCACAGAATATTGGCATTTCATCTGAGTTCTCCACCAATTGCAATTTACTTACTGAATCCAATGCCAAGCAGCATTATAGAGTCCCAATGTCTTCCTTGTCATCATTAACTCTATTCCATCAGGTCTTACACATCGATTTGAGTCACTGCGACTAATTTGTACCCTTTTTGGTTTTCTTTGGCAGTTCAATAGACTAAGTAATGATCTACTTTCTGCACCTGAACAATTTCAGCAACAGTACAACAAAGAAATCTCAAAAGATCTCAGTCACAAGGTCATTTTCCTCAAACAAATATATTCCATGAACTTTAAATTGGATTGCAAGCCAGAGGAATTGTTTCAAGAAATACTCAAACTTGGACTTTCTGGGGTGTTTCCTAATATCACAATTGCATTGCATATTTTTCTCAGTTTGCCTTCATCAGCGGTTTCAGGTGAACACACCTTCAATGTGTTGAAGCAGGTAAAGAACTATCACCATTCAATTATGGGACAAGAGCCTTTGAATGGGCTCACCATTCTTAATATCAACTGTGATGTTGCATGAAATCTAGAATTTTCCTCAATAATTAGTGCATTTGCACAGAAAGACTAGAGAAGCATTTATTAAAATAAAAATTATTCAAATGACGTCTCACTTTTTTTTTTGGTGCCTTATTTTGTTTTCATGTGTTGCCATTTTTTATTTTTATTATGGCTAGGGGTCTCAAAAGCTGGAAGTGACCCAGGCCTCTCTGGACCTCTGAGAGAGCCTGTGTACCTATAACTTGGTAGGAAAATTCTACATTGATTCCAGAGATACTCTAATTACTTTCAGCCTAATAGCCCTTTAGGAAAATTAAAGAATAATCAGACCTATAATAAGCGTGACAATCTTAACTGTAGACTGGCTGCCACCACTTTATAAAAATGCAGAAGAAGGACGAACAAGTAGACAGCATAGGAGGCTTTATACTGTTTCCACTGAAGACATTGGTGGAACTCCTATAAGAGCAGAAGCAAACCTAAGATAAAAATCTGACTAAAAGAATATTATATTTAGCTGCATGGCATTGTAGATGGGTGGATTTTAAATATGTATCAATTTGGCATGCCCTGAAAAATTACATTGAAAATCTCTGTAAGATCCTTTACATGTTCATGCTCTACTAATATGAGTCCAACTGACAACACAAAACAAATATAGGTTCTAGTTTTGGAAATATTTCCTGTATATCTAGGTAGAAATTTAATAGATTTTCTTAATACATCTTCAGAACTAATCTTCAGTGTTTTTGAGATTGGATTTGAGAGAGAAAAGAAGGAATAACCCACCTTATTCAGTCTCAGTGGTAGACAAAATGTTCTTTTGAACTATGCTGGTGATGTGTACACGTGAAGGCCTGCATTGCTCTCTGGTGGCAGACACCAAACTTTTCCTGAGTGGTTGAAAACAGATGTTTTCAACCTCCTCTAAACACTGAGCCTTTTTCTTTAATCTTTTCACTCTGCCACTGTCTGTTCCTGTCTTGGGTTCATGTGAGTGCAAGCAGGGTTTTGTGGTATAACTGCCTAATGCCCAGAGGAAATAGAATACTGTGCAATCACTGCTCTTTCAGTCTCTGTTGTGTTGTGTGCTGCTGCTAACTGGTGTCAGGCATAACAAAACTAAATATAAAAACAAACCTTGAAACATTTAAAGTGCTCTTTTAATTTTAATTATTTTACAGGAAGATCTGGACGACCTTGTAAACTGGAGTAATAGTAATAGGATGAAATTTAATAGTGAAAAGTGCAAGGTCATGCACTTAGGGATTAATAATAAGAACTTTAGATATAGATTGGGGAAGTATCAGTTGGAAGCAACAGAGGAGGAGAAGGACCTTGGGGTATTGGTAGATCACAGGATGACTATGAGCCGCCAATGTGATATGGCCGTTAAAAAAGCTAATGCGGTTTTAGGATGCATCAGGAGAGGTATTTCCAGCAAAGATAAGGAGGTGTTAGTACCGTTATATAAGGCGCTGGTGAGACCCCACCTGGAATACTGTGTGCAGTTCTGGTCTCCCATGTTTAAGAAGGATGAATTCAAACTGGAACAGGTTCAGAGACGGGCTACTAGGATGATCCGAGGAATGGAAAACCTGTCATATGAAAGGAGACTCAAAGAGCTTGGCTTGTTTAGTCTAGCCAAAAGAAGGCTGAGGGGGGATATGCTTGCTCTTTATAAATATATCAGAGGGATTAATATTAGGGAGGGAGAGGAATTATTTAAGCTTAGTAACAATGTAGACACAAGAACGAATGGGTATAAACTAGACACTAGGAAGTTTAGACTTGAAATTAGACGAAGGTTTCTAACCATTAGAGGAGTGAAGTTCTGGAACAGCCTTCCAAGGGGAGTAGTGGGGGCAAAAGACATATCTGGCTTTAAGATTAAGCTTGATAAGTTTATGGAAGGGATGGTATGATGGGAGAGCCAAATTTTGGCAATTGATCTTTGATTATCGCCAGATAAGTATGCCCAGTGGTTGGTGATGGGATGTTGGATGGGATGGGATCTGAGTTACTGCAGAGAATTCTTTTCTGAGTGCTGGCTGGTGAGTCTTGCCCACATGCTCAGGGTTTAGCTGATCGCCATATTTGGGGTCGGGAGGGAATTTTCCTCCAGGGCAGATTGACAGAGGCCCTGGAGGTTTTTTCGCTTTCCCCTGCAGTGTGGGGCATGGGTCACTTGCTGGTGGATTCTCTGCAGCTTGAGGTCTTCAAACCACAATTTGAAGACTTCAATAATTCAGGCATAGGTTAGGGGTTTGTTATAGAACTGGATGGGTAGGGTTCTGTGGCCTGCTTTGTGCAGGGGGTCGGACTAGATGATCACATTGGTCCCTTCTGACCCTAGAATCTATGAATCTATGAATCTATAAGGTCACAAAATGATTTCATTTCATTTTGCCTACTTACTGTCAGTCATAGTCCACGTAAGGGAAATATACCTCAGTGGGGTGGTAGTGGTATATATTTATTCTTCTATTCTCCATACCTCTGCCAGACTTTCTCTTGTCTCTCAGCATCTCAGCTTCTCAGATGCTCCAGCCTCAGTTCACATACACACACTAATGCACAACCCCATACTGGACTCAATGAGATTGTGACACTTTTCTTCTGAACACTACTTCCTCTTTCAGCACTCTTCAAGCTTCTCCTTGCACAACTGTTTAAATTCCTAGGCTCTAGATGGAGCTTTTTTCCCATTTTAAAAAAAAATCTCATTTATTTCTCAGCCTAGGAAGTAAACATGGGAGCCAGAATTTTCCAAGTTGCATAGGTGTACAAATAGAAAGTTGGGCTCATAAGGGGCATTCTTGCACCATGAAGATTTTCAGAAAGCTGACATAAGCGTAGGTTGGGTATGGAGGCTGTATGCACTTGGATATGATGCCTATTTTTTATGCATTCTGGATATGGCCAAGGGGTTAGGCATCCAACATGGATTTTCAAACTAAACAGGGGGAGGGAGAATCATATAACAGGATTTATTACAGAAATTGTAAGCTCTGTGGGGCAGGGTCTGTGTCTGTCCATGACTGGGGCTCCTAGGTGCTATCACAGTACAAATAATAGATGTGCTGTAGAGTTAGAACATCTGAGGGCACACCAAAGTGGTTGGGTGCTCACCCACTTTTCTCTTGGAAACCCACTCAGTGCAGCAGAGGCTGCTCTGGGGAACATCCAAAGACACCTGCTTTTGGAGAAAATAGGGCTAGTGGGAGGAGCTACACAAAGCAGTGTGAGGCTAAATTGAATTTTATTTAAGACTAATTTGACAGGAAGAGGATACACAATTCCTAAATTATCAGCCTTGTGAAACCAAAGTAAAAGCACACACCTGCTGCATACTCATCTGATGGTTAACGAGGGTGGTTTAGCAGGCCAGTCCCCCTACTCTGCAGATGACCTCTGGCTGGACTGGAGCACTACAGTCTCCTCCTGGGAGAATGGCACTTCTCCCTCACTCTGGCCTGAGCTCCCTTCCCCAGATACTGCCTGTTTGGCTGGCTTCTTCTTGGCACCATGGTGGAGTGTCCTCCATTTCATCATTATGTCTTCCAGATTCCTCCCAAGGCCTCCCTCAGCATTCACCAGTGGTAGAAGCAGCCATTGACATCCTGGCAGCATCTGACACTCACATCAGCTGAGTGCCACTTTGGAATTCCTATTTGCTAATGCCTCATTATAATATGCTAATGAAAAAGGAGCAGAGATCTGTCCAAGTGCCCTGCTGCAACCAGCCACATTTATTGCCTTTCTTTTGAAAATCTCACATCTAATTCTGCAAAAATGTCTTTAGGCAGCTCCTTCTGGCTCTCCAAGCTCTACCACACAGTGCCATCCAGTATTGCTGAGTGTCTGATCCAGTGCCCTAATAGACTGCAAGCACTAGCTGGTATGGTTGGTCACAGCAGTATAGTGAAAGAGGAGGATCAGAGGCAAGATTCTGTAAATTGTCTGTGGTTACAGGTCCCTAAATCCACTTGATTTTTCATAATCGCCCCTAAATTTGATTTCCTCTGATACTGTAACCCTCTTCTCCTCTTCTGTCCTGAACATGAACTGTTCCCGTTCTAACAGTTCTTTGGAGAAAGCAATTTCAAAAGCTGCTTTTATGTCTCCTATAACTCTGAGGTTTGGATAGTTATCTGACTACACAGGCTGTTCCACTGAGTCAGAACTATGCCAGGGTCTCCTTGGCAGACAGTCAGGATTTGATTCTATCTAGGACAGAGCCAAAACACAGAGCATTAAACAAGACGTTTTCTTTCCTTATCTCAAGTCTTTCATCACTTTCTGGAACAATCCACATTCAAGACCTGTAGCATATGAAGCAGCCTTTCATACTTAACTCTAAGCAAAATGGCAGGGAGGTTGCTCCAGCTGAATCTGTAGGTCTTTATAATTATTTTTATTAGTAGTAACAATATTACAGTAGTGCCCAAAGACCCAATCAGGATCACAACCCTATTGTGCTGGACACAGAACAAACCAATGATCAGACACACACAGGAAAAAGACAGTCATTGCCCTGAAATGGTTACGGTATAGACAAGACAGAAGGTGGTAGAGGAGAGTGATTCAACATACAAGCAGAGCGATCAGAGTGAAAACTGGCAAACATCACATTAATTACATGTTTTTTATAGTTTGTTCTTTGTTTTGTTCTCATATATATTATATGGAGGATGGGCTTGTGGGGAAAGTGTAGCAAATGAGTTAATATGAGCACAGGATTAGGAAAAGAAAGGAACAGGAGGATGTATATAAGTGGCCGAGATAGAGGGAGTTGAGAGAGGTGGGAGGGAGGGACAGAAGGGAGCAGAGAAATGAGAACGCAGTAGAAGCACTGCGAGGAGGAGGACCAATCAGAAGCAAGGGAAAAAATGTCCAGCTTCCAAAGTGAGGCAGTCTGATAATATCACTTCTATACAGGTGATCTGAAGGTGATTGAACCATTGCCTTCTCCTAAATTTCAACTCTTAACCATTGTGCAAGTGCTCTCTACCTCCTCCCCAAAGGTGGCAGTATTTCAGTGGGGTTTATATGTACTTAGTTTCTGAGAAGCTTCAGTATAAAACATTCTACATAAATGGAAAACATCTTAGAGGATTATCCAAGCCTCAAGACCAAAAAGAATGTGTGTGCCAGTAGGATTTTGGCATCTGCAACAATTGTGTCCCCTTTGATTTTAACAGCATCTTGTTCTCCTGTAAGGATTTTTTAATCAGCAGCTGCCTGCTCCCCTATTACCATGACACTCAAAGACAGTACTGGTATACTATTTATAGTATTCTATTCACATTCTTCACCCAGAATTCCCCAGTGAACATCTGCACACATCTGGATGGAATTTGGCAGGATGATATTAATGCAGAAACCAGAATGTGCATCTTTTAGACATGGCTAAAAATGGAGCAGCAGTTATTGAAGGATAGTTTCCATAAATGGTACCTAGTAAAACAGATACCCACAGTGCTCCTCTTTGGTTTACAACATTTAATATTTTGCTGAATTTCCAACTGACTTAGCAAAAAACAGAAGAAATTCAGAATATTCATTAACTTTATTAAATTCAATGGTATAAGCCACTAAAATGTTTCATTAAATCATATGTACATATAAATGCTACAACGTTGTGTAGAACATTGCTGTGCTTTCTTTACCCTTTGTATCATTCTAGTTGGTGCTCATCAGGTGTGTTTTGAGTCAGTAGGGTGTGGAATTAACTCCTGTGATTTTTTTTTTAATTTAAGTGCTTAATGTTTGTACAGCTTTTGGAAGCTATAAAGTGCTAAATATGTGCTACTGATATTTTTTTTCAGCCTCTGAAGTTTTGTATTTTTTTTTCAGCTTATTTTAAACTTTGTGCAGTTTGAATATTTTGTTTAGGAGTGCTCTGATTCAAAGCAGGACCTTCATGATGGCAAACAACGTACTTGTATTGATAGAGCATGGCTTATAGGACAACTAAAATAACTTTGGTAAAAAATGTTGTATAGTTAAGGCACACAACTGCCTAAGAAAACCAAGTGGGTTGTTTTACAGATTCTACCACAAACTTCCAGTGTGACTTGAGCTAGTCAATAATATGATGTATGGAAAACTGTATAAAAATTGAAGAATTACCACTTCAAATGCTATGGGGTTTCCTGGTCCTCCTTTCAGGCTAGGGGACTTTGTTGGGAAGCATGCAATCAGAGTCAGTTTTGCAGACAGACAGCCTAGAGCAGGGGTGAAAGTAATATTAATCTCTTACCGGGTATGGGAGCCGGCCATCTGCGCTGCCTGGCCTGCAATGCCTGGGGCTCTGGCAGCTATTTAAAAGCACCTGGGTCTCCGGCCGCTGCTGGTAGTGGCGGCAGGAAGCCCTGAGCCCTTTTAAATCGCCAGCCCCAGGGCAGCTGCCACTTTTGCTCACCCTCCCCTGTCAGTGGCCGGGGGGTGGAGAGGAATGGGCAACTACGTTAAAGCGCTGCCATGGCCAGAAGCGGCGCCAGGGTTTCTGATGCCCTAGGTGGATGGCCATTTCGCCGCCCCCCGTGGCCCCGGTGGACCTACCGCAGTCATGCCGGTGGACGGTCCGCTGGTCTAAAGGCTTCGGTGGACCTGCCGCAGGAGCCTTTCCAGCAGCGGACCATCCGCCGGCATCACTGCGGTAGGTCCACCAAACCCGCATGCCACCCCCCCGGCAAAATAGCGCCCCCCAAAAATTCTGGCACCCTAGGCCATTGCCTAGGTCACCTAAATGGTAGCGCCGGCCCTGGCCAGGGCAGCATTTTAACGAGGGTTCTTTGCTGTGGCAGCTGCATACAGGTCAGTACTGGCTTCTTACCGGTCGTACTGGCCTGTAACGGCCTACTTTCACCCCTGGCCTAGAGTAAAGTGGGCTGAGTAGTGACTGTTTTAGGGAGCAGCTTGCTTTGTCTCTCTCTTTTGCGGGACTTGTGTGTTATCGTTCTAATGCTAATATAATTATTGGGGCTACACCATACCCCAAAGCCCTACAGTGCTGCTAATTTGCCAGGTGCACCATGATTTGGAGGCAAGCACTGTAGGAGCTTCAGCAGTTTGGCCTTTTAGCTGCTAGAGCCAGTGGGTCTCAGTAATAACTTGGGCACATGGCTAAGTGGTATTATTCCCTTTTTACAGATAGGGTATAAAAGCACAGAGAGTGAAGCCAAAATTATCAAAATTATCAACTAATTTTAGGTGCCCAGTTTGAGACATGCAAGATCACACAGTGTTTTTCAGAGTACTTCCCATTTTTTAGCACTTTATGTATTCAGAGCACGGTTCTCTTGAGCACCTCTTCACAGAGGTGGCTGCTCATGACACCCCTTCTTCCTTGGTGCAGTCATTCCTCTTCCTCCTATAAGTAATAGCAATTAAATGAAAATAAAGTGAGGTACCTTGATTGTTCTTGTAGTTTAACTTATTTTTCCACTGACCACTTGAAAATCATGGAGGGTCTCGATGGACCACTTAATGATCTTTCCAAATATTGTAAAAAAATGATGGGGTGAGGGGTCTGGCCAGGAGGTAGGGCAAGGGAAGGGGCTCAGGGTTGAGGCAAGATGTTGGGGTGTGGAGCGCTTACCTGGGGCAGCTCCTGTTTGGTTCTCAGGATGGGGGTGGGGATGTGAGGGGTGCAGGAGTCAGGGCAGAGGGCTGGGGAGGTGTGGGGGTGCAAGGGTCAAGGCTGGGTGCTGGGGGTGTGTGGGGGGTGAGAGGAGGTGCAGGAGGCTGTGGCGGTGTGAGGGGGAATGCAGGAGTCAGGGCAGGGGGCTGGAGAGGTGGGGGTGCAGGGGTCAGGGCAGGGGGCTGTGTGTGTGTGAGGGGGTGCTGAGGAGGTGGGAGGGGAGTGCAGGGTCAGGGCAGGGAGCTGGGGAAGTGTGAGGAGTGCAGGGGTCAGGACAGGGGGCTGGATGTGTGTGAGAGGGTGCAGGGGGCTGGATGTGTGTGAGGGGGTGCAGGAGTCAGGGCAGGGGGCTTGGGGTATGTGAGGGGGTGCAGGAGTCAGGGCAGGGGGGTCGGGGTATGTGAGGGGGGTGCAGGGGTTAGGGTGGACAGAGGGCTGTAGGTGTGGGCTGGAATTGTGGGGGTGCTCATGCAGGGGGCTGGAGGAGGTATTCTCCAAAGCCTCGCCCCTGCCTCTTCTCCTCCTCCTCCCCGGAGCAGCGAGCATGCTGCGGCTCCACTCGTCCTCCCCGGAGGCGGGGGTGGGGGGAAGAGGGAACTTATCAGCATGCTGGGGAAAGAGGCAGGGGAGGAGCTTGGCTGCCGGCAGAGCCTGCCACGGAGTCCCAGCAGCCAGCAGCATCAAGCTTCTGACCCCACAGGAGAGAGCAGGGGATGGAGAAGAGTGGGCCAGGGCCCCTTTCAACTGTGGGGCCCGCGCCATGATAAATCCAGTACTGCTTATCAGTGCAATCCTGTGCCTCCTCCCCACTTCTTCCTCTGCACAATCCTTTGAACTGAGCTAGTTGGAACTTTAAAGAAATAAATCTTAGGTTAGCCCTTACTAGGGGAGTGGATGCCTCAGGGAATTGCTAATAAAATATGGATCCTGTCATTTGTAGGTCATTGGTTTTTATCCAGCTCATTTCAGAAGGGATTAAAAATTGCCCCCTCTGATTGATATTTGGTGGCTCCTCCTATCTGAGATGAATTTGATGGGACTCTGTTCCAGCTCCATCATTCCAAACTCACAACTTCACTTTTCACTTAATGGTAGACTAAGCAGAGAGGCCAAGAACTGCATGGGGCAATAGAGACTGAACTGTCCCTGTTATCCTGAGAGGAAGGCCCCCATAGATTAGGACTGAGGTATGATGACTAGGCAGATTATATGGAAAGCTTGCCCTCTGGTGCTGAGTAGATAAAGAGAACTTCATTCACCATGGCTTTCTAGACAATGTCTTTCACCAGTACTAAAGTCCCATAATCTTTGGAAGATGAAGTTTTTGATTATATGCCAATTAATCAATTAAATCTATATAATTTCACACATAGGCTGCACAAAACTTGGCAGTTATTAATGTTAATGAGCACTTATTTGCATGAGTAATCCTTTGAAATCAATGGGACCACTCACAGGAGTATGTTCACAATGGCATAGGTAAGAGTTGCACATCCTAGCTCTAAGATTATAGAATAGTTAGTAGACCAGTACACAAGAGTGTAACTAAAAGAAATGGATGAGATAACATTAAGACAAAACTGAGAGATATCCTCTGTAATAGGAGGAGGGCCTGAAACATAAGCCCATGTATTAGAGGACTGATATGAGGCCTGAAGCCTGGCCTAAAGTAGTCAAACATTGCTGCTATAAAGCAAAGTTAAGTTGTGAGCAAGAGGCAGACCCTGCTCACAGAATCTGGCAAGAACAGGGCTAATATTGCAGAAACACACATTCCTAAGTGGTGCTAGGCATAAGAATATATATGCAAAGACATTCCAGAAAGGTGGTACCAGAACACCTCGATACCAAACACATTCCCCAAAGATACAGGAACACACCGACCCATCCTAAAGATTAGGTCCAGATGACAGTGTGATGGACAGAGATGTACAAGGTGATGGGTGGTAATTGGCTACATCAGAAGGTGTCAACTAACTACATTAGAGGAGCAGTGCATAACTTGTTTGTATTGATGTATAAAAAGATATTTCAGAGGGTTTGTCTTTGGCTGGCCTAGGGGATAATGGGAAGTCCTGCCATTAACTGAGCTAGTCCATTGCAATGGGCATACATGTGTTAGGTTACTTGTAACCATTGAGTCGGGACATTAGGACCATGCTTCATTAGCAATAAACCTGACCAGCTTCCTTTGCTCCGAACTGAATCTGTGGATTTATTGGGCCGCTGTATGGGCTATCTGGCCAGAGTCCAGGCCTGCTGACAGCAATTCCAGACCCCAGGGCAGAACAGTCAATGGGCCCCACACACACACTCAAGCCACGCCAACATGGCCGTGGTCCGCCTGACATTTGGGCGGTGCTGCACCTGCACTGGCTGGTGCCCAGTGAACTGCAGGCTGCGCTGCTGGACACGCTCTTCAGGCACGACCAGGCCTTGCATATACCCACCTGGTAGCGTTGTCAACTGTCTAATCGCGCAAACCTATAGACCTTTGCCCCGCCCCTTATCTGAGACCATTCTCCTGTCACGTCCCTTCTGCGAGGCCCTGCCCCCTGCTTACTTCATTCCCGCTCCTTCCATCTCTCGCCCTCCCCAACCCTCACCCACTTTCACCAGGCTGGGGGGGGGCGGGTGCAGGCTCTGGGAGGGAGTTTGGATGTGGGAGGGGATGCAGATGCGGGCTCTGGGATGGAGTTTTGGTGTGGGAGGGGGTGCAGGCTCTGGAAGGGAGTTTGGGTGCAGGAGGGGGTGCAGGCTCTAGGCTGAGGCAGGGGTTGGAGTGCAGCAGGGAGTCAGGGGGTCGGCACTTATCTTTGCGGGGCTCCCAAAAGTGACCAGCACACCTCTCTGGCAGCAGATCCTAGGCAGGGAGCCCAGGGTGTCTCCGTGCACCACTATCCGCAGGCACTGTCCCTGCCACTCCCATCAGCCACAGTTCCCAGCCAATGGGAGCTGTGGAGTCGGCGCACGGGATGGAGGCAACGCATGGAGACCCCCTCCCCAAGGGCTGCAGTGATGTGCTGGCCACTTCCAGGAGCAGTGCAAAGCGAGGGCAGACAGAAGCTTGCCTTAGCCCCGCTGCACTGCCAGCAGCAGCAGCTGGAGGCCCCAAGGCCCTTTTAAATCACCCAGACCCCTGAGTAATTGCCTCCTTCCCCCCCTCCGAAAGACCCCCCCCACTCCCCCATTGGCGAGCCTGCCAGAGTCAGTATAGCACACAGAAAAAACACACACATGCAGCCAAACATCTGACCACATTGGTGACCCAGAACCGCTGATTTGGTAAGTAAGCAAGCTGTCCTCTGTAGGAATCTCAGTCTAACATGGCAAAAAACTGTGTGTTAGGGAATCCCCTTAACTGAAAAGTATTAGTGCCTAGGTCTCACGGTTTATAAAGAGTTGGGACTGTTCCAGTGACATCCAAAAGAGTTTGGCAGTGGTACAATTGGCATTTATGCAAGAACATCTGCAAAGAAAAGGAGGGGTTCATTCCCCAACAGTCATTCTGATACCAACATTAAATTGACCTATTGGTACAGTACATATGGATATGAAAGAACAAGACAACAGAGAAAAAAGAAATGAGGTGTTTTAAATGTTATATCCATTTATACTACTAACAAATTTTAAATCCAGAAAAAACGATGAGAGGCAAGGATGGAGTGATTTGTGATAAATCAATCCTACACTTGTGTATGTTCTAAACTTTAAGCTCATGGGTAGTCTCACTGAAGTCAAGCTCTTTGGGGCATGCCTTTACTTATTATGTACAGCACAAGGCAGAAACGGTAATACATACAAACATTTAACAGTAACAATGAATAGTTCAGAAGGCTTGGCTCTGGATTCTAGAATTAAAGTGTATATTTATGATAAATACTTACCAAACAATAGACATAGGTTCAAGTCTAGGGTGCTGGGTGCAGATGGTCTGCACAGAACTTCACACCATGTTTGTGTACATTTGAAGGTGACTCAGAGCTCACCTTTGTGATTCTGTAGCTCCTGAGCAGAATCCATTCCCTTGTATCAAGTTACAGTAACCATAGGACTGCTCTAGTTTATGCTGGCTGTAAAGACTTGAAGGGGCCAAATTTATAACAAAGGATGTGCTTGGGGGAAAAGACACCACGGCTATGTTCCTATCCTCTAGGGACCCTCCTTTTTCCATATTACACCAGCAGAAAGGGAAAGGAGTGATATAAGAGCACCTACACTATCTATATGTAGTCTCTCCCCCATGAAATCTGGTCTTTTGTATGCTTTTACCCAATACTATACAGATTTCACAGGGGAGACCAGCGTTTCTCAAATTGGGGATCCTGACCCAAAAGGGAGTTGCAGGGGGTCACAAGGTTATTTTAGGGAGGGTCACAATGTTGCCACCCTTATTTCTGCACTGCTGCCTTCAGAGTTGGGCAGCTGGAGAATGGCAGTTGCTGAATGAGGGCCCAGCTCTGCAGGCAGCAGCACAGAAGTAAGGGTGACAATATCATACCATGCCATCCTTACTCCTGTGCTGCTGCTGGCAGCAGCTCTGCCTTCAGAGCTGGGCTCTTGGCCAGCAGCCACTGCTCCCCAGCTGCCTAGCTCTAAAGGCAGAGCCGCCACCAGCAGCAGCACAGAAGTAAGTGTAGCAGTACCACAATCCCTCCACAACTCCTTTTTGTATCAGGAACCCTACAATTACACCGCCATGAAATTTCAGATGTAAATTGCTGACATCATGAAATTTAAAATTTAAAAACAATCCTATGACCGTGAAATTAACCAAAATGGATGGTGAATGGTAGGACCCTAGCTATGTGCCACTGGGAGATCACCCTTACACTGAGGTGAAACTTCCTGGACCAGTTAAATTGGCTTTAGGGCTAGATTACACTGATGATGAAGTGTAAAGCAGCCACTGTGCAATGCAAAATCTGATCTTAGGTCTCTCACTTAGGCATTGTCTACCCTTAAAATTGATACCGGCAAGCTATGTCAGTCAAGAATGTGAAAAAGCCATGTCCTCTTGTGACATCTATGCCAACAACCCCCACACCCCCATTCCTCTCCACCACGTAGACACAGCTGTGCCAACAAAAGAGGGCTTTGGTCTGCCTAGCTATGTCATTCAAAGAGGTGGTGTTCCTATATCGGCAGAACTCCTTGTTTTGTTGGCGTATGCTGCATCTACATTAGGCAGCTACGCCAGCATAGCTATGCTGGCATAGGCTCTGTAGCGTAGACACAGTTTTAGATAGGAATAGATGGCAGGAGGCATTACCTCACAAATAGGTTACTAGCTGAGCAAGAGCTACATTTAAGGCACAAATTTTTTTCCTAACATCTAGTCTGAGTAGCAGATATGGAGAGAAAATGGAAAGCATCTTCCCCCCAGCCTATAGAGCAACTGCAGCACTGCTGTGATAAGGCTACATCAGTCCACTGGCTGAGGTAGCCATGCACTCTTGTGATGAACCCACCTCCTCATGAAATGGGTATCAGAGGATCCACAAAGCAACAGACTCCCTGCCGCCAGTGCCACCGAGCTCCTTGCCAGATGTGCAGCCCCCAGGAATTTTGCCACAGCTCCTGGTGCACCAGTTCTGTTTCCAGGGGAGCATCTGCAGTCTCGGAAGAGGGAACAGTGAGTTGTGAAACAAAGAATGTCTGCAGGGAGAGGAAAGATGACAAAAGAGGGAGCAAAGAATTATGTTCACAATGTTCCATGTTTCAATCTTGTTCTTTACTTTAATGACCTGCTTCTATTTTGGAATGTGTAGTCCTATTTTCTTCTGCTGCATGCTCTGGGGAATGCTATATTTAAGAGATGAGATTTCCAGTGAACATTTCCATTTTCCCTGAAAAATGCAATTCACATGGGAGATCATATTGGCGGAGAGGAGAGAGAGTCCTAAATCCTCAAAGGTATCTAGGCACCTAACTTACAATGATTTTAATGGGAGTTTAGGTGCCAAATCCATTTGAAGATCTGGGCCAGAGTCCTTGAAATAGCTCGGGTCAAGCCTATTAACAGCTTTGAAGAACAGTATGAGAATATTGCATTAGATGTGGTATTTAATGGATAACCAAGGTAGTATCTGGAGCTCTGATGTACTCATTCCATCCTGCAAGGCTGAATGACAAAAACTTGCACTGAAACAACAATCTCAGTTTTAATTCACACCTATTGTTATGATGGTGGAAGATTGTGTGTTTTGGAATAAAAATATCCTATTTTGATATATATATAATTTGTTATTTTATCAATTTAAGAGAACAGAACAAAGACACACTTCAAATAGGGTCAGCTAACATGATTTTACAACACACCCTTTTATCCCCTAGAAGCTAGATCTAGACAAATCTATTTCCCAGAACTATGCTGTTATCATCAGTGATGCTAGCACTTGGTGGTACCCAGTTCTGCTTTTAGATAGCTCTGGTCCTTAAATTCAATCAGTTATATTTTGGAATTTAGCCTTGACTTGAATTCTTGCAATGTTTTCCTGCATATGCTAGTTTATTATAATAGTACTAATATCTAGCTTTTACATAAAGTGGACTTCATTTATAAGAATCACTAATATACCTCTATCCTGATATAACACGATCCTCGGGAGACAATAAATCTCACCGCGTTATAGGTGAGACGGCGTTATATGAAACTTGCTTTGCCGTCCCCCCCCCCGTTCCTTGTACCCTGACCGCCCCCTCCAGAGACTCCCATCCCTGATCATCCCCAGGATCCCACCCCCTACCCAACCCCCCTGTCCCCTGACTGCTCCGACCCCTATCCACCCCAACCCCATCCCCTGACAGGCACTCACCGGCAGCAGCGGGAAGCAGAGCAGCCTGGCCCGTCAGCTCCACTCTGCCAGCTCCCAGCTGCGGTGCTCCGCTTTCCACCGTCAGTGAGTGCGGGGAGGATGGCGAAAGGATGCCCCCCCGCACTCACCTGCGACAGAAAGTGGAGCGACGCGGCCCCAGCCCGCTCCGCTTTCCTTGCTCCGGCCCCAGCCTTGTTGCTGGGGGGCGGAAAGGTCCTGCACTCACCTGCGGGGGGAAGTGGAGCGCCACATCTGGGAGCTGATGGAGTGGAGCTGGCTTTGCTTCACTTCCCGCCGCAGGTGAGTGCAGGGGGGTTGGGGAAAGGACACCCCCCACACTCACCTGTGCTGGGAAGCGGAGCACTGCGGCTGGGAACTGGCAGAGTGGAGCGGAAAGGGGCTGGACTGCTCCACTTCCGACGCTGCTGGTGAGTGCCGAGGGGATCCCTTCTCCCAAATCCCCTCCCCTGAACGACATGGCTGGGGCCAGGAGGGAAGCAGCGCAGGCTGCTCCCAGCCCCCTGCTAATCCCCGGGCCACTCTGGGACTGCGGGGCCCCCAAAAGTGCCCTCCCACCGCTCCTGCCCCTCAGATCTCCCTCGGCCCCGTCCCCTCGAACCCCTCGGCCCCAGCCTGGCCCGGCACCCTTAACACACTGCTCAGAGCAGCGTGTCAAGAGCTTTATCACTGTATGTGAACTCGCGTTATATCGGGTCGCATTATATCGGGGTAGAGGTGTATAAGAATCAACCACATATAGTCATCAAAACCACTGGGACAAAAATCATTCCTATACTAATAAAATTTTCCATTTGTAAGCATCAACCCCTTATAAGAATCAAATCATCCAGGACAGATGTGGTTCTTATCAAAAGAGAACACTGTAGTTCGTGTTACATTGTTATTGCCTGAATGGTTACCTCAGATTCAAAGAAAATACTTTGCTCAAGTAATTATATTGTTTATTTTGAATTTAAAATATGTGTGTCATTTCTGCAAGTTAATAATGATTCGCAAATTCCACCCTTGTTGGCCAATCATTTTCACATATAGGGTTCAATTCTGCCACCTTTACTCTCATAGAGTAGCACCTTAATCAATGGAACTACTCACAGAGTAAGGTCCTACTCACCATGTTAAGGGTGGCTGAATTGAGTCTTTAATGAACACTATAATATTCATATCAAAGCCTTTCATTAGATGTGCACAGTGTATCCTAAAGTACCCAGGGGCTATATACCGCCAAGCTTTCTCATTTTCAATTAAACCAATGTTTAGTCTTAAAAGCTTACCAAAACTACGTTAACTAGTTACTGGTACAAAGCCCCATTTTTCTGCTTGTGATCACCATGAACTCTCTCAGCAATATGTAAATTAAAGTAAATTACAGATAATGAAGCAGCATTTGGCTGTCAGTCTACAGAGTTGGTAACATGGAGCAAGATATTTGACAAAAAAATAGTGCCAGAACTTTTATTGCCAATAAATATTTGCAAATGAAAGATTTTTTGTATTCACAATAGAAGAGCAGAGACGTCAGTATTCAATATCATCTAAGCTGTAATTACTCTATTAAAATAAATGAAAAGTTTATATTTGTATTATGTCCTAATTTCTCGACTACTGATGTACCCAATGCATTTTTAATAAATACATGAAGAGAAGTCTGCAGGTAGGATGTGATGACTGCAGTTATGAAAACCATTGATAAATAAAGATACAGATGGAAACAGTGGGCCAAATTAATCTGTGGTGTAGCCTCACTGACTTCAGAAGAATGCCATCAGAAAATAATCTGGCCCATAGACAGTGGAAAGCAATTGGCTTTCGAAGCACAACAATTCTGCAGGAACTCAGCACTTGAGGGCCAGATTTTTCAAGTGTCGAGCACTCACAACTGGGGTCAGATTTTCAAAAACTAAATTTAGGCACAAGGGCCAGATTTTCAAAAGAGTTTAGCATCTGACATGATGACCTTGTTTGAAAATTTGGCTGATTGTGGGTGCTGAGTCCTGTTGAAAATCTGGCACTTGGTAATTAATGAGATTGCCCATTAACTGAAAACATATAATGTTACTTTTAAACCAAAAAAGCATCATGCACAAATACATTAAAGTGTAAAGAAACCCACCCCAACACTTAAAACAGAGCTGCTGATCTCTTAAAAATAATGAATTTGTTAGTCTTTAAGGTGCCACAAGTATTCCTGTTCTTTTTGATGGTCTAGAGTGTTTCTCACAAAATTCAAGAAATTTAGATGTATCCATTATTGCTTTCAAAAGTAGAGTGTGAAATTATTAAGAACATAAAAATGGTCATACTGGGTCAGACCAAAAGTCCATCTAGCCCAGTATCTTGTCTTCTGACAGTGGTCAAAGCCAGGTGCCCCAGAGGAAATGAACAAAACAGATAATCATCAAGTGATCCATCCCCTGTCACCCGTTCCCAGCTTCTGGCAAACAGAGGCGAGGGACATCATCTCTGCCCATCCTGGCTAATAGCCATTGATGGACCTATCCTCCTGAACTTATCTAATTATTTTTGAATCCTGTTATAATCTTGGCTACAAAGGTTGACTGTCTGTTGTTTGAAGAAATACTTCCTTTTGTTTGTTTTAAACCTGCTGCCTATTAATTTCATTTGGTGACTCCTAGTTCATATGTTATGAGTAAATAACACTTCCTTATTTACTTTCTCCACACCAGTCATTTTATAGACCTCGATCATATCCCCTCTCAGTTGTCTCTTTTCCAAACTGAAAAGTTCCAATCTTATAAATCTCTTTTCATACAGAAGCTGTTCCATACCCCTCATACTTTTGTTGCCCTTTTCGGAACCTTTTCCAATTCCAATATATCTTTTTGAGATGGGGTGATCTCATCTGCACGCAGTATTCAAGATGAAAAATTAATCAAGCAAAGCCTGATTTGTTTGTTTTATTCTACAATTACAACTTTTTCCCAAGGTCCCATCTATACAACAAATTCAGCTAGGGTGGGGGATATGGTTACTACTTTGCACAGGTGTAAATAACTACACAAGATGCAAGGCAGTGGAGAACCAAGCTCTACATGCAAAACTCCCACTGCAGTTATGCTGAGCTCTGTGCGTGTTTGTGTCTGAAAGCAGAATTTGGCCTACTGTCTTTAAGATTATCAACAGAATAGAATACACAGAACTACTAAAAAAAAAAAATTCTTAACATTTGTGAGGTAGTGACCGTGAGATAGTGACTTCCATGTTCTTCAAGTTGTGCCATCTCTTCCTCATTCAAATGGAGTTTGACAAGTTGCAAACTGAAATAGAGATTACAAGTACAGTACTGTTAACTCACTAATATACATATATTCTTTGCAGTATGATGGGCAATGCTGATCTCTAGCCACTTGCCAGCATAATATACAAGCTGGTACTCCCCATACTGGCAAGCTCACCATGTCATTCATTCAGGCACAAAAATTCTTCATAATGAAGAGTGATGGTAGATAAGAACTTTTGATTTGAGTTGAATTTATCTGGAGAGGAGATATTACTGATAGACTAGACATAGCCCACCTTACTTCAGCAAAAATTATTTTTGCAGTTTTTGATTAAAACAAAGGCAATTTAACATTTAGGGCCAACCTTGGTCCTCAAAGTCAACGGGAATTGTACGCTCACAATCAGGGGCAGCAGCCAGTTGGCAAAGATTGTGGCAGGAGGACGAGCAATGGAAGAGCCCCTCCAAAAAGTAGGGATACCTCCTGGCCCCAAAACAGACAGGAAGGTCTGCTGAGAGTCCGGGCACTGCGCTGCCCTCTTGAGCAAGCCATGGGCTATTGGGGTGTCTCACCCTGTCAATGCGTAACTCAATGCTAGCCCGTCCCAGCGGCAGCGCGGGCTCCAAGGCACCGCGGGAAGAAAATGCTTTAGGGCTCGTGGTCACGCCGCCCCTAGTAGCATGGTGCACATGGCGGCCCAGCGCTCTCAGAGCCACGTGTAGCGGGGGACTGGCTCCGCCCCGTCCCGCGGGGGCAGGCAGACTGACAGCTCTAGGAAGCCTTGGCGGGCGGCGGAGAGAGAGTAACAGCGCATGCGTCCGTATCGCTCCTCTAGAGACGGGAGGCGGGTGCACGTTCCACTTCCCCGCCCCTACGTCACTCTGCGCCCCGCGTAGGGCGGGACGTTGCGCGGCGCCGTCCGCCGACGTTCAGCGGAGCCTGAGAGGTGACGTTGCACTCTAGCCGGGGGCGGGGATAGAGCGAGGCGCCGCGGAGCTGAACGGGCCGCTCCCAGCGACTGCGTCCTGCCCTCAGCCGCAGCGGGCGGCCCGGCTGCGGGGCCCGGCGGCGGGAGATGCGCTCGGCTTGAGCGCCCGCCCCGCGCTCGGTTTCGGCCCCTCCGGGGTGGGAGCAGCGATGGCGGCGCGGAGCTGGCAGGAGGCGCTGGCCCAGCAGGCCGAGGAGGTGTCGGCCCGGGTGCGGGACGCGCTGTCGGTCGGGCTGGGCCTGCTGCGCACAGAGCTGGGTCTGGAGCTGGGCCTCGAGCCGCAGGGCCTCCCGAGCTGGCTCGTGCTGCTCGCCACGGCTGCCCTGGGGCTGCTGCTGCTGCTGGGGCTGCTCTGGGCCGTGGCTTGCGCAACGGGCTCCCGCAGGAAGCAGCCCCGGAGCCTGCCTGGCCGGGAAGAAAACGACGAGGCGGTAGCTCTGGGCCTGACAGGCGGCGGCGGCGCCCCCAACAAGGCGGCTCCGGCCGCGCTGCTGCTGCTGAAGGCTGAGGAGCAGAAGAAACGGAACAAGAAAAGGCTTGCGGAGAAAGGGGCGGCCAGGGTGAGTGTAGGGCCGGGGGGAGGCTCGCTGACGGGGGGCCGGGCCGCGAGGGGGCCTGGGGGCTCGCTGACGGCGGGGGGGGGGCACGCGGGGGGATTACTGGCTTCACAGTTGCATTTGGAGATGGAAAGAAGACCGTCCTTAATTTGAACGGTTTGTTTCAGATTAAAGTAAAACTGCTGGAACATTCTGTTTTATTTATAACGAGAGTTTGAAAAACTTACCATAGTGCTTCAAGGTGGACACTGATGTGAGAGAGGGTTTCTGGTGAAGTCCAGGGGCAAGTAGTCCTAGTGCTGTAGGTTTCCCAAGAAGCTGCAGGGTAAAACTGATGTGGTATTTGCATGTTTCTCTGGATTATGAATAGATCATGTGAGATTGCCCATTTCTTTTCAATTGCTTTGCTACTTGGAAAGCTTTGAGTAGCAGTAATTGCATTGAAGATTTTTGCCGGGAGATGGGACAGCATTGGTTCATCATTAGAAATCTTTCTAAGAAACCCTGAGGTCTTGAGATTTAATTACCTTCTAATTTAAGAAAGCTTTAATTCTACAGAAGTTAGAGGCTTATCTTCTTCACTCGACAAGTTTAGGTATTTTTGAAGTTTATTATAGAGTCCAGAAAGGTGAACAAGAGCTATAAACTGTAGCAATAAGTAACAGACTTTGAGATAAACTTGACAACTCAGGATTTTGCATGTCTCATTGAAAAGATGAAGCGGAATCGATAATCCATAGAGGAACACACTGTAATAATCTAAAAGCTATTTCTAAATGAGAGAGACTTGGTGGGTATGTTAAGTGCACTAAGGATAATCTCAAGTAAGTAATGCTGTTTCTTAAGATACCACTTTAGAATTCCATTGCATTTTTTTTCAGTCTTTAAATATCACAATGTGCAGGCAGCTTTCTGTTTTTGATTTTGCAGCATAGCTGTTGCCATGTCCATCCCAGGATATTAGAGTGACAAAGAGGGTGAAGTAATGTCTTTTATTGGACCAGCTTCTGTTGGTGAGAGAGACAAGTTTTCAAGTCACACATAGTTCTTCAGATCTGGGAAAGGTACTCAGTTTCACAGGTAAATGCAAGGTAAACAGATTGGTATAAATAGGTAGCTCATATTCTAAGGGACCATTCAATGTAGAGTGGCCAGTTAACATCTTAGTCATAGGATAAAATGATGAGGTTAGTGTGTTACGGATTGTTGTAATAAACCATTAATCCAGTGTGTCTGTTCAATCCATGATTTTTAGTGTCTGGCAGAGTTGGTAATTTAAGTTCCCAGGCTCGTCTTGTGAAAGTATTGTGCAGGTTTCCTTTGAGAATGAGGACTGATGAGCCTAACATATAGTTTGTGAAAAGTGTTCACCTACAGGTGGTTTTTATCTATCATCATTTTCCTGTGCAAGTTCATTTGAGAGCATAGTGATTATCTGGATTCACCCATGTAGTTATTGGGGCATTTATTGCACTGGATGGAGGTATACAACATGTTGTGATAGGCATATGTAGAATCGATGGATCTTGAAAGGTGCCACAAAACTCCTTGGTTTTTTTGCTGATACAGACTAAAATGGCTACCATTGAAACTTGAAAGGTGTATTGATTGTTGTAGCAGTGGAGATAGGTCTGCAGGTTTTGCATCTCTTGTTATGAGAAGGTCTGGAGGTGCTTTGAGTTGGTGTGGCCTGGTTTGTGGGGAGCTTGCTTCTGATGTTGGAGGGAGTCTGAAGGCCAGAAGTGGGGGTTCAGGAAAGATTTCTTTCAGGATGCAGTCCCCATCAAGTTTGGAATGTAGTTGTTTGATGCACCATATGGGTTCCATTTTGAGGTGGTACGTGACAACTAGGGGTATGTGGTTGGAAGAGGCTTTATTTCTGTATTGAAGCAAGTTCTCTTGGGGTATAGAGGTGGTCTGTTCCTTGAAGCAATCTACTTCTCTGGTGGAGTGTCTTTGTTTCGTGAAGGCAGTTTTAAGTGAGTTAAGTTGTATCTTAAATCTTTCCCAGACCTGAAGAAGAGCTTTCTGGGGCTTGAAAGCTTCTCTCATCAATAGATGTTAATCCAATAAAAGATATTACCTCGTCCACGTTGTTTTTGATGATGCTTGCTTTGCTGTACTTTCACCTCGTAAGCAAATTAATCCCATGCATCAAGTTTACTGCACACCCTTCTAAAGCTATTTCTGTCTTGTCAGAGATTTGGGTCCTAGACAGATTGGTCTGTAGCTTTCTGCATTGGCTAAATAGTTTTAATACTGTTTTTGCCAAAATAGGATGGAAGACAGTGGAGTGTATGTCATTTGGCCTGTTATAACCTTGTCTTTCAGTTGCCTCACATAAGATCTAAATAAGTGTGAGTTTAACTGATGATCTGAAAAGTGGAAAGAAACTGGGCTTATACCTTTTTCTAGTTTTTTGCTTTGTGAAGAAGAATGGCTAAGTGGGTATTCCTCTTTTTTTTTTAATTAGAAATTAAGATCTTCGCTCCTAGAAACCTCTATGGTGACCAAGAACCAATGAAATTATTACCTTTTTAAGAATCCAGAGAGTGAAAGCTGAGAAACTGGAAGGGGAGGGTATTTATTCAAACTGTTTAAAACTTTGGTTAATTACCATTTTAGAGAGAGGGTATATTTGTTAAAGATTCAAAATCCTGCTTATTCAGTGAAGGCACACACATCTGAGTCCTCCATGATGTCCCCCAGCAATCGGGAAAGAATAGACTTGACATTCTTTATATATCTAAGAAAAAGAGAACCAAAATAATTAACAAAAATTTGAGGCCTTTTTCATCAAGAAACAGGAACGAAGCCCACTTACTAACTCAAACACACACCCTTCCACCAAAGTATTTGAGTTTTTACTAGATGTATTGTCGTCTTCTATTTTTAACTCCCCATGAACACAAATTCTCTTGTTAAAGAAAATGCACATACTGAATCTATAAATATATATATACACACAATGATATGCATCATTAACTATGCTGTTCCAGTTAACCCTATTTCTCGTGAAAAATTAGCAGGATCTATCCCAGTAGTTTAATCCTTCCAGTGTTGCCAAATTTTAAATAAGGTTAAATATTTTTAACTGTAGTATCATTTTTAAAATAAACTATGATAAAATATGAAATACAACACTATGTGGAGATGAATGAGATGAACACTACCAATGTCTTGTTAAAAATATTTATATAATTAGTATTCTGTTTAATTACTGAGCTCTCACTGTGGCAGGTAACCTACAACTTTCATGTATTACTGCATGCAGGGATGGAAAAATTTACCTGGCACTTGTCACCCATATATAGGGTAAAGAACACCACTACAGCTATACCCTTTGCAACTTAAGGGAATAAAACAGTTCTGTACTACTTTCCAGTATGCTAGTCAAATAATATCCAATCTAAAGTTTTTAATATAAATTAATGTGAGAGAATTAGTCAAATAGCCAAAACTATTTAGTGAATATATTTGATTGTGACCGTAATAACCTCCAGTCATACCTTTATGAAGGGCCAAACTTACTAGCCATAGATGGATTCAAAAGATGGGGATAGCTCACTGTTTGGAGTCCACATCCAGTGGAGAAATCAACCTCTGCCTCTTCCAGGTGCTTGAAAGAGGAGTCTATAGGGATTATTACCAAGGTGTACTGTCCCTGGATCTTGTTTGCGAGGGCTCCATCTTCCGTCTCCTCTTCTGGCTTACTAGATGAGTAATAATTGTAAAGCACTCACCTTCTCTTGCTGCTGGTAGGGAGCACAAGCATTCTCTTTATCTCCTCTTAAGACTTATTTTTTTCACCTCCAATCCCAGAGCTTCCTGGCTCCTACAAGGTTGGGTGGGGTTCTTTGCTAACACCTCTCTGCTTTCTAGCTGGTGCAAGGGGAGTGTTACTCACTTTCCCATAGCCTTCAATTTTAAACCCTTTTATCCAGTGAACAAAGCTGGGCTAATAACTGACCTTTCAGTTCACAGACAGTTTTGAAAAAATATTATTTCAGTTTGAATCGAATCCAAAACAAATGCAGACAATTGAAGAAAAAAAAATCAGGCCAGATGAAACCCAAAAGGGATTTTTTGTTTCATTTTAAAGGGTTAGATTCACAAATCAGCTGGAGCATGAGGAAGTAGTAGTGTCACCTTCATCAGTGCCCAGTGTTTAGGCCACCCCCCTGTGGTATGGAATTCCCCCTCTCTGTCTGATTTTGAACACAGGTCTCCCCCATCTCAAGAGAGTGCCCAAACTACTGGGCAGTGGAATATACTGGTGTGGGTCTCTCTGTCTCCTCTTGATGCTATTACACTTTGTATAAATAGTTAGTCATTGGAGCAGGGACTCCACCTTCTCTCCCTCGCATCCTAGGTTACCAGATGATAGTCATTCTCTCTCTTTAGCCCAATAACTATTCATTGTCGTTCATAGTGGCACTTCATAGGCATTCATAATGACTATTCACTGTTATCCCTTTGTAAAGTTAATTATTTATACCTTGCAGAACAGTTTCAACAGGATAAATTGATAGAGAATGCCACACCAGAGTATCCCATAGGCTTGTGGTTTGACAGTGTACCAACTCTGGGTGGGTGGATGGATTTGTGTAGCCAAGTATATGGAACAATGCTGCATGCTCTGAACCAGTGTTTCCCAAACAGTCGCTTGTGGGAAGGTTCTAGATGTGTCATGGGCCTGGTGCAGAGGGGAGGCCTGGGGGGAGAGTGGAGACATTGGACAATAAGCTCGTCCCACAGCAGTGGCAACTGTCTCCTGCAGAACTAAGCCTAAGGCTATGTCTACACTGCCACCTATGTTGGCAAAACTTGCGTTGCTCAAGAGGTATGAAAAAAACATGCTTCTGAGTGACGTAAGTTTCGCCAGCATAAGTACTTGTTTGCATGGCACTGTGTCAGTGGGAGAGCTTCTCCTGCCACTCATTGAGGTGGTTTTATTATATTAACGGTAGAATGTAAAATATTAAACGGTAACCGGTAAGCATTAGTCTTTAACCCCCTGCCCTGGGCTGACCAGAGCGGGCCCTGGAGCACTCCTGCTCCCCGAGCGGTGCGGCTGCCCCGCCCCCTGCCGGAGCTTCTAGTGGTTGGTGTTCCCTCAGGAGGGGAGGATAATGCTGATCTCTGGTTTTTGCTCACTTTCCCCCTTGAATTTGGACCCTGGATGGGACTCAAATAAGACCATCAAGTTGATGTGTTGCCTTTAGTTTAAAAACAATAATAGGGAACCACTGTTTTATGCTATGGAAAGTGTCATGGGTTCTTTGTAAGTATACTGGAACATAGCAGATTTTGATCCTTTATTTAAATAGTAAAAAGTATAAAATAAATGTAGTAATCTTTCATAACTAAGGTTGGATCAACTCCCAGTCTTGTCTCAAATTGATTGTTTTAGTACTTGGAAAAGGTTCCACAATATGAAAACATAATTGTTGTGATACAGGGCTGAGTTTGAGTTATTAGTAAGCTATCTCATAACAGAAAATAATAATAATAAAAAGTTTTCAGGATGTATTTAAATGTGGAAAATTGCAACTATTATTTTAAAGATAATTTTGAGTCCAAAATTACACCTTTCCATTTGCAGTTAAGGCTATACGCTTCTAGTAACACTTTTTTCAGATAATTTTTTTAAAATCCTGAAGTTCTCTAAAATTGTTCCTCTTCCTCTCTGTTTTTAACTGTCGGCTGAAGGCAGGATAGCATAGTCTTTAAGCCACCGCAAGGCAGAATAGCACTTTTCACCCAAGTTACTTCAGGGCCCACAAAAAAGGCACTCAACAATTGTCACCACGTCGTGTGTGCAGAAAGTGTGTGTTCGCCCTTGGGCATTAAATCAGTTACAATGGACAGCAGTTCTATATATTTGGCTTTCAAAATAGGCAACGCATAACAAATGAAATCTGAAGAGTATGTATCTGCTAAGTCAAGTCACTGAGGAGGCAGGTCTACACTTAAAAAGCTACAACCGTGCAGCTGCAGCGCTTTAGTGCAGATACTAGTATACTGATGGGAGAACTCCCATCGACATGGTTAATCCACCTCCACAGGAGGCAGTAGTTTTGTCAATGGGAGAAGCTCTCCCAAACTTAGTGCCGTTCACACCAGTGGTTAGGACTGTATAACTACATCGTTCAGAAGTGTGGATTTTCACAACCCGAATGATGCATTTATATCAATGTAAGTTTGTAATGCAGACCTGGCCTTAGAATAGTTATGAAGGCAGTGTAATAGCTAGATATACTGGGTGCTGATAAGTAGCAGCTCTTCCATCTAACAAATGTTTCTTGTTGAATCTGTCAGCAAGTATTAAAGTAGTATACCATTTAACATACAGTTTGACCTGTTCTGAAATTAAATGCAATAACTTTAGTTCTAGCGTTTGAGATTAATATTAAACATGATTTTTAATTCTTAGTTAAAATTGTATCCTGTAAAAGAAAATACAAACTCAGTCAAGAATATTTGGTACTATCAAATAAAAATGAAGATGCAGCTCTTGTCCCGTGGAGATTAATTTAAATATGATGCCATACAGACTAAACATATCATGGAAACATAACTTAAATGATTCATAGACAGGAGATGAAATCTTCATAAGAATGGCCATACTGGGTTAGATCAATGGTTCATCTAGCCCAGTATCTTGTCTTCTGACAGCGGCCAATGCCAGATGCTTCAAAGAGAATCAAAAGACTTGGGCAATCAATGATCCATCACCTGTTGTCCAGTCACAGCATCAGGCAGTCAGAGGCTTAGGGACACCCAGAGCATGGAGTTGCGTTCCTGACCATCTTGGCTAACAGCCATTGATGGATCTGTCCTCCATGAACTTATCTCATTATTTTTTTAATTTGGTTATACTTTTGGCCTTCACAGCGTCCCCTGGCAAGCAGTTCCACTGGTTGACTGTTGTGTGAAGTACTTCCTTTTGTTTGTTTTAACCTTCATGCCCCTTTTTTCTCTCTCTGTACTCCATAGATGGGAGAAGGAGGTTAATGTAGGCTAATAATTGTTATAAGTCTCTGGGTTTAAATGGCAGCAAGAATGTCCTTTATTACTACTTTGTGCAAATATAGCACTAAGGAACTAACAGTCTGACTGAAGACTGTCAGAAGAGTGGGGAAAAGAGGTGAGGGGTATTGCAGAAATATTTTAAATAAAAGTGCAGAGGTCTTTATTTTGTAGTGTGTTTTTTTTTAAAAAAAAAATCCAGATATAAGTAGAGCATGGCAAATTACAGATTTTTTTCGGTTCACGGGCAGTTCCAAAATATTAAAAAAACTAGTTCAGGTTGAACCAAATCAAAAAAATTTGAGCACATCAAAAAAGTAGACAAAACTAGTTTCAAGTCAAAGAAAGCATTTGGGTCAACAAAAACAAAAAATATTTCCACCTAAATGCAAATAAATAAAATAATAGATTCCTAAACTGGCTGGAAGCAGGAAGTGGGGTTGCCTTATAACCTTTAGCACAATGGTTAGGGAAATCACTTGTGAGCTGGGGTTCAGTTCTTCCCTCTGTCTGATGTGGACATGAGATTTGAATTTGCAGGCAAGGGCTAACCGTTAGGCCATGAGTTATTCTGGTATAGGTCTCTCTGCTTCTCAAGTTGAAACTGTTCCACTTTGCATAAAATACTTGAATAGTCACCAGGCCAGAGAGTGAGATTCCTATAGCCTAGTGATTAGGGTACTTGCCTGGGAGGTGGGAGACCCAAGTTCATAAGCCTTTTCCAGTGACTATTTAATTATGTATACCCAGTGGAACAACTTCAACAGGAAAGCTTGAGAGACCTATGCCAGAATATCCCATAGCCTGGTTACTAGGGCACTCTCCTGTAAGGAGAGATTGGGGGAGGGATAGCTCAGTGGTTTGAGCATTGGCCTGCTAAACCCAGGGTTGTGAGTTCAGTCCTTGAGGGGACCACTTAGGGATTTGGGACAAAATCAGTACTTGGTCCTGCCAGTGAAGGCAGGGGGTTGGACTCGATGACCTTTCAGGGTCCCTTCCAGTTCTATGAGATAAGTGTATCTCAAATTATTTTAAATACTTCTTTTTAAAATCCAAATTCAAATCCCTTCTCCATATAAATGTGACAAAAAGGGTAATTAAAACCCAGGTCTCTGACATCCCAGGTGAGTGCCATAACCAGTAGGCCTAAAGTTATCTGTGCACCTCCTTCTCCTCTTACCATCTTGTGAATGGCTCATGAGGGGCCCGCCTTCAGAAACATTAGCTGAAGTGATTTATTTGGTGAATTTGAGTCACATTTTGAGAATGGTTTGGAGTTGACCAAAACTGCTCTTTTTTAAGTGAATAATGTCTAAAAAATTTCACTCGGTTAAAGATTTTTAATAGCATGCTTATCCATGCATGTGTATGTGTGGTTTGTTTTTAATTTAAATAGGTAACCCACTACATTTGCAACTTGTAGTTTTAAGAACTTGGTATCTGACAAAGTTGATGTTTTGAAAATTAGTCCCTGTTTTGAGGGGAAAAGCTTCTCCATTCTCTCTCTCCTTCCTCCCTCCCCCTATACATTTGGCAAAACAGAATTGTGGCTGGCACTCCAGAGATTTAACTGGAAGGTAGTTTCCTGTACTTAAACATTACTTATGCAATTATTGCATTATAGTGAGATACTGCAGAGGACACTTTGCTCCAATTGTGAGTACATGTTCAGTTGCTCACATGGACACTGCATATACACCGCTACCTCGATATAACGCCACCCGATATAACCCAAATTTGGATATAACGCGGTAAAGCAGTGCTCCCGGGAGGGCGGGACTGCACACTCCTTTGGATCAAAAGCAAGTTCAATGTAACATGGTTTCACCTATAACGCGGTAAGATTTTTTTTTGGCTCCTAAGGACAGCGTTATATCGAGGTAGAGGTGTACTTCTGTGTCTATACATGTGAGAAAACAAATGCACATGCCCATTCACTTCTGTATATTAAAGTAATTGCTATCAATATACACAATCCTAAACCTCATCAGGAAGAGCTTTTTTAAAAATTGTAATGTTTAGCAAAACTTATTTGGAATCCAAGCTACAGTTGTGCAGACCTAAAGTTCCTGAAAGTTTTATAGATGCATAGTTTTTTTGTCTAGGAGCAATTCTATATTTAATACTCCTCGATATAAAGATTGATAAAATACTTCCTCTTTTATTTCGTGTTTGTTTACATTAAAGATAGTAAAGCTGTGTAACATTCCACTACATGATTGGTTACAGTTTGGTATAGATATTACTATAAATAGATAATGGCTTTCCTTCACTGGTGGTGATTCTTAATCTGCTTGTTTACAATATGCAAGATTGTTGCTATTCAACAGACTCGCTGTAGAAACTACTAGTCTGATTTTTATCCAGATGCACTTAGCATATTTAGTGTTCATGTACTTGTTTCTGAACTTCATACAGGATATACAACCACAGTAGCAGTCTTCTGAAATTTTGAAAATAAGTTTTTTGAAAATGTTTCATATAAAACTAAGTTGATTTACATTAAAAGGTAATTAAGCAAGCATTTAGGTTCTTTCCCCATAATGCATAGAACTGTAGTGGGCTTCAAAGAAAACCTCTCATACTGTCTTTGTAATTATGTAACTTAACATTCTGTGATTTGCTTCCCCTGCCCTCTCAGATTTAATCTGATTTTAATTTTTGATTACATATGCAGCCTAATGGACGGCCTGTTCTTGAAGTATCTGAGGATGAAATAATTCAGACGGTTCAAAGAGAAAATCCGAAGCAGCCACTGGATGCAGACAAGAAAAATGAGAAGGTTATTTATGGCTTTGAAACTATAGTAAACTTCCTGATAAGATTAATTTTTACATATTTGTATTATGTGAAGGCCTCAAACAGTTCCATTATGTAAAAGAGAATAAAAGACGATTCCTGCCCTGAAGAGCTCTTATCCAATTTAAATTATTTTACAAAAATAGTAAGTTTTCCAACTGCTAATTTAAAAAAAAATTTTTTTTTTGAAAGATAGCTTTAAAGATGCTAAGATCCTACATCAGGAATTAAATGTTTGCACTTCCTTTTAAAACAAAGGAATTTAAAATACTGAAAAGCAGCTCCTGTATGTGATAATAAGGCTAAATCAGTATTCAGCTGTGTTTACTCTCTGTAGGTGCTCAAAAGGTGATCATTGTAATCTTTCAAATAACTTACAATAGTTGTATCATCTGACAGCTGAGGGAGTGCTGTTTTAAGGCCAAATCCTATACTTGCAAACTCCCTTTACTTGAATGGGAGTTGTTGACTTAAGGGCTCCAGGATCTGGCCTTTAGGTGATGGTGTTGTCCTTAATTTTTGAAGACAATTATGGAACCTTGAAGTCTGATTTTTGGCAATAAATAAAGGAGAACTTTTTTGGCTTTTGTTATAAAATTAATGCCATGCATATTCTGTTACTGATTTAGTTGGCTAAACTTATATCTTCTGTTAAAGCTCTGCTATACATGTTTAAATAGAACATCAGATTGCATTTAAATTTATCATTTCCTGCACATTGAGGACTACCTTCTCATTTCTTCCAGATTTAACATGTACCATAAACCACTGAGCAAATATACCCTCAGTTCACCACACAGCTTTTATATATCTGATTAAAATAGGCTTATGACCAAAACTGACTTTATCTTGGCTCTTTTGCTTACAACTTTATATAATTGAAAATACAGGTTACATCTGCTGGTTTAAATTATAATATGTCAAGTAAATTGCCGTGCAGTGATTTCCTGATTTGAAAATGATTGTCACATTGGTTTTGGTTCTAGCTCTAATAAGTGTACTCGCTCCTACAGGGAATTTTTAAAATCTTTCTGTGATAAACATCAAAGTGATTAGGCTGAAACTGTTCTCATGATACTTTTGGAGATTCATTGTGTACTAGTAGAAGATGTATTCTGTAAACAGCATAAGCGGTTAACTGTAACTATTACTGAGAAGTTGTTGAATGTAGGAAACAATTTGGTTAAAAAAAACCAAATATTTGGTCCTGATTTATTTCCCAGCTGTTAATGGTTTTATAGCTTGAGTGGGTAAATAAGTTATTGGAAATTCTTGTAGTATTAGTTAGTTCTGCATTTGAATAACAAGAAATGTTCCAATGTTAGATGAAAGCCTGAATTCTAAAGAATATCATAGGTGTTTGTATTTGGAAGTAAAGATAACATTTTTTTAAACGAAGAAACAAACACTTCTTTCTCGCTGCTCATTTTTCTCCTTCCCTCCCTCACAAAAAAATACCGAGCCTAAACTGCAGTTCCAAGTAATTCTTTGCCACTAAATGGCTGTTTTTATTAGAGTAATACAGTCAAATCATTTTGGGGAAATATAAGGAGAGAATCTAGTAGTGCCTTGAAGTAAATCAGGGTGATTTAAATCATGATTTAAATCCCAAAGTGAAAAGCCTTGATTATTTTAATCAATTTTCCCATTTGTACTTCTGTTATTTTCTAAGAGAGGTGTATTATTACTGGTTAATATAACGATTAAAACGTTGATTTACAACTAAATAGCACCTTTACACAATAAGCATGGAGAAATAGTTTTCCCCATTATCACTGCAAACAGTTCTTTTTCTCTCCTGCTGATAATAGCTCACCTTAACTGATCACTCTTCTTATAGTATGTTTGGATAACACCCATTGTTTCATGTTCTCTGTGTGTGTGTGTAATAAATATATCTTCCTACTGTATTTTCCACTACATGCATCCGATGAAGTAGACTGTAGCCCACGAAAGCTTATGCTCAAATAAATTTGTTAGTCTCTATG
This sequence comes from Gopherus flavomarginatus, assembly GCF_025201925.1. Classification (NCBI taxonomy): domain Eukaryota; kingdom Metazoa; phylum Chordata; order Testudines; family Testudinidae; genus Gopherus; species Gopherus flavomarginatus. The sequence goes on from NC_066618.1 coordinate 259,530,164, forward strand.
GTGCCACAAGTACCCCTGTTCTTTTTGCGGATACAGACTAACACTAACACTGCTGCTACTCTGAAATTTGGCTGTTATAGTTCCATCTATTTTGTCATGATTCTCTTTGAAAATTATCATCAGAATAGACTAGTTCTTAATAAATGGCTCAGAACAGTCAACCACTGAATTCAAGTGCATATCTTGGGTAGAATTAGTTTGGATCCTTCTTCTCGCTTCAGTGAAACTGAAGCAAAGTGGTTGTTACAGAAGTATTTTGCAATTTCAACGTTTTCCTTTATTCTTGGAGTTGTATTTTAGTCAAATGAGCATTGAATCCATATGTTATAAGTTTTCAGGTTGCCTTCATTTTCATCATCTGGATTTCTTCTCATCTTTGCTACATTTGCAGCTTGTCTGTGAGCAGGGTCCACACTTGAATTTTGTTCTATTACCTGCAGCTACTTTAAGTATTCTGCTGTATCAGTATTTCCCAATGTATCAGTTGTTTCTGTAAGTCCCATTGTCTGTCACACAAGCACATATTGCTGGATCATTGTGTATATTGTTCTACCCATCAAGATTCAGAGTAATGAATTTTCCATCAAGGTTTTTTTACACTCTTCAATTTCCTTCCCATACACTGTATCCAGCAATGTCTGCTCTGTCCAGTGGAGTGTAACCTGGTTGTAATGTTTGAACCATGTCAATTAAATGTTTGTTCTGAATGGGACAGAAGAGAGAGTTTGTTGCATAAGTGACCTGGGCAATCTTCTGATTTATGGAGTCTTGCTGAAATTTGCTCATCCTGATGACAAACTCATCAATGGTTTTACTGGATGATGAATAAAGTAGTCTTTTTTTAAAAAAAAAAAAAAAAAAAAAAAGAGAGAGATAAGTCACTGTCTGACATATGTTTAGTTGCAGCACTGCTGGTGATACCAGCAGATGACACTGTAGTTGTAGACATTGCAGGCGATGGACATTCATAACCTCCTGTGTCTATAGTTTACCATAAAACAAAATAGTAAAAAAAGTAATTCTCTCTCCTGGAGTATTGCATATTGCACTGTTTTCAAAAAGATTATAAATGAGAGTTTCCTCCTTACTGCAGCTGTTTGCAACACTGTTTAAATTATATAATTTATTCTAAGTTCAGTTTTATAGGGAAAATAACTAATAAGAATTATCTAAATTTATTTAAATGTTTATCTTGAGCAACATACCAAACAGCTGGAGGAGGGAAAAAACATTTTAAAAAATGTTAAAATTCATAAATACCTAATAAAGCGTTACTTTTAAACATGAAGTCATCTAAGATGTTTGATTATATTGAGCCATGACAAATCATTTCAGAAATCCAACAGTAACAGTAATAATGTAATTGACTAATGTTATGTTAGCTTGTTGTGGGGGCAATTACATTTTGAACATAAACATTTTGAAATTCATAAGAACTGCATCCAAAACACAAATTTATGACAATCTAAGTTATTTATTAGCATAGTAAGATGGTAGGCAGTTCATAAGAATGGTGCAAAAATAAATGTACTAACCAGTTCATCCAGATTGTTCAGACATGTCCATATCATCTTCAGAGTCATTGCCTTTGAGCGCATTTGTCATAATGACATTCATTCTCACAACCAGGACTTGCATTTTTTGTTTTGCAGTTTACATTTAGCGCGCGTTTCTTTTTTATCCAGAGGTACAGGAATTTCTTGAAAATAGGGTCCCTGTTATGACATGCAGCCATGACAGTTTTTTCCCCTCCAATTCTCAGGTCTTGAAATCAGCAGTAGAGGCTGCAGTCAGAAAAATGCTGTTCTTTCTTTCAACAGTGTCCTGCTTTGACACCAGTGTTGCTCCTTTCTGGTTAAACAATCAACCCCTTCTTTGTTACATAACTCCAGTTCCACTTTCATCTCAACTTCCAGGAAAACGCAAGAACTAACAACAATCCACGACTTCTGCTCATGTAACCCACATGCTTTTTGCATCGCAGTATTTTATTTGAAAAAAGAGGGAGGCAGCTAAGACATTTAATGGATTTCTGTTTGCATGTATCTCTGTATAAACATGCATGGAAACAGGCCATTTAGTTAAAGTGCCCAGAACTGTCCAGAAGCAAGGGCTGGTAGTTGCTGTGCAGATCAATGTTTTTCTATAAGCTGGAGAGTAAGTTTCCATGGTAGCTGGAGTCATAAATATTTGAGAGCTGAGCCAATCAGAGCTCAGGTAAGGAGAAGCTATAAATAGGAGTATGAGGCTACCCAGATGAGCTCAGTAAACGATCCTGATGAGATATGTGATGTCCTCTGGAGTCACAGGCAGGTCCTATCCCCTGTGATGACTTTACCAGTCTGTTCCTATTGGGAACCAGGAAATGGGTGGGCAGAGCCCACCCACTGCCAAAGGACCCTCCCCCCAGCCTAAAGGGAGGATCCACAGGACCTGGAAACCAAATAATTCCGGAGAACTACTAACGAAATAGGGACGGGAGTGAGGTCAGTTTGCCAGTCTGTTGCACCCAGTACCGCAGCCCATGGATCCCCCTACAGCAGGGGTGGCCAACCTGTGCCTGAGAGAGAGCCAGAATTTACCAATGTACGTAGCTGAAGAGCCACAGTAATACGTCAGCAGCCCCCATCAGCTTCTCCCCTCCACTCCCAGCACCTCCTGCCCACTGGCAGCCCCACCGAGCATGCTCAGGGGGAGGGGGCAGAGCCAGGGATTGAGCAACGAGCACCCCCCAGCACATTGGAAAGTTGGCACCTGTCGTTGCAGCCCCAGAGTTGGTGCCTATACAAGGAGCCGCATATTAATTTCTGAAGAGCCGCATGTGGCTCCGGAGCTGCAGGTTGGCCACCTACAGAATCAAGCCCTTAACACAGTATATGATCCACTATGCCATATTTATAAAGCTTGACTTCAAAAGTTAGTTTTTCCCTGATTGATTATTTATATAGAAAAGCAGACTTTAACTCAAAGTTTATGATAAAGGCTCATGGATTCAGCGCATTTATTATTTAAATGTTTTAAGAGATTGTAATAAGTTTAGGCATTAATGTATTTTGTAGTAAATTCATATTTCATTTTAAACAGGTTTTTTAAAAAGAAACATAATTCAAATAAAATCTAAAACATCTTATTAAAATCTATTTTCTTTTAATTTAGGAGTGGATAAAAATGTGAAGTCTTGGTGTAAATTGGTGCCCGTCAATGTCAGCTAAAAACAGCTCCAAGCCTCTTCTTCAACTTAGGTCTTGGCTACGCTGGCACTTTACAGCGCTGCAACTTTCGCGCTCGGGTGTGAAAAAACACCCCCTGAGCGCTGCAAGATACAGCACTGTAAAGCCTCAGTGTAATCAGTGCCGCAGCGCTGGGAGCGCGGCTCCCAGCGCTGCAAGCTACACCCGTACAGGATGTGGTTTACGTGCAGCGCTGGGAGAGCTCTCTCCCAGCGCTGGCGCTCCGACCCACTCACACTTCAAAGCATAGCCATACCCTTAGTGAGGATAGTTAGACAGCTATGTTAGTCACTCTGGGAAATCACCCTCTTTCCATAAATGCATTGATTTGTTAATAGCTTGAGTGCACTGAGTATAATCTCCCAAGGCCCTGCCAGAGTGCTCTTTCTTTCTTTGGTTTAGAGGAGTAAACTGAAGACTACAAGTTAAAAAATCTAAAAAATTACATGGCGTACATTGAGTGTTTTTTGTATTGATGCTCCTCTTGTGTTTCTGCAGTCCTTTGCTGTCTTTCTCTTCAGGGGCCATGAGCCTCACTTATTCCTTGAAGATGGTTACAGTCTTCTGCTTGTCATCTCCAGAATGGTCTTATACTGAAGATGCATGTGTACTTTCTGCAATTTGACCACTTCCCTCTTCATTCTTCTTCTCTGCCTTGTTCAGTTACACAAGAGCAAAAAATAAGTGATTCAACTTAATTTGCCATACATGTCTGCCATCCACTGGAAAGTGACATTCTAGAGCAAATGGAAAGCTCCTTAAAATTCCTTCATAGCTAGTTTTATTTGCAAGCTTGAAAAAAGCATGCATCATCTTGAATCAGAACTTTCTTAGGCGGGGAAGGAAAGCTTATTTTTATGTTCTCAATTTTCCTCTGTATGGAGGCCCACACATCTGCCTGATTTTAAGGTTTTTTTTTTTGCTAGTCTGCCAAGTTCTTAATCTATCTTTCAGCTGATGCAGAGCCAAGATTGTCAACCTTCTGTGCAGCAGAAGGTGATCATTTAGAATGAATAAAATCCTTATTTTGTATAGTCATCTTGCACCTCCTGACTGTTTTAATCAGTGATATAACTGAGATGTTAGAAACTGATGTTAGAAACCTTGACTGAATTTGGCAGGTCATGGAAAAAGTAGATATGTAACATGTTCCCCAGTGGGGGGAGGTTTGCTGGGATCGACAGACTATATACCTGGCTTCACGCCTCTGTCTAGGAGCTGAGCAAGAGGGATGTTGCAGCTTTCAAGGAGCCCCCTAGGTAAGTGCTTCCCAGAGCCTGCCTCACCCCATACCATGCTGCAACCGCCTCCCACACCCAAGCTCCTGCTGCTACTGGGGAGGGAGGGGAACGGTGGCCCGAGACTGCCCCAGCAGCGGCCAGTGGGCCTGGTACTGGGGCTGCTTTAGCTGCCCCTGAGCAAAATGCACCAACCGCTGCAGAAATCACAGAGGTCACAGAAAGTCACTGAATCTGTGACTTCCGTGATCTCCATGACGAACTTGCAGTCTTACTTAGACTTGGAAGGACTCTATTTAAATCCACAGATGTCAGTTAACGTCAATTTCAGCTTACACTGAAATAGATGAAGAAAAAATTCATCAGTAACAGTTGGTGTGACTGCAGCTCCTCCTGCCCCCTCACCTAGTGCCAGCAGCCATGCAGGGAGCCCTGGAGTCACAGGAGTGAGGAAGCCAGGACCATGATAGTGGAGCTACTGAGGGTTCCTGGTATGGCTAGGGACACTGGATCCCTGCCACCGCAAGGTGAAGGGAAAGGCTCTGCTGCTAGCAGAGCAGAGACCCCCGCTGGCTGTGGGAAGGCCACCTTGATGCTGAATGGCTCCTGCCCAGGGACAGAGCCATTCAGTAGCAGGATTGCCTTCCCCAGGGAACGGGGCTCATCCTCTTCTTCCTCCTTGCAGTCCTGGCAAGTGTTCTCTACTCTGCTGCACCAGAGCCGTCCCCATACCTTGTGCCTGCAGAGATTGGGTGTGTCTGGTCCTGCAGCAGCATAGAGAGCCTTCTGCATGTCTACTGTCAACATCCCTGCTCTCTCACCAGCTGGGAGTGCCAAGAGTCCCTTCTCTGTTCCACCAGGAATGTAGCTTTTCTTGCGCCTGACCTCTATAGAGATCGGGTGTCACTGGCCCTGTGACAGTGCAGAGAGCCCTCTACAGCCCCACTGTCATAGGAGTGAAGGAGCGGCCATGACAGAAGGGCTGCAGAGGGCTCCTTGCATGTCCACAGGGCCAATGACAACTGGTTCCTGTAGGCCCTGGTTGTGGGGACAGTTGTAGTCCTGGCAGGGCAGAGCAAAGACCTCTGGCCAGAACTGCAAAGAGGAAGAAGAGTCCCCAACCATGGAGTCTCTCTTCTGTCCCGCTGGGACCAGCAGCCTACCCTGCACCTTGTTCCTGCAGGGATCAGGTGTCACCAGCCCTATGGCAATGGAGGGAGCCCTCTGCAGCTCTGCTGTCATGGCCCTGCTCACTCACTCAGCCAAAGTGAGAGAGCCATCCCCAGATGGGAACTATACAGCAGTGAAGTGATCTCCCCTGTGACCAGGGGCTCGTCATCCTCCTTGCAGGCCTGACTAGGTGTCTGCTCTTCCAGCCAGGACTGCAGCCTCCCCTGTACCTCACACTCAGGAGTCTTGGGCCTCTTGGCCATGCTGAGAGCCTTCTGCACCCCACTCTCAATGCTGCCCTAACCCCAATACTGCACTCCTTAATTTTCACAATTGTAAAAGTAAAAATTATTAAATATTAAAAAAAAATCTATATTGTTGAATTTGCAAAAAAATAAATTCTAATTCTGCCAAGTCTATATACAATTTACTTTCTGGACCCATTGTGTCTTTGCTCTGATAACAGTGAAAGTCTAGGGCTTCCCTGGTGGAATGCATCAGTTAACTCAAGGTGGTACTTTGCATAGATTTATATAGTTTGAGGCCAGAAGGGACCATTCAGTGATGTAATTTGACTTCTGTATATCATAGGCCATAAAATTTCATCCAATTTTCCTGTGTTAAGCCAAATAGTTTATTTAGCTAGCATATGTTTCAGAAAGTCTCAATTTGGAGACTCCAAAAGATGCAGAATGTTGTTTGCCTTGGTAGTTTTTACAGGGTTTACTCCTGGGGGAATTCTGAGCCACTGCATAATGCAGAATTTTGCAGAAATTAATATGTTCGCAGAATTTCCTTTCCCCCACAGAAATGGGATGTAATGCTGTTGGCCACCAATAGGGGCCACTGAACCCCTGCAGAACCCAACTTGCATATAGAAGACTGCCGGGGTGGGAGTGGGGGAGCGGGAGCTAGAGCATTCCTGGCAGCTGCAGTTCCCTGCATGCCCTGAGGGAAGGAGACAGTGTGCAGGAAACTCCATGTAAGCCTGAGACCAAGCATCAAACTGTTTCTCCCTCTGGATCCCTGGGCTAGGGTGACCAGATGTCCCAATTTTATAGGGACAGTCCCAATTTTGGGGTCTTTCTCTTATATAGTCTCCCCCACCCCCTGTTGCGATTTTTCACACTTGCTGTCTGGTCACCCTACCCTGGGCTCTGGGGGGAAGGGGATGTGGGTATCTGTGGGGTGTAGAGGGGGCTGTGGCTGGACTCTATGGGGAGGGGGATTGAGTGTATTGGCTGGGGGAGCACCATGGCTGGGCTCTGTGGGGGGAGGAGTTGTGGGTCTCTGTCCCTCTTGCTGGGCTTTGGGAGGAGAAGAGGCAGAGAAACAGGAACTGAGTTGTCATAGGGGTTCCTTTAACTCTCTCCTGGGGAATTTTTGTGTGTATCTGAATTGTTACAGACATACTTGCTGACAGGTATTTTGAAATAAATTACCAAAATAATTAAAACTGGTGTGATTATGTAGTGTTATTTTGAAAAATAAAATTTGCAGAATTTTAAAATATTGTTTGCAGAATTTTTATATTTCTGCTGCAGAATGACCCCAGGAATAAGTGTTCAAATTATAAAGCAGGCTCAAATTTTTAAATTTGTCTGGCTTCAGCTTCCAGCAGTTGGTTCATGTTATGCATTTCTCTAGATGATTACAGAGCCCTTTAGTACTTGGCATTTTCTCCCAGTGAAGGTACTTAGATGTAATCAAATGACCTCCGTCTTCTTTTGACAAACTAAACATACTGTGCTCCTTAAGTCTCTAACTGGAGAGCATTTTCTCCAGCCCTTGAATCATTCTTTTGCTTCCTTCCTGTATCATCCAGTTTTTCAAAGTCTTTTTAAAAACGTGAACAGCAGACCTGCACACCGCATTCTAGTATGTCTCACTAATGCCATATACAGAAGTAAAATCACTTTTCTACTTCTACTTACTATTCCCCCGGGTGTTTCTCTGAGAAATGTTAGGCCTTTTTGTCAGTGTTGTACTGGGAGCCCATTATGAGTTGCTTATGCACTATAACCCCTAAATCATTGTGTTCCAGGATACAGTCCCCCATTTTGTAGATATAGCCTGCAGTCCTTGTTCCTAGATATAAAACTTTGCATTTGACTGTATTAAAATACATTTTGTTTTAATGAGTCCAGCCGATCAAACAATCCAGATTGTTCTGTATGACTGGCCTATCCTCACTTGCTGATCCTCCAGTCTTTGTCATTGGCAGATTTGGCAGATTTTGTCAGCAATGGTTTGGGTGGGGTGGGGGTTGCTCTATTTAAATATAAAAAAACAGAGCAAAAAAACCATCCCCCACCATCACCACACATACACTTTTCATACTGAAGAAATGTTTCCTAAAAGCCACTACTTTGGCACTAACCATTAGGTTAATCTTGCAAAGTGTCTTTCATTTCTAATCTGTAAATATCTTTTTATAACAATATTTCTTAATACCTGTAATAGAAACATTTAGTCTCTTTAAGAACATAAGAGTGAATTACTGCTTTTTTAATTTTAGTCAAAAAAGAATAAGAAGAAATCAAAGGGAGATGCTAAAACAGTTCAGGACCTGTCACGTCTCGATGGAAAAGAAGCCGATGAAGGTACTAAGAACAGTATTGATAAGGCAATACAGTGAGACTTTTTAGCCTACATGCTGTCTAAGATTTACTTGCTTAAACATATTACAAAATTAATTAGCTGATGTCATAATCTAAATTGGATATGTGGTCATGTAGTGGTTACTACCTGGAGAAATGTTCTTAGATTAAGACTGTTTGCATGCTGAATATCTGAAAATCCAGGATTTCTGGAACAGAGAAGTTAAGGTGGTAGCTTCAGAACTGGAGTGTTGGCAATTTTGATCTGTGAATGTCGGATTATAAGGGTTGAAAAATACTAAAATTGTTCATCAAAGGCAATCATCCTACATTTTATTCTACCTGAAGTGTTGTGGCTTATATGGTTTGAGTGGTTGTAAAAACAAAATACTATTATTCTCACATCGAGAAAAAGGACATACTGACTTTTCAAGCATGCCATTTAAACTCTTACATGTAAAGTTCAGTTACTTACACTCGTTCTCACCTTTATATATTGGTTTCAGTCTATCTTATTGCTAATTCTTAAATTAAACTTGGTTCCTAGTTAAATTTTAGTTGGATTATTCTTTTACCATTGTATTACTCATTTAATGCCATTTTTATTTATGGGGATTTTTTAGGAGCTTGGGAAACTAAAATCAGTAACCGTGAGAAAAGGCAGCAGCGTAAGCGTGACAAAGTACTGACTGACGCTGGTCCAATAGAACCGAATCTTCCTGGGATGGAAAATGCAGTTACAGTAACCACTGAACAACTAATACCTACACCATCTTTTCCAGTTGGTCCCAGAAAAAATAAAGGTATGATGTTGTAGAAGAAAAGAATACTTGAAAAATAAGCAGTGTTCCCTTTAAATATATTATAATAGGAGGGGGATATATCCATGTAAAGGATATTGGAACTGGAAGTTGTAATACTTTGTGTGGATTTAAGGAATCAAGGGTGGAGGAAAAGCTAAAAGAACAGCATTTAACAGAAGATACCTGTCCCACTAAGATTCCAGTTATTGGGTCTATGTTTTCAGCTGGAGCAGGTGAGAACTGTAAAGCCTTGTGCCTCTTGGAACCTGTAGAAGCATCCCTCAATCAGGTACCTAGTTTGGCCCCTTCCCACCATTATCCATGTTCTTTTCTGACTGTGTTGGGGAAGATTTTCCTTGTTTCACAGATCATTCCTGATTTTTTGGCAGATCCGAATGGTTTTTTAGCAAGCTTCTTCTCACTCTTCCCTCCCCTTTGTGGTCAGTGTGTGTTCTATTAAACTGAAACACAAACTACGTGTTTCCCCGTTTCCACTACCGTACCAATTCTACTTTGTCTGGGCATTGTTTGCGTAACTGATGGTACCACAGCTTCCTCAGTTTCCCCAGCCCCACAAGAAGAGCGGAAAGATACCATTTTGTTGGCCTACTAGATACCAGATTTCCTCTAGACAGTCTGGAACCTGTTGTTGATGCACCTGAGTGCCTAATTAAACAAAGAACAATGCATCAAGTTTTCTGAAATAGCAGCAGAAAGCTTGAGCCTAGCTCCTCTCTGGTGCTTTACTACATTACATTCACATTCTGACTTTGACTCCTTGCATTGTTGATGCCTCAGATCCGGTTTCTTCTTTGATCAGAGCTTGTTTCCATCCTGACTGAATGCACTGTCTTTCGCCTTGAGTACCATGTCAGTTTTCCCTTTGTCACTGGAGGCATGTAGGAAGTAAGGCAACCCAGCAACTTCAAGAAATGTGTTGACTGTAACTGTATTGTGATCTTTATGGACATAGATTACAGTAGTCAATAATCTGAGCAGGGACCATGGCAGTGTGTAGTGCATGATCAGTTCTCAGATGTCACCTTGCACCAGGTTAATTTGAAGGGAGTTCAGCTGCATCTGCAGCACTGCCTGGGTTGGGTAAGAGGTAGAAACAGTGGTTTCCTTTTGTAATAATGTCTGGAAGAGGCTAACAGAGGTGTTTGCAATGAAATGACCTCTGCCACTTGGTCTGGGCATGCTGCTCATTAGCACTGGAAAAATAACTGGGCTCCTTTCAAATTAACTTTCTTAAACTGAATTAAAAGTTGAGTAGGATTCCTTGATTTAAATTCTGAGATATCTAAACTGTATATAAATCAAATAGCCTTTGAGATTAAATGCCCATATTTTTGGTTTTAATATAGCTTCTAAAAAATTGCTGTATTTGCAAATTTCTCCTTTAGTTTAGGATGTAAATATTTTTTGCCTGTTGATTGTTAAAGAGCTGATCCTCTGAAGTGTAATTTTGTCTTTGGTAATGAATACTTGCTATAGATGCATGTAATGAGATGTACAATGGTTTCTCTTTAATCAGGTGATACAATTCTGAATGTTCAAATTAGCAGCTCTAAATCTGCAAAGGGAGATTCAACAATTCAGCAAGGTAAAAGGATTTATGACTAGTGCGCATGCTAATTTGTTAATCTGAGTAATAGTTTCCTATGCAGAACTAGAACTCCACCTGGTCAGAGTGCAGGATGCTGTGCAGTCCATGATTTGGAACTTTTTTCTCAGTTATGCAATTGCTTGCTCTTCAGTTGTGGGTGTCTGACTTGCACAGTCATTGTACAGTTATTTCTCAGTAACAGTACGTTGGCTGTGCAGACTCTTTACCCCCTAGTTACTCTAATAATACTGCTGTACTGTACCTAGAGTTTTTATACTGTTTATACCTGGTATAGAAATGACTGCTGAGTAAACCACAAACATTTGTGTCTTGGAACAACATTTGAGAACTGTCCAGACTAGCCTTAAGTGTTCACTTTCTCAGGTTAATGAGTTAAGTTGCCTAAAGTAAATAAATAAATAAATAAAATATAAGCCTCAACATATTTGCTTTGAGTTAAACACACAGGTCCTGAATCTAAGCAATCTGATATGCAGTTCGGGCACAAAAAGGTCATTTGGCACCTAAATACCACAGTAGTGGGCATATGTAGATTTTGCACATGCAAATACCTGTTGGTGCATGGAACTAGTGTAATTTTAGCCCAACTCTCTGAAAATTGAGCTCAAAGTATAAAAACTTATGTTTTGAGTGTTGAGGCTTATAGTTAGTCTTTCTTGTAAGAGAAGCTGATCCAGGAACATTTGGGAAACTGTTTAACTCTGGCCCTTGTCAAATGCAGATGGTAACTATTTAAGTCTGTAGTATAACTGACTACATTTACAGGAGAATGTGAAGCTAGCTGGTGGATGTAGCTGTGACCAAATATAGTCCATGTAGTCTGGTAGATCAACATGTTGAATTATAAGAAATGACATCCAGCAGAAAGCAGTTCTTTTGCTGTCAATCCTTCAGAGCTTTGCTTCACAAGCAAACTGCTGCTGTTGTGCAGCACTGCTAGAGAAAAAGATGTGTGATAAGGAGATTAATGCATATATTTTATTCAGGTTCTTGTACTACTGTCCATCTTCTTGGCACTCATAGCTTTCCAGGAGGGCAGCCTGTTACAGTAGTGACTGTGGTCATATTCAGGGCTAGGATATCCCAAAAAGCTGTGGATATTTTTATGCTGTACTAGACAGGGAAGAAAACCAAGTTTAAGGGGCAGAACATGGAATATTTGTCTCTACATTTTCAAATGTAATAAGACCAATACTTATATGCCCTTTTCAATTCGGAAAGCTCCTGACTATTCAGATGGGATTTTTTCACTAGGCTTACTTCCTGAATGAAATGGAAACCTTCCTTCATCCCATCCTAGTTCTGAACTGCCAGAAGGGGCTTCTCACAGCTCTCTCAAATGCTGCTTCCCTGGTGGAAGAGAGAGAGCTCTTGACAGAGCTAGAGGTTCCCTTTTTAATGCATGAGGGAGAAGCAACAGTGGGCAGGAAGTAGCAGCCCTTTAAGGGAGAGAAGAGCACAGTGAGGCACAGCCTTCTGATGTTGCTTCCAGTTTCTCCCAGCGATGAGAGTGAAGGGGCACTAGTCATCAGAACCAGAGGACCAAGAGAGAGAGTAGCTGGCCCTCTTCCATTACCATGTAGAGAAGCTGCCTTGATGTCCCATTTTAGCTCTCTTCTATTATGTCCCTCCTGGCTCCTGCAGTGGTTCCTGACATCAGTACTCCCTCCTCTCGCATTCCTTTTTCAGTATTCTCTTGATCCCAAACAGTGTTGCAGCATTGTTGTAAAAGTTCCTTTTTCTGCTGTCAGCAGTTCATTCAGAATACAGTTCCTTTTCAGTTGTTTACATACAGGTTAGGATGTTTCTGCTTTACTGGTTTTATTCTTATAAGCATGCAAGAGTATTCAGGTACTCCAGAATTGGGCCGGTGCAACTAACCTTGCTAGAATCTAAACTCTTAATACCCAGGATTCTCATTTGTTTAGCATACTTTGTTGTAAAGTGCCATGTTTGCTTATGGCAATATGTAAATACCACAACACACTGCCATATTGGGATCAGAGTTCTACACCTGGGCCTGTAAGGAGCACTATGCACTGCTGTCTCTTGTCTCCCAAAATCTGACTGAAGGAATAATATTGACGGACTTTGGAGACAGCAGTGTTTAGCCACCCCCACTAGGAAGAAGGTGAAGCAAAAGAAGGATGTGGAGCAAAAAAGGATATACTGGAGGCCCTCTAAGCATGAAGAAGGAGGAAAGAATGAAGGGGTAGGGGAATAGAATCCTGTTCTCTAACATTGCAGGAGGAAGGCAGAATGTTAAAACATTTCAGTATCTTCGCAGGAATGGAGCCTACAGGCAGAGGTGAGGGACACGGATGATATAAGTGTTAACGTTTGAAAATGAGTGTTACTATAGATCTAACTTTAGAAATTTCAGCCTTAACAAGTTCACCTATTTTGGAGGCGAAGAGATTTATTGTAACAATTCATAGTTACGTGTTAAAACTGTCTTGCAACTGCATATGATTCTGGTATCTAATATTTGGTTGCTACTGACCAAATTTCAATAATGCACTTGATTTCGTTATATTCAAGTAATATTTTTAACTCTTCATGCAGTTACTTTTTTTAACATGTTTTTATTTTTTAAGTTTCTTCAGGGTTGAATGAAAGTCCTACTGTAAATGGAGGAAATTGGAATGAGAAGTCAGTAAAAATTTCCTCAGAGATCAGTGCAGGTGAGGAGAAATGGACATCTGTTCCATCAACTACAGCAGGGAAGAGGAAAACTGAGACATGTGCTTGGGGTCAGGACACTGGAGATGCTAGTGGAAATGGAAAAGATTGGAGTGTATCCCTTGTGAGCAGGTCCTGGGGAGAGCGTACTTTGTTCCCTACCATTGGTAAGTGTTGCTTCATTCAAGCATTCTTGCACCTTTTAGTAAAGGTAAAACAGTGTTGGGATTCTTAAAAACATAATTGTTATTTTGTAATCTTTTTGCTGTTTAGTATAAAGTTATTTTCTTGTTTAATATTGATAAATTGATTGAGTCCTGGTGTTTAGGAAAACAGTCCAGTTCGACTGCTTTGAACTGCTATATTTTATATTTGTAACACATTAAATTTGCCAGGTTAATTATGGGGAAATGTTTTTTCCCTACAATCATCTAGAAAACTGCCTGCCCTCCCCCAAAGCACTACTAAAAATCTGTAGTGTAAAAATGTAGAAATGGTTGGTTGAGAGCCTTGTGGATATATATTTTGTTTTTTAGTAATTCATATTTTTTTAAGTGGTGGCTAATGAATTCCGAATCCAAGGCATTTTCAGCTTGATCACAAAGAAATTCCAATTTTATTTAAGTAAACATTTGTCTTTACTGGGATTTTTTGAGACTTATCTTTGAGGTAAATATTGAAGACTTCTTTTTTTTTTTCTACAAAATAAACTATAGGCAATTCAGCACCAATGAGCAGCTCTGTGGCAAAAGCATTTTTTATTTTTTAGAAAAGTCTGAATTTGGAAGGCATGGGGGAGCAAGCCTTTCAAAATTGGCGGGATATTGCAAGCTGACTGAGCGAGGTGCAAGTTTAGGGCCTCAGCATTGACTGTGAGATAAGGCTTGAATACAGAAACACCCCATGCCTCTGATTGTCACCTACTACCTTACCCTGGAACATACATAGGGTATGGTTAAAACCCATGCTCGATTAGGACCACATCCTGAAAGAGCAGGAGTGGGCAAACATTTTGGCCCGAGGGCCACACTAGTGTTGCAGAACTGTATGGCGGTCCGGGTAGGGAAGGCTGTGCCTCCCCAAACAGCCTGACCCCATCCACACCCCCGCCTCCTGACAGCTCCCTCTCCCTCCCTCCCAACCTCGAATCCCATGCCTATCCAACCACCACTGACCCCCGGAACTCTCTGCCCCTTATCTAACCCCACTCTCTGCCCCTTTAGCATGCTACTCAGAGCAGCAGGAGCTCGCAGCTGCGCAGCCCGACCGGAGCCAGTCATGCCACACCACCCAGAGTGCTGGCATCATGTTGCACTGAGGCTGCAGCGGGAGAGCAGACAGCAGGGGAGGGGCTGGGGACTAGCCTTCCCAGCCAGGAGCTCAGGGGCCCGGCAGGATGGTCCCATGGGCTGGATGTGGCCCACGGACTGTAGTTTGCCCACCTCTGTGAAAGAGAGATTTTTCCTAAGCCCCACTTTCTGGTGTTCAAACAATCCCTGCAGCCTTACCATAATCAGAATCCCCACAGACCAGAACCTACCAACTCAGAGCAGCACCAGACTCTCTGCCATAACAGATGCAAAACCTGCAGACATATTTCCACTGCCATGATGATTAACACCTCCCAACACATCATCTTTCAAGATCTATGGGTCCTACACATGCCTAGCTCATGTGGTGTACCTCATCCAGTGCATTAAATGCCCCAGTAACTACTATGTGGGTGAAACCAGACAATTACTAAGCTCTCAAATGAACTTGTTCAGAAAAATAAGACAAAAACACCTTGTTACTGTAGATCACGGGTCGACAACCTTTCAGAAGTGGTGTGCCAAGTCTTCATTTATTCACTCTAAGGTTTCACGTACCAGTAATATGTTCTAACGTTTTTAGATGGTCTCTTTCTATAAGTCTATAACATATAACTAAACTATTGTTGTATGTAAAGTAAATAAGGTTTTTAAAATATTTAAGAAGCTTAATTTCAAATTAAATTAAAATGCAGAGCCCCCTGGACCAGTGGCCAGGACCCAGGCAGTGTGAGTGCCACTGAATATCAGCTCGCGTGCTACAGATTTCCTGCCCCTGCTGTTGACTAACACTTTTCACAAAATAATCGCTCCATATCTGACCTCTCAGTCCTTGTCCTCAACGGAAACCTGCACAACAACTTTGGTTAGGTGTACAGGGCCGGCACTTCCATTTAGGCAACCTAGGCGGTCACCTAGGGTGCCAGGATTTGGGGGGGGGGGTGGCATTTTGCCAACCTTGGCGGCAATTTGGCGGCCAGGGGTCCTTCCGCGCTCCGGGTCTTCGGCGGCAATTCTGCGGCGGGTCCTTCAGTCGCTCCGGGACCCGCCGCCGAAGTGCCCTGAAGACCTGGAGCGTGGAAGGACCCCTCTGCCTCAGAATTGCTGCCAACGACTGGGATCGCGGAAGGACCCCCGCCTAGGGCGCCAAAAACCCTGGCGCCGCTCCTGTAGGTGTATACTACAGACTTATATTGGTATAACTATGCCGCTTGGGGATGGATCAGTAACAGAGTTATACTGACCTAACCGCCTATGTAGAGAGCACTATGTCGATGGGAGAGCTGCTCCCGTCAACACAGCTGTGCTAATGCAGCATTTTAAGTGTATGTCTGCCGTTCAAAAGATGAACCAGGGAGCTTAAGTTCATAACTTTGCTAGACATAAAAAACACTGGATAATTACAACAATCTGTAACCCCTAACCCTCCTCCCTTTGTTCTATGATTGCAGAGGTGTTAACGGGCCGTTCACCTTGAATTGTCCCTTACAACAGAAGTTCTCAACCATTTTCTTTCTGAGGCTCCCCCCAGCATGCTATAAAAACTCCACAGCCCAGCTGTGCCACAACTCTTTTTCTGCATATAAAAAACAGGACCGGCATTAAGGGATAGCAGCCTGGCAATTACCTGGGGCCCCATGCCACAGGGCACACAGCAAAACTAAGTTGCTCAGGCTTTGGCTTTGGACCTGGGTGGCGATGCTCGGGATCCTGGGCTGCAGTCCTGTGTGACAGGTCTTTAGCTTTCTGTTCTGGGCTCTAGCAATTCTAATGCCTGCCATCCTTGGCAGACCGCCCCCCCCAAAACCTGCTTGCAGCTCACTAAGGGACCCCGGACCCCTGGTTAAGAACGACTGCCTTAGAATATGTCGCCATGCTAAACAGTCTTTTCCACCTTGTATTAACCTGTGACACTGAAGCCATGTATAAACTTAAATCTGTGGAACTATGTTGTTGGTGTCTCGCAGAGGTGGATTAACTACGCTGATGGGAGAAGCTGAGCCACTGCAGCATTTTAAGCATAGACCTGCCCTGAGTACCTTTCCCAGGCCTGAAGAAGAGCACTGTGTAGCTTGAAAGCTTGTCTTTCACCAACAGAAGCTGGTCCAGTTAAAAAATATTACCTCACCCACTTTGTTGTCTTATAGTACTTAGTAAGCAAGAGTAAACTTAAAGCCACAGGTAATATTTTACTAGGATGAGACTTTGTCTTGCGGTTGGAATTTCTTCTCATTTTTTGACCATACTCCTGCAGCTTTAGACAACTGATATTTCAATGCCTTCAGTATGGCAAAATAGTGTGAAATTATCAAACTCTTATCTTTTTTTCAGCTGCCTGGAATGTAGATGGAAGGATCAAGGCCTCTGAATCAAATTCTGCCTCTTTTACTTCCTTAGGACTAAATCCTGCAATTTCTGGTATGTTAAACTTTTCAAAGCGTTTTCTACAACTATACTTAAATTAGACACCTTTTTTTGAGGGGGGGGGGCAATAATCGTTCTGCAGAAATGATTATCGTTTGTGGTTCGCATTGTCTACAGTTAAAAGGCTGCAGCAGTACGGATGTAGTTGTGCTGCTATAGTGCTTCAGTGAAGACTCTACGTATGCCATTTGGAGGGCTTCTCTCATCGACGTAGATAATCCACCTCCCCAGGAGGCAGTAACTGTGTCAACAGGAGAAACTCTCCCATCAACGTAGCACTGTCTACACTGGGAGTTAGGTCAGTATTACTATGTTGCTCAGAGGGTGTGGATTTTCGTCATCCCCAAGCAACATAGTTATACTGACATAAATTGCTAGTGTAGTCTAAGCCTAAATTGTAGAAAGAATTTGCCACATCTTTAAGCATGGAATTGGTTTTTATGTATTATACATTTAAGTGTTATGCACTTAGAATAAATACCTCATTCTCCAAAATGATGAATAAAAACCCAAAAGCTAGACTAAATAAGAGAGTGTCATCTCAGTGTCTTTTCCAGATCCTTCCTGTTCTGCTCATCATTCATCAGAAGCAATCCGTGTTTAGGATCACTTGACCATTGCTGCAGATGTAAATTTCAGACGTCTGATGAAGGAGCATAAACATAATTCCCTAAAGATACCATGTATGCAGGATTGTAAATCCTATGTCTTAACTCCTTAGTGTGAGAGTGGAATAAATCCCTTAACTGTAAAGGTATTTTTTACCCTAGAAAGGTGCAGTAGCAGAGAGGATTGCAAGCTAGACCTAATAACTCTTATATGCTACCTCTGCCAAGAATAAATACTGCTTTCTAAACACTGCATCACCTCCTAGAACAGTGTTTCCCAAACTTGGGATGCTGCTTGTGTAGGGAAAGCCCCTGTTGGGCCGGGCCGGTTTGTTTACCTGCCCCATGCGCTGGTCTGGCCGATCTCGGCTCCCACTGGCTGTGGTTCGCTGCTCCAGGCCATTGGGAGCTGCTGGAAGCAGCACGGGCCAAGTTTGGGAAACACTGTCCTAGATCACTGTCGGCAAAGGAGAAGCGGCATGTTATCGACTGCACTTTTGTCTCATTCCAGTTCTGTGTTCCTTTTGTTGCATGTTTATTTACCCATTCCTCCAGTCAACTTGGCATATTTACTTAAACTTTTTGTGAAGTAGTTACATTGAGTGCTCGTGCAAGTTCTGTGATGCATCTCAGCTGTTGCTCTTTTTTGATGTTTCTGCCTTTCCTGTGGCACTTCCCCCCTCCTTTTCCACTGTTCCACAGATTATCTGACCTCCATTTTCCAGCTCTTTGTATTAACTGAACAACCAGTGCGCACATGTCCAGAAGTGGGCAATCTTTCCTACGTCCGTTAGACAGTGCTGCAGCCTCGCACTCTCCCACTGTCTGGATTGTCTGAATTTTTGATTATCCAATCTAGCCCTGGTCTCAATTAAATCAGATAAACCGGGTTCTGCTGTACTTTGGTGTGTCTACACCTGGATGGCCAGGTCCACACTACAGCGTTAAATCGATTTAAACAGCGTTAAATCGATTTAACGCTGTAACCGTCCACACTACAAGGCACTTAAAATCGATTTTAAGGGGTCTTAAAATCGATTTCTGTACTCCAGCTAAACGAAAGGAGTAACCCTAAAATCGATATTACTAAATCGATTTAGGGTTAGTGTGGACGGATATCGAAGTTATTGGTCCTATTCTTTTACTGAGCTACCCAGAGTGCACCGCTCCGGAAATCGATGGTACCCTGGGACCATGGACGCACACCACCGAAGTAATGTGCCCTAGTGTGGACGCGTAAAATCGATTTTATAAAACCTGTTTTGTAAAATCGATTTTACTAATATCGATTTAAAGCTGTAGTGTGGACGTAGGCGATGTCTCTCTTATCTGGCTCTGTTTGTGTGCTTCAGTGCTTCATCACCGTATTCTTTACACTCAGTATCTTAGCACTCCGACACCTGAGTTAGGTGCTTCAGTATCTAATTTCATAGAATTTAATGCCAGAAAGTACCTTTAGATCTTGTCTGACATCACAGGGTATTAAATTTCCCACAAATACTCCTATATTGAGCCCAATGAGTTTAGTTGGACTAAAACATATCAGTCCTCAGTAGACTGAACTCTTGTGTGCCATAGGCAGAAAATAGGAGAGACTTAAATCCCAGAAGTGGTAGCAATGCCTAAAGTCTCAGATATGGTAGGAAATTAATTACATGAGATTAGAAGGTGATCAATGTTCCATGCTGTAGAGGAAGTCAGAAACCCACTCCAGGTCCCTGCCAATATCACTTGGGGAGAAATTGCCTGATTTTGGGTCAGAAATTAATCAGTTTGACCCTGATTGTGTGAGCAAGACATATCAGTCAGGCATCTAAGGAACAAGATTCTCTGTACCACCTCAAATTACTGATCTCCCCAATCTGGTGTCACATCCCCCATTTTGGCCAATCTCTGCTTTAGAGAAAGATGGGGAAAAAAGCAGAGCAGAATAAACCAAGCCAGTTGTGCATCAGGAAAAAATTCCTTCCCAACCTCTGCAGACAACTGTCTGAAGCCCTGAAGCATCAGATTTGATGTAGCTGCAAAGGTTATAAACGTATTGAGAGAAGTTCAGGCAATCCTTTTATCCTAGTGGACCATGAAGGAAGGGAATGAATAAAAGGATTCATAAATTTCTCAGACCTCTCAGGGCACTGCCATCTACTGTGTCTTCTGCGTGCTGGCAAACTTTGCTAGCATTCTTTCAGTGCTCCACCAGTATTGATTTATCCTGGGAGCTTTGCCTCCTGCACAATCAAGACAGCTGACTGAAACACTTGGAGAGCAGCATTTGTACTCAGCAGGGTATTGCATATAACAGCCAGCGATGATGATTGCTCTTACTCTCTCCTGCTACACTGCACTCAATGGTGAAACCTTTAAACCTTAAGAACTAGTAGAGTTAAAAGCCAGGAGTGAGAATCTTATAAGACAGCGGTTCTCAAACTTTACTAACCTGAGGACCCCAATTTTGACTTAAAATTTTTCACAGACCCCCAAGCTGGCTTCTTATTTTCCCTCGGGGTGCTCAACCCCTGCTCAGCCCCAGGTCCCATCCCTACTCCACCCCTGCCCTCTTCCCCCACCTCTTTCCACCCCTTTCCCCAAGCGTGCCCAGTCTCTGCTCCTCCCCCTCTCTCCCAGTGTCTACTGCACGCCGCGGAACAGCTGTTCAGCAGCATGCAGGAGGCACTGGGAGGGTGAGGAGGAGTTGATCAGCGGGGCCAGTGGCCCTTGACATGACTTGTGGATCCCCTGGAGTATCCTCAGCAGACTCCAGTTTGAGAACCGCTGCTATAAGACATCTTCTGAAAAGCAGAATTACAGGCAAGTAATTTTACCATTTTCATAAGAATCTGATTGTTGTACCCTCAATATACAATCAACAATAAATAAGGTTCAGTGGAATGTTGTGTAGTCAGTGTTTCTCTTTCCCCGTAGCCTGTGACCCCTTAATTTTATCTTTTTGTTTCAGTATTTCTAATTTTTTTTTTCCTTTTACTGGGATCTCTAAATCCCCACTCTTCCCTCTGAATATGCTTCATTTTGGAGGCAGTCTGTGGTGTCCTTTATCACTGAGACTGAATGTTGTGTGCACTGTTCAGTGTTCCCCTCTCTTCATTTGAAAAAGAGAGATTAAATTTGGTACCATAGTCCAGTATGTTTCTGCTGGACTAGCAGGCCAGCCTGCTGCATATAGAGAATCTCTAGAAGACTTTTATGTCGGTCCTTCTGAATGTAGAACTTCAAATTGCAAGCAACGTCATAGTGAATCTAATGAGTTTTGAAATCCTGATAATTGTTCTTGCTCCTTCTGAATTAAAATATGCACAGGAGGAGGGGAGAGAGCAGAATTCCTGCTCACTCAGAATTCTCTGATAAAAGTTTTATTTTGTTTGCTGGATTCTCCCTCTTTTTCTTACCTTACCTTGTTTCTTTCTATTATTTTTAAATAAGAGAATTCAGTACCACAGACTCAAGTTTATAAGCTAAAAAATTTTCCAAAGTTTTCATAAGTGTATTTCTTCTGCTCTCTTACAGGATCCAGCAACGAGCCAGTTACTCAGCCTGGTACTTCTGATTTTCAGTGGGATTTAAACCGCAGTCAGCCCTATGTTGATGATGAATGGTCTGGGTTAAGTATGTTCTTCTAAAATTCTTGTGATTTAAAATTTTCTTTGCTTTTTTTCAGCCACACAATCTGAACTTTTACATTAATTGGCTTCTGGTTTTATGTTCTGTTGCTTTTGCTTTATATCTTTCATTTCTGTAATATTAAATGTCAATTTAAGGCACAGATATCAGGAGACTTACTTGCAGCTGAAATTCATAGTTTTTAATGATTATCTAAATATAAAATAGTCCTCAAATAGTTATTTTTTTTAAGCTGAAACACTTGGTTACGGAAATGTACCTGTTTCAGATATGGAAAAAAACTGTATCCAGTTTCTTCTGGTTTTTGCTAGAAATAGTTTTGCTTAATCAGTAATTGAATCCCAGAGTGAACTGTACTGTCTTGATATTACGTAGATACTGCTATGGGATCCAATAGAGTGCGTTAATACTCCAGCATGAGTACATAACAAGCTTCTGAGCTCAGTTTATGTATTGGTCATAGCACACTGTATGCTTTACTGAGTATTGGAAGACATTTGAATTCAGCCTGTTTTCTGTGAACCATATAATAATAGTAAAAACACACAATTATTGACTATATAAATGTCCCCCACAGTGAATACCCCTGAAATCATTTTAAGAACTGGTATATAAAGCTCAGTTTCATAATTAGCTCTTGATTTTTTCTTGTAAATTTGAAATATGATCTTGTAGTTCCTCAAGACAGATCAGTCTTTCCAAATGTGAAGGGTGTAAAATAACTGAATATTTAAATCTTAGTCCCTACTATTAATACTATACTTGTAAAGAACACTTAGGGCTTGGCTACACTGGAGAGTTGCAGCGCTGGTGAGGGGGTTACAGCGCTGCAACTCAGGATGTGGCCACACTTGCAAAGCACAGCCAGCGCTGCAACTCCCTGGTTGCAGCGCTGGCTGTACACCTGGTCTGCCTCGGGTGTAGCGATTCCAGTGCTGGTGATGCAGCGCTGGTCAGCAAGTGTGGACACCACCAGCGCTTTTATTGGCCTCTGGGGTATGAGGAGGTATCCCAGAATTCCTGTCCACAAGAAACCAGAAGAATGGCTGAACTCCGATCTCTCCGTAGCTACTTGCTAAAAAAACAAACACAGCTGCTCTGTGCTCCAGCGAGCGAGCCAGCGAAGGCAGGAGAATTGCTTTGGAATGTTCATAGCTGTTTGCTTGAGGAGAGGGGGGGAGGGGTAATGTTGAGCAACTGTTTATGTGGTCTGACGGCTATTTAGGAGTGCATAATTAGCATTTAGTGAATAAGAGACAGGTGGGGGAAAGGTCAAATCTTTTAAAATGATTGAAGGTAGGCACTGTGTATCTTCCAGTCCTTAGAACTTGCAAGGCAGGGAGCTGAGAACAGTGTCAGCTCCAAAAATCCACTCTCTCTGTCTCCCCCACGCTCCCTGTCACATTCCACCCCACCCCCCTTTTTGAAAAGCACGTTGCAGCCACTTGAATGCTGGGATAGCTGCCCACAATGCACCACTCCCAACAGCGCTGCAAATGTGGCCACACTGCAGCGCTGGTAGCTGTCAGTGTGGCCACACTGCAGTGCTGTCCCTACACAGCTGTACGAACACAGCTGTAACTACCAGTGCTGCAGAACTGTAAGTGTAGCCATGGCCTTACTCACTTATCAGAGGGGTAGCCGTGTTAGTCTGGATCTATAAAAGCGGCAAGGAGTTCTGTGGCACCTTATAGACTAACAAACGTATTGGAGCATGAGTTTTCATGGGTAAATGCCCACTTTGTTGGATGCAAGCCATGAAGTGAGTATTCATCCACGAAAGCTCATGCTCCAGTACGTTTGTTAGTCTATAAGGTGCCACAGAACTCTTTGCCACTTACTCTCTTGTTTAAGATATTTTCACACTGTTTATTTCCATGGTGAAATCTAAGCAGATAATTTTCCATATCAATCTAGTGCATATCCATTGGTTGATTAGTCGAGGAAACAGCTATAGTGTTACTGGCTAGTAAGTTTTATCCTGTCAACTATACTACTGTATTATTTATTAAACAATTACTAAATTGCTTGTAGAAAGATAGTATCTTAAAGAGCAGCGAGGAAGTAATATATGAAAATAGTGTAGATTCTGTATGACCAGTTTGACACAACTAGTCCAGCACTCAGTCTTTTTTCATTCGATTTAATAATACAAACTTGTTTTTTTTATAGCTCTTAGAATCATCTTAGGGTCAGTCACTGTCTGAATTCTAAAGGGTATAGTTATCCAAATTCCTGAGCATGTTGAGCCACTGGGAATGTTTATGCTTACATAGTTTAATAATGTCATGGATATCAAGTAACTGAAATACAAATGTGAGAGAAGAAGTGGGAAACATAAGCGTACATATTTGTGTACATTATCCCCTGTTTCAGATTGGATACAAATAAAAGTACTTAGATGCAGAGGTAGCTCCAGATTGGATAGAAAAGAAAGGACAACTTTGGGATCTTGAAGTGAGAAGCCAGTATTTTGCTAAGGATTTTAGATGTTAGGCTATAATTGGACCATATCAGTCTGTCTTACTACCTTGTACACTAACTTCACCCCAAGGTGGGAGGGAATTCAGTTTTGGCAGTATTTTAAATGATTGGAGAAGTCAATGCATGGACGAAAGGGATGCAAATATAAATATTCTGAATTCAGACTATTCATTGTTGGTAAACAAGGTTTTTGTGTCTCCTCTCCTCTTCTTCTCCTCCCCCCCCCCCCCCGTTCTCCCTTTACGTTAATTTCTTTAGTCTGCTCTCATATTTATGGTACATGACATAAGATGTTAACTTTGAAACCAACTTGTCACTCTGTACAAAAGTGTTTCCACCTTTCTTCATAATTCGCTCTAATCAGTATTTCTACTCTATGAAATATGAATTGACTTATTAAATCTGTCACATTCATCAGTGACAACATATTTGCACAGTCCTCATTGAAATAAACAACCTAATGGAAAAACGTAGCAAAGACCTGAAAAACTTGAAGAAAAATACAGTATGCAAGAACTCAGTAAATCAACTTTTAAGTTCAAGATTGAAAGCAAATCAACAGAACGCATTTCTATACCAGTCTCTTTTCAAAGAGTCACCTTGACTGCTCATACCATGGTTTGAAGAACTGGGCTAACTGTTGAAAATGAGAACTAATATCCTTTTTGTACCAATTTATGCAATAAAGTATCTTTCTTCCAGGATCTTAATTTGTCGGTAAATGTGGATGCAGTTTATAAAGAATTCATATTGATAGCAATTTTAGCCAAGAAAATTAATTTTCCAGAAATTTAAATGTTTGTGGACTTTTTAGTATTTTTTGTACTGTTATTGAAGTAACAGTATTGCCCATCTAGAAGAAAATCACTTTAGAAATTTAAAATATTACAATATTTTAAATATTTAAATTGGTTCTATTGGAGGATCTCAAAGTAATTAGGTCTTATTTTCTGGTACTGTATGACTAGCCAGCAATTCAGTTGCTTTATCAATGGTTTCCATGTTAAATGGAAGCTATGTAACTAATTGCAAGTAAATGTATTCTATTTGATGTTCTGTTTTACGTCCTCAAGCCCTTGTCAAGCGTCTTCTACTTATTAATAAAAAATAAAGCTATAACATTAAAAGTAATAATAATGAGTATTTGTACTATCTTAACAGCAAAAGAATTTAGAGTTTATTACAGAATTGACTTTTGAAGTGCTTCTGGTATTTTTCTGAAAACTGGCAATCGTATTGTAGAGTAGGTAGGTTTTCCTGAAACTGTCATTATTTTTTAATCTTTGTAGATGGTCTTTCATCTGCTGATCCTAGCTCTGATTGGAATGCACCAGCAGAAGAGTGGGGGAACTGGGTAGATGAAGAAAAGGCTTCTTCTGTTCCACAGCCTGATGAACCATTATCTGATGTTCAGAAGGTAGATAACCTAACTTATTGCATACGAAATTTCCTACCTTATCCTTTACTACCTTTTTTGGATTATAGTAGTGCATGGTAGCAATAGTAGTGCATGGTAGCAATAAACAGGTAATTTAATTCCCACATTACGTTCACTTTTCATTGAACATGTATAGTGGTGCTGTTATTGTTACAAACATAAAAGCACAACAGTCAAGAAGGAAAACATTTAATGTGTCACTCCTCATTGCCCAAATTAGCATTGGTATGGGACAGCAATTCCTTGAAATGAACATTTTTCTAAGTGCTTGCATTTTGCTCTGCAGCACTTGCATGCAATTGCAGGTGGATGAAACTTTTTCATAGTATCTTTAATATAGCTTATCATAGCACTGGCTCTACCACCAGTAGGTTCTGGAGTAATTTACAAAGGAAGGGATAGAAGTTGAGTGCTCACTGTAGACTAAAAATGTCGAGCTATTGTGCTAGTATTGAGAGGAAAGCTCACAGTGCCTACCATGACTTTTTGGTATTTTGATTATGCAAAGCAAATATGTCATTATCTTCGGCCATTTGCCATTCAAGTTGCTGTTAACAGTGTTGCTGAATAGCATGAAAAGAATGTTTTCTTTTACCAAAATACTCTTAATTTTACCTGGTCATTTGCAGCTTTAAGAATTTAAGTACAAACGATACAAAGGCTTGACATGCATACTATCTTTAGAAGGTCAGCGAAAAGCAGTGAGAAATTATGCTTTCTTTGGACTCAGTCTTGTACTTCTAATACTCAGGCTTCAGATGATGAAAGAGAAAAAGCAGAGCCAACTCTCCAGAGCTGTACTAGTGGCAAATCCAAGAAGAAGAAGAAGAAGAAAAAGAAGCAAGGTGAAGAAGCTAGCTCTCCTGCACAGGTAAAATAAAATAAGATCTCTCAGGGGCAAAATCCTTGATTAATTTTAAAAGATGCACTTGATTTTTTTCAATACTTTTGAATTGTATTCCATTTCTGGCTTGTCAAGAATTAACGTGATTCTTCAAATACTTGACTGGTGCCAGTTATAAATAGCTGCCTGACTCTCTTGGTGAACATAATTCAAAAAATTGAATCATGTTCATCAGATTCATTCAATGTCAAATATTTCATTGTTGTTCAACAGAAAAATCATGAAACATGAGGGAAAATTTGGATGTTCTTCCCAAACCAGTTCAGTTTCGCTTATCCTAAACTATTTATCAGCAGTTGTTGATGGGCCATATGTGATCATAGGCCACCTCATCATGCAGTTCCCTCTATAAAGCTAAGTCTTGAAACAAGTTAGTCTTTTTGCCCGCACTGCTCCCCTTGTAAGGCTATTTCAGAGTTCATCTTCTAATGGTTAGAACATTTGATTTCAAACCTACATTTTTTCCTTTGGATTGAGCAAATTTGAGAATGTATTAATGAGTCCGTGATAGATTGTATTTCAGAATGTTTCAGTGAATTGTTCCACTTTGAATTCATCTTTCTGAAACATGGTACACCAGAATTGCACATAGTACTCCAGATGAGGTAATAGCACTTCCCTGTCCCTAGTGTAAATACTTCTCCTGATGCATCCTAGATTGCATTAGCCTTTTTCTCTGTTGCTTCCAACTGATATGTCCCCAATTTATAGCAAAATCTTTTGTAATTCGTCCCTAAGTGCATGACCTTGCACTTTGCACTATTAAGTTTTGTTTTACTCCATTTGTGTTACTCCAGTTTTCAAGGTCATCCTGGTCTTCCTGTATGATATGCCAGTCTTCTTTCATATTGACAGTACTTCCCTACTTTGTGTCATCTGCAAATTTTATTAGCACGCTCCCACTCTTTGTGCCAAGGTCATTAATGAAAATGTTAAATAAGATTGTCCCAAGACCGATCCCTGAGGAACTCCACTAGTAGTCTCCATCCAGCCTGGTAATTCACCTTTCAGCTTGACCCATGGTAGTATCCCCTCTAACTAGTTTGTTACCACCTTTCTGTTCTCATTAATTGCCATCATTCCAATTTAACTACTGATTTCCCATGTGGAACTGTATAAAATGCTTTACTGAAATCCAGGTAGATTAAATCCACTGCATTTCCTTTGTCTAGAAAATTGGTTACTTTCTCAAAGAAAGAGATCAGGTTGGTTTGGCATGATCTACTTTTTGTAAAACTATGTTGTATTTTATCCCAGTTACCATTTATCTCAGTCTTTACTCTCTCTTTCAAAATTTATTCTAAGACCTTACAAACATCTGTCAGGGATGGTCTAGATAATACTTAGTCCTGCCATGAGTGCAGGGGACTGGACTAGATGACCTCTCGAGGTCCCTTGCTATGATTCTATGATACAGTTGAGGTCAAACTAATGGGCCTGTCGTTTCCCAGATCATTTTTGTTCCTTTCTTAAATATAGGTGCAATATGAGCGAGCTGGAAGTTCTTTTGGCAGACTCTTATACCATATACCCTAATGATATGGTGGTGATGTGACTTTATCTAAACTCTTACCTAAGATTATGGTTTAGCTTGATTTTTGTATGAAATTCTAAGTCTCCAGGAATCATAACTTCCTAGGAGAAGCTACACTCGATCTCAGCAAGCTAGGTCTGGACAAGATGATAGTTACTACCTGGGCAGGAGTAAGAGTTCCTTAGGTCACCTCAGCAGTTTATAGTATTTGCAAAGAGAGCACAAGTTTCACCTCTATCTAGTGCTACTAGTGTTCCCAGACAGGGTGAGCTCATTCTACTGGGAGAGTAACTACTTCAGCTGCTTGTGCTCAAATGTGTATTAAATACAGGGCTGCTTTTCACAGTTCAGTTTAGACTTTTGACAAATCATTACTGTCTCAAATCTGGAGTCATACTGGATGTTTTTTGGAGGAAAGCATTCCTTCTGTGGGGTTTTTTGTTTTGTTTTGTTTTTGTGTTTTTTTTTAATTGGTCTCACTCCTTGGGACTGTTACTACCTGCCAGCGACTTACAGTGAGACTCTGCAGAGGCAGTTTCGTAAAGAGAGATTTAACCAGTAACTGAGATTTGTAACTAATGCCTTTGGAGAGAGGGAGAAGCACTGTAGATTTACAGTGTCTTACTTGTGGTAAAGAAGAACTGAGGGTTCTAAAGGAGCAGAGCTTCTAAAATCACAGCTTGGAATGCTCAAATTCCACACTCAGTGTTTGAGTTTGTGTCTCTCTTCTGTATAATGGCCTGTGGCTTGAAAGAAACAACTCCTCCAACAGGGATCTGCAGAGGCAATATATTCTGAATTCCAGGTACTATAGTTACATGTAACCTACCCGTCAATTATCCTGTCAAATTGATTCTGTCCAAAGAATCAAGTGCTAACTACACGCTAGTATTTCTAATTTCATTTAATTTTGCATCTCCAGATATGTTTCATAAAGTTCTTGTTTAATACTTTTAGTTCTGATTCTCAGTTTAAGAAAACTACCTTTTTTGGATTAGTATATCAGCATAAATGTACAAAAAGTGAGAATAACTTCTTACCATCCACAGAGCTTATAAACAGTATTAAAAAACCTAAATTGCTTAAATATCTTGCTTGATGGGTGCATATAGAACTGTCAATATGAGAGCCTGTTATAAGGTTGGATTGCTATTACACTAGGATGAACTAGTTTACAGTTTAAATCCAGAACACTAAAGTAGGTCTGACAGCGATTTTCTGATCTGAAAAGTGATTGTGTACAGATGAGAACCTCTTATTCAGTGGATATACTTCCAGTGTGGTCAGTCATATCTGCTGATTTGAGTGACCAAAAAGAAGTACTTTTTAGTTAACAGACGTCAAAGGCAGTTTAAAAAAAAAAAAAAAGCTGAATTCTATTCCTCCTCGTTCACCAACAGAATTGCTACAGTCTGATTGGTTCCATCTGTGCAAGCCGAAGGGAGTGTATGGAGAAGGGATGGTCCAGTGTTTAGGGCATAGCATTGGTCTTGGGACATTTGGGTTCAATTTCCTGCTCTGTCACAGACTTCGTGTGACCTTGGGCAAATCACTAGGCCTCTGTGCCTCAGTTTCCCCCATTTGTAAAATGGGGATAAAAGTATTTTCTTAATTTACATAGGTGATGTGAGGATAAATACATAAAGATTATGAGGTGATCAGATATCGTGGTGGTTGGGGCTATATAAACACCTAAAATAAAATAAAAATATTTCTCTGTAGACCTAATTTGAAGACAGTAGAATTGCATATACATCACTGAGGGCGTAGCTTTTTTTGCATAACCTTCATTAATAGTTTTGATGTATGAAATAAGCTGAGTTCAGGTTTAGTCTGCAGGGCTCATGGTTAGAAATGACTTTTGACTTGTAAACTGAGCATGGAATTAACAAATATCAAACCCCAAATGACAATTTTACACAATCAGTTTTCAGAACAGAACTTCACTTTAAATTTCACACACACTTCCATTTTACATATTCTCACACACTTTGTACATACATTTGAAGTGCTTCATAATTTAAAACACTTAATTATTTTGTTTGTGATAAGTAATTGACTTGTATAGGTTATTGCCTACAGGACATGACTGATTTATCTTGCCTCAATAGATATTTTTGTGTTACATTCTAAAAACTATTTGTAAAAATCCTGGCCTGTACTGCATGTCCAGTTGTATTAATCTAATACTTTCTTTACATGTTTACTTCTCTTAATGTCATTCATGCAACCTAGTTGAGTTAGTATCACAGCGGAACTAAGACTTAACAGAAAAAGGATAAATGGAATTCTTCTGCAGGTAATGGCTCATTCCCTTCTTTTTTTCTGTAGGATGCTGAAGACCTGGATAGAGAGGTTGGAGAGGAATTCCAGGAGGATACTGCAAAAGCTCAACCACAACAGGAAATAGCTTTTTCTTTGAAGACCAGAAGCACTAGTGAACCAGCTGAGGTATGAAATTTAAAAAATGTTATAGTTCCTATTTTGAAATACTCAAGATGAAAAACTGCATTGAAACATTTTATTGACTTGTCTACGTCCTTAACATTACCATCACTTCAGGCTATGTGCTTTCAAATACGAAATAGGCTTGGAACGTTCATTAGGTGCACTTCTGCCTCCTTAATTTAAAGGGCACATCTGCTGACTCAGTAGACTTTTTCCCGGTGTTTATTGTTCAAGAAAGCAAGTATGATTGTATTAACTGGGGGGTTACAAAGTAATAAATCAGACCTGATATAAGAATGGGAGTGAAACTTGGATTATATTGTTTTCTGGCATCCACATTAAGAGAATTGTTAAATTTCAGTTACAAAATCTTTATTCTGGCTCTCTCGGTGAGCTGTGTTGGCCCTTCAGATTCCAGTGTTGGTAGATAGAAAAAACATCTTTAGAATTGTAAACCAAGTAGATTTGCTATGGGGAAGTAACTGAAAAAAATAAGATTCATTTTTGAAATCTGTACTTTCAGGGAATTTAATCTTGTATCTATTACATAATCAATCTTAAAATGCACTCCTATCTCAAGAATTGAAAAATCGGAGGAAATTTGCATGTGGAAGTTGCATGTAACAAGTGTGAAAAGAACTTTGTGTCATCTAAGTCTGTAAATGCACTGGCAGCGAGTTTCATCTCTTTGAAACAGTAAGAGATCTTTTGGTTGTGGGGGAAGAGAGGAGAAAGGAGGCAGACTGCCCCCCTCCCCCCTGCTTCTTTCTCCAGGCAGCAGGATCTTTAGATATTGTCACTGAATGATACACTCATCCTCCAGCACAGGATCTCTGCTTCTGGTAGTAGGCTGGAATCATGTTCAGTGTAGATGGCATTTATATATAAACTGAAAACATAAGAGACACTTTACAAAATTGTGTTACACATAAATGAAATATTGTTTAAAAGTTAAGTAGGCCACTACAACTATGTAGTACTGTTGGTTTTGTCAATTTCTGTTAGTAAAAGATTCTTGTAGTTACGTAATGGCTAAAACTATAAAAGTCACTGAGACTGCTGTTTGGGTGGTACAATTTCTTCTGATGGGTATATGATGTTTAACATAGGTTTCCACTATGGCATGTAAAATTAGAAATTTTTTTAAAAACATTCCTCTGACAAATACAAAACATCATTGATTTTCCAAAGACGACAAGGTCTAAATTTCAAATAGTTATTTATTAGAATAACTTTGTAGCAAAGATCACAGATCGCCCAAAGGAAACAGATATAGTAAGATTTTTATAAAGAATCTGATTTTTTTTCATGATTTATATTTTATGTGAAAATAAAATTCTGAAAATTATATTCGGGCACTAGAGCTACCTAAAATATCATCCTTTTAGTCATCCAGCCTCCCACCTGAAGTGCAGCACCCCATTCAGAATCTTCCATTTGACGGCCAGGGCCTGTTCGCTGAGCAAACTGACTCTCGTCTGCATACCCTGAAAAACACAAGGAACACCATAAAATCCTTGGACACGCATACCCTGGCAACTCAAAGAAAGCCATTTAAGCCTCAGCCCCCTCAACACCGCCCCTTCCCGCCTAGACCTAGGCAGGACTTCTCCCATAGGAGAAGTAGTTACCCACATCGTAGACCATCATGCCCTCCTTTGGAACAGAGCCAGGGCCAATCCAAGCCCCCCTCCCGCCCCCCCGGGTCCTAAGCGCCCATTTTGAAGGTGCGCTCGAGGACAGACTACCAGTGCAAAACCCGGCCAGCTATCCCTTCCTGAAACGTCTATCCCATTTCTACCATGCTGGGTCCCTTATTACATCGGACCGTTGGGTCCTTCACATGATAGAGGCGGGATATTCTATCCACTTCTGATCTATTTCCCCCCCCCCACCCCCCGCCTTCCCTGTCCCTCTTCAGGGACCTTTCTCATGAGCAACTTCTGTACCTCCTGAATGAGGTACTCCTCGCCCTAGGAGCAGTGGAGGAAGTGCCTCAAGAGCTCAGGGGCAAGGGTTTCTACTTGCGCTACTTCCTCGTTCCCAAGGCAAAAGGAGTCTTAAGGCCCATACTGGACCTCAGGGAGCTCAACAAGCACATTGTCAACCTGAAGTTCCGCATGGTCTCCTTGGCCACGATCATCCCCTCTCTGGACCCAGGAGACTGGTATGCCACCCTCGATATGAAAGACGCCTACTTTCACATCTCAGTTGCCCCATCCCACAGACATTTTCTCTGGTTCGTGGTGCATGAGACTACCAGTTCACAGCCCCTTGCATCTTTACCACATGCATGGCTGTCATGGCAGCTTTTCTTCACCATCATCACAATCACGTGTTCCCGTACCTCAATGACTGGCTTATTCAGGGTTGATCTCACCAGCAAGTTCAGTGTCAGGTGCAGTCGGTCATGGACACATTCGACCGCTTGGGCATCATGCTGAATGCCAGCAAATCCATACTCTCACCAACCCAGATGAGAGTTTATCGGAGCAGTCTTAGACGCGAGCCAAGCTCAGGCTTTTCTCCCAGAGGCCCGGCATCTAGCTCTAACAAACATAATCATCAACCTCTGCAGGTTCCCCACCACCATGGTGAGGCAGTGTCTCAAGCTGCTGGGTCACATGGCATCTTGCACCTATGTAGTGCAACATGCCAGACTGTCTCAGACCCCTACAGACGTGGTTTGCGTCTGTATATCGACCGGGCCACAACAACCTAGATATGGTGCTTATAGTCCTGAGCCCCACACTTGACTCCCTGCGCTGGTGGCTGAACTCTCAAATGGTAGGTACTGGGGTCCCGTTTCATCCTCCTCAACCCACCCTGACTCCGGTCACAGATGCATCCACGCTAGGATGGGGGGACTCACCTCAAAGACCTGACAACGCTGGGTCTGTGGCAGGAAAACGGGCTAACTCTCCAGATCAGTATCAAGGAACTCAGGGTGATCCTTCTTGCATGCCAAGCGTTCCTTCCCCACCTATGAGACCATTGTGTGGAAGTTCTGACAGACAACACCACGACCATGTTTTATCTGAACAAACCAGGCAGAGCCTGATCATTGCCGCTCTGCCACAAAGCCCTTCTTCTGTGGGAGTTTTGATGAGCCCATTCCATCACTTTTCAAGCTTCGTACCTGCTGGGTGTTCAAAACGTGCTGGTGGACAGCTTGAGCGAACGCTTCCTCACGCGCGAATGGTCGATTCGCCCGGAAGTCATCTGCTCGATCTTCCGCACCTGGGGGTTTCCCCGAATCGACCTGTTCGCTTTGTGGACCAATAGGAAATGCCCAGCCTTCTGCTCCTTCAGCGATCACAGTCCGGGCTCGATCAGGGATGCTTTCCTGATCTTGTGGTCGGGCCAGCTTCTCTACGCCTTTCTGCCATTTCTGTTGATACCCAAAGTACATCTCAAGGTCCGCAGGGACAAGACGGATGTCTTACTGGTGGCCCCTGCCTGGGGCCTGCCAGTGCTGGTATCCCACCCTGGTGGATCTATCGATATGGGCACCCCAACATCATCCTCTCAGTCCCGACCTGATTTCGCAGAACCAAGGTTGTCTCCTACACCCGGACCTTCAGTCGCTCCATCTTATGGCCTGGAGGATCTGTGGTTAAACCAGGCTGAGCGCGCTTGCTCGGACTTAGTATGATGCATACTCCTGGAAAGCCATAAACCCTTTACCAGACTCACAAAGCTAAATGGAAAAGGTTTTCCACATGGTGTGCCCAGCGGCAGGTATCGCTGCTCCAAGCTCCAATACTCTGCATCCTGGACTACTTGATGCACTTGAAAGACCAACATCTAGCTTTCAGTTCCCTTAAGGTTCACCTCACGGCCATTTCAGTATTCCATCCAGGAGCGGCAGGACGCTCAGTGTTTGCACACCCAGTCGTGTGGCGCTTCCTGAAAGGTTTGGAAAAGATCCATCCCCCGATGAAACCTCCTGTGCCAGCCTGGGACCTGAACGTGGTTCTCTCCTGTCTGATGGGGTCTCCTTTCAAGCCACAGGCTTCCTGTTCACTCCTCTACCTTTCCTGGAAGGCCGCCTTTCAGGTGGCCATTACTTTGGCATGCTGGGTTTCCAAGCTATGAGCTCTCACATGTGAATCACTTTATACTATCTTCCACAAAGATAAAGTTCAGCTAAGGCCTCGCCCAGCCTTCGTGCCGAAAGTGGTATCTCATTTCCATGTAAGCCAGGACATTTTCCTGCCAGTTTTCTACCCGAAACTGCATGCCAACCTTCGGGAGCAGTGTTTTCATTCACTGGACATTAGAAGAGCTCTTGCCTTCTATATAGACCGCACAAGGTCATTCCATAAGACGACCCAGCTGTTCGTCACCATTGCGGAATGGATGAAGGGCACTCTGGTCTCTGCCCAGCGAATATCTTCATGGATTACCGCATGTATCTGTATCTGCTACAGTCTGGCAAAAGTCCCTCCGCCTGCTGTTACGGCTCACCCTACAAGGACTCAGGCATCGTCTATGGCCTTTCTGGCAAATGTGCCCCTTCAGGACATCTGCAGGGCTACCACATGGGCCTCAGTGCATACCTTCACGTCACACTACGCCATAGTCCAGCAATTACGTGATGACGCTGCCTTTGATAGGGCTATTCTTCAGTCTGCATTACCTTGACTCCGACCCCTCCTCCAAGGTAAGGCTTGGGAGTCACCTAAGGGATTGATATGAGAGAGCACTCGAAGAAGAAAAAACAGTTACTCTCCTCTTTGTAACTGTTGTTCTTCGAGATGTGTTGCTCATATCTATTCCATTTCCCCTACACACACCTTCCCCTCTGTCAGTGTAGCCGGCAAGAAGGAATTGAAGGGGGGTCAAGCCGGCAGGGCCTTATATAGAGCGCCATATCGGCGCCACTCCAGCAGACTCCACAGCTGGCCCAACGGGTAGCTGCTAGGGAAAAGTTTTCCGACTTCCGTGCACCAGGCGTGTGCACACACCTAACTGGAATAGATATGAGCAACACATCTCAAAGAACAACAGTTACAAAGAGGTGAGTAACTGTTTTATCAGTGTGGCTGACTATCTGTAACGGACAGCAATGTCCTTGCTGAATGATACTGTTGTCCAAGTAATAACGAGGTTGCTTTTTCAATTGAGAATAGATGAGTCTGCTGTAGACTTGCCCTGCTTATCCTTGGTTGGAGGGTACTGAAGGTAATCTTGTACTCTTATTCATCTTCACCTAGGGGTGGGGAAGGCATACAGAAGAATGGATTGCAGTATCAGTATGCTGATGCTACATAATTATATCCCATTTTATTAACTCATTCTTGACTGTCATCCAGTGAACAGACTTTCTAAGTAACTCTTATTATGATGAGAAAACAGGTTAAAACTACCCAAAAGAAGACTGAGGGTAACGATTATTGTTTTAATCAGTTTGACAGATGTGCCTGTCTTTTCTGGAGACCACGGAGGGTGTTGGCAAAATAGGTCAGAGAATAGACAACTTTCTTGCTTTCTGAGCCTGGACATAATGTTGTAGTTATTACCATCTGACAAGTCCCTGTCTGCAAGGCTGACCTGCCTCCACCATCCATAACTTTGTGAAATCTAGACTAGATTACTAGGTGCTCCATAGTTTGGCTTCCTTTGAAATTGATTTATAACAAGCTGCAAAATTAGCCTCTTAGGATACATCTACACAGCAAAAAAGACCCAGGGCAGTGAGTCTGAATCTGGGTCAACAGACTCGGGCTTTTGCTGCAGGGCTAAAAATAGCAGTTTAGACATTAAGGATTGAGCTGGAGATGGCTCCAAGACTCTCCTCACTCACTGAATTTCAGAGCCCAGGCTGCACCTAAAGTGTCTACATTGCTAGTTTTAGCCCAGCAGCACAAGCCAAAGTCTATTGACTTTGGATCTGCTGCAGGTGTGTTTTGCTATGTAGATGTACCCTTACATGCTACTCACGATAGCAAATGAAATTGAGTCAGTCGTGCTCATCCTTTGGGACCTGCTCTAACTCATGGCATTCTACCGGATTCAATTGGATATCCTTGTATATAAAGACTTCCATAACTGAGAAATTATTCTTAGCTATGTGGGTATTTCTTGTAAAAGTTTTTATTGTAAGGTTCCCATAAAGTTTTTTATTATAAGGTGCTCAGATGTCATGACTGGGTACAATACAAATCAGTAGATATAAAATCTAAGCCCTTTGTACTTGAGTAGTACATAGGGTTTATGATCTTGCCTGTCCATTACAATCAGTTTTTTGTCCCTAGACTCAGTCATCGTGGGGCTGAAGGCAGACCTTTTCTCAGTACTCTGACACTTGCCTTGGTAGCGTCAAGTCCAAGCTGCTTTATCCTATCTGTAACCACTTTTTATAGAGACCCTACATTGTCTTTTCATCTGTTACCCATTCTCTCCCTTACTCCTGTGGATTTAAGTCCTTTTTAGTCAAGTAGTTTACCCTGAAAGTTGGAGTTTTTTCTTGTGCCATATTCCTTTTTGTTCTGGCTGGTGTTTGGGGTGGCTACCTTTCTGATTTTTGTGTTTTGGCTTGTATTTTATTGTGCTTGAATCCAGATAAGTGCCATACAAATAGGTTACATAAAATGGTTTTACTTAAAATACAAGTGCTGCCTGCAATACTTGAACGTGTGTATCTCCAAAAAAGCATGCAGTAATTGAATTTGCTTTTTTGAAATACTATAAATGTAGCTAATGGGATAATGCTATAAAGTATCTTTCCATTAGGCCATTATACAGTGGTCACCATTAAAATCTTACAAATTTTGCAAGTATGTAATGTTTTTGTAGTACTACTAGTAGTATGACTGTACAGACATGGTATTGTGAATACTTAAGCAACATTAACTAGACACTTTCTGATTACTGTAGAATGTGTGATCTTATGAACCTTGTAGTAATTGAAGTTGTATAGTCCTGCTTAAATGATCAATTGTATTACTATGAAATAAAAAGTGTGTAATATTTCACAGTGCACTACGCAGCTGTAATAAATACATTCCTGTAAACTAGATCAAATTCTTTCTATCCTTTGGGTTATTTTTCCTTTCTCCTCACTCCAGTTACTTTGACTAGAGGAATGAAATGGCCTAGTAGTCCTGTAAACATTTATTCAAACTAATTCAGTTTTTTCACTAGAGGGCAGCCATGATCTTATGACTGTTGGTAAAATTTGACAAGACATGGATCGTAGTGTAGACTTGTTTTCAGTATTATCCTTTCAGAATACCTGTAAGTATTCAGCCAGAAATGCTAGTGCTTAAACAATTCGTAATGTTATATACTCTATACTTTACCAAATTAATCCAAAAAATGTTTTTCAAAATAGCCTGAGGAGACTCCTCCACTTGCTGTTTCTACTGAGCCATCTGTAATTGTATCAGAGTGTGATTCTGACAAGATCTCTTCCCAAGTGCCACAGATGCTACAAGAGACAGATGTTTCCAGTCCTAATATTAAACAAAACAGTGTGCCTCCTCCACAAAGTAAGTAACACTCAGTATGAAGGTCAAGTCATGCTGACTCTTTTTCAGTTAAATTTACATGCTTAGTAACTGGGAGTACTATTTAACCATCTGCTGGGTGCGGGGAGGAGAGAAGGAAGACCTGTATTTGGCAAATGCAGTAGCTTTTTGCTGTATGGAAACCTGGATTCAAATCTTTTTTTGTTTCACAAATGAAACTGGTGCCTAGTGTTTGAGTCCCTACTGGACGTTTGTATCAGGCTGTGGAATATGAACAATTCAGCATACTTGGTAAATTCTGCTTACTAAAGTCTCAACTGGAGATTCATGTTATGACTAAGATGCTTTGGCAGACTTATATGAAAAGCTTGTACAACACCGACCTGTCTTGTTACTAACTGTAAGAAGTCCTATTAGTCTTGATTATCTTTTCTATTTTGGAATTTGTAAGGGCCAATCACTGTAGTATTTAAGGACCAGCCTTGTTGAAAAACATTAACAGTTGAATTGTTTTTTCTTTGGATTGAGCATATTTGAGTATTAATGCATCAGTGGTAGATTGTAGTTCAGAATGTTTCAGTGAATTGTATTAGTCATGAAAGAGCAAGTGATAACATGGGAGTAGCTGGGTACTGGGTAGGTGGATGTGGTATATGGCTTTCTGCCATACGCACCTCAGCCTAAGCTATTGGTGGTGGTATGGTTTTTGTTTGCATTGTGCTAATTAATACCTAGTGGCTCCAAACCAGAGATCAGGAACCCGTACTCATGTGTATCAAAAAGATGGTGCCTACCTCAAAGAGCTTGCAATGTAAGTACATGAGGGGAGCCAACAGATGGATACAACAAATGCGGAGAGGGGAGAGTACAAGGTGACAGTGAGATTGATTTGTGTATTTAAAGTGTCTAGAAAAGAACAGGCTAGTAGACTAGACTGCTGTCACTTGAGTACTAATAATTTAGAGAATCCTAACTTCTTAGCTACGAAAGGGCTGAAAAGCTTACTGTTGTGTAATAATTTGAAAGATTCCTAAATATTTTAAAGTACAAAACCAGAGCCCATCATGTGAGAGGAATTTAAGCAATAGACTATTTTAAATGTAGGTTGTCATCTTTTGCATGGCTGATCAAATTGTACTTGCCATGTAGGGGGGAGAGGGGGGAGTAGAACTTTGCAAAAAAAAACCCTGTTTAAACAGTACATGCTATATTTCTGCATAACTTCATCTTATATTAATGTGAAATGTACTGAATTAATATTTTTGAAGTGAATTGTGCATAAATGTCCTGAACCTTTACATGTGTTTCATTTTGGTTTTTGTTACAACTTTTTTTTAGCCAAGTCTGAAGATAGCTGGGAGTCCCCAAAACAAGTTAAAAAGAAGAAAAAAGCAAGAAGGGAAACGTGAATTGCCTGAGATGGATGTACTTTGGTGAAACGCTGTCATGAAGATTATGCTGTTTATGCAATAATTTGTGAACATGTACAGAATTTTATATATTTCAACTGATTTTTAAAACAGAACTGCTGTGAACACAACCATCTTTAAAAAGGAATCAAAGGAAATTGTGATAGAGCAGCAGAAAGTGCTACAGTGCTGGAAGATGCTTTGAAGAGTCGTTTGTTTTTTTTTCCACTGTAAGGGAAAGATCTTAAAATTAAAAAAAATCCCTGGTTTTACAACACAGTACCCTGTTTACAACAGATTATGCCCTATCTCATCTGCAGCTGGGAATAAAGTCTTGGTTGTTTTTTTAAGAAAGGGTTGTCTGTAAAATAGTTGTCTATAAAATAGGTGGTGTTTCTTGCATCTCTTTTGAGTGATGCATAAGAAACTGAGATGTCTACCATTTGATTTTGCTTCATGCCTAAATAAGTGCTTTGATTAAATACATAATCTGCCATATTTTTACAATATGCTGGTTAGCCAAGCATGCTAGCCATTAAAGGAATCACAAGTGCAAATAAAATCATTAAATAAAAATCCATTTGTACAGTTCAACCTTCATGGTTTATTATAAAAAGTTAAAGAAAATAAAAATTGGTGGGCTAAAAGGCTGAGAATGTGATTGCTGAAACTTGAGTATGGTTCATGAAGTTATTTTTGATAGCCTCTATTGCATTACTTGAATTGTTCAAAGTAACAGTATATTTTAATTAAGAATGTGGCAATGTGCATAAAATCAGTTCTATTGTTTTCTACTTGATCCTTTATTTTTTTTTCAGTTGGTGAGTTCAGACTCTCATTTAAAATCATCCCTGATCATTTTTAAACTCTTAAAATAAAATTCATATTTCCCTTTCCCCTTATCATTTACCTTTCCCTTTGTTTTTTTTCAAGCAAGATCAGCTGTTTTCATTCACTAACTGTACAGGACTTTAAGGATTTGGTGGAGAATGAAAGAATGGCTTCAGACAGCTTTAATTGACATTGTCAAGACCACCAGTTATCAGGAATACATTTTTTTTTTTTTACTGCCTTAACCTGTAGTATGTAGAATATGCATCTAGACTTCTTGAAGAGGATTAGTGTTTTTATAAGAAATTCCATGCAAGTGTAGCAGTTGTAAAATAAAGAATATTTCCCACTTGAAACTGTTGATTAAAGTGGTGTTTGAGAATTGTCATTATGTTCAGGCACTGTGTAATTGCATCGTATGAAACTGGCAGGTTTCTTTGTATCTCTAAATGTACACTGTAAATAGCCTTTCCAAACTTGTTTCATAAGGACCATAATTAACATCACTTACTGAATTCTGGTAAAGAGCCATGATTTATTTCATGTGATTGACTTTGGTTTTTGTGTGGCAAAGAAATGAAGCTGTAACCAATGGTACTGATCAGCCATCCACTATTATCTTATACAGGACTGCAGTTTGATAGTATTTACCTGCAAGACAAGAATAGTTAAAGAAACAAGCTGATTTTAATTGTACTGAAGACATGCCTTACTAATTGACAGCTTTCCTAATAAATGAATACTAACTTATACTGGTATCAATACCTATGTCAAGAACATGGCAAATGTGTTTATATATTCAAAAGTTTTGTTTAATTCAATGACATTTCTAAGTTGATTTGTTTAAAATAAATTGAGCAAATTGATAATATTGTTTTATTTACTGGAAGGGAGTAATGCTTAAGCCTTGATGCCTATCCAGGATTCCATGTAAACTGAACTGAAATACAGTTTTCCACAGGGATTTTTAAAAAGAGAATGTTAAAAATGAAATCATGTAAAGTGCTATTGCTTGTAAATAACGTTTCCATTTTGCTTGCGTTTTTTTGTAAGTGTGACAAATACTTTACCTGTTTTAAATTTAGGTTTATAGTGAATGTCCAGAATTGTTCTTGCATGGTTCCCAGTCTCTACACTTGGCTAGAAATGGCATTCTGAGGAGGAGTTTGAGGACCTTAAGTAATGATGTTTCCCAAAAAAGCTTTAAAAATTGGATGACTTAAGTGTTATATTTTTTCGTCTCTCTTGACAGAGGGAGTTGTCTGCTTAGGGTTGCCAAATAAGTCCTTGAATCACTTGACATCTTAATACTAGTTGCAAATAATGCAGACTTGCTGCTAAACGAACTTCTGTTCCTAATTTACGCACATTAATTTTCAGCTGCCCAGTCTTCCCTTCAGAATGCTGTCCACTTAGCAGCATTCCCAGTCATTTTTTCACTAGGAAGTATATGGATTGATTGTCTTGGAAAATTGGACACTAATCTTATTTGACAAAAATGGCCCCAAAGGAAGATGAAACTTGTCTATGAATGTTGTTTTAAAAATATCTACGTATTGCTTTTCTTTTACCCAAGTAACAGGTAGTCTTAATAATAAACTGTACACCTGGAGCAGAGAGAGAAAACAATACAGTTTAAAGAAATTAAGATGCTCATTTTGCTGAATGTGTGGAATGTTTTCATGATTGAATCTAACGTATTGTTCTTTGTAATATTTCCCAAATGCTTTATATACACAACTTTACAGAAATTGTGGTTGTGATGTATAAGTGGATAGTTGTTGCATGGTTTAATTTCTTTTGTTTTTCTTTTGGGAAAATGTACAGAATTCCTAGTGCTTTGTTACAAAGCTAGCAACCTGCAAGTTGGTTCAAGGTGGATGAAAACTGTATTTCTGATATCTCCTTTCATAAACTTAAAGGAAAACTTACAGTAGAAAAACCTTATGAAAATATTTACTGAAGAATGTAGACATTAAAAATGAATTTTCAAAACCGTTTATAGAAATGCCACTAGTATCACTATTTCTCTCTCAGAATTTTCTCATTGGAAGCTGCCATTTTACCAGTAGTTCCCATCTGGAAGCCTGATCTGAGGAATAGGTCTTGAGTGAATGTGTGACTAAAGTAGACTTTCAAAGTTCGTAAACTGCATTATGGCTAATGTAAATGGTAAGTAATTAAATTTACTCAGAAGGTTCTCAGTTCAATAAGGTAATGTAAAACATCTTTGGAATTCTTGTAGTCATGTATTCAAGTTTCTTTTATATTCCACATCCTAATCTGCATACTACTGTCAAGAGGGCAGATCTTTATTTGTTTTTTAAATTTTTCTCTTCAGCCAAATATACCAGTCTAGACTCTAGAGAGTGGACAGTAGGATGAAGATAGGAAAACAAAACTTTGATGTTAGCCCAACAGTTCATACCAGCTGAGTTCCCATCTTCATGCAGGTGAATAATTTGCACCTCCATTTGGGCTGTGGAGTTCTGATTATCAGGTTTTTAGCTGTGGATTTAGTCAATATTAGTTAAGGGTTCACTTGTGAGAGTCCCTTGAACTTTCTGTACAGTCATTCACCTATTTTTCTTGCTTCCGTTCAGAGGCACTGATTACTGTCCAAGTGGATAGAGTGAGTTCCCAATTCTTTTAGGGGCCTGGAGCCAAGGGAACCAGCTGAAGGAACCTTGGGAAAATGAGGACAGACAGCATGTGGCTCCCCAGGTGTTACTAGATCCTCTCTCTGGTAGTGTTGTGTTAAGTCCAGCAGTTCTTCTGACTTTTCTGTCCTGTTGTGAACACGCTCATGAGGTGGAAAAAATAAATCCTTTTTCAGGGACAGCATTCTGAATATTATTCTAGACTATTTTGTACGGCAAGTTGCTTTGAATATTGATTTGCATAAGCACAGAACTCCAAAACCCAACAGTCTGCTAGTTACTTTAAACCTGCTCGTGTTCAATCATAGCTATACTTGCTGGCACTGGAACTCATTTTAACGAAGATAGCCTAGCCATACAAAGGGTCTCCCTCTCAACTTACGTACCTGTTGACAACTTCATTTTTTAAATACTTCCCTATTGTACTAAGCTTATTTGTCTGGTGAATTGAAGTAATGTTGGTTCTCCAGTGGAACCCAGGATATGTTCAGTGTTTCAGGCTAAACTTCTAGTACAACAATGGCCAGTGTTCTGAAATTCTAAAACAAAACAAAGCAGTTTCAGCTAACTTGTGTTTTTGCTACTCATGGCTCAATGTTGGATCAAAATTCTGGCAGTCTCAGATGAGGATTTGTGCAGCTCAAGCAATTGTAGCAAGTAGTCTCTTAACATAAATTTTACTCAGTATGTCACTTTCAGCACATGCTGGGGGAGAAGGTACAGTTCAGTAAGGACTCAACCACTCACAATGAACTCTTAAGGGGAGCTGGGACCAAAAGGAACTCCAGGTGTTTGCCCAGGCATGGACTCCCTTATCTGACTTTTTGGTGCTGAATCTTTCACATAGCTACTCCATGAAATTTCCCTTGGTGTAATTGTATTTGTTCCTTCCCATTTCAAAGTTCTAATCTTGCAAGTTGCTGTGTTACTTGGCCACCATGATTCCTATATGTTTGTCTGACTGGGGAGGT
Organism: Gopherus flavomarginatus; assembly: GCF_025201925.1. NCBI lineage: Eukaryota > Metazoa > Chordata > Testudines > Testudinidae > Gopherus > Gopherus flavomarginatus. The sequence goes on from NC_066618.1 coordinate 259,573,649, forward strand.
GTCAATCCTGTTAAGGTGCCAATAGATACTTGCACAGGAGCAGACCACTGTTCAGGACAGTGGATTTGGGGGTCACTGTGGCACTTTAAACTGAAAAAGTTGTTAGTGGGCTATCAAATGGTGTTTAGGTTTCTATCCAAAGGATAGCACTTATATGACCATCCATATCTAGACAGCTAATACAAGCAAAATCATTTGCAAGGATCACCCAAATTGTCAATGCAGTTTGGTCCTTCCCGGAAGCTCATGCTGGGTTATAAAGGTGGCCAGAAGTGAACCATCCCACCTCGTGCTGCTGTAACTTGGAACTGGGCTACATTCTTGAGCACCCATCACCAGTCTTGTGATGAAGTGTCTATCATTTTGCTATAATTACAGAGCTATTGAACACAAGGGTCAGGAGAGTCTGAGCCTCAGCCAGAGTGACTTAAAGTGGGAACTGTCACGTGGTGAGCGTCCTTGATAATGATGGGAAATGTAGGTGGTTGTCCGTGCCTTCACCCATGTGACTTCAAACAGGCATACACCATTTTCATCTGACAAATAGAGAAGGTCCTCCAGAAAACAACCACATCAACGGATAAAGATTGCTCTGATCGTTCCAAAGTGGTCCCGGAGACATCTCTATCTGGTCCTCATAAACCTAATGCTCAGTTTATGCCATCCATCTTCCTCAGGCATGATCTGTTTTCCTGTGGCCAGTGCTATATCCCCTACAGCTTTGGGGGAGAGAGTGTTTTTTGGGAGTAGGGAATGTGCACTGTGCTACACGTGGTAAGTTTTCTACTTGTGCTGATGTGCTTTCAGGTGTTTTGGTTTGTGTTACTGCACAAAGAGAGTCTTGTATTTGTTTAATCTTGACGTTCCTAACTTAACCTCTGAAATAAGCAATAAGTTTGCTAGTTGCCTGTAGGTTCAAGCTGTGGCTATGTGATCGGTAAAAAGATCACTCTGGCTGAGTATCACTGAAGAATTATCCCAGTTTCTTAACAAAGTTGACAAGCTCAAACCAGACTTATAACTCCTTGCAGGCCTTACCTTATCCTGAATGCTTTCATGACTTCTCCTTTTCAGTCCTTATGCTTGATACTGGAAAGATTTCTGATCTTAAAGTGATCTTTTAGTGGCCATCTCCTCAACCATGTGAGTTGAACAGTTAGAATGTCTACCGTGCTGCTGGGAATCAGCCTCCCAGCCCAGGTAGACAGACTCATGGTAGTGGGGCTCAAGCTAGTGCATTAAAAATTGTGTGTGGACATTGTGGCTCCAGCAGAGGCTTGGGCTAGCTACCCGAACTCGGACTCGGTTGGCAGGAGTGGGGTGGTGGGAGCATGAGAGCTTGACCTGCTGCACAAGCCACAATGTCTGTACTGCTATTGTTAGCATGCTAGCTCAAGCAGTGCTTCTGAGAGTCTGTCTACCTGCACTAGGCAGCTTGCTCCCAGCTGCAGTGTACATGTACCCCTAGAGTCCCTTCTCCCTGCAGGTACTTAACTTACCAGACAACCTAGTGAAGACTATACCTCCTGTGTTTGCCTTCTGTCTTAGTTCCTTTTAGCTATCTTCTTTCTCCCAGAAACAAAACAGAGATATTAATCCACACTAAACATTTGTGTGAATTTGAATGAAAATACTGGTTTCCTAAAAGAGCTGGAAGACTTCTATAGTTTCTATAACCAGATCTGAGATTCCATCAGGGACGCCTGCATTGCCAAGAATATACCCAGGCAGCAGGTTCAAAACAAACAAAAGGAAGTATTTCTTCACACAACGCACAGTCAACCTGTGGAACTCCTTGCCAGAGGTTGTTGTGAAGGCCAAGATTATAACAGGGTTCAAAAAACTAAATAAATTCATTGAGAATAGGTCCATCAATGGCTATTAGCCAGGCTGGACAGGGATGGTGTTCCTAGCCTCTGTTTGCCAGAGGCTGGGAATGAGCAATGGGATGGATCACTTGATTACCTGTTCTATTAATTCCCTCTGGGGCACCTGGCATTGGCCACTGTTGGAAGACAGGATATTGGGCTAGATGGACCTTTGGTCTGACCCAGTATGGCTGTTCTTATGTTCACCAGCATGGTCTGCACCAGGGCAGTGGCTACCTTCATGGGTAGAAAGAAGGCTTCTCAAAAACTGTGGGGCTGCTATCTGGCTTTGCATGCATTTTTTTTCCTTCTGTTGCTACAACTTTTATATATGTCACAGCAGATGCTGTGGTAGGCAGATCCTGCACACAGTTGTCCCACGCTCATTTTATTCTGCACACAGTTGTCCCATGCTCATTCTGTTCTGGCCTTATGTACTTCTAGGGCAGTTCCCTGGTGTCTGGACTGGCTTATTTGGATATGGGTCACACTTATTTCCCCTTAGGCTAATCCAGATATCAAGTTTGTTCTGATGATGCGGAATGAGGTTCTTTGGGAGCACCCTCTGTGATCAAAGGTGTTTCTTTTAATATTTTATTTAAAGATTGTTTCATATGTTGCTTTCTCATGGGTTTTAGTGTGAGCAGTTCTGATGATGAATGCAGTCAGGTTTGTGTCTCTGCCTTCTAGCCTTTTACTTAACCCCATCAAAAATGAACATTCTTTTTTCTTCCATTTGATGGTTTCCCCTGTTTTGACAGCTTTCAAAAGCATTTATTCAGCTGGGGCAATTCATATCGTAAAGGGATGATTTCCCAAAGTTTTTGCTTTTTGTTTTCTCCACCTGCTATTACAAAATTATATTACCAGGCATCTTGAGTATTATTGGACCAAGAGAACCTACATTAAGTAGTATATACTTGTATGTATGTATTTTAAATGGCTGAGGATATTTACACAACTTTGGACTATAGACTTGATGATTGCAATATCTTTTAATACCACACGTTGCGGCTTCCCTTTTCTGATTACCAGAGAGCTCTAGAAACTATGGTAAGAATTAAACACTTCACGTTATATCAGAATATACCTTAAGACATTTTGCATTCCAATAAGAAATGGACAGAAAAGCCTCTTTTAATAAAAACTGATGAAATCTTGGTCCCGATAAAGTCCATGGCAAAGCTCCCGTTGACTTCAGTAGGGTCAGGTCTCCACGCCAGGTATTCAGGGCAAACAGCATCTGATGTTTCTGAATAGAAAATACAGATATGCACACAAATATTTACCATCTGGATACTGAGCTGTGGAGTTGTATGGCATGTTTTAATGATAGTGGTACTTGAACCATCTTAGTTTTCCAACAAAACCAGTTTAAGTTCTATTGGGGAATACAAGATAACTTGCCCCATCTATTTAACACGGTTTGAATCCTGAAGCGGAAGTCAAAGGAGATGTTAAGAATTGAATAAGAAATTCATTCCTCTGATTCTTTTGTAAGCTTTCAGTCTGATTTAAGGTAAGTGTGCTTATGTAACTTGAGTGAGACCCTTAGACACTCTGTGCTATTTCTCCTCAAAATGAACTAAGTTGTTACTGCACTTGTGTATTAGCAGATGGTTACAATTATTTATGAAAAGTGACACTGATCTGAATGAAAGCAATCAGCTGAAATAGTTATTGTGTTTACAGATAAGCTAATAAAGCATACATGAAACAGGAAACTATCTATTCAGGTAGTAATGATTGTATCCAGTAAACCATTGTATGATTTGTCTAATTCCAGAGTTTAAAAAGTCTTATGATGCAAGTGTCTTAAAATAATATTTGTGTTGATTAGTTTTCCTTAGCTCTTTGTTAATTTTCATTCAGTTACATTTTGCTTCCTTATAGCCCAGAAATTCTTCACTTATTTTTCAGCAATTGATTAATTTAGGGATTTTTGTTGATGTAGCAAATTCATTTTGTTGACACTAAATGATTTAAAGGAAACTGTGCCTCAGCTCAAGAATATAAAAGTTTGCAAGATAATTCACTCATGGTGTGAAGTGCTTCTTAAGCAAAATAGGTATTTTCTGATTCTAATGCTGAACTCAACCACATTGCTGAAAAGTGGTGAATTTAATTATGATTGTATGACAGTGCATTGTAAGACTGTAAACTACTTGAGCATATTTAACAAACACTTATCAATCTTTATTAGTTATTGAAAAGTCCAAAGATGAGTTTTTTAAATAATAGTTTTAATTGGTTTGCACTGTCCCTTTGACTGTTAGCCATCCTACTGAAAAATATGTTATAAGTCCGGCTCTAGGATCAGAAACTAATTACATTAAAAACTTAAGTTGCAGGGGGGAGGGGAGTGGAGAGCTAATTTATGTATAGTCACAAACAGTCCTTACCACCCTTTGAATTTGTAAATTGGGTTGAAAGTGAAAATCAGTTTTTAATTTTCCTCTTTTTAAAAAATCTGGCAATATTAGGAATATTTTCTTCCTTTTTTGCTCGAGGTCTTTCTTGGAGGACCCAGACATGTAGTTTCAAAGCTTTCTCAGCCTTTAATGGAAGTGATGACAGTGGTAGGAAACTGAATATTTATTAAACTTGTCTTCCAACTGTCCACTTTGTTTGTTTGACTTAGACCTGCGGTTTGTGTTTATTAAGTAAGAGTTTTTCTTAAATAGTCTTGCACAATGTGCAATAATCAAAATATGTGAAGCAGATTTTGAAATTGCACACTGAATAATTTTACTGAATTTATTTCATTAAAGGAAGTTAAAATCTCAGCCTCACTACTGTATTTAATTTATTGCATTTAAAGGAATTCTTCAATTAAAGCATATTTTTAAAGATTTCTTTAATACCAAGGGTACTAAAATGTAACAGATTTTTTAAAAACAACTTTACTTTTCATCATTTGTCATTTATTTTATACACTTTACTCAGAGTGGATAGTGAAAACAGAAGTTTTACCTTTTCTAGTGTGTTGCAAACATTACCAGTAAATGTTAAAGTCTAAACAGTTTTCCTTGAAATTACACTAATGAAAATATTTTTAGATTTTGTCAATGTGTCCAAAATTCATTATGGTTTCCCCAGCAAGTATAACTTGCTCGCACGGACAATGATGCGTCCTGGAATTATACACCGTCAGGATAGTCCATTTCTTTAGATTTGTGTTAAGTTTCTCAGGACCACCAGTCCAGGAAGGAGGGTTTGGTCTGTGGCAGCTGGGGGAGAAAGCTAAATCAGGACAGCTGGGCAAAGCCATTCCCAATTTCCCTGCCCCCCATCCATCTCTTGCCTACTTCTGCTACCACTGCTTGCAAGAAAGTGGTGAGAGTCTAAGATGTGGCATGGATCTGCATCTGGCTACATGCCATAAAAAGAGAGGCCAAGTGAAACACATCTTGGTATGCTGGAATATAACAAGCAACACCTGCGGTGAGAAGTGCATTGGTAGATGGAAGCCCGCTGGAACCCGTTACTACTTTTCTTCTCCCACTCCCTCCTCCAAAAAATTCTCAAAGGAGGTCATTGCGGCCTGGTCAATCCTCCAGCCTCTGGGTGGAGTGGAGAAACTGCTGGTGGCTCATTTGTATTTTTCTGTGCTTTTCAAACTGGCTCCTTCCTTTTGCTGCCAGAGATGGTGGTGTTTCACTATCCTAGAACCAAAGCCTTGTTTCTACATCCAATATTTGCTGAAGACTATCTGAGGCAATGTGGCTCCCACAGTCAGTCTTTAGGTTATGGATGCTGGCTTTACTGTAGGCCAGTTTAATCAGGAGAAAGAAAAGTCTAGTACCCACCCACCCCCCACGCTGCCTACATGCTAGGGATGTGTAACATTTTGTAGAGGAAGGAGCTTCCACTGTTGGGCTTCTGCTTTCTGTCCCTCCCCCACCAGTGGATCCACTCCTGCTGTGAGAATTTCTACATGTAAGGATATGTATCTGTAGGATGAAGTGACACTATTGTGGAAGAGTGGGGAGCCACGTGTCAGTTTGCCTAGAAGCCACCTACAAATGAACAATAGCACTGTGGTTTCCTTCCCCTTCATCTGCTTACATAAGGAGAGAGGCTTTGTCCCCAGTCTGAGGGTGGGAAGAAGTATAACACTCCTCAGTATACACATGGAATGGCCAATTTCACTACGTTCAATGTTTTTGTCACTTTATCAAAGAATTTCAGTTTGCACCAGCTACAATGACCAAAAAATGCTCTTCACTGGCCATGGAAGAGGCATGTAAGTCAAAGGTTGACAAAGTGACTGTGTTCATGACCGTGGGAGGCTTTTACTACATAATGATTACTACATTTCCCTGACTTCAGTCATGGCAGCAGTATATGAATCATTGCTAGGGAAAATGTGCGGCAAAAAGTTGTGCATATCATGTAAGCTGTGAGATATGGAGGTAGAAAGTTAGGAAGCAAAAAAGCAAACTGGCTGGAAGTGAACTATGCCTTGGCAGTATAATCCATGATAGCATGTGCTACATTTTGTGCAATTACAGATTTCCATTGCTAAGAATTGGTTAGCATAGATGCAGCCTGCTGGGTTATAATTCAGTGTCCTTAAAGAACATCTTTAGAGAGCCAGATCTCTTCCACTAACACCTAATGCAACGTTAAACATTCCAAGAGACTGACCCATCCAAATTCTCTTTCACGGGGCAGTATCTCATATCTATTTCTCCTTTCTGCTAAGCACCTTATAAATGTGTGTTTGAGCTGTTACCTCAAAACTGAGAACATAAAATAGAAGTGACCTGAAAAATCTAATTTAAAGAATACACAAGCCCTAAACGAGGGTGGTGTTTGAGGTTGGTTTTTTGTTTTTTATGTTCGTTATGCTGCTCTGCTGCCAAACTTACCAGCATTCTCTTAGGGAAGCACAGGCTGTTCAGCCATTTGCCCCTCTACTCTGCCTGTATTTTAGGGTCTGGTATCTCCATGCATTCATCTGTAGTCTACCTTCTAAAATAGTGAGTTCTGAGACAGTTCCTTCTCCCTGCATATTCTGAGGAGGCATCTCTGCCACTCTGTCATTGGGATTGAGGCAAGTGTTGAACAAAATCTTGTACCACAGGAGAAGTGATTGGCAGTGCTGTCCAATTTTGGGATGATGATGCCTGCTTGAGAGAACATTAATATCTGACAAAATCCCATTTCTGTCTTGGATATAGGTAGTCTGCCTTGCATCCCTGTTTCTCTTGTTCAATCCACCACAAAGACAGTGTTCTGTAATTTCAAAAAAATGGGAAGAATCATGGGCGTGCTAATAAGAAAAACTCCAAAAGAGGAGCTCTAGGAAAACATCTACTTTGCCTTGTGGCAAACTTCTGCCCTACTCCACTATTTTACACAAAGTGAGATGTACAAGGGCTGTGTGTGTGTGTGTGTGTGTGTGTATGTATGTATGTATGTGTATATATATATGAGCATTAGCATCTTACCCAAAACGCAGTGAAGAAAAGGTGGCGTCCTTTACTGGCAACCTCTTGCAAATCTTAAGGCCATATGTGGCTAGATACTACAGAAATGAGTATTAAAGATACCAAAGGTAGAGAGGAAGCAGAAGGAAGTAGAAATAGCTTGTACAAGCTCATCACCTATGAATAACTGACTTTTAGGAACCAAGTATCAGGATTGTCATGATCTTTATATTATGAGAAAGGAATTTACATGTAAGTGGATGGTGCTAGGAGCCAGAGTTCAGTCTACCTTCGATAGCTTTATATAAAAGAACCTAATAATGAAATAGCAAAACATGAAAAAAGAGAATTGAACTGTTACGATGCATCTTTCACAGTGCACCCGTGACTATGGTATAATAGGCGCACACAAGATACAATTCAGTTTCATTGCACTTTGTGCACTTCACTTGTCTCAGTGAATATTAAATGGCATTAATATTAATATTAATGGCATATTAAATAGTGCTTCATAAAATAATGAAGAATTAAATTCAGTCCTAGCATAAAAAGGTGCAACTCAATGTTGAGCCCAAATTTGATCTCCATTTACAAATCAGGGGTACAGTGGCATGAAATTAGAATTGGGCTTCTTGGGGGAGTGGAGGGAGGAGGGGGATGTGCTTACTTATCCTAAGGCTGAATTTGGCCAAAGTCTTGAATGCTACTGTGTATTGCAACTTACGTTGTCACCTCACAGACCGGGTAAATCATAATGGATTGAGATATCAGGCTAACCTCAAATAGGAGAGGACATCACTCTTCAAAGTCACAAAGATGTATTGAGAGAACATCTTTCCTGTGTGGAAAAGGGGACTTTCACCTATCTTACTTTCTTACACCACTCAAGTTTACATTGCCAGCTTTAAAGGTGTTGCTGTGATCTTAAGTTTCAATATACATGTTCTGACCACCTTAGTCTCTCTTCTCTCCTGTAAACTGCCAATAAAAGACTACAATTGTTTAATCTGAGCTGTACTCCATTTTGACTGCTCACGAGGAAATTATTGGAGATGTTCTTGAAGGAAGGATGAGAAAAATGAACATGACAAACTAATGTAGGTCAGTGGCAGTGTTGTCCAGGCCCTCATAACTTCCCTCCCCTGACTACTGCAACTTCCTTTTTCTGACCCCCTTGACTAGGGCAGTGGTCTCCAAACTTTTTTGATCACACACCCCTATCAGTAAAAAAAATTTTGAGCACGCACCCCCTGCTGTGTCAAAGTGCAAAAAAACCTCCTCTGACTCCCACCCAAACTCCCAAAGCAAAAAAAAAAAAAGCTGCTTGGACTCCTGCCTGAATTGAACTGAGACCACTGGACTAGGGTGACCAGATGTCCCGATTTTGGGGTCTTTTTCTTATATAAGCTCCTATTACCCGCCACCCCCTGTCCTGATTTTTCACACTTGCTGTCTGGATATCCTACTCTTGACCCCTACAGTGTACCCTCCTCGTTCCATCCAACATGCAGTCACTAAGACTTCCTTTCTTGCCACCTACTCTCACTTTGAATTGCTCTGATAACTCTCCCTTCTCCACTGTCTCAAATTCAAGCTTCTTATAATTGCCCTAAATTCCCTATAAAATTGTCCTTCCCTGCTCTCATACACTTGGGTTACTTACTCCCTCTATATTCTGCTCATGTCAGCCTTGACATCCTGCTGATGTGCTTCTCTCAAAGAAGTCCCTCTGCTTCCTTCCGTGCTGCCCCTTTGTATGGAATGGCCCTTCCTGAGCTGCTCTGCAAAGCCCATTACCTTCCTGAACACTGTCTACAAGAAACCATAACACCAACCTGGTCTTGTGAGAGTCGCATCTCAAGAGGTCATGTGTGACCAATAAGGTTTTATTTAGGAATATTATCCAACTTCTGGATTTCACACAGAAATAGCATATCCAAAACTTTGATGTGTGATCTCTGCTTATAAAATTTTATGGTGGAAATGAAGTAATATATTTTCTATAAAAGCAGTAAAGAGTCCTGTGACACCTTATAGACTAACAGATGTATATATTTTCTATATGATCCATCCCAAGAGGCAAAACACATTGTTAATTAAAGCAATGCGTGCGTTACCAAGTTATACATTATGATACATTATGGAAGTAATGTTTATAATGGACTTGGTTAAGAGTTGCCAAATAAAATGTGATTTCAGTAGAATTATAACACAATTTATTAGTGGAGCTTTCTGCAGATTTTAAAATGTGAGGGATGAAAAATTAGACATTTTATTTCAATCATCAATCTTTCTTCTGGCACCAGGGATCGTAGAAGGAAACATTAGAGGTGAATTTGGCCTATGGTGGACAGAAGTCAAGAGCTTCTTCTATTTCTGTATTCAGAAGAGCAGCATTAGTGGCCCAATCAATCTCTGAGGAGGGGAGGAAGCGAATATGAAGATACAAAATAAAGATTTCAATCTTCTCTTGTGTCAGAGCTGGAAGCCCTGTCACTTGCTGCTTTTGACCTTGTATTCCTATCTGCTTTTCCTGATATGCCATAAAGGATTTTAAAGATTAAGCAAACTTGATCGTTAGCTTCATATGCTATTAACATCAGACATTACTGCCTTGTTTCATTACAAACTATGTAAAGAATCCATAAGAGATGTAGCTCAAGAGCTCAATGAGGGAGAAACTATGACCTGTAGTCTACAAACTCTTGCAGCGCCATAAATTGCTATCTGCATTGCAGGCTACAGGACTAGGAGAACACCTGGTGTGGCTGATAACTTCCCCCATGACAGATGGGCAGGTAACATATGGGAGTCATAGCTCTGAGAAGCCAGGGCAGCTGAGCCGGTGTGGTAGAAGAAAGCTGTGCCAGGTAAAGGGCTGCCCCACCTTATTTCCCTACCCTGCCAGCCCTGGGAGCAAGAGGAAATCAGGGACTCCCCCTGCACATCCCAGGAGCTAGTCTGCTATTATGACTACATACTGCCCCTTCCTCAGTGGTTGTGCTAACTCCATGATTTAGCCCCAAAGGAAACTATATCTACTATTAGCCCTGGTCTGGGTTCCATCTACAGAGCTGGAACTGCATGTTTAGTTGCTAACCACTCTCAATCTAGCTTACTATCCCAAGCTTGTGACTAAGTAGTACAAGGATTCCGCTAGGATTAACTAGATGTTTTGTGATTAACATCTATTGCTGTATTGCCTCTCTCCTCTTCTCTGTGTCGCTGTATTGCCTCCCTTCCCCTCCCTCTTATATCATATCTTTACATGTTTATATTAGAAATTCCAGTGGTGGGAGGACTTCGTTTTATGTACAGTATTCCAGTAGCACCTAGAACTCTAAGTGAGATCAGGGTGCCATTGTGCTCAGCACAGAAAAGACACATACTAGGAGTATGCCTACACAGCAAAATAAGCCAAGGGTTAGTGGAACTCGAGTCAGCTGACCCACGTCTGGGATTCCTGGCAGGACCAGCTCCAGGCACCAGCCCAGCAAGCAGATGCTTGGGGCAGCCACAGGGAAGGGGAGGCATTTCGGGCTCTTCAGCAGCCGGTCCCTTGGTCCCTCTCAGAGGGAAGGACCTGCTTCCAAATTGCCGCTGAAGACTGAAGCAACGGCGGTAGAGCTCCCACAGATCATGATTGCGGGGGAGTTTTTTTTGTTCGTTTTTTTTTTTTTGCTGCTTAGGGCGGCAAAAACGCTGGAGCTATCCCTGATCCCTGGGTTTGAGCATCTACACTGCATTTTAACCCTAGGATAAGGACTTTCTGACCTGTGCTCAAATGCAGGGCTCTGGCATCCACACTGCAGTGCACAGAGCCAAGTCAAAGTAACTATCTCACAGTGCGTAGCCCTCTCCCCACAGTGTATACACTCTAGCTCGATGCATATATTGCAGTGTGGGAAAGCTACTGCCACCCTGTTCCTAGCTGGGGCGGTGCTGTTAATGGGATGCAGCTGCCCATAAGAAGCACGAGTGCATGAACTGAATTAGCTCTTTTGGTGATTGTCTCAGTGTGATGCAGTAGGGACTGTCTGTGTGGGGAGTGGGAGAGCAGGGGAGGACTTTAGGGGATGGACAATGCCAGGGCCTGTAACCTGAGCTAGGTAAGGGAGGGGAAAGGTCAACACCTTTGCCCGGGAAGGGGACAAAAGAAAGGGAGTGGCAGGAGGGAAGCAGTTTGAGTTTGGGCTTGGGGCTGGATGGGCGGAATTCAGGGTATCCTAGCTAGGATCCAAGCACCCTGAAAGCCCAGAAGGACTCGGTAGAGGGGTCCTGACTGTGCCTGCAAGCTCGGCTGTAACCTGTGTTCCTGTTGTCCAATAAACCACCTGTTTTACTGGCTGGCTAAGAGTCACTGTGGGTCCCCGGAAGAGGGGTGCAGGGCCGGACTCCCCCACACTCTGTGACAACTGGTGGCAGCGGTGGGAGATACTGCACCCCGTGGACGGTGCTTCCTGCAGTAAGTGACTGGGGAGCAGTAAAACGAAGGGACGATTTTAGGGTTGATTAACCCCTGGGAGTGTGTGCCCAGTGAGAAGGACTTTGCAGTAACAGGGTCCCCCGGGGGATTGCAGCGAGCGGTCCCAGGGGCGGAGGAGTCTGCAGCTCGACCCTGGCAGAGAGATGGTGACCTCACGAAGGGTTGGTGCACTAGGGGTCCCCCTGGAAACCGTGGGGAGCGGCGAGCACCCCGGCCTGTGAGTGGTCAGCAGGAAGATGTATGCCAAGCGGCGCAAGTGTGACCTGCTGGAGCTGTGCAAGCAGAGCGGGCTGCACCCGGGGAGGCTCACCAAGGACCAGCTGATTGCCCAGCTGGAGGAGGAAGACCGCATGAATGAACGGAGCCCTGTCTCTGAGGGAAGCAGCCAGGCAGATGCAGCGCAGGCACCAGTGTCTGTCCCCGCTGGGAGTGGTCAGCCGGTGGACGAGGGCTTCCTGAGACCCCCCCTTCCTAGGCCTAGGGGAAGGGTGAGGAGGAGCCCAGTGAATACCGAGGGGACCGTGACACCCCCGGCCAGCAGGGGATCCTCCCGGTAACGCTTGGCATCTGTGGAGCGGATGCGGCTGGAATATGAAAGGGAGCTGAAATGGGAGGAGCTCGAGTTAAAGAGGCAAGAGCTGGAGGAGAAGGCGAAACAGCGTAAACATGAGGAGAGCCAGCGCCAGCGTGAGTGGGAGGAGAAGGAGAACCAGCGTAAACATGAGGAGAACCAGCGTAAACATGAGCGGGAGGAGAAGGAGAAACAGCGTAAACATGAGCTGGACCTGGCCCAGCTGAGGAGCAGTGAGGCCCCGGCTGCGGTGAGTGAGGGGGGACCCAAGCCTACAAAGAGCTTTGATAAGCACTTGCTGCCCCAGCGTAAGGAGGGGGAGGACATAGATACCTTCCTGACGGCCTTTGAGAATGCCTGCGAGCTGCACAGGGTTGACCCTGCAGACAGGATCGCAGTTCTCACCCCCTTACTGGACTCCACAGCCGTGGAGGTGTACAGCCGACTGAAAGGGGCGGAGGCAGGGGACTACGAACTGTTCAAACAGGCCCTGCTCCGCGAGTTTGGGCTGACTCCTGAGATGTACCGGAAAAAGTTCCGGAGCCAGCGTAAAACCCGTGAGGTCACATACCTACAACTGGTCAACCGGGCGCAGGGGTATGCCCGCAAGTGGACAGCTGGGGCCCAAACTAAAGAGGACCTGTTTGACCTATTCATACTGGAGCACCTGTACGAGCAGTGCCCGTCCGACTTGAGGCTGTGGTTGATGGACCAGAAGCCGGAGAACCCACAGCACGCAGGCCAGCTGGCCGACCAATTTGTGGACAGTCGGGCAGGGAATGGCAGGGAGGAGTCTCGAAGGAGCAGGCGTGCCTCAACGCAGAGAGAGAGTCATCATGGGACCTCCCAAAGGGGGCCTATGGAGAACCCCCCCAAAAGGGGAACATCCAGCGTCAGGTCCCTCCGACCCACTCAAGAGGACCCACGAGACATGGGCTGCTATCGCTGTGGCCAACGAGGTCACATACGGGCCCAGTGCCCCAAGCTCAGGGACAGACCAAGCAGACCCAACCCGCAGAGGGTGGACTGGGTAAAAACCCAATCAGAGGAGGGGCTACATTCCCAGGAAAGGGGGGCTGGCAACATACCACCTGTGGATGCTCCAGGCTCCGGGTTTTTGGTTTACCGGGTGGGCGCGGGGCTGCCCCTCCGGAAAGAGTGCATTGTTTCCCTGGAGGTAGATGGGAGGAAGGTCACTGGGTACTGGGACACGGGCGCAGAGGTGACACTGGCCCGGCCCGAGGTGGTGGCCTCAGATCGGATGGTGCCCGACACCTACCTGACCCTGATGGGCATGGGCGGGACCCCATTCAAGGTGCCCGTGGCAAGGGTACACCTGAAATGGGGGGCCAAGGAGGGCCCCAAGGATGTGGGGGTACACCGATATTTGCCCACTGACGTGTTAATGGGAGGGGACCTCGAGGACTGGCCTAGTAACACCCAGAGTGCCCTGGTCGTGACTCGTAGTCAGAGTTGGCAAAGGGCACTGCACCCCGACAACGGGGAAGGTACTCGACCCGAGGTGCAGGACCCTAACCCAGGGAGCGGGGAACGCCCAGGGGCACGGTTCAGAGAGGCTACGGCCTCAGACCCAGCCAGCAAGAGAGAGCCGGTCCCCGTCCCTGTCCCAGCTGCTGAGTTCCAGGCCAAGTTGCAGAAAGATCCCTCCTTGCGGAAGCACAGGGACCGGGCTGACCTTAGTGCAGTAAAGACCATGAGGAGAGGTTGCAAGGAGAGGTTCCTGTGGGAGAAGGGGTTCCTGTACCGAGAATGGGCTCCCCCAGGGGAAGTAGAGTCATGGGGGATCAGGAGGCAGCTGGTGGTTCCCCAGAAGTTTCGTCACAAGCTGTTGTTCCTGGCCCATGACATCCCTCTCGCAGGGCACCAGGGAATCCGGCACACCAGGCAGAGGCTGCTACAGAACTTTTACTGGCCTGGTCTTTACCCATGTCCGACAGTACTGCCAATCCTGTGACCCCTGCCAGAGGGTGGGGAAGGCCCGGGACAAGGGGAAAGAGGTTTGAGGCCTTTACCCATCATAGAAGAACCTTTCCAGAAGGTGGCCATGGACATAGTGGGACCCCTCAGCAAGACAACCCGGTCAGGGAAGAAATACATCCTAGTGGTGGTGGATTTTGCCACTCGCTACCCCGAGGCGGTGGCCTTGTCCTCTATCGAAACAGACACAGTGGCAGATGCGCTGCTGACAATTTTCAGCCGGGTGGGGTTCCCCAAGGAGGTCTTAACGGACCAGAGGTCCAACTTCATGTCGGCCCTGCTCCGGTCCTTATGGCAGAAATGTGGGGTCCAGCACAACTGGGCCTCAGCGTATCACCCCCAGTCCAACGGGCTGGTAGAAAGGTTCAACGGGACGCTGAAGAGGATGCTAAAAACATTTATGAACCAGCACCCGCAGGATTGGGACAAGTGCTTACCTCACCTGCTGTTCGCGTACAGGGAAGTACCCCAGGAATCTACTGGGTTTTCACCTTTCGAACTGTTGTATGGAAGGCGGGTAAGGGGGGCCCCTAGACCTGATGAGGGACGAATGGGAGGGGAAGGCCGCTCCCGAGGGAGAGTCAGTGGTGGAGTATGTCCTGACCTTCCGGGAAAGACTGGCCGAGCTCATGGGCCTGGCCAGGGAGAATCTGGCCCGAGCCCAGAGGAGGCAGAAGGTCTGGTATGACCGCACGGCACGGGCCCGTGCCTTCGCCACCGGGGATCAGGTGATGGTTCTCATCCCCGTGAGGAGAAACAAACTCCAGGCCACCTGGGAAGGGCCCTTCAAGGTTATCAAGCAACTGAATGAGGTAAACTATGTGGTGGAGCTGTCAAACCGGGCACATCACCGTCAGGTGTACCATGTGAACATGATGAAACCATACTATGACAGGGGGAATGTGGTGTTGGCCGTGTGTGGACATTGGGAGGGACAGGGAGATGACCCCTTAGTAGATCTATTCCCTGGGACAAAAGCTGGTTCCCCCCTGGAGGCGATTCCCCTCTCTGATCAACTGACCCCGGGCCAGCACGCTGAGATCAGGGGGGTGCTGCATCTATACCGACAGCTGTTTTCCAACCAGCCTGGACGCACTAATTTGACTGTCCACCGGGTGGAGACCGGGTCACATCCCCCTATAAGATGCTCCCCTTTTCGGGTCACTGGTAAAACTGCCCAGGATCTTGAAAGAGAGGTCAGGGACATGCTGGCTTTGGGGGTGATCCAGCCG
Organism: Gopherus flavomarginatus; assembly: GCF_025201925.1. Lineage (NCBI taxonomy): Eukaryota > Metazoa > Chordata > Testudines > Testudinidae > Gopherus > Gopherus flavomarginatus. The sequence continues at coordinate 259,589,239 of NC_066618.1, forward strand.
TCTTCCAGCCCTTGGGCCTTGCCAGAGGTGCTGGTCCCCAAGAAGGATGGGTCAATCCGGTTCTGTGTGGACTATCGAAAGCTCAATGCCATCACCGTATCTGATGCCTACCCTATGCCCAGGCCTGACGAGCTCCTAGACAAGCTGGGAGGTGCTTGGTACCTCGCCACTATGGATCTTACAAAGGGCTACTGGCAAGTGCCGCTGGACGCAGATGCCAGGCTGAAATCGGCCTTTATCACCCCTCTGGGGCTCTATGAGTTTCTGACCCTGCCTTTCGGCCTCAAGGGAGCACCGGCCACTTCCAGCGCCTGGTGGATCAGCTACTGAGGGGGATGGAGAGTTTTGCCGTGGCGTATATTGACGACATCTGCGTCTTCAGCCAGACCTAGGAGGACCACATGTCCCAGGTTAAACAAGTCCTGGACCGACTCCGAAAGGCTGGGTTAACAGTAAAGGCTGAGAAATGCAAGGTGGGGATGGCTGAAGTAACTTACCTGGGCCATCGGGTGGGGAGCGGCTGCCTGAAGCCGGAACCAGCCAAGGTGGAGGTGATCAGAGACTGGCCTGCTCCCCAAACCAAAAAGCAGGTCCAGGCCTTTATTGGGATGGCAGGGTACTATCGAAGGTTCGTGCCCCACTTTAGTGCCATAGCCGGCCCCATCACTGAACTGTGCAAAAAGGGGAAGCCAGACAAGGTGATCTGGACTGAGCAGTGCCAGGAGGCTTTCCGGGCACTGAAGGAGGCTCTTGTTAGTGGCCCAGTTCTGGCAAACCCAGATTTTGACAAACCGTTTATGGTGTTAACCGATGCCTCAGACACGGGACTAGGGGCGGTGTTAATGCAGGAGGATGAAAAGGGGGAGAGACACCCCATCGTGTACCTGAGTAAGAAGCTGCTACCCCAGGAACAAAGCTACGCGGCCATCGAGAAGGAGTGCCTGGCCATGGTGTGGGCCCTTAAGAAGCTAGAGCCATATCTCTTTGGGCGACACTTCACCGTGTACACCGACCACTCTCCCCTGACCTGGCTGCACCAAACGAAAGGAGCCAACGCCAAGCTCCTGAGGTGGAGCCTGCTCCTGCAGGACTATGACATGGACGTGGTCCATGTGAAGGGAAGTGTCAACCTGACAGCGGATGCGTTGTCCGGAGAGGGGGCCCTGAACTTCCCCAGGTCACTGGGCAGAGTGACCCTGCTCAGTTCAGTCTCGAAGGGGGGAGAGATGTGATGCAGTAGGGACTGTCTGTGTGGGGAGTGGGAGAGCAGGGGAGGACTTTAGGGGATGGACAATGCCAGGGCCTGTAACCTGAGCTAGGTAAGGGAGGGGAAAGGTCAACACCTTTGCCCGGGAAGGGGACAAAAGGAGGGGAGTGGCAGGAGGGAAGCAGTTTGAATTTGGGCTTGGGGCTGGCTGGGCGGAATTCAGGGTATCCTAGCTAGGATCCCAGCTAGCCCAGAAGGACTCGATGGAGGGGTCCTGACTGTGCCTGCAAGCTCGGCTGTAACCTGTGTTCCTGTTGTCCAATAAACCTTCTGTTTTACTGGCTGGCTAAGAGTCACTGTGGGTCCCCGGAAGAGGGGTGCAGGGCCGGACTCCCCCACACTCCGTGACACTCAGTAGAATGACAGCAGTTTAAGAAGGCTTTATAACTACCACCTAATGGGAGAATTGGGCTCTCCACCTCCAGGCTGAGTCACATTGGCAGATAAATGCCCATGTGCACCTGTTGTGAGGATAATTAGGACATCAGTCTCCAGAGCTGTTATTAAAATGAAACTTCGCAATTCTTAATTTTTAAAATGGGCTGTTCAGTGAAGGGTTTTTGGTTGGTTGGGTTTTTATTTATGTTTGTCTGTTTGGAAGTTTGACATAAAATGTAGGTTTCAGAGGAAAAACACAAACTCACACCCCAGCCTGGCTGCAGAGCGGTGAAGTGCATCCCCAGGGCTTGGGGTGCAGTGTGCTCCAGCACCCCCCAAGGCATCCCTTATCCCAGCCCCTGCTGCACCCTGGGAGGCAGGGATAAGGGATCCCTAGGAGGCTGTGGAGAAGTTTTGGTGCTAGTTCCCACTCACTTCCCTGACAGTGCACACTGAAAAGGCGCCTCTGCACGTGCATCCCAGGGAAAGTGGGCAGGAGCCAGGGAGCGTATTGGCATATGAGCTGCCCATTCAGGAAGGCTAGTCCCCAGCATTATCTGTTCTGCCTGAGGCCCTGCATCCTCCTTCCCCAGAGCCGCAGCTCCAGCCCCAGAATGCCAGGAAGCCCCAGTGCCCCCAGTCCCAGAGGGCCGGGCACTGTGGCCCCAGTGCCTAGGGCCCTCCCAGCACTGGGCATCCCCAGCTTGCTTCCGGGAAGAGGAGCAGCCTGCCTGGGCTGGGGCCAAGGGAGAAGTGGCAAGCAAGAGAGGGTCATGGGGCGGAGTGTGGGCAGGGCCATGCAGGGCTGTTTGGGGAGGCTTAGCCTCCTTGGGCCTGTGATACCTGCCACCCATGCCTGGGAGCAAGGGACAGAGAGCAGTGTGAGATCAACCAGCTGCCTTGCAGGGAAAGGAAGAGCTCCTGGCTCAGCACTGCTAGGGGAGAGATTACTCCCAACATCCAGGCAGCTGGAGCTGCCTCCCACCTGTCAGCTTTGCTCCCAGCTGTGGGCAAGCTCTGGGCAACAGTGAGGAGGAGCTGGAGCCAGAGCCACTGCTACAGGAGGCTACATAGAGGTTTTGGGACTGGCTCCTATGTGTGATCCTGAGAGTGCACACTTCTACTTGCAATGGAGTGCAATAGACTGCACAACAGATTGTTGCCATAGAGAGGACTAAGGAAGTTGCCCCAAGGAACTCTGGGATACATACAGAGGACTTTTGGGACCCAAGTCAAGGTGGGACAGCTTGCACACAGACAAGCAATAGGCTTGGACCCTAAATCCCAGCTTAATATGGGCTCAGACCCTCTAGCCCTGCAGAGACCTAGGACCTTAGGTTCAAGCCCTAGATTAACGCAATTGGTGTGTGGACATGAGGGGAGTTAGGCTTGAGCCCGGACTTGTGTTGCTGGGTAGACATACTCTAAGAGGCAGCACTGCTTCGCAGAGTTTACACACTGAATGAAGAAGACTGAAAAAACGTGATAGGGGACCAAGGCATAGAGGCATGAAGTGACTTGGGCAAGGTCACACAGCACATCGGTGGCAAATCTGGGAACAGAATGCAGGTCTCCTGACTATGGACCAGGGCTTTAACCATTGGTCAACAGTTTCAAGCAGGGATAGCCATACTACTGAAAATACTGGCTTTGCCTGTCCACACCAGGGCTTTTCACCACTTCAGCTACACCAATGGCTGTAATCAGGACAAATCCTCATTGGTGACAAGGAGTTACATGAGTAAAGGACAAAGGGTATGCAGATGAGCTGAGGAAAGTCATACCATGCATAGCAGCAGTGTGGAGTAAGATATAGAGCCATACTCTTGATTATATAGCTGAGACTCTACCTTCTGCAAAATTCAGCTACTAAAAGTAACAATTGCTCTTCCTCCACTCCTAGAATTTTTTCAAATGACAATGCATCGGCCTGTCTTCAAGTATTTATAGTAACAGGTTACCAACTTCAAGAGGCAAATACTTCAGGAGTAAAAATCAATAAGAGAATCAACTGTGCCTGACCCTGAAGGATCACTCCCAGTACATGTTTCCAGACTGCAAGTCTGCTGCCTGGCAAATAATTAGGTGATAACTAAAATCATTGTTGTGGGTTCTAGTAAATATAGCACGGATGGGTTCTTCTCATCTACAATTCTGAAACTGCCCCAGTGCATGGAGCTGCAAGGAGAAAGGGGAAGGGCTCTCCATCACACATTTTAGGGCTCAGGGATTTATGAGCCACACCCCTAGTGCAAAGTTAAATGGCCTCCCAGTCAAGGAAGACTGGGAAGGAAACAGCAATAGTCTTTCTTCCTAGATAATGGGTATTCCCATGGGAGAGAACATCGGGGGCTTGCGTTCTTTAGTTTTATGCTTTTTAAACCAGGAAAATGATGTATTATTAAAATGTGTTTTCCAATCTGGTTTAAAAGCCAGATTACCCAAAGAGCAGGAGGCAGCTGGGGCATCCAACATGCAGTTTGCCACTAGGGAAGGAAATATGTAACCAGGTTTCAGAACAAACAGGCCCTGTCCTGTAACTCAGTCACACCAGTATCCTTAATCAGGAGAGTAATCCCATTAACTACAGTGAGGCAGGCTACTCCAGAATAATAACCAGCCCAAAGAGTATGGTGAGAGATGGAGAACAAATCACTTCTCCTGACCTCTTTTTCAAAGGAGAAGAGAGAACTAGAAAATCCCCTCCTTGTATTATATCCTTCAAAGTTGGCTGCTGAAATGTGAGACTTTGACGTATCAGTTATAGGTGGACTTCATTGTGTCTGTCTGGCTGTGGTGTTCATAGGCCGAGAAGTACTGAGCTGTGGTAAATCTGGCATGAGCTGCTTATAGATCTTCTCTCAGAGTTCAGAGAAGATGTTATTTGCACCTTGAGATTTCTGGTAGAGGGCCAGGGAATTACTGACATTGGAATCCACTGTGAAATGTGGCAGTAATAAAACTTTATTGTATGCTGGTTATTCACTGTAGCAGAGCAATGCTCCAAGCAATGCAATAATCATTAAAAAGGTAATTTATAGACAAGTTTTTTTTAAAAAAGCCTCACTGTATTAACCAGGTATGTAAATATGTAATTCACAGCCCTGCTACAGCATAATAAAGTGCAATGTAGCCAGAGATTAACTTGCTTTAAATACAGTTTGCCCAGTCATAACCACATTCAAGCAGAGTTCAGAAAGAGTGTCATGACCCAGGAGCCTGGGTCTGCAAGGTTTATAGGAGAGCCACAGCTCCAACCCTCCACCTGGCAGCCTGCTGATGCATGCTTACTTGGGACCCAAGAAGCCTAGCCCCAGTTAGAGGCTCCACACCTGCAGTCCTATTGGCAGAGTCCCAGAGCAGCTGATTGGCCTGCTGGCCCTACTTAAGCCAGCAGCAGGAACAGGAAGCTGTCTGAACAACTGGGATCCATCCTGTTCTGGACGGAGTGCTTCCTTCTCCTGTGGCTTGATTTCCTGTCATCCTGACTCTGCATGACTTCTGGTGTCTGATTCACGGCTCTGACCTCCAGTTTGTCTCCTGACTCTGACCTCCCGGTATCCTGACCTGCTTCGTGACTTGTGATTCTGACCTCTGGCTTTGACCTTTTGGTATCCTGACTCAGTTGACGCTTGTCTTGTGACTGCAGACTCTGGCTTTGACTACTAGGTCTGGCCACCTACAACTTGGCCAAGACAGCTTGTTCGGACCCCAGTTACCCTGAAGGGCTGAGCCTAGTGTGAGAAGGATGGATCCAGCAGCACCAGTGCAGTCACTAGAAGCATCAGACTTTGCCAAATGGGCCCATTGCCTTCAGGCGGATAATCAAACACTGCAGGCCCAAGTTGTGCAGCCAACCTTGGACAAGCAGCAGCTGAAGGAGCAAATGAGGCAGCTCAACGCTGCGAATACCGTGCTGCAAACACAGCCAGCAATACCCTTGCCCCAATGGTTTGGTCTTCATGAGCCAATGCCACCTTCTGTTTCTGATTTGTCTCCAAATCTATGCCTCTGACCAGACTAAGGTGGCCCAGGTAATCAGCCTGCTGACAAAAGATGCATTATATTGGGCATCCACCTTGCTGGAAGGCCAGAGCTCGGTGCTGTCAGACTGGGGGCTTTTCTTCAATTAACATCCACCCTCTTTGAAGACCTGGACTGAGCACAAACGGCAAAGACTGCCCTGAGGGGACTCCAGTAGGGGCAAGGCACAGTGGCCTCCTATGCAGCGCACTTCTGTTACCCTACAATTTGGACCCATGGCACTTCAAGGCTAGCTTGCCTATAACCATAAATTGATTACCAGTTTAGTCGGCCCAAATGTGTAAAAGGTGATGGTCCGCCCTACAGGAATTGCCAGGATACTCCCAGGGGTTTGTCTCCGACCCACAGAGGACTCCCCACAGCAGGCTAATCCTGATAATCCTTTGAGCGGAGGGCTGTATCTGCGTCTGCGCAGGGGTTGACAAACAAGCATTTATTCTTTGAAAACAGAATCTTGTTTATTGAAAAGGAATAGACAGGTACAGTATATTTAATAAAGCAGAAAAGAAAGCATTATAGTGTATAATAGATAGTAAAGCACAATAATATTGTACTTAAATTATACATTAAAGCAGTTTAGTAGAATAGTCAGTCATACAATGTTGCAATATTGGTACACACTGACCGTTTTATACATATTTATAAGGCCTTCAATAATATAACAGGCTTGTTACAATGTAACATATAAATTCCCCATGCATAGGTACAAAACAGTATTATAACACTAAAAAAAAAACAAAAAAACAAACGGCATAGCATCACAGAATAAATAGGAGACACAGATTATATATCTGTGATGGGTTGGGTCACAGAAACTCCTTCAAGACTGTCACTGGATATGCTGGGATACCACTGAAAACAAACCCCTTTGCCAGAGAAGGCTTTCCTCAACTCCTATCTTGCTGTGCTAGACACGAGTTAGCTCCAGCACAGACCAAGACGTGGGGTCATGCCCCTCTGCAGTTCACAGAAACTAAGATTCACTTAGCCCAGGGGCTTCTCAGTTAACAGGGACTTTCCCAGCACCCAGTATTCAGCCTTTCTGGTAGTCTAAATCCCAAATGAATCCATTTTACTCTGTATAAAGCTTATACAGGGTAAATTCATAAATTGTCCATCCTCTATAACACTGATAGAGAGATATGCACAGCTGTTTGCTCCCCTAGGTATTAGTCACTTACTCTGGGTTCAATAATAAGCAAGAGTGATTTTATTAAATAAAAAAGTAGGATTTAAGTGGTTCCAAATAATAACAGACTGAACAAAGTAAGTTACCATGCAAAATAAAACAAGACACACAAGTCTAAGCCTAGTACAGCAGGAAACAGAATATAGGTAAATCTCACCCTCAGATGTTCCAATATGCTTCTTTCACAGACTACGCTCCTTCCTAGTCTGAGCCCAATCCTTTTCATGCCAACATTGTAGTTTATGGCGTGGGTCCAGCAATCACTCACATCCCCATAGTTATAGTACTTTGTCTCAGTTTCTTTCAGGCACCTCTTTGGGCTGGAGAGGCCATCTCCTGAGCCAGCTGAAGACAAAATGGAGAGGCTTCTAGGGCATTTTATATTCTCTCTTGTGGACAGAAACTCCTTTGTTCTTCTATGCAAAAATCACAGCAACAAGATGAGTTTGTAGCCACCTGGGCAAGTCACATATCCATGAATGATTCAGCTTTTTGCAGGCCGACGCCAATTGTTTACATGTTAGTTTGAACATTCCCAGGAAAGCTCAGATGTGGATAGGTGTCTCCCAAAGTCCATTGTTAGTTAAGTACTCCCAATTACTTGAATAGTCCTTGGTGAAACCTCCCTTATGTCCTTCCTACAGCAAACACTTCAAATACAAATACAGAGCCAATGCTCATAACTTCAGATATAAAAATGATACATGCATACTAATAGGATGAACATATTCCGTAGAGCTTAACCTTTGCAAAGATATGTTACATGGCATAGCTAGCACAAAGCATATTCCAGTTTGCTTATATTTACACTTATAAGTATATTTCCAGAAACAGAGAGTCCAATGTCACAATATGGTTATAATCAACTACTTAAGATACACACAGAGAGACTTGTCATACACATCTCGAGCTTTCAATATGCTGTTACAGTCCACGATAGAATACACAGAACTCTATACATATGAATAAGAAAACATTACATATTAAGAACAACATCTATTTCTTAATACTGACATTCTGTGACTGTTGGCCAGACAATCACAGAATGGGTGAGGTGGACCACTCAATCGCAGACACTCAGCTTTATTAGCAGACACACCCAAACAGTCTTTTAAGAAGCAAAGGAAATTAGACTTACACTCCTTCACCAATCCCTCTGCCTTGTCTCAGGTGCTTCTGCTCTGTCTGCCTTCCTGCTGATCTTTTCTTCTTTCTCACTGCTGCTTCTGCCTGGTTGCCTTATCTGCTGCTCTTGATCTTCGCCTGGTCTCTTCCACTCACACCAGCCTGTCAAAGCCTCCTTTTATTCAGTTTCTGGACTCCTCTGATTGGCTGGCCTTTCAGACTTGGATTAACATAGCCTCTTCTGCTTCTCCCTACATGGTTGGTAACTGTCCAGCCAATTAGCTTTGCCTGTCACTCAGGCTGCTGCTCCTCCTACCCTCCCTTCAGGTATTCTGGAGTGAGTTGGGTCATAACTTATTGAACTTTGTTTCACTCCCATCTCTTATCTGCAATTGGTCAGTTCTATCTGTGTCCTCCATCTTTGATATCTTCTAATAGAGAATCAGTGTCAAACCATTTTGGATTTTTAGCTCTAAAGCCATCATTATGTATAGCTCATCTACAGCATCTGGCCTAGAATTAACTACTGTTCTCTCGAAACTAAAGCACTCTGATGCTATCACTACCTTTGTAATGCTAATTGGGAGAAGTGAACTGTTCATGGTGTTTCTCGCTCTTTTCCCCCCAACCCCCTAACTGTCAAGATCTCTATCCAGGGTGCTGCAATGTATACAGGATCCTAAAGGTAAAAATCTCTAGTAACACTTCCACTGCCTCACTGTGGATACAGAGTAGAACACAGCAGCACAGCTGTACCAGTTTGGATGGAGCTTATAGGAAGAAATCAAAGAGGAACTGTCCCTCACAGAGATGCCTACAGGGCTAGCCACCTTTGTGGACCTTACAATCCACACAGATAATCAGCTGTGGGGATGAGGGAGTGTAGACATGTGGACTCACCCCTGCGGCACCTCCTGCTGGTTACTTCTGGGAATTAGCTCAGTTCCAGCTCCGGACTGCCCTCTGCAGGCCAGTGATTCACCTGTCCTCTGGCCCCCATGTCCCTCCCTGGACCTGGTGCCCTTTTATGTGGACTGCTGCCCCCAAGCAGTCACCCCTTTCTCTGAGGGTTCCCCTTCCCAGGGAACCCCCACCCTCTGTCCCCATTTTGCCTCAGTATATGGCTACTGCGCAGTCTCCATCTCACCCCCGTTCACTGGGGCAGATTGCAGTATCAGCCACTCATCATAGGCAACGGGGTTTGGACCCACTGCCCTAGCCTACCCCTAGGCTGCCCTCTGCAACCCCCAGTACCTTTTAGCCTAATGCGAGGCCTCAGCCTGGGGCTTTCTAGGCTAGAGCTCCCCTGCTCCCCTCAGGTACTTTGTCTCTAGCTCCCGGCAGCCAGGCCCATCTCCCTCTACAGCTAGAGAGAGACTGACTGCTTCTAGCCCCTCTGGCCTTCTTATGAGGACCCATTCCTCAGTTTGGGGCGTGGCCCCAGCTGCAGCCACTTCCCCAATCAGCCCAGCCTAAAGGCTGCTTTCTCCAGCCACAGCCCCTTCCCAGGGCTGTTTTTAACCCCTTCAGGGCAGGAGCAGGGGTCCACCCTGCTACACACCTCCCCCCTCAAAACCCCCACCCCTGGTGATAGGGGGGCTTCTTTGCCTGGACCAGCCACCCATGTGCCTCCAGCGCCACTTGCTTCCTTTCTGATTCCTCCAATCGCTTCCGCAAGCGGACCTCCTTACCCACAACAGCCGCATACTCCTTAGCGAGGTCCACCGCACCCGCTTCAGACTCACAGAGGGCCCGCTCTGCTTCCTCAAGCCGTGCCCGTAGATTTGAGTCCCCCAGGCCCTCTTCCCTCAGGGTCTGGGTCCCCTTGTTGGTCTGTCCCACAACCACCTGGGTTCATTTTGTTTCTTGGATATGTCCCCTCTGAGCCCCCGTTGCTTGTTGGGCCCACCCCGTCTGGGTCTCTCTCCCCCTGATGAGGGGGTGATGGTCTGGGTCCCAGCCTCCTGCAGGGTCCCCATCTCAGCCTGTGTCACCTTCTCCAGATCCAGCATGGCCCCTTCGGGGTCTCCAGGCACCTCCATCGGCCAACCCTCAACCCTCCTGAGGGGGCAGTGCTTTTAATGTGGCCTGGCCTCTGGCAGCCCCAGCAGGCTCCCTGCCGCCGTAGGCCTTCTCCGTCTCTTCGTGGGCCTAGCCCCCTCTGGGTTGCCCTGTATCGTGTTCCCTGGGCCTGGACAGTCCCTCCAGAAATGGCCCATCTGCCTACCAGTCCAACACGCTGGCAGCTGCCCGGGTTCCCGCACCTGGCAAACTGCCCGAGGAACCTGCCGCTGCCCCTTCTCTGGGTGAGGCAGCCTGCTCCCAACTCAGTAGGGACAGTCCCCTTTTATATGTCCCTGCCTTAAACAGGCATAGCATGTCCGGCACTCAGCCGCAGGCCTCCTGGTCCCAGCTCTCCGCCTCTGCCATCTGTCTCCACCACGCCTCCAGAACTCCATCCTGAGGATGTTTACCAGGGCCCGCTGTTCCTGTACCAGCTGGCCCACCTGTCCCCGGAGGGCCTCCTGCAGCTCCCACATGTCCTGTTGGGCCTCCCGGATCCCCTGCAGGTGGTCAGCCCCCTTTCTCTGGGGCACTGGCACCAGGGCCCAACCAGGTACTACCTCTGGGGCCTCTGCATAGAAGACCCCCATGTACCCCAGATCCATCATCCCCTGGATCACTCCAGTCCAGGCAATAGTCCACAGTCCTTGCCCAGGCCCCTTGTATCAGGGGCAGACCGATATGCCCGCATTCTCCACCATGTGTAGATGTGCGGACTCACCCCTGCGGCGCCTCCTGCTGGTTACTTCTGGGAATTAGCTCAGTTCCAGCTCCAGAGCACCCTCTGCAGGCCAGTGATCCACCCATCCTCTGGCCCCGTGTCCCTCCCTGGACCCGGTGCCCTTTTATGTGGACTGCTGCCCCCAAGCAGTCACCCCTTTCTCTGAGGGATCCCCTTCCCAGGGGACCCCCACTCTCTATCCCCACTTTGCCTCAGTATATGGCTACTGCCCAGTCTCCATCTCGCCCTCGTTCACTGGGGCAGATTGCAGTATCAGCCACTCATCATAGGCAACGGGGTTTGGACCCGCTGCCCTAGCTTACCCCTGGGCTGCCCTCTGCAACCCCCAGTACCTTTTAGCCTAATGCGAGGCCTCAGCCTGGGGCTTTCTAGGCTAGAGCTCCCCCAATCCTCAGCCTGTCCTCAGCCCTGCTCCCCTCAGGTACTTTGTCTCTAGCTCCCGGCAGCCAGGCCCATCTCCCTCTACAGCTAGAGAGAGACTGACTGCTTCTAGCCCCTCTGGCCTTCTTATGAGGACCCATTCCTCAGTTTGGGGCGTGGCCCCAGCTGCAGCCACTTCCCCAATCAGCCCAGCCTAAAGGCTGCTTTCTCCAGCCACAGCCCCTTCCCAGGGCTGTTTTTAACCCCTTCAGGGCAGGAGCAGGGGTCCACCCTGCTACAGGGAGGAGGAAAGGATTATGCCTGCAGCCTCCCTATCCGCTTACCATGATCCCAGCTTCTGTATTGTCTGCTGAACCTATGCAAGCTGATCTGGCTCATCAACAATTCACAACTGAAGAAAAGGAATGGTTCTGTCAGTGCCACTTGTATTTCTACTATGGTGAACCTGGCTATGTCATCTCAGCTTGCCCAATACAAATGCCGAAGAGCTTGCAGGCACAGTGGGGAGAACTGGCATGGGCCTTAGGAGAAGAGAACTTCCCCATACCCTAATAATCACTGAGAAGCATCCCAAGCATCATCCCTGGGCTTCTCATCCGCAGATTCCTATCCAGCTGCACATCCTGGGGTACCCCGACAGATTCCCCTTCGACTAAGAAGCAATGGGCGATTTCATGGATGCAGCTACAGCTTGGACCCAACAAATTCCTCTGCAACTTAAGGTCAAGCCCAACATGTTCAAAAGTACTAACGGCTCTCTGCTGTCTTCAGGTCCAGCTGTAGAGGAGCCTGTCCCTCTGCAGGCCATTACTGAGGGGCACGGAGAAATAATACAATTCAGTGCAATCCATTCCCCACATTTTCCTCTCATCCTTGGTATCTCCCGACTGACCCTTCATGACCCCCTCATTCACTGATCAAAGCAGAAAGTCAAGTTCCCATCAGAATTCTGCTGACAGCATGGTCAGGGACCCGGTAGCATTGCAGCCAGATCCAAGAAGTAGGGGTAATTGCCTGCACTGAATCACCTACTGGGGGAACTATGGAACTTCCCCCTAGGTACTGTGACTACACTGACATCTTTGAGATGAAGAATGCAGAAAACTTCCCCTCACATCGGGACTATGAGTGCCACATAGAACTTCAGCCAGGGGTGAAGATACCATTTGGATGGATATATGCAATGTCAGAACCTGAACTGGCAGCACTGAAATATCTGCAAGAGAACCTGGCTCAGGATTTCTAATGCAAATCAACTTCATCAGCTGGTGCCTCAGTCCTTTTGTAAAAAAAGATGGAAGTTTCTGCCTATGTGCCAATTACCAAGCCCTAAATCAGATACCAATCTGATTACCCACTACCCATAGTCTCTGAGTTGTTGAACCACATGGGTGTTGCTCACATATTCATGAAACTGGATCTCTGGGGAATTTATAATCTCATCCATATCCGAGAAGGTGACAAATGGAAAACTGCCTTTCGGACCCACTATGACCACTTTGAATATTTAGTTATTCCATTTAGACTGACTAATGCTTCAGCAATGTTCCAACATTTCATTAACGATATGCTATGAAACCTACTGGACAAGTTTGTGGTAATGTGCTTAGATAATACATGGATATTCTCAGACTATCGGAACCAACACATCACTCATGTCTGCACAGTCCTGGAGAGACTATAACAACGTGGTCTCTGTGCTAAACTAAAGAAGTGTGCATTTGATCAGACCTCAGATGAGTTCTTGGGTTTCAACCTGTCCCCAGAGGGAATCAAGACGGACCCACGCAAGGTGCAGGCTGTCCGCAACCGGGCAGTCCCCTGCAATGTTTTTTAGGCTTTGCAAACTTCCACTGGAGGTTCATTTTGAATTTTTCAAAACAAGCCAAGCCCCTCACGGCTCTACTCTGAAATAATTTCAAGTTCCATTGGTTGCCCAAGGCCCAGCATGCATTTGAGCATTTGAAGCTTGCCTTTACCACCGCTCCAGCACTGGCCCGCACCAGCATGGCACAACCTTTTGTTTTGGAAACTGATGCCTCTAGTATGGTGATCAGCGACCCTAGCAAATACTGCAGCCCTTTGCCTATTATTCAAGGAAGCTTAAACTTGCACAGTGAAACAGTGAGATCCTGGACAAGGAGCTTCTGGCAATTCAGATTGCCTTTTGAAGAATGGCAACACTACTTGGAAGGGATCCAACATCCAGCCCAAGTGTTTACTGACCACAAGAACCTGGAGTACCTGTGCAAGGCAAGGCCCTGAACCAACAACAGCTCTGATGGGCCTTAGTCTTCTCTGAGTTCAACTCCTACCAGCCTGGAACCAGGAACAGCAAGGATGATGCCTTGTCCTGAAGATATGGCTGAGACCCACAAGGCCTCAGTCTGGAACCAGCCCACATTTTCAAATCCCATAATTTTCTTAATGCAACTCGCCCCCAGGATATGCTTGCACTCATTCACTCTGCCTCTGTTTCCAGAATTCCAGCCAATGAGTTGGCCATTGTCAACCAAGAACTGCATGACACCCAAGAGGTGTGTGGGCAAGGATAGCTCAGTGGTTTGAGCATTGGCCTGCTAAACCCAGGATTGTGAGTTCAATCCTTGAGGGGGCTACTTAGGGATCTGGGGCAAAATCAGTACTTGGTCCTGCTAGTGAAGGCAGGGGCTGGACTTGATGACCTTTCAAGGTCCCTTCCAGTTCTAGGAGACGGGTTTAATCTCCATTTTTTTAAGGGTATCACATTTGTGAGGGACCACATTCCCCTGGAGCTGCAAGGCTGGCAGTTCTCTAACTGTGCCATGATTCCACCTTGGCAGGACACTTAGGGTGATATAAATCCCAATGAGTAATTTACCATTTCTTCTCATGGCCCTGAATGTGCTCCATGATAAAAATCTTTGTAGCTTTTTGTGAGGTGTGTGCTTGCACCAAGATCCTTTGCCAGAAACTCTGTGATCGCCTGCTACCTCTGGACACCCTTTGGCCCTGGGAAGCCATTTCCTTGGACTTTGTGGTGGAACTACCAGAATCCAGTAGCTTCAGGACCATCATGACAATGGATGGTCATGAAACCATGAAAAGATAGCTTTTTTTCTTCAAGTGCTGTCCCTGTGGGTACTCCATTTCAGGTGTCAGTGTAGTCTGGTGCCATCAATCAGAGATTTATGGTAGTAGTGTCAATGTGGGTCGCATGTGTGCAGTAGGCGTCTTGTGGTGCTGTTGGTATTGCATTTAGTGTGCACAACCCGAGCTCTCCAGTTCCTTCTCAACCGTCCTCAGCCTAAGACAAAGCTCTGCGACACTGTTTACCGCTCTTCCCATATCTTTAGAAATCGTAGTTTAAATAGTTAATCAGTTAGAAAGTTCTTTTTAGTCTTAGTTTTTAGTCCCAGTTTCCCCGCCCCCTAGTTTCCCCACAGCGGGGTCGGTTAACCGTTAAAGATGCCTGGCTCCCCAGGCATTAAGCAATGCAGCTCCTGCTATGAAGCAATGCCCATTTCTGATGGGCATTCGTGCATCTGCTGCCTCAGTGAAGTGCATATACCACAGAAATGTGCCCACTGCAGCAGCATGAAGGCAAGAGCCCGGCATGACTGGGATTTCTGACTAAAAATTATCCTAATGGAGAAGTCTCTCCAACCAGACACTGACCAACGGACCAGGGAAAGGAGACATGCTTTCCTCTAAAAGACAAAGGAAGAGGGCACATATCTCCACAGACAGCACTGCAGAAACAATGGTGATCTCCTGCCAAGTTGCTACCCTCGATGCCAACACACGCTCGGGTGAGCACCTACGATGCTCCAGGTACCTCTGGCACCGCTGAGTCTCGAGTAAAGGAGACTGAGTTGAGGCACATACCGCCTCCACAGCACCAACCTCACCTGCGAGGGACTTGGTACCAAGCGTCTCCTCAGGCATCATGCCTCCACCTCCAGCACTGACATCTCAGTTGGCACTGGTAGAAAAAGTCAAATCGGTACTGACTGTGCTGCCTAAACTGCCACAACATCTGACAGCACTGGTGCTAGCACCAACAAGGGCGCCCCCATTGGCACCAACAGTACCAACAACTGAAACATCACAAAATCCGCCACAACAGAGTGACTCGGCTATCTATTCAGCACCGCAGTCCCCCTTACTCAGTACTGAGGGCTCTCCCGAACTCTATAGCGGTGATTCTCATACTCTTCATGGTGTTTTACATTTGTCCAGTGAAGACGAGGATGATGATATGCAGGTGCCATGCACCTTCTTACCAAACCACTCATCACCAAAAGATCAAAGACCACCCTGGATCCATATGGGGTCCAAACATCTTTATAACCAGATGGCTCACCGCTGTTATGGACTGCCATGGATGTACCCACCGATGGCCTTCCCAATGCAATGGGCTCATTGGGAACCCTGGGCAGCTTACCGGGGCCCTCACTCCAGGCCACCCATGGCTCACAGAGGCAAGCTGAGATCTCATCCTACTTTCCCCACCCCGCAGATAACAGAAGCTCGGAATGTCGGGGATGACACTGAGATGGGCACAGATCAGGAAGCTACATCTCCTGCACACAATTCTTCCTTCTCCCTGGATGAGGAGATCATGTCACCGTCGCCTACTTCAGTGGATGACTTCAAGCAGTTCCAGGAATTGTTTAAGCAGATTGCCCAAAGCCAGGACATCCCATTGGAAGAAGTGCAGACAAACCAGCACAAGCTGGTACAAATTCTACAACCTTAATCTACGTCCAAAATCGCTCTGCCCATCAACAACATGATTTTGGAACCAGCAAAGACAGTCTGGCAGACACCAGTCTCAATTCCGCTGACATACAAAAGGGTAGATAGGCAATACTATGTCCCCGCCAATGGAGTGGACTTCCTCTTCTCACGCACATCTCCCAACTCCTTTGTGGTCAACGCTGCTAATCAATGCTGTAAACAATAACAGTTTAGGTTGACCCCACAAGATAAGGAGCACGAGGCTCGACCTCTTGGACTCAAAAGTCTACTCCTCAGCGAGTTTACTATTCTGAGTCACCAACTATTCAGCCTTGCTGGCTAAATACGATTATGATAATTATGGGAAACTTAGCTTGTTCACTGCGGAGCTTCCCAAGGAGAAACAATCACAACTTCAGGCCATTGTAAACAAGGGTCAACTCATTGCTAAAACTGCCCAGTAAGCATCTCTGGACGTCAAGGACACCACGGCCTTTGTGATGTGCCAGGCATCCTGGTTGCAATCCTCGGGCATCCTTAAAGAATTAGATGGACGAGGTGCTTTATTTGATAAAACACTCTCAAGCCACTCTTCATATTCTAGGGATCTACACCCCACCTGCAAAGAGAAGGCAGTACCAACCCTATCAGAGGTCCGAGATTCCTCTTCTAACCAGCAACAGCAATGACCATATGAGCACCAAAGACAATGCCAATGTTTGCAGTGATGGAGAGCACCTCAATCTCAAACGTCATCTTCTCAATCGGCTCTGCCTAAGCCACAATTTTGAAGTTTTGGTTGAGGGTCTGAACGACTTCCCTCAACAGAGAGTGCTTATATCCAATTCATCCACATGCTTTGGTCACTACCTTCGCCCTTCCTACCGTATCTGGCATCAATAACCACAGACGAGTGGGTGTTAGAGATTGTACAATTGGGATATACCATCTCTTTTACCTCCCGACCCTCTTCCCCGTCCCTCTTCAGGGACCCTTCTCACAAGCACCTGTTACGACAAGAAATCGATCATCTTCTACAACTGGGAGCCATGGAACATGTACCTTTGCAATAAAAGGGGAAGGAGCTCTACTCCCACTACTCTGTGACCCAGAAGAAGAATGCAGGATGGAGACTTATCTTGAATCTCAGGAAGCTCAACAACTTCGTATGCACTCAAAAGTTCAAGATGGTCACACTGGGCATGATACCTCCAGCACTGCAAAACAGGGACTGGTTTTCAGCCCTTGACTTCCAAGATGCTTATATTCATATTATCCTACACCCCGCTCACAGGAAATGCTGCGGTTCACAGTAAGACATGAACGCTTCCAGTACAGAGTTCTACCATTTGGCCTGTCCACTATACCAAGAGTTTTCTCCAAAACCTTAGCAGTAGTAGTAGCACAGCTACACATACAAGGAATAATGATCTTCCCATACTTGGACAATTGCCTTCTCAAAGGCCCAGCAGAACAAGAAGCATAGGACACAGTCCAGACAACAATCACACTATTCAGGGATCTAGAGCTACAGATAAACGAACGAAAATCCACTCTAATCCCTGTCCAACAACTGGGTACATCTTGATGCCATAGAAGCCAAGGCATCCCTGCCCCGAACAGATTCACAATGCTGACAAGCCTTATCTCAGAGGTAAGAATCAGTCCTTAAGTACCAGCTCATACCGTCCTGCAACTGTTAGGACACATGGCAGCCACAACATTTATGGTACAACATGCAAGACTACATCTGTGCTGCCTACAGGGCTGGTTGAGCTCGGTATACATACCCAGCAAGCACAGCCTACACAAATGACTGACAGTACCACACTGTGTCTTGGACTCTCTATGCTGGTGGACAATACCAGAAAATGTGTGCATGGGCATCCTGTTCCAACAGGAACCCCATCAATAGTAATCACAACAAAAGCCTTGCTGCTAGGCTGGGGCGCCCACACGCATCAACACATGGTTCAAGGCAAATGGTCTCTTGTGGAGACTCAGTTACACATCAATCTACTAGAGCTACGCGTGGTCTGCAATGCCTACAAACATTTCCTACCTCACATACAGAATGAATCAATTCATATAATGACCAACAACATTGCCTGCATGTTTTACATCAATCGCCGAGGAGGCTGTCGATCACACTCGCTATGCACCAAAGGCATGACACTGTGGAACTGGTGCATACACCACAACATAAATGTTTCAGCCTCCTACCTTCCCAGCTGTCAGAATGCGACGGCGGACACACTAAGTAGGTACTTCTCTCAAGACCACGAATGTGAAATGAACTGGGAAGTCCAGCAATCCATATTCCATCAGTGGGATGCTCGCCTCATCGACTTGTTTGCATCCTAAACAAACCACAAATATGCAATGTTCTGCTTGAGAGCAGGAATGGGACCATGGTCACCGGGGGGATGCCTTCCTCATCACATGGGATGCACAACTCATCGATCCCCCTGATATCACACGTGATTCACAATATAGGAATAGACAAAGCCAGGGTCATCCTCATAGTTCTGATGTGGCCCAGACAAGCATAGTACCTTTACTTAATGCACATGGCGATATGCGCCCCTTGAGTTCTCCCTAGCGTCTAGATCTGCTGTCTCAGTACAACGATTGCACTCTTCACCCCGATCTGGAGAAACTCCACCTTCAAGCATGGCTACTGCACGGAGCTAACC
The DNA here is from genome assembly GCF_025201925.1 of Gopherus flavomarginatus. Taxonomy (NCBI): domain Eukaryota; kingdom Metazoa; phylum Chordata; order Testudines; family Testudinidae; genus Gopherus; species Gopherus flavomarginatus. Next base: position 259,607,847 of record NC_066618.1, read on the forward strand.
TGCTCAGAACAAGTTAAACACATATTACTGAACAGCAAGAAAGTGACCACACATAATGCTTACCTTCAAAAATGGAAGAGATTCTCCTCCTGGTGTCAAGAAAAACACGTGACAGCCTCCACTACACCACTGCCATTAGGGTTGGATTTCCTACTGGAGCTGAAATGCTCCGGTTTAGCAATGTATTCAATCAAAGTCCATCTCGTAGCCATTACGGCATTCCATCATGAGACTGAAGGGACCACGATCTTAGCACACCCCATTACTAAACACTTCCTTGTGGGCCTTCAGCCCATTTACCTTGACGTTCACCGGCCTGTGACCTCAATCTGGTATTGAAATGCATCACCAGACCACAATTTAAACCTCTAGCCACCTGTTCCCTCCTACACTTATCCATGAAAGTGGCCTTTTTCGTTGCTGTTACTTCTGCCAGGTGGGTGAGTGAGAGGGTCCATGTGGCCGATCCTCCCTACACAATATTCCTCAAAGACAAGATCATGCTACATGCCACCCAAAATTTCTACCAAAGGTAACATGATTCTTCCATATGAATCAACCAATCCATCTTCCTATGTTCTATCCCAAGCCCTATGGGACTCCAACAGAGATGGCCTTGCATACATTGGACCTCAGGCAGGCGTTAGCGTTTTACCTGGAAAGGACCAAACCTTTCTGGAAATCTCCTAGGCTTTTCATTTCAACTACTGAGCATTCGAAAGGATGCACAATATCCACTCAGAGACTGTCTATATGGATCACCACATGCATCCAAACTTGCTATCATATTTGGAACATGGACCCTCCTGCGCACATCAGAGCACATTCTATGCGATTAGTTTCAACCTTGACAGTGTTCCTAAACAATGCTCCGACATTAGAGATTTGCGGAGTGGCCACTTGGGCCTTTGTCCACACATTTACTGAGCACTATGCAATCACTCAAGAATCCATGGCCGATGCCATAGTTGGCCTAACTGTACTTACCTCTACAATTCAAATGAACCTGAAGTCCCTCCTGCCTTCTGAGGGGCACTGTTCTATAATCAGATGAAGTGGAGCACTTACAAGAACTGCACTTGAAGAAGAAGAAGAGAAAGTTACTCACCTTGAGCAGTAACTGAGGTTCTCTGAGATGTGTGTCCCTGTGGGTGCTCCTCTACCCACCCTCCTCCCCTCTACTTCGGAGTTTGCAGTAAGGACTCTGCGGTAGAGAAGGAACGGAAGGGCTTGGGTCATGCACACATTAGATGCAGCACCATCTACCGTAACTGCATCTACTGCAGACTCTGCTACCATCAATCTCCGATTGACGGTGCTGGGACGCATCAACACCTGAAGTGGAGCACCCACAGGGACACACATCTTGAAAAACCTCAGTTACTGCACAAGGTGAGTAACCATCTCCTTTCTAAGATAGCTCACTTTATTCCCTACATAACTTTACCCTCTGTAGACAAAGCCACCCAGCTCTAGATAAACAATATATTCCATCTTCATGGCATCCCAGATCATATCACCAGGGACTGCCTGTTTCTGGCACAAGGCCCTCTATTTATTAGAAGTCCATGTGCACCTGTCCTCTGCCTACTATCTGCAGTCAAACAGCCAAATGGAAAGAATCAGCAAGATCCTTGAAAAATACTAAAAAATTAGGGCTGCAATACGAACCTTAACATAGGCACCGACTCTGTGGGTGCTCCGGGCTGGAGCACTCACAGGAAAAAATAGTGGGTGCTCAGCACCCACTGCCGGCCCTGCCAATCAGTTCTCCCCTCCGCCCCCACCATCTCCTGCCTGCCGGTGATCAGCTGTTCAATGGTGTGCATGAGGCGCTGGGGGAAGGGGAAGGAGTGGGAGCAGGAAGAGACGGAGTGAAGGTGGGGCACGCTTGGGAGAGGGCGTGGAGCGGGGCAGGAAGAGGCAGAGAGGGGGCGGAGTGGGGATGAATGGAGGTCAAGCACCCCCAGGGAAACCAGAAAGTCAGCGCCTCTGAATCTTAATGTCTCCTGAAACAAGGTTGACATTTCCTGTCAAACTTTTTGAATGGGAAGACATGATTTAATAAAGTGTGCTTAGATGAAGTATAGAATTCACCTTTAATTTTTCCTTCCTAGTACACTTTTTATTGTTTGGTGTAAATAGGATTTTCAAATTAAAGCCCTTTGGTGGAGATCATTGAGCATGCAGAGGAATTCAGTTAGTTTTTTTCTTTCATGTACAGCTGAGGTAGAAATTTAAGACAAATTAGCTACAGAAAATAATGCAAGGCAGAGAAACTGTATTTTTGTTTTGTCTCTCACTTGTTTGTGTTTGGCATGTGGATCAATAGGAAAGGTTCACATTACTGAAATATAAATTTTTAGGTCCATTTCTTGGAAAAGTCATATTTGCATATGCAAATAAATATTCATAATAAGACAATTGGTGCCTAGAATGCTGGACTAGGACAGGCTAGAAATGCAGAGATCATGTAAAAGACCCTAATTATTTATGGAGAATTACGTTTAAAGAAGTTGGCCATAGTGGATGTACAAGCAGAAATTAAAGTTAGATAGCAGTTCTTTGTGCCAAGTTTGCTTTTTATCTGAAAGCCCCTATCCTGCACAGATATATGCAGTAAAGATGTAGCCCAAGGAAATTTGCATCTGGAAATACCTAGGTACCTTTCAGTTTGATATTCGTGTTGTAAATTGTAAAATTTGACTCCCTGACAAGACTGATATTAATAAAGAAAGTATTTTAGGGTCAGGCTAAAAATGCATAAGGTAAAGTTATGTTCATTATCCTCTCTATGGCACGATACAGCTCTGAGTGAATAAGTTTTAATCTTTCTCTCACATGAAAGTTTAGAAATGTAAAGTTGGGGTTTGAATACAAAGGTCCTATAACTAGGAGGCTAACTTTAGTCTATGTGTAAGTTAGTACAGTCAAAAGACAATTTCAGCCTCCTCTATACTCTCAGTTACAGGATGGGTGGAAGGGTAGCATGAGAGAATAAACATTCATAGATTTAAAAATTCAGATTTGGAAAATCCTGATCCAGTGAACCCCATTGTTAGACCCCCAAGTTGGGCCCCAGGGCCAGACAACAGGTGCTCCGGCCTCCACCCCCCAACGGAATTTTTCCCCCAGCCCCCAGAACTGCCACTGATCACATAGCTGCTCAGAAAGCAGAACTTGTAACAGGAAACAGCACCTTGCGGTCGGCCGACCTGAGGAGGGGAAGTTCCCCCACGACAGTCGCTTCCTGGGTAGAGATGCTGGGGCCCAATTGCCTCCCTTGTATGGGCATGAGCCACTCGCGACCCCGCAATTGGCTTATCATAAATTATGACGAAAAATTCGTTATATATTGTCGGCCCCCTCCCGGGGACGGGTGGAGAGAACACGAATCCCCGTCGAACCGTATCCAGGCCTGATCACCCTGCAGTCTCTCCCAGGCTCACGCGTTTCCTGAAGCCTGACAGCTTGCCGGCCGTAATGAAACTTTTGTGGTTTGTATGTGTAAGTAGAATTAGCTGTTAAGGATATCTGTATATCTGTGCTGCTAGATAAGAGGCAAAGACTGGTTCCAGCCGCCCCAAGGCTCCTGCTAGGGGAAACCCGTTGACCAGGAAACCTTGAACGCAAGGGGGACCAGTTGAGCCTCGCAATTTGTGTTTAATAAGATTAGTTGCTGCATTTATGATTACTAATAGCACCAATATCACTTTTACTAACCCCTGGGACGACCTGAATAATTACTGGGACTTAGAAAAATACCAGGGCCAGCTTCTATTTGTAATTGTAGTGTTTGTGTTATTTGTTCTAGTATTATATTGTAAGCCCAAGTTGTAACTAATCGTGTGGTCCCTTATCCTTATCTGTGACTCATTTAATAAATCCTCAATCTTTAACACTACGACTGATTGCTTGCGTTATCCCCGTCACTACCCTTGGGCACTTGTCACCCCCCCCCCAGGGCATCCAGTGATCGAACCTCTGCCCTATTCCAACGCTCATTACCCGGTAGATAACGGGCACCTGGTGGCCATATCGGTGGAGCGAGGGGCGAGAGCAATCTGTAATCAACACCCATGTTCCTGTTTTACAATATTTTACTATAATTGAAGATCTATTTTCACTCTAGTAGTCTGTCAGTGAGTAACTATTGTACAAACTGGAAGAAACATTGAAAGTATTTAACTCAAAGATTTGCCTTATGTCACTCATTTTAGTCATTCATGTCTGAGCAGGAAACCATAGGATCAAATGAGAAATCCTGAGACTACCTGTAATTATTTGTATGCCCACATATTAATAAAATTAATGAGGTAGGCTGACTAGAACCTACCTCTAATTACTGTAACATTTTGCAGACCCTTATTTAAAACTAATTCAGTACTCTGCAATGATGGCACCAATACGATGGTTATACTTTTATAACGTGAGATCTTTAATCATTACAGTAAAATACTACAGTATTTCTTAAGATTTTTTCAGGTATAGAGAAAGGCAACAGAAAATCTGGGGCAGAACCATGGTCTAGAGAGAGCTATAGCATTGTTTTTCCTGATCTATTGATTATATATTGATCATACTACTATTTAGTTTCCCTAGTTAGCACTCTGAAATTTGGTAGATTCTTGTCCCAAGACCAAGACCAGTATTATCAGAATTACTGTTCAGTTAGGAGCCCCAATGTGCATTGTTGCAAGACTCACACTTGGGAAATCACACTATATTTATAATAGTTATATTAAAACAGCAAAGTCACAAACACTGCAGCACAGCAAGGCAGGTGGACAGAACGCTGAATGAGATGAGCATCCATACACTTACACCGCTCCTTGCACAACAACCTGAAGTGTTTGTTAGTCAGTTATCATCTTCCCCCTCACCATCACCAATGGTTGTCATCCTGACATCTCCCCAGACTGGGATACAGCTTTTATAACATGTTATGCTAATACCACTGTGCCTAATACATATTCAATAGGTGTTTCAGCCCCTTCTTCTTTTTTGTAGTTCTGTGCCCTTCTCCCATATGTTATTAGTCTTTTTACCTCAAGCTTATTAGCACATATATCAATTAGTTACCATGGCATCCTTGTGGTCCCTAACTAAAAATATTCCAAGCTGTTATAAACTAGCATCTTGTGATTACCTATCAGCAATTTGCAACACTGGTAATTATTACAAAACAATAAACAAAACCTTATGCCATCTTGTGACTTAAGGTCACTGTTAGTTTACTGATTTATGCTAACTTATTGAGCAACTATTTCTATTCATGCTATAAGGCACTATACTTATGCTAACTGTTAAAGCTACTCTTACAGGTCTAGCCCTAGCTGTCAGTTTCTTACCCCTTTATCATTTACTTACTATATAACTAGACTCAGTGCCTGGCTATATACTCAGTGCCTAGGCTACAACTGGACTGTGAATCAGGAGAATTGGGTTCAATTTCTAGCTCTGCCTGAGACTTCCTGTGTTACCATGGACAAATCATTTAGTGTCTCAATTGCCAATCTGTAAAATGGGTTGAATAATATTTCCTTGGTTCTGTGGATTTAAATCCTAAGAGGAACTATCTCTTATTTACATGTATGCACCGCCCTTACAAAAGGACTCTCATGTGGGACCTCCAAGCACTCTTGTGAAATAAATACTAGTAATCTAGTTGGAATAGGAATTGGAATCAGGAATTCTGAATTATATTCCAGCTATGATATTGCTTTGCTCTCATTTATTCTGTGTCTACAAAATTAGAATAATACCTCTCATCTATAGAGGAGGGACATTGTAGTGCCAGGCATTTGGGATCCATGGATAAAGGTTGCTACAGAAGTACAAAATACAGCATATACTATAAAAGCACTGTCATTTAGAAATATAAAATTATTAGGGTGAAATGGACTCAAATCACAAAAATTGGATTCTGAATCAGCTTTTTATCACACCAGAGTTCAGTGGTATTATGATATTATTATACCTGACAACAGCTGAGTGCTGTGAAGATTATTGCATTTATAAACTTCAGCAAAATATACTGCACCAATAAAAACTTCTGGAGAATCTCTTTCTCTCTCCGAGTATGAAACGCTAAATATTTTTTCTAAAACCAAAGCCATGCCTTGCAAAATAGGGATAGCTGGCATATATATATATGTTCTTATTTAATACAATAATACAAATAGTCCTGTATCTCAGAAAGATTGACTGCTACTTACAGCTTCCTTTAAGAAACTGAAATAAATTGTGGTACTGTATCATTGATCATCTGTTTTTTGCCAGTATTTAAATGCCTGTGAAAATTCAATGCATCATCATAAAAACTGAAATCAACTTCATCTTGTTGCAGTGTGTAAAGAATCAGCTTGTGTGTGTACCTTTATGGAATATTCCCCATCAATTAAGTGTGTACAGGAACATAGTTATTTAACATATCAGGGCACAATCCAGAGTAGTGGGGGGGTTGCATCACTCCTGCCATGCAACCTTGGGTGCCTTACAATGCCTTGCTGTAGTAGCTCCCATCTGGGCTGCTCACAAACAACATTCCAGCATGCAAGCCATACGCGGACTGTCTGCGTGTAACTGCAGTCTGCCAGCCACTCTGACGCTCTCACAATCTTCCCCCAGTACTGTATGTCCTGTACTGTCCAGCCCTCTCCTGAACAGTACACATATATTAAGTCCATTATTCCTTTAAAGGACTAATATGCCAGTTTAATATGCCAGACACTTTAAACATACTGCATTAGATAAAACCATAAAATAAGTTTATTAATTACAAAGAGAGATTTTAAGTGTGTACAAGTAATGAGGTATAACAGTTAGAATTGGCTACAGGAAAAATAAAGATGAAAATGCTTACTGGTGCCTAATTTAACAAATTATATTTGATTCAAGCAAGATTTCTTAGCACATGAAAATCAGCAAAGTTACTGACCAAACTCTTCAGGTTAGGATCCCTCTCGCAGAGTCCAATGGCTGTTTCCTTTTGTTTTCTCAGGTGCAGAGAATAAGGTGGGCAGGAGTAGAGAGAGGGATCCCTTGGACGTGTTTGTCCCTCCTTTTTATACCTTCAGTCCTCTCCGCTGAAAAACATTTCCAAGTGAGAACCAAGAGCCAAAGTGCCTATGGGGAAGTATATTCCCTGCCCCTGCTGGGTTTCTTTCTTACTTGTTTGATTCCTTTGTTTTCCCTTCCTGCTTCATTACTCTATTTATTGCTTAAATGCAAATTAAGGCAAGCACTCATCCCTTTGTCTAGGATAGACCTGTTTGCTGACTTCTGCTCCCCCCATACAGTGAAATCTTATAACTTCACATACAATGTTGCCACACACATTTTATAAGGACACTGCTGACTGACAAATTATGAGTTTTCAAATGACACCTTACAGTACACACCTTGTACAAAGATTACTACAATAGCATGCAGGATGTGATCACATGGGCGTATTCCATCACACCATTGTTCTACAGCAATTTACTGTAGTATCTTTATTAGAACAAATTGCTATAATTAAATAGCACCCAAAAGAAAGTGAAGTCGTTTACCTGGGTATTTCTGTGGTAGAAGCTGCACGGTGTAACTGGCCCGTGTCTGACCCAGCCAAGCATCTACATTTCCAATTCCAAACAGTGTAAACATGCACACGGATCAGTCAGCCGCTGTTAGGGGACCAGATGTCCCTATATTAGGGGCTGTGTCTTATACATGCAACTACTCCTCCCCCATGAAAAAATGTCCTCATTTTTCACACTTGCTCTCTGTCACCCTGGACACTTACACTGACCGCATACAACGTGCTTTTCAAGGCAGATGACTTGCTCGGGAGCATCACTGAGGGCTTTGGTCACGTTCCCTGGCCTGGTGCTTGGAACTGTCACAGCAATTGAATTGCAGGTGTAAGGGGAGAGAGAGACACCGGAATCAATGGCAGTTGCCTGGCGGCACGTGTCGTGCCCGCTTTATCCACGTGAGAACCCCCCCCCCCCCCAGCCGCCGCCTTCCGCCTGGGGTGCGCGCGGCCCGATGGGTCTCTGCCTCTCTCCCTTTCCCAGGGCTAGAGATTTGGTGACGTCATGGAACTGCGGGCGGGGGGGCAGCTGGTGGCGCGCGCTGCCCACGGGGTGTCCCTCGCTCCCGTGCTCCGTGCTCAGCAGCACAGAAGCTGCAGCAGGCGCCGCTCGCTGCGCCCCGGCACCCTCGGGCGGCCCCGGGGGGAAGCGGAGCTTTGCGCAGGGCTGTCGCGAGGCGATGAGGACGATGAGCTCCCCGTGGGCTCGGTTCTACTCCAACAGCTGCTGCCTGTGCTGCCATGTGCGCACCGGGACCATCATCCTCGGCGTCTGGTACCTGGTGAGCGGCCATAGCCCAGCACGTTAGCCGGGGCTGCAGCTGCCCCCTCCTGAGGGTCGGGCTGGCCTGTCTTGGGAATGGGCCCCAGCGCTTGCTCTCTTGGGCAGGGGGTGCAGGAGACGCTCCTAGGAGAAACGGGGCACGGAGTGTGAGGAGGAGGCACAGGAGACCCCTGTGAGAATGCGCTTCCTTCCCTTGGGTTTGTCCCAAAAGTCGGTGTTAGAAGTCGAGCAACCAGAGCTGGACGTGGGCCCTTGTCCTCTTTGGTGCATGTGAAAGGGGCTGTCACTTGGGTCTGGGAGGGGGGCATGGTTGAAAGTTGGACCCTGACAGTTCTGGGCCCCAGCACCTCAAATTCCAGAACTTGGCAGGATCCAGATCCCAATCTTTGTGTTGCTTTAGGTCACAGACACATCAGATTTTTGAGTGGCAGTAGGGATCACTAAATAGGTTCTGTATTTAGCCAGGGAATTTTCAGAGTCGCAGACAAAAATTAGCTGATCCAGGGGCCAGATAGAGGTTTTGTAGTGCTGTTGTGGCAGGATGCATCAGGGCATGGGGGATTTGGTTCAAAAGCAGCAGCTCAATTTGACACTAGCTCTGTTTAGAGAGTAGAATTTGCGGGGGCTGGGACCAAATATTGTCAGCGCCCAGATTTTCTCTTTTTTGTACTGCTGGGGTCTTCACCAATGTCCAGTGAGAGTATCTATGGAAAGGCTAGGCAACGTGGTCATTCTGGTTGCTTGGAAAAGGAGATTCACTAAGTCCCTCCGTGTCTCATACTTATTGGTTTTCCTTTAGTCAGGGACTTCATGGAAGCTGGCAAATCAAAGCCCCTTTTTGTGCTTTGAACAGGCAATGCGCATTTGGGCCTGATTCTCTTTTCAGTTACACTGATGTAAAGCAGGAGTAGTTTCATTGAACCAATGTGGTGAGGAAGTGGGCTCAAAGATTTCAGTGCATGGTAATAAAACAACCTGTGACACTGTCTAGTGGAAATATCAGTAAAATAAATAAATTTTGTCTTCATGTAAAAATAGCTCCTGAAATTGTGCCTACTACCAACAACCTTTTGCTTTGGACAGCATAACACAAAAGTTTCCAGAAAAACACTATCCAAAGAGAAAACCTAAGTGCTGTTCGCTTCTGAGCCAGTCAATATTTGTATAAAATTATTTCTGTTATATTGAAATGGAAGGTGATTCCACTGACTATCAAAAGAAACTGTTATAATTTCTTAAACAGCTAACCATTAATGGCTTGACAGAGGGCTCTATGGGGATAACGGATAATTGAAAATTTACACATTCTTTATTGTGTGGGTTTCATCTCTCCCCAATCCTTTCATTTGTTGTTTGTTTCTTAGATTTTAAACTCTAGTTTGGGCTAGTGATTGTGTCCCTTTCTGGGTTACATCTTGCTACTGATTTTTAAGCAGTGACTTCAATGAGGAGTTCTGCTTCAAAATATCCAGAAAGGACCTGTTCATTGTGAGCACCGCTGTAACACAAATAATAAGAATCCCCAATCTCCTGCCTGAGTCCAGGTTTATTTCCAGTGCTTTCATACTTTACCTTTTATGATTATTGTTCTGCATCTTCGATAGTTGCTGGTAGCTGTTGTGGAATACTGATTTCAGCTGCTTATGCTGTTTTTCAGGAGAGTGGCTATTTCTGGGGAGAGAGCCTCTAAAGGGTTGTATTATTAGCAACATAATCCTTATAAAATACAGTAATTCCCTCCAGGCTGCCACAATCTGTAAATCTGCAAGCAGTTTCCTTCCTAGACTGACCATAATGAACTCAGAGAATACCATTTAGATGCTATCTAAGTTAGAAAATAAACAATGTTCATGACATGAAAAAAGTGCACTTTTAAACATATTGCATATTAAATTGTCATTTACATGATTCCCTGTTTTAATTTGAGGCTGGATTCAGCGGTCACATAGCACTAAACTAATGACACTAGAGTAATATTAAACAAAAAGTAGCCCTGCTGTGCAATGAAATTATGATAGTTAAAAAACCCAACATTTGCACATTTTTAAATACATTTCCAAAACCAATGTTGAATGTAGAGGTAGCAAATGGTAAATTATAACATTAGCCAAATCAAAGCTTATTTTATCGATAGTTTATATTAAACATATACTGGTATTAGGCTGGAAATCTTTCTGACATCCATGGTTAGTGTTCACATGAGGGATTTGGAAGGTTTTTATAGTCATTAGTAGTATTGCAGTTCTTTATTTGCCAGATAATTGAGTATTTGGACTTTCTGTATGTTTGATGAATAAATTAAAAGAATACATGAGTGTTGTTTACCAGAAAAGGTTCTTCATCCCAACTGTTTTTATAGGAAATTAGTGAGGCAAACTGCACTAGAGGCATGAATCCACTTTCTGACTATCCTGTCTCCACTCCTTGGGTAGCAATGCAGGGAAATCAGCTACGCAGAGGTTAGTGCTGACATTGCAGGATTTGCAAACATGTCCTTATAATAAAGAAATTTTGTTCATTGCTTCAGACTATGCAAATGTATTTCATGCCATGTTCAGTCTTCTCCAGCTCTTCATACGAGAGACCAGAGTCTGAATCTGACTTCAAGACTATCCATTTTTTTTCAGATATGTGGTATTGCAGATTAGACCCAGATTTACTTACTAACCCCTGAAATTTCCTTTGGAAACAAGTGGAAATTGCAAGGCTGTAGTTGGTGTAGGGCATATTGTTAAATAAATTCATCGGAGTAATTAAAAGGCTAAGTTGACATTGATCGGTTAGAGTTCATATAAAACAGTCTGTGTCCTATAAAACAGATGTTACACTGCTGAATAAATTATGCATTGATTTAGCTATGTATTGCTTTTACTTTAATATAATATCGTTAAATGAAATCATTTGCAGGCATGTACCATGGTATCTGGGATATTTATAGTGCCGAAGGAGAGTTCCTTTTTCATTGTGGTCATGTGTTTTAATTTCATTTCCTAAAAGCTTTTGAGCAGCTCTTCCAGGAGGCATGGCTTTATTAACTCAGTCTGTCTTCAGTGTGCAGGGTTGAATGAAGCCTCTCTTTCCTGGCTTAAGAAAAGCTAGGTGAAAGGCATTTTGGCTTTCAAATAATTTTTTAAAAGAACATTTTAGATAAGAAATGGGAACTTAAATGCAACAGTTAAACTTACATATGAATAAATATATACTTGTCATTTTAATTGAGACAATGCGTAAGAGATACTATCTCCCTCCATGCTATTGCCCTGGTTCAGCAAAGCATCTAAGCATATGCTTAAATCCATCCCCATTCAGAAAAGCATTTAAATACATGTCTAATTTTAAGCATGTGCTCAAGTCCTTTTGACTTCGATTAGTTATAAGACCATGCTTCAAGTTAGACAGGTACTTAAGTGCTTTGCTGAATCGCAGCCTGTATTATCTAATCCTCCCAGTGAGTAAAACTTGTTTGGCAAGTCTTTTCAGCAGCAACTTTAGTTTTTATCTTATTTTCTTGAAATCTAGGTAAGCAAGTTGTGGTTTTAAATTAGCAAATTCTTCTTAAAACTCACTAAATCATCATTTGTATGCTGTTAAAATGTTTTCTTTTCTTTTTTTGTCTATAAAACATTCCTTAACTTGCATTATATTCCTCTTTAGTTTCTTCTCCACTTTTTGCACAAATATCTTTCAACATGAATTTTTGAGTTATTCAAACTGATATCAAATCATGACATTCATGGAGGGAAGATTGGGGTTGGGGGGACGGATAGCTCAGTGGTTTGAGCAATGGCCTGCTAAACTCAGGGTTGTAAATTCAGCCTTTGAGGGGGCCATTTAGGGAATCTGGGGCAAAAATCTGTCTGGGGATTGGTCCTGCTTTGAGCAGGGGGTTGGACTAGATGACCTCCTGAGGTCCCTTCCAACCCTGACATTCTATGCTGTATGGTTGTAGATCATTTAAAATTAAAGTTGAAAGTCTGTAAATACAGTAGAAATTCTTGATGAATGTGGGTAAGAAAGAGTTCATGAAGAAATTTACCACTAGCAAATATACAAAGTATTAAATAAATCAGGGCTATATTTCTTAAATAATCATCTAACCTGGTTGAAAAGGCACAGGTATACATGCTCATGTATGCAAAGCTTTTTGTATCTCAGGATATCAACTGTGACTTTGTAATTCATAGAATGGTGGGTATATTTATAAATAGATGATGGTAGGTTTATCTGCCTGATTTTGAGACAGTTGTATTACTTATGAATAGCAAAGCCACAAGTGAATTAGGCAGATTATCTCAAGTAAACACCAGAAAATGTTGATATTTCCCACATCATTATGCACTCTGCAGTACAATATTTTATGGAAAACAACTGTGGAACTGTTTCAGAGAGCTGTGAAAATGTTTTTACCATCACTATTTTTGATATCCCTGACCAGTAAAGGCAGGTTGCTTGAAACTGCTCAGCAGTTTGAGATACTGAAAGCACAACTGGCAGAGAGTTTAGGGAGCAGAGTGCAGGTGATGTGGTCAAAGTGGCATGATCAGAGCATTTTGTTACATAGATATTGCTAGAGCCTTATGACATTCTTTTAAATTTTTCATTTTATTTTTTGGGCATTTATTATTTTATCCATTAAAATGTTTTATTTTTTATTACATTTAAATTAATAAAATACGCAGATGACTGTATATAAATGAAAACAGTGTATAAACCCAGTTAATCTATGCTACATAATTTTATTAAGTACAATGTATTATTCCACGCATTGAGTTGTTTAACAGGCCCCACCACTATTACCCATCCCAGACAGCTACTTAGGTTCCCCCCCTTGAAATTTACCCAGTTCCATAGCCCCCAGATAATCCCTACCTCTCCATCCCACTCAGTAACACAAACCTCATGGGACACCATGGATCTTCCCAACACCTACTGCTTCCTTTTGCAGTCCCCACCCCACTCCAGTCCCCTCTCTGTTTCCCCAGGGACCCCTTACTGGGCACTCCCACCCCCCCCTTAAGTTGCCCCCTCCCTCACTGAGACCCACCCCGCCACCCCTCCCCCCATTAGACCCAGGCACCCCTCCCCTATCCCCTTTCCTTGGTTGGGTGGAAGACCTGGGATGGGGGAGGGTTTGCAGAGTGAGACCATTCCACAGTGGCAGCTTCTGTCCCACAGGGCTGGGCCCAGCTCCCTGCTCTTGGCATAGCTACCTGCCACACGATCCCGTTAAAATGTGGTCTGGCCACTCCCTTCATCATGACTGGGGAGGGGAGGGGAGAGCAGGCCAAATGTGAGTGGTTCTGCAAATCCGTGAGCCTGAAGTGGGGAGTCAGGCCCAGCCCTGCTGGACAGGAGCTGCTGCTGCAGGGAGAGTTTTTCATTTTATGTAGTTTATGTTCTTTTTTCATATTATTTTGTGTTATTTTGCATTTGTGAAATATAGAGGCTATTACTGTCACATGAGGGAAGGGGCAGTGTCTGTGCACACTCCCAACACAGAATACTTAACATAGTTTCATGTAATAGGATTAGCAGTGAAACAAATATGTAACGTTGCCTTATCACATTAGAATATGATGGATCAGAGAACTATTATTTATAATTCGTGTTACTGTCATGGACCAGAGTTCCATTGTGCTAAGCGCTGTACAGAGACAGACCTTCTGTATTTCTACAGCCACTGTCTCAGTGTCCTTTTGGTAAAACAATATGTTCTGTAGGTAGAAACAAAGTACTTTAATGTAAAAGGTAACTTGGGGGAGTGGAGTGGGTAAATATAGTGGGATGAATGTCAGAAAAACTTCCTGACAGCACAGTCTATTAGGCTGATGCTGAATAGATTCTATTTAATTAATAATTCCAAATACATTTTATTTCCAGGACTGAATCATGTGCTGGGAGGGGAAAGGCTCTTGGGAGGAGTTGAGATGTTCAGTGCAAACATTATCTTCTGTAATAAAATGGAGATGGATGATTGGCTGTCTGAGCAGAGGGGAAGGGAGTAATGGCTATTCATAGTGTTAGCAACCAGTTCAATTCAGAGGTTTGATTTAGTTTTTTGCACTACATGAGGGCTTTACATTTCACCTGTAATATCAGACATGAAATATGAGGTCAAATATAAACAATCAACATTTATTGTGTGTGCAAACTGGCTGTAAGTATTATAAATTAATAATGAAATAGGGATTTATAAGAAAATGACTTCTGGGTAATTATTCCTAATTAAATTGTTATGACAGTAAGCTATCCAAAACTGCATTGGGACTGAAACCAATAAATTTCTGTTTTGAAATTATCACAGCATTTTAAAAATGTAAGAACTGATGCTTGTACGAGTCCTAGTTGTCCAGTTAATGTTGACTAATCAGTAATGATATCCTCTTTGCAAAGCTCTGTAACAGCAATTATTAATGCAAGCTATCAGTAGTCTGACTGTTCCTTGTTTGTATTTTAAATAAATAAAACAGAGTCAGATGTACTGCCATTCTCTTTGAAGGATTTTCCATTACCTAGATGCATAGTGAGGGATGTTTATGTAAGCACGAAGGAACTGATCCTGCACCATTCAAGATGGTGAGAATTTTTCCATTGCGTCGAATTGGAACAGGATCAAGCCACAAGAAAAAAATATTAAGCATGTGTTTAATTTTAAATTCAGTGGAGTTAAACATATGCTTACATGTTTTTTAATCAAGACCTGAAAGTCTATACTGAAACATAGATTCTAAAGGATGAGAGGCATGCATTTCCCTTCCCTTCCTCTCCCCGCACCTTTTTGCCATCCTGTGTATGTCATGCCCCTCCATATTCCTGTAACACTAATGCATTCTCATTCCTGGTCCCCTATTGACCCACCCCAAAGCTTTCTTTAATGTGATTGCTTCACTATGTTGAAGGGAGCTGTCCAACAATTCAGCATCAGCCTTTTCTTTTTCCTGCAGGTGTGGAGCTTGCCAGAGGTCCGTTCCATTTTTGAACAGGGGTTCTAAGAGGAAAATGTCAAAGGAGAATATAATTTTTTTTTTAAATCTATAGTATTTTGTGAAAAGCTAGCTATTAAGTTGCACAAGTACCACGGTGAGGGACATGGCATAAAAACATAGAACAAATCTCTGAGTTTGTAGCTTTGCATACTTATAAGTGAATCTGTTATTTGGGAGAGACACTTAATATGAATTTTCAGTCTTAACGTTTTGACTCTTGATTTTATTGCAGTTTATCACTAGTTGGAAACTTGAGGCAATTCAGTCTAGTTCAGCAACAATTTTTTCACAGCAAAACACGGTGCTAATTTTCTGAATTGTAATGGCACTAATATTTTTGTAGTTGGAAGGCAAAACAAGGTACTTCTCAGGCCACATTATGCCATTGATTTTTAAGCGGAGCACTCCCCTTTGAAGTCAATAGGATAGAAATCAAAGCCAAAATAGATGCAAAATATTTTCTTTGGGAATGTATCATGTCACTTTCATTCTCTCTCCATTTTTCAAGTCCAGTAGAAAAATAGCATGAGTGATCCTGCGCGTAAATACCTATTTAAAGAGTACTATTGTCCTCATATCTTAAGAATCTGATTGTATTTAAGTCATAACAATATTATAGCAAGGAATTCAGATAGATATGATCAATATTGAAGCTATATCCTGTGCTGGAGAACCTTCCAAGCAGCTGTGGCCCGATCCTGCTGGTCTTAAGTGGCAAATTTTTACTTATGAGTAGTCCTGTTAACTTTAACGGAACTACTCACACTGGTGAAGGTTTGCAGGATGAAAGAGACTTTTGTGAAAAACAGGGGATTCCAAAATGAAAATGTCAATGGAATTAATTTTTCTTAAGTAAAAATAAATAAATAAATTTAAAACTTGTAAAATGGGGGGCTGTGCTGCATATAAGCAACGAACACAGAAAAGTGCTGTATTAGAAAATGGGGAATAACAGCACCCAGTGCTAATTCATGAGAGTTCCAAGTTCACAGTGAATGCAGTATTGGGGTGGGGGGGGTAATGCGTTTGTTTCAAACCACAAGATTTCCATATTTTATATCAAGAAAATGGATTCTAGGACGACCCTCCAGCTTCTCTCAGTTTTTATAAGCTTCTTTTGATAACTATTGTGTGATGATGAAGGGCTGGATTTCCCCCTTCTGTAATCAGATCCATAGGAAGGAGCCAAGGGGAAGAAGTCTCAGTAAACGTTGCCCATTGAGTTTTCTCTCATACTGTGGTGTTGGGGTTTCTTTGCCCCTGCTGAATGAGCAGTCTGTCTGGTCCTCTGGGATTTGCAGGATACAAAGGCAATCCCTGTGGATGCTCTGATAGCTATGGAGACCCAGTATCTCTTCCTACTCCTTGGCAGTGTGGTGCCAAGAGAACTTCACTGTTAGGTTCTCCCCCACCCCGGTCACAGCTGCCTCCAACAACTCCCCTAAAGAGGTCTCTTTACCCCAGAGGGAGCCTGTGGATAAGCTAAGAGAGCCTGGGACTGTATTACTTTTTCCTGAGGAAAATTCACAGGACTGGAACCAATTTGGGCCCACCAAGTGGCTGCCTCTCCCTAGTGTATGATAGCTCAAAACTCAAGGTGAGCCCTCTGCAGGATCTTGGGAAAAGTGGAATGGAGCCATAGAGGTGGCTAATTCCCCATTCAGTGCGTGATGTGGTCCACAGGCAGATCCGTGAGCCATGATTTGGCCTGAAGGTAGGAGGAAATACAAATAATTGTAATGATGGTCACAATGACTAAATATTTGTCTTTAAAATTCTGTGTACATTTAAGCAACATTATAATAATCTCTCTTGCTAGGAACATAATTTACAAAATGACACTTAGATTCTGCAGAAAACTGGAAAATCCACAAGGTCCCTCAATCCATGAAGTTTGCTTGTTTTCTATGAATGCTGAGTTGTTTTCCCAAAGTATGTTTTTTTGAGAAAGGGAATTAAATGAATATACCTAGGCCTGCTTGTTAGCACTGTAGAGAAATAGTTTAAAATTATTATCATTACTTGCTTCGTGAATTGCCTTTCAGTGGAAAGACTTAACCACAGGGAAACTAGGGCTGAGACTTGTCACTTATGGTCAGATTCTTCTTCCCTTAACTCAAGCTGGATAGTACCTAATCAAGAGAACTACCCACAAAAAAGAGTATTCTCTACAAGTATTGAGGCTATACAGTCAATGACATAGTAACCAATACATCCCTGGCAAGCAGAGTCAAAGGTGACAGGAGCAGGCCCTGATGGTCTGAGAATGATCATGGGGAAGAAGGTTGAACTCATGCAAGGACAATTTAAAAATGTCCCCAGGCATCCTTTTGTACAGTTTCTCCAAACATCTGTTTTCCATTTTTAGTGCAAATAATCAGGCTAGCACACGTGCTATGCTAAATTTGAACAAAGGAGCTGTCATAGTGGAAATGGACTTTGTTAGTCCTAGCCAGCTTTCACTATTTTAAAAAAATATATTTTTTAAAAATGTAGATGACAACTCTACAACCTCTTAAGGAAA
Organism: Gopherus flavomarginatus; assembly: GCF_025201925.1. NCBI lineage: Eukaryota > Metazoa > Chordata > Testudines > Testudinidae > Gopherus > Gopherus flavomarginatus. The sequence continues at coordinate 259,625,717 of NC_066618.1, forward strand.
TGGGGGACTGAAAGTTAGCCTGCAACAAACCACAAGGATTTCAGTGTTTGTTTTTTCAGCTCTAACCCTCTCATCCACTTGTGTGCAAACATATCCAAAATGTTAACCCAGGATTTTTTTTAACTGTATATGAGTAATCAAAAAGGATGACTGATGCAACAAAGCTCCAGATTACCTTTTTATAAGCATGCTGAGATAAAGTTGTCTGTCACTTTTATGTAATTGTTTGTTGATTTCTCAACTTCTACCAATAAATAATCTTAAAATTTTCTATTTTCAAAAAGAAGCCCTTTAAGTCTGTAGTAAAGCCATTGGGATTATTTTGAATAGTTTGATCCTTTTTGTGAGAAAACAGATGATTGATTATTAGTGTGACAAAGTTTACACACACTTGTGTGGGAGGCAAAGATGGGTTTCAAATATAACAAACATGGATATTTACGTTTGTTTTACACAAAAATGTAAGATCATATACAATAATCTTGACTGCATTTATAGCAAGGAGTCAATGTATTATATTAATAAAGTGAACTATGTTCAGAGGTTTTGATTAAAGGTTGCTGTTAATCTGCATTTGATGGTGAACCAGAGATTAACACATTAAGCTTTGTAAATTTACTGTTGGTGATACTATGTTGGGCAAAAAACAGTTACTGTCTCATCCTGGACATATGGAGTTTATGTCAAATACCAAAAGAGTGTAATTTACAGTATTTTTTTCCATTCTTCATTCTATTGCCTGAGACATATTTTGACTGCAGAGATCCTGGAAGTTTAAATTAGACTCTTTAATTATTTCTCCATGTCACGCACGTGTTCTCAGTTTGGCCTCGCAAGGCTTATAAATGGCCTGGCTACTGGCAAAGCAAGAACTCTTTCCAGTAAGTGGGTGAGTGCTGGCAAGTATCCGGCTGGATTCACTGCTGCACCCTGAGCTTCAGTGCTTGAAAGCTCACATTTAAACCCGGAAGCCAGAAGTAGGGGAACAGAGATCAGAGCTAAGCTCCTTCTCACTCACAACAAGAGAATGAGGGTGTTCCAAATTGATCCCACATTTAGGAACCCTGGCAGAGTCAAGAGGCAGTGCTTTGCTGGCAGGTGAACAGTGCTGCCCTTCCTAGCAAGTTCTGGGGAAGGAACACACTGGGCTTCTAACTAGGGCACTGCTCTGGTCCCTGCCATAGGTCTCCTATTTTTCTCATGGCTGCAGCAGAGTTAGTCCTTTAGCTAAAGAGGGCTGTTGGTAATGTTTTCAAGCCCTGGAGCGCTCTTCCATTCTGCTGCTGTTTTTTATTGAACAAGTTCTTGTGTTATCAGGAGATACCTTGAACCATTTTTAAATACTGAGGACAAAAGTTTTCAGTTGAAATTCAGCTCTGCAGAAATTTTTGTTTTTGTGAAGTTGCATGTTTCAGATCCAGGGATAATTGCAGCTGGCCACAGGCTGTCGGTAAATGTCAAGACCACATTAATCTAAGTTAGAGATTTTCAGGGTCAGCTACTGTACCATACAGTCTGCTGTGTTTAGTTTCCTTACATAATTAATTTAGTTCAGAGGATTGCACAATGATGCTAGGATAGGCTTCTTTCCTACCAATAGTGGTACCATTGGCATGTCACAGGGCTCTCATAGGGATTGCATATCTCTTTTGGTTGTATAAAATTGATGCAAATTCTTGGATTAATAAGGTTTACATGGTTGATGTCAAACTGTGTGCATGTGTCTCACTGGAGTAGTAATGCATAGTGTAAATAAGAAAAAAGCCAAGCTAGGGAATTAACTTTTAGTGCAAAAAGCCATAGCTCAGACTTTCTCAGACAGAAAATTTAGCTGTCCCATCCACCACCCTGATTTCTGACGCATGCATTACTTTAAACACATGTTCTTAGGATTCCGACAGATGTAAGAGGAAAAACCAACTATATCCAAAGACTTCAAATAATATAAAAATGATCAGAATGAAATTGTTGTATAAATCAGAAGTCCCAGGAATGGAAAACCCAAGGACTAGTGATAGAATACCACACTTTTTTCTTCCCTGACGCCAGTTTGAGTCAAGCCCAGACAACCAATAATCTTTCAGCGGCTTTATGTGAAATTAGTTGATGATCTTCAAATAGTTACTAAGTGTCCACATCACAAACTCCATAATCACATATACTAGTTGGCACTGTTTGTCCTCAGTCATAGCAGAGAGGCCAAGGACTGAATGACGCCTATATGATAGTATGATGGATGGGTTAGAAATGCTGATGGATTAGATATATGGATAACTACTCACTCTTCCTAAAGAAGATGGGAGAGATTCCAGAGGACTGGAAAAGGGAAAATATAGTGCCCATCTATAAAAAGGGAAATAAGGACAACCTGGGGAATTACAGGCCAGTCAGTTTAACTTCAGTACTTGGAGAGATGACGGAGCAAATAATTAAGCAATCAGTCTGCAAATACCTAGAAGATAATAAGGTGATAAGTAAGAGTCAGCATGGATTTGTCAAGGAACAAATCATGTCAAACCAACCTACTAGCTTTCTTTGATAGGGCAACAAGCATTGGTGTAGCCAGGTTCTACCAGCAGGGAGAGCAAACAAAAAAGTGCTGAAGCAGTCGGTGAGGCGGGGGGGAGGAGAAAGCGGAAAAAAAAAAAAAAAGAAAAACTGCCAAAGACTGAAGGACTTGTCTCGGAGGACCCGGAGCGGCTGAAGGACCCGCCGCCAAATTGCCACTGAGGACCCGGAGCGGCTGGGATGAGTGTAAAAAATTAAAAAGGCGCCACTTTTGGGGAATGTGCTCAGTGGGGAGTGGCCGCTCGCCCTGCTCCTCACCAGCTACGCTACTGGCAACAAGTCTTGTGGATGGGTGGAAGCGGTAGATTTGATACATCTTGACTTTAGTAAGGTCTTTGATACTGTCCTGCATGATCTTCTCATAAACAAACTTCAGAAATACAGCCTAGATGGAGCTACTTTAAGGTGAATGCATAACTGTTTGGAAAACTGTTCCCACAGAGTATGTATGAGTGGTTCACGGTCAAGCTGGAAGGGCATATTGAGTGGGGTCCCACATGGATTAGTTCTGGGTCCGGTTCTGTTCATTATCTTCATCAACGATTTAGATCAGAGATCGCAACCTTTCAGAAGTGCTGTGCCGAGTCTTCATTTATTCACTCTGATTTAAGGTTCTGCGTGCCGGTAATACATTTTAACGTTTTAGAAGGTCTCTTTCTATGAGTCTGTAATATATAACTAAACTATTGTTGTATGTAAAGTAAATAAGGTTTTAAAATGCTTAAGAAGCTTCATTTAAAATTAAATTAAAATGCAGAGCTCCCCGGACCGGTGGCCAGGACCTGGGCAGTGTGAGTGCCACTGAAAATCAGCTCGCGTGCCGCCTTCGGCACCCATTCCATAAGTTGCCTACCCCTGATTTAGATAATTTAGAGTACACTTATAAAGTTTGCGGATGATACCAAGCTGGGAGGGATTGCAAGTACTTTGGTGGATAGGATTAAAATTCAAAGTGATCTGGAGAAATGGCCTGAAGAAAATAGGATGAAATTCAGTAAGGACAAATGCAAAGTACTCCATTTAGGCAGGGACAAACAATTGCACACATAGAATATGGGAAATTACTGGCTAGGAAGAGTACTGCAAAAAGGGATCTCGGGGATAGTAGATCACAAGCTAAATATGAATAGTCAACCCATGTATCACAGTTTTGGGGAAAAAAAAGCAAACATTCTGGGGTGTATTAGAGGGAGTGTTGTAAGCAAGACACGAGAAGTAATTCTTCTGCTCTCCTCCATACTGTTTAGGCCTCACCTGGAGTATTGTGTCCAGTTCTGGGCACTACATTTCAGGAAAGACATGGAAAATTGGAGAGTCCAGAGGATAGCAACAAAAATGATTAAAGGTCTAGAAAACATGACCTATGGGGGAAGATTGAAAAAATTGAGTTTAGTTTGGAGAAGAAAAGACTGAGAGGGAACATAACAGTTTTCAAGTACGTAAAATGTTGTTACAAGGAGGAGGGTGAAAAAATATTCTCCTTAACCTTTGAGGATAGAACAAGAAGCAATGGGCTTAAATTTCAGCAAGGGCAGTTTAGGTTGGACATTAGGAAAAAACTTCCTAACTGCCAGGGTGGTTAAACACTGGAATAAGTTGCCCAGGGAAGTTGTGGAATCTCCATCATTGGAGATTTTTAAGAGCAGGTGAGACAAACACCTGTCAGGGATGGTCTAGGTCAGTGTTTCCCAAACTTGGCATGCTGCTTGTGTAGGGAAAGCCCCTGTCGGACCGGGCCAGTTTGTTTACCTGCTGCGTCCGCAAGTCCAGCTGATCGCGGCTCCCACTGGCCGCAGTTCACTGTTCCAGGCCAATGGGAGATGCTGGAAGTGGCGGCCAGTACATCCCTCGGCCCACGCCGCTTCCAGCAGCTCCCATTGGCCTGGAGCAGTGCACTGTGGCCAGTGGGCTGGACCTGCGGACGCGGCAGGTAAACAAACCGGCCCGACGGGCTTTCCCTACACAAGCGGCATCCCAAGTTTGGGAAACACTGGTCTAGGTAATACTTAGTCCTGCCATATGTTGAGAGGACTGGACTAGGTGACCTCTCGAGGTCCCTTCTGATCCTATGATTCTGTGATCACCCGTCACTCCAGAACAGAGTTGAGGAAGGGCACCGCAGTAATAACACACTTCCGCTAACTGTTGTACATGTTCTGTGGACAACTAAAGAGCCTTTGTTACAAGTGCTCAATTTGCAACTTTTCCTGAAACGAACTTGGTCTCTCTCTGTTTATCCCTGTTTAGTCTGATTCATTTGTTCGCATCACAAAAACACCACAGTTGGCAGCCTTTGCTGAAAAGAGGTGTCAGAATTGAAATATAATAGGTGTTGGAGGACAGGAGTATGTTTGCTGAACAGTGTGTTGAAGTCTGCAAAGCACTGTCAGGTCTTGGTATGAATGAGGGAACAGACTTTAAATTCTGTATACCTTATAACTGAATTTTTCAATTAATCTTTTCCCTGTAATTTTATTTCTATTGCAAAGCAATCTTTGTTTCCGATAGCTTTGAACAAAAGAAAGTGTCATAAAGTACCTTCCTTATGTTGTGAAGTGTGTTCAAATTAATGGGAAGTCAAGTTTTCTTTGAATACCTTTGCATCTTTTATTGTCTGTCTCAAATGGATCAGTTTTTTTTATCATGTAAAGTTATACCCTACCCTCAGTCTGTGTTTTGTTTCTCTCATTAACATCTTTCCACTCTAAGACTAAGAGTAAAAATTCCTCTTAAATGTTTTTGTCATGCTTATTTAAGAATCACTTGTAGGGTTCATGAATCCGTTTTTGGAAGCTGAGAACTACAGTGGGAGAATCAAACCATTCATCATTGTCCACTTAAATAACTAACCCATGTTGAATATGGATTTAATAGATATCAACTTTTTATATAGCTGGCTTCTCTATCTAACTTTATGAAGTCTCTTTTATTAGATATCTTTAAACAGGAATTCTGGCTTGTCATAACAATATTCTAACTTGAACACACACTGCATAATGGAATGGGTTATATTTCTCAGATCCCAGTCCATTGAATAGATTCTCGGTAGCAGCCATCCGTCAGTGGTAATTTTCAGATCCCTGCCCAAGTGCAGGTACAGTTTTTTCCCAATACTGTAAAAAAAGTAACACATAAACCATTGATACATTTACATATGAATATTCTGTTTATCAAACTATAAAGGATTACCATTACGCTTAACTGTTGTACTTATCAAATTAAACTGATATCCCAAGGGAGGCAGAAAGATATTTAGTGTGCACCTTACATGCTGTATCCACCTAAACTTTCTTGTACAAATTCTGTAATTTCTGTGTTTCATTTGAGACAGGTCTGTTGTGAAGTGTGTTGGTTGGACTTCAGGGCCTCTTAGAAGTCTGCCAGCAGGCAATAGCAGAGTCATTTGCAAAGAAGAGTGGTTGTAAATCACTCTAGATTTCCACTATCGGTTTATTCGGCATAGACTTAAAGTTCGGTACTTAGTGTCATTACAATAATCAAAGTTAAGATGTATTTAAAGAATAACTAAAATATTTTCCGCACTTCTAATATGCCAGTTTGAATCTGCTGGACCATTTGTTGTCATCACACTGATGACAAGTTGTAACAACCTGGCAATTCATAAGAATTTGTCTTAAGCGACAAGAATTCCAGATTGCATTGTTTTCTCCCTGTATATAGCTAACCCTTTTTGAATCCTACTTAAGCCAGTGGCTTTCAAATTTTTTGGGCTGAGCGCCCCCCCTCCCCTTTGAGTTACAATTTTTGGTTGTCTCCCCCAAACAAAAAGAGGGGAGTTAGGGTGGATGTGGCACTCCCTCATCGAGCCCTACCATGAAGGGCTGAAGACTGAGCTTCCTGGCATCACCACTTGTCCCCCTGACTGTTCCTCCATGCCCCCCTAGGGGGCATGCCCCACAGTTTGAAAACCTCTGTGATAAGCTCTTGGCTTCAGTAGTATCTTGCGATGATGAGGTTCACAGGCTAACAATGTCTTGGAGGAAAAGGGTTTCCCTTTTAATCCATCTTTAAATTGCTGCCTTTCTGTTTCCCTTGTTCTTTGTTGAGAGTGGATATGGGCTGGGTTAGATGAACAGTGAGTGCATGGCAAGCTGGGGTGTAAAGCTACAGCACATTTGTGTGCCATGTACTCACTGTTCATCTAGACGAGCCCTAAGTACTGTAAGAGAACCTGGTCTACCTTCTCTATGCAATTCGTTAGTTTGCATATCAGTACCATGTCTGCCTTGCTGTGTAGTCAGTCCCCAGCAGCAGCTCCAGCTACTTTGGTCCAAAGAGGATATATGTTTTATTCAGCATGAACCAGATGGCTTGTATACAGGGAAGGAAGAACAAGAAATATCTACTCTGACAGTCAGATCAACATCTGGGAAAAGCAGCAGCAATATAACCCATAACTTTCAACTGTTAAGTGACACATTCTCTGATATACCTATTGTCTCTGAGCTGTTCACCTCCCAGTAGTTCTGACAAACCTATTTTGATTTGATTGCAAACCTCGGTGGAAAATGTAGGAAAACCCTGAGTCAATCTATTTCAGAGGGAGAGGTAATCTTGCTTGACCTGGTTTTCTAATAGTAAAATGTCTTAGAGGCATAGTACCAGTTTGTCCTTCAATTCTCCTTCCTCCACCAAACTGAAACAGATTTGTTATTGTGGTTAATAATAACAGCTACTCTGTAATTCTATGGAAGGGTTCCAGTCTACTCTGACAACAAAGGTCAAGCCTTCTACTTCACTTTAGTCCTCTGATCACTTTCTGAAAATGTTAACCTCAACCTCCTCGAAAGCTATGAAGGGAGACTGCTAGCCAGACCCTTTCTCTTTCTATTGTCTTATTCCCCATTGTCTGGTGTGCTGACAAGCCTCCTTCTTCACTAACTCAGTTGATGACATGGATGCATATTTCCCCCTGCCAAAGAAAAATCCCGGGGGGGGGGGGGGCTTAATGCCTATTGACACTATCAGATGGTGCTTAATGACCTATCTTGTTCCCACCTGCTACTTAACTCTAGCTCATTGCTACTTTTGCTAGCTTCCCACCCCCAGGTCCCATGTCCTCTGAGGCGGATGACCCTTAAATTACTCTTCTTTGTTGCGATAGTTTCTGTGAAGAGGGTCAGACAGTTGGCGAGCACCCCATCTACATCCTTACACCAATCTGCTCCAGTCTCCCACAGCAATTAGGTTGGTTCAAGAACTGAAATGGCCTCTTGCTTTCACTTGACTCGGAATATGAAATTCCTTAGTTCTCCTTTCCCCATCTAGTGACAAAGAACATACCTAAAATTCTACCTGTAAAGGATAAAGAACTTTAGGTCTCCTGACCCATTGTTAATTCCATGGAAAGAGCCAAAGAGTATATAATTCAAACTTGATATTAAAAGTGCTGTTCTGCTGAAGGGGTCAGGTGTCTTCTCAATGTACAAACTTTCCTCTTTCAAATTCTTAATTAAAACCTTCTGGGCCAAAAGCTGCACAGAACATGTGGGGTGGAAGGGCAGAGGGAGAGGGGACAGAATTAAGATAGTTCAGGTGATCTGTATGGTTGTGTTTTCTGACTTTCTCCAAGTGTCATGATAACTTTGAATATCCAGGTATTTTAAAATATGATTGGACTTTTTAATTAGTTTCTTTGGGGGTTGCTTCTTTTTAGAAAGAAACTACAGAGTTCAAAAGTGTTGTTCAATTAGTTCTTAACTATTCTATAGATATTTTCAGCCATAATATTATCTTAACTCAGTTTTTTTTGTTTGCCTGAAAATTTCCTCAGCTTTATTAAAATGTTTATATATAAGGAAGCTCATTTTAGCAATTACTATGTATAGATGCTAAATTAAGCCCTTTGGGTTATATTAGCTATTGTTATGTTTCAAATAATTTTGCTTCATTTAAAAAAAAAAAGTAAATGTTCAAAACATGTAGCACAGTGCTTTGTGTGACAGAGAATTCAAATGGTATTTCACTATTAATTATTGCTCAGCCAGAATCATCTTCATTCATAAATATCTTCTGTTTCGTCTGGTAGATTAGTATTGTATGAGGCAAAGCATTCTAAGATTTCCTGAACTCCAGGAGTGTCTTATGTAATTATGCCCTTTTATCGATGCTTTTTGAAAAAAGATTCTATGTAGATTATAAAGTGAAAGCTAAAATCAAGATTACTGTTACGTAGTTTTCTACCTGCTTCCTCCACCCAGATTATTGTTGTTTATTTTTCATATACTTAGGTGCTCATCACCGTAGTACCTGAATAACTCGCAATACCCTTCTGAGGCTGTCATAAACAGATAGCTAAGGGTTAATGTCTCTTTCACCTGAAACACCTGACCAGAGGACCAATCAGGAAACCGGATTTTTTCAACTCTGGGTGGAGGGAAGTTTGTGTCTGAGTCTTTGTTTTTCTGTCTGCCTGCTTTCTCTGAGCTTTGGAGAAGTAGTTTCTGCTTTCTAGTCTTCTGTTTCTAAGTGTAAGGACAAAGAGATCAGATAGTAAGTTATATGGTTTCTTTTCTTTGGTATTTGCATGAATATAAGTGCTGGAGTGCTTTGATTTGTATTTTTTTTGAATAAGGCTGTTTATTCAATATTCTTTTAAGCAATTGACCCTGTATTTCGTCACCTTAATACAGAGAGACCATTTGTATGTATTTTTCCTTTCTTTTTTATATAAAGCTTTCTTTTAAGACCTGTTGAAGTTTTCTTTACTGGGAAATTTCAGGGAAATTGAGTCTGTACTCACCAGGGAATTGGTGGGAGGAAGAAATCAGGGGGGAGATCTGTGTGTGTTGGATTTGCTAGCCTGATTTTGCATTCCCTCTGGATGAAGAGGAAAGTACTTTTTGTTTCCAGGACTGGGAACAGAGAGGGGGAGTCACTCTGTGTAGTTTCACAGAGCTTGTGTCTGTGTATCTCTCCAGGAGCACCTGGAGGGGGGAAGGGAAAAAGGATTATTTCCCTTTGTTGTGAGACTCAAGGATTTGGGTCTTGGGGTCCCCAGGGAAGGTTTTTCAGGGGGACCAGAGTGCCCCAAAACACTCTAATTTTTTGGGTGGTGGCAGCAAGTACCAGGTCCAAGCTGGTAACTAAGCTTGGAGGTTTTCATGCTAACCCCCATATTTTGGACGCTAAGGTCCAAATCTGGGACTAAGGTTATGATAGAGGCAAGGAAGGCTCCCCATTTGATAGGGAAACTGAGGCAAAAGTATACACCTCGGTTTAATAAAACATTTTTAAGCAAGTGCTTAAGTGAATCTCTGATGGATTAAGTACATGCTCAAATTTAAGGATGTGCTTACGTGCTTCACTGAACAGACTGATTGCTGAATCAGGGCCTACATCACTTGCTCCAGCTCATGGGGTGAGTCTGTGGTAGAGTCAGGAATACAGTACACTTTTCCTGATTCTTAGTGCTATGCCTTAATTTTCCATTATGCAAAATCACAGTGCTGTAGCTCTGGACAGCACTTTCAACTCTGATGCACTAGCCAGGTACAGAGGAAAAGCCACAGGAAATTTTGAATTTAATTTCCTGTGTGGTCAGCATGGCATGCTCAGCAGCACAGGTGACCATGTAGTCCCCCCAGAATCGCAAACGAGCTCCAGCATGGACTGAACGGGAGACATAGGGTCTGATTGTTATATGGGGAGAAGAATCTGTGCAGGCAGAACTCCAATCAAAAAGAAAAATGCTGATATATATGCCCAAATTGCACAGGGCATGATGGAGAGAGGCTGCACCAGGGACACACAGCAGTCCTGTGTGAAAGTTAAGGAGCTCAGGGAAGCCTACCAAAAGACAAAGGAGGCAAACGGTTGCTCCAGGTCAGAGCCCCATACATGCTGCTTCTATGATCATCTGCATGGCATTCTAGGGTGGGACCCTACCACTACCCCAACCACTGTCTGTGGACACCTGCAAGGGGGGAGTCTCATTCAACAGGAAGGAAGATTTTGTGGATGATGATGAGGAGGAGAATGCGCAGCAGGCAAACAGTGAATCCGTTCTCCCCTGCAGCCAGGACCTTTTCATCACCCTGGAGCCAATACCCTCCCAAAGCAGGATCTTGGACTCTGAAGTCAGAGAAGGGACACCTCTGGTGAGTGCACATTTGTAACTACAGTACAGGGTTTAAAAGCAATTGTGTTTAATGTTTGATTCGCCCTGAAGACTTGGGATGCATTTGCGGCCAGTACAGCTACTGGAAAAGTCTGTTAATGTGTCTGGGGATGGAGTGGAATCCTCCAGGGACATCTCCATGAAGCTCTCCTGGAGGTACTCTGAAAGCTTTTGCAGGTTTCTCGGGAGGGCTGCCTTGTTTCGTCGTCCACAGTAGGAGATGTTACTACACCAAGCCAGTAGCAAGTATTCTGAAATCATTGCAGCACAAAGCATGGGAGCGAATGGTCCTGGGTTTTAGTTGCATTCAAGCAACATTCGGTCTATATCTTTCTGTGTTAGCCTCAGGAGAGTGATATCATTCGTGGTCACCTGGTTGAAATAGGGGAATTTCTCTAAGGGAACAGTAGAAGTACCTGGTTCATGCTGGGCTGTTTGCATCTGGTTAAAAGGGATCATCCTTGAGAATAGCCACGTGGTAGGGGGCGGGGTGAAGGGATCATCCCAGAGAATAGCCACGCAGTGGGGCGGGGGGAGGTGTGTGCTGCACATCCACCCAAAAACTGCAGCCCCTCCTTTTAAATGGCAAACCCAACTGGCATTGCGTGCTATGGGAAAGGAGGGTGCTGCAGCTGGAAACCATTCCCACATGTTATGAAAGCAGAAGAAGCCAACCCCGTATACCCCTTGGCTTATCATGGCTGCCTGGAAACTGAATTCTGTTGCCCAGCCATGTGGGCTGTGTCACCATACTGCTCAATATGAAAGGGAGAATGCGACCTTGTACCTAAAGCACATGTTCTGTCTGCTGTGAATTGCTTGATTCACTGTGAAAGAGTCTCCCTTTTGTTCTCAGAAATGTATCATCTTACATTTTACTCTCCCTTTTTATCCCTCCACAGGTGCAAATGTTTCTATGCTCCTGCTATCATCTCCGTCCCTGAGGTTATTGCAGATTAGAAGGCAAAAAAAATGCACTTGCGATGACATGTTTTCTGAGCTCAAGCAAGGCACAGTTGAAGGCATGGAGGCATTCAGTGGCAGAAACCAGGAAAGCATTAAATGAGTGCGATGAGAAGAGGCAGGAGGCGATGCTGAGGCCAATGGGGGAGCAAACAGACATGATGAGGCATCTGCTGGAGCTGCAGGAAAGCCAACAAGAGCACAGATGGCTGCTGCATCTACTGTATCACCACTTGCCCTCCTCCCCAAGTTCCATATCCTCCTCACCCAGACACCCAAGAACATGGGGAGGGGGAGCGCTATGAGCACCCATACACTCCACTCCAGAGGATGGCCCAAGCAACAGAAGGCTGTCATTCAAACAGCTTTGATTTGTATTGTGGCTACAATAAGCAATGTGGCCTTGTCCTTCCGTCCTTTCCTACCCCACCTGGGCTACCTCGTCAGTTATCTCACTTTTTTTTAATTAATAAAGAATGTATGGTTTCAAAACAATAGTGACTTTAATTCCTTTGCCAGCTGTGATCGCAGCGGGGAGGGTGCTTGGCTTACAGGGAATTAAATCAACAAAGGAAGTGTTGACGCAACTGTCACACCATAGTCTGGCCAGTCATGGAACTGGTTTTCAAAGCCTCTCTGATGTGCAGCGCGCCTAGCTGTGCTCTTCTAATTGCCCTGGTGTCTGGCTGCTCAAAATTGGCTGCCAGGCGATTTGCCTCAACCTCCCACCCTGCCATAAACGTCTGCCCCTTACTCTCTCAGATATTATGGAGTACACAGCAAGCAGCAATAACAATGGGAATACTGTTTGCACTGAGGTCTAACCTAGTCAGCAAACAGCGCCAGCGAGCTTTTAAATATCCAAAGCAGGGCTTTGGAGCAGAGCATGGAGCTGGAGTGTGGAGCAGTGGAGCTGCAGGTTTTTGCCCAGAGCTGGAGTGGAGCCAGAGCACAGAAAATCTTGACTGCTCCACTGCTCCAGTTTTTTTTTTCATTTTCAATTCAAAATGAATATTTAGCGAGAAAGTCCTAAAGGTGCCAAAAAGTGACAGATTGTATAACAATTGATATTGACATCTACTTTACCGCTTTACGTAATATGTCACAGTTATTCTCACTTCAGCCGAAATCAAGATTTAATGTACAGGTACAAAATTACAAAGCTTTTTGGAGATATGTTTTATTAAAAGCAACAAAGAGTCCTGTGGCACGTTATAGACTAATAGACATTTTGGAACATGAGCTTTCGTGAGTGAATACCCATCCGACTAAATGGGTGTTCACCCACGAAAGCTCATGCTCCAAAACGTCTGTTAGTCTATAAGGTGCCACAGGACTCTTTGTTGCTTTTACAGATCTAGACTAACATGGCTACCCCCTGATATCTTGTTTTATTAAAGAATCAGATAATTATCAGACATCTGGCAACACTGCAGACTGCTCCCACCCTTGTGCCAAGGTTAGGCGAATACATACTCGCGTAGATTAGTTAGATTAGTATGTGTTGATTCTTCTTTTGTAAGGGTTGATCAATGAGATGCGCTGAGTGCTGTGATTATGGAAAAGTGTGACGCAAGATGGAACATTTAAGATACAAACATATATTGCAAAAAATAATAATGTTTTTGTTTATTGATATATTAAGATATTGCAAGAGATATTAACTACTTAATCTCATTTCTCAGATGGGCTCTTGTTACTGGTACATTCGTTCATTTGTACATGCTCCCATATCACTCTGGCGGACTTATTTTATATGTCATCTGTTCAACAGTCTTTTGGTAACATTGTTTGTAATTTTAAATTTACTGAAAAAGTCATGCAGCAGGCATATAAATATACATTAAACATTTTTGCATAAATTAGCAGTGATTTTTGTGATATATCCAGAATGATTGGAAAATGTCCAACACAATTTTGGGGGTGAATCCTTAGGTCATTTTAAGAAAAAACGTTTCTGTGAACGCATATCCTAAAATTCTTCCTAAGGGAGCTACAGTCCCTTCAAGGAGGTGATGAAAAGTTGATTTCTGATTAACATCTCAAAAATGATTTAATATAAAGTAATGAAATTACATCTGTGTCTTAGCATTAGTATGTGCTACCATATTACATTATCCAAAATTATTTAAACCGTAGACATCCCAAACTGGTGGTTGGTCATTTTTATTTCATATTTAAAGAAAGGCTTGTCGTTGACTGCCCCTGGCTACGAGTGGTAATATTATGTTCCATAATAACTTAATAATTTTTGGTTATTATTTATTATTACGTTTAAAATTTATGGTTCCAAAGTTAAAAAATAAGTAAGAAGTAAAGTTGTTTGTATCATTCTAAGCATCTAAGCAGATTAAAATTTTGAAACAGTTTTACTGGAAACGGTTAATTATACAAAATAAATTAAGAGTACCATTTTAATGCATGTTTTAGCATTAAATCATATTCCAGGGTCGTATCTGTTAAATAGTGGAAGATTTAAAAAATATGAAATAGAATTGGCCCAGTCCCCCCAGTTCGCGACGTCTGTAGTTTAAATAATTTTATTTGAATGATGTTGTATTGTACAATGTTGGAAATAAACTTTAACAGGAAAGCAGATTCAAATTGCAAGCAAAGTCCTTTTAGTTAAGAGATCAAATTTTTGGAAATATGTTTTTGCTTCATCAGGCTGGAAACATTATACAAGATCGAACCTGTTATTTGCTCTATCTTTTGTATAATGTTTCCAGCCTGATGAAGGAAAAACGTATTTCTGAAAATTTGCTCTCTTTACTAAAAGGACTGTGCTTGCAATTTGAATCTGCTTTCCTGTTCAAGTTTATTTTGAACCTTGTAACAAGTAGCCTCGTTACTTCCCAGCAATTAATGATAGCACTACTAACGCTGGGACACATACCAAATTTAATTGATATATCTATATTAAAGTGTTTTTGAGATATTAATTAAAAACTTGGAAAATATTGCAAAATTTCGTAAGAAAAACTAACTTGCAATTTATAAATAAAAATTTATATTAATGTATATTAAAATATTTCTTCATTAAAACTGCAAGAAACATGTTAAAATTATTAAAATATACTTTAATAATAATTTTGTGTAAAAAGAAAATGCGATCATTTTTGTCCAGAAAATCAAAAATAAATTCGAAGTACCTTAAGTAGTTAAGATATCACAAGCAGGTACATTATAAAAAAATGTAATACTTTTGTTCATTGCTTTTCGAAGATCTTAACAAGAAACATTTGGATGCGGTAGCAGCACAAGAAGATTTGGCCATGGCATCGTCAAAAAAATCAAATCTGCCCCCCATGACTGATAGCCGATTTACAGAAAAGGATCTCAACAATGTCTTTACTTTTGAATTTGAAAAGCCCAAATTTTGGCTTTTTCGAAAAGCAAAGAAGAAATCGGCAACATGCAAGGTGGAAAGGAAGTGAATGGCAAGCTCAAACCATGTAGCTTCAAGACAAGTGAAGCAAGTGCCGTGGAAAGTTTCAACATTTGGCGGCATGTAAAATGTAACCATCCTGAAAACTATGCGGCTCTGGTTACAAAAAAATACCAGGAAGATGAGGCAAAACAGAAAGGTGACGTGGCTAAACAATGTTCATCTGACTCTTTGAAAACTCCTGGAGAAAAGATTTTTTGCGGAGCTTCATCTGAAAAGAGATCCCAAATTGAGCAAACAAAACTTGACTCATATTTGAAGTCCTCAAAGGTTACAGTCACCATGGATGCCAATACTTTCTGTGAAGGGCTGATGGAAATGGTTTGCTTGAATTCAACACCATTCACTATCTCCAGGCTAAAGAACAAAGATTCCAAAAAATTGCAGGTGAAATGGGTCGGCATCTTCGCGTTTCGACATGGTACAATGTGGTTTGTCATTTAGATGTCAGCACAGCTGAGTCTGGTCTCAAAGAGCTCAAGAAAGCTTTGGAGCAAAAATTGTGCTACTTGAAAATGGATGCGGCAACCCATGGAAACAGAAATTTCCTTGCAATCAATGCTCAGTACTAAGGAGAAAGAAAAGATAAAGCTGTGGTAAAAACTTTGGACATAATCGACACTGAAGGACGTCACAATTCTTGGTACGTGAAAAGTCAATTAAGAGCTATTTTAGAAAAATTTGGGATCAGTGAAATGCAAGTGCTGAGCATTTGCATTGACAATGCAGCAAACATGACATGTGCCGTCAAAAATTTCAGCAAGGACAATTAAACCATTTCTACCTCTGAGAACAGGGATGTGGACAGAACTGAAGCTATTTTGCCAGATGAAGGAACTAAAGGAATGGATGAAATTGAACTCAACATGGATGCTGCTGTGCAATGGGTTAATGACTCTAGCCTCATACTTCCAACATGGCTTCATGAGGACAACTCAAAAGTCCAACTGATGAAGTGTGGTATTCACACTCTTGAGTTGGCAATCTGGGATTGACTGAACAAAACATGCAAAGAAATTTCTGGCAAAAATTTGGCAAGTCATTGTCAAACTACGAACCCCAAGTATTCGAAGTGTTCTGCTTGATCTACATGGGGTAACTCAATCATTGGACGCTGTGACTCGCTGGAGTTCAACATTTGCAATGATTGATCAGCTTCTCGTTTTTCAAACTTACTGTGAAAAGTGGCTGCTGCTAAAACAAGAGAACTCAAGTTAACAAAAGCTGAATAGGATGAAGTGAAGAACCTGCAAGACCTCTTGGCAAAGCCAAACCAAACAACTGTGAATCTTCAAGCTGTTGCTGTAACCCCAGGAGTTTTAATGAAGGAATGGCGAAAACGTCAAAATTCTTGCAAGGAAATGGTGGACAAATTGCAGAAGGAATTCTATCCTCCATGCAGAAACGCGAAGAGAAGCTTTTCGACAGTATTCGTTTCCTTGCTGGAGTTTGTTGACCCACGGTATCAGATTCTTCTTACCTCAAGGGAAATACCAAAGGTAAAGGAAGGACTCTGTGATATTGCTCGATGACTCGAAAACCAAAATCTATTGCTACATTTGAACTCAGCAAAAGAGGTTGAAGAAAATGAAACACAACAAAAGGAGTAATCAAAATTCAAATTTGCAGTTTTGAAAAGTTCACATCCTTCAGAAATAGCAGGCTGTTCTCAGACTTCCGTCTCCACTCTGAACTTGTTTGAGCCTCCATCCCTGAGACGTCTTCAGCCATCACGGGGAAATGGAGATAGTTCAAGCATCAATTCTTCAGAAGATGATGACTTTGAAAAGGAATTGGATAAACAGGAAAGACACCGGTAAGTTTCTGTGATTCATAATGAAGCATTATTTGAGAGAAACTTTCGAGAAGGTTGTGAGGCGATGGAGCCTATTGGTAGGCTAAAAGTTAAGTCTCTCTTTGAGGCCATTCACAGCTACCCACAACACATTGAGGCTGCCTGTAGAATTGTTTTGAGCATGCCAACAACCTAAGCTAGTGTAGAGCGACTGTTTTTGGCTTTAAAGTTAATTTTAAATGATTTGCAGCAGGCTATGGAAGACAACTTGATTGCTGCAATAATTTTTTACAGAATGAATTATGAATGATTCTAATTTGTATTATTGACATTTAAATTGTTTTAAAAGTCTGAATAAAAAATTTTGTTTTTTTCAAAATTACAGTATGCACTTTATTTAGTTAAAAATTAATTTGAGTTGGAACATGGAGCGGAGTTGGAGCGGAGCTGGAGCAGTCACTATTGATGCTGGAGAGCAGCAATTCAAAAATTTGATTGCTCCAAATCACTGGTCCAAAGGCACGTTCTACCACCATTCTGCACTTGCTCAGCCTATAGTTGAACTGCTCCTTACTACTGTCCAGGCTGCCTGTGTACGGCTTCATGAGTCATGAGAGCAAGGAGTACATTGGGTCCCCAAGGATAGCTATTGGCATTTCAATGTCCCCAATGTTAATTTTCTGGTCTGGGAAGTAGGTCCCTTCTTGCAGCTGCTCAAACAGCCCAGAGTTCCTACAGATACGAGTATCATGCACCTTTCCTGGCTATCCCACGTTGATGTCGGTGAAACGTCCCTTGTGATCCCCAGTGCATGCAGCACCAATGAGAAGTACCCTCTGTGGTTTAAGTAATGGTTGGCAAGGTAGTCGGGTGCCAAGATAGGGATATGCATTCCGTCTATTGTCCTACTACAATTAGGGAACCCCATTGCAGGAAGGCCATCCACTATGACCTGCACATTTCCCAGAGTCACTGCCTTTGCTCGCAGAAGGTCAGTGATTGCATTGGCTCCTTGGATCACAGCAGCCCCCACAGTAGATTTGCCCACTCCAAATTGATTCCTGACTGACCAGTAGCTGTCTGGCGTTGCAAGCTTCCACAGGGCTGTCACCACTCACTTCTCAACTGTCAAGGCAGCTCTCATCTTGGTATTCCTGCGCTTCAGGGTGGGGGAGAGCAACTCACAAAGTTCCAGGAAAGTGGCCTTATGCATGCGAAAGTTTCGTAGCCACTGGGAATCATCCCATACCTGCAACACTGTGCGGTCCCACCAGTCTGTGCATGTTTGCTGGGCCCAGAATTGGCATTCCACTGTATCAGCCTGCCCTACTGCTGCCATGATGTCCCAATTGACACATCCTGTGCTTTCAGGAATGTCTGTGTCCATGTCCTCCTCACAATTGTCCTCATGCTTGCGTCTCCTTGCCAGGTTCTGCACATACTGCAGGATAATGCGCGAGGTGTTTACAATGCTCACACCCACAGCGGTGAACTGAGTGAGCTCCATGATTGCCGTGCTATGTCATCTGCATAGGTAACCCAGGAAAAAAGGCGCCAAACGATTGTCTGCCATTGCTTTCATGGAGGGAGGGAGAGGAGACTGACGACATGTACCCAAAATCATCCGCGACAATGTTTTTGCCCCATCAGGCATTGGGAGCGTAACCCAGAATTCCAATGGGCAGCGGAGGCTGCAGGAACTGTGGGATAGCTACCTGCAGTGCACCGCTCCGTGAGTTGATGCTAGCCATGGTATTGAGGACGCACTCCAACTTAATGCGCTTAGTGGGGATGTACCGAATCAACTGTATAAAATCGATTCCTAAAGATCCACTTCTATAAAATTGACCTAATTTTGTAGTGTAGACATACCTTCAAATTTCATACAGATGACTTTTTTATACTGCTCTATATACTATACACTGAAAAGTAAGTACAATATTTATATTCCAACTGATTTATTTTATAATTATATGGTAAAAATGATTCTGTAATAGTGTGCTGTGACACTTTTGTATTTTTGCGCCTTATTTTGCAAGCAAGTAGATTTTAAGTGAGGTAAAACTTGGAGGTACTCAAGACAATTCAGACTCCTGAAAAGGGTACAGTAGTCTGGAAAGGTTGAAAGCCACTGACTTAGCATATTGTATATAGCCTCATCAGAATCAGGCATATTTTGTTTTGCATACAGATATGGATACAGTTAACAGTCTTGGACTACAAATCGTCCCCTCTTAATCTATTTCATGCTAGTAGTGTATGTCATGATCCTTTTCTTGTTTACTTAAGTATTGTTAGATTTAGTTTGGCCTCTATTGGTATCTTTGCTTTTTCTTTCTGATCCCTGTAATTGATCCTCTCTTGACACTGGAATTTTATCATCTCAATATCTTATTTGATAAGGTTCATATATATTGAAAGAACATAAAACAGTACATAGAATAGCAAGGAACAAGAAGGATGACACAGGAGTCCTTTTTTTATGTAGTCCTGGAGGTTCAGATATTTGAGCAGCTGTGGGTGTATGGGTATTCATATCTTGTTCCTGAAGGCAGGGTGATTTTTGGATGTCCTAAAACTTCCTATTTATCCAGTGTTGGAATAAAGTCTGACAGGCAACTCAACTAATGGTGGTCAAATAACTGACTTTTCAGTTCACTGGCTGTTCTGGGGGGAGAGAATTCGATTTGTATCAAACATAAAATTCTGAAGAAATTTGGCAAATCAAAAAGGTGACACAAAGTTAGGTCTGGGTCAAACTAAGTATTTTGTTCAATGTGAAACAAAATGTTTTGTTTAATTTCTGAACATTTTTTAAATAAAAAGCAAAGGCAAGGAAAGATTCACAAAGCAGCCAGAGCAGAAAGCAGCAGCCTCCTTATAATCTTAGCTCTGTGATTAGGGAATTCACCTGGGATGTGGGAGATCTGGATTTAGTTCACCCCTCTGCATGATACGGAGAAGGAATTTGAACTTGCATCTCCCCCATTGCAATAGAGCACTCTAACCACTGGGCTAGGTGATGTTCTGAGGTGGAACTCTGTCTCTCCTGTTGAAGTTGTACCACTTTGTATAAAATAACTTGAAGAGTTATTGGATCAGCAGCAGTGAGTGAAAGTGACTTAATAGATACATCCGTCCATTTCTCTGGCTGTTTTGTGAATGGTGCCTAAGTTCTCATGTGAATCCATGGGGGGGCTGAGGGGCTGAGGGCGGAGTTTCAGTTGAAATTATTCAGGGAATTTTAGTCAAATTCCCAAAAAGCTCTTGGTCTGCTAAAACTCCATTTGTTTGACAAATAAACTATTTCTGCAAATAATTTCAAGCTCAAGCTTTCCCAATTATAAGTCTTTCTGGAGCAATATCACTTGATGGCGATTGGCAGTGCATTGTTAATAATTACTTTTAGTTTTCAAACCTAAGTTGTGCATAGAATTTCTTTGGTTAGCACATCTGATGATGAATTTCTGATCAAAGATAAGCACATCTACATTTATATTAAAAAAATAAACTATTGGTTTCTTTTTTTAATAATGCCAGAAAATGATGCCTGAATAAGAAAAAGTAGCCAAACAATCTTACATTTTTTACATGCTGTGTATTGGGCTGTATTTCAGCATTTTCACTTTGACTTCCTTGACTAACTTGTAGGCCATTGGCTATATCTGCTTCTTTCTTCTATTGAAATATTTCTTCCTAAATCCGCCTGTCATTTACATAGTTTATCTAAGTCATAGCTCACCCTCAGGGGGTGGGGGTGGGGGTGGGGGCAGTTTTGTTTTTTCCTCCTGATTTTTTTGTAACAACTGCTATATCTTTATCACCCTCCCACTTAATCTCTTTGGGAAAAATACAACTACATATCAGATTTGCAAACAAGAATCAGTATGTAGGTTATTGTTCACATGGGTTCAAACATAAAAATGGCACTGAAAGCATACAGGGCTCATTACTTCTCTGCTTTGTGTAAGCAATTCCCATTAGCCATGTAAGTGGGACATGGGCATATAAGGGGAGAGACCCCCCCAAAGAATTTAACAGAAAGATAGAAAGACATTTTGTGTATTAGACCTAGTCATTTTACCTTAATGCTTAGAGTATACATTGAAACAAGATTTCCTCTCCTGGCTTCCTTTATCAGTACATTTGTATTCAATGAGGTTTGTGGGTACAATTGTAAGGGTTGGAACTTAAAAGAATATTTGACATAAGTATTCCTATATTTAAAAGTGATTTATTTTACTTTATGAATGTTTCAGTATTGACTATAACCTGGTGGAGGAGTGTGTATGAAGAGGGTTATTTAGTCATTATAATCCTAGACAATTCTTTTGATATTCATGGCTTCCAGTGTTTAACTCATTAGCTCTTTTGGTTTTGGTTTTGAGCTACAAAATTTTTCAGTTTTCAATAAAACAAAAACAAAATGAAATTTGTCAATTGTTTTCATTTCATTCATTTTGAATTTTTTTCATTATAAAAACAAAAACATTCACCAAAAAAAATCAAAATGACATGAAAATTTTGTTTCTTTCAAAAATGTGAAATACTGTATTGAAATACTGTTTTTTACTAGCTCTATATACAACAACACTGCCCCTGCTCCCAAGAGCTGGTAACGGCACTGAATGATTCTTGCTCTGAAGAGTTCTCAAGTTTCTCTGCAGATAAAATCAGTTGGGTTTAGGCCAAGGTGTCCACTTCCATGGTTGCAGCATCATGTACGGAGAAGGAGAAGAAAACTGGCTTTCTCTGCTTGAATTTCAGATGGTGTCACTCCCTGAGACATGAGAGGAGCTGGAATTGGCTAGAGCTATGACCTCTGCATTAGAATGTGTTTTCGCTGGCTAGAGAAATCTAGCAGGAAGATGTTGAGAATGTTTTTAGAGTTGACTGTCCTCTCTTTGGAAAGCAAGTTGCCTGGTATAAATGATTACTGGACCCCCACATAAGAAACCATAAATGAACTGACAAACTCTCCAGTTGTCACAATGTCTAAAATTTATCATATTTAGGAAAGATTATTGAGAAGGGTGTAGTGAGGTAGCTATAGCAATATCTGCATTCCTCAGATGGTTTCAGTCCTTCTCAGTTTCAGGTTTGGCCTTTTTGTGGTACGGAGATTGCACTAGTTAATTATCTCCTCCTGTCAAAAGATGATGTCTGTTCTGATTCTTTTAGATCTGTCCTTTGATTCCATTGACTGTGGGTGTTGTGGACCTGCCTATGGAGCCCTGCATGGATTGACGATCAGTTCTTTTTATGAGGAGATGCTGGGGAAATTGCTCATCTGCCCCAAAGATACTTTGTAACATTTCCATTCTTTGGCCCCTTCTCTTCTGCATCAGGAGAAACAAATGGAAGAGATGGCAGAGTTTATTTTAGTGCTCCAGTTGGGGGAGTGTGCCAATTGTTCATTTTGCTGGATTGCAACTCGGGTGTCACATCTGCTGGATCTCTAACTGTATGTGGATGGCCAACTAACAGTAGTGGTCAAGATTTTTTGTGGGGATGGTTGTTGTTCCCCATCTGCACATGGGTAAGAGGATACAACCTTTTTATTAAAGTTGTGGGTTCCCTACAGTTATCTATATGTCATTTCCTTGAGACTGGATTACCGTAATGTAGTCTACATAGGGCAACGTGTTCAGAACATTCAGCCTGTGCACAATACAGTTCTTAATGTTGCTTCAAACCACTGGCACAGTATATGTGCCCTCAGATCAGCACTGCCTTCTGATTGCTTGCCTTGGCTTCCAAGGCACTCACTGGAGTAACACATAAATACTTTTAAAAATCTAAGCCTCAGATACTGTGATGATGATGGCCATATAAGTATCTAAATAGGTGCCTTGCAAATGCATTTAGAGGTATTAGTTTTGACTTATAAGGCTGTAAGATGTTTTGGTCCTGGTTAACACCACCTCTCTCCTTGTGTAGTACAAAGCCGTTTGATACCGGCGGGGGTCATTGAGCTAACTGCTGCCTGGTTTAAATGGGAGACAGCTGCTGGTGGGGCATTTTTAGTGATAGGACCTTTACTCTGGGACTTGCTCCCATGTCTGTATTCCATAGGATAAGTTGCAATGCCTGTCTATTTTCCCAGGTTTTGCAGAAGGGTATATTAGATTTAGCAAGTGGTTGAGAGTCCTGATCCTTCAGTTAAGAAGGTTCAACCTCTTTCTTACATCAGTGTATTTTATACAATTTGTAATTGTTTTGACTGTCATCTAGCTCATCTTTCTATCTAATTATTCTAAGGTATTTCTAGGGTATCCATTGCAATAGTATCTTGGTATCTGGCTGTCTAATTATATGGTTAAAGGTTTCATTACTCTAAATGAGCTGGAGTCAAATCAAGGCCACCCCTTGTGCCAGTGCAGGATGGCAGCTTAGCAGAGCCCACATTTTGTTCCCCATTCCTCAAAAACTCACCTAATTCATACTGTGCAGGTCATCCAGAGCCACAGAGGAGTGTGCTATGGCAGGGTATAGATTTAAGGGAATGGTCTATATGTTAAGTGGTCTACCTATGGCATTTTGGAGGCAAAAGCAAAGAGGGCTGAATTTGGCCCCTTAAATCTGTGTCCATCCTTCTCCCCAGCACTTGTTGGGTAGCACTGTATTCATAAGAAGCAATGTAGTCTAATGACTAATAACTGGCCTCATAGTCAGAGACTTGGATTCCAAGCCTAATTCCTGACACTGACTTGCTTTGACTTCAAGCATATCACAAAGCCTTTCTATATCTCTCTCTCCATGTGTAAAATGAGGATAATATGCCTTGCAGGAGTAATGTGAGGCTTAGTTACTTAATGTTTGTGAAACAGTTTGAGGAAAAATGCTGTCTGAGTATTTTTGTTGTTCATTACACTATGCATTAGCTGAAGAATATGAAATATCTTGGGTGAAATCCTGGCCCCATGAAGGTAAATGACAAAATTCCTATTGGCTTTCGTGGGATGAGGATTTCACTCCATATGCTCATTACCAACCTGGTGTTTGCCGATCCAGGGAAGTGGTATAATCTTCTCTTACTCTTTTACTAGATCATGTTGTGACATTACGCCCCATAGTCTTCATAGAAATATTATTATGATATGAATATGGGATAACTAAGTTATGTTTTATGCAAGATAGGTCATGTGAGGTATCATTGGAAAGGTAATGATTTACTGAATGTAATTATACAATTTGTATGGATGTATCACTCCTGTATCTGAAGTTAGGAATATTGACTATGTAACAATTACAACTGTGTGTACTTGAGGAATGCCCACGAGACAGTATGCAATCAGCCTGAATGAGCCATGAGGAAGGCCAATAGGACTTTGAAGATACTAATCTCCCTCCTTCCCAAGAAGTTTCCTGGGATGCTGGGTTGAACCTGCAGGGTCATGTGATCATGTTACGTGGCACAAAATATCATCTTGAAATGCTGATACTTTTCCACGGGAAAGGGGTGGGGTTAAAACTGGGGAACAAAGGATTCTCATCATATGCAAATCCTATTTAAGGCTGGGGAGCGAGTTAATCTGGGCTCTTCTCCACTGCCTCCGCGCCCAAGAAGGAAGAGTGCTGAAAACACCTGAAGAAACAAATGAACTAAGATATGGGGAGGGGGCAGCAAGGGCTGAGCCTAGGCTAGACAAGTCAGCCTGTAAAAGGAATCCTTGGAGATTTATGCTGTAAACAGTGCAGTTTATCTTCAAGAAACTCTCTGTAACCTGCTTGAAACAACATTTAGGGTGAGAAATTATTTGTAGTCAGTAAAAAATGTTTTACCTTTTGTATTTGATAAACTTGTTTCTGTTTATTCTAAAACACAGTTTGTGCAATTCATAACTGGAGGGAGGGAGGGAGGGAAAGCTGTGCATATCTTCCTCCACATTGAGGGAGGGAGCGAATTTCATGAGCTTACACTGTATGCAGGGCCGTCCTTAGGCATACGCAGCATACACATACTATAAAATTTGGGGCACCAAATTGCCCCAAATTTCATAGTGCCCATGGCAGCTGCGTGCTGCATATGCGGCAGCCCCAGCAACCAGCCCTATCCCTTGGCCGGCCCCCCTTGCAACGAGGAGCGCTGTCCCTAGGGGTGTGTGGGGCCCTGGAAAATTCCTTCTGCCCTGCCTTTTACCCTTCCCTCCCGCCCCACCCCCATCCCACCTCTTCCCCCAGCGACCCTGCACTCTCCGGCAGTGGCTGGAAGCGGAGGGCACCCAAATGGCTAGGGACAGCCCTGACTGTATAGGTCTCTCTATATAGCACAAGACAATGTAATTTTGGGTTTACATTCCAGAGGATGTGTGCATCAGAGTGCTGGGCAATTCCCCCAGCTGAATCTTCCCACGCAGAGCCAGAGCCAGATTAACTTTCTGTGGGCCCCCCTGGGGAATGACTGAAAAGGGACCAGAGGCAAAAGCACAGTGGGGTGGGGGCTAGGGTTGGTCCCTGGAGCAAGGGAGGGGCAAGGGGCAAACTGCAAGTGCAGCAGGGCTGGGAGGGAGTAAACAGGATTCCCCCCTCCCCGCCCACATAGAGCGGGTACCTACCTTCTCCCTGATTCTAGCCTATTCTCTTTGTCTCTCTCTGCACTGAGCCGCCCCTCCTCCAGTGTGACAAATTGGGAATGTTCTTAATGTTTTCCCTGAATACTGTGTGGGTGCCTCAGTTTCCCCTATGCATTTGTCAAGTATCTAGGTGGTGGGATAAGGCTGTGTGATTGTTGCAGAGCCCTAGAGGGCAGGTGTGATGCTGTCTGCACAGAGAATGGCTGACACCCTGTCTCCTGGCAACTGTTGGCTTGGGCCCCTCCCCTGCAAGGTGCCAACTGAAGGTGTTGGAGAACAAAGAGATCAGGTGGCCTCCTGGCCCAGCGGGAAAGAGACAAAGGACAGAGGAGGGACTGGAGGGGATTGCAGTTTGGAGCTAGCTGGGGAAACGGAGGGAGGCCCAGCACTGGTGTCTGAGGTCCCTAACCAACAAGACAGACCTGACTGAGGGGTCCTGTTTTCCATACCTACAAGCTCTGCTTTGACTGTGTTCCTGTCGTCTAATAAACCTTCTGTTTTACTGGCTGGCTGAGAGTCACGGTGAATCACAGGAAGTAGGGGGTGCAGGACCCTGACTCCCCCACACTCCGTGACATCCAGCAGCAGCAGGACAGGTTCTCTTCCAGCCCTCTAGGGTGGGTGTTGGGAGTGGGAGGAGCAGAGGGTAATGTGGTTACTCTGATTACTCTAGTGCAGCCCCTGCTCTGATCACTCAGGGAACAGAAAACTGCTCATCCATTGACCAGTATATTTGCCCTCTACCAGATTCCTGTACCCCACTGGTCTGGGTCTGTCACACATACCACAGGCATCTTAAATTCTTCTATATTTTTTCTCCTCTTGAGTAGTATATATTTGTTTCTATAATCTTTTCTCTACCTTTCTGTGAGAGATCATGAAGCAAATAAGTAAATTCCATTATACTGTTAAAATAATGAAGTTTTAAAAAGTAGGTCATTGAGTAGGTCTCAGTAGAAAAGAATCATGCTTTCTCTGTCTTACAGTTTTTTGCATTATTCATTTTTGGGCCAGGTTGTGATGCTCTTACTCACTTTCTCCACAAGAAGTACCCTTCACTTCAAAGTGGTGTCTAATGTGCTGTTCATCACATGTAAAGGTATGACAATCTGGCCATTGGTGATCTTTTTAGTTCTCTGATACTTGATGTTTCATACCCTGCATACAACCATTTCTTCCTCTCTTTGCTAATGTTGGCTCTGTGTTATTACACCTAGTTTAGGTGTTACTGCTCACAGAACTCTTCAGCATACATGACCTGATCTTTCAAAGTCACATGGCACAGAAGTGCATGCAGCAGCAAATATCACACTAATATTGCAATCTGTCCCTGTCCTTGGCCCCCTCCTAAGGCTTCTGCTTTAGCAGCCAGTGTGAATCAGCTTGAATGTTAGCCTCACTTAGAATTCAGCGTCTTCCAGCAGACAAGCACATCTACAGCCACCTAGCAATTTGCCAGGAAGTGATCTCATCAACTCCAGCTCATCATCATTATCCAGATTAGTAATCTGTGAATGGAGACTGTTCAATTATAAGGATCTCAAGTTAGGATTTTAAAAATAATTGTAATTCCGGGAACTGAATGAACTATAAATAGATTATTATCATGCTTTATAATCCAAAAGAACAGGATCACTGAGGTAGATGGAGTGGCCTTGTCAGGGGTGACTTGTGCGCCCCCCACCCTTTTTTTTTTAATAGCAAGGGGGAGGAAAATGGAAAATGGGCTGATCGGGTGCTGTGGCATTATCCTGTAATTTGGGGCTCTGATACAAAGAAAAACTATACAATCTATTCAAATGGGGAGAAAGTATTTATAGTGGCAATTAAATACATTTCACAATAGGAACACTGTCTCTGCAGCAGTTTGCATATCCCACTCTATGGTATTTTCACTAAGAAATTACACATCCTGACCTTTCCCTTTCTCCTCTCTGTAGATCATCAATTCAGTGGTATTGCTGATCCTGCTGAGTGCCCTGACTAATCCCGACCAGTACCACTTACCAAGTGCTGAATTAGGGAGCGAATTTGAATTTATGGATGATGCTAGTAAGTATATATCATTTAATTATCAATGTTTCATTTCTGTTTCTGAAGCAGCAGTATTTTTAGGCAGTCTTGTAATGAGTATGTCTCTTAAATATTGCTTCATTACACTAGCCTAGCATTTTGACTTTTATGGCAAAAGGCATATCTATAGCACAAAACCACCACCATCCTGGAACTGATTGTTCACTTTTTCAGTAGTCTAATCCAATTGCCTGTTAACTGAATGGGTACAGAGACCAACTACCCCTTCACATCTAGCAGAGATCCCTCCAGAATAGTAGGGTGGCCCATTGGCAAGGGGTGTGGAAAATCCTGCACTACCATTGGCTGTGATGTAGCTACTCTGAGGTGAACAGAGGACTAGAGTCAATAGAGATGCAAATCAGCATGTTCATCAGCACTAAAAAAAAAAAAGCATAAATAAGGATATGAATGGTATTGGTTCTGAAATTATTATATTTATATTAATACATTTGCATGGCGCTACAGAAACAGGAGTCCTTGTCTTTTCTCAGAAACTTTCAGTATCTCTCTCATGGCACTAAATTAATTGATTCGTGGTAACACAGGGCTGCCTCTTTCTCCTACTAATGGCTATGGCAAAACTTCCACTGAATTCAGATCCTGTAGCGACTGGGGTATGTGTGGTCATGCCTAATGGTTAGAGTCAGAAGTTTGGGATCGCATTCTGGGTCAGGTGCCTCATCAAAGATTAGAGCTGGAGTCAGAGGCAGAGGTAGGGAATAGGAACAGGGATCTGGAGCAAGGCAGAAAAGCAGAACAGACAGGGGTCTGGGATAAGGAGGACAGAAACCAGGAACAGCCTCTGGAGTCAGGAAAGGTCCATAGTAGTAGCCAGCCAAGGAATCCTCTAGTTATTCAGACAACTTCCTGTGACTTTCTGGTTTAAGTAGAGCTTCTCAGGTAAGTGGTGGGGCTGGACATCTCTCCCAATCTGGAGCCTCGTGGGGGGGGGGCGCGGGGGGGCGTTTCCAAGCTAGAGCTTTGCTGGCCCCCTTCTCCAGCCATTCAAGTGAGCTGCTGAGTGGTGGCCATGGTCTGAGCACTGCCTGGGGAACTGTGGGCCTGGGTTTGAGGCCCATGATCCATCACATCACCACCTCCCCAGGACACCCTGTGGGCAGTAGTGGGCTAGGTTTTCCAGGATGGCTTTCATAAAAGGCGTTTACCAGGTCAGCAACATGGACATTCTCTGCCAGTTCCCAGGACTGTAGCCTTCCCAATTCACAAGATATCAGAGTCTATACCATCTGATTCTGGCATCAAGAATTTCATGGACAATATACTCATCATGGTCTTGAACATGTAACAGCAGGGTGGTGGTGGTGGTGGGTGGGAGCAGTAAGGGAATGGGTCCTGAATGCAGGACTTCAGAAGTGATATATCAACAACTGGGTGTATGTAGAGAGAATGGGGTGAGTAGAGTTCAAAAGTGATTAGGCTAATTTGCCAGCAAACTCAGTAGAAGACAAAGCACTGATAGTCCAATTCATGAGATGGCTTGGTCACATGTAAGTTTTTTGTTGAGAGCCATACCTTCTGGCCTACTGAAAGGGCAGGCCCCTCCTGTTGTCGATAGTCTGCATATGGTTTATAGCTCTTCTTGGCATCCTCCAAGTAAACTTTTAGGTCATCTTGGGTTTAATGCATCTGTTGTATCCAGTCCAGGGCTGGTGGGTTGTGGGAAGTGGTGGGTACCTCTGGGGAAAACCAAGGTGGAACTCATAGTTCAAGAGAAAAGGGCTTTGCCCTGTAGAGGCATGTTATGCGTTATGGTATGCAACTGTACCTGATACAGAAGCAAGAATCAATTGTTCTGGTGGAAGTTTAAGTAGCATCAAAGATAGCACTCCAGGATCTTTTTGGTTCTCTCCCCTTGACATATTGTCTGAGGGTGATAGGTGGAGGAGAGGCAGAAGCAGATGCCTAACATCCAGAAAGCTTCTTTCCAAGAGCAGGAGATAAATTGTGCACCATGGTCAGAAAATATTTACTCTGGAAGGTCATAGTGGTGGACAACTTTGTCCACCCAGTGCCAGGGAATTTCTTAAGACGATGGTAGTCCTGTACAGCAGAAGATGTGTGCCATCTTTGTGAGGTGGTCCATTACTGTCACAATGGTTGTGAACCCATTGGACTTGGGTAGTTCTTCTACAAAATCTAAGGTGATGACTGTCCAAGGGCCAGATGGAGTCTGAAGGGAATGCAGGAGTCCAAGGGATTTATTGTGCGACGCCTTGGAACAGGCACATACATTGCAAGAGGCCACGTAGGTCTGAACTGTAGCCTGCACACGAGGTCACCAGAAGACACGAGAGACGAGTGACTGAGTTTTAAAGGAGTCAAAATGTCCTGCCAGGGAGAGGTGGGGGTGGGTCATGGCATACTTGTAGGGTTGTAGTCCTTGGAGGCGCAGGGAGGAACATATATATGCCTTTTATGTAAATTACCTCATCTTGGACATTGGGGTTCCCTATTATGGCTTCCTGTTTGACTAGAGGGATCCTGTGTTCTGAGGCTGATTGTATAATGGTGGCCAGATATTGGCAGGGAGCCCACTCAGAAAGTTTTGAGGCTTGAGGATACAAAGGTTTTCAATTGTTAGGTTTAGATTCCTACTGGCCAATGTAATATTTATCCTTCCCGGACAAAGCATTAGCTTTGCTATTTTTGGTTCCTGGATGACAGGCGATTGTGAAACCAAAGAGCAAAAAGAATAAGGCCCATTGAAGTTGTTGCTGGTTAAGGGCCTTGGCCGTACACAGATATTCAAGGTTCTTATTGGTGTACACCTGGACAGGATACTGGGATCCTTCTAGACAGTGACAACAAGGTGGTCTTCATTTGTTCTTCAAGTGTGTGTTTCCTGGAAGAGAAGGCACACAAATGTAGCAGTTGTTGAGCCCCATGCCTGGGGATGGAACTTTGATTGCCAAGTTGGAAGTCTCCACTTCAGTGATAAAGATGTGTGAGGTGTTGGGGTGGACCAATATGGGAATGGTGGAAAATGTGAGTTTTAATTGCTTGAAGGCCTGCTGTGCCTTGGGAAAGCAGAGGAACTTGGTGGTTTTGTGGAGCAGGCAGCAAAAGGGGCAATCTGCTCCAAGAACTTTGGGATGAACCACCAATAGAAGTTTGTGAACATCAGAAAACTCAGTTCACAAACATTCTGTGATGCCACCTACTCAAAGACTGCCTTTACCTTGCATAGGTCCATTTTGATATCAGCAGGAGACAGGATGAACCCAAGGAATTCTATGGAGGACTAATCAAAGGCACATTTTTCTAGCTTAGCATAGAGGTCTTGTTGGCATAGCTGCTTCAGGATGGAATGGATGTGCATGTTTTGTTTGGCACTGTCTGAAAAAATAAGTCCATCATCCAGTTATGCTACCATGTATTGGTCCAGAATGTCCCAGAATACCTCATTAACAAAATACTGGAATATTGTGGGTACGTTCCTCAAACCAAATGACATCATGAGATATTTGAAGTGACCATAATATGTCTGAAAGGCAGTCTTCCATTTGTCTCCAGCTCTAACATGTACTAAGTTGTATGCCCTCTGGAGGTCTAGTTTTGTGGATACCCAGATGGCGCTCATGTGGTCCATTGTCTCAGAGATTAGTGATAATGGGTCTCTGTTTCTGTTAGTGCCCTGATATAGGGTCCGATAGTCCACATGTAGTCAGAGGCTTCCATTCTTTATAACAAGGAAGATTGGCACCTCCACAGGCAAAGGGAATTTATGAAAAAGTCCTGGGCTAGATTCTCCTGAAAGTAGGTGCACAGCTCGGCTGCTTCAGGCTCTGACATGGTGTATATCCACTCAAATGGAGTGTTGACCGCTGGTTATAGCTCGATTGGGCAATCATAGTCCCTGTGCGGGGACAAGGTATTTGTGTTCTTTTTAGTCACTGTATTTTGATGGAAGTTAAAAACCAGAATGAGCAGGCAGCTCTGCTGGGCTAGCTACCCTGGGGGCAAGCAGTGCTGGGGGCAGAATTCTGAGATAAATTCAATTTTTAGTTTGCACCAGCCGATAAGGGGGTTGTGGCAGGCCAACCACAGGATACCCAGGATCAGAGGGAAGCGCAGGGAATGTCTGGCACTGAACTGTAGGGTCATTTCATGCCCTTGGATAGTAACTTTGAGAGGAACAGTTTCTGTGGCCACTGACATTGAAAATAAAAGCAGTTCGTTGATACTCTCTACCAGGTCTGGAATGGCCTTGGGCCACAGAGGAATCTGTAGTGCCCAGGCTGCCTCTGCGTTGTTAAAGTTGTCTGCTGCAGGAGAGTTGGTAATGGTCAGCTGCAGATGGAGTGGTTGTCGAGGCTCCAGGATTCATAAGTTGACTGGTACTTGTACGTGCAGTGCCAGTCGACGGGAGCCAGCGTGTGCTCCCATGGGGACCTCAGTTCGGGTTTCAGGGGGATACTCTGTCAGGATGCCTAGGCTAGCCCCCTTCACCAGCCCTGGGCTGTTTCCTGGGTTCCTTGTGAGGCAACTGGAGATAGCATGGCTCAGCTCCCCATAGTAGTAACACATATTAAAGCTTTGCCAGCACGCTCTCTCTTCAGGGGCGAGTTGCTGGTGGGTCAGGTCGGTCTGCATTGGCTCAGCTGGTGAAGCAGAATCCAACAGCAGGAGGTACAGTTGTGACACCCCTCTCTTTTCTTCCTGTCGTTCATGTAGGTGATTTTCAGTATGGATAACAAGATCTGTGAAGATGTCCAGACCCACTAGGGTCCCAACTAGGGCAAGTTCATTCTTAACCTTGTCCTGCAAGCTCCATCAAAACTAACATAACTAGATCCCTTCATTCCATTCCATGTCCAATCTGAGCTTCTGGCAGTGAGCTATGTAGCAGGTGTCTATGCCCTACCCCTGTGGAGTTTCCACAGGGTGGCTTCAGTGGGGGGGGTGTGGTTGGGTTCGTTGAAGACTGTGGATATTGCCCCCTGGAAGGCATCCTAGTTAGATAGAACTGGACTGTTGGCCTCCAACAGGAGAGAGGCCCAGTTCAACACCTCCCCTGTCAGCAGGCTGACTACCAAGCCTAACTTGGTATGGCCAGGAACATACGTTTGTGGTTGAAGCAAGAACAAGAACTGGCATGGTTTCACGAAGCCTCAAAATTTGAAGTGGCTCCCATCAGAACACTGACAGAGGCATAGCAGGTCCCATCTTGGGTGACAGCACAGTCAGACGGGCTCACAGCATTTTCCATGTGATGTTGATGGTCTTGCTCCCACAATGCCTGATCCTCAATGGCCAGCTGCACGTTCTGCACCTGCAGTGCTCCATTATCTGCCTGTACATGCAGGGTATGGCAAATTCCACTGGGTCCAGCCTCTGGTGGGCTGACTCAGAAGTTGATAGTGGTCTGAGGAAGCTGTAGGGACTGGATGTGAGTGGTCATGCCTAATGGCTAGAGTCAGGCATCTGGGGCCAGAGCTGGGTGCCAAGCCAACGATCAGAGCTAGAGACAGAGTTAGATGCCAAGCCAGGGGTTGGGTAGAGCCCAGAAACAGGGACCTGAAGTGTGGCAGGAAAGCAGGAACCAGGAATAGACAGGAGTCTGGGATAAGGACGACAGGAACCAGGCAGAAAGGCAGGACTCGGAGTTTGGCAAGTAGGCAGGGTCTGTAGTAGCAACCAGCCAAGGATTCCTCTAGTTGCTCAGACAACTTCACCTGTGACTCTTTCTGTTTTAAGTAGAGCTTCCCAGCTAATCGATGGGACTGGACATTTCACTCTATCAGGAACTTTATGGGTGGGGCCCTTTGTGTGCTAGAGCATTTGTCTGAGTACTGCTTGGCAACCCACAGACCCAGGTTTGAGGCCCATGATCCCTCACAGATCCAGATTAATTTATTTTACCAAAACCTTCTATTGTCTTACAGGATGTAACGAGGTCACTCACCTCTTGCAAGCATCCTTTTGGCCAAGTGCATGTACCTGCACACTTTCCTTCTGTGGTGTGTCTTCGATGGCTCAGCCCTCCCACCAAGTCACACACTGTATGATGAAAGCAAAGCAAAACCCCATCCTGTGTACAGGTCCAACAAAGGTGTCTCTCAGTGTCCTCTCTAACATCTCCTATAAGTTGTCCCTGCTCCAGGATAGAGCAGTGCCCCAGGGCTCGCTCCCTGGTGACAAAGTCTTCACTCTCTTAGGGCCTTTCTGGCCTCAGCTCTCCAGTTGGGCCGCTGTAGTTCAGTTCCCCTTCTGGAGTGCCTCAATGTCCAGGCCACTTCCCCCAGTGACTGAAGGGGATTGTGGCAGGATCTGGGCCTGTCCACTACTCCAGCCCAGGGACCTTGTAGATAGCAACTGTTCACTGTGTCCCTTTATCTAAGTTGCACTGCTGCTCTAATTCCCCGGGCCACTTCCCTGCGGCCCTGTGCCATCTTCACCCTTACCTCAGGGCCTTGTCCTGATGGAGTCCCCACAACCAGCTCAGGGATTCTTCTTGCTCTCCCTGGTTTCTGGCAGCAGTACCTCGTTGGAGGGCCTGCAGCTCGTCAGCCAGCCAGACACTATCCATGATCCGTCAGCTCTAGCAAGGAACAGGAACTTACTCTGGCCCTGCGGTTCTTCTTATAGTGACCTTCTGGGCTCTGATTGGCTGTATCCCACACAAGCACTCTAGGCAGCTTGGAGGACCCTCTCTACTGCCCTTTTCTGAGGCGGGGGTGGCAGGGTGACCAGGCCTCTAGCAGGGGGCCTCAGAGGATCTGATATACCCTGTCACATGGGGAAAAAACACTTGTTTTCCTCCACTAATATTTGTGAGATTTTAAAAATTATTTTTAAATAGTTGATAGGAAATCATCTTATCTTAAGTGATAGTTTTAAAACTAAGATCTATGTATCCATATTTCTGTAGCTACTTTCCTGCTGATTCATAAAACGATATTCTGGATCTGAGTGATTGACTATTACACAAAACACTTCACTGCAATAAGGAGGAAGCTATTTTCATACACTAAGCAGATGGGACAAGGTGTATATATTGTAACACAAGTGCTTATTGTAAAAGGCCTAGGCCCTTGCATTGCTCTGGTTGAATTCCACAGGAATTTTCCCATTGACTTCAGTGTCTCAGAATGTGAAAATTAGAGAGAGCTTTCATCAGAGCCTCTATTTTGTCACTTCAAATTACATATTAAAATGTTTATTTTCACACATTCTTAAAGGTTCATATGCCAAAAGTAAACTATTAGGGGCTTACTACTTTTTTAATGCGTTTTGATTGGGAAAAAATCTTGTCTATAAATCTTTGTATATGATTGGGTTTAAGATAGTAAGGGCTATAACAGTTTCAAATGGAACCTAGTTGAAATTGACATATTAAAACTGACTATCTTGTCCTAATTCTTTGAGATTAACCTTGCAATGATTGCTATCAGTGTGTGGTTTATATAGCTGACATTAGAGGTCCGCCAGTGCTGGAGGCTTTAAAATAGTAATTCTGTTTTGTAATACCGGAGCTGACAGACCAACTACATTTGGGATTTGCATCTAGATTTGAAAATCCTCTTTTCTCTGTGGCCTTCAGAGATGAATTCTAAAAGAGTAAAAGGATGGTTTGTAGGCTGAGTAACCTCACATCCATTTGAGAATAAATGAATGTGAAATGCTTCCTAATTACGAATGGTCCTTTCAGTCTGTTCTTTTGCTTGCTTGGTTTGCATGCTTTATGAAGTACAGTTGGATAAGTTAATTCATTTGCTATTCAAATTACTTTCAATCTCTGTTCAGAGAGAGGGTTTTTTAAATTTATGACTAAGATTGTTTAAACCTTAATATTTTTTGTTTGAGATAAAGTACCCAGGCAAATATGCACATTAATATTCGCATCCCACCTTGCCCTTTTTTACTGGTCTTGTTCAAAAGAAATGTTTCATATATTTGTTGCGTGTTTCATATGCAAAACATGTACCATACATAATATGTTTGAAAACTACAAAATCCATCAATTGTTTTTTAGGGCCTTGCGTGACGTTGTGTTTCAACCAACTTGTTTTGTGAGTAAAGTTTTGCATTCCAAAATCATTGCCTACTTGTTTGTTTGTTTTTGTTTTTTGCTGGCAGTGAATTCTAGGTAGAAGTATGATAGACTTCTCATTATTAGTATTTGAGACCACATTCTATTGTCAGCACAAAATTGCAGGCACAAGTTGTGGGTGCAGAATTGTTGTTCCACACCTCCCAGAACAGGCCACATCACTGAAAATCAAGCTTTCAAGTTACAGGTAGATACAGATCTGTCCACGATTAGTCATGATGAGGGAAATCCTGGCTCCATTGAAGTCAGAGAGGGTTTTGTCATTGACTTCAGTGGGGCTAGGTTTGTATCTTTTTGTATTTGTAGCTGGGCGTAAGTGTGGCTTATGAAGCACTTTCAGACTTGCATTTACAGTAGTTGAGAAAATTCCTATTGCACTCAGGACACAGTTTCTTCAGATGTTCTAACTTTGTAAACATCAGTATGACATAGTTGCTCCCAATGAATTGAGGAAACATTTATAAACTGGGGGATTGTGAAGGACTATTCCATGCTGAAAGGTCTGAAGTGAATGGGGGGAAGTGGGGGTCACATGGCCAATTGAGGGTGATGTTTCTCCTTTCTATTTTGGAGACAGGAAAAGGACGTGATAGGAAAGGAACGTAATTTGGCAATCTGTAACTCTCTCACACACATTCCTGAGCTAAAGGTGACTGAGGGAAAACTCAAGGTCTCCTATTTGCACTTGAGATTGGCACTACTGAGTTCAGTAGACTTAGCCCTCAAGAGAAACACCCCTATTTCTAGGGACCTTGTGAACAGATAAGAATTTTCAAACTGTATCAGGGAGTGCTGGAGATGTGAGTACTGCCCTGTGTACTTGTTTGGGTTTTTAAAGTCTGATATTCTGCATAAAGGGAATGGAAATACCTGTAAATAAACCTGAAAGTCCAGAGGCTTTTATTGGCTTAACTTGAGACTCCTGCTCAGTTTGCCTATCACCGTAGACCATGACCCTGACATGTTAATAGCGCAACAGTTATGTTGCTTCTCCTGTCTTGTTATTAGTATTGTCTGTTATAAAAACTGTTATTTATTTATGTATTTTTTACTTATACAATGCCATGTATGTACATGATACTTTACGAAGCAAATGGGGATGGAGGGTGAAATCCAGGCTCAGTGGAAGTAAATGGGAATTTCCCATTGATTTCAGCGGGGTCATGACTTCACCTGTGTCTCTGCCCCAAAATGCTTACGTGTCTAAGTTAAGATGAGAACAACAGAAAACTATTTAAATGGCTTCAAAATAGAAATATTAGCTGGAGTAAATAACCAGACTTGGTTTAAAGAAAAAACAACATCCCTATCCTTCACGTTCTCTCAACATTTTTTCTTCCTTCTTTCACTGATGCTCTGTGCATAATCTTGGGCAGCTTCCAAGCAGTGGATCTGTGATGATAAGGGAGCAGCAGTGCAGAAAATGCACACAGTTCAGAACTTGGAGGAAAGGGGTACTGCTTTTGATTGCTGGAGTTACCCTTAGCTGTGAGCCAGGGATGAGATATAGGATTCCAGCAGGTGATGAGACAGTGGATTAGAGTTCTCAGTGGCTGTGTTGGATGCAAGCTCAAGGACTTGAGATTTTCCGTGTTAGCTGCCATCATCTGTTTACTTCTCCCTCTTCCCTGCACTTGTACCACTATCTGCCACTCTCAGGCTTATTTGCCTATCTTCAGGGTAAGCAATCCTGTGATTGAGATAGGTAGTAAGACCAAGAGAGCGAGAGGGATTACTGAATTCAGGACCCTGAAGGAAGCTCCAGTCTCAGGGGCAGCCCTGCTCTGCACCTGGATTGCAAGCCTGTGCTTCCTGCAGGTGCTGTTCTTCCATTGTCTTTCCAATTTCCACTCCTTGTCTCGTTCCCAGGATTGATCATGTTGCAGGCTCTCTGGATGAATTAGGCTGAATATGTGCATTGTTGCTGTGTGTCATGACACAACTCCTGGCAGGAATCTGCCAGCAGTCCTGGATAACATCAGTGTGTCTTCTCCCTAAAGCAGGAAGTAAAGACAATCAGAAAAATAAGATCTAATTTCAAAAATTAAGGAGATTTCTTTTAAATACACTGATTGGGTCTCCTGCTGCTTGTATAAAAAAGGACTCCAAAAATCTGCTTTAGGTTGTCAATAATAAATACGACACAGAAACAGTACCAGTACATCTCAGCTGATAATCACTAACACAATAGAATGTATTGCATGGTTAGTTACTATGAAAGAGCACTCAAGCACTTGTTAATATGCTAACTATCTAGTTTTAATTCTAATTAATTTAAGCTGACAGAACTCAAAAGAGCTGATGAGCATTTGAATAAAAAAGAGCCTGCATGAGCCAACTAGGGCTTGACCTAGCGAGAGAGAGAGAGAGAGAGAGTGCGCAAGCACATCAGATCAAAGCAGAAGTGTCACATTTTATAACAGTTTCTGGGGCTCTGGCATTGAAATGACACTAATGTCACTAGTACAACAAGTCCTATCACAGTCCTATCACAGTGCTATGTTGGTCATCAATTAAAACTAAAAACAATTTCTGCTCAAAACAATGAATGAGTGATTGGTCTTTGTGATGGAGTCTGCAGGCCCCACAGTGAACCAGGGCTGGGACTAGAGCAATACTGGGCCAGGGTGACCCCACCCCTCACCAGGTTCAGGGCATGCTCCCAGTGGACAGACAGTTTAAAAGGACCCTGGTTGGCCCAGGAAGGGGAAGGAGCTATTTGCTGCACTAGGAAGCAAGGCTGATGCTGAGAGTTATGTCAGCATTGGCAACAGCTTTGTGAAGGTTGCTCTCGGATTTGGATTCTCCACTCTTTGGGAGCTAAAAGCACTAAAAGAGATTAATTGATTGAATACGATCCTGAAAAACTAAGGATTGTCCTCCTAAGCCAGCGACCGCCCTGCCCCAAACTGAGAAGCTCCGAACTGGTAGGAAGTGACCCAGGGGAAAACATAATTTGGGGTAGCTCAATAACTGGGCCAGATGTTTTGATAAACCCTTAGGGCCTTGGGTCAGGACCTAATAGAATGGGTA
Organism: Gopherus flavomarginatus; assembly: GCF_025201925.1. NCBI lineage: Eukaryota > Metazoa > Chordata > Testudines > Testudinidae > Gopherus > Gopherus flavomarginatus. Next base: position 259,664,390 of record NC_066618.1, read on the forward strand.
GGCTTGGGTCCATCTCTGGAGGAGCAATCTGAGCATACGGGGTGTGGGGTTAAGGCTGCAGCCAGGGCACCCTCTGGGACAACAAAACTGGCAGAAACTGTACGACCACGCCCTGACCTCTGGTCATTGGACCTTCCTGCTACAGTCTTGAAAATAGATAAAGTGAATTGGCAGGGGATGGGTAAGAGCTTGTCCTGGGAATGGGCACTGCTGGATGCAGATTGAATAGTTACAGTAATGAAAGCCTGCGACTGATCCGATTCTTCTTTGATCAGGACAGGTGAGGAGCACTATCACCAAGTCTAAACCAATCCCTTTCCTTAGTTAGTGTATTCATACCAAGCTCAAAGTCGTTTTTAGTTTAAAGTCATGTATTCACTGTCATGATACTGAATAGTTAGTGTAGACGAGCAAAGGTAACAGCAAAAGGAGGAATGCAAGGTTGTGGTCCCTACTTAACATAGGCCGTGTTTTGCTGGGTGCTTTTTTCTTCTTGAGTTAATCAGCATCTCTATAAATAAAATATACCCAATGAGTGAGTCAAGATCTCTAGGTATTGGGTTCTCTGCATGTCATATTCCCTCTCCTTTCTTTCCAACCTTTGCTAGTGCCTCAGAAAAATGGATGCGATATCCACATATTCCCCATCTTACATTTAAACTCTCTGTATTAAAGGTGGGCAAGTGAAAAAGTGAATCAGAAGGTATGGGACTAGGGAAGCAAAAGACAGATATCCTTCTTGAAACTCTCAACTGTCAAGTTTCTAAGAATTCTACTGGTGCCACCTTTTCTATTGTGCGTGCACACACAAAAACACACAGATCTTTTCAGTAGTTTCTTCCCAAACTTCTCCTATTCATAAAAGCTATATCAGATACATATACATCGTAGTTTGTGTGGTGGTTTTGTTCTGAATGAGGGTTTTTAAGTTATTTCAGCTATAAGATGCCTTTGGCTGTTTTGCTTGGTTTTATAAAGTGCTTTTTCTTTTCTTTAAGTTGCCAGTGACCTTTGAGCATTGGTGTATTCAGTATGACAAAAACAAGGAAGACAGTAGCTGTGTATTCATTTTGATTTCTTTTCAAGACCAATGTTAGCCTGGCCGTCCTTTCTCTGAGTTGCAAAACAGAATCTGAATTCCATAGGTAAAATCCTGGCCCGAGGGGAATCAGTTTTTGGGTTTGATTGCATTTGGCATGAGCTGATTGCTCTTAGACTAGCTAGTGCCTCAGCATAGGCAACACATACTTCACTAATCAAGTGTTCTCAAACTCTTGAAAGCTGAGTCCCCACTTCAGGAAAATGAAATCAAGGGGGGAGGGATAGCTCAGTGGTTTGTGCATTGGGTTGCTAAACCCAGGGCTGTGAGTTCAATCCTTGAAGGGGCTGCTTAGGGATCTGGGGCAAAAATCAGTACTGGGTCTTGCTAGTGATGGGAGGGGGCTGGACTCAATGATCTTTCAATGTCCCTTCCAGTTCTAGGAGATAGGTATATCTCCTATTAATTTTTAATTATTTATAAAGGCCTATGTATCTTAACATGTACATCATCCATCACGGGATGGGCTATGCATATTTCACATTTGGAAGGCTTTTCTAGCAACTATATATCTACAGCAGGGGTGCCAAACTCATTTCATGTGGTAGGTCTGCCACTTGGCATTGGACACATTCAGCAAATATAATTGAAATAGTAATAAAAATAAACCATGTTGATAAATACTTACACTCATCCTTTGACTTATTGATATTTTCTTTTCTTCAGCTTGCCAGGTTGGGGTATCTGCTGTCCAGCATTTTTCAGTGCCATTTTCCCTCGCCTCTGTCAGACTTATGCCTCTCTAGTGCCTCTTAAACTTGACCAAGTGGTTCTATATCTGCACCTGAGGCTTGGTTTGATTGCTCTGCCAGAGTCTGAGATTAATGCATGCAGCAATTTACATGCATTTCATAAAGTCTAACACTAAACACTTTGTTATAAGTCCAATACCTATCTTAACCCTACCAACGCACAGGCGAAACAGACTGGTTTCCAGCAATGAATTTGTCAGTGCTTGGCCAAGGCCTAAAGCCTTGGAAAGAGCTGGCACTTGGTCTGCCACATCACAATGTGGACTCTGGATTGTGCAGACAAGCCCAAAGATTCAGGGAAGGTCTTTGGGATGGATGAAATTGTTCTGTGGGCAGGATCCTGCCAGAAGGCTATACGTTTGACACCCCTCGCTAAAGACGTGCTTCCAAAAAAAAAAAAAGCCTGAGACAGTGGAATGGTGTGTCAACACCTCCTGCCTTCCCACCTAGACTTTTGTCCACAGTGGCATGCAGTACACTGTGGGAAATGCTGCATTATGCAGTTGGCAAAATAGCAAAACAGAACTGCATATTTACCTGTGATCACTTTAATTTATCTATTTCAGATATGTGCATTGCCACTGCAATTTCTCTCCTTATGATTCTGATCTGTGCGATGGCTACATATGGAGCATATAAGGTAATTGATCAGATTAAACAAAAAAGTTGATCTTCATCCACCTGAATCATTCTGCCTATGAAACTCCTAACAGGCAGAAATTTAAAACCCTGTCTCCTAAGGTTTTGTTGTTGTTTGTTGTAAGATTTATATAACAATTTCATTTCTTCTGCGAGATTATAGGAAACCCCTAGGTTGTTGAGATCTGATTGTGTCAAATGATGCCATGCTGATTGGGGGAGTGCAAGACGAAGGCTGTCTCTACACTACAGAACTTACAGTGGCACAGCTGGAAGGTCTCCCTGTGTAGCCGCTCTGTGCCGGCAGGAGAGCTCTCCTGCCAGCATAATTAAACCATCCCTAGTGAGTGGCGGTAGCTATGTTGGCAAGAGAGCGTCTCCCACTGACATAGCGCTGGTCATGCTGGTGCTTTTGTCAGTGAACTTTTGTCGGTCAGGGCGTGTGTGGTCGTCCCCCCCTCCCCAGCCCCGCACCCCGACCAACAAAAGTTTTACCAACAAAAGTGCTAATGTAGACATAGTCTAAGATTCTCTAAATGTTTTCATTGTCTGCAGCTTCAAATGTGAGATCTTTTAGTACATTATGGGCAAACTTTAAATACAAATGGCCAAATCTTGGTTTTTTAAAAGTAAATGGAATTTTTTCCCATTCACTTCCCTAGGACTGGGATTTGTCCCAAAGAATGCATTTATATTAATCCCACTCAGAAGTTTGGTATTTTAGGGAGCCAAGTCAGTACTGTGTGATTGATTGATTGATTTAAACCTGTTCCTTTACAAGTTCTCAGTAGACTCATACACTTATATTTATCTCAGCTTTGCTGCCCAACATCTTTGGCTGCATATAATAATTTTAGCAGATTTAACAAGTAATTTTCCCCCTGGGAAACACAGTTAAAGAGTATTTCATTGCATTGTGTCAATTGCACTGTGGATTTTTGAAACATAAGGAAATAATAGTTATGCTTTAACCTGACACAATTTTTTTTTATAGCAACATGCAGCCTGGATCATCCCTTTCTTCTGTTACCAGATCTTTGACTTCGCCCTCAACACACTGGTTGCCATCAGTGTGCTTGTTTATCCAAACACAATTCAGGACTATCTACGACAGCTGGTAAATTTCTTGAAGTGAACAGTTATTTTCATTATCTAGAGAAAATTTTGGAAACGCATTTCATCCTGCATTCTAACCCAAGGCTTTTCCACTGACTTCCTGGGCAGCCTTTGGCAAGTCATGCCCCCTCTCAGCCTTACTTTGTCAATCTGTAAAATGGGGTATTTGTTTACAAAACTGCTGCAAGGCATAAGCAGATTAAACAATTGCTTAGGGCCCCATGCAGCTCAAGGGGACCCCTGATTCACTTTTTATTATGTGTTGAGGAGGCAGGAGGGGGAAATATTCCTTGGTAGGGCCTCAATGAGCTAGGACTGCCTCTGCTCATTTAATTACCTCACAGGAATGTTGGAAGGACTAATTAGTTAAAATATTTTTATACTGTCTTGAAGTTTTACATAGCTATATAAGTGTGAATATGATTAAAAGGCAGGGTTACATGAAATAACAGGGGACTGGATTTGATGACGGAAGCCACAAGCCAAATAGGGAGATATATCTGTAAGAGATCTAGAGAGAAGGGGGCAAGAGGAATGAGTGGTGTCTGGGTCGTTGTTAGGCTCATGCACAATTATCATTCCTCACCCAGAAGTTTCTGGAGGGCATGGTGGTTTTAGGCATGCTCAATAGGTTCCCTGTAGCTGGACTCCTAGACTCCAGGGCAGCTGCTTTATTAAAGGACATGTGACCTGCGTGGGTTGGGAGAAACAAAGCAGGTTGTTTTCTCTAACTTTGAATCATTTTGCAGCTGTTGGTTAACTTTCCAACGCAAAAAAGCACATGCAGTGTTATAGAAAATTTTCCCTTACAATTTCCTCTAACTTCTTGCATTTTAATTGTATACCTTGAATGTTGTTTGATTTTATCCAAATTGTCTTAGTTAAATTGTTTTTACCAATATAGTTCACCAACTTTATTTATTTATTTATTTAACTGTGATGATGGGGAAAGAGTCTATATTTTGCTAGTCTCAGTTTTGTATTGTTCTTGTAACAGGACTTTTCATTTATATACTGTGACAAAGTTCCTCCTCTGCCTTGGTGGGTCCTATGCTTATTGGCAAATTTGCTTGCCTCAGAGATTCATGGCAGCCCTCAGTTTGGCCACTTTTGCTAATGGCTCAAACCTGCCATCCACTCAGCTAACCTCATCACTGGCCAGCATGGGGGAAACTGAGTACAATCCCCACAGTCTCTATGTCCCACCTAGTCGGTTGGGAACAGGCCAGATCCCTTTCCAATTTAGACCTTCCCTTCTGATGTTTCTCACAGACCAGGTCAACTCCTCCTGTGTTCGATCAGGAGCTGGAGGGATGCGGGGAACCCGGGCCCACCCTCTACACCAGGTTCCAGCCCAGGGCCCTGTGGATAGCAGCTGTCTACAATGTTCCCTGTATCAGCTGCGTGACAGCTACAACTCCCTGGGCTACTTCCCCATGGCCTTTCCCCAGCACCTTCTTCATCCTCAGTGCAGGATCTTCCTCTTGAAGCCTGATCACGCTTGAACTCTTCACTCCTCCAGCAGCACCTTCTCACTCCGTGCATGCCCCCCTTACTAACTGATGGGAGGTCCTTTTTAAACCAGGTGTCCTGATTAGCCTGCCTGCCATAATTGATTCTAGAAAGTTCTTAATTGGCTCCAGGTGTCTTGATTACTCTAGGGCAACCCCTGCTCTGGTCACTCAGGGAACAGAAAACTGTTCATCCAGTTGCCAGTATATTTGTCTTCTACCAGACTCCTATACCCCACTGATCTGGATCTGTCACAATACTTAATACTGATTGGTGGGTTAATTAGTTAGCTAACTAGAAAAAACAACGAGGAGTCCTAGTGGCACCTTAGAGACTAACAAATTTATTTGGGCATAAGTTTTCATGGGCTAGAATCAACTTCATTGAGTAATTCCACAGCCCGGCAGACAAGGAGAAAAAGACTGCATGGATTCCAGTCGGGGATTTCTGCAAGCAAAAGGAGAGAAGATATTGTTGCACTGCTTTTGACTCAGCAGACTGTATAGAATTGGTGAATAAAGACTAATTTGGGGGGATTAACCTCTTTAGATTTACTGTTTCTTTTGTTTATATTTATGTATAACTATGAAGATGATTGTGGATGATCAAGTAGCCTGGTTATGTAGTAGAAATTAAGCCTCTATTATTATTATTTATTATTATTTATTTTTCTTTAACATTATAAGAGCTTATGAAGTTGGTACTTAATTCTTAAAAGTTCGTTCCTTTTTGTTCTTGTACAGTCTTTGCTGAAAACCCTCAGTTGCTGTAGTCTGAGTCACCATGTGCTTTTCTACAGGAGTTGTATTTAAGCACTGGGACAGTGGTTCTCAAACTTTTGTACTAGTGACCCCTTTCACATAGCAAGCCTCTGACTGCGACCCCCCCCTCCTTATAAATTAAAAACACTTTTTATATGTTTAACACCATTATAAATGCTGGAGGCAAAGCTGGGTTTGGGGTGGAGGCTAACAGCTTGCGACTCCCCCCATGTAATAACCTCGTGACCCCCTGAGGGGTCCCGACCCCCAGTTTGAGAACCCTGCACTAAGAGAAGGGCAGTGAAGTAAGATGTTGCCAACAAGAGGTTACAAGACTGGAAGGGGCATCTTGTGTCATTATGTTCCTAAACATCATTAGCATTATTTTATGTTGGAGAAGGAGTATATTGAGAGAAGCAGATGATTAGAGGATTGATACTGGATTCAGAATCATTGATTGAAATCAGTCCAGTTCAGTTATTATTTCATGACTATTTGGTTGCCTGTGTGAATGGACTTGGCGGTTTCATCTCAGATTCTAGTTGGCAAGAATTTGCATCACAAAAAGCAACTATTCCATTTGGCAACTTCATTGTTAGGTGTCTCAGGAGAAAGTCCAGGGGCAGAGGGCTTGTTGTTACTAGAAAATGTTATAGCAAAGTTTAACTGGCTGAACGCTATTTGCCCTGATCTATGCAAGACAGCCAGTCAGCAAGCATCATATGAGCCATTGTGCTTTTCAAACACACTAATGTTTTCTTGAGAAGACAAGCCTTGAATGGGCTGACCTATCCTCACCCCAAGAGTTGAGTCCTCCAGGTCAGGGTTGAGACAGAGTTACAGAGCACTGAGTGGAAACTTAGTTTTCATTTGTCTCACAAAGTTTACCTGGAAAAATTGAATTCAAATAGGCTTGGATATGGATTCTGTCATTTAGATGGAAAACTAGCTAGAGAACTGTAAATAAAGAATAATGAGAAGCAGCAGGCAGAGTAATGATAAACACTAGTGTATCAAGTCAATGAGAGTAGGGTATCGCAGGAATCTTGCTCTCCTAAACATCCTCTGTAGTGATCTTGATGCAGGAGTAAACAGACCATTCTAAAGAAATTCACATATGAAATTACGCTTGGAAGTGAAGGCAGAGGAATAAGTCAAAAGACAAATAGATTACAAACGTGGGTGGGAAATAACAAAATAAGATTCAGCTTGGAAAAATTGAAGTCAGTGCATCTATGACAGAGCTAAAAATAATCCAAACCACAGATGCAATGGAGGGGAAGTACCTGGAGAGAGACATAATGGTTGAGAAAAAAAGACTGTCAAAGAGAGAAAGAAAGAACTTCTATCTGTTCTTCCTCTCTTTGATTTAAGAGAGACAAAGCTATTAATTATCAGAGGGGTAGCCGTGTTAGTCTGGATCTGTAAAAGCAGCAAAGAATCCTGTGGCACCTTCTAGACTAACAGACATTTTGGAGCATGAGCTTTCGTGGGTGAACACCACATGCATCTGACGAAGTGGGTATTCACCCACGAAAGCTCATGCTCCAAAACTTCTGTTAGTCTATAAGGTGCCACAAGATTCTTTGCTGCTTTTACAAAGCTATTAATTGTATAGGTTATTTTACAGAAAAATGGATACCAAAGTGTTACAAACAATGCCTGTACATGCAATATGTTTGTCTTTTAAAATTATGTATCGGGGATGTGATTTTTCTGGATTGAGAGGGTTTGGCAAACATGGTTAGGAGAAGGGGCATAGAATAGCCTGTTTAATCTGTGTTTTTTATTACAGTATTGATTTTTGGCTCTCTGAATATTTTCATATCTGTTTTTGTGCATGTCTGGGTGAAATGCAAGGGAACCTCTATGGTCTTGGTGCATGCTTTGTAGTATTAGAGATGTAATTTGCCAGCATGATTCCAGAAAACTAGCAGGGAACATACTTATGCTTTTGCTGTTTTCATCACATTTTAGTTACAAAAGGATTTGTCTACATTCCTAGAAATGACACTAATGTTTTTTAAAAAATTTTTGGAAAGAATCTTCAGACTCCCTCCCCTCCTGAAGCGTCTAGTGCTGCTCTTGCAGAGACAATACTGGACAAGATGGAGGATGGGTGTTATACAGTGGGCAATTCCTACCTTTCCTCCACCTCCCAGCCACAAGAACGTTTATTTCTCTGGCTTGACTTGCTACAGGTCTGGCTATAGATAAAAATGATAGGATAAAAAAACATACTGCCACATCATTTTTGAATCAAGCAGTCATGCAGTCCAATAGACTACATTCAGTGGCTGTACCTCTGTTTGTCTTGCTCTGGTGAATTGAAAGGTGTGGAACCTGCAGGTGCACAGGGCCCACTCTTGTGAGGTTCTTAGGACTCCAAGTTGCCACTCCCCTCAGATGAGGTCCCAAGTTTGTAGCTGGTTTGTGGGATTCTTCCCTGGCATCCCCCTCTGTGCCATTACCTATGGACAGTGCTTGCTTTTTAGGTTGCATTCAGTTTGACAGATATTCTGAGCCTGATTCTCATTTATAGTAAGGCCTCTCTCATAACTGCTCTGGCAGCATAAAGGGTGACCTTAAAGTGGCAGTGAATTCATGCTCACCTTAATGTCACTTTACACAACCAGAGCAGAGAACAGGTTCCTTAATATAAATGAGAATTAGGTTGTCTGTCATATTCCTGAAGCGGTGCGGGCCAAGGGATGTGCTGGCCGCTGCTTCCCACTGTCCCCATTAGCCTGGACTGGCGAACCGCGGCCAGTGCGAGCCGCGATTGGCCGAACCTGTGGATGCGGCAGGTAAACTAACCGGCCCAGTCTGGCAGGGTACTTACCCTGGCAAGCCGCGAGCCAAAGGTTGCCGATCCCTGATATATAGACTGTATACAGAGTTTGCTTCTGAGTAAGGGTATGTCTACACTACGGGATTATTCCGATTTTACATAAACCAGTTTTATAAAACAGATTGTATAAAGTCGAATGCACACGGCCACACTAAGCACATTAATTCGGTGGTGTGCGTCCATGGTCCGAGGCTAGCGTCGATTTCCGGAGCGTTGCACTGTGGGTAGCTATTCCGTAGCTATCCCATAGTTCCTGCAGTCTCCCCCGCCCCTTGGAATTCTGGGTTGAGATCCCAGTGGCTGATGGGGCAAAAATCATTGTCACAGGTGGTTCTGGGTAAATGTCATCACTCATTCCTTCCTCCGGGAAAACAACGGCAGACAATCATTTCGTGCCCTTTTTCCCTGGATTGCCCTGGCAGACGCCATAGCACGGCAACCATGGAGCCCGTTCAGCTTTTTTTTTACAGTCACCGTATGTGTACTGGATGCCGCTAACAGAGGCGTTACTGCAGCACTACACAGCAGCATTCATTTGCTTTTGCGTGATAGCAGAGACAGTTATCAGTTGTTCTGTACCGTCTGCTGCCGTTGTAAATTGGCAGTAAGATGATGGTTATCTGTTGTTCTGTACTGTCTGCTGCTATCATGGGTGCCCCTGGCTGAGGTTGGCTGGGGGTGCAAAGGCAAAACTGGGAATGACTCCCCAAGTCAATCCCTTCTTTATGGTTTCTAAAAATAGAATCAGTCCTGCCTAGAATATGGGGCAAGTGTAGAGAACCAGTGTATCAGAGAGCACAGCTGCTCCGTGTCAGATCCTGCAGAAATGATGAGCTGCTTGCCATTCATGGGAGGTGCCCCTGCAACAACCCCACCCGTTGCTTCTCTCCTCCCCCAGCCTTCCTGGGCTACCGTGGCAGTGTCCCCCCCATTTGTGTCATGAAGTTATAAAGAATGCAGGAATAAGAAACACTGACTTGTTAGTGAGATAAAATGAGGGGGAGGCAGCCTCCCAATGCTATGACAGTCAAAGCAGAACATTAAGCGGTGCAGGGGAGAGGAGCCCAGCATGCCGCTGCTATGATAGTCCAGGCAGTACAGAATCTTTTCTTTACACATGAAAGGGAGGGGGCTGATGGAGCTCAGCCCCCAGTTGCTATGATGAAGACGGTTAGCAGCCGTTCTGTACCATCTACTGGGAATGACCGGGAATCATTCCTATTTTTTACCCAGGCGCCCCCGGCCAGCCTCACCTGAGGCCAGCCAGGAGCACTCATAGGCTTATGACAAGGACAGCTAGCAGTCCTACTGCACCATCCGCCACCGGGGAGGGGAGAGGAGCAGATACTGCTCTTCACTGCCACAGCATCGTGTCTACCAGCAGCATTCAGTAGACATAGGGTGACATTGAAAGAAGTCAAGAAACGATTTCTTTCCCTTTTCTTTCATGTGGGGGAGGAGGGAGTAAATTGTCGAGCTATACCCTGAACCACGCCGGACAATGTGTTTGAACATACAGGCATTGGGAGCTCAGCCAAGAATGTAAATATTTTTCGGAGACTGCTGTGGACTGTGGGATAGCTGGAGTCCTTAGTACCCCCTCCCTCCCTCCATGAGCGTCCATTTGATTCTTTGGCTTTCCATTACACTTGTCACGCAGCACTGTGTAGCCTGGAGATTTTGTTCAAATGCTTTGGCATTTCGTCTTCTGTAATGGAGCTCTGATAGAACAAATTTGTCTCCCCATACAGTGATCAGATCTAGTATCTCCTGTATGGTCCATGCTGGAGCTCTTTTTGGATTTGGGACTGCATCGCCACCCGTGCTGATCAGAGCTCCACGCTGGGCAAGCAGGAAATGCAATTCAAAAGTTCGCGGGGCTTTTCCAGTTTACCTGGTCACTGCATCCGAGTTAAGATTGCTGTCCAGAGCGGTCACAGTGGTGCACTGTGGGATACTGCCCGGAGGACAATACCATTGATTTGCGGCCAGAGTAACCCTAATCCGATATGGTAATACCGATTTTAGCGCTACTCCTCTTGTTGGGGAGGAGTACAGAAACTGATTTAAAGAGCCCTTTATATCGATATAAAGGGCCTCCTAGTTTGGACAGGTACAGCATTATATCAGTTTAACGCTGCTAAAATCGGTTTAAACATGTAGTGTAGACCAGGCCTAAGATACCACATGTGTTCATCCTAAGATCCTTAATTACTGCCAGATATGGCTCAGGTTAGCTTAAATAAGGTATTTTACACACACTGCCACCTAGTGGCTGAACAGTATAATACAGTTTAGCATTGCATCACATCTCTGCCTAAGTTTTACATCCCTAGCAATTAAACTTTCATGCTCTTTGTCTGTGAAGTGTCTGGGAATCGTACTAGCTTTCTAATTATATGACTTGAACACATAACTTGGTTATCTGGCTATCTGTTAGTTACAACAACTGGTTGTGGTTGGTTTGGAATCTTTGAATCATCTTGTTCAGATCCACCATCTATAGAGTTGGCTCTGATTGTTCTTTCTGAGGAACAAACTAGCTATCAACTGTTCCTGCTGAATTCTCTGCTGTTGGTCTCAGCCGCATATGATCTGGGCAGTGAATTATTTTTCTCCATGACAGCTGGAGTTGTCATTCTTGTTCTTTGTCCAGTTTGACATGAACACCGTCACCAGCTTCTAGACCTGGCAGTTGGCTAACTAAGCGATGTCTGTTATAAAAGTGGGAGGGTGAGGAGGAGGGACGGGGCATGCTCAGGGCAAGGGGGCAGAAAGAGGCAGGGGTAAGGGTTTGGGGGAAGAGGTGGAGTCGGGGAGGGGCCAGAGCTAAGCAGGGGTTGAGCACACCTGGGCAAAGGAAAAAGCCAGCGCCTATGTGCTGGACTGTATCAGTAGCTTCTATTGCTGTTGATCTCTAACTCAAAAGGGCAAAGAATCGATTTTCCTGATGCAAGATTTTCTTGGCTGTCTATACAGCTCTCTCAACCTCTCCATTCACTTGTGGGTAACGTGGGCTACTAGTAAGATGATTAAAATTATATTTGTTGGGAATGACTTAAATTCTGCTGCAGTGAATTGTGGTCCATTGTTCTGAAATACTAGAGTGAGCAAAAGTGCACTTCAGTTTCTTGATAACACTGTGACATGTTATGTCTTTCAAGTACAGTATTTCTGTATACCTGCAAGAATAGTCCACGATGACCAGGTAATGATGTCCTCTGAATTCACAAATCTGTAGTTACCACTACCAGAGAGACTTTGGAAGAGGCTGTTATTAAAGATTCTTTGTGTTGGTCTTTTAGCTCTGCAACGTTCACACGTATATACTTTATTCTTTGTCCTTGCTGATGCCCAGTCACTACACTGACTTGACTGGCCTGTTCACAGTATTTAATTAATCTTTGATATCCTTCGTGGATGAAATTTAGGCTTTCTCCTCATTTCATTTGGAATTAGGCTCCAGTTGCCTTTAATCATGAGTCCATTTGAGTCACTTAATTGTCCACACACTGCAAAATAGTCTCTTGTTGTGTTCTTAGTGTCCTTTAGATACTTGGGCCAGCCGGCCATAATGTAGCTTTGAACTTCCTGAAGTTGCATGTCTGTTGATGCTTTTTGTAGCTGGAGTAGTCTCTTTTCTGACACTGGTCTGCATGCATCCACGTATGCTTTTGTCATCTTTGAGCTCACGGATAGTTGAAAGTGAATAAGAGCTCCATGGCAGCCTGCTGCTACCAGATTTTTCCCAGGAATGTGTTTAGCAATTGGGTTAAAGCAAATTAACCTTATCAATAAATGCTGGCATCGCAGTGATGCTTGAGCTGAGTTTTTTTCCATTGATGAGGGTTACAAGCATCTTATGGTCTGTTATCAGTAAAAGCAAATTCAGTCTACACAGAGATCTGTCAAAGTTCTGATATGTCCTCATGCTTGCCAGGCACTCCTTTCAATCTGTGCATATTGGGGTTTTGTGTGTGTGTGTGTGTGTGTGTGTGTGAGAGAGAGAGAGAGAGCGAGAGCAAAATGCAGTTGACTTTCACTGAGAGCCATGCTGTTGCAGCAATACACCACCTAGGTCATAGCTACATGCATCCACATTGATTGTTGTGGGTTTGTTCACAACATAGTAGTTTAGAACTGGAGCTGTGGAGATCATTTATCCTACCTTTTTGAAGGCAATGTAGTGACTTGGCCTCCATAGCCAAGATGAGTTGGACTTTAACAATCCATTCAGTAGTTCGTCACTGAAGAAAGGTCATGTAGGTATTGACCAAGGTAATTTACCATCTCTGTTCTGATACATTAATTGGAGCATTGAATTCTTAAATTGCTTTTAATTTTTCAGGGCTAGGCCTGATTCTGTTTTTGTGTCTGTCCCAAAATATCAGTTTGGAGTAAGTTAAAAATCAATTTTTTCCTTGTTTAGCTTCAGTCCAGACTGAATGATTAGGCTTAGGACTTTGTGGATTGTGTTGCGTTCTTCCTTTGAAGATCCATATGTCAGAATATTGTCCATGAAAACTACAACTCCACTTGTGTTCATAAACAATTCCGCCATTTTTCCTTGGAAAATTTCAGATGAACCGATAATCTCAAAAGGCAGTTTTCAAAAGCAAAATCTCCCGAAGGATGGGATAAATGTAATCAGTTTAGTACTTTCTTTGGCTAAAGGAATTTGCCAGAATCTGCTTGAGTCATCCAGCTTAAAGTATATTGTCGCTCCTTTCACTTTGGGGAGGAAGTCATCCTGTCTTGGAAGGTTATATTTTTCTCACAACTGTTTCATTTTAAGTCTTCTGAGATCCACACAGATTCATATTTTCCCATTTTTATTTATAACTGGTACCATTGAGGCACATCGTGTTGTTGGCTCAGAGATTTTCTTGATTATGCCAATCCGCTCTATTCTCTTTAACTCCATTTCCGCTTTATGAAGTAATGGAATAGAAATCCTGTGAAGGCTATGTATGCTTGTCATAAACAGATAGTGAAGGGTTAATGCCTCTTTTACCTGTAAAGGGTTAAGAAGCTCAGTAAACGTGGCTGACACCTGACCAGAGGACCAATAAGGGGACAAGATACTTTCAAATCTTGGTGGAGGGAAGTCTTTGTTTGTGCTCTTTGTTTTTGGGTGTTGTTCGCTCTTGGGACTAAGAGGGACCAGACGTCAATCCAGGCTCTCCAAATCTTTCTGAAGCAGTCTCTCATGTTTCAAACTTGTAAGTAATAGCCAGCCAAGGCGGATTAGTCTTATTTTTGTTTTCTCAATTTGTAAATGTTCCTTTTTTGCTGAGAGGATTTTACCTCTGCTTGCTGTAACTTTGAACCTAAGGCTAGAGGGGGTTCCTCTGGGCTATATGAGTCTGATTACCCTGTAAAGTATTTTCCATCCTGATTTTACAGAGATGATTTTTTTTACTTTTCTTTCTTTAATTAAAAGCTTTCTTTTTAAGAACCTGAATGATTTTTCCGTGCTTTAAGATCCAAGGGGATTGGATCTGGACTCACCAGGGATTGGTGGGGAGAAAAGAGGGGGGATGGTTAATTTCTCCTTGTTTTAAGATCCAAGGGGTTTCAGTCTGTGTTCACCAGGGAACTGGTGAAGCCTCTCAAGGCTGCCCAGGGAGGGGAAGGTTTTGTGGGGACAAGAAGTGATCCAGACACTGAAATTTCTGGATGGTGGCAGAGTTACCAGATCTAAGCTAGTAATTAAGCTTAGAAGTGTCCATGCAGGTCCCCACATTTGTACCCTAAAGTTCAGAGTGGGGAAGGAACCTTGACAATGCTATATAGTTCAGCATTGTCTCTTAAGGTTATTTGTACTGGATCTCCTTTCAAAAGTCCAATTTCAGCAAATATTCCATTGACTTCTTCCACCTTTCTCACTAGGCCCATCATGGCTGTCACCCTGTGGATGAGAAGCTTGTTGGTCTGTGGTCCTTTGATCACATACACTCTGAATACATAGTTTTTTGTCTTTGTAAGTTGTTTCTGTGGTAAACAGGCCCATGCAGTTGAGAATACCTCAAGGGCTAGTCAGAGCTGTCAGGTGACTTCAATTCTGGGAGGAGTTGAAGGTGATTGTAAATCCTGTGGAAGAAAACAGAGTCTTCACTCTCAGGTTAGTTGCAATATGTCAGATGCAGTTTATTCTCAAGCAACTGCAAAAGGGGGAGAGTGCATAACAGCAGGTCTCCCAAAAGCTAAACAATTAAGGCAAGCATTTATACCTTTTGTTATATACAGTAATGATCAACAACTGCATTTTGTTTATACATGTTCCTTCTTGATAGCTTACTTTTCTCAGCAGTTCTTGCTATAGTCTGCATTCTGTTCTTATCTAACACAAGGTCAAAACAACCTCTCTTCCAGTTCTTTTCCACTTGCCCAGACCCTGCCTGGAAGTCTTGCGTTATTTGCTGTTAGAGTTAGCCTGACTCTTGCTCTTTCTAGAAGACTAAGATGTCTGCACTTTTTTCCACTTCCACACTCCCCCGTTTTGTGCTTCTAGCACAACTATCAATCTTAAACCTCTATTTTCATCAAACCTTATATTTCTGACTCTAGCCCACATGGTACAACTTCTGGGGTTTAATTAAATAAAATGACAAAGCATGGCTAGTATGAACATGGAAGGTGCTATTATTATTACATCCTTTACAACAATAATAACCTAACCCTAAACTAAATAACAACAATAAAAGCATTTTAATATTCCCATTGTAATAATATGATGGAGTTGCTGTACAACCTTAGTCACGGAACACAGTACATCATACTTAGTACATAAAGTAGACACTCTATAGGCTGTATGAAAAGCATACTTTTCAATTTGATATATGTTTTGGAGCATATGAATTTGCCCTTGTAATTCAGAGATTTTTCTGGACCTCTGGTAGGAGTAAATGCAAATTTTGGAATCGATCAGATACTAAGGCAGTCGAATTAAAGGGTATCTGGAACCTAAGGGCTGATTGTAGAATTCTGTTTGCAGGCCAATAAATATTATTGCCTGCAGCAGTGGTGAGATTAAAATTGTAAATTATCAGAGGGGTAGCCGTGTTAGTCTGGATCTGTAAAAGCAGCAAAGAGTCCTGTGGCACCTTATAGACTAACAGACGTTTGGAGCATGAGCTTTCGTGGGTGAATACCCACTTCGTGGATCTGACGAAATGGGTATTCACCCACGAAAGCTCATGCTCCAAAACGTCTGTTAGTCTATAAGGTGCCACAGGACTCTCTGCTGCTTTTACAAATTGTAAATTAGTGGCCTTAACATGCACACAGCTGTTATTAGTTTGGAAAAGCAGGTATCCTGTCAGGGTAGTTTCTTGTCCTATATCTTCCCAACAGCTGTTGTCATAAACAGTGACAACTTCCCCTGGCTTCAGTTTATGTACACTGAAGCTGGGGGGGGGTTCTAACAGCCAGAGGGTCCATTAACTCCCTATTCTTATCCAAATGTTGAGTGTTATTCCAGGAGCACTGACTATAAATTGATTAGGCATACTAGGTGGGTTAATCTCCCAAATATCATGGTGAATTATCATATAGAGATATACCTATCTCATAGAACTGGAAGGGACCTTGAAAGGTCATTGAGTCCAGCCCCCTGCCTTCACTAGCAGGACCAAGTACTGATTTTGCCTCAGATCCTTAAATGGCCCCCTCAAAGATTGAACTCACAACCCTGGGTTTAGGAGGCCAATGCGCAAACGACTGAGCTAGCCCTCCAATCCCACATGCATCTGCCCCACGGACCCAGCAGGATTTGGTATGTAGGAGCCCACATACCAGCCTGTATGCTTGAAAGGAGCACTACGAACATCTGCACTTCCACCCAGAAAATCTCCAAGTATGTCTCCATGGCCACAGATCAGATGGCATTCCTGAAACACTAGTAAGGGCAGTAGGCCAAGTCTGGTGTTCAAGATCACGCCAAATGGCCATGAGCTGGTCATTCAGAAAATCCCTTTTTTCTAAACATGCCAGATCCTCCTGCAATTCCTTTCTTGCCTCAGTGGTATTCAGTACCATCTCTGTCAACAGTTTCTGGGTCATTGAGCTAAAGGCAGAAATAACACGTAATTCACCAACTCCAGCCTGCATTTGGGTTAACTGTGCTCCAGTAATAAGGCCTGCGGCCTTTTCCAATTGGCCTAATTTCTCTCCGTGCTGTTGGCCTTCATAAATGTTCCAAATTGCTCCTGCACTATTAGCACCATTCCATAGGGATCACTACGATGTAAAGGCCTTGGCCATTGGATTCATTAGAATATATGGTATATTGTCTGTATTAGGATGTGCTATAGGGGTTGTAGTGGTAGTGAGGATAATGACGGGGGCAGTGGTTGTGGCAGCAAGACGCCTTTCGTATTAGTCATCTGAAAGCCAGTTAGGGAGGCTGTACATGCTGAAGGTACTTGTCTGAAAGCACAGAGCCCAGTCCCTGGAATAAATCCAAACCACCACTCAATACCACAGTCCCAAGCGCGGTTCCCACAAGTTCCTCCCTGACAGGTTACGATACTCCGTCTCTTCCACCAGGGCCAGTTTTTAATGTTTTTTGTAGTCAAGAATCCCTGGACATTGGCAATTTCAGTGGAACAAACATATCTTCTTCTTCTTTCCTGGAACAGTCGTGGTTCAGCGTCATACAGGGGAGAGGTTACCAGCACGTCACCCTGTAATACCTGGGTTCCTCCAGCAAATGGTGAATGTATGGCGGTTCTCTTTGTGGACAAGGGAGAGGTTACCAGCACTTCACCTTGTCCTTTTCTCCTGCTGTCCAGAAGGGGGAAAAGAAGTATCAAAAGGAGGGACAGGCTGATCAGCAGTCGGAGGGTCATCTCGAGGTGGAGGGGCCTTCTTGCTGTAAAAAGCATGGGTCCAGACAGTTAGTCCTTGGCACTTCACAGCGATATTGGTAGTTAGCAGAACTTGGTAAGGCCCTTTCCAGGGCAGAGTCAGGGCGGTCTTTTGCTGATGGACCTTTATATAGACCCAGTCTCCTGGTTCCAGCAAGTGGCAGAGTTGCTCAGGATCCTTGGATAGTGCTTCTTTCACCTATTAATAAAAAAGACCTGACACATTTCATTAGTGCCTGGCAATAATTAAGCATTGTGTCATCCATTAAATGAATGCCCATCTGGGCAAGGGCCAGTGGGGGCGCAGCTGGCAGTCGCATCGGGTGCCCTGTCAGGATCTCATGTGGCCTAAGTCCAGTCTTTTGGTTGGGAGTGGCCCTCATATTCATCAATGGTAATGAGAGGGCATATGGCCATTTTAAGTTTGTTTCTGCACAAATCTTGGCCAGTTTATTTTTCAAAATCCCGTTTTGATGTTCCACTGTTCCAGCAGACTGCGGATGGTGGGGGCAGCGGAGATTGTGTTAGATCTGCAAAGCTGCACATAACTCTTTTGCAATCTGTCCAGTAAAAATTTATTCCATAATCACTGTTGATGCCCCCAGGTATGCCAAATTGTGGTATAAAATCCTTAAGCCACAATTTCACAACAGTTTTGGCATCTGCCCTTCTGCAAGGGAAGGCCTCAACCCAATTTGACAATACATCAACTATAACTAACACATACTCATAATTACAACATTTAGACATTTGGATACAATCAATCTGAATATTTACAAAATGTCCCCCGGGGGTGTGCTGCTTTTCTAGCTTTAACTGCTTTTCCAATATTATGTTGCTGGCAGTATTATTCCAATATTATATTGCTGACCCTCTTCCGTCAGTGAGTCTCCAGGAAAGGCAGATCAGCACTTTGTGTGGCCAACACTATTGCAAGCAGGTACGAGGGGCCGAGGAGGGAGAAAAACAAAAGAAAGGAGCACAGAATGAATAAATTCAACACTACAACTAACAAACACAGTGCAAAGATAAGAGAGCTCCAACCCAAGGCCAGCTGCTACCCGTCAAGACGGAAGGGGGGGTGAGGTCCAACATGCCCCCCCCCCGACCAGCTGTGAGAAGAAATAAACTGAGACACAGAGTTGCAAAGAAACAGCAAGAACAGTGAAGGCCAAGGCAGAAAAGAAAACAATCTCTAGAGCTGGGATGTTTTGGAAAAGTTAAAAAACAGATCTAAGACTACAAAGATGGAAACCACTGACTACCAGAAAAATTACAATTAGATGCATACCAATCTCATTAACTGCAGCAATCATCCCTCCCTTTGCTCGAAATAGGGCAAGAGCACCCGAGGCGCAGCCAGGCAGCTGTCCAGAAAGCGCCAAAGATGATCTG
The DNA here is from genome assembly GCF_025201925.1 of Gopherus flavomarginatus. Lineage (NCBI taxonomy): Eukaryota > Metazoa > Chordata > Testudines > Testudinidae > Gopherus > Gopherus flavomarginatus. The sequence continues at coordinate 259,683,385 of NC_066618.1, forward strand.
GGTATAAAGTGCACCCAGCAGCACTCCAAGAACATTTCTCAGCTTGGCGCAGCTTCTGTCACATATATTAAAACCTTAGTATTTCCTGATGGAATAGGATAAACAAGTATCTGCATTTAGCTCTAACCCTTCCATTTGGTTCTAAACTAGCCTGTCCTGTAGAAAATTAAACACAACAATTCTATCCACAAGACAAACCACCACAAGGACATAGGACATAGAACATAATTTCTGTTGTGCCAGTAAACGCATGGTATGTTGGATTGCTCTTTAGCTGGCATTAGCTTTTTCTAATTTTCTAAAAGACAAAAACATATTCCTACCCCTTCTGGGGTGATTAGTCATTGTTTAAAATATTTCTTTCTTCTACAAATACCCTTGCTGATTGCAGGCAAGACACAGAGGAATTATCCCCATGTTTTTCTGTGTTTGTTTCATAGGCAGGCCAGGTTTCAGTGGCTTTATCTTTATCATTTAGGTGATTTGCATTAACACAGACATTCTCAGCTTGCTTTTGGATTCAAAGTTATCAGCTGCTCAGAGACTCTGTCTCAAAAGGGCACAATTAACTTTTAACTCCTGCTTTCAAACACACAGTGATTTGAAAAGGAAAACACAACCCATTTTGGCTCCCCTTTGGCAAAGTGACTGTTGATTACACAAAGCCACCTTAAGGCTTAGTGTGGGGCATGGTCTTTCTTTCTTTCACTACAGCTCCTTGGTGGTCTAGTGGTTAGAATTTGGCACTGCCACAGCCTGGGTTCAATTCCCAGTCAGGGAAAAGTGACAGCTTTTATCTGCTATTTGTTACCAAAAACAGATTTAAAATATTTTCCCATTCTCCTGGCTTTGACTGCCCTGCGACAGCCACAACCATGGTCTTATTTAAAAACATTTTAAATCTTATAAAGCATTAAGTTACCTTAAGGGTTAAATGCTAAATACCAAAATTAAACAACACTAGTTTCCTCTGTTTGGCGAAAGTATCCTCGTTTTTACAACTTTAAAACAACACCAATTCATCTCAAAGTTATAAAACACAGATTGTCCACATCAAGAGTGTTCTTTAGCAAATTCAACCAACTTACTCATAGTCAAATGATTCCACTTAAATAACCTCTTGCCTGGATTATTTACAGAAATTTCTTTGGAAAAGGGCCCATTTCTCATTCAGAATGGCTGCAAAGAAACCAAGAATTTTCTTTTCATGACACCTTCTTTTAACATTTGTACAAAGTTTCACTGCTTAATTCCCTCCAGTAACTATAGAGTTAATTTCTCACTCTTTCCTTAAATCACTTGTTTATCTCCCACAATAACACCTTCATCAACTCAGATTTACCATTCCAAGTATTATTTTAGGGATCTGAATTTCCCATGTTTGCATTTACTGCGTCCTTTACTTCTGCCATTATGCTTTCAAGGTTTCCCAATTTTTTTTCTTTCTGCTCCCTGCCTGCTTGTCTGGGCCCGATCCTTTCTCCCTCACTACATCGTTTCTTTCCACGGGCGCAGGCTTTGTTTCACTACCAATTTAGCAAGGAGGGTGGTCTTCTCAACTAACCCCCATCCTTCCTGGTCCCTTTCCTTAATAATATCACTCACAAGGGTCACCCAAATAATTCCCCGTGAGGCTTGCCAGCTGGACAGAATGCACAGCCAATTGGCGTTTTAATTGTTTATGATTTTCTCTAGCTGTCACGTACAGAACTCTTCTCTTTCCTCCAGCTCCTCTTATTGCTACGACCAGGAGTAGACCCACCTGCAACCTTCTTCTTTCATACTCACAAACACACCGTCTGGGCTGGCCAGGCCCGGGGGTAGGAGAGACAGAGAGAGAGAGGTGGATGGGAGGTTATCCTGTGCACAAGTTGTCCAGAGGTACACTGCAAAAACTCTCCAACTTGCTTCTACTCTTGGGTTTTTCGCCCTGGGGTCTCTTGGTGTGTCCCTTTCAGAGACCTTTGCTCAGTATTCCAGTCCAGGCCTGCTGCCTGTGGCTTCTTCAGTGTCCCCAAACCACACCAGCTCCAGGGTCGCACTGGGCGGCCAACCTTTGCAAATGTAATCTCAGTCCTGCAACTTATATTGCCTTTGTTTGCCTCTGTTTGTATTTTCACAGACGTTTGGGGCTGAAAGCAGTTTGTTTGTTTTTTCTTTGTACTTGATACCAGTGCTTCGCCACCCTCCTAGTGAAAAAGTTTTTTCTAATATCCAACCTGAACCTCCCCCACTGCAACTTGAGACTGTTACTCCTTGTTCTGTCATCTGGTACCACTGAGAACAGTCTAGATCCATCTTTTTTGGAACCCCCTTTCAGATAGTTGAAAGCAGCTATCAAATCCCCCCTCATTCTTCTCTTCTGCAGACTAAACAATCCCAGTTCCCTCAGCCTTTCCTCATAAGTCATGTGCTCTAGCCTCCTAATCATTTTTGTTGCCCTCTACGACTCTTTCCCATTTTCCACATCCTTGTAATGTGGGGCCCAAAACTGGACACAGTACTCCAGATGAGGCCTCACCAATTCCAGATAGAGGGAATGATCACGTCCCTCAGTCTGTTCGCAAATGCTCCTACTTATACAGCCCAAAATGCTGTTAGCCTTCTTGGCAACAAGGACACATTGTTGACTCGTATCCAGCTTGTCATCCACTGTAACCCCTAGGGGTCCTTTTCTGCAGAACTGCTGCCTAGCCACTCTGTCCCTAGTCTGTAGCAGTGCATGGGATTCTTCTGTCCTAAGTGCAGGACTCTGCACTTGTCCTTGTTGAACCTCATCAGATTTCTTTTGGCCCAGTCCTCTAATTTGTCTAGGTCCCTCTGTATCCTATCCCTACCCTCCAGCATATCTACCACTCCTCCCAGTCTAGCGTCACCTGCAAACTTGCTGATGGTGCAATCCACGCCATCCTCCAGATCATTAATGAAGATACTGAACAAAACCAGCCCCAGGACCGACCCTTGGGGCACTCCGCTTGATACCAGCTGCCGACTAGCCATGGAGCCGTTGATCACTACCCATTGAGCCCGATGATCTAGCCAGCTTTCTATCCACCTTATAGTCCATTCATCCACCCCATACTTCTTTAACTTGCCAGCAAGAATACTGTGGGAGACCATATCAAAAGCTTTGCTAAAGTCAAGGAATAACACATCCACTGCTTTCCACTCATCCACAGAGCCAGTTATCTCCTCATAGAAGGTAATTAGATTAGCCAGACATGACTTGCCCTTGGTGAACCCATGCTGATTGTTCCTGATCACTTTCCTTTCCTCTAAGTGCATCAGAATTGATTCCTTGAGGACCTGCTCCATGATTTTTCCAGGGACTGAGGTGAGGCTGACTGGCCTGTAGTTCCCCGGATACTCCTCCTTCCCTTTTTTAAAGATGGGCACTACATTAGCCTTTTTCCAGTCATCCGAGACCTCCCCCAGTCGCCATGAGTTTTCAAAGATAATGGCCAAAGACTCTGCAATCACATCTGCTAACTCCTTTAGCCCCCTTGGATGCAGTGCATCTGGGCCCATGGACTTGTGCTCGTCCAGCTTTTCTAAATAGTCCTGAACCACTTCTTTCTCCACAGAGGGCTGGTCACCGCCTCCTCCCCATGCTGTGCTGCCCAGTGCAGTAGTCTGGGAGCTGACCTTGTTCATGAAGACAGAGGCAAAAAAAGCATTGAGTACATTAGCTTTTTCCACATCCTCTGTCACTAGGTTGCCTCCCTCATTCAGTAAGGGGCAGACACATTCCTTGACTTTCTTCTCGTTGCTAACAACATACCTGAAGAAACCCTTCTTGTTACTCTTAACATCTCTTGCTAGCGGCAACTCCAAGTGTGATTTGGCCTTCCTGATTTCACTCCTGCATGCCTATGCAATATTTTTATACTCCTCCCTGGTTATTTGTCCATTCTTCCACTTCTTGGAAGTTTCTTTTTTGTGTTTAAGATCAGCGAGGATTTCACTGTCAAGCCAAGCTGGTCGCCTGCCATATTTACTATTCTTTCTACACATCGGTATGGTTGTTCCTGCAACCTCAATAAGGATTCTTTAAAATACAGCCAGCTCTCCTGGACTCCTTTCCCCCTCATGTTATTCTCCCAGGAGATCCTGCCCATCAGTTCCCTGAGGGAGTCAAAGTTCGCTTTTCTGAAGTCCAGGGTCTGTATTTTGCTGCTCTCCTTTTTACCTTGTGTCAGGATCCTGAACTTGACCGTCTCATGGTCACTGCCTCCCAGGTTCCCATCTACTTTTGCTTCCCCTACTAATTCTTCCTTGTTTGTGAGCAGCAGGTCAAGAAGAGCTCTGCCCCAGTTTGTTCCTCCAGCACTTGTACCAGGAAATTGTCCCCTACACTTCCAAAAACTTCCTAGATTGTCTGTGCACTGCTGTATTGCTCACCCAGGAGATATCGGAGTGATTGAAGTCCCCCATGAGAACCAGGGCCTGTGATCTAGTAACTTCTGTTAGTTGCCGGTAGAAAGCCTTGTCCATCTCATCCCCCTGGTCTGGTGGTCTATAGCAGACTCCCACCATGACATCACCTTTGTTGCTCATACTTCTAAACTTAATCCAGATACTCTCAGGTTTTTCTGCAGTTTCATACTGGAGCTCTGAGCAGTCACGCTGCTCTCTTACATACAATGCAACTCCCCCACCTTTTCTGCCCTGCCTGTCCTTCCTGAACAGTTATCCCACTAGGTCTCTGTTATTCCAATCACATCATAATTTCTTGACTGTGCCAGGACTTCCAGTTCTCCCTGCTTGTTTCCCAGACTTCTTGCATTTGTTTATAGGCACTTAAGATAACTTGCTGATCATCCTGCTTTCTCAGTATGAATCAGGAGTCCTCCCCTCTTGAACCCTCCTGTTCATGCTTCCTCCTGGTATCCCATTTCCCCACTTACCTCAGGGCTTTGGTCTCCTTCCCCCGGTGAACCTAGTTTAAATCCCTCCTCACTAGATTAGCCAACCTGTTTGCGAAGATGCTCTTCCCTCTTCGTTAAGTGGAGCCCATCTCTGCCTAGCATTCCTTCTTGAAACACCACCCCATGGTCAAAGAATCCAAAGCCTTCTCTCCGACACCACCTGCGTAGGCATTCATTGACTTCCACTATTTGATGATCTCTACCCGGGCCTTTTCCTTCCACAGGGAGGATGGATGAGAACACCACTTGAGCCCCAAACTCCTTTATCCTTCTTCCCAGAGCCAGGTATTCTGCAGTGATCCACTCAAGGTCATTCTTGGCAGTCTCATTGGTGCCCACGTGGAGAAGCAGGAAGGGATAGCAATCTGAGGGCTTGATGAGTCTCGGCAGTCTCTCCGTCACATTGTGAATCCTAGCTCCTGGCAAGCAGCACACTTCTGGGTTTTCCTGGTCAGGACGGCAGATAGATAGTTCAGTCCCCCAGAGGAGAGAGTCCCCAACCACCACCATCACCACCCACCTCCTTCTCTTGGGGGCGGTGGTTGAGGAACCCCCATCCATAGGACAGTGCATCTCATGCCTTCCAATCTGTGGAGTCTCCTTCTGCTCCCTTCCCTCAGATGTATCATCTATAGTCCACTCTCCACATTTGTACCTGAGGAGAGAACATGAAAACGGTTGCTCACCTGCATTGCTGATACATGGATGCTCCTCCTTCTTCTTCTGGAGGTCACATGCTGCCAAATTTCTTCACTGTCCTTCTGACCCCACTGCGCAGCCCGCTCTGATTCTTCAGAATGTTGTGCCCGTAGAAGTATATCCTGACGTCTGTCCTGGAAATCTTCTGCACAGGCCACATTTTAATTAATGCACAAATAGAATATCCAACTGCGAACTTGTGAACTATTTTTTGCCAGAGACAAGTCAAACCTTGCATGACATCTGACATTTTTCCCCCGAGTTCTACCCCATCAGCTGTGCACCCATCAAGCTCTTGTTCTGAAACTTGTCTCCCAGGCCTTTTCTATACTGGGTTTTCAGTTACTGCTGTAGCTGCAACACTGGAAAGCTCTAGTGTGAATATGTATTGTATATGTATGGCAGGCGTCGGCAACCTTTCAGCAGCAGTGTGCCGAGTCTTCATGTATACACGCTAATTTAAGGCTTTGAGTGCCGGTAATACATTTGAACGTTTTTTAGAACGTCTCCCTGTAAGTCTATAATATATAACCAAACTACTGTTATATGTAAAGTAAACAAGGTTTTCAAAATGTTTCAGAAGCTTTATTTAAAATTAAATTAAAATTCAGATCTTATTAGTTAAATGTGATCCTTGCCCTTGCTTTTCCTTGCTGAGTTTTCCAATGTCTGGTGGCACCTATTTAGATACTTTAAGCTGCAAACAGGGTTCTGAGTTATAAGTTGATAACCAGCTGGCAGAAGGTCAGTAATTGGAACCCCTGATCCGCAGCTGAGGTGAGTGGAGCTGGTGACTGGTAGGGCTGAGCAGGCCGGAAGCCTGGACCCTGTCTGGCAGGGGGCCTTTCCTGGAACACCAACTGTAAGCAACGTGAGTGGGGATGCGGAGGGGACCCCGGCTGGCAAGGGGCCAGCAGCCAGAACCCCAGAGCAGTGGGGGGCTGACCGCCAGGGCTCTAGGGTTTCCACCACTGGCTCCTGCCAGCTGGAGTCTCAGCCCACTGCCAGCCTGGAGTTCCTTGGCCAGCAGCTGGGCTGAGTGGGACTGGCGGCAGGACCCCAGCTGGCAGAAGCCAGCTGTGGAAACCCCAGAGCTGGGGCTGGCTGAGCAGCTCAATCCGCCGCCACTCAGGGATTTCAGCTGCTGGCTCCTTGCCAGCTTGAGTCTCAGCCCGCTGCTAGCCTGGGGTTTCATCCCCCAGGCCAGCAGTGGGTGCTGAGTGGGGCTGTGGGGCGGGGGAGCCCCACTGGCAAGGGGCCAGCTCAGCCCGCCGCCGCTCTGGGGTTTCCACTACCAGCTCCTTGTCAGCTGGGGTCTCAGCCCACTGCCAGCCTGGGGTTCCTTCCCCCAGGCCAGCAGCTGGACTGAGTCGGACCAGTGGCAAGACCCCGGCTGGCAGGAGCCAGCAGCGGGAACCCCAGAGCCAGGGTGGGCTGAGCAGCTCAGCCTGCCCCACGTGCCACAAAAAATCGGCTCGCTTGCCAGCTTTGGCACGCATGCCATAGGTTGCCGACCCCTGATGTATGGCTTACCCTGCCAGTGCAAATTGCACTATGGTGGTGTAAACTTTGTGCAAATAAGGAACTGGCAATGGTGAAATCCCAGTGTGGACAACAGGAAAGCTAACATTAATCAAATTGATAAACTGAATTTCTTTGAGTGTCATCATGTTTCTGCTTTCTATCTCATTACTGTGCATCAAAATATGGCCCTTTGGTCTTATTTCACATATTAATTCAGCCTTTAACTGTATCACCTGTATAACATGCCTCATCAGTGTCATGATTCTAGCTGAGAATAATGCCCTTCAGCATACAGATAATCTCCATACCTGCCTTTCTTACATGGAGACCTTGGTGCTATCTTCACAGTCTTGTTGCAACACAATATTTCTTATCCCAGGTTGACATGTTGATCTTGTGCTATCAGTCAGCCTTCAAATATCCTTTTCGTCATAGGGAGCATGTGGGACTACCAAGTGGGGGCATGGCTTGAGCTTTCACACTAATCGGGAGGTGTTGAAAAAGATCTGACTGCATAGTACTGCTGCCATAGAGCTCAAATTTACCTGATTGAAGCGCAGCCCACGTGGAAGGAGACCTACGGAATTCCATCTTGAAGCTTTATAGTCAAAATAGTGGTGAAAAGTCATCTGAGAAGAAATTATCCTGTCATTCAGCAGAATTCCCATTGTATTCAACTCTTCAAAAAATCACCTATTATATACTTATTGATGCTTATTATAGCTTGCTCTGTCATTTCCATAGAATCTGAAATTTCTGTTGACTGACATTTAAAGACAAGCCTGGACCTGATGAATAGCACTTGCTGCTGTTGAACTTGGCTAACTAATGGTTCATGGCTCTAGCAGATGTTCCTGCTCTTTAAACAAGTAGGAACTTTATTGGTTGTTTCCTTTTTCCCACCTCCCCACCCTCTCTCTTTCCTTCAGAGGAACAAATTCCAGCACAGTTGAATTCTGGAAATATGCCATTTGGGTTTGAACAAAATACGGGCTTGACACATATCCAATCTCAGAACTGTGACAGAGTTCTCTGATATCAGAGAGTCTAACATGACAGAAGTGTCAGTGTGAGTCTTCATTCCAGTTACAAATTGGTTCTAGTTTTTTGTTTGTTTGTTTGTTTGTTTTTTAGTATAAGTTCAGTAGCAAAGAAATTATATTCAGGAAATTTTATTGTAACTGTTCATAAGTCTGTCTGCAGCAGCCAATAAAGGTTAGACTATCTAACAAAGTACAAGACCCCACAGTTGTAGTCATAAAGTACATATCATGGCATGAAATCTTTTAAGTTTCCGCATTTTTTTTAAGGTTTTTTTGTTTTTCATCAACACATTTCTGGCTTCTTTTGGGTCTCTGAGTAACTACAGTAGAATCTCAGAGTTACAAACACCTCAGGAATGGAGGTTGTTCCTAACTCTGAAATGTTCATAACTCTGAACAAAACATTATGGCTGTTCTTTAAAAAGTTTACAACTGAACATTACAACTGAATACAGGTTTGAAACTTTACTATGGAAAAGAAAAATGCCAGTTTTAACCAACTTAATTTAAATGAAATAATCACAGAAAGTTTCATTACCTTATCAAATCTTTTTTTAAAAGTTTTTCTTTTATTTTTCTAGTCATTTATGCTTAATATAGTGCTGTACTCTGTACTTTTTTTGCCCCTGCTGCCTGATTGTGTACTCTCAGTTCCAAATAAGGTGTATGGTTGATCAGTCAGTTTGTAACTCTGGTGTTCATAACTATGAGATTCTACTGTACTTCCACTGCGTTTGCGATAAGGATATTGTGTGAAATAGCATATTGTTAAGTAAATTCTTCTGCAGGCAATGAATCAATCAATTTTAAATTTAGCTAGACCTCTGCAAGAAGCAGGACATTTTATAATGAAAATAAAGTGATCAAAATATTAGTCATGAAATTCAATGAAAGAATAAAAACATATCTCTCAAGAAGCTGAAAATGACTTTATGTCACAGTTATTTCCAATCTGTTGTACCATCTGACCTTAAGCATTAAAAACACTTCATGGAAATTCTAAATAAAGAAAATTTCTCACAAACAGCCGACAAAAAGAGACATTCCTCAGACACAGGGCTAACTTCTGCTCTAAGTAACATCACGGAGTTATGCACGTGTAAATCCAGATTAATTGACAGAACAGTTTGGTTCATTTAATGCCTCAGGGGAAGGACAGGGCTAATTAAAATATAAATAGAAAGTATTCAAAACTGTTTTGTGTACAAGAAGAGGTTTACAGTGAAGTCCTCTGAGTGAAGTTCTTTTGCAAAGAACTATTTCATTTATAAGTAGAGACTTAGTCCAACTGCAGTTGCATTGCAATGCTTCAGAACAATCTGATGATCTTTGATTTCCACATTTTTTTATTTTAAAACAATGCAGCAGATAATAAAAATACTCTGACTTCTTTTGTCTAATGATCTTAAAGTACCTTTCAAATGTAAGATTTTATTAATTAACAGCAGTTTTCCTGTGAAGTAGGAAGAGTATTATTATCTGATTGTATGGATGAGGAAACTGAGGCCTGGTCTACACTGGGGCGGGGTCGATCTAAGTTACGCAACTTCAGCTCCGTGAATAAAGTAGCTGAAGCCGACGTACTTAGATCTACTCACCGTGGTGTCTTCACTATGGTGAGTCAACTGCTGCCGCTCCCCCGTCGACTCTGCCTGCACCTCTCGCCAAACTGGAGTACAGGAGTCGACGGGAGAGCTCTAGACTAGATGCAATAAATCGATCCCCGCTGGATCAATCGCTGCCCACTGATCTGGCTGGTAGTGAAGACATACCCTGAGGTATAGAGAAGTTAACTCACGGGTCACAAAGGAAGTCTGACAGAGCTAGGAATAACATTCAGTTCTCCTGATTCCTAAGCCTGTGCTTTTGCCCCAGGACCATGTGTTGTTTTGCCAACCAGCTGTTCCTGGAAGTAACAGAGGAGGAGAAGGACCTCGGAGTATTGGTTGATCACAGGATGACTATGAGCCGCCAATGTGATATGGCCGTTAAAAAAGCTAATACAGTTTTAGGATGCATCAGGCGAGGTATTTCCAGCAAAGAAAAGGAGGTGTTAGTACCGTTATATAAGGCAGTGATGAGACCTCACCTGGAATACTGTGTGCAGTTCTGGTCTCCCATGTTTAAGAAGGATGAATTCAAACTGGAACAGGTTCAGAGACGGGCTACTAGGATGATCCGAGGAATGGAAAACCTGTCTTATGAAAGGAGACTCAAAGAGCTTGGCTTGTTTAGCCTAGCAAAAAGAAGGTTGAGGGGGGATATGATTGCTCTTTATAAATATATCAGAAGGATTAATATCAGGGAGGGAGAGGAATTATTTAAGCTTAGTACCAATGTGGACACAAGAACAAATGGCTATAAACTGGCTATCAGGAAGTTTAGACTTGAAATTAGACGAAGGTTTCTAACCATTAGAGGAGTGAAGTTCTGGAACAGCCTTCCAAGGGGAGTAGTGGGGGCAAAAGACATATCTGGCTTTAAGACTAAGCTTGATAAGTTTATGGAGGGGATGGTATGATGGGATAGCCTAATTTTGACAATTAATTTAGCAATTGATCTTTGATTATCAGCAGGTAAGTATGCCTAGTGGTCTGGGATAGGATGTTAGATGGGTTGGGATCTGAGTTACTACAGAGAATTCTTTCCTGAGTGCTGGCTGGTGAGTCTTGCCCACATGCTCAGGGTTTAACTTATCACCATATTTGGGGTCGGGAAGGAATTTTCCTCCAGGGCAGATTGGCAGAGGCCCTGGATGTTTTTCGCCTTCCTCTGCGGCATGGGGCACGGGTCACTTGCTGGAGGATTCTCTGCAGGTTGAGGTCTTCAAACCACAATTTGAGCACTTCAATAACTCAGACATAGGTTAGGGATTTGTTATAGAAGTGGATGGATGAGATTCTGTGGCCTGCATTGTGCAGTGATCATAATGGTCCCTTCTGACCTTAAAGTCTACTGAGTCTATGAGTCTATAAACTGAATGGAGAGTTGTACATAGGACAATAGGTGCTATCGCTGTGAGAGAATTTATTCTTTGCAAACCTTGCTCTGACTTCAGAGAATGCCAGTTATGACAGACTGTCAAATTTCCCGAAGTTCTGTCCATTCTCCCTTGGATTAGTTGTAAGGCAAATAGGCCAAAAAAAACAAAGAAACCCCAGACCTAAAACAGCCCTCCAGTTTTCTCTTCACTAGGCTGTGCATGTTACATTGAATTGTCCTGTCTTTTGAAGTATGAAGACATCACTGTAGTTATCATTCTTATTGTATCCAGATGTGCCAGAAACTAAAATACAGGTCCAAAGAAGAGCTATCAGATTTAACTGCCTTCTCATAAATTATTAATTAAAGAGCCTGGGAAATGGCTCCTTAATCTTTCAAGAGATCTATAATGTTTTATTTATGTTTTTGTTTCTGCAGCCTGTTAACTTTCCCTACAAGGAAGAGATTATGGCAGTAAATCCTACTTGTCTAGTTGTGATTATTCTACTCTTCATAAGCATCATTCTGGCTTTCAAGGTGAGCATGTGTATAAAATTCATCTTCTATATATGGAATGTCTTTGGAATAGCCCTCCCCCTTTCTCTCCAGAACAACTGTATTTTGTTGACATAACAAGGCTGAATGGCCGGTGGGACATTAGTTACAACTAGCATGGATTTGACAGCAAGGAAGGAGATGGTAGTTAATTGCAGCAGCTTTTAAAAAAACAAAAAGAAAATATGGAAGTGCATTAATACCCACACATGATTTAGTATGTTCTATGTGAATAAATATGACAAATATATAGTCCAGTCAAATGATATTAGTGATATTTTCTTACATTATAAGGATTAGCTCATGTCATTCCCAAATATGTTTGATATTTCATTTAATAAATATGGCCTTTAAGTTTTTGAAAGGATTAGTCACAAGCCTGAATAGAAAAGTGACAATGCTAGGAAATTCATAGTCCAAAAAAATCCTTGAGTTTTAGCATGTCACGTACCAGTGTATATTTGCTCCAAGAGTGTAAATGACTAATGCAATTAAGATCAATTAATGTCCCTTTCTTCTCATATTTAGCTGATTCCCCTAGAGCTGACATTATTACAAACTCTCCCTTTCCTTAATGTTTGTTCTAGCAACATATAATTAATGCATATGTGTCTGAAAATATGAGTCACTAATAGTGGAAATATATACTAAAATACAGTCAGCATTGGCATTTTAGTTTGAATTGCTTGTTTGCAAAAGCATTGTTTTGCAGATTTATGGAACCTGCTTAATGAAGAAAATTGCCTAGTATCAAATGCATCACACTATTTGTCACTTTGATAGACATAACAGATGGTATCACATTTGTGTATTGAAACTGAAAGGTACTGAACATAAAAAAAAAATAAATACTACTGTTAAATTAGAGAGAGGCGCACCATAGCCTAGCAAACGTCGCAGCAGGGAAAGGTGATTCATAGAGTAAGAACTATAAAACAAAATAACATATGTAATTTAAAAAACATTTGGCAGCATGACACTTGAATTTGGGTGGAGGTCTGTGTATCAAGCAAATTATTTTAAAGGAGGAGTCTACATGGAGGCCATTTGTGCTTTGCAAATATGGCAAAAACCCAACAGCCCCGAAGTAATAGTTCTTTTGGCCTTCAGTTTTCACCAGAAATGTACTATTTCAGATGTTTAATCTCTCCAGAGAACCAGCTTTAGGGCAAATTGACACTTAAAGTGCTGCATTGGCACAGCTGCACTGATGCAGCTATGCCATTGTAGCACATAAGTGAACATGCTCCTATGCCAATGGGAGAGCTTCTTCTGTCGGTGTAGTTAATCCACCTCCCGAAGAAGCTCCCCCATTGACTGTCTACATGGAGGGTCAGGTTGGTATAACAACGTTGCTCGGGGTGTGGATTTTCACATCCCTGAGCAAAGTAGTTATACAAATATAAGTCTGTAGTGGAGACGGAGTCTTAGATGCCACGAAATGTAGGCGTTTCCCATCTGGCCAAGGGAAGGCATCCAGAACCATAGATGTATTTATTAGAGCTGTGCTAATAGCTGACTTTTTTTTTCCCCGTTTGCTGGCAGTTCTGAAAAATTGGTGGGGGGAGGGGAAGATTTAGAGTCAAATGAAACATACTATTCAACATGAAAGGAAACATTTTGTTTTGATTCTGAGCTTTTAAAAAACTTTCTAAATGAAGTTGAAAGAAATTTGGAAACAAAAGTTTCACATCTAAAGTTGACATTTCAAAAATGCCACAATGAAACTTTTGATTTTTTTTTAGGGTGGGGGGGTTGGAGGTAGGAGCAGTTTAATTGAAACAATTCGCTGAAGAAAGTTACAGCCAAAAGTTTCACCTGGCTTTAGTATTAATACATTAATGATTAAACATTAGTTTTGACATTTGAGTGTACTACACCAGAATACCACTGTCTCCTGCATGAAGACCCAAGCCCAGATTCTCGCCTGTGTTTGGGTTGCTCTGCACGTTATTATTATTTAAAGCTGGCGCTCTGATCTGAGTATGGAGGGAATCTCTCATGGCATAGAATCATGGCTCCTAAATCACACACTTCCCTTCAGCTGGCTTAGGGAGCATGGCCAGGGCTTCCTGGCAATCTCCAGCTACCATGATGAACATATGGGAAAACCATTCATACTGCTTTAACTTGCATTGGGGGGAGAGGGTTGGTGCATTACAGAGCCAGGTGATCAAGTGAGCACAAAGGTAGCAGAAAACCACCTTTGCAACCCCTCCTCCTACAATGTACTGGGTGCTCTTCAGCTGCCTGGGCCCTAGTTTTCTTTTCTTTTCTTTTCTTTTCTTTTCTTTTCTTTTCTTTTCTTTTCTTTTCTTTTCTTTTCTGCAAATGAGGCAACAGAAAAGAGATTCCAATTTTTGCACATTTTGCAGAATAAGCTGATCTCAGCACTAGGGAGTATTCCTGTAAGTTACATATATACATCCCTGTGCCCTGATATGAAACTGTTCTCTATATCTTCATACCCTAGGAGAGCTCTAGGGTGGGGGGTGGGAGGGGGCAGGGCTTGCAGGAAGAGATTTAATAAGATTTCTAATAGCTAAGTTCGCTAGCCCACAGACATTTCTAGGTGTTCTGCAGTGGGAAGGTGAGGTGCACAGAGCCTCTCTAAAGCATGAGAAGTTACTTTAATTAAAGATAAATTCAAATTTTAATTGTGTAGACATTTTTGGGCCAGCAGATGAAGCCCTTTTCCATGTCAAATACGACTGAAATCTTGTAAAACCAAGCCACTGGATCATATTAATCCTTGGCAGTCAGCACAGCTTTGCTTTGTGGTTTTCTGGATATGGAGTGTTTGGCCACCCTTACTGCGTGAAAATGTGTATTTGTATTGTGCTCACAGGATAGATGTAAGTGCAGATTGTATTTGCATAGACCCATGTGAAATGGCACTTTCAAGGTACATCTTCACAGTGACTGGCAACCTATTACAGCGAATCTCAGAGCCTGGGTTGACAGACTCAGATTTGCGGGACTCTCACTATACCACTGATGTGACATTTGGGCTCGGGCTCCGAAGGCTAGGGAACAGGGCAGGCTTCAGAGCCCAAGCTCCAGCCTGAACCCCAGTTACCACACAGCTGTCTCTGGCACCATAGCTGAAGCCCAGGTCAGTCAACCCAGGCTCTGAGACTTGCTGTCCTGGGCTGTGTATAGGTACCCACTGAGTCTGTTGTATTTCTTCATATGGCACTGAAACAGCTAAGAAATAGGAATTGCTAATCTTTTATGCTGCCTAGTACTATGGTATTATTGTGATCTGTGTTGCTTAACAAATATAAATTAATTCGGGGGTTTATTAAAGTTTTGTCAGGATGCAATTTAATGAATTTTAGTGCTCTTGAAATGGAGATCATCAGGCAATGTGCAAGTTTCCCCACTCAGTTCTTCCCATGCACCTTTATCCTATCTTGCCATACCTTTGTGACTTGACCTTGCACCTCTTCTGAGCAAAGGTTACCATTCCTACTGAATGGGTGTGCATGCATGTGTGCAGCTTGGTGTGTGATGTGCATAAATACCATTAAGGATGGGCTAGGTTGAGATAATTGAATTCCTTTCACATGGTCTCCAGAGATGAGACTAATGTATTAATTCACTATGCTGTCCAGTGACATTTCTTAAAGCTGTAATTGAAAGCTCAGTCCAAGTTTTTTTGTTTTTTGGGGGGGAGGGGAAGAATTAGTAAGTAGGTCAGTGACTCAGTCTAATGATGCTTCAGTGTAAATATCAATTGAGTTCTTAAGAACAAATCTAAAGGAAAGTTGCTGGACTTGCAGTGTACCATGGGCAAAATGAATTTCCATTACTAATGTTGAGCTGGCCAAGAATATGTGTGTCCAAATCTCTTGGCCAGTAAAACGACACCAGCTGCTTATTTTCTCAAATGAGTGTGGGTTAACATTTCAGTAGCCGATTGCTTTTTATGCTTCCTATTCTGTGTTCTGTATAGACTCTTATACTGCATTCATCACCATAGTATCTGAATTCTGAAACCATAAAACCTACAGTGAACCCATGCAGAGCTACTGAAGTACTTAGTATTTAATCATCAGAAAGATCAAATTCCTCAGTATATACTTTGATATCTCTAGAGCATCTTTTATTTTGCTTTATTCAAATCACATGAGGCTGCTGCTTTTTCACAAGGCAGTGATCATATTCTGGTCTTCATAAACTCCAAGGGCAAAAGCAGGAAGCTTATTAGATCAGGATACAATTATTAGTGAGTTAATATTAGGCTTTTATTATACTGAAAACTATATAAATATCTGTAAGAATAATAATTTGAAACAGCATAGAAACTGTTAATCTGTTAAATGAAGTATATTGGTTAATCTGTAATATTATAGCAACTTAATATTTGCAGTAATAAAGGTTAACTAATTTGGGCCAGATTCTGAATAAGAACTCTCCCAATATAATTTTAAATGCATCATGAAAAAAAATTATTTAGAGTTTTTGTGAAATGACCACTTCCAACCCCAAAGAGATGTAAAGTGTGTGTGGCAGAGGAACAGAATATTAAGACCGAAGTAGTTAAAATGTTTTTTTAGCAAAAGTGACATTTTATTGGTTTTTACATATGATTTTAATTTTTCTGTGGTCTCCTCTTTCTTTTCCTTTTCTCGTGTAAAGTTTAGCAATTATGTATATCCTGTGTTCTAATTGGCTAAAGATGGTCCTCAGCCAATCAGAGTTCAGGAATTTTCACAAAACTGTGCTAAAAATTATATTTCCTATTTTCTTTATGCAATAACAAGCACATTCTCTTTGCAGGGTTATCTGATTAGCTGCGTATGGAACTGTTACCGGTACATTAATGGCAGAAACAACTCTGATGTGCTGGTGTACATTGCTACCAATGACACTGCGGTAAGCATGTCTCTTAACATTTTATGTTTTATTTTACCATTCCTCAGAAGTGACAGCTTCTTAACCTTTAACCCAAATATATATATAGTATCTACACCACTGCAAAATGCTGAAGTTGTGATTTGGTGCTCAGCAACTGAGAATTAGGTATGACATTTGTATGACTTGGCTGTTTTTGTATTATAAGAACACTGCGTAAAATGAAGACTATGTTGAAATAAATTAGTAGACAAGTCTTGACCACCTGCAGAGAGGTCCCCTGTGTCTCTGCAGTTCTTTCTGAATAATTTAGTGTTGCAGTTACAAGATATGAAGAACTCTGTGTGCTGTTTGCTTATTGTAAACACAACTGAATGAATTAAAAAAGGGTAACTTGACACTGCTGATTCCGCATAGTATGACATTTTTGTGGAGATATTGCATACATGGAACCAAATTCTGCTTTGTTGCATCCAAGCTATAGCACTCAGGTCAATAGGTCAAATTCATCTCTGATGTAACTCCACGGACTTTTAAGTGAAGTGAGATTGAAATGTAATCCTTTAAATTACACCAGGATGAATTTGGCCTGTTGGGCTTGCATGAGTAGAAGGGAGGGCAGATCCAGCTAATGAAATTTCAGTATTGCCAACCTCAAATAGTCAGAGATCATAATACAGGCTTTCAAAATTGAGTGGTTTAAATATCACGAGACTTAAAAATAAAAAATAAAAGTTGCAGTCGAGGGGTTGTCCTTTGGTTTCAGAACCTTTGGGATGAACTTGAGTTACATTTTTCAGGCTTTCCTGTGCAGCCATGAGGACTTGAACGTTACTATTTATCTTAAATGGAAGCTAAGGTTCTCACATAATTCAGTGTCTTCAAGAGCTGAGACTTTAAAAAAAATCCACAATATTGCAAGAACCAGATAAAATCATGAGTTGACAACACTGAATTTTGAACGTACAGTTATGGGTTTATTGAGAGCTAAATGAAAGAGGGAGGAATGCATTTGGAACCTACATTGAGTAAAGCCAGAAGTTCTGCATGGAAAAAAAAATTGATAGCTTTTGTGAAGTCCTTAGGTAATTGTAACTCGACTTAAAATGCTGCAAAATATATAATTCACAACAGTGAAACACTTGGTTGCAAGATTCTGCAAACTGAATTAAAATTGAAACTCTAATCACACAGGCTTTATATACTTGCATTGAAACCATCTGCTTCATCAGTGGCCCCTGGGAAGCAGAGAATTTCAGTTTCCAGTGCTACCTTTTTCTGTTGAAATGATTTACCGATCACTTCTCAAGGGAAAGGGACAAGAAAACGGCATGTTCTGAATCTGCCATGAAAGCAGGATAAACATGTAGATCGTGTCAGCAAACAAAGTTGTAATTTAATGTACATTTCATACAGTACATCAGTAGGGTTAAAATCTTAGGTACTTTGGTAATGGGGTTGATTAGAGGCAGGGAGAGAACTACCTTCCCTCCTGTCTGGAAGAAAACCTGTTTCTTCCTGTGTTTGGTTACTGATATTATACTTTTAAGAATGTAAGTGTCCATAATTCTTCATGTAGTGTTAATACATACATTTCACTGTGGTATTAGTGACAAGTGTGTCACTGGCTTTCATTTGATACCTTACAAGACACTTTTGGATAAACACTATGACAGCAATGTGTTAGGTGTAGTGAGTTTGTCAGTCTTGCTGACACAGGGGTGTAAACCACCAATGGGCCTCTGTGTCACAACTTCCTGCACAGCTGCAAGGCCAGGGACACTGGATCCCTGCAGCCGCAAGGGGTGGGGAAGGCTGTGGCCCTGGTGGGGCAGGGCAGAGACTCCTGGCCTGGGCCATGAGGAAGAGATTGAGCCCTGGCCCCGGGGGGAGGCACGCTTCTGCTGAATGGCTCCTATTTGAGGACCAAATATTCAGACGCAGGGTAACCTCCCGTCTAGTGCAGGGCTTGTTCTTGTCCTTGCAGCCCTGTGGGAGTCTCTGATTTGCCAGGCTAGGACTGCAGCGTCTCCTATGCCCGGCATCTAGTTTTTGAACTACATATTAAGTTACCTATATTGTTTGTCTCTTGCATCCTGGGACCAATATGGCTACAACAATACTGTAGACAACAATATTAACTTTATATCTTCCTAGTTTTTTAATCAAAATGTCTTGTGGTATCATGTGAAAAGCCTTACAGAAGTCTTAAGTATATTACATCAACACTGCTACTTTTCGCAAACTTGTAATCTCATCAAAAAAAGATATCCGGTTAGTTTGATAGATCTTATTTTCCATGAACCCAGGTTGATTGGCATTAATTATATTACCCTACTTCAATTCTTTATTAATTGAGTCCTGTATCAGCAGTGCCATTAGCTTGCTCAGGATCAATGTCAGACTGACAGATCTATAATTACCTGCCTCATCCCATTTAACCTTATTTAAATACTGGCACAACATTAACTTTCTTCCAGGCTTCCAGTGTTAAAATATCTCTTAGTATAGACTAATAAATAATCAAAAAGGAGAGAAAACATTGTGCTTGAACTACAGTTGTCATGATTGTCCGATGGTTAGGAAAGATAGAAAATGTGGCAAAAGACCACTTTGGCTTACCCTTGAGATCTTGCGTGACCTACAAAATAAAAAGGCGTCATATAAAAAATGGAAACTAGGTCAGATCACGAAGGATGAATATAGGCAAATAACACAGGAATGCAGAGGCAAGATTAGAAAAGCAAAGGCACAAAATGAACTCAAACTAGCTATGGGAATAAAGGGAAACAAGAAGACTTTTTATCAATACATTAGAAGCAAGAGGAAGACTAAGGACACGGTAGGCCCACTGCTCAATGAGAAGGGGGAAACAGTAACGGGAGACTTGGAAATGGCAGAGATGCTTAATGACTTCTTCGTTTCGGTCTTCACTGAAAAGTCTGAAGGAATGTCTAGTATAGTGAATGCTTACAGGAAGAGGGTAGGTTTAGAAGAGAAAATAAGGAAAGAGCAAGTAAAAAATCCCTTAGAAAAGTTAGATGCCTGCAAGTCACCAGGGCCTGATGAAATGCATCCTAGAATACTCAAGGAGTTAATGGAAGAGGTATCTGAGCCTCTAGCTAGTATCTTTGGGAAATCATGGGAGACGGGGGAGATTCCAGAAGACTGGAAGGGGGCAAATATAGTGCCCATCTATAAAAAGGGAAATAAAAACAACCCAGGAAACTACAGACCAGTTAGTTTAACTTCTGTGCCAGGGAAGATAATGGAGCAGGTAATCAAAGAAATCATCTGCAAACACTTGGAAGGTGGTAAGGTGATAGGGAATAGCCAGCATGGATTTGTAAAGAACAAATCGTGTCAAACTAATCTGATAGCGTTCTTTGATAGGATAACGAGCCTTGTGGATAAGGGAGAAGCGGTGGATGTGATATACCTAGACTTTAGTAAGGCATTTGATACAGTCTCTCATGATATTCTTATAGATAAGCTAGGAAAGTACAATTTAGATGGGGCTACTATAAGGTGGGTGCATAACTGGCTGGGTAACCGTACTCAGAGAGTAGTTGTTAATGGCTCCCAATCCTGCTGGAAAGGTATAACAAGTGGGGTTCCACAGGGTTCTGTTTTGGGACCGGTTCTGTTCAATATCTTCATCAACGATTTAGATGTTGGCATAGAAAGTACGCTTATTAAGTTTGCGGACGATACCAAACTGAGAGGGATTGCAGCTGCTTTGGAGGACAGGGTCAAAATTCAAAATGATCTGGACAAGTTGGAGAAATGGTCTGAGGTAAACAGGATGAAGTTCAATAAAGATAAATGCAAAGTGCTCCACTTAGGAAGGAACAATCAGTTTCACACATACAGAATGGGAAGAGACTGTCTAGGAAGGAGTATGGCAGAAAGAGATCTAGGGGTCATAGTGGACCACAAGCTTAATATGAGTCAACAGTGTGATACTGTTGCAAAAAAAGCAAACATGATTCTGGGATGCATTAACAGGTGTGTTGTAAACAAGACACGAGAAGTCATTCTTCCGCTTTACTCTGCGCTGGTTAGGCCTCAACTGGAGTATTGTGTCCAGTTCTGGGCACCACATTTCAAGAAAGATGTGGAGAAATTGGAGAGGGTCCAGAGAAGAGCAACAAGAATGATTAAAGGTCTTGAGAACATGACCTATGAAGGAAGGCTGAAGGAATTGGGTTTATTTAGTTTGGAAAAGAGAAGACTGAGAGGGGACATGATAGCAGTTTTCAGGAATCTAAAAAGGTGTCATCAGGAGGAGGGAGAAAACTTGTTCACCTTAGCCTCCAATGATAGAACAAGAAGCAATGGGCTTAAACTGCAGCAAGGGAGATTTAGGTTGGACATTAGGAAAAAGTTCCTAACTGTCAGGGTAGTTAAACACTGGAATAGATTGCCTAGGGAAGTTGTGGAATCTCCATCTCTGGAGATATTTAAGAGTAGGTTAGATAAATGTCTATCAGGGATGGTCTAGACAGTATTTGGTCCTGCCATGAGGGCAGGGGACTGGACTCGATGACCTCTCGAGGTCCCTTCCAGTCCTAGAGTCTATGAGATTGCTTATTATTATGCTTACCGTTTTAAAAAAGAGGTTTATATTTTATAGAGAGTAAGAAAGACTGAGACAGAGGAGTATAGTTCTGACCAGTTCAAATATTGGCAAAACTGGGTTCTTAGATGTCTCATTGATAGAAATGGGTAAATTACCCCTATATTTATCCTGATCATTATCTGCCCTTTAAGACTTCAAACAAAGATTCCAGAAAACATTTTGCCTTCTCTGTATTCTGGAAAATCTATCTGAGACTTGCAGATTAATGGCATATATTTCCTTTTAATGACAATGTTCTTGAGTACTTCCTGGGGAAGACAGTATTTCCATCCAAGATGTGGGAGACAATAGGGATCCACAGATACTCACTGGCTGAAGCGCCTATAAAACTTGTTCAAACGAACTCTGATCATAAATCCCTTTTAAAATACATTCTGACTGGGCTTGAATTCTGAAGAAAGGCAATGATTGGATGTGGGGTCATCAAAACCTGAATATGACCCCCAAATGTACAAAGCAAATTATTCATTGATTCTTGGCATACATTATCTTAGCACTGGAAAGGTGCATATGCACAGTTAAATATCATATACAAAGCAGATTAGGAAGGTGACAATCCCAAAACCAGGGCCTCCTGCAGAGAGAGATCCCCTGTCTCTCTGCTGCTTCTCAACCCTCTGCAGCAATGCCTCATTTCCCCGCTTTACGTTGGAACCAAAGTCCCACAGGGATTTATACAATGGAAAGATTGATTAAACCACAGAAGAGAACTGACAGATTTTTTTGCCCTGTCCACCTCAATAGACAAAGAGGGCAGTTTGGGCTCTGTCCAGTTTTTTGGCTTTAAATGTTGCTCAGAGGAATAACTTGCTCTTTAAGTTAAATTCTTGTATGGTACCTCTTCTCTCATCCCTGTGCTATTTAATGATTTGCACCCAGTGCACTGAGTTTAGATTTTAGACCACATGCCAAATTTGCAACAGGTATGGATCATTTGGGCCTGAATCATAACCGCTAGCAAAATCCTGATTTGAAATGTTTAGCATCATGTAACATAATCCCAGATACATGGCAGCCCCCACAGTATCTTGGTGCATACAGCACTGCCACTAAACCAGCAAATGAGAGGTGTCATTTTCTAATGAAGTAATAGCAGTCATGGGCCAGGACTCCATTGTGCTAGGTGCTGTACAAACACAGAACAAAAAGACAGTCCCTGCTGCACAGTGCTTACAATCTAAGTTCAGGATGAGAGAACAGATGGATACAGACAGATGACTGCCAAATACAAGGAAACAATGAGAGCTATTGGTCAGCATGGTAGGCCGTGGTCTTAGCACTCCAGCTGCCTAGCCGTTTTTTGTAGGCATCAAAGTAGAGCTGTGAGGATGGTTTTAACTTGAGAAAGCACACAAAACTAATACCCACTCATTGCCTCTCTCTGGCCTGGTCTACACTACGCGTTTAAACCGATTTTTGCAGCGTTAAACCAATTTAACACTGTACTCGTCCACGCTACGAGGCTCTTTAAATTGGTTTCTGTACTCCTCCCCGACGAGAGGAGTAGTGCTAAAATTGGTATTACCATATCGGATTAGGGTTAATGTGGCTGCAAATCGATGGTATTGGCCTCTGGCTGTGACCGCTCTGGACAGCAATCTCAACTCGGATGCAGTGGCCAGGTAAACAGGAAAAGCCCCGCGAAATTTTGATTTTCATTTCCTGTTTGCCCAGCGTGGAGCTCTGATCAGCATGGGTGGCAATGCAGTCCCAAATCCAAAAAGAGCTCCAGCATGGACCGTACGGAAGATACTGGATCTGATCGCTGTATGGGGAAACAAATCTGTTCTATCAGAGCTCCGTTACAGAAGACGAAATGCCAAAGCGTTTGAAAAAAAAATCTACAGGCTACACAGTGCTGAGTGACAAGCATAGCGGGAAGCCAGAGACTCAAATGGACACTCATGGAGGGAGGGAGGGGGTACTGAGGACTCCAGCTATCCCACAATCCCCAGCAGTCTCCGAAAAGTATTTGCATTCTTGGCTGAGCTCCCAGTGCCTGTAGGTTCAAACACATTGGCCGGTGTGGTTCAGGGTATAGCTCGTCAATGTACCCCCTCCTCCCCACCATGTGAAAGAAAAGGGAAAAAAATCATTTCTTGACGTTTTTCAATGTCACCCTATGTCTACTGAATGCTGCTGATAGATGCGATGCTGCAGCAGTAAAGAGCAGTATCTGCTCCTCTTCCCTCCCTGGTGGCAGACAGTACAACATGCTTGATAACTGCTGAATACCCCTGCATGGCCTCAGGGGCGCCCGGGTAAAAATAGGAAAGATTCCTGGTCATTCCCAGTAGATAGGACAGAATGGCTGGTAACCGTCCTCATCATAGCAACTGGGGGCTGATGGACCTTTCCTGTGTAAAGAAAAGATTCTGTACTGCCTGGACTATCATAGCAGCGGCATGCTGGGCTCCTCTCCTCTGCACTGCTTAATGTCCTGCCTGGACTGTCATAGCACCGGGAGGCTGCCTCACCCTCATTTTATCTCACTAACAAGTCACTGTTTGTTATTCCTGCATTCTTTATAACTTCATGACACAAATGGGGGACACTGCCACGGTAGCCCAGGAAGGTTGGGGCAGGAGGGAAGTAACGGGTGGGGTTGTTGCAGGGGCACCCCCCGTGAATGGCATGCAGCTCATCATTTCTGCAGGATCTGACACGGAGCAGCTGTGCTCTCTGATACACTAGTTCTCTAGTACACTTGCCCCATATTCTAGGCAGGACTGACTCTATTTTTAGAAACCATAAAGGAGGGATTGACTCGGGGAATCATTCCCAGTTTTGCTTTTGCGCCCCCGGCCGATCTCAGCCAAGGGCACCCATGATAGCAGCAGACAGCACAGAAGGACAGATAACCGTCATCTCATTGCCAAATTACACTGGCAGCAGACGGTACAGAACAACTGGTAACTGTCTCTGCTATCATGCAAAAGCAAATGAATGCTACTGTGTAGCGCTGGAGTATCGCCTCTGTCCGCGGCATCCAGTGCACATACGGTGACTGTAAAAAAAAAGCTGAACGGGCTCCATGGTTGCCGTGCTATGGCATCTGCCAGGGCAATCCAGGGGAAAAGGGCATGAAATGATTGTCTGCCGTTGCTTTCCCGGAGGAAGGAATGAGTGACGACATATACCCAGAACCACCCGCGACAATGATTTTTGCCCCATCAGGCACTGGGCTCTCAACCCAGAATTCTAAGGGGTGAGGGAGACTGTGGGAACTATGGGATAGCTACGGGATAGCTACCCACAGTGCAACACTCTGGAAATCGATGCTAGCCTCAGACCATGGACGCACACCGCCAAATTAATGTGCTTAGTGTGGCCGCGTGTACTCAACTTTATACAATCTGTTTTATAAACCAGTTTATGTAAAATCGGAATTATCCCGTAGTGTAGACGTACCCTCTGTCTTTGCCATTTTAAAAGCAGCAGGTGCCAGAGGCATTGGACTCCCCCTTGTGGAATAACAGAGAACAATCCAACAGAAAGGGGGAAAGGCAGACAAAATAGAGGGCAGAGAAGTAGTGGCAGAGACAGCAAAATTGCAGTTACATGATGCAGGGGCCTCTTGAGATCCCCTCCAGTCCTGCGATTCTATGATCTAAGCAGAACTGTGCAGCATGTGCGGTAAAAGGATGATTATGTGGCCATTTGTGCAGCCACATAATCTCAGTTCATGTTGCAGCAACCTGCACGGAACCTGAAAGCAATTCTCTAGGGCTAGATCTAATTCTGTCAACAGTCTCTTCCATACATGGGAATCATGTGTCTCACAAATTATCCTTTCTTTAATTAGGGAGTCTTTAATGGCTCCTGTGTTACTGGTAGATGACAGTTTTCAGCTCTGAAATCTAAGTATCTAGTCCTCCTCCTACTTCTTAGTTTCAGGTTAAATAACAACAAAAAACAAAACAAACAGTACCTCTTTACAGTCTCACTGGCATGAGCTCATTCAGCATCTTCAGAGACTTCTTGCCTTCATACCTCTAGCAACCATCATTTGTATCGTGCATCTCCTCACCCCATACTCAGAATGGGATGGGGAAGGCCATAATTAAACACTAGCCCTTTGCAAATGTTGAAATGATATATTTAGGCTAGCTCTACAGAATAGACTGTAGCTAATTATGCACTAGGATGGCTGATTCGTTCAATTGGAGTGATAATTTTACAGTAATACTGCTATCGTATGTGCTGCTGGGCAAGTTACGTAATGCTCTGCCAATGTCTGTTCAGTCTCTAAAGGCAGTGTGCATGCCTAATGTGATTCTCCTCTTGTCTCTGTAGTTCAAGGAATATTACAGTTAGCTTGCAACAGTATGTGATCTGTATTATAGTCATCCATCTGCAGTGACCACTAGCTTACCTGAAGGACCATTTTCTATCTCTGTACATTATTTCTTTACCTCTGAAAAATCCTGTGAAATTCGGTATTCCAAAGGAATTTTTATTCAGTATTCTTAATATCATTTATTCATTCAAGAGGCTCATCTCAGTATCAAAGGTATTGCCACATTTTCAACATCATCACCTGCAAAGAGGGGCCTAAACCACAAAATTTGTGTCTGGATTTTAAACATGCAGGGGTGATTTCATCTGGGACTTTGCTTTGGCCCATTATAGACATGCGGACCATTTGTGAAATTTGGATCTAGGCTATGTCTGCACTAGCAATTTTGTCAGTCAGGGGTGTGAAAAAACACACATTTGACCAACATAAATGCCACTGACAAAAGAGCTGGTGTGGACAGTGTTATGCCTCCCCCAGGAAAAGTGCAGACTGGCACCAGTTCCAGTGCATGGGCTGGCATGTATACCTCCGATTCCCTCCGCAGTACCAAGTGTGAAGGGCAGAAACCCTGTAGTGTTGTCTCTGGTTCCAGCCTCCAGGTGTCCGTTGAGTCCAGTACCAACAAGGGAGATGCCAGTACAGACTATGTCCACGTTGTCAGCATATCGGGCAGCTGCAGTCCTCCTACCTACCTTTCAATCTTCACCTCGCCGTTGGGCCAAGACTTTCCCAGGGCTGTGCCTCTTGTAGCCCCTCAAATGGAGTGAACCACTGAATCCTCATTTCTGTTGGCACCACATCCAGCCACTCCCTTTCTTGTGGTGCAGATGGAGCCAGTACTGGAATCGGTATGGACCCTAGCTCCGAGACCCTCTTCAGCCCTGCTGCATTCAATGCCACAGATGCTCCTATGGCAGCTTTTGCCACACTCAATGTTGACACACTCGGGTGCTCCAGGACCACTGTTTGTGCTGGGACTGACACTGCCCATGCCACTGGCATGCTTGGTACTGATGGAACCACCTTCATCAGGGGCTCTGATTCCTGCCTTGTTCTGGGCGATAGATGAATTCGACCACCTGTTTGCTCCCTCAGGTGTTGCTCCGCCCATATTTTTAAGACCCCAGCGTGGTTCTGAGTCCGAGCTGGAGTCCTCATCTTCTTGCTCTGCATCACCTGACAAGCTCCAAGGGCCACCAATGGATCAATATGATTCAGGGTTGGTGTGTGACCCGTGGCTGGGATGGAAGTCTCTGGCCTGGCCCCTACTGGCCACCAATGCTCTACCCGTATCAGTGGCCTCCTTGAACTCAGTGGGAGACTCCTCACTCAGAGATCCCACTTCTCATCTCACTGAAAGCCAAAGTCACCTGCCAGCTTGACAGTAGTGACTGCAGATCAGATGCAGGACCAGTCATCAGCAGTCTTCATTCCTGCGGAGCCCTCCTTCCAGGGTACGTCTTCCCAGGAATGAGGGCCTTCATCCTCAATGCTAGATGATGCTGTGCTTCTGGGTTCATCCTCTCCTTCTACTCTGGAGGACTTTAAGGCGAAACATTACCTTTTACACCATGTAGCTGCATCTCTGGGCATCCAGGCAGAGTTTCTCCAAGAGAACACACACAAACTGATGGACATTTTACAGCCTGCCATCCTTGGGAGAGTGGCCCTCCTGATCAGTGATGCCCTCCTATGAGGGGGCGCCAGGGCCGACTGATACGACTGGGGGGAAATTTCCGACAGTGGTGCAGAGGGCATGCACACACCTACATTGGAATGGACATGTGCAACACATCTCGAAGAACAACAGTTACAGAAAGTTAAGTAACAGTCTTTTTGCGCGGCAACCACATGGTTGTCTATACATATGTTTATGGACCATTATGTTATTACTGCATCTTCCAGAGCAGACGCAGACCTCAGAAGGGCAGTCCTGCAACCCCTATTCCAGGGGACTTAGCACACCGCCTCCAGATTGGGGTATTGCTCATGAGTCACATAAGTGGAATACACATGAGGACTCCCCACAGCAGCACCTGGGCTGGAGGGGAGAGGCGACTCTCCTTGCCGCAGTGGCTCTGGGTCTGAGACTGGGGGATAGGCGGTAGGTCCAGGGCTGGGTTGGGGCCGGGTGATGAGCACCTCTCCCCCGGACATGGCAGGTTTGGGGCTGGAGGAGTGGCATCTCTCCCCACTGTAGCCCTGGGCGGCTGTGCGGTGCTTAATAGGCTTCTGTGCAGCTTAAAGGGAACTTAGGTCTCTATCCAAAACAGTACAACTGGGTTCCAGCAGCCGTCAGTCTGGTGAGATTTACAGCAAGGAAGAGTGTGATTAACAGGCAAACAAAGCATCATCTAGAAACAAAACAAACAGTGATCATGGAGGGACTTAGATTTCTGGGAATACTGGGTTTTGAGAGAAAAAAACCTTGCAGAAGTTTGGAAGCAGTAGCAGGAACAATTGAGATTGTGTAAAGAACTGACAGTGGGGATAAATATGAGAAAATGAAGGTAAAGCTTTTTTTACTATCTCACTGGGAAAAAAAGGACAAGAAGTGACACTGTTGCCAGGAATAATGCCATGAACACTGGACCAACTGATAAACATGTTTGATGAATACTGTGACCCCTAACAGAATGTTCCTTTTTAGAGCGTGCACTCCCTCAGTACCAGGTGGTAATTCAGAGAGCAAAGAAATGGAGTGGGACCCTGGTCAAGGTGTGATTCACCTGGGGTTGCACTAGCCCTCCCTGCTGCTCCACTCCTTTGCATGCAGAGTGTAATTGCTCCATTATTGT
Source organism: Gopherus flavomarginatus (assembly GCF_025201925.1). NCBI lineage: Eukaryota > Metazoa > Chordata > Testudines > Testudinidae > Gopherus > Gopherus flavomarginatus. The sequence continues at coordinate 259,711,716 of NC_066618.1, forward strand.
GGCTGACTTCTGTCCAGGTGCACGTGGGGGAGGGGGGAATGGAGAAATAAAATTAATGCAGGAAGCTTTCTTCTATTCGAGCAGCCATAATCTGACCCTAAATATGGCAGTGTCCTTGTAATATGTATGCTTATGCATGGGCCTGGAATGCTGAATGAATTGTGTTTACTGTACGGAACTTCATGTCTGTTGTGACAGAAATTCATAAATCTTATGCTATTTTCTTAAAACAAACCTCTTGCTGTTCTAGAAATGATTAGTAGTATGAATAAATGGTGATCTTTGTCAAAAATAAATAATATACACCAACATGTGCCTTGGCACGGAGTATTTTGCATCAGGGGGGCCTAATTTTTCATTCCCTTTGGTTATAAATTATCTCTGAGCCATGCTGCTTCCAGTTATTCCATCTGCAATCATTCCCATGTGGTTTCTAATGGAAGTGTGTGCATATAAACATTGGGAGGCTTCCTGGAATTTGTTTGACAGATACCATATCGTGAAACACTTAACCAAATGGTACTTAAACAATGAGGTACAGCCAGCCTGTTCAAACAAATTCCTCTCTGAACAGAGCACAGAGGAACATTTCACTTTAACAAATGTGACGTAGCTCTGAAGTGAAGCCTCAGGCCCATAGTGAGTTTACTAGAAGATGAGATGGTTCTGTTTTGAATAAAAAGAATTTCCTTTGAAGATTTCTCTTAAGCTCCTTAGAAGGAGACCTTCTCTGTCTGTAATGTGTTTTTTAACATGCCTGCTTGGGGAGCCCGCCCCTTGCTATAGGCCCAAGGTGCACTCAGATAAAGGGATTCCAATTTTGGGGGGGGGATGGGGAGTGGATGGGATGCAAAGTGTGCAATGTGTTGCACAGCAAATGGTTTATGTCCAGGAAACACTTAGCAGAACAACACAAAGATCTGTTATACCTAGGGCAGCAGTACATTAGCAACTTCACACAGTCAGTCAAACTGCTTAAGTCATTATTCTTATGATTGTTATCTTGGCCCCCTCCAATTCCTCTCTTGTCCAACTTTCAGGCCTTTCCTGGGCTTTGGACTGACCTCGTTCACCAGCACCAGATGGGGGTAGACTCTCCTCCCAGTCAGTGTCTTAGGCCTAGAACCTGACTGGGTGTGACTTCTCCTAAGAGGCCAGAAGATAGTTTACCTCTTCTTGGAATAAGCCCCAGTGAATTAATCCCTTCAAAATTCAAGACCAAAAGGGTGTTAAATAATGAAATTTATTTAGGAAACTGCAAGGAAGTCAAATTAAGCCAACAATAAATGGTACAAAACATGCCTGCATGTGACCTCACTTAGGTGGGCCCTACAACCTTTAAAATAAACTAAAAAGTGGTCCCCTCTTTAGATGTCCTGACTTGTATCAGGTCCTTTAGACGTGTTACTGTGTTCGTTTCTGTGCCACCAACATTTCAGTCTCTCTGGTGTACCATGCTCATCACCTGTCCATCTATTCCCTTTTCTGTTCAGTCACTCCTGGTTTATACTTGGAAGTCAAGGAGTGAATCTGTATTGCCAAATTGGCCATGGAGTTCTGTGCACACATTTGTAATAGTCACACGCTGGTTTAGGTCCAATATAGTGAGAAGAGAAATATTCTCCATCACTTTTCCCAATTTTACCTCATACAGCACATTTTAATGGATGCTTCCCTCTCCAAAATATCCTTATTTTTCCCATTCGTTCTCTATATGTGAAAAGCTCCCTTTTCCCAAAAAGCTGATAACATTCATATCCCTTCTTTGTATATTGTATAAAATTTGTTTGCATGTTTGGGTCGCTCCCTCAAAGGATGAGTGTCCTGAAGTTTGCAGTTGTTTCCTGAAGTATCAAGCAATAGATAGAGCCTTAAAAGTTCCTACTTTTTCCAGTCGGTTCCTATTTCTCAGTAACTCCAGTCTGTATCATAGACGTTATCAAGTCTTTCAAAGTTTTTTATTAAAAGATGAGGGTGTTCAGTGCTAAAAACACAGCCCTTTCACAAGACTCTTACAATTTATAGCTTGAATTTTCAAAAGTGACTGATGATTTTGGGTGTCTGAGGTTTTGGGTGCCTAACTTGAATCAGGTTGGAGGCCCTACTCTCTTGAAAGACACCCAAAAAATTACACTTTTTATGAACATTTAGACCAACATAATACCACTACGGTAATTAACTAGCCAAGTTCTGTTAATTTTGTAGAGGAAACTAAGTTTATGATGCAGGAAATGAAATAAATATACTAGTGTAAGATTTATTTATGTATCAGTGTTACACATAGTGCCTAAGGCAACAGCTGCCAATTTTTTAATTTCAAAAAAATTTCAGCAAAAACTGACAATTTTTTTGAAAATATTTTTTGTGAAAAATGTTCCCATTTTGCATCATCTCTGCTAAATAGACCAGGGATTCTCAAATTGGGGGTTGGGACCCCTCAAGGGGGGTCGCCATGTTATTACATGGGGGGTTGCAAGCTGTCAATCTCCATCCCAAACCCTGCTTTCCCTCCAGCATTTATAATGATGCTATACATTAAAAATACTTTTTTATATTTTTAAGGGGGGTCACACTCAGAGGCTTGCTGTGTGAAAGGGGTCACCAGTACAAAAGTCTGAGAACCCCTGAAATAGACTAACAGAAAATGTCCAGAAAAGTTCTGGTACAGAGACTTTTGTATGCCCTCTTCTAATTTTACATTTCTTTCTCTCTTGCCCCCTCCCCCACCCATAGAGTGGGTCAGTGGATTGGTGCTTGTGGCTTCCCACAGAAAATGCATTGGCAAACTTATGTGGGAAAAAAGAGCAAGAGAATAATTCTCTGCCTTCCCTATACATAAAGTGAATCAATTTTTAAGAGTTTTTATTTGTAGTATAGCTGCTCGTGGTCCTGCTGTAATGTCTAATCATCCCTGAGTGATCTTAAAAATGTGTAGTCAAGAACACAATGTTATAAGAGGACTATTGGGACAGGTTTAAGTTAAGCAGGTGGTCAATACCATGACCTTCTGTTCAGAGCCACTCCTGAGCTAACAGCTTGGTTTATTGCAGTGTTTGGCTGAATATAGTTTTGGATGCAGCTAGTGGCTCCTAGCACCACCACAGCTGTGGAAGGAAACTCCATTATTTCTGTCTAAATGAATAACATGAGGGCAGAGAAATAAACGTGATTAATAAAACCTGTATATTGATTGATCAAGTGATGAGGAACCTCTAAAACACATTTGGCAGTGCAGCAAGTTAAAATGAAGGGGGTAGCTCTCACTGAAATGACAAATGACTGAAGGTGAAAGTAACTCTTGTGTGGAGGGGTTAATGCAAACACTATGCATCACTTAAATCCTTAGATTAGATCTCAAGTAGTGCATAGGCTCAGTGTTGGCTCTCTGCTAAAGAGTGAATTTCATCCTGAATTAGCAAAGTGAACAAGTTCCAGACACAAGCAAAGTGGGAAGTAGTAACCCTGTCATGGATTTAAAGGGTCTGTGCTAAGCCCTGGCCTTTAAACAGTCTCCTGGAAGCACTGCTTCAGTGTGCCAGACCCCAAAGGGGTCACACTTTTTTCCATAAGAGCAGTCCACGTGACCTCAACATATCTGAGCACTCCTGTTTCTCACCATGAGACCTGCCCAGTGAGTTGAATGGAGTAGACTCCTGTTCAGAGACTTATACTTCTTTAGGGATCAATGCACCTCAGCAAGTATCTGCAGGCAGCCTTTTCAAAACAGAGGTAGTTTCAATAGTCAACTGGAATACAAACTTGGGAAGGCTTTAGGTTGATGTACAGAAGCAAAGGTTAAGATGGTGTTCAGATTAGCCAAAGCCAGAACTCTACCAAACCATGTTGCTGTAGGGCCAATCTTGACTTTCTCTCTGTGTCCCTTTGTCTCTCAGTCTCAAGTGAGAGCCCAGTGTCTCTCGGAGTGCAGTTCATAACACCTCTGTCCATTGTTCTTCCACTGCAAAACCATGCTGTGTTCACATGTTCAGCCTGCTAGAGCCTCCTGTCATTGTGTTAACGTTCAGTCATTGGGGTTCCCTTTGTCTTTCTAGATCCTCCATTGATATGTATTGATTCCAGCCAGTCCTTGGTGGCTAATTCATGCCACCTCAGACAGCTGTGGGACCCAAAACACCTCAGGTCTCCTGCTCGGTCCCAGGGGAAACATTTAGCTCCTCTGTACCCAGTGGGCAGCCATACCAAGCTAAATAGGTCAGCCCATTCATATCATTCATAAAAATAGTACAGAAAATTCCCACTACTTTCACACCGTAATTACAGGCCACAGCCAAGTAAGTATTCTTTGCTAAGGTGCAGTTGAAAACTCCATAGACAGTGCTAGGTTCTGGCTCTTTGAGTCAGAGGGTGCCTATTGAAATTCAGGCTGGCTCAGAATTCCTCTTCAGGCTACCGGGGAGCAGCAGCAGCTCCACTACCCTTGTCCTGCATAAGCATGTGTTCCTCTCTGTGATTGGCCAGGCCTGTTCACTTCATAGCTCCCCACCCATTTTAGGTAAGAGCAATAGCAGGGAGCAGTCTGCTATGTAGGCTGTAAGGAGATAAAGCTGCTTCTGCCCTCCTTCTCTCTCACTTCCGAGCACAGGGCTACCTGGCCCTAATTAAAAATTCCTGTAGTTCTTGAGTATCTGAGGTGTAAAAGTAATTACTAAAATAATAATCTATAATTTGTACTGTTTGGAGCAAAGTTTAAAATTTGTAAGTATATACAGAGTATGCTATAAAATTATGTTCAGCTTGTAAATATGTTTCCAGAATTTGGTATCTATTTTGGTTAATAATTATTTGCACACTTCATCCCAAAGTGCTTTACAAACATAATTTTATGCAGGGAAATAATGTACCTGTTTTACAGATGGGTAAAGTGAGGCATCGTCAGGTGACTTGCCAAAGTCATACAGTGAGTCAGTGGCAGGGCCAGGATTAAAACATAAGTCAATTCCATGCTCATCATCACTTGACTGCACTACTGTGGTAAACTCGCATCATTTAAATAGTGTATTTACTAAGATTTGTGTCCTATAGCTTATATATTTACTCAGAAACTCTAAGGTAGATGTGTGTACTGTGACACTCTAAAATTAGTTTGCAGCTGCTCAGTGGAATCTTCAGCAGTAAAGTCAGGGATTACTGCACAATAGAAATGTTCCTTCAGATACAGATGGCTCATAAATAAGAGATCATCTTCCTATTAGTTGAGTTCAAGGATGCACTCCTCCCTGATTCCTCAGGAAGGAATACATTCTGCTAAGGGGAGGTTGATTCCAGAGCACACAGTTGTTCAAATGCAGAACATTCATTAGACTATATGTTGAACCTCTCTAATCTGGCATTCCCTGGTCCGGCAACATGCATGGTCTGGCATAAGCGCTGACTCCATGTGTGCTCTGTGGCTGGAGCATGCACGGGGAAAGATTAGTGGGTGTGGAGCATCCACCGGCGCCAGCTCCATCCTCTGCTCCCCTTCCTCCCGTGTCTCTACCAACTCCTCCTCCTTCCTCCCATCATTTCCAGAGCGTCGTGAACCACTGATTCATAGCGTTCAAGCTCTGGGAGGGAGCAGGAGGACCCTGGGCAAGGGCCCGGCAGCCAGGACCCTGGGTGGCAGCGGGGCCCCTGGGTAGGGGGCCACATTGGGTGCAAAGCCTGGGGGTGCTGTAGCACCCCCTGCACCCTTACTTCCCATGCCTATGGAGATCCGCTGGCACTCTGCATGGACCTCCTGTGGTTCTGCAAATTCTCTGGTTCGGCACAGGTCAGGTCCCAAGGGTGCCGGACTACAGAAGTTCAACCAGTAGTCCCAGAATAAACTGTATTCGGAATGGAGTCCCATTCAGGTTTTTAGGCAGACTCCTGGAACTTAATGCTGAGTGTTTGGTTTCACTTTGATTTATTTCACTTGTCAAAATTAGTTTTAATTCTTTTATTATAAACCTTGGTATTGGTCTTATGATTTAATCTGTTTAAAAAAAATTCAACTGTGTGTCAAACTTCTGCCAGGCCAGCGGAATTTAAGGCTGACTTTCTCAACAGATGATTGAAGAGCTGCTGCCATAGGGTCTCTTGGAAATGAAAAAATGATAAAGCAAACAGGATAATGCTTACCGCTAACAGCTCTACAATGGAGATCTTTGCACCATAGCTTCATTCTTGTCTACTGCAAAGTGTTCCAGAAAAGCATTTTTTTAGACCTGGACCAAGTAATGTTTTGGCTGACAAGTCTTTTGCCATGGGAACCACAGAGGTTCAAGATGATGGGATGGCATGCCATTATTGCATGCCAAAACATTAGTCCAAATCTAAATAAGCTTTTCTGGTTCAATGCACCTTTTACTGTTCAGTGCACTTAGGGCCTGATGTAAAGACTACTGAAGTCAGTAGAAAGATCCTTTAATGATGCAAGAATAAAGCCATTCATTAAACATTTCTTCATTATATGAATTGATGCTGAGTGACAGCTGGTTTACTTTATTAAGCATACCCACAGTTGGATAGAGCACCACTTGTGCTTTAAAAATTAACTGTAAACTGAAGAGAACTGGGGCCTTATGTTCACTAGGGAGTAAATGCAATAATGTAAGAGTAAGCATATGCGGTGGGGAAGAAATGTATTCTACTGGAAGTTCAGGTAAATGTGGAAGCAGCTGCCTAGATGTGGGAGGATCCTTGCAGGGGTGTAATCCCCAGGTAGACCTGTCAAGAGCCAAGATTAATACCAAAATGTTTGAATAATAAACATTTGCCTTAGTATTTGCAGAAATGTCTGAATATAAACAATCTTAAGGAAGTCATCTAGCATCTTCAAGAAATAGTAGCATTATCTAGGGAAAAGTAGGAAATGGCATATGGTTCTTGTTAGTTAATACACAATATAGCTAATTAGGAACTAATGTAATTGCAGCCGTCCTGGGAGGAAATACTGTGTGATGTGGTTTGTGTTTATAAAAGGTTTCTATATAGGTTTGGCAGAATTTGATTTTTTTCTAACTTTGACACTTTTTATTGATTTTAATTTTTTTTATTTGCAGCTTTTTGTTTTTACATTTGTGGGAGGTAGGATTAGGGCAGCGCTGACAGGGCTCCCTGAACGGCCAAGGGGCCCAAGATTCCAGGGCTACAGGGTGCAAAGGAGTCTGCAGCTGTCCTGGCTCAGCAGAGCAGGGGCCCTTGGCCAGGACTGTAAGAAGGAGGATGAGCCCTACCCTGCTGTGGAGGAAGCCACCAGACTGCTGAACAGTTCCTGCCTGGGGATAGCTCCCACAGTCCTGGCTGGTAAATGAGGAAGCAGAGCCGTTACAGCGAAGCTGCAGAGAGCTCCTTGCATGGCTGTGAGGCACAAGGTGTAGGGGAGGCTGCAGTCTTGGCCAGGACAAGCAGAGGTCCTTGGCCGTGGGGGAGGCCACCCCACTGCTGAATGACTCTTGCGGGGGGATGGAGCCATACACCAGCAGCTTGGCCTCCTCCATGGTGGGGGATAACGACTCCTCACAGCCCTTGTCAGGAGTTTCTGCTCCACCAGGCCAGGCCTGCAGCCTCACTCCCCCACAGCTTGTGCCTACAGAGATTGGGTGTCCCAGGAGTGAGGGAGCCCTCTGCAACTCTACTTTTGCGGCCGTGCAACCTCACTCCGTGCATGGCCACAGGGCCGGTGACACCTGGATCCTACAGCCACAAGGAAGACTGTAGTCCTGGCAGGGCAGAGCAGAGATCCCCAGCACTGCCAGCTGGTGGGTGAGAGAGAGCAAATCCATGACAGAGGGGCTACAGAGGCTTCCTGCACAGCAACAGGAGCCATTCAACAGTGGAGTGGCCTCCCCTGTGGCCAGGGGCTTGTCTTCCTCCTCCTTGTTGTTCTGGCCAGAAGTCTCTGCTCTGCCCCACCAGGACCATAGCCTCCACCCATACCTTATGCCTGAAGGGATTGGGTATCACTAGCCTTAAGGCTGCTCATAGAGCCCCCTGTAGCATTGCTTTCAAGACCTGCTCACTTTCTCCCATGTCAGCAGGGCTGCAGAGGGCTCCCTGCAAGGCCATAGGGCCAGTGACACCTGATCCTTGGAAGTGCAAGGTGTACTCCTGGGGGAGTTCTGTGCCAAAAAATTAAAAATTCTGTGCACAATATTAAAAATTCTACAAAATTCTGTATATTTTATTTGTCAAAATAACACTATATAATCTCACCAGTTTCAATTATGTTGGTAATTTCAAAATACCTGTCAGCAAGTATGTTTGTAACAATACAGACAATGAAGAAGATTCAAGAAATGTTTTTTGACAAATAGATGCCTTACTAAGCATATAAATACAAAATGCTGAGTAATTTATTTAAACTACAGTATAGAACCATATTTCCTGCACCTCTCAGAAGCAGAGCAAAGGCTTGGGGAAATCAGGAGTAACAGAGGAGTTGAGGGAGAGGGAAGGACCCTGGGAGTGAACATGGAGAGTTGTTGGATGTGAGTGGGAGAAATATGGAGCAGGCTTTTCTGTGGGGTGGAGAAGGATTGTTAAGGAGCTTCCCCCATGCAGACCCTGGCTGACCCCTAACCTTTCCTGTTCAGTCAGGCATATCTGCCTCTCTCCCCATGTGTCCCTCCACCCCCTCAGCCAGCCCCCCCATCCACGTGTCCCTCCACTTCCTCCCCCATCCACATGTCTCTGTGCCCCCACACAGCCACACCCTTTCCCCATGTGCCCCTGCACCCCCCATCCCCATATGGCCTTGTGCCTCCACTCCAATTCAGTCCCTGCCGCAGTCTGTCCTCCCCCAGCAGCCCCATGTGCCCCACACTGTTTGTCGTCGTCCTCCCCCCTCCATATTCTCTGTCTCCTGACTTGGCCCACTAGCAAGGCACTGCCTTCAGGATGGCAGCCTCTTCTCTTTCCTGTCACAGCTGGGAAGGGCCCAGGAGCAGCTGCTCTGTTCTAGCACCACAGCAGCCCCTGGTGGCCAAAAGGCATAACTGCAGAAATTTTCCAGCAAGAAGTTATTTTCTGCAGGAAAAAAAAAATTACACACTGCACATGAATTATGCACATATACAGTGGTGCAGAATTCCCCCAGGAGTAAAGATGCAAACTCTTACTGATTGAAATCAATGAAAAAATACCAGTGTGTCAGCTGAAATTGACATTGACAGATATCAGTTAAAATCTAAGCCTGCCAAGCCTATTTATATAATACAGCAGAATCCAAGTTACCCAAATAACTAGGGTGACACCAGTTAGGATAATCAGAAGCTTGGTGATGGAGTTTTCAAGTTGCAGTCCTGTGCTGAAACTTCTTATCTTAGAAGTTCTGCAGGAATTTAGGCCAGAGTTTTCAAAATGATTCAGCACCCCGCAATGGGGGCCAGAGCTCAGCTTCCATCTAGGCATTTCAGTAAGCACCTAATGTGATGGGCCTTTTTCAAAATATTGCCATTAGTGTCAACCATGCAGATGTTAAGAGCTCCGCAGGCCAAAACTAAATTCATGTGGAGCTCTTTTAGGCATTTTGCAGGAACTGAGATGCTTCATTCCTGTGAATATTATGAACTCCGCAGGTTGGAACCTTCAGAACTCCCAATCTTCTAAACTCATGTATTGGTCCACCAGTAACATGCTAGTAGTTCAGTGAACAGGGAGAGGCAGGGTTCATGAAAATGGGATTCTAGTTTGCATTTACACTTATCTTTCATATAAGGATCTCGAAGCACTTTACAAATATGAATTCAGCCCCAGCTCTTCCCTGCGAGATAAGTAGGCATTCTACTCACTTCACAGATAAACAAAGAGCTGGTAAATGACTTGCCCAAGGAGGGCACAGAGTAAATCAGTGGTCTAAATGTTTATTCTGGGTGCATGATTAAAGGAGGCGTTTGTTTGTTTATTCATTTATTTATTTATGTTACCATAGTGCCTAAGAAGCCTAGTCATGGCCAGGACCCCATTGTGCTAGGCTCTGTACAAACACAGAAGGAAAAGGTGGTCCCTGCCCCACGGAACTTACAATCTAAGAATCATACTAAACTGTGTACATATTTCCTCTGTCCTTCATGGTCCCGGTAGGAAATATATATTCTATTAGATGCTCAAATGGTGTAATACTAAGGATATGTCTAGACTAGACATGCTACTTTGTACAGCTATAGGGTAGACACTTTCTGCAGTAATGAAAGGGCTTCTTCTGTGGTTGTAATAAATCCACCTCTCTGAAAGGTGATGGCTGGGTCACCAGACGAAATCTTGCATTAACCTGACTGTGTTTACACAGGGACATAGGCCGGCTTTTTCACAGCCCTGAGTGATATAGTTAAGCCAACGTAACTTTGCAGCGCAGAGCAGCTGTGAGTGGTGAGCTTCCATCTATTTCTCCAGTATCTCGTTTTCTCAATTTCATTAATTTCTCATTGATGAGTGAAGTAAATCCAGCTTCTTGTATAACAGCCTCTGGGGGTCATAAGGAATTTCCCTTGAGTAACAGAACTGTTTTGTGTCCAAGGCATTTATCACTTTCCATTAAAATGGGTCAGGATTTAAGGTTAACACGAAAGTAAGAAACAACTGTTTATGGGCCAGATTCGTATCTCAGCTACACTGGTGTAAATCCATTGATTTTAATTCTAACAACCAGAATCTGAACCCTTCTTTTTTTTTGAGATTTTGTGATTTATTCTGTAAATAGTTAAGTACTGCACTGTTGTCCCCTTTGACTGAAATTGACTTAATCTTTCATCGTTTCCTCAATTATTCTGGGTAATGAAAGTCTCCCCATAGTTTAGGTTGAATTTCTGTCTCCATCATAAGTCTATAATTATTAAATTATTACTGGTAGCATTGTTTATTATTATCATTGTACCTTAAAATGTTAAGTAGCCTTTGTGGAGAGAATGATGAATTCTAATCTTTAGAATTTATAATTACCCTATTTTGACAATATTTGTTGGTTGGGGTTTTTTAATTTATTTAATTAATTTATTTATTTTTTGCAAAGCTACAGAATTGTTAGGTTTGTAACATTAGAGTAGTTGATGGGTACTCAGAACTTTAAATGCAGCTTATTGATATTTTGTTTATTGATCAAACAGCACCGTAACCTGCTGAAGTGACTGGCAGCAAAACAGTTAAAGTAACAGTTATTTTTGTGTATTACTGTAAATGAGGAAATGTAATGAAGTTACCCTTAAACCCTATGTGACCCAGCTGTTCTGGCTTTTATTGCTTTCCTCCAGGTGTTGTCCATCATCCCCATTCTAATTTTTAATTAATGCATAACATCCTCTGATACTTAACACCCTTGTGATACTGTAATATTGAATTATGGTTATGAATGGTTTATGTCTGACTATTCTGCTCCATGGGGAAGAGTTGCCACAACTTGTACATGAATTAAAAAAAAGTTGGGGGGAGGGGGTGATTAAGGTCATTCACTGAGACTAAACAAGTCCAGAGAAGTCCCCCCCACCCCCGGGGTAGTATGCATATACTGGCTCATGCTGGGTTTTCCAGAGACTAAGAAACAAAGAAAGGGCTTCAGTGTAGAAGGGTGACCTTGAACTGACTTATGGCCGCCTTTCTGATCCAGCAAAATGGACAGAACATTCTGTCCAATGGGGGTCCCAATCCCTGGGGAACGGCTGGAAAGGTATAGGCCTACTAGGCCCCATGAGATTGATGGCTGACTCCTGGTATGCTTAGCCCATGTTTAAATCTGTTAAGTGTTTGTATTATATTTTTTCCTTAATGCCTTTACCTTATGAATAAATGTGCTTGCTTAGAAAGAGCTGTGTGGAAACTTGGAACTGGTGGCAATATGCTGGTCATAGCCCTTAGAGAGAGAACAAAGCACAGATACTGGCCTTTTGGTAGATTGGCTTGTTGGGGATATCCGTGTACGGCAGGGAGCTGTGCAGCCTTAAAACTCCCAGTCAGAAGGGAAAGAGATGCAGGTCTTCATCCAAAAGGGGTGACAGCTGGAAGCCAGAAAACTTTAGCGGGTTCCCTCAAGGAATCGAGAAGGAGGGAATACAGGTGCAGTTGCCCTGAAACTGTGACAGTCCTGTCTATATTTTCCTTGTCTGTTTGATTACTAGTTGGACACATATTGTAATTTTACATCCTCCTCATGCTAGACCTACTAAATTTGTAAAGCTTCCTACCCTGTTTGCATCAGTGGCATGCAAGATCAGGATTTCAGAATAATCAATAATCTGTGAAGGGAATAACCTTGTAAACTCATCATTGATACAATTTACCAGTTACAGTTTAGATAAATAACTTCTGATAATAAAGCTACTCTAGTCCATGAACATGCATAACTTTTTGTGATTAGTTTTGTATTAATTTTCATGAACAATAAAAAATACATAAAGGTCAACAACTTACAGATTGTATATGTCATCATATAGCACACGTCATGGCCTATCCAATAGAATTATGCAGTTACGCAGTTGTACAGCTTGTCAAAGCTACAAGAACAGACAATACTAAATCAGACCGTATCACACAGATGTAACATGTTAGGGTGGGGATAATAACAAAAAAGATATACACAAGTAGGCAAAAAAGGGAAGGAGGGGACAGGGCAGCAGATGTGAGGAGGAAGGGAAAAAGCAGAGGTCAGGCTGTCATAAACGGATAGTTAAGAGTTAATGGAACAGAAGTACTTCATATCTCTTTTGCCTGGAAAGGGTTAACAAGAACAGTGAGCCTGGCTGTCACCTGACCAGAGGACCAATCAGAGGACAGGATACTTTCAAATCTTGAGGGAGGGAAGTTTGTGTGTGTGCTGTTAGTTCTTGGTTGTTGTTCACTCTGGGGGCTCAGAGGGACCAAACATGCAACCAGGTTTCTCTCCAATCTCTCTGATACAGGCTCTTATAGATTCAGAATAGTGAGTACTAGGTAGATAAAACGACGTAGGCGTATGGTTGTTTTCTTTATTTGCAAATGTGTATTTGGTTGGAAGAAGTTCAAACGTGTATTTGGCTGAAAGGAGTTCAAATTGGTATTTTGCTGAAAAGATTTTAATTTGTACTTGTATACTTAGGCTGGGAGGGTGTTCCCAGTGTCTATAGCTGAAAGACCCTGTACTTATTCCATTTTTTTAAATTTACAAAGATAATTTTTACTGTTTTTTCTTTCTTTAATTAAAAGTTTTTCTTGTTTAAGATTGTTTTTTTTTATTCTGGTGAGACCCCAGGGGACTGGGTCTGGATCCACCAGGGAATTGGTGGGGAGAAAGGAGGGAAGGGGGAGAGAAAGGTTAATTTTCTCTCTGTGTTAGGATTACTTTCTCTCTCAGGGAGAGTCTGGGAGAGGGAAAGAGAAGGAGGGAGGAAGGTGGATTTTCCTCTCTGTTTTAAGATTCAAGGAGTTTGAATCACAGCAATCTTCCAGGGTAACCCAGGAAGGGGAAGTCTGGGAGAGGCAACGGTGGGGGAAAGGGTTTACTTTCCTTGTGTTAAGATCAAGAGGGTCTGAGTCTTGGGGGTCCCCGAGCAAGGTTTTGGGGGGACCAGAGTGTACCAGGCACTGAAATTCCTGGTTGGTGGCAGCGCTACAGGTTCTAAGCTGGTAATTGAGCTTAGAGGAATTCATGCTGGTACCCCATCTCTTGGACGCTAAGGTTCAGAGTGGGGAATTATACCATGACACGGGTGGAATGCAATTCTGGCATTATTTGAGCTGTCTCTCCATTCTTTATCCAAATGTACCAAGAAACAGCATCTACATTTCTTCAGATTCATATAATTTCTCTCTACATTGATAAGCTATTCTGTTTTTCGGTGCTAACTCAGATGGATCCAAATACCAGTGCTTTATTCTTGGCGTATGCCTACTCCTCCATTTTTGTAAAATTATGCCCTGTTAATCATTGCGGCCCTCAAGAACCAAAGTCTTTGTGGTGGAGTTAAACCCCGCACAGTAGGTATGTAATCTAGGATATAGTGGTTTGAGCATTGGCCTACTAAACCCAGGGTTGTGAGTTCAATCCTTGAGGGGGCCATCTAGGGAACTGGGGTAAAAATCTCTCTGGGGATTGGTCCTGCTTTGAGCAGGGGGTTGGACTAGATGACCTCCTGAGGTCCCTTCCAACCCTAATATTGTATGATAATTTTCAGCTGAGGTTTAATTGCTGAAGCCAAATACTATTTCACTCTTGTGTCCACCTCTTTCCATAGCTGTCCGACAGCCAGGCAGACCCTACAGCAGATGTATCAGGGTTCCTTTTTCTTTATTACAGCACCAACAAACACAAGAGGAAAAGGCCCCCATCTTGCACAACCTTTGTGGCATCCAATACATTTTGAACAGACTTTTGCTGTTTCAGGCATAGCCTGAGATCCACAGAAGCATTTTTATCATTCCATAATATGCTTTGCCATTGGTGTTCTTTTAAGTGCTATATTAACTCTCCTTTTCACACTTTCACAAAGAACTCCAGACCAATGGAGTTCCTCTTTTTATTAGATGTGCATACATAGTGGACATGGGCCTGGGGAGTTTGAGGTTTTTCCAAAGTTCCAGGTAGCTTTGGGGCCTCTGGACAAAATTGATATGTTCGCACAGGTTTCAGTTATAAGCACTGCCACTCCACTGACGTGGCAAGTCATATAGTTGATTTAATGTTAGAAAAGAGACACAGCCCTCATCCTTTACTATTGGGAAATCCATATGATGCCCTTGCTCAGCCAATTCTTCTAAATTATTGGGGTTTCCCCAATTTGTAAGTCTGGGTTATCCCAGATAGGTGCTTTTGCATGGTGGTGAGAATAAAGTTGTTCCCTGTTAGCTGGGATAGCCCAGATCCTTTGCAAAGCCACCATTGTAGGCCCCTTATTTTTCTCATTGGACAAAAAGAGGAACTGATCAGACCCACAGGAAGTATTGGATGCATTAATACCCATTCAGTTTCCACAGTTGCAGGGATAAAGGTGTTAGCATGCTAGAACCAATTTGAGATCTGTGACATGATAAAAACATATAGTAATTTTGTAGGTCTGCAAGCCCAAACTGTCCCGTGGCTATAGGAGCTAGAAGATTTTCAATGATAGTCATGGGCTGTCATAAACAGATAGCTAAGGGTTAATGTCTCTTTCACCTGGAAAGGAGTAACCTGAAACACCTGACCAGAGGACCAGTCAAGAAACAAGACTTTTTCAAATCTGGGTGGAGGGAAGTTTGTGTGTGAGTTCTTTGTTCTTTGTCTTGTGTCTGACCCTCTCGGCTCTGAGAGTGATTTTGCTATCTCCTGCCTTTCTAATCTTCTGTTTCCCAGTTGTAAGTTCAAAGAGATAAGACAGTAGGTTTATATTGTTTGTTTTTTGTATTTACATGTGTGTAGTTGCTGGAATGTGTTAAATTGTATTCTTTGTGGATAAGGCTGTTTATTCATATTTCTTTTAAGCAATTGACCCTGTATTTGTCACCTTAATACAGAGGGACCTTTTTTATGTATTTTTCTTTCTTCTTATAAAGCTTTCTTTTTTAGACCTGTTGGAGTTTTTCTTTAGTGGGACTTCCAGGGAATTAAGTCTGCAACTCACCAGGGAATTGGTGGGAGGAAGAAGTCAGGGGGAAAAACTCTTTGTGTTAGATTTACTAAGCCTGACTTTGCATACCCTCTGGGTGAAGAGGGAAGTACTTGTGTTTCCAGGACTGGAAACGGGGAGGGTGGAGTCCCTCTGTTTAGATTCACGGAGCTTGCTTCTGTGTATCTCTCCAGGAACCCAGGGAGGGAACACCTGGAAGGGAGAAGGCGGGGGGGGGGGGAATGGTTTATTCCCCTTTGTTGTGAGACTCAAGGAATTTGGGTCTTGGGGTCCCCAGGGAAGGTTGTTGGGGGGACCAGAGAATTTTTTGGGTGGTGGCAGCTTTACCAGGTCCAAGCCGGTAACTAAGCTTGAAGGTTTTCATGCTAACACCCATATTTTGGACACTAAGGTCCAAATCTGGGAAAAATGTTATGACATGGTGTGCAGTGGTGGGATAGATAGATAGAATCCAGAAGCCAGTAGGAATATTATATTTTTCTTTTCTCTGCTAGGGGCTTTTAAGCAGAGAGAAACAGTTTGGTTTTAAAAGGAACCAGAGATAATTTTTTTTCTGTTCTCTCCTGGCAGTAGCTTGCATATTAAGCAAGGAACCATTAAGCTGTGACAAACGGGTCTTTTGTCAGACAATACCACTCCCATTGATAGTCAAGTACCAGCACAATACACATGCAAATAAAGTGGTTTTTCTGGTTTACTTTACATTTAAAAGATTAGCTAGAGGAAGAAAGGGAAAAAGGCACTGTTGCTAGGCAGACCACAGGAGGCAACAGAGAGCCTGCAGTTCAGACAATAAACACCGGAGGGCACCTCAACACAAGAAAACAGGAACCATGACTTCTAAGGCAAAAATGGAGGCCAAGGTACAAATCAAAGACGCAGAGCACAAGCGAGATATGGAAAAAAAATACAAGAACTAGAAATAAAACAAAAAGAGATGGAGCTAAGAGAAAGAGAAAGAGAAAGAGAGGCGGCCCACAGAAGAGAACAAGAAGACAGAGAGGCAGCTTACAAAAGCGAGCAAGCAGCCAAAGATGCAGACCACCAGAAACAGCTGGAACTCCAGAGGGAAGCCCACCGGCAGGCCCTGGAATTAGAAAAGGCTAAGCAACAAAACCCAGCCAATCTAACAACCCGGCGCCAATGATTGTTCCACAGCACAGGAAATTTCCCACCTACAAGGCAGGTGATGATACTGAGGCCTTCTTAGAAAATTTTGAAAGAGCCTGTCTTGGATACAGCATCTCTGAAGACCAGTACATGGTAGAATTGAGGCCACAGCTCAGTGGACCTTTAGCAGAGGTGGCAGCTGAAATGCCTAAGGAGAAAATGAACGACTATAAACTTTTTCAAACCAAGGCCAGATACAGAATGGGGATAACCCCGGATCATGCCCGTCGGCGTTTCAGAACCCAAAAGTGGAAACCAGATGTGTCATTTCCCAAACACGCCTACTACGTTGGAAAGAATTATGAGGCCTGGATATCAGGAAACAATGTTAAATCCTTGGAAGAACTGCACCTCCTCATACAAATGGAGCAGTTCTTGGATGGTGTTCCTGAGGACATAACACGGTACATACAAAATGGAAAACCCAAAAATCTCACCGAGGCGGGGGAGATTGGAGCCAGATGGATGGAAGTGGCAGAAAGCAAGAAAGCTACTGTCAGGGGGAACGAATACCCCAGAGGGCACACCGACCATAAACCCTACAACCGAGGACAACCAAAGACCCCACATACAACCCAAGGAGAGCCACAGACACACTATTTTTCCACCTCACCAGTCTCCAGTAACCCACCTCGACCCAGTGACCAGTCAGATGGAAGATGCTTTAAGTGTAATGAACTGGGACATATCAAGGCCAACTGCCCAAAGAACGTCAACCGAGTGCAGTTCATTACACCACCCTCACACCAAAGATCCCCAGGCCCAGATGCCTCCCAAATACCCTTGGAGCGAAGGGAAAATTTGAGAGTGGGCGGAAAGAAGGTTACTGCGTGGAGAGACACAGGGGCACAAGTGTCAGCTATCCACCAATCCTTCGTTGACCCCAAATTCATCAACCCAAAGGCCCAAGTGACAATTTACCCCTTCATGTCACAAGCTGTAGACTTGCCTACAGCTGAACTGCCTGTCCAGTACAAAGGCTGGTCAGGAATGTGGACTTTTGCAGTCTATGACAATTATCCCATCCCCATGCTACTGGGGGAAGACTTGGCCAACCAGGTGAAGTGGGCCAAGAGAGTAGGAATGGTTACACGTAGCCAAACCAGGCAATCTTCCAGACCCATTCCTGTTCCTCAGCCGTCCACAGACGCCTCATCTGGGTTACCAGAGACCCAGACAGAGGTAGTGGACCCGGATTCCATGCCAACCACTGATACAGCCACAGCACCTCCAGTCCTAGGCCCGGAACTGGAACAGCAACCAGCACCAGCAATTGCAACCACATCTTCAAACTCAACGCCAGTGGGCGCCAGCGAGCCAGAACTGGCAGAAGCAACAGACAGCCATACCCAAAAGGCTCAGCCAGAGCCTGAAATAGCATCAGGTGCACCAGCGGAGAGCGGTTCACCAGCAACGGAAACAACCCCATCACCTACATCGCTTCCAGAGGGAACAATCCAAAGTCCACAGTCTGAGGAAGAACTGGTGACCCCAGCCTCAAGGGAACAGTTCCAGACTGAGCAGGAAGCAGATGACAGCCTTCAGAAAGCTTGGGCGGCAGCACGGAGCACCCCACCGCCTCTCAGCTCTTCTAATCGATCCCGGTTTGTTATAGACCAAGGACTTTTATACAAGGAGATTCTTTCTGGTGGACACCAGGAAGAATGGCAGCCGCAAAAACAGTTGGTGGTTCCAACTAAGTACCGGGGGAAGCTCTTAAGCTTAGCCCATGATCATCCCAGTGGCCATGCTGGGGTGAACAGAACCAAGGACCGGTTGGGGAAGTCCTTCCACTGGGAGGGGATGGGCAAGGACGTTGCCAAGTATGTCCGGTCTTGTGAGGTATGCCAAAGAGTGGGAAAACCCCAAGACCAGGTCAAGGCCCCTCTCCAGCCACTCCCCATAATTGAGGTCCCATTTCAGCGAGTAGCTGTGGATATTCTGGGTCCTTTCCCAAAAAAGACACCCAGAGGAAAGCAGTACGTACTGACTTTCGTGGACTTTGCTACCCGATGGCCGGAAGCTGTAGCTCTAGGCAACACCAGGGCTAACACTGTGTGCCTGGCCCTAACAGACATTTTTGCCAAGGTAGGTTGGCCCTCCGACATCCTTACAGATTCAGGATCTAATTTCCTGGCAGGGACCATGCAAAAACTGTGGGAAACTCATGGGGTGAACCACTTGGTTGCCACCCCGTACCACCATCAAACCAATGGCCTGGTGGAAAGGTTTAATGGAACTTTGGGGGCCATGATACGTAAATTTGTCAACGAACACTCCAATAATTGGGACCTAGTGTTGCAGCAGTTGCTGTTTGCCTACAGGACTGTACCACATCCCAGTTTAGGGTTTTCACCATTTGAACTTGTGTATGGTCACGAGGTTAAGGGGCCATTACAGTTGATGAAGCAGCAATGGGAGGGGTTTACGCCTTCTCCAGGAACTAACATTTTGGACTTTGTAAGCAACCTACAAAGCACCCTCTGACACTCTTTAGCCCTTGCTAAAGAAAACCTAAAGGATGCTCAGGAAGAGCAAAAGGCCTGGTATGACAGACATACCAGAGAGCGTTCCTGCAAAGTAGGAGACCAGGTTACGGTCTTGAAGGCGCAACAAGCCCATAAGATGGAAGCATCATGGGAAGGGCCATTCACGGTCCAAGAGCGCCTGGGAACTGTGAACTACCTCATAGCATTTCCCAATTCCTCACTAAAGCCCAGAGTGTACCATGTTAATTCTCTCAAGCCTTTCTATTCCAGAGACTTACAGGTTTGTCAGTTTACAGTCCAGGGAGATGATGCTGAGTGGCCTGAAGGTGTCTATTACGATGGGAAAAAAGACGGTGGCATGGAAGAGGTGAACCTCTCCACAACCCTGGAACGTCTGCAGTGGCGACAAATCAAGGAGCTGTGCACTAGCTTCGCCCCATTGTTCTCAGCCACCCCAGGACGGACTGAACGGGCATACCACTCCATTGACACAGGTAATGCTCACCCAATTAGAACCATGGGCATTGACTGACTGATTGGCGATCCCTCGATTAGAGGATGATCTCTATCATGGATTTACATATGGGTCCTGAGGTGACTCAGGAGTCTGATCCTGGAACTGCAAATTCACCCGCAGTAGGTACAGACTTTTTGTGGCAGGCCGGCAGCCAGCTGGGAGAAAGTTACTCCTTTTCCTTCCTCCTCTCTTTCTCTCCAGCTTCGAGAGCAAGGCGCTTCTTCTTGAAGCAGGACACTGCCTGATGGAGGATGTGGCACCATTGGGGTCTGTTGGTGGCTTGCTCCTCCCAACTTGTGATATCCACATCAGTTTTCTTAAGATACGCTTTCAGTGCGTCTTTCTGGTGTTTCCTCTGACCACTACGGGATCTCTGACCATGGGTGAGCTGAGAGTAGAGGGCTTCTTTTGGGAGGTGAGAGTCTGGCATCCACACACAATGTCCAGCCCAGCGAAGTTGGTGCATGATTGCTTCAGTGCTGGTGACATTGGCTTCAACAAGGATGCTGGCATTAGTGCAGCAATCTTGGATCTTCTGGAGGCGTCGTTGGTGATACCTCTCCAGACTCTTGAGGTGCTGTCGATAGGTTATCCAGGTTTCTCATCCAATTGTCTTATAGACCTGGATCTTGATATCCTGCCGCAAGTTATTGTCTGTGAAAATGTGTCGGAGCCATTTCCCAAAGGAAGCACTTGCGCACTGGATCCTATGCTGGCTGTCTCTGTTGATTTTTGCACTGTGAGAAAGTTGACTACTGAGGTAGCAAAAGTACTCAACTGTCTCCAAAGTCTGACCCTCGATGGTGATTTGTGGTGCAAGGCCTGAAGCAGGTTGATAGAGCACTTTAGTCTTCTCATTATTGAGTGAGAGTCATAAGCTTATGCAAGAAAATCCAGTATGAACTGAAGGTCATGCTTAGTGTGTGCTAGGATGACACAATCATCAGCATACTGAAGATCAGTAATGGACGCCCTGAAGACTTTAGACTTTGAGCGGAGACGTTGAAGATTAAAGAGCCTCCCATCCATTCTATATTGAGGAGGTGATCTTTAACTACGACCAAAATGACTGCTAAATAGATAGAAAACAGGGTTGGGGCAACAACACATCCTTGCTTAACCCCAGTTTTGATGATGAAAGAGTCCGTCTCAAGGCCATTAGAGACCTATGGCAGTCATCTGAGAAGCCTTAGCACTTTAATAAATTTTGGAGGGCGGCCAAATCTGGCCAGCACCTTCCACAGGGCTTTGCAATTGACCGAGTCAAAGGCCTTTGTCAAATGGATGAAAGCCATGTACGGGTCCTGATTTTGCTCCTGCCGTTTTTCCTGGATTTGGCAGGCAATGAAGATCATATCAGTTGTCCCACGGGATAGTCTAAAACCGCACTGAGATTCCGGCAATATTTACTCAGCAAGGGGAAGTAATCCGTTTCAGAGGATATGGGCAAGATTTTCCCTGCTGTAGATAGCAAGGCAATGCCTCGATAAGTCGGAGTGTGGAAACTATCTTTCTTAATGATTGTAACAATGTTAGCGTTTCTCAAGTCTTCTGGAATCTTCTCATTATACCAGATATGAAGAAAAGTTTGTGGGGCTTCCCTACCAGTTCGCCACCTCCAAACTTGTAGACTTCAGCTGGTATGCCATCTGGCCCTGCTACCTTGATCTTAGTTTGCATAATGGCTCGTGTTACTTCTTCGAGGGTGTAGGGGTCAGCAAGACATTCTCTTTCATGTCATTGAGGTATAGATTCGATAGTGGCATCAGGGACAGTTGACTCACAGTTCAGGAGTAACTCAAAATGCTTCTTCCATCTGGCTTTGATGGCTTTGCTGTCCTTAAAATACATTGACCCATCTTGGGCTCGGAGTGGTGTGGGTCCATGGGAGCATGGGCCATAAATGGCCCTTATTGCCTGAAATAAACTCCTCATGTTGTGTTTATCAGCATAAAGCTCCTATTTTTGATGTCACAGATTTTCCTTTGGGCTTCAGCCTTGAGTTGCTTGTATAACTCTTACTTCTGCTGGTGTGATACGTTGTTTTGCCACATGTGGTGAGCTTTTATTTTCTGGGCAAGCAGGCCCTGAATCTCAGCATCATTCTCATCAAACCAATCTTGGTGATGGCGGGTGACATAGCCAATGGACTCAGCACATGCCAAGAGAATGGCAGTCTTTAATCCCTTCAAGAGATTTTTATTATTATAATCAGCTCTAGGCATAGCGGCAAACTTCTCTTGGAGACACTGCTGAAGTTTCTCCCGAGTCACTATATTTTTCAAGGGACTTGACATTGAATTTCTTTTGTACTGATTTTACCTGCTTGTGATGCCTTGAGGCAATCTGGAAATTCATGATTGATCTAACAAGGCGATGGTCTGTCCAACAATCATTGGTTCCATGCACAGCCCTCGTGATGCGGACATCTTTCTGAACTTAAGCTCTAAAAATAACATAGTCAAGAAGGTGCCAATGCCTGGAGCGAGGTTGTCTCCAGGTGGTCTTATACTTCTCACATTGTCTAAAGAGGGTGTTTGTGATGACCAGGCCATGTTCTACGCATTTGTTCAGGAGGAGGATGCTGTTAGAGTTAGCCTTTCCTACTCCTTCTTTTCCAATAGTGCTGTTCCAGAGATCTGACTCCCACCTGACTCTAGTGTTAAAATCTCTGAGGAGAATAATTTTGTCGTCCTTGGGAATGTTGGTCAAGACTCTGCCAAGATCTGTGTAGAATTGTTCCTTGATATCCTCGATAGAATCACATGTTGGGCATACGCACTGATGACAGCAGCAGACTGGTTGTTGCTGAGCTCAAGACGAAGGATCAGAAGATGTTCATTGATGCCTACAGCAAATTCTGTAAGCTGACTGACAAACTTATTCCAAATTGCAAAACCGACACCATGAATGTGCCTGTCCTCTGCAGATTTTCCTTTCGAGAAAAAGGTGTAGCCTCCACCTTCTTTTCTCAGTTGACCTTTATCTGGGCACCCTGTCTCACTCAGGGAAGCGATGTCGATGTTATATCTCACAAGTTCCCTGGTTCTTCTTTGCAGCCATACATTCTTTGTTATCCATCAGGGTGCGAACATTCCATGTAGCAAAATTCACTATCTTTTTATAGCTTCGACCGCAGGCAGAGTGATCCCACTGGACGTGGTAATCCAGCCAGGAGTGTATATGAGAGCCTAGGTTTAGGGCACCTCTTCTAGCCCTCTCCCCAAGCGAGGGGGGCGGGGGCAGAGGGGATCCTAAAGAGGACTGCTCAGTTGCAATAGTAGTGGCTGAACTGCATGCACCCCTGTCTCAGTCTAGGTGTCAAGCGACCATCTAACTACCACCGCCTACGTGCAGATTTGTGGGTAGGGACTGCCACATTCACTAATCCTGTCCCCGTTACCACTGGTCCATCACCGCGGGGCTTGGAAGGTTGGAAAGATATTTCTCGTGGTAGAAGCCTGCACATGATTTCTTTAACGGGGGGAAGCTAGTGCGCCTACAGCGACAACGCAATCATGACAAATTGGAGGCCTGGGGCCCAGTGGCAGGGAAAATCTGAGATGACTGGACCACTTGCTGCAATCCTCATCCACTTTCACAGACATTGAGATCCGAGGACCCTCTTCCGCCTGATCCACCATTGAGGACTTGCGGGATTGGACCATGCTTTGTCTGGGACCTCCTCTCAGACCTGTTTGCCTTGGGAGACCCTATCAGGAACATGAAGCTCCCAGCAACTTAGGTCTGAGGATCATTGGAATACGCAAGCCCCTTCACTCAAGGTGACAGTCCTCAAAGAGGGGGGAATTGACTAGGGTCCCACAGAAAGACTCTAATAATGTTAAATTTTCTAAAATGAGAATGAGGGATATATATGGGTAGACTGCTTAGAATATAAAGGAGCCTAGGTGAAATATTCATTTTGGTTGTATTAACCCTTCCTCACTGGCTCAGGGAGAGACCATGTATCACTAGTTATTTGAGAGAGTACAGGATCAAAATTTTTCTTCACTATTTTGGTAATGTTTCTTGGTATTTTTATACCTGGGTACTTAATTGAAAAAGCCCACTACAGGACATCCAGGAGATTTCCAATAGTTCTGATTTTTTCCAGTTTATTTTGTAACCAGCTATTGCTTTGAATTTTTTTGAATTAGTGATGGGAGGGCTGGAATAGTGATTTCTGGTTTGGGGGTAGCCGCAACACATCTATATTGGGGTGCCAGTACAGTTGCATGTGTGACTGGCTAGCACTTTTCTGGCCCCACTAGGTGGGCAGTGCTTGCTTTGAACAAAAGGGCATCATCTGCATATAACAGTAATTTGTACTCCATGGAACCAAGTTGTATGTCTCGGATAGCTGGATGACTCCTTTTAGCTATTGCCAGAGTTCATGAGCCAAACCAAAAAGTAATGGAGACAGCGAGCTCTTTGCCTAGTACCCTGGAAGAGGCTGAACGTATTTGAGGTCACATTGGTGGCTGTGATTGAAGAGGTTGAGTGAGAATGTAATAGTTGGATCCAGGAACTAAATAAGGGTACAAATCCAGCCCACTCTATCAAAAGCCTTTTCTGCATCTAAGGCTAATATGATTTGTGCTTCAGGGTCATTATATTTCACTTCTGTAATATCAGTAAGTTGTCAAAGGTTATCAGAGCTATGACAGCTTCTGACAAACCCAACCTGGTTTGGGTGTATGATAGAACCCAAAACATTCTCCAATTTCATCGCCATAATTTTTGCCAGAATTTTGACTTCACTGTTAATAAGTGTAATTGGCCTGGAATTGGACTATAATGTGGCATTTCTTCCTGGTTTAGGAATAACTGTTATTAGGGCTTCCCTCCTTGCACACGGAGGACAGCCTTCTAGGAGCAACTTATTAAACATTTTAAGCATTTTTTCAGACAGGAGGTCAAGGAACTGTCTATTGAATTTGGCAGGGAAGCCATCTGTTCCTGGGGGCCTTCCCCACTTTTGTATTCTTAATCGCCTCAGTGAACTTATCCTCCATTAGGGGCACATCTAGGTTTCTACTCTTGACTGCAGTAATTAGTGGTAATGTAATATTTTTGAAAAATTGATCCAAAGCGTCCGTGACGGGGTTTGTGTCCTATTGGTACAGATCTTTCTATAAATTAAAGAACTCTTTATTAATATCTTTAGGTGATATACATAATTTACCATGTTTATCACAGATGGCCAGGACTCTATATGCAGAAGTCTTTTGTCTTAGGTGGTATGCCAGCAACTTGTTTTGGGAGGTGAGAGTCTGGCATCCTCACACAATCTTCAGCCCAGCGAAGTTGGTGTTTGAGAATCATTGCTTCAGTGCTGGCGACCAGGGCCGGCGCTACCATTTAGGCAGCCTAGGCAATCGCCTAGGGTGCCAGAATAAATGGTGGGTGCCGTTTTGCCGGAGGGGGCGGCAGGCGGCTCCGGTGGAGCTGCCGCAGTGGTGCCTGCGGACGGTCGGCTGCTCGTGCGGCTCCGGTGGACCTCCCGCAGGCACGACTGCGGCAGCTGCACCGGAGCCACGGAGCACCGGACCCTCTGCAGGCACCACTGCAGCAGCTCCACCGGAGCCGCGGGACCAGCGCGCGGGGCGGCGAAATTGCCGTCCGCCTAGGGCGCTCAAACCCCTAGCACTGGTCCTGCTGGCGACGTTAGCATCAGCGAGGATGCTGGCATTAGTGTGGCAATCTTGATGATAAAGAGGCATCTTATGTCTCACCGGCCACCTGCTCACGTCGCACCTCTCCACCACAGCCCTGCTGGCTGTCAGTCACCTTCCGCCTCTCTGCTGTGACTTCTGCACATCAGTCTCTCAGTGATTTTCAACTCTTCTGTAGTGATTTCTCTCTCAATGATTTTAGCTCTTAGCAGGCAGGGTAGAAACACAGTCCTACCACAACTGGTTTCAGCTCTGATTGAGCAATTAAAATAATCAAAGAGACTCCTAATTAAGCCCATTTGGCTCTGTCCTTCAAACAGTGGGGAAGAACAGTTTAAGCCAGTCTAGAGAGGACCTGGGGGATAGATTGTTGTGCAGCATCCTCACCAAGACTCCTATCCCTACCCCTCTTACTTTCACAGAGCTCTGACATTCGAGCCCCTGCTTAATGACGTTCTTTCAACTGAGGGTGCCCCCCTCCTCATTTGGGACAGGTTAAGCACCATCCTGTTTTCCTGTATTGCTACAATAATTACAACATTGGTAACTGTATTTCACTGCTCCTGCATTCAGTACTAAGGTCATTTGTATCCAACACCAGCCAAAGTTGGTCCTTTGACACAGCTGTAAATGATGAATATGTAAACAGAGCAGGAGCAAACTGTATTTACATAAACACACCCATAGTCTCCTCTCCTCCCAGCTAGTTGTCAGGGAAGCATTCATTTAAACCCTGATTGCATCATGAATCATTCCTGGAATTGTTCTATGAAGGCCTGGTTCAAAGTTTATTGAAGTCAGTGAAGAGATCCATTGATTTCAATGTGCTTTGGATGAGTCCTAAATGATAAATAATACGCGTTTCTCTTTAGGAAGGCAAGTTATTGACTTCCTTACGAATAAGGGTCAAAGTCTGGCCCCATTGAAGCCAATGGCAAAACTCCCATTGACTTCCGTGTGGTCAGGATGTCCTCTTATGTGTATTCAGTTGTTCAGCTTTACATTTCAAGATGAGATCATGACTGAGAGGTGACGTAGGCAACATATGTGAATTACACCATGGTCTCAATCTACATCCAGTAACTCTGTAAGTGGACCAAACACAATATCCATATACTGGTATATTTTAGAAAATATGCAGACATTTCTCATTTGAATATTATTATTTTCTCTCTAGTGTGGCTAACTCCAATAGCAGTAGAGCACTTTGAAGTTTTACTGTACAGCTACTATATAATCAGTCACTGACACTGTGCAAATTTGATCAGTAAATTTTGGTCAAAATCAGCTTCTGGGACTGTCATGTTTAGGGTTGTGATTAGGGATTGTAAAAAATTACAAGAAATTCAGTCGCACTTCATAATGGAAACACAATATAAAATTGCAATGGCCTGTGTATTTCACTAATAACATTGTATTTGCTAACTGCTAATCTTGAGGCAGTTTTTATTTTGTCATTTAATTATTTTGCAGAACACGGTCCTAAATTCCTGTCTTATAATTTTAGCCAGCTGACTTCAAAAAATAATTATTTGTTTTCCTTTTTCTTCAGGTGCTGTTGCCCCCTTACGAAGATCCTGCAAATGCAGCTGGTAAAGACCCACCACCACCTTATGTGTCAGCATAAGCAAGAACGTGAAGTGTACCTAAGAACAATAGCTTTATTTTTCAAACATTTGAGCAATAGTTTGTTTATTTCACTTCCAGGCTGTAACTCTAAGATTTATGTGTTGCTGTTTAGCTGAAATTTTGAAATGTAGATATTGTGTTCAACATGCTGTAGATAGTTTTAATAATGTGCTTCAACTGAAACAATATGTTGAATTGGTTTCAGGAACTTTTTGGGGGGAGTGGGGGGGGTTTAGCGTTAAGGTGACAAGAATCATACAGTAGCTTTTATTCACCTCCTTTTGACGTGCAGTGCTAGAGAATTTAGAACTTTTGTGTATAAATCAGGTGTAAATGTCCTTTTTATCTACAAAGCTTCCAGATCAGTAGAAACAAGTTTCTGAAATGCCCATTTTCCACCTTTAGAATGTATTGTACAAAATGTAGTCTGTCAGTCCCAAAAAAGTGACATTCCACTTTACTCCTAAAAAGCTAATAAAATATTGTGCTGAAGCGAATGAAGGAACAGGAGTAAGCTATGGTGTTCTCACTAACCAGGTTCATCACAAACACTTAATTGTGGGGAATGAGCATGGGAAAGCAAGATTGCGTAGCTCCCAAAACTGTGGCAAGTCAGGTCCATGTTCTAACGTATACCTGCTCTGTACCCTGCAGCCTCTCTTCTCTGCAAAATAAATAAGTAAACATTGCTGCCACTGTTCTGCTGATATTCCCTTCCTGTCTATACAGCCCCTCGCCTTCTAGCAACCTCAAAAATACCTGTGCTTTTAAAATCACATGGCTTGGTGACTAAAGATGCCTCCTTGGTATCCAAAATGTGAATGTTTCTATGGAAGTGTGCCTGTAAATAGAGCAAAGTTTTGGAGTGTGAATCAAGTTATACCAATACAGGGATAAATTCTTCCAGCCTATGGGGAAAACGTGCATGTAATTTCTCCTAACATTTTCAGAAATCTCATGAATATTCTATATGCATCAAAGGGATGCAGCATATGCATCATATGGGACTCCTTTGTATGACAATTGTTTGCATTAGAATTCATTCTAGTGGGACTCACCCATCTGTGCTGATCCTACTGTGTATGTTTGTGTGAGGTACTCTCTCTTCCCCAAAAAGTGCCTCTTGCACATGTAACGTTTTTGTTGAGAGTTCTATTTTTAAAAATGGTTAACTTTAAGATAATCATCTATGCTATATCAATGGAGATGTTTCTACCTCTCATCTTTTCTCAAGTGTCATCTCTGGCACTTTGTGGATGTCAAAGCATGCTGGGGTGCAAAGCCTTGTGCAAAGGGACCTTGTGGAACTTCACCATCCCTCGGGGAGCCTCAGGAGAAATTGTCCTTCGAGAAGCACAATCTCTTCTGAAGCTAACCTGGAGTGCTCACACTGCACTATTCCGTAGGACAATGCAGATTTCAGTGCACTGACTCCACTCTACAGGCCCATGCAGAGTGTGGGCAGGTCTGTGGTCCTGCCTCCTCCCTGCCTTTTTCTGAACAATGACCAAACAGCCCCTGTTCAGAGGCTGCTATTGTGATCTGTCCTTGTGCAGGCCATGAAATGAAGGAAAAGCTTTTTAAAATGACCGTCCCCACACACTTGTGCAAGTGCAGATCCCAGTCTAGCCCTTGTTATTTTGTTTCATGGTTCAATCACTCTAAGATCAGACCACGCAATACCTTGATTTGACGAGTTGCTGATACTGATATGTAGCAAAATCCCATTGTTTTCTGTAGGTAATTCTAGTGTTTTCCAGTGTTGGCCTCATAACTATTTACATTCCAGAACAGAATTTATTTTTGAGGTGGGCTGCCTGGACTTCTGATCCTACTGGCTGTTCACTTTCTTTTAATTCTTGACTGGTTTTGAAGAATTTTTAATCATCTGTTTGACAATAAGCCGATTGCACATACTTCTCATTGAATCTACTCTGTATACTAGCTAGCCTTTCTATACTAAAAGGGATGTTTCCTTGTGCCTATGGCAATTTCTTTTGAATCTCTTCATTAACACAATAGCCACACAAATCCAGTATTGTCAATCAAATGTGACAGGTTTTCTGTGTAAATAAGAAATAAAAACTACAACTTCTGTTTCATGCAGTCAGTACCCATGATGTAGAAATGCATAAAAGAATAGTTATTAGGCTGAGTATTTCTTACAGAACAGTGGAAATTAGAGATGGAACAGACTTATTTTGTTAGCATCCAGAAATGTTTTCTGAGTTTGTTCTCCAAAGTGCCAAATAAAGAAGGACTGACATCTCTGATTTATTTTATGATACTTCCATAGCCTGGTGGTGGCTTTTGGTTTTTTGGGGGTTTTGGGATTTTTAAATCATTACATTGTATAAATTCATATCTAGTTTACTGCAGGTTTTTCTTAGCAGTACTTTACTCCCAGATATCTCTCATCCATGTATACATTTTGTTTCTGTTGGCTCCACTCCCCACCCCTTCTGCAGACATTATCAGCATATTATTTTTCCAGGTCAGATCTCATTTTATTTTTTATATTAGTTTTACATTATGTGGTATCATTAATAGTTGCCAGATCATCAAAGACTGGAATGAAAAATACTAAAAAGGTTCACTCAAGTCAGACATACAGATCCAGATCTACCAGCTAAGGATCTGGGCCTTGGTTTTACCAGATGTGTAAATATATACTTGGCTGAATTTTTATGATTCTTTTTGTGTCTTTTGTGCAGGCTTCTTAAACTCAACAGAGTCTAAACCCCCAATTTTCTCTTCCTCAACTGTAGCTCTATTATTACTGCTGTATTTACATAAGAACTATAGAAAATAGTATTCTCCCACATACAAAGATATTGCACTGTAGAGGGTGAGCAGGAAAGCTTTGGTGGTGATCTGGTAAGTACATATGCTTTTGATGCTTCTCAGTGCTTCTAACATACTGCAACAGTTACTAACAACCACAGTTTTGAGTGATAACACTGCTCAAACTGATATTCCTTTAGGAAAATCTCTAGTTTGTAAATATAACCAAAATGCTCTAATATATGCCTCTAGAACATATTCCTAACCACAGATGTATTGTCTAGAGAATGCTAGGCTGGTGCAGTGAACAGGAAATGTTAAGGTGTTATGCCAATGTTAAAATAAGGTCTTTTCTAAGTCTACGTTGAGGGGGAATGGTTGTGAGTAGAAGCAAAAGAGAAGAGATGAAGTGGTGATGATAGAACAGGTAAGGGGAGGTTCATTAAACTCATTGAATGGCACAAAGAGACTAATATTTTTACATTCATAAGGATCAGTGTTACAAGAATAAAGGAAATTAATTTTCATACTTCCTTTCTCCTGTGCCAGTCAGACCAGAGCAAACATATGTAAGTTCTATCTTCTAGTCTTAAGCAAACTATCAGCTGTATCCCAGAACTTGAAATAGATAACACCTTGGCCTCATCTATTGTAAAATTGCCTGAGACCCTGCAGACCTCTGCCCTCCATATCTTAAGAAGAGTTGGTTAAATTCCAGCTTGGTGGTCAAGGTTGCTGGAAGACTCACAGCATAGTATCCCTATTTCTAGAAATCATATTTACACTTTTTTATTAGACGCTGGATTTGCAATCGGGTATACTGTAATAGCTTTCCCTGCAAAGATTCTACACCTAAAGTTAAGGGGATGTGCAATACTGTTTCAGCTCACAGCTCTGAGAAACCAAAAATAGCATCCATAACTGTAAATGGAGGATCGGCTCTGATAAATCAGGCTTAATGTTCTGTCAGGGAAGGAGAGTGGTATTGATAAAGATGTCTCTGCACCCAGGGATTTGACCCACAGTGGTTCTGCAACCTGGCCAAGTTTTCAGATGAATAACTCAGCTGAATGTGGAAGCCAGATCTCTGGCCTTCTGCCTACAAGCCCATATCTACCTCCTGCAGAATAGGATATTGAAGCAGCAGGGGCAAAGAACTTCATTGTCAGCCGTCCAATAAATGTAAAGTTACTTCACAGCAAAAGACTGTTCTACAAACATTTGTTTGATCCTGGACAATTAGTCAGAACAGCTGCTTATTTTAAATTAGCAAGCAAAGTGCAATGAAAAGCAGTTGGAGGGTTTTTTGTTTTTATTTTTTCACAGTATCCATACCTTTCAAACAGCAAAACAGTATAACCAGGGCTGGGTTATGTAAGAGTATGTCCTATACTGGAAATGAAGGTGCAGCTGTTGAATGGGAAGGCATTGTTTTAATCACTAGCACAACAGTATGATATGGGCTAACAACCTGAGTACGTACCTAGGGCATGGCCTGGGCTAATAACCTGCGTGATGTACCCAGGGTCCACAGAGTGCTTGTATTCGGATGGTGTCAAGGTTCCTTCCGCACTCTGAACTTTAGGGTACAAACGTGGGGACCTGCATGGACACTTCTAAGCTTAATTACTAGCTTAGATCTGGTACACTGCCACCATGCAGAATTTCAGTGTCTGGAGCACTTTCTGTCCCCCCAAAACTTTCCCTTCCCTGGGTTGCCTTGAGGGACTTCACCAATTCCCTGGTGAACACAGATCCAAACCCCTTGGATCTTAAAACAAGGAGAAATTAACCATTCCCCCTCCTTTTCCCCCACCAATCCCTGGTGAGTCCAGATCCAATCCCCTTGGATCTTAAAACAAGGAATAATCTATCAGGTTCTTAAAAAGAAAGCTTTTAATTAAAGAAAGAAAAGTAAAAATCATCTCTAAAAATCAGGATGGAAAATACTTTACAGGGTAATCAGATTCATATAGCCCAGAGGAACCCCCTCTAGCCTTAGGTTCAAAGTTACAGCAAACAGAGGTAAAATCCTCTCAGCAAAAAAGGAACATTTACAAGTTGAGAAAACAAAAATAAGACTAAGATGCCTTGCCTGGCTATTACTTACAAGTTTGAAACATGAGAGACTGCTTCAAAAAGATTTGGAGAGCCTGGATTGACATCTGGTCCCTCTTGGTCCCAAGAGCGAACAACCCCCAAAACAAAAGGCACAAACAAAAGACTTCCCTCCACCAAGATTTGAAAGTATCTTGTCCCCTTATTGGTCCTCTGGTCAGGTGTCAGCCAAGTTTACTGAGCTTCTTAACCCTTTACAGGTAAAAGAGACATTAACCCTTAACTATCTGTTTATGACAGATGGCTAGCCCCTGTTGAAGTCTGTTACATCTTCTCTACTGTTCCCCATGCTAGTTATTTTAAAGCTATCTCGGGTATGCCTATACGTGCTACAATCAGGCCTCCACTTGCAGTGTAAACATACCCTAATAGGCATGAGACTAGGCCACAATTATTTTGGCTTGTCATTTGGGAGCATGGGTAAGCATGGTAAAGATATGAGTCAGGCTCTTCATTGGCCTATGGGAGGAGTTGTGTATGAGCAGGTGAGGGTAAGCACTGCAAAGCTACACTCAGAGGCCACTCGGAAAAGAGAGATTGCAGCATGGAGGGTTTGTAGCCATTTGAGAGGTTTCCTAGCCACCACTTTGATTCTAAGGCCTGGACTACACTGGTGGGGCGGGGGGCAGGCACAGGGATCAATCTAAGATATGCAACTTTAGCTACGAGAATAGCATAGCTGAAGTTGACATATCTTAGATGGACTTAGAGTCACTTACTTCGCATCTTTGCAGCACGGGATCGACGGTCGCCACTTCCCCGTTGACTTTGGTTCTGCCTCTCGCTGAGCTGGAGTTCAGCAGTCGACGGGAGAGCGATCGGGGATCGATTTATCGCGTCTACACTACATGCGATAAATCGATCCTCGATAGATCAATCGCTACCCACTGATCCGGCGGGTAGTGTAGATGCACCCTAAGTGTTCAAGAATAGGGGGACTGGCAGACACACAACTTTAAGACCTGTAGATACTCATTGGGTTGAGCTCTCTGATTATAGCAATGCAGAGACTTTCTATGGCACTCTCACATCAGTCTGAGACTCTGGATATTTGGCTTCTATAGCAATAGAGAGAGAAAAGCGCCAGTCAGGGTGCAACAGTTTTGTCAGGCTACCATCTTATACCCGTCTGTGTCCCACTAGATTTCCAGTATTAGCTGTGCCTTGAAGAAAATTAGTTACAGAAGTATGGTACTGCTCCTGTGTGACACATACTTAAGAACAATGTGTTGGCTAATGTAATACAAAAATCTAATAAGCCAATAGGAAAAGGCAATAATTTTATTTATTTATTTATTTAGAGTCTACCACAGCCACTAGACTTGTCCTTTGGTTCCTTTCCTGGCTTTGGACAAAGCGGGGATTTGCCATCAAGTTTTTTATGGCTCTTTTTTATAGCAAAGCCCCTTGAGCAAAACTTTTAGAATTTAGCCAGGAATGAGGCTCTGTTCCAGCATGGATGGGGAAACCTAAATCCATTTCTTTTTATCCTGCTGATAAATCTAAGTGGTTTTCTTATTCTTCTTATGCTTGCAGGATAGGTATTGCTCTCATTCCAGCCACTTCTATTGGTCTAACTCCTGCTTGCAGCAGGCATCAGGAACCGCAGGACCTGCCTTTTCTGAGGGCAGGTCTACACTGGAAACATTACATCGGTGCAGCTGCGCTGCTGTAGCGTGTCTAGTGAAGACACTATGCCGACGGGAGAACACTTTTCAGTCAGCATAATTATCCCACCTCAGCTAGAGGCAGAAGCTATGAGAGCGTCTCCCATCGACATAGCGCCGGTGTGGACAACACTTAGGTCGCTGTAACTTGTGTTGCTCGGGAAGGGAGCGAGGGTCTCTTTTGCACACCTGCGTGACAAGTTAGATCAACTTAAGCAATAGTGTAGACCTGCTCTGAGATTCCTTCCTACTACATGCCAAAACCAAAACCAGAAACTCAAGGTATGGGGCAAGCTTCTAGATGTCTGCATCGATTTTCCCTTTAAAATTTCCAAAGTCACTACCACCAGTTTATGGTTCAGCTTCCCCAGGAGTAGCAATGGTACAAGTGCTATTGTAGCCAGAGCTCCTGGCATTTGCCAGGACTTTAGCACCATGTCATCTACCATGTTCAGAGCAGGTGTAGGCAGCACCGTGGTTAAAGTATCAGTGGATGCCGGCCCTTATCTACATTAGCGGCTCTCACTTTGACTACTACCCTCTGAACTGAACTGTGGTAGCTACAGTGGGGAATCTATGGGGGGATAAAACTGGACAGTTAGTTACTCTTATTTATCTTCTGCCAGTCTGTGAATTCTGCTCACCACAGTACCATTTGAAAGTGTAATGGCTTTCATTTCCTTTGCTTTAAAGAAGATATTAACTTTATCTGTGGCACAGATAAATTTAAATTTCCGGCTATTATATGAGGGTGGTTTGCCTTTGCTAAGCAGAGAGCAAGTACATAAGAGGCACTGAACACTTCCAGTGAACTTGTGAGAGTAGCTGATGTAGTTTTGTTGTTTTTAAAAAATGAATTACAATTAAAAAAACAATCAAATGAGCTATGGATGTTTAGTCCAAGGTTCTCGAGCCAAAATGTCATCTGAGGATGTGGTCTGGTTTCAAAGTTTTCATACTAACTTTTGCTAGTATTTCAAAACATACAACAAACTCTAGTTGCTGGTTATCTCCTGATTGTTTTCACCTCGGCGTGTAATTCAAATTTTATTATTGACACTAGTAAATGCCATGTAAAGTAATTAATATCTGTAGCATGCCTTTGAACATGTGAAGTGTTATAAAATATATTTTATATATCAACTGATGAGTGTAACAGTCACCTGTCATTCAGGATAAATGTAAGGAATACTGGGAGACTCCACCCAAAACACAGGCACATGTCACCACCAAAAATAAATTAGAACTGTGCAGGTGGGTGGGGGTTCACTGAGTATTGTTTGCTGGGAGAGGTTTGTTTGGAGGGGAAGAGGTTTGTTTGTATGTATAAGTGAGAAAGAAGTAGGAGAGAGACCAGAAAATCAGCAGAAAGTCAAGGACACAGTCTTAACAAGCACTGGAAGCATGGGCCTGAGAAAAACACCTAGAGCGAGAGAACTTTGGGGCTGAGTGCTGGCTAAAGGAGTCTTGAAACATTCAAACAAAGAAGATCTCTCTTGTGGTGGTTTGATTCCTTCTGTTTTCAGAGAACAGGACTTTGTACATTCTTTGAAATAAACAGGATTGCATCACAGATACCTAACTGCATCCTCAATTTATTCTCCTAATCGAAACAACCTGAAGAACTCCAAAATTTGTCTAATTGCTTGCCTGAAAAAGGGATAACTTTATCTCCATAAGCAATGCAAACAGTTCAGGAACAAAGTAGTCCTGCAAAACATTAAAATGGGTACTAAGCAGTTGTAAC
Source organism: Gopherus flavomarginatus (assembly GCF_025201925.1). Lineage (NCBI taxonomy): Eukaryota > Metazoa > Chordata > Testudines > Testudinidae > Gopherus > Gopherus flavomarginatus. The sequence continues at coordinate 259,747,069 of NC_066618.1, forward strand.
AGTGAGAATCTGAGGGTGCGCCTATACTGGAACTGGAAGGTGTAATTTCCAGCTAGAGAAGACATACTCGCATTAGCTTTAATCAAGCTAGCATGCTAAAGATAGAAGTGTTAAGCGCAGCGGCACAAGGGGTTAGCCACCCAAGTATTTAGGATCTCGGATGGACTCAGGTAGTCAATCCCTCTTACTGCTCACACCATCGCACCTACAGGTCTATTTTTAGTGTAGTAGCTCAATCCAGCGTGAGTATCCCGCCTCGAGCTGGAAATTACGTCTCCCCCAGCTCAAAAGTGTTGGATTTCACATAACCAAAAGTTTTGTATGTTGATACACATCCATACCCCTCATGGGTCACTACGTGGTCACCAATTAAAAAAAGGGGTTAATCTTAGATCAGATCAGCTCACCCATCTCCTTCCACAGGTTGTCAGAGGAAGGGATATAGGAGCTGGTGCTTGGGAAAGGGAAGAATACCTTCGGGAAAGTTAGGCTTCACACCCAGAGGTCATAAGATTGGATTGAATCACAGGCTGGGATGTTTTCCGTTGAGATATGATCTCTGATCAAAGAGCTGTCCTTATGACATCATCTGAATTCATCCATCATTATATGTCAATTTTGGGTTCATCTTTCAGACAACTGACCTTTCTGTGTTGTTTGTGCTGATCACAGATAATAGAATGCATGCTTGATTAAGATTTGCTTTTGAAATAGCAGGAATTTAATTTTTTTCTGATCTTATTTTTTTATCTCTAATAATATAAGATTCCAGGCTCACATTGCTATTCTTCCAATTTTATTGGACTAGATCAGTGTTTCTCAACTTCTTTTGTGCTTGCAACTCCCGTTGTATTTAAAATAAAACTGTGACCCCACTCCCCATGCTAAAACTTGAAAAAATTGTGACCGCCTATCTTAAATACCAGGTATATTACGAATAATACTGGCTCACCAGCATTAATAAACTAATATTTCAAACCTACATAAATAAGGGAAAGTAAGAAAACAACATTTGTGTGCCAAATCAAAGTTTATTTTTGCATAGAAACAGAGTAGAGATTCACTTTTTTACAAATTGAGTTTTACAGTGTTTTTCAGTGAGACACTTGTGCTTGTTTTGTACCAGCTAATTTTTTTATCTTGGGTTGAATTGAAAAAACACTCAGCAGCAGGTCATTCTCCACAGATAATTTATTTCATTGCTTTGTTTTTATTGCAACTCTCGATGAGAATCCTAATTCGAATAAGTATGACATTGCGAACAGGATTGAAACTTTCAAAGCTTCAGTTACAAGTTTGGGATACTCATGCTTCTGTGCCATCCAAAACGCACACATATCTTCTGAAGGAAATGAACACTGGAGTATTTTATCAGATGAAAGATTGATGAGTTTATCTTGCAGGCTTCCTGTAAGTTTGGCAGACTCGACTATTCTTTTGTTGACCGGATTAATTATCCGCCTCTTGCCAAGTTCTGCGTTGTCAGGCGGGAAATAATCCTGGAGCCTGCTTAAACGTAAGAATATGTTCAATCACAATGTTTTTTAATTGTTTAATGTCCACTTCTTGTCATCAGCAATCAATTTCATGAACTCGCAACTCAGAGAAATAATTCAAAGTTTCCACTCTGAAGCCAAGCAGCAGACCAGGTTTCAAGCCTTCTTTCCAAAAGGTTCTCACTTTGTCTCCCAACACAATTATGTTTTTGTGTCATTCTCGAAAACTCATATTCAACTAATTCAGAGGACTGAAGACATCTGCTAAGTAAGCTAACTGAACAAGCCACAATGGATCACTGAACAATTTAGCAAAAGGAGACCCTTGTTCTTGTAGGAACATAAGTACTTCAGCTCGCAATTCAAAAAGTCTGCTTAACACTTTTCCCCATGAGAGCCACCTCGCTTCAGTGTACAAGAGAAGACTTTTATAAAGTGCAGCCATTTCATCACATAAAACTGCAAACAGGTGAGCTGATAGAGGCCAGCTTTTATGAAATTCACAACTTTTTCAGACTCATCAAGCACCTGATGCAACTCAGAAGGCATTCCTTTTGCAGCAAGTGCTTGTCCATGTAAAAAACAGTGGGTCCAAATTAAATGTGGCATATTGGTTTTTAATCTTGCAACAAGCCCACTGTTCTTGCCAGTCATTGCTTTGGTACTATCACTGCATAAAGCAATACATTTTTCCCAATTGATTGGAAAATATTCGGTAGCTTCAATAAATGTCATGGGCTAGGCAGCACTTTACAGAAGAGCATGTTTTCCTCAACAGTAGCATCTGAATTATATCGCACAAAAGCTAAGAAGTTGTTGTCGTCGTTATCTTGTCCTTCAGTAATCATATCAACCCATGAAACTCAAAAATTAATTTGGCAACTTTTACAAGGTCCTTTGTAAGGGCTTGATCCAAGGTGTCAAATCTTAAGAGCATCACTTTCCCTACAATATTACATTCAAAAGCAGCACATCTTGCAGAGTGGATTTATCTTAGTCTCATATGTATTGATTTTCATTCCTGAAGTGTGTTCTGTCTGCACGGTCGTGATAGCAGATGTTATTTTCCAAGATGCTTTAATATCAGTCAGAAGATCTTTTATCTTTCAACCATTTATTTTAGCTCATCTTTTTCTTGATAGGGTGTCAGTATCCTCAAACATTGTCATTCCAACCTGAGTTTCCGAGGAAGACACACAGCCCTGGGAAGTCCCAAGGGGGGGATACAGCCCCTGCTGCAGCCGCCGGGCAGGGGCACGCCGCCCTAGGTGCAGTCCCTGGCAAAAGCTGCGGGGCTGGGGAGCACTGCTCCGGCTGCAGCCCCTGCCAAACCCAGGATGCCATGGGGCTAGAGCACACAGCCCCAGCTGCAACCCCAGGCAGAAGCCGTGGGGCTGGGGCATGTGGCCCCGGCTGCAGCCCCCGGTGGAAGCTGCAGGAATGGGGCTGCAGGGTCCTAGTTCCAGCCAACCCTAGTTGCAGGGCAGGGGCGCACAGTCCTGCCTCTGCCTCCTAAAGCCCTAGAAGTCACAGAGGTCCAGTAAAATCATGGAATCTGTGACTGCCATGATTTCTGTGACTAAATCATAGCCTTATCTATATGTACCAACATGGGGAACAGAAATTTGATAGTTGAAGGCATTGTAATCTAGCAAACAAAGGTATAAAAAGATCCAATGTCTGGAAGTTTAAGCCAGACCAATTCAGACTAGAAATAAGATGCAAATTGTTAATGATGAGGGTAACTAATGATTGGAACAATTTACCAAGGGTTGTCATGGAATCTCTATTGCTGGAAATTTTTTAATGAAGATCAGATGTTTTTCTAAAAGATATGTTCTGCTTCAAACAGGAATCAATTCTGGACTGGGGCCTTTGATGAGATCCCCATGGTGCAACCTGGAATTGGGGTACCGTTATGCCCCCATAACTCTTTAGCCTGGGCTTTCTTTCACAATGCTTTGCTAGTGACAAGCAGCAAAACCCTCCAGGCACTGTTATCACTCAGCACAACAGCATATAGAGCCTCACACCCATCTAGATTGCATGAGTGTTCCCTGAGCCACTCACAAATGAGAGAGAGAGAGAGGCTCCAGTCAATTCCCACCCACCCCACCATCTCTCCAACCTTGCACCCCAGAACTGTACTGTCTTGCCCTGGTCAGAAGCCTTACCAGTGTAAGTTTATTATCCAGTCCGCCTCTCTCTAGGTGTGGAGAGGATATACACTAGCCTTTGTAACCTGAGCTGAGATTTTCCAAGCACTTCAACCAAAATACCCTACTGCTGTCAAAGTTCCTTCCCCACTCTGAACTTTAGGGTACAAACGTGGGGACCTGCATGAACACTTCTACGCTTAATTACTAGCTTAGATCTGGTACACTGCCACCATGCAGAATTTCAGTGTCTGGAGCACTTTCTGTCCCCCCAAAACTTTCCCCTCCCTGGGTTGCCTTGAGGGACTTCACCAATTCCCTGGTGAACACAGATCCAAACCCCTTGGATCTTAAAACAAGGAGAAATTAACCATCCCCCTTCTTTTCCCCCTACCAATCCCTGGTGAGTCCAGATCCAATCCCCTTGGATCTTAAAACAAGGAAAAATCTATCAGGTTCTTTAAAAGAAAGCTTTTAATTAAAGAAAGAAAAGTAAAAATCATCTCTGTAAAATCAGGATGGAAAATACTTTACAGGGTAATCAGATTCATATAGCCCAGAGGAACCCCCTCTAGCCTTAGGTTCAAAGTTACAGCAAACAGAGGTAAAATCCTCTCAGCAAAAAAGGAATATTTACAAGTTGAGAAAACAAAAATAAGCCTAACATGCCTTGCCTGGCTATTACTTACAAGTTTGAAACGTGAGAGACTGCTTCAGAAAGATTTGGAGAGCCTGGATTGACGTCTGGTCCCTCTTAGTCCCAAGAGCGAATAACCCCCCAAACAAAGCGCACAAACAAAGACTTCCCTCCACCAAGATTTGAAAGTATCTTGTCCCCCCATTGGTCCTCTGGTCAGGTGTCAGCCATGTTTACTGAGCTTCTTAACCCTTTACAGGTGAAACAGACATTAACCCTTAACTATCTGTTTATGACCACTGGTATTTTAGGTAAAATACAAAACAGATTTATTACCTACAGAAAGATAGATTTTAAGTGATTATAAGTGGTAGGCACAAAAGGTCAGAGAGAGTTACCAAAGAAAATAAAAGGTAAGTGCACAGTCTAAATTTTAAATCTTATTACACTAGGCAGTATTTGGAATAAGCAGTTTTCTCATCCCACTAGACGTTACATTCTCAGTTAAAATCTTTGTCTTCCCAATGTTTTTGTTGCTTCCAGTGTAAGTCAGGGAGGAGAAAGGCCAAGGCACGATGCCACTATCCCTTATTTTATGCCTTCAGTCCATGTTCCTAGAAAATACTAGCCCAGACACGTCCTGGTGGGCTTTGCTGAGTCACAGGGTTGAGAAATCCCCCATTGTGCAGCCTTCTTACAGCATTGTAATCCCATGTTTACAACTCCCCTGCTGATTAATGGTCACTTAACACCCTCCTGGGAGTGGACCACCACCTAGCAGTAGGGACTCTAAAGCTCACAGCCAGACAGAAAATCTCATAACTTCATACACACTAATGATATACATATTTGGACAGAAGAATGGGTAACAGGAGATCGTGATCTTTCATATGCTATCTTACATGGCTTGCTTTCTATGAAATATATCATAATTATATGATGGGTGAATATGGGGGTTCCAGGGTGCTGCCTTGAGGTACAGAGTGCCACAGGGCCATAGTAGCCATATGGAGACTGAAATACTCTATCATCTCAAAGTGGTTCTCCAATTAGACTTCATTTGAGGGCAATGTTGTAGCTATTCTGTGGATAAATGGAGGGCTTCTGCTTTCAGTCTGGCACATTTAACTACTGTAATGATAACAGCTAACTGCACTTCCACCCATAGATGGTGCTGTATCTTTATCTTAGTGTTTTGTTGTTGTATCTGATGGGGGGGCGGGGGAGTAGTAGTAGTAGGAAGTTTGTGTCCTGCCTGTTTGTGCCAGAGTTGTTACCTGCAATGTTCCAACAAATCTTTGGGGTTCTATAAGCAGCTATTACAACCCAGAAGGATGCCTGTGGAGGTGGATTTACAAACTGTCTGAATATATGTTCATAGTTCACTGTAAACCTGGAAAGCAAAATTTGGCAGATGCTCTCACCTGGGTGAGGGAAGCGAGAATAGACTCAGCCCGGTCTTGCAACAACATCTGGCAAGAACAGGGTTGTCATGCCAGGAAGCTTAGGGAGAACAGTGCTGGAGTGTCTTCATGATAATGAAGCAGCAGGCCACCTGTGGTATGAAAAGACATTGAGCCAGGTATCTGATAGATATTATTGGCTGGACATGGCTGCAGCTGTAAAGGACTGTGGGCTTTCCTATCTTGTCTGTCAAGAAAGGAAAGCAGCAGCAAGGAGAGGCAGAACTCCTTTAGGGGACATGTCCCATACTAGGCCGTGGGACTGGAGTTCATTCTGCTTGACTTGAAAGACCCACTACCAGAAATGCCATCTGGAAATTCATATTTGCTGGTAGCGTATGACAACTCCTCAGAATACATGATGGTGCAGCTTTGAACAGATAAAAGGACAGAGACAGTTTCAAAAGTATTGATGAAATATGTAGTATTGCATTCAGCCCACCAAGCTACATCCGCAGCAATCAGAAGAAGGAATTTAAATCACTTATTACATGATGTTTGGCAACAATTCCAGAAAACTAAGATGAGGACCAATGTTGCCCATCCTGTGAGAAATGAGGGAGTGGAGACAGTAAACTGCACCATTAGTTCCATGCTTAGTCTAAGTCAGTGAAGACCACCAAGATTGAGTTGTCAAGACACCTTTGTCATATTTGCATTTAACAGCAGCTGGCACTCAACTATTCATTATTCTCCTTATGAGATTATTTTTGGACTCCATAAAACCATGCTTTCCTATGATTTGAAGTTCAGGCAGTAAGACACAGTAAACCTCCTTGAACCTACCCAGGTTTTTGACACAGCAGAGTCTTATGTAAGTGATCTGAGGACAGCATTTCAGAAGGTGAAGGAACAAAAGAGCTGGAAAAGCACATGTCAAGCACAAGATGCCAGGAAAAAGTAGAATTCTGTGCCCAGTCAAGAAGGAGAGATGGTATGGCTATGCAACTGGAAAAAGCAGCCTGGAAAAAATGCCAAACTTACTCTTTTTTGGAGGGGACCTTACTCACTAATTAAAAAAATTAACAATTTATCTTCACTGATGCAAAAAGTGAGAGTTCACTTCTTTACAGTGCACAGAGAACTGAACAGATTCACTGAAAGAAAGGAGAATGTAAATACTGAGGATGCTCAACATCCATCCTAAAAGGTTGCAGAGGAGGATTTGGAGGTATTTCAGCAGGTTTCTATGGCTGTGGTGGGGGACAGGTTGTGAAGAATTGCCGGGGTCCTTGAGACCTCACTATCCTAAAGTCTTCAGTAGGTAGTCCGTCCACAACAGATAGGCCTAATCTGTAGGACATGGACCCTGTATTCACTGATAGCCTAGATCCAATTATGAATCATGTCTCCATGACTGAATATAGGACTCAAACAGGCAGAACAACCCAGAAACTTGTGTGGATGGCAGACTTCCTGGATTCCTAGGAGTTAGAACAATATTAAACTTTTAGTTACTGTTTTGAATTCTTACTCAACTAGGGGAGTGAAACTGGTAATGATCATGATAGACTGTACTGCCACCAATAGATGATGCTGTATCTTTATCTTAGTGTTGAGTTGTTATTTTGTATCTGATGGGGGGAGAGGAGTTGGTGAGAAGTTTGAGTCTTGCCTGTGTGTGCTGCAGTTGAGACCTGCAGTGTTCCATTAAATTATTTCAGTTCTATACTTGAGTATTGTAGCCCTAAGGATTAATCTGTTGGTCTGTATAAATATATCTTTCTTATAAATTTGAGTATTTGATGTAATAGGCTTATAGATTTATATTAAGAATAAGTTTGGCTGTAATGCAAGAGACCTACAGGCCAAAATCCTGTATGTGACGCTAAGGCAACTTTAGCACATTTTGGGACCCTTACTCAGAAAAGTAATAATAGACAAAATATCTAGGCAGATGTTTAGAGATCTTTGTCTGAACCAAGAACAGTAAAGGGTGGAAAAAGGGGATTTTTGCCCACAAATCTAACAAGTACATCACAAATGCGTACATACCTGTCATGCATACTCACATATATACTAGCCTATGGGGCAAGTGTACCCTAACATTTCCGTGGGGGAAGGATGAAATTTGGGAAGGGTTTCCGACTAATGCCCTATAAAAAGGTGAGGCAGCTCACCATTAGGTAGGCAATCAACCCATCTATCTACTTCTGTCTACTCTTCATTGCCTCTACCTTCAACTACGTATCGATGCTACTCATCTACGATGGCTATTAAATATTAATAGGCTGTATTTTATTTTATCTTTCAAACTGTAAGTGTAAAGAGATTTAATTTCCCTTATGTTTTATTTTAGTTAAAGCTTAGAGTTAAATTAGAAAGCAAACAAATCCACAGTAGCTTCCTCTGCCAGAGGTGTGAAAATGGAAATTGTCTTCCAATACCAGGTTATTAAAACAGAGTGTGAGTATTAACCACGTTTGCAGCTTATAATATTGTAGTACCATAGATGTATCTCTTAAAGAACTGTGATACTTGTAACTCTGTAATCCTAACTGTTTTACCATTTGCTTACTATTTCATTGATTTTAATAAAAAGGTCTTTAAGACTATATCTGTCTCAGTGTAAGCCTCCTGTCATACCCCCGAAGTTCCTTTTATAAACTCTGCGAAGCCTGATTCAGGACGAACTTTATCTTCTGATCAAACAAATTGGCGAGCCAAACCCATACTAATTAATATCTAATAATTATTAATAGTATTAATTAAAAATAATTAAATAAAATTACATTAAGTTGATAAATTAAATCAACTCTACTAATACACCACAAATCGGGCTAGAGTATTATACTAGCACTAAAATAACTTATAACAGCTATATGGGAAACAGGCTATGTTCATCAAATGGCTATAGTGGATAGAGATAGTTCATTTACACATTTTTAACAAATTATATTACTATTTGTTAATTAAAAGCAGATACGTTTTAATGATAACTTTTCTACATTTACAGAAGTAACAGGTATAAAATAGCAAAATACATTTTCTTTGTTAGGCCCTTGTAATAGCATAATATTACTCCTTCCATTGGAGAAGCAATATAGCTGTAGCGAGGGGGTCCCCCTCCCCCGCGCTCCTGAGGGACATAGGCCAGAGAAGGTGCGGCCACGGGTGGAGGCCCCACCGCCTGTCCCCACCCCCCGGAAGTCAAGGGGCGGGACAGGAAGTCCAAGGCCCGTCCCGCCTGTCCCCGCCCCCCGCAAGTCAGAGGGCGGGACTGGAAGTACAAAAGCCCGGCCCCAGCGCTCAGTTAGGAGGAGGCTGCCAGAGAAGGCAGACGCTAGGGCCTGAGCTCCTGCTGGGCCCTGCTTACCCTATGCCCGGTACCCGGAGGGGTAATGGCCTGACCTCCCCTGGGGCCAGTACTCAGAGGAGCCGACTGAGCAGTCCGACGCCCGGTACCCCGAGGAGTGGACCGGACCTCCCGACGCCCGGTACCCCGAGGAGTGGACCGGACCTCCCGACGCCCGGTACCCCGAGGAGTGGACCGGACCTCCCGACGCCCGGTACCCCGAGGAGTGGACCGGACCTGCCGATGCCCGGTACCCTGAGGAGTGGACCGGACCTGCCGACGCCCGGTACCCTGAGGAGTGGACCGGACCTCCCGACGCCCGGTACCCTGAGGAGTGGACCGGACCTCCCGACGCCCGGTACCCCGAGGAGTGGACCGGACCTTCCGATGACAGACACCCTGAGGAACCCATGACCTGGGACCCCCCGGAGGACGCCAGCGGATGGCAGGTACCCAGTGAGGGGGAGGTTGGAAGTGACCTGGGGGCAGCCGACCCCAGTCAGGCTGCAGGCTCACCTGAGCCGATGGCAGTGTGTTTCGGTCAGGATCCCCCACTGACCGCTAGCGGTGTTGACCGCTACTAGGGCCCCGGGCTGGAACCCAGTGGAGTGGGAGGGCCTGCGTTCCCCCTGCCACCCCTTCAAGGGTGGCAGACTCCCCCTCCCCTGACCGGTGGAAGCTATATATTGTTCCCCTGTGCTCAGCTCCGCTGACGAGGCCTGAGCCTAGACTGTGTGTGTTGCCCTGCCCTGCCCAAGGGCCTGGGCGTACTTATATACTGTTCCCCTGTGCTCAGCCCCGCTGACGAGGCCTGAGCGTAGACTGTGTGTGGTGCCCTGCCCTGCCTAAGGGCCTGGGCCACTTGCTAACTGTTGTGGGTTCACTCTGCCCTGCAGCAAGGGACGGGCCCCAAGTCGACGAAGCACGATGGGCCGGTGTGGCTCCCCTCCGCCCTCAAGGAGGGTGGAGCCCCGCCGCCGCTTTACTACAATAGCCAATTAATCTCAGTAAAAAATAAAACCTAGCAGCACACTAGCCCTGGTCAAGGACAATATTCAGACCCTGAACCATAATACATAAAGGCCAATCTTGTCCTATTGAAGCACCAAGAGAAAACATTGGATTCATTACTTGCCTGCACAGCCAGCAGGTTTTGATCCTAAATCATCATAAATTAAATTTTGCTGTAATTTAATCTTTTAAACACTCATTTAATTAAAGAATTCTGTGCAAACATCATTAGATATTATAGGTCACTAAAGGCCTAAGTGCAAATAATTTCTACCATTCCTTCTGGTCCAAGGTGAAATTATTTCAGTGGATTCTAAAGAGGGAACACACCACCTTCAAGTTACTTAGGAAGAGTACATAATGTTCAGTTTTCACAGCAGCAGTGAAGTTCTGTGAATGAATTTAACATAGTGACACTTCCCAATACATTTGTTCTGCATGAAAATAGGTAATGTACAATCTACAGAAGAGTTCAGGGCATTCATTATATTGAAATCATTGATTTAACTGAAATCCCGCCCCTTTCAAATCATCTCTCACACTTGTTTCACCAGTAAACATCATGAAATGTCTCCTTGGCAATCTGGATAGTGATCATAAACCACTCTATGGCTCTCTATGGCTTGCCTGAATCCTGACTAGATATATTTGCCAATGTACTAGATATCTATAAATATGGAAATGTAGTCATTAGCACTAAATAATATATTTAGCTAATTATAAACTGTTTTTCCCGCTGAGGGAGTTTTGCTCTTGAATATTACCAGTAGTTGTTCATGGTGGTTAAAAACTAATGTCATTTAAGGCAGGCATGATACAAACTATACCAGATGTCACTTTTTCCATGCTTGATAGTGCCTTCAGTAACATTAGAAGGGACACATCTTTCAGAGTAAGCAATAAGAATATAACCTTTAAAAAACTACACCTATGCTTACCAAGAATATATCAACATGTTATCTGAAGGTTCAAGTGGTGTATCTACATCTGAACACCCCAAAGCACAAATACAGCTACCTACTGAAGAAACAGTTTCTCCACAACCTAAAGGTAATTCCTGATGGTTGTTGGTCAAACTTTTCCCATTTATTGAAATTTCAAAAGATATCTACTAGTGCACCTCTTGCAAAAACTTACAAAGAAGGAAAGCTTCCCACTGCTACAATTGGTAAAACTGGAGGAGCTTGGTTTGCCAGACTGATCAGCAAAGCCAGTGCTGACAAACTATATGAAAAGACTGCAAAACACCAAACCTCTGGACTGCATCGACATACAGAAAGCTTTATAAGCCAGGCATAATATGTGAAGCTTGAAAGCTTGTACTAAAGCCAATTTTATAAGTACTTAATGAGGCTGTTAAGAATGCTAGAGACACAACACAGTTTATGCAATAAACATGGCTGTAGCCAACATACTTCCCATTTAAGCAAGAGATACCACACACTACAAACTGGAGGCCTATGTTAAGTGCATTGTCACTTGTTATCCCTGAAGTTGGACACTCATTCCAAACAAGATCAGCAAGTAGTCTCTATCTTTCTGCAAGAAACTCAGCTGACTGGTTAGAAGCATGTGATGCAACAGAGAAAGACTCTGCAGTCAAAAAAGTGAAGAACTCTCTCACGACATTCAAAAAATTACATACATGGCTGATGAATGCACTGAGGCAAATAGACATCAAGTATTAAGTCATTGCATACATTATCTTGATGTCAGTGGTAGGCCAGTAGATGCATTTCTAGATGTTCAGGTTATAGACGACACATCAGCTGCATCTGTGACAGCCCACATCTTAGAAAGAGTTAAATGCTTGTAAATTGGACACCAAACAGATGGTCGCTTGTGCATTTGGTGGAGCTGCAAGCTTCTCTGGAAGACATGTTTTTCTCAGAGAAAAGTGTAGCCCTAATCTCTCTTATACACACTGCAGAGGCCATTTTAACTTAAGTACCCAGAAAGATAATGGAGCAAATAATTAAGCAATCAATTTGCAAACACGTAGATGTTAATAAAGTGATAAGTAACAGTAGGCATGGATTGGTCAAGAACAGATCGTGTCAAACCAACCTACTAGCTTTCTTTGATAGGATAACAAGCATTGTGGATGGGTGAAAGCTGTAGATATGGTATATCTTGACATTATTAAGGCTTTTGATACTGTCTCGCATGACCTTCTCAAACCAAACTAGGGATATAGAACCTAGATGGAGCTACTATAAGGTGGGTGCATAACTGGTTGGAAATTCCCAGAGCGTAGGTATCAGTGGTTCATAGTCAAGCTGGAAGAGCATATCGAGTGGGATCACACAGGGATTGGTCCTAGGTCCAGTTCTGTTCAATATCTTCATCAATGATTTAGATAGATAATGTCACAGAAAGTACACTTTATAAAGTTTGCAGACAATACCAAGCTGGGAGGGATTGCAAGTGCTTTGGAGGATAGGATGAAATTCAATACGGATAAATGAAAAGTACTCCATTTAGAAAACAACGATCAATTGCACACATACAACATGGGAAATGACTACCTAGGAAGGAGTACCGTGGAAAGGGATCTGGGAGTTTTAGAGGATCACAAGCTAAATATGAGTCAAGAGTGGAACATTGCAAGAAAAGCAAATATCATTCTGGGATGCATTTGCAGGAGTATTGTAAGAAAGATACAAGAAGTAATTCTTCTGCTCTACTCTGTGGTGATACAGCCTCAGTTGGAGTATTGTGTCCAATTCTGGGTGCCATATTTCAGAAAATATGTGGACAAATGGAGAAAGTCCAGATGAGAACAACAAAAATGTTTGAAGGTCTAAAAAACATAACCTATGAGGAAAAAGATTTGGGTTGGTTTAGCCTGAAGAAGAGAAGACTGAGTGGTGACATAACAGTTTTCAAGTACATAAAAGGTTGTTCCAAGGAAGCGGGAGAAAAAAATATTCTTGTTAACCTCCGATGATAGGACAAAAAGCAATGGTCTTAAACTGCAGAAGGGAGGTTTATGTTGGACATTAGGAAAAGCTTCCTGTTAGGGTAGTTAAGCACTGGAATAAATTGCCTAGGGAGGTTGTGGAATCTATGTCATTGGAGATTTTTAAGAGCAGGTTAGACAGTCACATCTCAGGGATACTCTAGAATAATACTTAGACCTCCCTTAAGTTCAGGGGACTGGACTATAACAGTGGTTCTCAACCATGGGTCTGGGGCCCCCTGGGGGGCCGCAAGCAGGTTTCAGGGGGTCCGACAAGCATGGCTGGCATTAGATTTGCTAGGGCCTAGGGCAGAAAGCTGAAGTCCTGCCATGTGGGATTGTAGCCTGGGGCCCTGAACCCCACCCCCCAGGGCTGAAGCTGAAGCCTGAGCAACTTAGTTTCATGGTGCCCTGTATGATGTGGGGCCCCAAGCAATTGCAATGCTTGCTACCCCCTAACACTGGCCCTGGCTCTTATACTCAGAAAAACAGTTGTGGCATGGCTGGGCCATGGAGTTTTTATAGCATGTTGGGGGGGGACAGCTCAGAAAGAAAAAGGTTGAGAACTCCTAGACTAGAAGACCTCTCAAGGTCCCTTCTAGTCCTGATTCTATGGTTCTATTCAACTAGCACTAGTATGAGCTGCAGAATCTTCAAAAGACATGTAAAAAGCCATAAAATTTAATGTCTTTATTTTTTTTTTCCAACAAGAATCCAAAAAAAATGAATGTCTTGGAAAAAAAATAAGATACTCTGGGACTGAAGTTCAAATTAGTCCAACCTGGGAAAACCCACTGGCTTTCTCATGAGTGATCCTTGGATGTTGTTTAAAATTACTGCGACTGTTATTAATGGCTTTGGAAAGTATCTACCAAGATGGAATAGATCTGAGTAGTGAGGCTGGTGGATTACTTTTGCTACTATATTCAGAGAAGATAATCGCTATTCTCTCTCATGTAAGTCTAGTGCTGAAACCACTTGGGTTATTAAATAATGCCATCAAGGCATCTGCAACAACAGTAGTAGATGTTTGTCCAGCAATGGAAGCTATGCTTGGATCAGAGAGCAATCCATTGAAAACATACTGGAAGAATCAAAGACTTCAGTCCAGAAGTTGACTAATGAAGGCATTTATATTGAATCCTTAAGCGAAGAAAACAAGAAGTGTTTGTTAAACCAGCTGAAAAAGTACAGACTTGATTCTTACAAATCTACTACAGTGACAGTTAAGTGGAGTGAGACACTATCAGCAATGAAGCTGCCATGTGATCAGGACAGAATAGAGAATTTGAACACAGCGTGCAATATTATAGAACGAACGAATGAAGATTTGACGTCAACTTCTTTTTTATCATCACTAGAGGCTCGACCCGATCTTTTTGCTGTTTCCTGGGATGAAAGAAGTAGGAATTCATTTCTTGCTACTCCTAGTCACAACAGCTATAGTTGAATGTTTGTTTTTCATCCTCGAATACAATTTTGTGTTCTGAAAGAAATTGCCTTCTGCCTGATCATGTGAATGAACTAATTAGCATATCAATTGAAGGAGTTGGAAGTAGTGGACACACAAGAAGTCATCAAAGATGAATGCACTACATTCAAAAAGTTCATTAACGGAGCTGTGAAAAATTACAGCAAGAAACCCACAAGGATGTAGATGTAGTGCCTCACAGAAGGCTTGAGTATCCAACTTTAATTTGTATGATGATTTTAAAATGTGAGCTAAATTTAATGAAATGATCCTGAAACATTTTTCAGTTTTACTGTGGTGCTATACATCTAATTCGCCCTCATAGGCTCATCCCTCAGCCATCACCTTCCTGTAAATTCAAACCCTATTCCTCCACAATTTCAATCCCTGGGAAAAATACTGGTACAAATAAATACTGATGGTAATGAAACAGAACTCAATAGTAACTGTTCAGAATTTATTTTTAAAGTGATGAGATTATTTAAAGTAATAGTTGATCATTCACTTTTATTTTGTTGTTCCCTTTGGATAGAGGAAGACTAAAGACCCAGCAATTTAGATCTCACCTTCCGTTTGACACTTACATATGGTTTGTGCCCCATTTCTATAGAGCAGGGTCTTGTCTTTTCTGTTCTATTTGCCACTGTCATTTGTTACTGGGTCTATCACAAGAGCCAACTCTGAAATAAAGATATTTCTTTTCATGTTAGGGTCTCCAAGTTGTAGGTCCTGGGTGCAGAGTGGTGCACTTAGGATCCATTTCCTTTGCATACCTTAGAGGCTGTGAGTTGTTTCTCCTACAAATCTTTCACTGAAAGTAGATTTTATGATTAAAAACACAGGTGCCTACCTTTGAGTAACTGCTGAAAGCACTGACAAATTTCCAAGTGTGTGAACTCAACAATGCATATGTGTTTTTTGTAACCTAAAATTGCAGTGCTCTGCTTAGAGCTTCCTACCTGGTAGTGGTAGAATGGCTAGCTTGCCTTCTTGCCAATTGGACTTGAGCCCCTTAGCCCCTCTGTGTGCCAGAAGGAAGAAATCACAAGTTATTTGGACTAATAAAGGTAGTGAGTAAAGTCTTTTCTTGCATAACAAAGTTGTAGCTGTTGCTATAAAGCCCATGTCCAGGTTTTTCCATCTAAGCAATTTATTATTTAGCAGGCTTCACTCCAGGGCTAACTAATCAACAATCATTACCTCTATCTGATCTCTTTACTTTACTGAAATCCGCTTCCCCTACCGAAACTCCCACAGCCTCCATGCAGACAAAAAAACCACGTCTGAGGGCAGGAAGACCGCATGATTCACTGGGGACGGTTTGCTTTGGCCCTGGAGGTGCTTCGTGTGGGGAATGGGATTTCCATTTCCCAACGTTTCCTTTGGTGGATTTCCCTGGCAAGGAATTACTAACTGCGCCGGCCTGGTGCCAATGGCTGACGCTCAGATCAGAGGCTGGGGGAAGAAGGATGCTGCTGATCCTGGACTGAACTTCTGGTGCCCGGGAAAACCAAACCGCTCCCAGTTTCCACGACGAGCTAAGGCTCCCTGCCCCGCTCCTGAGAGGAGATTCCCTGGAGCCAGGAAAGCCTCTCCTCCCCGGGACCGCAAGGGGAGAGCAGCGACAGGCACTGCCCCCAGCCCCTGCTGTGCAGAGACCACGTTCCTCGGCAGAACCAGGTCTGCGACACGCGTAACGGGCCGGGGGCGGAGGCACCTTTCAGGAGCCGAGCTGGCAGCAGCGCTCGCCCGGGGTCAAGCAGGGGATTCCGGAGCCCTCCTGCAGTGGCGGCGGCCCAGGGGCTCTCCGGGCACCCGCTGACGGAGCACGTTCGGCCGGGCCTCGGCTGGCCTCACGCGTGTCCCCTTCCTCCCTGGCCGGCACAAGGCGGCTGGGGCCCTTCCCCCGCCGCGAGGAGATGAGCCGCGTCTAGCTTCGAAACCGGGCGTCGCCGCTTCCGAGTTAGGCACCCACCCGCGCCGCGCCGCCCCGCCGCAGCCAGCTGAGCGCCCCCGCGTGCGCGCAGACAGAGCCGCCCCGGCCCCAGCCCACAGCGGCGGGCGGCTCTTCTCCGGCCTGCCGCGCTTCCCGGAGGGCGCTCACCGGCTTTCGCGGGCTGCAGCCGCCGGGCCAGCGCCTCAGGTAAGCGCCGTCTCTGCCCCGCTGCACCCTGGCAGCTCAGCGCTCCGCAGGTGGAGCCCGGCTGCGCGGGGACCTGCGCGGCTCCCCCGTGCCCTTCCCCGGCGGGCCGGCGCTGCGGCTGCGGGCACGAGCAAGCCTTGGGGCGCAGTGCCCCGCCGGAGCGCAAAGCTGCGGAGCCCGCTGCGCGTACAGGTGTGGCTGGGTCAGGGTCAGAGCAGGGCTGGAACCGAACAGCTCCTGAGCTGCCGAGGATTGGGACAGTTTGGGAGGTCTCGGTCCCTGTCTGAAGTCTACAGCCACTGCCCAGTTCCAGCGCTGGGGTTTGAGTTGGACTCTCCAGATGCATAGCTAGGCTTGGCAGCATTAGCTTGTAGCGGTGTATACACCAACTGATGAAATAATAGTTCCATTGAGGAGACTTGAAATTTACAGAGAGGCAAAGAAAGCAAAATGCTACTTGAGAATTTGTTGGATTTAGGGGTATTTACTGTGTATCTTTTGACATGTGATGTGGACAATTTGGGTTGTAATGGTTATAAAGCTTTGGCTTTTTGAATCTCAGTCTCTACTGTCCTTAAATAACTATCTGCTTCTCCTAGCATCTAACACCTGCCCATACTTTTCCACAACTGTGAAAATTTAAATTAATAGAAATAGAAAAAATATTTAAAACCTATGATTTTGGGCAATTGTGAACGTGTACATCAATAGAAACAGAAAGAATACTTAAAAATAAACATTGAGATTATCAATTGAAATTAGAAATAAAACATCTCACATTCTGTCAAACCTTTTTATAGAGGAGTGAAGAAGATTCATTGGTGCTTAGAGGCCTCGCTTGAAAGAGCTACCTGCCCTGCCTCTCTTATAGACAACCAGATCCTTGCTACTATTCTTAGGTACTATAGAGCAGTAAAAAATAGTCACACTGGATCCCCCATAAATGTGAAAACACCATTAGCAACCTCTGTTTTATATTTATTACTATATTTTGTATGTAATGAAAGAGCTACTGTGTATGGGCCTTACTGCTTTCTCCTGCACAGTCTCAAAACAGCTCAATGGTGTGTCATAAACACTATACTGTAGCTAAAGGAGATTCTCCTTTGAACTCAGGTGGTAGGGGCCTATGCATTTGGAATCGGAGAATCTGAGTTATGTCCCCAGTTTCGGCTGTGAAGTTCTGAGTGGTCATGGTGTAGAGAATTATGACAACTATGAAGTCCTGAGTAGCCACAGATTTTTAATTTCTAGTGTTAACTGTGTTGTTTAATATTGAGGAGTGAAGAGGAGAGGAATGTATTTTGCCGGAGCAAGCACAAAAGTGTATTTCTTCATTTTTTTTGTGCTGTCAAACAACTAACTGACACTAATGCCACCACACAGATAGCTACGCTTCAGTAGTGGTTGAAGTGATTCCATATCCTATCCTATATTCAATATGACTATGAATTATGTAAGACTAAGCTCCCAGTTTTGTGGGGCCATTTACATACTTCAGTATCGTATGTAACATTTACGTCGGTCTTAGGTTTTGTAAAAACTTGTTTTTAATACTATTACTTACTGATGTAAAGTTGGGGGCAAATTTGACCTCACAATAACTGTTTAATAGTTGCCCAAAAGTATATATGATATCTTACAGTTATATATTATCCTTAAACTCTTTACAAATGGTTCATCGCTGAATTGTGGGCATCTCTGGGGTAAAACATAGGAACTATTTTGACACGTCAAAATATAGTTCTGAAGAACACTGTAGCCAGTTGAAATGGCAGGGGAATATAAATTAAGTAGGATATATTTAGTTAATCTGGAAATTAGCCAGTTGATGATACTCTCTAGCCTCATGAAAATTGTTGTGGGATCTTCAGTGACCACAAATTGTCAGGATCTCAGTTTTAGAAGACAGCATTTCAGTATCATACTGACCCCTAACATGATGCTGGACATTAGGTTAGTGTTAACTCAGAGCGGAAGAATGCAACCTACTGATTTACAAAGCACTTTCTGAAGCATTTGGCTTTTCTTCTTAGGCCACCATTCAAGAAGTGAACAGGCCTGACTCTGTTTAGCTTGAGAGATTGGAAAAAAAATCAAATGTGATTTGGTATGCCTGCCCTAATAAGGAGCACTAAGATAGAAGGCATAGTCTTAACAAATCCCAACACGTCTGGGGATAAGGAACTCTAATAATGGGCACAGTGAAACATGCATATGATTTTTCTATGAAAACTGAAATCTTTGAAACTGAAAACAGCTTTAATCATATTCCATACTATTTCCTTCAAACATGTGTTTTAAAATCTAGATTTTTAAAATTTGGCTTTATATAATTGTGTGTAAAAACATATATATTTAACTAAAACATTATTAAAACTAAATCTGATGTACTTCTATGTTAATATTTTGATAAAGAAAATACAACATTAGGCTGGTTATATGAGGCTGCAATTAAGGCCCTAATCAGGGGTGGCTCTAGGGATTTTGCTGCCCCAAGCACGGCAGGCAGGCTGCCTCCAACGGTTTGCCTGCGGAGGGTCCGCTGGTCCCGGGGCTTCGGCTGTGAGAGGTCCTCCAAAGCAGCGGGACCAGTGGACCCTCCACAGGCATGCCTGCAGAAGGTCCACCGAAGCCGCGGGACCAGTGGACCCTTCGGAGGCAGCCTGCCTGCTGCCCTCGCTTGGCGTGCTGGGGCCTGGAGCTGCCCCTGGCCCTAATCCTGCAAATATGCATATGCTTACTACTTCTGTGAGTAGTTCCATTGACTTTAGTAGGACTACTCATGAGTAAAGTATAATGCACGCTTAAGTGTGTGCAGGACTGAGGCCGAAGAATATAATAGTAAGGGATATTTTAGGCAGCTTATACACACTAAAGGAAGACTAATCAGATATAAAGAATCTAGTATGACTGGTACACTCTACTCAGGTGAGGAGAAAACACCAACTGCAACTATTTCACATATAATCAGACCACTAATGACAGATTATTCTAATTGATAAGGTATGCTCACAATTCAACTTTGTTTACTTTATAAATAAGGAGTATCTAGAATGCACTACTTCATATCCTGAACATTTTGTTTTAGGCAGATGGTGGTGTTCAGTTCACCCTTTTTTCAGCCTGACTTAGCAGCACAGGGGTCAGTGTAGATAACATAGCATGCCTGTATTTTTTTTGTTGTTTTTTTTTTAAATAGAGCCTTCAGTTTGTAACTAAGTAGCTGTACTTCAGGAGAAAACTAAACAGCCAACTTGTATTATATGTCACATAATATGCATTTTACAAATATAGTGCCTTTTCAAAGTGGACAAAACTAAATTTCTCAGTACCACAGTGCTACTATTCTGGTAATTTTGAAACTCTGGTGTCTAGAACAGATCCATAACTGGAGAGTGCAGATGTATCTGCCCCAAAAGAACAAGTTTAATGAAAAGATCCATTGTCCAAGCAGCAAATGAAGAAAAATCACTAACAGAGAGATTGATGCTGTCATAAACTAAGAATCCCCTTTGGTAAATCCTGCTCAATGGAAATTGTGAAGAGTGAACCATTCTGTGGGTATACTGCTTTCCAAGATCACTGTAAACTTTTATTATGGTCAATTTCTGAAATTCTTGAAATGATCATTAGTTGTTTTTAATAGTATTGTCAATATTAGCCACAGTGATATTAATGGGGCCAGATATCACAGAGATGGATGCATTAGAAATAACTAACAGATGCTATATTACTGTTTCTTATTTCATTAGAGATGTAGAAAATGAAGTGATATAAAATATAACTTGAAAGGTATTCTCAAAGAAAATTAGACTTAACACTTTCACTAAGTTCATTAGATAATTAAATTGACTGAGTGTGAGCAAGAAAGTGTTACTACAACATTTATATAGCACAATGACATTGTAATGTGGAAGCTGAAATGTTGAATATGTTATAATATGCTTTGTGTTTGTAAGGAATGTGTTGGTTTTCTGATTGCAAAAGGTTTTTTTATTTTTATTTTACTTTTTTCTTAATATCTTGTTTGTCAAAAATTGTAAGATAAGAAAACTAAATAATCCTTTTACATCAACAGTAAAAGGTAAACATGGTAAAAAATTTTAGTAGGTGCTGATTAGGGATGTAAAATATTGAACTGTTAACTGGTAAGCATTAGTCTAACTGTTAACCAACCTGCGCGTGGGTCTCGATCTGGTTCTCCTGCCCCGGGCCACACCAGCCTGATCCCAGCCCATGGCTGACTGCAGCCCCAGGCTGGCCGGAGCAGCCCAGGGCCAGCCCTGGGAGCTTCATGGGCGAGGGGGGTGGCCAGCTGGGCAGGGAGAGTGTGTTTAGGCTGAGGAGGCAGGCAGGTGCTGCGGGCCCTGTCATGGGGTAAAGTAGTCCCTGGCCTCCCTTTGTGCCACTGGAAGGGGTTCGGCTGAGGAGGTGGACAGTGCGCTGGTTAGTGAAGAGAAGGGAAGCTGCTGCTGGGTTGGCATGGAGCGTCTGTGGAGGCCATATTGGGCCAAACTAGGTAGCTGGGGCCCCTCTCCCTTAAATCAATTAACCGATATAATTTTAATCATTTAAATGGTTATCTTTTTAAACAATATTTACATCCCTAGTGCTGATAAAGGATCACTGAGGGTGTGGGTTTTTTTATTTGTTTTTTTTGCCGAACTATACAATTTATGGAGCTTATAATTGTTTTTCAGTGACTACGCTGGTGAAGGTCTTGAGCTCTAATTATGAGCTACACTCAAATTATTATAACATACAAATAAAAGGTTAATGGGTTAGCAGATATTATTGGTAAGTCAAAAACTATTGGTAAGGATCTGAAGTAGAGAACTAAGAGTTAAGAGTTTCTAAAATCTTTCCAAGTTTTTCTTTTACCACATGTAGTTTAAAATTAATTGTAATCAGCTCAGGCAAACTTGTAGGTCTGACTGTGAGCTGTGTGCACAGTATTACAATTGGCAATGTATTCAGATGAGTATCTGCTTACATGCTTAGCTATGTTCATGATTTTTGTGTATGTTAGACTATATAAAATGTTAATAAAATTTGAATTCTTAAAAATGGCTACAAATAAAATCATTTTTTGTGTGATTGCTCATGTTGTTTGTGAGAAATTGCACTATAAAGTCCAGTTAATTTGATATGGTTACTAAGCATCAAAACTAAGAATATGGGGATTCGGTACTGTCACAGAACTAGTGGAACAGTTGCTCTGTGTTACTCTCCTGAATTATCACAAAATGTCTGATTGCTCATATTATTTGTGAACCTCCTGTAGTCCAGCCCCACAGCTGGGCTGAGTTTTCGCAAAGCTAAGGAAGAAAACAGAAAGCAGTGGTTTCCTTTGATCTCAAAAAGTCAGTGGTTCAGTTGGGAGGGGTGTGATATGCCATTGTCTCCAGGACTCCCCATTAGAGGGTGCAATGGGAAATGGGTAAACTGGCTTTGCATTGTGGTTGGCCCAGTCTCCCAGATTGTTTGGGCTGAGGGGAGAGGAGGGACACATTACACCACTGGTGGTTCAGCTTGATACCCCACTTTAGTTACTGTGTATAAAATCACCTCCTTATTAGCTTGCCCAATTTCTATAGTGATCATAAGAGCACTTGTGGGAAAGATGTCTTGACAGCTCTACGTTTTCTGTCCTGGAGAGAGCTCCTTTAGGCTTTCTAGAGGATTTTCTGATACTGATACTTTGGTCGGCTCCTGTACTGAAGCAGCAATCCAGAGAGAAAGGAAGTTCTGCTGCAGAGGTCTCTGAGTGCCTTGCTGGTGTCCCCTAGGGTGAAGTAGGTGAGGAAGCAATGAAGGAATAACTCCCTATAAGCTCCAATAGTATCAGCTAGAGCCAGCAGAAAAACGCAGTCCTGTCTTCAGCTGACCCTCAGTCTCAGAATGTCCCAGCTGTTTCATTGGAGCTTAGAGTGCAGCATATTAGCCACAACTTCTTTATTGCTCATGTGACCAATATGGCATGCTGTAGGGTTCATAGCTGCTGTTCCAAGATCCCTGTGGTCAGTCCAGAGCTCTTTCCCTCGCACTACATTCTCAGCAGAGAGGACATGCTGTGAGAACAGTTGAAGCAGAGCTGGAGCAGGCATCAGAACTCCGCAGACCAAATAGAGATGTCCGCTATTTCTAATGGTTTGCACAATAGTGCCCATTGATTTTTTAAGCGTTCAAATTGAAACTCCTCATGGAAGGAGCTAAAGGTGCCACGCTGTAACTGCACCCAGAGAATCGTGAAGTGTATTGTGTGGGTTAAAGCATTATGCTTAGCTGAAGCGTTAAGGTTTCCTTATGTGCCAGAGCAGCTACAAAAAAGGAGATTATGCCCAAGCTCACGTTTCCAGGCCAGGTAGATATCCAGAGCCTTCAACTAGAGATTTCCCAGATAACTCATGGATTCAATCAGTGAGACATCTGAGGCAGAGTGACAGAGGTGCAAGATAACTGCTTCTGGGAACAGGGAGAAGTTCCTTTTCTTGAGTTTCTGAAAGAGATTGTTGCTTGTGTGCTGTATTCATAGATTTTTAAAACCAGAAGGGGCTATTTATGATCATCTAGTCTGACCTCCTGCATAGCCTAGGCCCACCAAGTGAATCTTGCATTGAGTCCATAACTCCTGGTTTAGTGATAGCTTATCTTTTAGAAACATATGCTATCTTCATTTAAAGATTTCAAGTGATAGAGAATCTACCACATCCTTAGTCTGAATTTACCTAACCAGCTACTAGTCGCTAGATGTTGTTGTGCCTTTGTCTGCTAGATAGAAGAGCCCTCTACTGTATATAATCCCAATATACTTATAGATCATGATCAAGTTGCCTTTTATTCTTCTTTTTGTTAAGATAAACAGATGGAGCTTCTTTAATTTTTCTTATTGTAAGGCAAGATTTCCAGCTCTTGAAACATTTTTGTACCTCTTTGCTGAACCCTTTCCAATTTGTCAACATCCTTTTTATGCTAGATACACTGATCATAATATCTCCCTACTTCTACTCAATATTTCCCTGTTTATGCATCTGAAGTTCACATTTTGTTCCCTTTAGCCATCACATCATTCTGGTAGCTCACGTTTAGATGGTTATCCACCATGATCCCTAAGACAAACTTTTCAAAAGCACCTAAGTGCTATTTTCAAATCACGTATTAATCTAGGAGCCTAAATCCCATTGACTTTCAATGACACTTAGGCTCCAATTTTAGAAAGTTCCTAAATCCTTTTGAGTCAGTGCTTTCCAACAATAGTCCATCCTATAAGTGGTACCTATGTTCTTGGTTCCTACAAACATCTCCTTGCATGTTGTTTGAGTGAGGCTAGTTGACCATGTAATGCAGATGGCTCTATAGAACTGACCTGTCGTTATTATTTATCACTCCAACAATTTTTGTCATCTGCAAACTTTAACAACAATGATTTTATATTTTTTCCAGACCACTAATAAAAGATATTGAATAGCATTGTGCCAAGCGTAAGTTTGTCTCATCCCTGTTCAAGGAAACAAATTACAGTAAGGAAATACCCGAGTCTGCCTCACTGATTTTTACTTCAGAGGGAAAACTGGCCTGCAAAGCACCAAATTCTGCTGCTACTAAGAGAAGGGGCCACACTTGCACCCCATTCTCTTCATTAGGGGCCTGGTATGAAAGCAGTTGAAGGGGAGTTGGGGCAGGCACCAAAACACCACATCCCCAATAGAGAGATCCACTGCTTCTAAGGCCTGTTGCATGGCTGCTGGTCAGAAGCTGAGTCTGGCTGCAGTGGAGTGGGGCCTATACAAGGACAGATTATGAGTGGATGATGGGCCATAACATGAATAACCACATTGCTGGATCTCTCCTCTTCAGAGGGACAGATTTAGCCCCTTATCCTATAAGGTACTGTGCACCTCCTGTGAGGTGCTGCTGAATATCCATTGATTCCAGATACTTACTCAAACCCTCAGAGAATTGGGAGCCTTAGTTTGCTAGCTCTGGTGGGAGGACTGGAGCCCCTATATGATTCTGCATGTCAGGTTTGGGGCTCATGTACTAAATAAAACATTTCTAGCATCTTATAAAGCATTGTTTAGATGATGATTGTCATTAAAAAGTGCTTATGAGATTTAATGTTGCCTGTGAAATTTGCTAGCTTGTTCCTCCCTGTGGCTGAGACCTCTCCTTACCCGTTACCAGATCCTTGCCGTTTATCATAGGTCTCTTTTCTCATATAGCCACCTCCTGAGTAAACTAAACCCATTTTTTCTGCACTGATATCACCATGCCAGTTACCAAGGCAACTTAGGCAAGGCTCCTTGGTGGTGAAGTATGGGTGGCCAGCAGTTGGTGTTGAGGGATGATTCCTGGGACATGTTACCTCACCTCTCAACTTCTTTCCTCATGGTTTCTGAACTGAGTGCCGCTCAGGTTGTAAGAACCATTAACCACAGCATTATGTTCTGGGTTTGGAGGTGGTTGGCCAAAAAGGGGGAAGGCTGGGATTCAAATAGGGTGCAATCAGGATCACTTAGGAAAGTATTGAGGGTATGCAGTGGAACCAGCTTATGCTCCTTACCAGTTCCATGTATGGGAACTGTGGGTGACCAAACATAATCTATTTTGGGGGCAATGTGGGATATCAGGAAATGGAATAGCGTTGATTAGAGTCAAAGAAGATTTGGCTAAGTAGCAGTTGCAGAAGTTTCCAGAAGCCAGAATAGAGTGTTCAGAATTCACCCCCCCCCACCCTTCAGTGCCAAGCATGACAGAGCATAGTGGTATCTTGTGTCAGGTAGTCCTTGCAAAATGATTAGGTTGAAATTTGGATTCTGGGTGGATCGAGGTACATGGTTTATCATTGGCACTTGGGAGGTAGGAGAACTCAGTCCCTTCAGGGAAAAAGATAACCAGTCAGGATTGATGGAAGGCTTAATGGTGGTACAATCTCAGCAAGAACGATTTGCTGTTTTGTACTGGTAAGCATTCAGAATTTATCTGGATAACCTGTGGGGTGACTGTAGCACTGATTGAATCTTGATATTTGGAATCCCTTGTCAACCATTTAGGAAAGGGCAGAATGGCCTCAAATTTAGCTTACAAGACCTACCTTTGCTTCTCTTGGGCGTTACAAATGGATTTTATGTTCATAAAGGTGCAAGCAAGAATTTTTCCAAGAGTTTTAGGAAGCAGGTTGTGATAACGAAACAATAAAAAAAAATGCATACATACTGGCAAAAAGAGGTTAAAAAGCAGTTGCTAAGGCAAGAATGGAGTCTGAAGAGGAATTATATAGAAAGTTGGTGGAAGATGGCACAAAATTGGTTTTTCGGTTGGCAAAAAAAGAAAAAGAGGGAATCATGAAACACAAAATATGAATAATTTTTTATGTTGTAGGATGGGAACTGTGTGATGATTAACCCTACAGAGGTGACAGAGGTATGGAAGTTGTTAAATGAGAAGAGAAAGTTACATAAGCAAGCACCGTCGACATTTATGGGGAAGCCTCAAAAATATTGATTTCTGTAGAGGAGGTAGAAGAAGCACTGAATACGACAAAAAAATGGTAAATCAGCTGGTGAAGATGGGAACTGATGATATGATCAAGACAGTTGGAGATACTAGAATAAAGTGGCTTAATGGATTATTGTGTGTTTGCTGGATTCAGGCTAAAATACCATATGACTGGAGAACAGGATTGATTGTACCTCTTTGGAAGGGCAAGGGTGATGCAAATGATTCAACCACCTATTGGGACATCACCCTGTTATGTCAGCCTCTCAAAGTCCTTGAGAGAGTTTTGGAAGCAAGGCTGAGGTGAAGGACAATATAGACAAGGACCAACGTGGCTTTGAAGGGAAGGAGTACTATAGACTCAATATTTGCAATGAGACAGAAGTTTGAAAGTAGTATAAATTGAGTGCATAATTGCTATGTAGCATTTGTTGATCTTGAGAAAGTATATGGCTTGATTCTGCAGGAGTTGGTGTTTGAGGCATTGAGAGGGACAGTAAAAGGACTTCAGGAAGTGGCAGTGATAGAGGAGCTGTATCAAGGATCCAGAGCTAAGGTGATGACAGTGTATGGAATTTCAAACAGTTTTGAGGTGACAGTGTGATTGAGACAAGTCAGTGTACTGAATCCACTTCTCTTCATCCTAGTTATGGAGTTAATGAGCAGGAAAACCAAGCCTGTGGAAACCCAGGGAAAATTAATGTATGGTGATGACTTGGCCCTTTTGGCTGACACCTTATTTACTAAATACTTTTTGATATCAGAGCGGACGTGTGTGTTTTAAGGCCATGGTTTGAAGGTAATCACAAAGAATACTGAAATTATTAAAGTAGCGGAGGTAGAAGAAGAGCTGCTGATTTGAAGTTTTAGGAGAGAAGATGAATCAGAAGACAGAATTTGTGTACTTGGGAAGCACACTTAGTGCCATCGGAGAGAGATCTGGAGAATTGAAATGAAGAATCAATGTGAATGGGCAGCAGTGAAAAAGATGGCAGGAATTCTGTGGGACTGGCAAGTAAGTAACAAACTGAAAGGAAAAATATATGCTGTGTTTGCCCATGCCTGCTCTATGGTTTGGAAATTGTGGGTCTTATGGAGATGGAAGAAAAGAAGTACAGGTAGTAGAAAATACTACTACAGGTAGTAGAAAATAATATACTGAGGAGAATGAGTGCACATGGAAGAGAAACTTGCGACTCTGTGATAGGCTGGAGAGTGCATGTTTGAAGTGGGCTGGACTTGTGATAAGAATGGGAAAAGAATGATCAGGAAGAGGACAGCAAGAAAGGACATGGAAGACTGAGGATACTATGGAAAGACCCTGTCAACAATAAGTTTGAAGAGAAACGGATTGGAACACTGATCTTCAAATCTGTGCCATGGACCAGAAGTAGTGTCAAAAAATCTCAGGAACCTCCAGCCCTGTGAAAACAGGAAAAGGAATTGAGAAGTGAAGTGTGAAAGGTGCAGCTAATCGAGCTTTTTTCTTGAAATTCATCTGTGTATGTATGGGTGTCTTCCTTCCACCAAATCCATGGCAATTCTTCACGAGTGTATTTTTTGAGAGTTTACTAGCACTAGATGGTATAAGGTGACAATTTATTTTTCGAAAATACACTCCATCGACTGAAAGTTCAGGGCTTTGAACAGGGTGGGTTTTTTTTTTTGTTTTTTCTTGCTTCGTTTTTAGCTGTTTCAACCCCACTTATAGTAAGTGGTAGGATCACAGTCTACTCTTCCATCAGTTTGCTTCTTGTGAATGACCTAGGAGTAGATCTGTTAACAATGTCACTATGAAGGTCATCTATTTATGCCAGTTTCATAAAGGCCAAACTGTGGTCTGCCAGCATGAATTACTTAATTATGTCGACCCGTCTTTTGATGGATATGAGAGTCATTCTAAACCAGTGTGTCTGAGTGTTTGTATGTGGTAGAAGAGGGGAAGTGAGGACAGGGTGGCTGCCGTAAGCACAGCATAAGTACACATAGTTTGGTTAATCAAAGAGTTCATTTCATTTCTTTTCTTTGTCACAGTTTTGCGTCCCTGATTGTCCATCTTGCCTTTTCTTCACGAAAATGAAGAAAATGATTACATGCTTCCTACTGCTGTTTGGACAAACTCTACTTTTCAGTGCCTCCGCCAGGGAGAGACATCTTCCACCAGCATTTTCAAGCCAAAGAAATGGTGCTAACCCACAAGGTACTTTACGTGGTGAGTTGTAATAAGCCTTCCTCACACTCATACTGTAGATGCATGGCTTATTGGCCAGATGCTGGCTGAGATAATTATAGTAAAAGGGAGTCTGCCATCTGCAGGGAGAAATGAGAGAGATTTTGACTTACCGGTTTGTTGTTGGGAGAAGGAGTTTGCTATCAATCAGCTAGACCGATGTAATTTATTTCTAACTGGTGTGTGTTTTCTCCAAATAAATGTGTGATATGGGACTATTGCATTGGAGAGACAACCTGTCTTACCAGTTTAGAGAGAGGATGTTTGTGAGGTCCTACTAACAGCTATCTGACCACTGCACTTTTTAGCAGTTTCCAGCTGTGTATGTGTTTGCTGGGATGAGGGAATTTGTATCAAATTTAATCAACAGCTGATGCTTGGTCTCCTATTTAGACACTCAAGGATAATCCCTTCATTTTCATCATGTTGTTTTTCTTCAGATGGTTAGAGATTTCCCCTGCTGTGCTGAAAAGCTGTGGAGGAGACTAACATTTAACTAGTTGCTGGACTGTATAGATCTGCCCAGTACATTTTTGTTGATCATGGATCCCACTTCATAAGATAGTGTTCTGGTCAGCTTCTTGGAAGTCATAAATTAGTCAGGGTCATGTTCCACTACTCACAGTCTAATTTAACTGAGTGGATGAATTGCAAATATGCCATATTAGAGAGCCATGGGAATTGACTTTACAATTAAGGTTGTATTTTGATTCTCTCTCAAAATAGGACTAAAATCCTTGTATTTTATACTTTATTAGTGAATTTAGACTCCAGATTTGGTACAATAATTCTTCAGAGGACAACTAATTTTTTCTATGTGACTTTTCAATGTTCCCTTTTGCAAAAGAAACATTTTAAACTGTTCATTCTGAAATTTTGCTCATTTTTCCCCATTGGGTTACATTAACTACATATTCACAAACTCCAACACCTCCCTCCTATGCATGATGGTAATATTGTGGATATAGGTCACTTCTGAATCTCCAGAATTAAACACAGATTTATTCCTCTAATTCATGATAACCTAACTGAATTTCACCAAATTTAGCTAATGGAATTGCTCAGATCTATTAGCTACTTCAGTTTTTTATGCTGCCAGCCTCTCTTTCCACTAGGCAGCCTTTAACTGCAACCTAAAGCCCTCATTACCCCCAATACACACATCCCCATTTATCCTTCCTACATAGTGTAGCATGACCTTAATGAATCAAGGAGGTGTGAGTGGACACTTAGAAGAAGTGTTCGGAAGCATGAGGAAGAAGTGGGTGTTGAATTTGGTTGTGGGCTGGAGTGGCAGAAGAGAAAGGAGCACCTGAGTTTTGTCAGAGTGGAGATATTTTCCAATGAGCCACCCGGAATTGTGGACTATAGACACATTTCTTGTTGAGATTGTTTCTTGTTAGCACTGATTTGTGCTTTCCAAAGTGTGTCTAACTTATGAACACCAAAGAAATACCCATATTTTATACTAGATGAAACTTTAGTACTGTCTGACTCTTACTTGTATGGGATGGAAAAACAGGGTTTTTGAAATCTAGAAACTATTAAGTGAATTTAGAGAAACAGCAGTTAGTTAAATCCTGAAATAAATGACTATATGTTGTATGGGTCACAGAGCTATTGATTCTAGGCGTGGAGCTCAATTAATTGTAATGTGAGGTAGGAACCAAAGGGTCTGATTCCAAGTTTCATGGGCTAGACCAGAAAATGCCTTGCATTTCCTCCATTAATGAATGCCTTGTAAAAGTTCCCTGAACAGGAGCTGCTATAATTTGTATCTTGCCCATGCCAAATGGCATAGTGAACCAGAGTTTCCTGAAGAAGCATAGCCCACAAAATTGCTCTGACATTTGAAAGTAGGAAGAAATGTATTTACGTAAATAATTTGATTTGTGTAAAGAATTTATCCTTACAGTATTAGGTGCTTTTAGAGGAATTAAAATATACAAAGACAAACATTTAAAAAAAAATCTAAAAAAATCCCACAAAATGAAATTAGAATCTTCTTGGACTGTTAGAATCCTTGTATGTTCTATTGATGCACTATCTTGTTGAAGATGATGGTTTATTTATTGAAGGATTAAGCTCTCTTAGGCTGACTGCATGGGAAACATTAGCTGTTATTCAAAGTTGCTATTTTTTCTTTGACTTCAGAGAAAATCGTGCTTAGGAGTCTGGCTCAATGAAACATGTTTGGTTGGGTTTTAATTTCTGTTGTTCCTTATACCTGTCTTTTTGACAGGTTGATAAATATCTAGACTTAATGAAAAACAGTAAGTATAAAATGCTGTCACATAGCCATCATAAGAAAAGACTGGTAAGTGTTTAAGAGAAGAACTTTCTTCTGATGATCCATGATACTTTGTTAGGTCTAATAGAATAGAAGAAGTGAATTTAACGAGGGTTTTAGAAGGAATGACCCTTAGTGTTTAACTTGTTTTTTGGTTTACCCTAATCTTTCTCCTACATTTCAGAGAATTTTTGTTTTGTGCCTGCTTACTTTGCTCCACTTATCTTTAAAAATTATTATTATTAATAAAATAATTTACCTTGTAAATATTTGAAATACATTTTGTTTGCAAAGGCTGAGTAGCAATAATGTTATTGGAATTAACTCTGGGGAAATTGATCCAGGCATGCTGGACTACTATAAATTGGTTTAATTTCAAGCCTCCTCTCACCTCCACCCCGCAATAAAGTTATCCTGTATTCCTAGCTATCAAACCACTTCAGTTCCAATTTACTTTCTTCATAGCACTTTTTCTTTAAAGTTTCTTACAACACAATAATTGTAACAAATATATAGTAAGTTATTGCTGAGCTGATTAAGAATAAATGTGTGTATATGCATGCATGTGTTTGTGTATATATAATAAATATAGTGAAATATTTACACTGACCTAACTTCAGAAAAGTGGCTGTTGCTGTAAAAAGTGTTATTGGTTATGTATATGAACTTCTCTCAATGTTTAAGCTATGATATATATATATATATAGAGAGAGAGAGAGAGAGAGTCATGTAAGACCTTGCAGGCTGAGGGGAGGAAGATAGGATGGCTCAGGGAACTGGTAATTATAACATATAAGTATTGTAGCAGGATGAGTAGAGCCCCATGTATTTTGCATTTGTGAAATACTCCAAAATAAAATGAAGAACTCACCCCTCGGTGGAGGCTCCTGCTGCTCCTGTCCTCCGGGGCTGGGCCTGACTCCCTGCTCTCACATTGCAACCTGGCACACGGGGTCACAGTGCTGCTCAGGTTTGGCCTGGCTCCTCCTGACAGGACCCAGTTCCCCCCTGGGATTAGTGTGGGGTTGAGGTTCAGTGGAGGAGGGAGAATACTTAAGGGGGGAGAGGGGAGGGGTCCCTGGGACTGATGAAGTCTTGGGGGGGGTGAGGTTCAATGGGAGAAGGGGAATATATAAGGGGTGATGGAGCACCCTAGGGATATAGATGTGGGGACTAGGATGGCTGCAGAAAGAAGCAGTAGGGGTTGGGAAGATTTTTGGTGTCCCATAGGCTTTGTCTCTCTGAGTGGGATGCAGAAGAGGGGGTTATTTGAGGGCTGCAGTATTGGGTAAATTTCAATGAGCTGTCTGGGGTATTGTGGGATGGGTAACTGTAGTGGGGTTGGTAAGTGTCTCAAGGTGTAGAATAATGATTAATAAAATGATGTATTATAAGTAAACAAGGTTTATATACTGTTCTTATTTATATACGGTCATTTGAGGTATTTTATTAATATAAATGTAACAAAAAGAAATAAAACAACATTTTAAAGAAATAACAAGAAAGTTCCCCAAAATAAAATGAAAAATTATAAAAACTAAGAAAAGAACAGGAGTACTTGTGGCACCTTAGAGACTAACGTTTATTTCAGCATAAGCTTTTGTGGGCTACAGCTCACTTCTAAAAAGAATTTCATGTGACCCTGAGGAAGAGAGACACAAGAAAACATGGTCCCTTATCTCCCTCATCTTGCATTTGGTCCAGAAAACTGTTTAGCATGGCCTTCTTTTCTTTTTGAGGGGAAGTGGTGTGGGACAAGAATACCCTACAAGGGCAAGGGTGTGGTAGCCCTGCGGTTAAAGTTGATATGGCTGCCCTCAGCCTCATGGCTGCGTGGCCTAAGGGTCGGTTTCAGTAGGACTCCCCTAGGCTGCAGGGCAGCATGGCCCAATGGCCAGTGTCAGTAGGAGGGGGTTTGATGGGCCGCCCCTCAAAGCAGGCAGCTGAGGTAGGAGGACCCAGGTCTTCCCTGCTCCACTGAGTCACAGCCCAGAGCCCTGGTAGTGACAAACTGGTTTGCCACTAAGTCGGCTGAGAATCCGCCTGCAACACACCGATTGCTGCAGGGACACTGGCTAGTCCCTCCCTGGGCTATTTCCTACTGTGACTCCTGCAGTTGAAGTTGGGGTGTCTTCGGCATCTCTGGGCTACTTGGGAAATGACTGCAATCTCCCTGGGCATCCGCAGATACCTGGGCGCCTGCCTGGGCCTTGGTGTATCCTGCTCCCGTGGTCCAGGATCCTGGCTGCTCCTCTGCTGGAGCCAGCAAGGTGCATCTTTCCTCCTCTGCAGTCAGCCCAGACTGAGCTAGGCTGCTCTCTTTTATATTGCAGCAGCAGCTGGAGCATGCCCAGCAGGGTTGAGGGGGGTGTGGCTTCCACTACTAAGAATGCTGCCTTAACCCCTTCTGCTCTAGTGCAGGGCAAGTACACCCCGTCACTGGAGGGTTGAGATTTTATGTATTGATATTTTCAGCCATTGACAATAAGACATTACAATTACATTCAGATCTTAATACAGAATTAACAGCATGAAGCAACTTATTATATGTTGACCATATCTTGTCATCTTGTTACCATTTTCACCCCTTTTTTCCCCCAAAATTATTTAAATACAACCTTAACATATTGGGTGTGTGGGTGGGTGTGATCATTCATATTAATTTTTGTCTTGTCTTTTTGGAGGGAAGCTGAATGTTTTCTGAGGATGGAGGGAGTCTCAAGGAAATGGAGAGAAAGGAAAACTAAGGGGGAGGAGGGATTATCATCTCCGTATATTCTTTTTGACTATCCTGTAATTATATGATTACTGTGTCTATATCAAAGCATCTAAAAGATTTCAATATTTTTATTGTACTGTTTTCCTGTGTGAATTATACTGTTACTTTTTATCCATTTTTTGTGAGTTTGTCTGGCACTGTTTTCACAAAATTTGTTAAGCCTTCCATTAATAGTCTATTAATAGTTTTTTCCAGTGACCTATGCTAGGAATTGTTGCTTGGGTCCACATATTTAAGATTGCTGCTTTTGCTATAAAGAGCAAGAATAGGAGTAGTTTGCTTATTCCCAATAGGAAACTTTTTAACAGGCCCTAACAGAAATGTCTTTAAATCCTGTTTGAGTTCTATCTTGAATTATTTTGTTTCTCTCAGGATGGTTTTCCAAATTTTTTGTACCAGCTAGAAGTCCCATATCATGTATATGAAAGAGGGTCTGGCTGTTTTGCATTTCATACAGATATCTGAGGCAATATTATATGTTTTATTATATAGAGGTAGATGAACATATGTTCTGTAAACTAAAAAGTGCTGCACTTGCACTATTTGGTTAGTAGTAAAGCCAATATTTATCATCTGCATTATCCCATTCCATTCTTTTACTTTTATTTCATATTTACAAGCTGCACTCCTTGACTTAATAGCTTTATCCAGATTGTCCTTTAAAAACATAATCATGAGGTTATACATTCTAGATATAACCTTGATTGCTGATACTTCAAACCTATGTATGACATTTCCTAATACAGATAGTTTCTTTGTTTCCTTTCTTCTCTGAAATTGTTTTCTCAGGTTGTATATAAACCCAGATTGCACATTGTCTTTCTCTCTTTTAAATACATGTGCTACATCTGTTTGTTTTTAAGATTGTCCATCCCTAAAGAAATCCTACCACTTATCATAGCAACATTTGCCCCAACATCTAAAAACTTCTTTATTCATATTGGGTTTGAAAGCACTATTATTTTTTATTTTAGATATTATTGAGATCCACTCCTTTTGTTAGGTCAAGTGCTTCACCTACACCCAATTAGTAAGTGCACTTTTAAGTAATGGGTGATATTTCATGGTCACCCGAATTTTGGGATACAAGTCCAGCATACTATTATATAATGAGATTGGGTTTGCTAGTTTCTATTTTATCTGTATCCATGGTGGATTCTCTCTGTTAGAAATCCATTCTTGTAATGGTCTAATTTGTACTGCTCTATAGCATCTGTTGGAGTCTGATAATGCCTGGCCTCCCATCTCAGTTGGACGTTTCAGCCAATCCATTTTGATTCTTGGTTTCCAATGTGACCATAGGCATCTCTGAATAGCTTTTTTAAATTTCTTAAAGATATTTTTGATAGGTGTAGAGGGAATCGTGAAAAAAGGATAAAAGATCCTGGGCAGGACATTTATTTTAATCACATTAATTCTGCCTATCACAGTCAATAGTGTGATGCTGTATAAAAAGGAAGATTACAAGTTACACTAATACAGTCACCGCTGTTACAAAATTGCAATAAATCTTGTACAAAGTATGTCATGTAAGGTACCAGTGGAAAAATTATAGACTGCTAAATATTATTATCCTTGTGTTGTCTTTGTATATGAAGTTATGAATATTTGATGTGTTTGTATCTCAAACGTTTTCTTGGGTGATGCCCCAAGACAGATTTGCATCAAGGCTAGCCAGCCTACTTGATGACCCATTAAAAACAATCAACTCTCCCAGTGAGCCCCTCCTGGAGATGTTTCAGAGAGCACTGAGGCAATGGTTCAGCAAGTCATGTAAGGACATGTGATAAGGACACGTGATCTAAGACTCCGTCTTTTGCCAATAGCTTTCCATGCACTTGAGCTGAATGTATAGAAGGAGACTGTGACATCAGTTCTTTGTCTTCAGTCCTCTTCTTCACCTCTGGACTGTGATTTTCTAACAAAAGGAAGCTGTGAACAAAGGACTGATGACCCCCAATCCCTTTGGATGATCCAGAGGGCTTTTTTGCAAGCTAGCAGATTTACCATCACTGCTATGAACCTGATCTACAGACTCTGAAATCACTTGTAATGTACATGATTCCTTTAACCATTTAATAACTTTTTCCTTTTCTTTTTTATTAATAAATTTTTAGTTATAGTTTTACTAAAGGAATTAGCTACAGTGAACTCTGTTAGAATAACCACCAGTTATGGGGGGGTGTGACTGCCTGTTTTTTGTCAGTCTGTTCTGAATTTGGCATTCTCAGCCATGACCCACACCAGGTCCAGTCACAAATGGTAATAATGTTTACCTTTCTAGGTCATTGTAAATCATTTTAATTATGGCGCAAGATAGAATGCTGCAGACATTGAAACTCCTGATCCTACAGGAATAGCCAACAACAAAAGACAGAGTACCTAAAGAGAGAATACCATTCTTTCAGACAAGAAGCGAGCTGTATATACAGAATGGCATATTCTGGGGAGGGAGAGCAGTTATTTCATCAACTTTTAGGAGTGAGATTATGCACCAAATTCATTTGTCACACCTTATAATTGAAGGTGGCTTAAAGTGAGCCAGAGAAATTATGATACTGAGCAGGAATGAATGAGCAATTACAGACATTCAAGGAAAAGTGTGATATATACAAATCTTGGGGAGCCTGTCAACTGAAAGAGACCCTGTGGCAACATGCAGTTCCAAAATGACCATTGGCAAAGGTGGGAGTGGATTTGTGTACTCTGGACATCATGTGTTCTGATAATGGACTACAGTTTGCTTTAGGAGAGTTCCAGAATTTCAGTAAGGACTGAGATTTTGATCACACATCTTCCCCGAGGTATGGTCAAAGCAATGGAAGGTGAAATCAGCAGTAAAAACTGCTAAGAAACTATTGAAAAAAGTGAGGAGTACAGAGCCTCAACCATACTTAGCACTAATAGATTACAGGAATACTCCCTCTCCAGGGCCATATTCTAGTCCAGCCTAAAGATTGATGTGCTGGAGAATGAAGATACTCTTGTTGACAAGCTGAAGGTTGTTTGAGCCTGGATAACAAGGTGCTTCACTTGGTGAACTACAGAGAAACCAACAAAAAAGACAAATGTTTTCATACAACAGATGTGGAAGAGATATGCCAGATCTGAAGCCAGATGACAAAGTGCATATCCAACCGTTAATAAAACAGGATAAATTCTGCCACAGAGCTGAAGTGGTGCAACCAGGAATCCAAAGATTATACCAAATGCAAATGGACAATGGACAGATAGTGGGGGTGAAACCATAATCTCCTCAGAAAAATAGCATCAGCTGAGGACCTTGAACTGGAAGGAGAGACAAGGTGTATGCTTTCTTGAATCAGAAGGATTCTTATAAAGAACCAGTCATAGTCAAGCTACAGTTAATGGACAGAAGGTGAAAACGGAGCTTGACAAAGAGGTAGTGGCTACAGAGTTGGGGCAACAGACCTACAAAGTTAATGCTGATGCACTCACCATCTTGACTTTGTCCCGTACCTGAGCTCTACTCAAGTCCTTCAATAGAGGGAAAATTCCTGTACTGGGGAGAATGGAAGTCAAGGTGAGGTATGAGCCCCAGAGGGCTCATCTCCCTCTCTTTGTAGTAGCTGGGGGAGGGCCAAACCTTTTTGTTTGGAATTGGCTCTCTGCCTTGAAGCTTGGCTGGAAAAGACTCCTGGGACCTTTGTATCACATGAGTGCAGGATCAATGAATGATCTGTTGAAAAAACATGGGCAAGTATTTGGAGAGGAGCTGAGAGAACTCCAGGATCTTAGGGTGAAAACACTTGTAGATCTCACTTCACGCCCTCAATTTTGCAAGGTCTGCCCTGTTCCTTTTGATCTACAAGCCAGGGTAGAAATGGAACTTGGGGTTTAGAGACTGCAGGCATTATCTGTCCAGTGAAATTTTCTGAATGGGCTGTTCTGGAAGTGCCAGTAGTGAAAGCTGATGGCTTCATACATCTATGCTGTGATTACAAACAAACTGCAAACCAGGCTACCTGCTTGGAGCACTACCCTTTCATTGCATAGAAGAGTCTTATCAAGCTAGATATGTTGCATGCTTACCAATAGTCCTGGATGAAGACTCACAGAATGTGGTCACTATCAATACACATAAAAGACTCTCTATAGGTACGCCTTCTTAGCATTCGGGATTTCCTCTGTTTATGCTATCTTCCAAAGAGTTATGGAAGGATTATTGGCTGGATTGCATCATGTTGTGGTATACCTAAATGATGTTCTCATGACGGGAGAGACAGAAGTGGAGCATTTACGGAACCTAGATGAAGTCCTACAAAGGTTAAGGGAAGCTGGGTTGCAACTCAAGTGCTCAAAGCATGTTTTCATGGCCAAGAATGTGATCTGTTTAGGAAATGGTGTTTTGGGGAAAAGACTGCGAACACTAGAAGAGAAGGTTAAAGCCATCAAAGAAGCTCTGGTTCCAGAAAATGTTAGTGGAGCTTGTGGCGTAGGTTTGCCTTTTAAACTCTTACAGATGATTCCTAGCAAATCAGTCAATGTGGTTTGCCCCTCTTCATGCTAAATAAAGGGGTAGTGTGGCATTGAGGTAAGGAACAGAGATCACTGTCAAAGAAACCAAAGAGCTTCTAAAGTCAGCCAAACTCCTGGTGTATTTTAACTTAAAACTGTGCTGGTTACTTGCTTTCACTGAATGGAAGATGGGACTGACAGGGTAGTCTTCTGTGCCTCACACTCATTATTTTTGCCAGTTAGATAAGAAAAGGTTGCCTATTATCTTTGCTGTCAGGAAGTTCCATCAATATCTATATGGGCAACAATTAACTATAATAACTGACCATAAGTCATTTTTAGGACTTCTGAGGGAGGTCCCAGCTATTACCCTTTTGACTTCTGCACACGTGCAACATTGGGCATTATTGCTAACAGCCTGCCAATATCAGCTTATCTATAAGCCTGGACCAGCAATTACTAATGTGGATGGCCTCATTCAGCTGCCAATGAGCAGAGCACCAGAAGACATTCCTGCACCTCAAGAAGTGGTGCTAGCTCTAGACAGCGTAGAAGAAGCTCCACTAACAAATAAGCAGATCACTCAGTGGACTGAGACCCTGTTCTGTACTAGGTCTCTCATTTTGTACAGCAAGGATGGCCCAAGTTGATGGTATCTGCAGACATATGTCCTTATTTTCATAGGTGTTGGGAACTAAGTCTCCAAAGAAGAGTTCTCCTCTGGGGATCTTGAGTCATAATATCTCTCCAGACAAGAAAGTTAATACTGGAGGAACTGCATGGAACTCAGCTTGAGATGACCTGATGAAAACTGGCCAGAAGGTACGTATGGTGACCAAGCTTGAAGAGAGAGAGAGGGAGAGAAAGCATTCAGTACTGGCCAGTGCCACAGGCCAACAGTTAAGGAAATTGCCTTCCATAGCAGACTTTATTAGCAAGGGAATGGCCATAAAGGCCTTGCATCCGACTACAGATTGACTATGCTGGTCCCTTCACTGGGTCAATATTGCTTGTTATGGTGGATGCACATTCTAAGTGGATGGAAGTCATTCTGGTCAGAGTAGCTACCTCATCTGTAACTATTGAGGAGCTTCCTTTTTGGTTTAGTGCACATAGACTGCCTGACACTTGTGTCTTTACCAGTGATTTATTTGAGGCCTTCTTGAGGTGACTGGGATCAAACACATAACATCTGCTCCCTACCACCCATCTACAAACAGATTGATATAGAGTGTCGTTCAGTCCTTTAAAAATAGACTCTGCAAGGTTACTGAGAGGTTGCTGTAGACCAGGCTGTCTCAGTTCTTGTGCAATTATAGAACAACCCCTCATACCACAGCAGGGGGTATACGTACCAAGTGGAGTTTCTTGAAACCTTATCTGGAGAAACAAGTGTATCAACATCAAGAAAATATGAAACACAATCATGACCGTCAACAGGTTACTTGCTTTTTGTCTCCTGGAGTATTTGTTTAGATTTGCAGCTTTGTGGGAATGCCCAAGTGACTGCCTTGTATGATTGTAAAAGTTACAGATCTGCTTTCCTGTCAGGTTGCTGTAGTACATTCCCTTGGGAGATGTCATATAAATTATCTGTTTACCTGAGGGGGAAGTCAGGTTCAATGGACTTGGGTAATGGATGCTACTGTTCCTATGATTCATCCAAGTTCAGGGTTGGGGGAAGCAGACAGTCTGCTCCTTTTGGAGCAGGTACTGGAGTGGACCTCTTAGTACTGGGGTGCTTGTGGAATTTCCTCCTCTCCTGGCTATGCTCGGAATATCTGCTCCAATCCGCCACCTCTGCATGAAACAACACAAACCCCCTGTTCGCTTGAACCTGTAGATAGAGTGTTGTGGGGGGGGAGGAGAGGGGGCAGAGTGACTTGGGGCAGAATAATCCCCTTTTCCCTTTTTTGCACACGAGGTCAGGTAGTCTTCTCTGCACTTCTAGTTAGAGTTCCAGTTGTTATACTGAGCTGTTGATTTTCCTATCAATGAACGTTTGTTGAACTTGGAGGGGGAGGGAAGTTGTATCCTGGGGGTTCAGGAGCATTATTCATAGGATAGTCCATAAACATGTGTTCTGGGGTGAGGAGTTTTGCCTGGTCCCTGGAGGCCATTTTGGAAGTTAATAAAGAAGCAGTTGTAGAGGAGAGCAGACCTGGTGTGGTATCCTTCCTACATACCCTATGCAACTGTAACAGGCACCAACAGCGTCACTGGTCCTGATGAATGTAGGTGCAAAGTGATCTTTAAAGTAGCTGGGAGTCAGCCCAGTAAGAATTTTAATAGATAGTGTAATATTGTTTTTAGGAAACTAAAGTGAAATAGATTATTTATAATACTCCATATGGAAGCAGATTTGACAATACAGTTCAAGGGGCAAAATGTCCTATCAGAAACTAGTTAATTTCATTTACGGAAAGGTAAAGAACAATATAACCGAAACAGAGGACCTCTGCGACCAGATTGAGAGAACCAGCTAACAGCTATATAAATACTCCATTGTTATCTTTTATTCTACAAAACAACAAATTGATATTTTTTTCAGAGAAAGTGGTTTGTTTTCTAGATAGATATCTGCTCTGGTAGAGTCCACATGTATTTCATATGACATGAGCATATCAGTTTCTGGGAGCTATAGTCTGAATGCATTTGGGTAATTGAGTTTTGCAATCCAGTGGCAGGTCAGGGTAATGACAGTCATTGTGTTTCTTAGGAATATAAATTATATATCTATCTGTTTCTGAGGGTAAGTATATAAATGAGGGAAATGTTCATTTAGGGAACATTGTGTGTAGTGGTATGTGTAGCAATGGAACGTAACTGCTAGATTTAACTGCAACTGTGTGGGACTGAAACAGAGAGAGGGAGGAGGCCTAAAAAAAGAAATGTACTTGGACTCTGTCCAGCAAAAACAGCAGTTACTCAAATTTGCATGTCTGTGTTGAATTATATTTTGCAACTAAAGACATAATGATTTGCCCCTTGGTTATATATGTGGTTCCCTTAATAACATGAATGGAAATAATACGATGCATATGGAGTGATTACTGCATTTGTGATTCATTCACTCTAGGCAGTCAAGCAACACAAGATTATTCTAAAAATCCATTCTGTCCCGTTTAATTTTTATACTTGTGTTTGTGAGTGTGTTCTGTGTGAATTTTTGCTCACAAAAGATGTCAGATTAATACCCCGGATTAAATTAGTCTATCCATAGACAGAACGAAAAAGACAGTGACAGGGAGACTTTCCACGTGCCTTGCTATTGTGACACCCACCTGACATGGAGGCACCTGCTCTAGGAGTGAGAGGGCCGTTCAGTCTCCATTCCCATTCAATTCTTCACATTTCGGCTGAGACTGCTAACAAGGTAGCCAAATAGTGCCAGTTGTGGTGGTGATATTATGGTCCACTTATCCACTAGGGGCTAGACTCAGACCTACAAACTGTGAACATGGACCACTGAGCATTATCAGATGGTGATAGCTTTGATCGCTACTTACCTGGGCTGATTTGAAACAGTAATACTGAAGTGCTCTACTTTACCCAAACTCTCACTTCTAATTAACAAGTTCTGTTCTCGCTGACTTTCAACTTTTGTTTGCCTGTGATGGTTTGTGTTCTAAGTAGAGATGGGCCTAAATTTCAAAGCTCTAATCTGAATCCTCCACAGATCAAATATGTTTCTGGGATTTTGGTCTGCTTTGGACTAGGGCTGTCAATTAATCCCAGTTAACTCATGCGATTAACTCCAAAAAAAAATAATCACAATTAAAAAAACTAATTGTGATTTAATCACAATTTTAACCGCACTGTTAAACAGTAGAATGCCAATTGAAATTTATTGAATATGTTGGATGGTTTTTCTACATTTTCATATATATTGTATTCTGTGTTGTAATTGAAATCAATGTGTATATTTTTATTACAAATATTTGCACTGTAAAACTGATAAACAAAAGAAATAGTAGTTTTCAATTCACATCATACAAGTATAGTAGTGAGTACTAGTATTTTTCAATTCACATCATACAAGTATAGTAGTGAGTACTTTGTTGTGAAAGTGCAATTTACAAATGTAGATTTTTCTTTTGTTACATAACTGCACTCAAAAACAAAACAATGTAAAACTTTAGAGCCTACGGCCCCACTCAGTCCTACTTCTTGTTCAGCCAATCGCTAAGACAAACAAGTTTGTTTATATTTACAGGAGATAGTGCTGCCCTCTTCTTAATTACAATGTCACCAGAAAGTGAGAACAGGCATTTGCATGGGACTTTTGTAGCCAGCATTGCAAGGTATTTATGTGCCAGATATGCTAAACATTCGTGTGCCCTTTCATGCTTCAGCCACCACCATTCCAGAGGACATGCTTCCATGCTAATGATGCTCGTTAAAAAAATAATGCATTAATTAAATTCGTGACTGAACTCCTTGGGGGAGAATTGTATGTCCCCTGCTCTGTTTTACCCACATTCTGCCATATATTTCCTGTTATAGCAGTCTTGGATGGTGACCCAGCACATGTTCATTTTAAGAACACTCACTGCGGATTTCACAAAACGCAAAGAAGGTACAAATGTGATATTTCTAAAGATAGCTACAGCACTCAACCCAAGTTTTAAGAATCAGAAGTGCCTTCCAAAATCTGAGAGGGACGAGGTGTGGAGCATGCTTTCAGAGGTCTTAAAAGAGCAACACTCCAATGCGGAAACTACAGAACCCGAACCACCAAAAAAGAAAATCATCCTTCTGCGGATGGCATCTGACTCAGATGATGAAAATGAACATGCAATGGTCTGCACTGTTATTGCGCAGAACCCGTTATCAGCATGGACACGTATTCTGGAATGGTGGTTGAAGCATAAAGGGACATATGAATCTTTAGTGCATCTGGCACATAAATATCTTGCGACGCAGGCTACAACAGTGCCATGTGAATGCCTATTCTCACTTTCAGGTGACATAAACAAGAAGCGGGCAGCCTTATCTCCTGTAAATGTAAACAAACTTGTTTGAGCGATTGTCTGAACAAGAAGTAGGACTGAGTGGACTTGTAGGCTCTAAAATTTTACATTGTTTTATTTTTTTAATGCAGTATTTTTTGTACATAATTCTACATTTTTAATTTCAACTTTCACAATAGAGATTGCACTATAGTACTTATATTAGGTGAATTTACAAATACTATTTCTTTTGTTTTTTTACATTGCAAATACTTGTAATAAAAAATAAATATAAAGTGAGCACTGTACACTTTGTAGTCTGTGTTGTAATTGAAATCAATATATTTGAAAATGTAGAAAACATCCACAAATATTTTAAATAAATGGTATACCACTATTGTTTAGCAGTGCAATTCATCGTGATCAATTTTTTTTTAATCTGTGTTTTATTTTGATTGATTTTTTTTATTGCTTGATAGCCCAACTTTGGACAATCTCTTTTCACATTTAACACTAACATAGTTTACAAATTGTTGTGTTTTAGATTTTACTGGTTATTTTTAAGTCATGCATCAAACAGAACTGGCCTCTTTCCAGCAGATAGTTACCAATACAATAACCATTGTGACACTGGGAGTGACATGTTCTGTTAGTGGTACAATAAAAGCAAGTTATGTTTTTGTCCAGTTTTTTTCTGAAAGCTGTCCTAATTCTATCCATAATGTTTCTCTGATACACTGCTATTTCTCTAGCTATCTTTATTTAAATAGAGATTGTAATTCACTAAAGGAACATCTGTTTCTAGAGACGGTGCTATAAATCGTGTACCAAACTGCAAAAAGTTTTTGTCATTTTTAAATTGTGAATTCTCTACTTCAGGGGGTTGGCAGCTTTCGGCACATGGTCCATCAGAGTAATCTGCTGGTGGGTCACGAGACATTTTGTTTACGTTAATCATCCACAGGCACGCCCACCTCCTGCAGCTCCCAGTGGCTGTGGTTTGCCATTCTCAGCCAATGGGAGCTGCAGGAAGCAGCACAGGCCTCAGGGACATGCTGGCCGCTGCTTCCTGCACGCCCACCCCCTGCAGCTCCCATTGGTCGTGAACAGCGAATGATGGTCACTGGGAGTTGGGGGGGGGGGCATGCCTACAGACAGTCAGTATAAAGAAACTGTCTCGCAACCCGCCAGCGGATTACCCTGATAGGCTGCGTGCCAAAGTTTGCCGACCCCTACTCTACTTGAACTGCTTGTTTGAAAAAACACAACCACCAAACTACTGTTATGTACTATATCTGTTTGGAACACAGTCTGCTTTGACAAAAGCTTATGCTCAAATAAAATTGTTAGTCTCTAAGGTGCCACAAGGACTCCTCATTGTTTTTGCTGATACAGACTAAAATGGCTACCACTGTGAACTCTAAAATT
The DNA here is from genome assembly GCF_025201925.1 of Gopherus flavomarginatus. Taxonomy (NCBI): domain Eukaryota; kingdom Metazoa; phylum Chordata; order Testudines; family Testudinidae; genus Gopherus; species Gopherus flavomarginatus. Next base: position 259,791,362 of record NC_066618.1, read on the forward strand.
AAAAACTCCACTTTCTCTGTGTGTGTGTGTTTGTTCATACAGAATACTAAACCTGTTATGCATATTTTCCCTGTAGGGGAAGGTCAAGCCAAAAAAGAATATGAAACATCCAAAAATGTAGCATTCCTGGCTCCAGTGTGAGCTCTTCAATTTACCAACTGAAAAACTGCAGATGTGCAAAATGATTGTGAAAATACTGTAAGTAGCATTTTTCAGGGGACTCTGAGAAACTGCTTCACTTTACAAGGAGGAGTGGGTAAGCAGAAAAGTGGTCTTGTGAGCAAAGAGAGGAGAAACATTGCTTTGAAAGCTCATGTTATTGTTTCCAAAGGAATTTATGGCAACCAGAAAAGACAGCTCCTGAAATGAGAGAATGTGTTCCCTCTGGATACAAGTAATCCCTTTAATGATTAATGTTGAGATGACTGACAGCTTACAATGTATAGGAAACTTCCATTGGTATACAGAGTCATTAATTCACATTTTAAAAGAAGGTTGTTAGATACCTTTTAAAATATTTTAATATTGTATCCTGAGAGAACAGTACAAACTCACTAAAGTTTTATATTGTTTTTTGTTGAATTTTCCAACCAAGTCCTCCAAAAGCTATTTATTTTTTTAAACCTGGCCTTTCTCAGCTATAATTATTTCCATATGCCCAGTATGATGCCATAGGAAGGCTGAGAAGTAGGCCACATAGATGTTTCAGGCCTGTGAGAAGAAAGAAATTAAGAATCCCCTCTATACACACACGTTATTTTATGTTCATGTTTTTGTTATGGTTTGTTAAATGGGCAGGAGGAGGAAGCAAAGAAGGGAAAATGCTCCCAAACTGTGCATAGAAACTGGATTAAATGTTGAAGTAGTTGTGCTCCTGCACAATAGCACTTCCCTGTGTTTGCTCAGGAAATTGATTCTTTAGGGTACGTCTACACTACGGGATTATTCCGATTTTACATAAACCGGTTTTGTAAAACAGATTGTATAAAGTTGAGTGCACGCAGCCACACTAAGCACATTAATTCAAGTATCAGAGGGTAGCCGTGTTAGTCTGGATCTGTAAAAGCAGCAAAGAATCCTGTGGCACCTTATAGACTAACAGACGTTTTGGAGCATGAGCTTTCGTGGGTGAATACCCACTTCCTCAGATGCATGTAATGGAAATATCCAGGGGCAGGTATATATATGTGTGCTAGCAAGCAAGCTAGAGATAACGAGGTCAGTTCAATCAGGGAGGATGAGGCCCTGTTCTAGCAGTTGAGGTGTGAAAACCAAGAGAGGAGAAACTGGTTCTGTAATTGGCAAGCCGTTCACAGTCTTTGTTCAATCCTGAGCTGATGGTGTCAAATTTGCAGGTGAACTGAAGCTCAGCAGTTTCTCTTTGAAGTCTGGTCCTGAAGTTTTTTTGCTGCAGGATGGCCACCTTAAGGTCTGCTATAGTGTGGCCAGGGAGGTTGAAGTGCTCTCCTACAGGTTTTTGTATATTGCCATTCCTAATGTCTGATTTGTGTCCATTTATCCTTTTCCGTAGAGACTGTCCAGTTTGGCCGATGTACATAGCAGAGGGGCATTGCTGGCATATGATGGCGTATATTACATTGGTGGATGTGCAGGTGAATGAACCAGTGATGGTGTGGCTGATCTGGTTAGGTCCTGTGATGGTGTCGCTGGTGTAGATATGTGGGCAGAGTTGGCATCGAGGTTTGTTGCATGGATTGGTTCCTGAGCTAGAGTTATTATGGTGTGGTGTGCAGTTACTGGTGAGAATATGTTTCAGGTTGGCAGGTTGTCTGTGGGCAAGGATTGGCCTGCCACCCACGGCCTGTGAAAGTGTGGGATCATTGTCCAGGATGGGTTGTAGATCCTTGATGATGCGTTGGAGGGGTTTTAGCTGGGGGCTGTATGTGATGGCCAGTGGAGTCCTGTTGGTTTCTCTCTTGGGTTTGTCTTGCAGTAGGAGGCTTCTGGGTACACGTCTGGCTCTGTTGATCTGTTTCCTTATTTCCTCGTGCGGGTATTGTAGTTTTGAGAATGCTTGGTGGAGATTTTGTAGGTGTTGGTCTCTGTCTGAGGGGTCAGAGCAGATGCGGTTGTACCTCAGTGCTTGGCTGTAGACAATGGATCATGTGATGTGCCCGGGATGGAAGCTGGAGGCATGAAGGTAGGCATAGCGGTCGGTGGGTTTTCGATATAGGGTGGTGTTAATGTGACCATCACTTATTTGCACCGTGGTGTCAAGAAAGTGGACCTCCCGTGTAGATTGGTCCAGGCTGAGGTTGATGGTGGGGTGGAAGCTGTTGAAATCATATTGGAATTTTTCCAGAGTCTCCTTCCCATGGGTCCAGATGATGAAGATGTCATCAATGTAGCGTAGATAGAGAAGGGGTGTGAGTGGACGAGAGCTGAGGAAGCGTTGTTCCAGGTCGGCCATGAAGATATTGGCATATTGTGGGGCCATGCGGGTGCCCATAGCAGTGCCACTGATCTGGAGATATATATTGTCATCAAATTTGAAATAGTTGTGTGTAAGTATAAAGGCACAGAGCTCAGCAGCCAGTTGTGCTGTGGCATCATCAGGGATAGTGTTCCTGACAGCTTGTATTCCATCTGTGTGTGGGATGTTAGTGTAGAGAGCCTCTACATCCATGGTGGCTAGGATGGTGTTTTCTGGGAGGTCACCAATGCATTGTAGTTTCCTCAGGAAATCAGTGGTGTCGCGGAGATAGCTGGGAGTGCTGGTGGCATAGGGTCTGAGTAGAGAGTCCATATATCCAGACAGTCCTTCAGTGAGAGTGCCAATGCCCGAGATGATGGGGCGTCCAGGATTTCCGGGTTTGTGGATCTTGGGTAGTAGATAGAATAACCCTGGTCGGGGCTCTAGGGGTATGTTGATTTCTTCTGGTGTTAGTGTAGGGAGTGTCCTGAGTAGATGCTGTAGTTTCTTAGTGTATTCCTCAGTGGGATCTGAGGGAAGTGGCCTGTAGAATTTGGTATTGGAGAGTTGTCTGGCTGCCTCCTTTTGATAGTCAGACCTGTTCAGGAAGACAACGGCACCTCCTTTATCAGCCTCTTTGATGATAATGTCAGGGTGGTTTCTGAGGCTGTGGATGGCATTGCGTTCTGCACGACTTAGGTTGTGAGGCAAGCTATGTTGTTGTTCCACGATTTCTGCCTGTGCACGCCAGCGGAAGCATTCAATGTATAGGTCCAGGCTGTCATTTCGACCCTCAGGAGGAGTCCATGTGGAGTTCTTTTTCTTGTGCTGTTGGTGGGAGGGCACCCGTGTATCAATGCACTGTTCAGTGTTGTCCTGGAAGTATTCTTTGAGTCGGAGATGGCGAAAGTAGGCTTCCAGATCGCCACAGAACTGTATCATGTTGGTGGGGGTGGCAGGGCAGAAAGAGAGTCCCCGAGATAGGACAGACTTTTCTTCTGGGCTGAGTGTGTAGTTGGATAGATTGACGATATTGCTGGGTGGGTTAGGGGTACCACTGTTGATTCAGTGGTGTGCGTCCATGGTCCGAGGCTAGCGTCGATTTCCGGAGCGTTGCACTGTGGGTAGCTATTCTGTAGCTATCCGATAGTTCCCGTAGTCTCCCCTACCCCTTGGAATTCTGGGTTGAGATCCCAGTGCCTGATGGGGCAAAAATCATTGTCGCAGGTGGTTCTGGGTAAACGTTGTCACTCATTCCTTCCTCCGGGAAAACAATGTCAGACAATCATTTCGCTCCTTTTTTCCCTGGATTGCCCTGGCAGACGCCATAGCACGGCAACCATGGAGCCCGTTCAGCTTTTTTTTTTTTTACTGTCACCGTATGTGTACTGGATACCGCTAACAGAGGCGTTACTGCAGCGCTACACAGCAGCATTTGTTTGCTTTTGCATGACAGCAGAGATGGTTATCAGTTGTTCTGTACCGTCTGCTGCCATTGTAAATTGGCAGTAAAATGACGGTTATCTGTCGGTCTGTACTGTCTGCTGCTATCATGGGTGCCCCTGGCTGAGGTCGGCCGGAGGCACAAAGGCAAAACTGAGAATGACTCCCCGAGTCAATCCCTCCTTTTTGGTTTCTAAAAATAGTCAGTCCTGCCTAGAATATGGGGCAAGTGTACTAGAGAACCAGTGTATCAGAGAGCACAGCCACTCCGTGTCAGATCCTGCAGAAATGATGAGCTGCATGCCATTCACGGGGGGTGCCCCTGCAACAACCCCACCCGTTGCTTCCCTCCTCCCCCAACCTTCCTGGGCTACCGTGGCAGTGTCCCCCCCATTTATGTCATGAAGTTATAAAGAATGCAGGAATAACAAACAGTGACTTGTTAGTGAGATAAAATGAGGGGGAGGCAGCCTCCCGCTGCTAAGACAGTCCAGGCAGAACATTAAGCGGTGCAAGGGAGAGGAGCCCAGCATCCCGCTGCTATGATAGTCCAGGCAGTACAGAATCTTTTCTTTACACAGGAAAGGGAGGGGGCTGATGGAGCTCAGCCCCCAGTTGCTATGATGAGGACGGTTACCAGCCGTTCTGTACCATCTACAGGGAATGACCGGGAATCATTCTTATTTTTACCCAGGCACCCCCGGCCAGCCTCACCTGAGGCCAGCCAGGAGCACTCACAGGCTGATGACAAGGACGGCTAGCAGTCCTACTGCACCATCTGCCACCGGGGAGGGGAGAGGAGCGGATACTGCTCTTCACTGCAACAGCATCACGTCTACCAGCAGCATTCAGTAGATATAGGGTGACATTGAAAGAATTCAAGAAACGATTTATTTCCTTTTTCTTTCACGTGGGGGAGGAGGGAGTAAATTGTCGAGCTATACCCTGAACCACGCCGGACAATGTGTTTGAACCTACAGGCATTGGGAGCTCAGCCAAGAATGTAAATATTTTTCGGAGACTGCTGTGGACTGTGGGATAGCTGGAGTCCTCAGTACCCCCTCCCTCCCTCCATGAGCATCCATTTGATTCTTTGGCTTTCCGTTACGCTTGTCACGCAGCACTGTGTAGCCTGGAGATTTTTTTCAAACGCTTTGGCATTTCGTCTTCTGTAACGGAGTTCTGATAGAACAGATTTGTCTCCCCATACAGCGATCAGATCCAGTATCTCCCATACGGTCCATGCTGGAGCTCTTTTTGGATTTGGGACTGCATCGCCACCCGTGCTGATCAGAGCTCCACGCTGGGCAAACAGGAAATGAAAATCAAAATTTCACGGGGCTTTTCCTGTTTACCTGGCCACTGCATCTGAGTTCAGATTGCTGTCCAGAGTGGTCACAGTAGTGCACTGTGGGATACCGCCTGGAGGCCAATACCGTTGATTTGCAGCCAGACTAACCCTAATCCGATATTGTAATACCGATTTTAGCGCTACTCCTCTCGTTGGGGAGGAGTACAGAAACCAATTTGAAGAGCTCTTTATATCGATATAAAGGGCCTCGTAGTGTGGACAGGTACAGCGTTAAATCGGTTTAACGCTGATAAAATCGGTTTAAACGCGTAGTGTAGACCAGGCCTTAGTCTTTTACATGTATCATCTGTTCTGAGTTAAGAGCACAAGTGACATTCATACCTAGCTGAGAATAGCTGAAGCAAGTGAGGACAACTGAGGAACTCTAGGGCATCAGAATCTGTGTCCCTATGATCCATGTAGATGGCAAGATGTGTGCTTCATACCAATACTCCATACCCAAGTAGGGAATTAAAGAACTATTTGAACTCATTTATTTCTTTGGTGCTCTTGGAGGAGAGGTACTAACTAATGCTATTAATCATAACCATTGTGCTTGAGTACGGGTGAATATGGAAAAAGCAGAAAGGAAGAGGTAAAGAAAGGGACAGTGTAATGATCTCCTGCAGTGATTGATAATGGAGTTTGTGTATGGAAGGAAATGGAAGAGACTGTGGGCAGGATCCCTGCTGGAACGTGATGGAAGGTTTTAGCACAGAGGGAATGAAGAAGTGACTGGAGGCTGTAAAATGTTAGAGAGAGCTTTTCTCCAGGTCACCCTGCTGAAGGACTTTACAATAAGGAATGGAGGAGAAGATTGAGAAGGGAGGAAGGAGAGAAAAGAAAATGAAGGATGAAGAAAGGCTATGCAAAAAAAGCCCTCAGAATTATTCATACATATTTATTTTTGATGATAACCACAAAATGTGGTAAGTACTTTCCAAACAGAAAAGAGGAGACAGTAATTGCCTTGAAGAGCTCGCAGTGTAGGTTCAAGTTTGATGTACCTTTGCAAAGCTTTTGCAGTTCCCTGGAATTATTTATTTATATATATCCACTTCCTATCTAAGCTTTTGGCAAGCATTTTTTATCTTGAATCTCTGTGAATAAAGTGAGGCTCTCCTTGCTAGTGAATTTCAAGTTTGAGTATTGTTTATTACTCAAAAGCCATAAGTTCTCTGCTATTATGTCCAGGAGGCCAGACCTAGTCCTGACAAACTAAGAAATCTTATGCAAACATGCCTGAATATGTGAGAGCTTGTCAAACCCAAACCTTGTCTGTTTTCATAGCAGAAGAAAACCAGAACTCAAACCTTTGTGAATGTCAGTGCCTAAGAACTATTTTTGGCACACAATGTATTAATGAACCCATTTTGAGACAAGCTTGGTAAGATTTCCCTTGTTCTACAAGGGAGATGGCAAGAGTAAGAGAAGAAGAGGAAAAGACAGAGAGAAGAAACAAGAAGAATTTAATCCTGCCTCAGCATGGGGAATGGACTAGATCAGTGTTTCCCAACTAATGTGCCGTCACGCCCTAACATGTGTGCTGCAGAATTTTTTTTTAAAGAACATGTGAGAACAAGGGGGTGAGCTGCATTCTGATTGGCCATCTGCCCTATGGCCCTGCCTTCTCCAGGAGTGGAGCAATCAATCAGAGCTTAATCTCCCACTCTTCCTCCTTTCCCTCCGGTGTGAGCAATCTTTCGGCTCCTCTGCTCCGCCTCTTCCCTCTCCTGCAGCTGCCAGCTGAAGGCAAGGGGAAAAGCCCCTGGAGCTCGAGGTGTGCCATGGCAGAGAAAAGGTTGGGAACCACGGGACTAGATAACCTTTTGAGGTCTCTTCCAGCCCTAAATTTCTATGTTTTATTAAAGAAGAAGAAGAAGGTGAGATGTGAGAAACTAGAGAAAGAGATATGGCTTTGTCCTCCATGAACTTATTTAATTATTTTTTAACCTAGTTACAGTTTTGGCCTTCATAACATCCCCTGGCAACGAGTTCCACAGGTCGACTGTATGTTGTGTGAAGAAGTACTTTCTTTTGTTTTAATTCTGCTGCCTATTAATTTCATTGGGCGAGCCCTGGTTCTTATGTTATGTGAAGAGGTAAATACCACTTCCTTATTCACTTTCTCCACACCATGTATGAATGTATAGACCTATATTATATCCCATTTTAGTCATTTCTTTTCCAAACGGAACAGTCCCAGTCTTTTTAATCTCTCATTTAATGGAACCTGTTCCATTCCCCTACTCATTTTGATTGCCCTACTCTTTACTCTTTCCAAATCTAATATATCTTTTCAGAGATGGGATGATCAGAAGTGCACACAGTATTCAAGATGTGGCATACCATGGATTTTTATAGTGGCATTATGATATCTTCCGTCGTCTTATTTATCCCTTTCCTAATGGTTCCTAACATTGTTAGTTTTTTTGTTTGCTGCTGCATGAGTGGATGTTTTCAGAGCCCTATCCAAAATGACTCCAAGATCTCTTTCTTGAGTGGTAACAGCTAATTTAGACACCATCATTTTGGGATAGTAAAATTATGTTTTCCAATGTGCATTACTTTGCATTTTTCAACATTTGAACTTCATCTGTTATTTTGTTTCCCAGTCACCCAGTTTTGTGAGATCCATTTGTCACCAAGGCCGTTCTTACCCATACGCAAAGTACGCAGCTGCATAGGGCACCAGGAAATTTGGGACACTGAATTGCCCGGTGCCCTATGCAGTTGCGTGCTGCTCCAGTGGCCAGCGTGACCCCCCCAGCTGGCTAAGCCACCGAGGAAAGCTGCTCCCACCTGGTCTGCCTCTTCCCCATGGCCCTCACCCTTGCTCCGCCCCAGCCCCACCCTCACTCTATCCCTTCCCCAAAGCCTCTGCCCCGCCCCACCTCTTCCTGCCCCTGCTCCACCCTAGGCCCACCCCACCTCTTCCACCCCTTCCTCAGGGACTGCAGCAGGGGTTGGGCGCTCCCCACACTCACCGGGCAGCAGCAAGTGGAGCGACCTGGCCCCAGGCCACTCCACTCCGCTGGCTCCCAGCCACGCCACCTGTGAGTGCTGGAGGGTGATTCCCTCCTCCCCCAAGGTCCAGGAACCAGGGGAGCAGAGTGGAGCAGGGTGGGGCTGGGTCGCTCCACTTCCTGCCCCATGAGTGTGGGGTCGGGCCTGGGGAGCGGTTTCCCCCTTGCCCCATAAGCCTGCTCCTGCTCCCCCTGTGGAAACCTGGGGCCAGCCCCCTTCTCGCCTCCCTGCAAAGGCCTGGGGCCATACACATACACACCCCATGGAGGGGGAGGGGGCTGTGTATCCCTAGACATCCCAAAATGTCTAGGGATGGCCCTTTTTGTCACTCTTTGCTGTCAACTTTGGACTTCACTATTTTCAGTAATTTTATGTCGTCTGCAAACATTGCCACCTCGCTGTTTACCTTTTTTCCAGATACTTTATGAATATGTTGACCAGCACTGGTCCTAGTATAGATCCTTGAGGACTCCACTATTTCATCTTTCCATTGCAAAAATTGGCCATTTATACTTATTTTTTTTTGTGTATTTTAACCAGTTACTGATTCATGAGAGAACCTTCCCTCTTATCCCATGATTGCTTAATTTACTTAAGAGCCTTTGGTGAAGGCTAAATATAAATAACTTGATTAAGAAACACCTAAGGAGGGACATAAAGGTTAGATCAAACTTTTCACAAGTGACTAGTGATTTTTGGTGACTGTTTTTGGGAGCCTAACTGGAGACACTATAGAGGGGCCTGATTTTCAGAAAGTATTGCAAACACATCTTAGCAAAACAAGGCCCTTTTAATGAGTCTCTGGTTGGGTCCCAAAACTACTAGTCACTTTTCAAAATCTTGGCTGTAAATAGCATGTAAGGGGAGGAGCGTTACTTAGTATAATGGGTATAATTAGGAATAATATGTGAGAAAAATGTAGACTAAATATCAGAGAATTTTTCCTGATAATGAGATCTGTTAGCCTATGTCTCCTAGAGGCAGTAGTGGACATCCCACTACTTGGCAAACTAGTAAATATACATTAAATTTCATTGTAGCCAGCTTTTGCAATTTAATAACGTGGTTTTAGCCCTGACTGAAGCCAGTCTCCCCAGAAGCTCCAGTGCTCATGGATTTTCAGTCCTGCCCAGGAGAAACCGTCCTCTGATTAGCTGCCTTCCCCACTTTCCTGTCTCCTGTCAAGGCTTCCCACTTCTCTCAGGAGCAGAGATGAGTTTTGGGCTAGTGAAGGGGAGATAGAGCAGCCAATAACGTTTTCAGAAGACAGGAGGAAGGAGAAGAGAGCCCAGCAGCTCAGGGTGGCACTTTCCCCCTCCCCTTCTGTGAAGCATTGGTCGGTCTGCTCTGTCTCATCCCTCCTTCCTTTCCACTCTCTATCCCTGCAACAGGAGACCTGTGAAGGGGGAGCAGGAGTGAAGAGCACTTGGAACTGACCTCCCTCCCTGCACTTGGGTAGAGGGGGGAAAGAAGACCCTGCTGCAGCTGCTGCCTGAAGCTGGAGAGGAGTTGAAGAACTCCCACAGCTGGCAGATATGCAGAGGTGTTTTATGGGGCAAAGACTTGGGGTGGGAAGCAGAATCAATGTGAGGCTAGGAGGTCAAAGCTGATGTGGGGGTTGGGTGTGTATAATTAATTGCAGGGCTGGGGAATGGGCAGATGGGAAGATGGAGGGGACATAGAATTACTTAATTAGATTTGGGGTTTGGGGAGAAGCTAGAATCATGGAAATGTAGGGCTGGAAGCGACTTCAATAAGTCATCTAGTCCAGGACCAAGTATGCCTAGACCATCCCTGAAAGCTGTTTGTCTAACTGGTTCTTAAACAAACTTTGTCTGTTGCTGGTAATATTATTTGGCCCCCGAAGCTTTTGGTGACCACATAATTGCCAACTGTGTAGCAGCATTTTATACAAATGTATGTAATTTGATCTCAGTTGGATCCTTTCAGTGAGAGCCAAAAATCACCTTATTCTGTACATTTGGGAGAGTTGCAACGCTGTAATTGTCACACTCCCCCGGGAGATGGTCAGAGGGAGTGTAAAAATCAAAAGGAAGCAAAATCTGATATTAACTTTTCTTCTTTATGTCATGTGTTTTGGGCCAATCTCATCATTTTGAAGGGATGTGACTCATGATTTTTGGACTCCTGGGGTTGACAATACTGAATCTGCTTTGGCCAGGAGTTGGACTAGATGACAGAACAGGTCTTTCCCATTTCTAGAGCTAGAAATGTGCCACTTTTCATATGAACTACCAGGGCCGGTGCAAGGATGTTTCACGCCCTAGGTGAAACTTCCACCTTGCGCCCTTCCCCCCCCACGTGCCTCCCGCCCTGAGGCGCCCCCATCCCGCAGCAGCTCCTTCCCTCCGCCCTGAGGCGCCCCCCTTGCAGCAGCTCACCCCTGCTCTGCACATGAGCACCCCAAGCACGCCGTGGCTGCTTCACTTCTCCCACCTCCCATGATTACGGCGCCTAAGCTTATTGGCGCTGCAAGCCTGGGAGGCGGGACAAGTGAAGCAGCTCACCCCTGCCCCACCTCCTCCCCGAGCACACCGTGGCTGCTTCGCTTGTCCCGGCTTGCAGCGCCAATCAGCTTAGGCACCGCAAACCTGGGAGGCGGGAGAAGTGAAGCAGCCATGGCGTGCTCGAGGAGGAGGCGGGGCAGGGGTGAGCTGGGGCGGGGAGTTCCCCTGTGTGCCACCCTCCACCCCCTTACTTGCTGCAGGCAGCCCTCCCTGCGCTCCCCTGCCCCAGTTCTCTCTGCCTAAATGCCGGCCGCAATCAGGGCGGCCGAAGATCTTGCCTCCGTGGTCGCTGCCGAAGAAAATGGCACCCCCAAAATCCTAGCACCCTAGGCGACCGCCTAGGTCGCCTAAATGGTTGCACCAGCCCTGTGAACTACTGAAGCTGATTACTATCAGGTCTGGAGTTGTTTGCCAAAGTTGTGAAATGCTTATCTGCTCCGCGAATAAGTGGATGGGCTCCCAAAATTAAGGAGAAAGTACATAGGGCAAGTGAGAAGTTTAAAATTTGCAAAATCAAGGAAATGAGGAAGTGCCAAACAAAAGGTCAGAAGTCTAGCAAAAGTTCAAATGTAAATGGAAGAGAATTGTTCTCCCACTGGTTGGTCTACTCACCCCAAGATACCATTATTTTCCTAAATTAAACAGTTGTATGTAATACAAGGATTAAAGTTTAATTTTCCCTGAACTGCGAGTTACATCAGCATTAATAATGCCAAAGCTGTCACAATAGCCACCAACCCATCAAAATAGCACCTTTAAACAATCTAATTGTTGGTTTTTAAAAAAAAAATTTGAAGACAAAGATTTAAATCCACAAAGAAACTATTGTCTTATTTTCAAGTAGCTGAGGTTACCACAGATAAGAATTTTACTGATGAAAATAATACTGATGTATTGTATCACTAGTGGAATCTATCCCTTACTATCAATCTATTCAGTGTTCTATAGCACAGTCCGGTACTGTTGTGCAGATACTGTGCAAGAATCTCTATGCAGAGATCTCCATCTGAATCCCCACATGGGGAATTAAGGAACCAGAGCCATTGAGGTGAGTCCAAATCCTTAGATTTAAATTGAAAATTCCCTGTGAAACACAAAGGGATTTAGGTGGGAAGTTCTAGTTTTGGCCTGTCCCTACTGGTGACAAGCTAGTTTTAACACTAGCTTTCCAGAGAAGCAGCTTTAGCCCTTCTTCAGTGGCTGGTTTTCTTCCCTTTTGCACTCAGTCCTGTAAATTACCCCACATCACACCTGTGTGGTGTTTGTTTTATTTTGTTTTAACTAAAACAAGTAATAATTAGAGCAGTAAGATAATGAGATGGAAAATTGGTTAATATGCCAGCAAGCCTGTATCTCATTAGAATTGGAATTCCATTTCTGCTCATTTTGGCTTATTTTCAACCTCCTTTGATTTTGCAAGACTGTGGCTCTTGCTTATTTCTCTGCTTATGAATAAAGCTGTACTCTAGATTCCACAGGAATAAATCCACACAGTTACTTTGTGGTCAGCAAAAAGCATTTCTATTCTATGCCTACAAATGTTCTTGGTTGCCTGTGAAAAGGCCTCTGATTTAGTGAATGGAAACAGGATATTTTTCTTTCATTCTCATTGGCAAGATACTTTTCTTTCATTCTCATACAGCTGTTCACAAGAGAACTTAAACAAGGGCTTGTCTACACACAGAAGTTGCACCAATTTAACTTTAAATCAGCTCCCTTGTGTGTAGGGAGATCACTTGTCTGGCTTTGAGCCAGACAGTCCTTTTTTGGGGTCGTTTTTCCTGCCCAGGCACTGGAACAAAACTGGATGTGGTTTTCTCTGTGTCATAAACAGATGGTTAAGGGTTTATAGATTCATAGATTCATAGACTCTAGGACTGGAAGGGACCTCGAGAGATCATCAAGTCCAGTCCCCTGCCCTCATGGCAGGACCAAATATTGTCTAGACCATCCCTAATAGACATTTATCTAACCTACTCTTAAATATCTTCAGAGATGGTGATTCCACAACTTCCCTAGGCAATCTATTCCAGTGTTTAACTACCCTGACAGTTAGGAACTTTTTCCTAATGTCCAACCTAAATCTCCCTTGCTGCATTTTAAGCCCATTGCTTCTTGCTCTATCATTGGAGGCTAAGGTGAACAAGTTTTCTCCCTCCTCCTGATGACACCCTTTTAGATACCTGAAAACTGCTATCATGTCCCCTCTCAGTCTTCTCTTCTCCAAACTAAACAAACCCAATTCCTTCAGCCTTCCTTCATAGGTCATGTTCTCAAGACCTTTAATCATTCTTGTTGCTCTTCTCTGGACCCTCTCCAATTTCTCCACATCTTTCTTGAAATGCGGTGCCCAGAACTGGACACAATACTCCAGCTGAGGCCTGACCAGCGCAGAGTAAAGCGGAAGAATGACTTCTCGTGTCTTGTTTACAACACACCTGTTAATGCATCCCAGAATCATGTTTGCTTTTTTTGCAACAGTATCACACTGTTGACTCATATTAAGCTTGTGGTCTACTATGACCCCTAGATCTCTTTCTGCCATACTCCTTCCTAGACAGTCTCTTCCCATTCTGTATGTGTGAAACTGATTGTTCCTTCCTAAGTGGAGCACTTTGCATTTATCTTTATTGAACTTCATCCTGTTTACCTCAGACCATTTCTCCAATTTGTCCAGATCATTTTGAATTTTGACCCTGTCCTCCAAAGCAGTTGCAATCCCTCCCAGTTTGGTATCGTCCGCAAACTTAATAGGCGTACTTTCTATGCCAACATCTAAATCGTTGATGAAGATATTGAACAGAACCAGTCCCAAAACACACCCTTGCGGAACCCCACTTGTTATACCTTTCCAGCAGGACTGGGAGCCATTAACAACTACTCTCTGAGTACGGTTACCCAGCCAGTTATGCACCCACCTTATAGTAGCCCCATCTAAATTGTACTTTCCTAGTTTATCTATAAGAATATCATGCGAGACCGTATCAAATGCCTTACTAAAGTCTAGGTATATCACATCCACCGCTTCTCCCTTATCCACAAGGCTCGTTATCCTATCAAAGAACGCTATCAGATTAGTTTGACACGATTTGTTCTTTACAAATCCATGCTGGCTATTCCCTATCACCTTACCACCTTCCAAGTGTTTGCAGATGATTTCTTTGATTACCTGCTCCATTATCTTCCCTGGCACAGAAGTTAAACTAACTGGTCTGTAGTTTCCTGGGTTGTTTTGATTTCCCCTTTTATAGATGGGCACTATATTTGCCCCCTTCCAGTCTTCTGGAATCTCCCCCGTCTCCCATGATTTCCCAAAGATAATAGCTAGAGGCTCAGATACCTCTTCTATTAACTCCTTGAGTATTCTAGGATGCATTTCATCAGGCCCTGGTGACTTGCAGGCATCTAACTTTTCTAAGTGATTTTTTACTTGCTCTTTCCTTATTTTCTCTTCTAAACCTACCCTCTTCCCGTAAGCATTCACTATACTAGACATTCCTTCAGACTTCTCAGTGAAGACCGAAACAAAGAAGTCATTAAGCATCTCTGCCATTTCCAAGTCTCCCGTTACTGTTTCCCCCTCCTCATTGAGCAGTGGGCCTACCCTGTCCTTGGTCTTCCTCTTGCTTCTAATGTATTGATAAAAAGTCTTCTTGTTTCCCTTTATTCCCATAGCTAGTTTGAGTTCATTTTGTGCCTTTGCTTTTCTAATCTTGCCTCTGCATTCCTGTGTTATTTGCCTATATTCATCCTTCGTGATCTGACCTAGTTTCCATTTTTTATATGACGCCTTTTTATTTTGTAGGTCACGCAAGATCTCAAGGGTAAGCCAAGGTGGTCTTTTGCCACATTTTCTATCTTTCCTAACCATCGGAATAACTTGCTTTTGGGCCCTTAATAGCGTCCCTTTGAAAAACTGCCAACTTTCCTCAGTTGTTTTTCCCTTCAGTCTTAATTCCCATGGGACCTTGCCTATCAGCTCTCTGAGCTTACCAAAATCCGCCTTCCTGAAATCCATTGTCTCTATTCTGCTGTACTCCCTTCTACCCTTCCTTAGAATTGCAAATTCTATGATTTCATGATCACTTTCACCCAAGCTTCCTTCTACTTTCAAATTCTCAACAAGTTCCTCCCTATTTGTTAAAATCAAGTCTAGAACAGCTTCCCCCCTAGTAGCTTTTTCAACTTTCTGAAATAAAAAGTTGTCTGCAATGCAGTCCAGGAACTTATTGGATAGTCTGTCTCTTTTACCTGTAATGTCTCTCTTACCTGTAAAGGGTTAAGAAGCTCAGTAAACCTGGCTGACACCTGACCAGAGGACCAATAGGGGGACAAGATACTTTGAAATCTTGGTGGAGGGAAGTCTTTGTTTGTGCTTTTTGTGGTGGTGGTGTTCGCTCTTGGGGCTAAGAGGGACCAGACGTACACCCAGGTTTTCCCAATCTTTCTGAATCAGTCTTTCATGTTTCAAAATTGTATGTAATAGCCAGACAAGGCAGATTAGTCTTATGTTTGTTTTCTTAACTTGTAAATGTGTCTTTTGCTGGAAGGATTTTTACCTCTGTTTGCTGTAACTTTGAATCTAAGGCTGGGGGGGGGCTAGTCTATATGAACCTGAGTACCCTGTAAAGCATTTTCCATCCTGATTTTACAGAGACAACTTTTTACTTTTTTTTCTTTTGTTAATTAAAAGCTTTCTTTTTAAGAACCTGATTGATTTTTCCTTGTTTTAAAATTCAAGGGATTGAGTCTGAATTTACCAGGGATTGGTGGGGGGAAAGGGAGGTGGTGGTTAATTCCTCCTTGTTTTAAGATCCAAGGAGTTTGGATCGGTGTGAAGCCTTTCAAGGCAACCCAGGGAGGGGAAGTCTAGGGGGAAAAGGAGGGGGATGGTTAATTTCTCCTTGTTTTAAGATCCAAGGGGTTTTGGATCTGTGTTCCCCAGGGAAGGTTTTTGGGGGACAGGAAGTGTGCCAGACACAAAATTCGGGCTGATGGCAGCGTACCAGATTTAACCTAGTAATTAAGCTTAAAAGTGTTCATGCAGGTACCCACTTCTTGTACCCTAAAGTTCAAAGTTGGGGGAAAAACCTTGACACTCTGGTATTGCACGGGGGACGCCATTTTTAAGCCTGCTGCTCCAACCCCTCTGGCATGACTGTGAACACAGCATGTGTGCAAGGTAACACTGGTGGGGGGACATGCACCTAAACATGGTGCCCACCATGCAGCATGACCTCACGCACCATGTGTTTGAGGTCACACTGGTGGAACAGAGCAGCATGCACTTAAAGATGGCACCCTCCATGTGGCATGACCTCACATGCACTGTAATGCGAGGTCACAGCAGTGGGGGCACTTCTTGTACGGCATAACCTCACATGCACTATTTGTAGAAGGTGACACCAGTGCGGGGGAGGGTCACGCAATTCTTGGAAGTCCTGGAACCTCCAGTATCCCAGGAACCTGCGAGTGGCTACCCTACTTGTGCGTATGTATTATACAATCTTGACTGACCTGATCACATACTATATTTTTCATAGGACTCCTGCCTCATTTGGAGCACAAGATAGATAGTGCTCTGGATAGTGAAGTAGGCTATTGTCTATACAATCCTGCCCCATTTGTTGCTGAAGCTGAAAGGGGTATAGTGAATGAGACAAGGGACTGTGGGAAGAGCAAAAGATGGTCCAAGTGAATACTATTGAATTCCACCATGGAAAATTGAATCCAATTTTCCTGTGTGATGGAAGGCAAGTTACCCTGAGGTATTATTGGCAGAAGTGCTGAGTATTCCCAGCTGCTGTTGAAGTCACTGAGAGCTGTGCTTTGAATGTGTACTGCACTATGTAATGCCAACTTCTCTGAAAAATCAGGCCCATCGCATCTCAAATTGGATACAAAACTAGCAGACAGTTTTAACCTTTAAATGCTCTGTCTCAGTTCCTCTTCTGTAATTAGAGATAATAATACCACCATTCATCACAGATTAAAATTAATTAATGTATGTGAAGCAATCAGATACTTTAGTGATGAGTTCCGTAGAAAAGCCCATGAGGAAAGTAATAATTCTGTCTTCAGAGCAGAGTTTGAATAGGGTGCAGTAAATAAGTCATAGGGCCACAGTTTGAACAATGAGAACAAAACAAAATATTGAATAGCTGCTCTTTCAGTCAGCATTGCCCATCCTGTGCACTGAATGAAGCAGGGGTCCGGTGGAAAAAATAGTATGTAACCATGCAATTAAAGACTATATGATAAATACCTATGCAAGCTCCCTCTTCCTCCTCTTTCCCGCCTTACAGTGGTGAAAAGTACTGAAAGGTAATGTGACTAGAGAAAGATTAAAACATTAGTGAGATAACTAAAAGAATGAAAAATTTGGATTTGGGAAAGTGGAGGAGGAAGGAGAAAAGAGGGATTGTTGGAACGAGAGAGAGACTGAAAAAGCATTGAAGATGATGATAAGGACAGAGAAAATGTAGGGGAAGGATGAGGAGGAGGAGAGAAGGGAAGAGGGAATAACAGGCATTGAAAAAGCCAGAGGAGCAGGATAGGAGGTACAAGAGAAGGAAAGGAAAGTGCAGTGAGGGACAGAAATGACCAGAAAGTTACTAGAAAGTGTGTGCATGCATGTGTGCAAGTGCACACATGCCAAGAAAATTGTACTCTCTGGAGATCACCCCTCTGCATTGGGTGCTGAATTGTAGAAAAATAATTATTAGGTCCGTGGCTGGACTTTGCTTTCCCTTGAGATACATAATAGCTCATTGTTTTGCCAGCACAGTTGAGTCTTTGGGCCAGGCTTATCTGCTTTGTATTTTAGAATTCTAGTCAAATCATCTTTGTTTTTTTTCCCTCTTCCAGAGAATGCTTGCAACCGTAAACGTCTTGATCTCGTCTTCATCATCGACAGCTCTCGCAGTGTACGTCCTTACGATTTTGAAAAAGTGAAGGAATTCATTTTAACCATCTTGCAGTTCCTAGACATCAGTCCTGACGTCACCAGAGTAGGCCTCATTCAATATGGCAGCACAGTCAAACATGAGTTTTCATTGAAGACGTTCAGGAGGAAACATGATGTGGAACGAGCAGTGAAAAGAATGATGCACCTGGCCACTGGCACCATGACTGGACTGGCTATTCAGTATGCACTGAACATTGCATTTTCAGAATCGGAAGGGGCACGGCCACTGAGCCAGAATGTGCCCAGAATTATCATGATAGTGACAGATGGGAGACCACAGGATCCTGTGGCAGAGGTTGCAGCTAAAGCCCGGAACTCAGGCATCCTGATTTTTGCCATTGGTGTGGGGAGAGTGGATATGAACACCTTGAAGTCCATTGGAAGTGAACCTCATGAAGAGCATGTCTTTTTGGTGGCTAATTTCAGTCAGATTGAAACACTAACCTCTGCATTCCAGACTAAAATTTGCGGTAAGACAACTATTTGTGGATTTGAAAGCCTGGGTGAAAATATTCAGAGTAAAAAACAAACATGCAAAAAATCAAAGAAAAATTACCTAGGTTTTGTGGTGCAATATAAAAGCTAAGCAGAAAGCTAAACTAGAAAACATTGGTGCTTAATTCATATAAAATGTATAAAAGAGGTTTATCCAAAAGACACTCAGCATAGCAGACATATCTGGGAGGGAGAGAGCCAATTCTGCTGTTGGACCTATTAAAATGTGATTTAATCCTACTGGAAGTATGCAATGAGTGAAATACACATACCATTCTTTTACCATTTATTATTTATTATTATTATTATTTTAGAGAATACACCATCCTTTGCTACTTAAATGTCATAAGTAATTTGATTTATATTAATTTAAATATTTTTCATTTAGTACTGATCTTTAAATTTGTAAGCTTCATGGTTGTCAGATTTTGGGTACAGTCCAAACCAGTGAGAGGTTGTGTCATTGTCTGTCCTGTAACCCTGGGTGCCTGGAATAGCACTGCTGCTGTAGCTCCCTTATCTGGACACTCCCAGCTATTTTACAAGCATGCACTGAGTATCTGTGAGGTAAGTACCTCTGGGTCTGCAACTCTGACTCCAGCAGCCTGCTTGTTACACCCCAGTCTCACATTTGACCCCAATACCCTACAGTCCTGAATTTTCCCAAAACCACAGGCTCTGCAATGTGCGGTCCTTTCCTGGACCAGTCAGAGGTTTGTTTGCTCCACTAAAGGGGCAAAATGCACAGTTTATCACTTTAACTGGGGTTAACAATCACTTCATTTCAAACAGCACTGGGTGGGTTTAGAGTAAAAGTAAAGTTCATTACCAAAAGGAGATAGGATTATAGATGAATTCAAGTATGAAGCATAGAGTTAGAAATGGTTACAAGCAAATAAAAATGAAAAACACTTCCTAGAAATTAAGATTTAACAAAACTGTAGTCTTAGTTCAAGGTCAGATTCTTATCACATTACTCTTCCAGCAAAACACATTACTACCCCTCTGGCCAGGATCTTCCATAAACTCCAGAGAGCTCTGTTCCTTTGAAAGGTAACTTGGGGTTCTTTGCCCCTTTCTTTTAGAGTCCAGTGACCTTGTGAAATAGATTCTTCTGAAGGTTTCCGACTGCCCCCACACACATACACAAAGTAAGGTTAATTCAAGCTATGGGGAAGGAAATGTGGAAACTGGTGGTGAAGGAAGTTCCACGCTGGTTTCTTCCAGCATTGGTGTTTGCAAAAATGCAAATGTTTCTGTTCCTCCTGCTGTGATGCAAATGAATCCTTGCCATGTGATTACCAAATGACTCTGATGACACCTGGCTGGAGACGTCAGCTTGTCCTTTGTCTTGGAGAAACCTGTTTACCTACGCCCTTCACATTTGTATGGTTCCTTGGGCATTTACTGTACATACAGCAGGCAAGAATATTACTGATCATTTGAAGCTTACTGCCAGATACCAATGAACCCCTTGCCCTCTTGCACTGGACTGCTGTTAGGGTCTGTAGCGGAGCGGAGCCGGGGCTCAACCCTCCTTGAAGGCAGAGGGGAGCCACACCAGCTTACCGCACTCCGTTGGCCCGGGGCCCGCCCCTTGTTTTGGGGCTGGGCGGCCGCCCACTGTCACTTAGGGCTCAGACGCTCTGCTGCAGCGCTGAGCAAACAGACACAGCAGGTGGCTCAGGCCCTTTGTTGCAGGGCTGAGCAAACAGGCAAACAGGGGGCTCAGGCCCTCTGTTGCAGGGCTGAGCAAACAGGGGGCTCAGGCCCTCTGTTGCAGGGCTGAGCAAACAGGGGGCTCAGGCCCTCTGTTGCAGGGCTGAGCAAACAGGGGGCTCAGGTGCAGAAAGCCCGGGCCCTGGCCCAGGGCAGGGCAACAAGTGACTCAGGGCCCAGGCCCTTCAGGAGGGGTTGGGCCAACAAACACCAGGAATGGCCTGTTCAGGCCAGGGAGGAGGGGGAGTCTGCCACCCTTGAACGGGTGGCAGGGGGAACGCAGGCCCTCCCACTCCACTGTGTTCCAGCCCGGGGCCCTAGTAGCGGTCAACACCGCTGGCGGTCAGTGGGGGATCCTGACCGAAACACAATGACATCGGCGCAGGTGAGTCTGCAGCCTGACTGGAGTCGGCTGCCCCTGGGCCACTTCCAACCTCCCCCTCACTGGGTACCTGCCATCCGCCAGCGTTGTCCGGTGGGTCCCAGACCATGGGTTCCTCAGGATACCGAGCGTCGGGAGGTCCAGTCCATTCCTCTGGGGATTGGGCGTTGGGAGCTCCAGTCCCCTCCTCTGGGTACTGAGCGTCGGGAGGTCCAGTCCACTCCTCTGGGTACTGGGCATCGGGAGGTTCCAACAGCTCCTCTGAAGGCCGGCCGTCGGGAAGCTCTGGCAGCTCCTCTGGGTACCGGGCACGGGGTAGGTCAGGCCAGTACTCCTCTGGGGACCGAGCACGGGGTAGGCTGGGCCCAGCGGGAGCTCGAGTCCCAGCGTCTGCCTTCTCCAGCAGCCTCCTTTCAACTGAGCACTGGGGCCGGGCTTTTATACTTCCTGTCCCGCCCCTTGACTTCCAGGGGACGGGGACAGGCGGCAGTGGCTCCGCCCGTTGCCGCACCTGTTCTGGCCTGTTCCTCTCAGGCGCGGCGGGGAGTGAGGCCCCCTCGCTACAGGGTCACAATGATCTCTTGGCTATAATCAAAATACAGAGTTCAGGCAGTATATATAGAACCCTTCCAAATGCTTAAATATTGACAGTGTGCAAAGAAATATCTCTGCACGTTCCTTGATATTAGAAATGAGACATGAAAACTAAGTAGTACTTTTGTTCCATCTACAGTCCTTTTTGTGTACAAAAACTTATGAATAGCCATTACTGCAGTATTGTTCATTCATGCAATAAAGTTAAAAGTAATCTTTGCTAATGTACACTACTTTGCAATAGGCAAATGGCTTCTGTGATCCTTCCTGGGGGTGCCCGGGTTTGTGCGGCATCTTGTTAAAACCTGCCCTTAACATGAGGAAGTCTTGTCTGTGTCTCCCAGGGGTCATCTCCCCAACTCCACAGGCCACACAAGCATTCCCTTCTCAGCTCATGCAGGCTCTGCAGTCCCTCTGCAGGTAAGCAATAGGCACACTCCAAACCCCAAGCACTCTGAGCATCCCCCTGGAATGTCCAGCCCCTGTGCCACTAGACATTCACAACATTCACACATCTGCTACTCCCAAAGGAATATTCATGCTAGCTTACCAGTTTCACCTCTGCATCATCGCTCCATTCAACTCCCAGGATTTAGATTTGTTTATACTTAAAAAGAAATCTGAATTTATTTAACAAAGAACAGAGATTCAAGAAGTAAACAGATTTAATAGACACAAATAAAATCGTAATATGCTTTCTAGAGCCTCAACTTAACTAACAAGTCATTCTCCTGTCTCATAAAGGATAGCTTGCCCTCAGTTTCTCTGCCAGGGTTAAACAGTCAGACTGGCTCCATTCATGATCTCCATTCATAAGACAAGACAGCTGGCAGCCTGCCCCCACAGCCTGCCCTTGCTGCAGTCCCAGATATAGTTCATGATGATCCATTGTCTTCACTTGTAAACAGGGTAACCCCTGCTGTTTGCTTGTTCTTGTAGAGAAACTCCCCCGTAATATCTCGATTAGCATTTTGTGCACTTGACTAGTGTTTTGCTCAGGCTGTAAATAGGCGTTCATTGTGAATTATACAATATTCAATTTACATATAGCCGGAGAGATAACATAACGTATTATCCTTACATACATTTCTCATTGATTAGGATGATCAGTGATGCAGGCTTTCAATAGAAACCTTATATGATACCTTTTGATAAACTATTTTGTAGACCAAAGGGATTCCTGTAACCCTATGCACCCCTGTTACTTCAGCTAATGGGCACCAAGAGGTACCTTGGTCACAGTTTTATATCAGGTAATTATGTATTTAGACAGGTTTTTAAAAAGTCCGATGACGTATCTAATATATTAAGATTAATACAGAAGATCTGTTCTAATCCATATATTAAAATACGTTTTTCTATTTTACTTTACCCTGATGCATAGAGACTGTTTTGGAAGATGTTAATACAAATTAGTGATGCAGAATTGTATGGAACCCACGTCTAAGTAGATATGCTTCTGCCTCATGTGAGCCATCACAATTTGTTGTTCTTGCTGGCATTCTCAGGAGAGACTGAATGGGTGAGGAGATCAGAATGCCCTCTCACATCTAGAAGGGATCCTTCCAGAATAGGGGTGATGCACATAGGTAGGGCAGTGTGGAAAACTACCGTTTTGAGAACCACTCCAGATTTTAACAGGACTCCAGTGGAAGCAGTGATATCACAACCTCCTGACAGTGAAATTCATCAGATAATATATTTGACAATTTTTTTCTGCTATATTATCAGCCCCGGTAGGGAGTTACATTAAAATAAATAAATAAAAAGTGAATTGACAACATTAAATGTAAACAGAGTGAACATTAAGTAGTACACAACTGTTTTTTTAAAGATATTATTATTACTTTAAATTATATGGAGGGGGGGCCAGCACAAGTGTTTTTTACTTTGGTTATTAACTTACTTTTCAGGGTAGTAGGTGAAAAATAAAAAATGCAAACCTTGTTTGTAGTTTGCTTCTAAGTCCTCAGCATACATGCCCCAGGATACAGCCACTGTCCTTCCAGAGGAAGAGATGTGGAGGATGAGCAGGATTGCCTTTGCTTGACAAAAAGCACTTCCTGTGCTCAGGGAATGCCTCCACAGCACTTCTTGGCTCAGGGTTTGAGCAGCTAAAGCTAGTCGTTGAGCCCATGTCCCTTTAATGGTATGGTAGATCAGTGGTTTTCAACCAGGGGTACGCAGAGATCTCCCAGGGAGTTCATCTAGGTTTTTGCCTAGTTTTATAGCAGGCTACATAAAAAGCACTAGCAAAGTCAGTACAAAGTAAAATTTCATACAGCCAATGACTTGTTTGCACTGCTCAATATACTATACCCTGAAATGTAAGTACAATGTTTATATTCCAATTGATTTATTTTATAATAATATGGTAAAAATGAGAAAGTAAACAATTTTTCAGAAATAGTGTGCTGTGACACTTTCAATTTTTGTCTGATTTTGTAAGCAAGTAGGTTTTAATTGAGGTGTAACTTGGGGGTAGGCAAGACAAATCTGACACCTGAAAGCGGAACAGTTGTCTGGAAAGGTTGAGAGCCACTGTGGTAGATTATTGGGCCACAGGATGAATAGAGCTGATTGGGAATTTTTTGACGAAACAGGTTTTTTAGTCAGAAAATGCCAATTTCTCAAAATCAAAATTTTTGGTGAGAAAGGGTCAGTTTTGACAAAACTTTTTATTCAAAACAAAAGAGAGACCTCCACGCACCCCAAAATAGCCAATAGCTTGGTGGTTAGGGTTAGTAGTTCCCTAGCCACCAGGCTATTGGCTGTTCGGGACTGGGTCTCACTCCCCAACTGGAGCTGTTCCACTTTGTGTAATTAAATGTTCATTGGAGCGGGAACATGAATCTGGTGAGTGCCCTAACATTTGGGCTATAGAGTCAGTCTCTCTCTGTCCCTGTGAATATAGAATTATTTGTGCCCTAACCACTAAACTACTGGCTATTCTGGGATGGTGCGTACACTCTATGGCTTTTCATGAAAAATATTGAAAGGTGTTCATTTTGTTCCAAGAGTGGAAAAAATTTTGAAATGTCAATTTTTGTGAGATAGGAAAACTTTCCCCTCCAGCTCTAATGATGACTTAATTTTTTAATGATTCTTTCAAATCAACTATTAAAATTTAGGGGAAATATTCGTAACTTGTAATTCTTGCAAGTGGAAGTTGCATAGCTAATGTCTTTTCCAAGGTTTCTTTAATTTAATGTTAAGGGGATTCAGTAGGTTTTGCTATACATTATTAAAATGAAAATCTAGGAGCTGCCACAGGAGGTGTAGGGGGGTGGATAGGAGCAGAGGGGGAGGGGGTGAGTTACCTTGTTTGTTGACTGTAGGCTGTTTTGTTGTTTCACCTGAGGCACCAAGAGGGGAAGAAACAGCCAAGAGGCCTCAGGCAGAGGGCTGAGCTCTGGTCCACCAGAAAGACATACCCCACAATGCCTGCTGGGGTGGGGGTAATTGGACTTATGTATGTACACTCCCCATACAGCTCTGCCATGGACAGATTTGTGACAGGTACATGAGCTGTCTGGAGAATAGTGGTGAGCTAAGTTCCCTGTAAGCTGCACGGCTGCTCAGCAGCCTATTTAGTGCCACACAGGTGCTCCGGGAACCCGGTTGGGAAAGGGGTGCACCTTCCCTAGTCCCCAACCTGACGTGGCTGGGGCGCCCCTCCCCTGGCCCCAACTCTGCTGCGGCCAGAGTGGCCCAGCCCCAGGCATGGCCAGGGCGGCACAGTTGGAGGGGCCCCAGGCACGGCGAGAGCAGCATGGCCCAGGCGCGGCTGGGGTGGCCCTCCCCTGGCCTGGACCTGCTGGGGCTGGGGGAGGGGTGCCTATCCTGCAGCCTGAGCCCCAGAGCTGCCACTGCGGGGTGAGATGCCTCTTCCTCCAGCCCAGGTGCTGCTGCGGGGAGAGAGAGCTTGGGGCGAAAGACACTTTCAGCAATTTGAGATTGGGTCAAAATTCATGGGGGAATCAGGATGTTGCGTTACCATCCCCATGCATTACTGCCTCCCCATGGCTTCCAGTGCAGCCTGTTAGGACTTCATGCAAACACACATGCTAGTACAGACTGGTCAAGAATTCAACAGCCACCTCCACCCATTCCTGGAATATTTCTGGACTGCATACGAAACTCCAGCTGTATTTCGGACAAAAGTTTTCATAACTTGTAGGCTCCATGGGCTACATTTAGCTTAAATGGACGACATTTGTAAGTGGACTACGTTCCACCTCCGTCCCCACATACGGTTCACTGTTTACATGAGGCTTGTTAAACCATTGGGGAGGAGTGAGGCGGCACAGTAACAGGGAAGGCAGTATAAGCTACATATTTTTAACATCTCTCCACATCATAGCAAGAATGTGTGAGCTTCTATTAAAACTTTTTTTAAATACTTGTTCCACTGTTTCTACTTCCTGGTGTCCATTTTATATTCCAAAGGGTGGGGAGGGTTCCTAAGCCGCTAGCATGCAGTCTGCCATTGGCCACAGCTATCTGTAGCTGATAATAACTTTTGCATTGGTTGATAATCCAGAAATCCTTCCCATTACTATATCAGTAAAAACACAGATGTAGCTAGAAACCTACCAGGCTCTGGGACAACTTCTGCCTCTTCCAATTCTGTTGCCAGTTCAATGGTGGGCTGCTTCTCTGGGGAGACATCAAAAAGCTCCTCCAAATAAAGACCCAGGATGTACTGCAACTGCTCCAGCATCAAAGCCTCCTTTGGGAGTGGTTTCAGGAACAGTCATTTTGGTAGCATCATATGGTCCTATACTGGATTCAGAGGTGAGAAGGTCGCCATCCTGGCTGACAAGGCTGTCATGAAGCTCTGGTGGCTCTGTGCTTGGTGCAGTACCCAGCACGTGGTCAAACCCCTCATAAAAGAGGCTGGATGATGGCAAGTTCCCAGATGTGCAGTTCTCATCCTGGCTTTCCAATAGTTGGTCCTGAGCCACTTAGTCCTCTCCTTGCACTAGGCATGTGTATGGTGAATCACCAATGCTGCCACCTTCTTCTCTATTTCCTGGGACGCGTGGTCATTCCTGGAACTCTAACTTTTTGCTCACCTTGTACCAGAGTTTCACCAAAATCTGGTTGTGCTCCTGTGATCAGGAAGCAGTGCAGTTGGCAAAAGACTTCTGGTTTGTGGCCATTGCAAACACAGGAGAAGGTTCATTGTGTCTGCAGCTCTGCAGTCAGAATAAAATGGAAGGGTTAAACACTGGGCTACTGTACTTGAACAAAGAGGGTTGCTTCCGTTTCCTGGGCGTCAACTGGCTATAGAGAGGATAAAGAACACATGCCCATGGAATTGTGAGATAGCATTGTGAGACTGTCAGGTCCCAAATCTAGAGGAGCCAGAACCAAGCTGTATCATAGTGCAGAAGATGGAGTTTGGGCCTGAGCTGCCATGGGGCCAGACTCGAATCTTCTACCCACTGCAGAGTCCTGGGGGCCAGTACCCAGGCCTAAGTCAGACAGAACTGTGTGTAGATAGAAGTGGGGTTTGGCTTGAGCCTGAGTCTAAACCTGGGCTTACATTTCAGTGTAGACATACCCACAGGCAACCTTAATTCTAGTATTTCCTGACTTCTGAGTATTTGAATGGTCTTGCAACTTGGATGTTCTTCTAAGTTAGTGTGTGTTTTTTTGATGTAATAGTCTATAAATACAGCTTGTGCTGCATTTTCTCACTTTGTAAATGGAAGATTCCCTAATGCCTGGGACATTAAAATGACTTCATTTTCTGCTTAGCAGTTGGCAAATTTAAAAGGTTTTTTTTGTCATAATAAGATAGTATTTAATTATTATGGCTAGTGGCATACAGCCAGCAGGAGACTTGTGTTTGGAGAAGCATCAGAGAGCTTACGTTTCACTTTCAGAAGAATATTAATGCAAAAGAAAAAGACAAGGAGTTCCTTCCAGCAGATCCTTATCCACATAAATGAAAGCACTTGAAAAGTTGTAGTTGTAGTACAGCAGTTGATATTATGATCCAAACATTTTAATAAGCGGGTTAGAAATAGTGTTGGTTTGTACATTGGTTGTGAATTCATAATGCTGGAGACTGTTCCAAAGACTAGATGCAGGGTATGTGTTTCTCAACCACATTTTTTCTTTAAAAGTACCACACTCGGAGCTGTTTCTCTGGTTTCTGTTGAGGCCATTAGAAAAATATGGAGGTTAAATGTATATAGTCCATAAATTTAAAGGTTCATCCACCTAGTGCAATGAAGACCCCTTAAATTCTTAGCTGGCTACTGCACAAAGTATACTTATCTGTAACTAGGTATTCACTATGAAGGGTTTCACCATATGACACAGAAGTGACCTATAAACAATGTTCAAATGGAAAGTAAAGATTGTAGCGGATTCTTAATGCCCAGAGTCAGTCTGATCTAGAAAGCAAAAGCCCAATAAAACAGCAATGAACGCTACAGAGCTAGACCTAACTGCTTTCTTTCCTTCTTCCTTTCCCACTCTTTTGCATTTTGCTACTTTTAACTTGCAATTTAATTTGGTGAGAAAGTAAAAAAAATTTTTAATTCACAAAGGCGGCTGTTCTGCTTTTCCTGGGGAAAAAATATTAGTGCTCTGTTTTTGTGTATTGGACTACAGGTGAACGGGCCTCAGTTTAATCTAGCTGCATGCTTATATGACATTCAGCACTGTATTACCTGAATAGTGCAAGTTTCCTTATCAGTTTGTCTGCTACTCAGTATTTCATTAGTCTGATGTAGGGTTATTTTCTTCGTTCAACAATATATAATTAAATACTCCATAGAAGTGAATGTATTTAAAGTCATTTTATTTTTCGAACTAGCTTAATGTGATATATTTGTTTTACTGGACTCCATGTCTCTTTAAAATCCACAGTATTCAACATTTTAAGATATCTGCCTTACTGTGTATGAAAATAACTGTTCTATCATTTGTTTTTATTTATATTAACTCCATGTAAAATTTTAACTGTTAAGGTAGAAAACTTGCACATGGGTAACTCCATTCACAAAAACATAATATACATTTCAGTAAGGCACAGAAATACCTTAAGTACAAAATATTTTCAGGCATAAATATATACTGCTTATTATGGCTTTATTGTATGTTTCACAATAACACATGGAGAGTTAAGATTTCTGTGTTTGTCTTGGCTGTTGAAAATTAATTTTAGAACCTCTAAATTTTTATAGTATCCTTAACAAACAATTTATTTTCACTTTAGTTATAGTCACCATTAACTGATCATGGTAATGACTCATGTTTCTTTTTTCAGTGCCCCATGTGTGCAGTATAACTGAGCATGGTTGTGATCACTTCTGTATTAACACTCCTGGCTCCTACATGTGCAAATGTAAACAGGGATACATTCTGAACGCTGACCAGAAGACTTGCAGCAGTAAGTTATCTTTTCTAACTTCTTCTTTTTTTTTCTCATTCCCATGATACATGCAAACTCTCACACCTTCAATGAGGGGAAAAGAGAGGACTCAAGCGAGCATAAAACCATTGGAGGTCTTCAAAACAAATTAGATGGGGCAAAGTTTTGCCTCTTTTTTGGTAAATGGAAAAGCTCTTGTGAGCCCTTCCAAAGCCTGTCAGCTTTAAGTTAATTTTTAAAAACTATAGCATTGTACTGCAGCAAAGTGAAATGGTATTTATATTTGTTGGTGTATGAAAGCCAGAGGTCTTGGAAAGAACCAAGACAGGAACACAATCATTTCCATACCAGCTCTAACCAACAGTCCATCTTGTCCAGTATCCTGTCTCAGGTCATAGCCAGTACCAGATAGTATGGGAAGGTGCAAGAAACCCCTCAAGGGACAATGATGAAATAACTTGAGGGGAAGGTTCTTCCTAACCCCTATCTAAATCATGAGGTTTTATATCCTTTCAATAAATGGTTTAATTCCTCTTATCTAACATAATTGTGGATGTTCTTGTTATTCACATAAATGGCTAATATTTTTTTTAATCTAAGCAATTAGCCTGCATGATGCTGTATAGCAGTGGTTCCCAAACTTGTTCCGCTGTTTGTGCAGGGAAAGCCCCTGGCGGGCCGGGCCTGTTTGTGTACCTGCCGCGTCCGCAAGTCCGGCCGATTGCAGCTCCCAGTGGCCGCAGTTCGCTGCTCCAGGCCAATGGGTGCTGCTGGAAGCAGCAGCCAGTACATCCCTCGGCGGTGGAACCACTGCTGTATAGTAATGAGTTCCACTGGTTAATTATGCTTTGTGTAAACAGTATTTATTTTTATCAGTTTTACATCTGTTGCCTTTCAATGTAATTGAATATCAAGTTGTTCTTATATTATGTGAGAGGGTAAATTGGAGGTGCCTAATTTACCTTCTCTGTACCATCATCCATTTTAAATATCCCTATCATGTTGTTTATTATGTGTGGTACCATCCACTATGCTCGAGGCACATGTTCACTCTTAAACATCTCCATATTAAATGAAACAGTCCTTGTCACTCCAGCCTTTCCTGATATCGAAGTCTGTCAATGCCTTCTATATCTGCTATCTATCTTCTAAAAGAGGGGGATCAGAACTGACTACAGTACTCCAAGTGAGAGTACCAATTATTTAAAGATAATATTATATTATATTTGACCCATTCTTTGTGCACCCTATCATTTTGTTTGCTTTTTTGACTACCCTTCCACAATGAGATTTTATCTGTGGGGTCTCCCCTTCACTGTAACAAAACTTTAAGAATAATACTTTATACTTCTACAACTTCTTCCACCCAAGACTCTCAAATTACTTTGCAAATATAATAAACTAAACTTCACAATACACCCATGTACACTTTGTATTACTTCTCCTGCACTCTCATGTTACACATGGGGAAACTGAAACTTAGAAGTTACTTGTTCAAGCTCATGCAGCATATAGATATCGAATCCAGATCTGTTGATTCCTGTTCTTGTGCTATCCCATTGTTCCTTTTGATAAACATCAATTCCAAAATGTGGTTTAAATTACTCTGCTCTCCCAGTTTCCCTGTCTCAGAAAAGAAGATTAGAAAAGGAAGTCTGAGACTTGCTAATTTTTTGGTCATGATCACATCAGATAATTTATCTATTCCCTCACTCCTTCCACAGCTCGTCATTTTCACAGAACAAATGTATTTTTGAAGAAATATTCCCTATTCCCCGACTTTCTAGAATAGATCATAGTTCCTGAAAACTGGTTGAAATTCAGCATTTTTATTTTATTTTTCTCTTACTTTCACATTGTTATCCCCCTCTCAAAAAATTGAACCTGATAACTGAATTTAATTGCTATTCATTTTTGGATAAGATCCTTTCTTTATTAGCTCTTGCTGTTTTCTATTATGTTAAATGCTTATGTATTGCCAGGAACTCAACTGGAATTGCAGATTCCGGGCTCTATGGGTGTGTCTGTACAGCATTTTGGAGCGAGCCTCCTAGCCCTGATCAACGGAATTGGGCTAGTGGGGCTCTCCCTACCATTCTAAAAATAGCTGTGTAGACAGATCTTTGAAGTTGCATTGTGAGCCTTCCTTGGCCAAGTCTGTTGACCCAGGTGGGAGGCTTATTCCAGAATGCTGTGTAGACATATACCTAATTCTGCTTTCAATCTTTAGTGAGGCTTCAAAGTTGTCAGTTGGAGTTGTGTGTACGAATCACTAAAGGGAGCATCGCACAATGGCCTTTAATGTGTTAGCATTTCCACTACTGTTTCTGCAATAACATTCTTTAGAGCCTAGTTTCTCCTCATCCTGTTCTTCCTTCCTCCAGCTGTGATTCAAAATATGCAAGATTAAATTTTGCCTTATTCTCCTATACTTTATCTTAAATACGTTTTCTTGTTTTTCCATATTTGCTTGCTTGCATGAATGCATGCATTCATTCATTCATCCATCCATCAGTCAGATGACACTTGGTTCCAGTTAGCTAAACTCAAAAGTGAAATGAATTATGTAGTCTGCTTTCAGGATACTCCCTGCTGGAGGACATATTTTTACATCACCAAACAGTTTGAGGCAAACAGCACTGTACGTGCTGGGGAGAGATCAAGTATGGAAAGAGAAGATGTGTTGTACATTTGGTGTTAAGTGCATTGGTAGAGTTGTGTGTGGGAAGCTTATACAGACTCTGACCTAGCTATTGCTGTTGGCCTCTGATTTTCACAAGCACACACAGACAAAAACACATTCCCTACCTGACCTTTGTGCAAAATAAACCTCTGTCATGTTTACATTTAGGGCAATACATTATCAACATGAACCAGATGTATTTATCTAAGTTTATAAGTTTAGTTTTCCATTCTTTCCTGCATAGTTTCCTTATTTTAGATATTTTAACACCTTTTTAAATTAACAAATAGGAAGTGGTGAATAGTTGTGTTAGGAGAAGAGGATTCAAAGAGCAGCTGGTGTATTTCAGAAGAATTGATCCTTTGTTTTCTTTATTGTGTGCCATTCTGTGAAAATGCAGCAGATTAGTGACTCTTACTGTTGAGAGCTCTTAAATTAATTGCAGTCACCAAGGTTTTACTGACTTTAATGCAAACTGGAAAAAGTGGTAGTTCCCCTGTATGTATGGATGTCTTTTTGACTCCTGTATTTGATACATTTCATCATGAAACTGTTAAATTAACATATAGTTTTCACAGAATAATTTCCCATTAGAAAGAAGATATGGGCTCATCTGGCCCATTGGTGTCCCTTAGTCCACTTCACTCCTTTGACTAGAGGTAAGTATGTATTCTGCAGGTCTTCCAGTCAGGGTACAGTCCTGGGGTAGGTCTCATTGGGGACACCTCTGTGTTGTTCCTCTTTGCTGGTGCAGCAGCTCCTGCACTGCTCCTAGTAGTACACTGTTCCCCCTGTGCTTGGGTGGTGTCCGACTCAATAGTCAACTCTGGGGCAGCTGTAACGTTCCATGCACCAGCTCTCATAGCCTAACTGCCTTCAAATGATGCACTGCACCTATGACACCTAACCCACCCTTGAGCAACAGTAATCCCAAATGCCACAAACCTTTTCCCTTGTTCTGCTGTCCTATGACTGCTCAGCACATTCACCTCAGCGACAGCATTTGTAATTTTGAGACCATCCATATAAACTTGCCTGCGACAAGAATTCTGGTGCCTATTTACAAAAGCAGCAGCAGAAGGTAAGAAAATAACTTTGTAAAGCTTAAAGGAAATCAAGAGAGTAGAACATATCTTACTGCATGTCAGCAGCTAACAATAAAGTGATGGGTGTTCAGAAATTCTCAGGATTTCTCTAGCATGTTGTGAAAAGTCATAGGTCACTGTGTGACAGAACTGTACCTTGTTGAAATATGTTGCAGAATGAGGGAGAGCTGTAGTCTGAGCAGGGGTGTGAGGCAAGAACTTATTCTCTCCATGTCTTCAGACAAATCACCTAACCTCTATGCCTCACCTTCCTCCTCTGAATCATATATTGATTCCACTGTGTTTGCACCCTTTTTTTCCCCTTAATGTTTCAGAGATATTTGCACAGCCAAGTATTGGTCCTATGACTGTTTAGAGAGGTGTGAATTTTGGCTCACTAACCAAGATTTGTTTAATCAAGAAGTAAAATGTTTTAGAACTAAACTGAATTTTGAGGGAATAGAAGTAGTTTGTAAGTGTTACCTAATCAGGGAACAGGAAAACAAAACAAAACAAAAAGGAAACAAACATGATTTTCATGACCAATCACATAACTTGAATAGTGAATTATGACTATTTACTAATCAAGTCCGTACCTGTTGTAATAGTTGGAGAGCAATCCTTAGGCTGGGATTTATTTCCATTAATTATTTGTCAAACAGTTTTGAACAACTGAAATGACAGTGGCATTTCACAAATCGAATCATATACCAAATTAATTGTTCATGAAAAATAATGTAATTGGCAGAGGCTCCAAAGAGTGTTCTAAGGATGAATTAGTTAATATTTTTTCCCTTCTTTGTTAACAGTTATTGAGGAGGGTGAGAGTTGAGGTGGATATATTTATGGGCAGTTCTATGGTTATATTTATTTTGTGATTTTTAATTTATGAGATAAATGCCCAGAGGATAGTCACCTTTAGTTGTCTTTTATACATTTGAAGAAATAATAAATATTTGTTACATGCTTTGAAGATGAAAAGTGCTACTGGTATATAAGTGCTAAGCATTATTATCTGTTCACTCAGGGTACCTAATACATTTGTAAATATGTAAATAGCATTAAATTGGTTATAACTGAAAGGTTTGGGAGCCTTCCATTGAAGAATCTTGACATTCTGCATTACACTGAAGTGATTTAACTGCATTGTGCTTGGATTATACATTTCTCTACATCTATATCTATTTGTATGTGTTGCAGGCTACCCATTGTGTTGTCCTTTTGTGGAGAAGCAAACTGTTATTTCACAGCATAATATTTTCAAAACAGTATCCTAAACTTTGAAAAGCATTAATGTCCTGTATATTAGTTTCTGGTTTTACTTTCTGTTTCTAGAAAAGAACTGTTTTAACGAACAGTGTTCATATTTCATTCATTTTACATTATACTTGTTTATTTAAATTAATCCCTCACATTGTTCTTGAGCTATATATAGATCATCAAGTTTATATGTCAAATGTACTAAATTAAGCAGTGTAGCTGATCTACATTTTTCTATTGAAATTTTACATAAAAACAAAAAGCCTTTTTTCAAGATTTTTTTATTTTAGAAATTTTCTGTGTTTTGTTTGACAAAATTGAAAAACACAAAATATAGGCCTTTTTCTCAGTTTTTGGTTTTTCTATTTATTGGTTTCCTTTTCCTTTACCCTGTTCCCCTTTTGTCAGTGGCAGAAGGGAAAAGGAAAAAAGGAGAAGTAGAGGGAAGGAAAAAGTAAAACCAAAAAATGGGAAAAAAAAAAAAAGGAATAAATGAAACATTAAGTTCAGACACCTGCAGAAGTTTGTTTTCGGTTTAAAAAAAAAATTATTTTTCGACCAGTCCACAAGGGCATGATCCTGCCCCATTCAAGTAAATGGGAATTTTGCTATTGATTCAGTGGGTGCAGGATCAGGCCCCTAAGCAGTATATGATCGCTCTTAAGAGCATAAAATTTTCAAACTTTGCCCAGGAAACATGTGCTCTTGATTAGAATATGTCATTCTCCGATGACTTATTCATCTCTCCCTGAACAGCATTTTCAATATATAAACCTATGCAATATAGAAGGTAAAGGAATCTCATAGTTATGTGATTTTGTTTGCAGCCCAGGACCTATGTGCTGTGGAGAAACATGCCTGTGAACAGATCTGTGTGAACACACCTGGGTCCTATGTCTGTCAGTGTTATGATGGCTATGGGCTCGATGAAGATGGAAAGAAGTGTATCAGTAAGTATTATCTTAGAAATTCCCATTGGCACACAAGCCAAAGAGATGGGAGACAAGTTTCAGTTCTGGGCGGCTGGTGTTTGGAGGGGAGAGAGTTTGACACAAACAACCTGATTAATTTTGTTCCAATCTCATTGACTTCTGTGACCAAATTTTCCAGTCAGGATAACTTAAATAGTATGAAAGATTTCTACTTTTGCAGTACAAATAAATGTACAGTACAGCCACAAGCCTTGATAAGAAATTCTCCTTTCCCACACAATTTTTAAGCATAACATATTGTATATAGATTTGTTGTTAGGGGTTTTTTTCAATGAACTCTGAAATAGTAAAAAGGTGAAAAATTGCCCCAACTAATTTCACACAGGGTTATGCTGGCATTTTGAAATCAAGTACCTGATTTTTTCTATTCAGAATCCATGTGGGTTGTCAGCAATGCATTGGATGGTACCATTTAAACTGGTATCATAAAAACAAACAAAAGCATAGACACTACTCTCAGAGTGCTAGTAATACTACTCTAGAGTTGCTGTCTCTTCAGGTAGGAGTCAGATCCTGGGAAAATCTGGAAGAGGGTAGACATTCCTTGAAACATCTGTGTCCATGCCAGGGTATGCTGAGGAGGTTTTCCACATCTGTTTTCAAGGGGTGGTACTAAAAGATCAGTATGTAGTGGTTTGTTGTGTGAGAATCTAGTCATGGGCGGATTTTGGGTGGAGCATTCCACCTCCCCCCTCCCCGTGGCACCGCCCCCCTCCCAAATGGCAAGCCTCAGGGAGGCAGCTTTAGTGTGCTGTATAAAGAGTTCTGCAGAGGAGACAGGAGACTGCTCTGAGCTTATGCCCTTGAGGCAGGCAAGGAGTCAGAATTTTGTTTATAAACAGAGTGATTAACCGGTGATTAAGATAAAGAGCTGTTAGGATGTTTCCTAAAGTTAAATATCTGTTCCAACCTTGGTGAACTACAAAAAGTAAGTAGCCTAAATGATAGAAAGTAATAGTAGACAGGGGAATCGGGACAAGTGATGCAGGAAGTGCGGCTATGCCAACGAGACACTACCCCATGTCCTGTGTAACTGCAAGCCCCATTCCAGAGCCTAGCAGCTGCAACATAACACCATCCAGAATTGCCTAGTCAGCCATCCTGCCACCCATGGGGAAGGTGGCTGTGAACTCCGCCATCCCCTGAACTGACAGCCAACTGCAACCGGACATTGTCATCACCAGTGAGGACCAGAAGAAGATCATGATGGTGGACGTCACAGTGCCCTTCAAGAACAGGATCCCAGCCTTCCGCCACACCCGAGCTCGAAAGGTAGAGAAATAGGTCCCTCTAGCCAAAACCTTGAGAGCTAAGGGTTACCAGGTTCAGACACATGCACTGTTCATCAGAGCCTTAGGCACATGAGACTACAGTACAGTAATAATAGAGTGTTGAGAGAATGTGGAATCGATCAGCGCTACGCTCGGCTGATGTGGAAACTCATGGTGTTAGACGCCATCAGGTGGTTGAGGGCCATCTACGTAGAACACATCACTGGACATCAGCAATACCAGGCGAGATGAGATGGCGCGCCAATGAGAAGCAAAATCGGAAAGTAACCCAAATACCTCCCTGATGGATTGTATTTTCTAAATGGACAACCTACCCTAAATTCTCAATTACTGAGGGATAATCTTCACTCATTGCTATATTTGCTTTCCACAACCAATTCTGTAACTTTTCATGAGTGATGTATCCGAATACTTGAATGCTAATATCTAAACTGTATTCTTAAATTTATTCACCTAAATTTGGGTTATTGCTGATTATGCACTTTGTGTCTTATGACTTTAAAAACAAACTTTGTATTTGTGGATAATCTAAGCACTATACCCAGATGTACAGCCACTCTTTTTTCTTAACCTGTGTACTATATAATTTTTTAACATTAGCTTTAATAAAATTTTCTACTGTTGTTTCAGTTGTATTCAAGAGGTAGTAACAAAGTTACTCATATGTTTCTTTGAGAAGATAACTGATTTTTTAGACAAAGGAAATGTGGTAGATATAATCTATCTGGATGTCAGTAAGGCATTTGATATAGTTCCATGTGAGAAATTATTAGTTAAACTGGAGAAGATGAGGGTTAATATGAGAACTGAAAGTTAGATAAGGACTGATTAAAGGGGAGACTGCAATAGGTCATTCTGAACGGTGAACTATCAGGCTGGAGGGAGGTTACTAGTGGAGTTCCTCAGGGATCAGTCTTGGGAGCAACCTTATTTAACATTTTTATTACTGACCATGGCAAAAAAAAATGTGTGTATGCTAATAAAATTTGCAGATGACACAAAGTTGGGAGGTATTGCCAAAATGGAGGAGGACTGGAATACCATACAAGAAGATCTGGATGACCTTGTAAACTGGAGTAATAGAAATGGGATGGAATTTAATAGTGCAAAATGCAAGGTCATGCATTTAGGGATGGACTAACAAGAATTTTTGCTATAAGCTGGGGACTTATCAGTTGGAAGTTACAGAGGGGGAGAAAGACCTGGGTGTATTGATCGATCACAGGATGACTATGAGCGATCAATGTGATGTGGCTGTGAAAAAAGGCTAACATGGTCCTGGGGTGCATCAGGAAAGATATTTCCAGTAGAAACAAGGAAGTGTTAGTATCATTTTACAAGGCACTAGTGAGATCTCATCTAGAATACTGCATGCAATTCTGGTCTCCCATGTTTAAGAAAGATGAATTCAAACTGGAACAGGCGCAAAGAAGGGCTGCTAGGATGATCTGAGGAATATTAAACCTACCTTATGAAAGAAGACTCAAAAGAGCTGGGCTTCTTTAGCCTAACCAAAAGAAGGCTGAGGGGAGATATGATTGCTCTCTATAAATACATCAGAGGGATAAATACCAAGGAGAGAGAGGCTTTATGGAAGTTAAGCATCAATGTGGCCCCTAGAATAAATGCATATAAATTAGCCATCAACAAATTTAGGCTTGAAATTAGGCAAAGGTTTCTAACCATCAGAAGAGTGAAGTTCTGGAGCAGCCTCCCAAGAGGAGCAGTGGGGGCAAAAAACCTAACTGACTTCAAGATTGAGCTTGATAAGTGTATGGAGAGGATGGTATGACAGGACTGCTTACAATAGCATGCAGCCCATCGTTGACTGCCTGTAGTAAATATCCCCAGTGGCTGGGGATGGAACACTAGATGGGGAGGGCTCTGAGTTACTACAGTGAATTCTTTTCCTGGTGGGTCTTGCCCACTTTCCCAGGGTCTAACTGATCACCATATTTGGAGTTGGGAAGGAATTTCCCCCCCAAGTCAGATTGGCAGAGACCCTGGGGGTTTTTTGCCTTCCTCTGCAGCACGGGATATGGGCTATTTGCACATTTAAACTAGTGTAAATGGTGAATTTTCTGTAACTTGCTGTCTTTAAACCATGATTAGAGGACGTCAACTCAGCCAGGGTTTAGGAGCCTATTACGGTAGTGAATAGGTGAGGTTCTGTGGTCTGCAAGGTGCAGGTAAGACTAGATGATCATGATTGTCACTTCCGACTTTAGTAAGTGTATCTGAGTAAGAATATACATTGCAATTTTAAACCTAA
Source organism: Gopherus flavomarginatus (assembly GCF_025201925.1). Taxonomy (NCBI): domain Eukaryota; kingdom Metazoa; phylum Chordata; order Testudines; family Testudinidae; genus Gopherus; species Gopherus flavomarginatus. The sequence goes on from NC_066618.1 coordinate 259,829,279, forward strand.
CCAGTGTCTCTTAAGTGACTTGCCATAAGATGTCAGAACATATTAATATTAGAGCTGAGTGGGTCTAATATTTAATTTTCTTTCTTGATATAGGAATTAGATCAGTGCTCGTGTCAGATAATTTCTAAGTTATTATCTGCAAAAACCCCTAGCGTTTTCAGTTACGTAGCCCCTGGAATCATGGTGAAAGTTGCCCCTTTCCCCTCAAAAAAAAACCCCTGAAATGGCACCCCTGTGGGCAGGCACGGAATTTGCACTCCCCCCCACGCACATGGCCCTGTTGGCCTAACTGGAGCTGCCCCCTCAAATATAGACAGGACCAGCTCCAGGCACCAGCTGAGCAAGCTCGTGCTTGGGGCAGCATTCCATCCAATCCTAGGGTGGCACAGCTGCCTCTTTTTTTCTTTTTTTTTTTTTTTTTTTTTTTTTTTTTTCTGTTCACCACTCTAGCTGCCCTGCACCCTGGTGTTTTTTGTTTTGTTTTGTTTTGTTTTTCTTCTGTTTCGCTGACTTTCAGTGTACTGCTGTAGGGAGCGGTGGTGCAGAGGAGAGGAGCGCCCTGCTCGGAACAGGCTGCGTGGTTCGTCTGCCCCAGCTGGTGCCATGTCTGCAGCAAGCCTGGCAGCCTGCGTTCTTCCCTCCTCGCTGACTGATGACTTTCAATTCACCTGCAGGCGGGAGCGGCGCGGAGCCCTCCCAGCAGGTGGCGCAGCAGGAGGGGCTGAGTGGCAATCACCCCAGCTGAAGGAAGCCCTGGCCACCCCCCTTCTCTCCCACCCCCACCCCCCCACTAGCCAGGGTGCGCACTCTGCTGCCTGAGGCATGTCTGCAGCGCAGGGAGTCCCGCTAGCCAGAGTGCAGCCGGGGGAAGCAGCCGCAAGCCACCAAGTAATTGGCACTGAAAGTTTGTGGGTTTTTTGTTTATTTTTTGGTTCCCTGCTCCGGCCTCCCTGCACCCTTGTTGTGTTTTTTTTGTTTTGTTTATTTGGTTGGTTGGGTTTTTTTGCTTGGAGCAGCAAAAAAGCCAGAACCGGCCCTGAATATAGAAGTCAAGCTACACCTATGAATCAAGTCTGTCTGTAGAATGAGTTGGCTAAGCTTAGTTCCCTGAAAGGAACTGGCATTCTGTGCCCCTAATTCATACCATTGGCAGTAAAGAAACAAACATAGGCCCAGGATACTGCAAGATGAAAGCTAGAGAATGAAAATTCAGGAAAACAAATATTAAATGTGAAACAAAACTTGTCCTTAAAACTTTGTAAATAACTCATTCTTCACTTCTTCCATGCTTATACCACAGTATGTTTTAGGGTAATCTAGCTCTGTAGGCTATTTTCCTTCTCACAAGCCTTCCTTCCTGGTCTTGTATTTCAAGAGAATGTCCTGTTCTGGTATCTTCTATCGAAGAATAAGTGCCAGATGTTTGCCTTTCTCTTTTGGGCCTGGGTTCAGGAAAGCACTTAAGCACATGCTCCAAGTTAAGTTGAAATTAATGGGACTTAAGCAGATACTTAAAGTAAAGCATTTGCCTAAATGCTTTCCTGAATTGGAGCCTAGGCCCCTACACACAATCCCACCACAATTCTTCTCAAGTTGTAAGAAATAAGTTTCCACAGCTGTACCTTCTTTCAAGCTAAATTCTTGCCAGTTTAAAGCCCCATAACACAATGGAATCTGCATCTTGACTGCCCACTTAAGTAATTTCTTAGAATGCCCTAGGAAGCAGGACGTTAGTTCAGTATGTAAAACAGGTAATTGCCCATACCAGTGGGCATTTTTCATGCCATTTCCCATTTTGTTTTTTATGAGAGCTATGGTTTATGTGCCTCTTGCAGATGAATCAACTGTTTGCCTAGTCCTTTGAAATGTTTCAATTACACTTGATCTCATGATTTAAATATGGGAATACTTACTGCCTCAGCATTCTTCTTAGCTCATTGTTTTGTTTTATTTTCCTGGATTTGCAACTTTTTGAAGATATAAAGCATATGGGTTTATTTTCACCCATAAGCAGGTGTGGTTCAGATTCATGTCTAGATTTTCAGAGGACATTCATCTGCTTGTTTTACAATGAATGCATCAGAATTATTTCATGCTACGTAACTGATGCTTCTCCATAGGTCCTAGGACTCAAGTACCATTTTATGTTCTTGTCCTCTGAAGTTGGATTCTTTCTAGCTGGCCTCCTATATAGAACAGGTCATAGAATTTCACCCAGTTACCCCTGTGTTGAGCCCAATAAGTTGTCTGACTGAAGCATATCTTCCAGAAAGGCCTCCAGTCTTGATGTGAAGACATCAAGAGAGATAGAATCCACCACTTCCCTTTGTAGTTTGTTCCGGTGGTAAATCACACTCAGTATTACAAATGTATACCTTATTTCTTACTTGAATTTGTCTGGCTTCAGCTTCCAGCCATTGGTTCTTGTTATGTCTTTTTCTGATAAATTAAAATGCCCTTTATACCCAGTATTTTCTGCCCAAGGAACTTATACAAGATAGTCAAGTCACCTCTTAATCTTCTTTTTGATAAACTAACCTGATTGAACTCTCTAAGTCTCTCCCTGTAAGGAATTTTGTTTCCAGCCCTAGTATCATTTTTGTGGCTCTTTTTTTGTACCTTTCCAGTTTTTCAACATATTTTTAACAATGTGGTCTCCAGAAATGGATGCAATATTCCAGTATTGGTCTCACTAATGCTGAATACAGAGGGCTAGTGGAACTTGTGGATGTATGTATTTTTAAGCACATAAAAGATTCAATTTAAGTTTCTCTGAATCATAGAATATCAAGGTTGGAAGGGACCTCAGAGAGTCATCTAGTCTAACTCTCTGCTCAAAGCAGGACTAATCCCCAGACAGATTTTTGCCTCAGATCCCTAAATGGCCCCCTCAAGGATTGAACTCACAACCCTGGGTTTAGCAGGCTAATGCTCAAACCACTGAGCTATCCCTCCGTCGCCGAAGAAAGGTGGTCACATTAGCTAACCTATATAACCCTCTATTATCATCACTGTTGTCCTCATCCTCCCTCACTATTTCTTCTATTGTTTATTACATCTACTTATAACATCTTGTCTTAAACTGGATTATAAATTCTACAAGGCAAGGACTGTGTCTTTCTTTGTATTTTAATAGCAACTAGCACAATGGAGCCCCGATCCTTATTGGGACCCTGGGGCACTACTGCAATACAAATATAAATAAATACACCTGCTTCACTAGAGATTGTTTATAGGTTCTATTCTGATGTCAGCTCCTATCCTTTCTTTAATACACAAAAAGTACATGTTTTTCTTATTCAAACCTTAGTACATTTCTATGTAATTTCTTGCCTCGACATTCTAGTTGTTGTCTTGTCAGTCTCTTCACCACTTCTCCATAATGTCTTTAATGTTTTACACAGAACTAAGCTGCATCTTTAATTTTTCATGTTTTTCCCATTTCATTCCACGAGTGCGTTGGCTTCCTTTGAAATGGAGAATCAAGTTCCAAATTCTCTTGGTAATGTTCAAAGCATTCATATCCTCATGATCTGGTTCGGACTTGTATTCCTTCTTATGTCTTGCATTTTCCTTCTGACCTAAATCCACTTGATCTCTCAAGTACTGCTTACTTATACTTATTTTGGTGGAACCCTCTAACTCATGCTATTCTTCCTGATGCCAGTGCTGGCAGGTTCAAATGTAAACGCAGAGCGTCCTAGTTACACTTCTATTTGTAGATTATTTATTTTTTTGCATCATATACATGATTTATCTTTTAACTTTTTTGAATCCCTACAATACGTATTCATGGATCAATATATGATCATTAATAATATTTCCATAAAGTGTTAAAACTATGTAGAAATCAGCCATTCTAATTTTTTTTTGCAAAGAAAAGAATGATTGGCTAACTTGCTATTCCTATTAGCAGTGGATCTGCAAGAACTGATTTCTGTGATTTGAGCAACTTCAGACTTTAAAATGGATATGTTGTTATGAAAAATGTCCTGCTTCTGCAAATGTCATCAAGGATGCATGCTGATCCCTGGTGGAAAATCCTGTAAATGTGAATATGTGCAGTATTCAATCAGGAGCTATAACTCCCAGTTTTCATTAGTTTATATTAAAGTATCATTCATTTTTGTGGATAGTATTTACTAGGTAAATGATTTATTACAAAATAGGCATGATCAAAGGAGAAGTCTGATGCACTGTGTATTTAAAGATTTACAGTCAAATTTGTCAAAATGTGATGGCTAAGATGTTACTTCCCTAATATCAATGAAAAGACATAAAAATAATAGAATCACACAGGGAGTTAAAGTTGCACACCACACATCTTTTCCTACAAGCCTTAGCTCCCCCGCAAGCATAAACCCTCAGTAACTATATTAGCCTTACACAGTATCCTGATTGGCAAACAAGCAGATATAGCTACCAATTCTAGATGGAGACTTCAGGTATGTCTACACTACGGGATTATTCCGATTTTACATAAACCGGTTTTGTAAGACAGATTGTATAAAGTCGAGTGCACGCGGCCACACTAAGCACATTAATTCGGTGGTGTGCGTCCATGGTCCGAGGCTAGCATCGATTTCTGTAGCGTTGCACTGTGGGTAGCTATCCCGTAGCTATCCAATAGTTCCCACAGTCTCCCCCGCCCCTTGGAATTCTGAGTTGAGACCCCAATGCATGTTGGTGCAAAAACATGTCGCGGGTGATTCTGGGTAAATGTCATAGATTCTTAGACTCTAGGACTGGAAGGGACCTCGAGAGGTCATCGAGTCCAGTCCCCTGCCCTCATGGCAGGACCAAATTCTCTCTTGACCATCCCTAATAGACATTGATCTAACCTACTCTTAAATATCTCCAGAGATGGAGATTCCACAACCTCCCTAGGCAATTTATTCCAGTGTTTAACTACCCTGACAGTTAGGAACTTTTTCCTAATGTCCAACCTAAATCTCCCTTGCTGCAGTTTAAGCCCATTGCTTCTTGCTCTATCATTAGAGGCTAAGGTGAACAAGTTTTCCCACTCCTCCTGATGACACCCTTTTAGATACCCGAAAACTGCTATCATGTCCCCTCTCAGTCTCCTCTTTTCCAAACTAAATAAACCCAATTTTCAGCCTTTCTTCATAGGTCATGTTCTCAAGACCTTTAATCATTCTTGTTGCTCTTCTCTGGACCCTCTCCAATTTCTCCACATCTTTCTTGAAATGCAGTGCCCAGAACTGGGCACAATACTCCAGTTGAGGCCTAACCAGCGCAGAGTAGAGCAGGAGAAAGACTTCTCGTGTCTTGTTTACAACACACCTGTTAATGCATCACTCGTTCCTTCCTCCGTGAAAGCAGTGGCAGACAATCATTTCGCGCCCTTTTTCCCTGTATTGCCCTGGCAGACACCATAGCACGGCAACCATGGAGCTCGTTCAGCTTTTATTTTGCTGTCACCGTATGTCTACTGGATGTTGCTAACAGACGCGGTACTGCAGCGCTACACAGCAGCATTCATTTGCCTTTGCAAGATAGCAGAGACGGTTATCAGTTGTTCTGTACTGTCTGCTATGCCATTGTAAATTGGCGATGAGATGACGGTTATCAGTCATTCTGTACCATCTGCTGCTGTCATGGGTACCCCTGGCTGAGGTCGGCCGGGGTTGCAAAGACAAAAATGGGAATGACTCCCCGCGTCAATCCCTCCTTTATAGTATCTAAAAATAGAGTCAGTCCTGCCTAGAATATGGTGCAAGTTTACTAGAGAACCAGTGTATCAGAGAGCACAGCCGCTCCATGTCAGATCCCGCAGAAATGATGAGCTACATGCCATTCTAGGGGGTGCCCCTGCAACAACCCCACCTGTTGCTTCCCTGCACCTCCAACCCTCCTGGGCTACCATTGCAGTGTCCCCCCATTTGTGTGATGAAGTAATAAAGAATGCAGGAATAAGAAACACTGACTTGTTAGTGAGATAAAATGAGGGGGAGGCAGCCTCCAGCTGCTATGATAGTCCAGGCAGGACATTAAACGGTGCAGGGGAGAGGAGCCCAGCATCCCACTGCTATGATAGTCCAGGCAGTACAAAATCTTTTCTTTACACATGAAAGGGAGGGGGCTGATGGAGCTCAGCCCCAGTTGCTATGATGAAGATGGTTACCAGCCGTTCTGTACTATCTACTGGGAATGACCGGGAGTCATTCCTATTTTTACCCAGGTGCCCCCGGCTGACCTCACCTGAGGCCAGCCAGGAGCACTCACGGGATGATGATGATGACGGATAGCAGTCATATTATACCGTCTGCCACCGGGGAGAGGAGGGGAGAGGATACTGCTGTTCACTGCCACAGCATCGCATCTACCAGCAGCATGCAGTAAACATAGAGTGACATTGAAAAAAGTCAAGAAACGATTTTTTTCCCTGTTCTTTCATGGGGGTGAAGGGAAGTAAATTAACAAGCTATACCCTGAACCACCCCAGACAATGTGTTTGACCCTACAGGCATTGGGAGCTCAGCCAGAATGCAAATACTTTTCGGAGACTGCTGGGGACTGTGGGATAGCTGGAGCCCTCAGTACCCCCTCCCTCCCTCCATGAGCGTCCATTTGATTTTTTGGCTTTCCGTTAATGCTTGTCACTCAGCACTGTGCTGTGGACTCTGTATCATAGCCTGGAGATTTTTTTTCAAATGCTTTGGCATTTCACCTTCTGGAATGGAGCTCTGATAGAACAGATTTGTCTCCCCATACAGCGGTCAGATCCAGTATCTCCCGCACGGTCCATGCTGGAGCTCTTTTTGGATTTGGAACTGCATCGCCACCCGTGCTGATCAGAGCTCCACGCTGGGCAAACAGGAAATGAAATTCAAAAGTTAGTGAGGCTTTTCCTGTCTACCTGGCCACTGCATCCGAGTTCAGATTGCTGTCCAGAGCGGTCACAATGGTGCACCGTGGGATACTGCCCAGAGGCCAATACCGTTGATTTGCAGCCAGACTAACCCTAATCCGATATGGTAATACCTATTTCAGCGCTACTCTTCTCGTCGGGGAGGAGTACAGAAACCGGTTTAAAGAGCCCTTTATATCGATATAAAGGGCCTCGTTGTGTGGACGAGTGCAGCGTTAAATCGGTTTAACTCTGCTAAAATCGGTTTAAACGCGTAGTGTAGACCAGGCCTTCTTTTCTTTCCCCTCTTAAATCATTCACTTAAACTCTCAGCATGATGTCATCCAGAAAGGGTCATTTTGACCCATGTCTGCTCGCACCAAGCCCACTGATCGCATGATTTTATGTGGTCTTTACTTTGTGGGCTGGTTCCCCTGCTGATATTCCGAAGTTTGATGTTGAGACATAAACACACATATTGATCTTATTTTAACCATTCAAGTGCAGCTTCAGCACTTTCAGTAATTTTCCACTTCATTTATCTAGTGCTAAGAGAATCCTGCCTCCAGAATCCTCTAGCAAGTTCAGACATACCAAGCCATATCAAACTCCTGCTTGCCACATTTATTCACGTCAGTCACAGCAATTCGTAATAATTCAGCACTGTTCCAACACCAGGCATTGAGCTAAATAGGAATCACTGCTTGCTGAATTCTAAAGTACAGAGTGTTCACCTGGTTTAAACCCAAGGTAATGATCTGCTCAGTCAGGCAAAGCAGAGACCAGAGTGCCAATAAAGCAGCATTCCCTGCTGTGGCTGATACATAGCATGTGTGGCAGGGAATACAACACTGCAGAATTCTGCATAAAACATTGGTTTCATTACAGGTGCTGACATTCTTTCTGCTCTTGATTAAGAGGATGAAGAGAAGGATTTAATGGCACACACATGGGTACTATCAAAGGGGCAGAGATGGTTCTCCAAGATATCTCAGCACCTTAACCATAGCAAGAGGAAGTGGTAAAGAGCATACCACACAAACAACATCTGCTGGGCCCAGTGAGTTATTCAGGCCCTCTTCCTGTTTAGAAAGGTTTACATTATCCAGTTAAGGCACAGAAACAATACCATCTAACTTAGGTGACCAGTTATACGCTTAAATATTGATACTCAAAGGAATCCTCACTGCTAGCAGTTCACCAACAGCGCAGAGAATGACATTTGTCCACTCCACATTCGTTGAACAAAACTGAAAAAATCAGTCTGTTCATGGACAACTTGGGCCAAGGAAAAGGTTAAATCTGCAGACCAAATTGTGTGTTGGGAATTAGTCACCTGGCTCTAGGTGTGGTGCCTGTAGAAGCCTATTAACACTGTTCCATATTCAGCTAGAGGAGCTACAGACTACCTCTTAGGGGGCTTATTGACAAGGAAACAAGACAGCCCAGGACCATGTTGGAAAGGAAACTGGGTCTTCTGGATGGCCTGCAGGCCAAAAGACCATCCTGTGGTGACTGCCTCTTTTCAGATGAGCAAAAATCTTACAATAAAATACATTCTTCTGTTAAACCACATTCTTTCCCCTCATGGGAGAGTGATCTTTGCTTCCGGGGGCTGCTGGATTCATTCTCCTTTCTTTCCTGGTTCTACTTCTCAGTCTTTCCATGGATATTTAACTCCATGGAGGATTTAATATCTCATTTACTAACGGAAATCTTGTTGGAAGATATCTATTTTGAGCAAGTACCACTAATAGCTGGTGTAAAAGAAGATGAAAAGAATAACTAGTGAGACTACCAACACAACCCAGCAGGGTTAACCCTGCCTAGAGCAGGAGTTCTCAAAACAAATTTTTTGGTGGCCTCAGAGTGCGGCCACCAACTCTTGCTGGTGACCACTCTGACAATTTTTCCTAAAATACTTACCGGTAATTAACTTTAGTAAAAACAAATAAATATGTCCACATAAATGTCCAAATCATAGTAATTTATTTATGTAATCTTTTTTTCAAACTCAATCAAAATAATGTACAGATGTCTCTATTCTTTACTGAACCTAAACAGAATAGAAACATAAATAAGGTGCTTTGCATGTTCTTGTCTTTTGCTGCTGTTTCTTTTGCTTTTTTGGTTGCTTTTTTGTTTTAGACTTGCTACCTAGTAAGTGTGCTGCTGTGAAAAATGATATTTGTATATTTGTTAATACCATTTTTCACAGAAGCAGACTTGCTAGCTGGGAGGCAGTGAAAAGCAATATTAACAAACATTCAAATATCACTTTTCACAGCAAATTTACTCAACGCCAGCAAGCTGGGGTACAAAATAAGCCCTGGATGGGGAGGCAGGTAGGGAGGCAGCAGGGGCCAGAGGCAATGGATGGGGAGATGGGGGAGCAGCAGGGGCCAGCGATTATAAGAGGGGTGGTGAGATCAAGGAGAGTGTCCAAAGCCTGGGATCCGGGCTGAAGCCCCGCAGCCAGGGACCAGATCCTGCCACCCCATGACTAGAACCTGCCACCACCACCCCAGGGCTGAAGCCAGAAGCCCAAGCCCCACTGGCCTAGGAAGGTGGAGAACTTACCGTCTGCCTGATCCTCTAGCATTTCTGGCTCCAGAGGGGGGCAGGGCCCAACCCCTGCTGGCAGTCCTGGGAAAGGGGCCATTGCTCCCCCCACCCCAATCACTACTTAGAAGGCTGTTGCATCAAGAAAAGCCCCTGGTGGCCGCATTTGAGAAACGCTGGCCTAGAGTGTGGTTAATTTGTATATGAAAAATATTACAACAGTGCAGCTGGCAAGAGCAATTGGCAAGAGAGCACTTCAGCCACATACAGTCAGTCACCAAAAGTGACTGACTGTATGTTTGTTTACACTAGAGAAACTGGCAAGCTAACCACTGGTAGAAGCCAATAGGACTGCTCCTGTGAGCATGTGCTCACCACAAAGAATAAGGGTTGCACAGTCTATCCTTTAGTGAGAAAACTGGGGAAATATAGGTCCTGTAGGAATTATTATTAATTATTTTTCAGTTGTGCTCCTAATGTTCTAAAAGCTGTATAGACAGAGGAAGGCACAATCCCTTCACCAAAAAGATCAGTCTAAAAAGACAGACCAACTAAGAAAGAGGAATGAGGGACCAAATGTAAATAAAAGTGGTCTGGATCATGTCTGCTCATATGTTACTCGATGATAGAAAAAATCTTTAAAAAAATAATTTTTCCATTTTTCCCTCAACTTTGCTGTTTCTAGGGTGACCAGACAGCAAATGTGAAAAATCAGGTTGGAGGTGGAGGGTAATAGAAGTCTATATAAGAATTTATTATTTGTACAGCCCTGGACATTGATCAGGACTCTTAGTCACTTTCATAATATAAATATTTAATCATATTTTTATTGGATTCTGTTTATTTTAATTCCATGTATTCTTCTTCTTTTCTTTTTCAGTTGTAGACCTTTGTGCTTTGGATAACCAAGGTTGTCAACATGAGTGTGTAAGTATGGATGACTCCTACTACTGTAGATGCCATCAAGGATTTATTCTAAATCCAGACAGAAGAACTTGCAGAAGTAAGTTGTGATGAATTTTAAGTACTATGATAAATTTGCTCTCCTTATACCTCCTAATTTCCAGTGGTGACTCTCCCACTGCTGTTCCTGAAGATGCTGAGGACATTCAGTAGAATGTCAGGGATGGACTAGCTCCTGGAGTCATAGGAAATAAAAGCGGTGGAAGTTTCCTCCTTCTCTGGGGACAAGGAGTTCTTAACATGAGGCCATGCTTCTCCCTAGGTAGCAAAATAAAGGCTTCTGATTTTACCTGATCCCTTCGGATTGCCAGAGTTCTTTATTTTGAGTGTCCTCCTTCCTTGTGCAATAGACCTGAAAAACATATTAATTTTATACAACATAATTCTTAAATTTTCTTTGTTTATAAAACAAGTTTAATATTAAATGCAAATGCCCTGTATTAAGGCACTGTTAAGGTTGCATAGCTAAGTATGCCACATTCAGGAAATGTAAAAGAAAAGGTTGAATGTACAACATTAACTCTGCTTCTTTCTATATATGGATTATGATAAAGAAACTTAATTGCTGTGACTGTGAGTGGGTGCAGCTCTATTAATTTCAGTAGAGTTACACTGCTTATACCAGTGATTAATTTAGCCCATATTTTTAACAGTGTGAACAAATCTAGTTTATGAAATAATGCAGTACAATATGAGAGTCTTATACAACCCTAGAAACACATGGGTGTGTAATTACAATTACAGGTTGTCTAAAAGGCTATATCATAAAGAAACACAATTAGTCAGAGTACAGTTGGTGCCAGTCAATGTAGCTGGCAACTTGCAGGCTCTGGTAGCCTTGGCAGGCACCAGTCAGATGCAGGTCTATTAGAATTTTATGTGAAATACATATTTCCATACTTGTGTGTGTATATATCCACATAAGCATGCAGTTTGAAATATTCTCAGTACAGCGTAAGTGCCTCCTGTTGCTTGGGTAGCAATCCAGATCCATTGTTCCCCCAAAATTGTGAAGGATTTTAGAATGTGGGATTTTTTTTTCCAGTTTAAACTGATCAAAGACCTTAAAACATCATAAAAAAGCTTAAAGCAAGTTAAATCTTTACATCAGCTATGGGGATTAACTGATATTAGTTTTAAACTGTTGTATGCATTTAAACAGATCTAAACCTCTGGAGCATTTTAACCTGTTTTAGCTGCTTTAAATACTTTAAATCAGTTTAAAGTGCAAAAAACATTCCCAGAACTACAATTTGAAAAAAAAAAACACGTTGGATAGATGTAGTGGGGAAGGAAATACTGAATAAGCAGCAGCAACCAAGCAAGAATGGACTGGAGCCAGGACAGCATTGGTTAAGATCAGTTCAGGATGCCATTGCTGAATTTAAACATAAATAACTTTAAAACTTACCAAACCACTTCTCTGCAAACTGGACTTCTTTTGTACCTTGCAAACCAAACCCAAGAATAAAGAAAATGGACTGCAAATTGCAATTGGTTTAAAGTCAGAACATTGTTCAGATTAGCCTGGGATTAGACTAAACTGATTCAGAGCAAGGATGTGTCAGAGTTCCCCTGTGTTCTAAATCACACTGGCTTTAGGTCATTGTGAACACACAAGGAAAAGCTTCAAAATGACTAATTTTTAAATGTTCAAAGTTTAAAACTCAACATTATTTTCTACAAATTTGGCCTGACAGGTAAGTCTCAGTGAGAGCAGCAAAACTAGCGAAGATTCAACCCATGTTAAGAACAGAACATGTCAAACAGACATTTTTTTGGAGCTTTGATAAGTGCACAACTAGATTAAGGTATAAGCACTATAGCCCGTGCCTAGGGCTCCAACTCCCAGAGTCTTTTGATTATATCAGAATTTTGGCTTTCATTTACAAAAAGAAAAAGAAAATATTAAGCTTCTAGCCTCTTATGGACACAAAGAAAAGCCCGAAACATAAATAAGTGTTACTAAGACAGCTTGAAACAAAAGCACGGAGAGGTGTAAACTACTCATCCATTTCAAAGTTAACTGCAAGATACACTGCTCTGGGGGTTTGCCAACACTAGCCCAAGCAGGTATACCGTGTACAACTTGGCTCCTGGAATACTTATTAGCGGCCTTCCTGCCACCATCGTGGTTGCTGATTCTGCTCCTTCCAAAGGGAAAGGAGCCCCTCTTGTAATCTGTGGGATGCAATGGGACCCCATGCTGCTACCTCTGGGGAGGAGAGGAGCCTCCTGCGTTCTAAGTCTCAATCATATACCAGGGCCCCACTGTGCAAGCCTCTGTACAAACACATATCTCATATGCTCATCTTAATTAATTAGCCTCTTAGAGTTGATATGGTTATTTCCACCTTTTCATGTTCTGTATGTATATATATCTCCTTACTATATGTTCCATTCTATGCATCTGAAGAAGTGGGCTGTAGCCCACAAAAACTTATGCTCAAATAAATTTGTTAGTCTCTAAGATGCCACAAGTACTCCTGTTCTTTTTGCAGATACAGACTAACACGGCTGCTACTCTGAAACCTATACATCTTCATGATATCATCTCACGAGCAACTTAAATGAGGGAACTGCAAAGCAAACAAACCTGAGTTGTTCAGACCCTGACTTTGCAGATAAAGCAATGCTCTGATCTAGTGCAAAGCACTCAAAAGCACACTAATACACTTCTTATAAATCATATCTAACTTGTATGCAGTAAAATAGTATTACCAGGTAATTTGTTAGAAAACCAAGTGATACATTTTCACTGTGCTCTATGGGTATTTAGCTGCAAAAATACTAACACTCATTTCTGTACATCCTCCCATTGAAAACTTATCCCCTAAGGGTTCATTAAAAATATGTATGATATATTATAGTCTGTGTGAAAATGGAACAATCTGTTTTTACAGCTTGAGAAAGTATGGCAAGGTGTCAGGAGCATGTCCTGAAAGAGAGATGTTCATTTAAAGAAACTGAGGTAATTGTTTTTAATTTAATTTAATTGTCTATGTTCCTCATTGCTGTCCATTTTTTTTCTTTTTATAGGACCAGATTACTGTGCTTTGCAGACCCATGGCTGTCAACAGGAATGTGTTAATACAAATGATTCCTATTTTTGTCAGTGCCGACACGGGTTTACTCTTAATCCAGATAAGAGAACTTGCAAAAGTAAGTTGTCCTACTGTATGCAATAAAGTTCACCTGCTTTTACTTCTGAAAACCTATATGGCTGAATTTACAGAAAGATCAGAGCCTCTTCCATAGTAAAGGCTGAAACAAACCTATTTTAAGGTTGATTTTTAACCTCAGCCCCTTCCTTCAACCCATAACTTGGCCAAAAACTAAACCAAACTCCTTGATATTTCACAGACCAGATTTTACACTACATTACAATTTTTCTGAAGAGTTTGAAGCAATTCTGGGGAGTACTATGGGACATATGATGGTTCAAAACCAGGACATTCATTACTTCTTTGAAATGTTCTTGTAGAGGTTTGTACTCAGCCCTGCGGCACCTCCTGCTGGTCTCTCAGGGAATTAGCTCAATTTCCAGCCCAGAGCACCCTCTGCAGGCCAGTGATCCGCCTGTCCTCTGGCCCCCGTGTCCCTCCCAGGACCCCAGTGCCCTGTTTACCTGGGGTGCTGCTGCCTGGCAATAATCTCTTTCAGCCTCAGGGTCTCCCCCTCCCAGGGGAACCCCCACCCACTATCCCCACTTTGCCTCAGTGTATGGCTACTGCCAGTCATCATCTAGCCCCCACGCTCTGGGGCAGACTGCAGTATCAGCCTACTCATCACTGGCAAGGTTGGGTTTGGACCTGCTGCCTTTGTCTATCACTGGGCTGCCCTCTGCAACCCCCAGTACATATTGGCCTTATGCTAGGCCACAGCCTGGGGCTTTCCAGGCTGGAGCTCCCCAGCTCCTCTGCCTTTCCCCAGCCCTGCTCCACTCAGGTACCCTGTGTCTAGCTCCCTGCAGCCAAGCCCTTCTCCCTCTACACACAGAGGGAGACTGTTTGGGCTCCTGGCTCACAGCGTTTTTATACAGGCCAGCTGTGGCCTGATTGAGGCGTGGCCCCAGGGCCGGCGGTACCATTTAGGCAGTCCAGGCAATTGCTTAGGGCACCAGAATAAATGGTGGGCTCCGTTTTGCCAGAGGGGGCGGCAGGTGGCTCCGATGGAGCTGCCACAGTGGTGCCTGCGGAGGGTCCGGTGCTCCACGGCTCCGGCGGAGCTGCCGCAGTCGTGCCTGCGGACAGTCGGCTGCTCGCGCAGCTCCGGTGGACCTCCCACAGGCATGACTGCGGCAGCTCCACTGGAGCCACAGAGCACCGGACCCTCTGCAGGCACCACTGCGGCAGCTCCACGGAGCCGCGGGACCAGCGTGCGGGGCGGTGAAATTGCCGTCTGCCTAGGGCGCTCAAACCCCTAGCGCCGGTCCTGCGTGGCCCAGCTGCAGCTGCTTCCCCAATGAGTCCAGCTTTTAGAGCTGCAGCCCTCTCCAAGGCTGCTTTTTAAACCCCTCAGGGCAGGAGCGGATAACCACCCTGCTACAGTTCTTATTTGGGCTAGTAACACAAGTGGTTTTGGCCTAAATACTTCAATTTATGTTGTAGCCAAGGACAGATGCCTTTGACTAATTTTGGGAAAGTAGGGGATGTATTATTTAGTTATTAAAAGCAGTTTACATTTATATTTTAATCACTACAGAGTTTAAATCGGGGGTCTCAACTATTTTCTTTTTGAGGCCCCCCAACATGCTATAAAAACTCCACTGCCCAGCTGTGCCACAATAACTGGTTTTCTGCATATAAAAGCCAGAGCCGGCATTAAGGGATCACAGCCAGGCAATTGCCTGGGCCCCATGCCACAGGGTGCTCCGTGAAGCTAGATTGTTCAGGCTTCGGCTTCAGCCCCAGGTGACAGGGCTCAGGGCTTCAGCCCCAAGCAGTGGGGCTTCAGCTTACTACCCTGGGCCCCAGAGAGTCTAATGCTGGCCCTGCTTGGCGGCCCCCCGAAACCAGCTTGCGGCCCCCAGGGGCCCTGGCTGAGAACCACTCCTTTCAATCACCATCCCAGTTCCTTACAAAACTTAGAAAACACTCTCCATTGTATTAGCTTCTTAAATGGGGAATGGACCTTGGTATAAAACAGATTTTCTAGGGAGGACGTGGAATCTCCATCACTGGACGTTTTTAAGAGCAGGTTAGACATATAACTATCATGGATGGTGTGGATAATACTTAAGCCATGTTTACACTACAAAGCTTTCCTGACACAAGCATAAAGTCGCAGCACTTAGGTATGCACGTGCACAAGTGATATACTATCTCCTTGCGTCGGCACTGCATGTACTCTCCAGGACTACTTGTGTCAATGGGTAGTTATTCCATTGTGCAACCTGCCACCATTCAACACGCTGTCTTTTGAGTAGTTTTGGCAATGCCTGATGGGGCAGAAACGACTCACGTAGGGGTGACTGGGAGCAGGGGTCAACTCCCCATAATGCACTATTATCCATCCCATAATATATCTTTATCCCATAATTTTTGCACCTATTTTCAATTTCCTGTGAACCTGCATGGGACTTGTCGCTGCCTGGAGTATCCGGCAGAAGCATGAAGATTGCATAGCTCTGCGCTTTTGTCATGAGCACTGCAAACACAGAACGCACCGTTCTCTGGTATTTATAGAGCTGCAAGAAGAGCTGCAGGGAACATGATGGTCAGTTTGCTGTGGGATATAGCGAGAACCAATTCAAGGTTATTGGTGGCATTTACAGAGCAGCAGCAGATGGTGGAGCACCATTTCCGGTGTGGAGAGGGAACCTCTCAAGGCCGCATCAGCTGCAGCTAAAACGTACAGAGGTACTATTGTCAGTACAATAGAAATGGAAAATGAAACTTCTTATTCAGCACTCCCTCCTTTCATTGCTGCCCTAAAGTGTTAAACAAAATGAGTTTATTGACACTTCTGCTTTGGAGTGCTTGTGCCTGGTGCCATTCTCTGCTCAAGCCATGGTGAGTATGTGCTGCCAGGGGTGAAGGAAACGAGAAGGGAATTGCTCAGTTGCATGAAACTATGAGTATAGGGCACTGGCACTGAATACTGGCACCCTTTTCCACAGATGGTAGTGGTTTTGGCTGATATGTCACTCCTGAGGGTAACAAAGCCACAGAGAGCACAACTGTTGCTGGCGTTTTCAAGTCACCTGGATCTGAATGCTGCTAGACTGTGTATTTGAATGATGCCTGCTAAAGTTATCGCCAACTGGTATGCAGGGCCGGCTCCAGGGGTTTTGCCTCCCTAAGCAGCCAAAAACAAAACAAAACCTAAAAACAAACAAACCCATGATCGCGATCTATGGCAATTCAGCGGGAGGTCCTTCGCTCCAAGCGGGAGTTAGGGACCCTCTGCCGAATTGCTACCAAGTAGCTGGACGTGCCGCCCCCTCTCTGGAGTGGCCGCCCCAAGCATCTGCTTACTAAGCTGGTGCCTGGAGCTGGCCCTGCTGGCATGGGAAAGTGTCCTATTGCGGAGTTAAAAATAAGGCTGCCATCTCTAGAAACCTTGGGAGAGGATTGCAGTGTACCTCCAGGAAAGTTTCATCGAGATCTCTCAGGAGAACTCAAGAGACAGCGCTGTGTACATAAACAAACTGTTCCACATGGCCCCCCTCCCCTGCCTAACTCTTGAGGGGAATGAAAAGCAGATAGCAATTCCATCTCTTTGTTGTATCACTACCTACTGTAGTATGAGTGAATTAATGAAAAGTTGATAGGTGTGTCCAGCTAAGTTGGGGATGCTGTCACTCAAATGGGTATTTCATTTACATGCTTAGTCGAGGTTCCTTCCCCTGCATCAGGCTCACCTGTGCTCGACTGCAGGGACTAGCTGGACTGTGGTGGAGTCAAAAAACAGTCCTGGGTTGCAGCACCACTGGACCCCCCCCCCCCCAACATCACCTGTCCTCCATATTCCTCCTCCTTGCTGTTCACAGCAGGGCAGGGCCGGTGCAAGGATGTTTTGCGCCCTAGGTGAAACTTCCACCTTGCGCCCTCCCCCCCACCCTGAGGCACCCCTCTTGCGGCAGCTCCCCACCCTCTGCCCTGAGGCACCCCCCCCACCCCAGCTCACCCCTGCCCCACCTCCTCCCTGAGCACGCCGTGGCTGCTTCACTTCTCCCGCCTCCCAGGCTTGCGGGACCAATCAGCTTAGGCGCCACAAGCCTGGGAGGCAGGAGAAGTGAAGCAGCCACAGCGTGCTCAGGGAGAAGGCAGGGCAGGGTTGAGCTGGGACGAGGAGTTCCCCTGCATGCGCGCCCCCCCCACTTGTTGCAGGCGGCCCTCCCCACGCTTCCCTGCCCCAGCTCCCTCTGCCTAAATGCCAGCGGCAACCAGGGCAGCCGAAGATCCGGCCGCTGCGGTTGCTGCCAAAGAAAATGGCACCCCCCCAAATGCCAGTGCCCTAGACAACCGCCTAGGTCGCTTAAATGGTTGCACCGGCCCTGCAGCAGGGGCCTGTGACTCAGGCTCCTCAGAGGTATCCATGATGGTGTGTGGGATGGTGGTGGGGTTTCCACCAAGTCTGGAATGCAGCTCTGTGTAAAAGCAGCAGGTCTGTGGCTTGGTACCAGATTGATTGTCGGCCTTACTGGCTTTCTGATATGCCTGCCACAGTTCCTTGACCAGGCTGGTTTTAGGAAGTGCGGGGCCCAATTCAAATAGTTTTGATGGGGCCCCAGCAGGGATGACTTAAAAACCAAAACGGATACATATAAAAAAACACGTGGG
Organism: Gopherus flavomarginatus; assembly: GCF_025201925.1. Classification (NCBI taxonomy): domain Eukaryota; kingdom Metazoa; phylum Chordata; order Testudines; family Testudinidae; genus Gopherus; species Gopherus flavomarginatus. The sequence continues at coordinate 259,847,462 of NC_066618.1, forward strand.
GCTTGTACTCACCGGGCGGTGTTCAAAGTCTTCGGCAGCACTTCGGCAGTGGGTCCTTCACTCGCTCCAGGTCTTCGGTGGCACTGAAGGACCTGCTGCGGAAGACCCAAAGTGCCGCCAGGTGAGTAAAAATTAAAAAGGCGCCTCTAGCCAGGGAAGGGATTCTCACTGGGTGCGGGGCCCGATTCGGGGGCCTAAAGTCGATCCTGTTTCTTGACTTTCATGGCTCTCGCTGCTGCTGGTCCTTGTCATAGCCCTCTTTCTGCCTCCCCAAAGCAAGCTACTCATCGATGTTGACGTTTCTACAGCTGGTTCAGAGCTGTGCCTGCACAGGCCTTCTCCCTATAGGCCCAGGAGATCCAATATCTCCTGTCTACTCCAGGCAGGAATGTGCATCTGGAGCATGTAGCTGGCATGGTCAGCTGGGCAGTTGCACACAACAAAGAAGAGCAGATAGAAGTGTGTTCACCAAACTGGACAACCAGGAACAGGCATTTCAAAAATTCACAGGGGTTTTAAAGGAGTCGGGGCTTGTGATATATCTGACCTCTGGGCAGTGGAGTTAACAATTATGACCAGAGCGGTCAGTTTTGGGCATTGTGGGACAGCTGCTGGAGTACTAGTTAGGGTCAACATAAGTAATGCAGTGTCCACACTTGCGCTGCATTGACCTCCATACATTGACCATGGCTCAATGCTGCTCGGGGAGCTGGTGCTACTATATTTACATAAAGGGGCACTTACATCAGTGGGAGACAAATTTAAGTGTAGACGGATGCGCAGCTAGGTGGACTAATTTTGTAGTGTAAACCAGGCCTCAGTGCAGGAGACAGGACTAGGTGATCTACTGAGGTCCCTTCCAGTCCTACATTTCTATGATTCCTATGATGCAACTCCTCTGGTGTGGGACCCAGCAAGCTTGCATCAAAGCCAATGCATCATGAGAGACTCTTAAGGCACATATAGAACTTACACACACATGAAGCAGCTAGCTCAGTACCTAAGCACTATGAAAACCAGGAGCAAGAAGTAGTATTAATATTTCTCTAATTGTAAACTCACATAGATTACAGCTAAGAAAATAGCCTCTTTTGGAACACGATTAAATGTCTTTCATCTTCACAAAAAATGTGCATTTTGGTATGTGCTTTCATGTATGTGCACCAGTATCATTTTTAACATCAGTCTGGATTGCTGCTATTTTTATAATCTTATATAGCATTGTGATTATATTCAGGACTTTACAGGACAGGTGTTCCTTGAGGAGCACAGGGTCCGATCCTGCAAACGTTTCCAAGCATAATGTTTATTACCAGGAGTACAATTGTGAATTATGGGATTCTTTCAGTGACTTCAGTGGGCTTTGGATCAGTCCTTCAGTTTGGTAGTATTTTCATTCCCAAACACTTTACTTCATGGTTCACATTAAACAATCCATCAACTTCTCTACTTCCTCTTTTCTAAGCCAAACTGTGTGTGTCACTACTGAGCAGTACCAGGCATTCTTCCTCCCCAAAGTGTTGATGTTGCTTCTGATGGCTGGAGAAAGAAAGAGTATGAGAATCAAAGCAAAGTCTTGCACATTTTTACTAATAGGCCACCAGATCAGCTGCTTCCCACAGTTTTATTAACTGTCTGTCACATGGAAGTTGGTGCCATTTAAGCAGCATGATGTTTTGTTCAGTAACCAGCATACTTAACTTGTATTCTTTAACCTCTCTCTCCACAGGAATAAACTTCTGTGCTTTGGGTAAACATGGCTGTGAACAGGAATGTGTTAACACAGAAGACTCTTTTGTGTGCAGATGTCGTAGTGGATACACCCTAAACCATGATGGCAAAACGTGCAGAAGTGAGTGTTTCACACAAAGTGCAGCAATTAGTTCTTGCATTGGGCTGAGTTTTGAAAAGAACAAGGGAACTCTCCAGGGGCCCTTCTGAGATCTTTCAAGGCTATATAAGATGTTGTAACTGTAAAGTCCAACAAAAGCCAGCTCTAGTGAGGTAATGTTGGTAAAATGCCTGCATAGGTCCACCTCGTGGAGAACAAGTGTATCGTCTTATAAACTATTCCTGTTATAAGAATGTTATTTAGCAGGAGTGCCTGACATATTTTGAAGTTAAGGTGACCAGATAGCAAGTGTAAAAAATCTGGACAGAGGATGGGGGGTAGTAGGCACCTATGTAAGAAAAAGCCCCAAATATCTGGACTGTCCCTATAAAATTGGGACATCTGGTCACCCTATTTGAAGTGCTTGTTAAAAATACATCCAATTTTAACAGATATTTAGAAAGTTACACACCTAATGCTAAGGTTTTTTACCTCAAATGCTGGTTTATTTTTATTTCTTCTGAAGTCTATCTGATATAAATACATCCCTTGCTATATGATAATTAGAATGCTGCTAAAGGAATGATGTTCTACCAAAAATCATGCCAACCCTGTATATTTGCAATCACTCAGTTGTGAAAATATATTGTTTTCCCCAGAACCATTTTGCATATTTAAAGAAGCACTTTGCAAATGCAGAGAGCTGCAATTTTTCTTGATGTACTTATGCCATTTGGAAAAAAGTACCCAAAGACTTGTATAATTAAGAAAATTATTATCTTCAGTGATCAAAATAAACTGTTGATGGATTCTGCAGCATACAAGAAAACTTTGATACATTGTAATATAAGTAAATTATACAACTTGGTTTGATTTTCAGATGGGCAGGTACTTGGCTCTTTCTGAAAATTAGGCCCCTTTAAGGTGTCACAAATAGGGCACTCCACAATTGAGGCAACCCAGTTTACTGGTTGCATTCGAAAATCTTGGCCCTTTTCTCTTTTTTAGCATTACAGTTTTTATTTTTGCAGATTTAGGTATCAAAACATGCTGACCTAAATTTATAGTTACTGTAGTTCCAGAAGCCTGATGATGGGCAGATTTGTGATTACTTTGTTATTTGAAAGAACATAAGGAAAGATTTAGTGTGAGAAGCTGAACGTTTAGATTTTAAAAGTGATATTAATAATACATATTACAATGGGCATCTCTTATTTATAACAGATGATGGTGATCTGAGAATGTAATTTGCCAAATAAGATAGGGGTTTGTTTATTTTAATTGTTTCACATTTCTCTTGTACAACGACCCCAAAGCACAACTCCACTTATGATGATGTAAACTTATGGAAAAAAGGAGAATGTGCCAACTGGAATTTATTGTAATTAGTAAAAATTTCAATCTCGGCTTCACTTGTTCAGGCCAACAGTATTTGTAACTATGTCTGATGTTAAATTGGGACAGATTCCTGTATATATATTTTATATGATTTTAAAAAACCAATCTTGCACAATATTATTAGGTTTAGCAAATGGATATAGATATGACTGTGATAATCCAGTAAATTTTTGCATCAGCAGAATTGAGACATAATAGACAACATTTATATTGGGTAACACTGACTTCAGTCAAGTTGAGCTAGGGTGAACTTCACCCTTGTGACTAAGAATAGTGAAGAATGTCCACTATAAAATGTTAAGGGGGAAGCTTGATATAAAAATCTTTGAAGATTTTTTCTTGCTAAAAAGTGCTTTGCTCTGTACTTTTACAAAATCAGCAAAGTTACACTGCACATTCACACAAGCACATATCTTGCTTTATGAACTATCGACCATACCTCTCAATTGTCCCTTGTTAGGAGATACAGTGCAAACTTTAAACTCAATTCACACATATATTTGGTTTTTATAGAGACCATTTCCATCACAAATACAGAATCAATAAAATGCAAAGTGGTTACATTAAGTCCCCTACACTCTCAGTTTTTAACTGTCTCATATTTTGGCTTTAGCAGATAGAACCTAGCAGCAAAAGAATATTTTTAAATTACCATATCTGTCAGTTTAAACAGAATTTACTCATAATCCTCTAATTGTTGTGGTAATTTTCCACAACAATTAGAGGATTATGAGTAAATTCAATGAGTTAATCATTGAAACTCATAAATGATTAACACTCATATTTATTGTCTGAGAAAAACATGTAGTGAACAAAGAAAAGATTTGTGTGTGTGGAAAAGAGAGCATGGCCTTGTGGTTAAGGATTCCTGGGTTCTCTGTTCCCAACTCTGTTGCAGATTCCCTTTGTGATTATGGACAAGTCATAATCTTTCCATGCCTTACATTCATTGTCTGTAACATAGGAATAATAAATACTTACCTCACTGAGCTGTTATAAGGATAAGTTAATTCATGTTTCTCAAATGGATCCTTAAATGGGTTAGCTATATAAGTGCAAACGTTTATGGGTTGTTTTTTCTTGATAATCATATGTACAAAGATTCTCTAGCACTTAGTACCATGTCATGGTTTTGGTCTTTAACTCTCTAATATGTTTTCTTAATTCCTAACATAAACCATTAGGAGTGGATCACTGTGCTGAGAACAACCATGGCTGTGAGCAGCTGTGCCTAAACACCGGCGACTCATATGTCTGTCAGTGTTCTGAAGGATTCATCATTAATGAAGACCTAAAAACCTGCACACGTAAGTTTCTTGATAACTTCTTTGATGAGAGTTAAAGCCGAGGGAAGCAAATAAACAATAGGAACGTAAAACTGATACACTGCATCAGACCCAAGGTCTGTGTAGTCCAGTATTCCGTCTCTGACAGTGGCCAGTACCAGATGCTTCAGAGAAAGATGTGAGAACCCTGCAGTAGACAGATGTGGGGTAATCTGTCCCCCACATTAGGTCTCATCCTAGTCTATAATAGTTAGAGATTGACATAAGCTCTAAAACATGAGGCTTGATATCCACTCCAAAAAAATTTTTATTATCGTTAATTGTGACAACTCTGGATAATTTGACTCTTGTTATGTTCTTGCTCTCAATGACTGCCAGTGGCAGAGAGTTCCACAGTTTCAATTACTTATCGTATGAAAAAGTATTTCCTTTTATTAATGTCCCCTTGTTCTTGTGTTATGAGATATGGAGAACAGAAGCGCATGATCTATCTTCTCTATACACCATATATTTTATATACTTTAATCTTGTTCCCTCTTATTCGTCTCCTTTCTAAGGTGACAGTCCCAATCTTTTCAATGCCTCTTCATCTGAGAGTTTTTCTAGGCCTTTGATCTTTCTTGTTGCCCTTTTCTGAATCTCCTTTAGCTCTGCAATAGCCTTTTTGAGATGGCATGACCAGTACTGCACACAGTATTCCAGATGATGCCACACAATCAATTTATATAGTAGCATTACAATAGTCTCCATATTATTCACCATCTTATTTGCCCTTCACTCAGGATCTCTGGTTGTCTGTTCTTCTCTCCTGCTGGCAGGGAGGAAGATGTTACTGGGCATTCTTGTCCTGTCCTCTTTGCTGTTGAAGAGGTGGGTTTTGGTGAGTGATCTATTGTAGATATTATTTGGAAGCCAGCCAGCTCATTGGCCCTTTTCACAAATTTTGTGCTGCTGTTTTCATCATCTTCTACTCCTCTTGTGTGTGTGGACACAGGTATAAATCAGTGTACCCTTTGCTCTGGAAGCCCTGCATGTGGTGTGATAAAGTTCCTCCTCTACCTTGGTGGGTCCTGCGCTTATTGGCGGATTTTGCTAGCCTCAGAGGTCTTCCTGTGTTGGATCAGGAGTTGGGAGGTTTTAGGGGGAACCCGGGTCCGCCCTCTACCCCGGGTTCCAGCCCAGGGCCCTGTGGACTGCAGCGGTCTAGAGTGCCTTCTGGAACAGCTGCAGAACAGCTACAACTCTCTGAGCTACATCCCCATGGACTCCGCCCACCAACTTCTTTGTCCTCACCACAGGATCTTCCTCCTGATGTCTCTTAACGCTTGTACTCCTCAGTCCTCTAGCAGCACGTCCTCTCACTCCCAGCTCCTTACGTACACCTCACTAACCAGAGTGCAAGTCTTTTTATACCAGGTGTACTGATTAGGCTTAATTAATTCTAGTAACTTCTCAATTGGCTACAGGTGTCCTAATTAGCCTGCCTGCCTTAATTATTTCTAGAAAGTTCCTGAGTGTTCTGGAATAGTCCCTGTTATCATACCCAGGGAAAAGGGACCTGCTTAATCTGGAGCTAATATATCTACCTTCGACCACTCTCTTCTAGCCATCTGGCCTGATCCTGTCACAGTGGATGAACACATTATGTTAAGTGACTTTCTTCTTTATTCAGGAACTTAAAGTCCTCGGTAGAGATGTCACTAATGCAGCCTTCATAGGAGCCCCCAATACATCAGAAATTAAACTTGCCCTAACAACATTTTTATTCTCAATATAGCTAATGAGAGTTAAGACTCACTCCAGTTTAATAGAGTTAGTAGGGTAAATTGCCCGCTCTAGGGTAAAAATCTGCAGAAAGGGCCAATGAGAAAGGAAAACTCAGTGAATTTTGCCTTGCTGACTCTTCCTGGAATTATCCCCACTTGTCAGAGGAGTTTGGCAGGCCTCACCAACGATTTTGGCAGCCATGCTACCTGTCTTTCCTCCCTCCCCAGCTCCCCAAGCCGTTGATTGCATGGACAACTCCTGAATCTGCTGCTTTCCCTGCCATTGGGCAATGAAGTTTCAGCAAGAGTTAAACTGCCATTGGCAAGATCCCCCTGCAACCGCACAGCTGCAGTCACAGAGAGGATCATGGGGAAGTTAATGCAAATCAGAGGGTGGAAACATATTTGCTCCACCCTCTCCTGCCCCCTGAAGTCCACAAAGATCCATCCATCCACCCCTCCAGAACAGGGGTAACTAATGCTACCAGAACAGAACTCCTGCCTTCTGTGCAAAAAGGGGAGAGGGAAGGCTCCACTGCTTCTAGCGGAACCAGTGGATATAGGGAAGCAGCTGAGTTGCTGTTTTAAGAGTTGTATCAACTTTCCAATGGAAAGTCCTGTTTCCTTGGTGGTAGAAAAGATGTTTTTAAACTCTGGTGATTTAGTTTCCTCCAGGTATTACTTGGATTCCCATCAGAAGCATTAAAGCTATACAGTGACTCCTGGATTCCTCTGGGCACCGAATCTGATCCCTTGAGTATTTCCTCTACTTGCCAATTTACCCCTCTCTGCACATCTATTTGGGAACAGACTTTGTTCTGCTCCTGAGCTCCAGCCGACCCTGTTAAAATCACATGGGCAATCTTTTTATATTATCAGAAAAGATTTTGGGGTCTTTCAGGTAACTGTTAAATAAGCAGCTGAATAGATGTGTTTAATGTATATCACTTCTGAATCAAGAGACTGATGTCATATTTACTAGGAACACCCTAGTGATAAACTGACTTCTGCTCTGACATCTAGCAACAATAGTAAATGGAACTCCATATGCAGCAGAGCTCACACACAGCTGAACAGAATGCTGAGTATGGAACTCTCAGAGAGCACTAGGTCTCATGTTAAAGAAAAGAAAATCTGCAGGAAAGTCAAGACAACAAATGTAACTGAATTAAAATGATTTGTGTCAATTATTGTTCAGCATCAAAGCTCACATGATCTAATCCAGAATCCATTGAAGTCAATGAGATCAGGTACACTGAGAGTTCTGGAACTCACCACCTCATGCTTTCACTTCGAGTATGTATGCAGAATCATCAATGAAAGGTGAATGTTTAGAAGAAAACCTCTGTTGTTTAGATACCTTGTGGTTGTAACTGTGTCTTATATGACATCATTAGCAAAATATCTTTATAGTTTATTCAAAAAGTATTGCAGTATCTGGACTCTTTTTTCTGAGCTATTGCAAACAGAAAGATAGCTTTTCTCATCTCTGCCCAGAGGGACCACTCTAAATCCTACCTAAAAACTCCTTTTTTGTTTCTTAAAGTTATATTTATTTTTGATAAAGAACTGAATTATTGTTCAAACAATACAGTATTTGCTTGTTCATACACCATGCAACTGTGTTAAAGATGACCAGCTGCTAATTCATGAATTTTAAACGTCTTTTTATACCTCCAATCATTTGCAGGAGTGGACTATTGTGCACTGACTGACCCTGGTTGTGAACATTTGTGTGTAAACAGTGAAAAATCTTATACTTGTCAGTGCTTTGAAGGATATGAGCTTCGTGATGATGGGAAAACTTGTAAACGTAAGTTTTTATCAGACCAAGTGACATTACACCATATCTTTTGTTGCCTGCATCTATACAGTATAAAATCAGTATGTGCAATGTAAATGAGTAGCTCTGAAGCTGGAGTCTGGGACTGAAACTGGGAACCAAAGTTACATTAGTACAGAATTGTATTTTACAACAGGGAACAGTAATTTTCTCCACAAATTGGGTTAAAAAGATTAAAATTTCTGTGGCCTCTCTCTTTGTACTGCAACCAAGGAGCTCACAATATGAATGGTGTTTCCATTTCTTTGCCCTGCTTGTGTGACAAAGAATGTTAAAAAGGGATTACATAATTTGGGCAAGACTGTAATGAAATGAAATCTGAAAAAATCATTGCAAATTTTTCTTCAGTATTACAGCCCTCTCTACTGCTCAGTCACTGTATCTTACTTCTTTAAAAGCCACCTAGATATAATGTGTATAGTAATGTAATTAATTGTATTCCCATTTGTTTGAGATCTAATCCATTAAACTGATTCACATCTGATGTTAAAAAGCATGTTATTAGGAAAGCTTTTAAAAGACTCAGATACTACAGTAGTTTTGGGCAATCTGTGGCCCGCAGCCCATCAGGGTAATCCGCTGGTGGGCCGCAAGGCTTTTTGTTTACATTTGTATGGCCACCAGCAGCTCCCAGTGGCCACGGCTTGCCGTTCCTGGCCAATGGGAGCTGTGGGAAGCGGTGGCCAGGTGAACCGCGGTCACTGGGAGCTGTGGGCAGCCATGCAAATATAAACAAATGGTCTGGTGGCCTGCCAGCGGATTACCCTGATGGGCTGCAGGTTGCCCACCACTGTACTACAGTGATAAATTAAATTGATAATATTATTTACTGTTTGTATTAAACCACAATCAGAATTGGAGCCCCATTGTGCTAAACTATGCAAACATATAGAAAGACATGCTCCCTTCCCTAAAGTATATACAACCTGAGGCCTTGATCCTGCAAGAAGTTATGTGCAAGCGGACTCCTGTAGTGGCATTGTGCTCTGTGATGGGGTGTTCACCCCACACTTGCCCTGAAAGGGTTAATGTAGGCCAAGGTGAGGAGGGGGGCCAATTAAACAGACAGGCTACAGCTGAATAATCCCCTGATGGAATGAGGACGAAGGAGCTGGGTGGGGTTTATAAAGACAGGAAGCTGATAGCAGAGGAGGCTGTGGGGAAGTAGTCTGCAGTCATTCCCTGGGAGAAAGGAGGTGTGTTTGGGGTCACAATGGCAAGCAGCCTACAGTTACTCACTGGGAGAAGGGATTTTGGAAAACCCAGAGAGGAGGGAAAGCCAGAAAGGACAGGAAAGGCTTAGGAGAAGCAGCAAGGAGTAGTGCAGACCTTGGTTGCTGATGAGAGGATCCCTGAACTGGATGCCAGGCACTGGGGAAGTGGCACATACCAGACAGTGGAGCACGGACTGCCTGAGACAGTTTGCCCTGAAAAACTTTGATATCTGCAAGGGGAAGAGCACAGTGAGCTGGCCAGAGGGCCAAGTCACAAAGTGGAAGCTGTAGCTCCTGGACAGAGCAGCAATGGAACGTGCAATAAGCTACCAGAGGCATGCACAGCCACTGGAAGGCGCTAATCCCCAGAATGGCCAGGAGGAAGTGCCCTAATGGTGAGTGGATCCTGTGACAAGCTCTGTGCAGGACTGGGGCTTAATTTAAAACAAGCTGGAACAGGGAGTGTAACAAAGAGAGAGAAAAGGGGGAAGGAAAATGAGCATGACAAAGATATTTAGTACATGATTGTATAGCTTTTAATTTGTGTTTTGTTTTAAATACAGTATAAGGCATAGCTGAAATTAAATGAAATATCAGTAGTCCTCAGTGGCCATCTGCCTATCCATTATCAGCTGATGATTTCCTGTGGGCATCACAGCACATAATACAATAGATCATTTACACCAGCCTTAAACACCACATAAACTGAGTTTTTGTAATCCTATTTTATTACAAAAAAGGCAAATATCTATTTAACCACAGAGGGAAAAAGCCTGAGTGTTCTGGGTTTCAGCAGGTATTTTTGCTTGAAGATAATAAGACGATGATAAATATCTTGTTTTCCAGAGGAAAAGCTGGATTGAAATGTAAATAACTTGACAGTTCAAAATCTTCTTACTCCTTAGAGGCCAGTGACCCAGGGCCAGATTTTTTTTAAAGGTATTTAGGTGCTCACATAGGCACCTAGTGGGATTTTCAAAAGCACTACACCTAGCTCCTCAGTGGCATTTAGGCACCTAACTCCCCTTGATTTCAGTGAGAGTTTGACACCTAGGTACTTTTGAAAATCCCACTAGGGGCCTACCTGCATCTAGGCGCCTAAACAACTTTGAAAATCTAGCCCCTAATTACTGTGCTTTCTGATTTTTTTTCCCCTTAATAAAGAGACCACGGATTACGAGGAGGAGGAAGATGTGCTTGCTTGTTAAAAATAAAAGATGAAAGAGTCAGAGGTTGTTGGAAATGCATTGCTGGATTCCACTGCACAAACACGTGAAAGATTATGAGCTGCAGGGCTCTTTCACCTTTTAACCTTTGCATTTATAAAAATTTTAACTAGCAAAATTTCTTTTCTGTCTAAATTATTCTCAGGTAAAAATGTCTGCAAATCAGTCAACCATGGTTGTGAACATGTTTGCGTTAATAGTGACAATTCATACATCTGCAAGTGCCGTGAGGGATTTGCACTGCGGGAAGATGGGAAAACGTGCAGAAGTAAGTAACCTGATTTTTGCCATACATTTGTGTGTGCAGCAGGCAAAGAAGAAAGAACTTCATTGCTCTTTTACTGAAAGAATGTCCCTAGTAAACTGTAATAAATATCTAAACTATCCTCAGATAAAGACTTCTGCAAATCAGTTGACCATGGTTGTGAACATGTTTGTGTTAATATGGACAATTCCTACATCTGCAAGTGCCATAAGGGATTTGTACTACGAGAGGATGGGAAAACGTGCAGAAGTAAGTAGTCTGAGCTCTAATGGAAGATTATCCTTGTAATGTTTGTATTTGTAGAAGTGTTTTAACTGGCAAACTCTCTCAACTATTCTCAGATAAGGATGTCTGCAAATCATTTGACCATGGCTGTGAACATATTTGTGTTAATAATGACAATTCCTACATCTGTAAGTGCCAGGAGGGATTTGTACTGAGAGAGGATGGGAAAACATGCAGAAGTAAGTAATCTGATATTTACTGGCAGATTGTCCTTGTAATCTCATTTATAAAAGCATTTTAACTAGCAACTCTCTCTCTCAGATAAAGACTTCTGCAAAACAGTTGATCATGGCTGTGAACATATTTGTGTTAATAATGACAATTCCTACATCTGTAAGTGCCAGGAGGGATTTGTACTGAGAGAGGATGGGAAAACATGCAGAAGTAAGTAATCTGATATTTACTGGCAGATTGTCCTTGTAATCTCATTTATAAAAGCATTTTAACTAGCAACTCTCTCTCTCAGATAAAGACTTCTGCAAAACAGTTGATCATGGCTGTGAACATATTTGTGTTAATAATGACAATTCCTACATCTGTAAGTGCCAGGAGGGATTTGTACTGAGAGAGGATGGGAAAACTTGCAGAAGTAAGTAGATTGATCTTTACTGTAGATTTGTTTCTTCAGCAGACAAAAAGAGAAGGGACTTCATTGCTCTGTTTCTGGAAGATCGTCCTTGTAATTTTTGCATTTATAAATATGTTTTAACTAGCAAACTATATTAAATATTTTAACTATTCCCAGATAAGAACGTCTGCAAATCAGTCAACCATGGTTGTGAACATGTTTGTGTTAATATGGACAATTCCTACATCTGCAAGTGCCATAAGGGATTTGTACTACGAGAGGATGGGAAAACTTGCAGAAGTAAGTAGCTTGATCTTCGTAATACATTTATGTCTACGGAGGACAAAAAAAGAAGGAATTTCATTGCTTTCTTACCTGAGAAATATCTGTCTAATCTTTTATAAATGCAAAGTAGTTCTAACTAGCCACTCTCAACTATTCTCAGATAAAGACCTCTGTAAGACCATTGACCATGACTGTGAACATGTTTGTGTTAATGATGACATTTCATACACCTGCCAGTGCCATGAGGGATTCATACTAAGAAAAGATGGGAAAACATGCAGAAGTAAGTAGCCTGATATTTACTGTACACTTCATGCTGATATCACTATATGAGAGAATGAAAATCTTAAGTGCCCTTTCCTTGGAAGAATGTCCTTGTAACTTTTGCATTTATAAAATATTAAATATGTAATCTATTCCCAGGTAAGGATGTCTGCAAATCACTTGACCCTGGCTGTGAACATATTTGTGTTAATACTGACAGTTCGTACGTCTGCAAGTGCCATGAGGGATTTGTACTGAGAGAGGATGGGAAAACATGTAGAAGTAAGTAATCTGATATTTACTGGCAGATTGTCCTTGTAATCTCATTTATAAAAGCATTTTAACTAGCAACTCTCTCTCTCAGATAAAGACCTCTGCAAAACAGTTGATCATGGCTGTGAACATATTTGCGTTAATAATGACCATTCCTACGTCTGCAAGTGCCATGAGGGATTTGTACTACAGGAAGACGGGAAAATGTGCAGAAGTAAGTAACCTGATCCTTACTGTACATTTCATTCATTGAGCAACTGCTTGTTTGATTTTAAAATGAACTGATCCAGCATCCCTTCTTCAAATTTTGTATGATTTTTGATGTTGAACCACTTAACCTGAAGATTTTGGAAGCAAAAGCTATTAAGAAAGTAAGAATGATTGTCCTTGTAAGCCAGTGAGTATAGCAATCATTCTTTCCAAACCTCAGGAAAAGAGCCAAAAGTAAAAATCAAGTTGCCAAGGAACTTGCACTTTAGTTAGGTTCATGTACCATACGGTTGCATTTCCTGATTTAAAAGAACATCAGGCTTAACTTTCCTGTCTTCTAACATGAAAAGCCTTGACCATTGTCCCATTTATCAATGTTTTCCTAAACTAGATTGTTAGGTGTTTGGGACAGAAACTCCGCCCCCAGCCCCTTCCCTTCCGCCATTTCATGAATGACCATGTACATTTCTACTACTATATAAAGTCCTAGGAACCTCTGCAGTGTTCAGCCCATCAAAGCTGCATGACCCAGCCTGGCTCCACTACAAAGGATGTCCGTTCTAATTTTAGGTTGGGAGACCTGCCCCCCAAAGGACAATAAAATGCTCATGGACTTGCCCAAAACTTCTCACTGCCTAGTACCATGGGTCATGGATTAGTCCCTGCGTGGGCTGCAGAACTTAATGAAGGAGAAGCAGGATTAGTGGAGTTTGGTTTGAGGGAATGGCGAACTCTGCAAAACCTCAGGACAGCCAAGTAGGGTGACCAGATGTCCCAATTTTATAGGGAGAGTCCCGATTTTTGGGTCTTTTTCTCACATAGGCGCCTATTTCCCCCCCCCCCCACACACACACACACACACCTCCTGTCTCGATTTTTGATGCTTGCTATCTGGTCAGCCTACAGCCAAGGATCCCCATTCCTCAGTTCTTTCATGCACCAGGATGATGATCACCTTCAGGATGCAGTGTGCAATCAACCTAAACAGTGGTAAGAAAGTTACAGACCTTTTCCTGTAATGTGAGTAGGGCCCCTGTCATAAACAGATAGCTAAAGGTTAATGTCTCTTACACCTGGAAAGAAGTACCTGAAACACCTGACCAGAGGACCAATCAGGAAGCCAGACTTTTTCAGATCTGGGTGGAGGGAAGTTTGTGTGTGAGTCCTTTGTTCTTGGGTCTTCTGCCTGTACTCTCTCGGCTATGAGAAGTGATTTCTGTTTCCTGCTTTCTAATCTTCTGTTTCCAAGTTGTAAGTACAAATATAGTAAGGCAGTAAGGTTTCTATTGTTTTTCTTTTGTATTTACATGGATATAGTTGCTGGAGTGCTTTGAATTGTATTCTTTTTGAATAAGGCTGTTTATTCATATTTCTTTTAAGCAATTGGCCCTGTATTTGTCACCTTAATACAGAGAGACCAATTTTTATGTATTTTTCTTTCTTTTTACATAAAGCTTTCTTTTTAAGACCTGTTGGAGTTTTTCTTTAGTGGGGAACTCCAGGGAATTGAGTCTGTGCTCACCAGGAAATTGGTGGGAGGAAGAAGTCAGGGGGAAATCTGTGTGTGTTAGATTTACTAGCCTGACTTTGCATTCCCTCTGGGTGAGGGGGGAAGAGAAATTAGCTCTCGGTACTTCTGTTTTCCAAGGCTGGAAACGGGGAGGGTGGAATCCCTCTGTTTAGATTCATGGAGCTTGTTTCTGTGTATCTCTCCAGGAACACCTGGAGGGGGGAAGGGAAAAGGTTTATTTCCCTTTGTTGTGAGACTCAAGGGATTTGGGTCTTGGGGTCCCCAGGGAAGGTTTGGGGGGACCAGAGTGCCCCAAAACACTCTAATTTTTTGGGTGGTGGCAGCTTTACCAGGTCCAAGCTGGTAACTAAGCTTGGAGGTTTTCATGCTAACCCCCATATTTTGGACGCTAAGGTCCAAATCTGGGACTAGGTTATGATATGAGTGGCAGTGGTGGGATAGACAGAATCCAGAAGCCAGTAGGAATATTATATTTTTCTTTTCTCTGCTAGGGGCTTTTAAGCAGAGAGGAACAGTTTGGTTTTAAAGGGAACGAGAGAGAATTTTTTTTTCTGCTCTCTCTGGCAGTTGTGGCTTGCATATTAAACAAGAAACCATTAAGGAGCTATTAAGGGTCTTTTGTCACACAATAGCACTCCCATTAGGAGTCACATACCAGCACTATACACATGCAAATAAAGTGGTTTTTCTGGTTTACTTTACATTGAAAAGATTAGCTAGAGGAAGAAAGGGAAAAAGGCACTGTTGCTAGGCAGACCCGAGGAGGCAACAGAGCCTGCAGTTCAGACAATAAACACCAGAGGGCACCCCAACACAAGAAAACAGGAACCATGCCTGCCAAGACAAAAATGGAGGCCGAAGAACAAATCAAAGGTGCTGGACACAGGCGAGAACTGGAAAAAAGACTACAAGAGATGGAACTGAGAGAAAGAGAAAGAGAGGCAGCCTACAAAAGAGAGCAAGCAGCCAAAGATGCAGATCACCAAAAACAGCTGGAACTCCAGAGGGAAGCCCACCGACAGGCCATGGAATTAGAAAAGGCTAAGCGAAACACAGCCAACCCTAACAACCCTGCGCCAATGATTGTTCCACAGCACAGGAAATTTCCCACCTACAAGGCAGGTGATGACACCGAGGCCTTCTTGGAAAATTTTGAAAGAGCCTGTCTTGGGTACCGCATCTCTGAAGACCAGTACATGGTAGAATTGAAGCCACAGCTCAGTGGACCTTTAGCAGAGGTGGCAGCTGAAATGCCTAAGCAGCAAATGAACGACTATAAACTTTTTCAAACCAAGGCCAGATACAGAATGGGGATAACCCCGGATCATGCCCGTCAGCATTTCAGAACCCAAAAGTGGAAACCAGATGTGTCATTTCCCAAACACGCCTACTACGTTGGGAAAAATTATGAGGCCTGGATATCAGGACACAATGTTAAATCCTTGGAAGAACTGCACCTCCTCATACAAATGGAGCAGTTCTTGGATGGTGTTCCTGAGGACATAACAGGGTACATACAAGATGGAAAACCCAAAAATCTCGCTGAGGCGGGGGAGATTGGAGCCAGATGGATGGAAGTGGCAGAAAGCAAGAAAGCTACGGTCAAGGGGAACGAATACCCCAGGGAGCACACTGACCATAAACCCTACAACCGAGGACAGCCAAAGACCCCACATACAACCCAAGTAAAGCCACAGACGCCCTATTCTTCCACCTCACCAGTCTCCAGTAACTCACCTCGTCCCAGTGACCCATCAGATGGAAGATGCTTTAAGTGTAATGAACTGGGACATATCAAGGCCAACTGTCCAAAGAACGCCATCCGAGTGCAGTTCATTACACCACCATCACACAAAAGATCCCCAGGCCCAGATGCCTCTCAAATACCCTTGGAGCGAAGGGAAAATTTGAGAGTGGGCGGAAAGAAGGTTACTGCGTGGAGAGACACGGGGGCACAAGTGTCAGCTATCCACCAATCCTTCGTAGACCCCAAATTCATCAACCCAAAGGCCCAAGTGACAATTTACCCCGTCATGTCACAAGCTGTAGACTTTCCTACAGCTGAACTGCCTGTCCAGTACAAAGGCTGGTCAGGAATGTGGACTTTTGCAGTCTGTGACAATTATCCTATCCCCATGCTACTGGGGGAAGACTTGGCCAACCAGGTGAAGCGGGCCAAGAGAGCGGGAATGGTTACACGTAGCCAAACCAGGCAAGCTTCCAGACCCATTCCTGTTCCTGAGCCGTCCACAGACGCCCCCCTCTGTGTTACCAGAGACCCAGACAGAGGTAGTGGACCCGGATTCCATGCAAACCACTGAAACAGCCACAGCACCTCCAGTCCCAGGCCCGGAACTGGAACAGCAACCAGCACCAGCAAGTGCAACCACATCTTCAAACTCAACGCCAGTGGGCGCCAGCGAGCCAGAACTGGCAGAAGCAACAGACAGCCATACCCAAAAGGCTCAGCCAGAGCCTGAAATACCCTCAGGTGCACCAGCGGAGAGTGGTTCACCAGCAACGGAAACAACCCCATCACCTACATCGCTTCCAGAGGGACCAAGCCCAAGTCCACAGTCTGAGGAAGGAATTGGTGACCCCAGCCTCAAGGGAACAGTTCCAGACTGAGCAGGAAGCAGATGACAGCCTGCAGAAAGCTTGGGCGGCGGCACGAAGCACCCCACTGCCTCTCAGCTCTTCTAATCGATCCTGGTTTGTTATAGACCAAGGACTTTTATACAAAAAGATTCTTTCTGGTGGACACCGGGAAGAATGGCAGCCGCAAAAACAGTTGGTGGTTCCAACTAAGTACCGGGGGAAGCTCTTAAGCTTAGCCCATGATCATCCCAGTGGCCATGCTGGGGTGAACAGAACCAAGGACCGGTTGGGGAAGTCCTTCCACTGGGAGGGGATGGGCAAGGATGTTTCCAAGTATGTCCGGTCTTGTGAGTTATGCCAAAGAGTGGGAAAACCCCAAGACCAGGTCAAGGCCCTTCTCCAGCCACTCCCCATAATTAAGGTCCCATTTCAGCAAGTAGCTGTGGATATTCTGGGTCCTTTCCCAAAAAAGATGCCCAGAGGAAAGCAGTACATACTGACTTTCGTGGACTTTGCTACTCGATGGCCGGAAGCAGTAGCTCTAGGCAACACCAAGGCTAACACTGTGTGCTTGGCCCTAACAGACATTTTTGCCAGGGTAGGTTGGCCCTCCGACATCCTTACTGATTCAGGATCTAATTTCCTGGCAGGGACCATGCAAAAACTGTGGAAAACTCATGGGGTGAACCACTTGGTTGCCACCCCGTACCACCATCAAACCAATGGCCTGGTGGAAAGGTTTAATGGAACTTTGGGGGCCATGATACGTAAATTCGTCAACGAATACTCCAATAATTGGGACCTAGTGTTGCAGCAGTTGCTGTTTGCCTACAGGGCTGTACCACATCCCAGTTTAGGGTTTTCACCATTTGAACTTGTGTATGGTCACGAGGTTAAGGGGCCATTACAGTTGGTGAAGCAGCAATGGGAGGGGTTTACGCCTTCTCCAGGAACTAACATTCTGGACTTTGTAAGCAACCTACAAAACACCCTCCGACACTCTTTAGCCCTTGCTAAAGAAAACCTCAAGGATGCTCAGGAAGAGCAAAAGGCCTGGAATGACAAACATACCAGAGAACGTTCCTTCAAGGTAGGAGACCAGGTTATGGTCTTGAAGGCGCAACAGGCCCATAAGATGGAAGCATCATGGGAAGGGCCATTCACGGTCCAGGAGCGCCTGGGAACTGTAAACTACCTCATAGCATTTCCCAATTCCTCACTAAAGCCCAGAGTGTACCATGTTAATTCTCTCAAGCCTTTCTATTCCAGAGACTTACAGGTTTGTCAGTTTACAGTCCAGGGAGATAATGCTAAGTGGCCTGACGGTGTCTACTACGAAGAGAAAAAAGACGGTGGCGTGGAAGAGGTGAACCTCTCAACCACCCTGGAACGTCTGCAGCGGCGACAAATCAAGGAGCTGTGCACTAGCTTCGCCCCATTGTTCTCAGCCACCCCAGGATGGACTGAACGGGCATACCACTCCATTAACACAGGTAATGCGCACCCAGTCAGAACCCCACCCTACCGGGTGTCTCCTCATGCCCAAGCTGCTATAGAACGGGAGATCCAGAACATGCTACAAATGGGTATAATCTGCTCATCTACCAGTGCATGGGCATCTCCAGTGGTTCTGGTACCCAAACCAGATGGGAAAATACGCTTTTGTGTGAACTACTGTAAGCTAAATGCGGTAACTCATCCGGACAACTATCCAATGCCCTGCACCGATGAGCTATTGAAAAAGTTGGGACGGGCCCAGTTCATCTCTACACTAGACTTAACCAAGGGGTACTGGCAAGTACCGCTAGATGAACCTGCCAAGAAAAGGTCAGCATTCGTCACCCATGCGGGGTGTATGAATTTAATGTCCTTCCTTTCGGCCTTCAAAATGTACCCGCCACCTTCCAGAGGCTGGTAGATGGTCTACTAGCAGGACTGGGAAAATATGCAGTTGCCTACCTCGATGATGTGGCCATTTTTTCAGACTCCTGGCCCGAACACCTACTACACCTGGAAAAGGTCTTTGAGCGCATCAGGCAGGCCGAACTAACTGTTAAGGCCAAAAAGTGTCAAATAGGCCAAAACAAAGTAACTTACCTGGGGCACCAGGTGGGTCGAGGAACCATAAACCCCCTACAGGCCAAGGTGGATGCTATCCAAAAGTGGCCTGTCCCAAGGTCCAAGAAGCAGGTCCAATCCTTCTTAGGCTTGGCCGGATACTACAGGCTATTTGTACCACACTACAGCCAAATCGCTGCCCCACTGACCGACCTGACCAAAAAGACCCAGCCAAATGCAGTTAAGTGGACTAATAAGTGTCAAAAGGCCTTTACCCAGCTTATGGCGACGCTCATGTCTGACCCTGTACTCAGGGCCCCGGATTTTGACAAGCCATTCCTAGTAACCACGGATACATCTGAGCATGGTACAGGAGCAGTTTTCATGCAGGAAGCAACGGATCACAACTTCCATCCTCTCGTGTTTCTCAGCAAGAAACTGTCTGACAGGAAAACTCACTGGTCAGTCAGTGAAAAGAAATGCTATGCCATTGTGTATGCCCTAAAAAAGCTACGCCCATATGTTTAGGAACGGCGGTTCCAGCTACAAACTGACCATGCTGCACTAAAGTGGCTTCATACTGCCAAGGGGAACAACAAGAAACTTCTTCGTTAAAGTTTAGCTCTCCAAAATTTTAATTTTAAAATTCAGCACATCTCAGGAGCTTCTAACAAAGTAGCTGATGCACTCTCCCGTAAGAGTTTCCAAAAATCCAGTAGTTAAAAAGTGTTCTTAAAATGTAGAAGTCTGTTAGTTATATACTTAGTGGTATATGTAAAGGTGCATGTGTTGTATTAATCTGTTTATTTTAAAGTTCTAGAAGGAAATCGCCGCCAGTAAGCTTCCCCACTGTCTGCAATTTGGGGGGCGTGTCATAAACAGATAGCTAAGGGTTAATGTCTCTTACACCTGGAAAGAAGTACCTGAAACACCTGACCAGAGGACCAATCAGGAAACCAGACTTTTTTTCAGATCTGGGTGGAGGGAAGTTTGTGTGTGAGTCCTTTGTTCTTGGGTCTTCTGCCTGTACTCTCTCGGCTATGAAAAGTGATTTCTGTTTCCTGCTTTCTAATCTTCTGTTTCCAAGTTGTAAGTACAACTATAGTAAGGCAGTAAGGTTTCTATTGTTTTTCTTTTGTATTTACATGGATATAGTTGCTGGAGTGCTAGCCCCAAATAGGAGTCTGTGACAAAAAATAGACACTTTTTAGAAGTCTCTTATAAAGCATAGGCAAATAGCCTTGCTGACCTCTGTCAATGGAAGAATGCTGCAAAATATACAAAAGACCTCTTAGCTCTTTCCTACAGATATGTTAGGCTGCAATAATCAATTACTGTCTAAACATATATGGATGTTGGCTTTTAAGTTCTATTTACATGGAAATAATAATAAATATTTTAAATTGCTTAGAGAAAAGGAACAGGACAGTGGCATCTGGAATGTAAACATAGCTATATCACAGTATGTATTTGCATTTTGAGAAACTAAGCCAAGTTCCAGACAGGATTTATTACTAGTTGATATTAACATATTAGTTTAAGTTTGTGATTGTTACTATGATAAGCATAGCTAACTGGGCACATGGTCAACTGACCAGAGCTTAGTGCTTTAGTACACTGTATAAACCTTTTCTTTAGAATACCAGCAAAAGAGAGAGAAAAATCTCCATCTAATTTGAATATTGTCTATCATGAATTATAACTAGGAAAGTACACACTGATCTTGACACCAGTAAAAGTTATAAATCAAAGTTAATTTGGGGTGGTCAGAAGACACATTGAAAGTCCCAAAGAAATAAAGGTGCAAATCCTCCAGTCCCTGCTCAGTCACATTTCCCTTAGAAGTTAGTGAGAATTTTGACTAAGTGAATACAGGATTTGGCCTAATGTTAGCTAAACAAAGGTGTTCTTTTCTCTGTCCATGGTTATAGCAGTGATGAGGTTGGAGCTAGCAACATTTGATGTATCTTAAAGTTCCTTCAGTGTTTCTGCCCTAATCAAGCAATTAGGGAGAAAAACGTAAAGTTTCAGATGAGAGGAGATGATAAAAAAGAAAACATAAATATATTTTGTTTTTAGTAAGATTTGCACCACAGAGGAAAACTTCCAAATAAGGTCAAATGTTTGGTGGTCATTCATTTCTTACAAACTGACAAATACATATCTGAATGCAGCACAATTAGTACACTCATATCAAGGCTTTCGTTAGCACTGGTCAGAGGAATCTTTCTAAACATTTATCTAAATACATTAATAAATTTAGCATCACAACACACCTAAGGAACTGAGGCACAGAGAGATTAAAGGCTCAATCCTGTAAAGTTCTGAACACTGCTTCTGATCCAACCAAACCACTTAACACATGAATACTCCCACACGTGCAACTTTAAGCACACAAAGCCAATAGGACTATCCGTGCTCTTCAGACTAGATGATCACAATGATCCTTTCTGGTCTTGGAATCTATTATTCTAAGTGTTTTGCTGGATTGGAGTCAAAATTTTCAGTACCTTGCAGGATGAAGCTCCTAAGTGTCTTGCTTAAGGACACAGAGGAAGTCTGTGGCAGAGGGGCTTCCTACACCTATACAACAGGTAAACCCATCAGGTACAAGCCTTGCTGGAGATACAGTAGCATCACTATCCATGCTCTGCCTCCTCTAGGCCCACTGGTTCACTCCCAGCAGGATTAACCCACTTCATATTCCTCACTGCCTTTGGCTAAAATTATGGCTAGCTCCGTGTGTGCAGGCTACTGTGAAATGTGCCACCTTCTCCTCTCCACCCTTAGTCCACCCCAGAACACCTATCATCATACTGTGGCCCTTAATCTTCAAAGTGAGATATTATTGCTTACTAAATTCTTCAGAACTGTAGCTGCCCTTGAACTGGATTAGTCATAAGGGAACATTTCTTAAAGATAGTAAGTTGTTTCATCCATATGTACCACCTGTTAGCATAGTACATGCTGTTAGCACTTGAAATTAGGTCAAGTGATAAATATAATTGGTGAAGGGAGAATTTTTATTTTAAAAGACAGTAGGCAAAGACAGATCTGACCCACCTCATGGAGCCAGCTTGCAACTTCGTCCTTCAGAAGTGTAAACTGTTTCTTGGTGTCTGAAATTTGCTTTCTGATTCCACTTCTGTCTCTCTATACTCTGATTGCTTTAAGATTAGAGATAGACAATGTTAATTAAAAAAAAAACGCAGACTGAGACCTCATCTGTGCAGTCCATTCCATTTTTTTAACATTTGAATCAAAACATAGGCCTGGTCTACACTACGCGTTTAAACCGATTTTAGCAGCGTTAAACCAATTTAACGCTGTACCCGTCCACACTACGAGGCCCTTTATATCGATATAAAGGGCTCTTTAAATCGGTTTCTGTACTCCTCCCCAACGAGAGGAGTAGCGGTAAAATTGGTATTACCATATCAGATATGGGTTAGTGTGGCCGCAAATCAACGGTATAGGCCTCCGGGCGATATCCACAGTGCACCACTGTGACCACTCTGGACAGCAATCTCAGCTCGGATGCAGTGGCTAGGTAAACAGGAAAATCCCCGTGAAATTTTGATTTTCATTTCCTGTTTGCCCAGCCTGGAGCTCTGATCAGCGCGGGTGGCAATGCAGTCCCAAATCCAAAAAGAGCTCCAGCATGGACCGTACGGGAGATACTGGATCTGACCGCTGTATGGGGAGACAAATCTGTTCTATCAGAGCTCCGTTACAGAAAACGAAATGCCAAAGCATTTGAAAAAAAAATCTACAGGCTACACAGTGCTGCGTGACAAGCGTAACGGGAAGCCAGAGACTCAAACGGACGCTCATGGAGGGAGGGAGGGGGTACTGAGGACTCCAGCTATCCCACAGTCCACAGCAGTCTCCGAAAAGTATTTGCATTCTTGGCTGAGCTCCCAATGCTTGTATGTTCAAACACATTGTCCGGCGTGGTTCAGGGAATAGCTAGTCAATTTACTCCCTCCCCCACCCCACATGAAAGAAAAAGGAAAAAAAATCATTTCTTGACTTCTTTCAATGTCACCCTATGTCTACTGAATGCTGCTGGTAGACGCGATGCTGCAGCAATGAAGAGCAGTATCCGCTCCTCTCCCCTCCGTGGTGGCAGATGGTGCAGTAGGACTGGTAACCGTCCTTCTTATGAACCCGTGAGTGCTCCTGGCTGGCTTCAGATGAGGCTGGCCTGGGGCACCTGGGTGAAAATAGGAATGACTCCCGGTCATTCCCAGTAGATGGTACAGAACAGATGGTAACCGTCTTCATCATAGCAACTGGGGGCTGAGCTTCAATCAGCCCGCTCCCTTTCATGTGAAAAGAAAAGATTCTGTATTGCCTGGACTATCATAGCAGTGGGATGCTGGGCTCCTCTCCCCCACACTGCTTAATGTCCTGCCTGGACTATCATAGCACTGGGAGGCTGCCTCCCCCTCATTTTATGTCACTAAAAACTCAGTGTTTCTTATTCTTGCATTCTTTATTCTTCATGACACAAATGGGGGGGACACTGCCACGGTAGCCCAGGAAGGTTGGGGGAGGAGGGAAGCAATGGGTGGGGTTGTTGCGGGGGCACCCCCCGTGAATGGCATGTAGCTCATCATTTCTGCGGGATCTGACACAGAGCAGCTGTGCTCTCTGATACACTGCTTCTCTAGTACATTTGCCCCATATTCTAGGCAGGACTGACTCTATTTTTAGATACCATAAAGGAGGGATTGACTCAGAGAGTCATTCCCAGTTTTGCTTTTGCGCCCCCGGCCGATCTGAGCCAGGGGCACCCATGATAGCAGCAGACAGCACAGAAGGACACATAACCGTCATCTCATTGCCAAATTACACAGCTTCTCCCTTATCCACAAGACTCGTTATACTATCAAAGAAAGCTATCAGATTGGTTTGACACAATTTGTTCTTTACAAATCCATGCTGGCTATTCCCTATCACCTTACCACCTTCCAAGTGTTTGCAGATGATTTCTTTAATTTCTTGCTCCATTATCTTCCTTGGCACAGAAGTTAAACTATCTGGTCTGCATTTCATCAGGCCCTGGTGACTTGCAGGCATCTAACTTTTCTAAGTGATTTTTAACTTGCTCTTTTTTTATTTTATCTTCTAAACCTACCCCCTTCCCATAAGTATTCACTATGTTAGACATTCCTTCAGACTTCTCAGTGAAGACCGAAACAAAGAAGTCATTAAGCATCTCTGCCATTTCCAAGATTCCTGTTACTGTTTCTCCCTTCTCACTGAGCAATGGGCCTACCCTGTCCTTGGTCTTCCTCTTGCTTCTAATGTATTGATAAAATACTATGTTGGTGGGAGATGGTCTCCTGCTGACATAGCTATCGCCGCTTGTTGGGAGTGCATTAATTACGCTGGCAGGAGAGCTCTCTCCCACCGGCACAGAGCGGCTACACAGGGGACATTAAAGCAGGGCAGATGTAGCAGTACAACTGTGATGCTGTAAGGTCTGTAGTGTAGACATAGCCCTAGGTGATATTTATCTGTATCTTTATAAATGATAAAATGAAACTTGAAGGTTTTTGACGTGGGGAGGATAGCCTGGTCTTTTCTGTCTCACATGTAGATTTCAGGCTTGGCTTAGCTAAGGGTCAGAATCTTTCACCTCTTCATCCTTGGTTGGCCAGTCCAGGAAAGTGAGCAGGATACAATTTTGGGTGGCTTATTGATGTGAGAGAGCCTTCACTTCCTTCCGCATGGCTAGAGTGCTTTATAGAGATCAGTGTCTGTCATAAACGGATAGTTAAGAGTTAATAGAACAGAAGTACTTCATGTCTCTTTTGCCTGTAAAGGGTTAACAAGATCAGTGAGCCTGGCTGTCACTGACCAGAGGACCAATCAGGGGACAGGATACTTTCAAATCTTGAGGGAGGGAAGTTTTTGTGCATGCTGTTAGAATTTGGTGGTTGTTCTCTCTGGGTTCTGAGAGTGACGTGCAACCAGGTTTCTCTCCAATCTCCCTGATACAGGTTCTTATAGATTCAAAATAGTAAGTACTAGGTGATAAGGCGAGTTAGGCTTATGTTTGTTTTCTTTATTTGCAAATGTGTATTTGGCTGGGAGGAGTTCAAATGTTTATTTGACTGGAAGGAGTTCAAATTTGTATTTTGCTGAAAGGATTTTAATTTGTACTTGTATACTTAGGCTGGGAGGGTATTCCCAGTGTCTATAGCTGAAAGACCCTGTAACATATTCCATCTTAAATTTACAAAGATAATTTTTACTGTTTTTCTCTCTTTAATTAAAAGCTTTTCTTGTTTAAGAACCTGATTGTTTTTTTATTCTGGTGAGACCCCAGGGGACTGGGTCTGGATCCACTAGGGAATTGGTGGAGAGAAAGGAGGGAAGGGGGGAGAGAGGTTAATTTTCTCTCTGTGTTAGGATTACTTTCTCTCTCAGGGAGAGTCTGGGAGGGGGAGAGAGAAGGAGGGGGAAAGGTGGATTTTCCTCTCTGTTTTAAGATTCAAGGAGTTTGAATCACAGTGATCTTCCAGGGTAACCCATGGAGGGGAAACCTGGGAGAGGCAATGGTGAGGGAAAGGGTTTACTTTCCTTGTGTTAAGATCGAGAGGGACTGGGTCTTGGGGGTCCCCGGGCAAGGTTTTGGGGGGACCAGAGTGTACCAGGCACTGGAATTCCTGGTTGGTGGCAGCGCTACAAGTACTAAGCTGGTAATTGAGCTTAGAGGAATTCATGCTGGTACCCCATCTTTTGGATGCTAAGGTTCAGAGTGGGGAATTATACCATGACAGTGTCCCCTTCCTCCACCTCGGGGGACACCCCAATATCTTCAAAGGCCAATTAGCTGTTACAGCTTGGTATCCATACGTTACTTGGTCTTGAAGATTACAGGTTAGAGTGTACATGTCTTGCTACTGTTTGTTCGTAACTGCTAACAGATGTCTCTTGAAAATAGGACACAAGGAGAGCCATATGATAAGGAGCTGGTTGGCAGACTTCTGCTTAGACCCACAACATAGTGTTTAAATATAATTAATGACTTGTCAGCATATACACAGCCACTCATTCCACATGTACTCAGGACAATGAAATGACACTGGGAAAGTAACGCTGAGAGGTGGAGGCAGAGTCTAGGGCAAGTGGATGACCTTATCCTAATAACCTTTTGCCTACAAGCCAGAAAGCTGCTTCAGACATCTAGTAATGCTAACTTTCATTAAACAGTTACTCAGGCCTGAATCCAAATATGGCCTATGTTCTGTACAGTTTTCTTTTACACATTTTTTTCACTGTGGAATTTCAAAAAATGATGAAAATAGGGTATGAGACTTCAAGCTGTTAACTCAAGCATCTGATTTTGAGGGGAGGTGGTTTCAATCTATTCTGGATCTTGTCATTCTCCTTTATTGGGCTCCGAGGAAGTCATATTTTCCTTTGTCTTAGGTACCTTTATGGCCTTCATCACCACGTTGTCTGAGCACCTGACAATCTGTAATGTATTTATCCTCATAATGCCCCATGAGGTAATAAAGTATCATCATCCCCATTTTGCATATGGGGAACTGAGGCACAGAGAGTGAGTGACTTGCCAGGAGGGAGCTAAACCGAAGTCCCAAGCTAGTTCCCTAACCACTGCCTCTCTTTAAAATCTTTGCTTTTATTTTATTTATACAGGATGCACTGAAGGCCCAATTGATCTGGTGTTCGTGATTGATGGATCAAAAAGTCTCGGAGAGGATAATTTTGAAGTTGTAAAGGAATTTGTCTCTGGAATCTTGGCTTCTCTTGAGATTTCTCCCAAAGCTGCTCGAGTTGGTTTGCTGCAGTATTCCTCTGAAGTTCGCACAGAGTTCACATTAAGACAATTCAGCACAGCCAAAGACATGAAAAAAGCAGTATCCCAAATGAAATACATGGGGAAAGGCTCCATGACTGGACTTGCCTTGAAAGAAATGTTTGAGAGAAGCTTTACTGAAGCGGAAGGGGCAAGGCCATTTTCAGCAGACGTGCCCAGGGTGTCTATAGTGTTTACAGATGGACGAGCCCAAGATGAAGTCTCTGAGTGGGCCAGCAAAGCAAAGCAGAATGGTAATCTGGTATTTCTTTGTCACTGTTTCTTTAAGGATGTTTATATTTATTTATTTTAAAAAGTATTTCAGCATATATTAATAAAGAGACAAGATTGCTGCAATGTACTGGCCAGTGCATGTAGCACTGCCCTCTGCTGGAGAGAATTATATTTTCCCAAAAGTTTAGTTTGCTGTCTAGGGCAGTGGTTTTCAAACTGGGGGTCGTGACCCAGTACTGGGTCACAGAATGTAAGGTACTGGGTCGTGGTGGCGCTAGTCAGCACTGCCGACCAAGCTATTAAAAGTCCCATTGGCAGTGCTGCCTGGCTAAGGCAGGCTAGTCTCTACCTGTTCTGACACTGCACCCTGGAAGCAGTCAGCAGCAGGTCTGGCTCCTCGGCAGGGGGGCCACGAGGCTCCATGCACTGCCCCTGCCCTCAGCATCAGCTCTGCACTCCCACTGGCCTGTTCCTGGCCAATGGGACCTGGGGGTGGTGGTGCCTGTGGGCAATAGCTGCACGGAGCTGCTTGTGTGTCTCTGCCTAGGAGCTGGACCTGCTGCTGGCCACTTCTGGGGTGCAGCACAGTCCGCGGTGCCAGGATAGGCAGGAAGCCTCCCTTAGCACCCCTGTTGCATGGCTGACCTGGAGCCACCTGAGGTAAGCCCATGCCCCAACCCTGAGCTCCCCAAACCCAGAACACCTTCCTGCACCCCAAACCCCTCATCCCCAGCCCAGAGCCTGCACCCAGAGCCCTGATCCCCTCCCATAACCCAATCCTCTTCCCCAGCCCTGAGCCCCCCAAAACCCTGAACCCCTCAATCTCCTCACCCCTGCACCCCAACCCTCTGCCCCAGCCCTGAGCCCCTCTCATACCTCAAACCCCTCATCCCCAGCTCCACTGGGTCATGGGCATCAACAATTTTCTTCAACTGGATTACCAGAAAAAAAGTTTGAAAACTACTGGTCTAGGGGCTTTGCCACAAAACACCACATTACAACTACTATCTCAGGAAGTAATGAGTAAGTACCTCTGAGAGGGTCTATGTACTAAAGAACCAAATCAGCACAGGGCAGTTGCATTGTATAGCTTGAATGCTGAGCTGTGCCCGGCATGTTTCCATTAAAGGTACTTAATTTAAATGGAGAATCACAGATATTAGGAGCTTTATTAAATATTCCATTTAACACATAATATTAATATAAAATACCGCACTCAAAATATCAGATGTTGTTCCAGAGCCTTTGCTTTATGCTATAATTTTTAAAAATACAGCATAGACTTGGAAGCGATTATACGTTGCTATGATTGGGTGTCCATCCTGCACAAGACCATAAAGGATTAAGGTGACTAGGTGATACAGTTAACTGCCCAGGCTGCACCTGGAGGAGGAGTCAGTGAACAGGATTAATTAGATGAGGCTCAGCTGGATGGGAATAGGAAGGGCCAGTACAAAACCCAGGAGCTGAGAACAGCTGGGGGCTGCAGGGAAGTAGTCTTCAGTTACTCCCTGGGAGGAGGAGGGAGTTGTGCATCTGGCAAACCCAGAGATGCAGGGGAAGCCAGAATCATAGGACTGGAAGGGACCTTGAGAGGTCATCTAGTCTAGTCCTGTGCCATGAGGGCAGGACTAAGTATTATCTAGACAATCCCTGACAGGTGTTTGTCTAACCTGCTCTTCAAAATCTCCAATTATGGAGATTCCACAACCTCCCAATGCAGTTTATTCCAGTGCTTAACCACCCTGACAGTTAGGAAGTTTTTCCTAATGTCCAGCCTAAACCTCCCTTGCTGCAATTTAAGCCCATTCCTTCTTGTCCTATCCTCAGAGGTTAAGAACAATTTTTCTCCCTTCTCCTTGTAACACCTTTTATGTACTTGAAAACTGTTATCATATCCCCCCTCAGTCTTCTCTTTTTCAGACTAAACAAACCAGGTAGGGAAAGGCTCAGGGAAAAGGCAGTGAGGTCCTTGGCTGCTGACTAGAGGGTCCCTGAGCTGGAACCTAGCTGGAACCCAGCCAGCAGGGAAGTGGCACAGACCAGCAGTAGAGAGTGGACTGCCTAGGACAGTCTGCCCCAAAAGACTTTGATACTCTGGAAGGGGAGGACCATAGTGACCTGGCCAGAGGGCCAAGTCACAAAGAGGAAGTGGCAGCTCCTGGAGTGAGAGGGGCCGCATGGTGAGAGAGGATGACAGGTGGAGAGACTGCCAGAGGTGGGTGCAGCACCTAGAAGCACGAGTGCCGACTCCATGGGTGCTCCGGGGCTGGAGCACCCATGGAGAAAAATTGATGGGTGCTTTGCACCCACCGGCAGCTCCTCACCCTGCCCCAGCTCGCCTCCGCTCCACCTCCTCCCCTGAGCTTGCTGCGTCCCCACTTCTCCCCCTAGCTCCCAGCGCTTCCCGCCTCAAAAAGCTGTTTTGCGGCGGGAAGCACTGGGAGGGAGGAGGAACGCTGTGCACTCGGGAAAGAGGTGGGGCTGGGGTGGGGATTTGGGGAAGGGATCCAATAGGGGCAGGGAGGGGTGGAGTTGGGGTGGGGACATTAGGGAAGGGATTGGAATGGGGCAGGGCAGGGTTGGCAGGGGGTGGGGTGGGGCATAGGGTGAAGGGGGGGTCGAGCACCCACCGGCGCTGGGAAAAGTTGGTGCCTATGCCTGGAAGGAGCTAATCCCCAGAGCAGTCAGGAGGAGGTGCCCTAGTGGTGAGCTGACCCTGTGACAGTTGCTTTATTGTCCATATCCCACTGGTCTTGCTGAAAAAGAAACCCATTGTTTGTTATAGAGGAGGGCCTGGCAAGATGATAACTCGTGTTCAGATTTAATTGAAAACGTGATTTTGAACAGTAAACATGGTCTACAATATGTTGTTGTTTCATTTGGGGGGGGGGGGGTCCATAAAACTGTAGCCTATGATCAAGGTGACAGAAATCAATTCTGTAAGGCACCCTTGAAAAAAATCACTTTTCCCACACAGTATCTAATAACAGCTAGAGATTTAAAAACTGAAAAGTTTCAACAAAAAAAGGACTTGCCTGTAAAACAGGAAATGTTTTGCAAGAGTCCTACTACTAACCTGGGCTGATGGACTGTGGCACAAATAAAGCTGCCAGGACTTCAGAAAGACTTCAGACCTTGTTTTTTGACATATCAACACAATGATAGCTTGTTGCATACTTGAATGCAGGCGGGGGCACCCATTTGTGCAACCAGTTTGGAGTGTGTCCTGATATGACTCTGCTAAGAAGAAAAGGGAAGAAGTGATGGTACAAGGAGATGAGGAAGAAACTGTGGAAAAATACAGAATGGGAGGCAACAGAGCTGACAAACTTGTATTCAGAGAAATGTCAACACCATGCCTCTTTCTGAAGCTTTGAAAATTAAGCCAATAACGTATGATTTCATGCCCAGGAGTGAGTAGATGGGATTTGGGACAGTGTATGGAAGAGTTACAGGCCTTGACAAGTAAAAGATGTGGAGAGAAGTACAAGCCAACCCCACTTACTTTCAGTAAGAAACTTCAGCAGTGGATTGCTTTCACTGAGACACCAGGAGCCAAATACATCCCGAGTGTAATCCCACTGGGGGCCACATAGTTTTGCTGAGCAGAAATTTGGCACTGAATGTTTTATCACTGTTAACTCCAAGTCTTTAAAAAGCAGCAGACCTCAGCATGAACAGTCCATTCATTAAACTGAATCAACCTCTGTAACGTGGTGGATGTTTTACTTTCCTGGCTAGCACAATGTCATCCAGGGTCTTGATAGAAAGCAGGACTCTGCTTAATAAAAATGTAAGCACTGGAGATGGAAGAGGTGTATTTACTATGTCATCACATCTAGTCTCCTGCATTTCCAGTGGAGAGTTGAAAGTGGTTATTCATAGTGAGCATACAGATGTTATCACTGAACAGCAAAGGAAAGCAGATACACTAACCCCACACACTACTTTTTATCTGAAACCAAGGAGCTGAAAATTCAGTTTTTGTCATTGGCATCTGAAGCTCTCTTAAAAATTGCTTCAATCCTTAAAAGGATAATCCTTGTGGGTTTTATTAAAAAAATGACTGGGATCCCAGACAGATCATCTGCACTCATTTCACAATGACCTTTTGCAGACAGGACAAGGACCAACTTCTAATCTTTTTTAAATTCCAAAGCAGTTAGTACAAGGTGAGTACATTTTCTAATGGCAGAAGTGATGTAACTAGAAATGAATATTCAGATCATGTGTAAACCAGAAGCAAAGAATCATTGCCAGTTGTTGGAAAACAGGAATATGAAGTGTGCTCTGCTTTGTGTGTGTATGTTTAAAATCTGTCTGAGGGGAATGTGAGCCATTGCCCCCAGCCCAACTACCAGGATGTATTAAGACTAACTATGGCATGAATCCCCTTAAACAACTGATCTCCTACTCCCAGTTTTCTTCCTTCCCCCTCCCTCCCTCGACAAAAAAACAAACACCCAATGCAGGAGAGACTCTTACACCCAGGATCCCTGCCCCAGGACTTATTAATCTCTTTCCTCCAGCCCCATAAATGGCTCCTCTTTCTCTGTCCCTTCTCCCAACATCAATTCTGCATTTCTCTTAGATGATCAAGAACTCTTAGGTTCCAAGGCTCCAGATTAATCTGCCTAGCTGACTCTATCAGAGAAGACAATGTATTTAAATGTATTTCGCAGCAAACTACTGATCTCTTTCAGGATTCTGTCCCCTGCCTGCCTTGCTACTACATCAAGTCTATCTATCATTTCAGCAAAACAGGGACTGATGAGCTCTGTGTCCCTCCAGAGTGTCTCAGTGCCACTGCTAAATTGATCAGAGGTGCTCTCTCTCCCTCAGTATGTTCCAGCCACAGTGCTCTTTTAGGATTTATTTATCTTCAGTGGTAACCATATGTCCAGGACTTCTTTAGCTGAAGAATTGTTTGTTAATAAAACCAACAGTAAAGCAGTCAGTTTCTACAGCATTTCAGATGTTATATAACTCAGTGTAACTAGGATTATTCATCCAACACAATCTTTGAGTTATATGGCATGCACATGTATGGTGCTATAAGTAATCAATAATCTATCTTCCTTTCACTTAAACTCTGGATTTAAAAAAAATGTTGCTGTAGTAATAACGTGCAATTTCTCTTGCACCAGGTATAACTATCTATGCTGTTGGAATAGGAAAAGCAATTGAGGAAGAATTACTGGAAATTGCTTCTGAGCCACCAGACAAGCATCTCTTCTATGCTGAAGACTTCAGTACCATGGGGGAGATAAGTGAAAAACTAAAAAAAAGAATCTGTGAAGGTACCACATGTCTATTCTGTTGAGATATAAGAAAAAGGAACAGTCATTTATATTTTGCTTCTTTTCTGTTTTTAATAAATGATGCATCAAATATACACTTAAACCCCAGGGGAATTGGTAATGTCCCCCCCTTCCTTCAGGCTGCAGTTAGATCAGTGAACCCCACCCAAACTAAACATGAGCTATTCCTTTAGGAATATTGGTTTGGGGGGGAGGGGAAATCCAAATGATGATTTACTGGGAGAGAACAATTGCACTTATGGTCTATACGAGTCATGTTTAAAATTGTGTAGGCCAGTGATTCTCAAACTTTTTTTTTTTTGCGGACCACTTGAAAATTGCAGAGCGTCCCAGCGGACCACTTAATGATCTTTCCAAATGTTGTTTGTATCGTTAGCTAGCTATTGTAAAGCACTTTGGATAAAAGCGCTAATAAAAAAAAAACCTTAATAATTCACATTCTACAAATAGAATAATTTGTTCTATAAATAGAAGAACAAAACTCATATTTTAATACCAGTAGTCTTACCTTTCTAATGTGATGGATGTGCCCTCTCCCCTGTCGTGGCAGCCCCCAAGCTGGGGTTGGGAGGGAGGGTGGTCTCTCCCACCACCACAGCAGCCACAGAGCTGGGGCTGGGAAGGAGGGGGGGTCTCTCCCCAGCAGCCGCAGCTCTGGAGCTGGGGAAAGTCACCTTTGTCTGGCCGCTGCAGCCCTGCATGTCTTAAATTCCCCCCACTCCCTCTTCTCACCTCCACTACACCCTTCTCCCCCCAAGGCTACCACCTCACCTTACATGTGTGTCTTCTCCAGGGTCCAGGCACCTAATTAGTGGAGCCACTCCCAGGCACGTACCTTAGAGGGAACTGTCTGCGGACCACTTGAATGGAGCTTACAGACCACTGGTGGTCCATGGACCACAGTTTGAGAACCTACAGTGTAGGGGAATGTTGCCGATGTCTCCTCATGTAAATTAGTGGTAGGGCTCAGCAGCAAAAAAAAAAAAAAAAAAAAGGCTTAAGCACTTCTTCTTACGGGCTATTGTGCAGTGTTCACAATAGCAACAAAATAATTCAATGTACCCAGTAAGTAAACTGAAAAACAACCAGTTTGTGCTTCAAACCAGTCCTTTGATCCATGAGCGCAGAACCTGACTTTCCAAAATCATTCCCCTGCCCTGCCCCTACTGTGTCACTAGCAGCCACACTCTAGACCTTCCTCCCATAGCATCTGTTCAAGGGGTGAGAAGATTCTGAGCTAGAATGGACCCAGAAGTGAAAGTAAACTGGTACGGTCCGATGGAGCGTACCAGTAAGAGCGGTGTGCCGTGCCGGACTGGTTTCCTGGGCGGTGATTTAAAGGGCCCAAGGCTTCAGCCACTGCGGGGAGCCCCAAACCCTTTAAAGCGCTGCTGTCGGAGCTCCGGCAGCAGGGCTCGGGTGGTGCTTTAAAGGGCCCGGGGCTCCCTACAATGGCCGGAGCCTCTGGCCCTTTAAATCACCATCGGAGCCCAGCAGCCGGGCTCAGGCGAGGATTTAAAAGGCCTGGGGCTCCTGCCGCTGTGGGGAGCCTTGGGCCTTTTAAATCACTGCTGGAGCCCAGTTGCCAGGCTCGGGCGGGAATGAAAAGGGCCCTGTGCTCCGGCCGCTGCGGGGAGCCCCATGCTCTTTAAATCCCCTCCGGACCTCTGGCATCGGGGCTTGGGCAGCGCTTTAAAGGGCTCGAGACTCCCCACAGCAGCCGGACCCTCTGGCCCTTTAAATCCCCACCCAAGCCCAGCAGCCAGGCTTAGACAGTGCGGGAGTGTAAAGGGCCTGGTGCTCCTGCCGCTGCGGGGAGCCCCGGACCCTTTGAATCACTGCGGGAGCTCCGGCAGTGGGGCTTGGGCAGTGCTTTAAAGGGCCTGGAGCTCCGCAGCCCCGGGCCCTTTATTTCGCCCGCACCTCTGCAGCTGGTAGCTCCAGGGTGATTTAAAGTCCCTGGGGCTCCCAGCCACGGCCAGAGCCCCAGTGCCTTTAAACGCCTCTTCCAGTTGAGGTCACGCCTCCACTCAGGACTCCGGCATACCGGTAAGTCCTTTCAGTTTTACTTTCACCCCTGACTGGACCCCTGTTCACCAGGGACCTAATGATGCCCCTGCACTCACTCGCACACAACTGGCACTCAGGGCTTTGAGAGGAGTCAGGAGAAAGCATATGACTGAGACTGTGTATCCTCTGCTTCTGCCTCAACCCTAAGGATCTTATTGCTAGCTCCGTTTGACATGCAAAATACTGAGATTGTAGAAAAGCAGTTCTGTTCATCCACCTGCATACTAGGTAGGCAAACAGATGATGACAATTTCAAAAGCACAGGGAGATTCCAAGTCCAAAATTCTTGGGCAACTGTTCTACTAAATCTCTCTCCCTATCAAACATCCTTAGATAGCTGCAGTGCTGTTTGCCATACATTTCATGTACTTTTCAGAAATGTGTTATTTGCTAAACTAAAAATAAGTAAATCTTGCCCCTTTGAGGCAGTTTCCAAACTAGAAACTCTGACGTGTCCGTCTGCCTCCTAGTTTTCTGCTGCACAGCTTCTCTTCATTCATCACAAATGGGTAATGCTTCTCACCTGCGGAACTGGGGGGTTCCAGGACTGCACCACGCTTTAACGTGGGCCACCAGAAATTCCACCCCAAGTGATGGAACAAATTGGCAGCTCAGTTTCTCACAACCACTTTGTTTTATTTATAAGTTTAATTTGTATTTGTTGTGCAGCAATGACTGTTCCAGCAAACTCCTCTCACCCTCCCCTCAGTTGAGGAATCACTGGCTCTAACACCCTCGTTCCTCCAGTGCAGCATCTGTCTAGCTGGCTCCCTGTACCCCCTGCCCAGTAGCAGAGAAGCCCTTCAAGCATCAAGAGGTGCTATAGGCAGCCTTTAAGGAGCCTCAGAGGTCAAGTTATGCCCTGCTGCTGCAAGCCACCATTGCTCACTCTGCCAGGCCATGGGGCTTTGAGTCAGACTGGCAAGCCAGGGCCACGTGCACACAGCCCAAAGTTTGGACTCTGCCATGGGGGAGGGGGGAAGGGATTTTTTTTCTGTAACTGACTTAAGGTTAGTTGATATAATTTTAAGTTGTTAGTAGTCAGTTGCTGAAGTGTTTCTAGCTTTAGAAGAACGCTTTTGATAGCTTAAGATGAAGGGCAGGGCTTACTCCTGGAGCCTCCAGCAATAATGCTCAGCTTCCTCTGAATTCCACACAGGAGAGCCATTGCCAACTTGTTACGAATGAGAAGGGAAGCTGCTAACAGAAAAACATCAGGAAAGAAATACCATTTTCCTGTCATTGGAAGTTACTGTTCTGTGCAAAATAATAAAACCATTTTTCTGTTAATATCTTTCTCTTTTGGAAATTGTTTCTGCCAGCTTTGGAAGAGTCAGATCCCCATCAGGATCCCCTGACAGGGAGGCCTCACAAGACTGGTCCTCATTCTTCAGGTTAGATACTTTAAATCTGTGTCCTGTTTTCACCTCAGCTGGCTCCCCACTCAGCATTCTTCTCATGGCATCCACTATAGAAAGTTCATCATTCACCCAGAGGGATACCCGTACCAAAAAACCAAAATCCCCCACAAACGCTTTTT
The DNA here is from genome assembly GCF_025201925.1 of Gopherus flavomarginatus. NCBI lineage: Eukaryota > Metazoa > Chordata > Testudines > Testudinidae > Gopherus > Gopherus flavomarginatus. Next base: position 259,883,368 of record NC_066618.1, read on the forward strand.
GGTCTTTGCTTATGGCTGCATGCTCCCGCCTTATCCCCCAGAGTAGTTTATTTGGATGCTGCAACTTCCACAGCAATCTTCTACATTGATGTACTTTAAAATGTTTTTTATTTACATGATCATTCACTATTTAATAGACTCTAAAGGGCCCAGGCTTAACAGTAACCAATACAGAGCTGAAGTCCCTCTCCTGGCCTGGAATACAACACTTAAACAGTCGAGCTACAGTATACAATCTAATAGCTCAGATTCTTTGTGTAAAATGCAAACTCTGAGTAGTACCTTACACCATTAGAAGTCCCTGCTAAAATCCACTGAATTAAGGTGCTGATCAGTGAGTGAGTGGAACAATCTGGCCTTAAATGAATAAGTGTTACATACAAAATTCAATAGATGTATTGCATAATCATGACCACAGTTCTGTCTTGGGGTTTCCTGCAGGATCTGAACCAGGCAGCATAGCCATCACAGACCTCCTTGCCTGTTCCAATTTTGCAGTACGTCACAAGTATCTTTTTGAAGAGGAGAGTGTTTCACAGTCAACAGCAAGATCAGGTAATTAGTTACCAGAGCTCAGGTAATCTTTAGGCAATTCCAGCCTTCTCCTTTGATTACACAAGTTAGAAAGACATGTCAAGGCCAGAAATTCATAAACATTGCCTGCCGCAGAGTGGCATTCCTTGCCTACCTGTTTCTTCATAGTACCCTCTCTAAGTGCCTCCTCCTCTGTGATGATTACAGCGAAGTATTTAACTGGGATTTGATATGTGCATCTTTTGATAGTGATTATACTATGTTTCAATGCCAGGAAAATATTGAACATACTCTGCATTTAGTGGCTACATTCTCTTGCAGATTCAGTATATTCAGCTTATATGTCACTGTTTCTCTGAATGCCTTCTGTCTGCTTTTCCAGCAAACCCTTCAGAAGATAAGGAGCAGTGCAACTGTGAAAATCTCATAACATTCCAGAACCATGCCAATGCTGAAGTGAAAAAACTAACTCAGCGATATATCCTTTCTGAATAATTGTTTCCTGGATCACCAGTAGAAAGGAAGTTATTTATAAGGGGCAGGGGGTGGGAGACTGTTACAATAAATGCTAATTAGGGCCATACACTTAAAACTCAGTCTCAGATGTCCCTTGGGCCCAAAAGCAATTTATGAACTAGAACAATTCTACTACTGTTTACACAGCTCTTACAATGACTTCAAATCCACAGCTCCTTCAATGAACAGACCAAAGTTTTTATTCATAAACATGCATCTTAAATGTTTCATAGCCACTGAATAGCAAGACAAGTCTACATCTTAGATCAGGTGAGTAGAGTGTTTAGGGCGGCAAAGAAAATGGATACTGATTCTGAGACCATAATCCTATTCTCTGGATTTGGCTATCACTTCAGCTGAAATGTTAATCCTCCATCATACTATTTTTGAGTGGTGTTTATTGGCAAAAGGAAACTCTTGTATCAGAATACCCAAGAGAAGTCTCCTGCTGTGCTCAGGGAATAGCAACATGCAACGAGTAACTTAGTATCATTTCCAAATGAAAATATCAGAATATTACAAGGAGAACAGTGCTGATGACTGATTTTACACACACACTAACCACTTCTGGCTTCAATTTTCATATTTAGTCTCCTTTTTGCAGGAAAAAGCTGACCTGGCTTAGGCATCTAACTCTGGGAAAGGTTCATGGCTATGAATCCCAAGCAGCAACAGTCACCTCCCTGCAGCCTGGAGTTAGGTGCCTAACTCTCTTTAAAGGGCAAGCTTGCTAAGGCTGCACTCATTCGACAAATTTTCTGCTCAATAGCTTAAACAGCTCCCAGCTCAGCTTGCTGGCTTTTGTGGATCCTGTTCTTATGCACACAATTCCCCCCCTGTGGATTCCACTAGGCAGCAGAGAACCTAAAAGTTAGGTGTTGCAAAGAATGAGAAATGGAGGGCTGGAAGGGACCTTGAGAGGTCCTCAAGTCAAGTCCAGTGGCCAGTCCTGGCAGATGTTTGTGCAATATATTCCTAAAAACCTCCAACAATAGGAAGTCCACAAAACACTGAGCCCAAAGTCTCCTTTGTGGATCCAGCCCTTAGCCTCTCCGTTCCCCATCTGTAAAATGGGGATATAGCATTTCATATGTTTTGAGGACACACACATTAAAGATCAAGAGGTGCTCAAATACTACAGTACTCATAACTACGTTTTCCTGTATTGTTCCAGATCTCTTTGTGGGTTAGGGACTTCATGTGTCTTCTATATTAATCTAATCTAAATAGTATGTTTATATATAAATAATGCTTCATAGTGGTAAGTAGCTGAAACATTTTTTAAGATTGCACTAGCAAGGAACAAAGTTTCACTTCACTTTAAAATGTCAATAAAGCCCATTTTCTCCTATCACTGTGCTAAGCAGATATAAGCAGTGACCCGAAACTCCTGTCTATGGGTACTTTTGGTAATGCTAGTGGACAGCACTTTTAAATGTAAAACAACAAAACTTTTAGGAGTGAAACCCAGTTGTAATGTTCCATATTGGGCTGCATACAGCTCCCTTTGTTCCTTTGCCAGCCCTGCATTGAAAAGGAGGAAACAGGGTTGAGCTGTGAAATACAAGAACTGAGGGGAGTGGAGAACGAGAGCGACGGCATGTCAGTAACAGACTACAAACCCCCACAACCAGCAGCATCTGCTGCAGTTACATTCTCTCTTCCCTCCATAAAAAGTTGGGGATGTGGAGGAGGGGGCATTTAAAGGATAATGAAAGAAAAATGTAGCAATTACATGCCAGAATGCTGAATAGAAAACTATGCAGTGTTGTGCTGGATACAACAGACTATAATATTTGGCTTGTTACAAATACAGGCATTTACAGTTTTAGAGGCTGCCATGACATGTTTGTCGAATTAGTGTCATTTTAAAAATGATTTCACCTTCCTTTCAGTATGCTAAGAATCAAATTAATATTTGAAGGAGTTTCTGGCAAGTTTTTGTATAACACTATGTATTCCAGATAGCTTTTTCCTTAACTTATTAATACTGGAAGAAATAACTAAGAGAATGGAAGCCCTGGAAAACAGACTAAGATACTGATGAAGAGTTAACAGAAGTATACACTGTACTGTATATTTATACATACAAATTGCAACAAAGCTATTTTCTTAAAGCAGTACAAAGCTATGTAGCACAAATCTTTTTGTGTGTGAGGGAAAAGGACATTTTTGGACCCAATATTTACATACTGAGGTAGAGCATCATATTGTTGTCTTGCATTGATTGCAGTAAGACAAATGTTGAAAGGAACTTACAAAAATTTTATAGTAACTAACAAAATTTCTAAGTAGAATTTAACACTTGAATTTATAAGCTATGCAATCTAATAAAATGCTTTTATTTTTAATTTGAACCCTCTATGCTGTGTTTGGGTATTTTTAGACTTACTTACTGGTGTGTTATTTTGGGGAAATTCTATGGCCTGTTACAGGTCAGTCTAGTGATCACAATGGCCCTCTTCTGGCCTGGGAATCTATGACTCTAATATACTCTGTAAATCATTTTTGCTTCATTAATTGTGCCCCATCTCTCACCCCCTCCATCATACTAAAAATATTAAGTGTGCTGCATAAATGCAACTATGAAAATTGTTTCATGTATACTCTCCTTTGCCTAGCATAGGACATTGTCTATAGAAAACTAGCAATGAGGGAAGGTGTAGACTAGCTTAGTAGGTTTTTACTTGCATCACAAATGTATACACTAACTAGTGTTTTCTTGCAGTATTCCAGGTGTTTGAGCAGCATTCAAGTAAGTTTGCCATCTGCCTTCTACATCCAGAACACACACACACAAAATCTCCTCTCACCTAGCACTTTAGTCATTGGGCAGAATTCACAATTATTTGGTCCTAGTCTATATTCTGCTCTATCACATTGTAAACTCTTCAGGTCAAGGGTCTTTTCTTCTATGTTCTATCGAGCCTGAAGTGGGAGACATGTAAGTTTCCTCCAGGCAAAGGGCAGAATATGGGGCACTAAATGTTTCAGGGAGAATGGTCCTCAGGTGAATTTACATTCAAACATTCCAATTGGAGAGCCATATGGAAGGTACTGTTTTCTCTGAAGCAGAGTGTCCCAGGCTGGACAATCCTACTCTTGTTGGATAACTCACAGTAGAGCTGAGCAAATTACTTAATTATTCAATGTGGTGGTCAAAAAAAAAAGTGATTGATTTCAAAGTGACACTGAATTTGTTTCTTACCACAACAAAACCCGATTTCAACTTAGCAGTGCTGGGCAAAAGCTTTCCTGAACTGCAATTTCACCCTCTCTTCCAGTCTCTGAAAAAATCTAGCACCTGTGGGTGCCTTTTTGTCATGAGTAAATCTACTTACATGTCTTAGGCCACAACTGTGACAGCAGATGTTCTCTCAGGGAACATGGACACTTTTAGAGGTGAAAACCATCTCTCTTTCCAAGAAACCTGAAGGGTGTTTTCGTTCCCTCCCAAAATCCTTTAGTTTGTTGCTGCCATCCTCTCTCCTTGGAGAGTGTTTTATATTGCTTTTTTCTTGCTCTGAATGTAACAATTTAAAGTACAGACAAGCAGTATTAGTGTTGGAAGAGACCTCAAGAGATCATCTAGTCCAATCCCCTGCTCAAAGTATACATGTTTCTTTTTGATTGCAGCTTGTCAAGTCATTTCCTAGCTTCTTTTTCCAAAAAAGCAGTAGTCTTTTTTGCACATTGTTAAAGAGCAGTTCATCCACTGTGAGAATGCAAACATTACAGTAGTAAGTGTGTGGGGTTAAGTGACATCCTTCCCTGCAGACTCAAGACTAATGGTTTTCAGTTCCTGGAACCTCCAAATTTTGCATGTGTTTACAACACGTGCAGCAGCTGAAGGTACTAAAAAGATGCTTGAAGACAATTTTTTTTGTACTTGACAATTACATAACTCTTGTATGAATGTATACAGCTTTAGCTTATACGGCTTTGTGAACATATCTTCTAATGTCATGTTAATTTATCTACTTAAGTACAATTCATTTTTGAGAATGAATAGATTAATTTTCAGAAGTATTTACTGTTTTGACTCATTCTTAATACAAGCCTCCCCTTGCAACATGGTAAAGTGGTAAAGAAAAACAGGACTGTTTTACAATGGTAGTCTCTGCAACTAGACTGAAGCAGTAAGTGATGGAATTCTGTAATTGTGCTGTTAGATTGCATCCACTTTGTATTCAAAAGATCCACTAGTTCTTCAGACTAGTCATAAAAAAAAAAAGTTACATATAGCTTCCATTGGAGCTTTAGTTAAGTGAGATTTCAAAGCTGACATTTAGTTCTCACACACCCCTTTCTAGAACCAGGAACAGAGTGCAGTTTCATCTTATGTGCTTCCTAACATACATCAAGAGTTTGTTTTGTCTGATATCAGCATTAGTATCTGCTCATGGGAGTTGTTTATAGACACCCAAAATACAAATATTATGCCTATAATTGAACAAATGGTGGCTGATAGATTCTGGAACACACAATGTCTATCTCCCCCCCAGAACTTTAAATCTCAGAATGTTTACATATAGGTAATTGATTAACTGCTGTCTAGCATACAAACAAAGTGGTATCCAATAAAAACTGTCCACTCTAAATAATGCAAATTTAAACAGGCAAATTGTACATTTCATAGTTATTTTTAAAATAAACCTTACCAAGAGAGGATCTTAAGACTCAAAGATCAATGGGGTTAATTCTTCCAATATCAGAGGCTTTAGTTAAGTAACTTCCTTCAGGTTTTATTGTGATGTGTAATGGATGTCACTTGGAGACTTACAATTCAGAAGAGATTTAATATTAATAAGGAATGACTGATTCAGCATACATCAAAAGGGGATATATACTTTACTACAATTCTGTGTAAGTGTATTTTGTATGGCTCTTAAATATACATTGCTGAAAAGTTGGAACTATCTGAGAGAAATGGTATTTTTGTGTATTTTCTTTACTGGATGCCTGCAGAGAGCTAACCTCTCACTTCTAAATACTCATTTGTAGTAAAATAGCACCAGTGATCAGGGCTTCTGTGTAGTCACAGTACAAAGAGAAAGATGGTCCCTGTCCAGAAGCAGAGACCACCATTTTCAAGCATAACCAGTGATCTGAATAAATCTCCTTTAAAAAAAGGATCATCTGCAGATAGGATGCATAGTACTTTCTAAAAAAAAAAAAAAAAAACAAAAAAAAAACAAGGTCCCTTTATGTCATCTCAAGTTGGGCACTCAGCTTAGTCACTTTAAATATAACATGAATAGACCCAAAAATATGAAACCAAAAAGAATGAAATCGTGAGAAGGAAGAGCTGTATCTAACTTGTAGTGACCCTTCAAAATACCAGTGTTACCTCATTTAAGGTTTGGGCTAAAGCAAAGAAATAACTCATAATTGGATACCAGGTGCAGTAAATAAGGCCAGATGGAGTTTTTTCTATAGTCCACTAGATACAGTCTGATAATTGGTAATGATCTGACATGTTTGTTAAAGCATATATAAAAAAAGTAAACTCTTCAAGGATTCACTGCTAATACCTACCTGACCAATAGAAGACTAAAGCCAGGGTGCCTAGATCATTTTTAAGTATCCTGATGAAATGCTTATAAGTGTTTTGTTACTCCTTGAATGTAGTAAATTGCTTGCTGTTTAGGCTTTTTACGCACATTTAGAGCAGTTTTATAAATACCATCCAGTCTTTTGATTTAATAAAGGATTTTATGGTTAAATTATACCCTACATAAATAATTCCAACATGTCCCTGGGAATGGAAAAAAAAAACTCTCTCTCCTGGATCTTAAAAAAATAATTAATTTTAGTTCAAATAAGCCTCTTCCTTCTATTTATTTTTAAACAATATTCTCCTAACCCTACTTTGCTTTCCTACCTCAGACTCACCTTAACAATTTCGTTTATGTCCTACTCCTCTTAAATTAACCATGCAAAACAAAATAAAAAGCACAAACTATGAGGATTTTCAGGGATTCTTATTCTACTTGCCCTATTCAAATCCAAAACCTTTGGAAAGTTTCACTGTTTTTTGTAGAACAGGAAAGGAGTCACAGCCACAGTAATCAGTCTCTATTTGCAAACTTGTGCTCCAAACTAGCAACAGTATAATAAATACAAAATACAGGGTTTTGTTGTTTTTTTTAAAACAAGTCTATAACCAGTTTTATTATAGAAGGGATGACAGTTCTCTAGCTTTTACTTCTCACTGGTCTGCTCTGGCATGCTTCTAATGATGTCAGAATCACCTGTAAATTGAAAAATAAGCCATAATCAAATCTCAGGAAAGGGGCCACAGCAAAAGCTATTTACAAATGCAGGACAACTATTTGGAAGCTATTTTAAGTTTGCCATTCCACAATGATCAATATTTTCCACTTACAAATCTGTTACATCTTGGCTTTTGAAAGTTCTGTCACATTAATTTAAAAAAAAAAAGTCAAGTGTTGGCACCAATAGTTTAAGGATAGAGACTATACTCAGAAGTATAAGTATACTATTTAATATAATAAATGCTTTCCCTTTAAAAATCAAGATGTCAAAACTTTCTATATAAATTACAAAAATGTACAACACAAAATGAAAATTACATACATGTCACTAGCCATTAAAAACACAAAAATTTGAGAAATAAGCAAGTCCTGGGGACACATTGCAGAGTTTTAATATAGCAAGTGACTAGCCTGACCATTGAACTATCAGGACAGCGACAATATTTGCAGTAGATGCAATACCAACTCAAAAGCAGAGGTATTATACAAACTTAAGAGCTAAAATCATAAAACGAAAATTCAGGATATGTTGTGTGAGCAACTATTTTAACAGTTACATAAGTCAAACCTGAAACATTATAAATTAGATTTTGCTGGAGTCGGTTTGATAGCAAAATATCATACTGTATTCATATCATACGCACAACAAGCAGATGAAAATTCAGATTGTCATTCAGTGACAACTCTGTAGTTACATATAGAAATGCAGTGAAATCCATCTTTAAGCAACCATTCAAAGTGGCTGACAAAGTAGCAACTAAACAGAGGGACAGCCTAAAATTGAGCAAGACTGGACTACGTTTATAGAAACTCTGGGAAAAATAAAGACAAGAAATTGCTTAATTAAGAGACTTCATCTTAGAGAAGATAAACAGTCAGCCTTTAGGCCCAGGGATATCACCAGCCAACAGCAATTATCCTTGTTCACCGCTGATGACAATTGTTTTAAATGAAAAAGGTTAGCGTTTTTAGCAATCCTGTTCACTTTCAAGCTTAGATGTCATAAGAAAAACTAAATTAGAGATCATATTTCCAAGCCATATTAACTGGCCAATTCTAAACAGGATTAGCACAGACTGCAAAGTATTCTAAAGATCCCCATTCCTGGTGGGAAAAATAGGTTGCTTAGGTGAAGCAAGCCCAATAAAGAAAACATACTGGGTCAAGAAAATGAGCTTTAAATTTTTTTTTATGTTCTGTGTCTTGGGAGTGCTGTCCACGCCCTGGATCCTGGTTTTAAACAGAATGGCAAATCCAGTGAACATTTTGTGATGATGGAGTCATATGTAAGCAAAAGCAGCTAGAATACATACCTGGATCAATGATAGCCAGTGTACACACTCTGTAGTATTTTCCACATGCTGTACCCAATTCAATATTGTTGCCGCTGTAGTGATGCACACCAGTCTTTGCCAACATAGCATAGTACTCAATCTCTGATTTTCTGAGAATTAAAAAACTACACATCAGAAAATGGTAAACTCACTCATTCTCAAATGAATCCTTCAATGGGATATTATTAGACCAGTCTGAATCCCAACTACACTTCCAAAATTTTAGATTATAGAGCAGCAAAGTTAATTTTATTCCTTCACTTGAGGTTTGTGTTGGGGGGCAGTCACCATCTTTCCCCCAAGGGGAGTCTGACTTCCCAATCACAGATTTGGGATGTAGGAGTCTGATTCTGTTAGTCAAGAATGGGTTTTGGCAGTTCTGGTTAGTGCTGTTATCTTTTCCAAGAGAGGCCCCAGGGGCCGCTCAAATACCAGGTAGGCTCCATTGTACAGGGGAAAAAGGCTGACAGGTGATGCAAATGTAGACTGCTGACAGAGTGGGAGTGAGCAGGACTACTTGATAGGTTGGTCACTGAAACCTGTAAGTGATGAGTAAGGGTGCAAGTTCGTCACGGAGATCAAGGATTCAGTGACTTTGTGACCTTCATGACTTCTGCAGCAGCCAGCTGCTGCTGGGGCAGTCTTGCACCACAGCACGCCCTCCCCCAGCAGCAGCAGGAATTTGGGTGTGGAAGGGGTCTCAGGACTGGGGGTTGGGGCACAGGATGGGGTGAGGGCTCTGGGCAGCACTTACCTCAGTGGGGCTCCCTAGAAGCAGCGATATGTCCCTCTCCCAGCTCTTAGTCCACCCTGCCTGGCCGCGCCTCCACCTAGAAGCTGAGGGAGGGACGTCACCACCTCTAGGGAGCCATGCAGAACCAGGAGTCTGCCAGCCTCACCAACCCCCTCCCTGCCCACAAGCAATGATTCCAGGCTGCTCCCCCACAAAGCACTCGTGGCACCCCCAAGAGTTAGGGGTAGATAGTACAGGTCACAGGACATTAATTTTTGTTTATTCCCGTGACCTATCCATGACTTTTACTAAAAATGCCTGTGACTAAAATGTAGTCTTACTGATGAGGGCTGGGGAAGGCAGGTGGCCAGATGTGAGCAGACAGGGAAGCAGGAACCTGGGCTTCTGGTGGAGACATTGAAGTGAATTGTGCCAGTTCTTTCACATTCCTAGCTTGCCCCTTTTTCACCTAGCCTCTATGAGCTGCAGGTCTTGTCAAGCACTACTAGTCCCTGCCCACCAGCAACCCAAATTAGGTGCAGATCCACATCGACCTATCCCCCCAACCCCCAATAGCTCCAGCCACTACAGGTTTTGGATCCCTTTTCTGCATCTTCAAACTCCTCATAAAAAAAAAAAGTTATTTTCAAAGCATCCAAACCCCTATCTGATGACAGACAGAATCCAGCCCACACAGCATGAGATTTCAAAATAGGGAAAGGGGGTGGGTGGGAGAGAACAGTAGAAGACACCAGATTCCTTCCCCACCTGCATAACAACCACTATGCTATACCCTTATTTGAGTCATACTACCTGTAGAAATTTTTTTCTTTAATATAAGCTTCCTTTGCTGTACAAAAGCTGGGCAGCATAATTTAAAAGCACTTTAGAGGCTCAGTCCTCCATTGTTTACACATGCAACTTGCACCAGAGATCCAGCCCTGTTTTGCAGCAATTGTAACAATATTGTAGAACTAGGGCAATTCAGTGCACTGTATTAAAAATGTTCACACTGTAAACAGCATAAAGCAGATGTGGATAAAGTATCTTTCTAAAACCAGTTTTCAGTAAGTCCAATTTCCAATGTAATGGTACCTACCTCAAAGCAGGACAGTTGTTGGCTAGGATGACCAACTTGGCTTTGCCCTGCCGAATCATTTTCAGAGTCTGTTTGTACCCTAGCACATATTTACCACTTTTCATAACCAGTTGAAGCCTTGAGTTTATGGACTCTAGTGACTTTTTCTGTAATAGAGTTAAAATATATGGAGTAATGCAGATTAACACAAAGAACAAACAATTTTAAAGAGCTTTAACTAAACAAGTCTTTTGGTTCACTAAGCTTTCTACTATTCACAGTAGAAAAGATTAAGTAGCTTATATCTAAATATCCAAGAAGTTAAGAAAAAGCTCATCAAAATAAAAAAATTGTGTTTTAACACAATATGACATTTCTCAGACTTCAAGATAGTCCCCTTATTTATCTCTCAAACGCAAGGAAAAATTAACTGGACGATTTTTTTAAAAAAAAGCTACTATACAAATTAAGTTGTACTGTTCTGAACTTCCAGCCTGCCCCTACCCTTTTTAGGTATCAGAATATCTATGGGATCCTACACTCAAAAGGTCCCTTTTCAATTTAAGGCTAAGCCAGGTTTAGAAAGAAGTATCAAGTTACACCCATTCTAAACTGCAGTCTAACCATCAGACCCTGTCCTGTGTATACATTTCATACAATGTAACAATGACAGTGATCACTACCAACACGGTGCTGAAGTGATTTTTCTGTAACGCTCTGTGGCATACTGCGGCTAGATAGTGAATACTGTAATTACAGAGGGCATTTTACAGCACGACACCCATACTTTCCAGTGTACAAAAATACATGCAATGCTAATCACAAGGTAGAACAACACAGGAGAGCAGACGCTTACATGCAGCGACCCTCACCCAAACTGTTCTGGAATACAGGCAATAACCAGTCCTGCCCGCACAAATGCAGCTAGCAGAGCCTGGAGCTGAGGATAACCACACGTGAGGGACTATCCGGCTGACGGCGATAGAGAGGCGTGAGGCTACCGGGACTCAGCAGAAAGAGGCGAGAAGGAGGTGAGGGGCGGCCCCCCACAGCAAGGGCCGATACCGCCCCGCGCGCGCCAGGAGCGAGCACATCCTACGAGCTGCAGGAGCCCAGTGGCCGGCCTGCTTCCCTCCCCTCGTTCACCGGGTTCCCCCTTTGGGCCCATCCCCGGGACAGCCCCAGGGCCTCTGGCCGCCCCCTCGTCCCCCAGCTCTCAGCAGCAGCCTCGGGAGACCCGGCCCCCCACCACCCCCGAGGCAGCTGCCCCGGGGCCGCTCCGCAGCCTCCCGCCTTCGCCACGTGAGCGCCGGGCGCGCCCCGCTCACTCACCGTTTTCTTCGCGGCCACCATGTTGCTGCCTCGTGTCGGCTCCGGCGGAAGCTGAAACACAAGGAGGAACAGTTAGGACCCGGTGCGGCTCGGCCCGAGCGCCCCTGCCCGGCCCCGCGGAGCCCCGCTCACCCGAGACGCGCCTCCAAGATGGCCGGGCAACAAGAAAGGAAGAAACTCCCACAATGCAGCGCAGAGCCCCTCGCGGCTCGACGTGAAATCTCGCGATAACTTAGTTTACTCCGCCCCTTCCGGGTTGAACTACTCCTTGCGCTAGGCTCCGGAGGGCGGGACTTGCATCAGTTTTCGGGGGTGCTGTGCTGTCAAGGGGCAGAGTAGTTGTGCGGACTGGTTCTCTGGCGGGCGGGAGAGAGGGGGGAGTAGCTGGAGGCGCTGACAGGGGAAAGGTTCTGTTAGGGGGCTGGCTCCTGTGGGGTGAGGGGAGTGGTTGGGGCTCTGTAAGGGGGCTGGCTGCTGGGGGGGTGGGGCACTGTAAGGTGGCTGGCTGCTGGGGGGGTGGGGGGAGTAGCTGGGGTGGTTGGGGCTCTGTTAGGGGGCTGGCTGCTGGGGGGGTGGGGCTCTGTAAGGGGGCTGGCTCCTGTGGGGTGGGGGGAGTAGCTCAGGGTGAGAGGCTGGTTCTCTAGCTGAGGGTGGAAAGGGGGTGTAATTCTGTGGAGGCCTGGTCCTTTGTCTCAGCCCAGGCCTGGGATTGTTATGTGATTGCCCTGAGAGGCAGAGGCCCAGTTCATTACGGCTTCTCTGTTGGAAGGTGCTCTCAACATCAGAGGGATGAAGAAAAGAAATTTCCACTCCCCCTTAACTCGTTGTATTTTGTTAGTTTCTTGCTCTTTAGTGATTTTTTTCCACTGCCTTTCTCTTCTCCCCTGTATCCTGTGATTACAGTTTCCTTTGTTCTAGAAAATGGTTTAAACAATTTCTCCAAGCATAGTTTTGCATAAAATCTCTGTTTACAGAAATCACTTAAAATGGGAATGAGCAACTGGCAACCCAGGGGACCACTTCCAGCCTACCAGATCACTCTATTTGGCTTGCCACAGCCCAGATTGGAGAAGGGGACATCCAGGGGAGAGGACCCTGCCTGCATGTGGCTGTGTCTCACATGACATTGGCGAGAGCTAACAGGCTGGAGCAGGAAGCTGTGAGGTGGGGCTCCCCCCCTGCTTAAACTCCCTGTGACCCAGCAATCTCTTGGTGTCAGCTGGCAGGGGGTATAGCCAGTGATGAGCTGCCAAAATATTAACCGGTTCCCTCCTCTTCACCCCACAAGGGAGTCGTGCCCCTCCCCACCCCCGGGATCTCTGCCCTATCCAACCCCGCATGTTACTTGACACCCCACCCCCAGGAACCCTGCCCCATCCACCCCCTTCTCTGTCCCCTAACTGCCCCATCCAACCCTTCCTCTTATTCCTGAGGGCGTCCCGGGACCCCTGCCCCATACAACCACCCCTTCTCTCTGTCCTGACTGCCCCTGGAACTCCTGCCCCTGACTGCCTCCCACTGCCCCATCCAACCTCTGGTCCTTCCTGACTGCCCCCACAGGACTCTTGCCCCATTCAATTCCCCTGTTCCCTGCCCTCTGACTGCCCCGTGTCCTGATCCTAATCCAACACCCTGCTCCCTGCCCTCCTTACGCTGCCTGGTGATGGGGGCCGTGCCACCCAGAGTCAGGGCCGGGAGCCACAGGGGCTGGGCCAGAGCTGCTGGCCAGCCCGAAATCAGGGGCTGGCCTGCAGTCGGGATCAGGGGCCAGCCCAGAGCTGGGGGCCGGAGCCGCTGGCTGGCCCGGAGTCAGGGCCGGCCAGGAGCCACTGGCCAGACTGGAGTCAGGGACCAGGGGCTGGCCTGGGGCCGTGCTGGCTGGAGTCGGCCGGGGCTGGCCCAGAGCTGTGCTGTCCAGACGGTTGGAGTTAGGGCCGGCCCGGAGCCACTGGCCAGGCCAGAGCCGCATGGTGCCTAGAGCTCTCCTCATGCCCCCCACCCCAGGTCACCTGCAGGAAACTGCTGCTTCCTTCTCAGCCCTCCCAGGCTTCCTGTGCTAACAGCTGATTCGCGAGAAGCCTGGAGGGGGAGTCTTCAGGGGAGGAGACAGAGGCAGAGCTGGAGCCAGATGAGCTGGGGCTGGGGGCAGAGCAGGGAGCTGCTATAGCTTTTGTTAAATTTAAAAGCCCTTTACAACCGGTTCTAAAAGGGTTTCTAAATTTAACAACCGGTTCCCGGGAACAGCAATCTCCTGAGTCTGGTATGTGCATTCTAATTCACCAAAGAATGTCATTTGAGGTCCCAAATAAAAGCCAGTGTCACGTTAGTTATCCATAGTAGTGTGAAACACATGTATAAGGAGTTAAGCATATACAATATTATAAAGTCTGTGTCTAGGGACTGACAAAGTGAAGGTTTCCTGTCAGACAAGAAATGTTTACCTAGCTGATTGTTCACATGTAAAATAAATATTGTACAGTTCACAAAGGGTCTCCTATTACTAGTCTGTACTAAATGTTAATGGAGGATTGAGAGTTTCAAAGAAAGAAAAAAGCCGTAAGAGAAAAATAAATGTAACCCTTCTGCCGGGCCAAATTGATAGCAGCAAGGGCTGGGTTCAATACATAGGGGTCCCTTCCCTACAATGTAATGCAAAACCAGCTCGAGCCCCCACCCAGTGACCTGGGAAAATCTGACACACACCCCTGGGTGCCTCAAAGAGGCAATACTTCTCCTCTCACAAGCACAGAGTCTCAGTGTAACAGAAAAGGTTTAATTACATGAGATAAACAACAAGCATTAAATTGGGAAAACACCTCAACTAGAGTTCATAGACCAAACCGTGAGCAAAGACCCACCCTAGGAAACTGGGCCGTGTCCTTTTCCCTGGGCTCTTGAGTCCAGCAACCCCCAAATCACCCCAAGACTCCAAAGTCCAATACCCCAAATGTCCCTAGAGTCCAGCAACCCAAAGATCACCCACAGTCCCAAAAGTCCCACAATCCAAAAGTCTCTGTCCTGGATCAGTGCAGCCCCAGAGTTCGAGAGTCTATCTGCAGAGGTTCCCCCCCGCCCAGCCTGGGTAGAAAGGGGCACCTTGTGTGGTCCGGGGCCAACTGCCCTGCCTCTCCGTGGGATTCTGCTTCCGCCTTCTCCACGAACTGCTCCACTCTACCAGCAATTCCACTCTGCTCCTCCATCCATCCTCACAAACTGCTCTGCTCCGCCAGCTGTTCTGCTCCACCAGCTGTCCCATGATCCGCTCCAGCCATCCCCACAAACTGCTCAGCTCTGCTCACTCCATGGCTCCACAAACTGCTCCACTCCACTCTGCCAGCTGCTCTGCTCCACAGTATAGCTTCAGGCTCCCCTACCAGTTAGCACAGTACTCAGTGCTCTCAGCTCAGCAATTCCAGCTCTTTAGCAATTTCAGCTCACAGTAGGGGAGCCCCAGTGCTAGTGCACCGTTAGCCCAAAGTAAGTTCAGCTCAGTAACCTGCATCTAGATTCTTAAGGGAATCAAAAATCAACTCTGATATTCCACAGTGGAGAGAGGACTAGGTGGAACTGATGCTTCTGGCTCATACAAGGAGCCTACACCACCAGGTACAGATACCTGTCCCCAACCTCTCTCAATTCACTGGGTTTTGGAACCCATGTCCTTTGACTAGCAAGTGCTATTTAGTTGATAGCGAAACCCTTTATCATAAAACAGTTTCGTAGTTCCTCATTTACTTGATCAGGGTGACAACACTTTATTCCTCCTGCCCCAATAACAAAGAAATTGGGGATCCCATAGCTGTGAAAGTAACCATTTTAGGCTGCCATGGGCTATGCTAGGCGGAGTGGGTATGCCTGTGCAAACACAATCAGCCTCTGAAATTCTTTTGCACACTCACCATAATTCACCTCCAGATGTCAGGGTAGAGCTCATCCTGACTCTGCTTACATCAAGATAGGGTTTTCCTTCCCTTCAATGCTCATCAAATATTTGTTCTGCTATGTGTGGGGGATAAAGAAGACACCCAAGACTTCTTCAATGAGGAAGTAAAAGGACAGTGAGTTTGCTTCATGAAAGGGGGGGTTGTAGTCAGGTTTAGTTGAAAACACTGGCGAGAACGTCGGGTGAGAAACTTCTTTAGACAGGAGGATAACCTGTTAAGTTTAGTCTCCAAAATCATAACTTGCTTTCTACTTTACATGTAAGCCTTTGTTTTCAATGTTCTTACTATCCTTTGAATTGCTGTTCTTTGATAAACTTACTCTTGTTTTCACTATAAATACAATCTAAGTGCTGTGGTTTTAAGCAGAGAGGTGCTCCTGAGTTGAATCTTGCAAGCTGGTGCTGTTCTCTTCCTTTGGGAAAAGCAGGCCTGGTATTTCTGAGAGTGTTCAGTGGATAAGTGCTAGATGCTGTGGGGAAACAGTCTGAGGACTTGGGGGTTGGTGTATGCCTACTGCTACCTGTACAGAGAGAGTGAGGCCTGGAAGGCAGTGCTTGTGCTGCTAGAGGCTGTTGGTTTCAAGAAGCTGGTCCACAGTGGGCACAGACAAGACTCCATCATGTTAAGGGCAGGTAGTGGTGAGGTGCCCCACAACCATGCGTACCATGGGGGGGTGTCACTGCCTGGAAGTGGGACCTGACCACTTCCCCACCCCACGTCATATCCCTCCAGGGGTGAAAATAACTTACAGGACTTACCAGTACTGCTGGAGTCCTGAGGGGGGGGCGTGGCCTCAACCGGAAGAGGCAGGGCATCTGAAGATTTAAAGGCCCTGGGGCATTGGCTGTGACTGGGAGCTCCAGGGCCTTTAAATCAACCCGGGGCTCCCAGCTGCAGAGGTGGCTGGGAGCCCCCGGGGCTCACGGGCAAATTAAAGGGCCCGAGGCTCCGGCCGCTGCAGAGCTCCGGGCCCTTTAAATCCCCACCACAGCTCCAGCTGGGATTTAAAGGGCTCTGGGCTCCCTCAGCTGCAGGGAGCTCTGAACCCTTTAAATCTCAGCCCCAGCCCAGTCGCCGAAGCTGCAGGCGGGATTTAAAGGGCTCTAGGCTCCCGCGGCTGCAGGGAGCTCCGAGCCCTTTAAATCCCGGCCCCAACCCGGATGCTGAGCTGTGGGTGGGATTTAAAGGGCTTGGAGCTCCCCAACGCTGCGGGGAGCCCAGAGCCCTTTTAACCCTGGCTGCAGAAGCTGGTGCGGTCCGGCACAGCATATTGGCTCTTGCCTGTACCCCCCAACCTACCAAAGTCAAATCCTCCCAGTGTGCCAATAAATCACTGAAGATGGTGTTCAGAAAAAAAAACATTTATATTGTTGTGACGTTATTGATATAAACTGGGACCATATAGAACATGGTTTGCAACCTAGGTTCTGTAGTGGCACCAAATCTTATCTAAAGGGGGTCATATAAGGTGTCTAAGACCAGGTTACGGATTACTGGTTATGATTATGCTGTCTGTATGTCTGTAGCATTTTGGTAGTTGAAGTTATGAATATTGGCTGTATGCTGTCTGTATTGCAAACTTGTGTTGTGTTACTGGGAAAGATCCCAGACAAGTTGGTGTCAGCTCTGTTTAGCCTGTTTGATGGCCCATTAAGGACCATCACCTACACAATTGTCCCATCGAGAGAAGGCAGTTACACCCTGTGACTCAGCAGGGTGTGCAGAAACTGGCCCATGTGACTGCAGACTCCATTTTGCTGTAACTTTCCACAGCAGGAACAAAGGAGTGTTCTTACACTTGGAAAAGCCTATATAAGGCAGAGGCCTCATCTCCATTTTGTCTTCAATCCTGCTTCTTACCTCTGGAGGGATTTTGCTACAAAGAGAAGCTCTGCACAAAGGACTGAATGACCCATCCCAGCGGGGGATGTTCTCCAGAGACTTGATTTGCACCTGCAGTTTACTCCATCACTGCTACAAGCCTGAACTAAGAACTTTGCCATTACTGTATGTAATTGATTCCATTTAACCAATTCTAGCTCTCATCTCTATCTTTTTCCTTTTATGAATAAACCTTTAGATTTAGATTCTAAAGGATTGGCAACAGCGTGATTTGTGGGTAAGATCTGATGTGTATATTGACCTGGGTCTGGGGCTTGGTACTTTGGGATCGAGAGAACCTTTTTCTTTTACTGGGGTGTTGGTTTTCATAACCATTCATCCCAGCACGGGTGGCACTGGTGGTGATACTGGAAGACTGGTGCGTCTAAGAAAATTGCTTGTGTGACTTGTGGTTAGCCAGTGGGGTAAAACCGAAGTCCTTTTTGTCTGGCTGGTTTGGTTTGCCTTAGAGGTGGAAAAACCCCAGCCTTGGGCTGTGACTGCGCTGTTTGAGCAATTGGTCCTGAATTGGCACTCTCAGTTGGGTCCCGCCAGAACCGCAACGTCACAATTGTATTTTTTATTTTGAATTTCTTAGAAATAATAAAACTGTCATACAACTTTATACAATTCTTTGCCTGCCAGAGTTTTTAGTGTTTGCCAGACACCTGGCAACCAGGACCGGCGCTAGGGGTTTGAGCGCCCTAGGCAGACAGCAATTTCGCCGCCCCATGCACTGGTCCCGCGCTGGAGCTCCGCAGTGGCGCCTGTGGGAGGTCCACCGGAGCCGCGCGAGCAGCCGACCGTCCGCAGGCACGACTGCGGCAGCTCCACCGGAGCCGCAGAACAGCGGACCCTCCGCAGGCACCGCTGCGGCAGCTCCACCTGAGCCGCCTGCCGCCCCCTCTGGCAAAACGGCGCCCACCATTTATTCTGGCGCCCTAGGCGATTGCCTAGGCTGCCTAAATGGCAGCGCCAGTCCTGCTGGCAACGCTTCAATTCTGTCAGTTTGTTGATGTTTGGCCTCAGTGACTAAGCAGTTGAAAGCTTCAGGATTGCAGCAAGGTTTGCATCAGACAGTTGTATTCGGTATTTTGACTTGTTTATATTCATTGTGGAAAAAAGTGCTGCTGCCTCCATAGCTGACTCTGCCCGGCAACTAATGATGCTGCCTCTATGGCTGACTCTGCCTGGTGACTAGTGATGATATCTCTAGTTTCAGAGTAGCAGCCGTGTTAGTCTGTATCCGCAAAAAGAACAGGAGTACTTGTGGCACCTTAGAGTCTCTAAGGTACCACAAGTACTCCTGTTCTTTTTGATGATATCTCTGTCCCTTTCCCCCAGCCAACAGGAGCTGCAGGGAACAGTGCCTGCAGCAGACATTGCCGGCTGCGTGTCTGCATTTCTGTGGGCTGCAGTGGGGAGGTTCTCGGGCCACAGATGGCCTGCAGGCCGGGACTTTGAGACCCCTGCTCCGTAGGAACCAAAAAGTGGGTTTTTTAAAAACATAATAGGGTACTTCAGTTGTTACAATAGGAACAAATTCATTCTTATTGTATTTTTATATTCCATTTTCATATAATATCAAGAACTATGTAAAAAGAGAGAAAGTGAGAGAATTTTAGCCAAGTACAGTGACTCATACTGATAGCAAGACAAAATGGTGTTCTAAATGCTTTGAACATAAAAAGGCAAAGGTGCAATTTAAGAGCAGTAGTAATGCACTGAAAGTTCTGACATAGAAAGGATGAAAAAATGTGATTTGTGGGATCAAATGAACTGGGTTTAGTTGTGTGCTGAGACAGACTGAAATTTAAAGCATGTTTGCAAATTAGTATTCTAAATTGAGAAAGGGTTGAAAATTGTCTCAAAAGCTGAAACTGGATTTGGATGACAAATAGAAGCAATGAACATGGGCAATAAACAAAAATTAATGGCCAGTGACCTGTCCATGACTTGTACTAAAAATGCCTATGACTAAATCTTGCTGGGGGAGCTGCTGGGGGGGTGCCCTGGGCTAGCGGACTGCAGCTGCTCGGGCCAGCCGCCTGGGGACCACTGCCAGGGCCAGTGGACCGCGGCTGCTCCGGCCAGCCACCTGGGGACTGCTGCTGGGGGCCCAAGCAGTGGCTGGTGTGGGTGTCTCCAGGGCCACCTGAGCAGGTGGCCCTGGAACAAGCTGCTTGGGTGGCCTTGGGGTCAGCCACACTAGCTGCTGCAGAAGTTATGGAGACTGCAGAAAGTCATGGAATCTTTGACTTCCACGACTTCAGTGACAGCCACGGAGCCTTAATAATGACTTAATTCCACAACAGTAATGAGAAGCATGTACAATGGAAACAGTGGTTATATGTGCCGTCACAGGTAGCATACAACTGAGAGAGAGAATAATAAAAATGGAAAAGAACTCTCTCTAGTGAAGAAAAAAAAATACATTGAACATTGGCCTGTAGTGTCAAATACTTGGTGTATATGATATATATGTTATCAGAGATGTACCATTCTGTAAATTTCTGTGTGAACTGGGTTCTCATGAAAACTGGACCAATAGCAATGGGTCTGCGAGGAAGAGGTGATCACACAGGTAAATTGGGCCAGGCTATTCAGGGCATTGGCGATAGTAACTATCACCTTGGCTTTCACCTGGAAGTAGATTGCCAGACTGTGTGGCGCACAAGTTACCCTGAGCTGAGGGAGGAACTCACAGATGGGACTTGGAAAACCAGCTGTGGAACCAATGCTGGGATTTAACACCAACATCCAAATGCCACTCATAATATCTCCTAGGGCTATGGCTGGAGTTGTTCCATTTATTTATATATTACTCCTTGCTCAGGGCTATGCCTGAAGTTATAATTAGCCCCAAATGTTAGAATTATGCATTCAGAAATGGAAACTGCTCTTTTAAAAATATGGTCCATGATGTTTATTCTATCAGTGTGACCAGCCTAATTTTTAGAGCATCTTGTAAAAGGTGTTGGGTTTATTTTGATAAAGGAAAAATACACAAGAAGAACGAGGTTAATGTTTTTTAATATTTTGCCCACCAGAATTAATAGACAGTTACATAAGAACTCCATGTGGGCACCTGCATTCATTACTTTCCCTTTTGCACTTGTTAAGAGTATTAAAAGTGACAGGCTGCATTTTCTGATAATGATCACATTTAAAGCAAATGCAAACATGTTCATCCAATTTTCATCGGGTCATGTACTATGCTATCCCTTTATTGTCAGGCAAACAAATATAGCTCATTGTTTCAGAATATTAGAGTCTGGAACCCTACTAATATACGTATTTGCTGAATTAGCATTCACATTTCTTGTGTCATCCATCCAATGACTATAAAGATTTAAAAAAAAAAAGAGAGAGAGAAAATGGCCAGGATACAGGGAAAATCATGAAGCTAAATACCTATTTGTGGATATTTGGATATATGCACACTAAATGCAGCTAGGCTTAAATTGGCAAGGAAAGTAGCATACAGTATTGCACATGTACTATTTTCAAGTATTCATAACTTTACTTCTTGATCAGTTATTTTCAGGTTTGCAGAGCAGGCTTTTCTTATTGAATACTACATAAATGCCAAGTTTAAATTGTTGTTAAAAGCTCTCCAACCAAAAAAATATATCTACATTTTCCTAGTGCCAAATTCTATCAGGAAATGTGTACATCTACAGGTTTCTAAAAATTGTAATTAGTCTTAAGTGAAAAGCTCTTCAAATTCCTTGGCAATGAAGAAGCATGTTCTGTCAAGCATGCTTGTAGGTTATGCTATCCCAGGCAACCTAAAAAAGTTGGATTTCATGGAGCCAGATCCTCAGATAATATAAATCAGCATCACCCAATTAATTTCAGTGGCGCTACACCCAATTTACTCCAATTGAGGATCTGGGCTGCACTTTCTCTCAAACAATTTGCTGTTCAGCCTACGCAATCCTGTTCTTTTTGTACAGAATAGCCTAAGGATCTAGGAAAAGGAGTTGTGGCTTGAGGAAAAGATCGCTGTACTTCCATAGACTTATTTGAAAGACTAGTGAGTCCGTGGAGTTTGGGACAATACTTTGATAGGGGATCAAAATGTAGGAAGTCTAATGTTGCAGCAAGCTCACTGCCTAAAAAGTTCAAAATTACATTAGCTACTGAGCTCCAGGAAGAGTGAAACAAGTTAGGTCCTGTAGTTCTGGCCTAAGAAGCTTAAAAAATTGCTGACATCTTATTCAAAACTTTTAAAAGTTGTTTATGGACTAGCCCGTCCACTTAAATAATATTCTATATATAATTACTTTATTATTGGGACAAAGGTACACATAAACTATCAGTCTTTGCTTATTAAGAATTCTGTTCATGCTGCTTATTGCCCATTTGAAGTCCTAGTCCTATATTTCTTTTTTGCTGTGAACGTAATTAATGTCACAACCAGCGGCTTGTGACCTTAAGTAAGGAAGCATTGGTTGGAGCAAGTGAACTCTTTGGCCCCAGTCCTGTCAATTGCCCCACAAGAATCTACTCCATCATCAGATACTAGCAGGATAGGAGTCTAAGGAAGCAAATATGTTTCCATGTAAATGCCTTTAGAAATAATGGCTATGAAAACTTCAGACCATGTATTTTACTCTGTCAGATGGCATTTTACTAAATGGAATGATCTTAAGTTTTTCCATAAGGCACTAATTGTTCATTATCAATTTTTAACTCCAAACAACACATCCTTCTCCTCAGTTGTCCTTTCTCTCCTCCCCTTTTTTTCTGTACCCCTTTTCTTCATTTTTATTTTTTTTAAGTTAGGTAAGTTCAGCCTCCCTTGCTGGGTCTACGGCCTAAACTGCCTCTTCAGTTGCTCATGCCACCTGTTTGACACCCCCTGGATCTCCCCACCTTTTCCCCTTTCTCTTTCATTTCTTCATTTCCTGACTTACACTTTGGGATAAAATGAAGTGCTTTTTTCCCTCTTTCTCAGTAAAACAACTGTGTTTGCACAAGCTCCTGTGCTTTAGTTAGTTCCTTGGATAGTTCATGTCTACACAACAGTGTACTACAAACATTAATATTGCTCCAGCTTGTTAAAGAATTACTAACATTACATTGCCCACTATCTAATATTAACAGGCTTAGGAAACAGTCACAAAGAAATCTACTCTAAAAGTATATGCATTATTTAAAAAAAGATGTAAAAATGAGTATGAGCTACAGAACAGGAGGAAGTAAAAATGTTTAGGTTGATGTGTTACATTAGTTTATATATTCAAGACATTTATGATAATCCAGTTGTCATTATAGATTATAAATCCTAGACATATGGCAATACATATTTCACATTGGAAGGAAAAATCTCGCCATAAATATAGGGCTTGTCTACATCACAAAGTTGCAGCGCTGGTGAGGGGGTTACAGCGCTGCAACTTAGGAGGTGTACACATCTGCAGGGCATCACCAGCGCTGCAACTCCGTTTGCAGCACTGGCCGTACTCCCGTTTTGTCTCGGGTGTAGAGGATCCAGCGCTGGTGATCCAGCGCTGGTAATCAAGTGTAGACACTTACCAGCGCTTTTCTTGACCCCGTGGAATAAGCAGGTATCTCAGCATACCTGAGGAAGCCTCTGGTAATCAAGCTGGTCTCCTTCCCCGGTTTGCTCTCGCGTTCCCCAAACCCCCGTGCAAGCAGGTCTCCTTCCCTGCGGTTTGCAGGGGGGTTCGGGGAACGCGAGAGCAAACCGCGGCGAAGCTGGTCTCCTTCCCCGGTTTGCTCTCGCGTTCCCCGAACCCCCGTGCAAGCAGGTCTCCTTCCCTGCGGTTTGCAGGGGGGTTCGGGGAACGCGAGAGCAAACCGCGGCGAAGCTGGTCTCCTTCCCCGGTTTGCTCTAGCGTTCCCCGAACCCCCCTGCAAACCGCAGGGAAGGAGACCTGCTTGCTCGGGGGTTCGGGGAACGCGAGAGCAAACCGCGGCAAAGCTGGTCTCCTTCCCCGGTTTGCTCTCGCGTTCCCCGAACCCCCGAGCAAGCAGGTCTCCTTCCCTGCGGTTTGCAGGGGGGTTCGGGGAACGCGAGAGCAAACCGCGGCGAAGCTGGTCTCCTTCCCCGGTTTGCTCTAGCGTTCCCCGAACCCCCCTGCAAACCGCAGGGAAGGAGACCTGCTTGCTCGGGGGTTCGGGAACGCGAGAGCAAACCGCGGGGAAGCTGGTCTCCTTCCCCGGTTTGCTCTCGCGTTCCCCGAACCCCCCTTGAAGCCGCCCAACAGCGCTGCAGTGTGGCCACATCTAACACCACTTGCAGCGCTGGTTGCTGTAAGTGTGGCCACTCTGCAGCGCTGGCCCTATACAGCTGTACTAATACAGCTGTAACAACCAGCGCTGCAAAATTGTAGATGTAGACATACCCATAGTCTCTAGGCCTACCACCTTCCTTTTACATCAATGAGGTTGCATACACATATAAATTTGAGCAGAATTTAAAACTTACGTTTACAGATTTAGGCCCTGGTTCTAGTTAGGGTGAAGAGTGTGTATGCAACTTTTTCCCTTTGCATGTCCACACCCGGGGCAGCCATAGTCTTAATTTTTGTGTGAACTTGGAACAAAAGGACCTCTAGCCTGTTCAAAGAGAATGGGCTGGGTTAGGGAAAATGTGGAGCCCTACTCTCCAACCCCCTTTCCTCTGAGCTGTCACAGCAAGGCACTCAGGCGAATGGTGCTGTAGAAGAAACTCCATATAGCTCACATAAGAGGGGAGTTTTTCTGCATTCACTCAAAGTGTGTAGTGATGATCACTCTGGCATGAGTTTCGCTAAGCATTCCTAGTGGTGTTTTGGCTGCCCCAGCAACAAGGGAATCTTGCTTCCCTACTTCATGAAGAAGATGTGAGAAAAAGGGTGAGAAGCCCTCCGTTGACTCTGGACCTTGTCCTCTTTTGTAATTTTTTTCTCTTGTCCTCTCCCCTAACAATGGCTGCTTCCTCAGTATTCTGTCATACAATTTTGACACTCTTGGTTCAAGAGGCTACTCAGTCCATCAATGTAGGTTCTTATTTTACTCCTGCGAGAATTCTGCGCCACTACGCAATTAGAATTTTGCAGAATTTCTTCCCCTCCCCACCCCCAGAAATGGGCTGCAGAGCTTTGGCCACCACTAGGAGCTGCTGGACCCGGCAGAGCCCGGGTTGCAAACAGAAGACAAGGCTGGGAAGGGGGAGAGAACTGGAGGGTTTCCAGCAGCTACACTTCCCAGCATGCCCCGAAGGAAGGAGGTGGCAGCTGCGCACAGGAATCTCTATGTAAGCCCAGGACCCAGCATCAGTCTGTTTCTCCCTCTGGATCCCTGGGCTCTAGAAGGGTAGGGTCTGTGAGTGTCTGGGCCGAGGGTCTGCAGCTGTCCCCTGGAGGGTAGAAGGTGTGAGTGTCTGGGCCGGGGGGCCTACAGCTGGGGGTGGGGGTCTGAGTCTCTGGGCTCTGGGGGGAAAGGGTGTGAGTGTCTGGCTCCCCGGCTGGGCTCTAGTGGGAAGGGGCAGAGAAGCAGGAACTGGGTTGTCATAGGGATTTCTTTAACTCTCTACTCCTAGGGGAATTTTTGTGTGTGTCTGTACTGTTACAGACATACTTGCTGACAGGTATTTTGAAATAAATTACCAAAATAATTGAAACTAGTCTGATTGTATAGTGTTATTTTGACAAAATTTGCAGAATTTTAAAATATTGTGCACAGAATTTTTATTTTTTGGCACATAATTCTTCCTAGAGTATTATATGACACTCATCAATGTGTTAATCTGTAGCTTCAACCAACTGGAACAACTTTTCTGTTGGTGTAGTTAATCTACTCTCCAGCTCTTTTCCAGCTGATTGTAAAGCATATCTTGTCTCCCTGACCATCTGTCAATGATTATACAGTATGTAAATTTAAAAGTAAGTGATTTGGGATGCACTTTGCATTAGACTACAAAGTCCTCCAAAAAGGGGTTTGAATAGGAGTATTTGGGTGAGTAAAGACTACTGCTGTGAGTGGATGGTTTGCAGGCTCAGCCTTCTAAGGGTATATTGTAAAATACATACACAGGTAGTATAATGAAATCTGTACGAGGCAAATGAAAAGACTTGAATAAATTGTCTTAAATCAAGATTTTACACGTTTTCATCTTACTGTTGGTATATTTTTGATAAAGATTTTAATGAAAAATTTGCAAAAGCCAAATTAAATTTTGTGCATCATTTTATTTGTATGTAAATGCTGCTCAGAGGCCTTATCAGATCATTAAACCTGAAATAATTAAAAAATCGTTATTCTTCACATTCTTGCTCTGTGCAAGTTTTGACTTTCTGCATTCCCCACCGCTCTGATGCTGAAACTAGAAGGGGCTCCCTTGTAGTTTCCCTCCTGCTCTAGCCCAGTGTTGGTGGGGCTGGTTTCCAGACTCTGGTTCTAGCTCTTGGATCTGTTGCTATTTTATGTTTAACGCTGCACCATTGTGAGCGCCCTAGGAAGTGGGGGGTGGGGGTGGCAGCTGGGTCTCAGACGGACTTTGTTTTTCTGGAGGTGCCAGCCCCTACCTTCCTGTTGCTATCAGAGATGCGCTTGTTCACTCCTGCCTCACTGGGTAGTTCAACAACAGAGGTGGGAGAAGGCTGCTGGTCCTGGAAGAATTTGTATAGTGGGGGTGCGCTGAGAGCCACTGAACCAAACTAAACCCTGATGGAAAGCGCCTCAAGCCAGGGGTGCAGCAGCTCTCCTAGTTCCAGCCCCTGTGGATGGGAGGGAGGCTGCCCAGACCCAGAGATGACCAAGGAGGCGGGAACATCAGCGTCTCGCTCCACGTGCCTCCCATTTCCAAGCAGGAGCCGCCTGCGCTCTGCACAGCTGCGAGCCCCGGCTCTGGGAAAACGAAGCGGCTGCTGGTTGCGCTGTTCATATGGCAACGGGCCGCGAGCTGTAAACACGCGGGCTGCGCTCGAGGAGGGACCAGGACCCGGACTGGGCTCGGACGCCCGGGCTGCGGCTGCAGCGGGGGTTCCTCTGGCGGCGCCTCTGCGCTCCGTGGGCTCCGCCGCGAGGGCTCCCGTTTGCCTCGCCGGGCGCTGGGCACGAGGCGCAATGGGCTGTTCTAGCAGCGCCCAGACCCAGACCCAGGACAGCAACCGGGCGGCTGCAAAACCCAGCGACAGCAACGGGCTGCAGAAATGTGGTGAGCGGGGCTCTTCCCTTTCTGGTGTGTGACGGGAGCTGCTCTGGTCTCCAAAGCCGGGCTAGGGGCAGCCCAGAAACCTGCACGGGGCTCCGCTGCTGCCCGTTTCCTAAAGGGGGTCAACTTCTCTAGGAACCAGTGTCACTTATTGTTATTGATCGCTGTTGGGATTTTATTCTACCGTGTCCTTCGCTAGCACCTCTTATCCCAGCCCCCCAAAGCACTTTACAAAGGTGTGCTTAGGGATTTACAGAACAAATCAAAAGCTGATGGTCAGTGCCCAGAAGAGCAGTTTAGCTAGCCCGGTCCTGTAAATATGCATGTGAATTCTCTTACTCGGGTAGCGGTGCTGAGTTCGATGGGAATATTCAGGGGGATAAAGTCATGTACACAAGTGTTTTAAAATTGGGGTCCAAATAAGTCATAACATATCAAAGGATGACAACAAACAAGGAAGAGAGAATTGCAGGAACACATCGGTCTAAGCGAACCTACTTTCAAGTTAAAAAGTAAATCCAGCACTTAAATGAAGACCTCTTTTTAAAGCAGAAAGCATATTTGTATCAAATGATTATACTACTTGTCCTGCATTCCCAGAGTTACTGTGAAGGTCGCACCTATAATAATCGTTCGGACAGGCGTTGGCCACCCTAGAAATTTGTCAGCATGATTTCTGTTTTCAAGTGCTGTTTTCACAGATTTATAAACTGGTTATAAAAAGTGCTGGAACTTAGTATACAAAGTCTTAGCCTAAAACTATTAACTTTTTTTTTAATAGTCACTTTTCTATGGATAGCTAGAAATGTTAAGACTCCAAAAGAGTTATTAGATAAAATCTTAACAGCCTCCATTAGAGAAGTAACATAAAATAAAACAAAAAAGCAACCCCCCAAAACCAAAAACCTAACCTAATCTTACCTGTAAATCTGTGAAAAGCAATAATAAAGTTACTTTGTAGCAGCTGGTAAACCAACACATCAGCAGTTATTTCCCAAAAGCTGGGTCTACATTCTCATGGCAGAATTTCCTGACCTCCTTCAAGTCTAAACACAATTCTTTGCCTATTATTGGGTGGTAAGTGTGTTTTTTGTAATGCATAAGCTTTTTAAATTAAATATCAGCTTCAGCCATCTTCCACATCAACTAAGACTGGCAGTAGAATTTTGTAAGCAACTTTGGAAAAAAAACAAAACTCACAAAGCAGCTTGTATATCTCAACTCTGGAAGATGACAAATATTGACTATTTTAGACAAAACACAACCATTTATTGCCTTAGATGATGAAATTATTGTCTCACTATAAAAACTACTTTTATAACAGCTTAGTTGTCACTGATCTTAATGCCTGTCATTGTTCATCATTCAGATATTTTATATTTATGCTACCTTATGTTTCGCTTTTTCATAAATGTTGTCTGACCATAGTTTGTCTTATAAAAACAGGCCTTATTGTACACTAGCTGAAGTTACTGGCAAAAATAGAGCAGAGTCGCATCAAAATCTGAACCCAATCCTGCAATCTGCTGATGTCACTAGAACTTTAAACTTGAGGGTTGCAGGATCAGGCATAAATATTACTGGATTTTCAAAAGTTTCAAAGAGGTACAAATCCCCTTGACTGTGGTGTTATCTAAGAAGCCCCTGCACTAGCTCAGTCCCACTGGAGAATCACCCATACCCTGGGTTCATCCACACTGTGTCAGATTCCACTGACAGTACAATTCCAGTGGTTGTACTGTAGTGCAGAATCTGGGCGTTCAGATCTGCAGGTTTAACATTCAGGTTCTTTAAAAATGACAAGTGTCCATTAGAACAAATAATCCAATATTACAGTGAAAAAGTGGAAGTAAGAAATGATTCTGATATTTCCTTTGCACACAGTGGGAAAATTTCGTTCATGCAGATATGCTGTGCGTACACAATTCTTGTGGGCCTGATCCTGCTTGAATGAAGTCTGGGAGAGTTTTGCCATTGACTTAAATGGGCCACTAATTTCACGAGGAGTACTTTTCTGACTTTCAATGGCACTTTTGATCCTAAGTGGCTTGGTGCTTTTTAAAATCCCACCATGAATACACAAACTGTTGATATTTTTTATGTGTTGAAAAGATTATGTATATATATGGTTTATATAAATATTCATACTTTTTCCTTTTGTTTTCTTCTGATTTCTAAAGTAGAGAATCAATAAAAGTGTGAATGACTATAACAGCATTCAGATTTTTTTAATTAGCTAATGTAGAGACAATTTTGACATCTTGAAATACACCTCTACCTCGATATAATGCGACCCGATATAACACAGTAAAACAGTGCTCTGGGGGGGCAGGGCTGTGCACTCCGGCAGATCAAAGCAAGTTCGATATAACACAGTTTCACCTATAACGTGGTAAGATTTTTTGGCTCCTGAGGGCAGCGTTATATCAAGGTAGAGTGTATATGCTTCATTACATGTATTTTAGGGAATTACTGAGTAAAATACTTACTCTGAGTAATAATTTTTACCTGATTTTTGAGCATTATTCTGCCCATGGATGTACATGGGTCACTATCCTTGCCTTCAGTTGAATGCAGTTTTTCAAATATGATTTATCTGTGATAATAAGGTGTCAGTTTTCTTAATTAAATAATTTGTTTCCAGATTAGAGACAAATCCTCCTATCAGTCCTTTTGTATAACATCTTTTGAAGCCAGTGGTAGGCTGGCATAAAAATAAATTTCAGGACATAGTCTGATATTAGGAGTTGATCCTGCAATCCTTACCCTTATGAAATCGATGGGCCCATTCCTATCCCATTTAAGGCAGTGACAAAACTCCCACTGACTTTATTTGAGCTGGATCAGGCCCTAAGGAACTAACTGTGTGAACATGGAGTAGCCACATGAATAAAGTTTTGTAGGGTTGGCTCCTCAGCCTGCTTAAGACTATCTTTCCCACTACATGCAAAGAAAATATAAAAATCTTACTTTATCTTTTCACTGTATTATTTATCCCAGTGGATGCTTGTCATTTTTAAAGAACCTGAATGCTAACCCTGTAGATGTTAGGACAAGGCACTCAAGTATGGTACTGCCCTTGGAATTGCACTGCTGGTGGAATCTGACTTGGGGAAGATCAGCCTCCTATGCAGGTGATTATCCAATGGCGCACAAATCTTGTATCACACCAATCCTTTGGTGCAGTTTCGACTTGTTGGAGCAAGTATTCAGCCTGCAGCCGGGTTAAGTTAGAGCAGCCCTGAGCAGGTGTGCCCCGATCTGCATTCTCTGTAGTTCAACTGCTAATTTTTGAATATTTCTCAAAGATTTCAGATGTAAGCTTTCTTTCAAAACAAAAAATTTTTGAAGCTTTTAGGTTATTCTTATATATTTGAAATTATTTAGTTTTCTGGGCCAGATCCTGCCACCTTTACTCATATTAGCTATCTACTATTCTGAGTACTTACTTCCATTTGCAGCCATTGGGACTATGTACATGAGCAAGAGCCACTCCCACGAGTAAGGGTTTTCAGAATTGGCTCATTTCTTTGTATCTAGTGCTAGTGATTTAAAGAATATTCCTAGATTTAACACATTGCATCTCCATAAACTTAGCTCATAAAAATTTTAATAATTTCATTTTAGAAGTTATTTCAAAGACATTTTAAAATCATTTGTGCTAAATCCTGGCCTTGGCATACATGCAGTGTGGAACTCAAATGCAGCTATGAGCCCAGTTGGTTTCTGTGCACAGAACCGCTGCATATAGCTTAAGGATGGAGGAGTCTTTTCATAGTGGTCACGTGAGTGCTGTGGTAGCCAGCTATGCTCTCTCTGGTGGATATAATCAGGAAATGGGGCCATCAGCAGGAGAGAAAAAGGAGCCATCAGGCCAAAGAACTATTTCCCCACCACTGACAGGGCTGGCGCAACCTATTAGGCAACCTAGGCGGTACCTAGAGCGCTAACATTTTGGGGGGCAGCGACTGTGGTGGTCGGACCTTCCGCCTCCTCTGTCGGGGTGGCATTTCGGGGGTGGGACCTTCCGCTGTCTAGGGTGGAAAAAAAGCTGGTGGCGCTCCTGGGAGGAGATGTACGCATTCCCTTATGCCCATGGAATAGGTTTGGGAGAGATTGTGCCTGCTTGAGAGTATAATTTTTCCAGTCATTCTCATGGGGCCTTGTGACTCCTAATAAGTCTCCTCTGGCATAAGTGCCATACTCTAACACTAATAGGGTTGGATAAAATATCCACATAGTTAACATAAAAACTTGCTTGTTGCACTTAATTTTATTGATATCCTTACCTGCATTCTTTAACTATGTGTTAGTAGGTCTAGTCATGATGCTGTTATAAGGACCTTATATACAGTTATTCCCCTGACTGGAGGAATACTAGCTGTAGAATAAAGATTTTCTTTCTGTTAATTCTTTGCTGTTATATTTTAGAACGTTTGGTTTGTTGTACAATGTTAATAGCAGGTTTTAAGGGAATAGTACTACTGAGAGTGCTACGTGGCGTAATGCAGACCTGGCACACCTTTGTACAATGGAGCCCACTGAAAATTTTGATGAAATAATTTTATATTGTTCCTGCTGTTTTGGCCTACTTTGTCAATGTTCTAAGGTCAAATTCTTTGTCAGTTTCATTCTGCAGCTGGCTGGATTCTAGAGCCTCTATAGAAGAAAATCCTGTTTCCAAGCAGAAAAGAGGAGACTGGAATTATTGAATCTGAGCTATTTCAGTCATTCAATTTAGAGGGTTGTTGATGTTTTGTTACCATATATTATAAA
Organism: Gopherus flavomarginatus; assembly: GCF_025201925.1. Lineage (NCBI taxonomy): Eukaryota > Metazoa > Chordata > Testudines > Testudinidae > Gopherus > Gopherus flavomarginatus. Next base: position 259,914,943 of record NC_066618.1, read on the forward strand.
GCATATTAACTCCTTAAACTAATGTTATGGTGCTAATAAGTTTGGACTTGTGTAAATATACTGAAACACTCTGCATTGGATTTCTTACCAACCAGTCAGGATGCAAGATATTTACTTCATGAATTAATTTAATAGGAAAAAGACATTTGCAAAAAGATTTCTGTTAAGTTTTTCCATAAATAAATTATTTCATTCAACTGAAATGTAATTGCAAAAGTTTGCAGCTATTTCACTGTATCTGAAATAAGTATCTAAATGAACACAAACATACAACTGCTGACAGATGGCTCTATTAAAGAGGTATAAAGTTTGTGGGAATTGCCTGTCTAAACTAAAAATGTTTTTTACCATTTCTAGCTCCAACTTTATCTTCTTCCAACAATGAAAATAAATATTTTCAAAGGTTTAATGTATTATCACTATAAGGAATCTTCTTGAGTGTTGATTGCCACAAGATATTCATATTTCTGGGGAATGAATATATTAAGCTGATGATTGGGGCCATACTTGTTCCATTTTAGAGAATCCACCCTATTTTGAATGAAAGCAGGGGAATACCCCCTGAATTTCCAGCAGGATGGACCTTACGTGGTATAATACTATTTTAAAATCCACACTTGCGTAGGACATATTATATAAAACCTGTTGTCAGTTAGATAGGAAAAGGTGCAAACTGGATTTGAGTAAAGGGCTGTAGACTAGCGCAAGGTCTGTTGTTCAAGCAGAGGGCAATTGTATTGGCTCCTACAGCATACGGTTTGCATCCTGGTGCGCAGAGACTCTGTGCTTATCTTGCCACTAGAAGGAAGCATGGGTTAGTGGCTGGAGCAGATGACTTGGAACTGAGGCTTGGATCTTTTTCCTTTGTGCAGTCACTTATTCTTTGTGTGATCTTGGTAAAGCCACTTAGCTTCTCTGTGCCTCAGCTTCTCCACTGGTAAAATGTAGAGTATCCTTAGCTATCTCCTGGTCATGTTCTGGATCACTACTCTTAATAAATATGTGGATTAATGTCTGTAAAGTGCTTTGAGATCCTTGGAGGAAAGGTGGTAGATAAATCTAACCTATTTTTCACTTTATTTGCTTATTCACTTTTTGCACTATATTATGCTTTGACAATGAGACTAGATTACTTACTCTAATTTTTTTCTAGTCAGTTTTCATTTATTTTCACTTTATGGTACTATTAAAAAACCAAGTTGCTGCAATATTTGCAGGGAAGGATTAGGAATTTTTTAAAAATTGTTTCTATTGAAATATTTAAAATCTAGAAATATTTCTGATGTTAGATTTTGAAAACCTTGATATTATAAAACCTAGGTTTTGGTTCTGCAGTAAGTGGAACTGACAGTGTCTTGGTAAGTGTAAAATGTCAAGTGCACACAGTTCTAGCATGAGGATTTTATTCTGTAACCTACTGCAATCTTTTACCTATTTGAAAGTCAAAACTAATTTTATGTTGATGTGTAATGTAACTAAGGGTTCAATTCTGTAAACACACATGCCAGTAATTTTACTCACACAAGTAACATGTTAACTCATGTGTTAGTGTTTGCAGGATCAGACTCCGAAGATACAAATTTTCAAAAGAGCCTACTGATTTTGGATGCCTCCATCTTTGGTGTCCAACCCGGGACATCTTTTAAAAGGTCTTATTTACAGAAAGTGGTGATCACCCCCTTCTTGAAAACCACACCCCTTTAAGCTGTCTCAAGTTGAACACACAAAAACTGGGGCATGGGAAAATCATTAATTGCACTTGTTTTTGAAAATACGGGCCATGACCAGAAAGTACCCCTTCTCCTGGAAAAACCCAACCCTTTAAGAAATCTGTGCGTGCCGCCTTCTTGAATTTGGCTTGTTATAGTTCTTTGTAATCAGATACTTAAAACCCCTCATTTCATGTCCCTCTTCCCACTATACCTTGAATTACTTTGCAAACTACTGTGCATCTCAATATTTGACAATGCTCGTTTGCATGAAAACATGAAACTGTTGTGGCTTTATGTATATATCTATTTCTTTATCATGTACAATACTGTTTAAAATAATTGCAGTTTTTCTTTTAATTCACAATCACACTTTTTTAAATTCCCAAATTATTATTTATTTATTACTGTGAAGATTTTTCCAGTGAGAAGATAAAGCAGAAAACTTTCTTTGCTATTCCATTATAAAGCCCAACTGTACAGTAATATGTATTTTATAATATTATCAATTACTGAAATATTAACTTACATAAATCATAATAAACCCAATGCAATATAAGTAAAAATCATAATGTAATCAATGGTAATAACTCTTCATTAACCCTTTCAATAAATTTAGCTAAGACCTGCAATCTTACTTTGTGATTACAAACCTTGCCAAGATCCACCTAGCATATAAAGAAAGAATAATTCATTATTGGTAGCCCAGTGCCTTGGTTCAGATTATAGTTTCCTATGCAAATGAGAGAGACCAGTGTTTAGCAGGTTTTTTCCATGTATGTTGTCACTTTTGAGCCTCAATTCCTGCCACTCATCTACCTCAGTTGTCTTTCCTTGTACTCCTACTCACTTCAACCCGAATGCATTTGACACTTCTTAGGAGACTGCCTCACCTGAGTGCCCCAAGGGAAGTACTGTTTTCTCCCTGAGTGCCTCTCACAGAAAGTTGTTTTTCCCTTCAAGGAATTACCACAATGAATTTATCTTAAAAGCAACCAGACTCAAATAATCTAATTAAAAACAAGATTTATTACATTCTTCAGCCATTCCCCTAAGTGTTTAAAATATTGCTTAATTCTGTTGACAGTTCTCGTCACCACAATCATCATTTCACCAGAAAATGCAATTTGTCAGAATCTTGCAATTACTATATTAACGCATTTCCTCCATGAACTCCCTAAGGGTTCTTTCATCCTAATATATTTTGTGAGATAGTTAAATTCAATGTCTTGGCAAATTTAATCAGATGATGATTAAATCAGCCTGGTAAATTGGTATTAATTTGATGGCTCATTCTATGACTTTTTCAACTTTATGATAAAATGCCTATAGAAATGATGCATAAAAACAATTTTGTTCTGTTTTCTTTTCCTAAACTTCATCTGGCTAGCAGACCCATAGCTTTATTTATCCTGTAATCCAATCACAATGAAGGAGCCAGAACTGTTTAGTTTATGTTTATAGTATTTCAAATATTCCTTCCATATTAGTAGAGAAGTACATTTGAATGTATAGCCCAGGAGTCGGCAACCTTTCAGAAGTGGTGTGCCGAGTCTTCATTTATTCGCTCTAATTTAAGGTTTTGCGTGCCGGTCATACATTTTAATGTTTTTTAGGTCTCTCTCTACAAGTCTATATGTTATATAACTAAACTAGTGTTGTATTGTAAAATAAACAAGGTTTTCAAAATGTTTAAGAAGCTTCATTTAAAATTAAATTAAAATGTTGATCTTACGCCACCGACCCACTCAGCCCGCTGCTGGTCTGGGGTTCTGTCCACCTAGGCCGGCAGTGGGCTGAGTGGGGCCTGCAGCCGGGACCCCAGCTGGGAAGGGTCTGGCAGCCAGAACCCCAGACTGGCAGCGGGCTGTGTGGGGCTGATGGCCAGGACCCCAGGTAGGCAGTGGGCTGAGCGGCTCAGCTCACTGCTGCTCAGGGGTTCCATCCTCGGGATCCCGGCTGCCGGACCTGCTCAGCCCAGTGCCGGTCTGGGGTCCCGGCCCTGCCCACATACAGTGGGTAACTACCTTCTCCCTGGTTCTGGCCCATTCTCTTCCTCTCTCTGCACTGAGCTGAGAGTTGGAGTGGACCGAGCACAGGGCTGGGAGTGAAGGGTCTGGCCAGGAGCTAAAATGAAGGAGGGCGCTCAGGGCTGGGACAGGAGGTTTGGGTGTGGGGGCACTTACCAGGGCAGCTCCCATGTAGTGTGAGGGGTGCAGGTGGGAATGTGAGTGAGGGTGAAGGGGCTCCCATTTGGTGCTCAGTGTGTGGGTGGGGATGTGCAAGGTGCGTGGGATGTGGGGAGGGGGCTGGGGATGTGGAGGGTGCAAGACTCAGGGCAGAGGGCTGAGTGCATGTGAGGGGGGTGCAGGTGTCAGGGTAGGGGGGCTGGGTATGTGTGGGGGGTGCCAGTCAGGGCTGGGGTCATGGGTGGGTCAAGGAGTCAACAGAGGGCTGGGTGGTACAGGGCTCAGGGCAGGGGCCTGGGGGTGTGTGGGGGTGCAGGGCTCAGGGCAGAGGCCTGTGTGTGGAGGGGAAGATCAGGGTTCAGGGCAGAGGGCTAGGTGACTGCCCCCCCCGGAATCCCCAACCCCCCCTCGCTCCTTGTCCCAACTACCCCGTCCTGGGACCCCACCCCCTATCTAAGCCTCCCTGCCTCTTATCCCCTGACTGCCCCTCCCCAGGACCCTACCCCCACCTGTCCCTGGACTGCCCCAACCCTTATCCACACCCCCACACCCAGACAGACCCCCTGGACTCCAATGCCTATCTAACTGCTCCCCACCCCCTGACACGACCCCCAGAACTCTGAACCCATACAACCCCCCCCCCCGTCCCTGCCTGCCCCAACCCCTCTCCACACTCCTACCTCCTGGCAGTCCCCCCAGAACTCCCGACTCATCCAACTCCCCCAGCTCCTTGTCCCCTGACCACCCCCTCCAGAGACCCCCCCCCCACCCTAACTGCTCCCCCAGGACTCTCTTTGCTCCCTGTCCCCTGACTGTCCAGACCCCTATCCACCCCCCAGGCCCCGGGACTCATATGCCCCATCCAACCCCCCCTGCTCCCTGACTGCCCCCTCCAGAGACTCCCACCCCTAACCACCCCCCCATCCTGCTCCCTGTCCCTTGACTGCCCCCACCCCTTAGCCAACCCCCAGCCAGCCCCCTTACCATGAGGCTCCTCGCTCACCCGGAGCCCTGCTGCCGCCGCCGCGCTCAGCCCTGCTCCGCTCCGCCCCTCAGAGCGCTGTGCGCGTGGCGGCAGGGCTCCGGGCGAGCGGGGAGCGTCTTTCCCTCCCCACGGAGCCAAACGCTGCCCCGCAGGAGCGCGCAGCCCCAGCCCCCAGAACGCTGCTCGGGGGAGGGAGGGGCCGGCGACTTGCTGCGCTAGGCCAGCACTCCGCCGCGAGACAGCGGACCCCGCGGCTTGCAACGTCGGCAGGATTTTTAATGACACGCGGAGTCCCAGCAGGCAGCCGCGTGCCGTCGGTTGCCGACCCCTGGTATAGCCTATGATATAAGAGAGAGTAATATGTACAGCAGCTCAGTGTTAAACATGTTGTGTATTTTAAGAAGTTAACATGCTTTTTCTTGTCATGTATGTGAAGTACTGTATGCTGTCAGTGCCCTGATCTTCACTCAGGTTAGCAGTGATTAGATGGTAGCATTTAGGCAGGTGTCCCATCTTGCTTTGGGATATAGTTCTCTCCTTAATAGGTCTAGTGTGCGTATTACCGCTGCTATCGTTAACGTGAGCTGTGTGGCTGCATAAAGGGGAGAATCTACTAATGGCTGCTGATTCTATTGAATAGGAAAATCTAGGTCAGTGGTTTGCATTTTCAAGTGAAAGACATGGCACCCCATTTGTAAGCACCATTAGAAGCCACCCATGTGCATCTAGGGTTGTCAAAACCGAACACCGTTGCCCTGCTTCACCTCTTCACTGAGGCCCTGCCATCAGCTCACTCCATCGCTCGCTCTCCACCATCACTCACTTTAACTGGGCTGGGGCAGGGTGTTGGGATGTGAGCAGGGGTGAGGGCTCTGGGGTGGGGCCAGAAATGACAGGTTTGGAGTGCAAGAGGGAGCTCACACCCCGATGCGGGAAGGGGTTGGGGCAATGGGTTGGGTGTGGGAGGGGGTGAGTGCTCTGGGGGGGGCAGGGATGAGGGGTTTGGGGTGCAGGAGGAGGCTCTGGGCTGGGGCTGAGGGGTTCAGAGTGTGGGAAGGGGCTCAGCGCTAGGGCAGGGGGTTGGCGTGTAGGAAGCAGTGCAGGTTCTGGGAGAGAGTTTCGGTATGGGAGGGGCGCTGGGGTGGGGGGTTGGGGTGCAGGAGAGGGTGTGGGCTCTGGAGGGAGTTTGGGTGTGGGAAGGGACTCAAGGCTGGGGCAGGGGGGTGGGATGCAGGAATGGGTTCTGGATGTGCACTCTGGGTGGCACTTACCTGAGGCGGCTCCCAGAAGCAGCCGGCATGTTCGGTACCTTAGGCAGAGGGGCCAGGGGGCTCTTCGTGCTGCCCGCAGGCGCCACCCCTGCAGCTCCTGTTGGCCACGGTTCCTTGCCAGTGGGATCTATGGACCTGGCACGTGGGGCGGGGCAGCACACAGTGTCCCTGTGGCCACCCTGCGCCTAGGAGCTGGACATGCCAGCTGCTTCCACTAGTCGTGTGGAGCCAGGGCCAGCAGGGTGCCTGCCTTAGCCCCGTTGTGCTGCTGGCTGTGCTGACCGGAGCCGCCAGGGTCCCTTTTTGACTCAAACTGGACGTCTGGCAACCCTATGTGTATCCAAGGGTAGGATTTAACCCTCAGTACACTTGCTGCATGCATATTTGTGCTGTAGAAATTATTGTTTCCTTAGTCAGTATCTGATCATGTGGGCCTGGCTCAAACAAAACTTACATATTCAATATGCTTTACTCATAGGAATGACAGAGCTATTTAAAGAATAAGTTTTATACACAACTGCAAACTGTCTTACAGGTTGTAACTAGAGCTGAGTGAATTTTTTTTATATATATAATTTTTTGGTTAGAGGTTAAGCTGAAATTTAAAAAAAAAACACCTGATTTTGTTCAAGGCAAATGAGAGAACTGAAAAAAATAATTTAGGGTCAAATAAAATATTTTGTTTAAACCAAAATTATTTGTTTCCAGGGTTTTTTGGGTGTTTTTCACTCTTTTTTGTTTTTAAATTTAGCTAAATATCAAAATAAAAATACATTTTTGATATGAAGAGTCCAAACATTATTTTTCAAAATGACTAAGACAAAAAACACTTCTAATTTTTCAAAATATATATTTTTAGGGCTGTCAAATGATTTTAAAAAATCACAGTTAATCACAAAATTATAAAAAATAATCTCAATTAATCAGTTTTAATTGCACTGTTAAACAATAGTAGAATACCAAATTTATTATAAATATTTTTGGTTTTTTTTACATTTTCAAATATATTGATTTCAGTTATAACACGGAATACAAAGTGTACAGTGCTCATTTAATATTATTTTTGTTACAAATATTTGCACTGTAAAAAAAATAGAAAAAACAGTATTTTTCAGTTCACCTCATACAAGTGCAATCTTTTTATTGTGTAAGTGCAATTTACAAATGTGGAATTATTTTTTTCTTTTACGTAATTGCACTCAAAATCAAAACAATGTAAAACTTTAGAGATTACAAGTCAAAGCATGAAGGGGCATACAGATATTTAGCATATGTAGCAGACAGTTTTGGTGCCCTGAAAAATGCATTTTTCAGCGAATTTACTATTCACCAAAAGCACTTCACTAAGCTCTAGTTGTGACATAATTGCACAAGTGCTATCCTAGTTTAGTACTGATCTATTTTAAACACTTGTTCATTAATGTTATATTTTCTCTTTTTCTTTTTAATTACAATAAATAAAACCTACTTCAGATGAAAACTTTCCAACCACAGAGGAAAATGAAACCATACCTGACCAGACAAAGTTAGATCCAATGGAGGAGGTGGATCTCACACCTGAGGAGACAAAACCTAGTGAGAATCTTCCAGCAGAGGAGCCAGAAGTTTTGATTCCAGCAGCAGCAGAGTGTGTTAATTCTAACTATAAAAGAGTGGATCTGGAGGGCACTCGACCGCTGGCTGCAGAACGCCTGGGGAGCACTGGACCACCAGCAGAACACATTGGGATACCGCCACCTGCGGGACCGGCAAAGGGCACTGAGATACCGCCACCTGTGGGACCGGCAGAGGGCACTGGGATACCACCGCCTGCCGAACCGGCAGAGGGCACTGGGATACCGCCGCCTGCTGAACCGGCAGAGGGAAGTGTCAGCCCTGTAACAGAAATAGTCAGGAAAGTACAAAGTAACGAAGAGGACCAACTCATTGAGGGTAATATTTGTGCTTTTGCAGATTCAGGAGGCCAAATTCTGCCTTCAGAGACTTGTGTACAAGTCCCGTTGACTACAGTCAACGCTGCACATGAGTGTGTGAGGGCAGAATTTAGTCCACAGAGTTCTTACACTGTATTATATGAAAGAATGTGGCTGGGAAAGCCTCATGCACAGAAGTCAAAATTGTAGTAACTGTAATAAAGCCTCTCAGCTGTTGACTGTGCTACTTCATTTCATACTCTGTGTTTTTTTGGTTAGATAAAATATCCCTTAGACACCTCATTTAAGTGCTGTGGGTTGTTTCTTTGTAAAGTATTATTGCTCAATATCCACAAATGCCATATTATCCATTTCACTACATAGCTGATGTAAATACTATTGTAGTGTTATCCTTGTGGGGGAGGTGGGATCTCAGCAAGCTATAGAAAGGACAGGTCATTCCACATATAGTTTATTCGTAAAGCACCTACAGAGTGCTGGATGCAGTTGTTCTAGAAGTGTAAGTAACATAGGCATCAAGCTAACTGCATAGAAAGTCCTTTTACCTTGCAGGGAGTCAATGGGTCTCTTTGAGAGAGAGAGAGAAGCAGAAGTAGTCTTTGCTATGCTCTCAGTTATTATACTGTGGGGCATATTTCTCTCTGGTCTAATTCTATTGGAGTTACACCAGGGATGCATTTGGCTTTATAATACAGAGTTCTGCTTTCTATTGTGGTGATGTTCTACCAGTTCAAAAAAACCAAGACAAGCTATGGCTGGGTGGGTGGGAATGCGCAGAAGAGCCATTTTACCGGGCTAGCTGCTAGAGAAGTGGAAAAGCACAAGAGATATGAGTGTAAGAAAAGGAGGAGCATGGGGTAGGGTTTCTCAAAGAAGAGGAAAAGTAGATATCTGGGGAGAAAAATCATGTCAAGGCGTGTGGGTGCCTAACAGAGAGTATTTGCAGTGCCTCACAAAGGTGGAATATGCATTGAGGGCCTGGGGACCTCAGGAAGGGGAGACTGCAAGGTGGGGTAAGTTATCTCAGGAGAAGGCTTCTCAGTGAGTCAGAGATTCAAGAGAGTGTTTACATATGAGGGCAGAGTATCGCATGCATGGATTGGGTTTCTCACTGGCAGAGTAGCTTATGTTAGGGATCAGGTGTCTAATAATAAGTGGCAATTACTCATTAAAGAATTGGATGCCTCAAGGAGAGGCATTCCCTGGGGGAGCACAAATGGGTGGCACATAAGGCATGTTCTCTGTAGGAGAGCGTGCCACCAACAGCCTCTCCCCCTGCACATTCCTACTGAAGAGGCGGAAAGGTCACTTCTTCAAGCGGAACTTAATGACACATGCAGTCACTTGGCTATGTAGCATCACCACCCATAAATGTGTTGACTCTCCTGAATCTATGTTGTGAACCTTACACCTCACATAGAAATATCTGAGGTACAGATGCTGCCTTCTCCACTCTTACATATTCTTGTTTAAGAGATTTTGGAATCTGTTTCTTCATGAGATGGTAATTTATCTCCACGTGTTAAATTACTAGAATAAAATACTTATGTTACATAAAAGCTATATGGCTGACTTGGTTAGATTGATTACTTGATTATTCCATTAACTGGCCCTTATTAGCTTACTGGCATTCTATTGGAAGCAGAACACCATCTAGTAATCCATGTAGCATGGGCTCTATATTGAGACATTTTTGCAATTAAAAAAAACTGATTGTTTGTTTGAAGGACAGATATGGAGGTTATTTTGACCATCTAGTCACTGTTGTTCCGCTTCATCTCAAAGCAGGATTCCTTTTTGGACGAACTCTGAGTACAGTTTTGCTGATGTCTGTCTCAAAATGGTGCTCTTCCACATACTGTTAATTTGTGTGTGTGCTCGCACATGCACAGGGAGGAGGATTCTTTCCATGTATTTTGTGATGATTGGGCTCCTCTATTTATTTACAGCATGGTTTTTTTATTTTCTTAATTTACTGATACTACTAAGAGGGATGACAGTGAGGCAAATAATTAGTTTTATATTTCAACCAGAACTGCACACTACCACTTTTTTCTATTTGTGTTGTTGACTTAAGTTTATATATTTATGATCTTGATAACAATATCTATATTAAAAGTTTACAGTAAAAATCATAGTTACATAAGAAAACAAAACCAGTTTAAATATGAAATCAAGCCTCAGGTCAGAGTGCTCTGAATAAAAGTGAAGCAGGAGCATTTTATGGACATGAAACATGCATGTACCTCCACAATTGTAAGTTGCATTTGAATGTCTCTTATCTATTGATTCATTCAGTTGTTGACGTATTTCTGTGTCTGATAAAAGCTCTTGCAGGGCTGACAAAACCAGATCAGCCATGCAGAAAAGAACTGGGGGCAATTAATACTGGTTAAGGGTATCCTAATTTGATATCCATGATTACTGTTTCCAGGTGAGACGGGAGAAAAAGAGGAAACTGAGAAGCACAGTGAGCTAGTAAGTGAGGGGACTGAAACAAAAGAAGAAGAAGAAACAGGAGAAGCTGTGGATGCTACAGCAGCAACAGATAGGTATGTTGACAGAGAAGTGAAGGACCATGTATATTATCATTTAAGAGACAGAAAAGGTGTACAATGTTAATGAACATATCTTTCATTATCATTGCATTCTCAATTTGCAGCTGCTGCCTTCTGATTTTAACACAGGAGGCATATTTATCTTTCTTTAAAGATGTCTCCTTTTTTGTGGTAGCAATCAAGTGTAAGTTGTGCGTTCTATCAGATCTCATTTATATAACGTTCCTATAACCAGTAAATCATTCGCTGTTTGGCAAAAATGGTAGACTTTCTCTAATGCACAGGCCTGGAAAATTAGATGTTTCATTAAGAGCATGAATCCCATAGTTACTATTTGCGAGACTTGTTCTTATGAATAGTTTATTATCACAACTCTGAGATCCCTTTCCATGATGATCCTTATTTTAGATCCTCCTGCTTTTTGTTACTAGCAGTTGAATTCAGCAACATAACAGTAGGATAAGTGCAAATTCCAGAGTCAGTGCAATCATGTGGGTAAGTAGAAAGCATGAGCTGATGAGAGAATGTTTAAAAACAAATAAATTAAAAATAATAAATGTAGGGGGATAAGAACATCACTCCAGGAGAATTTAACTTTACACTCAAATCATACCTCTTTAATTTCCATCATCGCACAGGCACTTCATGGGAAGTGTTTCCTCCCCCTTGCTGTTAAACAGAGGGTCCCATATTAACTTTAATGGAAGCCAGTCACTTAGGACCAGATTTTTAGATGTATTTAGCTGCCTAAAGACACAGGCTTCTCATGGGATTTTTAAAAGAACTTAGGTGCCTAACTGCCATTGATATTTGAAAATCCCACTACATGCCTGTCTGTATCTTTAGGTGCTTAAATACCTTTAAAAATCTGGCTCTTAGGACCTGTTCCTGCAAACTCTTACTCCCACAAATAGCTATTGGTCAAATGAGTAGTCCTAATCATTCTGATTAGGCTACTCACATGACTAAGAACTACTTGTTTAAGAGCTGATGGATCAAACCCTAAGACCTTAGGAATATGATAGTGAATTTCTCTAAAAACGGAAATCTATATGATCAAAAGGAGCCAGAGGACTCAGGAGTATAATTATCATTATCTTATGCCCCCATTCTGTATAACAGTGAAATAAAATAAGAAATTCCAGTAGCTGTTTTTTATAGTTAGCACCACAGTATAAAGATGAACTTATGGTCAATTAAAAGTGAGCTATTGCTACTTTTCTGCATTCCTTGGGTTGTTGTCTGTATTTCGCTGCATAGTTCAGTCTGTCTGTACTACTGTGGAAAAGAAATGGCCATATGCACACTAGACAATAGATTACTCTTATTTTAAAGAGGGTGATTCTTGAAGCCTTTAATATGAGGTCTTTGACTGTTCGGCTGTAAGATATTTTAGAGAAACTCAAATTGTGGGTATGTCCAGAATAAAGAATGAGTACTGGATAGTTTGGGAGGGTAGCTTCCTCTTGTGTACAAACAATATCAATTTAAGCTACTTGTGTGCCCCCAGCACTGTATTACCTGAACATCTCACACTCTCCTTGCAATAGCCTCATGAGGCAGGGAAATACCATTATCTCTGTTTTACAGATGAGGAACTGAAGCACAGAGAGACTAAGTGGCTTGTCCAAGGTCACATACTAGAGGTACAGTAGGAAATTGGACTCGAATCTCCTGCTTCCTAGGTTAGCACCCTAACCACTGAACCATCCTTTCTCTGAGCAGAAAACCTGTATTTTCAAGGTTCCTAGCTTCTTCAGATTCCAAGTACAAATACTAGCACAGCCTAGTCTTTCCCATAAAGCTAAAGCCACGTGGTCCTCCAGGCACAGAAGACGAAAACAATTCTGTTTACTTGTCTGCATATAGTTAAGACTTTAAATCTGGCTGTCTGATAAGAAAACAGGATTGCCTGAATTTGAACTATGGTCTCATTCTCTCAATTAGATTAAAAATGTAATATTGTTGCTGCTGTGATTTTTCCAGAGGTATTTCTCTCATTCTGCATGTCTTGGTTTGGACTATTGTGCCAGGGCTTCTCCTTTTAATTCTCTTTGTTTTAGCCTGTCTGAGTGTCACTAAACAGAACTGAGACCATGTAATAATTTATTTTAAATTCACATGAAAATTCTAGCACCTTTAAATAATAATCTGGTTAATGTCAATCTGTCTTAAAATCTAGATCTGGTCATGCAGAATAGCACTGGTCCCATCCTCCCGTATTGCTACCTGCTGGTGCTGTTGAACACTTATTGTGATAATGTCCAGGAATGTGTTGATTACTGGTTCCCCTTCAAGCCAACAGAGAGTAACCTCCATGGGCTGAATAAGATCTCACTCACAACTTCAGCAAGTTCTGGATCATGGTTTAACCATGTATGTGCGTAGATTTGCTTCAGTTTAGTTCACTGTGACCATTTTGTACACTGCAGTGTTACAAGATAATGAGAATAGCTTTTCGCCAAGAGCGATAAATCCTGAAAGGCATGTAGCATAGTGGCTAAGAAGTTTGGTAAATATGCTTAAACATTGCCATTTGTTGCAGATTTGATATTTAAATACTACTATAGAGGCGACTTCCTCTTCACATCTGTGTAATGTGATCTAGTACATTGTCAGTTTGTACAATGCCATAACATGCCAATTCATTATTTTTTTAATAGCTAGGCCACTGTGTAGAACCAAAACATTGAAACCATATGTGTAGTGACTGCTGTAGTCTGGTGAATATGGCATCTGTGTTCAATGACAGCTTTGCTTGGGAAGATCCAGAAATGTTTTCTACTTCAAATATTTCATCTCTCAGGATAAGTTTTTGGACAAAGTGACTAGAAGTTGCCTTTCATGCTATGCGTTTCAGCATACTACTTAGCTTTTGCAAAGCCTCATTTTCATGGACGACAGTTCAATTAAGACCTCTGCTCAATGTGCAGCTACGGTCAAAAAAGCAAACAATATGTTAGGATGCATAAGGAATGTGATGATGAATAGTCAAAGAATATAAAGCTGTTATATGAATCAGTGCATGGTGTGGCTTTATCTGGAATACTGTGTGTGACACTGGTCACCTCATTTCAACACGGATATTGCAGAATCAGAGGGGATTCAGAGAAGGGTGATAAGAATGATCAAGCGATTGAAAAATCTCATATGAAGAGTTTAAAAAGGAGGGATTGTTACCTTTAGGATATGAATAAGAGGGGACGTGATGAAAGTTTATAAAATAATGAATGATCTAGGAAAGGTAGAGTGAGAACGTCTGTTTTCCCTCTCTCATAACACAAAAACAAGGGAATAATCCATGAAATTAAAAGGTGGGAAATTCAAAACTTGTAAAAGGAAATACTTTGTCGTACAATGTGTAATTAAACTGTGGAACTCACTGCCACAAGGAAAGTCATTGAGACCAAGAATTTGGCAAGATTCAAAAAGAGATTAGACATTTATATGGCTATAATAAGCCAATGTTAGAGACACGATACTGGACTAGATGACCCTTGAGTCTGATGCAGCATGTGAATTCCTATGTTCCTCTGATAATTTTTGATAATTGCCTTCGGTTCTCTGGCCTGACTAGCAACCAGTGTACATGACCAATGCCATTGTCTCAGAGGCATTAGCAACATGAAGGCCCAATATATGACAGCATCTTCATGGACAGTTATAATGTCTTTAAAAATACATTGTTTTTTGGAAAGGCAGGGATAATTTTTTCTGAGATCTAAAATAGTAAGCTCAGATTGTGGTTGGTGCAGTACACAACAGTGTACCCATACGGACTCCCCCTCGAGCTGCTCATTTATGTGTGACCAGTGTCACTGATTTGTTTATGGTCATCTACATAGTCTATTTCACACAGTGATCTTCAGAACCCTGCCTTGTTGAGCCAGACACGCTAGCCTGCTGCAACCCAGATCCAGGTCTGGTCCATGCCCCCAAAGCTTCAAACTTCAAGCAAAAATTGCTCAGCAGGTCACCTATCTCCAGCACCCAGACAACCAGTTCCCAATGGGATCCAAACCCCAAATAAATCCGTTTTGCTCTGTATAAAGCTTATACAGGGTAAACTCATAAACATAAACTATAACACTGATAGAGAGATATGCACAGCTGTTTGCTCCCTCAGGTATTAATCACTTACTCTGAGTTAATTAATTAAAGTGATTTTATTAAGTATAAAAAATAGGATTAAAGTAATAACAGACGGAACAAAGTAAGTTACCAAGCAAAATAAAGCAAAAACACGCAAGTCTAAGCCTAATACATTAAGAAACTGATGAAAGGTAAAATCTCACCCTCGGAGATGTTCCAATAAGCTTCTTTCACAGACTAGACTCCTTCCTAGTCTGGGCCCAGTACTTGTTAGTTTAAGCGGACATCTTAGGTGGAATGCAGGGGTGTTCTCATGATTGGGCACCCCCTTTGTTCTGTTTCACCCCCTTTTATATCTTTGGCACAAGGTGGGAATCTTTTGTCTCTCTGGGTCCCCACCCCTCCTTCTAACTGGGAAAAGCACCAGGTTTCAGATGGATTCCAGTATCAGGTGACATATTCACATTTCCTGTGAGACTCCAGCTCCATTATTCAAGGGTTGACCTGCACGCACCCACGAAGGTTTGCAAGTAAACAGACCATTTACAAGCATTTGTCCTAGTCAATGGGACCCATCAAGCTTCCAAACCACCATTAATGGCCCACACTTTGCCTAATTACAATAGGACCTCAAAGTTATACTTCATATTTCTAGCTTCAGTTACAGGAATGATACATACATACAAATACGAGGAATGTATTCAGTAGATTATAAGATTTATGATCATACCTTACAAGAGACCTTTTGCATAAAACACATTTGTTACATCATATTCACACCTATAAGCATATTTCCATAGAACATATGCAGTGCAACATCACAGTAGGTACGTGCACAAAGAGGAGCGGGGATGGAGGAGGTGGGGATTGCTGAGGATGGATAGTGGCTTTCTCAGGCCTTCCCAAAAGATCCTTCCAAATATACTAGCAGGGGGGTAAACTATTCGGGACGTATTATTTAAAGGGGCTCTCAAGATGACAGTCTCCCTTTAATATATATCTTAATATTCAGTGCACCACAAGTTAACTTTTTTTATATATATCTATTTCAGAGGCAATGAATAACGAGGAATGAGAGTCAGGTCTATATGGACTTCCTCTTCTTGGTCCTGTCAGCTGCTCAAATGAACATTCTTTAATCTAATGGCTTTTGGGGGAAAATATGAGGATTTTAAAAAGCTTTTATGGACTTCGCTACAAGCATTAACAAAGGGCACCAGAAAAAATCTAAGTATTTTTCCTGA
This sequence comes from Gopherus flavomarginatus, assembly GCF_025201925.1. Taxonomy (NCBI): domain Eukaryota; kingdom Metazoa; phylum Chordata; order Testudines; family Testudinidae; genus Gopherus; species Gopherus flavomarginatus. Next base: position 259,930,925 of record NC_066618.1, read on the forward strand.
AGTCAAGTTGCCAAGACTTCAACAAGTAATTGAAATATATGAACTTTTTACGTATCTGCCACAGAGTGCCTTTTATATGCTGTTAATAGAGTGGAAAGAATTGTCATATAAAACAGGCCAGCTGCTGAATTTTCATTTAAGAGTTTTCCAGGTTAAAATGAGTAACTTAAAATCCATCTGAGGGACACTTATAATTGGTACCAACTAGCATTATACAGGATGCAAAAGATACAGTACTGCATGTTGTTTCAATGTTAGTGCTAGGCTGAGGTCAGAAACATAGGTCCAGTCCTGATCCCAAACCTTACACAGGTGAATAATTTCAATGAGTGCATGGAATACCCATGTTTATCAAGTTGCTCAAGTGCATAGATATTTACAGGATTAAGACCTGAGAGCACCATTTAACAGGACCTGGCTAGATGCAACAATCAGTTTTTCAAGAAGATAAAGAATACATAGGATGTGACACTGTATGATGACAAATGTCTTTTGATGACTTAAAAAAAAAAAGGGTTACCGATAGGAGAGCAGTAGCACATACACTTGGGCCTGGTCTACACTACGCGTTTATACCGAATTTAGCAGCGTTAAACCGGTTTAACCCTGCACCCGTCCACACAACGAAGCCATTTATATTGATATAAAGGGCTCTTAAAACTGATTTCTGTACTCCTCCCCAAGGGGAATAGTGCTGAAATCGGTATTGCCACGTCGGATTAGGGTTAGTGTGGGCGCAATTCGACAGTACTGGCCTCTGGGCGGTATCCCACAGTGCACCATTGTGACCGCTCTGGAAAGCGATTTGAACTCGGATGCACTGGCCAGGTAGACAGGAAAAGCCCCGCGAACTTTTGAATTTCATTTCCTGTTTGCCCAGCGTGGAGCACTGATCAGTACGGGTGGCCATGCAGTCCCAAATCCAAAAAGAGCTCCAGCATGGACCATACGGGAGATACTGGATCTGATCGCTGTATGGGGAGACAAATCTGTTCTATCAGAGCTCCGTTCCAGAAGACGAAATGCCAAAGCATTTGAAAAAATCTCCAGGCTATGATAGACAGAGGCCACAGCAGGGACTCAACACAGTGCTGTGTGATAAGTGTAATGGAAAGGCAAAGAATCAAATGGACGCTCATGGAGGGAGAGAGGGGGGACTGAAGACTTGAGCTATCCCACAGTTCCTACAGTCTCCAAAAAGCATTTGCATTCTTGGCTGAGCTCCCAATGCCTAAACGGTCAAAAACATTGTCGCCAGTGGTTAAGGAAATATGTCGTCAATTTACCCTCCCTCGCCCCCCCCCCCAAAGAAAAGGGAAAAAAATCATTTCTCGCCTCTTTTCAATGTCACTGTATGTCTACTGGATGCTGCTGGTAGACAGGGTGCTGCAGCGCTAAACAGCAGCATCCTCTCCCCTCCCCTCCCCGGTGGCAGATGGTATAGTACAATATGACTGATAGCCGTCCTCGTCATCATCCTGTGAGTGCTCCTGACTGGCCTCAGTGAGGTCGGCTGGAGGCGCCTGGGCAAAAATGGGAATGACTCCCGGTCATTCCCTTCTTTAAGCTTTGTGTCCTGGAGATTCAGTCCTGGCAGATGGTGCAATAGGGCTGGTAACCATCCTCATCATAGCTGCTGGAGGCTGAGCTCCTCTCCCGTACTTTCATGTCTAATGGAGATTCTGGACTATCAGAGCAGCAGGAGGCTGTGCTCCTCTCCCCCCACCTTTTAATGAGTAATGGAGATGTCCTGCCTGGAATATCATAGCAGCTGGAGGCTGCCTCCCCCTCATTTTATCTCACTAAAAAGTCAGTGTTTCTTATTCCTGCATTCTTTATTACTTCATCACGCAAGTGGGGGGATAACTGCCACAGTAGCCCAGGAGGGGTGTGGGAGGAGGGAAGCAATGGGTGGAGTTGTTGCAGGGGCACCCCCTAGGATGGCATGCAGCTCATCATTTCTGCGGGATATCTGGGGCTCTGACCCGGAGCGACTGTGCTCTCTGGTTCTCTGGTAGACTTGCCCCATATTCTAGGCAGGACTGACTCTATTTTTAGACAAAATATAAAGAAGGGAATGACCTGGGAAGTCATTCCAATTTTTGTCCATGCGCCCCCGGCCGAACTCAGCGAGGCCAGCCAGGAGCACCCATGACAGCAGCAGATGGTACAATATGACTGGTAGCTGTCATCGCCAATTTCCAAAGCAGCAGATGGTGCAATAGGGCTGGTAACCATCTCTGCTACCTTGCAAAGGCAAATGAATGCTGCTGTGTAGCACTGCAGTATTGCGTCTATCAGCAGCATCCAGTACACATACGGTGACAGTGAAAAAAGGTTGAACAGGCTCCATGGTTACCATGCTATGGCGTCTGCCAGGGCAATCCAGAGAAAAAGGGCGCAAAATGATTGTCTGCCGTTGCTTTCACGGAGGAAGGATTGAGTGACGACATTTACCCAGAATCACCCGCGACACTGTTTTTGCTCCATCATGCATTCTGATCTCAACCCAGAATTCCAATGGGCGGGGGAGACTGTGGGAACTATGGGATAGCTATGGGATAGCTACCCACAGTGCAACGCTCCGGAAATCAATGCTAGCCTTGGTACATGGACGCACACCACCGAATTAATGTGCATAGTGTGGCCGCGTGCACTCGACTTTACACAATCTGTTTTACAAAACCGGTTTCTGTGAAATCGGAATAATTCCGTAGTGTAGACATACCCTTGGTAACTATTGCAGTGGAAGAAAGCATTTAAAATATTTTATATTTTATTATATATTTTATGCTCATAGTATCAGTCCTGGCACAACTAAGGAAGTACAAAAAGAAACTTTGCAATTACTAAAACTCAGATGGATACAAATTATTAATAAGATTACTTTTAGACACTGTATAGTTTCTAAAATAATTATAAAATAAAATAATTATAATATTCTAGCCACATTTTCCTGATAAGTGTTATCTTTTAAAAAAAAAATTAGTGTGGATTCTTACTTGGTTTACAACATGCTAAATAGCTCCTGAAGCTGACATTGAACAATGAAGCCTTTTAACATAAACTTCCTGTGGAAACAAGACTTGAAACAGCTGATTTCCTGGATGTGATAGAGGATAAATCTGTCCTAATACTGAACAGGAAGAAAGGCACTACTGATTATTGCTGGGACTGTGTTGGCTAAACTCTTTGGCATAAGAAATCAAAGGACTGCAGTCGGGGAGGAAAAGTGAGGTTTTTCAGAATGGGTGAGCACTTATTGGCTCCATTTAGGAGGTCTTCACATAAGTGTTAAAGATAAACACAATTTATAAAATACTTGGAGACAAAGTCTGCACTGTATGTGCACATCTGACTCCAGCTGGCTTTGGTTTGTGTTAAATATTTAGATTTATATCCATTGCCTTTTAATTTTTCACTTCAGCTAATATTGGTCATGTTTGCTGTGTTATTTCTTACAGTCTTCTATTTCTTAATGTCCTGTTCAGACGATTGAAGTTAACTGTTTTGATTAAGATAGGAAACAACAGCAATTTTAGGTTGGAAGTACCTGTTATCCTTATCTGCAGCCTGCATGTTGTATCAAGTCACAGTTATTTTATGGGGTTCTATGATCTTTGCAATTTCATAGATGAAACAAATGTAATCAGTTAAATTTTCTACTGAATATGCTGCTGTTTTAAAAATGCTGCAGCTTTTACAAATCACAGGTAAAATGCATGTCTTTTTTTTTTTTCTTTAAAATTTCTGTGGTTCGATGTTGCTGGGGCCTTTTTACTAGTTCTCTAATATTGGACTAAAATCAAATAAAAGCAAGTGCCCCTCGTTATTTTTTTCTGATGTACAGTTCCAGTATTGGCACTGAAATATTAAACATATTAAAGGGTTTAAATATACTAATAGTAATTAACTGTAGGCATTCCAATCAACAAGACCAGAAATAGCAGCAGCAGCAGCGGAGCTTCATTAGCTTTTTTAATGTAACTTTATAAAGAATTAAGATAACCTATAGATTGTGCAATCTCATTACCATGGCACTAACTGCATATCTGTGACCTCTTCAAAAAAACAAGTGAAAACATCCATATATGTCACACCACACAACTTTTTTGAAATCATTTAGCAGTTTTTAATTGGAAGAAAAAGGTGTCTGAGCCTGCCAGTGTCTCAGCAATACTTGCCTTCCTCAAACAATCACTTCCTTGTGTACTTCATGATTACAGTTAGCATAGATGTTACTTCATCCCATCCCTTCTGAAGAACTTTTCTGATTGTATGTGGAAAACAATAAACTACCACAAAAACTATTTTTACTGTCCAAATTACTCTATCACTACCTCCAGAAATAAGACCAGCACTAACATTCTAGTGCTAGTAATGCCAATGTTCTGTAAGATACCAAAGTATACACTGTTACCTTACAAGCATCTATGCACAGCTAAGGCCCAGAGGGCCAAATTATGGCCTGACATATACCTCTGTAATCACAGTGAAATCAAGGGGGTTGCTGAGGACAGATATTGGTTCTTGGATCAAATAGTAATTACACCATGTTAAAGGTTAACGTTCATATTTGCTGGTGTGATATGTTTACAAGGCCTTCCTACGGAGTTATGCCTGTGCACCTTAAAGGAGATTTTTAATTTTTTTGTCTATTTCAGTCTGAAAAGCCATTTTCAGAAACATTTGTAGAAAGAGTTAGTGTCAGGTCCTAGGACCTGGCATAAAATTGACTCATGCTGACAGATGGATCTAATGAGTCATGTATTAGAGAGGTAGCCGTGTTAGTCTGGATCTGTAAAAGCAGCAAAGAATCCTGTGGCACCTTATAGACTGACAGACGTTTTGGAGCATGAGCTTTCGTGGGTGAATACCCATTTCTTCAGATGCTTCACCCACGAAAGCTCATGCTCCAAAACGTCTGTTAGTCTATAAGGTGCCACAGGATTCTTTGCCGCTAATGAGTCATATTCACGCCAACCAAGGGTTTGTGTATCACTTCATGCCAGAGGGAATGAGGGTCAGGGACAGGTCAGCAAGGGTAACCTTAGGAATAGCCACGTTCATGAGCAAGATCTGGTTGGAAGAATGTTCATTTAGCCTCTTCCTGGGTGTCCTTTATTGTTAAGTTTGGACCTTATCCACTATGTGTGCGCATGCACATACCGTCTTAGGAACACAATGATAATGTCCCTTGCTTACAGAACTATTTTACAGTCTACTTAGCCAGATTCAGATATTTCATATAATGTCTTTTCAAATAAATATGGTAGTTGCTGTTGATATCAAGAAGGGCGAGGTGCTCTAAGGTGTTCTCAAACTTCATTGTACCACAACCCCTTTCTAACAAAAATTACTACACAACCCCTGGAGTGGGGACTAAAGCCTGAGCCCACCCAAGCCTGAGCTTCACTGCCCTGGGCAGGGGGGTGCAAAGCCAAAGCCTGAAAGCTTCAGCCCCAGGAAGGGAGCTTGTAACCTGAGCCCTGCTGCCCAGGGCTGAAGCCAAAACCTGACCCCTGCCGCCAGTGGTGGCTCCAGGCACCAGCGCTCCAAGCGCTTACCTGGGGTGGCAAGCTGCAGAGTGCACCCAGCTGCAGGGGGTGCCCTGCTGGTACCTGCGAGGGCGGCAGGCACGTAGCCTTCAGTGGCGCGCCTGTGGGAGGTCCACCAGTCCCATGGATTTGGCGACAATTTGGCGGCGGGTACGCTGAAGCTGTGGGACCAGCGGACCTCCCGCAGGCTTGCCGCCGAAGGCTGCCTGACTGCCGTGCTTGGGGCGGCAAAAAAGCTAGAACCATCCAAGGCTGAAGCCCTAAAACTTGGGCCTCAGGCCGTGGCATTGAGGCTTTGGCTCCGGGTTCCAGCAAGTCTGTTAGCCCTGGTAACCCCATTAAAACAGGATCGCGACCCACTTTGGGATCTGAACCCTCAGTTTGAGAACCGCTGCGCTAAGCATATAGGTGGTCTCAACTGAGGCTTAGTTAGTAATTTTGACAAGGATGGTAGTTTTATTAAAGTTAGATTGTGTATATGGATTTTTATTTCTGCTTTGTTGAAGCTCTGGGGAATTTAACTATTTGGGGGAAATATTAAAGAACACACTGTAGCAGAACCTTATTTAAAATTTGTTTTACATTCAAATTAATTTATTAGATAAGTAGGCTTGGCAGAATTTGATTTTTATATATATATATATATATATATATATATATATATATATATAATTTTGACATTTTATATTTTTATTGATTTTTAAATTTTCACAGTTGTAGGAATTATGGGATGGGAGTATCAGCTGATAGGGCAGGTCAGACAATAATTATTTAATGACAGTAGATGGTGATTCCAAAAGTTAAAGCTTTATAACTGTTAAAGCACAAATTGTCAGCATCACAGGAAATCTCCTAAAATCAAACTCTAATAAATTCCCAAGTAGTATTTTTTCTTACTTTGCCTGTCTGTAAATGTTCATGATCATTGATGGAAATATTTTCCCATCAGCTTCTGTGTGTATAGTGAAATTGACCTTTACTGACATTCACCAATAAAAATCTAATCCTCCCAAGCTTATGGCTCAATCACATTTAAGCACTTAAAAAAAAAAGATTTAACTAGTGTTATAATGGTAAATGCCGTGTTATAACCACATATTGCAAACTGAATTGTTAATATTGTGCATGTTATGGCCCCAAACCAGCAATGCCCTTGTGTAAGTGCTCAACTTCAAGAACATTAATAATAATCCCATTAAAATCAATATGACTATTCCTGTGTTTATGCACTTTGCTGGATTAAGGCCTAAAAATGACATATACTTATGATACCTATTTTTCATACTGAAAATTTTTGGATTAAAACATAATAGAAGTGTTCTTGCTCTTTTTGTCTTCTTTAAAAATAAAATGAGGTGATGTTAAGTATATTGTAATTTTATTTTAAAAATAAAATGTTTAAACACATTTAAGACTGATGTTTTTTGAAGAACTACTTCAATAGTAAATCAAAATCTTTATTTTAAATTAGTTTTCTTTTACTGTAGGGATACAAATTTGGGCCATGAATTTGCAAGGCGCTCTGCAAAGCTAAACCTCTTTTGAGGGTTAAAAAAAATGTTACTTCCAGCATTTGGACTTTTTCCCCCAGACTTCCCGTAGAATTGGTAATTCACCAAGAACATAAAAATACTTAACACATTTCTTACAAAGGGTTTGACATGCATCATCACTGGCCTCTAGTGTATATTCTTTCATGCAGCTGCATCTTAAATTAAAACCTTAACCAGTATTTATATACAACCCAGAGGTGCTTCACTGCAGCAGGAAGATATATGGGTGTTCTACCCTGGCACAAGGTAGGTAGTGCCTTGATGGTCCAATTGGTTTGGAATGCTGTGTTCAAAAATAAGAGCTTATGGGGCACACCGTGGTCCCAAGAAAACAAGATAGAAAGCTGAATGGTGAACTTTAGCCTTGGGTGAGGTATAGAGTGTTTTTAACTTGTAAACAGGTCTGCTATAAACATAGCTCATTTGGGGGTGTTGCTTGGAAGCACGCCTACTGCATAAGATGAGTATGGCATGAGAGAAGAATTCCTTCCTGAAAGGAGGGATATGTAGCTCTCCTTTTCGTACTGTACTCTTTTGTCTTTTAGGCAATAAAATTGGCTAAATTTGGTTATTTTGTGTCTTGCACATTTTTTATAATGAATCACAAATGTAGTCAAACACTTGGCTACATTTAAGCAATAGTCCAATATGATTTGTTTTACTGATATAAAGTGCAGAGACACAGCATAACTGGATTAATGACAGTATCTAATTACAGTCTGAATAGGATATTTAAAGGTGTTACAAAAAAATCCCCCACTCCTAAAGAGCTGATCCTAGTTCAAAGCACTCTCAACAGCTGTAATGCCATCATAGTAAAATACACATGGAACCTAAGCACATTCTCTGCTGTCATATAGGATTATTTTCATTCACCCATTATGGGATAGAATAGAAGCTTTTTCTCAGTCTGAGTCTATAGCCATCTGAGTCTATAGCCATCTGTACGGGCCAAGCATTTGTTTACATAAGATTGATTACACCTGCCATTTTCTCAGGACTACCACAGTTTGAAGCAGTTTTAGAACCAGTTGTTAACCTGCTTTCCTGCAAGGAGGTGCTGCGGTTTTGATGGGCTCTGGCCAGAAAGTGATGTAATTCCTCTTCTGGCCACTGGGGGCGCTGCACTGCAGGAGCCATGTGGGCTGCCGCCTGACCCTGGGCATGGGCCCTGTTGCTGCTGCTGCTCCCCCGACCGCTGGCCCTGGGGCTCCCGTTGCTGCCTGGTGGGTCCCCAGCTGCTCTGCTGGACCTGGGCTGTGTCCTGCTACTTGGGCTGCTCAGAGCTGCTCTCCCCATGAGTATCTGCCACCCTGCCCGAAGCCAGCCCCTGTCTCCAGCACCTGCCCACAGCCAGTCCCTGCTGCACCTGCCCTGCCCGCACCAGCCCCACCTCTGCTGCCTACAGCCACCCCCTGCCGCACTCCGCTGCCCTGTCTCCAGCCAGTCCTGTACTCTGTCTCTAGCCAACCCCTGCCGCACCCCACTGCAGCCCTGCCCAAAGCAAGCCAGCTCCACACCCACCCTGTCTCCAGACATCCCTGCACCACCCTGCCCTGCCTGCAGCCACCCCCATCTTCAGCCAACCCTGCACCCTCCTGTCTCCAGCCAGCTCCGCACCCCCTGCCTCCAGCCAGCCCTGCCCCATGCCTGTCTGCAGCTGGCCCCAAGTCCACTGCTGCCCTGCAGTTCCCAGGGTAGTAACTCTGCATACCTGCTTCAGTGAGGGGGGCAGGGAGCAGCTGGGACCCACACATGTGCACATCCTAGGGTGACCAGTCAGCAAGTGTGAAAAATTGGCATGGGGGTGGGGAGTAATAGGAGCCTATATAAGAAAAAAGACCCAAAAATCAGGACTATCCCTATAAAATTGGCACAGCTGGTCACCCTAGCACACCCCCAGGGAGTGGTGGGGACCCACACATGAAACAAAGCTCATTTCTAGTTCAGGCCCATCTTTCTTTAAAAAAAACCTTTAGTAGGGTTAACATACATCTGTCTTTTCCCAGATATGTCAGGCTTTTTGGTTCTTAAATTGCCGTCTGGGAGGAATTTTTAAATTTTAAAAATTCTTCCTAGGAAAATACGGACGTATGCTAACCCTGTTGGTACAAAAAAAATACATATTGTGGCACATACCTTAAATCAGAACTTTTTATAGGGAACCAGTCGTTAAGATTTTGGCAGCTCATCACTGGGCGACCATATTCCTTTCAGTTCTTGGAACTGGAAAGCCTTTATGTCCATAGACTCATAGAAATGTAGGACTGGTGGAAGGGACCTCAAGAGGTGATTAAGTCCAGCCCTCTGCAGAGGCAGGACTATGTAAACCTAGACCAACTCTGACAGATGTTTGTCCAACCTGTTCTTTAAAACCTCCAATGATTGGGATTGGATTACCGTATAATTATAAAATAAATCAATTGGAATATTAATATTGTACTTACATTTCAGTGTATAGTATATAGAGGAGTATAAACAAGTTATTGTCTGTATGAAATTTTAGTTTGGACTGATTTCGCTAGTGCTTTTTATGTAGCCTGTTGTAAAACTAGACAAACATCTGAATGAGTTGATGTACCCCCGGAAGACCTCTGTGCATAGGTGCCAACTTTCCCCAGCACCAGTCGGTGCTTGTGCCCTCCCCCTGGCCTGCCCTGACTCCACCCTTGCCCTGCCCCCATTCCCACCCCTTCCCCAAAGTCCCCACCCTAACTCCACCCTCTCCCTGCCCTATTAGACCCCTTCCCAAATCCCTGTCCTGGCCCTGCCTCTTCCCCAAGCACACCACTTTCCCCCTCCTCCCCACTTCCTCCCAGCGCTTGCTGTGCAAAACAGCTGTTTTGCAGCACAAGCGCTGGGAGCTAGGTGGAAAAAGGGGGCAAGCAGTACACTCAAGAGGAGGTGGAGGCAGAGCTGAGGTGAGCTGGGGCAGGACAGGGAGCTGGTAGCACCCACCAATTTTTCCCCATAGGTGCTCCAGCCCCAGAGCACCCATGGAGTTGGCGCCTCTGCGTACCCTCAGAGGTACATGTACCTCTGGTTGAGAACCACTGGGATATAGTGTTGTTTAATTGTTCCAGTATCTCTTCATTTATTGAAGTTATGCTGACTGGTCTGTAATTCCCTGGGTCCTTTGGTTCCCACTTTAAAGATAAATATGCTTTGTTGGGACCCACCTGTCCTCCATGAGTTCTTGAAGATAATTGCTAGTGGTTCTGAGATTGCTTTAACTAGTTCCTTAAGTACTACGCAGTAAGTTTCATCAGGCCCTGCTGATTTAAATACATCTAACTTCTCTAAACATACTTTAACCAGTTCTTTCCCTATTTTGGCTTGCATTCCTTCCCCCTTGTTTAATATTAATTGTATTGAGTATCTGGTCCCCATTAACCCTTTTAGTGAAGATGGTAGCAAAACAGGCATTAAACTCCTCAGCCTTCCTGCTGTAATCAATTATTAGCTCTCCTTCCCATTAAGTTGAGGACCTACACTTTCTTTCATCTTTCTCCTAATGTATTTACAGACTCTCTTCTTATTGCCTTTTATATTCCTTGCTAGGTGTAATTGACTTTGTGCCTAAGCCTTTCTGATTTCGTCCTTACATACTTGTGCCTTCTTTCAAGCTGTTAGCAAGTTGTCTGTTTTCACTTCTTGTGGGATTCATTCTGATTTTCAGGCCATTAAAGAGCTCCTGCCAGAGCCATACTGGCCTCTTACTATTCTTCCTACCTTCCATTTGTATTGAGATTATTAAAGGCACAGCTACAAACTATGTCTCCTTGAGAAACTGCCAGCTTGCCTGGACTCCTTTAAGCTGTTAGATTTTCTTTTCCTGAGCCCTTACTTACCTGTTCTCTGAGTTTGTTATAGTCGGCTTTTTTTGGAGTCCATTGTCCTTATTCTGCTGCTCTCTCTCCCTTTCCTTAAAATCATGAAATCATTTCATGGTGACTTTCACCTGAAGTACTTTCTACTTTCAGAGTTACAATTGATTTTCCCTAGTGATCAGAATCAAGTCCAAAATGGCTGCCCCCCTGGCTACTTCCTCCACTTTTTGAAACAAAATTGTCCCCAATACATTCCAAGAACTTACAGGAAATGCTGTTTTGCTACATTGCTTTTGCAACAGATACCTGGATAGTTAAAATCTCCCATTAGTAGCAGGTCTTGTGTTTTGGATATTTGTGTTTTAGAAATGCCTCATTCTCTTCCAGAGCTGATGGTCTATAGTAGACCCTACCATGACCAATCCCTCCCAATCCCATTTCCCCCCCCTTTTTTCTTTACCAAGCAACTTTAAACTGGTTTGCTATTCACCTCCTTCTGGATCTCAGAATAAATGTACATATTGCTAATGTATAATTCAACACACAGGCATCAGCTTCCAACAGGCCCGGGGGTGCTCAGCCCCTTGCTCCCCTGCAACCCTCCCTCCAAGCTTCCACCCCGCCTGCACCCCTTTCCCCAAGTCCCCTCCCAACTCCTTCTTCCAAGTTCCCACTTCTCCCCCCAGTGCCTCCTGCACGCTGCAGAACAGCTGATCATGGCAGGCAGGAGGTGGTGTGAGGGAGAGAGAATAGTTGATCAACAGGGCCGTTGGTGGATAGGTGGTGCTGGGGGGAGGAGAGCTGGCCATTAATTTTTTCCATGGGTGCTCCAGCTCTGTGGAGTCAGTGGCTTCCCTTTTTCCCCCTTGAACAAGCTCTACCCTTTCATACCAATAGTCCAATCATGAGATTTCTCTCTCTGTTGCCAATTAAGTAACTAATACTTTTCTCATGGATTGTATTTTCCAAATGGACAATCTACGCTAAATGCTCAGTTACTGAGGGACAATCTTCACTCCTTCCTATATTTGCTTTGTACAGCCAACTCTCCGTATAACTTTTCATGAGTGATGCACCCAAGTATTCCAATTCTAATATCTAAACTATATTGTTAAATGTATTCACCGTAATTTGGGTTATTGTTGATTGTGCACTATATGTATCTTATGACTTTTTAAAACAAATTTTGTATTGTGTATAATCTAAGTCCTATACTCAGATATACAGACACTTTTTTCTTAAGCTGTGTACTATAATTTTTTTTAACATTAGCTTTAATAAAATTTAACTATGTACTAATCGACACAGTTCTTCCTATTTATTCCCCATACTCCTTGCATTTGTGTAGAGACATCTTAGATGTCAAGTAGACTCCCCCCCCAACAGACTACCCTCTTGTTGCTCCTATGACCCTATTATAATTTTCCATGTCCCTCCCAACCTGTAGAGATGTTAAGGTAGTCTTTTTTTATGCTTACATGTGGGCTGTTGTTACCTGCCCCCTTTCAACCTAGTTTAATACCCGCTCACTAGGTTGGCAAGTTGGTACATGAAGATGTTCTTCCTCTGCCTGGTCAGGCAGACTCCATCTCTTCCCAGCAGACTTTCTTCTCAAACAGCATTCCATGGTTAATGAAGCAAAAGCCCTCCTACCAACACCATGTATGCAGTCATGCATTCATCTCCAGGATGCACATGTCCCTGCCTGCACCCTTAACCTCAGTCTGGAGATGGATGAGAACAGAACCTGTGCTCCTGACTTCTTCACCCTGGTCTCACTCAGAGCCCTGAAGTCGCTGCTGATCTGCTCGGAGTGAGACCTGGCAATATCATTAGTGCCCAGCTGGATGAGCAGCATGGGGTAGTAGTGAGAAGGACAGACCTGCTTTAGCAACCTTTCCATAACATCTTGGAGGCAGGCAGCACACCTCCCAGGATATCATACTGTCATACCAAGAAAGATAAGCATTTATTTTTAAATGAAAAAGCAAATTTATTCCAAAAAAAATCAGAGACCATCATATTTAATACATGCAACTATGATTTATTCCCATTAGATCTAGCTTTGGGGAAAATATGTACTAATTATTTTTAATTAAACAAGGTAATTCAAAATTATACTTGTAAGCTTTCAGATACTTGAAGCTGTGCTAAAGTTCAAACAAAAAATTAATTTTCAACTGATTTACATGAGTTACTCATACTTCTGCAAAGTAGTGTGTGTTAGTTTTTTTTTTTTTCCTAAAGAGTCACTTCTAAGAGAAATCAGATCTAGATATATAGGTCCAGGATCTAAATCAACACTTCAGGTGTTCGAAGTTCATATAGTGAATCTCCAAATATATATTTTCACCTCTGTGCTGCAGCAAATCAGGTTTTCTATAGTTAGAAATGCATGAACTCCACCTCAATTATAGAAATATTAAGTGATGTATTAAAACCCAGGTCTATGATTTATAGCTAGAGTGCTAGCAGGATTTCTATGCTGTCAGTTCTGCATGTTACCACCAATGTAATTCCCTACCTCCATATATTTTGAGAGTTTGTTCATTATTGGATAACCTTACCTGAAACAACCATTTAGGAAGATAACAATACCCAGCCACCGCTACAGACTAAGACCCCAGTCCTGCAATGAACACAGACAAACCCTGAAACCAGCACAGAGCCCCATTAATAATGGGGCAACACATAGGCACAGGGATCTGCCTGCACAAAATTCATTAAACAACTGGCATTTTAGAGAACATAAGATCCTGCAATTGACTGTGCAAGGTGCATCTCCATGGAGCTTCCATGATTTCCATGGGGGTGAGCCCACAGGCAGCCAATTGCAGGAACATGGCCTAAGCCTCAGACACAATTAATAGGGTATTAGAGTATTGTATTTATAGTCATGCTGATGCCTCTTGGATTGGTCCTTGGATGGCTACAGCTTCAATCTCAACTCGTGCATCCTGTGGGGAAAACATTGAAGCAGAACAGGAATTTAGAGACCTACAACTTTAAAAATTTTATTGAGCATAGTGCCCTTTAGAAAAAAAACACTTTGGAAAACCACCGATGTTGCTGTTGCAAAAAGGTTTATTCTGCAAATCGTGATTAATTTTTTTGTATTAATAATTTCTTCAGCAATGTTAATGAAAATTGAAAGCTTTCTTCTAATCATTCTTCTGTACAGAATAATCCCTTATCCCTGAAGAGATGTTTCCTCCCCTTTAATGTTACAATAGCTATGTGTGTGTGTCTGTGAAAGAGATTACACATTTTAACTACATAAGAAAAAAATCCTTCACTAAAAACAAACTATTCAGAGGAGTTAGCTATGAATGAAAATCCTCCAGCTGCAAGAAGTTGAGAGACAGAGAGAGATATTTATAGAAGAACAATTGCCACTCACTTTTGGCAAAGCAGCAACCTGGTAGGCAGCTCTGGCTGGGAAGTTACTCCTGAAAACTATAGTTTAAAAGATAAACAAATGAACGAATGGTTTAAACTTTGCCCTAAAAGACATAGTTCAGAATTATCTATAGAGATACATATACACAGTAGAACATTTACAGTTTAACAGCTATGAGACAAAAATTGCTCAATTTTTTGGCTTGCTATACAATCTCAGTAATTTACTTTTTCATGATCAAGAAGAAACATATAGATCAGCTTCTCTTATACGATGCAGCCACTGTTTATACCACTGGCATAGAATGGCCCTAAGCACCAGCTTACTTGCCCCAGGAAAGGTCACCACAGTATATGGGTGATCTTCCAGAGACATAGTTGATGTGGGGGCTCTCATATCCAGATGAGCAAGGAAAAGGGGCCCCAGACAAAGGAGGGGCATGGCAAGGATACCTTGCATTACACACAAACTCACCTAACATACGAGCCCACCCTGCACAGAGCAGTACCAGGATCAATGGAGAGCAAAGGGAGTTTTCAGCTACCTTTATACAGTATGCCCTAACCTGCACTCCATGCAGTTTAATTGAACTCCATGATTAGGCTCCTACTTTGCGGATACCAAGCTAACAGAGTAAGAGATCTGGTATAACACTCTGCAAATTCAGCTGTTGTAGACAGCTTTTACTAGTAAGTTTTAATTCTATGATCAGCACCTGACAACAAGGTCTTGTTACTGAATCAGGTTAATAAGTCACAATGAAAGAGCAAACACCAAATGTGTTAATGAATTACAGCTACAGGGGAGCCTGGTAATGAGCAACTAGGTATTTGACTGTTCTGCATATTGTACATATGCCCACGGAATTGCATTTTGACATACAAAAGAGAGACTACTTCAGATTCAGAAACCACACCTAGCATAAAAGAAAAACAGTTACTTGAGGCCAGAAGCTGCTACTGATTTAAAAATTGAGTATACACATATTTGGATTATATAGATAAGTACTCAGGGTCCCATGTTCCTGTTTCAAAATGCAGAATTGGGCCCTTTAGAATCTCCTACCTCAATGTACTCTAAATTTTACCAACTATCCTTTATGTTCTCAAATAGGAATGGTGTTATCTGTAATACTTGTACTAAACAACCAGCCTCCCACCGAAGAATTCAACAGATTATTTCAAGATAGCAACAGATAAACAAACACGCACAACCCCAGACAACTCGACAAATTAATAATTTGAAGGCTGCCTACAGCAGCATAACATTAGGGAAAATACAATGGCATGCATGTAGAATTGTAAAAAGTCTGCACATATTTGGCTGTACGAGTCCAGCAATATAAAGGACCTGATTTTCACTAGGCTCTGCAGTGTTTAAGAGGCATACCATTTTGGGCTCTGGTAAACCATTAAGCTATGCTCAAACACTGCTAGTTCTCATTTGGTACAAGACATACAATCCCCACCTCCTCCTCTCAGATGGTTTCTAAGTTGCTGAGAGAGAGAGAGAGAAAGCCAAGAACATACCAAATTAATTTTCATATTTATTATTCAGCCATATTGAACTGAGCTCTCTGTTCTGAGAGAGCCCCTCTTCACAAGTTTATATCACAGACAATATTGTATTTGCCCATCTCAGAGTGGTCTTGTAAGAAGAATTAGCTGAAGTCTAAAGTGTTATGTGAAGGCTGTTTTTTTTTGTTTTTGTTTTATCTTGTTGAGTCTATTAAAAAACAATTTATGCACAGAGTGTTAGAATCCCACAATGTTAGTGAGTGCTAAATTTTGTTTCTGGATTACTAGTTTATCTGAGAGAACTGTAAGACCAGACACCCTATCAACTACATATGTGAGCAGGTTCCAGAGTGCAAGTTTCCATTCTGATCCATCTGTTTTGGCTGTCATATGAATGTAAGTATATAGTTCCACTTTCACTCACTTTTGATAGAGCCATACCCCTCTGAGGGGCTCTACAAAGCATGGGAGACATGTACATTGGGAGATCTACCCCATTGAAGGATGAAGTATTATAGCAGTGTCACTTAAACGCTGAAGCTGCCCTTCTAATACACCAAGTTTTGTGGATCTACAGTATGACTGACACCGTCATTTGGCCCTATGATTTGTGTAACGTAGGCATGGAATTTGAATCCTATCCATAATCCTTTTTACATATGGACTATTAAGAGCACATTAAACTGAGAAAGGTAGAGATTTAGCTAGCAGGAATAATCTGAACACTTGAGTCATTGGGAATGACTAATATTCCTACTAAAGTTACGTATAAACTATGCTTATTTCTAAGTCACTTTCCTTTTTGCTTTGACTATCCAGTTTCAACCCATACCTTACAGAATGTCAAAATAGATTGTCATTAAGTTTTGCTCTTAGTGAGCAATAAAACTGTACAAGATACTGCTAAAATGGAAACAAAAACATCCACTTACACTGCTTGTAGGTTTCATTAATATCACTGAAGTCCTTCATGTCAGCCATCAGCACAGTAGTCTTTACAACTAGACGTTACACAAATGCAGATATTATGGAGTGCTGGGTTGTATGCAGCATGAAAATCCCAGTGCATTTCTTTAATATTCAGCTCATATACTTCGTTTTACCTCAAGTGATAAACCTCACCCACTCTGAACACTGACATCTATTGTTCAAATAAAAATGAAGTTAGATCCACTCATACCAACTTATTACACTAGATCATGACATTTTAGAAATGCTGCATGCACTACTGCTTTCACAAGATTTTTTTCCTAATTAAGCGCAGTGTCAGGAATTTTCAAAGGGGCACACACCTATAGACTCACTTCATGCTTTCATTGCCACCTAAGGGAAATGAATGGGAACTGGGTGTTCCTAAAGCAGCTTTGAAAATCGTAACCTTAAATCCCTTTGCGAAGCTCATTTCTTCCATGAAGAGCACATGTGTTACTGTACCCTAAGCCATTGCCTTTTCAAGGCCTTGTCTACACTATGATTTTTTGTTAAACCCCCTTTTAAGCCCCCTCCCCACACCTTTCCCATTGCTAATGCTTTCTCAGCTCCACAGTTATAGCACTAGTGTTGGCAGCATTATAAGCCCCAGGGGTGGGATTCACAAAGGTGTTTAAGCAGCTTGAAGCCAATGGGAAACAGGAACCTAAATACCTTTCTAAATCTCACCCCAGTTCCTGTAGACCTGCTGAGTTGAGTTAGAGGACAGGATGCTTAAAGTGTCAGCCATCTGGAGCCCCCTCTACAGATGGGGCTGAAAACAGTAGCATCACTATTCAGAAATTTGGGGCAAGGACAGCCTAGTGTACACACCCCTCAAATAAAAATCTTTCCCTGGGTTTCCCAGGTGTACTGGGTTGTCTTTTCAATTTTAAAATCCTTAGGTCTAGGATCATATTTTCACAGCTATAAGCACCAATTGTGTATTCAACAAAAGATTCCCTTAAAAGAGTCACTTTATTTTCTTCTCTAAAAAAAATACTTGGACATCTCTACTATTGTTATGTAGGCACTCACCATTGGAGTAGTCACAGCCTGCAGCCTTCAGGATTTCGCCTATATTTTTTAGTGCCTGTCGAGAAGAAAAACAGAGCCTTGAGGTACTGACGTTAAAGTTATAGCTTCTCTACATACCAGCACCAAAGATGTAGCTATCAAAGTTTACTCAAGACAACCTCAGATGGTAGCCAACCTTTTCGTTAGACAAGAAAAGTAGGTTACGAATCATCTTCCACAGTGACTGAACTTCCAGCAGGGCTTCCATTTTCATTCCTGATTTAACTCAGGAAAAGGCACATACGTAAGATGAGGGACTCCCCACTGCACAACAGCAAGGTCAGAAGGCAATGGCCAGACAAGTAGGCCAGCTGGCCCTACAATTCTTACTTAGCTCCCCTCCCTGGGGTCTGCTTGGAGGCTCAGTCTTTGTTATAAGTATCTAATGAATGAGTAACAAGGTAGGTGAGGTAATATCTTTTAATGGACCAACTTCTGCTGGTGGAAGGGACAAGCTTTTGAGTGTCACAGCACTCTTCCTCAGGTGACAACACTGCAAACAATCAGTAATTGTCCCATTAGATTTAAAGCACCATTTCCCCCACCCAGCTTGAAATAAGGATTTCTCACTATTTTCCTACCCACCCTCCCATTATTTGGGTAGAGGAAGGCAAGGATGGGGAGGAGGCATTTTCTTCTACTTTAGTGCTCCCCCAGCTCCCTGGATTGCTGTGAGGGACGGTCTCCAATTCTCCAGCCTCCATGTTTGGGCCTCTGTTCTCTGTGAATACAGTAGCTCCAGGGCCTAAACAAAGGCCAAAGATTAAGACACTCAAATATTAAGTTTACTGCTAGGAGACTTTGGATAACTTCTTACCTGTTTAGTTTCTTCTTTTGTCCCTCCAGGCACAAGCTGACTAGTACAAGGATCCATGCCTAGCTGTCCTGCGATATACATGGTCCGGTCTATCAGCACTGCTTGACTGCAATTGTAAGTCATACATATATTTGCAGTTCATCCAGAAAAATCTTATTTCCATTCAACCACTCAGAACTATTTTGAGCAAACCTCTTGAAGAAATATTTCACCTTTCCTCCCATTAATTTATAACATTTTATGGAGGTAGAAAACTCACACTGGGAAGGTGGCACCGTGGCAACAGACTTTGGAAAGTAAAGTACTGTGTAAGAATCATAGGGCCAGTTATTTTTAGTAGTAGAAAAGGCAGAGTCAGTGTTTACTGAAAACAGAAAAGTTAACCTGGTAACAAAAAGAATGTCACTTTCAAGCTTCTAAAAAGATATATTTCTACTATCAACAACACCCCTACTCACTTTCACAAGTCTTGCCCATAATAATTAAAGTGGTGCTTTCCATCCCATGCTCACCAAGTGCTTTTACAAACATTGTTATGTCTCAACACCACCGAGATTCAGGTAAGAGATACATTACTGGCAGCTTGGACCAGTGGTATAGTGTTAAATTATGACTCAGGAGACTTGGATTCTATTTTCTTCTCTGCCACTATCAGCACTGTGACCTTGGACACGTTACTCCATGTCTCTGTGGCTCAGTTTTTCCATTTGTAAAATGGATATAATGCTTTCCCATGTAAAAAGTTTTGAGATCTACAAGCGTTATTATAAAGCTCACTTCACCAGTCACTGAAGTGAAACACAAGAGCTGTTTAATAGTGCACAGACACAGTACACAAAAGATTAGGGCAGGAAATGAAGAATGCTTTGTCTGCGAAGTTCAACATGCAGCTTACCAAATGAAAGAAGGAAAAGCCCCAGGAAAAAGACTGACAACCGAAATGATAAGAGCTGGAGGCCAAGACCTCTGGGAAACCCTAGATCGGAGGTTTAGCCATTACTTGGAAATGGAGAAGGTACCGTCTAGCTGGAAGAAGTCCAACACCATTTTGCTGTACAAGTAGGGTGATTGTGAAAATCTAAAGAACTGTTGTCCAATATGCCTGCTCCTCACATGTCTACAAGTTGTTCACCAAAATAATAACAAACCGACTCTCACAGAGTCTGGACGAGCAGCAACCGAGAGAGCAGGTAAGTTTTCAAAGGAATTTCAGCAGAATGGATCATATTTTCACTATAAACCGGCTATTGGAATGCTCAAGGGAATACAAATTGCCTTCATGCATTGCCTTCGTTGATTATGAAAAAGCGTTCAACAGCGTAGAGATCAATACAGTGTTAAAAGCTCTTGCAGAGCAGAGCATTGAAACAAACTACACCTCTACCCCGATATAATGCGACCCGATAGAACACAAATTCGGATATAATGCGGTAAAGCAGCGTTCTAGCGGGAGGCGGGGGCGTGGGGGCTGCGCACTCCAGTGGATCAAAGCAAGTTCGATATAATGCAGTTTCACCTATAATGCAGTAAGATTTTTTGGCTCCCGAGGACAGCGTTATATCGGGGTAGAGGTGTACATCAAACTACTAAAGGAAGCAAATTCTGACTACCCTAGAGATATAACTCTGTTTGACATCCCCTTCGCATTCCAGTTAAAAAAAGGTGTGAAACAAGGAGACCCTGTTTCACTGAAACTCTTCACAGCCTGCCTCAAAATGGTAATGAGGCAGATGAATTGGAAGGGTGGAATCAACATCAACAAAGACTAGTTAAACACCTCAGATTCACGGACGATATCATGTTGATTGCTGAAAATACTATCAAACTACAGAAAATACTGCAAGAATGCAACACAAAAAGCAGCCAAGTCAGGCTGAAACTGAACCGCTCCAAAAAAAAATGTATGCGGTCTGATGCCTTGCCAAAAGCCCAAATAACAGACAAGGGAGAACAAAAGAAGAAGTCAAGCAATACGTCTATTTAGGCCAAGAAATTAACATGTGCCACCATCAGAAAGGTGAACTCTCACAAAGAAAGATAGCTGGTTGGCACACATCAATTCTATCACGAATGTCCGCCAAGGGAGGGAAAAAAAAAGTCAGCAAGACAACATGCACCAACCTCTTCAACTCAACAATACTGCCAGCAATATTATATGGCAGCGAAACATGGACGCTGATGAAGATACAGGAGCAGCAACTGTCTGTCATAGAGAGGGCGATGGAAAGAAGAATTCTGGGGATTTCAGTCCACAACTGAGTCCCCAATGAAGTGATCAACCAGCAGAGTGGAGTGCAGGCCATTGTTGTTGAAAGCAGGTACAGTAAAAAGTGATTGGTCGGGCATATAGCAAGGCTCACTGACAATGGACTGCAGCTGTTGCCGACGGTACTAGCATCACGGCCCACCTTCAAAGAGATGGGGAGATTTCATCGTGAAAAGACATGGCCGCACATGGAGAAGGAAGACCAGGATAAGAGAATAATGGAAGACATGTTGTGAACAGAACAATCTATATGAGGGCTGAAGGACTGATTGATCAAGGTGAATTTAGATTGGTGGATTGTAATTGCCTGAACTGGAATTTGTTTCCCTCCCTCCTATTCAAAATGAGGTAAGAAATAAAAAGCTATAATAAAATATGCAGTTACTAAAATACAACTATTCTTATAAAAAATCTCATAGATATTAGTGATACAAATAAAACGCCAAGCCAAAGATTTACAAAAAGTAGACTAAGACAGCTGATATTTTTTTAATTTTTACTGGACATACCAAGTGTTTCGATTACTTAAAGCCACATGACTTCAACATGGAATTGTTAAGAACAGGGCCAGCTCTAGCAATTTCGCCGCCCCAAGCATGGCGGCATGCCGTGGGGGGCGCTCTGCCGCTCGCCGGTCCCGTGGCTCCGGTGGACCTCCCGCAGGCATCTCTGCGGAGGGTCCGCTGGTCCCACAGCTCTGGTGGACCTCCTGCAGGCGTGCCTGCGGATGCTCCACTGGAGCCGCGGGACCAGCGGACCCTCCGCAGGCACGCCTGCGGGAGCTCCACCAGAGCCGCATGCTGCCCTCCCGGCAACCGGCAGAGTGCCCCCTGCAGCATGCCACCCCAAGCACGCGCTTGGCGCACTGTGGCCTGGAGCCGGCCCTGGTTAAGAATATGTCATTCCAAAAATACATAGATCACGAAAGTCTTCTAGGAACTTCCTGGATTACTTTTCTTTATTATAAGAGTGGGTAGGTTTGTTAACGTTGGTGACCTAGGAGCTTTAAAAAGAAGTGCCTTTAATTTTCAACAGTAATGTAAGGAATGGAAAAAATCTAAAACAGTCAATTAAATCCACATTTTTAGTCACCAGTTGGCCAATGCTTGACAAATCAGCTACAAGTTGGTTACAGTTGCGAGGTTAAAAATCTGCACACCTGCTCTCTGGTATTGCTGCAATGTGCTGAAGGGCTAACTTTAGAGACATTTATGTTTCATTCTCAGCAAATTCAGCATATTTTGATTGCCACAGAACATATGGCTGCTAGCACAACACCCAGTCATTTTGGACAGCATACAATTAAAGACTTCAGAGCCAATTGCAAAACATTATGTAAATATCAAAAGAAGATTTATTGAAATAGAGTTGCCCAATAATAATGCTTCTATTCACTGCAATAAAGAGATTGAAAACTTAAACAGTATTTCATAATACAGGATGACAAACCTACCATTACACAGCCACAATTAACATCTGTTCAGTGATAATTTTTCTTTTTTTTTAAATTTCCAAGAATATTATGGAGCAAAGAGTTTTGTGGCACCTTATAGACTAACACACGTATTAGAGCAGGAGCTTTTGTGGGTGAATACCCACTTCATCGGATGCATGTAGACATTTTGAATATTATGGACATGTCTTCATTGCAAGAGGTCTGCAGTACACATGCACTGTAATTTCCCCATCTCTGTGTCTGTCCCCCACAACTCCCAACGTGTGGAATTCTCACTTTATCATTGGTGACCTCCCAGAAAACACCATCCTAGCCACCATGGATGTAGAGGCTCTCTACACAAACATCCCACACACAGATGGAATACAAGCTGTCAGGAACACTATCCCTGATGATGCCACAGCACAACTGGCTGCTGAGCTCTGTGCCTTTATACTTACACACAACTATTTCAAATTTGATGACAATATATATCTCCAGATCAGTGGCACTGCTATGGGCACCCGCATGGCCCCACAATATGCCAATATCTTCACGGCCGACCTGGAACAACGCTTCCTCAGCTCTCGTCCACTCACACCCCTTCTCTATCTACGCTACATTGATGACATCTTCATCATCTGGACCCATGGGAAGGAGACTCTGGAAAAATTCCACCATGATTTCAACAGCTTCCACCCCACCATCAACCTCAGACTGGACCAATCTACACGGGAGGTCCACTTTCTTGACACCACGGTGCAAATAAGTGATGGTCACATTAACACTACCCTATATCGAAAACCCACCGACCGCTATGCCTACCTTCATGCCTCCAGCTTCCATCCCGGGCACATCACACGATCCATTGTCTACAGCCAAGCACTGAGGTACAACCGCATCTGCTCTAACCCTTCAGACAGAGACCAACACCTACAAAATCTCCACCAAGCATTCTCAAAACTACAATACCCGCACAAGGAAATAAGGAAACAGATCAACAGAGCCAGACGTGTACCCAGAAGCCTCCTACTGCAAGACAAACCCAAGAGAGAAACCAACAGGACTCCACTGGCCATCACATACAGCCCCCAGCTAAAACCCCTCCAACGCATCATCAAGGATCTACAACCCATCCTGGACAATGATCCCACACTTTCACAGGCCTTGGGTGGCAGGCCAATCCTTGCCCACAGACAACCTGCCAACCTGAAACATATTCTCACCAGTAACTGCACACCACACCATAATAACTCTAGCTCAGGAACCAATCCATGCAACAAACCTCGATGCCAACTCTGCCCACATATCTACACCAGCGACACCATCACAGGACCTAACCAGATCAGCCACACCATCACTGGTTCATTCACCTGCACATCCACCAATGTAATATAAGCCATCATATGCCAGCAATGCCCCTCTGCTATGTACATCAGCCAAACTGGACAGTCTCTACGGAAAAGGATAAATGGACACAAATCAGACATTAGGAATGGCAATATACAAAAACCTGTAGGAGAGCACTTCAACCTCCCTGGCCACACTATAGCAGACTTTAAGGTGGCCATCCTGCAGCAAAAAAACTTCAGGACCAGACTTCAAAGAGAAACTGCTGAGCTTCAGTTCATCTGCAAATTTGACACCATCAGCTCAGGATTGAACAAAGACTGTGAATGGCTTGCCAATTACAGAACCAGTTTCTCCTCTCTTGGTTTTCACACCTCAACTGCTAGAACAGGGCCTCATCCTCCCTGATTGAACTGACCTCGTTATCTCTAGCTTGCTTGCTAGCACACATATATATACCTGCCCCTGGATATTTCCATTACATGCATCTGAGGAAGTGGGTATTCACCCACGAAAGCTCATGCTCCAAAACGTCTGTTAGTCTATAAGGTGCCACAGGATTCTTTGCTGCTTTTACAGATCCAGACTAACACGGCTACCCTCTGATACTTGACACTTTATCCCAGTTCACTAAGCCTCAACCATCTTTTCCTTCAAGTCCATCCTACTCTCGGTTCTGCAATGCCCACACGTGCTGCCAGCTTACATTTAAAGTTCCTCCAAGTTGTTCCCTTAGCCTCCCAAGTATGTTCTGCCTTGTCTAGTCTACAGGCCCCACTCAAAAAACGAGAGCCATACGGATCACGGACTTTGAACCCCACCGCAGTCACAGAGGTATCTGGGTGGTTCTCTTTGCAGCATCAAGGCCATCGCTCTACGAGGCAGAGACCGGCCCCGCTAGAGGAGCGAATGAGGCTGGCACGTTACCTGTAGGGGCCCGATGCAGCCGGTGCCCTTGGGGTGCTGATTATTCTCTTTACCAGGGTGGCCATGGCTGCCCTTTGCCACTCGCGAGGCTCTGCACTTCGCTCTCTGCGGACCAGCAGGCACAGTCTCGTTCTTTCACCTAAGGCTAAAGGTTCCACCCCCAATCTCACGTGTGGGCAAGGCACCGAACCGCGCATGCGTCTCCGGAGGGGCCAGGCACGCCTCCCAAGGAGAATACTGGGGGATGTAGTCTTTCCTGAAGAAGTCTTATGCGCGTGCGCGGTTTTCAAGGCGGCAGCGGGTCAGGCATGGCTGCGGTGGGCTGAGAGGCCGGGGAGCCGAGTAGTGCCGGGAGAGCGGTAACGGGGCACGGCCTGGTGGGACAGAGGCCGAAGCAAGCTGCTCCCACTCGGGGCATCCGCACCAGTCCGTGTTCAGGTAACGCCAGGGGGCCTCAGTGCTGTGTCCGCCCCCGCCCCCCCGCGTGCTGGTGCCCTGCCGGGCTCTCCCTGGGCTGGGGGTACCTGGCCGGCCCCCCCCCCGCGTGCTGGTGCCCTGCCGGGCTCTCCCTGGGCGGGGGGTACCTGGCCGCCCCCCCCCCCCGCGTGCTGGTGCCCTGCCCGGCTCTCCCTGGCAGTGCCTGACTGCTCTGGCCCTGTGCCGATTATCCCAACTCTGGCTGTATGCTGGTGCTGTGGCCCCTCCCTGGGCGTCCTGTGCCTGCATTGCAGCGCTAGCCCCTGAGGGGATGGCTCCCTAGCAGTCGTCCCGGCCGCGGACTGTGCTTGTAGCATCCGACATGCTGAGTCAGGAAGCGAAGGTCAGACGCCTGCATTGTGTGCCCCTCCTCCTTACCCCTTTCACTATGTTCACTCCATGGGAAGCACCTACTAAATGCCTCGTGCCTTGCTTCAGCCATTTCAGCAGCAGATGAAGTTCATTTTGGGATTTGGATTGGTTTGTCAGAGATCAGGGGTCAGCAACGTTTCAGAAGTGGTGTGTCGAGTCTTCATTTATTCACTTAAATTAAAGGTTTTGCGTACTGGTAATGCATTTTAACGTTTTTTAGGTTTCCCTCTGTCTATATATAATATAACTAAACTACTGTTGTAGGTAAAGTAAACAAGGTTTTCAAAATGTTTAAGAAGCTTCATTTAAAATTAAATTAAAATGCTGATGTTAAGCCACTGGCCTGCTCAGCACACTCCTGGCCTGGGGTTCTATTCCTCCAGGCCGGCAGCGGGCTGAGTGGGGCCTGTGACTGGAACCCCAAGTTGGCAGCGGGCTGAGCGGGGATGGCAGCCGGGAACGCAGCAGGCTGAGCGGGGATGGCAGCCGGGAACGCAGCGGGCTGAGCGGGGATGGCAGCCGGGAACGCAGCGGGCTGAGCGGGGATGGCAGCCGGGAACCCCAGACTGGCGAAAGGCTGAGCGGGGATGGCACCCCAGACCAGCAGCGGGCCGAGCTGCTCAGCCCGCTGCCAGTCTGGGGTTCTGGCTGCCGGCCCCTTGCCAGTTGGTGTCCGAGCCGCCGGCCCTGCTCAGCCTGCTGCCAGCCTGGGATCCTGGCCCTGCCCACATAGAGCGAGTACCTACCTTCTCCCTGGTTCTGGCCCATTCTCTTCCCCTCTCTCTCTGCACTGAGCTGAGGGTGGGGGTGCACTGAGCACAAGGCTGGGGGTTGGGGTGCAGGGTCTGGCCAGGAGCTAGAATGAGGGAGGAGGATCAGGGTTGAGGCAGGAGATTTGGGTGTGGAGCGCTTACCTGGGCAGCTCCCATTTGGTGTGAGGGGTGCAGGTGGGAATGTGGGGAGGGGGGTGCAGGAGCTCCCATTTGGTGTTCAGGGTGGGGATGTGGGGGGCGGTGCAAGAGTCAGGGCAGAGGGTGTGAGGGGGCTGGGTATGTGTGGAGGGTGCCGGAATCAGGGATGGGGCTGTGGGGGTGTGTGTGAATGCAGCGGGCTGGGGTGCAAGGGGGGCTGCAGGGGTCAGGGCAGAAGGCTGGCAGGTGGTGGGCTGGGACCGGGGGGTTATCCCAGCCCGCTGCCCTGAGTGGCTCGCAGCAGGGGGCTGGAGGGATTCGCCCCGCTCCTGCTTTCCTTCCGCAAGGCCCTGCTCCCACCTCCTTACTCGTCTGAGCAGCGAGGGCACTGGGGCTGCTCTTCTCCCTTCCCTTGCAAGGGCCATCGGCCGCAGGGAGGGAGAGGAAGCAGGGCCTGATGCAGGATGCTGGGGGAAGAGGCGGGGGAGGAGGAAGCTTGGCTGCTGGCGGAGCCTGCCATGCTGCTGGCAGGACCAAGCTTGCTTCTGCCCCTGCCAGAGAGAGCGGTAGGCTAGGGGCGGAGAAGAGCGGGCTGGGTCAGGCAGCATTTTTAATGGCATGCTGCTGCCTGCTGGGGTCCGGCTCAGCCCGCTGCCGGGGTTTGGCAGTGGGCTGAGCGAGGCCCTGGCAGGCAGCAGCGTGACATTAAAAATCGGCTCGCATGCTGTCTTTGGCATTCTTACCATAGGTTGCCAACCCGTGGCATAGATTATAAAATGGTTTCTATATAGCATGCAATCAAACCTGTCAAATATTTTGTGCAGTGGCTGGATTGTTTTAAAGAATCTACTTTCAGTTTTTCATTTAATTTATTTATTTCCTTAATGCCTTGTGTGTGCACTGATTTTGTGCTAGTAAAACTATTCTGCTAGGGTTTAATAATTAAATTGGTTCAATTTCTAGTGTGGATGCATTTCTCTGTGTAAAGGTGCGTTAGAAAACTAATCCTTCCAAGCTTAGATTTATCTATAAGTGTTGATTTTACCATACACCCACAAATGGAAAAAAAAATTTCCATTGATAACTGAAATTTATAGATGACTGAGAACTTATTAATTTGATTTAAGAATATTTTGATGAGTGATGGTGGTGGTTTTGTGTTTTAATGGCTAAAAAGCTTTAACTCTTTGAATCTCATCATTTACTGTTATTAGGTTATTTTCTCTCTCTCCCTCCCCATAATTTTGTTGAACTGAAAACTTAACTTGATAAAATTTAAAAATGCTTAAAACTTATCATGGATGTTATCTATTGAAATATTTTTTAAAAATTGAATTCTGCTCACTTATTTATACCACTGTAGCCTGTTGCTTTTTCCCTGACTTACAGGATTAGCTATTCCAGTGTAAAGCACTTTTATAACAACAGAACTGCAGCAACGTGTGGGGAAGTTGTACCACTTAACTGTACTGGTGTAAAGGTGAATGGTACGATCTGTGTGCATAAACAAGGCTTTGGGTATTGCTTTGTGATGCCAAGTAGACGACTACATGTGCTGATGGTCTCCTTTTTGAATTTTTTGTTGTTTGTTTGCCAGATATGTCTAATGCAAGAGAGAAGAAACGTGCCAAGAAAATGAGAAATCAGCCTGCCAGTGTCACCTTATCTTCTGATTGTGGACCATGTCATAGTGGAATACAGCACCATAATGGGGGAAGTAGATCATTTCAAACTCCAAAACCAGGTGTGAAATGTGTGAAGTTCATTCAACATTTATTGAATACAAATAATTTTTTTCCCAGCTGTCATCTTTTTGTATGTGGGTCAGTGTTTAGTGCTTTGGAACCGGTGGTACTACACCTCTACCTCAATATAACACGACTTGATATAACACAAATTCGGATATAATGTGGTAAAGCAGTGCTCTGAGGGGGTGGGGCTGCGCACTCCGGTGGATCAAAGCAAGTTTGATATAATGCGGTTTCACCTATAATGCGGTCAAATTTTTTGGCTCTCAAGGACAGCATTATATCGAGGTAGAGGTGTACTTTCTCTCTTCACCTAATTAGGTACATTAAATGTTTGTAAACAGATGGACTGATAGCATTATGTTTTTAGGGCCAGCCTTGTGCAAGGTTTCGTGCACTTCTTTAAAGGGATACCATCAACTTAAAAAGTGAGAGTTATGATTTCTTTTTTTTAAACACACTGCTTCTTAAAGAGATCACATAAGCTTACAGACTCTGGATCTGAATGAAAAATGACTTTTTTCTCTTTTTTCATTTAGTGAAAGTAACAAAGCCAACTACACAAAACATGTTCCTGTTTGAATAGGCCTTTCACAGAGAAGAGAGAAACACTTCTTCAAAAAAAAGAAAGCTGTGATTGTAAAACCACAAAACTTGATAGAGGGACTTATGGTCAGGAGTATTACCTGAAGCAACTTCTAATTTTCTTTAGAAACTGACTAGTTTCAAGTTGTTGGTGTCATCTTAATGTTCCTCATTCTTGATTTCTTGCTGCTTCATTGCTAGGCCTCTTTGGAGGCAGCTAATTGTAAGAGGAATGTTTGACATAAGTAAATGATCACAGAGGGTTATGCTGAAAGCACTCAACTCTTAGCCAGTTGAGACCTAAGATGGCTTATAACCATAGCCAAGATTTTTTAAAAATTAGTCTCCTGAAGCCTTGTTGAAGGCATATTGAAACATTCAGTGGATACTATTGTGTGATCAGTACACTTGAAAAATCAGGCCACTTATTTGTGCACTTGTGTCGTAGGATCCTAATTTCAGACACCCATTACTGAAAAATCTTGGCTTGGATCTCCAGTGTCGAAAACGTGCTTTAACTTGTGGCACAAAATTAATACCTTTCTTAAAAATAATAAGACTGTATATGTGAAACACAAGTACTTTTAACAAAAACACAGGTGTAACAATATATTTAAGGTAGACAAAAGAACCTAGAAAGATACCTTTATATATCTCCATAGCTTATGTGAGAAAACCCAGTTAAACACGTGATTGTGTGCTATGTAAATTAAGGGGAAAATACTATTTGTTTGTCTTTCTAGAACCCCATATATGCAAAACACCAGTTCATCCAGTCAGGTGCCGGGATCTTGCATTGGGAGCCATCACCGCAGACCTCTGCACAATCCTATTCTAGTCAATGGGACTGGGCAGTAGGTTCCATGCTGGCATATCTAATATGGTATTGAGGCCAAAGAATGGGCTGGACTCCACTTTTATCCTGTAAAAATAGCTGCTTATTCTACTGGAGGCTTTCTGTTGAACAGAGCAAGGCTTTTTACTTCTCCGTTCAGCGTTATAAATAATGCAGCCCTTTACCTTTGTACTTTCAATGCATTGTTTTCATAAGAGTCTTCAAATATGTATAAAGTTTTTTTCTAGCATGTGACTAGATTTTGTATTTTCACATGCTAGAAAAACTTTCTTTGCTCATTTATTCAGGCTGGCCTAATAGCGTTTTCACTTTTCCTCTGTTTCTTTTTTCAATGTGCTAGCAGATCTCCATCCTGATGTCTCTGCTGCTGAAACTCCTGCGAACTATCAGCATCATTCTCCTGGACCTTCATACAGGAAAGAACAATATTTTTCTAAGGGGCAAAATAGAGCTGAGAGAGGTAGAGGAAGAGGAGGTTGGAGAGGAGGACGCCAGAATGTTTCTCAAGAAATGCCTAAATACGTAACAGGTAAGTGTCCAGAGAAATTTTTGCTAGAAGTTACCATGGACTGATGGTTCAGGTCCATGGCTTTTTGTTTTTAAATGATAGTAAAATCTGGAAGAACTGAGACCATACTTCCGTTTTATCAGGTTTTTTCCCCTCAGTAGAAGTACTCTTCTGGATTGAAACTAACACTAAATCTTTAAGCCACTTTTTTAGTATTGTGGATATAAATGTACTTAGTCACAAAGATGTACACATTGTGGATTTTTGTAGGTTAGAAAAATGAATGATGTCAATGGACCTACATTTTTAAGATATGTCTGTACTGCACACTTTCAGCAGTATGTAGAAGACATATGCTACACATCCTCTAGCGCTGATATAATCAACAGTGTAGATTGCGAGGCACTGCTTAGGCATGTAGGATAAGAACATGCCTGAACCCTGTGGGTGCATACCTTACTTATCCAAGCAGTACCTTCCCCATTGTATTAGGGGTAGGGAACGGCTTCCATATAAGGAGAGATTAATAAGATTGGGACTTTTCAGCTTGGAAAAGAGACCACTAAGGGGGGATATGATAGAGCTCTATAAAATCATGACTACTGTGGAAAAAGTAAATAAGGAAGTGTTGTTTACTCCTTCTTATAACACAAGAACTAAGGGCCACGAAATGAAATTAATAGGCAGCAGGTTTAAAACAAAATAAATGTCTTCATGCGGTTCACAGTTAACCTGTGGAACTCTTTGCCAGAAGATGTTGTGATGGTGATGGTCAAGACTATAACAGGGTTAAAAAAAGAACTAGATAAATTCATGGAAGATAGGTCCATCAATGGCTATTAGCCAGGATGGGCAAGGATGGTGCAATGTTGCCTCTAATTTCTTCCATGCATGTGTGGAATAAATTTTATGCGCACCAAGGTATGTGCAGATGTGCGCCACTAGTAGAAACAAAAAACCTAGATAGAATATATGTGTTTAAAAAGTTACTATAGGGATAATTACTTCAGCCAGGACAGGTTAGGCATTTTAGAACTCACTACTCAAAAAATTAAATTGAAGTGTAAGAGAGAAATAAAAACTATGAAATGCATAGATCAGTCAAAAACATAAAATAACACACTTTGAAAGAATAAAATTACAGAGAATGTATGTGCATTGCAGGAAGTACCAAGAAGTAACAACAACAATAATACAAGTATATGTTGGGAGGGGAGAGTGAAAAACTGTGTGGGCGTGACACAGAGATGAGGTGTGCTGGCTGTTGGGGAAGTTTCTGATAGAGGCTGTGCATTGTCTCTTTAAGGCATTCACTGAAAGCTCTCCTGCTCTGTTCTGATCCCTGTCTCCCCTCCCTTCCCCTCATTCTGCGGAAATGGGGGTACTTGGGCAGGCAGGAAGGGGAAATAGTGTCTCTCAATGATTACCAGCTGTGTTCATTCCTTCTGGGGCATCTGGCATTGGCCACTGTCGGAGGACAGGATACTGGGCTAGATGGACTTTTAGTCTTACCCAGTACGGGCATTCTTATGTTCACATAAATTAAATGCTGTTTTTCTTTGAGAAAAGCCTTCAAATATGGAAGCAAAGGGGCAAATAAAGCACTAACTTACATAAAACACACTAATTTACATGATTTGGCAATACTGTATCAATTGGTGAACTTGAATCAGAGTGCAAAATCAGTGCTATCTGTTAGGCAGGCATGATTATCAATGAATTTTTAAACATTCTGCAATACTGTAATTGCTGCCCTTTTGGCTATCCTCACCGCTAGTTGTTTTTTTTGGCTCTGAACGCTCAAAACAAATTATATAAATTCCATTTTCAATTAAATTAAATGTGATCTAAGGAAAATATTCAGCAAGGCTTTTAGAATCATGTGCTGCATGACTGGTTTCTGCTGAGAACATCAAAATACTGAAATTTCAGTAATAGGGTACAACTATTTGAGTAGTTTACTAAACAAAACAAAAGTTAATGTTGTAAGTCATTAGTGAGTTATGGCAACAACGTACTACAATTCCATAGTTACACAATTTTAAAAGTGCAAACTTTATTGCTGCAAAACTTTTGTATCCGCTTGTGTTATTAAACAAAATAAGCAAAAGGTAAGCCTCTCATTTAATTATTTTTCCATTATAGCACCTCTGCATGTTTTTTTTTCATTTCAGCATCTACCTTTGCTCGAGCCCGTGCTGCTGAAATCAGTGCTATGTTGAAGGCAGTTACACAGAAGTCTTCCAATTCATTAGTTTTTCAGACTCTGCCTAGGCACATGCGAAGACGGGCCATGAGTCACAATATTAAACGCCTACCTAGACGGCTCCGTGAGATTGCCAGAAAAGAGGTACAAGTTCACTTACAGCATTTGGTGTCTAAATATGACAAGTCTCTAAACGGCATCGTTTGGTTAATTTTAAATAATGTTTTGTCTGTTTTTCCCTTCCTGCTCTTAGTGTGTGCATGGTTCCTCAAACTTCTTGTTACTACCACTGCGAACCCTAGCATTCCTAATGTGTATTCTGAGTAATTTAAGGGTGACTGACTAAACGGCAGTGAAATACTTATTCACGGGAGCCCTCAGCCATCACTTTAAAGCAATCAATTATATCTTTAAACAAATCTGTATTTGGTAAAATGACTGGTTCTGAAATCAAAAGATCTTGTCACTGCAAAGATTCTGAACTCCGAATATAATTTCAAATAATTTTTTTCCAAAATACAGATGTTTATACTAATATATTATGTTGTATTATTCTGTATGGTGTGGCCTTCAGTGTCCTCTAATGTCACTTATGCCTTTAACCTGTATATTAGGAGACTTAAACTTTAAGACTGACGACTCCTAAAGCCAAAAAGCAAAAAACTCAGTTTCATGTCTTTTGATTAAAAATAAAATAAATAAATGAAGTGACTTGGTTCTCAAACTTCAGTGATGCCCCTCTGGCAATTCAGGTTCTCTTCAGCTTATCCTTAAAGATAATGATTTAAAGGTATATTGCTATTCAAAAATCTTTAGGAAAAGGACAAGGGCACTCAGTATCCTTAAATCTACCTCTGACATCCCATATGGTCTGATATACAGTAAAATTAATTATAAGTGCTAACAGTTGTCAGCCACTTGTCTGAAGAGACCAGTATCTATTTGCAAAGGCTAAAAATCACCTGTCTGCAGGATTTCCTGAGTGAGCTGTAATAAACCCTGGCAGCAGTCATGAATAGTGCAGGATTCTCTATTCAACTCTGCTGGTGCACTTGAAGACTGATTTTCAACACCCTCGGTCTTTCTGTATATTAGTTATCAATGTGTAGTATATTTGAATTTTTGTGCAGAAGTTTGGACAATAGGCAATCAAACTTTTTTTTTCCTTGATAAAATTCTAAAATTAACTTTTAACCTCAATGTTCTTGGGTGAAGGCTAGCAGGCTTTGGTTTTTTGTAAGTGTGTAAAATGAGATTTCTCTCCTCCAAATTAAAAAAATCTTACTGATGAACAATAAATTATTATTATACCATATGTTTAAGCTATAAATGTGTTAGCAATGTTCAACGTCCTCTAATCTAGAACAGCCATTCTCTTCTATAGAAACTTACTTGTGCTTTCAATCTTGTCACTGAAAATATCGTCCATTCTCCTGAAAACATAGGCAGAGAAAGCTGTGCATCAGAAAAAAGAGCATTCAAAGAACAAGTGCCGAAAAGCTCGAAGGCGTCATATAAACCTGGTGGTGGAGTTTAATCGCAGGCAGAAGAAGAATATTTGGTTGGAAACACACATTTGGCATGCAAAAAGATTTCATATGGTGAAGAAATGGGGATATTGCTTAGGAGACAGACCCACAACTAAGAGCTATAGGGCTTGCTACCGAGCCATGACAAAACACTGCCTTCTTCAGGTATCATGATTGCAACAGTTTCGCTTACCTTGCCAAGATGACTAAGCAGTTTACCTTTAAATTATAATAGCTGTCTCACTAGAGCACTCTTGTAGTGAAGCATGTATAATTTACTAGCTATTAATACGTGATGTTACAAAATGTCTGTGAGGTGGAGAATGATTGGCGGGAAAGAGAATGAAGCAAACAGACTTTGTCACCATAAAAGCTAGGAAACTAATCCCTAGGACAGCATCTCAAAGAGGGTGTTCTCTATGGCAAACATTATCATGGAATTTGTTTCCTCTGTTGGTCTAACCTCAGACCATTTGGGCTGTAGTAAGAGGAGGCCCTGAGTGTTGTCAGATGCTACCGATGTGGTGCTCTGTTCAATGTTGATATCACTCGCCTGCGTGTGTGTGTTCCCTCTGTGTGCTGTCCCAGCTCTGCGCAGATAGCTAACACAGCAGACCCAAAGAGAACCCCCGATGACCAAAGACTCTAGTAAGGTACGAAGGCACGTCGACCAGGTTTATTGCTGTATTGGGCACAGTAGTAGTTCCCTGTAGATTTCTTAATCTAATTCAGGGCATACTACAAATATGTGCCCAGGGTCAATGGACTCGGCTCAGTCAGTGGCGGGACTTTCCACTGCCCCCTGAGCTGGACAAAGACACCACCCCAGGGATGCATTCTTATACACAGGTACAAACAAGTTACACATCACTTCTGATGTATTGAGGTGCAACCCTCTACGTAGTAAGGTGCTGCCTCTCACCTTGTACATGTTGGTTCGAACAAAACAATTCTATCAATCATATTACCCTTTTGGCCCTGTCATTGGGATGGGTCAGCCTGTTCCTTGTTATCTGTGTGGAATGTGCAAGCATGTGAATGTTCTGATATCTAGTGTTCAGTACCTTTTTAGGTATGTATCTTCTTGCAGCATCAGCCCTTTCCTTGCCAGCTTCTGTGAGCAGGGCCAGCCTCTGGCTCACAGCTTCACTTTGCTTTATGTTAGCAAAGTCTTGACTATTACTTTAGTTCAAGCCTCTGATACCGAAATTTATATGTCAGGGCCTCCTCTTACTACATGGGCCTTACATAAGAAATGCTTGTGGAATCAAAACTGGCAATTAGCAAAGGAGGTCAAACTTTTTCTTTTAAATAAACAATACAGAGTAAGCAAAATTCAAATTACTATGTGTCTTTGACTTTAATGTTAAGTTATTTAAGCTCTTGTGTCTGATAAAAGTCTTGAAAGTTATCTGTTTAGCATCTCTTATGAGAGTTTGTTTTTAAACCAATTCTAACTTCAAAGTATCTTTTGTTTCAGGATTTATCATATTACTGTTGCCTGGAGTTGAATGGAAAAGAGGAAGAGCTTCTGAAGGTGCTTGCTCGGATGTGTAGTATAGATACAGGTAAAACTTCCATAAATATTTTAAAATGAAACTAAGCTTATAGAGACTAAAATCTGACGCATGGTGCAGAAAAATGCAGTACAATAAAAATGCAGTATAAACTGAATTCTTGTAACAATGCCACCTCAGAGCTCTGGTTATATTAAGTCGTTGAAAAATCATTCTGTGGAGATGATTGGAGGAAAGTAGTGGGTACTAGAGTTGGGATAGCTTATAAGAGTCTTGTTAGAATCTCAGCTGTCAGTTGGGAGAGAATTTTAATGTTTTTTTACACCAGGATCAGGCCGCATGGGTTGCAGCTTCTTGCTGGTGGTCCATTTGTAGAAAGGTTTTGAAATAGATGATTGATTGATTTATTTTTTGAATCTTTTTATGTGCATATGTTTTTCTCCAGGACCAACTTTTGCTGCTGTGCCTTGTCTGTCTGGAAGGCTCCAGGGCTCTCTGGTCCTTTACCGTGCAGATCGCTACCCTGAGGATTTGCTTGGTCCTATTACTTTCATTTGGAAACCCAAGCATGTGTCGGGTATTACTTCTGAAACTAGACAGCTGTGGATCTGGACACATCCATCCCTTAAGCAGGTATATCTGATATTTTTTTTGTCTCTTCATAGTTGAACTTCAGGCTTTTTATCTCTTTGAAATCTTCTCTTTGGGAAATCTGAAATGCAGTAACTTTCTGATGGATTTGGGGAAGCTGAGTGTGGTATATGGGCGCACAAAGAAAGTAAAGCAATTTCCAGTTTCTTCTTGCATCCTGTAAGACACACAGGCCTCTAGTAATGTAGACATTATGTATACATTTTCATTTGCTATGTTTTTAGTAAGTTTACATTAATGGAATTTAATAAGTAGCTTTTGAAGCAGCTTGGGCTTTGAGCTTTGATAGTGAAATAAATTTTCAGAGTTTCCCAGACAAGATGACATTTCTAGAATTTCTTACTGTGGTCATGAGATCTCAGGCCCTGAGAAAGTATAAGCATGAGATGTGTGTATGGGTAGGGAACAATGAATCATAAGTCATGTGCAGGAAAATGGCCAGGCCTTAATGACCAAGAAGCCATTTGGGAGCCCTAACTGTTGACTTAAATAAAGGGAGTCAGGATTGTTTTGGTGGTGTAGTCATTTCCTGTTGGAAAAGCATCTGAACTTGTGGCTGTGACAAAGAACCAGTACCCAAGGAAGGAGGGCTGCAAGAATGGACCAAAGGTCAGACTGACCTCACTTGACCAGGATTGGACAATGTGGTTGTGGTTTGAAACTTGTTTCTCTGATTCAAATCAGAAGATTGCTGGGGAGGTCCTGTATATGTGTATGTGGAAGGTGGATGAGGCATAGTAATAGCATGTGTGCATAAGCCCCTAGTACAGGTTAAATGCAAATCTAATCTCTAATGATATGTAGTAATCTTGGGTACATAAAAATATTCTAAACTTAACCCCATTGTTTCCATAAAGGAAAATATAAACTAAGTAAACTACATAGAGACTGTAAATAAGCTATTTAATCATTGGTGTTATGTTAACTTGTGATTTGATTTGCTGACTGTGTTCATGCAATGATTTTACCAGTTGTTGTTCTCTTTTCAGTTAATCAGTTGTAATTTGTATTAGTCAGACCAAGGAGTTAAAATAACTTAATTTACACTGTAATCTCAATTTTCATATTGTTTAGTACTTTAGGGAAGTACAATACATTAGTCTTGTAGATGTGTTTGCTGTTGAACAAAAGCCATAAAACAGTTGTTGTTGTGTGTGTTTTGTTTAAGTGGCAGTGAGGCTTAAAAACAACCTTAATTAGATTGACTTTAAATATTAGTTAAGCAATTGACTTGGGTCCTGAAAACCCTATATTACTACTCTATTACAAATTATAAAGGTGGCTGATCTTGCACAGAAATAAGTTCTTACTAGAATTTTCTCTATTCCTTCTGGCTTGTTGCCGTGTCTCCTAATGCAATAGTTAATTGTAAGCTTGAAGTAGTGATGACTGTTTTTCCCGACCCCACCCATAACAAGCTGAGCTAGGAACTTTATTTTTTTTTTTGTGGTCTGGCATTTAACTACATAACTTAAAATTCTGTAATTAGCACACATTCTTTGTCCAAAAACTCATTGGAGCAGAGGGACTGGATCCTGGATATTTCACCTCTCAAAGGAGTGTTCTAGCCCCCAGACTATAGAGTTGTTCTCGTGCTTACTGGAGGGGGTGGAGGGAGAGTGATTGATTCATTTATTTATCCAGACTGGAACAGCTTCAACAAGAGAGACAGGAAGTCCCACTTCAGACAGTCACACAGCCTAGTGGCTAAAGCGCTTACTTTAATGGTGGCCAGTCCCAGTTCAGGTCCCTTTTTCCCTCGCTGGAGGAGAAGGGACTTGAACCAGGGGTCTCCCACATAGGTACCCTAAGCACTGGGTTAAACATCATGATGGAGGTTGTCTTCTTTCCTGCCCCAACCCAGCATTTTATATATGCTTCTCTACATCAGCCTGATCCAGTAGCTGACATCTGAACATGCTTCCAGATCAGGCCCCGCAGGCAAGTTGGGTGGACGAACACCTGTCTTCTCTCAGTTTGTGCATTGCTCTGAGGCTTAGGTATCTGGACACCTGGTGTGGCTGTGCAGTGCATGTGCTCGGAGGCAGAAACATAAGTACCCAGGGAACTTTCACTGCAAAAATGTAGGCAGTGCCAAGTGAGTTTAAGTGCCTACAGGGTTTGAGGGCAGCTGAGCAGGGGCTTTATGAATTACGTGGGGCCTGATTCTGGGATTTGGACATGTAAAATGGCAGTGAGGTGAATATAACCCTTATAGGAAGGAAAAGCAGCACAACATAATTCTGAAACTGTATCTTAGATTTGTATCTTACAAATAAATTGCTAATTTTGCTAATGCAAACTCAATATATTTTTTTTTTCCTTAGGACATACTGACTGAGCTAAAAACAGTCTTTCAGTGTTCAGAGCCTGTAGAAACCTGTTCCCCTGAACCAATTGTCACATTGCTTCAAGAAGAAAAACAAACAGATGTAGTTATGATTGTCGGCAAGAAAAGGAAGAGGGAAGACAATGAAGGAGAAAAAGCTGTGCCAGTGAAAAAAATCATTGGTAATGGAACCAGAGTTCCACTTCAGTCATACTGCTGGACATCACAGACTACTGGCGTTGTGATCAGGTATATTCGTAGTACCAGAAATTTTTAACCTTAGAACTTGAAATTAGCTAGAATCTCTGGGATTTTAAAATCCTGTTGACTGATGTGCTATTCATACAAACTGCATGAATGAATACTTAGTTTCACACTTTGTATTTTTATCTTTTTCAGTGATTTGACCATGGAGATTCTTCGATATCGGTTGATTGGCCCACTCTCACACTGTGTCCTTACAGAAGCACTGAAAACTGCTTCTATCCAAACTGTAAGGAAATCAGCAATTTACACGTCTTGTGATGCACAGGCTATGTCACTAGAATAGTAATACCAGTAATTCATACTTAGACTTTTTAAGATCAGAAGGAACCATTAGATTATCTGGTCTGACCTACTCCTTTCTATCACAGGTTATTACATTTCGTCCAGTTACTACCAATGTATTGAGCCCAATAACTTGTATTTGACTAAAGAATACTTTCCATTCAGGTGTCTGATTTGGGGGGCTCCTGAAGAAATCAAGTGTAAAAAATTAAAGCCAACAAAACCTCATTGCTGTGGAGCAAGCACTCGGGTTTTCAGAATAGTCATATATTACAACATTCATAAGATGGTCAGGCAGATTCGAGGTTCACTCTATCATACTGTAGATTAGTGTTTCTCAACCAGCAGGTTACCACCCCTAGAGGATGTCATGAAAGGCAATCAAAGGGGTTGCGAGCCGTTGAAAATTTTTGTTACAGTCTAAAGCAAAAAATCTGTTTTCGTGCACACCCTTACCCTTTTAAGGTCTAGTATTTTCTTGAAACACACAAACAGGCTTACTGTTTTTCTCTTATTTTTAACACTTTGTTTTATAGTAAACGTAGGTGGGTGGGAGGGTGTCACAAATCTCTGACCTGAATAAGGGGTCACTGACCTAAAAAAGATTGAGGAAATGCTGTAGACTGTTACTGATTCTTCAGTTTTGGGTCAAAGAATTAAACTGGCTGATTTTTTTGCTGAAGGAAGACTGGAAAATGCAGTATTATAGGAATTAAACTCAAGTTTCCAGATTAGATGTCAGTAAAAATGAAGTTTACATTCAAAATTTGAGGAGGAGGAAAAGCATGTTTTGTGGTAATTTATTTGATGTACATATACATACAAATACTATAGAAAATTAAGTCAGTGTTTGGATCTGCAAAACCCTTCAGAGGCCACTTAGCCTCCCTCACAGGAAATCATTGTTTTCCAGGAGATGGCAGATTCAGAAACAGAACTTAACAACTGGTGGGTAGAAAACTGCAAGAATTCTGAGAGGGTGTCTCTTCATCAACGTCAAGAAGCCATCTTTGAGTTGTTGCAAGGTATGTAGTAGGGGATTTGAGGAAGGAAACATAGAAATCTTCAAACTATGATACAGTTTAATAACTGACATGGTACACAACTAGTGCTTCTAACTGCTGTCTCATGCCTTTTATTTCCTCTGAAAAAGTTGATTGACATTTTGTATGGTTTTAAAAACACATGGAAAATTCAGTTGTCCTCTAGAGTTACTGTGCTAAAAATGGAGAATAAATCCGGTCATTAAAGTGTGAAACAGTTACTTCATTTCTGCGCTAAGTGCAAATCGTGATGTAACCTTAACTAACATTACTACCGTTGTTTCCAATACTGGGTGTCTATTAAACTATTAGTGATTCTTCAAAAATACATGTTAAACTGTATGTTGCCTCTCAGGCTTGCAAAGGTATCCAATTCCAAGGCAAATATATATATCAAGTAAAGAATACAGAGAAGACTGTTTCAGTTCATCGTTTGTTTGTTTTTTTTTTCCTGTTTGATAATTTCTGTTTCACGGTGATGTGTATTTTAAAGGCATAAGCTCTCCATCAGAAATTGCGGCAGGTACAATACTGGGCCTGACTGTTGGGGATCCTCGAGTGAATTTGCCAAAAAAGAGGTCAAAAGCCATGCCAAATCCAGAAAAATATCAAGGTAAAGTGCTTAATTCATATTGTGACTATAATAAAACAGGATAGGGTACAAGATCCAATTTATGCCCTGCGCTTTATTTCCATTTAGTCTACGCTTCTGTGTATTGCATGTTGTCATTCTTTTCTGATGACACTCCAATTCCAACCCCCTTTTTGCTGCATGTGAGAACAGAAACTACTTGAAAACTATTTAGCTTTAAGGATAGCAGTTGTAAGGAAGGGATTTGCACCGAAGCTGGTCTTGTGCTCAGTGGAAGCCTCTGTCTAACCATACAGATGATCCAGGTTCGAATCCTGGCAAGGCCAACCAGGTGCTAAAAGTTAAGATGTAACACTGCCAGTTTCTTTTCTGCTTTGATCATAGTGGCACTGCTTGTATCTGTACAAGAAAAGATCTAGTGTTTCCATTTTAAACTCCCTGTCTGCTGGAGGTTAAAACTCAACTGCAAAAGCTTATTACTTGAGAAAGGGGAACTAATGAAGCCAGACAGGAAAAACACAAAGCACACTTTATAATCTAATGTATCTGTTTTCACAAGTTTATTAAAATGATGTCACAGTAGTCTAGTATAGACTAATCTGAGTATCTCAAAGTGAAAGCAGTTACATACAATGGGAGTTATATAAGTTTAGTAATATGTAGGCATGTTGAGTTAAGGAATAATAAAATATTGCCATGGTTGTTCTGTCCACTTAAGGGAACATAGCAGTAAGCTAGCTAATAGCAGAGAATAGGAGAACTATAAGGCCCCAGAGACTTGGAAATATTTTCTTTTAATGGACTTCCTACAGAATATTGCTAAAACAATCTTTCCTTCCTGTCACTTAGACTGTTACCTATTCCATCCACAAACCTTCCATGGAAAACTCAGTCTTCATCTGGTTCCTGTCAGGGCTGTACAAAACTCCCTTCCTACCTTCATCTGCTATCTTCGTTCTACAG
This sequence comes from Gopherus flavomarginatus, assembly GCF_025201925.1. Taxonomy (NCBI): domain Eukaryota; kingdom Metazoa; phylum Chordata; order Testudines; family Testudinidae; genus Gopherus; species Gopherus flavomarginatus. The sequence continues at coordinate 259,972,460 of NC_066618.1, forward strand.
GCCTCCCCTTTGTATCTGTCTTCCTTTCTAACTCGTGTGCCTGGAACAGTCTACCTCATTTACCATTTTGTCCACCTTTTTTTCATTCACATCCCTTTTTAATATGTTGCTGTATCCCTGACCCTTACTATAGAGTCCTAGACTTTAGGGTCAGAAGGGACCAATATGATCATCTAGTCTGACCCCCTGCACAATGCAGGCCACAGAACCCTACCCATCCACTTCTATAACAAACCCCTAACCTATGTCTGAGTTATTGAAGTCTTCAGATTGCGGTTTGAAGACCTCAGTCTGCAGAGAATTCACCAGCAAGCAACCCATGCCCCACGCTGCAGAGGAAGGTGAAAAACCTCCAGGGCCTCTGCCAATCTGCCCTGGAGGAAAATTCCTTCCCGACCCCAAATATGGCGATCAGCTAAACCCTGGGCATGTGGGCAAGACTCACCAACCAGCACTCAGGAAAGAATTCTCTGCAGTAACTCAGATCCCATCCCATCACAGACCACTGGGCATACTTACCTGCTGATAATCAAAGATCAATTGCCAAAATTAAGCTATCCCATCATACCATCCCTTCCATAAACTTATCAAGCTTAATCTTAGAGCCAGATATGTCTTTTGCCCCCGCTACTCCCCTTGGAAGGCTGTTCCAGAACTTCACTCCTCTAATGGTTAGAAACCTTCATCTAATTTCAAGGCTAAACTTCCTAGTGTCCAGTTTATACCCATTTGTTCTTGTGTCTACATTGGTACTATGCGTAGATAATTCCTCTCCCTCCCTAATATTAATCCCTCTGATATATTTATAAAGAGCAAGCATATCCCCCCTCAACCTTCTTCTGGTTAGGCTAAAGAAGCCAAGCTCTTTGAATCTCCTTTCATTTCATTTTCATTCCAACCATGGAAAACATAAGACAGGTTTTCCATTCCTCGGATCATCCTAGTAGCCCGTCTCTGAACCTGTTCCAGTTGGAATTCATCCTTCTTAAACATGGGAAGAACTGCACACAGTATTCCAGATGAGGTCTCACCAGTGCCTTATATAACGGTACTAACACCTCCTTATCTTTGCTGGAAATACCTCGCCTGATGCATCCTAAAACTGCGTTAGCTTTTTTAATGGCCATATCACATTGGCAGCTCATAGTCATGCTGTGATCAACCAATACTCCAAGGTCCTTCTCCTCTGTTGCTTCCAACTGATGTGTCCCCAATTTATAACTAAAATTCTTATTATTAATCCCTAAATGCATGACCTTGCACTATTCACTATTAAATTTCATCCTATTACTATTACTCCAGTTTACAAGGTCATCCAGATCTTCCTGTATGATATCCCGATCTTTCTCTGTGTTAGCAATACCTCCCAGCTTTGTGTCATCCGCAAACTTTATTAGCACATTCCCGCTTTTTGTGCCAAGGTCAGTAATAAAAAGGTTAAATAAGATTGGTCCCAAAACTGATCCTTGAGGAACTCCACTAGTAACCTCATTCCAGCCTGACAGTTCACCCTTCAGTATGACCCTTTGGAATCTCCCCTTTAACCAGTTCCTTATCCACCTTTCAATTTTCATATTGATCCCCATCTTTTCCAATTTAACTAATAATTCCCTGTGTGGAACTGTGTCAAATGCCTTACTGAAATCGAGGTAAATTAGATCTACTGCATTTCCTTTGTCTAAATAATCTGTCACCTTCTCAAAGAAGGAGATTAGGTTGGTTTGGCACGATCTACCTTTAGTAAAACCATGTTGTAATTTGTCCCAATTACCATTGACCTCAATGTCCTTAACTACTTTCTCCTTCAAAAATTTTTCCAAGACCTTACATACTACAGATGTCAAACTAACAGGCCTATAGTTACTGGGATCACTTTTTTTCCCTTTCTTAAAGATAGGAACTATGTTAGCAATTCTCCAGTCATATGGTACAACCCCTGGGTTTACCGATTCATTAAAAATTCTTGCTAATGGGCTTGCAATTTCATGTGCCAGTTCCTTTAATATTCTTGGATGAAGATTATCTGGGCCCTCCGATTTTGTCCCATTAAGCTGTCCAAGTTTGGCTTCTACCTCAGACATGGTAATATCCACCTCCATATCCTCATTCCCATTTGTCATCCTTCCATTATCCCTAGGCTCCTCAATAGCCTTATTAAAGACTGAGACAAAGTATTTATTTAGATATTGGGCCATGCCGAGGTTATCCTTAACTTCCATTCCATCCTCAGTGTTTAGCGGTCCCACTTCTTCTTTTTGTTTTCTTCTTATTTATATGGCTATAGAACCTTTTACTATTCGTTTCAATTCCCTTTGCAAGGTCCAACTCTTCATGGCTTTTAGCCTTTCTCACTTTATCCCTACATGTTCTGACCTCACTAAGGTAGCTTTCCTTGCTAATCCCACCCTTCTTCCACTCCTTGTAGGCTAAAATAGTGAAACCAGGTCAGCTATAACCCAATATGGATCAATTAACAAAACATTTGGTTTGGAAGGGCAAGAGATTTAGTTGTTCTGAGTGGCCACACCCAAGTCTTGCATCTTGCTTACAATGTCTGAGAGAGTGCTCTCCAGATGGCAGGAGCAGTGGGGGACAGTCCCACTGCTGAAGAGAAGTTCATCAGTTACAAGGTAAGGGAGACTAGAACTAGAGCCCTCCCTTGCCCAGGAAGGAGAGTCAGGGACCGGCAGTATTGTGAAGGGTTAAGGAGCACCTGCCCCCACAAATTGGCAAGGAAACAGAAGAAAGGTCCCTAGCCCTCTTCACCTCCCTAGTAGGTGAGCCAGTTTCTCCCCAAAAAAGCCACTGTCACATAGGAAGTCAGGAAAACAGATGCTGCTTTCCTTGCTCCTGAGCTTTATTCTTCCCATCCACTTCTTAATGCAGTTGGCCTCTCTGTTCCCTGTTGGAGATTGTCCTTTTATCTGCTGAGGAGAAGGTTGGCTGTATCTGGTAAGCCCTTTTGATTCCCCCCCGCCCCAGACCACGCTCAAAGAATTTCACTACCCGCCCTATTGTCACACAAACAATTCCATGCCAATAAAGGGGGGTAGACTTGGGAACAGAGGAGGTAGCCAGATACAGCCCTCTTCTCTTGGGAGAAGACAAAAAGATCATCCCAGCAAGGGGAAGAGAGGCCAGGGGCAATCCTGCCAGTAGCAGTAAGGAGGGAATGGAGAATATTCAGTGCTGGGCAGTGAAAATGGTGGCTGCTTTCCTGCTCCTCATCCTGAACGACTGGGACAGGCATACTCCATAGACAGGCAGATCTGAGGGGCTGTTTGCAACCTCTCTTGGCTTGTCTGTGTCTGTGAAAGGGAAACCCCAGAGATTCCTGTTCCTCCCTTGTGTGGGTTACTCAAGACTGGAGTAATAGTCACTGGTATCCCTCCTGCCCCCTCCACCAGTTGTTGGCTAGACATTGGGTTAGGGAGGGAGCTGTTGATCCTTACCCCTAAGATAGCTGTAGGGGCCATTACTGCCATCCCAGCCCTGCCTGGTAGATGCTGAAGAGCTTGCTACCTATTTTTTTCCTGCTACGGTGGGCCTCCCTTATCAAGAACTGGGCCTCGTATTAAAATAGAGGTATCTGCTGTGGACAGTCCAAATCCTCCCACTAACTCATTCACTCTTCGTAGAAAATATATATGTTTGAGATTATAGTTGCTGGACTCACCACCTCTTTCAGGGAAGTCTTTAATTGATAATTCTTCAAAATAAGAATTTTACATGTGTGTGATGGAAAAGAATACAGAACATAATCCAGTCATCAAAATACAGCATCTTGTATGTTCTGTTTGCACACAAACAACATATGTTGTCAAATTGTGTTCTACTTAAGTTAGTTTGTGCTCTCCTTGTGGCTTCTATCTTGTCTTTCTATTTACTACTACTACTACTACTAGGAAAAACATGTTTAGTTGCTTCTATAGGCTGAGATCATTGCAGAACACACCAGGGGCTCCAGGTTGGCTTGCTAGCAGGCAGGCAGGAAGCCAGGCCAGCCACTTTGGTGTCCTAAATTTGTCAAAAGAGACACCTTCCCCTGGAATATCTCCACATTGACAAATCAGCATTTTCCAACAGACAAACATTCCCTCAGAAACTTACAACCAGCTCTACCTCTAACCTTGTGTCCCACCCTTCCATCCCACTAACTAACCTTCTGAACCCCCTGTGATGGGTTGGATCACAGAAAACCCCTTGGGAACTGCGAACTGATGTGCTGAGACTACCTCTGAGCCTGCTTTCCCTGGCAGCTTGAGACTTCAGTGCCCTGCCTGGTTCGAGCCAGACACAGGCCCAGGTCTGAACTGTGTTCCCGAAAAGCCTCAGGCTTAACTGAAAACAGCTTAAGTGCTCCTGTCTCCAGCACTCAGATGCCCAGCTCCCAGTAAACCCGAATAAAGCTTATACAGGGTAAACTCATAACTTGTTCACCCTCTATAACACTGATAGAGCTGTTTCTCTTCTCTTCTCTCCCCCTGCCCCCCGTATTAATACATATGCTGGGTTAATAGTAAAAAGTGATTTTATTAAATACAAAAAGTAGAATTTAAGTGGTTCCAAGTAATAACAGACAGAACAAAGTAAATTACCAAAGCAAAATAAAACAAAACACGTACGTTTAAGCCTAATATCATAGGAAAGTGATTACAGATGAAAAATCACCCTCAAATGAAATCACACCACATGCCCTCCTCCCCTCAGGCCGGGGCTCTGAATCCATTCTCTTCTTTCCCCCTCATGCTAAGGGCCTCAATCCCCCACCCCACCTATGCTAGGGACTCTGTGGTCCCCTGATTCCTCTCCTCAGCATCTAGAAGCACCCTGTGGGATTGTGATATCGGAGGCTACTCACCTGGTTTTAGTGTAAATCAGTGTTTTCCAGTTATCACCAAAATCAGTCCTTTTGATACCTACAGGATTCTCTGAAACTTTGGAATTGATAGCATGGATTCTGAAAAAGTTACTGTGCTACGGGCAGAGAGATGCCATCAAGTTGTTAGGCTGTGTTTCACATGGCCAGTTATTGTATTGCCTTCTAAGCTCCATGCACATCTTTAATGCTGTATAAATGCAACTGCATATGTAACTCCAATTTAATTTTAATAGAAGCCCCACAAGAACATAACTTCTGAATGTATTTATGTAAGAAATATAACTCAATGGCACTTTTTCTTTTTTAAATATTTCAGTTTATAGTTCATTAGATCAAAAAAAAAAATCTCTTTTAAAGTCCTTAATATATTTTAACCTGGTAGGGCATATTGGTGTGCATAAATACAGACAATAAAAAGTGCATTTGCTAACAGGTCTGTCTGATTGTAAACTTAAATTACCCTAAATAACTGGCTTCACACTTGTTCCCCAACAAAGGGTTTACCACTGTTTTTCACAGGTAATTTAGGATTATGTATAGGTAAAATGTAATTCCAAAAATCCACTTAAAGAAACAATGTCAATCATAGTTCTGAGACAAACTAGCAACTTTGAAGTTTAACTGTCTATTGTTAATGCCTTTCTGAGGAGCAAGGGCAAAAGAAGATGACTGCGAGCATCTGTAATGCAGCAGGTTTTTTCTCTACCAGCTCCTCAGGTGTGAACTTTGAATCTCTTTTCTACCGCCAACTTGAATTGGAGGCAAAACATGACTACCTCTAATTCACTTCTCACAAAACACCTTTATATAAACATTTAGATTCCCCTTAGCCCACTGAAAACAGAAGCATGTGCCAAAAATATAAAAGAATTACTGTTCCTTCCCCACCCTATTAATTGTACAGAATCTTTGCAGATAGGGGCACGGCAATGGCAATCTACAGTGGTCCTATAATGCGACCACATCTGAAGTCCCCTTCAGTGGAGCATTGTGTGGGCATATTAGGTGAGCAGCAGACACCAATCTGGTTGACTTAATGTATCCGCTCTCCACACATTCATGTCATACATCATTTGAAAACTTATGTCCTCTTTAAGCTGAAGTATGATGTGTAGCTGTTAAGAGGTGCTATCACCACGGAAATGGGGATAAACAATTACACCATCATGTTAAAATGACCATTTTGAAATATTTGCAGTCGGTTCTGTTAATGTAATTACTCTATTTCAAGACATAAAATTGGATTTCTTTGACTTCAAACCCTCAAAACAATCTAAAGAGTAAAATAAAATCTCATACATTTGTACATGTTGTTGTTGAAATGTAGTAGCGCAAATAACATTTCTTATTATCCTCTTGTTCATCGTTATGATCTGTCAGGTGTGTGGGCTACCACAATCTTCATTGCCTTGCCATGCACCCAGTTCTGTACAGGGAAGACTGTTTTGACTACAAACACAGTTGATTATGCAGCAACCCATACAAGTACAGGCACTTAAAGATCTTGTAGAAGCTCACATCTGATTGAGCTCTTGCACAGAGAAAGTAGTTCAGCATCCACTTTTTTTTTCTATCAATGGTGATAGAATATCTGGTTTACCTGTGTGCAAAGACATCCAAATGTCTGCTAAGATGCTTTTTTGACATGCTCTTCAAAACTGTCCTCATCTGGTGGGAGTTTGGCCAGTGATTTGTCCTCCTATGGCCAAATTAAGGGGCAAGCAATTCAGGTCTCTGTGGGTCTACTTTTTTTCATTCTCTGATCATACAGCATTGGTACCAACTTCAGAAATAGCAGCTTTTCTGGTATGCTCTCCCAGTTTGGGAAGATCTCTGAAGCCCTAAACTCACCTTGTTTTGACAGCATTTAACACACTCATTTTTCTCTCCATACCGAATAGCGATGATAGTCACCTCCTGTTAGTGTGTATGGCAGGAAGTATATTGCAGAAGTCAGGAGCATGTGCATCACAAATTGCATGCACAGATCTGAAGCAATGCTTGTCAGTTGTGCTGATAATGGTGCCTGTTTCAATCCACATGTTATCTCTGTGTTCCATTTTTGGAAAGTAGTGAACAGCAAGGACTAAAACATTTGTCAGGTGACCTAATTATTAGGGTATGTCTACACAGCAACTAGACACCCACTGCTGGTCCATGCTAACTGGCTCAGGCTTGGGCTGCAGGTCTGTTTCATTGCTGTGTAGATTTCAGAGCTGTGGGACCCTGCTGGGTGGGAGGGTCCCAGCGTTGAGCTCCAGCCCGAGCCTGGAAGTCTATACAGCAGTGAAACAGCCCTGTTGCCCCATGATCCCAAGTCAGCTGGCAACTGTGGAGTTTTTCTTTGTTGTGTAGATGTATCCCAAATTACCTAAGTCATATTGGCACATACAGCATGTAAAAGCATCCTTGTGTCCACCTTCTCTTGAGTGCTGTCAAAATTCTTCAGCACTGCTGGGGATGGACTTTGTTCTTTCATCATTGGAAAAATCTCAGGCAAGATGGAATGTTTGTGCTGGGTGTGCTCCTACACTCTCAGGTGCATTTTGAACGACGTGTTTATAAGTGGCATCCAACAGGCAGTCATGTTTAGAAACATTTCCCATGGATGCACAGTGCGTGCACTAATCGTCTGGTATTTCTTTCGTCCAACTTTCGATCCTGTTCAGTGCTGTCTTTAGTGGTTTTCACTGAGTTACTATTAATCACTTGGATTACAGAATTAGCTTTGTCAGATCTTTTTAGGACCTGTCTGGACTATTCAGCAGCCAGTTCATCAAATGTGTGGAATTTGTCTCCAGCCATCATTTATATGATAGCCCTGGCATTTCAGATGTATGCTGTCATGTCTTTGTTGCATGCTCTTAGGTCATGAATTCTTTTAGCTTGAGCTTCCAGCTGATACCTTAATTCACCTTTCTCTGGTCTTCTAATTGTTCCATCATCATGGAAAAGGGACATAGGAACAGATCCTATTGGGTGGCTAAGAACAGTTACCATTGAGACATAATTTCTGCCTCTCCTGAAGAATAGGGCTCTGCAGAAAAGTTTCTGGACTGATAGTTGCTCTGATTGTCCCTTCCTTGCCAGATTTAAATTTGATGGTCTTGGCCATGTCAGCAAATGTTTTGATGCTAGATTTCTTGACTGGGATGAAGAACTGTGTCGTCTGAATCAAGACCACCTCTCTCAAATCTCTCCATTTGTTCTTCAACATCTGCTATTTTCAGCAGAGACTCTTGTACATCTGTACATAGTGCTCAGCAGGACCATACCTACAGGACCTCTGGCTGTGATTCAGGGTCATGTGTTTGTCCTGTTGTTTATGACTTTGTCTTCACTACTACTTGTTAGGGCACTTTTCTTCTCATGACTTTTGCATATTCATAATGTGAAGCTGTATATTGTCATTTCTAACACAATACTGACCTGTGCATATGTGTCACTGAATTAAAAAGCCAATTTCTAGAATATTTCAAAGACTCGTACTGCATTTATAGGCAATTACAAATTAAAACCTTTTTCTAAGCAGACTAGATGCTACATTGTATGTACAAAAGCTTACATCTGGAGAAACTCTATCTTAGGAATTTATGTACATTCTCATCACTATACATTACAAACTGCACATCCAATCTACTATTACTGGTACAAACCTTCAGTGAGAGACTGATGTGGTAAGCAAATTTCAATTGAACGCTATTATAACTAAAACTTATGAGGTACTTTTTCACTTTGCATATTCAGACTTGTTAAACATTTCATGTTAGTATACTGAAAAATGTTGATATTTCCATTTTTGCCACATGCTAAACAGCTTCATTTCTGGGGGGGGGAAAAAACCCATGGAAGATTAAAAAAAAACCCAAAATTTCTAGTATATGGTTGTTTTATAACTTTGATCAAAAAACACTACATTAAGGTGTTGAAATTAACTTAAACAGTAAAAACTGTAGGTACAGTCATGTTTGCAATGTTTTTAAAACTGCAAAAAATGAAACTTTCTTATTTTGGATACCATTGTTTCACCTTGCCTACAGGCTTACGGCATCACTGGACAGTACCACGTCAGAACTCACCTAAATGTACATAAAATAAGCTTTCAAATGATATATGATGTAGGCAGGTGCAGGGTGAGTACATTAAATTCCAAAAGCAAAGTGCTGAATGCCTATACATACCTCACACCAGTGGGGAACAGAAATGTGCTTCTGCCCATCTCAACAGGAGCAACCTATGAAATAAGCCCCAATTCTATAATAATTTTATTACTGGTGAAGCAGTGAGCCCTTTTCAGCCAACCCCACTGAGGAACATCCTGCGCTAAACGTGCTTTGAATGTTGACAAAGCAACATTCACAATTTGGAGCTTGTAATACTTTTTAACACTTTTTTTTTCTTTCAGGACTTTGCGGTGCTGAGTATAAAGCTGTGATCTTTTAATCTAGGTCAATGTTACGAATGCCCCATGATCATATGCATTTTCTCCTTCTATAAGATAGCATCCTAAATAAACTATAATTGTCTAATACAAGTCCTAGAACCACATAGATAAGAGCAAATCTGTGTGTAAGTCCTGGTCTTTATATTAGTAGCCAGATATTTAACTTTTTGGATTTGACAAACCCTTCCTTGTTTTACGGACTATTATGGTCATATTGATTTGTGCTGATTAATGGCGCCTGGTGTCACGTTAACAGTAAGGAAACACTTGCATAACTTGTCACATGCGTTTTTGTCTTCTCTTGGAAACTCCAGCCCCAGTAAAGGAAATATTTGTAAGTGTTTGAAATGATCTCCTAACAGAAGTCATGTTTGTTTTAGTCTTTCATGCTCTAACTTTGTATGAAGGTCTTATTCACATTTTTAGCAAGTTTTTTGAATTCATAAAGACTCTGCAGTCTCTCCAAGGTAAATAGTCTAAATAAGTAGCGTTTCTTGTCTTAGTCTTTTTGTGGATTAATTTGTTGTGTTCTGAAGTGGGTATGGTGCATGTCTGTCCATTTATTTGTCGTCAAAGTGTGTTTTTTGAATAGCTCTTGATTAGTTCTTCCCTGCAGGTCATGTGTGAACACATTGAGAATAACTTGATCCTTTCAAAACTACCTGTGTTTAGATACTTTCCTTCCTGTAGAGGTGACTTCTGCCACCATTCCAACAAAAGGAGAGGACCCAGGGGTGATCCCTAAAGGGATGGACTCCAGGGAAGTCTAGGCTTGTTGAGTAAGTGCTATCCTCTACCTTATTGAATGGATTCCATGCTTCCTTTTACAATTCTGTTTTCTTCCAGAAGCAGTTGTTGCCCTGTAGTAGATATTGAAGAGAGCCACAGAATGTAGTACCTTTCCCCTGGCCAACCCCAAGTCTCCTGGCTTACCATCTGTGCTTGCCCAAGAAACACAACTACTGACCAGATTGTTCTTGAAACTTCGCTTCCTGTGAAGTACAGTAACTTGAACGCATTCTAAAGGTTTTGATTTGACTGAAATGTGTTTGTGTTCTGCACATAAATGTTATCAAAAGGACCTAGCTTTTGCACTGTTGCCCCTAGTAAAATGGCCAGTCTTTTTCCCCCTTCACTTGTTTCCTTTGCTTGACTGACTTTGGCTAGCTCCACAACTTTGTTATAAAACTAAATTGAATACAGTCACACACCTTAAAAATGCTAATTTATATTGAAGGAAATCATTTTTTCCTATGTCTCCCTGTACATTTAGGGTTTGTCTACTGACTTTCTTGGGACAGGGACAATGTCTTCTGCTCTTATATAGTGTTATGCGCACTGCTGAGGACTTAGGATGGGATTTTTCCAAAGAGCCAAATGGGAATTAGGGGCCCAGGTGCCATTGAGTTGAATGTAAGAACATAAGAACGGCCGTACTAGGTCAGACCAAAGGTCTATCTAGCCCAGTATCTGTCTACCAACAGTGGCCAATGCCAGGTGCCCCAGAGTCAGTGAACCTAACAGGCAATGATCAAGTGATCTCTCTCCTGCCATCCATCTCCATCCTCTGACGAACAGAGGCGAGGGACACCATTCTTTACCCATCCTAGCAAATAGCCATTTATGGACTTAACCACCATGAATTTATCCAGTTCTCTTTTAAACGCTGTTATAGTCCTAGCCTTCACAACCTCCTCAGGTAAGGAGTTCCACAAGTTAACTGTGCGCTGCGTGAAGAAGAACTTCCTTTTATTTGTTTTAAACCTGCTGCCTATTAATTTCATTTGGTGACCCCTAGTTCTTGTATTCTTATGTTCTTGGAGTATACAAAGTTGTGAAGAGTTTCAAGGATGGAGCATGGATGTAACTGCTTAAGCTCTCATGCCTTTATCTGAGCAATTAAAGAGGAGAGGCCAAAGAAGAGAGTGTTACAGTAATGAAGCAAAGGGGTTAACTAGGATACATTTGGATAATATAGAAAGAAGCAGGTTATAGAGAGATTGGATATGGAGGGAGACAGTCTGCTTATTCTTGTATGCAGTTTTATAGCCTTGTCAGTTCCTGATATTGGAGACACAAGATGGGTGAGGTAATATCTTTTATTGGACCAACTTCTGTTGTTGAGAGAGACCAGATTTATGGCTTATTACAACAGTGTAACTCACTAAACCCCCTTTTTGTCCTCTGACTACGGGGGTGTAAATGGGCCATTTCACTGGAATGGTTCCTTAGAATGTGCACTAATTATTTAGGTTGAGAACCCCTGGTTTACCATTTTTTTTCTGAGGCCCCCCAACATGCTATAAAAACTCCATGGCCCACCTGTGCCATAAAAACCTGTTTTCTGCATATAAAAGCCAGGGCTGGTGTTAAGGAGTAGCAAGCAGGGCAGTTGCCTGGGGCTCCATGCCACAGGAGCCCACACAAAGCTAAGTTGCTCAGGCTTCTGCTTCAGCTCCGAGCAGTGGGGCTCAGGGCCCTGGAATTCAGCCCTGTATGGCAGGGCTTAGGCTCTCTGTCCTGGGCCCCAGTGAGTCTGTCACTGGTCCTGCTTGGTGGAACCCTGGAAACCTGCTTGTGGCTCCCCAGGGAGCCCTGGACCCCTGGTTGAGAACCACTGTGCTAAACTATCTATTCAATCTTGTATTTAGCTGCTTATCTTTGTGTCATTCTTGTGATCATAGCTGAATACTGTTCCTATTTCAGCATCATCACCAGAAGGAAGAAATAAATGAATCTGTTACTAAAATTATTTTCTCAAATCCCTGTGGATATTAGCTTTTTACATCTAGAACAGAATCCTCTAGATTTATGCTCTCAAGTTTTAAGGAATCCTAACTTCTAGAAGATCTAACCATTATTTTTTGTGTCTGCCTTCTGTGATTATATGAAAACCTAACTTCAGGAGTGCTTTGGAGGTATCCTCTTGATAGCTCTATAGGTATTCAAGGGACACTGTCAAGTTGGGGGGGGGGGGAAATCACATTTGTCTTGAGAATTTTTTACTCCTGTGGTTACAAGCAGAATCTTAACATGACTATGGCTGAAAAATGCACGCAATTAAAAAAACCTTTATTTGACAGCATTTTGTATATAGGCGGTGCTACAGTTTTCCTCTAAATAGTCGGTTTCTCCTTTACTGAAAAGATGCTTATAAATATGAATAGCAGGAAATCATTAACATTTGAAGGATTTCTTCAAAAATTGAGTGTATGAGAATTTTTTAAATTAAGCAATTTAAAAAGGTTCATGTTGAATGCTGCTTTAACTGATCTTTATCTTAAGATGTGGTGCCGTAGATTGACAAACAAAGCAGACCACTGCTCTAGGTTTTCTGAGAACAATTGCTAGCCTCACTGTCTTGAGATCATCTTGTTTTGGTAGGATAATACTGGTGCACAGCTTGCAATGTATTATGTGTTTAATTATAGCACTTGTACATTGCTTTTCCTCTGGTGCTTTAGAAAGGTGCATAAACATAGTTATCCCCATTTTGCAGATGGGAGTAACTGAAACATTAAAAAAAATGAGTGAGTTGCCCAAGGTGTCACAGTAAGCCTATGGCAGAGCTAAAAATATCATGTTTGTTTCTGGTGGCACTACAAACCTGGAAAGGGCACAGTCCCTGCCCCTACGAGCTCTAAAAAGATAGACTGAGGGGCACATGGGAACACCAAAGTAAGTGTCCAGGTGGTGGTAGATTTGGTACTGATAACTTTAAAATGCGTTATTAAAATATTATCAAGATCATTCCCAGTTATCATACAAGTTTGACATGGGATGTGTAGCAGCTTGTAGGCTTCATGGTAACATTGCTTCTGCCGACTTCCCAAACCCAGTAAATTTCAGCCTTTTTCACTTAATGGATGATTCCACAAACCAACTATAAAGAGCTGCAGGTTATATACTACAGATCTGTAGGATTCATTTTGCCAAATTTAGCAACATATACTTACTAATTCATGCTATGAAACTGCTTTTGATGAGACCGCTTGTTCAATCCTCTAAAATGGTTTTCCAGACAAACTATAACAGATTTTTAAATCGATAATATAGCTAAAATACTTAAGGGTTTGTTTAAAAAGGGATGAAAGTTCATTTGAATTAACTAAAGGTGTGAATGTAAAGCAGATTAGTTAAACTGCATTAAACCTCTGTGTGGATGCATTCAGAATTAAAGGAGCCTTAGGACTTGTCTACATGGCCCCACAGTTCAGACTGCGGGACTGTTAAATGCCCACACCAAAGTGCTGCATTGTAACTGCCCAATGTGAATGCTGTTGGAACAAAGTAAAAGGTACCTGAGTTCTTTTGGAAGCTTTGATTTTTCATATTAAGGGCTTTAATATGTCCATTTCCATAGCTATAGTCTGTCCACTTATTTTACTCATATTAATTGTCTATTCCATTTACGTAGCTTAAGTTGAGAAATGTAGGTTTTGTATGAAGGTTCTCTCTCTTACAGATAATGAGAAAGTTAGGCAGCTGCTTCTGGAAGGTGTGCCTGTGGAATGTGCTCACAGCTTTATCTGGGACCAGACTATCTGTAAGAACGTTACTGAAAATAAAATCCCAGAGCAGGTAACTAACAGCATGGATTACTCTAAAGAAACTGTGGGTTAACATCTTACTGCCCTTCCCTATAATCTATAACAGTGATGTTTAAAAATCAACCCTCCTGCAATTCACAAAGCAATAACTTCCTAATTTAATAGTGTTATGTTACTGAGATGAAGAGTCTCCACGTATGCAATATTCTTGCACAACCATTACAGTAATGCATTTTCATTCCTTAATTTACGCTTTGAAATATAGTTTTGCTGGCTTGTTTGTAGGATAAAATAATTCAATATCTTAACTCTTTCTCTTGTACCTTTACACTAGGTAAAAGGGTCAGAGGCTCTAAAAGCTTCAGATCTGGTTGGGCGAGGATTCCCAGGGTGCAGGAACTAAGCAAGATAGCTCTAAGGCTGCCTTCCAAGGCTTTGCCTCTCAAACCCTGGTGTAGGGGCGTTCTGGAGACTGGAGGGTCATGCCTGAAACAGGGTTGACTGTCTCCTTTACACATTTCTGCCCATTCTGCTTGTTCACAACATACTCCTCAAAATATGGAGGGAACAAGCTTCGGTGATATTGATAGGGCCAGTGCTGTGGAGATTCTGGGCAGTGCTGTAATCTGCAGGCAGCTGAGGATAGGTTGCCATAACTTAGGCTCTCGCTCCAGGGCTGTAGAACAGACCAGGATTGGGAGGGCAAAAAGGTGGCTTAAAGTGACATTAGCTCCCACTCCCTCTGGGCTGCAACTTCTGGACTTTTGGAAAAGTAAAAAAATTTGTGACTAACTTCTGTATGAATTGGCATCATATTCCTTCAGATGACTAGCTTTGTGTAAATAATCAAAGCTCTTCTAAGGCATGACCTGTGTAGCCAAATCGAAATAACTGCATATAGGCAAAACAGAATGATAACCATTATGAACCTGGTGACATTCTGCATGCTGCCATGAACTCAATTGCTAACTACTCTGTAGAGCTATTAAAGCAGAAAGGAAATGTCAACAGACATTACATATTTTTGAAAATGGCTTAAGTATACCTTTAGTTCCTTGACCTTTGGAAACAAGGGGTTATAGCAAGAGATGATTGAGAATTCTTGGGTGCCATTTTGGTTTACGTTTATGCCACTGGTTGTGAAGTTGGTTATTATACAACTCAGCTGTTGCTCGGTGTGGTGAGAGAGAAATTGTCTGAAAGCAGCTAGTCTGTTACACAGCAAAAATTTAAACACTTATGGGAAAAGCCCTTAAATATTAAATTATGGTACGGTATTTCTCTCCCTCATACAAGCTGTCTGGTAGTCAGATTTTCACAACTTGTTTACTAATGGGGTTTCTTCAGAAGTTGGCATTTCTACTTTACCTTCGACTTCAGTACCTGCCCTGCAATACAATAGCATGAATAACCTGTGCAGATTACCAACTTTCACTGCCTATAATAAGGAAATCACTGTGCGTGTGTGTGTGGTGTGTGCGTGTGTAACTGTAATAACTTATTGAAAAAAGAAAAATGACTATTAAATTATTGAGCATTTGTCCAACTGCTTTTATCCCATCTCAGGATTTAAACCATATGAGAGGTGAACTATTGGTACCTGGCTCACAGCTTGACTTGGGGCCTTGTGAATCCAAGATTCCTATACTCTTGGTTCAGCAGCCAGGGAAAGTGGCTGGTGAAGATCGACCAGGATGGGGAAGTGGCTGGGATATCTGTGTCCCAAAGGGCTGGGGCATGGCTTTCTGGATTCCTTTCGTAAGTGGCTTTCATTACAAATTGTAGGCAAATATGACAGATTATAAGTTGATTTACTCTGATTCGTACATATTGGGGAAAACTTGTCCTTGTGCAACCCACTTACAACTACTGGGTCAAAAATTCAGTTTAAAGAGAGCAAATGAATATTGTCATGAAAGTGACTTGGTGTGTGTTTAAAAATATTTAAAACAATCTACCATTGTGTCCACTTCAGTTATTGCACCTATAATGGACATTTGACAGAGCATGAAATGAGGCTTTATATGGGGGCAGAGTGAGCAGGCCAGTGCTGCTTTATAGTTTTTCAGCTTTCATGTTTGTAAGGTTATATTTCTTTAAAAGATAAAATGAATACAAAATATTAAGGAAAAAAGTGTGTTCTGAGAGTTTGCAAAGGTTCTTATTTGTACTTACTGCCATCTGCATAGCCTAGCCCTGTGTTAACCTCACTATTATGCTGCCTGCTGAGGGGTCTTGCTGAACACAGGTTGGCGATCTCTGATTTCACGGGACCTGAAACAGGAGAGCAAAGTTTTTAAATTATGCTGAATGCTCTTACCTTGCTGTTTGGAACATTCTGCTCTTATAATTTAAAGAGGATGGTTTATTGTGCTTGTCTGCAGTTCACTATATATTTCTGTGCATATGGATGGAACAATTGTGGTGATCTGTTGTATATTAAAAGGTAACTGAACAGCAGCTTTGCAGAGATATTATAACACTTGTGCCAATACTTGTAGTAAGAATTTTTGAAATCTTTCTCTAGGTTAGTTGATGGTTTTTGAGCATTAAACTAATAAAGAATAACTAGCATTTCGTTCAAATGAGTCTTTAGGATGTGATAGCCATACTTTAACTACATCTTCAAAACTAAGGTATGGAAGCTCAGTACTGTCAGAGTATTGCCTAAGGGGTTCTCCAAGATACTTCAGTTAGGTGCATTAGAAAAATACTAATGTTATTACCTTATAGGTATATCGAGGCGCACGAGTAGGCGGCTTGCAAGAGGGTTTGAAACATTCTGAATATAAAAGAACACCTCATGTTCCAAATGACTTCCCAGACTGTCCTGCTGGAATCCAGTTTGCCAAAGAACTAGAAAACATTCTTCTTGAAAAATTCAAGAGGTGAAGTTAATTTTTCCAAGATTGATTGATTTGCCACTTTAATGTAAACTTGATATGTCTTAAAATTTATCTGTTGCTCAGTTCAGTTTATAGACTTGTGATTTGTGATGAAGCTTTGTTAGTGTTTTAAATCCCACTATAATATGAAACAAAAATCCATGTTATGTAGACTAAGTGCTGTCCCCTGAATAGGGTGCATAAATTAACTAAATCTCTATCCCCAGAGTTCTGTTCAGAAAAAAGCTGTAATATAATTGTGCGTAATATATCAAAGTAAGTAAAAGCATGCATTTCAAGTTCCATTAGCAACTTCTAGGGGAAAACCAGCGTCCACCAAATGGAGAAGGATAAAATTGGTGACAAGACACTTTGGTATCATCTATTAGATAGGGTGCAAGAAACTATAGAGAGCACAGCAATTAAGCTCATTAAAGCACTTGAGTATATTTATTTTCCCAAGTAAACGAATGTTTATATTCTAATTCTTTGCCTGGGAATGTGGAACAAGCAGAAGTACTTTCTGGGCAGATAATTGTCAGAAGTTTTGCCTGCTGCCGGGGATGAGAGGCTAGGGAGAAGACTGAGTAATATCAGGCACAACAGCGCCAGCCAGGGTGGATTTGATTTAAATCAAAGTGATTTAAATCACTGGTCAGGAAGACTCGATTTAATCATGGATTTCTACATAAAAGTGCATTCTTGTTGGTTGTTATAATCGTAATACATAGTCTTCACAACTCAGAGATGGATGTAGGTTTCATTTTTAGAAGGTACAGCTATACGTTTTTAAACAGTGATTTATTTTGAAAACTTTTCAGATTAGGTTTACAGCTATATCAGAAAATGAATGATTGTTTGGTTATTTCATTTACCAAAGGTAATTGAAGCAGATAGTTCACCTCCCAATGACTTCATAAATATCTTTAATTCAACAGGTTAATCGTTAATATTTGGAGGATTTTCTTGCCATTCTGTATTGAGAGGAGAACATCACCAGATAGACAGACATTTAAATTGTTTTATTTAACTAAAACAACTGTGTTCTGGATTTTTTTCTTTAACAGCAAACCTATAATATTTTAACAAAACAAGCATATGAATTTTTGAATTTAGTTAAACATTCATTTTTTTTAAAATCAGGTTTGTTTTTGTTAAAATTATTTTTAATTAAAATAGTTAAATGAAATAGTCTGTTTAATTTGTGTGTGTGTTTTTGTTTTTGTTTTTTCAAATGTCAGCCAGGTCAACATGAGAAACTTAAAATATTGGCTTCTGCAGCTAACTCGGTCATCTTCTCTTTCATTTTGCTGTTTGTTCATAATCTGGAAAAGAGAAACAAGCTTTCCTGCTTTTTCAGGTCCCAAATGATTTCTCAATTTGGAATGAATTAGTCCAAAGGAAGAAAATATTCTTTCTACACTGGTAGAAGAAGCTGCTGCTGTTAAAAGTGATATTATCACTTCAACAGTCTGAATCCAAGTGCTTAAGTGACTTCCTCCAATTCACTGGTGTGACTTTCTTTAAAACATCATCAGCAAACCTATTTCTTGAATGTTTCACCCTTTGCTCTGAAGTTTATTATGGTTGGCATTATGGAGGGATGATTGCTGAATGTCCATGTCATAGGCCATGTCATGTCATAACTAATTCTTCTTCAGCAGTTAAGGTTTGAACCTGGTACTAAGTTATGAGAATATTTGCAAGAAAATGAACTGGAGATAGTGCTTGTCCCATTCATTTTTTTTAATGCTTGTAATTTAACTCTGCCATTGCATATTTCTCTTTTTAAGATCTCGCTCAGTTCCTTCCAAAGTCAACAGCATCAGCAATAAAACAGCTATTTCCCTGCATTTTGTTCAAGGCTACAGAAATAGTCTTCCAGGTACTCAGCATATGTTGAACGTTTCTCTTAAGCCCAATGTTGAGAACTTTGGCTGTGACAGTACCATCTATTTTTTCACAATTTTGTTCACAAACAGTCATCAGATTAGGCCAGTTCTTGATATAGGCTCAAAACAGTCCACTACTGAGTTCCATTGCACATCTTGTAGGAGAGTTAGCTTGGTTCCTCCCACTTTTTTCAGAGCAGCTGCTGCAAAGTAGTTTTTACGAAAGTATTGCAATTTCAACAACATTAGCCTTTATTTCTGGAACACTGAAGTCTTTGGCTAGAAAGTGCATCAAATGAGAACTGCAACTGTATGGTGTTAGCTTGGGACTCTCCTAAATTTCTTCTCATCTTGGATACATTTGCAGCATTGTCCATAACCAAGCTGCATGTTAGACATTTGAATTTTTTTTCACAGTTTGTTATAGCTGTTACTGCTGCTACTTGTAAGTATTCTGCTGTGTGTGCGTTTTCTGATGTATCAATTGTTTCTATGAGAGAGACATTCCCTTCTGTTGTCACACAAGCACATACAACAGGATCATTGTGGACATTGCTCCACTCGTCAAGACTCAGGTTAACAATTTCACCCTCTAGTTCTTTTGCACACTGCTTATTTTCTTTCATACACTTTATCCAGCAATTTGCCTGCAACATCAGCTCTGCTGGGTGGACTGTATCTTGGTCTTAATGGCTGAACCATGTTAATGAAGTGTGGGTTTTCAATCGTACGGAAACGAGAGTTTTTGTTGCATAAACAAACTGGGCATTTTTTGATGAATTACCTCTTTTTGTAATTTTCTGGTTCTTATTACAAACTTACCTGTGGTTGTTTCTGGATAATGGAGTGAGTTTTTTTTCTTTTTGCTACTGGTGATATACTGTGGCTATGTGACATACATGATGTCACTGAAATGAAACACTATCATTGGCAGATAACTCCTGAAACTATAGAAAATGATGGTGATCTTGAAGGTGGATAATCTTCAGAATCCTGTATGTTGAGGATGGAGTCTCCTAAACAAAATAAATAACTACATTGACTTATTATTACCGTAGTACTCATTTAGTATTGCTCATTGCATTCACTGACACTCAGTACTACTTTATAGGTGAAATTGTAAAAGGAAGATCTGCCTATTTCAGCTATTTATTTTTTATCACAACTGCATCTAAAACAGTACCATAGAGTAACAACTCTATTTTTTTTGCTCAAACATGAGAATTCAGGAATAGTCCAGAAGGCTGACCGGCAGTCCTTAAGAAGTATGAAATAAAAAGTTTACCAACCTGAAGATCCTGCATGTTCAGACATGTTCCTTTCATCATCTTCAACGCAGCTTCCTCCTGAGAAGGAACACTTCTCATGATGTTTCATCCAGGCAACCAGGCTTTGTATTTCTTTGTTGCACTGTTTGCACTTTGCACACATCTGTCTTATCCACAGGTAGAGGAACTTCATTAAAATATTCCCAGATTGGGTCTCTTTTATGGCCTACTGCCACTATAGGTTTTCCCTTCTAGTGAGAGCATGGTATGGTAGATTGCAAATCAATGAAGGCTACACTCAGACCTCAAAACTTCTGGAATATGCAGCTGAAACAGTTTCACTTTTGTTTCTACTGCCTGTACCTCCCTTCTCGCATTCATCTCCAGACTTCTTCTCCTTGTCCAGGTCTGTTCCACCCCCAACAATCTTCTGTTCATTAAACTGTTTGAAAGTTTGTACTTTTAGACAGAGGTAAGGGATTGACCTTGTGTACACAAAATTGCAGAGGGACAATAGGATTGAGGTCTGTTATTTCTCACCTCTATATATTTTATTTATTTATTTATTTAAAACATTTTTGCTGTTAACAAGCATATTATCTCTGAAGAGACAAATCTACAGTTTGAGAACTGCAAAACTAAGCATCTCCAATGGTATCTTCTAGACTGAGCACTGAGTCCCATTGGGTAGATAGAAAGATTAACCTAAATCTACACAGAAGCCCCTGGAACCCCGTAAGATTGGATCCCTAATCCATGAACTATTGGAACTTATTTACCAAACTTTTCTTAAACATTATATGACTATATTGTCTCATACTATAGAATTAGAATTTATAATCCCTATTCCATGATATACATGGTAGCTCAAAGATGTTTTAATTAAAACATCTTTAGATACATTTTTTCCCTCAAAGCATTTTATCAAAAAAAAATTTTTTTTTAAATCATTGATTTTTTTTATCCACCCTGGTGCCAGCAAAGAAGTAGACCTCTTGCAGTGCAGTACCCTTACACTCCAGAAGTACAGATACGTGGCAGTTTTGTATGGAACTCAAATAGCCAGAGATTCAGAATTCCTGCTTAACAAGATAAAAGATGGGCAGTGAAATCTTTAATTTTTATTTTTTTTTTAAAAGCTTATTAAAATATAAGTTAAAAAGACGCTCGGTTATTAGTTATTTGGTAAACTGGGCCCTGTCACTTTAATTTTTTCTAATGATTTGCAGGTTGCTGAATAGATTATTCTCCTTTATCCGGTATTTCAGCATCGTAATTTTGTTTTATTCTTGAGGTGAACTGTAATTACCATTTGTTTCATTGCTTCCAAGTTATGGGACCTTTTTTCTGTTTCCTTCTTTCTTTTAGACGCCCACCTGCAAAAAGGGCAAACTATGTCAAACTTGGCACCCTGGCACCTTTCCTCTGTCCCTGGGGGCAACTAACTAGGGACTGGGAAATAAGGAACAAAGCTCAGGAAGAATCTGTGATTACTTCATCCGCAGACAGTAAGAGCTGTGCAACTGAAAAGCAGGTTCCTTGTGAGCCCAAACCTGGACAGGTTATAGAGGATTCTCAGGGTGACGTGGTGGAAGAAATGACACAAATTCAAAGTTTATGCAAAGAAGATGGAGCTGCAACAAGTAGTGACTTCTTTGTTCTCAGGTATGTAGGAGTGACTTACCAGTAAGTTGTTAAGAGGGAATGACTTACTGGCAACCCATGAGGACCCACCATCTAATTGAGTCCCCTAGCTCCCAGAGGGAATGGGAAGTGAATTCTGACCTGGTGGATCTCTACCCAGATGGGTAGAACCTGCTGTGATTGGAAGTAAGCCATTCTCCTACCCTTCGTCAATGGGGAGTGACTGACTGCTTACTAAAAGAGGCTCCCCACTGCAGTTTGAATTGGTACTTGCTTTGGAGTGGCCCTATATTGCCTGCCTCCAGTGGGAAGGATATTTGGAGGGCTCAGAGAGCCATTGGTAGGGAGAAAGTGGCATATTTTAATAAGGAAATGTATAAATGATTAAAAGGAGAGGAAACATGCACCTATTTAAGAAGGATTTTAATTAAATTTAATTAATTTAAATTTTAATTTATTTTTAAAAGCTCCAGTTTAAAAACTCTTGATACATTTACTTGTATTCCCATCTCTAATGCATAGATACAGACAGTTGCTCTCACTACTCATGTTTCTATAGAGTGAATGGAGATCTCACATGACTTGTAGAACACTGATTAAGCAAGATAAAGCCATGCTAGAGCACTTGAAGAGAAGTGCCTGGGTGTGGGTGGCTCATTTTGCATAGCAGCATATGAAAATAATGATAAAACTGAAGAAAAGCAAATCTGGCTTCAAACAAATTTGAAGCCAAAAGCGCTGATAATGTAACTGATTTTTAAGTGGATTGTGCCCTTTTCAGTGAACAGTTCTATACTTATGTTTGTGTTCTTTTTTTTTTAATTTTAAGAGCTTTACAAAGGCTGTCCTAAGTAGTATTTTTTTAATCATTAATTTACGATGACACTTCTGAGTTTTTATTGTACTTTGTTGAGCATCCCTAATGCATCTTTTAAACTTCAAACAGGAACAGAAAACTATTAAAGCAGTTATCAGCCAGGTGCCAGCCTAGCTGTGGGAAAGGTCAGAGGGTACGCTCTGCTTCAAAACTTGGACAGAAGGAAATGACTGAAGATGCCCTATTACCGATGTTTAAGTGCTACCCCAGGGTGCTGGTGTGGGTCAGCTTGTCCCTGCTAAGAAAGGGCAGCCCTGAATTACATGCCATGATATGCATTCCAACACAGGAGGATCTTCTACAGCTTAGCAAAGACCAGCTCTTCTGTGGTCCTCAAGAACCCAAACACAGTGACATATTCAAACACAAGATACTGAAACTAAAAGAGAGAAAAAAGAGAGAGAACAATGGGAAAGCTCTAGAAAGTGGTGCTTCTGATGTGCTGGAGGCAAAGGCAGTTGAGGAGCCTAAAGAACTAATACTTGGCTTGTGGCCTGACTCTCTACCAGATCTTACTTCACATTGCTCTAGAATTCTTTTAGGATTTGTCACTCAAGGGGATTTTTCATTAGCTGCTGGCTGTGGAGAAGCCCTGGGATTTGTTAATTTGACAGGATTACTACATATGTTATCCAGTCAACCAGCCGATAAAAAAGGGCTTGTTTTGTTAAGAACTCCAGCATCTCTGCAGTACAGATTTGCTAGACTTAGTATTGAGGTATAAGCATCATATCTGTAATGAAATAATGTACAAATATCAAATTATTCCTTTGAATCTCAAGAAATGCTTGTGTACCCCATGTTTGCAATGGGTAGTTTATTTTCCATCAAACTAATCTGTTAATGAACTAAGCTGTTGATCATTTATAATGTTTGTGTAGCTCAAATGTTTTCTTTTCTTCTGAATGTCTATATCAGTTTCTGTTTTAAAACATACGTTGGCTTTTGCATCCCGAAACACTTCCTTTATGCTGATATTGTTTTCTAATGGCCATGCTATTTTTTTGTTGTTGTTCCAATGCAGTTGAAGCCAACGATATCAAAGATCTTTTTCACTTTTACAGTGTTTCCACTTCAAAAGACTTCTGGTCATATGGCTGCTGGACTCTGATTACAGTTCATGCTTCTGGTAAATGCATGCCATCTGGGTCCTGTGTATATAGCAATCAGCTTTTCAGGGCCCATTCAATCTTGCAGCTGAACAGGTCTGGCTCCTGCAGAGTCAAGTTCTGTACCCACCTCTAGCATAGACAGTGCAGATGACTTATTTTCATTGAAACAATTCAGTGCTTAAATGGAACATAAATAATAACTTTCCACATTAAAGGCTGTGAAACACTGACTGCAACATGTGCTGGAACCTGTATCATCTAAAGTGCAAACTTTTTTCTTTCTGGGTCAGTGTGAACTTATTAAAAAGGCATTTTCTTTTCAGAATAAACATTTTTTCGTTATCAAGAAGTGGGTTTGGCCTACTGTGTGAAGAGAACTCTTTGAAAATTGGAATCTGAACTATGTCATTTAAAGGTGCACTGAAATGCTTTAAATGAGACACTTAAGATCCTACACTTCGTGTGAAGTAATGCAAATTAGTGGTTACCACTCAACAAACAGATGTTGACATTGGATAGTTTGAAAACATCTGTCCAATGTCAGTCAAAACAGCTAACAATGTTAGGAACCATTAGGACAGGAATAGATAATAAGACAAAATATAATGCCACTATATAAATCTATGGTATGCCTACACCTTGAATGCTGCGCAGTTCTGGTCACCCCATCTAAAAAAAAGTTATATTAGAATTGGAAAAAGTACAGAGATGGGCCACAAAAATGATTAGGGATATGGAACAGCTTTCATATGAGGAGAGATTAAAAAGACTGGGCTGTTCATCTTAGAAAAGAGATGACAAGGGAGGTAGGAAAGAAGTCTATAAAATCATGAATGGTGTGGAGAAAGTGAATTAACGAAATGTTAGTTACCCTTGCATATAACACAAGACCTAGGAGTCACCCAATGATATTAATAGGCAGCAGGTTTAAAAGAAACCTAAGGAAGTGTTTCTTCACACAACACCCAGTCAAGGTATGGCACTCTATGCCAGGAGATACTGTGAAGGCCAAAAATATTAAATGAGTTTAAAAAAAAGAGAAGCTTACTGAGGATAGATCCATCTGTGACTATTAGCCAAGATGCTCAGGGCCACAACCTTATGGTCTGGGGTGTGTCTAATTCTCTGCCTGTGAGAAGCTGGGACTGGATGATGGGATGGATAACTCACCCTGAAGCATCTGGCCACTCTTGGAAGACAGGACCTTAGGCTAGATAGACCAGTGGTCTGATCTGGTATGCCCACTATAAAGAGAATACATGGGTTACACTTAATAAGTAAATATACTTTGACATATGAGCTGAAAATCAGTTTTTTTACTCACCTGCCTAGAAAAGAGTTATTTCATCTAACTTATTTAACACCTTAAATAGTTGAAGAGCTGCTCTAAGTGTAGGGGGTATCAGCTGTTGCAGGAGAGAAATAAAACCATGAACTCAACTCTTGGAAGTTAAAAAGTCTTCAGTTCATCTTTAACCCCAATAACAAATAATTGTATCTTATACCTGTTTTCTTTTGCTAGTTTGGGATTTCTGATGGTTCTTTTTAATGTGAATTTAGTCTTTGTGAAATGTGCTATAACCTGCAGTTGTGCATCACTACACTCTTCAGCATTTATATATGTACGTACACACGCAGAAAATGTTTTAAGGCATTACAGTTCACCTTTAAAAATGACAGCCTTAAACTTCCAGCCATTCTTGAGTTAAGGAGCTCTGACAATTGTAAGATGGACA
Organism: Gopherus flavomarginatus; assembly: GCF_025201925.1. Lineage (NCBI taxonomy): Eukaryota > Metazoa > Chordata > Testudines > Testudinidae > Gopherus > Gopherus flavomarginatus. The sequence goes on from NC_066618.1 coordinate 259,997,750, forward strand.
ATCATGTAGGAGTGTGCTAATACAATTTGTAGATAACACAAAGATGAGAGGTATTGCCAATATGTAGGACCATCCCTAGAGGGGTGCGGGGTCTGGGGCAGAATAGTGCAAAGTGCAAGGTCATGCACTTAGGGACTAACAAGAATTTTTGCTATAAGCTGAGTATATACATATATCACTTGAGAACAACAGAATAAATTGAGACCTGAATGTATTAGTTGATCACAATATGACTATGAGCTGTCAGTGTGACACAGCTGTGGAAAAGGCTAAGGGAATCCTAGAATGCATCAAGAGAAGTGTTTCCAGTAGAGTTAGGAAAGTGTTATTGCCATTATACAAGGCCCTGGTGAGGCCTCATCTGGAATATTGTGCAATTCTGGTCTCCCATGTTTCAGAAGGATTAATTCAAACTGGAACAGGTGCAGATAAGGGCTAGTAGGATGATCAGAGAAATGGAAAACCTTCCTTGCAAGAGGAGACTTAAGGAGCATGGCTTGTTTATTGTCAAAGTTAGAATCAGGACTCACAATTTGTCAGACCACTCTGTTTTATTAGCACAGCGCTCTGCCAATAACATTCAGAATATGTGAGCGGCCATGCAAGGCCAAAACAGTCTTATTTATACAGATAAAAGAGCGGGAATCAGACAAAGGAACAAAGAAAGCAAAACTGTAAAATTCACCTGGGGCACAGCATGCATATCCTACTTCCTTACTAACTCTTTATGGATCTGAGGCTAATACTTCACCAATTGCCCTTAAATGGTGCAATTGTTCTATGTGAATGTCTGTATTCCTGACACCTGGATTGCAGCATTCCAACAGTTTTTCTTAAAGGTACAGACAGCATTTCTTTAATCCTTTCTATTTTCACAATATAATTCATTCTACTTTCACATTATCCTAACAAAAATAAGGCTGAGGAGAGAGATGATTGATCTCTCTAAATTTATCAGAGGGATGGACACCAGGAAGAGAGAAGAGATAAGGGTCTGTTGTTGGCACAAGAACAAGTGGATATAAACTGTCATCAATAAGTTGAGGCTTGAAACTCCTCTGATTTCTAACCATCAGAGGAATAAAGTTTGGCACAGCAGTGCTCCCTTTGAGGCTTTCACTTCCCTTGACTTTGGTACAGTCAGGGTTTGGCTACACTGGAGAGTTGCAGCGCTGGTGGTGGCTTTACAGCGCTGCAACTCACTCACCGTCTATACTTGAGTACCACACTGAGAACTACGACCCTTACCCTCTGCACTCAATCCCCATCACCGTGCAGTATAGGCATCCTGAAGTGCAGCAGTCATTGCACAGCACTCCAGACAGAACATATCAAATCTGTGACTGTACAGATCCCCACGCCATCCCCCTCCCCTTTTAGGTTCCCAAAATGTGTATCTGTCAATAAAGTTATTTTCTTTTCAATAAATGAATTTTTGACTTTGAAAACAGTCTTTATTATTGCAGAAAGTCAAAGATACCTTAGCCCAGGAAAGAAACAGGCACTGCAAATCAGCTTAGGAAAAACAGATTCCTACTAACATTGTAACCACTGCACTTCACTCCCGTGCAAGGCACCAAACATTACTGTTGGTTTTCAGCCTCAAATTCCTCCCTCAAGGCATCTGTAATCCTTGAAGCCCTGTGCTGGGCCTCTCTAGTAGCCCTGCCCTCTGGCTATGCAAATTCAGCCTCCAGGCGTTGAACCTCGGAGGTCCATGCCTGACTGAATCTTTCACCCTTCCCTTCACAAATATTATGGAGGGTACAGCACGCGGATATAACCACGGAGATGCTGTTTTCCCCCAAGTCTAGCTTCCCATACAGAGATCGCCAGCGCCCCTTTAAACAGCCAAAAGCACACTCCACAGTCATTTGGCACTGGCTCAGCCTGTAGTTGAACCGGTCCTCGCTCCTGTCAAGCTTCCCTGTATACGGTTTCATGAGCCAAGACATTAACAGGTAAGCAGGGTCTCCAAGGATTACAATGGGCATTTCAATGTCCCCTACTGTGATCTTCCGGTTTGGGAAAAAAGTCCCTGCCTGCAGCTTCCTGAACAGGCCAGTGTTCCAAAAGATGCGTGCATCATGCACCTTTCCAGGCCACCCTGTGTTAATGTCAATGAAACGCCCACGGTGATCCACAAGTGCCTGGAGAACCATAGAGAAATACCCCTTCTCATTAACATACTCAGATGCTAGGTGGGGTGGTGCCAGAATAGGAATATGCGTCCCATCTATCGCCCCTCCACAGTTAGGGAAACCCATTTGTGCAAAGCCATCCAGAATGTCCTGCACATTCCTCAGAGTCACGGTTCTTCTTAGCAGGATGCGATTAATGGCCTTGCAAACTTGCATCAACATGATTCCAATGGTCGACTTTCCCACTCCAAACTGGTTCGCGACCGATTGGTAGCTGTCTGGAGTTGCCAGCGTCCAGATTGCAATAGCCACTCACTTCTCCACCGTCAAGGCAGCGCTCAATCTCGTGTCCTTGCGCCACAGGGTCGGGGCAAGCTCAGCACGCTGTCCCATGAAAGTGGCTTTTCTCATCCGAAAGTTCTGCAGCCACTGCTCTTCATCCCAGACTTCCATGATGATGTGATCCCACCACTCAGTGCTTGTTTCCCAAGACCAAAAGTGGCGTTCCACAGTGCTGAGCATTTCCGTGAATGCCAGAAGCAATTTAGTGTCATACGCGTCAGATGACTCGCTATCATCATCAGACTCCTCATCACTTTGTATCTTAAGGTATAGCTCAACTGCCAAATGTGATGTGCTGGCGAGACTTGTCAGCATACTCCTCAGCAGTTCGGGCTCCATTTCCCACAGAAATCGCGCTGCACAGAAACCGTTGAAACAGTCAAGATGGTGCCAAACGTGGATGGAAAAACAGGGATTGCTGGGATGCGAAGCGATGCATCAAAAGGCATTGGGACAGGAAGCAGAATGACCCGCCCCCTTCCCACAACCCACGGCACCAAAATGGGATGAGGTGCTCTGTGGGATAACTGCCCATATTGCACCACTCCCAACATCGCTGCAAATGCTGCAAATGTGGCCACACTGCAGCGCTGGTAGCTGTCAATGTGGCCACACTCCAGCTCTTTCCCTACACAGCTGTACGAAGACAGCTTTAACTCCCAGCGCTGCACACCTGCAAGTGTAGCCAAACCTTTAGTCACTTTGGTACTGTTGTTCATGTCAGGACCAACACTGCTTGTGATAGACTGCACCCCTATGATCACCATTTTTATAACACTGTGATAAATTTTTTGTACAAAGTATGCCTTGTGAGGTGTCATTTGAAAACTCCTAATTCTCTGATCATTATTGTTCTGATAAAATGTGTGTGGCAACATTGTATGTAAAGTTATAAGATTTTACTATGTGATGTTACTAAGGCACATTCCAACTTGGAAGCAGCCCAAACCAGTTCCTCAGAGACAAAAAGGTGTAAACATGCCTCAGCCAGGTGTCAACATAATCGGATGAGCTGTGACTTAGTTAAGGGGCCATTTTTTGGCAGGAAGAAGGGTGTGAGTGAGAAATTTACATATTGGCAAAGAAACAGTTGGGAATTCCCATTTCCCAGACTTTGTCACCTGAACCCCAGCTGAAGATAATCCTCAAAGAGGAGAGACAGGTATAAAAATAGAGAACACACAACACAAATCATCTCTCCTCATCCCTCTTTGCTCACGGCAGCAGCAACACCTGAAGAAACACTGAACTGGGGGAGGGGTCCTGGCTGGGAGGCTTTCCTCCAATAAACTGAAAAAAGCATGTGGTGAGACATTTTTTTTTGTTTTGAATTCATTTAGCTTGCTAAATTGGGTATTAGTTTGCATTTTTTCTTTTCATGGTGGGTTAGCTATAACACTCCTACACTATAACTGGCAGTAATGCTAGAGGCTGTGTGTGAGCAGAACCAGGAGTAGTTGCTCGCAAAGCGAAGAAGTGCAACAGGCATCCCAGGTTGGAGGGGACTCAGCTGTCCACATTATACCCTGGGTAATGTCACACCGCTTCCAACACTGGTTTTCTCAGTACCAATGGTACCGTCGCCATCTGCAGCACTGCTTCCTCCCTCATTCTGGGTAACAGACGAGTCAAACCACCTACTTGTTCCTTCTGCTCTCGCTCTACCTTTATCACGAGGATCCCAAGGCTCCTGTGCAACTGAGTTAGGGTTGTCATCTTCCTGTTCCCCATCATCCAATGAGGGCACTGAGGGCTGCTAATGGACTGTTATGGTTCCCAAGTACCTCAACAGCTGCTTACTGAGGGGCAGATCCAAAGAGGAATTTCTTGTCCATGTTAGTACCATATTGTGCTTGCTTGACTGTCTGGATCTCCTTCTAAACAACAGAAAATGAACCTTGACTTCCGTTCAAAAAATCGAGTGGATTGTGGTCCTGTTAGATTCCATGACATCAAGAGCATTCCTGCTGACCAACCATTTTCAGACAATTCGAAATTTTTGCCTCAATCTTCACTCTCAACCTTCCACGACAATTTGAATATGTTTAAGACTGTTGGGCCACATATCCTACTCCTGAGGGAATTCTACACCAGAAAATTAAAAATTCTGCACCAAAAAAAATTAAAATTCTGTGCACAATATTTTAAAATTCTGCGCATTTTACTTGTCAATAAATAGATGTGGAGGCTCCAGTATAGCAGTGGGGAGCTCAGGCCATTGGCTGCATGGACGTGGGAGATCACCCTACAACTCCCCACCCCAGGACACGGACTCGATGGTGAGATTGCACCCAACTCTGACACAACTGGGTCTGCCCCTCCATGCCAGGTGCAACAGGTTTGGGCAAGCAGGCTCAGCATGGCAGGATCCAAGTGTGGAGGGGCTTAGTGTGGAGGGATCCAGGTGTTGGATGAGAAGGTTCTGTGTGGGGAAATCTGGGTGCGGGCAGGTCAGTGGGGGGTCTGGGTGAAGGGGGGATCTGGATGCACAGGGGCTCATGTGGGGCGGAGAGGTTTCAGGTACAATGGAGGTCCAGGCGAAGATGGTCTGGGTGTGGGGATGGGGCTTGGCGGGAGGGTCTGGGTGTGGGAGAGTGGGGTTTGGTGGAGTGGGGATCTGGGTGAAGCTGGTTTGGGCTTAGTGGGGTGGCTGTCCAGGTGTGGGGAGCTCATTGGGTGGTTGAGGTTCAGGGGAGCTCATCAGGATGGGGGCTCAAGTGCAGGGGATTCAGCGGGGGTGGTCTGGGTGCAGTGGTGGGGGTCAGTGGGGTGGGGGCTGTTCAGCTGCAAGGGTGAGTCTTGGCAGGAGGGGCCTGGTTATGGGAGATCTGGATGCACAAGAGTTGGGAGGATGGGGGAACAGCTCCCAGTACAATGATCCCTCCCTCCCCTGTGGCTGAGGAGCAATTTGGGTAGGAAAAGCGGAGGGCAGGTGCAGTGCATCCTGCAGCCAAAGAAGGTTTCTGGGGGTGGGTCTGACCCAGCCCCAGCTGCTCCTTTAAGGGGAAAAGGAAGTCCCATCATCCCCAGCCCAGCCAGGACTAACAGCTGAGCCCAGCGCAGGGTAGGAGTCACTGGCAGGGGCTGTTCCCAGCCCCGGGGTGATTTACCTCTCCACCAGCTGCTCTGGGTGCCTCAAATGATGTGCCCATGCTGCTGGGGTAGGGCGCATGACCATTCTTGCTGCGTCCCTTTGTCTCCCCATCAGAAAGTCATTTTTCTGCAGGGAAGCAAAGAAATCTAAGGGGAACATGAATTCTGTGAAAGCACAGTGGTGCAAAACTCCCCCAGGAGAAATGTCCACTTGCATGTAGGTGGTCCAGTTTGCAAGACTGTGCCTTCGCTCCCTTCAAATGTGACTCAGGATGGTGTACTGTCCTCCCCTTCATCCTCTGGACAGATTTGTTCAGCTCCTTCTGCTGGTCCTAGACTCCTTGTAGTGGTGGATGTCCACCGAATGTTTGCCAGTATGTTCCCTTTGCCTGGCCCTCACCAACCAAGTCACTTGTTATTGATGCCTCCCTGATGGGTTGAGGGGTGGGGGTACACCTGAGGCCTCACTCTATATCCATGTACTGGAGCTTCAGGCCATCTACAAAGCATGTTGCACTTTTCAAGACAGTATCAGACACTCAATGGTTCACATACTTACTGACAATACCACCACAATGTTTGTACCATGTGAACAAACATGGGGGCAACACACTCCAGAGTGCTCTGACTTAGAGGTAATCAATCTGTGGTACTTCTACATCAAAGAGAACATTACTCCAATAGCCGTCCACTTGCCATGGGTACAGAATCATTTCACTGACCATCTCAGCTGGTTATTTTTCCCTGAATCACTGGTGGTCCCTGAAGACAGGTGTCCTCTGGATTGCTTTTGCAGTGTGGGGCGTTCCCACCATTGACCTGTTTGCTACAAGAGAAAATTGGAAATGTTGTCTGTTCGGCTCTCTTAGGGTGTGTGCAGCGGGAGGCTCAGTCTGGGCTCCCTCTCTGACATCTTCCACTGAAGTTAGCAGTCAACTCTCCTATACACCTTTTCCCCATCCTGATCATTCCTCGGGTCACTCTCAAGCTTAAAGCACGTCAGGTCAAGCTCATTCTTTTTGCCCTGATATGGCCAACACAGTGCTGATTCTCCGACCTTCTCGCACTATCAGTTTGACCTCCCGTGCCACTTTCTCTTCATCCCGAACTGCTCACTTTGAATCACAGCTGCACTTTGCATCTCATGGTCTGCTCCCTGCATCTCACAGTGTGGCTGCTGTATGGTTGAATGAAGATGAAGTGCGGTGCTCAGCAGCTGTCCTCTACCAGGATGGCTTACTTAGCAAAGTAAAGGAGGTGTCAGTGTGGTCCTTGGCCTGTGGGATCCAACTGACACAGATTTCTATCCAGGACACCTTGGAGTACCTGCTACACCAGGGGTAGGCAACCTACGGCACGTGTGCCGAAGGCGGCACGCGAGCTGATTTTCAGTGGCACTCTTGCTGCCTGGGTCCTGGCCACTGGTCCGGGGGGCTCTGCATTTTAATTTAATTTTAAATTAAGCTTCTTAAACATCTTTAAAACCTTATTTACTTTACATACAACAATAGTTCAGTTATACATTATAGACTTACAGAAAAAGACCTTCCCCGCCCCCAGGGAACCTGAAACTGATGGTCACCAGCGGCCTAGAGTGGAGCAGCCAGCAGAAACTGAGGGATCCTCTCTGCCCCGCATCACTGGCAGACAGCTGGCGGCTGCCTGCTGGTGATAGGAGCGGAAAGGAGCCCTGAGCTAACCAGGCCGGCTGAGGGAAGCGGGGAGGCAGGGGATGGGGGGGATAAGGGGGTAGAGAGGAGCCGGCAGTTTGAGGCGCAGCACAAATGGAGTGGCCCGGACTGGGACCCGTTTTGAGTGTGGGCCCATGCCAAAATGCCGCTGACGCCATTATAAACCCAGTACTGCTTCTTGTGTCAGAAAACCACATACTTGGTAGCAATTACATCTGCAAGAAGAGTGCGTGAATTGCAGATGCTGATGGCAGGACATTCTTACACACAATTCTCCTAAAACAGGGTAACTTTATGACCACACCCACAATTTTTGTTTGAAGTGGTCTGTCAGTTTTATTTGAATCAGGCAGTATATTTGCCTGTATTTTTTCCTAAGTCACATTTATCTCCCAAGGAGCAGTATCTACATACTTTGGATGTCAAGCGATGTCCAGAATTCTATCAGGATAGGACTGAATCATTTCATACTTTGCCTTGCCTGTTTGTGTCATATGCACACTGCTCGATGGGTCAAGTGGTCTCTTCACAGCCCATGTCTAGATGGATAACATCTTGTATGAAGACTGCATATGAGAAGCTTTGGCTATGCCTCCTCAGTGGATATGAGCTCATTCAACAAGAGTGTAAGCAATGCCAATAACATTCCTCATGCTATTTCCATATTGGATATTTGCAGGGGCGGCTCTATGTATTTTGCCACTCCAGCAGTCAGTCGGCTTTCGGCGGCATGCCTGCAGGAGGTCCACTGGTAATGCGGATTCGGTGATATGCCTGCAGGAGGTCTCGTGCGTTTGGCACACCCTCCGCCGAATTGCTGCCAAAGCTGCAGAACTGGTGGACCTCCCGCAGACATGCTGCTGAAGGCAGCCTGACTGCTGCCCTCACGGCGACCGGCGGGCTGCCCCCCATGGCTTGCTGCCCCAGGCATGCGCTTGGTGCGCTGGTTCCTGGCGCCACCCCTGGATATTTGCAAGGCTGCCACATGGTCATCTATATATACATTTATGAATCATTATGAACATAAGAATGGCCATACTGGGTCAGACCAAAGGACCATCTAGCTCAGTATCCTGTCTTCCAACAGTGGCCAATGCCAGGTGCCCCAGAGGGAATGAACACAACAGGTAATCATCCAGTGGTCCATCCCCTGTCGCCCATTCCCAACTTCTGGCAAACAGAGGCTAGAGACACCATCCCTGTCCATCCTGACTAATCGCCATTGATGGACATATCCTCCATGAAGTTATCTAGTTCTTTTCTGAACCCTGTTGTAGTTTTGGCCTTCACCTTCTCGACCATTATCTCTATTACCGCTTCTTCCAGAGTGGAAGCAAACTTTGGAAAAGTGGACATGAGATCCTTATTTAGGTAGACTCTGAGCCCCATCTCCTGGAAGAGGTATTGCTTGGGAGTCACCTAAGTGGAACATACATCTGCTTCACATCTCGAAGAACCACAGTTATAGTACATAACCATTTTTTCTTCTTCTTCTTCTTCTTCTTTCTTTTGTCAAGTAGACCCCCTCCATCCCCTCTGCATTGGAGTCTCCTCTTATGAACATTTGGTGCAAAGGAATTAAGGGGGGGGGTCAAGATGGAGATGCCTCCTATAGCCATGGGAGGGGCCATGACCACAAGGTGCAAGTTCCGTGGATATTCTTATGCAAACTCTGTGGCTCTGTTGCACTGGGCCTGCACACACCGCAGTGGAATACACACTGCATCACATCTTGAAGAGCCACTGTTACAGTAACCATTTCTTTATGGAGGGGCTAGTATGATGAGATTGCCTACAATGGCATGTGGTCCATCCATGACTGCTAGTAGCAAATAACTCCAATGGCCAGAGATGGGACACTAAAGTGGGATGGCTCTGAATTACTACAGTGAATTCTTTCCCAAGTGTCTGGCTGGCAGGTCTCCCCCACATACTCAGGTTTAACTGATCTCCATATTTGGGGTCAGGAAGGAATTTCCCCCCAGGTCACATTGACAGAGATGCTGAAGTTTTTTTGTCTTTCTCTGCAATGTGGGGCAGGGTCATTTGCTGGTTTGAACTAGAGTAAATGATGGATTCTCTGTAACCTGAAGTCCTTAAATCAAGATTTGAGGACTTTAGTAACTCAGTCAGTGTTATGGGCCTATTATAGGCATGAGTGAGTAAGATTCTGTGGCTTGGGATGTGCAGAAGGCCAGATTAGATGATCATGGTGGTTCCTTCTGGCCTTAAAGTCTATGAGTCAATGTACTGCAGCCTATGTACAGCATAACAAGACACACTTACCAACCAGTGGGAGTTTTCCCTAATTTATATATAAAATAATGTTGTACCTGCTCTTAATACTGGATTACATTTATTGAGGTTGATTCTTTAGATTAAAACTGAAAATCCAAACAGAGATGTTTTAGTGACTGCCCTCCTCTCTTTACAGACTATATTTGGAAATTTATTCATACATTTACGTTTTAAATCAAAAATGGAAATGCAGGAATTGAAAACAAATTTCTGAAGCCTTAAAATATTTTAAGTTCACAAACATTAAAGGGTTCCTGCTGAACATTGCATTGCATTAATTATTTAGCCATTACTGGATTAAACTTAAACACAGTAATGTGTTGTATTTTATTGGAAGTCTCAAATGGTAGAAAGGGGGTTTATTTTCCATAAGACTAATCAGAGATCCAACCAGTTCATTTCTAGTACTGGTTAGATTTGGACTTGTTAGAATTTTCCTTTTGGTACTGACAAGAATCATACAGCCAGCTGCATTGAGTAGCCCGTTAGGTAAATGTTTTGTGTTTTTTTACGTTGTTCATCTGAGTGTTGTATGCCCCACTTGCGTAATTTATTAAAGAACGCTGCATCTGTGGTATATATTGGGTTACAGAGGAACAACAGGGTGACATAGAATTCCATCATAAATTGTTTACAACTGTTTCTAGATCATGTGCATTATAGACATCTGATTAAGCAATCTTCATTATGAGAATAAATTGAAAAACTACAGTTTCATGCAGGACATTTTGAAGATTTACTGTTATATAGAAACTGTGCACTAGATGGCCCCATAGGAAAAAAATTTATTCTTCAATCTTAGGCCTTGTGCTCACCATGTCATTTTGAACACTACTACAGCATGTAGGTATGTACAACTAAAAGAAACCCATAAATATTACAGTCTGTGTGGCTGCGGTGATGAGGTGCACCCATGGTGATGCTGGATTTAGTGAACTGGATTTTAGTGAATTTAGAGACCTCAAGTGGAATATTTCTAGTATAAGAGTTTCCAGGCCTTTGTTTTTGGGAGGGCTGAATATTTCTTCCTTTCTGTTTCTTCTATGTATGTTTTCCTGTCTGGATAGATCTTTTCTGTGGGGGTCTTTTCATCTTTGTCTTTCTGCTAGTGGATCTTAGGTTCACTGAATTTCCCCTATGTTTTTTTTTTAAACATCTGGAGTTTTTTCCTTTCTCTCATACTGGTAATTCCTGCCAGGTTTTCATTTTGACACTTCCTCTTACTTTTCTTTGATTTTCATGCTCTATCTCTGATTTATGATTCCTCATTACTGGTGAGCCAATAAGCAGAAAAGTAGTGTCCAAGTGCATCCTGTTCTGTATATCTTGTAATACTGTTATACAGTTGGTTTCACATTGTTACGCAGTTGTTTTTCTTTAAGCCTATGATTTATGCTTCAGGATTTCAGCCTCCCTGTAAAAATGTAGTTTAAGCCTGATCAGTTAAAAGTGCTTGAAGCTCTGAGCCAAAGTTAGTAAAAAAAATAATAAAAAAAAAATACTGTCATTCTATGTAGTTCCAAGAAATTTTTTTTATTAGCTGTGGTTGGGATTTCCAGATCCTCAGTGCCACGAGGGTGACTTAGTCATAAAGACTGTGTCAACACTGGATAATTAAATCAATGATATATATATATACCAATTTTACGGTATGTCTACACTAGCCAAGTTGACTCGGGCAGTTTTGTCACATGTCCATGCTTATGGTGTTCTACTCCATTGCAGTTACTGTCCATCGGGTAAATGTCCCACAGATTCTGGATCAGCTCCCTGACATAGTGACTAGCGGGCAATTTTGAGAAGTTCTTATAATTCCCCAAGGAAACACTCTAAAATCCTTGGGTTTCCATGCCATTTCTTGGTAATTTTCTCAAAATGGAAGCCAAAATGAATGCTCAGCTCTTATTCCTTGTTTAGCAAGAAACTTTTGGCTAGAATGTTTGAAAAGCAGTTGTGAGGCAGCAAAGGCTATTCTGGTAATAATGCAGAGAGTCAGAAATGGAGACCAGCCGTGTTTGCTGCAATGATTATGCCCGCTCACTATCTCTGGAGTAACTAGATGAGTGAAATACTTGAAGATAATGTTCACCAGGTAGCACATCTCGCTTGGATCCGGACCAGGACCACAGACTAGTGGGACTAAGTTGTTCACTACTTTGGACACGCCGCAGTGGCTGCAGAATTTCCAAATAGGAGACTTTTTTATATCTCTGTGGTAAGCAAACCCTGCCATTGCAACACTAGACAATGAGGCCGAGTGCACAACTCATCATGGATAAAAGGGGTAAAAAACAAGGGTGATGTCGTGCTAAGAGTCTACTACAGGTCACCTAACCAGGTGGAAGAGGTGGATGAGGCCTTTTTTAAACAACTAACAAAATCATCCAAAGCCCAAGATTTGGTGGTGATGGGGGACTTCAACTATCCAGATATATGTTGGGAAAATAACACCGCGGGGCACAGACTATCCAATAAGTTCCTGGACTGCATTGCAGACAACTTTTTATTTCAGAAGGCTGAAAAAGCTACTAGAGGGGAAGCTGTTCTAGACTTGATTTTAACAAATAGGGAGGAACTCGTTGTGAATTTGAAAGTAGAAGGAAGCTTGGGTGAAAGTGATCATGAAATCATAGAGTTTGCAATTCTAAGGAAGGGTAGAAGGGAGTACAGCAAAATAGAGACAATGGATTTCAGGAAAGCGGATTTTGGTAAGCTCAGAGACCTGATAGGTAAGGTCCCATGGGAATCAAGACTGAGGGGAAAAACAACTGAGGAGAGTTGGCAGTTTTTCACAGGGACGCTATTAAGGGCCCAAAAGCAAGCTATTCCGATGGGTAGGAAAGATAGAAAATGTGGCAAAAGACCACATTGGCTTAACCATGAGATCTTGCATGACCTACAAAATAAAAAGGAGTCATATAAAAAATGGAAACTAGGTCAGATTACAAAGGATGAATATAGGCAAACAACACAGGAATGCAGGGGCAAGATTAGAAAGGCAAAGGCACAAAATGAGCTCAAACTAGCTATGGGAATAAGGGGAAACAAGAAGACTTTTTATCAATACATTAGAAGCAAGAGGAGGACCAAGGACAGGGTAGGCCCACTGCTCAGTGAGGAGGGAGAAACAGTAACAGGAAACTTGGAAATGGCAGAGATGCTTAATGACTTCTTTGTTTTGGTCTTCACTGAGAAGTCTGAAGGAATGTCTAACATAGTGAATGCTTATGGGAAGGGAGTAGGTTTAGAAGATAAAATAAAAAAAGAGCAAGTTAAAAATCACTTAGAAAAGTTAGATGCCTGCAAGTCACCAGAGCCTCTAGCTATTATCTTTGGAAAGTCATGGGAGACGGGAGAGATTCCAGAAAACTGGAAAAGGGCAAATATCGTGCCCATCTATAAAAAGGGAAATAAAAACAACCCAGGAAACTACAGAACAGTTAGTTTAACTTCTGTGCCAGGGAAGATAATGGAGCAAGTAATTAAAGAAATCATCTGCAAACACTTGGAAGGTGGTAAGGTGATAGGGAATAGCCAGCATGGATTTGTAAAGAACAAATCGTGTCAAACCAATCTGATCGCTTTCTTTGATAGGATAAAGAGTCTTGTGGATAAGGGAGAAGCGGTGGATGTGGTATATCTAGACTTTAGTAAGGCATTTGATAGGGTCTCGCATGATATCCTTATTGATAAACTAGGCAAATACAATTTAGATGGGGCTACAATAAGGTGGGTGCACAACTGGCTGGATAACCGTACTCAGATAGTAGTTATTAATGGCTCCCAATCCTGCTGGAAAGGTATAACAAGTGGGGTTCCACAGGGGTCTGTTTTGGGACCGGCTCTTTTCAATCTCTTCATCAATGACTTAGATGTTGGCATAGAAAGTACTCTTATTAAGTTTGCAGACGATACCAAACTGGGAGGGATTGCAACTGCTTTGGAGGACAGGGTCAAAATTCAAAATGATCTGGACAAATTGGAGAAATGGTCTGAGGTAAACCGGATGAAGTTCAATAAAAACAAATGCAAAGTGCTCCACTTAGGAAGGAACAATCAGTTTCACACATACAGAATGGGAAGAGACTGTCTAGGAAGGAGTATGGCAGAAAGAGATCTAGGGGTCATAGTGGACCAGAAGCTAAATATGAGTCAACAGTGTGATATTGTTGCAAAAAAAGCAAACGTGATTCTGGGATGCATTAACAGGTGTGTTGTAAACAAGACACGAGAAGTCATTCTTCTGCTCTACTTTGCACTGGTTAGGCCTCAACTGGAGTATTGTGTCCAGTTCTGGGCACCGCATTTCAAGAAAGATGTGGAGAAATTGGAGAGGGTCCAGAGAAGAGCAACAAGAATGATTAAAGATCTTGAGAACATGACCTATGAAGGAAGGCTGAAAGAACTGGGTTTATTTCGTTTGGAAAAGAGAAGACTGAGAGGGGACATGATAGCAGTTTTCAGGTATCTAAAAGGGTATCATCAGGAGGAGGAAGAAAACTTGTTCACCTTAGCCTCTAATGATAGAACAAGCAGCAATGGGCTTAAAATGCAGCAAGGGAGATTTAGGTTGGACATTAGGAAAAAGTTCCTAACTGTCATGGTAGTTAAACACTGGAATAAATTGCCTAGGGAGGTTGTGGAATCTCCATCTCTGGAGATATTTAAGAGTAGGTTAGATAAATGTCTATCAGGGATGGTCAAGAGAGTATTTGGTCCTGCCATGAGGGCAGGGGACTGGACTCGATGACCTCTCGAGGTCCCTTCCAGTCCTAGAGTCTATGAGTCTATGGATGAGAATGTGGAAGCTTCTAACCCTGTATAGTTAATAATCAGTTGTGCTCTGGTTTGGGGGTGGGAAGTCCATAGCAAATGCAATGGTGATGGTTTGAATAGCAATATAGTGTGTGTGGCAGTGGCATAGGCCACCTTGCTCTATTGTGCCAGACACTTAAACCAGTCTGGAAGTATATTTAGTAGGACTACATACTACTTAACAGTGATGCAAGCAAGCCTTAGTAGGTCAGGGCAGATATGTACCTGGGATGCCCAGGCAAAGTGCATGAACTGGTCATTACGTATTCTTATGATCTTCTTTTACTTGCTGATTGGGGTCTTTTCCATACTAGTCACAAACATAAAGCAGACATTTTGTTCTTAACCAAACTTAAGCTAACTTTAATGAACTATCCCTAAAACATGCTAACTGGAATTTTCATTCAGTGGCTTGAACCTGGAAAAACTGCAACAAAATCTGATTCACTAACATGTACCAGTGGTGAAGTCAATAAGAAAATCTTAAGAGGGGAGTTAAACTACCAAAGAGAGAGCGAGTGTGTGTGCTGTGAAATGTTAAGATTCCAAAAACTGTTTTAATTTTAAGTAGCATTCAAACAATAGCCCTCTATTCTACTTCATTTATTGGCTAGAAATCCAATCTGTGCAGAAGCCTATGGAGTCCACTCTTTAAGTGTTGTTACTCTATATTAATCATATAATCAAAGTAAAACCTGCAGTTTAACCCCACCAATAAGACTTGACCCCAACATGATGCCTCCTGCATAAGCATTAGCATCATCAAGCCCCATCCTCCCTAAAAGCCCAAGTAAATAGGTCTTGCAGGATGCCTGAGTCTCAGCAATCTGCTATTTTGAATTGGTTCGGCCTGGAGCGTCTCTCACAAGACCATGGTCGCCTCCGGCATCCCAACCTCACCTCCCTCCATCTCACAGTGCGGGTGCTGCATTGTTGAACCCGGAGGAGCAAGTCTGCTCCAGGGAAGAGCAGCAGGTCCTTTTGGGAAGTAGAAAACCCTCCACTACAGCAACTTACCTGGAGAAGTGGACGAAGTTCTCCCACTAGGCATCTCCCACTGGGCATCTCCCACTGAGCACCGACTCCAGGGGTTTTGCCGCCCCACACAGCCAAAAAAAAAGCCGCTATCGCGATCTGCGGCAATTCAGCAGGAGGTCCTTTGCTCTGAGCGAGAGCGAGGGACTCTCCGCCAAATTGCTGCCAAGTACCTGGACGTGCTGCCCCTCTCCAGAGTGACCGCCCCAAGCACCTGCTTACTAAGCTGGTGCCTGGAGCTGGCTCTGGAGCATAGCGTCTCCCCGACGCACTAGTCTCTGCAGTCAATCTTGGAATATCTGCTCCTCCTGAAGAATCAGGGCCTGGTTCTCTCTTCTATCAAGGTTCATCTAGCTGCCATCTTGGTGTTTCATCTGCTGATCCAGGGTAGATCGGTGTTCTCACACAGGATGTCTGTCAGGTTCCTGAAAGGCCTCGAAAGGCTCTTCCCTCCCATTAGGGATCCTGTCCCCAGTGGGACCTCAATCTGGTTCTCTCCAAACTCACAGGTCTGCCCTTTGAACCCTTAGGTTCTTGTTCCCTTTCCTACCTATTGTGGAAAGTTGCCTTCCTTGTGGCAGTGACATTGGCTAGATGAGTGTCAGAGATTAAAGGCCTGACCTCGGAACCACCTTGCATGGTCTTCTACAAAGACAGAGTACAGTTGCGACCCCACCCAGCCTTCCTGATGAAGGTGGTGTCTTCCTTCCATATCAACCAGGACATCTTCCTCCCGGTGTTCTTTCCTAAGCCTCATAAGACCAATGAGGAGAGGTGGCTGCATGCCCTGGACATCTAATGTGCCTTGGCATTTTACCTGAGTGCACCAAGCCCCTTCGCAGGTCAACACAGACAGGATGAAAGGCCTTCTGGTGTCCTCTCAAAGGATCTCGAGCTGGATTACCTCCTGCACCTCTGGTGAAGGCCAACTCAATGAGAGTGCAAGTGTCCTCATGGCTTTCCTGGTGCATGTCCCCATCCAGGACATTTGCAGAGCTGCAACATTGTCTTCGGTTCACACGTTCACGGCACACTACACCATCGCTCAGCAGCCCAGAGACGACGCTGGGTTTGGCAGAGCTATATTACAAGCTACACATCCATGAACTCCTACCTGCCTCCATTGGCACCGCTAGGGAGTCACTTAACATGGAAGGGATATGAGCAAGCACTTGAAGAAGACAGTTACTGTTACCAGAAATTAGGTCAGCTAGTAAGCTTAGGGAAGACTAATGACCCACCAGAGTTTGGCAGGAAGCAGCACGTTTACTATATTGATAGCTAAGCTCAAAAGAAGGGGAGGGGGACACATTCACACTCGCATACTCATGCTCCCAGGAAATGCATGGCATTGGAAATGTCAGGATCCTTCAAGGTAAGTGTCCCACAGCACAGCAATGGATGGTGCAATAAAGGTAAGTCTTCCCAAAGCATGTTGTAATGCAACGCATCGAACCACTGGCCAGGCTGTCCTGGCAAAGGGCCTTCAAGGGAGGTACAAGCTTGTGAGTGCACTCCTGACCACATGGCCCTTTCCCCTTTTAAGGACTTGCTCCTCAAGGCCTGCGACTAGAGATGACTTGGCCACATCTGGTTGGTCACACTCCACCCCGAGCACTGTCCATGCATTGGGTGTGTTATCGCTGCCTAATCAGAGTGTCATGCCCTGTTACTAGAGATGACTTGGCCATGTCTGGTTGGTCACACTCCATCTCAGGCAGTGTCCATGCATTGGGTGTGTGAGTGCTGCTTAATTAGAGTCCCAGACACCTTCTCTCTCTGGGAACTCTTCTGATCTTCCAGCTGTTCAACCAGCCCATTCATCCCACAAACATTCCAGGAGGGAGGGTAGCCACTTCACAGGTATTCAGAGAGGGAGAGGAGGCAAAAGGCGGGGTGAGTGTAACAGATCTTTTGAGCATAGAGGTCACACATAGCATACAGATCACTACTGCTCCTACAACAGTTACCTGTTTTGTAACTGGTGCTCTTCAAGATGTGTTACTCATGTCGATCTCATGACCTGCCCTCCTTCCCCACTGTCAGAGTTTCTGGCAAGAAGGAACTGAGGTTGGGGGGAGCCGGCGGTGCCCCTTATACCACGGCATGTGTGTGCCGCTCCAGGGGGTGCCAGAGCTGGTCCCCTATGGATACCACTGAGGAAAAAACTTCTGGCACCAGTGCATGTGGCGAGCACACACACCTAACATGGAATGGACATGAGCAACACATCTCGAAGAACACCAGTTATGAAATAGGTAACTGTCTTATTTTTAACAATCAGGTTAATGTGTTCTGTACTAGATTTAATTTCTAGGCTGTCATAGGGCTGGTGCCATGCAATAATTAGGCGTGGATACACAATATGCTTACAGTAGCATACTTACATTGAGACTGTAAGCTCTTTGGGGTAGGGACTATCTTTTTGCTCTGTGTTTCTATGGTGCCTAGCACAATGGGATCCTAGTCCATGAGTAGGACTCCTAAGTGTGACAGTAATATGAATAATAATAGCAACATCTGCATCAGCTGCAATCTCTGAGTCAAACCAAGGTGGGGGGATGGGAGGGACGACCTTTCCTAGGCACTGCTGGCAATGATCATTTAACAGCAACTAGGGATCCAGCAACACCTTCAGTTTGTGCACTATGGTAACACATGACAGGCAGGCACCCTCGGTACATGGAGCAGAGATTACCCTGGCCAGATTTTATACTTGCTTCCTCAACTTACAAAGCTTACCTCAGTCTTATTTTATTTATTCTAGTTCTCATCCTTGTGCCAGCCTCAGCCAAACATTAGGTCAGCTGTTTAACAGCACTAGATGGTGAGACAGAAAGGCCATAGAGAGCTGTGTTATTTGCATAGTGAAAGCAACATAGTCCATAACTCCTCATTAGCCCCCTTATGGGCCTAATATACATGCTTTACTATTCAGGGGTAAGTATTGATCAGTATTCTCAAACTGAGAAAACTCCTCCCTAATGTGTGATTCTTACTAAGTTAATATGGTGATTTTAAAGGGCTCAGCTGGAAGTGTTTTTGGTACAGTGCCTTAAGGGAGTAAAGGGTTAACCAAATATATATTTTCCAGTAAGTCATCTTGTAAGAAAAATCAATTGCATCCAGCTTTTCTGAATATTTTTACAATGCAATAATTCTTGTAAATTAGTTGGAGAGCAGATGAAAATAGGCATTAGTGCAGCAAGAAGAAAATCCAGGAAAGTCTTCAAAAAAAGAGAAAAAAATAGAATTTGCAATTGGTTCTGTTTTTAGGGCATGTCTACACTATAGCCCTAAGTCAGTCTATGTTAGGTAATTACTGCAGTGGCTGCTGTCCACACTAACCTCCTTCTGTTGGTGTTGCACAGTGTTGTACTTCCTCACGTGGAAGGAGTGCTTCCACTGACCAAAGAAGGGCAGCGTGGGGGGCTCAGAGCCAGGGCTCTTGGCTCCCCACTCCAACGGGGAAGGGGAGGATGGAGGGGGCAGCTGCCTGGATTTCTCGGCTCCCTGAGTGGGGAGCCAAGAGCCAATGTAAGCAATGCATGATCTACACAGACACTTTGTTCCCTAACTACCCTGACATAAGCCCTATGCCTCTTGTGGAGGTGGAGTTATTATGTAGATGTGGACACTGACATATTTAGGTCGACATAAGCTGTCTTACTTCGACCTAACTATGTAATGTAGACCACGCCTTAGAGCAGGAGTGGGTAAACTTTTTGGCCCCAGGGCCACATTGGGCTTGCAAAACTGTATGGAGGGCCGGGTAGGGAAGGCTGTGCCTCCCCAAACAGCCTGGTCCCCACCCCCTATCTGCCCCCTCCCACTTCCTTCCTCCTGACTTTCCCCCTCAGAACTCCTGACCCATCCAACCCCCCATGCTCCTTGTCCCCTGACCGCCCCCTGCTGAGACCCCCCACCCCACCGATCCCGAGACCCTACCACCTATCCAACCCCTTCCAGTCCCCTGACTGTCCTGACCCCTATCCACACCCCCACCCCCTGACAGGCCCCCCCAGCACTCCCACCCCTATCCAACCCCCCCATTCTCTGTCCCCTGACTGCCCCTCCAACCTCCTCCCCATCCAACTGCCCCCTGCTTTCTGTCCCCTAAGTGCCCCACGGGACCCTCTGCCCCTTATCCAACCTCCCACCCCCTTAGCATGCCGCTTGGAGCAGCAGGCGCTTGCTGCCATGGGGCCTGGCCAGAGCCAGCCAAGCTGCTCAGAGCGCTGGTAGCCCAGCGTGGCGTGGCTGCGGGGAAGGGGGAACAGCAGGGGAGGGGCCGGGGGCTAATGTCCCTGGCCAGGAGCTCAGGGGCCAGGCAGGAAGGTCCCAAGGGCTGAATGTGGCCCGTGGGCCGTAGTTTGCCCACCTCCCTTAAAGTCTACTTTTATTCTTTAGGAAGCATATTAGTCAAACACCCTCCAAAACTGTGACTCCCAACCTGTAGATCATGGCAACCCACAAAAGAGTCACCATCAGCTGCCTTGAACAGGGCGGCCCAGAGGATTCAGGGAGCCTCGGGCAAAGCGGGGAAGCTGTGGTGCTTGTACTCACCTGGTGGCTGTCTGGGTCTTCAGTGGCATTTTGGTGGCAGGGGGTCCTTCAGTCGCTCCGCATCTTTGGGAGCACTGAAGGGCCCTCCGCTGCTGAAATGCAGCCAAAGACCTGGACAGCTGCAGGGCCAGGGCTCGCAGGGCCCCTGCAAGGCCCGGGGACTGGGGCAAATTGCCCCACTTCCCCCCCCCCCCGGGTGGGCCTGTCTTTGAGCATGAGGGATTTACAAGGCTGCATCCAACCTGTATCTGAAGCAGATGTGCTCAGTAACCTGCCACAACTGGTGAACCTTAGATGACAGGAGCATATCTAATAAACCTTTTCACAGATTTGCACAGCATCACTTCTGGAGCACGGGGGAAGCAGCATCTCCTTTAATGTACCGTATAAGTATCCATCCCAAAGAATACTGTGGTGCAGATGAGGAAGTTTTGAGTTGTTGGATGTTGTGGGAGGAATGCATAGTCTGAGGAAAGGCTCAGAAATCCCGACCTGGTTTTGTTTTTAAAATACATCTGCAATAATTGGTTAGCTTAGTAAATGTGTGATACATAGCCTTGTTTTGGTCTCATTTGAGTTACACAATAAAGCTGAAAGCACTGAAGAAGTAATAAATCCCAGCCTGGGTCCTGATCCTCACTTCTCTTCGGACTGAACCTTTTCCATTAGATGTCAGTTTACTATAAAACTCGAACTAGTCATCACTGAAAGGCGTCAATGCACATGCGAAAAGGGGCATGGCTCCCTAATGCATGAACGGTTAAATTGGCCTCTTCTGTTGTATTGGGAATATGCAAATAATTTGCTTTATTTATAGCTACATAAGGGTTCAGAAAGACTTGCCAGTAGACTTACATTTTAAATCTCCAAAGGTCAGTAATGTTTTTAGTGTAGTTTGAAAACTGTTTTATTTAGAAGGGGAATTTTAATAGTATGCCATATTTTATCTTGTAAAAATGCCTCAGTTCAGTTCCATTTTATGCAGCATTACAGCCCGTGGGTGCATTGTTGAGATAACATTGCACGTGCAGTACACAGTAAAATAGATCACCTCAGAGATGTGGCCATTACTCAAAGGAGCCAGGAAATGCCTAGCTACACTGTAGATTATAAAAACATTAAAATACTTGTTTACTCCAGATGTCGGCTGTACCACATGACTCTGAAGGAAGGCTTATGAAAACACACACTGTCTCACTCTCCGTCTCTCTCTCAAGGCAGTCAGATGCAGTTAGCGTTGTTTTCTGGCCAGGCTAAGATGAGTCGTATGCCTCTTCCAATGTTAATGATAAGAGACTGCAGTGCGCACATGATATTAGGACCACTGCCTGGAATGCATTCAATCAGAACTTGCATTCATCAACATGTACTTGCTGAGGATTTGGAGGGGATCTTCAAGAACTGTAACCAATTGGAACACTAGTGACAGGCCCTTCAGACTATTCTTTGGATTTGCAGTAAATCTGCCTCTTGGACCGATGTGGATAAATAGGGGCAGTGATCAATTTGTGTTGTGTTTTGATTCTTCTAGTGTAGGCCTTTTTGTGATGTTAATGTACCTTAAACCTTTAAAATGGTAAGCTCTCTGGACATGGGACTATATTAAGGACAGTGCCAAGCACCTGGTCAGGGCTTAAAAATAAATATAATAATGTGAAGTCTCCACTGAAATAGCTATAATAAAATATGTATTAGGCATGATTAGGTCTCTTAATTTATTGACCTATCTTGCTGTTTCTACCCATGTTTTGCAACAGTTATGTGGTTCACTCCATGACTAGAAAATGGAAGTTAGAATACTGAAGGCTTCACTCCACATGACTTAACATGATTCTGATGAGATGTTGCTCTGAATGCTTTGATGGCCTCTCTTTTATTCCTGCATGCTCAGTGCTCTTGCTATCTTTGGTTCTGAGGGGAGGAGTCTCATTAAAAAGTAATCACAAGATGTGGACAAAGCAAAAAGGAAGGCGTCATAAACTGACACCTGACCAGAGGAACCAATGGGGGACAAGATTTTTCAAGAGGAAAGAGGGAAGTTTTTCCTTTGTTCTACTCATTAAGTTCTGTGCTGGAGTGAAAAGATCCTGAAATCAACCAGGGTAGTGAGTATTAGAGAAGGAATGAATTAGCTTATGTTTATTTCCTTTTGTGACTTTGTCTTTTTGCATTAGAGGGATAATCAAATTGGGTTTTCTTTTGTGTAATTAAGGTTTTTGCCCAGGGGAACATCCTCTGTGTTTTGAATCTGTTGTCTGTGAGAGTAGCTTGCATGCTAATCTCTCAGAGGTATTTCTTTTACCCCTTTTCCTTAATTAAAAGTCTTCTTTTTAAGAACCGGATTGATTTTTTCCTTGTTTTAAGAGCCAAGGGGTTTGGATCAGTGTTCACCAGAATATTGGTGGAGAAGTCTCTCAAGGTTACCCAGGGAAGGGTTACGGTACCTAGGGGGGAGAGATTTTGGGAGGGAAGACAGAGTTTCCCAAATGACTCATAAACAGCTGTTTTAAATGATTTGGGTAGTAGCAGCAACCAGATCTGAGCTGGTAATTAAGCTTAGGGGTTCTCATGCAGGTCCCCACATCTGTACCCTAAAGTTCAGGTTGGGGGTGAAACCTGTGACAGAAGGCCTGTGATACATGTGTTTTTAATTGCAGTTTAGTTCATTCTCTTTATGTCTGGGTTTAGACAGTTTTGCTAACAGTAAATCTTGACCTTAATTTTGCAATTATCTCTCAAATGTGCTTATTTGTGGTTTTAATTTTACCTGCTTTTGCCATGATTGACACAAAAGTGAGAGAACAGGAATACTGTCTCACAGTACCATGAAGAATTCCACTTATATGACCAAATAGTTGCCGAAAATCCTTGTGAAATTAAATGTTAACTCCATTTTCTTCAATTTTTTTCTACAAAACAAAAGACCAAGCTGATGTTTTTCTGTTAGAGTCAACCCAAAGACTGCAAAAGCATCAGGCTAAGCCATAGGTCTCAATACAGGTGGCCAGGTTTCACCTTTGCCTTCAAACAGAGGGAAGAACGTATCAAAAACTCACCTGATGAAGCATACTTTTTAGTACTGAACATAGCAGGGTCTTGTCAACTAGTTCTTAGGGATTATTTGGAAGCAAGAAAGGCACCTTCCTTTATGTCAAAGGTCATTTGACTTATGTCTGATAAGAAAATCTTCTAAACTAGTAAATGAATGTCAGGTTATAAAATTAACTTTCACACTTTCAGAAATATAAACTAGTTTACAGAGATCTAGAATAGCATAAAACATATAGCCCCATCTCATTCAGCCTTCTCAGTCTCTGACATGTTGAGACCAGTGCACGTTTAACCCCCTACCCCCACCCCAAATACAACCTGTTTGATTGAAGCCCCAAACAATCTTGTTCACTGGACTTAAACTACTTCTAAAGACATGTGAGCAAATTACAAGTTGCGCAACACAATTACCCACCTCTCTTCTGCTCAAAAATGGAATCTCTTTGTATCCCAAAGCACAGAACCCCAAATCATGTAATTATTCAGGGTTTCTCCCTTGAGTTTTGATTGGTAGAATCAAAAGATATTTTTTTCAGGGTATGTTCTGACATTGGCAGATATTTCAAATCTTTATGTCAGTATCCATTCCTCCCTCTATTTATTTCTTTGATTCATAGGACCTCATCATTACTGTAAATACAATTTTCTCCCATGTGATATTTCTTCATGCACAGAATATTTGGGAAAATGATAGACATAGGCATTTTATTATCCCTTCGGCATCTGGCAAACATTTTCTTCAAATCCCAAGCAAAAACATTTCCTAGAAAACTCAGTAGGATTATGGTTCCCTAATAAATTAAAAATGCTTCCTATTTGCATAAACCTTTCCATTACAATTAAATCTAACTCAAAGGAAGAATTATCCTCTAATATCTCTGGCTTTATATCTAAGGTGCTTGCTCCTTCAAAATCCAATGTGTTGGGCACAAACACACATTCTAAACCGATTACTCTCCTCTAAAAAAAAAACAAACCTCAATTTCTGTTTCTTGGCAATTCAAATCAAGCCTAATGCTGAAAGAAGACAAAACCTGACTGGCAGAGCTTGGAATAGGAACCAGCAGTAACTCGGAATGCCAGCTCACCCAGCTGAAGAACTCACATGGATCTATTCATGATCCAAGGAAACTGGACCAAAACTCACACTGTAAAATCAATCGCCTGGAAATAAAAACTATTAAGCCTTCTGGGCTTTTCCTATTTAATTGAGGGACTGGCAGTGCAAATAAAACTGGAAAAGCCAACTAACTGCAATAGTATGTATAAGCTTAATCAAGGAAGTAAAGAAATATGCTCAGCTTGGTTAATGAGAATTTATGGTTTCTCAACAGGGAGCAATGAATATTTTGTTCTTGACCAAATGACAATTTTTAAGATCATAGAATTGGACTAAACTGGAGCAGCAAAGAGATTCTACAATATCTAGTTCTTCCAGGCTGTATCATACAGGGCAGAAATAAGTGGTTGCCTAGGGTAGCAAAATATTAGGAATAACATAATATTTATTATAACTGTTCATTGTAAGAGTGACTGTGAGCTGGGAGGTGTGTTCATATGTTAGTTTGCTTATAGCAGAAACCCTAGAGCTGAGTCAATCCTGAATGCTCCATTTCTAGCCAACTTTCCAGCAACCACAAACCAATAGGACTCCTAGGGTTAAGATTTCTACCTCTTTGCCAAATGGTAAAGTCATGCTTTATTATCCTGCTAATGCAATTTACTTTTCTTGGTTTTTCTCATGACCTTTCCCCCTGTATTTGCCACATCATTTTTCTCTCTTTCCTATGTCACCAGGACTTTTATATATTTCTTATACTGTTCACTTTGGTGTTGTGTTTTTGATGTATATGCCCATGCTAGTAGTCTTGCCAGGACTGTTTTATTCCCGAGTAATACAATCCAAGTTTTAGTTGCTGATCCTGCAAATAATTACGCAGGTGCATAACTTTATACATGGATAGAGTTACTCGCGTGTAAGTCTCTGCAGGGTTTAAGAACTTCTTTTGTATTCCATGGCAAAATCCCACATTAATAGACTGCTAAACTTGTATCAGTAAGCAATCAGATGTCAAAATTTCAGCTTGGATGATGCTCTCTCTATTAGATATTCACATCCTATTTTGCAAATCTGAAGGTATTGTATCAGACATTTTTCCCCCAACAGGCTAGGATCCTTGTATAGTATCTTGTATTTTTTTCTTGTACACTTGCACTAAGTTCATTGTCATAATAAGACATGTATACAGATAATGAGAACATCCACAGTTACATTAGATAAAATTGAACATGTAGAAGGGATCTGACACTTCCACTTATTAAAATAAACAGGGTTGTTTCTCTGTTTTACTCACCCCATGATATCTCTTCACTTGTGTAGACTGTAAAGTCTCTGAGGTCGGGTCCAGGAGTGTCTTTTTATTATGTGTGTGTAAAGTGCTTAACCTTGATCAGAGCCACTAGGCCCTACGGTAATAATAAACCCTCACATTTTAGTGCATACATCAACTTCTAACTGGTGGGGGTTAGAAATGACTTCTTCCTAGGTGCGGATTATTCCGTAGTAGCCAGCTACAGTATTTCTTGTACCTTCCTCTGGAGTGTCTGGTTCTAGCCAGTATCAGCAACAAACTAATGGTCTCGCTAGATCACTGGTCTTATCTCATATGACGATTCCTGTATTGATTCCGTATCTCTTTCTTGACTCAGCACCACAACCTGAGTGGTCATAAGCCCATGCAACTCCCATTGATGGATTTGGAAGTTTTGGTGGGTTTTGTTAGATAATTTCTCTTCTCCCTAAGGAATGTGTCTGAATGTTCCCCCCATGCCAAGGTTGTCATAAACAGATAGCTAAGGGTTAATGTTCTTTTACCTGTAAAGGGTTAACACAGGGAACCAAAAACCTGACCAGAGGACCAATCAGGAAACAAGACTTTTTCAAATCTGGGTGGAGGGAAGTTTTGGGTGTGAGTTCTTTGTTCTTTGTCTTAGGTCTGTGCCCTCTCGGCTCTGAGAGTGATTTTTCTATCTCCAGGCTTTCTAATCTTCTGTTTCCAAGTTGTAAGTACAAGGATAGTAAGACAATAGGTTTATATTGTTTTCTTTTGTATTTACATGTGTGTAGTTGCTGGAATGTTTTAAATTGTATTCTTTTTGGATAAGGCTGTTTATTCATTTTTTTCCTTTAAGCAATTGACCCTGTATATTGTCACCTTGATACAGAGATCCTTTTATGTCCTTTTTTCATTCTTTTTATATAAAGCTTTAATTTTTTTTTCTGTTCTCTCCTGGCAGTAGCTTGCATATTAAGCAAGGAACCATTAAGGATTGACAAAGGGTCTTTTGTGAGACAATAGCACTCCGATTGAGAGTCAAGTACCCAGCACAATACACATGCAAATAAAGTGGTTTTTCTGGTTTACTTTACATTTAAAAGATTAGCTAGAGGAAGAAAGAAAAAAAGGCACTGTTGCTAGGCAGACCCCAGGAGGCAACAGAGAGCCTGCAGTTCAGACAATAAACACCGGAGGGCACCCCAACACAAGAAAACAAGAACCATGACTTCCAAGGCAAAAATGGAGGCAGAGAGACAAATCAAAGAAGCAGACCACAGGTGACAAATGGAAAAAAGAGGTGGAGCTGAAAGAAAGAGAAGAACAGATCAAACAGGCAGCCCATAAAAGAGAACAAGACGCCAAAAATGCAGCCCACCACAGAAAATTACAAGAAGAAGAGGTGGCCCACAAAATAAAACAAGCAGAAGAAGAAGCAGCCTACCGCTGAGAAATGGAAAAACAACAAAAAGAAAGTGAAGAGAGGGAAAAACAGAGAAAACATGAACTGGAGTTAGCGCAGGCTGCGCAGCATGCTCCAGCCAATCCTAACAACCCTTCGCCAATTATGGTTCCACATCCCAAGAAATTTCCCACCTACAAGGCAAGTGATGACACTGAGGCCTTCTTAGAAAATTTTGAAAGAGCCTGTCTTGGGTACAGCATCTCTGAGACCAGTACATGATAGAATTGAGGCCACAGCTCAGTGGACCTTTAGCAGAGGTGGCGGCTGAAATGCCAAAGGACCGAATGAACGATTATAAACTGTTTCAAAACAAGGCCAGATTAAGAATGAGGATAACCCTGGATCATGCCCGTCGGTGTTTCAGAACCCAAAAGTGGAAACCAGATGTGTCATTTCCCAGACACGCCTACTACGTTGGGAAAAATTATGAGGCCTGGATATCAGGAAACAATGTTAAATCCTTTGACGAACTGCACCTCCTCATACAAATGGAGCAGTTCTTGGACGGTGTTCCTGAGGACATAACACGGTACATACTAGAGGAAAAACCCAAAAATCTCACCAAGGCGGGGGAGATTGGAGCCAAATGGATGGAAGTGGCAGAAAGCAAGAAGCTACTGTCAAGGGGAACGAAAAAAATATTTCTCTCTGGTTCCTTTTAAAACCAAACCCTCTCTGCTTCAAAGCCCCTAGCAGAGAAAAGAAAAATATAATTTTCCTACTGGCTTCTGGATTCTATCTTTCCCACAACACTGCACACCATGTCATAACATTTCTTCCCAGATCTGGACCTTAGCGTCCAAAATATGGGTGTTAGCATGAAAACCTCCAAGCTTAGTTACCAGCTTGGACCTGGTATCGCTGCCAACAGCTAGGAATTATACAGTGCCTAGCTCACTGTGGTCTCCCCAAAACCTTCCCTGGGGGACCCCCAGACTCAGATGCCTTGAGTCTTACAACAAAGGGAAATAACCCCCTCCCCTTGTTTCCTTGTTACTTCCTCCCAGGCTCCCCTCCCTGGACGACCCTAGGAGATTCCCTGCTTCTAGTCCTGGAAACACAAGTACCGAGAGACCTAATCTCTCTTCCCCTCACCCAGAGGGTATGCAAAGTCAGGCTTAGTAAATCTAACACAAAGAGATTTTCCCCCTGACTTCTTCCTCCCACCAATTCCCTGGTGAGCTGCAGACTCAATTCCCTGGAGTCCCCACTAAAGAAAAACTCCAACAGGTCTTAAAAAGAAAGCTTTATATAAAAAAGAAAGAAAAGACATTAAAAATAGTCTCTGTATTAAGGTGACAATATACAGGGTCAATTGCTTAAAGGAAAAAAATGAATAAACAGCCTTATCCAAAAAGAATACAATTTAACACATTCCAGCAACTACCCACATGTAAATACAAAAAAACAATATAAACCTATTGTCTTACTATCCTTGTACTTACAACTTGGAAACAGAAGATTAGAAAGCCTGGAGATAGAAAAATCACTCTCAGAGCCGAGAGGGCACAGACCTAAGACAAAGAACAAAGAACTCACACCCAAAACTTCCCTCCACCCAGATTTGAAAAAGTCTTGTTTCCTGATTGGCCGTCTGGTCAGGTGTTTGGTTCCCTGTGTTAACCCTTTACAGGTAAAAGAACATTAACCCTTAGCTATCTGTTTATGACAAAGGTACTACATGTCTAGCAGGATATTATTATTAATGTGTATTATTTGTGTGATGTTGGCACCTACTGGGCCCAGCCAAGATCATGACCCCATTGTGCTTGGCACTGTACAGATACATAGTAAGAGATATTCTCTGCCCCGAGGATATTATTCTTGCATGTGCATACCTCTGAAGAGTAATTAGTGTCAGTATTTATTGTTGTCTCTTTCTCTCTCTCTCTTTGTCTCACAGAAATACTCATACAGAGTGGTATTTGGTATGATTCCTTGGTTGACTATATTACTTATATAGAAGAATAACTAGTTTGCATTTTCCATGTGAGCAGACTCCACTCTGCCTGAAGCTAAGCTAAGCTCCAGCATAGCTCCTACACTACTAGAGAGCATAGCTATAGATGAACTTACTCTGTGGGCAGCAGTTTATCCGAATGTTTCAATCACGCCATGGAGCCCCTCCGCTCTACAGAATTGATGCTAAACTCCACAGGTCCGGAGCTATAGATGAACACACTCCCACACAGCTAAGAAATCTGCAGGAGCTTACTCCAGCTATGGGACATAACTCTTCCTCTAGGTCTTTGTTTCCTATGGTCAGTTTGCAGCCATTCCGGAGCCTGTGTGACTCAGTGCACAACTGAATTGGTTGCACATGCAGTCACCAGCTGCACACATAATAAGTTTAGTAAAACAATAACATTCTACTGCACATGCTCATTAGTTGATTTCCAAATACTCTTAACAGTCAAATCTCAACATTTTCCCTCCAGGACAAGGCTCCACTGTTACCCAGGGAGGGCTGTTTCCATGGCAAATGGCAATGTTCAAATCTCTGCAAATTAGGCTGAAGGGTCAATTGGAGTGTGGGTGGGAGGAATTACAAAGATTTTTTTTATATACTGGGGAAAGTATTTTTTTTCACTCTCCTCTCACTCAATAATGGCTGAAATTCTGTTGCTCAAACTTTCCGAGAAAACAAAAAAACATACAGCTTCCAGGTCTGGAAAATCTGAACTCAAAAGGTGACAGTTTCATAAAATTATGATGAATGAAAATGAAGTTATAATAGAAACCCCTTTCCAACCTTAACTTCTGTGCCCATTATAGCTTTTCATACAAAGTATTTCCCAAGTAAATAATAGTTACAAGGTTACATTTAAAAAAAATAGCTGCAGGGAGAAATTACTATCTATAACCTAAGAAGAAAAGAGGGATCTTCCAATGAAATGTGAACTGAGAAAGCTGAGCAATACAGAATATCTAGTCTAATTAAGAAGCTGCAAAGCAGAAGGCTCTTGCAACATGAATGAAAAGAATATATGGTGGGGCAGAGTGGAGAGGCCAGTGTTAGATAAGGGGGGAAGTGGGAGCTCCGTGAGACAGGCATGCTGCTAGAAAACAGGTGGGAAACTGTGGGAGGACAGTTTTAAACTGAATACTGTAATGAATCAAGAGTAGAGATTTGGATGTGGCTGAGAATTTCAGAAGAGGTGGAATGGAGGCAGCAGCATACACAATGTGCTGATTGGCAGATATGGTAGGAGAAGCAATGTTCAGGCCTAAAGACAACAGCAAGGATCAGACTGCAGAGTTAATGGAAAGCCTGAGCTGAGGAGGGAGCGTGAGGTGACTCAGCTGTGTCTGAGAATGGGCAGAGGAACACTTCTGCCTTAATGACATTTAGCTGGAGGCAGCTGAGATGAAGCCACACATCTACTCAAAATGCACAGAAGGTGGGCAGGGAGCAGTCATTATTTGCAGAATGCTGAAAACTCCCAGTTCCCACTGAAATCAACAGGGGATGGGGGCCACTCGCTATTTCTGAAAATCAGACTGAGTGTTTGAAAGCTCTGCAGTTCTATCTCATTGTGCAGGCTTCCAAAGCCAGTGGCATTAAAACCTCCAGAGGATTCCCTTACAAATGTGCAGGCTTTGTTTAGGCCACTCTGTTCAGTGTTTAGTTTCCTTGTGCTTCTAGTCCTTTGAAGTACATGGTTACTACTGAAGCCATGTCTTTGGGCGAGGTGGAGCACAAGGACAGCTAGCAGTGGAGTAGAAAGTCAGTTTATGGAATGGTTTGACATTTGTACCATGGTGAGATTCAGGTGTGAGTAATTGTCATGACTGACCACCTCTGTATGTGCTCACACAGTCACCTATAGCAAAATGTTCAATAATAAAGTGCGTTCTTGTTCTCTGCGGCAAACTATTAAACTTAATAATTTCATAAGTGATGGTTTGGGTGGGTGGAGGAACCCTTGCAACTATAGGGAGGATGTAGCAGTGTTAACATAGCAGAGATGGTGCACTTGTCTGTTTCAGGACGATCCTTTTGGAGACAAGTCATCTTTGTATGATATGTGCAGAGAGAAGCAAAACTGACTCTTTCCTAGATGTATTTTATATCTGTTTTACAAATATATAATAGAAAGTGATGGGAAGAGCGAGAACACAGCATGATTACTACACCTACTGACTATATTATTGGTTATGCTGTGCTGTCTGCTAACGTGTGTGGGTGTTGATGATTGACTTTGAGAAACTTAATGAAGGTTGCCAATGGAAATTTTGACATTCGTGATGATAAATGTGCAGAACCTTCAGAGGAAATCAGATAGCTGGACCAATTATAACTGCAAATCTTTTTCTGAAAAAAAAGTTTAAATTTTCGCTTGCTTTTTTCTTTCTGTTGTTCTGTCTTTCTGTTTTCCTGTCTTGCACCTCTGCTTAATGCCAGTAATTTTAGGATACTGGTAATTGTATTGCTATCTTGCAGCCAACAAAGAAAAAAGAGAGTATCTTTGTCTTTACAAGCTGAAGTGCTCCTCAAAAGGAACAGAAAAGCAAAGCCTTTGTGAATATTGCAAATGGAATACCTGACATCTGCACTCTAGTACCATTCATAATTAAACTTGAAAAGAAGAGGTTGTGCATGTGGTAGCTCTAGTCAGATTCTCGTTTTGCAGCATTTTTTGAGGCACCAAACATTCTTAGTTTGTGCATCTTCTGTGGTCCTCCAAGCTTCTGGAGATGGGGATGAGCTCCCACTTTTGAATGGAAGCTGAACCTGAAGAACAAGTGAGAAGGGTACTGGGTAGTTGTCACACGCTGCAGGGGACGCATAGATCTGTGAGCCACTCTGTTACCCCTCTGCTTCTGCAAGAGTGAGTTTTGCTGGTGATTAGAGTATGTGTCAGTTCCCTGCCACACCACTTTGTCTTCCTCACCAGCAAACTCCTCAAGGCTCTTCCGGCCCACACCTCACCTCGCAGGTAATAACCAGTGAACTCCAGCCCCCAAGATTCTCAGAGGTGTTTCTTTGCAATGCTTAGCCCCTATCGCTGTTCACTCACAGAAGATATTAAATTCACTGCTCTATTAAAGAGTCAGTACCTCACAGCTTATTAATTTAACTGGAATAAATGCACTCTTCCCTTCAAACACAGCCCTGAGTTGGTTTATAGTAAAAGTAAAATAGGTTGATTAGCAAAAAAGCAGGGATTAAGCGATAACAAGTCAAAATGATAAAGGCAGAGATGGTCACATAAATAGAAGTGAGCACATGCATCTAAAAGTCTAAAACTTAATCTAGCAAGATCCAGTCATTGTTCATGGTGGTTTCTTTCACCCACAGTCTTCTTTCTAGCATTTGCCGGCCAGGATCCATCACAGAGATCAAATTGCCTGGGTCCTTTGTCTCCTAAGGTGAAGGATAAAGATAGTCTCTCTGTGTTCCTTATATCCCCACAGGATCTCCTTTGGCTTTCAAGTTGGGAAGGCCTCATGGAGAATCAGTCTCCTGTGTTGCTCTGGGGTGCAGGAGCCATGTTAATTCTCTGTCTCTCATACTGAGCTCAGGCTTAGTTTGATGGCTTTGTTCACTGCTAATACATAAACTGAGGTGAACCCAGATTCCTCTGTCTAGAACAGGCCTGTTTAATCACCTTTGCCTAGGCGAGGCTGTCTGGTCAGACATATGTTCTAGTAACAGCATACGGAGGGAATTCATAACGTCACATTAAAAAGTTAACACATGCATTTGGCAATGATATCAATAACTAGTGTTATTAGCTTTCATATGATACTGCACAAAGCATATTTTGTACAAATATTATTGCAGTAGTATGGAGGGTGTGAATACAGGGGTGCCTAGGGTCATAGTAGTTCTCCAGGCACCCACGCAGTTTTGGAAACACTGCACTGGGATGTGTGTGGCTGGCTGACAATTTCACTGTGAGGTTGGCTTTTGTGCGGGTGTCCTGCAGGAGAAATACTATCACTATTTTTGTCAATTGTAGAGGGAAAAATGTATCTTGTGAGTGCTGTGTAACACTTGGGCAGAGCCATGACATAATGATCTATCTGGCTTCTCTCTCTCTTAACTATTCACTTTTGCCTTCTACCAAATACTAATGTTGATTATATGGACTAGTGATGGCAGTGGTACTCATAAAACCACTTGTACCTATGTATTGTCTTTGTTCCATTACTTGTGTCTCCCTGCCATGGCTAAAATGGTGCCTGAGTCTTTTTTACCCTATTCTAGTAGGGGCACACCTCAGGCTGAGTTGACTTTTTCCTTATAAATGCTGCTTGAGGAATACTGAGGTTGATATACCACTTCAGCCCAGATCTGTGTCTCTTCCCCTCCTCACAGTCCAACTACATTAAGCTAGTGTAATTTCTAGTGTGTATAGAAATGTTTGCATTACAGCTTTGAATGTACTGTAAATCAAGAATAACAGAATAAATTGGATTATGGGATTGTAACGAGATAGACAGAGGTAGCTTCTAAGTGAAAGAGTCCCACGAAGGAAATTCACCTTTGCACTTGCACTGAGCCCAGTGTACCAATGGAGGAGATGGTGGGGGGTGAGTGGGTTGTGTCTCCCCTATCTGGGGCTGCCCAAGCTTACTATATTAATTATGCTTATTGATTGCAGTAGTGCTTAGGAGCCCCGATCAGGACCCTAGTGTGCTAAATGCTGTACAGACACTCACCAAAAAGATGGCGCCTGCCCCCAAAGAGCCAGCAATCCAAATCTAAGATGAGAGACAACAGCTTTGTAAAAGAGAGCCAGGGGAAGCACAAAGTAACACTGAGATAACCATGCACCTTAAGAACATAAGAACAGCCATACTGGGTCAGACCAAAGGTCCATCTAGCCCAGTATCCTGTCTACCGACAGTGGCCAATGCCAGGTGCCCCAGAGGGAGTGAACCTAACAGGCAATGATCAAGTGATGTCTCTCCTGCCATCCATCTCCATCCTCTGATGAACAGAGGCTAGGGACATCATTCCTTACCCATCCTGGCTAATAGTCATTTATGGACTTCACCACCATGAAGTTATTCAGTTCTCTTTTAAATCCTGTTAGAGTCCTAGCCTTCACAACCTCCTGAGGCAAGGAGTTCCACAGGTTGACTTTGTGCTGTGTAAGAAGAAATTCCTCTTATTTGTTTTAACCTGCTGCCCATTAATTTCATTTGGTGGCCCCTAGTTCTTATATTATGGGAACAAGTAAATACTTTTTCCTTATTCACTTTGTCCACATCGCTCATGACTTTATATACCTCTATCTTGTCCCCCCTTAGTCTTCTCTCTTCCAAGCTGAAAAGTTCTAGCCTCTTTAATCTCTCCTCATATGGGACCTGTTCCAAATCCCTAATCATTTTAGTTGCCCTTCTCTGAACCTTTTCTAATGCCAGTATATCTTTTCTGAAATGAGGAGACCACATCTGTATGCAGTATTCAAGATATGGGTGTACCATGGATTTATATAAGGGCAATAAGATATTCTTCATCTTATTCTCTATCCTTTTTTGAATGATTCCTAACATCCTGTTTGCTTTTTTGGCTGCCGCTGCACACTGCATGGACGTCTTCAGAGAACTATCCACGCTGACTCCAAGATCTCTTTCCTGATTAGTTGTAGCTAAATTAGCCCCCATCATATTGTATGTATAGTTGGGGTTACCTTTTCCAATGTGCATTACTTTACATTTATCCACTTAAATTTCATTTGCCATTTTGCTGCCCAATCACTTAGTTTTGTGAGATCTTTCTGAAGTTCTTCACAGTCTGCTTTGGTCTTAACTAACTTGAGCAGTTTAGTATTGTCTGCAAACTTGTGCCACCTCACTGTTTACTCCTTTCTCCAGATAAATTGAATAGCATTGCTCCTAGGACTCACCCTTGGGGAACACCACTAGTTACCCCTCTGCATTCTGAAAATCTACCATTTATCCCTATCCTTTGTTCCCTGTCTTTTAACCAGTTCTCAATCCTTGAAAGGATCTTCCCTCTTATCCCAAGACAACTTAATTTATGTAAGAGCCTTTGGTGAGGGATCTGTGGGCACGTGCACTACTGGAGAATAGGCAGGATATAGGCTTGCCCCAGACATGCCTCATCCAGCATCCTCTTGCAGGGGCTCCTAGAGGGGCTGGCATAGAGCCAAAGATGCCCTCTATGCAGGGCCGCTGCCAGGAGGGACAGAGGGTAGGGTTAATGGCTGCTGCACATCCACTTTCCATGGGTTCAGCCAAGGGGAAGTGACCACAGTGCAAACACACATTTCCCTCCTAAAGCACAGTAAGTATCTTGCAGGACTTTTATAGGCTTTGTCCATACTCTGTCCTATAGCACCAGGCTGTCTGTTATAAGCTAACCCTCACGTGTTCCAAAGGCACATGGCTGAAAGGCTCACGGTACATTTACCAAATTAAACCAGCCATTTGATTGTTACAATGCAGCCAGCAGAAAACATCAGAACTGTGGTCTCTCTTCTGGTGTCTGTGATTTGCTAACATCACCAGTTGTTGAACTATGATTACAGAATCTTACATTTTATAACCATTTCTGCAGTGCTTTAATTCAACTCTGTTTTGATAGTTCTTTGTTTAGAACATCTGACCTCATTTTAAATGGCAGTATGTTATGGTAAGAGTTTCAGACATAGGTTACTCTATCCTCTATATCAGTGTTTCTCTACCTTTTTGATACCAGGGACCGGCTTGCTGCCTTCCTAAACTGTGTCAGGGAGATCTCAGGCACCAGCACCAGTCCCAGGACCAGTCGTTAAGAAAGGTAGCTCCATATGACACTACTGCAATCTGCTTGCGTTAACGGGTTGGTGTGTTTAAAGCCATTAAGTAGCATCTGAAAAGACAATTAACAAGGTTTGGGGTTTGGCCGATGACTTGTGCTGACAAATTTTTAAGCTATTTCTTTTATGTTGGAAGTATTATTCCTGCATGCTGAATAAATATTGTCTCCACTATTAATAGTATTTGTGCATGTTACACAGCTGTCTACCAAAAGAAAAAAAAAGCAGCTAGTTCAGCAATTAGTAGTGTGACATGTTATACACTAATGAATATGGCAAATACTGCAGGTATTTGCTGGATGCTAATAATACAATTAAATGCCACACAGTATCCAGTTAATCAGAGACAAAGTCTCTACCAGATTTTACTGCTTATCTTTTCCCTTTACGTACAATATTTCAAATGAGTGAATAAACCAGTTATAGGCAGAGCATGTAGCACTGCTTCTGGTTAAGGTTGCTCAGCACTCTCCATTATAAGACCAGGAGCTAGATTCACAAAGGGAACTTGGCATTGCAACACTTAACTCTTAGGCACCCTGCCACCCAACGAAACTCACTGCCTGAATTAAGCACCCCAGCTCCCAGTGCATTGTATAGCGATAGTTAGGTGCCTAAGAAAGGGATTCTCAGAAGGCGACGAGCTGAGTGGGGAACCGCCTAAGCTAGCCAGGTGTAAAATGCAGAGGAAAGAGATAAGAGTTTAGGGCCCAGATCCACAAGTCCCTGCTCCTATGACTATTTAATTATCTATACGAAGTGGCACAGCTCCAGCTGGAGAGATTGAAATGGTCCTTGCCCACTGCTACCACCACCACCATGGGTATACAGGAGAGATGCAGCCTGGTAGTTCAGGCACTCACGTGGCTCTAGGACACCTGACTTCATGTCAAATTAGGTAAAGGGAGGATTTAAGCAGGGCCATCTCTACATCAAATGTCACCCTAAATGAGGTGTGTCCTTGGTACCCGTCCCCTTCCATTCGTTAAACTTTTGAATACCCCTACAAAGATCTAGAACAGGGGTAGGCAACCTATGGCAGTACGCGAGCTGATTTTCAGTGGCACTCACACTGCCCGGGTTCTGGTCACTGGTCTGGGGGGGGAGGGGGCTCTGCATTTTAATTTAATTTTAAATTAAGCTTCTTAAACATTTTAAAAACCTTATTTACTTTACATAAAACAATAGTTTAGTTATATATTATAGACATAGAAAAAGACCTTCTAAAAACATTAAAATGTGTGACTGGCACGCGAAACCTTAAATTAGAGTGAATAAATGAAGACTCGGCACACCACTTCTGAAAGGTTGCCGACCCCTGATCTAGAACATTGTAGGCTGTTAGTGAATAATAACTCTGCATATGGAATACCCGAAATCTTTTACTTCAAACATTCTAGTCTCTTTTGTTGCTAACAACAAAAACAGCACCTCAAGCCTGGTGCCTCCTCCCCCACAAAGCCTGGCATTCCAGCCAGTCACCTGGGTAACTTGTCCATAAATCCAGCCCTAGGTTTAAACCTTGGTCACCCACATCCCAGGTGAGTGCGCTCAGCACTGAGTTTTGAATCAACTGGGACACACACACACACACAAATGCCAATCAGCCAGCCCCAAATGTCCTCACCACCTTCCCCCAGCTGTCTTTTTTTTGCAGATTAGATGTACTCCAAAAATGCCAACTGACTCAGGCCCCATAGGTGAAAGGAGTGGGAGAAATGTCTAGTTTGAGAATTCTGTGGGGAATGAGGGCTCTGAGCAGCCCATTAGCAATGGGGGCTAGGAGGTGGCATCCACATATGTAACCCCCTTGGGGTTCAAGAGCATGGCCCCTTTCAATCATTTTCCTGAGGGGGGAGTGCTGATTGTTCCAGAAGGAAGAAGTGCTGTTGAGGTTTAGGGGGAGTAGAGGGAGACGGGAGAGCAACGTACGTACGTACATACGTACTTACGTGTGTGTGTGTGTGTGTCCCCAGACAGAAGGGCTGCTGCAAGCAGGTGCTCACAGAGTGAAGCAGCCAGAACCTGCTGGGACAGAGCAGCTGACCAGGGACAACCCAGGACAGGACCCAGGAGGAGTACTGTGCCAGAGAGTAACCGCTCAAGGAGGACAAACTGGAGCTGGACCCAGTATCACTGCTACCCAGAGCAGCCTGGGGCTGTGATTACTGGGGCTTGTGACTTTGCATTGGAAATAAGGAGGGAGGCTGTTAGCTAGTTAAGTGGGGAGGTTGTTACTTTGTGTGGCTTTGCAGAGAGCGGCAGAAGAGGGCACAGGAGGGGTTTGTTGGGGAAAGTTCACTGGAACTGAAGATGACGAGGTGCACCCAAAACTCACCCCTGGACTGGAAATTTCTCAGGACTCCTGAACTCCGTGTGCAGATACACTGCTCAGTGTCTGCCCTTTCAGACTGTGCTCGCACTGGGCCTGTGGGGCCTTGTGTTGACTGCACCTCTGTTTTACCGCTCCCTCTATATTTCCCCCCTATTGCTTCTCTCCATTCATCCCCCTGTAAATAAATATTTCCCTTTCTTATATTCGTTGTACTCTTCCGGTACGTGTGTGTTCACTCCGGGGTTGGAACAGGTGCTCCTCGGGTAGAAGGATCTTTCCCTGCTGCATTCCTGCGCGCACCTTCACTTGGCCAGAGCAGACACCATCTTGGCCATGAAGGTGCTAAAGTTACACGTATGTGTGACTTTGCATGTGCCTGCCAGGGGAAACTTAAGCAGCAAGGGGCTTTAGGCATCTACAGAATTAGGTAGAGCTGAGAAGCGGCTTTGTGAATGTCAGTGGTTCCTAAATGTTGGCTTTAGATGCCTATGATCCTTTGTGAATCTAGCCCCCTGTGTACTTATAACTTTGCCAGACTTCCACCATTTGGGCTGATTCTTTCCACGTTGTGTCTGCCTCAGGCTGAATTTGTTTGGAAAACTTCAGCAAAAAATGGTTCAGCTGTTTCTGAGCATGAGATTAGAGAACAATACATTGGTTTACCCTATTTTGGGGAAAAAAAATTGCACAGCTGTTTAATTGAGAAGCTCTAGCATCTCCATGCTTTGGAGGAAGGACTTTAAATTTGGCATGGCAGCTGCCCTGGTGTCAGGGATGTGCCTTTTACAGGCCCTGGGGTGACCATTCATCTGAGTGACAAGCCTTTGAAAAACTGCAGTTTGCAAATGCTCAATAGCGATTTATTAGTGTTTGGGGGCTAAATGCTCCAAAGACTCCTGCAGGGGCTGAGCTGGCCTCTCCTGGCTGCTGCAGCACTGGGCACAGTACTAAGAGCAGGGAAACTGTTATTCTTGCGGTCTCAATGCTCCCTGCCTGCTGGGGCTTTGCCAGCATGGATGCAGCCTGATTCAAAGCAGTGGGAATAAGAGCTGGACAAGGTGGTGGCAGGACTAGATTGGACTGGGAGCTCAGGCGGGGTGGAGTGGGGGGGGGGGAGAGAAATACTGGGACTTCCTGGCACTGGCATAACCCCCTAGAGTAGACCAGCCTACACTGACAGCTGTTTACTGTTAACAACGACATTGACGGAAGCCCTCTTCCAGCACCATAGCTGTGCCTACCCTGAGGGTTTTGTTGGCATAGCTACAGCATTCAGGGATGTGTTTTTTTTCACATCCTAACCCATGTGGCTATGCTGATGTAACTTTTAAGTGTAGACCAAGCCTGGGACTTGGAATCTCAAAATGAAGACTGAAACTGCCTGGGTATGGAGATTGGTACTAGGACAAGAAGCCAGGGCAGGGCGGGACTTTGGCCTGGTCTACACTAACAAGGGCAGTCGACCCAGGTAAGTAGGTAGGGAGTGAGAGAGAGAGAGAGAGAGAGAGTGAGTGTGTGCGTGTGTGCGTGCATGCGCGCGCGCGCACATCCACATACCCCCTAAGAATGTAGTTAAACTGACCTAATCCCTGGTGTTGACAGCACATGGTCAATGAAAGAATTATTCTGGCTACCTAGCTACCGCCTCTTGTGGAGGTGGATTACCTGTGCTGACAGGAGAACCCCTCCCATAGGCATATGTAGTGAGTGTCTACACTGAAGTGCTATAGTGATGCAGCTGTAGCATTTCAAGCGTAGACAAGCCCTAGGCTAAGGCGATAGAAGTCCAGGAGAACAGATAGGACTGGCATAGGGATAGGCTGGGCAGACAGTGTCTGGCTTGGTAGGAACAGGGGCAAAAGTGTCTATTATGCCCATGAATAAGGCTATGATTTAGTCACAGGTATTGTTAGTAAAGGTCATGGGCAATAAACAAAAATTCATGGCCTGTGACTTGTTCATGACTTATACTATAACTCCCCCAGACTAATTTTTTTTTTGGAGAGGTGGGGCGCTGCTGGGGGAACCAGAGCAGTGGGGGGGATCTGGGGGACGCCGCTGTGGGGGACATCTGGGGAACCCACTGCTGGGGGTGTGTGTGTGTGCCATGGAGGGCCACCGCTGGGAAGGGAGCTGAGGGGAGAGGGAGGCAAGGCCAGCAGCTCCAGCTACTGGGGGCCACTGAGCAATGGCTGCGCCAGCCGTCCCAGGATGCTGCCGGTGTCTGCTTAGAGCGGCTGCTCTGGCTGTCCCTGGGACCGCTGCTTGGGCAGTCCCTAGGGCCAACTGCACTGGCTGCTGCTTGGGGGTCCCCAGGGCCAGCTGCACCAGCTGCTGCTTGGGCAGTCCCCAGGGCCAGCTGCACTGGCTGCTGCTTGGGCAGTCCTCAGGGTCAAACACAGAGCCCTACCCTGGAGATCTCAAGCACCTCCAGAACCTGACACTGACGCTAAGATTCCTGAGTCTCAGCATTCATGAACCCCAGTATGTAAAACCCAGTCACCTACCATGTCTCATCACCCTCAAGTTGGCTGGTACACACAGGAGAAGAAAACCTACCTAACAGTTCCTCTATTCGCTCAAGTAATGGTGACTACAAAGGTGCTGACCCATAAAGGGGATCAGTATGAGTCCACATGTTGGAATATGTTTTTTCCAAGTTGCTTTTTAAAAAGCCTAGAAAATTATACACAACAAACTACAGTAAAGACCTGTTAAGATTGCAAAGTCAAGCGCTCAGCTGCTAGGAAATGTCAGCAGTAAAATGGGCAGGGATTGTGTCCCTAGCCTGTTTGCCAGAAGCTGGGAATAGGGGGTGGATCACTTGATAATTACCTGTTCTGTTCATTCCCTCAGGCACCTGGCATTGGCCACTGTTGGAAGACAGGATACTAGGCTAGATTGACCTTTCGTCTGACCCAGTATGGCCGTTCTTATGAGCCATTCAGCCTTAGGTTTGGCATTTCCTAACTTTTGAGTGCTTGATGGCTTTGTCACCTGAATGTTCTTTTACCACAGTTATTTGTGTGTGATTTTATTGTTACTTCTGTGATCATCTGGGCTTGTGAAAGACATGCAAGAAGAAAGTCTTTGGCTGGCCTAGATTAAAGTTTAGGTCTGCTCTGGCCACACTTTACTTGTGTAGGAAGCTCCTACTCACAGGAAAAGTCCATTGCAGCTCAGTGAGACTACCAGGCTCAAAGGCTGCAGCATTAGCTCCCTGAACACATGGCACTGAGGTGTTGGAATAGCACCACATGAGAAATGCCATAGCAAGCTCCCAAGGATGGCCAGGGTTTCTCTGCCTGTCTCCGTTTTCTTTGTTACCCTCCCTTGTGCTCTTTCAAAGGTGCTCTCTTCTGTGCCACAGTGGGGGCTTTGTCAGTCACACTTGAGGAATGAGGGCGCTCAGTAAATAGGAAACTAGGACTCTCTTTCCCTTTGGCATGGCCTGCCCTTCTGTGGTTTCAGTGGAAAACTAGACTAAAGACCACAGAGCTCTTTAGAGAACAACAAATGGCACAACAAGAAATGGAGCCGAAAAGAATGCCAAGGCTGTCATTTCCCCATCAGTGGTTTGGCTGGGTTTCGTCCTTGGAGAAACGTTTAAAATGCTTGGGGGCTGAAGCCTATCCAGGAAACAGGTGGTTTGCTTTACGAAGTGGCATGTGGAATGGTAAGTGAATAGTGCTGTGCCTGAGTCCAAACTGCAGCAGCTGTACAGCCATACATGCTGCGCTGCAGAAGGATATTTTTCATGTGATGCGTGGAAAAGAGTAGTAACCCTTGTTTGTTATATGAGGTCTTGCAAGACTTCATTGGAAAACAGCCAGTGTGACATGGAAAAAAAGCCATTAAAAATGAGTCACCATAGTCACATTCAGAGTTCTCCAGCATAGGCTTTCAGTTGCAAATACTCAGCTATCCAGAGCAGATAAGAATGCTTTATTAAAATGACAGTCTCTACCACAAATTAAATTAGTTGAAATTATACTAATATTCAATAATTTTAAAATATGAATTTAGACTAGTCATAGTACAGTAGCAACAGCAAAATTGTCATGCGTGCTGTGTTGCGTAACATCACAAAGTGCATTCCAAAACCACCAAGACACTCTATTCAGTGTGAGATGTTTTTAATCTTCTAGTCCAAGGTGCTTTATATAGCACTTAATAGGAAAGCATAGTTTAAGAAACTAATTTTTAGTCTGCAACTTGATTAGGTAGTTTGCTACTATTTAGCCATTTGTTTTATCTGTATTGAATATTTGTGTGTGCCTAAGATCAAGTTCAGATGCAGCTATTTCGAGACATCTGAGGGAGGCTGACGATGCTTTTTCCATCTCTACCTACTAGCACTGAGGTTGAAACTAGATTAGGATTTGGATGGTGCTGACGAACGTGTGTTAACAGGCTACTGTGGACACAGCAGTGTGATTTTTTAATGTGTGCTAAATTGGTTCCAGTTTAAAATGCATGTTAAAGGCACATTCCCTTGTCTACACTAGTCTTTCAAATCCTAGTCCAGACAAGACCTTAAATACTTGGTGACATTAGAAGAACACATATAGATGTATTACAGAAGTGAGCAGCTGGCATATTCTGGCTGAATTTAACAGTGATACAGGTCAGTTCCATCTACACTGGTGGTAGAGATGGGCAAATAAAAAAAAATCTATTTGTAAATATGTTCACCAAAGCCAACATGCCAGTCTCTTTACATCTGAACTCTTTCCTCAACCCCTTATGTGACTTTTCTTTCCATGAATGGTTGTAGAACTTTCTCTTTGTGCAGATATGGGAGCCAAGCATGTTCATGCTGGAAACAGTCACCTGCTATCAGGGCTGGTGTCACGTCTCTATCATCCAAACAGGAAACAGAAACCATACCATCTGACCAATCATACAGAATACTTCATTACAAATACTGAAATGCTTGCTATGACCAGTTAGTGAGAACCACCAGTCCCCCAGCTATGTCCGTGAAACATGTGAGTTGAGCAGCTTTGCACAGTAAATAGATATGTGAGAGCTATAATCCATTTGCAGCCAACAATATGCAATTAGGGCAAAGGTTAAATCCAAAGCACAGGTCATTTTCAACCAGTAGACCTGCTCTACTCCTAGTCTTGAAAGTAGAAGGGCACTTGACATCCTGGCATCTGAATGAGCAGTTCAATTGTTGATTGACTAGGGTTATCCTTAGGCTTCCTTTATTATTATTCCTGTGGGGCTGGAATTCTACAGCAAAGTCAGATAGCATCCGTGTCTGCTTATAGGCACCGAGAGTTGAGTTGAGAGCCCATATTTAGAA
Source organism: Gopherus flavomarginatus (assembly GCF_025201925.1). Lineage (NCBI taxonomy): Eukaryota > Metazoa > Chordata > Testudines > Testudinidae > Gopherus > Gopherus flavomarginatus. The sequence continues at coordinate 260,041,009 of NC_066618.1, forward strand.
GAAAATTGATAACAGTTTTCAAATTAGAACTAATGAGAAAGTGATTAAACAGGTAGCTTTAACAGTGTTTTATGTTAAATTAATGTATTATTGCAAGACAGAGAGTTTATGCCTTAAACCGGCATAGCTTCCCGCGGCCATGAATGATGAAACCAATTGTTACATTTTGCTAGGTCACATCAGGAAAAATGGAACTGATTGATTTAAGCCTCCAGCACATGCACACACTTGCCAACACTCAGCTGGAGATTTCCAAGCCTGGACTAGGCATTGCCTCCCCTATTGCAATTTGCTGGAGACTGCTACCACTGTGCTTGCCAGAATTATTAAGCTTGTCAGAGGAACAGCATTGGCATTTGTCCTTTGTGCGATAGTTGATGTGCATAAATCCAAGCTAGTGTTAACACAGGAACAGAACTTGTCACCCCCCTACCACCTTCTTTTAATTAATTTCCTGGAGGTTTAATAGTGTGCTTAACAGGCTCAGTAGTATCCCTTATCCTCTCTAACATAGCGAGCCAAGAACAAGACAAAGACGCAGAGGCTGTTAGTAGGCAATTCTGCCTGCTAGTGGAGGTTACTGCTGGTAATGCATCACAAGGCAATAAAATACATCAACCACCACGATATTTCAACCTCCGGTGTTCCAAGAATAGATGCTCTGTATTTTTACTAGGGAACTTTAAAGAAGGATATAAAGAGAATGAACTTAATGGAAATATCTATGTAATCTTGTTTTCTTTGGACAATGTTTAATTGTTATTATTAGCAGAAAAATCCTGACAATATACAGACTGAGGACTATGGATGGGAACATATTTTAACAGTCAATGTAGTAATATGAGTAATTGATCCATAGTTTTAAGGCCAGAAGGGACCATCAGCTTATCCCATTTGACCTCCTGCTGAACACACATCCTAGAATTTCATCCAGTTTTCTTTGCATGATTGCACATGTCCATTCCACTTAAGGCATGTGCACATGCAGCCCATTGGAGCTGGAGATGTTTTTCCCTTGGTGATAGCTGTTGTGGCACGTTTTTCAGACCTAGAATCACGTATGGCTCTTTTCTGCACCCTCCCTGTAGTCACATCCTTTTAAAAATATGGACACTAGTATTGTACGCAGAATTCCAGTATCAGTGTCAGCATGCCTTATACATTTCCATCGACTCTGCAGATGGAACTACCCAGAGATAATGCTATTGCCTAGTGAAAAATGTTGGTTTCAGATTTACTATTACAGATATAGACTAAGTGGCAGACTTTCAACTGCTCTGCTCAACTCAGTGAGAGGGGGAGTGAGCAGGGAGCTCTAACTGGTTTCTTTACCCAAAGCAGCAGGGGAAAAGCATTGACTTATTCACTGGGCGAAGTGCCTCTGGGATCTTATACCAGGGGATGGCCAGGGGTAGTGGAACACTGTTCCCACCACTACTCCCCATCTACTCCACGGGTTGAGTGAGTGGCTGGTACAGGAGGTGGCAGACCAGCCTCTACCACTTGTGTGTTCTCCTGAATAGGGGAAATTCACAACTGTTCATTACAATCCATTTTAAGGCCACTTTTCACCACTTACATGACACGAAATGGACCTAGACTGGGCAATCTGGTCCTAAAAGTGTATTGATGACACACTGTAATTTTTGAATAAAATTATAAACAAATCTGAGCTTTCCAGTTATGTCCATGTGACCATCTACCAATGTGGATCTTGCACTTTTGAGAGAGAGAGAGAGGTTAAGTCATTTGCAAAAGTCCCATGCAGAATCAATGTCAGAATCAATGTCAAAAGTTCCTGTTTCCAGTCCCATATTCAAGTTAAAGTTCTCCTCTCCCAGTATCTATCAGCAGCGTAACAAGGGTTGAATCAATCCAGTTGGCCCTGGTTTGTCAGACTTACAAACTAGATGCTGCAGAAACCATTCAGACGGCCTGACTTTGGGCCACCCTTCAATTTATTTCTGTAGATTTTATATTGTACCTATTCAAGCTCTAGGCAGATTCAACTTGCAGAACAGGTTTCAAAGATCACATGTGGCCCAAAATTTTGATCGTGGGGGAAGAAAAAGTTCTTACAAAATTTAATACAATAAAAAACATTTCTGTTTTTCTTTAGAGTCCAATGAAAAGTTTATGTTTTAACAAACACTCCCCTACAGTGTCTGCAACCTAAACATAACTAGTGCAATCTGAAACAGACTAAAAGCTGATTCTAAACAAAGTGAAACTGACGAGTTTATTTTTTGGGGGGCAGTAATAATGAATGCCCATTACTATATATTACAATAGTGTAACTGAACTTATGTAGATTAATTGAAGTGTGCCTAAGACTCTATATCAGGTCTGATAACCATTGTTAATTGTGTAATTAAATATCAGTGGCTCTTAGAACTTTTAATCAATATATCAATTTCAATTACACTTAATTTTACATCGAAAGTTACCCGTCCCCATAGAACAGCATTTTATTTTTTATTAAACTATCAGAAGGAAGTGACGTGTCACACGGAATTACAGTACTTTTAAAACAAATAATGGATTTACCCAGAGATTTTGCATCCAATTTCCAACTGTCACTAGAAAATCCTGGGAGAATTTCCTCCTTCACCCCTCCCAAATTGTGGAAACAAATTTCAGAGAGGTATCTGCTGCCCATACTTGAAAAAATAATATTTCTAGGAAATAATAGCAATAAAAGTTATAGACATCTTATTTCCATCTTTAGCACACATTTTCACTTGTCAGGTAAAAAGGGTGCTTAAAGTTGAGCTACAAAGGAAAGAAAAATTTAGTTAGTGCCCTTTTGATTCTTCAGGGTATGTTAAAAAAATCTGCATTTCTACCATAGATTGATCAGTAATGTAGTCTAGTCTTTCCTGTTTTTGCTGGAAGACTCGTTGGACATCTGAGGGATATAGATGGGTGGCTTCCTCAAACTTTAATAGAAAAGTGGGGAAGGGTGGTATTGAATCCATGGGTACATGGCTCTCTCTCTCAATTTGCAAAAGCTTAAATAATAAATAAAAAAAAATGCCCTGAATCTTGGATGTAGGAAGATTAATGTATAGCAAAATGTACCACCATTCTCTAGGTACTTCAACATGTCTTATAAACAAATCACAGTGTTAAACTACTCAAGTCGCTTTGACTGGATCTCTTCTAAAATAAAGTATCAGAGGGGTAGTCCTGTTAGTCTGGGTCTGTAAAAGCAGCAAAGAGTCCTGTGGCACCATAGACTAACAGACGTATTGGAGCATGATTACAAAAATATTGTTTAAAGGAGGCATCATTCAGCAGACCCCACTGAAGCTAGCTGCATATGATATATGACATGCACTTTAAAAAGAGCCAAAGGTTTTTGTACAAGGTTGAGATAGTAACCCTGAACACTTATAAAGTGCTTCTTCTTTACCCCCAAAGCACCCATCTAATCCTCACAACATGCCCATGAGGTAGATCAGTATTATCAGACAGAAGCAGAAACTGAGGCTGTGTAGCTCCCTATGGCCGTAAGTAACTTTCTCCTGTGAGTCAGCAGCTACAGTAGGATTACAACCTTCTGACTCAAAGCCCCAAACTCATTCTACATGACCACAGCTGCTGCCATTACTAGCTCTCTAGCTTAATGCAGGGAAGTCTTTGTAGGAAGGAAAAAGATATATTTTAGCCCAGTGGCTTATCCTTCGTGATCCTGATTCTTTTACCCTCACAACATTTTTGCCCCATATATTGAACTCACTTTTTCCCCAGTCAAGCCTATTCAAAATACAACAGCAGTGGAAGGTTGGCTTCCCATTTCTCTATTGGAATAGTGTGTAACCTCTTCAAAATCCCCACCAAAAACATTTAATGAAGACACAGGGGGTAAGGCTCAGAACATATTGTATTGAAATAGCTGCTTGCTGCTCCAATCCAGCAGGACAGAGACAAGCTCCCCTCTCAGAGGACTCCTTTGGAGGAATTTATAATACCAAGCCTTTTACCGTATCTCAACATAAATTACATACCATGTGTATGCATCCATATATATGTATTGGAACAAATCCCACTCACCTTACTCACATGTGTAGTTCCTTTGAAGGTAATGGGACTAGCTGTCTGAATAAGGCAAGCAGGATTTCTCCCAACGGATGCTTACATAGAAACACACTATATTTTGATGACTGATTTTTAAAGGAATTAAGCACCTATAAAAACAGGCAGGTGAAGTGGGTGCTTTTGAAAATCCTACTATGTGGCTAGTTGCATCTTTAGGCATCTAAATACCTTTAAAAACCTGACCCTAAACCACCAGTAAGAGGTGTTTTATCAGGAAAATGTCCAGCTCCATTTAACGGTTACTAGCTTTATAGCCCTCCTTGCTCACCGTAACACATTTGTGACAGGCAGGGGATACTTGAGGATACTTAAATAACACTAAGGGTGCTAAACATAAAATAACATGACACACACACTGAATATATGCAGTCAACATGGGGTGATGAATATGATGTGAATGAATAGAGAGTTCCTGGAAATGAAGCTGCTCTTAGCTCTGAGCGCTCGTCCAGTCATCTTCATCATGCAAAGTGCCATAGGATAAGCTGTTTGAATCCGGCTGTATTTTGTCAATCTTATTTTTTCCTGTGGGAATGGAAAAAAACTCAATGAAAAAAAATCACAATCCTGCCAATCCATTATTTTTCTGTTAAAGGCTCTTCAGTCTAGATGCCTTTTATTTTCCTTTGATAGGTTGTGGAAACAGTTAAGAAATAATTTAAGAAAGTCTTTGAAAAAAATCAGTTGGAAATAGGAATAGAAAAGAAGAAAGAAGTAAGTTTATTAAATATGATTGGAGGATATTTCTGCTTCAATTCTCGCCATTCATTCCCCACTCCATTACCTGATGCTTTTAGACTTTTAAACAAAGATGACTGGCAAAATATTTGACAAAGAACATCCAAAACCATGCTTACCAGGAATGTGTCCACAATCAATATAAGGAATTTGCAAATGCTCCTCTTCTCGATTTCGTGTGATTACAAACACGCCAAGAAACGACAGAAGACACCTACAAAGGCATTGTGAAAATAAGGTTAGAAGCAGCACATTGCATTTGAAGTGTAGGTCTTGTCCTGGGTACTCGTGTTTCTCTCTGAACAGCTTCCATATCTGAGCTGCTCAGTTTACAAGTAGAGAGAATTAGTTTTTCATGACCGGCAGCCCAGCCAACTCATCCAGGGCTCTGTGGATCTGCCTAAACAGCAAATAAAAAAAACGTGGTTGGCCCATGCCAACCGAGTCAAGCTCGCATGGCTCAGTCTGCGGGGCTATTTCATTGCTGTGTAGGCTTCCGAGTTCATGCTGGAGCCTGAGCTCTGAGACCCTCTACCCTGCAGGAGCCTAGAGGTTAGGCTCTAGTCTGAGCCCAGATGTTTACACAGCAATGAAACAGCCCTGAGGTTTTTCTTAGCTGTGTAGACAGACTCAATGTCAGGCTGGGCTCTTAACTGGGAGTGAGGTCTGAGAAGGTAACAAAGGTTCTGGGGAGCAAATTATGCTCTCGACAATCCCTTGGCAGTTTATGGATTCCTGTGGGGTTTCAAAGGCGGTTTGCCTTACTCACACACCTAATCTCACTGACTTCAAAAGGAATTGATGTGAGAAAGCTGAGCTGAGCCACAGCAAGGAAAACACATTTGCATTCTGGAACAATTGTTTGTGGAGTATCTACGCTAACATTTACAGTTAAATTGATTATCAGTTAACTCAAGTTACAACACAACCAAAAACTCCAGTCTAGACAGGCCCTTTGTTTCACTCATTTGACTTTTGTGTCTCAGAACCAGGCCTCTGGCCAGCAGTGATTTTGAACTGCTTGGTAAGTGTCTTCTGTCTGTCTAAGGCTGTACAGAACATCAACTTCATGCCTGCCAAGTGTGTGCATTTAATTTGCTTATCTTCATTTTCTACCACTTTCATTACAAACACTGTCAGTCACACAAACCATTAAATAGTTCTATGGGGCCGCTCCGTCCTACCTCCAGTGGGAGTGGTCACCTACAATTGTCAGTTGTGCTTGTTTGACTACATTAGGGCCAGGCATCTGATTAAGAATCTTGAGAACTGTTCTTCCACCTGTGTGTTAAGTATCCCATTCCCGTCAACAATGATCTCTCACCTATCACCGGAACCTTTACTGTACTGGCATCTCCTGAGGAATCTGTGGCTGATTCTGTTTCACTTGGCTGTATGACAGGTAGGGTGCCCTTCAAGCATTTACTGCTACCACTTATTTAGCATGACATGATCTATAATCACCAACAGACAGATTGTCCCTTCCTGGATAGGCAACAGGAGAGAGGCAGGCCTTTACCAAAGTGAGCCTGATGCCTTCTGTGTGATTAACTAACACTATTGTCCATGGCTAGTGGCAACAGAGAACAGCAGGACATGCAGGTAGAAGATAACATGGAGGGACTTTTCTAGCACTAATCAGTACATACTCCATAATGCAATCATTGATGGAAAACAGCCAATGATTAGTCATTTACAAAGGGCACATGTAATGTTAGCTTTTCAGTCCATTGGGGGAAGTGGGAGAGATAGGGGCTCACAAATGGCTAATATTAATATTTTTACAGGTTTGGATTAAAAAACAGGCCCTTATAACAAAACACAAATATTAGCCTTTGCAATGTTTTTTATCCTACTGTAACAGCTGCTCTCTAACACATTGCAACAGAATAGGTTTGTTCTTCAGGAGAAAAGGAAAACTTGCCTGGAAAGGTAACTGCTGTTTCGATACAAACTTTGTTACAGATTTTCAGTAAATACACTTACCCAAATAGAAACATGAACACACTCAGCAAAGCTGCACCTTGGAATTCCTGATAAAATATGACCCCTAGAATGTGACAGAAACAAGAAATGCAGATCTTGAACAAATTCCAAGTGATGTGAATTACCGATGACAGGGTCAGAAGGTAGGTTATGATCAAGTGGAAAAAAATCCCAAATACGTCAATACAAATTTTGGGTGGGTTCATATTATATGCCCATATTCAGTATGCCTTTTGTTAGATAATAGTAATTGCATATATCTTGACAAGATCTCACTCTACCAGGTTCAGACTTCTTGCGTGTGTTGTTAATTGTTCAGTATAGTCACATTTTATATTGCCAACAACTGAAAATCCTTGTTAAGTGTAAAAGATATTTATAAAGAATGAAACCTTGTTGAATTACATAGAGGTCCTTACGCAGTGTTTATTCAGGTCAGGCTCAGACTGAGCGCTTGTCTACATGCAGAGTTGCAGCAATTTAACTAAAGGTTTTGTTTGAAACCGATAAAGTTATGTACAAAAGGCTCTGTGGACACTCTTCCTTCAGATTACATCAGGTTTATTTGCGGTTAACCTGGACAATTAGGAACACATTTAAGACTGCAATAAGTTCCTCTTAAACCACATAGGGGCTTGCACCATTTTAGCTGGTTTAACTAAACAGGTGCAGATTTGTATATAGAGCAGAGATTCTCAAACTGTGGTCCATGGACCACCAGTGATCCGCAAGCTCCATTCAGGTGGTCCACAGATAGTTCCCTCTAAGGTGTGCGCCTGGGTGGCTGCACATGAACAAGTGAAGGGCCGCCTATCTAACTTAATGTCAGTTCATATTGTGGGGCTGCCGCAACAGGGGAAAGGGGGAGACCCCTCCCCTCCTTCCCAGTCCCAGCGTGGGGACTGCTGTGGCAGGGGAGAGAAGGCACATTCATCACATTAGAAAAGTAAATATTAAAATATGAGTTGTGTGCTTTTATTTGTAGAAGAGAAAAAGTTTATTATTATTATTAAGGTTTTTTTATATCGCGCTTTTATCCAAAGTGCTTTACAATAGTGTTAGTACCGTTATACAAGACACTGGTCAGACCTCATTTGGAATAGTGTGTGCAGTTCTGGTCTCCCATGTTTAAGAAGGATGAATTCAAACTGGAACAGGCACAGAGATGGGCTACTAGGATGATCCGAGGAATGGAAAATCTGTCTTATGAAAGGAGACTCAAAGAGCTGGGCTTGTTTTGCCTAACCAAAAGAAGGCTGAGGGGGGACATGATTGCTCTCTATAAATATATCAGAGGGATAAATATCAGGGAGTGAGAGGAATTATTTAAGCTTAGTACCAATGTGGACACAAGAACAAATGGATATAAACTGGCTATCAGGAAGTTTAGACTTGAAATTAGACCAAGGTTTCTAACCCATAGAGGAGTGAAGTTCTGGAACAGCCTTCCAAGGGGAGTAGTGGGGGCAAAAGACATATCTGGCTTCAAGAGTAAGCTTGATAAGTTTATGGAGGGGATGGTATGATGGGATAGCCTAATTTTGGCAATTAATTCATCTTTGATTATTAACAGGTAAATATGCCCAATGGTCTGTGATGGGATGTTAGATGGGGTGGGATCTGAGTTACTACAGAGAATTCTTTCCTGGGTACTGGCTGGTGAGTCTTGCCCACATGCTCAGGGTTTAACTGATTGCCATATTTGGGGTCGGGAAGGAATTTTCCTCCAGGGCTGATTGGCAGAGGCCCTGGAGGTTTTTCACCTTCCTCTGCAGCGTGGGGCACAGGTCACTTGCTAGAGGATTCTCTGCACCTTGAGGTCTTTAAACCACAATTTGAGGACTTCAATAACTCAGACATAGGTTAGAGGTTTGATACAGGAGTGGGTGGGTGAGATTCTGTGGCCTGCGTTGTGCAGGAGGTCAGACAAGATGATCATAATGGTCCCTTCTGACCTTAAAGTCTACGAGTCAGCTAATGGTACAAACAACATTTGGAAAGATCCTTAAGTGGTCCGCCAAGACCCTCAGCAATTTTCAAGTTGTCTACAAAAAAAAAAAAAGTTTGAGAACCACTGATATAGATGATCCTGAATAAGGATCTGGCCTTTAAAAAAAAGTAGGCACAAGACCACATGGTTACTCCAGTGCAACCCCTTTTGGCCAATGTCTCCTGTCAGTCACGAAGTGCAGGTCTGTTCTAACACTGCTGCTGAGGCAATCTTCATGGAACTCCCTTTAGCATTAATGGAAGTTCTGATTATTAAATTTCCTGCAGACCAATAACAGGACTGCCCCTGTGTGCGTTAAAATTGGTCATAAATATTATAGCTGTATAACTTTGGCTTACTGCTGAAACAAGATCTTTAGGTACATTTACACTGCAATAAATTAAATACATAGAAAATAGGGCTGTCAAATAATTAAAAACATTATTAATGCAGCTTTAATTGCACTGTTAATCAATAATAGAATACCATTTAAATATTTTTGCACATTTTCAAATATATTGGATTTCCATTACATCAGAGAATACAAAGTGTACAGTGCTCACCTTATATTATTATTGATTACAAATATTTGCACTGTAAAAAAGATAAACAAAAGAAATAGTATTTTTCAATTCACCTCATATAAATATTGCAGTGCAATCTCTTTATCATGAAAGTGCAACTTACAAATGTAGATTTTTTTTTTTTACATACTGCACTCAAAAATAAAATGTCAAACTTTAGACCCTACAAGTCCACTCAGTCCTACTTCTTGTTCAGCCAATCGCTAAGACAAACAAGTAACAAGTTCTTTTATATTTACGAGGGATAATGCTGCCTGCTTCTAATTTGCAATGAAAAGTGAGAACATATGCCCCTTCATGCTTCCATTCCAGAGGACATGCTTCCATGCTGATGATGGGTTCTGCTCTATAATGATCCAAAACAGTGCGGACTGACACACATCAATTTTCATCATCTGAGTCAGATGCCACCAGCAGAAGGTTGATATTCTTTTATGGTGGTTTGGGTTTTGTAGTTTTCGTATTGGAGTGTTGCTCTTTTAAGACTTCTGACAGCATGTTCCACACCTCGTGCCTCTCAGATTTTGGAAGCCACTTCAGATTCTTAAACCTTGGGTTGAGTGCTGTAGCTATCTTTAGAAATCTCACATTGGTACCTTCTTTGCGTTTTGTCAAATCAGCAGTGAGAAAGTTCTTACATCAAACAACATGTCGTGGGTTGCCATAACACAAAAATGAGGCAGAATCTGGGTAAAACCACAAGTAGGAGACATACAATCAGGGGCGGCTCCAGGCCCCAGCATGCCAAGCGCGTGCTTGGGGTGGCATGCCGCGAGGGGCGCTCTGCTGGCGCCGCAAGGGCGGCAGGCAGGCTGCCTTTGGTGGCTTGCCTGTGGAGGGTCCGCTGGTCCCGCGGCTTCGGAGGACCTCCCGCAGGCAAGCCGCTGAAGGCAACCTGCCTGGCGTGCTTGGGGCGGCAAAATGCCCAGAGCAGCCCCTGCATACAATTCTCCCCCAAAGAGTTTAATTAACACATTTTTTTTAAATGAGTGTTGTCAGTATGGAAGCATGTCCTCTGGAATGGTGGCTGAAGCATGAACGGGTATATGAATGTTTAGCGCATCTGGCACTTAAATACCTTGCAAAGCTGGCTACAAAAGTGCCATGTGGACACCTGTTCTCACTTTTAGGTGACATTGTAAATAAGTAGGCGGCAGCATTATCTTCTATAAATGTAAACAAGCTTCTTTGTCTTAGCGATTGGCTGAACAAGAAGTAGGACTGAGTGGACATGTCGACGCTAAAGTTTTACATTGTTTTGTTTTTGAGTGCAGTTATGTAACCAAAAAAACCCACAAAACTACATTTTTAAGTTGCTCTTTCATGATAAAGATGTTGCACTACAGTACACTACAGTACTTGTATGAGGTGAATTTAAAAAATACTATTTATTTTATCTTTTTTACAGTGAAAATATTTGTAATAAAAATAATAATATAAAGGGTGCACTGTACACTTTGTGTTCTGTGTTGTAATGGAAATCAATATATTTGAAAATGTAGAAAAACATCCAAAATATTTATAATAAATGTAAATTGGCATTTTATTATTAACAGTGTGATTAAAACTCAGATTAATTGCAATTATTTTTAATGGAGTTCATTTGTTTTGAGTTAATCGTTTGAGTTAACTGCAATCGATTGACAGCCCTAAAAAAATATAAAACCTGTGGCAGTGAGTCTTAGAACCTGGGTCAACAGATTTGGGCTCACGCTGCAGGGCTTAAAATAGTAGTACAGACTTTCCTAACCGGGCTGGAGCCTGGGGCCAGAGCCCCATCTCCTTGGCCAGGTTTCAAAGGGGTTCCAGGTCGAGCCCGAATGTCCACACTACTATATTTAGCCCCACAAGCCTGAGCCAACTGACCTGGGCTCAGAGACTCAGGGCGGCAGAATATTTTTTCAGTGTAGACGTTTTCGTCTTTCTCTCCTCTCTTGTTCTTTCAGTGCAGACAATTTCCAAGATTTTCAGTCTCTTTTTAATGAGATCAAGTTCAAAGTTCTCACCCAGAATAAAACGTTATAAGGTTTAAAGGCCTTTGGAGTATTTTATTTCCTTCACTTAACCTAGAATGCAGCCTTCTGAAATATAATACACAAACTACTACAAAACACAGCTGTCTGTCATTTGAGTAGCTTGCCACACTATTACAATTACTTTACCAGCTAGGATATGGAGACGCCAATGTACACATGGTAAACACATTTATGGCACTTCCAGAGGAGGCTAATACTAATGACAGTACCTAATAAGCCAGTAAAACAGAATAAACTGTACATGGCTGTATTGTACTGGAAAAGCTAGAATCTGATGGTATTTAATTTTATTTCAAAGTTCTGAACTTATGATCATTTTCAAAATAGACACCTATCATATTATATAAAGCTCTCTCCCTGAAGATAAAAGTGACTTGTTTGCATTCCTGATTCAAAGAACGGAATTCAATTTGCTATTTAGAAAGAGCTTTTGTTTGGATAAAAAGTAAAAACAAACCTGCAATGATGGCGCTGGTGGTGAAGAACACAAAGTTAATCGGCACAACGACTGTTGCATTGTAGAGCTGCATAGCTTGGTTTAAGAACCTAAAAGAAGTGAGTTATTACATCTCTTGGATACAAAGTGTGCTGTGCACTAAGTGTAGTAATAGGTGTAATACTTTCACATCGAAACAACTAACAGCGCAGGACAAGTTGGTGTCTGCAGCAGCTATGCATACTGGTTTTGACCCCGCATAGTACAAATGAATAGTGCAAGATAAAAGATGTTGAGCACAGGAAATCCAACTCTGAATCAATGAGAGTAACGTTGTATGACTGCCAAATTATTCCTGCCTATTAGCAGGACTAAGACCTAGCCTGGGGACACATAGCTAAATGCTGATTAGCATGAGGAGGCTTAAGTTTTTGTCTCTTCAGACACCCACCCTCTTCCCCTTTTTAAGAGCTTGATCCAAAGCCCACCAAAATCAACAGGAATCTTTCCACTGACTGGGCTTTGCATCGGGCCATTATACCTGGGATAGAATCATAGAAGATTAGGGTTGGAAGAGCTCTCAGGAGGTCATCTAGTCCAACTCCCTGCTCAAAGCAGGTCCAACACCAACTAAATCATCCCAGCCAGGGCTTTGTCAAGCCGGGCCTTAAAAACCTCTAAGGATGGAGATTCCACCACCTCCCTAGGCAACTCATTCCAGTGCTTCACCACCCTCCTAGTGAAACAGTGTTTCCTAATATCCAACCTAGACCTCCCCCACTGCAACTTGAGATCATTGCTCCTTCTTCTGTCATCGGCCACCACTGAGAACAGCCTAACTCCTTCCCTTTGGAATCCCGCTTCAGGTAGTTGAAGGTTGCTATCAAATCCCCCCTCACTCTTCTCTTCTGCAGACTAAACAAGCCCAGTTCCCTCAGCCTCTCCTGGTAAGTCATTGCCCTCCACTGGACTCTCTCCAATTTGTCCACATCTCTTCTGTAGTGGGGGACCCAAAACTGGACGCAATACTCCAGATGTGGCCTCACCGGTGACGAATAGAGGGGAATAATCACTTCCCTTGATCTGCTGGCAATGCTCCTACTAATGCAGCCCAATATGCCATTAGCTTTCTTGGCAACAAGGGCACACTACTGACTCATATCCAGCTTCTCATCCACTGTAATGCCCAGGTCCTTTTCTGCAGAACTGCTCCTTAGCCAGTCCGTCCTCAGCCTGTAGCAGTGCATGGGATGCTTCTGTCCTAAGTGCAGGACTCTGCACTTGTCCTTGTTGACCCTCATCAGATTTCTTTTGACCCAATCCTCTAATTTGTCTAAGTCCCTCTGTATCCTATCCCTACCCTCCAGCGTATCTACCACTCCTCCCAGTTTAGTGTCACCTGCAAACTTGCTGAGGTACAGTCCATGCCATCCTCCAGATCATTAATGAAGATATTGAACAAAACTGGCTCCAGGACTGACCCGTGGGGCACTCTGCTTGATATCAGCTGCCAACTAGCCATGGAGCCATTGATCACTACCCGTTGAGCCTGACAATCTAGCCAGCTTTCTATCCACCTTATAGTCCATTCATCCAATCCATACTTTTTTTTAACTTGCTGGCAAGAATACTGTGGGAGAGATTATGTTTCTGAGCAAGGAAGCAAGCAGGAGATTTGAGCCTTTATTCCATTTAGTGCAGAGGAATAAGGCCTGCTCTCCACACAGAAGTTAGTATAACTCTCCTTATTTTGGTGGGAGCTGGCATGTGTTCACACACATCTCCCATTGCAAGATCACTGGATTTGCATTTATTTAATGAAGCCATTTTGCAAATACCACCTCTATTTTGGTGGCAGTTAAATCAATTTAGCTCCAGTGGATGCATCCCACTTCTTATATAAGTGAACAGTCCTCCTATTACTATCCCACACTGCACCAGTCATTGTAGAATTGACCTCTCTGTGGGGGTCAGCATGCCTGGAAACCAATCCTCTGTTTAAACAGCTTTGGCAAATCCACACAGGCCCCATTTGCAAGCCACTTTGATAGCAAGCAACTACCATTTCTCAGAGACGCACAACTTTTTGGAGAAAATTTAAAAGAGCGATCATACAGGCCTCATGCATTTGCATGGACCCGTCCGGAGCTAACTGCCTTCAAAGATAGGTGGGAGGAGGAGCATGTGCAATCACAGCTGGGAAATAGTTGCCAGAGTGTCAAAGTGTACAAGCACCTACTATCCCCAAAGACAAAAGTCAGCATCAGAGCAGGAGAAAGGAGCTCACGAAACCCACCAGCACGTTCAGGACAAACCATGCCACCTCCAGTAAAGCACCCAAATCCTGCCCTTTTTATGGTATTTAACCTTAACGTTTAACTTGACTTGTGCCCACACATCATGCAAAACTCTCACCCCTGTTCCAGCTCCTGTACTCTGAATAAAGGGCTTAAAAAGCCACAGATTCTGACAGGGAAGAATACCTCCTTCCCTATGTCAGAGGTAAACAGCCACGGGCTGTCTGCTGAGGGCCCTCACTAGGACTGCCAACTTTCTAATTGCACAAAACTGAATACCCTAGCCCTGCCCCTTCTCCTAGACTACACCTCCTTCCCTGAGGCCCTGCCCCCTACTCACTACATTCCCCCTCCCTCGGTGGCTGGCTGTCCGTCACCCTCACTCACTTTCACTGGGCTGGGGTGCAATAAGGGGTGAGGGCTTTAACTGAGGGTGCGGGCTCCAGGGTTTGGCCAGAAATTAGGGGTTCAGGGTACGGGAGGGGGCTACAGCCGGGGACAGGGCGTTGGGCTGTAGGAGGGGATGAGGGCTCTGGGATGGGGCCAGGGTTGAGGGGTTTGGGGTTCAGGAGGAGGCTCCAGGCTGGGGGGGTGGGGCAGAGGGGTTCAGTGTATGGGAAGGGACTCTGGGCTGGGGAAGAAGGTTGGGGTGCAGGGGGGGTATGGGCTCTGGGCTAAGGGTGCAGGCTCTGGTGTAGGGCAGGGGATGAGGGGCTTGGGGTGTAGGATGGGGCTCAGGGTTTGGGGGAGGGCTCAGGGCTGGGGTAGGGGGTTGGGGCATGGGCTTACTTCCAGCGGTTCTCAGTCAGCAGCGCAGTATGGGGGGGCTAAGGCAAGCTTCCTGCCTGTCCTGACTCCGTGCTGCACCCTGGAAGCAGCCAGCAGCAGGTCTGGCTCCCAGGAGCAGGCATGGCAGGTGGCTCTGCAGGCACTGCCCCTGCAGCTGCCATTGGCCTCAGTTCCCAGCAAATGGGAGTGTGGATTGGGTGCTCGGGGTGAGGGCAGCACACGGAGTCCTGTGCCCCTCCCCCCCGCCTAGGAGCTGGACCTGCTGGCCCCTTCCAGGGCGCAGCGTAGAGCCATCACAGATAGGAAGTAGCCTGCCTTAGCTCCGCAGCACTGCCCACCAGACTTTTAATGGTCTGGTTGGCAGTGCTGACCAGAGCCGTCAGGGTCCCTTTTTCACTGGGTGTTTTGACCGAAACTGGACACCTGGTCACCCTAGCCCAAACCCGAGCACTGATGCAGAGGTCATGGCAGGCATCAGGGTGAGGCCACAGTACATAGCACCATCGAGATTTTGGGCAGCACTGCTCCCCACAGGCAGCTGGGGACAGGCTGCTGTAGTTTAGTAGCTACGGACGATCATCTCATTTACACTAGGGGCCATGTTGGCTCCCAGAGCAGCCCAGAGTTGGGAAGGCACAAAAAGGTGATTTACAGTTACCTTAGTCCCTCCTCCCTTTAAGCTACATGTTCAGTGTGGCACCTCTCAGAAGCACAACACAGAACCTCACCCGTAGCCTCAGCTGGAGTGCAACAGGGTTGTGCACTATTCAAGGACGTGTAGGACAACGCTTGGATGTATGTGTTCTTACACCAACCTTCATGGTCTATTTAATCCAGTAACAAAAACAGAGCAATTCATCATGTTGAAGGAGAATGAAGGTCTCAGGCAGAAGTATTACAACCTGCCACATCCATATCTACCCATAAGATTATGAATCATGCCTGTGAACACTGGAATGTATCTTTGTAAATTCAGTGTCACTGCACCCCCCACATGCTGTATCCTGCCAACAATGCATTTGAAACAGAAAGAAATATTAAGAGACGGCAGAGTGTTTTAGAAACCTATAAAAAGAACTGTGCTTAAACGTTTCATTGGTACGATATATGTGAACAGTAAAAATCCAAACTCTGATCTGTTTTAGCCATTAAAGTAATTGCAAGGTTATTTTAGTGACTGTTGAGCAGTCTCCATGGTGCTTTAAAAATAAAGAAATCCTACATATCCACCGGACAGTCAGGATTTTGAAGTCACTGAAAACACCTCATTATTTTCTCTCGTTTGCAACAATCTTAGTCTCAGGGACCGAAACATAGATGCTGATGCTTAGCAGCAAGTCCCCAAAAGATATAACAAAAGCTGTTCTGAGTTCTGAAGAATCTGTAAAATAAACAAACTTGGTGAGAGATCTAAGTAAAATGGGGGGGAGCGGGGAGTCAAGAGTAACAGCACTGTCTGCTTTTGAAAGGTCTGCTCAAGTGGAATGGGAGAAGACAGATATTGGGCCCAGGAAGCAAAGAGGCCACGTTTTGCCTTTGTTTGAGTTTTGACCAAGTGAAGGAAGGAAAACAAACAAACAAACAAACCCAAACCTGCGGAAGGAGAAGAGAATCATTCAGCAGCTTCCCATTTACCAAGCTCTATTTCCTCTCTTAAATGCCCTGAGCTCTTCTCCCAGCAAAGAGCTGGGTGTAAACTACTCTACAGTCTGTGACAGGGAGTTCCAGAGTCACTGCAGAATGATGCATGGGCTTTCTCCAAAGGGAATCCTGATTCCGCTATGATAGTGCTGCCACTAGAGTGCTAGGCTGGCTATTTCATTAAAAACAATGAAAACAAACATTCCGAATTTGGAGCAGAGAGCACTGAATGGTGCAATCTGCACCAGAAGCATAGGGACAAGGATAAAGAGAATGGATTCTCCATTCAGCTGGGAGTTCTATTTTACATTGCTGATGGCAGCAGCAGTCTCCAGTGGCAGCAATAAAATGATCACTTAGCAGGCCAGAGCCCAGCAGGAAAAATCCTGATTTTGCAGAGTGCTCTCCAAAAGTTAACTATGGCTCAGCCATACCACGCTTGCACTTCAGGCACAAATTTCTCAGAGGCAAAACACAGTATGCAGATTTAGCTGAAGGGGATGGGAGGACCATCTATTGCAGGGGTCAGCAACCTTTCAGAAGTGGTGTGCCGAGTCTTCATTTATTCACTCTAATTTAAGGTTTCGTGTGCCAGTAATACATTTTAATGTTTTAAAAAGGTGTCTTTCTATAAGGCTCTAATATATAACTAAATTATTGTTGTATGTAAAGTAAATAAGGTTTTTTAAATGTTTAAGAAGCTTCATTTAAAATTAAATTAGAATGCAGAGCCCCCAGATCGGTGGCCAAGACCTGAGCAGTGTGAGTGCTACTGAAAATCAGCTCGCGTGCCGCCTTCGGCACACGTACCATAGGTTGCCTACCCCTGCTGTAATGTCTTGTTCAGTGTTATGGACCATTTCAGAGTTATGGACAACCTCCATTCCCGAGGTGTCCATAACTCTGGGGCTCTGTTCCTGGCTTCAGCCCCCTGGGGGCACAGGAGCTTGAGGCTTCAGCCCTGCGAATCGGTTGCCAACTTCAGCCCCGTGGGGGTTGCCTGGCTCAGGGCTTTAGCTATGAGGGGAACGCTGGTTTCAGCCCTAGCACTCCCCCTGTAGCTAAAGCCCCGACCCCCACCCCAAGTCTAAAGCCCTGAGTCCTGGTGCTCCCAAGGGTCAGGAGCCCTGACACCCTTCACTCCACCTGGAGCCCTAACTCCCCCGCAGCTCCAGCCCCAACTCTCCTGTGGCTGAAGTCTGTAACGCAGGGGTCGGCAACCTTTCAGAAGTGGTGTGCTGAGTCTTCATTTATTCACTCTAATTTAAGGTTTTGCGTGCCAGTAATACATTTTAATGTTTTTTAGAAGGTGTCTTTCTATAAGTCTATAATATATAACTAAACTATTGTTGAATGTAAAGTAAATAAAGTTTTTAAAATGTTTAAGAAGCTTCATTTAAAATTAAATTAAAATGCAGGGACCCCCGGACTGGTGGCCAGGACCCAGGCAGCGTGAGTGCCACTGAAAATCAGCTCACGTGCCACCTTTGGCACATGTGCCATAGGTTGCCTACCCCGATCTATTGTTTCCACCTTAGGACAAAAGGTGAACATAAATCTAAAGGCACATAAATCCATGCTTAAAATGCTGCATTGATGCAGCTGTTGCACTTTAATGAAGACCCTCTTAGCTGAAGGGAGAGAGGTTCTTCTGTCGGTTCAGTTAATCCACCTCTGTGAGAAGTTCTTTCACCGAGATAGAGTAACTCTGACAGACTCCGGTCAGTGGTGGGTGGGATCAGACCTGGGCCCTCTGTAGCTTAGTCCATTGGACCTGGGCCCTCTGGAGCTTAGTGCATGAGCCTCTACTGCATAAGGTAAAAGCTGGCTCTTAGTAAGGCTGCAGAGCAGTCTGTCTGTCTGTCTCTCTCTCTCTCACTAGATGGGACCACACCCAGAAGGTGTGTGGGTTACAATAGCACTGTCTACACTGGTGCCATAAACAGATAGCTAAGAGTTAATGTCTCTTTCACCTATAAAGGGTTAACAAACAGTGACCTGCAAACACCTGACCAGAGGACCAATCAGGAGACAAGATACTTTCAAATCTCGTGGAGGGAAGCCTTTGTTTGTGGGTTTTGGGTTTGGCTTTGTTCTCTCTGGGTCCTGGATGGGGCTAGAGGTGCAACCAGGTTTCTGCCAATCTCCCTGCTACAGTCTCTTATCTGTTCAGAATTGTAAGTAAGAAAAGGCGGTCATAGTCTTTTAATTTGTTCTTTTCCATTTGCATATGTGTACTTGCTAGAAGTAGCTTAAATTGTGTTTCTGCTGGAGAAAGTTTCTTTCTATTGTTTATAAGTTGAAAGACCCTGTAACTTTTTACCATCTAAAGTGCAGAGATAAACCTTCTACTTTTTTCTTTCTTTTTTATTAAAAGTTTTGCTTTTAAGACCTGTTTGATTTTTCTCTCCTAGTTAAGGCTCAAAGGAAGTGAGTCTGTATATACCAGGGAATTCGTGGGGAGAAGGGAAGGATAAATTTCCTCTTTGTGTTAGATTCACGCAGCTTGAGTCTGTATTGCCTCTGGGTGAGGGGGAAGCAGGGCGGGAAAGGTAAATTTGCTCTTTGTGTTAGATTCACGGAGCTTGAATCTGTATTGCCTCTGGGTGAGGGGGAGAGAGAGAAACTTGATCTCTCTGTGTTGTGTTTCAAGGAATTGATTCACGGTATCTCCTAGTGTACCCAGGCAGGAAAGATCTGGGAGGAGTTAAAGAGGTGGGAGGGAATGGTTTATTTCCCTTTGTTGTGAGACTCAAGGAATCTGGGTCTTGGGGTCCCCGGGAAGGTTTTGGGGGGACCAGAGGGTATCAGGCCCTAAAAATTCCTGATTGTGGCAGCGCTACAGAATCTAAGCTGGTAATTAAGCTTAGAGGACTTTATGCTAGTACCCATATCCTGGATGCTAAGGTCCAGATTTGGGAATTATACTATGACAATTGGTGCTTAGGTTGGATTGCGGATGTGATTGCAGAGCCATTGGCCACTATCTTTGAAAACTCATGGTGAGCGGGGGAGGTCCCAGATGACTGGAAAAAGGCTAATGTAGTGCCAATCTTTAAAAAAGGGAAGGAGAAGGATCTGGGGAACTACAGGCCAGTCAGCCTCACCTCAGCCCCTGGAAAAATCATGGAGCAGGTCCTCAAGGAATCAATTCTGATGCACTTAGAGGAAAGGAAAGTGATCAGGGCTGCCTCTACCATTTTTGCCACACCAAGCCAAAAAAAAAGTGGCTTGGACTGCTGCCACCCGAACTGCCAAAACAGAAAAAAAAAAAAAAAAAAAAAAAGCCCGCCTGGACTGTGCCGCTCCAAGAATGGACGGAATGCTGCCTCTTAGCATGTACCGCCCCAGGCTGGTGTCTGGAGCCAGCCCGGTGCCTGGAGCCAGCCCTGACAGTCAGCATGGATTCACCAAGTGCAAGTCATACTTGACTAACCTAATTGCCTTCTATGAAGAGATAACTGGCTCTGTGGATAAGGGGAAAGCAGTGGATGTGTTATTCCTTGACTTTAGCAAAGTTTTTGATACGGTCTTCCACAGTATTCTTGCTGGCAAGTTAAACTAGTATGGGCTGGATGAACGGACTACAAGGAGGATGTGGAAAAAATGGAAAGAGTCCAGTGGAGGGCAACAAAAATGATTAGGGCGCTGGAGCACTTGACTAATGAGGATAGGCTAAGGGAACTGGGATTGTTTAGTCTGCAGAAGAGAAGAATGAGGAGGGATTTGATAGCTGCTTTCAGCTATCTGAAAGGGGATTCCAAAGAGGTACCAGATGACAGAACAAGGAGTAACAGTTTCAAGTTGCAGTGGGGGAGGTTTAGGTTGGATATTAAGAAAAACTTTTTCACTAGGAAGGTGGTAAAGCACTGGAATGGGTTACCTAGGGAGGTGGTGGAATCTCCTTCCTTAGAGGTTTTTAAGGTCAGGCTTGACGAAGCCCTGGCTGGGATGATTTAGTTGGGGATTGGTCCTGCTTTGAGCATGGGGTTCAACTAGATGACCTCCTGAGGTCCCTTCCAACCTTGATATTCTATGATTCTATGTTGTTCAGGGGTGGATTATTTGTAGTTACACTGAATTAATTCTGTAGTGTAGACCAGGACACAGGGGGAAAAATAATTCCCTTTCTAAATTTAGGACAAAGTTACTGAAAGCGCATTGGCTATTAGATGAATTGGTTATTAGCAATGGGTCTAAAAGCTGCATGACAAAGTAACGGGAAGAAAGTATCAGGAAAATAGCAAGTTTAACTTCACAGTTGGGTTTAAGAACCATGAGAAAAATA
This sequence comes from Gopherus flavomarginatus, assembly GCF_025201925.1. NCBI lineage: Eukaryota > Metazoa > Chordata > Testudines > Testudinidae > Gopherus > Gopherus flavomarginatus. The sequence continues at coordinate 260,061,895 of NC_066618.1, forward strand.
AACATGCATTTCGAACGAACCTGAATTGTTTGTTAATAAGAGAAGAAGGCACCACTATAATAAATCCAAGTGAAATCATCCAATGAGAAATAAAGTATGTATAAATAAATAAATAAATAAATAAATAAATGAAATTAAAAAAAAAATTAGTGAAGGCAATGGGTGTGTTTAACTGTTATTCACACCAGGAGTCAATATGCACCAGTAATTAGCAAAACCAGCAGATAAATGGATAGAAAGGTTAGCAAAAACTAACTTACTTGACTTGGAAAACACAAGATGTCACCATAATAATGAACATGATATAGAAAATGGGGTATGTCAGCTGCATTTTGCCCTTTGCAGAGAATGTTATCATGCCTGCCACAGCCTTTACTGAAATGATAGTCAATGATGCTGGAAGAGAGAGAGAGAGAGAGAGAGACAGAGATGTTAACAAGGTAGAATTATTAGCCTTTACCCCAGAGCGTTAGTGCTGCAGAAAGACATATTGATCAGCAGGCTATTTAAAAAGTTAGTTATGTTTTTAACCCTTCTTCTGATTTTCTTTTTAAACCAATAAAAGGTTTGAAATGCACATAACCACAAACAGGGCTTGCTTTAAAGGAAACTGAGCAGCAATCTTCAGGCCAGCACAGGAGGAGAAGCGTTGCAGCATGACGTACTACCAGTTCAGAGAGCAGAATCAGGCTTCCTCATCACCTGAGCTAGTAAAGGTGCAGATGGCTAGACTAAAAGGCACTCATGCTTTCCCTCTGGCATAGGCTCTTGATTTGCCCCAGCCCTTGCTGCTGAAGCTCAGTTGTGGAGGTTACAATAACCACACAGAAAATAGAACAAATTCAAAACATATGGGGTGGCAAGATGAGAGGAGTTAACAGTGCACTCGTCACACTAAAGGAAAGTAATTAATAGCAGGGGACAAGGCCCCACCACTTGGATCTAATTCCAGGTTCTCCAAGAAGTTCAGTTCCAAAGTTCCAATTTGCCCGATTACGGGATAGCCCCCAGGTACAAAATTCATACTGACATACAGTTCAGAACTTCCCAACATTCTGGACAGGAGGGCGGGGGAAGGGATTCAAATCTGGGGTTCTGTTTCAAGTATTTTGCTTAGAGCACCTCTGGCAGCTCACATGGGGTTTAAGTGGTGCATAGGCCTTGTGGTGGCCTATTTGAATTTCACCATTAGGGCCAAATTCAAGGATTTCCTTTGCTCCCCTTGAGTAGCACCTTACTTCTCGAACAGTCCTATTGAAATCAATGGGATTGTTTAAGGTAGGACTCAAAGTGAGCAAAGGGAATCCTTAAATTTCTGGCCCATAATGACTATGATACAAAAAAACCCAACAAACCATCATGGTGATGTGTGGGGTTAAAAATCTCAGTCAGTTACAGGGTAGCATGTAGAAATTGGGAGTTTTATTTGAAAATAAAATGTTAAAGTAAAAATTGCTTGTTCTGACCTTCCAGATGACGGCTGGATTGCTGAAAGGTGAAGAGATTTGTCATGATAGTGTGACAGACATGGCAACATCCCATCGCATCCTTGGGAGACCCAATCAAATTACGTTTAAGTACCTTTGAGGTCCACTGTATTAAATGAATGATTTATGTATTCTTGTGGGCCGGGATTGTACGTAAACTCTCCAGGGGAGATGTAAAGCCTGGGGATTCAAAGAACTACACTGCAAATGTACAAGACAAGAATGGATTTTGGGGACAATAAGTGTTAAGTGGATTTTTTGGGGAATACTTAGGCAGAGGTTAAAGCAAATGGCAATCTCTGACTAAGTTTAGTGGACAACTAAAGTCTGAATACATATCTAAAAAGGCAGTATAGTAAAATATGTTGCATTTATTAAGGCTTCAGTTCTGGAAAAAAAATATTCATATATAGGTGGGAGTAGAGGAATGCAGGCAGAAGTTCCCAGGCAGTTACACTGAAGAAATGCACACAAACAGAGTGGTTAAGAGGTTTTTTGTTTTTGTTTTTAAATTAGTGATTTGTTTTCCTCGGCTAGTCCTAGTCACCAAAATATGTTGTAGACATATGGAGTTTCAACAGTCTCTGTAATTCATTCTTCCAGGGAGCTAATGATAAAGGATTACTTTAAATGTTAGAGACAAAAAGCCTTGGAATATCCATGCACAAGTCAGATTCACACAGAATCAAACTGCAAATCTATAAAACCAAACAGTACTAGCAATAGGCATATAAAGTTTGTTGAGTAACTGGCTTTGCTTGTTAGAAAGAGATTTCATTGAAGCCATGTAAAAACCTAAGGATTCCCCTTCAGATTGTCCTTTTAAACACAGCACTGACATAAGCTAACACAGGGAACCGAGTGACCGAGAGTGGTCAAGTGAGAGAGAGAGGAATATTATACAAACAGAATAATATGTTCTTACCTAGTAGTGCTACCATCATTAACAAAACCACAATGTGCTTCACATCCTTTCTTTCGTAGAAATACAGAAGAATGCAGAATATTATTATTTCTAAGATCTGGAAAAAAAGGCAAGAAACGTTAAGCTGTAAACAATATAATAAATGCTTCATTCATAGTCTTTAAAATGTCACATTGATCTACTCTGTTCAAACAGTTCAAGGGAGGATTGCTTTATTAAACTTCTTCTACTAAAAGGTAACTGGGACGCTCATCCTTGTAAAATGATTGTGTGGTATCCAATGCAAAGTTTGTCATGTAGGGTGTCTTCGGAAGGCTTATGATGCACTGAGCATGGTTGTTATAGTGATGTTACAGTAATTGTTACAGGTTATAATTTCATGTATGTAGTTATGAGGCTGAAAATGTATCCTCATGGCTTAAAATAAGCGCAGGCGAAAACTCTCCAAGAGCAGAGAGGCAGTTCACACCTCATCAGGGCAGGTATGGGGCAAACCCAGCTCAGCCTCACAGGAACAAAAAACACTTGCCTAGGCAGCAACAACAGAATCTGTTAGATTCTCGATGGAGTCACCTCCCTTCCTTTGGTCAGTTTGGAACTGCAATGAGATTATGCTCACCTGACTCTGAAGTGGGAGGTGGAGCAAGGCCAAGAGGGAAGAAAGGACATGATAAAAGGAAGAGACATTTGCCATGCTCTCTCTCTCTTCCACCTACATCTACAGACACCACACCAAGCAACTAAAGCACTGATCAAAGGGCAGAATCTGACTGAGGAGCAATCAGCCAGCCTGTGGTGAAAAGCATCCAAGTTTGTAAGGACATTGAACATGTTAAGATCAGCTTTTATTTCATTTGATCAAATCTGACCTTTTATGCTTTGACTTATAATCACTTAAAATCTATCTTTATAGTTAATAAATTTGTTTGTTTATTCTACCTGAAGAGTGCGTTTGGTTTGAAGTGTGTCAGAGGCTCCCCTTGGGATAACAAGCCGGGTACATATCAATTTCTTAATTAAATCATATAAGTTTGCAGCATTCAGTGGGCACAACTGGACACTGCAAGATGGAGCTTCCTAGGGTTGTGTGTGAGACCAGAGACATTGGCTAGTGTCATTCACTTACAAGTTGCTGGGAGCAGCTTAAACATGCCAGACGCTGTGCCAGGAGTGAGGGTTCTCACAGCAGAGCAGGGTAAGGCTGGCTCCCAGAGTCAAGGACTGGAGTGACCTAGCAGCTCACCAGTCCAGACAACACCCGAGGGGAACGTCACAGTAACCTTATCTCCAGTCAATTGAGTTAACAAATAATTGTTCTTATAAATCTTTCCTGCTCCTAAGATACGTTTCAAGTTAACTTTCTCATTTCTTTTCTTTTGCTCTTGATGAGTCTGTTTGCTTTCACTGAGCACTGAGAAGATTAAAACAAAGTTTGTTTTTCTGGGACAGCAAAGGTACCCACATGAGCGAGGGATTATCAATACAGGCACCCCCAAATATATAATCCCAGGGCTAAAGAGTAGAGAGCTAGCCTGAAGCAGAACATTATCTACTTGTAGCTCAATTTTTCTACAGTGACCATCACCATAGTATCTGACTGCATTAGCTTCTTTCCTCTTTGCCCTTTTCGTCTGTCTCAGTCAACAAAACCTTAGCTAGCGCTATCTTCATGTCCAAACTTTCTGCCATTCAGATTATAGCTATGCAATGATCTTCAGTCACTGGCTACCCACCTACCTGTCACGGTCCATGACAGAAGGTACACTGGCAAAACTCAGTGACACACCAACAGAGACTGCCCTGCGGGTCATCTGTAATGCTGACACACTGTTCACTGTACACAGTCCAGACTCGCTTCATCTATGTCACCACCATCTTCCACACTGACAGTTAAATTTACTGGCTTCACTGGTAATGCTAGCTCTTACAGGTTCCCACAGGAACACTTGCTCCCTTGCCAGGACTGTGACACTTCTGTAACATCACTAGCTGCAGAAAACAGCCTCGCTATTATCAGCAACAGAATTTTTAGTCACCTGTCAACATTCAACCTTCTTTCTGTACTGAAAAAATCAGGCAATGACTGAAACAGCTCTTGGGAGTAACAGAATGAGGCAGGCAGCCAGCAGCCCATCTATAAACAAGTAATTATTCTACTGTCAGTTTAGCTGAGTTCAGATTCACGGGTCGAAATGCAGGCCTAGATTCTGGCTTGCATTAGGACAGTTCCCATGGCACCCCCGAAGCTCAAACCTGGCCTAAAGCTGACTTAACCTACTATGGGAGTATTACCATAGGGAAACAGGCAGGTGGCCTAGTAGCTGCTATAGTGGCTCCTTCTCCATTCCCTCCACTGTTGCTGGTGCAGGGGCTGTGGCCAGGGCTCTTTTACCCCCAGTAATACCTGGTGGCTCGAACAGCCCCTTGGGGCTGTTGGCAGCTGGTATAAATTAATGCAGCCCTTAGGGTAGTGGTCCCCAAACTGTGGGGAGAGCCCCCCTAGGGGACCATGGAGCAATGTTCAGTGCATCGTGGCGGGGTCTCTGCCAGGCTCCATGGGAAGAGGAGACAGAGCGGCACGCAGCCCTGCTCTGCCTGCAGCTCCGCTCTGGCCCAGCCTCAGGCTCCTGGCCCAACTGCGGCCCAGCTCTCAGCTGCGGCCCCTGGCCTCAGCCCCTGACCATGGCTCTCGGGGCTAGGGGTGGTCAAACTATATTAGGAACAAGGGTGGGGGGGACTTAAAAACGTTTGGGGACAACTGCCTTAGGGCCCCAGATAGTTCCAAGATGCAGGAGCATTAAAGTGACTTAAAGCCATCTTTAAACCCTGCTTTCTCAGCTGCACGGAGCACTCGGGATCTGAGCCATAGGAAGGCACGGCCTGCTGATGACTATCTGCCTATATTTCGGAGGTATAACAGGACAAGCATGGCTACCTCTGTTCCTTTGAAGCATCAGACTGATCATCTGAGACACAAGCGCCCTCGTGTATCTTCCAGGCCTGATCCTGCAGGTACTGCGTGTGTGGAACTGCCATGTGAGTCAGTGGGAATTCCACATGCTGAAGAGTCATGGAAATGCATAGGCACAAGCATTGGGGAAGTTGGGCACTCAGAGGGACGTCGTCTCCTTTCAAACCTTTTGCCTTCCACTGATGCCCCCACCTCTAATTCTTGCTGAGCACCCAGCCCAGCTGACTGCAGCTCTGTCACAGCATGCTCTGCTGGCCACTCTATTCCACTCCACTGCTATTATGACCACTAAATGCGTGAGGCCAGGAAACTGAGCAGAGCAGGAGGCAGCATCCAGTAGGGAACAGAGCTCCAGCCAGCCAGCTCAGCATAGACCCCTGCACCAGGAAGCTGGCAGCCCTGATAGCCTCACCCCACACTGGGGTACAAGTAGCAGCCTGAGGATGCTCCAAATGCCCCATTCCCTCATACACAGGATGCCCTACCATCTCTAAGGGCTTGGACAGAGAGAGAGCACAGACAGTGTGCTGGGATAGTGACAGACTCTGGGGAGGACAGAAAGTACAGTGAGAACCCAACTCCACAGTATCCAAATCTTGCAGCTCTTAGGGCTGGTTTACACTAGAAAGCCAGCTTATGCTGATTTAATTATGTCAGTGTACACACTGCAGCCTTCCTCTCACCATTGTACTCGCTTGTCTATGTTACCATGCGGGGTCAGTCTAAGATACAGAACATCAGCTACGTGAATAGCATAGCTAAAGTCAACATCCTTAGATCTACTTACTGCGGTGTCTTCACCGCAGTAAGTGGACAGCTGACACTCTCCTGTCGACTCCGCTTGTGGTTCTCATTCTGGTGGCACACCGGAGTCGATGGTAGAGAGCTCAGCGGTCGATTTATCACGTCATAGACGTGATAAATAGACCCCTGCTGGATCGATCGCCGCCCGCCGATCTGGTGGGTAGTGTAGACAAGCCCTAAGTGCCCTACTACACCAACATAATAACTCCATCTCCATGAGAGGCATAAGGCTTACTCTGTTGGCATAGAGATGATATCTGTGTAGACATTGCTTTACTTAGATCAGCTTTCTTGTCAATTTCATCGTAGGAGCTGTGAAATTGTCAAAAAAAACCCTGCTCCCCTGAACTGGGCTTGACCCTGCTCCTGTCTGGGAGCCAGGGCGAGAAACGCCGGGCTTCCCCCCACTCCCAGCTGGGAGCCAGAACGAGAGGCAGGAGCAGCTTCTGACCCAGCTCCCAGATCCACTTCTTGTCAGGAGCCCAGCAGCCTTGCCTTGCCTTTCATGGCTCACCAAGCCATGAAAGTGACCAGGCTGCCTGGCTCCAGGTGGGGAGTGGGCATCGGAGGCCAAGAAGCTCTGAGCGGCTCCCTCCCATTCCCTGATGGCGAGAAGCCCTGGGGAGCTCCCCCGTCGCCCAGCAGGAAACGGGCAGCTGAGGGGGGTGGGAGCAGCCCGCCAGGAGCCCGGGAGCATGTGGGACAGCCTGGATCCTGGCAGGGAACTGCCAGCAGAGCTGAGAGACTGGGCTCTCTGCTCCCCACACTGCCCCTCTTAGGTCAGTGGAAGTGCTCCTGGTGAGGATGCGCACCACCAACGCAAGGAGGGCAGTATCGACATGCACCACCACAGTAATTACTGCTGTGATTGTAAATTGACCTCATATAGGTCGACTTAGGTTTGTAGTGTAGACATATCCTAAGTCTCAATTTTTTCCCAAGGAAAAGATTGCTGCACCCCATCCTTTAGGTTTCTTCTCCCATTAATTTTTTTTTAAAATGTGTTTTCCTGCCCCAAGGGTAATCAAATTACAACATTACATTCTAGAACAGTGGTCGCCAAACTTTTTTGATCGCGCACCCCTATCAGTAAAAAAATGTTGAGCACGCACCCCCATATATGTATATTTATTTATGTATAAATTATATACATGCAGTACTATACTAATATATTATGTACATTATAAAACATACAAAAAAAAGAAATTAAAAAAGGATGAGAGAAAGATGAAATAAACAATATTTTTAAAATTTTTACTGTATTTTATTTATTAACAGTACAAAACCCTTTTTTTGCTCTCACAAAGAGCACTCCTCAGGGTGGGGGGTGCGGAAGGAGGCTCAGGGCTGGGGCAGGCAGGAGGTGCAGAGCATTTACCTGGGGAAGCTCCTGTTTGGTGCAGGGGGTGTGCAGGTGGCTCTGCACATCGCGGCACCGCCCCCATGGCTGCGATTCTGGGATCTGTCCCCCTGGGCAGGCAGGGTCACCCGGAATGCAGGGGCTTTAGGGGCTGCAGGGCCCTGGGCTAAGGGGGCTCCAGGGCCCTGACCTGCAGCTCTAAATCGCCTTTCGGAATGCGGCCCTACGAATACAGGCTGGAGGACTCAGGAGGAATAGGGGCAGCCGCGCAGCCAGCGGCCAGAGAGAAGCTGCGCTTTCCCCGTCAAAGCACTGCTTTCCCCTTCAAAGCCCCGCTTCTCTCCAGCCAGCTTTGAAGGGGAAAGCGTGGCTTCTTTCCGCCGCTGGCTGCGCGGCTGCCCTGCTCCTCCAGGGGCCGCAGGACTCAGGGCCGCATTCTGAAAGGGGCTTTAGAGCTGCAGGGCAGGGCCCCGGGGCCCCCTTAGCCCAGGGCCCTGCAGCCCCTAAAGCCCCTGCCTTTCAAGTGGCCCTGCCTGCGGGGGGGCTGCGTCCCCGCTCGCTCGTTCCCTCCGTCCTTTGGCTGCCCTCTTTCCCCCCCCGGTGGTGTTCCTCCGGCCGCACCCCCCAATGGATTGTCGCACGCACCTCACTTTGGAGGCCACTGTTCTAGGACGTGGGTTTTGCACTTAAATGCCTACAGAAACTGATTGAAGATTATGGGGTTGTGGTTGCAGTTTTAAGGCATTCACTTTTCATGTGAAGAAAGACTGCATTAGTAAGCACATCTATCGGCAAGATTAATTTACCTAAATCCTGGGTGATATTACCTCTCTCTCTGTGTGTATGTTTATGTATATATACATATATATAATGCTGTCACCTATTTCCCTCAACATGCTTTCCTAGTTTGTGATGGGGAGATTGAGTGAGATGAAGCATCGGTTAGCCACAACATGACCTCAATCTTTCTTGATAATTCTGTTACATTGACGAAAAAACTGGGGCAACTCCATTGAATCAGTGGCATGGAGGATCAGGCCTATTTTCTACCATAGGTCGTCCTAGGCTTCACCTGCACAGGTTAAATCAAATTCTGTTTGAATTTTGTATTAACACCCATCACTGCAGCATCTGGATTCTTCCCAGGTCGATCAGATTTGCATAGCAAGGTCCCTACAGGAGCCTTTTGACTCTTCTCCCTTCTCTGGTGATAGGAAGCTCTTAGTAGATGAAAACAAGGAACAGAAGGCAACAAATCTAACCATTAAATTAGTGTTGATATCCAGCACTTGCCTTTGTTTGTTTGTTTTCTGTCTTGTCCTTTTCCCACCCCAAGCTGTAGGGGTATAAGTTGGTATTTGGGAGTAAGGGAGAAGATGAGATAATAGGTCTTGTGAAAGAGGTGAGTTTTAAGGAGAGAGTTTGGTCATGGTTGGACGGGGTCATGGTTGAATAGGTCCTGGAGGAGGCTTCAGGCATCAGGGGACATGTGAATTGGAAAGAATGCAGCAAGGCAAAAGTGAGAGAAGGAAATAAAGGGGGTGGGGTCTGGCTAGTCACGGGGTTTGGACACAATGAAGGAGGTAAAGGGGCAAGTGAAAGGAGACAAGGTTTGAAGGATAAGTTGTCAGAGGATGATCCCCCACAGATGCTGAAGGGGGTAACTCGACGTAAGTGGGCTGATTACTGAGCACAGACACTGCATTGGGATTAGGTAAGACAGTAGTTAATCAATGCGGTGCTTTTTTAAAGTAATTTTTAAAAGAAAGGGTAAGAAATTCCTTCCAATCCTTTACAATTTCTCCTGGAAAGAGCAAGGCACCTGTCCAGCAAAGCCTTAATCTCCTGAAGTGGGAGAAGGTCCTATTCCAGACAAGCCACTGATTTTGCAGAAGTGTTAGTTCATTGACACTGAACTATCATTTGGAATTTTAGCAAAGCAAGCCGCTCACTAAAACCTTTGCAGTAAATGGGGGCGTACTGGGTACTTTATTTCTCTAACATCTTTACATGAAGCTTTTAAAGAATGCAAGGCAGCTATTTAAAAGCATTTCTTAAAAAGCCAGGCCTTTTTAAAATATTGAGTGGCAAGGTTTCTATGTTGTGCACAGCATGGAGCTACCAATGCCCACTGACACTAATGTCAAGTTATGTGACAGTCTCCATGCAACACCTAGAAATCAACTCTGTTGCATGACTAAAAATGCATATTTTGATTTATGGACGGAAACCCCATTAGTCTCTTCCATTGAGATGTATCACCGTCTTTCATGAGCTTTGAAAATGCACAGTCAATAGAAGAAAGAAATGCTGTTTAGTATTATCTTGTACTGACTGTTTACCAATAATCTCACCTACAGTGTAGGTGCTTTGTGAGCTGGTTAACTGGCTGGAGTAATGAGGCCTCAGGGTGAAGCTAGCTAGTCTATAACTTCTGAACTGAGCATCCTGAAATCTTCAGCTATTTGAAAATGTCGTTTTTTAAAATGACAAAACATTAATAACCTCAGGGGAGGGGAGGAATAAAAAACCTCTGGGGTTTAGAGCATATTGCAACTTCTACATCCAGATGAAACAGATATTTGTCTGCATTTTTGAGAGAGAGACATAGTCTTCCCACTCACTCTGGTCTTGTTCCTGAAGCTAATTAGAATGCATCAAAGAGCAAGGATGATTTTGAAGGGTTGTATATAGGAGCTCTAATCAAAGTGGTGTTTTGGTATTTGAATTCAAATTCAGACATTGATTAACAGCTACTGGCAACAGTGCAGAGTCATTCACTCAGCTGATCAGTGGAATAAGGAGCCATTTGTCTTGGCTGGGCAACACAGGGAGCACAACTGAGCCATCTATACAAAGAAGAAATAGGGCCCATCTTCAAAACCACTATTATTTCAAGTTGTAAATACATAAATACTCTTAGATGCATGTACAGAAAATATGGAATAAATACATTCAAATCATGTACAACCAGTGCCAATATTTACTCCCTCCCAAGCCACTAAAATTTAAATTCTCCTCTTTTTGCAAATTCCCACCCTTTTCTCAATCAACCCTCTGCTCGTCTGAAGTTCAACAAATGTCAGGATCTGTTGGACCCCAGGATGGAGAGGAGGAAAGCACTTGAGGAGCTGATCTGCAGCACACGGCTATGGCCATGGTACTGGGAACAATTTGCTTCAGGAGCAGCTGTTTGACATTGTGACTTGTGATGCAAAAATCAAGATATTTTGACTTACAGAGAATTATAAACAAGAAACTTACCACATAGATCAGAAACTGCCAGCTAATTAAATAATTCTGTATTTTAGTTGCCGTGAACTCCTGGGTTACATTTGGAGCGAATGTCACCAACAAATATGTTCCTGCAATTGTCAGGGTTCCACCTTTAAATAAAAACACATATTCTTTTACAAAGTATATTATTGTCCAATTTACCCTTCAAGCCCCTTTGAAAGTAGTTTCTAGCACAAAGTTAAGTCCACTTAATTAGATATAAAATTAGCTAGTCATGTTGCCTGTATCTGAAGTCTTACCTAGTATAGTTATTAAATAAAATCCAGAAGAATTCTGGGGAACTCCTTCAGAACTGTAAAGAGACATTATGAACTTAGTTTTATACTTTTCTGAAATAGGACCCTGGTTCAGCAAAGAATTTGAGAACATGCTTGGCTTTAACAGCAAATGCAGAACAAAGGAGAATCAGGTCCCTTATTTCTGATAGTCATGACCATGTCCCAAATTACTGTCAACTAAAAGGACATGCTGTTTATTGAGGCAGGGGCAGATTCTCAGCTGGTGTAAATCAGTGTAACTCCTCTGAAGTCAAAGTAGCTACACAGATTTATACTGCTAAGGATTTGGCCTGGAATCTCTAAGAGCAACAGATGTGTGACAACTTCACAGCTAAGTGTAAAGCTGACATGAAGCCAGCCCTTTTGCCACTCCCTACCATCCTTGCGGATCTACGAACTGTTTCATAAAAGGGCAGAGTTGATTTGCAAGAGGCTACTCAGTTATCTGGTTGTGGGGGCCCCTTTTCAAGGTCAAACTTGTATTACTGTGTTTTTAATAAAAGTCTGGAACTTCTGCCCTGTGGATAGCCAGCTGACAAACCCAGATGTTCCTGGGGATATCTAGATGTAACTAGGCTGATTACTGAGCTCAGAAGCTCCATTGATTAGCTAATATCTTACCTAATTCAATGTAGTTGTTTTAAGTAATCATTAAACATTCCTGGAAACCAGTAAATCAATATGGAACATGAGGTTTAAGAATACAAAACAAAGCACATCAGCAGGACATTGCTGGCACTGCTACAGCACGGTTTCTTTGGAAAAGCAGAACTGTTCTAAATTTATGTGCCTGCAAAAACATCACCATATTTCCCATTATACAGCTCATTCCTATGGAATGCAGCAACACTGTTAAATCCTTCATGTAAAGTCAAACTAACAGAAATAAAATAAATCAGTGTTGAATGCTAGTTAAAGCAATGTGCAATGTATAAGGCAATGATCAGTTGAGGGATGTAGTCTCAGTGTATCAGTTGAGTTGGCAGCTTAGGATCCAAAACCTAAGTAAATATTATAGGTTGTTGGAACAACACTGAACCTCTTTCTCAAAAATGTGCACAACAACAGCTGTGCTATAATTATCACACTATGGACTAAATCTTGCTCAATATGCCACATGAGTAACATGTCCCCAAAAATATCAGTGGCACTGCTCACTTGGGTAATTCATCCGGGAAGGCACAGTTTAAAAAGCAAAAACTGAAATCTGTTTGCCTCTTTCTGTTAAAATGCTCGATTCCTTCAAGGTTATAAATGAAGAATGCAGAGCAAGACAGTTTTGAAACAACTAAAATCTTTGATGCAGCCAGAAAGCCTACGGCTTTTGCAACAAAGACCTTGTTCCATAGTAAGACATTTGATAACATGATTTTCTCTCCTGCTTTTTTGGAATGACTAAATTAGTATAAAGGAGTAAATAGTTCTCCATTTTTTAAATGAAGCTTTAATTTTTGTGTAATACCTTCAGTGTAAAAACACCCTTTAATTTGAAAGAACAGCTAATCACCTAGCCCAGGCCTGCACAACATACGGTCCGCAGAAGCTCACTGCGCGGCCCGCGGTGGGATTCAAAAGGCTCTGAGCTGCCCGCAGCGGCGGGGAGCCCAGAGCCATTTAAATCCCAGCCGCGGCCGGGATTCAAAAGGCTCTGCGCTGCCTGCAGCGGTGGGGAGCCCAGAGCCCTTTAAAACTCAGTCGCGGCCAGGATTCAAAAGGCTCTGAGCTGCCTGAAGTTACGGGGAGCTCAGGCCTCTTTAAATCTCAGCCGCGGCCACGATTCAAAAGGTTCTGGGCTGCCCGTAGTGGCAGGGAGCTCAGAGCACTTTAAATCTCAGCCGCAGCCGCGATTCAAAAGGCTCTGGGCTGCCCGCAGCCGCGGGGAGTCCAGAGCCCTTTAAATCCCAGCCGCAGCTGCGATTCAAAAGGCTCTGAGCTGCAGGCAGCCGCGAGCTCAGAGCTCTTTAAATCTCAGCCGCAGCCGGGATTCAAAGGGCTCTGGGCTGCCCGCAGCTGCAGAGAGCTCAGAGCCCTTTAAATCTCAGCCACCAGGGTCAGCTTTAGGCCAGTTCAACCAATTCCCCTGAATCAGCCCGTCCCTAAGAGGGTCACATGCCCAAGCCCTTGTACGGTGTACCAGCAAAAGCCAGTGCGCTGTAGCAGGGTGGTCCAGCTTCCCCAGGGGGCAATTTAAAAGGCCTGTGGCTCCCAGGCCCTTTAAATTGCCACCAGAGCACCACTGCTGGAGCCCTGGGGTCGGGCTCTGGGACTCTGGGGGCTATTTAAAAAGTCCGAGGTTCCCGTCTCTTCTACCGCTCTGGCCCTTTAAATAGCCACCGGAGCCCCACCACTTCCCCAGGGTTCCCGTGGCTATTTAAAGGCCTGGGGTGGTAGAAGAAGGGGAGCCCTGGGCCTTTTAAATACCCCCAGAGCCCTGGGGTAGCGGGGAGCTCTGGGGGCTATTTAAAGGGCCTGGACTCCAGCTGCCTCTGCCGCCCCGGTCCTTAAATAGTCGCTGAAGCCACACCGCTTCCCCAGGGCTCCCTCGACTATTTACAGGGCAAGGCAGTAGAAGCAGGGGAGCCGCGGGCTCTTTTAATAGCCCCCAGAGCCCTGGGGTAGTTGGGGGGAGGGTCTCCAGATGCCTTTGCTGCCCTGGTCCTTTAAATCGCCCCTGGAGCCCCACCACTTCCGCAGGGCTCCTGCAGCTATTTACAGGGCTGGGGCAGTGGAAGCAGGGGAGCCCCAGGCCCTTTAAATAGCTCCTGAGCCTAGGGATGCTACTGCTACCATGGTGGGGGAGGCAGGAGGAGGGGGCACTCACCATACAGGATGGGCTGTACCCCCTGTACCTGCACCAGTTGCCCGCAGCCAACCCCTGCCGCACCTCCTGCCCTGCCTGCACCAGTTCCTGTCTGCAGCCAGCCCTGTACCCGCTGCCCACGGCCAGCCCATCTCCAGCCAGCCCCTCACCCCCTGCCTTGCCTTCAGCCCTGCACCAACCCCTGTCTTCAGTCAGCCCTGCACCCCCTTCCCTGTCTCCAACCAACCCCTGCCGCACCCCCCTGTCTGAAGCCAGCCAGTCCTGCACTTCTTTTTCTCCAGCCCTGCCAACCCATGCTGCACACCCCCCCCTGTGGCCCTGCCTGAAGCCAGCCAGCCCATCCCACACGCCATCTCCAGCCTGCCCCACACCCCTTGCCCAGCCTGCAGCCAGACCCTACCTCCAGCCACCTCCCCCACACCTCCAGCCAGCCCCATGTCCACTGGTGCCCTGTAGTTCCCAGGGAAGTAACCCTGTACACCTGTTTCAATGCGGTGGGCAGAGAGCAGCTGGGACCCACACGTGCACCCTAGCACACCCTCAGGGAGTGCTGGAGCTCATTTCTAGTTCAGACACATCTTTTTAAAAAAGAACTTTAGGTAGGGTTAACATACATCTGTACTTTCCCAGACATGTCAGGCTTTTTGGATCTTAAATCACCATCCAGGAGGAAAATACGGACGTATGGTAACCCTACTGGTACAAAAAATAAATACTGTGGCAGAACTTTTTATAGGGAACCGGTTGCTAAGAAATGAAAGGCTTTTTTTTTTTACATTTTTTTTCTTTCAGTCATCCCTGCCAGGGCCCCGCCGAAAATGTTCGAATTGGGCCCCGCACTTCCTAAAGCCGGCCCTGCCAGCTGCGGATGGGATTCAAAGGCTCTGGGCTCCCCACAGCCATGGGGAGCCCAGAGCCCTTTAAATCTCAGCCGTGACCGGGATTCAAAGGGCTCTGAGCTGCCCACAGAGATTCTCGGCTGTGGCTGAGATTTAAAGTGCTCAGGGCTCCCCGCCGCCATGGGCAGCCCAGAGCCCTTTGAATCCCGGCGGCGGCTCCAGCGGATGCGCTGGGGCTGGGATTTAAAGGGCTTGGGCTCCCCTCAGCAGCAGGATCTCTGGGCCCTTTAAATCCCTGCCCCAGCCCCACAAAGCTCCGGGTTCCCGCAGCTGCCGGAGCCCTGGGCCCTTTAATTTGACCCTGAGGGCTCCCAGCCAGCTCTTCAGCTGGCAGCCCCTGGTTGATTTAAAATCAAGTATCACCTCCCCACCCCCAACCTTCCTTTTTGACTCACAGCTGTTTTGGTGGGGCTGCACTGGGAAAGGAGGGTTTGTTTCTGCAGGGCTGGGCGGTGCTGGGGCGGAGTGTTTCCGCTGGGCCGGGGGGGGGGGGAAGGGGTTGTTTCCGCGGGGCCGGGGAGTTTCAGCCCTCAGCTGTTTTCTTTGAAGTAATATGGCCCTCGCCGCTTTACGAGTTGTGCAGGCCTGACCTAGCCATTTGTACTGAACTTGCATCATGTTCATAAAATACTAAATACCATCTCAGAGTTAAAAATATGCAATGAAAGAGTGATCTTAAGTATGGTAAGTAATCTCTACCATATGTAAACCCTAAGTTATAGCTCTAAGGGTGGAGGATTTTGGATTGCTGTCTAATTTTCATATGCAAATAAGATTTTTAGGGCTGTTGATTAATCGCAGTTAACTCACACGATTAACTCAAAAAAATGAATCACTATTAACCGCACTGTTAAACAACAGAATACCAATTGATATATATTAAATATTTTTGGATATTTTTCTACATTTTCAAATATATCAACTTCAATTACAACACAAAATACAAAGTGTACAGTGCTCACTTTATATTACTTTGATTACAAATGTTTGCACTGTAAAAAAGATAAACAAAAGAAATAGTATTTTTCAATTCACCTCATACAGGTACTGTAGTGCAATCTCTTTGTCATGAAAATGCAACTTACATATGTAGTTTTTTGTTACATAACTGCACCCAAAAACAAAACAATGTAAAAATTTAGAGCCTACATGTTCACTCAGTCCTACTTCTTGTTCAGCCATTCGCTAAGGGAAACAAGTTTTTTACATTTACAGGAGATAATGCTGCCCTCTTCTTAATTACAAAGTCACCTGAAAGTGACAACAGGCATTTGAATGGCACTGTTGTAGCTGGCCGCGCAAGATTTTTATGTGCCAGATGCGCTAAAGAGTCATATGCCTCTTCATGCTTCGGCCATCATTCCAGAGGACATGTTTCCATGCTGATGACGCTTGTTAAAAAAATAATGCGTTAATTAAATTTGTGACTGAACTCCTTAGGGGAGAATTGTATGTCCTCTGCTGCTTTACCCGCCTTCTGCCATATATTTCATGTTACAGCAGTCTCGGATGATGATCCAGCACGTTTGTTTTAAGAACATTTTCGCTGCAAATTTGACAAAATGCAAAGAAGGTACCAATGTGAGATTTCTACAGATAGCGACAGCACTCGACCTAAGGTTTAAGAATTTGAAGTGCCTTCCAAAATCTGAGAGGGATGAGGTGTGTTCAGCAAGCTTTCAGAAGTCTGAAAAGAGCAACACTCTGATGTAGAAACGACAGAATCCAAACCACCAAAAAAGAAAATAAACCTTCTGCTGGTGGCATCTGACTCCAATGATGAAAATGAACATGCATTGGTCTGCACTGCTTTGGATCGTGACTGAGCAGAACTCATCATCAGCATATACGCATATCCTCTGGAGTGGTGGTTGAAGCATCAAGGGACATATGAATCTTTAACGCATCTGGCATGTAAATATCTTGCAACACCAGCTACAACAGTGCTATGCAAATGCCTGTTCTAACTTTCAGATGATGTTGTAAACAAGAAGTGGGCAGCATTATCTTCTGCAAATGTGAACAAACTTGTTTGTCTGAGCAATTGGCTGAACAAGAAGTAGGACTGATTGGATATGTAGATTCTAAAGTTTTACATTGTTTTGTTTTTGAATGCAGGGTATTTTTGGACATAATTCTACATTTTTAAGTTCAACTTTCACGATAAAGAGATTGCACTACAGTACTTGTATTAGGTGACTTGAAAAATACTATTTCTTTTGTTTTTTACAGTGCAAATATTTCTAATAAAAAAAGTGAGCACTGTACACTTTGTATTTTGTGTTGTAATTGAAATCAATATATTTGAAAATGTAGAAAACATCCAAAAATATTTAAATAAATGGTATTCTATTGTTTAACAGCATGACTGATCACAATTAATTTTTTTAATCGTGCAATTAATTGCGATTCATTTTTTTAATCGCTTGACAGAACTAAAGATTTTCCTTCACATTGTGACATGGGCCCAATTTTTAAAGTATATGCCTTTAAACATTTGCTGGGGCAAGTGGGGGTGTTTGAGATTGAGAGTTCCAGTTTGCTAAGCATATGGAACCACACATGCTTGTGTTCGCAACTGCTTACTTACCTAACATATCAGCAGCCCTCATGGTTTCTTTTAGGAATAAGACAGATATAAACGCGCTGCCTGGGGAAAAAAAAATATATATTTATACAACACTGTATTAAAATGGGATGGGCAGGCATAAACACATAATAACTGCTGTGATGGCTGCAGCATGCTTTGTCGTGCAGTTACTGAGGCTCAGTGCAGTGGTAGTATGATCAAGGGACTGAGAACAGGGACTTCAGGAATCAAACTGAGCTCTCACTTCCAATGGTGTATGTTGTAGGTATAAATTCAGATTAACTCCCTTGACTTTGGAAGAGCCTCCATTTTTGCTCTGGTGTAACTGAAAGCAGAATTCCATCTTTAGGGCTTGTCTACACACAGTTTTTGTAACATTTTAACTGCATCCATTTGAAACAAACGCAGTTCAAGAATTGCGACCCCCAAACGTGGACATTGTTTATGTAATCACTATAGCTTCATCAGAAAAAATTAAATCAGCACCAAAACTGAATGTAGACTACTCCTGAGGGGATTCTGCGCCAAAAAATTAAAAATTCTGCACACAATATTTTAAAATTCTGCGAGTTTTATTTGTCAATAAATAAATGCAGAGGCTCCAGCATGGCAGTGAGGAGCACAGGGCACTGGCTGTACAAAGGTGGGAGATCACCCTGCAGCCTGACCCATTCCCCACCCCAAGGACATGGACTCAGTGGTGAGGCTGCACCCAACGCTGAAACTGCACAAGACCTGGGCCTGCCCTAGAAACACCCTGAGGCCTTGCCCCGGTGCACCAGGCACACCAGGTGTGGGGCAGACAGGCTCAACCAGGTAGGATCCAAGTGTGGAAGGGGTCAGTGTGGGGGACTGCAAGTGTGGGGTGAGAGGATTCTGTGTGGGACAACCTGGGTGCAGGCAGCTCAGTGGGGGGATCTAGGTGTAGGGGGATCTGGATGCACAGAGGCTCATTGCAGGGGCAATGGGACTCTGCAGGGGCTTCCAGGTGAAAGTGGTTGGGGCTCAGTGGAGGGATGTGTGTGGGGGGGTCTCAGCAGGGAGGTCTGAGTGCTGAGGGAGTGGGGCTAGGTGGGCTGGGGGTCTGGATGCAGGTATTTGGGGGTCAGTGGCTTGGGGGTCCGGATGTGGGGGCTCAGGGTGGTGCAGGGAGGTGGGGCTCATCAGGGTGGGGGCTTGAGTGCAGGGAACTCAGTGGGGGATGATCTGTATTCAGGGATTGGGGACCGGAGGCAGGGGGTCTGGTTGTAGGGGGGCTCCAGATGTAGAGGTTGAGGTTCAGTGGGGTGGGGTTTGGGTATGGAGGGTCAGGGGGGTTCTAGACGTACAGGGTGAGGCTTGGTGGGGGTGTCTGGGTAGGGAAGGTCCAGATGCATGGGAGTTGGGTAGATGGAGGGGCAGCTCCCCACACTGCTGAGGAGTGATGGGGTCAGGAAGTAGAGGAGGATACAGCAGCTGGGGGAGGTTTCTGGGGGTGGATCTGACACAGCTCCAGCCCCTCCTTGTAGGGGAAGAGGAAGTCCCATCCTCCCCTGCCTCCAGTCCAGCCGGGACAAGCAGCTGATCCTGGCTCAGAGTAGGAGCAACTGGCTGGAGTATCTCCAGTACTGTGGTGATTTACCTTTCTGCCAGCTGCTCCAGGAGCCTGAAATGACGTACCTGCGCTGCTAGGGAGTGGTGTGTGACTGCTCTTGCAGCTTCTCTTTGATTCCCTGTCAGAAAGTCATTTTTCTTCAGAGAAGCAAAGAAATCTGCAGGGCACATGAATTCTGCACACGCGTAGTGGCGCAGAATTCCCCCAGGAGTAGACGACCAGTTCTTAGGTTCTATGCCCAGCCGTGCGCACTTCACGGCAATGCATAACTCTGAATATTTCTCTGGGCCTCTTTTTATTCATCTGTATAGTGGTATGAAAATACTTCCTTAAAGTATACAATATTTGCAGAAGTACCTTGAAATCTGTGGATGAAAGCCATTATATACATGAAAATTACAGGACAAACTTTCTAATTTGCACTACTGACTAGGAGACTGGTTGTGATTTGCTGAAAATTGAAAATAAACAACATGTAACACACCTTCATATGAGGCACTTTTTAAAGGTCTTCTAAGGGCACAGGCACCAACTTTTCAACTTGCTGAGGAGTGCTTGACCCCCAGCTGCGTACCCAGGTCCTGCCTGCACTCCACCCCTTCCCCCAAGGCCCCCACCCCAGCTCTGCCCCCTCCCCTGAGCATGCCGGAAGCACTGTGCTGCAGGGCCCCTGGTGAGTGGGAGGCACTCAGGGTTTGGGGAGGACCTGATGGGGGGTTGCTGGTGGGTGCTTAGCAGCCACCATTTTTTCTCTGTGGGTGCTCCAGCCCCGCAGCACCCACAGAGTCAGCACCTATGTCTAAAGGGCCTAGTGATGAGTAGCAGGGAGGACCTTAAGGCTTCTGAGAGGAAGGCAAAGTCAGGAGTATTGGGAGGAGTTAGTCACAACTCAGTGCAAGCCACAACCTTTTTTCGGAGACCCAAATCCTTTCCCTGGTCAACTCTCTCATTTTATTCCTCTTCCCCCATGCCTCCTCCCAGTCCTCAGTATCTCCATTTCATGGATGACAAAACAAATCACCTGTGCCTAGCTGCCAAGCATATTTTGAGCATTTGCAAAATATTGCACAATCTTTTGCTAAAGAAATGCAAAGTATTGCCATTGTTTCTGCTATAGTGCTTGTCCTAATGGTTGTAAAATGTAATGTCTGCATATGATCAAATGCAGAAGACAAGGAAAAAAATATCCAGCCCGTGACCTGCTGCATGGGAGATATTGACATGCATGACAAGGAGGGTACAAATGATTTCTTGAGCTGCAAAACGTTTAAAAAAAAAAAAAATCAGTGTGAGGTCTCCATGAACATCAGGAGATAGACAGACATCAGCATTCAATAGCACTTCTGCACTCATCCATACTGCAGAAAGTCTCCTAACAGAAACACAACATTTTTCTAAACAGCTTAGATGTAAATGATATGAAGAGTTATGGAGGTCTAGCTAAAGCATTAATAATAATAAAAGAAACTATTTCTGAAAGTGCATCTCGAAGATGTACCTACTTGGCTGATTATACTTCCTTTGCACAACATTAAGATGACAGCTTTGCTGAGCAAAAACACATTGGTATCCAAGCAACACCTTGTAAAACCAGAGCCAACCAACAAAGGGGTGGGGGGTGGGGGAGAGCCCCCACTCTCCACCCCCAGAAACTGAATTACTGCTCTCTTTCTCTCCCTGCAATCATGCAATCACAGCCCTTTCAAATTTCTTATCAGGACATCTACCTAGACAGTTGCTATAACAACAAAGAACCATTGCTAATGAACTGATGCTTCCGTAATAGAAGGGGTTTTTTGAGCCTGTGATCTTATCTTACAAGTTAATGAATATGTTAAATGAAAGACCAAAAAGATTTGTGACCTACCCCTGCAAGGTACTGAGTACCTCTTAGAAGATGCCAAATGCCCTCAATTCCCATGAAAGTGAATGGGGAACAGAGGGTCTCCAACACTAGGGGAGAATACTAAATTTTAGGCCCTGATTCTTCAAACACACATGAGTAACTTTATGCACATGACTGTTCCTATTGACATCAGTGGGACTACTCAGCTGGAGCGTTGCCAGTTCTTGCAATTTTATCATGAGTTTTATAAATTTTGGTCTTTTTCTTAAAGCCACGACTCCTGGGGTCATGGGATTGTGAGAATTCCACTGAGGGTATGTCTACACTGCAGTCAGGAGGTTTGACTGCAGTATATCCAGACGTACCTGGGCTCGTTTTGATCTAGCTAACTCAAATAAAAATAGCAATGAAGCTGCGGCAGTATGGTGGCTGCACAGGCTAGCCATGCCTGCCCAAAACCCTGAGTACCTACTTAAACAGTTGCCATCCTTGCTGCCACGACGTCACACAGCTATTGTTATTTAAGCTAGTTTTGGTCTAGCTAGATCAAAGCTAGCTTGGGTACATCAACACATACTGCAATCATACCTCCTGACTGCAGTACCTATAGATGTCCTGTTAGGCACTTTTGAAGACTTTGCCCTAATGCTTAGCACCTAGTAAAATTTAGCCTGGACAAAGCAGGATCTCATTGATTTAAAAAAAAAAATCTAAAGAATTCTTTGAGCTCCTTTCTACCCTGGGTTAGACATTAGTAGGAGCTACATACAAAACAGAGAAGATAGGCCCCATGGAAAATATGGGCCCTTTCTAAAGGCTTGAAAAACTCAAGACTCAGTCTTCAAAAACAGAGTTACCATTGCACTGCACAGCTTATGATTTGCTGCAGTATCACAGTTATGCTAAGCAAAAACTACTGCATACAAAAGGGGAAAAAAAATCTTAATTTAGGGGCTTAGTTGTTCTGTTGAAATAACCTTGTCTTCTCATGCATCAACATAATATAGGCTGTTTTGTATTCATTAACAGTGTAGTGCTACAGCATACAAATTCCAGTTTCCTGAAAGAAATGTTTGGAAGACTCTTTATTCTGCATGATGTACAATTATACATTTAACCAGGGAAAAATGTAGAGTGCTACATTCATTAGTTTAGACCATTGCTGATTTTTCCCAGGATTTTTCTGTGTCTGGTTATCCTCAATTATACGCTTTCTGTGGCACAAGAAGAAATCGAGAATAATTTTAAATTTGATGTATATCACTAATAAACAATTAATAGTCCGAGCAGTGATTGAAAAACAACTGTTGTCTCACAGATATGGCGTGTATAATTAGGTTTATTTTTGTTTTTCTTTTAAAAAGGAATAAATACGGAATCACAGAAGTTGGCGACAAAAATCACATATTAGAATATTCAATCCATCCCTTTATCAATGCAAGATTGATCCCTACAGTACTTTTTCTAGTGTTTTGACCAATTTAACCTTAAAAGATCCAAGTGATGAGATTTCCACCACATTTCCCCTTAGAGACTATTCCACAGTGTAATATTTCATTGTTAAGCTGTTTCCCATTTATTAAACTTATCCCTTTCTAAATGTCATTCTATTACTCCTATTTATAGGCCCATATATTACCCTTAATTTCTCTCTTCTATATGTTTATAACTTCTGAATATTTGTAAATTGTCTTTCCAGATCCCTTTTTCATATCTTAGACTAGCTCATTTACTTATTTTTTTAAATAGATCACACACACCTCCACACAGTTTTTGATGCCCTGCTGTGAAATCTCTCCCACTTGTCAATATCCTTCTGGCAATGTGTGACCCAGAATTGAAGTTCTGACTCACACTCTCTGATTATTAAGCCTGGCTAGAGCAAGCACAAGACCACATCCATTATTTAAAGGGGAATAACTTAAAACTGTAAGTTTTGCAACATCAGTAACAATAATTTAGATGAAATGTGAAAGAATGTTTACCTGGCATTATTTAAGCCCTTCTGTTGATTTCATTTTCAAGAGGCAGAACCTCAGCTAATGTAAATTGTCATAGTCCCATTGAAGTCAGTGGAGCTATGATAATTTACACCAGTTGAGGATCTGTTTTCAGGTTCTTAGTGCTACAGTGTTTAAGTTTCAAAACACTGCAGAAGGACCAACTTTCTTCACTGTTTTTTGTTTTTTTAATGGAGAAAACATTACTTCTGGTCTCATTAAACCTCTTGAATAAGTCCTAAATCTTTTCATCCAGCACAGACTTTAGATACTGCAAAGGGTATCTCTCCTGGAGGCCTATAGGAAAGGAATTTTTCTCCCCAGGTCATAGAATGGCTACAGAGTCATTCTTTAACCTCCACCGCATCAGCCTATGTCCCTAAAATATGCCACTCCAGGAATGGAGCTAGGGAATAACTAGGAGCAGGGAGAAAAATTAGACTATTGACCTATTATGGTTCATTTTGATGAGGGATACTTAGATACTGTGGTGATGGATGCTCTTATGAGCACTTGGCTAGACAGATTAGATAAAGCCCTGGATCTATCCCTGTGTCAAGACATACCACAAAAGGAAGAAAATGAAACAATGATTGCATGCATACACAACAACATTAAACATGACGCTACATATAATTTCTTAGCGTCAGTGCCATTCTGCCCAAGAAGTGTTAGAAGAAGTGCCTAACAGTTAATTGGCCAATCAAGCCTGTTTTCATCATGCAAGATGGATATAAATGTTGTCCTGAACAGAAAAGAAAGGAAGGAATTACAAAAAGTGACTTTTTCCTATCCATTACACTCTGAAGATGTGGCGTGTCAAGGATGACTAAGTGGCACAGACAGAAAGGAAGAGATGGTGGACAAGATGTCAGAAAAAGGTCTTTTCCATACCTAGCTGCTTCTTCCATCAAAAAAGTTACAGAAATATTGGAGGCTGATATCAACAGAGAATGGTAAATCTTAGTTAACTCAAGATGCTGAATTACAAAAAAAGAAAGAAAGAAAGAAAGAAAGAGGACTACACAGAAAACCATAACATCCAGCTATGTGTTCTTTTAGAATGAGAAGAATAAATGATTTTTTAAAAATTTCTGAAATAAAACGTTATGGTGACTGTATCAGGGCTGCTCTTAGCTGAGTTCTCAGAACCACCGATCCTCTTTATCACAGGGATGTTACATAATAATGAATGAGAGAGAAGGTGGAACATGTGACAGAGTTCCACTCTCGGGAGAGTTCTCAGACATTTTTGTAAAGTACTTCTTTTCAACTATACCATCTTTAAAGTAGCAGAACTAACTTCTTGACCCAAAGCCATTTGGGAATGGATATATGAAAATGCAAAACATCTCAGCAATGCCAACCTTAGCGGATTATGCATAAAACCAATTTTTCATAAAGTGATAAGAACTTTATAAAAGATGGCCTCCGATATCACAGCCCTCTCCTTATTTTCCGCCCACTTATTCAAGCAGAAACAGAAGCCTGAAGAAAAAAGAATCACCTGTTATAAATATAAACACTATTTTTAATTTTTAAAAACATAAAATGCTATTTTAAGATCTGTTTTTTAAAATACATTATTAAAAATGTGCTGTTTTCTTTCCTTGGAGAAGAGAACAGCTGTCTGCTCAAATGACTGAAAACCCTGAACAGATGTTAGAGCTCACATCATTGCAATTGTTCAAAGAATATTCCCACTGTGTCATTCAAAAACATGATCTTGTCTTCTTGGATTGAATCTATTTTTTAAAAAATTACTATTATAGGGCCAATTTCTGGCCCATATCTTCACAGTGCTGGATGCCCCCTATAAAACTCACTAATGTCACCACCTCATAGGATCAGGCACAGAGTTTTCATATTAATTGAAAACAAAATGTTCATATCATCACTTTAAATGTATAATCTGTAATATGTAGCAGCACAGCATGGTAACACACAGCATATCCAATCCTAGGAGCAGGTCCATTATAAGTACTGTAAGAATATAAGAAATTCCAGATTCTCTTATTTGACAGATTTGTGACAGAGGGATGATATTTTGAAAAATACGCATGAAGAGGGCAGAGTTAAGGTTGTCTATTCAAATAAACTTAAGAAGTTTTACTTTTGAGTGCTTAATTTCTCAATCTTAACACTGAACTATGACCTGTGGAAAGAAGGACATTCAATTTCAGTGTAAAATTGAAGCCAGCTCAGGTATGACCTCCTCCCGCCCTGAACTAGCTGAAATTTAATGAGAAAAATATTTCTTCTATTAAAAGATCTGCTATATAAGTTACTTTTGCCCTGAACTAGCTGAAATTTAATGAGAAAAATATTTCTTCTATTAAAAGATCTGCTATATAAGTTACTTTTGCCCAGTTATTAGCAGAAGGTGATATTTGACTTGATCAGTCCATCACAGCTCGAAAAGAGGGCCTAAAATTAACAAAATACTGTTCCCATGGCAGTAGTTTCAGTAAGAAGACATCTAGTGGTAGGGAGTATTACTGGAGGTGTTGACTTCATCAGCACACTGAATCTGATAGTTTATTTCTTCTTTCTTGACATTTGCAGTTTACTTTCCCTTCTTTAACATTGTTGGGAGGTTATCTAACTAAAATAGTTTGTCTGTGCTCAAACTAAGTACTGGAGAAACAGGCAGAGTAAGGTACAGAATTGCTAGATGAATGTGTTTGCTGGACAATATATAGTTTAATATTCTACATTGCTTAAGGAAATGATATTCAGAGTGGGTAGAAGGGAATGGAATATAAAGTGTTTGAGGGATAGTCATATTTTAAAACCAACTTTTGGTTTGGTTAAAAAGAGAGTGGGAGGCAGGGCAGTGAGAATAATGTAATGTTTATGGAAATGTTTTCCATGATTTTTTGGGAGTAGGAGGAGCAGGAGAAGCAATAGAGACAGATTGTTTAATGAAGACATTTCCCTGCAAACGTAGGTGGAGAGAAAGGTACAAGGAACGTGAAACTGACCAGATCTAGTTTTGTTGTCCAAACTGCATAAAGTGCAAAAAGTAAATACAATACAAAGTAGAATGAAGAAATGAAAAACGAAAAGAAAAATACTTTTCAAAATCTAATGGGCTGCTGAGTAATTTTTTAATACTGATTTTTATCTGAACAATGCTTCTTTAGTATTCCAAGACATCTGGAACTGGCAAGATTTGCAATTGCTGAAGTTATAATTATTGCCACTACAAAGTACATATGTATGTGTCAGCCCAACATATTGTTTGATCCTCAGGTAAATATTTCATTTCCTTCTAGGGTAAATCCTTCCAAGGACTGTGTGTGCTGATGTATAGTTGGACTTGATGCCAAAACTTGGGGACATTTTAAAAGTTAAAGGGTACAATAAGCTGCCTATACCTTCCCTTCTTACACACACACACCCCCTTCATGCATGTGTGCATGAATGAATCCTTCCACTACTGCCAGGAAGTCTGCAGGGAAGAGAACTCAGCCTTTCTGAAGAAAGACTCCAGGTTGCAGCATCATTTTCAGAAGTGTTGAGTTGAGGAGGAGAACTGATAGAAAGAGACAGTCCATAAAATACATGCTGTTTCTGGTGTCAAGATGAATTCCAGTGTACCTGGATTCTGATACAGCTGTACTGGATGCTTCAGTTTTGGATGTGAAGCAACACTATTAACGGATGCAGCTGCACCAGTGAATTCCTATTTCCACAGCTTCTGTGCTATGCTAGCCTATCTATTGTAATTTCCACTGGTACAGATGAGATAAAACTATTTAAAAATAAAGTTCTCCAGAAAAGAAGAAACAGAATATAAATGAAATATCACCACCATAATTAAAATTATAAAAAGGTTTTGGCCCTGTAGTGATTGGGTCCTTAAATGCATTAATATAAGGCTCTAAATATGGAATAAGAAATAATAAAATAAGGCCCATGGCATAAATAATTATTTGAATGGTGTGTTAATTTGTCCTGTGAAAGCACAAGATGGCAGCATTAGTAGTGCCCCAAAACAAAGTGAAGGTTTCTGGAATTTTGTAGGCCTCTCTAACCACACAGATCTCTTATCAGAGGAGATAAAACAGTTTATGCACTTAATAAACTTCCCAAAAGAGAGAAGGAACCAAAGACACTAATCTGAGGAAAAGCACAACTTGGTGCAAATGCACAGCATGGCATTCACTCTGGTACAAGAGCTCAGGAGAGCCACTCAGCACTGTTTAAGCTTCCTAGTACAGTAGTTTTTGTGGAGCCAACAGTAGAGCTTAGGGCAGAGGGAGAAGGGAATGCCAGAAAGGGTCTGTGTGGAGGCCATGCATCAGTCTGCATGGAGTATGGCGATGGGCAAGGGACAGCAAGGGAAAGCCACCTGATGCCACAGTGAGAGGCAACTGTATAAGACAGTCAGAGAAAGTATTTAATCACAAAAGGCTCAATCCAAAGCTCACCGAAGTCAAAGGAATGACTTCTGTCGACATCAATGGGCCTTGGCTCAGGCCCCATTGTGGAGTACCTCAAACAACTGGATATTGACTCACTATCAACATGTACTGCAGTTCTACACAGAATTATCCTAGACCACTAAGCCAAACTATGGGATAGATTAATAAGGGATCTTTTGCATTGAGTAGGCGGTTTATTTTAAAATTTCATCCTATTCAATTTTATGATTCATTCACTTCCAGACTGTAATAGCCCCATTTCCCAACAATTTCTCTCTTCTCTCTGCAATCCTTCTTGTATTTTTCTTATATTTCTCACTAACAATTGTTTAGTAAAATATCTACATAAATAAAACATGGAAAACCAGCTCACCTATGACGGAGACACATCCTAATGGAGCTATAAGGGTGGCTGGAGCAAATCCGTAAGCTGCAGCATTCCCCAACTCTCCAAGCCCCATGAGGATAATTCCACACCACCACAGCTTGCTTGCGTAATAGGGCTTTTGATTTGCTTGGCATGCCAGTCGGAGATGAGCATATTTCTGGAAATTAATTATTAGGAATAGATGAAAAAGAAGCTTTCACTGTGTTAATACATAGAATGAAATTTGAGTAATTAGGGGGCCTGTCAAGTGCAAATTCCAGGTATGTCAAGTTTTTGTCTTTTTTTAAAATTAGTTTCAGTTTGATGTTGCAGACATAGTGCTTTGTACTAATACGGTGCTACTTTGGCTTGATGCTTCCTTAACCAAATACCCTGGTTTGAAATGATGAAATATCTACCCCACTAAATAAATCCACCCGAAAAAATATCAAGGCACTCTGAAGTTAATATACAGTCTAGGTGGCTAGCACTACAAGCCTCTGGTGTTATCTCAAAGGGTTTTTCCAGGAAGAAAAAAAAATTCCCAGGGGAGCCTAACTGGCAATGCAAATGTATGAAGTTGAAGCTACAAACCAGGTGAAGTTGGCCATAAAGGAATGTGTTCCTTTGGCTTCAAAGACAGTTTAAGAATAAAACTGTGTGCAGCTAAGCATGGCTAGTATCAGGAGGAACTGGCGTTCCTTTCACACAAGACAGAGGCCTATTTCTGCTTGCCTAACTCATGCATGACTTTAGTAGGATTACACACATTAGTAAAGCAAGCAGGATTTGAGCCATGATCACCTGCTATACAAAGAACAAACAAACAAAAAAACAGCACATTGTAAATCATAAGCTGGATTGGCTTATTCTCAGTGCAAGAAAGTTTGTCAACACGGTCTATGTTCCAAATGTCTTAATTTCTATTTCAACAGTAGGCAACTGTTTCTATTCTTTATTTCAACAGGAGTAACATAGGCAAATAACAGTTTGTCAACACCTTTTTTACAGGGAAGAAGCACTATTTACTTGCATGCTGACTGTTTTCTATTTAGTTTTACAGCTAGAATTGTGCCGTGATCGGATGTTTTGATGACCTTGGTCATTTGGGTCTTCTAAAACAGAGTTCCAGCTGCACTGAAATCACTAAAAGGAGTGAGTAGATGGTAGTCAAGAATGTATAATTATTGGATGGATATGCAATTTTCACTATGCTAGTCTTGCTAGTTCATGATACCCTGCCTATCATGCTGCCTAATATTGTCTCCGTTTCTCCCATCTGTCTGTATCCATCTGTTCTCTCTTGTCTTATACTTAGATTATAAACATGTTGGAGCGGAACCATTTTTTTGTTTTGTGTTTGTACATCATCTAGCACAATGGGGTCCTGGTCTATGACGAAGGCTCCTAGGTACTATGTTACTACAAATACATACATAAATAATAATCTATATGGTCTCACATACAGAACCAAATTTCTCACCAGCCCTTCTGCACAGTGTAAGAGGCAGTAACCGAGAGGGCTGGTGTTACTGCTCTACCTAGAACTAGTTGGGAAAATGCCCTTTTCCTTGTGGAAAAATTTCAGTTTTTTAGCAAAAAATTCTAAAACCAAAACATTTTGATTTGGAAATGCTGATGCAGTGCCTAATGGAAGTTGTAGTTCAGGTGTCCCATTCTCCTCTACAGGCTGGGCTCTCTGGTCAAACGAGATCTCCCATGATGCATCATGGTCTTGCCTCTTGATGATGGGAGGTGGTGCACCATGGCAGTTGCACGGCTGTAGTGCACCCTTCAGAATGACGTCCAGCAAGGGAGCCTGACCATGAAGCGTAATGGGAGAATAAGGCAACAGAACTACAACTCTCATGAGGCACCGGAGTGGCATTTCAGAATCAACATATTTTGGTTTTTGTCTGAAATATTTCAATTTTTAGGCTTCAGTTTAAAAAAAAATATCCACAGAAAGCTGACACTTTGGGTGAGAAATTCCATTTAGTCAAAAACCTGATTTTATTTCTGATGAGCTCTAATTGTACCCTCATTCTGTTTCCTCACCCCCCAAAAACAATATGGAGGCCCTGAGAAAAATTCTAGAATGCAAGAAGAGACACCTTCTATGTATTTGATCATACAACCTCAACTCACTGGCAGCTCTTACACATCCTCTGCTGTTCAGATTGCTCATGCTCCAAGCATAAGTATTTTGCCCACCTGGGAGTTCTGAGGGCATTTCCAATGTAGCTGAAATACAGTCACAAATTTGTACTGACTCTGGTGTGTTTGTTTGCAGACTGCTTTTTTATTTGGGGACCAATGGAGGCAAGAAAGGAAACACAAGGAGAAGGGGTCATCTAATGGGTGGGATAGTGAAGAGTAACAAAATTTGGCCTATATTCCATTAATATTAATAGGAAAATAAATGTTGGGGTTTAAAGAAGTCAGGTATCCATTTAATAAACCTCTCTTTCATTACCAAAGGGGACAATGCCGTTTTTATAGGACAATAGAAGTTTCTGCTGCAATTGGTTATCCATGGGGAGAGGGAGTAAGTTTTTATTAAGTTTGTACACAGTGTTTAAAGAAAGGAAGATGCTTCAGTTCAAATTCAGCCTGGGTTGTTAATGAATAAAAGTTAAAGCTTGTTTGCAGGCCTGTGTGTTCGCAATGTGCTTCTTAGCGAAGGTCCACCTTACAAAAAACAAACACTTTAAGTAAGACTAGGGCAGAAACTCTGAATTACCTCTTCACCCTGGCCTTGATCAAACTTCCACTGTAGTCAGTGGGAGAGATTTTCCACCGGAGTTGGATCTGCTCCCGTTAGAGGAGATCCTGGTCTCCAACCCAGAATTGAGGAATACTGGCTGTGTCTTAGAACAATGGCAAATTATAAGGGGCCTGTGGATACACGGACTACTTCTGTTTCTGGGGCTGTCAATCTAGAATAATTCAAAAGCACTAAATCCACTTAAGAAAATAGGAGTGGGCTGGTGAAGACTTTCCCTGGTTGAATAAAAAGGTGTATTAGTGGATTTTTATACTCCACAGACTTTCATGAAAGATTGTGTAAAAGAGATTATGCTCAGATAAGATTTGCAGTTGCATCCTTAATAGACAAAATCAGTTTTATACTAAGAGAGCTTAAAAAAGCCTGAATACAATGTTACCAAAGTAACTTCGCGAGAAATCTCTTTTCTTTTTTTTTAAATCTTCGAAGCTTCAAACATGGATTCTGCCAGTAAAATTCATTAGTAAGATTACTAAAAATACTTAAAGGGACATTTTCAAGATTAAAAAAAAAGAAATCACAATAAAAAAAATTGTTACCTTTTAACTAGTAGCAATTTTGATTATTAAAAGAGAAGAGATTTTAAGAATTCACATCAGTGATCCTTACTCATGCCAACAGTCCAACTGGGTTCAAGGGATTAATCTTGAAGGTAAAGGTGCAAGGTCAGGACCTCAGTTTGCTTTTTGTCCTTCATGCTATTTATTATTAGCATTTCCTTCAGCTTGCACAATGAAACTAGTCTGGCGAGCACTGCTTTCGGCACCAATCTTGCAAACATTTAAGTAAATGTGTTAATTTATTTACAAGACTAGTTCTATTAAACAGGACTGGGGCCTTTGTTTATGGGCAGCTTCTCTTTAGGATTTGCATTCACTAACACACTGGCTCTCAAGTTGAGGGTGACAATCACCACTGAGATGATGAAGAGGTCCAAGGGTGTAGTGATCTGCTTCCCTGTTTTTACGGCTAGTTGGAAGGAGGAATCCTGAAACTTTCTTCTGTTGTAACATGGGGTCACACTGAAAAGTTAAAGAACCATGGCACTATCACAGAGTTACTGGGGGGGGGAAGCCTACATTTCAGTGGACTATTAAAATGATTATTTAAAAAGTGCTTTAATTAAATAAATAAAACATATATCATTTACTAAAATTTAAATAAATTCAAATAATTAGAAAAAAATATTTCATACCTGGATATTCAAAGAGATACTAATCAGAAAATTTCCAGTGATTGCCAGCAAAACACCCAAGAGCTGAGTCTGCAAAATTTAATTAAAAAACAAAGAAAATTAAAACATTGCAACTTATGAATTTATATAGGCATAATAGAACAGAAAAATCCTGCTAACACTTTTGTGAAAGGATAAATCGGGAATAAAAAACCCAAATAATTGAATTTTTTCAGTTATTGAATTCATGCCTCACTAAGTAAATCAATGAGGAATGCCTCTGCCTGAATACCCATAAAGATAATGAAGATGGTGCATTCTGCCTGGGGTATGAGCAGTAAACAATTATAAATTGAAAGGTTATTCCATTGTACAAGTTGCTTTTGCCATTCTTTGATAGAACACATTGTATTATACCCAAAGAAAGCTTGATAGGATTTCAGAAAATGTTAAACTGACATGAATTTGTTTATACATCTAAGAATGTTTAACAATTTTAATATAGAGGCTAGAATCTAAGTCAACAGCAATCAGACTGTGCACATCACAGCACAGTCATTTGTGTACTAATGTATTCATCATATGACACAAGACATCCAGCAACACAGGTATCCTGATAATTTCCTTAATGCATTTTGTTATTTCATCACATTCTGTTCGAGCTGGGATGTCTGCTTTTCAATAAGATTTGTAAACTTTAGATAAAAGTTGGAAAATTCAAAAAATGAAAACAGCATACATTAGTTGGGGAAAAAAAGATATTTAGGTGCTACTTCAGCAAGCTCAAAGGCCAGACTACACTACGAAGTTACCTGTGTGGGTGCACCATGTTATAATAGTTGAGTCCTGATCATGGTATAATACAGTTTGGTCTTGGCAGGGTGGAAACCATGTTCTAGTACCATGTGCCACTGTTCAGGAAAACTGCACCCGTATTCCCCCAGTATGCTCCAGGAAGGCCCCACTCTCAGACATCTGGCTCCCAAGCAGTTGTCTTTCTCCCGTCTGATTTGGGTATTCTCAGGCTAAACAGTTCCCTACCTTCACTTTTCCCTACCCATCAAAAGACAGTCTGTCTACGCATGCCTGCTTGTTTTTTTTTCAGAGACTAATAAGTTGCTCACAGTTATAAGTGACCATACAATTCTACCTAAGCAAGCCTATTTCATTTTTAAAAGAGAAAAGCATTAGAGAGAAAAAAGATTAAAAACAACAAAAGAACCTACCTACCCCAACATGGGCTCTGGCAGAAGCAGTCCTTCAAAACCCCATCCCAGAGGTTTTCCTGTTTCAAGTTCATCACACTCTTTGCTCAGAACAAGAACACAGGCTTATGGGGCCTCAGCAGGCCAAAGTCCTTCCAACCTTTTGTTAAGGATTGGGGCCCACAGGAGGGCCTGTCAGTTGGCTGGATCAGAACAAAGGCCCTGAGTCAGTTATTTATCCCAAAGTCCTTTCTTTGTAGGTCTCTGGAGAATCCAGTCTGAACTTCTGAAGAGACCCTGAATCAGTCAGACAATGGGTCTCCTCCCTAGAAGGAAGACTCAAAAAGGGTGACAACTGGAGGAATTAGATCAGCATGCCCCTTCCTCCTGGAGAAGTTACATACACTCCCACAATAACACATAATTGACCCCAAAGATATTAAACTTAATATAATAAGGTTTAATTTAATTCAGTAAGGTTTATCCAGGATATTGCTACAGCCCTTTGGTCTTTGTCCAGACTAGGATTTAAGCATGGTGCTAGGATGCTAGCTAACAGGGTAACACATTTCAGTCTAGTGCAGGCAAGGCAGTGTGTACTTTAACACTGTGCTGGCTGAGTTAAAGCTTGAGCTCAAGCCTAGCCTCTCAGGTTATGTTGACACTGCAGCCAGGAGGCAGGGTGACCAGGTGTCCAGTTTTCCACTGGAACACCTAGTTGAATAAGGACCCTGGCGGCTCCAGTCAGCACCACCAACTGGGCTGTTAAAGGTCTGGTTGTCAGTTCTGTGGCGCTAAGGCAGGCTAGTCCCTACCTGTTCTGGCACCGCGCTGCACCCTGGAAGTGGCCAGCAGGTCCGGCTCCTAGGCGGGGCTTCCCCAGGGGTGGGGCAGTGCCTGCAGGTGAGAGCAGCACACAGAGCCTCCTGCCCCACCCCTACACCTACTAGTGCCGGACTTGCTGGCCGCTTCTGGGGCGCACACTCTGCTACACCGCTGACCGGGAGCCACCCAAGGTAAGCCTGAACCCCAACCCTGAGCCCCAATCCCCTGCCCCAGCCCTGAGCTCTCCCCAAACCAGAAGCGCCCTTCTGCATCCCAAAGCCCTCATCCCTGGCCCCACCCCAGAGCCCACACCCCTAACCCAGAGCCCTGACCCCCTCCTGCGCTCCAAGCCCCTGCCCCAGCCCTGTAAAAGTGAGTGAGGGTGGGGGAGAGCAAGCCACTGAGGGTGGGGGAATGTAGTGAGTGGGGGCAGTGCCTCGGAGAAGGGGGTGAGGCCTCAGGGAAGTGGTAGGGGTATTCAGTTTTGTGCCATTAGAAAGTTGGCAACCCTACTGGGAGATGTAATTTCCAGCTTGAGTAGATGTACATTTCCAGCTCTGCTTGAGTTAGTGTACTAAAATAGCAGTGTGGCCATGTGAAATTTAGCAGTTAGTGCCAGAGTTGCCAGGTGCCCAGTTTTCAACTGGAAAGTCTGGTCAAAAAGGGGACATGGCAGTGTCTGGTCAGATGTACTGACCAGACACCAAAAGTCCAGTTACCACAGGACAGGGGGGAAGAGGGCCCTGGGTTATCAACCTACCTGCATCTCATGGGCAGGCAGGCAGCAGGTTCCATCTCAGGCTGCAGCTTTGAAGCAGAGCGAGCCCAGCTGCGAGGAAGGGGGAGAACAGCGAGTGATGGGTAAAGAGAGGGAGAGGAGTGAGCAGGCAGCCTGGAGGAAGAGGTGGAGCAGGGGGTAGAGCCTTGGGGGAAGAGGTATGGCAAGGAGGGTACAGTTGTCAGCAATTAGAAAGTTGACAACCCTCATTAGCACTCTAAAATAACAACGTGGCACAGGTGGCAGGTCAGGCTAGCCACCTGAATACGTACCTAGGGTCTCGAACAGGCTTGTACTTGGGAACTAGCCTAAGCTGCTGCAGCCACACTGCTGTCTTTAGCGTGCTAGCTCGATCAGAGCAAGCATGTATATATCTACCCAAGTTGGCAATTATACCTTCCAGCTGCTGTGTAGACATATCTTAACTCAACTAGCCCAACATGTGATAAGGTATACACTGTCTTGGCCATATGAAGTGAGTTATATGGGCCCGTGGTTCTCGTGCTCCACCAATATTCAGGAAGGTGGGCCCGGCTCCACCAATGCTTGGGCTTATATTTTCAGAGCCGTCCCACCAATAGGATGGACCGGGGCAACTGCCCCGGGCCCTGCACTTTGGTGAGCCTCATGCTTTAAGGGGATGCGGGGTCCAGGGAGGCCTGAAGGGTTAGTGGGGGGCCTGGCAGCAGCAAGTGACCTGGCCCCAGCCAGCTCCACCCTGCCTCTTCCCACCTCTGCTCCACCCCCCAGGTAAGAAATTATATTATCAATGTAGGCAGTACACTTTTCAGAGCAAAGGCCAGGTCTTCTTCTGTCTTGTATGCAGTACCAAGAAAAGTGTTGCCCCTTAATAACAGAACGAAGGAAGGAACTCAAGCTTTTTCCAGCTCAGGGCATAGTTTTCTCCAACTCAGAGTATCTTCTAAAAACAGTTGTTTAGCCAAATACTTGAGGCCTAGCACTTGCTGATAATCTTCTAGAACTGTCAGCCTGTTCCTGCACACTCTAGTTTTAGCTAGAGATGTGAACTAGTAGACTGATAAGGAGCACTGCAGACTTGCTGCCCAAAAAAGAAATGGCCTACTGTCTCCTTTTAGAGCCTCCCTCGACCTTGCACCCCCCAAAACCCAAAACAAAGCACAAACACAAAGCTGAGATCAGCAAATATTTTCCTGAGCCCTTGCTGCTTTTTCAGAAACTTTTCTAAGCTCCTGGAAACCCACACTCCTTTTCATTTATTCTGGTAGCCTCTGACATACCAGTTAA
This sequence comes from Gopherus flavomarginatus, assembly GCF_025201925.1. Lineage (NCBI taxonomy): Eukaryota > Metazoa > Chordata > Testudines > Testudinidae > Gopherus > Gopherus flavomarginatus. The sequence goes on from NC_066618.1 coordinate 260,097,600, forward strand.
GAGATGCTGTTAGAATTCTGACTAGATGAAAGCTGTTATTCTTTACTTGAGTGAGCTTTCCACAGACACTACAGGCTTCACTGTCTGTCAGCTTGACTTGAGAACTGAATCATTGCTGCATGATAACAAAGGCTCCAAATGATAACATTCATGGTGGCTTAGTCATTGCAGAGAAATACAGCTTGTCAGGGGAAAGAGAGAGACATAAAGCAAGGAGATGAATATCAACAGAAAAGGAGTAGATAAATACAAGAACCCAGTGACAACAAATCCAAAAGCCAAAAAAATGGAAAGGAAGTGTTGAGAGAAAATAAGTTAGACTCACAGAACAAACTAAATGGAGCCAGGACTTGTCTACACACATACTGAAACCAAAATAATTAAATCAGTTTTAATTCATACCCTCAATTATTTTGAGGGAAGTCTGCATATGCACATAAGGGCCCTACTTTGATGTAACTTTTGTAATAAACCCTCTGTAATGTAGATTTAAGTGAGGTAGAAGTCTGATCAAAACAAACAGAAAAAATGTAGACTGAAATAATGCAAATCAACACTAGTTGTTACATTGGGTTGTCTTGACTAGGATAAAATATATGAAGTTAGAATGTGTTAGCTAAAATTCTAGTATAGGCAAGATGTACTGAAATACATGTTAAGCTGGTTGACTTGAAGCATTGGAGTCTTAGCATGTGTTAGTGAGAATGGGCTAGTTAATGTATTGTAAAACAAATGCTCCTACCTTTCTGTTCAAGACAAACCCCATTTAAACTAGGTTTCTGACACCCTGTGCCTAGGACACAGGATGCCTGATTCCCCTCTCACATTCTGTCTAGACTAGAGTGTTTGGTCATGTTTTAATGTAACATTTTGCTTGTAAATGCTAAGGTACACATTTCACAAACATTTGTCTAGAACACAAGCATTGCTTCTGGTGGTGGCTGACCCATCAGGTAAACCCTGGCCAGGAGCAATTGTTTGTAAGGTGTCCATCCACATTAGCATTTGTGATCATGTCGGGTTAATGCACTAACTGATAACCAATTAAAATTCGTTACAACAGGACCAACAACTCTAGTCTAGATACTGTAAAAGCAGCAAAGAATCCTGTGGCACCTTATAGACTAACAGACATTTTGGAGCATGAGCTTTCGTGGGTGAATACCCACTTCGTCAGATGCATGCCTATTGTGTATTCACCCATGAAAGCTCATGCTCCAAAACGTCTGTTAGTCTATAAGGTGCCACAGGATTCTTTGCTGCTTTTACAGATCCAGACTAACACGGCTACCCCTCTGATACTAGTCTAGATACTGTGAATGTAAATCAGTGGTTAACTCCTTTGAAGAAGATGGAATGACTTGTAAAGCCAGTGAATTGAGTCCTTGTTTTTTTGTTAGTGAATACATTTACTTTTGAAAGCTAGTTGAATTTTCATTGCTCACTCCTACGAAAATAACAATGCTGCATTTCTTTAGCTCTCATCTTTTACATAGCCAGTTTGTATCTCCAAGTTTACTGTAGTACATTCCAAAGTCCAGATTAGTCACTAGAGAGAAAGAGTATACACCCAACTATTCATGTGAACAAAGTTAATTCTTTTCAGGGGATGTGCGGTGATATTATAAAGACGAATGTATAACTGTTAGTTTATTAAGGTCACCAAAACTACAAATGGAATAATTACAACCTTGTATAGTGTAAATTCATTGATCAGGTTAGCAAAAGATCTGTCACATCCCTCAACACTATTACACACATACTGCTTCCCTGCAAATCCAAAACCCTGGTTTTTGAGCCTGATCTAACTTCTGGTGGAATCAATGGGAGTCTTTCAATTGATTATAATGGGAGTTGAATCAGACCCATTTGAAAGATTGAGACATCCAAATCTTTTTGAAAATAGAGTCTTCCAAACTCTGTACTGTTTAAGTTATTTCTTTTTACCTGATACATGGAACTGTGTTTTTATTTTACAGGTTTTCTTGAGCTCATCTTCTGTTCTGCATTCCCCTTCCTGACAGAGAGCAACATTTAATTTTAATTACTGGCTAGCAAATTCACCAGTAATGTTCACCTTCTTACATAAACTAAATTAGCACAACTATAAATCCTCCATTTAGCTCAGAATTACATTTGGCACTAAGGAATCAAATGGGCAACGCCTTTAAAGTCCTCAGATAAATCGAAAAATACACAAGTTAACCATGGCAAAAAAAGAGCCACTACAATTCTTTGAGAGCTAGAGAAAATGCCTTAGAGGTAGAGCTTTGCGTGGACACAAAATTTTATATCCATGGATATCTGTATCTGTGGACACCTGCAGAATTATATCCATGGATGCGGATATCCATGGATATAAAGTGGATATCCACGGAGCTGCAGGGCTCTACTAGGAAGCGCAGCAGTGAAAGCAGCAGCATGGTGGGCCACCACTCACAGAAGCCAGAACCCCGTGCTGGCAGCGCCTCTGATGTGGCTGTACCGCCTCCAGCCCTGCCCACTGGGGCAGGCACCAAGCTCACCAGCAGCTGTCCCTGGTCTGCTATTGTGTGCAAGTGGCTTGCTCTTCTTATAGGCCTTGTCTATACTACAGAATTAAATTGGCTTAAGTTATGTTGACTATCATAAGATCCTTTAATTACATTGGTTGTGCATGTCCATACAACTCTCCTTGTGTCGACAAAGCAGTTCCACAGTCGTTGCTCTTGCTATCCCACTGAGCAACTTGCCACCCCGTGTCACCCTCTGCTGCTGGGAGTTCTGGGAATGGACTGCGATGCATCATGAGGGCGTGCTCGCCATCCCGTGATGCAGTTCTTTTCGTCCCATTTTTCCATGGGCTTCATACTTCGTTTCGCGTCATTTTTCAACAGGCCTTGTAAACTGTGTGCCCGCCATCTCTGCGTGGTGGCATGGATCCTGAGCTGCTGACTGGTCTGGTGATGAGTGTTATGAACACAGTGCAATGGGTCCTACAGGCCTTTAAACAAAGGAGAGTTACATACTAGTGTACCTTCAGGGCAGTGGAGTTCAAACGGCTTAACAGAGCAGTAAGGATGGGCATTGTGGGACACCTCCTGGAGGCCAACTAGGGTGACATAATGAAGCACAGTGTCTACATTGATGATACGTCACTAACTATGTTGCAAAAGCTCTATACCACTTGTTGAGGTGGTTTTATTATGTCAGTGTAGCAGGGGAGTTACATTGGCAGGAGGAGCATTTCAGTGTGGACATCTCCACTGTTCTGTGATGAAAGCTGACTTTTATCAACAAAACTGTGTTGGGTACAGAAGGCCTTAGAGAGCACAGTCTGTTTAGCTTGTCAAAAAAGTCTGAGAGGTGACTTAATTACAGTGTACAAGGATCTTCACAGGGAGAAAATACCAGATAGTTAAGGGCTCTTTAATCTATTAGAGAAAGGCATAACAAGAACCAGTGGCTGGAAGCTGAAGTCAGACAAATTCAATTTAGAAATAAGGCACATTTTTAAAAGTGACAGTGATTAATCTTTGAAACAAACTACCAAGGGAAGTGGTGGATTCTCTTGATATCTTCAAATCAAGACTGTTTGCCTTTCTGGAAGTGATGCTTCAACCAAACAAGTGATTTCAAACAATGGGTGAAATTGAAAGCCCGGTAAAAGGATCTAAGGGCTTGGCTACATTGGAGAGTTGCAGTGCTGTAAAACCACCACCAGTGCTGCAACTTACTCACCGTCCACACTTGGAAGGCACATACAGTGCTGCATCTCCCTGGCTGCAGCGCTGGTTGTACTCCTGCTCTACCTCGGGTATAAGGATTGCAGCGCTGGTGATGCAGCGCTGCTCCTTAAGTGTGGCCATCAAAAGCGCTGTAATTGGCCTCCGGGGTATTTGGAGGTATCCCAGAATGCCTGTTCAGCCACTCTGCTCATCAGTTCGCACTCTACTGCCCTGGCCTCAGGTGACCCGCCCTTTAAATGCCCCGGGAATTTTAAAAATCCCCTTCCTGTTTGCTCAGCCAGGTGTGGAGTGCAATCAGTGAATCTTTCCAGGTGACCATGCCTCCACGTGCCAAAGCAGCCCCAGCATGGAGCAATGGCGAGTTGATGGACCTCATCAGTGTTTTGGGGGAGGAAGCTGTGCAGTCACAGCTGCGCTCCAGCCGTAGGAATTACGATACCTATGGGCACACCTCAACGGCCATGCTGGAAAGCGGCCATGACCGGGACGCAGTGCAGTGCAGGGTTAAAGTAAAGGAGCTGCGGAGTGCCTATTGCAAAGCCCGCGAGGGAAACTGCCGCTCAGATGCTGCCCCCATGACCTGCCATTTTTACAAGGAGCTGGACGCGATACTTGGGGGTGACCCCACTGCCAATCCGAGGACCACGATGGACAGTTCAGAGTGGGGAGAGGAGGGGGAGGAGGAAACCAAGAGTGAGGGTACTGGGGTGGGGGAGACACCCCAGAGTCCCAGGAGGCATGCAGCCAGGAGCTCTTCTCAAGCCAGGAGGAAGGTAGCCAGTCGCAGCAGCTGGAAGTTGGTGAAGGAGAAGCAGAGGAGCGGGTTACCGGTAAGCAGCTTTTATTTTCAGGATGGAAATGTTCTGGGAGAGGAGGGGGGGGTTATGGCTGCATGCATGCATGCCTAGATGTGGACTAGCCCATTGATGTGGTCTATCACGTTGCAGAAATCGGCCTCGGTAATCTCTTCAAAAGTTTCTGCCAGAGCGTGGGCAATGCGCTTGCGCAAGTGAGCCACTGTGGTCCTTGTCCCAGTCAGGCTAACGTGTCCGCGCCACTGTGCCACGAGGGGTGGGGGGACCATTGCTGCACACAGGCAAGCTGCACAGGGGCCAGGGCAGAATCCGCATTGCTGTTTAAGACCCTCCTGCTCTTCCCAGGTGACCCGCAGCAGTGAGATCTTCCAGGATTAACTCCTGTGGAAAATGTTGGGATAGTGTTCAGTGTAGGTCCCCCTGCAGCAGTTTGCTTTCCCCAACAGAATGAAACCCCAGTACAGCCCTGACCCAATCAGTCCCCCTTCCCAGGTGACCCGCAGCAGTGAGATATCTTCCAGGATTAATTAACTCCTGCACTCATTCCCCGTTACTCACCATTTCTTCGCTACTGTGTGTTCTCTGTGCTCTGGTTGGTATGTGGAAAGTATGCTAAAGTGAGACCATAAACTCCTTCACTGTGATTATACACAATGCTGCCTCTCTGTTAAATGTTTCTAATAACAGTGTCCTTGAATACCTCACTGGCTGGATCAGAGACTGCTGAAAGGCTACAAAACCTGAGAAAGAAGCCACGAAAAAGCAAAGAAGATATGGTGAAAGCAGTTATGAATCAGTCTGCCAGAGAGAGTAAAAAACTCCAGGACTGGAGGGAAAAAATGCAGTGCTGGAGGGAAAGAGAAAGCAAGAGAAAGGCAGTAGCTAAGAAGAAAAGCATGAAGCAGCTGATAAGCATCCTGGCGCGCCAAATGGACTGTATCCAGTCACTCGTAGCTATGCAGGCAGAGCACTACCATGCGGCCCCCCCTGCCCCATCCCAAAGCTCTTTCCCTTGTGCCCCAATGTCAGCTCAAAACCCCCTTCTCTAGCATCCAGGTTATTACCACCAGCAACTGCCCCAAACACTTGTACGTTCACCTACCAGCCCTGAGAACTACGACCCTTACCCTCTGCACTCAACCCTCATCACCATGCAGCATTTTCATCCTGAAGTGCAGCAGTCATTGCACAGCATTCCAGACAGGACATATTCAAACCTCTGACTGTACAGTTCACCACCCCACCCCCCTGCCCTTTTAGTTATTTTCTTTTCAATAAATGAATTCGTGGCTTTCAAAACAGTTTTCTTTATTGCAGAAAGTGTAAGATACCGTAGCCCAGGAAAAAAACAGGCACTGCAAATCATTGTAACCACTGCACTTCTCTCCCATGCAAGGCACCAAACATTACTGTTGGTTTTCAGCCTCAAATTCCTCCCTCAAGGCATCCCTAATCCTTGTAGCCCTGTGCTGGGCCTCTCTAGTAGCCCTGTTCTCTGGCTGTGCAAATTCAGCCTCCAGGCGTTGAACCTTGGAGGTCCATTCCTGACTGAATGTTTCACCCTTCCCTTCACAAATATTATGGAGGGTACAGCACACGGATATAACCGCAGGGATGCTGCTTTCCCCCAAGTCTAGCTTCCCATAAAGAGAACACCAGAGCCCTTTTAAACGGCCAAAAGCACACTCCACAATCATTCGGCACTGGCTCAGCCTGTAGTTGAATCGGTCCTTGCTCCTGTCAAGCTTCCCTGATAAGGTTTCATGAGCCAAGGCATTAACAGGTAAGTGGGGTCTCCAAGGATTACAATGGGCATTTTGATGTCCCCTACTGTGATCTTCTGGTCTGGGAAAAAATCCCGGCCTGCAGCTTCCTGAACAGGCCACTGTTCCGAAAGATGCGTGCATCATGCACCTTTCAGGCCAGCCTATGTAAATGTCAATGAAACGCCCATGGTGATTGTCATAGTATAATTCCCAATTCTGAACGTTAGCATCCAAAATATGGGTACTAGCATGAATTCCCCTAAGCTTAATTACCAGCTTAGATCCTGTAGTGCTGCCACCAATCAGGACTTAGAGTAGAGTGCCTGATAAACTCTGGTCTCCCCCAAAACCTTCCCTGGGGACCCCCAAGACCCAAATTCCTTGAGTCTCACAACAAAGGGGAATAAACCATTTCCCTTCCCACTCCTTCCCTCCAGGTGTTCCCTCCCTGGGCTCTTGGAGAGATATACAGATTCAAGCTCCGTGAATCTAAACAAAGGGATTCCCCCTTCTCCTTTCTTCCTCCCAGATCTTTCCCGCTCTGGGTACATTAGGAGATCACCGTGATTCAAACTTCTTGAATCACAACACAGAGAAATCAGGTGGGTTCCCCCCTCTTTCTCTCCCCCTCCCTTCTCCTTCCCTGTTAAGTACAGACTCAGTTCCCTTGAGCCTCAACAAGGGGAAAAATCAGACAGGTCTTAAAAGCAAAACTTTTAATAAAAGAAAAAAACAATAAAGAAAATCACTGTAAATTCAAGATGGAATATTACAGGGTCTGTCAGCTTATAGAAACTGGAGAAAAAAGCCTCCTCCAGCAAAAACACAATTTAAAATACTTTTAGCCAAATACACATTAGACCCCTACCAGCCAGATACACATTTGCAAATAAAGCAAAAACAATTAAAAAGACTAAACCGCTTTTCTACCTTTTGTACTTACTAAATTGGAATAGAAGATTAGAGAGCCTGTAGGTACGTGTGGTCACTCTCAGAGCCCAGAGAGAACAAAGCAAAACCCAAAAAACACAAACAAAGGCTTCCCTCCACCGAGATTTGAAAGTATCTTGTCTCCTGATTGGTCCCCTGGTCATGTGTTTGGTTCCGTTTGTTAACCCTTTACAGGAAAAAGAGACATTAACCCTTAACTATCTGTTTATGACAGTGATCCACAAGCGCCTGGAAAACCATAGAGAAATACTTCTTCGAATTAATGTACTCGGATTCTAGGTGGGGTGGTGCCAGAATAGGAATATGCGTCCCATCTATCGCCCCTCCACAGTTAGGGAAACTCATTTGTGCAAAGCCATCCACAATGTCCTGCACGTTCCCCAGAGTCACGGTTCTTCTTAGCAGGATGCGATTAATGGCCCTGCAAAGCTGCATCAACATGATTCCAACGGTCGACTTTCCCACTCCAAACTGGTTCCCAACCAATCAGTAGCTGTCTGGAGTTGCTAGCTTCCAGATTGCAATAGCCACCTGCTTCTCCACTGACAGGGCAGCTCCCAAACTCGTGTCCTTGCGCCGCAGGGTGGGGGCGAGCTCCTCACACAGTCCCATGAAAGTGGCTTTTCTCATCTGAAAGTTCTGCAGCCACTGCTCGTCATCCCAGACTTCCATGATGATGTGATCCCACCACTCAGTGCTTGTTTCTCGAGCCCAAAAGTGGCATTCCACGGTGCTGAGCATTTCCGTTAATGCCAAAAGCACTTTAGTGTCATACGCATCAGGCGAATTGATATCATTGTCAGACTCCTCACTGTCACTTTGGAGCTGAAGGAATAGCTCAACTGCCAAACGTGATGTGCTGGCGACACTCATCAGCAAAGTCCTCAGCAGCTCGGGCTCCATTTCCCACAGAAATCGCGCTGCACAGAAACCGTTGGGAGACTCACAATGGCACCAAACATGGACGGAAAAACAGTGACTGCTGGGATGTGAAGCGATGCACCACGGGCGTTGGGACAGGAAGCGGAACGACCCGTACCCTTCCGTCCCCTTCCCACAACCCAAGGCGCCAAAATGGGACGAGGTGCTCTGTGGGATAGCTGCCCACAATGCACCACTCCCAACAGCGCTGCAAATGCTGCGAATGTGGCCACACTGCAGCGCTGGTAGCTGTCAGTGTGGCCACACTGCAGCGCTTTCCCTACACAGCTGTATGAAGACAGCTGTAACTCCCAGCGCTGCACAACTGCAAGTGTAGCCAAGCCCTAATAGTCCCTTCTGCTCTTAAACTCTGAGTAGCTTCAAAGATTTTATACAAGCAATAATTAGAGCTGGTCAGCATTTAAAGTTTTTTAACATCAGATCCTTTTCACTGTAAAATGTCCTTTATTGAAATGGGAAGGGAAGGGTTTTTTTTGTTTGTTTGGTTGGTTGCGGGGAGGTAATTTTCTTCAAAAAGATTTTTTTCCATATCCTCTTCCCTCCTCCGCCCCCCAATAAAGTTTCTGGTTTTCCCATTTTTCTCCTCTCTCCTTTTTTCCCCAACTTTGGGAAAAGGGTGGCGGGGGGGGGGAAGGAAGTAGAAGGGAATGAAAACAGACAAACAAACAATAAATAAATAAAAATGTACGTGGCTGTGAAAATTTTCCTATAAATGCAGAATTGTTCCTTTTTAAACCTGTGGTGCTAATATTGTTTCATAAATGGTCACAAAACTCCCATTTTTCAGCCAACTCCATGATAGCCTCATTATGTGTTTTTTCCCCCCAATACACAAGGAGCAGTCACATGCTTCAAATCCCAATGATTTGTTTTAGAGCAAGGGAAAAGCAAGAACGAACAAAAATAAAATCTCCAAGAGAGAGCACAATATGTGCCTTCTCTGTAACATGCTGCATCATTTCTGCCTCACAAAATGCCAGCTGTCCCTGAAGACAACTGCTCTAAGAAATTTTACAAGTTCAATACAGAGAAAACAATCATATCACATATACCACAGTATCCAAATTAAGAAAGAAAGATTGACTGCTGCAATATAGGATATATACAGTTTTAGAAAATTATTGTTAGGATAAGCATAAAAGGAAATAAGGCTAGAGGGCAAGATCTTCAGCCCAGCTCCTGCCCCTTTATGCGGTAGGAAATGGCTGAGGCAGCATAAAAGGGTGCTAAAAAGCCCCATATTCAATTGTGGATTTCCTTGGTGCAGGCAATGTGGACCCCTGGTAACCTCTGGCATAGAGGGTGTACTGGCAGCGTGGCTGGGAATGGGATGTCCTGGGCAGGAAAGCAGCATGCAGTGCTGCAGATATTTTGGGTGGGGTTGTGGCCTACGCAGCGAGCCCATGGAATTGTCTAAATTATGCTGGTGGTCTCTGCAGTCCCCAGAGCAACCTAGGAAGGAGGGCATCAAGGTGGCTTATAGCCACATTAGCCCCCCATTCCTCAGGGCTTTGAGTTCTGTGCTCATACAGAATCTCACTCATAATACTTATACAACTCTCTTAAACGTTTAATCCAGCAATTCCATATCACAGGGACTGGCTACCTTTGGCATGCGACCTGCCAGGGTAAGCACCCTGGTGGGCCGGACCAGTTTATTTACCTGGCCGCGGTTCACTGCTCCAGGATAATGGGGGTTGCAGGAAGCGGCGCAGGCCGAGGGATGTGCTGGCCGCCGCTTCCCGCCACCTCCATTGGCCTGGAGCAGCGAACCGCAGCCAGTGAGAGCCACGATCGCCTGAACCTTGGATGCGGTAGGTAAACAAACCGGCCTGGCCCCACATGCCAGAGGTTGCCAATCCCTACCAGATCAAGTACCAATGATAACCCCACAGATATTGCTCATGAAAACAGCACCACCTCTTTCTCTGGACCCCTGTTGATTTCAGTGAGGCTCTGCCTGGGCATGCAAGGTCCAAGTCTTTGGCAGAGCCTGAAAGATCATCTAGGGAGCCTGTCTGGCTCCCAGCCCTGCATTTATAAACAGCAGGCCACACTTCCTCACTAGGCGATTTTAATTATATGGCAGATAAACAGCACAGTCCCCTTTCATTCAGAATGGTGGTCACAATACAAGAAAAGAGATGAGTGATATACATCAGCACTGGTAGAAACTGCGCTAGTGAAGGTTGCAAAACTCTTCCATTATAAACCAGGTTTTACATTCCTAATTTTAACAAAGTCATCTTTTGCATTCAGATTCCGCAGGAATGATCCCAAAAGAATTTGTTTTGCTTTTTTAAAGTCTGAGCATATTTTTGCATTAGGAGTGATGGGAAATATGGTACTCAAGGAAATTCTGTCCACTCCCCCGAAGCAGAGAACTAAAAACGTCAAGTATAAAGTTTCATAGTCCAGACACGTAAGGAACTGTGAATGAGGAGGGCGTACTTTGCAAAGCCCGGTTTGAGACGTTTATTCATTTTTAGAAGACATTTTACTCGGGGGAGAAAGGGGAGCATTCCCATTTTCCTGATAACTCACATCAGCCTCAATCCTGCCACATTTCCTGGGGGAAAACCCTTGGACTTCAATGATGCTGTATTCAGGTGCACAAGTGTATCTCATGGAGCACAGCAGTCCCAATTCTGCAATCAAGACAGTGAGAATATTCCATGCATTCCATGGAATAAACCACAGACATTTGTACGCTGGAATAAACATGAGAAGCCTTTACAAATGTTAACTACCTCAAGTTAACTGGTGATCAATTAACTCAGTGTAGACAAGCCTAGAAAGACTGGGGCCTTGTCTACACTGCCATTTTGCAATGCCGCACCTTTCTTGCTCAGGGGTGTGAAAAAACACTCCTCCCCCTCCCCCCGAGCGCTGCAAGTTTCAGTGCTGTAATGTGGAAGTGCAGACAGTGCTACAGCACTGGGAGCCAGGCTCCCAGTGCTGGTAGCTACTCCCCTCTCCTCCTGGAGATGAGCTCTTTCCCAGCACTGGTGACGCGACTACACTGCCACATTAAAGCGCTTCTGTGGCAGCGATTTAACATTGCTAATGAAGACATACACAAATAATGTCTCTGGAAGGTTCTAGATAGGTAGCAGTCCCAGGAAAAATGCATGTTCTGGTGGGAAGGTTGGAGAGCAAGCCTGACCTGCACTCACCCTGCAATGGTGGCTCCCGTCTTGTGGGGCTGGGCCCAGCTCCCCACTCCAGGCATTGTGACCTGGTGTACAGGATTGCAGCTCCCTTCAGGTTTGGACAGGCTGCCCCTCCATCATGACAGACAGAAAGGTGACTGGGCCAAACCTGACTGGTGCCGTGCACCGGTATCCCCAAATGTATGCACATTATGCAGGGTGTGTACTATTTGCAGGACCACATTAAGGCATAGGAAACCTAGGCACATGCCTAGGGCCAAATTCATTGGGGGGCCCAACCTGAGCTCCAACTGTTCTTGTCAGAGCCAGCTCTAGGTTTTTTGCTGCCTCAAGCAAAAAAATTTTTGGCTGCCTCCTACCCCAGACTTGGGCTCTTCCCCCCAGCCCACCCGCACCCCCTGCCTCCCTAGCACTGGGCTCATCCCCCCGACCTCACCTACACCTCCTGCCGTCCCAGCCCTGGGCTCCCCGCCCCCCACCTGTGCTGACTCCACCCACTCCCCCCTTGCCTCCAGCCGGTCCGGAGCTAGCATGGTTGGGGTAAGCAGCGGGTCTCCCGGGCCACGCCTCAGCCCAGGGTCCCTCTAGCCGGGGCTCCCACCTCCAGGACCGGCCGGGACCCAGGAGGGCAGAGCCAGGGGACTGCCCTGGCAGGGGGCTGAGGAGCCGAGGCAGGGTAGCCCCAGAGGGAGCGAAGCCCCGGAGAGCGGGACACGGGTCCCACATGGCAGCGCCCTGCACTCTGTGGCCTCACTGCTGCTGCTGCTGCTTCTGGCTGCCCTGCCTCAGTCCCTGGGTGGCTCGGGCTGCTTTGCCCAGCCCCGGCTGCTGGGCGGCTGCCCTGTAGCACCTGCAGGCAGCTCCATGTGCCCCGCGGGGCAGCTCCCAGCCCGAGTGTCCCCTACTAGGAGCCTGTCTGGTCCAGCCACATGGTGCGGGTGCTGCTCCCCCACAGCGTGAACCGCAGCGGCCCCAGGGCACCCCTGCGCACAATGTGCTGCTGCTGCCAAGGCCGGCTCTAGGCTTTTGCCGCTGGTAGCAAAACAAAACAAACAAACAAAAGGATGGCCAAAATGCCACCCCTGAAAATGTGCTGCCCCAAGCACTTGCTTGGTCTGCCGGTGCCTAGAGCCAGCCCTGAGTCTGGTTCAGGTATTGGTGCAGGAGCCAGCTCAACAGCACCAGTGAAGAGGAGCAGCCCTGGGTGCCTCACTGTCCACTCACATTTCATAGACTATTAGGGTTAGAAGAAACCTCAGGAGGTCATTTAGTCGCACCCTCTGCTCAAAGCAGGACCAATCCCCAAACAAATCATCCCAGCCATGGCTTTGTCAAGCCGGGCCTTAAAAACCTCTAAGGAAGGAGATTCCACCATCTCCCTAGGTAACCCATTCCAGTGCTTCACCACCCACCTAGTGAAAGTTTTTCCCAATAGCCAGCCTAAACCTCCCCCACTGCAACTTGGGACCATTACTCTTTTTGTCATCTGGTACTACTGAGAACACTCTAGATCCATCCTCTTTGGAATCTCCTTTCAGGTAGTTGAAAGCAGCTATCAAATCCCCCCATATTCTTCTCTTCTGCAGACTAAACAATCCCAGTTCCCTCAGCCTCTCCTCATAAGCCATGTGCACCAGCCTCCTAATCATTTTTGTTGCTCTCCGCTGAACTCTTTCCAACTTTTCCACATCCTTCTCGTAGTGTGGGGCCCAAAACTGGACACTGTACCCCAGATGAGGCCTCACCAATGCCAAATAGAGGGGAATGATCACGTCCCTTGACCTGCTGACAATGCCCCTACCTATACAGCCCAAAATGTCACTAGCCTTCTTGGCAACAAGGGCACACTGTTGACTCAAGTCCAGCTTCTGGTCCACTCTAACCCCTAGGTCCTTTTCTGCAGAACTGCTGCTAGCCCTCAGTCCCTAGTCTGTAGCAGTGCATGGGATTCTTCCGTCCTAAGTGCAGAACTCTGCACTTGTCCTTGTTGAACCTCATCAGATTTCTTTTGGCCCAATCCTCCAATTTGTCTAGGTCTCTCTGTATCCTATCCTTGCCCTCCAGCATACCTACCACTCCTCCCAGTTTAGTGCCATCTGCAAACTTGCTGAAGGTGCAGTCCACGCCATCCTCCAGATCATTAATGAAGATATTGAATAAAACCAGCCCCAGGACCAACCCTTGGGGCACTCCGCTTGATACCAGCTGCCAACTAGATATGGAGCCATTGATCACTACCTGTTAAGCCTGACAATCTAGCCAGCTTTCTATCCACCTTATAGTCCATTCATCCAGCCCAGGGGTCAGCAACCTTTCAGAAGTGGTGTGCTGAGTCTTCATTTATTCACTCTAATTTAAGGTTTCACGTGCCAGTAATACATTTTAACTTTTTTAGAAGGTCTCTTTCTGTTAGTCTATAATATATAACTAAACTATTGTTATATGTAAAGTAAATAAGGTTTCAAAGTGTTTAAGAAGCTTCATTTAAAATTAAATTAAAATGCAGAGCCCCCTGGACCTGTGACCAGGACCCAGTCAGTGTGAGTGCCACTGAAAATCAACTCGTGTGCCACCTTCGGCACCAGACCCATAGGTTGCCTACCCCTGATCCAGCCCATACTTCTTCAACTTGCCAGCCTCTTCACCATGATAGAGGGTCCACAAGACCAAACCTGAGCAGCGCTGTGACCCTCGTGCACCAGGTTGCAATGCTACTCACTCAGTTCTGGCCCTGTTGCCCACCCGTCATGATGCAGGGCCAGGAGGCCAAACCTGATTGGGCAGCGCTGTTCCTCCTTGCTGCTGCCATTGGCCAGGTCCTGCACCAAGGCTCCCTCCTAGGTGCCTGTCTGACCTCACCCCGATTCCAGCACCCCATGTCCCCTCTGCTTTGCTTGCAGGACTTGTTCAGTGCCAGCCTCAAGACCTGCTACAAGTATGGGGAACTACGATGAGCGCCCACAGAAGGGAGTCGGCTGGGAGAGGGGCAGCGGAGAGGCTGGGAGGTGGACAGACGGGAGTTTGGCCTAGCTGCATTGTGCTCAATGTAAGATAAAAGAGTATGTGTAGACGCCATGCCAAGTGAAAATGAGAATGGTTCAATTGTGTGTATCATGTGAAAAATTTCTGGGGGTGCCCAGGCTGCAATGCCCAGAGTGGGAAGCCAGGCCCAGCAGTGTGTGACAGGAGTCAGGGTGAACATGGGGTGTGCTCGCTCGCCAGCCTCCACCCGCGCCCCACACATATAAAGCAGGGATTAGGGTTGCAGTCTCAGGGTGGAAGGTGATACTGAGGGTGGTCAGTGCCTGTGGTGGAGCAAGAAGGAAGTGGCAATAGAAGATGAAGATGTTGGCCTATGATTTTGCCCCCCTCCTCATGAATTTGGACCCTTGGTAGATCACAAAAAAGAGAGAGACAAATGCAGTTGGGGTCAGGGCCCCATTGTGCTAGGTGCAGTACAAACACACAGGAAGACCCAGTCCCTGCAGCAAAAAGAATACAATCCAAGGCCTGCTCCTGCAAGAAGTTGCACACAGAGCTCCATGTGCATGGGGATGCACTTCCATACTTCTCATTGTACAACTGTGGCCTAAATAGACAGGTGAAAGGTACGGGAAAGGGCTAAGATACACAAGCAGAGGGATCAGGCCAATGATGGGCATACATCATGTTAGTCTTGTTTTTTTAATATTTGTGTATATATATATATATATATATACACACACACACACAGTCCCCACAACCCTAGATCTAACTACTGTTATTTCCTTTGTTCCTCAGTTTACTTGTAAAACTGAGACTACAGAAAGAATAAGTATTTTCCCAAAGACCATGTTCTGGTGTCCAAATTAAAGTGATAGAATATTCCACAAAACAGTTCAGAACTCCAGGAGTATCATCATCTATTATCTAACCAATACCAACAAAAGTTATACTTAAATAACTATCCACTAAAAAAAAAAAAAGCAGGGCTGTAGCCTCCTATTATAAGCACTTGTTGACTCCTTGTGTCACAGCAGCAGTTTCTCTGCACTGCCTTCCCTGAGTAGCTCAGCAAGTTCAGTTGGGCTCCTGGGCTCTAGCTTCTAAACTCACTTGAACTCCCTCCTACCTTGCAAGTCATTTTATTTACCTTGCCTGTGTTGGACCAGAAGTCAGACAGCGATCCATTGCCAGCCCCCTGTTCTCTGAAGGTGTAGTTCCCGGATAGCTGGTCTATGACATTCAGGATGTCCATCTTTTTCCCATCATCAGGCATCACTTAAGTTCTGGCTCTCACTTGCCCAGTTCCAGGGCAAGCACTGCAGTCTTGCCACAAGCAATACCAGGCACAGCCCAGCTCTGGAGAGGACTAGTTACTCAAGAGGACAGGAATTGTGTAGACTTCACAGTCACTCACTGGTTTGGGAGTTAGAGGCATATGTCAGACAGGCAGTCTCCATCTTAACTGCTGCCAGTATACCTGCCCAATAGGTGAATGCAGAATCAGGGCAGGGGAGGGAGTTACTGGGACCCTCAAGGGGAGTATGATCTATTGTGGGGACATTTTGTGGTGAGGATTAGTAGCTCTTCACAAGTCAAATGTAAAAAGACAGTCTCCTGTAACGATTAAAAGAACTTTGCATTACAAAAAGGGAGCTCAATTCTCACCCAAACAGGACAGTGTGTTTATTAACCTCCATTACTTCACAGTTTGTGAATCCATAAAAAGGGAGGAGGCCAAGGTATGTAATCAGCCTCCAATGCTTTTTTATTATTAGCAGATGTACAAATAAGTTGTCAGCTCTAAAATGCAGGGCCGGTCTCCATTTTGTGACCTATACAGCACCAAGCACAGTGTTGGCATTTAAAAAAATAGCTACACCCTAAACTGTCATAGGAGAACATTTGTCTGTCATTGTGAAGGTTGGTAAGTGCCTATTTCTTGCATCTTTCAGTGTCCTATGCTTTGGGGATAGAGTGGTGTCCAGAGCTAACCGAGTGGAGGCTGAATGCTGATTAACTAATGAAAAGCAGGTGTAAACTGCTTAAGGGTGGCTCTTTAAAGCAAGTAATATGAGGCTGCAAAAAGAAACTTCCTGTGAAACTAGTAACTCCTGTAACAAACTCCATTGGGCTCTCCTTCCCCTCTACTTGGTTCTGCCTGGCACCCCCACGCCTAAGCCCTCCTGGGTCAGACACTCTCTGGCTTACCTTGTTTGTGTTGTACCAAAAGTGGGACTGGGACCCATTTCTGGCCCCTTGCTCCGCAGAGGTGGAGTTCCAGGGCAGATGGTCCAATGTGGTCAGGACGTGCATTTCTCCAGCCATCAGTTGTGCCCCCGGAGGACTCCGCTGCAGGCAGTGGCATGAGCAGGCGGGGACGTGTTGCTCTCAGGAGAGGAGCGTGAAGACTTTAGTCACTTCCTGGTTCGGGACGGTTTGGGAGTAGGAAATTCTGCTTGTATGACACACTCCTCTGCACCTACTGCTGCCCGGACATTGCACAGGTGTATGTGGAGTCGGGGGAGGGAGGCGAGCTACTGCTGGGACACTGGGGAACTTGGAGGTGTATGGGGGCGGGGGTTTTGTTGCCTATACAAATTTGTAGGGGATAGTGGTAGCATAACAACAAAGCCAAATGCAGGAATTTTTCAGCTAGCTTTACTGCTCCTAGCACAGCACTCGGACCATTTCCCCCCCCTCCACCCCCGAGGTCCCAGTGCCCTACCCCTGTTCTGTATCAGCTGCCTGCAAGCTTAACTCTTTCCCAACCCACTGAGCACTGACTAACTCTAATAATTTAGGCTGGCCAGATTATTCATAGCAAATAAACTATCCAATTAATTTAGCTTTTTTTAGTACTGAGTCATTTGCACAGACTTATTTCTGTGATCTTATTTGTAAGTATTTTCCAAATAATTTATGTGAACAGATTTCAGCCAATGAGTCTGTTTTCAAGATGTCATTTCACCTATTTGCATTGTCTGATTAGTCACCTATACAGCATGATATTATTTTTGCTCAGTGACTAGACAAATGAAACTTTTTCAGTGGGATAGTAAGTAATAATCAAGAGCAAATACACTTGATGGTGCATGTAAACTCTTGTTCATATGTTCACCCAACTTTTTTTTCTTAAAGTGCTACTCAATTTCACTAGGATGGTTTTGTACATAAATGAATGAGATTAAATTGGAGTGTGTGTATGAAGTGTGCACAAAATGTAAACAATTCTGGTTTTGTAAGGGGAAACCAGTCCATTAGGTTTTAAAGATGAAATCTGAAATTCCTCTGGACAAATTTTTATCACTGTAGTGGGAAAAGGGAATAGAAGTGAAGTTAAAGGGTTGAGAGGGCATTAAAGGAGGTCAAGACATTTAGGGGATCATGAAGAAAGAAGGGTTTGGGGGGGCTGACAATCACAGGAGGATAGACATGGCCTCACAGAGTAGCAGAGAGGGTTCTATATTGAGAACTAAAGGCAGAGCTGTTGCATCCTAGATTTGTAGAGAATGTACCTGAGCATAATCTGAACAGTTCTGTAGACACATGAATATCGGAGAACTAGAGAATCTTGGATACCCTTGGGCAATTATTGTTTACACTGTCCATCTGCTAGTCTGCTGTGGCTGGAAATCTTGCTTGTTGGCCTCATTTTTGTGAAATGGCCCAGGAAGGTATACGGTGAGAAAACTCTTGGAATAATTAGGTTGGCATCCCTTCCTCATTCCATGTTGTTTCTCAGGTACTGTTGTTTTGCTGAGCAGTGCTCCCAGAGATACAAGTGACAGCAGCATTATTAGCAGTGTGCCCCTCTGAAACATCTTTTGTAGGACATACATGGGTGCTGGTGGCCATTCAGGCTGCACTTATTATTTGTATTGCAGAGCACCTCTGGCCCCCAACCAGGGCCTCATTGTGCTAGACACTGTACAAAGACATATAATCTAAGTCTCAGATGAGAGTCAACAGGTGGAAATAGGATTCATTGTTTAGTTCCAGAGCAACCAGTGGGATTGGAGCTTCCACCTACCAGCAGGGAGGGTCCAGAGGCGCAGGGGTGAAGAGAACTAGGCAGCTGGAGCAGGTGCAGAAATGAACTTTCAGTGGGTGACTGAGCACTGCGTTTAAGGGAACTGAGCAGCAGAGAAGGGCATAGGAGGTGAGATTAACTGCTTTCAGAAAGGACAGAACACGTGAATACATTAAAGAAGCTAAAGATAAAATACAGATTGTCCTGTTGCTACTTTTCTGTGTAAGCAATTGCTGCCAGCAGCCTCTGGGGAGATGTCATGCTATAGAACCATAGTTTTACTAACTCTGTTGCACAGCGGTGAACTATGGGTGCTAAGAAAGACTGGAGAACACCTGACTGATATTTCTGATTCATATCATCTTCATTAGCTGCCCCAAATCAAGTGACAGGACGTGGTTAGAAATGAGGATATTTGAAGGCAACCTAGCAACTACCTCCATCAGCACTGGTTCAGTTTTGGTAGCTTTCTTGGTATGGAGGTATTACTAGGATGGAAAACTGATGAATTCCAAGCATGTGTAACAATGAATGCCTCTTCATGGCTGGTGGGCATCAAGAAGCTTCAGTGGCAGGACTAATGAATACTCAATCAAGCCACACCACCTTAAGCATCTTGCCGGAGTTCAATCCAGGTGGTGTTCAATTTGTAAGGAGGTCTCTTTCCTTTGGGATTTGCCACAATGACGTAAAATGTATGAGATGCCCTGTTCCATAGGTTAAATTATTCAATATTACAAGGGTTGAGTGGGTTGGGCTACAAAATCCTGAACACAGAGGGAGGCTTGAAGGAGCATTTGAAGAAAAAGAAAGTGGTCTTTTGGTGGTCTGTGACCTGAAGACTATTCCAAGCAGCCAGTAAGTACAAACAGAGTCAATACTAGTATTCTAGACAAACTAGTTTTCTATTGTGCAAGCCTAAAACTGATTCTTCATTGACCCTATTTCTAAATGCCACTCATTCAGTGAAATTATTATTTAATACTAAGAAACATCTTGTTTCAGTGATTCAATGTGTACAGTCTAGCTCGAAATACCGGTTCCTGTGATAACAATTCCTGTGAGTACTTTGTACATTTCAGGATGGTTATAGATATGAATAAATAGGTACATTCTGTTGGAGCTTCTTTTCTCTATTACATGGCTATGTGAATGGCTGCATAACTGCAGATTATTTTAAAATGTTGCATAATTGTGCTCTGGAATCTAAACTTGCATTTTAAAAAAATTGTCTGTAGGCCATTTGGTTTATGGTTGCAAAGTAGCCTTCAAAATGGGTGTGGAATGTAAACTGATGCAACTAATGTTTGCCTGCATTTAGAAAGAGTTGAAATAATAGCTGTGGGAGAATTGTGAATGGCCTGCATTCTTCTGTTAACCTAGAAGGCTAGGGACAATTTAAATGTCAACATTAGCTACTTCAAGGCAGATCATTTTAGCAGAAACATCCAGCTAATGTTCTTTGTCATTTTCAGTTTGTAATTGTTGGATGTAATGGCAGATATAGGTCTAGAGAGCAGTGGGAGCAGCTGCTGGGGTGAAAACACAAATCCAAATCCAGCTCCTATTCCCATATTTAAAGTCATTTCTGGCTCTACCCAAAGTTGAGAGGGGAGGAGTTGATGCTTCTCATGCTTAGTACCAAAAACCTCATCTGCCTGGATAACTAAAACCACCTCCAACCACTTCCTGGGTGCCAAAAGCCATATTGGTCCCCATCTCAGCTGCCAATAACTTCTGCAATGCAGTTCCCCTATTTTCAAAAAAGCACGAATTGACAGCATAACGAAAATTTGGAGGTGGCATAAAATACATTGAATTGACCCTCAAAATAAACCTGCAAGGCACAGGACCATTGTCATAGATCACTCATTTCTCATCAGCTTATCACTTGAAATAAAAATGTGACTGATCTTCCTCTTCTATTCATGTGTCAGTATATAAAGCCTGCATCTTTAATTTTCACTCCATGCATCTGAAGAAGTGGTTTTTTTACCCATGAAAGCTTATGCCCAAATAAATCTGTTAATCTTTAAGGTGCCACCGGACTCGTCGTTGTTATGGTGGGGACTGGCTCTGTAGCTGAGCATTTTCTGAGTTTCTCCTGCTGTTGGTACAGTGCAATGCTAGTAGTGATGGAAGCATTATTCTAGGATCCAGCCATTTCATCGCATCTTGTCTATGCTCTAACACTACACTGATTTTTAGAATTGAAGATGGTATTGGATATGTAATAGGTCTCAAATTTCTTTTTACATTATACCAGCTTACAGTCTGAGGAAGGGTCAAATTCATTTGAGTAATATCGAACTATTTCAGTTCAATTGCCACCTCACAACAGCAGAAAGTCTGCCCTTCCGGCAGCTGCAATTAGTCAAATGTCACTTTATTTTTAATAATTTGTAAGACTTAATTCCACTTAGAGTCAAATGTTCTGAGGAAACATCCTGCACAGAACACAAGTGTACTGCAGGACGTTTCCAAGAATAACGCTCTTTGAAATCTGCAGTGTAATCAGGACCAGCACTAGTGTTTTTAGTGCCCTAGGCGCACGGCCATTTCGCCACCCCGCGTGCTGGTCCCGCAGCTCCGGTGGACCTGCCGCAGGCATTCCTGCGGAGGGTCCGCTGGTCCGTGGCTCTGGTGGAGCTGCTGCAGGCACGCCTGCGGCAGGTCCACCGAGTCGCGGGACCAGGGGACCTTCCGCAGGCACGCCTGCAGCAGGTCCACCGGAGCCTCCTGTCGCCCCCCTCCGGCAAAATGCCGCCCCCCCAATAATCCTGGCGTCCTAGGCAATTGCCTAGGCCGCCTAAATGGAAGCGCCGGCCCTGAGTGTAGTTCATCAGTGCTATACTTTTGCCTGACTTACATTTGGTAACTCTGCCATTTTGGGAAGACTCTCTTTGATTTCAACTATATTATTGATTGATAGACATCCCAAAGGGAAGCAGCTTGCAATGTAAGGAAAAAAGAGTATTGGAGCAGAGATACATTTTACAGACCTCAGAGAAGGCTTTTGCCCTTAACTCTCTGGACAGTGAGTGAAAGATTTTGGTCCTTTGCATTTTCATTTTTATCTTCTCTACTCTCTCAATTTAGACTGAGCAGATCAGGATTAAAAGTCAGTGGCAAAGCTCCCATTGATTTCAATGGAGCAGGACTGAGCTCTCCAACACTCTAAATAATAATCTAAAACATCTTAGATTTGTTTGTTGAATAAGAAATGCATTTTCTCTCCCCATCAGGCATGCAACATATTTTCTCTAAATGTAAATGTTACCTGAGAGTTGAACAGTGATGAGTGTATTATTATTTCTGTAGTAGACTACAGTATCCTGCACATACTCCATACATACTTCTCCACTTAGGAGTCAAACATAGCTATGTAAAGTGAGCAGCTTGTTTACACTAGACCCCTATGGCTTGCTATCAAATTAGTGGTAAATCAGTATGATAGTAAACAGAGGTCAAAGATCAAACCTACAATTTCACATAAAATTCCGGACTGTGTACACAAAATATAAAATGCAAAAACCGCAAGGCACAGGACCATCAACTGCTCTTAAGGCTAATCAAAAGCAGGATAAGATTAGAGGAAATGAAATTTAAACATGATTTTAATGCAAATTTTAATGTAAAACTCATATAATGGATCTCTTTTAAACCAAGAAATCTTGAAATGAAACAAACTTTCATTTGTTACCATGAATAACTGTCTACTCATACAAATGCGTTTTTAAAATTATATATATATAATAATGTGATGGTACTGCAAATGTAATCGTAAAAAACAGTCATTGACTAGGTGTTGTACCAATTATATTAGACCAGTAAAAACCAGCAGGATCTTATTAAAGGGGACAAGGCAAAGATGCCACATTTATTATGATAACAATTTATGACTAATAACTAATATCTTAATTCTTATACACACACATTATACCTATTACCTATACACACACACACACACACACATTCACATTATACCTAATACCTAGACACACACACATACACACATTCACACACACACACCCACATTCATCAAGTGTTCTACAGCTGCTGCATAGTTACCAGTCCTGAAGATAGCTTAAGTTCATGGCTTGATTTTGCAGCTTGAGTTCGTAGCTTGTGGCAGCTAACTGGCCAGGAAAGCTGGGCACAAGGCTGAGCTGGATCTCTGCTGGGCAGGCACCGATGTTCTTCCATGTTGGCAGCAGAATGTTACCCAGAGTCTCTCATCTCACCCTTCTTTTCTATACGCTTTTACGGGTTTGCAAAAATGAAGGTTGGAGGAAGCTTTTACAAAATGGAGTGAGTGTTTTAAAATGGGGTTTGAATTACAATATGGAACAGAAGTTACAGTATAGGCAAGTGTAGTGAATGGTGAACAGAAGTTACATTAATAAAGTGAACAACTGAAAACAATTTCATTTATCAGTTCTACATTGTCCCCCTTTTGACCCTTCAATCTAGGGGCATTGAATGGGTCACACTTTATGTAATTGTTTTAAGGCAGAACCAACATAACAGTTAGGATTACTAATAGGATAATGAGGGGATGAAAAATTATATTTAGAACTGCTGACCAGGTGGGCTGCTTCTACAACACTTTGCCCCTTGATTTATGACCATTACAGTAGTTGTTGACATTGTAGGGCAAGGTGATCTGTTGCAAACAAACCAAATAATTATAACTAGGTGAATATAACTAAACCTATTACAATCATTGGGTACATTGACAAATAAAATGAGGATCAAGTTTGATGCAGCAATAGCCATCAAACAATAAAAGTTACTGAAGTTAGGACCTTTTTAAGCACACACAGCAAATAAGATTTTGTAGGAGGACCACAGTTGTCATGCAAGGTTAAACTGATTTGGACTTAAACTAACATTTTGTTGCTAAAATGTTGCAGAATCCCCTATTTTTAACAGTTGTTTTCAAGAGGTTTCTGGGGACCTGAAAGATGGGGCCTTACAATTATGGGCCAAGGTCTTACAGGTTATGGGGGCCCAAGAACTACCCTTTAGGGCTTGGGGGAGTAGAACCAGAGTGCATAGAGGAAAGTGTGGAATTAACAATATAAGAAAATGTAACTAACAATACAAATGTATTAATAACAAAAATTAACAGCAAAATGACTATTAGATAACCTAACAAAAAATAAATCTGATGCACTGGGGACCAAAGGTTTTTTTTTTTTTTGGTTTTTTTTGGATTGCTAAGTTGGATGGACTTGGGGGAAGTAGAGAGAGGAAAAGACATTTGTCCTGTCTAGTGTAGTATTTCTTTTTCTTTTTTGGACCCAGTGCTAGCACAGGACACCACTAGAGACAGACACAGAACATGCAACACAGAACACTGAACACACACCACTAGAGACAGACACAGAACTTGAAACACAGAACACTGAACACAGTGTCGCAACACTATAACCATGGTATTTTATAACTCTTCAGCTGGTACCAGCTCTCCTGATGTTCTGGTTCAGAGCCTGAAAAATAGAAGCTTAGAAACAAATTAGCACAGTGCTTCCACATGGCAGACCCTGCTCAGTCTTTGCCACAGTGTGTTTGGTATTTGGGGCTGCACAAATGCTAATTAGGTAGTTCATTTCTTTGTGACTTTAGATTTTTTTTTTTCCATTTTAAAATTCCCAGCCAGTTTGCCATGGCCTGGAGGTCTGAGGCAGAAGCAGGCACTGTTGTTACTGTTGCAATGGCATTTTGGCCCTAGGAGGAGAAATCTACCCAAATATTCCCCTTCCCACTCTCCAGAGGGGTCCCAAAAGTCTGCCCCTTCTGGGTTCTCAAATGTTCCCTTTTCTGACATTACTGCTGCTGTAAGATGTGAGTGCTGTTTTAACTCTCTGTACTCAACCTTAAGGGCATCTAACTAGGTTTGAGTACGACATACATTTTTATTTCTCTGCTTTTGCAGCAGGGGTTTGTAAATCTTGGTGCAGTTTTTCATTTTTACAGGCTGTTAGGTGGAGGTTGCTGTCATTACAAGCCTCCCACAGCAGGCAGATCCCTGCAGTGTCTCTGAGACCCTCTTGTTGCCCCTGATTTGATTTTTTTTTTCTTTCTGCTACCTCTTCGGAGGCCAGCAGGTTTTGTTAACAATTTTAAGTTTTCTGCTACCTACGCGGAGGCCAGCAGGTTTTGTTAACAATTTTAAGAGCTCTTTATTTTCCTGCTACCCACACGGGGGCCAGCAGGTTTTTGGTTAACCAAGAATAGAACCGTGCTCTGTAGAGCCGGTTGTGTGCACACAGATTGGTTTACAATAAGTGAGGCAAAAATACCAATAATCCCCCTTTCGCTATTCTCCACCAAAATGTTGTACCAATTATATTAGACCAGTAAAAACCAGCAGGATCTTATTAAAGGGGACAAGGCAAAGATGCCACATTTATTATGATAACAATTTATGACTAATAACTAATATCTTAATTCTTATACACACACATTATACCTATTACCTATACACACACACACACACACACACTCACATTATACCTAATACCTATACACACACACATACACACATTCACATACAGACACCCACATTCATCAAGTGTTCTGCAGCTGCTGCATAGTTACCAGTCCTGAAGATAGCTTAAGTTCATGGCTTGATTTTGCAGCTTGGGTTCGTAGCTTGTGGCAGCTAACTGGCCAGGAAAGCTGGGCACAAGGCTGAGCTGGATCTCTGTTGGGCAGGCACCAATGTTCTTCCATGTTGGCAGCAGAATGTTACCCAGAGTCTCTCATCTCATCCTTCTTTTTTATAGGCTTTTAGTTTGGATTCAAAGTCTATAGGTCTTGCTGTGTCACGCTGACTCTGGGTTTAGATTGATCACCCATCAATTGCAGGCGTGACTTTCAGCCTTGGACCTGGCTTTGATCTTCCTTCTGTTGTTCTGTTGTCCTTTTCTTTTTAGGGTGGATGCTTCTTACTTTGTTTAGGGCTGTTGTCTAGGTCTTCAGCCGTTGGTATTTGAACTTTATCTCATCAGGACAGGCTGGGGCTGGAGGTTGATTCCATCATTCATACATACCTCATTCACACATCTAAACTAAACTAATAAGATTACAGCAGGGTTTGCAAAAATGAAGGTTGGAGGAAGCTTTTACAAAACGGAGTGAGTGTTTTAAAATGGGGTTTGAATTACAATATGGAACAGAAGTTACAGTATAGGTAAGTAGTGAATGGTGAACAGAAGTTACATTAATAAAGTGAACAACTGAAAACAATTTCATTTATCAGTTCTACATAGGTAGCATAGCACTGCTCCTGCTCTCCCTGAACTCAAGGATAGTTTTGCCACTGGCTCAGTGGGAGTAAGATTGGGTCCAGAATTTTATTTACTGTTTTACAGTGGTATCTATAGACTATGGAAATGAATGGGACATATTCACTCTGTTTTATAATGGAATAATTGCTCTTGAAATTACAATACTCTGTTAGCTTGAAAATAACTCTCCAGGCAATCATTCCATAACACATTACTAGCAATGTCTAGCTACACTGTGTGTGTATTCTACTGAGTGCTTAAACTCAAAACATTCATAAAATACAACAGGAAAACAAAACAATTTGGAAAATAAGAGTTTTTAATGAAGATTTGGTTACTCAATGCCACCAGATGTCAGCATACACTATATGATTGAGAGCAAGTGCTTAAGACCTTTCAGAACTGGATTGGAATAAAACTAACTTCTTGCTAATGAAAATTATGCAATGGCTAAATAACTGAGGACCCGATCAGAGCCTCATGTGGGAAAGTCTGTAGCAATGAGAAGAAGTTCTCTGTGAGGATTTCCTCAAGAAGACTTCTCCTCAATTGCTCCATTAGATTGCCCTCTAATTCCCAAAATGTAGGCCATATGTCCTGCTCTCCCCAAAGTTCCACAGATCTTCTAGAATCCATGTGGAACCCAGCAGAACCAGGAAATAGTAAGAGGTCTGGGAAGTCCCATTTATACCCAATGGCTCCTTCCCCACATCTTGTTCTCCTGGGACTCCTACAGGGAGCAGCTGCCCCAGAGACCTTCTTAAAGGGGGACCCCCAGCATTGGGGAGAGGGTAAGCTTGGAAAGTTAATAGTGCCTTGGGATAAGGACTCTCCCCAGGGCTACTGAAAAGATGATTACACATCTTCCACACCCCACTGTGATGGGGAATACAAACCCCACAGTGGGCAACATAGGGCTAAGGTGAGCTCAGGTGTCTCCACTCTGTCACACCTGTGAGAGTTGATAGGATTGAAGGGAGATGCTTCAGAGGGAGAAACCCAGCTCAGTGGCTGGCAGATCAGGGCAGACACCAGACCTTCAGTCCTCATCTCCTCAAAAGAGGGCCAACTAAAGGCAGGAGCTCCTCATATGACTGCTGCCAGATGGCCCCTCCCGGAGGGCAGGGAGAATCAGATGCTGATTCACTTTGAGAAAATCTTTTCTCCTCTGTTTACTTCTGCACTCAGTTTAGAGCCTTAGCCTGATGAGTGCTTTCTGAATGAAGAGAGCCTCAACCCAGCTTTAGGACGATTCCTTTGAGTTAATTCTCCTTGTTTCAGTTTGTTGACTGTCTTGGAAGGGAAGAGACGTTAAAGTAATCTAGCCGGAGGGCCAAGTCACAAGAAGACCGCTGGAGTGCCCTTCAGCAGGTGGTACCAGACAAGGAGAGAGCTGCTGTGCCATGCCTGGCCACAAGGAGGCACCCTAGTGGTGAGTCAGCCCCTGTACACCCTCCCCCCACCCACTCATTGCACCTCTGGTCTACTGGCACCTTGCTCCCTTCCTAGCATCTCCCCACTTGGACATCCCAGGATCTGAGTTGCATCCTCCACAGCAGGGGTTCTCAACCTTTTTCTTTCTGAGGCCACCACCCAACATGCCACAGTCACTGGTTTTCTGCATATAAAAGCCAGAGCCGGCGTTAGTGGGTAGCAAGCAGGGGAATTGCTTGGGGCCCCTGTGAGACTACATTGCTCAGGCTTCAGTTTCAGCCCTGGATGGCAGGACTCAGACCCTGGGCTTCAGCCCCAGGTGGTGAGGCTTCGGCTTTCTGCCCTGGGCCCCAGCAAGTGTAACGCTGGCCCTGCTTGGTAGACCCCTGAAACCTGTATGTGACCTCTCTGTTAAGTCAAAAAACTAACAGAACTCAAACTTCAGTTACTGAATACTTGCAACAAACTGCTTGCAAAATGATCTTCAGACCAAGAATCCTTTCCCAAAATTCATAGAATCATAGAAATGTAGGGCTGGGTGACTTCTCGAGGTCCATGCAAGTCCTGCCTCAAGTGCTGTGACAGTACCAAGTAAACCTAGGTCATCCCTGAGAGGTGTTTGTCCACTCTTTTTTTAAAAAAAGAACAGGAGTCCTTGTGGCACCTTAGAGACTAACAAATTTATTTGAGCATAAGCTTTCATGAGCTACAGCCCACTTCATCAGATGCATAGGATGGAACATATAGTAAGAAGATATATATACATATAAAGAACATGAAAAAGTGGAAGTAGCCATATTAACTGTAAGAGGCTAATTAATCAAGATGAGCTATTTTCAGCAGGAGGGAAAAAAAAACTTTTGTAATGATAATCAAGATGGCCCATTTTAGACAGTTAAAAACCTCTGCTGATGGGGATTTCACACCTTCCCTTGGAAGCCTAGGCCGGAGCTGATAGGAAGTTTTTCCTAGTATCTAACATAAATCTCCCTTGCTTTAGATTAAGCCATTACTTATTGTCTTATGTCAGTGGACATGGACAACACAGTCACCATCCTCTTTATAAAAGTGCTTAATGTAGTTGAAGACTTATCAGGTTGCCCCTGAGTTGTCTTTTCTCAAGACTAAACATGCCCAGTTTTTTTTAACCTTTCCTCATAGGTCACATTTTCTCGAAGTTTTATCATTTTTGTTGCTGTCCTGTGGACTCTCTTCAGTTTGTTATTTGCAGAAATTAGATGGCTCCTCAGCTGTTTGCTCTTTGTTCTATTCCAAGTCCCATAGCAGTTTGGTGTAGAGTATGTTCACATTGCACCTACTGTAAAATAGGGCTACAGCAGGTGTAGCTGAAATACAGAGATGCTGATCTGGGATCTGGTCCTGCTCCCACTGAGGTAATTTGGAGTTTGGCACTGACTTCAGTAGAAGCAGGTCCAGGTTAAGGAAGCTAATGGTATTATAATGCTACTGTTTGGGCTGGGGGGGGGAATCACTGCACTTCCAAAGAGCTAAATACTTTGCCCAGTAACTGGGTGGAGGCTAAGGAGATCCATAGGGACTAGGGTGGAAGGAATCCTCCCTCCAGGCCATTCCACAGCTACTACTGCAGCCTCAGGACTGCATTATCGCTGGGGCTGTTTCATTCATCTATAGAGAACAGTGATGCTCTGCCCAGACCTTATCTCCAGACACAGCTGTGCGCTTGGGAAGAGGAAGCCTTTATGGCAGGCAGAGATGCAGATTTCCTATGCAGCTGTCCTATCTCCTGGATCATAGCAGTTCTACTGTATCTGGAGTCCTCCCTGGGTGTGGACAATGAGTTGCAGGACCTGTCCCCTGAATTTTTGGGAACAGTACACATACATACCCTGGGGGCCAAACAAAGTGAGAAAATAAAACCATCTTCCTTGCAAAGGTTTAAGCCATTCACAGCTGTTGATGGAATGGATTATTTCTTCTAGTGCAAGGATCTGTGCAGGGGGCAGCTGCTCCGCTCCCCCGACTGAAAAGAGCTCCTGTGCATAGTAGAGGGCTTCAAAGCAGCAACAAGCCTTGGGAATAGTTTGTCAGCTGATACAGAGCACTGTGGAGCCCTTTTGAAAATGACATTAATTAACATGCACATGTATTGCTGAGGCAAGTTACAGTGACCCACCAAAAATTCTGACCTAAATCTGCCATTGTCTGTCTGTCCATGTACAAAAAAGTAAGAGAACACCAGCCTACTAGATAGTAAAAGTCTAATGAGTGAGTTCATAAGAGATGGCTAGATCCTCAGTGACAGCCAAGTAGTACTCTTTGTGCTTGGACTGAGGGCAAAAGTGCTGTTTGCTTTCCCCTGATCTGGTCCCTGATACAAATTAGAGTAACCTGAGGGCTGCTCTGTTTTACACCAACTAACTGTGGTCTGAAGAGGCTGTCCTAGTAACCTTGGTTCACAGGGGTATAAGGATGGCCTTGCTAGTGCCTGAGTAGAGTCATAGGAACCACTATCGCAGCCGTGCACCACCTGAGGATTCCCATTATGTAGAGGAATCCTTAGGTGGCTCACTAAACTGGTTTTAGCTGAGGCATGGGTAGGGGACTATCTAAGATCCTTTGTAACCTTACTCAAGTGAATAGTCCCCCTCACTTCAAAGGAAGGGAACTGGAGAAACAGTCTTGCATATTGTAAAATCTGTACTCAAAAATCACAGTGAAGCCCACCTTTGAGGCAGACACGTGATGTATTTATAGCTTTGGCAATGCTTACATATGGTGTCAATGAACTGAAACTGTATGAGAGGGTCCAATCTGGTCTGGAGCTTCTTGAAAATTTGTGACTTAAATAAAAATTATGGTATTTTGATAAATCCATAAAATCCCTGGTATAAGAACTATAAAAATAACCAGACGCAACCTCCAATATGACTGGCTTGAGAATCGACTCTGGTTTCTTCTCTCCAGAAAACAAAGTATTAACACGAATATCGTATGTGTGTGTGTTGCAAATAAATACAACAAATGGTGAATTAATATAATTATGCTTGTGTGTGTGCAGAATTACCGATACGGTATTTAAGGATTTGTGGAACAATATGTTCTGCATATAAAAGTTTTGTATTTTGTTTACATTTGAATTGAGATTTCAATAGATTTTTTCCGTGGAAAATGTATAGTTTATAAATATACTTCGCTGTCATAAGTATAGCTAAGACAAAGTACAAAAACATTCACTACACTGTTTTGAAAATGCTGCTTTCATCCTTGTGATTGAACCAAATTTTTATAAAAAAGAACAACAAATTTTATATCTGTA
The DNA here is from genome assembly GCF_025201925.1 of Gopherus flavomarginatus. Lineage (NCBI taxonomy): Eukaryota > Metazoa > Chordata > Testudines > Testudinidae > Gopherus > Gopherus flavomarginatus. Next base: position 260,128,020 of record NC_066618.1, read on the forward strand.
CAGCTCTTTTGAGTGCTGAATACACGGTCCGGATATAATAAATAATAAATCAGGGAAATTATTATTTATGAATTTCACAGTGAACATCCTATTCAAGACACGTTGACACAGATGTTTCCTGAAATAGCAAATTGTGATTCTTGAATCACTTCATGGGGACTTGTGGATTTCTAGCTTTGTGATGGATAATATATTTTATTAGATTTAAGCAAATAAAATTCTGAGACTCTGCAGGTGTGATTGTTGTTTTTTTTTTTTGCGGGTGGGGGAAGACTAGGGTTTTTGGGTTTTGCTCTGAAACAGAATGGGTTTTAAAAGCCTCACTTAAGATATACTGGATGGGTATATTCTTTATGACTTGGTTTTTTTGAAGACCCAAATAGTTTTGTTGAAAAATAAAATTAGTAAAGAATCCATATACAAAATAAATCCTACAGGGATTTACCTACCTTTGGGGATGGCAGATCTTTTCTTGGTTGTGTGTTTAGAATCTGCAGACTATTCTTCACTGTACTTATTTTTCTACCATATTATAACAATTTGTAGGTGCAAAGGTTTTTTTGTTTTTTAAAGTTCATACTATATGGCAGTATCCCTTTTTTCCTCATGCTTAGACATGAGGAATTGATCTTTCATTTGAAAATATACATATTAAAAGGCTGTGTGATATACAGAGTTTACAGACCTTTTTATGATAGGTTTGAACATGAAGGAAAAATATATATAATTGAAATCAAACTGTACCAGACAAGGCAGCTTATTATATAAGGAAAAGATTTACAGGATTTCAATCAAGAGTGGCTTATGGGTATAACACATGGAGAGGTCTCAGTTTGGTTGTTGTGGTTCATCTAGTACCATGTCCAGTTTTTGCACATATGGAATAAATGGATTCCACCCAAATTCCAAGTCTGCAAGGTTTTCTTTAGCGCTGTAATTTACTCCTACAAGAATGATTTTTTTTTTTTAAAAAAGGTCTGTAATCCAACCCCAGATGTGTGTGGGGGTGAGGAAGGGAGAATCCATTTGCCAGTTGATTGTGATTCTTTTGTGAACTATTAGCAGAGCCACGTGTAGAAATCTACTATGTCTCTGTATAAATCTAGTGCAACATTTTCTGCTGCATAAAATAGGCACAGTTTGGAGCATGCAAGGATCAGTATTGACTTCAGTAGTCTGCTAGTTCAGAAAGAATGTGTCTAAAAGATATGAAAGACAGCATGGTGATTGGCTGCAAAGTGCTAGAGATATAGATAGAAAGTGAGAGGCAATAGGAATCTGGGGCCTCTGACAATAGGTATTTTCTTTTCTTTTGATTAGGGAAATTTTTGTTCATTGTGAGAAACTGTATTCTTGGGTATACAGATTTATACAGATCTGATTTACATTTTATATTAAATATAAGCATTATCCAGCCTGTCTTAGGGCCTGGGAGGGATCGGGTCTATCAGACCTCCTCTACTCCCTGCTGGAGGTATTGGCACTTTGATGCCCCTCAGCTAGTCTTCCAAGAGCCTAGAGGGCCAGAAAGAGACACTAACCAATTGAATCCAACAAACCAGTTAAGAATGGTTGCCTGCTCCATCTGGGGAAAGTGCTAGGTGAGGCGGGGATAGGAGCAAGGGCAGGGGCTTTGCTTAAAATGCTGGAAGAATCAGTTACCTAGCCAAATTCTGAGTTGTTTATTGTTTAACTATTAAAAGATGGATGCCAAGATCGAGGCATGGATGGTTTTGCTGTGGGCAGGCTGCCACCGGGCCACATCTCCTCCAAATCAGTTTGAAAAGGGTTAGATGGATAGTCTAGGAAACCAAAGTAGTCTGTGCACAGAATGGTCAGGAACTTCCCCACAACACCATGTAAATGATCATCAACATCATGTATAGCAGGGGTCGGCAACCTTTCAGAAGTGATGTGCCAAGTCTTCATTTATTCACTCTAATCTAACGTTTCGCGTGCCAGTAATACATTTTAACTTTTTTAGAAGGTCTCTTTCTATAAGTCTATAATATATAACTAAGCTATTGTTGTATGTAAAGTAAATAAGGTTTTTAAAATGTTAAAGAAGCTTAATTTAAAATTAAATTAAAATGCAGAGCCCCCCAGCACCAGTGGCCAGGACCTGAGCAGTGTGAGTGCCACTGAAAATCAGCTTGCGTGCCACCTTTGGCACACATGCCATAGGTTTCCTACCCCTGATCTAAAGCCTTGATAGTAATTCAGGTCCTTTGCCTTTCTGCTAAGATTACCAGTTGTGATAGTGGCTTTAGTTATGGACATCTGTCCACTAGGACTGGACTGACACCATCAGCTCATTTCTCATAGGAAGCCTGGGGCATTGAATAGAGCACCAGACAGAGTCACAGCATCAAGGTTCTATTTCTGACTCTGCCACTTTGTGACCACTTTGTGACCTTGGGCAAGTGTCACTTAGGCCCACATTTTCACACATAGCCTCATCAACTAGGCCAAAATCTTCAGACTCGGATACCTGAAGGCAGACACCTAAAATCAGGTACTAAATAAATAATGTTACTTAGTAGGTTTTGTTTGTTTTTTGAAAGAGCTGTGTACCTACAGCCCCCACTGACCTCAGCACTTCTGGAAATAAGGCCCTAGGTGTCTGAAGTTGGGCACCCCAAAAAGTTAAGGTGCCCAACACCAGAAACAATGTCTCAAAATTTGGGCTTTAACATTTCCTTGCCACAGTTTCCCCATCTGTAAAATGGAGAGAATAGTAAAGCATTTTACAGGGGTCAGTAATTGAGTCCTAGGGATAACCAGCACTATAAGTCAGATGTGTGTAAATCATGGCACTGTTCAGATGGTAATGACTTTTGAGTACTAATGATCATGGTTATATCTGAACTGTGTCCTAGGCAAAAAGGGGTTCCCCTCAGCAATACAGTTCATTATGATCATTTCCTCATTGTTAGCAATTTTATTATTGATGATTTCTAGAACTGATTGGAAAACTGGTTGTGGATGGGTTGTGTTTTCTTATGCCCCCCTGAAATCTTTGACTTTTTGTTGAAAACCAAACTTCTTGTTTTTCAGCAATCAAAAGCAGGTTTTCCATTTTCTGAGGGGAAAATAAAAAAAAAATTCAGGAGGCAGACCTCTTTGTGTCAAGTATCAGAGGGGTAGCCGTGTTAGTCTGGATCTGTAAAAGAAGCAAAGAATCCTGTGGCACCTTATAGACTAACAGACGTTTTGGAGCATGAGCTTTCGTGGGTGAATACCCACTTCTTCAGATGCATGTGGTGGAAATTTCCAGGGGCAGGTATATATATGCTAGCAAGCAAGCTAGAGATAACAAGGTCAGTTCAATCAGGGAGGATGAGGCCCTGTTCTAGCAGTTGAGGTGTGACACCATCAGCTCAGGATTGAACAAAGACTGTGAATGGCTTGCCAACTACAGAACCAGTTTCTCCTCTCTTGGTTTTCACACCTCAACTGCTAGAACAGGGCCTCATCCTCCCTGATTGAACTGACCTCGTTATCTCTAGCTTGCTTGCTAGCATATATATATATACCTGCCCCTGGAAATTTCCACTACATGCATCTGAAGAAGTGGGTATTCACCCACGAAAGCTCATGCTCCAAAACGTCTGTTAGTCTATAAGGTGCCACAGGATTCTTTGTTGCTTTTACAGACCTCTTTGTGAAAATTTTTGTTAGTAAAAACCCAACCCAAATTTGCTATAGAAAAAATTTCTAGGGAAAACTTCCAACCAGCCCTATTAGTTTCTGTGGGTTGCTTGTACATCTTGGGTCTGAACTTCTATTTGTGTTTAAAAGGCCATTTTGTTACCATTTTTATTGTTTACATATGTCCCTTCTATGCATATTTGGAAGAAAATTTCAAGGATTTGCAGCTACCAGAACTGCTTCCGCAAGTGTTCCATGCCTGGAGATACTGATGACTTGAGTGGTGTGGTTCAAGGATCAAGCCATCTATGCCAAATTGCTTTCATTAACAGTAACTCTTTGTTATATTGAATATCTGAATACAGATTACATCGATGTCAGTATTTTTCACAGTGAAGGATATAGTTTTGTTTCTGTTGTTTTGTTTGCATTTCGGTAGGATGTAGGAGTCTCTGTCATTGACCAGATCCTATTGTGCTAGGCACTGTACAAACACAGAACAAAAAGACTATCCCTGCCACAAGTAATTTTCATTTTGAGGCCTGCAGCAACTTCTGGATGTGGGTTTCATTTCTGTGTGCAATTGTCAGTCAAGAAAGGAGCAGTACAGTGAGTGAGCATTACCCAGTGATTTTGTTTGTCTGTTTTGGGCTCACTGTATACAGTATTGCATCTCATAATAAATAGTTGTTTTCCAGTACGTGCTAGTACTGTTGAACCACAAAAGATAAGGTTACGTTGGGGAAGAAGGAAACTATCTTTGAAGTGGCTCTTGAGAAGATTCTGCTTGATAAAATTATGTATGATATTAACCACAAAAAAAAACCTATCCAGTAGTTGAATGGAGTGCTAAAAAAAAAAAAAAAAAGCACAAAAAGTCAAAAGTATCTGTATGGATGCATTAAGAAACAAGCATCTGTAAACTACACTGTTGTCATCACTTCCATGCTGCTTAGTCTTGGTCACCTTTGGGGCAGTAGTGACAGGCCAAGGTTTTCAAAAGTGACTAGTGATTTTGGGTGCCTCCATTTTTGGGAGCCCACATGGAGACACTGTAAAGGGGCGTGACTTTCAGAAAGCACTGGCCCTCAAAACTGGGCCACTTCAAGGTGTCTCCAGTTGGCATCCCAGAAACCAAAGGAATCCAAAATCACTAGTTGCTTTTGAAAATCTTGCCCCCAGTCTTGTCAAGACTTTGATTTGATTTTAAAGGTTTTTGTTCAGTTTTGCCAAGAGAGTTGCCTCAAAACAATATAAAGGACTCGGTAGTCCCAAGCTCAGCTGGTATGAAATCATAACTGGTTAGCTGTATCTTGTAGAACCTATACTACTACCCCCTTTGGACTCAGAGTACTGTTTTAGAAGGTATCCATTGCTAAATATGGTGATTAAGACTGGTGAAAAAATGTCTTTCAAAACTGGACTTTGGCAGAAATTTGAGCTTTTGATTAAATGATACTTTTAGCAAAATATATCTGCTTCCCACAGAAAACTTTGATTTTTAATTAAAAAAAAAATCAGCAAAAAAGAAAAACAACTCATACATCAACATGGAGGCACAGGCCCAGTTTCTATGGGCTGGAGCCACCAGTTTGACTACATCACTCATGACGCACTCCAGTAGCTTATCAAGAATGGAGACCATGGTGCATAATGGGAGATGCATTCTGGCCAGGAGCCAAGCCCGTAGAGTATAATGGGGGCATGAACTGGAGTTTCTGTGACGCACCACAGTATTCAGCTAAAAATACTCAGTTTTCAAGTGAAATTTTGTTGGTTTTCAATTTTTCACCAAAAAGTTGAACTATTCCAAGGACTATTTCAACAATTTCCTCCCCATTTTTGTTGACATTTTCCATGTGGGCGGGGGGGGAAGAGGAATCCAAAAAGCTCTAGTGTTTGTTTTTAAGGGCACTTATAATGGGACAAATGGCAGAGGTGAAACATGGATTTAGTAGCAATTTTAATGATGTTTATCTTCTGTTGTCTAAGGAACATCTAAGTGGGGCACCCGATAATCTGCAAATATTTGATGACAGTAAACAGTCTGGATGGAGATGAATTATTTAGGGTAGTACAAGTAGGTATAGTAGAAAAAGTGGACTCAAAACAAGAAAGGGAGAATTTTGTTTGGAAAAAAGGGGAGAGAATCTGACAGCGAGCTGTAGAAGTATGAAATAGTCTAAAGAAAATGGTAGAAGTTTCATCACTCTGATGTAGGGTTTAGATTATTTACAGTGATGAGTGCTGGGAAGTCCTGAATACAGACCTAAACAATGCTGCACTAGCAGAGTATTGGGTTAGATGGCCTAACAGTTTCCCCTGCTCTCCCAACCCAAATTTCTATGGTTGTGCCCGCTTCATGACCCTTTCATATTTTAACATTTTCTAATTTTTCTCACCTTCAGTATTTTCAAACTTTGTCCTCCCACAAGAGAGAGAGAGTACTGAAGAATGTAACTTAAGCATTTTGGATAAATAAATAAGCAAAAAACCCATCATTTTTTGAGAAATATTTGTTTCTCTGTCTCACATTTTAAATATCTACAGGGTCCTCAACATAGCAAAGCACACAAGCATATACTTAACTTTAAGCATATACGTAGTAATCACTTAAGACTAGATGGAACCATTGACTTCAGTGGAACTACTCACATGCTCAAAAAGTTAAGCACTTGCTTACGTGCGTTGGTGCATGAATCATATTCTTTAACAGCTTTTTGCTGCTCAGTTATTTATATCTCCATCCAAAATCTTTAGCAGTCACCTTTTCAATTATGAAAAGAATGTGTTACTTCATGGACCCATTTGAATCTGGAGTGAGAATTCTCATGAGGACAGCCCTACACCAACATGCTGCAGACTAGCTACGTAGTTTGTACACAAGATGACTGGAGAAAACGAGCAGAGTCAGTACCCCTGGATATGCATTAGAAATAATTAACTTAATCTAGGATACAGATCAATAGTCCTTTTATTACATTACTTCCCCTTATGCATGTTAAACCATAGGATTCCACTTAAATTGTAAATGATCAGTACTTGTATATGCTATTTTATTTTTCTTCACAGCTGCCAGATGGTGTGGAGCAGATGATTGTTGCTCCTCAGAGTGGCTGAATTTTAAACAGTTGAGCATAGCAGTCTGCCTGGTATTTTGCCTTTTTTAAGCTTGGCGAAAAGCATTGGCTGCCCATTTGATCCTAGTGCAGAACAAACACAACCTGTTATTCAACATTTTCCCATTCTGATCTTTGTTCGTGGCTGCCAACATTGTTGCAAGTGGAGAGGAGTTTTTGTTTTTTCAAAACTGAAGAAAATTACCATCTAGTTCCCTGAAAATTAATTTAAAAAGAAACACCTGGGAGGAAAGCTGTAGTGAATAGTTCAGTAAACAAAATGAAACAGTAAGTGCTCACTCCGGTTGTGAAACAGAATGACATTGAGTTGTGGGGTTTGCCTTGGCCTCCAGTTACACCTGTATAATTCTGTTGGGTTCAGTTGAGTTACATGCTATAAAACTAGTATGAGCGCAGATTCAAGCCCAGGCTGTTAACATGGTGCCTCCCAATTGCTGTGTCACAGGGATTGTTTATACTAGGAAATTACATCATGGTTGTTGCCATGCCTCCTGAGGGTGCTGTTCCCACATGGTATAATCTTCCAGTATCAACAAGCCCATGCTTCAGAGTTGTAGGTGGCCAACAAACAGGAGGATTAATATCAGCTTTTTATGATATTGCAGAAGTGCCGCATGCCTGGATTGGGGCCCCAATTGTGCTAGGTAGATCTTGTCCCTCCCCTGAAGTGCTTAGAGTCTAATTTAAGACAAGATGCAAGAAGGGAGCATAAGGTCTCTACACAACGTTGCACCAGTTTAACTAAAAAGTGTGATTTTTAAATTGATTTCGTTAAATCAGTCCACACAAACCACTTTTAGAGCATCCACACTAGGAGGGTTGCACCTATTTAGTTAAACTCATGAAACTTCTGTATGTAGAAAGAACAAACAAGTGGAGGGAGGAAGGACAGAGCACACTCAGGGCTGGTCTCCACTGGGAACTTACACAGGCATAGCTTCATGTCTCTGGGGTGTGAAAAATCCACAGTCCTGGGAGAGACAGCTATGGCCACCTAACCCCTGGGTGTAGACAGCACTAGGTTGATGAAAGTATTCTTCTGTCAGCCTAGCTGCTGCCTCTCAGGGAGGTGGATTGCCTATGCTGAGGGAAGAACCACTCCCATTGGCACAGGTAGTGTCTACGCTGAAACACTACAGCTGTGCTGCTGTAGCTATTTAAGTGTAGATATATCCTCAGTAATAAGAAATGTACATACCTAGTCTAGCTATGTGCATACCTCAATGGTTCTGAATTACTTTCATTTTTTAAAGCTGTACATTAATAGATGTCGACAATCTCCAGTGGCCCTCAACCAGCCATTATAAGTTAGTGATTTCCTATAGGCAAATGCAGGTATTAGTCACAAAAATCTCAGCTTTAAATACAATTTGACATGTGTACATGGCAAGCATGTGGTGGTGAAGGACAAGGAAGCAGATTAGGTATAATAGGGAAAAAAAACACTAAAAATTGCTTTATTAAAGTGTCCTTTGGGGCAAATATATTGTGGGGTTTGCGAGATGTTCTAATAATAATACTTTGCACATTACATCTTCAAAGTGCTGTACCAAACATTAACTAAGTCTTCCTAGATGGTAGTGTGAGTTAAGTAATTATTTAGTCTTGATTAAATGCTCCTTTTACATAAATGAAACTCCACTGACTTCTAACTGATTTACACTGGTGTAACTGAAATCAGAATCAGTCTCAAACAGCCCAACTTTATAAACAATTACTACTGTGAATATAGCTTCATTGGAACCCTGCCTCTTTCTCACAATGATGTTGTGATACCATGGCAACAAGCATTTGCACAATGGGGCCGTTCAGGTAACTTGACTAAGGACCTTGTCTTTATCTGAGTTTTGTACAGCACCAAGCACACTGTCAACACATCACAGAGAATTAATAATCATCTCCAGAACCTGAGACACAAAGAATTTAGGACACAGACAGTCAGGGGTGGAGCCAGAGTTAGAATTGGGAATTATTAGCTTCTAGTCCCCAGCTGGGCTCATTAAACCATATTGCTTTTCTAGAGTTGGACTTGTAAGCTGAGACACTGCACTGATGTGCATGAGAGAGGTATACAATATGTGCAAGCATCCAGTAGAAACAAGAACGCCTTGAGCAAAATGACTCTTTAAGAAAGGTTTATGGTGTCTCAATGACTTCCACATCAAATGTGCTCAGTTTACAAGTAAAAAGATGGGTTTTCTTAACTGCCAGACTTGCAAGCTCAAATTGGGATCTCAACAAGTTCTTTTTGACTCATTAGCAGTAATAACAATTCTGCAGACCAAAAGCCATCCTCAGTTACACCTCTGCAACCCCATTGACCTCCCTCACCCGTGTGGCCTTAGTACCTTCGGTGGCCTTTCACAGATGTAACTGAGGGCATAGTTTTGAAGACAGTGGGATTGCAAGTGCAATTAAGTTATGAATTCTGTTGATGATGCAAGAGTCAGAATAGAATCTAGTTAAATCTTCCAGGGCATATTTGATTTTTCAGGGCTGTCAGGAATAAACTTACTCTTCTGCTAGGGTAAACGAATAAGACATTGAATACACACACGGAAAAATTCACCCCTCTGCAGAAGATCAGCACAACCCTATATGCACCCCTTAAGTCACACTTAAGCATTCTGCACAAGAGTGAATTTCACCCACAAAGAATGGATCTGCTGAGACAGAAGGTGCCATTTCTACATGGTTACTTCTTAGAATAGAACCACACTTTAATAATGTCAGCTTATTATCTTGTCAAAGCTGACTCTCTCAGGCTGGTAATAGTATAGACTTTATCACACTAATAATTTAAGCAAATTAAACAGAAAATAGAAACATGCTTGGTACCATTGCTACTTTTGTCATTACGGCAACAGCAGAATGCAGTACAAGGCGCTTGCTAATTCAAAATAATGAAACTTCTTAATGGCAATGTTAATAGGCAAAATTGTGTGTTGTCGTCAGTGGAAGCACTCTGACTTTATTTATTTCCATGATTAAAAGGCAAGTTATAATTTTATGCATAACTAAAAGTAGCATGTTAGGTATCAAGTCATTAGTCAAGTGTTTATATGCAAAACAGAACATAATGTTCACTGATTTATTGTAACTGTTCCAATAGCACCTAAGCATGCTACACACTGCACAGTGTATAAAACACATGGTCTCTCCCCCAGAATGCACGTATGTACATGCAGAGATGCTAGGGGTGTCATCTGCTGATGCTGACACGATGAAGGCAGGATGGGTATATGAGCTGGGCCTTGCATTAGCACATAAATGGAAGGTAGTGAGGGTCAGCTTTAAGCAATATAAAAAGTTTATATTTGTTTTCTTCTGTCGCTTACTAACTTATTTAAAGAGAATACTCACCCATTGCTCAGTTTTTCCAGTCCTGTACACTCTCTCTCTGATTGTTCCTTGGCCTGTTTGTGTAGGCTGCACACTCCCTCTCATACACCCACATAACTCCCAAGGTATCTGAAATGCCTACGCCCTTTATATTCACCAGAACACCATTTCCTTATAAATTACAGCATGGCCAGAGCCCAGCCATACGCTGTGGGGGAGGCATTGTTTCCTTTGGAAGTTGAGAAATGGGGGAGGTAACGCACTCTTTTCCTAGGAGAGGGGGAACATCTTCCCTTTCTCTCTCCAATGACCTCCTTTGGTTGAATGAAGGAGCAGAATGAATGACAGTGCTAGGAGCTGGATTAGCCACCTTCTTTCAAAGCAAGGATCACTACAATGGGACTTCTTTAAGGGGGCTGGAGGAGGTAAAATTGAGAAGGAATTGAGAGAATCTCAGTAATTCCCCTCTCAAACTGCACTATTGAGCCAGGCAACAATAATAATACTTAACATCTAATGGATGTAGTGTACTTGGTCTTCCAATGTGTCACTGTTACAGAGTGAGCTGTGCTTTAGACCCCTTTGAGTCCCCCTTGAGTGCACCCCTCAGGCCTGGCTTCCTGCATGTCTCTCAATGGCAGAACCCTGCAGTTCGACCACTGTGGGACTGGAGCTCTGTTTCCTACCCATGTTAGCCTGATAGGCCCAGCTGTGTTTGGCATGTGTAAGCCTTTCTATCCTGGGAGCTTATGGCAGTGGCTGATTAAAGTGAGTCAAACAGCTTCTTCAAAACCAAGCACTATTTATTCTTTCACCCAAAAAGATACGTAATAATCTGAGACAAGGATTAAAAGTATAAAGGCCTATCATTCCTGGTTTTTACCTACACTTTCCTGGCCAGCTTTGGATGAGTTCCACAGAGCCCAGACATTCCTTCTCCTAGGCTGGGAAGCATCAATCAGTCCCTGCAGCATCCTCTGTGTCTGCCAGGGACCTCTCCAGTCACTGGTGCCCACACACACCCTTTCCCCCCATCTGCCAGAGTCTAAAGTTTTAGTATCCCCTTTCATCCTGGTGAGAACAAACTTCTACTCTAGTTGGAGCCAAGTGTATGGGGTAGGGCATTCCCCAATTAATAGCTTCCCTCTTTGTTTCCTCAAGGACTCTTGGTATTCTCTTTAAAGGTATATTTTCTTTGCCATTGTTTTGTTCCCTGTTGGCTTCCATCTACAAGCCTCCTTTGATTTAATTAATACTCATGGCACAATTTTGGGAGGGAGGGAGGGAAGTAGAACCAGCCTTTGGACTGTGTTCACTGATTTTCAGAAAGTAGTAACATGAAAGCTACTCTCCTCTTTCATTTAAATATAAAAAAGGCCAGAATGTCCTAGGTGCTGAGTACCTGAAACAGCAATTAACCTCAGCACCTGTACAAATCAGGCTGTATGTTTCCACCCTTCTCTCTTCCAAAGGTAGCCTTGAAAATGTAAACTGACACAGGGCGGCCCGAGGATTCCGGGGGCCTGGGGCCATCGGCTGCAGGCGGCTCTGGTGGAGCTCCCGCAGGCCTGCCTGCACAGCGTCCGCTGGTCCCGCGGCTCCGGTGGAGCATCCGCAGCCATGCTTGCGGGAGGTCCACCGGAGCCGCGGGACCGGCAAGCGGCAGGGGGCCCCCCGCGCGGCGAAATGTCTAGGGCCGGCCCTGTTCGGCGGCGGGGGCCCTTCCGTTCTGGGACCCGCCGCTGAAGTGCCCCGAAGACCCGCGGCCTGGGCCCCGCGCCGGCGAATTACCGCCGGAGACGGGGTTGCGCTTCGGCGGTAATGCGATGGCGGGGGGGTCCTTCCACCCCGGAGCGGAAGGACTGACTCCCCTGCCAGTGAAGACCGGGAGCGGAAGAAACTCCAGGGCCCGGCCCCGTAAGAGTTTTCTGGGGCTCCCGAGCCAGTGAAGGACCCTGCTCCAGGGGCCCCGAAAAACTCTCGTGGGGGCCCCTGCGGAGCCCGGGGCAAATTGCCCCTCTTGCCCTCCCCCCCGGGCGGCCCTGAACTGACACAAGCAAATCTCCTAATGCTTGTGACTTTGATTGCTTCGAAACATCCCTGATAGTCCGTTTGGGTGGAGACAGACCAAATTGGTTCCACCTGGCCTGCCACAGATGCCACTAGAACCATCACAACTTTCTGCCAGCTGCACATGGTTTTAGTTAAACCTCTTGACCGCTGCCTTGTTATCCACACGTGCAAAATGGAGACAAATAATAATTTGCCTGCCTGCCTTACCAGAGAGTTGTGAAGATTAATTAGTAAACCGATCAGAGAGCACACACAATCCTAAGGGTCTTGCAGCCTCCAGCTCCGTAATTAATTTGGACAAGTGTCCCCTGGAAAACTTTTCTAAATGATGCGCACAAACTGCTGAGCTACACCTTTCCCCAGCAGGCAGCTGGTGACAGCAACAAGATCCCTACTCTGTTACCCTACAATAACTCAGTTAAATCCAGGGGAGCTCCCAAGAATCTTCTATCGAAATTTCTCCAGAATCATAACACTGTCACTGCACATAGTGGTCTGAACACATTGGGTAGATGTGTTTTATGGTGATGGGAAGGTGAAAAAACTAATTTTCAGCTCTGGGCAAGGAAGGACACAGAATGGTAAGTGTCAGCTATATAACATGCTTAAGAGAGATGGTGGGGAATTTTTTACCTAACCCTTTTTTTCACCAATTAGAAAATGCCGGTGTGCTAAAACCAATTTTTTTCCACAGGAAATAGTCAATTTTTGAGAAATTTCTCACTTGAAATTTTTTTGGAAGTTGTTGAATTGTGACATTGACATTTTCTAAACAAAACATTCCATTTCTTTGGTTCAAAACCAATTTTTTGCTTCCAAATATAATGTCTGGTATAAAACAATGTATAAAGGTCAAAATTGAAATGGAAACATTTTGAAATTCTCAAAACCAAGTATCTAATTTGGATCAAATCTTTTTATTTTCAGTTTGCAAAAATATTGAGATTTCAACTTTTTGTCCTGATTCAGGCTGGGAATTTATTTATTTTAAATCTTACAAGTTTTCCTGGTGGATGACAATTTCCTGACCAGCTGTCATGCTTAGCCCTCAGCTGCATGGAAACCCTTCCTCTGGCCTCTTCAGGTCTCCTGTCCCTTTGAAGGGGAAGAAAGCTGGAGTATTGGCCACTTGCCACCAAAATCTCACCCTTAAAAGTCAGCAAGACAAACCTTCACAAGTTACTGCAGATGAAAGCTCTAGGGCCACAGCAGTCAGGCAAGCCCCAAGGATAATGGCCTCTGCAACGATGTATTGTCAAGGAGCCACAGGGAACTATAAGTACTTGGCATAGAGCCTCTGTGTGCATGGCCCTGCCTTGAGCTGAAGCCCCAGATATCCATGCAGATGAAGGGGAAGCTACTCTCACTGGAAGAAAGAGGAAGTTCTGTAAGATGAATTTCCCTTCTAGGAATCTAAGAATTTATCCTCATTTTATAAATGAGGAAACTGAGGCAAGACGACAGTGATTTGCCTTAGGTCACTGACTGAGCCAGGTCAGATCTAGAATTAGAACTCAGGAGTTTACTTCTCTGGCATGTAGCTCAGAATTTATGGCAGGATCTAGCCCCACTGAAATGTGGTGATTTTGATCAAGTATAAAAGTCAAATGAGTTGTTGGTAGTGAAGATATCTTCCCAAGATGTAATAATGGAAAATTCTTTTCAAGAGTTGGTGTTTAGACCTCACAAAAATGTGCAGCAAATTGCAGAGTGATTTATTTGTCAATGTCTTTATAGGTTGGGCGTTACTTTACCCCACAGCTGGAGTCAATTTTTATTATTTAAAAGTGGAAAGAAAGCAAAACTAAACACATACAGATCTGTCTGTTTTAGATTGTACTTTCCCCAAACATTACTGTTTAGAACTTAACCCTGAATATATTTCTTCAGGGGCCGGTTGGCAACACTGAATTAAAACAACTAGGACTGGGCAGATTATATATGTAACCCTTCTGCCCCTCTGAGTTGGCAGCAACAAGGGCTGGGTTCAGTGTCCAGGGGTTCCGTTTCAATAATGTAATGCAAAACCGGCTCGAGCCCCCACCCAGTGACCTGGGACAATTACATACCACCCCCCCGGGCGCCTCCAGGAGGCAATACTTCCCCACTCGCAAGCATGGAATCCGAGTGTAGCAAAATCCTTTTAATAGAGGAGGGAAACAATGAGGCATCACATTGGAGAAACACCACAAACAGGATTATAATACAAACCATAAGCAAAAAAAAACAACCCACCTCCAAGTACGTCTGGCAATGTCCTTTCCCCCTTAGGGTCTTAAGTCCAATCACCCCAAAGTTCAACAACCCAAAAGTCTCTGTCTCTGGTCAGTGCCACCCCAGAGTACAAAAGTTTTCCCCCACAGCCTGGGTGGAAATGGGAGGGGCACACACAGGGTGTCAAGGGGCACCTTACATGGGCCAGGGGCCAACTGCTCCGCCTCTCCGTGGAGTTCTGCTGCAGCCTTCACCACGACCGGCTCCACTCTACCAGCTCCTCCAGCTGACCCGTGAGCCACTCCAGCCACCCCCACAAACCGCTCCACTCCACTCACTGTTCCATGGGCTGCTCCAACATGCTACAAACTGCTCCACTCTGCCAGCCACTTAGCAATAGATCTTCAGGCTCCCCCACTAGTTAACACAGCACTCAGTGAACTCAGCTCAGTAAGCCTAGCTCTTTTAGTGATTTCAGCTTGTAGTGGGGAGCCCAGGTGCTGGTGCACCATTGGCCAAACACAAATTCAGCTCAGCAGCCTCTAAATGGACTCCTAATGGGTTCAAAATCAACTCTGCTCTTCAACAGTGGAGAGAGGAGGAGGTGTAATTGGTGTTCCAGACCCATACCATCAGATACACACACCAATCCCCAACATCTCTCAATTCACTGGGAATTGGCACCCATGTCCCTTGTCTAGCAAGTGCTACTTATTTGATGGTGAGACATCTCTGTCATAAAGCAGTCTCATAGTTCCTCATTCACATATTCAGGGTGACAACATTTTATTCCTCCTGCCAAAATAACAAAGAAATTGGGGATTCCAGAGCTGTCAAAATAACTATTCCAGGCTGCTGTGGGCTATGCTATGTGGGGTGGGTGTGCCAATGCAAATACCTTTCCACACTCCCCATAATTCACCACCAGATGTCAGGGTAGAGCTCATCCTGACTCTGCTTACATCTAGAAACACCTCCTAAAAGCAGTTAGCTGATCTGATACTCAGAGCCACTTCAAAACTTTCCCCTTGTACTGATAAAGGACATGAGGTTTCACCTTCATTGCTACAGGTCCATCTCGCTCCCTTTAATACCAAAGCTTAGACACACTAGGTGTAATACAACAGTCTTTAAATACAGTAGTTACTGGTTACCCTGAGAGACTGCTGAAGAAACAAATAAATAGTGAGGTGGCAATGGTGATTTACATCACTCTTGAACAACACACAGTCAGAGCCATTAGTGAAGAAGTGTATGACCAGGAAATTTTCCAGTGCCTGTCAACTTTATTCAGTTAGCCAGCAAAGGCAAACAGAACAACAACATGGTGAGAAACAGATCCTACGTGGAAGGCAACACTGTACCTATTAGAGAAAATTCAGTCTCTTGCGATTTATGCTTAGCTGTAGTTATAAAAGTTAGCATGGCTCATAGTCTAGTGGTTAAAGCACAGGTGTAGTGATTCAGGTTCTAGTCCTAGCTATGTCACAAATGTCCTGTCTAATCTCAGGTGAGTCGCTTCACCTCTTTGTATGTCAATTTTCCCAACAGTAATACTTCAACAATACCAGACTCAAAATGCACTAGGAGGTTCAATAATGTTTGCAAAGGGTTTTGAGATTCTTGTCCGGAAGATACTAAGGAAACAAATTGTTATGGACTAATCATGTCAAGAAATGCAAAGCACATCTCTTATCCTCAGTCTTCCCTTTTATCCAGACTGAAGCTCCATTCAGTATAAGCATCATTGTGCCAATTGAGAGCTGCTTCCAGCTTAGTGGAGTCTCTCGGTTTTAGCAAAATGCACGTGGAACAGAACATTTATAAACAATAATTGCATCTTTGCATGGCATATTGCACTTCATGCATAATTTCAGTCTCAAAGTTCCATTGTTCCACTGGTGATTGGCACTGGCATTCTGAGGGCTGCCATGTGTATGTTTACCGACAAAGGGCTCTATAACACACAACATATGTGGGTAAGAAAAACAAGTATAATTATAACAGGCACAATTCCGGTCGGCACCATTGTTAATACCTCTTAATTTACTTTATTTATTCTCTCTCCTCCCTACTGAGTCCTGGTAAGTGCCAAACACCAGACACTGCTGCCCCTCCAGCAAAGCTGACCACTTCCCAAAAAAATGCCTTGCTTGAACTGATTCACTCTGTGAAGGATTGCAGGGGGATGCTCTCTTCAAATGTTAGACAAATCTTTTGAAGGACATGTTATAGGATAGGTACAAAGTGGCTTCCAGCAACTTTTAGCTTCCTGCTGGCCTAGCAAGAGCTAGAATCCTTTTCAGCTCACTTAGTCAGGCTGCTGTCTGCAGATCACAAGGCTGTTTGTTCAAATCTTAGCAGTGAAAGTGTACACGGTGCACTCAGAGAGAGATCAGTCAGCAGACAGGGGACATCTCTGCTTGGGTGAGGCAGCTCTAGGGTATGTCTGCACTTCACTGTAAACCTGAGCTCAGACCCAGGTGTGAGCCCAACAACCCCCCCTTTCCTTCTTCCCCTGGTCTACACACAAATCTTTCTGATGTTGGTCACAAGCCCTCAGCATGCAGGTCCAAGGACCTAACTGGGGAATGGATCTGAGTCCAGGTGCTGGTGGGACTCAGGTTCAAGTCGCATCATTTTGCAGTGAAGATGCAGCTCACCAGACTCAGGTCTAGAGAGTCTCTGTTTCGTGGGCCTTCTACGCCAAGATTTCCCCACTCGATTCCCAGGAACCGGAAGTAACCCCACTTGGTTCAAATGCAGCTACTTGTCATTGAACTCTTTTTTTCTATGCTGACTGCTCACCTGGAAACATATTTAACAGTCTCCCATGCTAGCTGTGGCAACCAATAGGCAAAAGCACTACACCAAGTACCCTGATACCTGGCCAGTGGAACACAGTCAAATTCTAGTAAATCTCTGATGTGAGGTAAGCAAGTCATTTCACTTCAATAAGAGTGTAAGAAATGATCATGTGTACAGAGAAATCTTGACGCTTGTGGCAATGGGGATCAACTGGACTGCCTATCAGTGCAGAGATTGAGTCAAACAGCTTCAGATGACTACTGCAAGGTCAGGGATAGCAATGGCACACCTGATAACTCGCCTTCTACCTGCCTCTTCTATGGGCAATTTGAGTTGGGTGCGTCAGCACACACTGAGCCCACAGTGGTGCAGGACAATCTGCTAAGCAGGGATTGGCACCCTTATAACCCCCAAGTCATAGGAACCTCTGAAGAATAGCCAGCGGCCATCAAATGAAACTGGGAAATTGACTCCTGTTCTCACAGTGGTCCCGGGGCAGGGGAGGGAGGAGGGGGAACCTGAGCCAACTACAGCACACCCTGGGGCCCTACTCCAAGGAACTGCTTAGGGATGGTCCTGAGGAGCAGCCTGCAGCAGAAGAAGGAGTACTGCTGGAGCCACAGCCACATATGTTTGTGCCTCCATACATGAATGGGAGAGATTTCTAGCTTATGAGCCAATGAAGTTAGTGTAACTCTCACAGTTCCTTGCCTCCCAATCTGTCCCCTCCCCGGGCATTGAATTCAGAATGGGTATTGGGAACTTAAAGCAGAAGATGAACAAGCAGGTATTGTGGACTATTTTTTTTTAACTTCATACACTCAAATGATACTAAGATGGGTTGGGGAAATAAAAGTAAGAGGTTTACCTTGCCTTCCCTTTTAGTTCACTGCAGCATACGAACTGGCCGTCTGTGTGAGTACTATCCCAAGCCATTAGTGTGAGTACTTTTACTATACCAGGGAGGTGGGAGTGTATGGAAGCCTTGAGGCTTGTAGTAGGACCTGAATGGGCTGTATATTGTGCAAGTGTCCTGTATTATGAGTCCAAAGTGTCCTGAGGGGTTGTATGTAATCCATGGGAGTGAATGAGTGTCTCCACCTAACAGCACCTTGTTTTTCCCCCATGGATTTTGACACTCTCCTGGTTGGTCATGAGAAGTATGCAAGCACAGCATAGGAGCTCCAGGCAGCTGGTTACATTGTGGGGTCAGGCAAAGGTCTCTCTCTATCGCTCATGAACTCCCTCCATTCAGAGATGTGCTGGTCAGTCACCATACACCTAAAAAACTCTCTAGCAGAAATCGATGGCTGACTTCTGGTGGCTTGGAACACAAGATTATGCTGCCAGTCAAATCTCCAGAACAATATTGTTCTCCAGTAGTTACCTTACCTAAAAGGATCATACAACCATAGGTACGAAAGCATAGCATGTGGAACCCACCCCATACAACCACAGGGGAAAATGGTGGGGATTTATAACATACATCTTACCCAGGTATCTGAAGTCTTGCTGCTGAGTAGAGCTCACATAACTGTCCATAGCAAGAAATGTCTTTGGTGTGTGTGTGTGTGTGGGGAAATGAAACTCAATGATTTTAAAAAGTAGCACCTTTTGACCTTGAGTTTCTGCAGCTGCTCCCTGTGCATCAGATGCAATGTAATTTTTTTCTCATGCTTAGACATGTTCTTCCTTTTGTCTTGGCTGGCCCTTCCACCTCTGCAGGGCACATAGAGGCAACCAGGAGTCATGAGGGGTGAATTGTGACACAGCCGTTCAGGAGGAAGTGAGTCAGACAAAATAATGGGTGAGATCCAGCTGAAGGCCAACCTGGAATTCCAGAGAGAGAGAGAGACATACGATAGGTGGAAAGAGAGTCTGGACAGCGTGACGGGAGATTAGCAGTGCCGTCTTTGGAGGAGAAACACATGTCAAGGAAGGAAGATAGAGTCCAACAGAAAGATCTGTTTGAGGGGATGCTCACACTCCTCACAAGACTGCAGGCTCCAGCTCCACCTCCTGTTCCAATCCCATGCCCTGAGTCCCCTCCACACTACCTGAAATCCATGCATTCATTGGACAATTCTGTGCTAAGGTTACAATGTTATTATATTACTTTGTCATCCCAAATTCTACAAACAAATAGCGTGGCAAGGAATAACAGAGACTGTTAAAAGGCTACTAGCAAACACCATGGAAGATGAGCCAGAGCTCAGAATCTTGGAATACAGAAACATCCCTTGAGGGAAATGTCTTGCTAGCTCAAATGTTTATAGACAGTCTCTGTTCCAAACTAACTTGTTAAAATGGCTCCTATTATCAAATCCAGAGATCAGCTAAGACCTAAGAGCCTACTTGAAAGCAGGGATCAAGCAAATTAAAGGAAACACCCCCACCCCCAGCAGACAAGTTATATGGGCTTGATTTGAATCTCATTAGTTTTACACCAGTCTGTCTCCCCTGAATTTAATATAGTTACTCCTTATCTACCCTGTTGCAAGAAAGATCAGAATCCAGTTCAACTACTGTAAAACTTTCATGTACAATACCACATTGATGGAAAATAGAAATTCTCTAATCAGAAGGAAGTAGGAAAAACCCCTCTTATATTCTGGAACATACATATAGGAACACCTGGCGGGGGGTGTGGGAGGGGGAGGGAGAGGAAGAGAGAGAGTGCACAAGGTTCCCCATCTTAGTTCCCTTGAGCCACCTAACCCAGAGTGAATGTTTCCAAATTCAGGCGTATGTTCTTGCTGGGATAAGGCAGCCTTGAATTCATAGATTTTTAACACCGGAAAGGTTATGATCATCTAGTCTGTTCTCCTACATAATACAGGCCAGAGAAACTTCTGGGTGAACTAGGACATCTCAGAAAGACATCTAGTCTTGATTAAAAACTTCAAGTAAAGGAGAATCTACCACATTGCTAGGTAAGTTGCTTCAATAATTAATTGTCTTCTCTGATAAAAACACAAACCTCATTTCTAGTCTGGATCTGGCTAGCAGATAATTCAAGCAATTTTATACGGCCTGTGGCAATGAAAAAAGGGCTTGAACCACAAAGTTGAGATCCTGATCCAAACTTGATATTCAAGGATGTTCAGATCCAGACTGGAGTTCTGGAAAAGTAAATTGGGTGCCTGAATTTGATGGTTTCTGCTTGCAGAGTGACTACAGTACATGAACTTGGACACACATCAACCCACCATGCATTTCATCACTGCTAAGCAGGACGACATAATTATAAATGATCTTTTTGATGTGATCACCCTGATTATGGAGAGGATGGTATTATGAGACTGCCTACAATGGCATGTAGCTGATCTGCAACTGCTAGCAGCAAATACCTCCAATGGCTGGTGATGAGACACTAGATGGGGAGGGCTGAGGTCTTGCCCACATGCTCAGTGTCAGTCATCCGCACCCGAGGGCTTGTCCTTGGGCTTCTACAAATACAGCTGAAAAGCTACATCTTTTGCCTTCAGCATGGACCAGCCTACACCAAATGACAGGTATTGTCAAACCATTTCTAAGACAGGATGTCTCTGAGCCTCTCTCCAAGTTCTTACCATAAATCACATTTCAAATAACACCAACTGAATGCTGTGCTATATTATCAAAATGCTCAGTATATTTTTTTCAGAAAATATAAAGATTTCCAGTATATGGGACTTTAAATTAAGCTGGCGATGTTACCTGCCTGCATGTTTATGGCTATGAAAAAGCCCTGAACTTAAAAAGGAATAGATTCCTCAGTCCTTCACCCCTTCTTTTTGTGAGCATATGCAACCCTGGTTTGTGAGGTTTAATCACAGGTTCAGAGGGCAAGGTTTTATGGGAGCCCCTAGTTAAAACCTTGGTAGTACATCACTGTGATGATAACCTTGGCCAAAATATCATAGGCTCATAGACTTTAAGGTCAGAAGGGACCATCATATAGAACATAAAATCTTTAAATCATGATTTGAGGACATTAGTGACTCAGCCAGAGATTATGGGGGTCTATTACAGGAGTGAGTGGATGAGGTTCTGTGGCCTGAAAGGTGCAGGAGGTCAGACTAGTGATCATGATGTCTAGAAATTTGAAGTTGCACAGAATCCACCCTTTACAGTAGTTTCAGCCTACAAGTGAGCTCTGCCCCACGCTGCAAAGGAAGGCAAACAAAACAAAAGAACCCAAGGTCTCTGCCAATCTGACCCAGGGATATGACCCAAATATGGCAATCAGTGGACGTATCCAAAATAATGGTCATACTGGGTCAGACCAATGGTCTAACCCAGTATTCTGTCTTCTGACAGCAGTCTGTTCCAGCTATTTCAGAGGGAATGAACAGAACAGGGCAATTTATCCATCCCCTGTCATCCAGTCCCACCTTCTGGCAGTCAGAAATTTAGGATACCTAGACCAGGGGTCAGCAACCTTTCAGCAGTGGTGTGCCAAGTCTTCATTTAAACACTCTAATTTAAGGCTTCGCATGCCAGTAATACATTTTAGGTCTCTCTATAAGTCTATATATTAAATAACCAAACTATTGTTATGTAAAGTAAACAAGGTTTTCAAGATGTTTCAGAAGCTTTGTTTAAAATTAAATTAAAATGCAGATCTTATCAGTTTAGTGTGATCCTTGCCCTTGCTTTTCCTTGCTGAGTTTTCCAATGTCTGGCATGTATTTGGATACTTTAAGCTGCACACAGGCTTCTGAGTGATCAGTTGTTAACCAGCCAGCAGTGGTCACTGAGTGGGACCGGCAGTGGGACCCCGGCTGGCAAGAGACCAGCAACAGGAACCCCCGCTCTGAGGCTTCGGCCACTGGCTCCTGTCAGCTGGGGTCTCAGCCCACTGCCAGCCTGGGAGTTCCTCCACCCAGGCCAGCAGCAGCAGGCGCTGAGTGGGACCAGCAGCGGGACCTCGGCTGTGCTGTAGGTTGCAGACCCCTGACCTAGACCATGGGGTTGCATCCCTGACCATCTTGGATAATAGCCATTGATGGACCTATCTTCCATGAACTTATCCTTTTAATTTCCATTTAACTAGCTTCCTCGTTTTGTGTAGTTTCCCTTTTCAAAGTTAAATGCTACTGAGGTAGGTTTCTTTGTATTTTCCCCCACCCCCAAGGATGTTAAATATAATTACATTATAGTTGCTATTACCAAGTGGTTCATCTATATTCACCTCTTGGACGAGATCCTGCACACCACTTAGGACTAAATCAAGAATTGCCTCTCCCATTGTAGGTTCCAGGACTAGCTGCTCCAAGAAGCAGTCATTAATTGTGTCTAGAAATGTTATCTCTGCATCCTTTCTTGAGGTGACGTTAATATTGGGTTAGTTGAAATCCCCCATTATCATCAGGTTTTCTGTTTGTGTAGCTGTTTGAAGGACCGTGTGCTGTAGCTGGCAGTTGGAGGCGGAGCTACCAAGGAAGGTTTGAAAGCTAGAAGCCTCTGGTAATTGGCTGAGCCTTAACCAGTGGGCGGGGCATTCACTCAGGCCAGGGCTGTATAAAGCTGCACACAAGCGACCAGGGAGCTTAGCGAACAGGAGCTGCTAGCAGGGAGTTTCGCAAGGGAGTTTGGAAGGGAAGTAGGAAGGGAGTGGGGGTCCCTTGTTGGTCTCATCTGTGACCCATTGGTCTCCTGAACCTATAAACCAAGCCCCATCCTAAACCTTTCTGTTTAAAGCAGAACAGAGCAGACAGGGAGCTGCAGACGGGAATTTGAGAGAGTTTGACAGAGGGAGGCTTACAATGGTGAGGAGGACCCGCAACACCTGTGCCCGCACTGCTTCTGTCTCCTCCACCTGCGCCTGTAGCCAGATAGAGCACCAAAGCATGGATGCTTTTACCCAGATTCAGGTGTGGGCTTGCAAAGATTGTAATTTGCAATTTCCACTTACTGATATCCAGGCTGGGGGTGGCATCCAATGTGAAAGGTGCCTACTGGTGGAATCTCTCAGGCAGCAGGTGGGAGAGCTACAGGAGGAAGTGGCTAGGCTGAGGAACATCCATATCCATGAGCAATTCCTGGACAGTATCCATGTGGAGATAGCTGACGTAGCTGTCCCAGATCACAGGACTACTGACACACCAGTGGAGGAGGAGATGGCTCAGGGTGGACACAGCCAGCTGGTTACTTCTGGCAGCGGGCAGTGCTCCACCCCTGCTGCAAACCCTCCTGCTGTGGTAATAGATAACCGTTATGCTCTTCTTGATACAGGAGAGAAGGAATCACCCCCAACAGTTAAGGAGGCGAAGCCTCGTACCCCTAAGGCTGGGAGGTCTGCTGCCACCACTGATAATAAGAAACGTAGGGTAGTGGTGGTTGGAGACTCTCTGCTGAGGGGGACGGAGACACCCATCTGTCGCCCTGACCGTTCATCCCGGGAGGTATGCTGCCTGCCTGGGGCCCGTATCCGAGATGTTACAGAGGCATTGTCGAAGATTATCCGGCCTTCTGACTACTACCCCATGCTACTGATCCATGTGGGCACAAATGATACTGTGAGGTGTGACACTGAGCAGATCAAGAGTGACTACAAGGCTCTGGGAGTACGGGTTAAGGAGTTTGGAGCGCAGGTGGTATTCTCTTCGATTCTTCTTGTCGAAGGTAGGGGCCCAGGCAGAGACAGATGCATCGTGGAGGTGAATGCCTGGCTGCGAAGATGGTGTCGCCAGGAGGGCTTTGGCTTCCTTGACCATGGGATGCTATTCGAGGAAGGACTGCTAGGCACAGATGGCGTTCACCTTTCGAGGAAGGGAAAGGCCTTATTTGCGCACAGACTGGCTAACCTAGTAAGGAGGGCTTTAAACTAGGTTCGACGGGGACAGGTGAGCAAAGCCCACAGGTAAGTGGGGAACAAGTCCTGGGAGATGGGTTGGAAACAGGAGGGAGCACAGGCTATAATGGCAGAGAGAAAGGAGGGTCAGGGCAAAGCTGGGAGGCAAGATCAAACCAGTATCTTAGATGCCTATATACAAATGCAAGAAGTATGGGTAATAAGCAGGAAGAACTGGAAGTGCTAATAAATAAATACAACTATGACATTGTTGGCATTACTGAAACTTGGTGGGATAACACACATGACTGGAATGTTGGTGTGGATGGGTATAGTTTGCTCAGGAAGGATAGACAGGGGAAAAAGGGAAGAGGTGTTGCCTTATATATTAAAAATGTACACATTTGGACTGAGGTGGAGATGGACGTAGGAGATGGGAGTGTTGAGAATCTCTGGCTTAGGCTAAAAAGGGGTAAAAAACACGGGTGATGTCGTGCTGGGAGTCTACTACAGGCCACCTAATCAGGTGGAAGAGGTGGATGAGGCTTTTCTTAAACAACTAACAAAATCATCCAAAGCCCAAGATTTGGTGGTGACGGGGGACTTCAACTATCCAGATATATGTTGGGAAAATAACACCGCGGGGCGCAGACTATCCAATAAGTTCCTGGACTGCATTGCAGACAACTTTTTATTTCAGAAAGTTGAAAAAGCTACTAGGGGGGAAGCTGTTCTAGCCTTGATTTTAACAAATAGGGAAGAACTCGTTGAGATTTGAAAGTAGAAGGAAGCTTGGGTGAAAGTGATCATGAAATAATAGAGTTTACAATTCTAAGGAAGGGTAGAAGGGAGTACAGCAAAATAGAGACAATGGATTTCAGGAAGGCGGATTTTGGTAAGCTCAGAGACCAGATAGGTAAGGTCCCATGGGAATTAAGACTGAGGGGAAAAACAACTGAGGAGAGTTGGCAGTTTTTCAAAGGGACGCTATTAAGGGCCCAAAAGCAAGCTATTCCGATGGTTAGGAAAGATAGAAAATGTGACAAAAGACCACCTTGGCTTAACCACAAGATCTTGCGTGACCTACAAAATAAAAAGGTGTCATATGAAAAATGGAAACTAGGTCAGATTACAAAGGACGAATATAGGCAAATAACACAGGAATGCAGAGGCAAGATTAGAAAGGCAAAGGCACAAAATGAGCTCAAACTAGCTATGGGAATAAAGGGGAACAAGAAGACTTTATCAATACATTAGAAGCAAGAGGAAGACCAAGGACAGGGTAGGCCCACTGCTCAGTGAGGAGGGGGAAACAGTAACAGGAGACTTGGAAATGGCAGAGATGCTTAATGACTTCTTCGTTTCGGTCTTCACTGAGAAGTCTGAAGGAATGTCTAATATAGTGAATGCTTACAGGAAGAGGGTAGGTTTAGGAGATAAAATAAAAAAAGAGCAAGTAAAAAAATCACTTAGAAAAGTTAGATGCCTGCAAGTCACCAGGGCCTGATGAAATGCATTCTAGAATACTCAAGGAGTTAATAGAGGAGGTATCTGAGCCTCTAGCTATTATCTTTGGGAAATCATGGGAGACGGGGGAGATTCCAGAAGACTGGAAGGGGGCAAATATAGTGCCCATCTATAAAAAGGGAAATAAAAGCACCCAGGAAACTACAGACCAGTTAGTTTAACTTCTGTGCCAGGGAAGATAATGGAGCAGATAATTAAAGAAGTCATCTGCAAACACTTGGAAGGTGGTAAGGTGATAGGGAATAGCCAGCATGGATTTGTAAAGAACAAATAGTGTCAAGCTAATCTGATAGCATTCTTTGATAGGATAACGAGCCTTGTGGATAAGGGAGAAGCGGTGGATGTGATATACCTCGACTTTAGTAAGGCATTTGATACGGTCTCGCATGATATTGTTGTACCAATTATATTAGATCAGTAAAAACCAGCAGGATCTTATTAAAGGGGACAAGGCAAAGATGCCACATTTATTATGATAACAATTTATGACTAATAACTAATATCTTAATTCTTATACACACACATTATACCTATTACCTATACACACACACATTCACATTATACCTAATACCTATATACACACACACATCCACATTCATCAGGTGTTCTGAAGCTGCTGCATAGTTACCAGTCCTGAAGATAGCTTAAGTTCATGGCTTGATTTTGCAGCTTGGGTTCGTAGCTTGTGGCAGCTAACTGGCCAGGAAAGCTGGGCACAAGGCTGAGCTGGATCTCTGTTGGGCAGGCACCGATGTTCTTCCATGTTGGCAACAGAATGTTACCCAGAGTTTCTCATCTCACCCTTCTTTTTTATAGGCTTTTAGTTTGGATTCAAAGTCTATAGGTCTTGCTGTGTCACGCTGCCTCTGGGTTTAAATTGATCACCCATCAATTGCAGGCATGACTTTCAGCCTTGGACCTGGCTTTGATCTTCCTTCTGTTGTCCTTTTCTTTTTAGGGTGGATGCTTCTTACTTTGTTTAGGGATGTTGTCTAGGTCTTCAGCTGTTGGTATTTGAACTTTATCTCATCAGGACAGGCTGGGGCTGGAGGTTGATTCCATCATTCATACATACCTCATTCACACATCTAAACTAAACTAATAAGATTACAGCAGGGTTTGCAAAAATGAAGGTTGGAGGAAGCTTTTACAAAATGGAGTGAGTGTTTTAAAATGGGGTTTGAATTACAATATGGAACAGAAGTTACAGTATAGGCAAGTGTAGTGAATGGTGAACAGAAGTTACATTAATTAAGTGAACAATTGAAAACAATTTCATTTATCAGTCCTACAATATTCTTATAGACAAACTAGGTAAGTACAAATTAGATGGGGCTACTATAAGGTGGGTGCGTAAACTGGCTGGATAACCATACTCAGAGAGTAGTTATTAATGGCTCCCAATCCTGCTGGAAAGGTATAACAAGTGGGGTTCCACAGGGGTCTGTTTTGGGACCGGCTCTGTTCAATATCTTCATCAACGATTTAGATGTTGGCATAGAAAGTACGCTTATTAAGTTTGCGGACGATACCAAACTGGGAGGGATTGCAACTGCTTTGGAGGACAGGGTCAAAATTCAAAATGATCTGGACAAATTGGAGAAATAGTCTGAGGTAAACAGGATGAAGTTCAATAAAGATAAATGCAAAGTGCTCCACTTAGGAAGGAACAATCAGTTTCACACATACAGAATGGGAGGAGACTGTCTAGGAAGGAGTATGGCAGAAAGAGATCTAGGGGTCATAGTGGACCACAAGCTAAATATGAGTCAACAGTGTGATACTGTTGCAAAAAAAGCAAATGTGATTCTGGGATGCATTAACAGGTGTGTTGTAAACAAGACACGAGAAGTCATTCTTCCGCTTTACTCTGCGCTGGTTAGGCCTCAACTGGAGTATTGTGTCCAGTTCTGGGCACCGCATTTCAAGAAAGATGTGGAGAAACTGGAGAGGGTCCAGAGAAGAGCAACGAGAATGATTAAAGGTCTTGAGAACATGACCTATGAAGGAAGGCTGAAGGAATTGGGTTTGTTTAGTTTGGAAAAGAGAAGACTGAGAGGGGACATGATAGCAGTTTTCAGGTATCTAAAAGGGTGTCATAAGGAGGAGGGAGAAAACTTGTTCACCTTAGCCTCCAATGGTAGAACAAGAAGCAATGGGCTTAAAATGCAGCAAGGGAGATTTAGGTTGGACATTAGGAAAAAGTTCCTAACTATGAGGGTAGTTAAACACTGGAATAGATTGCCTGGGGAAGTTGTGGAATCTCCATCTCTGGAGATATTTAAGAGTAGGTTAGATAAATGTCTATTAGGGATGGTCTAGACAGTATTTGGTCCTGCCATGAGGGCAGGGGACTGGACTCGATGACCTCTTGAGGTCCCTTCCAGTCCTAGAGTCTATGAGCTTCTCTAATCTCCCTGAGCATTTCACAATCACAGTCACCATCCTGGTCAGAGAGTCAGCAGTATATTCCTACTGCTGTAGTCTTATCATTCAAGAATAGAATCTGTAAGGATAGAAATTCCATGGTACTGTTTGTTCCATTTAAGATGTTTACTATACTTGACTCTGCTTTCTTTCACATATAGTGCCAATCCCCCACCAGAGCAACTACTTTCTCAATTCTGTATATTTTGTATCCTGGTATCATCACATCCCATTGATCATCATTGTTCCAGCAAGTTTCTATATCAATATCCTCATTTAATACCAGCCCTCAAGTTCACCCATCTTAATATTTAAGACTTCTTGCATTTGTATACGAGCACTTATAAAATATCAATATTTAGTTGTCTGCCTTCATGTGATGCAGTTGAATGGGACTCTTTTTTTGTTTTGAATGTTTCTCTTCAGCTCCTACCTGTACTTTCTAGCAACTGTTATCCTCTCCTCTTTATTAGAATAGAGAGTATCCCCTTTAATAATTCCTCCCCAAGGGATCTGAATAATGTGCTCCTCCACACCTGTTGGCTTTTCCTCAGCCCTTAGTTTAAAAACTCTTCTACAATCTTTATTTTACATGCCAGCAATCTGGTTCCATTTTGGTTTTGGTGGAGCTCATCCTTCCTGTATAGGCTCCCCCTTTCCCAAAAGGTTCCCTTGTTGCTATTAAACCTAAATCCCTCTGAACACCATTGTCTTATCCACACATTGAAACCCTGCAGTTCTGCCTGTCTAAGTCCTCAACTTTAACCTCATACTTAATGGCCTAAATTTGGCCTCCTACCTTTCCCTATGTCATTGGTACATACATGTACCATGACCACTGGCTCCTCCTCAGCTAGGGTTGCTAACTTTCCAGTTTTTCAAACTGAGACACTACAGGCCGCTCCTCCCCAATCTTCAATCCCTCCTTCCCCCCACCTGTTGCTCACACCCTCTCCCCCAGGACTCACCTACTGTCTCCAGAGCCGGTCTGGGAGCAGCTGACACAGAGCCTGCCTGCCTTATCCGGAGCAAGGGGCTGGGGGCAATTGGGCCATGGCAGAGTGGAGAAGGGTAGGTTCCCAGAGTGAGGGGCCAGAGAGAGCTGGGGCCCCAGGAGGCTGAGAAGGCCAGTTTCTGAGCTTCTCTCCAATCCACCAGCTGAGCTGCTCCAGCAGCACCTACTCTTCCCACCCTTCTGGCAGCAGAGGCCAGTAGCTGGACTTGGCGTCCAATCAGCAGTACTGACCGAACATGTTACAGGTCCCCTTTTGACCCGACTGTTTGGTTGAAAACCAGACACCTGGCAACCCCATCTCTGCACATGAATCTGCCAAGATGTCTTGGGAGTCCTAAATCTTCACACCCAGCAGGCAATTTACCATGAAGTTCTCCCAGTCATCACAAATCCAACTATCAATATTTGTAATAATCAAATCCCCCATTAATATCTCTTAGAACTGGAAGGGATCTTGGAAGGTCATGAAGTCCAGCCCCCTGCCTTCACTAGCAGGACCAAGTACTGATTTTTGCCCCAAATCCCTAAGTGGCCCCCTCAAAGATTGAGCTCACAACCCTGGGTTTAGCAGGCCAATGCTCAAGCCACTGAGCTATCCATCCCCCCTTACTGTTACCTGATTTTTCCCCTAACAACAGGGGTCCCCTCTCCTAGAGAGGTAGCCTCCATGTTAGAGGATACCATGACATTTGGGAGCAAGGGCCCCAGCTATGGTGTCAATTCCATGCCGACAGAGAATGCATTCCAACAGAGGCAGGGAAATCAAGTTTAACTCTTCATTTGGTAACAATGTTAACAAGGTGCTCCCCTCCCTACAGCACAGCTGGACTGTATTGGCAATGGTTGTAAAGCAAAAGAGGATTAGACTTTTAAAAAACAGATCCTCATCATGCCTTTGTCAGGTTCAATTGCTTTTAAAGCGTGTACCAAAAACATGGCCTAAAAGGCCTTATTGCCACTGCAATTTCCCTTGCAACAGGTTGTTTTAAAACATCCCTTCAAAACAAACAAAAATTCCATTAAACTCTCTGCATTGTCAAAGAACAGGTTTTTTAAATACCTAGACTAAAATCCTGGCTCCAGTCAAATCAATGGCAATACTGTCATTGATTACCATGTGGCCAGGATTTCACTCTGATATCAGACATTGTCATAACCCCAGGTCATCTGAAACGCTGATTATTATGACTTTACAAAGCCATTATAACAAGGTTTTAAGAACATTGTTCCCAAAGGGTGAATTCTTTATAGCTTGGCTTCTTATTTATACAGAGGAATCGTAAAAACATATTTGGGTGAATTTTATTGGCAGAATTTGCCTCTGCTGATGTTAAATTTTGGTCCAATCTGTGGGAGTCACGTGCCCCTCTTGCTCTGCTCGGCCTGCTGGCATGGGAGGGGATCTATCCTTCTCCTGCTATGCCTTCCTCCCAGCACATTTCTGGCTTGCTTGGCCCCTCTCCCCAGCAGTCAGGCCTGGAGGAAGTGGGCTGCCAATGCCTCCCTAGCCTGGCTCTCTCTCAGGCAGCTGCCACACTGCATAGAGGCAGCGATCCTGAGCAACCACCCTCAGCTACTGTGAGAAGTGGCTGCGTCCCATCCCCGCTGCTCCCTGTCCAGGCCTGGCTGCCAGGGGAGGGTCCAAGTGAGCTAGAAGTGTATTGGGAATGGAGATGTGACAGAGAAGGACAGAACCCCCCTGCTGATAACTCTGGCAGGGAGAGTGCAGCAGCCCAAGGCCGGGTGCAGGGTGGGGGGTTGCTGGGGAAGATGCCAGGAGCAGGTCCCCTCTGCTCATCCCAAGTTAGGGGCATTGCCCACATCCCTCCCACTGCTGAGGTGTCTGTGAGGGCACAGGAGCTCTGGAAAGACATTGTGGTGCTGTGAGTCACCCTGGCCTGGCCCAGAGGCACATGCTCACCACTCCTGTGGCCCCAGCTGCCCAAGAGCTGGCAGGATATGCTGCCCTGGCCCAGGGAGGTAGGGCTGGAAGGTTCCGCCCACAGGTAACACCTGGGGTGGTCACATGCTCCCCTCCTCACCTTTACATTGTGGCCCCCCCAGTATCAGCAGTATAAGTCATCTCTGGTCATCACTTGTCTGTAAGCAACTCTCGGACATCAGTAGGAGCTGCGAGCTTGCATCTGACAACGACTGAAAAATGTCACATTGCTACAAGATGCAACATTACAATTGCTTTTCATCACAACCTCCTTATGTCATATTCTAATCCCGCCCCTTGTGACAGCAGTATTTGAAGTTTATAGGCTGTAGAAGAGAGAAACCCATTTTTCTATTCAGTACATAAAGAGCATTTGTGTCTTCTGTAACACTGTGCTACAAAACATTCGCACTTTTTTATTTCTATTTGATTCTCCTTCACTCTGTCTTCTCTCGCTGTTCCTCAGCTTTGCTATCGCAGATTTCTGTCCTTTTACATGATCCTGCATTCCTTACTCACTCCAAACTCCCACAGACTCGGGAGGGTGCCAGGGATGTGCGTCTGGGCCATTAGTCAGTTCATTGCCTCACTGATAGTGAAATATCTCCTATCATCCTATCCCCATCTAAAGAGACTGTGACTAAAGGGAGTGTTGATGAGACCCTTGCTAATGCCTTCAACAGGAATAGGATCTGGCCTGTTGCTTTCACAGTCAGATATGATCTAGACTGGGCCAAATGCAGAGGTCAGGTTTCAGTTAGATTCCCTTAGAGTTATTTACACCCTCTCTACAGCTGTCTAAGACAGTCTAAGGGTATGTCTACCCCAGGGGTTGGCAATCTATGGCATGCATGCCAAAGGTGGCACGTGAACTGATTTTTGATGGCACACAGCGGCGGGCTGAGTGGCTTAGCCCGCCGCTGCTCTGGAGTTTCCGCTGCTGGCCCCTTGCCAGCCGGGGTCCCACTACCGGTCTCACTCAATGCCCGCTGCCGGCCTGGGTGAAAGAACCCCAGGCTGGCAGCAGGCTGAGACCTTGGCCAGCAGGAGCCGGTGGCTGGAACCCCAGAGCGGCGACGGGCTGAGCCACTCAGTAGCTGCTCTGGGGTTCTGGCTGCTGGCTTCTTGCCAGCCGGGGTCCCGCTGCAGCCCCACCACTCACCTTGCTTCCAGGTGGTGTTCCAGCGCAGGCCCTCTGCCAGATAGGGTCCAGGCCTCTGGCCCTGCTCAGCCCTACCGGCCACCAGCTCCACTCACCTCAGCTGCCGATCTGGGGTTCCACCTGCTGACCTCCTGCCAGCCAGTTAACAACTTATCACTTGGAAGCCTGTGTGCAGCTTAAAGTATCCAAATATGTGCCAGATACTGGAAAACTCAGCAAGGAAAAGCAAGGATCAAACTAAACTGATAAGATCTGCATTTTAATTTAATTTTAAATAAAGCTGCTGAAACATTTTGAAAACCTTGTTTACTTTACATATAACAGTAGTTTGGTTATTTAATATATAGACTTATAGAAGGTCTTCTAAAAAAATGTTAAAATGTGTGACTGGCACGCAAAGCCTTAAATTAGAGTGTATAAATGAAGACTCGGCACACCACTGCTGAAAGGTTGCCGACCCCAGTCTACCCTTTGAGTTGGAGCTCAAGTCTGACCAGGCTGGGGCCCTCAAAATAGAAGTGTAGCCAGGGTGGAGTGGGCAGCAGGAAAGGCTGGCTACCCGCAAGTACATGCCTAGAGTCTTGGACAGGATCATACTTGGGGTGGCTGGCCCTTCTGCCAGTTGCACTGAAGCAACTACGTTCTATTTTTAGCACAGTAGCTTGATCAGAGCTAGTGAAGGTACATCCCCTCAAGTTGGAATGTACAACTGCCAGCTCCAAGTATAGATGGACCCTAAGTCAGTGCAATGTACATAGTGTGGAGCTGGAAGGAAATACATGTTAAAATAGGTCACCAAAGAGGGAAGTTATTAGGGCCCTCATTGCATAAGTGGCTTTGTGAGGACAGACTTTCATACGCTCAAACCCTCTCTCTCACTGAAGTCACTGAAGTTCTGTGCAGGAGCCACGGTCTGCCCAGGCAGGGCAGCATGCAGTGTAACAGGGTCTAAGAGACGTCAGTCAAAGAACCATCTCTCTTCCCTGATAAAAAGTCAGGAGCTCAGGGCTTTAATTATTTTTAACAAAACAAAGGATAATCACAGGCTCTTGGGTTAAATTGATCTCAAAGGCTCCAGGGAAAGTTACACTTTGAACAACACCTGTGGAATAGTGCTAGGCACAATCTAATGGTCCTATTTCCTACATTTCCTCAGCTTCTGAAATGCGATCAGAGTCAGTGCAAAGTACTTGGAGACATTTGATTGAATGTAAAAGCAAGAACGAAATGCATGTTTGTTCTGCTCAAACACAGAGTCTTGAACGTCAGAGGACTGTCAGTTAAAAATGTTATTTGCAAAAGGACCATCTCAGATCCAGCAAGATCAAAGTTTTCCTTTGAATTTATAGAAAGACACTGAACTTAAAAAAAAAAAAAGCTCTCACACACACAGGACCAGCAAGTAGTCCAGAACAAAATGATACATTTTAGATAAATTATTCTTTTTATGCAAGCTGTTGGGAAAACCTGAAAGCCTACGCATGCTTGTAAATAGATCATGCTTAAATGGAACAGGCTCTCTAAATATACAGTGACTCATCCAGATAAAATGTACCAGTATGGCTCTTATTCTACAGCATGATTTTTTTCCCCCTTTAAAGTAGTGTATTAACAATCCCAATGGCATACACTGTTACTGGGGAAGATCTGATAAAAGCAGTGGAGAATGACAGTGGCAGTTTATCTTGGGGGCTGGCTGCCATTTAATTTTCCATCTCAGTACTGCCTAACCAATCAAATTATCAAGTCCCTTTTCAAGCTTTGAAAAGTAACTGCAATGTCTAGTTTCTTTTCTCTCACTCAGCAAGGAACGAGTGTTAAGGGGGAGGGGGGAGGAACAAAACCCACACACACTGTCATCCACAAAAAATAACAGGCAAGTCAGGATGATATGATTACCGGGAAAAGACAGCCCATATTTTCCATCTTTTTATCCCACAAAGTGCTGAACACTCAAGTCAGACTAGTTGCATGCTTAAAGATAAGCATGTGCTTAAGTGCTTGGTTGGACTGGGGGCAGAGGGCTCAGTACCTTGCAGAATCAAACTCTTAGCTGCCTTCCCTGATAACTTACAATAGAGCTCATGGATCCTGATCCAAAGCCCATTAAGGTCAGTGCTACTCTACACATAGGGCTAGTCTTCACTACAGGCTAAATCAGCACTGCTGCAATTGATACAGTGGGTATCGATTTAGAGGGTCTGGAAGACACAATAAATCGATGAGAGAGTGCTCTCCCATCCACTTCAGTACTCCACCTCTGAGAGGCAGAAACTGTATTGATGGGAGAGTGTCTCATGTCGGCATACAGCGGTGTCTACACAGCTGTAAATCAATCTAAGCTACATCAAGTTATGCTACGTACAATGCGTAACTTAATTTAGATTGACTTACCTCGTTAGTGTAGACCAGGCCATAGACATCAACAGTTTTGGGACCTTAATTCTAAATGAGCTATGGTCATCCAGAGGAAACACTCCTGAAGACAACACTGCTATAGTTTAGACATGGGCCACATTTTTGTTGTCAAGATAACTTCAGTGAGGACTAAAAACCATCTTTTTTTTTAAGCTAAAAGCTAAGATTTTGGAACATGAATCTTTGATAGCCATGGCATACATGGGGTTCTGGTTCTTTCCAGCCGATGAGTCTATTGGCAGGAGTGTTAGCCAGCACAGGCAGTTGTCAGCAAATGTTGCATCAAATCCAGGGAAAATAAACACTGAAAATATAATCACACATATTCACACTGGAAATCTGATGCTGGCCCCATTTCTGGCAAGCATCCCTAATCAGGACAACATTTGAACACATGCATAATTGCTTTCCTGAATTAGGGCTACTATGAATAAAAGTAATCCGGCTTGGGGAAAAAGGGGAACCACCACATGATCTAAGCAGCTTGAATTTTGAATATCAAACACAATGCACAACTCACAACCCCACTGGAGTCCCAGAATTATTCACAGACATTTTTGAGGGAATAATTTTGAATAATGAATACATTCAAGAAAATTGTGGTCTGTTCAAAGAGCCGATGTTCATCAGATAAGTTATTTGTTGCCAGTTAGGCACTGTGCTGTAATTCAAAACATTGTCCCTGTGCTATTAGCTTGGTGGTTGGGGCTCCCTTTCTGCACCTCTGGTTCATGTGGGAGGAGGGGGGAGCTCGCATATGACAGCTGCGGAATTTGGCCCCAAGAGTTTACTTAGTTAAATCAAAATTTTGAATGGGTCACTTAGCCTGGAAAAGACCCATGAGCCCTGCCATCTGGGGAGTCAAGATACTAGAACCCCAATAATACCAGCCAATGCAGTCTTTTCTCCTCCCTACCACATGCTAGCTGCTAACCCTGATCTCCTGTTTTCTCCTTCTCCAAGAGAAGAAGTGTAAAAGATAATGTAGAAAGAGACAGTGCCTGAATTTTGGCCTTTATGCCTGTGTATTTTGAGTTATGATCTGAATGTGTCATGGGCCTGGAGGAATGCATAGTTTTGAGTGTATTATTTAGATGCCTTCCACTCTCATTGCCACTGAGATGTTTGCTGACAACCTAAAAGGGTGGAGGAATCTCAGCAGTTCTCGCTGGGGTTTTTTAGTGTTTATTTTATTTTTGTGCTACATTCCATTCTTGCAGCTGTGATTTTCTAATATCCTTCTGATACTATTACTGTCCTGTGGTTACTGTCCCTGGGCTAGCTTCCTAACTAATACTAGTAACAGTGGGCCTGATCATGCCCCTATAATTCATGCAAGATCCCACCCCTCCTGTGTGGAAAGGGGATCTCCAGCTCTGCAGCAGCATCCTCCCACTTGTCCCAGACAAGTGCCCTCCTGGGGTCAGGGGGCATGGAGTGGACAGGTGGGAGTTTAGGAGTAGGTCTGGGATGGGGGCAAGTCCATCCTCCTACTGGTACCACAGAAATTCCCCATGCCCACCATTCTTCTTTAAAACAGACCCCCAGTGCAGCTGCCAGTGGGAGAAGTCCTGGCAACGTGGCTCCAGTGAGTCATGCTTCCCATAAGGATTCTGCTGGGGATGCAGATCTGATGTGGAGGCACCAGGCCTCCATGTAGATTGCTGTGGCCTCCTGCTGGTTCCCCCCCAGCCCCAAGAACCACATGGTTTGTGGGTTGATCTCAGTGCCTATTCCTCAGGGGGTGACCCAATCTTCAAAAAAATAATGCAGGAGAACTCTCCGCAAGGAAAGGCTTCCCTGAAGCCCCTCACGTGGGGTTTCCTGCCAGAAAGCTAATCAGACACTGTCCGGTTAAAAATATACAAAAAACAAAAGCAGCTCCCTTACCTGGCATACTGTCAAGCTTTTCTCCACAACCATACAATTTAAAGAGAATGTTTGTAGAATGACAGCTGCAAGTCTCACTTAATCCCTTGTCTCCAGGAACTGGGCTTTAAGCAAAGTAGAAATATGGTGAGTTTAATGATAAAGCCATGAGAGCTGGCAACACTGCATCACTTGTCATGCTTTCTCAGGGCTGAATTGTGGCTTTGCCATAAGCCTTAAGTAAGGGGAAGTGTAGTGTTGGTTCATAGTGTCACCGTGCCTTGGTGGGTCACAGCTGAGGATACCAGATTCAGGACAAATTGTTGAGAAATGGGGAAGACACACCCCAAAACTTGGTAGTCTTCCATAAGATATACCAAACTAGTAACGAAGTAAACTTCTGTCTCACCACACTGGTTAACAAGAAGTCAAAAATGCAGCTTCCTTAGGTATCCCAGCCCTTGGTTCACCATGGAGACACTAGACTTAAGGATGAATAGTTATTTTAAACCAATTTCATCAACCAAAGGGTTCTTCTGATCCCAAAGGACTAGCCACATACCAAGGTCAATATATAACTCAGATCTTACCCAATGATCATACTGTTACCAATCCTTTAGTATCTAATATCTAAAGGTTTATTTGTAAGAGAAAAGAAAGAGGTGAGAGTTAAAATGGTCAAAGGAATCAAATACATACAATAATTGCAAAGTTCTCATATCAGGTTTGAAGTAGTGATGGAATAAATTGCTGGCTGGTAAAGTCTCTGGTAATTTCCAAAAGATTGGAAGGCCCTCAGCCCATTGAGTAGAATACTTCTTTTAGTGTAAGTCCAGAGATCAAAGCAGGAAAGAGGACAAATGGAGATGCTTCTTGGGCCTTTTATACTTTCTTCCATGTGGAAGGAAAGCTCGCTCTCAGTCTTAGTTTGTGGAAAAGTGCAGGTACAAGATGGAGTTGATGGTCACATGAGCAAGTCACATGCCCTTCCATGCTTCGATGACTCATAGCAGAAGCCATTACCCATATTCTGGCTAAAACGTACTCCGGAAGGCCCATGGGGCAAGAATAAGCTTCTTCTATGGTCTATTTTGCAAGCTAAGTGTTCTTCAATAGGCCATCAACTTAAATAGTCCATTCACCATGTGTGGGCCAGACTGGATGTAAACTAACCACCTTGTGGGTGTTACAACAGAAGCAAACAAGTTTGAATACTGGTACACAGTCAATATTCATAACTTTAGATACAACGATGATACATGCCATAATGGGGTGCACTCACCTCTCATGAGTGCTCCCTGTCTCAGGCCTTGTCTACACTAAAGGGAAAAGTCAATCTAAGCTATGCAATTTGAGTTACGTGAATAGCGTAACTTTGATCTACTTAGTGAGGGGTCCATGCTATGCAATGTCAATGGGAGACACTCTCCCATCGATTCCCCTTACTCTTCTCAATCAGGTGGAGTACACGAGTTGATGGGAGAGTGGTCGGCGGTCAGTTTAGCAGGTCTTCACTAGACCTGCTAAATCAACTGCCGATGCATCAATCACCACAGCGTCAATCCTCCGGTAAGTGTAGACAAGCCCTATGTGCATGTGCCTGCACACTCTCTCAGTTTGTGGTGGGTATTTGGTGACTCAGTCCTTTGGCTGAGTCACACGCAGTCTGTACATGAGGTAAAATAAATCAAACCCCTTCCAGGTTACAAGTCCAACCACGCCTATTTCAAAGCCCTTAGTAACGTTACTTTATCTGTAGCCTTATCTTTGGGCTCGCTCCTCAATCAATCCAGCAGGGCCTATCACAGTACCCTGCTTTGAATGGTCTCTCAGACCCTACCAGGGTCCCTTGAATTGTCTCTGATCTTCAAACAGTCCCAGCCCAGGTGTGGGGCCACATCCCCCTGGACTCCCTCCCTGGAGACTTATTGCATCTCTCAGCCTTCTTGGCTCCAACTCCCCAGAAGGGGAACTCTTTTAGTGGCCCTGCTGAAGCATATGGAAATCCAGGCCACTTTCCCAGTGGCTGGTGTGGAGGAGACCTGGGCCTGTCCTCTCCTCCACATCCCAACCCACAGATCTTACAAATAGCAGCCACTGTTGTGTCACTGCTACAACTCCCTGGACCACTTCCCATGGCCCCAGTTCCTTCTTCACCCCTACCTTGGGGCCTGGTCACAGCCCAGAGCACCATCCACTCTCCTCCAGCTCTAGCAAGAAACTGAACTCATTCTGGCCCTGCAGCTCTTCTTATACTAGCCTGCTGGGCCCTGATTGGCTGCTTCCCCCACAGTTGCTCTAGGCAGCTTGGGGGACCTCTCTACTGCCCTTTTCTGGGGTGGGATGTTGCAGGGATGCAAGGCCTTCATCAGGGGGCCTCTGGACCTAGTCAGCCCCACCACACATACATACAAATAGGATAATCATATTCAGAAAATCATAACTTTTCATTGTACAAGATTTGTTGCAATTGTATAACAGTGGTAGCAACAATGATATACATGGTCATATTTTAATCATATAATGTCACACATAGAATCATTCTGATCTGTGGTTCCCCCTTGCTCCTGGGATCTATACTAGATTACTTCCCTTGGTGAGCTGCACTGGCCAGTGCATTGGGTGGGTGAGGAAACCAAGGTGCTACCTACTCGCTGTCCACCTGTTCTGATGGACAGGGGATGTTATAGTTTGATCATATACTTATTCACAGGGTAATGTCTAGAAACAGAGAACTCTACTTTCATCAAGCACTTCCCAAAAGAGGACAGTATCTGTGGGGGAGGAATAAACTGTGTTGGTGGTGGTAGCTATGTCGATGGCAAAAGCTCTCCTATTGACATAATGCTGTCTACACAGGAGGTTAAGTCAATATAACTATGTCACTCAGGTGTGTGGCTTTTCCCCCCGAGTTACATCATTATTCTGATATAAGTCTGTAGTGTAGACTCGGACTTTGAGAGACAAGGTGGGTGAGGTAATATCTTTTATCGGACCAATTTCTGTTGGTGAGAGAGACAAGCTTTCAAGCGTACACGGAGATCTTCAGGTCACTTGTCTCTCCAACACAAGTAGGTCCAATAAAATATATTATTTCACCCAGCATGTCTCTCTAATATCCTGGGACTGACATAGCTCTGACGACACTTCATATACTCTCTCTCTCTCAGCTATTTCTTTGTTGCTCATCCCCAAAGCATTCCACCATCTACAGCAGGCAGCATTAAAAACTGGAAATTAAATTTAACTGATGTAGGTAGTAAACATGATATTTGTAGTATTCCTAAGACTGAGGAATACTTCAAATTCTATGCTCCACCATAGTAAAGGTAAACATCATGGCGTAAAGCATCCATATTTTAATGGTAACCATAGGTGCTGACTCTGTGGGTGCTCAGCACCCACCGGCAGTAAGCTTCTCACATCCCCCCTCCCAGTGCCTCCCACCCGCCTGTTACCCTGCCAATCAGCGCCTACTGCCTGCCATGATCAATTGTTTCACGGTGTACAGGAGACTCTGGGAGGGATGGGGAGCATCAGGGACAGGGCATGCTAGGAGGAGGGTGCGGAACTGGGCAAGAAGAGATGGAGTGGGGGCAGGGGCATGGTGGACGAGGTGGGGTGAAGGTGGCCTGGGGCAGAGCAGGGGCAGGAAGAGGTAGGATGCTTGGGGGTTTAGGGGAAGGGGTGGGGAACTGGGGCAGCGCGGTGGGTTGAGAACCCCTGGGCCCGGAAGAAGCTGGTTCCTCTGATGGTAACCATTCTATGTCCAGCCTCAGGAATGAAAATAACCTAGTCACTTTCAGTTATGTTTACAGTCAGTTTCTGCTCACTTTCTGGCTCATATGCATTCCAGTGCTCAGATTGCAAATGCTGCTGTAAAATATTTAAGTTCAAACTAAAAACTGCTTGCTCTGGAATTAAGCTAAACCAAACCCAGTACACACAATTCACAGAAACTTTTTTTTTATTGATCCTATTTTACAAAACCTACATTTTGAGTGAAATCAACCCGATAGTGTCTCTAAGCTTTTCCTGATATGGATTCTTCCAGTTATTGTTCACTCTCTGTTTTTAATTTATGTATATTTCCCTGAGATATGACAACTGGCTGGTTAATTTTTAATATTGCTTCTGCATGCAAGCAATAATGTGACATTTCTTTAGAAAGCCACAGGCTCATGATGAGTCTCTCTCTCTCTCTTTTGAGTAAAGAAAGAAGAAGCAGTTGAGACTCACTAGCAAGCAATAGCATTGTCACATCTGTGGGGTTTGCCAGATGTGTAGAAAAAGGAGAAGATTGTATACCAGTTAAGGGTTTCCTAATGGATTGCAACCCACTCGTTACTTTTGGCCCCTCAAAAGTTTTGTTGAACTGTATATCGAGCATAGGAAATCACTTCTGAAATTGCTAATTAACCACCAAGGCCAGATCCCAGCCCTTATAAGATTAATTTGAGATGCTTCAGCAGCATAAGCAACCTTAGAGCTGGCCTAAGTGGCCAAACGGGGAATCCTTAGATGTCATAAAACTTTCATTGCCAGCTTTGTGCTACCCCATCTCAGTCCTACGACGGGGTGGGAAGGCACAAGTCTGGAGCGTGCTGCCCTCCAGTCATCTCCAGTTGCCATAATGGCCCTTTGTGTGTTATGCCAGGGGACAAACTAGCCCTCCAGCTGCTCTAGAGGGAGCACAAAGCTGGCTTAAAAGCCTGCAGTGCAATGCTGGAACCACTAAGGATCTGGAACCTAGAGGTCAGATTAAAAATACCTAAATAACAAAAACAAACTCACTCCCCCCTTACAATCGGTATTCAATGGTGAAAGTACTATGAAGGGTGAGGGGATATTACAGTTTAATTTCTGGATCTGATCAAGATCCATTCAAATGTAGAGTAGCTTGTTTGTGTCTTCTCACACTTCGGTCTTTGCAACATGTATGAGGAACACAAATCTTATATGTTCTTGGAGTGGACAAAAATAAGGACATACAAAGTATAATGGCTGCATTGTACATTTGACAATTAAATGTAAATGGCATGACAAGTATTTCTAACATCACTGGCAATATTGCCTGATTTAGGAGGTATAGCTCAGTGGTTTGAGCATTGGCCTGCTAAACCCAAGGTTATGAGTTCAAGCCTTGATGGGGTCACTTAGGGATCTGGGGCAAAAATCAGTAGTTGGTCCTGCTAGAGAAGGCAGGGGGCTGGACTCAATGACCTTTCAAGGTCCCTTCCAGTTCTAGAAGATAGGTATATCTCTAATAGTTGTAGTTGTTGTTGTAATATTAATTTGTATAGTATGGGTTATAGGCTCACCAATTAACCTGATCAGAAGATAATAAGGTTCTTGTCCCAGAATCAGGTTACACAGAATATGTTAAGGACTCTCGGGCAGGGCCAGCTCCAGCTTTTTTGCCGCCCAAGTGGTGAAGAAAAGAAAAAAAAAAGAAAAGAAAAATCCGATTGAGCTGCCGCCAAAGGGCCGCCGATGAGGAAGAGAGGGAGTGAAGGATCCGCTGCCAAACTGCTGCTGAAGACCCGGACATGCCGCCCCAATACCGGATGGAGTGCCACCCCTTTCTATTGGCCACCCCAGGCACCTGCTTCCTTCGCTGGTGCCTGGAGCTGGCCCTGCTCTCGAGGGTATGACAGGGCCCTCACACTGAGACTGATATAGTCTTAAAAGGAATTATAATCAAATAATAATCAAATGGTAAAATAATTAGAGTTACAAATGCAATACTATTATTTTAAAGATGCATATGATATAATATACTATAAAGCTTTTGATTAATATATCCACACCCTTCCTTGATGACCTGGTGATAAGAGCAAAGGACCAACCTCACCTCGAGTTCCTCAATTCTTGAGTGGGAGGTGCAGAGCTTAGAAGAAGCTAGCGCTCAGAGTTATTAAAGCTAACTTAGAATTTCACTTAACTAACTGACTTAAAACTTAAAATTAAACTAACAGACTAACAACTAAGAGACGCTTGGAGCTCAGATTCTTAGATGCATAGACACTTAGATATCTCCTTGGAATGGTGGGTTACCTCTTTTATAGGGCATGGGTGCTTGAGCCCTCCTATGTCCTAATCTAGTTTCCTCACCCACCAAAATGTTGGGGTACACTTACTCCATAGGCTGGTATGTTTGTACGTATTGATGACATATACATACATATTAATGACATTAGATCATTCACACATTTGTTATTTTTGTTCTCCCGGTTATTTCAGTTCTTTCCTTGTAGTGTACCTGTGTACAGAGAGCATGACCTTCAGAAAGCCTCTATGCCCCCCTGCTTCAACGCATGCTTTATCTATCTAAGTTAAAGGTCACTGCTGTATATGAACCTTATACTTTAACTTATTGCTATCTATCTATGTGAAAGATCCCAGACATATGCATGCTAACTTTGCCTTAGCTTAACATACAGGTCTCTTGCGTTACAGAGAAACTACTTTAATATAAATCTATAAACCTATTATAATTATCAATCAAAACCATATGAACCTATAAGAAAAGATATATAGATATGTACAGTATGATACTTTATT
Organism: Gopherus flavomarginatus; assembly: GCF_025201925.1. Lineage (NCBI taxonomy): Eukaryota > Metazoa > Chordata > Testudines > Testudinidae > Gopherus > Gopherus flavomarginatus. The sequence continues at coordinate 260,170,950 of NC_066618.1, forward strand.
CTTACACTGCGCTTATCTATATTTGCTGTAACATCCTACAAGCCTGAAAGATTTCTTGGCATGCAGAGGTGACTAAACAATTATGTGCCTCATTCTATGGATGAGAAGAAAAAGTTCTCTCCTCTGTGTGTAAATGATGTGAACCACATTGATTATAGTAGCTGATTTATTTGAAAAGTAAATTCCAAAATGCATACTATTTAGTTGGCTGGGGATTATAGTCAGTTGCAATTTTCCTGCTAATTTAAGTGCTTGTAGAAAACAAATATTTCCATGTTGATTTTATTTCAAGGGCAAAGTGATTGCATGTTCAGTGCATGACTGTTTGATGGATAAACTTCCATCTGTATTAAATCACTGACAGTTACAGCATTTGCTGCATAATACTATGGAAAGGTCGTGATTACCAAGAGAAACATAAATGTGTATGCACTTACTAGCTTATTTGATTTGGAAGCTTCCTGGTAGGTATAACTGCACCAAGTATTATAATTGGTAAGAAAGACTTCTCAGGAAGGAGTGTAATCAATTTGAGATATTTAAAGAGAAACATACATGTGTAGGCAATCTGCTGTTCTTGGCTTCAACTAGCCTGCTGTTCTGTGTTACATCATTATATGCAACAACTGTTGAGATTTTCTAAGGTCCTACTGATTATGAAAGAGCAGGAAGTTTCATGTAGATAAATTTACCTTGTTGCTTTCCGATATTGTAAAGATTTAAAGTATCTGGAAAACAAATAAGAATGTGTTGGTGTTGGCATATTTTGAGTGTGGCTCTCCCTTCCGTAGACGACAACATTGAGTTCTAAAAAGCAGATTTCTATCTCAAAATGCTGCTGCAGTGGCTTCAGTGAGAGATTTGAGTTCTGGCTTGGGGAAAGGCCGCCTCTTGACAGAGCTCAACATGCCTTTGAAATAAGCCGAGCTCTGTATTCCAATAGCACTGCTCTCCTCCACATCACAGAAATAGCCTTTGAGTTCAAAATGATCAAACACTCTTCTTACATAAAATGTAGAGGTTAGGATCTGGTAGAGGCTTGTGATCCATTTGATTAGGCATCTGTACAATGATTTCAATCTCTCTGTTCATGATGAAAAATGCAAGGGTTGTGTTACTAGTTCTATGCCTGATATATGGGATTGGCCAGTTAAAAACATTAGAAACTAACAGAACTAGTTCTGATTGGTAGAACATCAAGGGTAAAATATATAAAAGTGCCTAAGTCCCATTTTCAAAAGTAACAGAGACCTGGTTTATGCTAAAAAGTTAGGTTAAGATAGAAACAGTGCTCGGGGTGTGAAAAACCCTCATGCCTGAGTGCCAGAGTTATGGTGACCTAACATCTGGTGTAGACGTGGTAGGTCAATGAAAAACTTCTTCTATCAACCTACCTACCACCACTTGGAGAGGTGGATTAACTACAGCAATGAAAGAACCCCTTCTGTCACTGTAGAAAGGGTCTATACTACGACAATACTGTGGCATACCTGCAGTCCTGCAGCTGTGCGACTGTAGTGCCTGTTGTGTAAACATGGCCATAAGCATCTAAGTCTATTGAGAGTCATTGGAACTTAGGGACTTTTGAAAATCTTACTCATATGTCTTTCTCTTCGCTGTCACGGATGAGCAGGATAAGTTCCTTAATGATTAACGTTCTCTAGAAAATTGAGAGCCTATAGTAATACTATTTCACTTGTTAGGGCTCCTATTTTCTAACTTTGGTGCCAAAAGTTAAACACCTGAATGCATATTGACAATTAAATACCTATTTCAGGCGCCAAATGCAGATTTGGATGCCTAAAAATCAGTACCTCGGTACCTGAAAGAGGGCCAGATTTCCCCGATCAAGAGTGCCAGAGGGGAAGAAATTGCTGTGAGATTTCCAGTGTGGAGATTTCTCCCTGATTGTTCCCGCTCTAGAATAGACCATGAGGCGGATCCCCATGGCTCTCCTGGAATGTACGTGAATCCTAGAAGATCTGCAAGAGACCAGAATCATCCCTGTTGTGACGTTGCACTCTATATGATTTTATGAAAGTATGCTGATGAGTGGGGATATAATGTAACTAAAATATGCTTCATGCAAAAGGTCTCTTGTAAGGTATCATTACAAAGCTTCTAATCTATTGAGTGTGATAATCCTATTTGTATAAATGTATGACTCTTGTATCTGGGACTAGAAATATGAAATATAACTCTGAGGGCCTATTGTAATTATGCAAAGTGTGGGCCATTAATGGTGGTTTGGAATCTTAGTGGCTCCCATTAACCAGGACAATTGACTGTAGATGGCTCTGTTTTACTTATAAGTCTTCCTGTATACGTGTGTGCTGACAAGTGAGTAAAGAAGTCTTACAGTGACATGTGAGCATGTGACCTGAACTGGAATCCATCTTTATCCTGGTGCTTTTCCATTAAAAAGAAGGGGTGGGAACTCAGAGGGACAAAAGATTCCTGCCTTATGCAAAAGATATATAAGTGGGTGTGACAGAACAAAGGGGGCAGTCATCATGAGAAATCCCCTGCTACCACCTGAGCTGGAACAAGGGCTGTATCGGGGAAAGGTTTGTGCCCAGACTAGGAAGGAGTCCAGTCTGTGAAAGAAACATATTAAAACATCAGAGAGTGAGGTTTTATCTGTATTCAGTTTTATTACTGTACTAGGTTTAGACTTGTGTATTTTATTTTATTTTGCTTGGTAATTCACTTTGTTTTGCCTGTTATTACTTGGAACCACTTAAATCCTACTTTCTGTATTTAATAAAATCACTTTTTACTTATTAATTAACCCAGAGTATGTATTAATACCTGGGGCGGGGGGCAAACAGCTGTGCAACTCTCTATCAGTGTTATAGAGGGTGAAAAATTTATGAGTTTACCCTGTATAAGCTTTATACAGGGTAAAATGGATTTATTTGGGGTTTGGACCTCATTGGAAGTTGGGCATCTGAGTGTTAAAGACAGGAACACTTCTTAAGTGGCTTTCAGTTAAGTCTGCAGCTTTGGGGCATGTGGTTCAGACCCTGGGTCGGTGTTGGAGCAGACGGGTGCGTCTGGCTCAGCAAGACAGGGTGCTGGAATCCTGAGCTGGCAGGGAAAGCAGGGGCAGTAGTCTTGGCACATCAGTTGGCAGTTTCCAAGGGGGTTTCTGTGATCCAACCCATCACACCTGTGTCTCTGTGCTGGCTTCAGAGGCCAGCTCTAAAAAAGGACTTAGGCACCTAACTGCCCAACAGCCCAGTTTAGGTACCTCAGAGACTCAAAAACCAAGCTCACTGCAGACTAACTGTAGGCTCCTAAATCCTTAGGCTTCTCAAAGTCTGCATGTGCACAGATGCCTCAGTCTAGACACCTGGGCACCTACCTCACACCTAAGCCCCAGTGGGAACTTCAAATGAGGTGTTCCCCCTGCCTAGCTCACCTGCAAGGTCCAATCCTGTAGGCATTCCTAGAGCCCACCTCAACCTGCACAAACCAGCTGGCAGAAAAGCTCCCTTACAACTTTTACTGCTGTGGTTAGGGCACTCACCTGTGATGTGGGAGGCCAGGTTTCAATCTCTCCCCTGATGTAAAGCAGGGATTTGAACCCACATACCCAGACTGTCCTAACCACTAGGCTATGGAATATTCTGGGCAGGTCTTAGTCTCAATCGCTCTGGCTGGAACTGTTCCACTGTGTATGAATAATAAATTATGCAACATATACTGTAATTGTTAGTTAAAACACAGAGAGAACCATAATGCAATACACCTTTATTTTGCATTGCATCTTTCATGCAAACTCTATCTCAAATGAGCTGCAATCTTTAACAATATAGGTCAGTTAATAGCATATGGTATACATTACAGAAAATAGTGGTGCAAAGAGCATATGCCATACTTACAGACACACCCTCTATCTACAGATGTGCATATGTGTAAAATTAGAAAAAAACACTGGCAAATATCCCCATTCCTGCCCTCATTCATTGCAGCAGAACCAAAGCTAGATCATGTTTGAGATAAGGAGGATGTTGTTCTGTGAAGCACCTAGCCCACTTGGGGGCACTGGAATTATACTTCTTATAACAAAGTAAATTCCTAATACAATAGGTAGTAAGGCATGAAAGAAAAACTTCATCCATTTATGCAATGAAGTAGCATCTCCCTTCACTCCTATTAACCTGTACAAGTTGAATACACTGGTGGCAGTGTTATAACAGTCTCATGAAAGAGTTAGGAGGTCTTTTCTTGTTTGAAGGGAGTCACAAGGTGAGATGGGCCTTTGGGGGGTTGTGTCCTAGTTCTGAGCTGTACCTGGTTTCCTGTGTTGTGTATGGGTTGAACAGGAGAAGACAGACACAGATCAATGCTGAGACTTGAACTCCTTAAAGGTCTAGCTCACCCTGTTGTATCATAATTAGTGGAACTGGAGTCAGAGGGCCCATGTTGCCTGGAGGGACTGTTATTGACAAGACACCAGGAAATTCAAGGAGTTAGGCTAGAAGCAATGCAGCCACATGGACAGAGCAGAGCACGGGGTTTAATAAAGTTTCCCTTGTTCAATTTAACCTGCATTCAGCTTCACTCTTTGCTAATGAAACATGATGGCAATGCCTGAGCTGTGAGTTGTCTGAAGTGCAGCACCTGGCAGCAAGAGCCATGGAACTCAGTCTGAAGCTCACTGGAACCCTGAATTTTGCAGACACAAACCTAGCCCAGAAATAGGCACAATGGAAGCAGGAGTTTGGGCTGTACACAGACCTGACCATGCAGGAGGACGACAACAACAGAAAAGTAAAAACTATTACTTTACCTTACTAGCAACGAGGCAGAGAGATTGGCATTTCTCTGAGGCCCAACACTGCCTCAAGCCTCACAGCAGTCCTGGGACCTAAGCAGAGCAAAACTGTGGAACAATACATGTTTGTCACCAGAGACCAAACTGAAGGAGAGAGGGTAGACCTCTATGTTACTGCCTTATGCAGACTGGCTGTTGCATGCAATTTTGGAGACTTGAGAGATTCCCTGATTCAGAACAGGATAATCTATGGTACTTGTGAGATTACCTTCCTTGACCACCAACATTAGACAGGTGCTAGGCATGAGGTGTGCAGCAGAAGCCTCCAGAGAAAGGATGAAAGCCCTAGGAGACAACACCCCCAGAAGTACATTCAGTGAGACAACAGCAAAGGAGAGCAGATGGCCCCTAGTGAGATGCATTTACTGTGGAAAGAAGCATGAGCAGGTAAAAGAAAGGTGCCCGGCACTAGGACAACATTGCAAGAACTATGGCAAGTTGAACCATTTTAGGAGTGAGTGCAAGAGCAGAGGAAGGTCCCAGAAAGATGAAGCTAGACTTGCACAAGAAGGGAATGGCACATCAGACAGCAGTGATGACATCATGACTCCTTCTCCTTGAGTACAAGAACATGTCAGGACAGGAAAGCAACAAGGGACAGTGCCAATCTCTGTGCATGCAACACTGTTAATAAGAAAACACCCTGTGTGATTTCAGCTGGAGAGCAGGGCCTTCTACAATGCAATTCCTCAGGGTGAATTGACTCAAACATACATGTTACAAAGAATCTAATAGACACTGGGAGTATAATGTGGCTTGTAGAAATATGACCTCAGAGTATCTAACCTGAAAAATAACAGATGGTATCACCTGAAGTTTATGATGGTGGATGGTAAGCACCACAGACCATACTTGAGGAATACAGCCGTACAAGTTATGGATCTGATCAGGGTGCAGCATCAGACCTTTATAGGTACAGTGCAAGAAGCAGAAAGGGAAGTCCCATGGAGAAAAGACAATTTGTAAAGCATACGGGGATGTTTACAAAGCTAATGGTTGCCTCAAAGGACAGCTGAGACTGGAAGCAGACCCTGTAGTAGAACGTTTGTGTTTACTATGAAGGAAAATTCCAGTTGCACTATGTAATCCAGTACTCAAGGAAATCTAAGGTCTGCAGAGCAGGGGGTATCATGGCATCTGTGGAGACCAATACAACCTGGGTAAGATAAACTTTGTCATGGTGATAAAGAAGCCACCAGTCAAATTACATATCTACACAGACCTAAAACCACTGAACTGCACATTGAAAAGATGTTACTGTCCACAACTGATGAAATCTTGTCAGAACTTTCCAAAGCCAGAATCTTTACAGTCTTTTCAGACGGGAGGAACAGATTTTGGTACATAAGCCTGGATAAATATTCCAGCATGCTGACACCCTTTGTAACCCGTTTGGCCACTAGAGATGGCTGTGTTTGCCAGTAGGCATAAGTCCAGCACCAGAGATTTTCCAGAGGAAACTCACCCAGGAACTGGAAGGATGGCTGGGTTGAAAATAATTGCAGATGATATCCACATTGTAGGTGAACGAAGTATTGATATAGAAGCAGAATGAGACTGTTGCAGAAAATTACAAGTTTAGAGTCAGTGATGCAGGGACAAGAACATAAGATTCAACCCAGAAAAAATGCAATTCAAATGGCATGAGGTGACATACAGTGGACATCTGGTCATGGCACAGGGACTGAAAGCAGATCCCAGCAAGTTTGAGGCAGTCAAAGACAGGCCAGCTTTGTGGATTTGAAAGGGTACAGCACTTCATAGGAATGACAAAATTTTCTCTCCAAGTTCTGTCCACACCTGGCTGCAGTAGCAGAACTCTATATCCTGCCTTGTGAGCTGACATATAGATTGGCACTTGGAAGGTCCCCAACAGCAAGTATTTGATATGCTGAAACAACTGATGATGAATGCCCATATCCTGATATACTACCAGCCAGGAAAGTCATCGACAATCCAGCGTGATACACTGGAGAAAGGATTGGATATAGCTCTTTTGCTGGAGCAGCTGATGGCTTATGCCAACAGAGCCCTGTCAGATACTGAATAGGGGTATGCCCAAATAGGAAAAGAGCTTCTCTCTGCAGTATATGGAGTGGAAAGATTCCATCAGTATACCTAATGCCACCCAATTATATTTCAGACCACAAACCACTAGAAACAATCTTGGAAAAGGCCCTTCTTAGTGCTCCAAAGAGATTGCAGCACATGTTGATGCACTTGTAGCACTACCAGGTAGAGATCAACTATTGTCCTGAACGATTACTGGTGTTACCTGACACCCTGCACAAAGCATATATACCCAGCATCAGTGAGTTGCTGGAAGGGGATCAGTACTTAGTGCAATATGTTAATGGAGTCACTCTCTCAGTTTCAACAGTGAAGCTGATGAAAATCAAAGAGACTATGGAAAGGTACATCTAATGACAGGCAGTCAAGAGAGCAGTGTTAGCAGGGAGGTCAGAAGACTAAAGCCAAGTACCAGTAACAGTAGAACCACATTCTCAACTTAAAGATGAGTGTGCAGGATAGAATCCTGTTAAGGACAGAGCTGCTCTCTCCTTTTTGTTACATAAGGATGTCATGCAAAAATACATACCTCACACCTGGACATTAATACCACCCCTATCTTTAATAAGGACAGACAGGTTCTTAGCATTAGTGGTCCATTTTAGTCTAAGCAGAGAAGACTGCCAGGTAGAAACTAGTGGGAGCCTAGTTAGTCCAGGGGGCGGGAGATCAGTTTGCAAACACACCCTAAAATAAACTTGCAGAAGTGGGTTAAACAGGCCCTTAACAAAGAGACCATTTTCATAACTTCTTTAACTACAGCTTCTAACCCCTAGCCACATAAGCACTAATCAACAGGCAGGGAATAATTAACTTAAAACAATTACTAGCAGATTTCTTTCTGGTCTCTGGAGTGCTAGAAACTGTAATGCTTATCATTTGGCATTCACTACATCCTTAACCTTGTGAAAGCAGCCAGAGAGTGCAAAAACCTTTTAATAGCTGCTTTGTTTGTGTTTATGGTGACCCATGTTGCTGCAGAAACATTTCTAAAACACTGCAGGCTTTTCCCCAGCTGATGCTGGGTTTTGTAATGAAGCCCATTGTTCAACAGGTGCAAAGTCACTTCTAAACCTTTCTTCTCATCTCCCCAGGGAGCAGAGCTTTCCTTGCTTTCCAGCTTGCTGTCATTACTGCAGACATGGTTAGGACACAAGCAGTGGTTCTGGGAATTGGAGAGCCAGCTCTTTAATGCAGCAGTCCCTACTCAAGAGCCGCTGCAGAAAGTCAAGATGCTGGGCCAAGAGCACTTCTTTTAATAGCACTTGTACTTCAAATTTGTTCCAACAGCCTTAACAGTTGGTAATTTTACCTTTATAAACACAAAAGCTTCAACAGTGTGACTTTTTGCAGTTTGATACTTTGCCCCTTAATAAATGTGTTCAGAAAGCATATTCTTATTTATTAACACAAGAGACTAGATTCTCTGCTGCAGTTGAGATACACTCAGCACAACAGGGGCATCCATGACCTGGTTATGGTTCGCTGATTCTCAGCTATATTCCTGTTTTCTGTTCCCTGATTCTCTGTCCAGCTGCAGCCCCAACATAGGGTAGAGCAGGCTAGCAATTTAGGTTACAGCAGTAATGGTCTGTCCGCCAGCTGAGAACAGATGGATCAGAGTGCTCTCAGGCCTCGCCATCTCCCCCAACACAGCCTGTTCCGGTACACCCCCTACAGCCCAGGGTTGAAAATATGGTCCAAAAACTTCTTAAAACTACAGAGTAGCTATTGTAAGTTTTTTCTAACACCTGTTCCCATAATATCTAAGGACTGATAATCTCTATGAAAGCTAAATACCACACACTGAAGTGGAAGAAATTCCAGTGTGTCTCCTAGGAAAAAGAGTTCCTCTTTTATCTGCACAATATGAGGACGGAATAAAGTTTGCAGAGCTTACTGACTTGTGTGTGGCTTTATACCATAAGTGGTAGCGGGTAGTATACTCTTCATTTGTCTGCATGGTGCTGTCGCTTGAAATCTTGCCAATTTCCTTTGATAAAATTAAGACTCACAACTAGGTACCTTCATTATCTGTAGCATCCTTTTAAAAAGAATGAGAACATAGAAGGGAATACTATTGCCCCTGAGATAACCATATCTATGTCTCTTGGGAAGTTTTTCATTACCACCAACATACTTATACTATGCCCCTCATCGTGATATCTTGCTGCTTTTGCTCCATTAATAACTGCCCAGTCATTCATACCATTTCTTCTCCTAGAATGTAGTGATATAAAACAATGCATTGTGTAAGTTGCATTGGTTTGATAAGGCTGCGTAAAGGTACCGAGGCACTTTTCAGCAACCTCAGGACTACCGCACATGCCACCAGGATCATTGCTCTACTCACCCCCGCCCGGGGTGTCCTGATCTAAGTTCCCTCTAAGCTGCATGGCCATGCAGCAGACTATCAAGGGCCGCACCTCTCCCCTGGCCCCAGGCTGCTGTGGCAAGAGAGGGCTGGGGGGAGTCCTCTCTCCCCACTGCAGCTCTGGGGCAGCCTCTACCCTAAACCCCTCATTCCCAGCCCCACTTCAGAGCCCCCACCCCAGCCAGAGCCTTCACCCTCATACCCCACCCTCTGCCCCAGTTCTGAGCCCCCTCTCACACCCCTAACCCCTCATCTCCAGCCCCACCCCAGGGCCCACACCCCCAGTCAGAGCCCTCTCCACCTGCTAAACTGACCACCAGTGCCTTGATCACTGCTCATTGACCCCCAGTAAGTATAGACAAGCCCTTAGATTGTAAATTCTTCAGAGACAGGGACCAGCTTTTTGTTCTATGTTCATACAGCACCTAATACAATTGAGTCCTGGTTCATGACTAGGGATCCTAAGATTTTCTGACAGGTCCAATCAGGCACCACCTCTTGGCTACTCACCAGACCACTGTGAAGGGACCCAGCTACTGGATACCATGGGTGGGATCTATGATGGAAGTTAGATGTTGCAATGCTGAGAGTTGCAGTGCCTAACTTTTAGGTGCCTAGAAAATCACTGCAACATTGCAACTCACCAAGCCAAGTTAGGTGCCTAGGTTCCCTATGCAATGAGTGGGGTGAGAGAGGCACCAAAAAAACAGGGTATACAAAAGCCAGCACACTAGGCACAGAGCCACCTCTTCTAGTCAGTGGGAGATGCCAGCAAGAGGAGTATGTGCTAAGCCCTATCTAAAAGATGGGTGCCTAAGCCCAGGTTGCAGGGAGGTGCCTATCTCAGCTACCGATCCATGAATGAGAAGCTGATTCCTGGGAGTCAGGCAACGTAGGCACCTAAGGTATCATGCAGGAATGAGTTAGAGACCTGCCACATCCCTGAAAACAGCCAGAGGAGGTGGTGGTGACCTTAACTTTTAGCCCAGAGGTCACAGACTCACCTGGGATGTGGGAGATGGTAGACCCAGGTTCAATTCCCCCCCCTCTCTGCCACACAGAGGGAGAAAAGATTTGAACTGGGGTATCCACCTTTCAGGCAAACGCTCTACCACTGAGCTGTGAGGATATTCCAACGTAGGGCTCCCTCAGTCTCTTCTGAGGGATTAATAATGAAAAGGGCTATTGGAGCAAGGATCTGCCACCTCCCAGGTGGGTGCTGTAGCCACTGGACTAGAATCATTTTGTCTCTGGACCAATGACTAAGTATTTATCCACAGCGGAATAGTCATCGGGCGGAGGGAGAGATGAGTGCCTGTTGGTTCTGGGACTCAGGCAGGAGATAGGTGCCCAGAAGCCTAAAGAGAGGCAGCAGCGCACACTTGCCCTAGCATCTAAAACTTAAGTGATTAGGGAATTTTTACAGCAGGAGCTCAGGCACTGAGTGAGTTTAAGCACTTACAGGGTTAAGCAGCAGGAGTGGGAGTTTCATGGGTTGCAATAGTGCCATGCATTGGGGACATAGATGCCGAGCTCTGGAGTTCAGGCACCTAAGTTGCTTCATAGAGCCCTGTGTTTTAAACCTTTAGAGCCTAAACAGAGGCCAGGTACTGTTTGTAGACATACTCTTGAGGTATAGCTCCTCTATCTAGCACTCTTCCGAGAGTTTAGGCCAGACAGCCCACTGGCAGCCCCTGGAATCAGCGCTGACCCCTCAGCTTCCCCCATAACTTAAACACACTATCTCCCAGCATCATGCTGAAGGTGAGAGCCTTCTGGGTTGCAGTTTAATTTTCTCAGGGAGCACCTGTGAAGGTGTAACACATAACACACAGACTTTCTGCGCAAGACTTGGAGAGCACTGCTCTTTAGGTAAGCACATGAGAAACACACAAATCAATACAAAATAATAAACCTACATACATTTCCCTGCCTTAGTTTTCTCATCACTCTAGCACATTCTTTGGGCTGTTGTTAAGGTCATCTGGGACCATCCAGAGTTCTCCTGTTGCATTGCCTGGCTTAGATTCTGAAACATGAAGCTTTCTCCCCATATCAGCATCTCTAACTTTGGCCAGTCTATCCCCTTCCCCGTTCCCGCCCAAACTTTCTGTGTAGCTCCCTCAGTCTTCCCTCTTGGAGTCCTTTTATAAACCTTCCAGTCCCTCTGTCTGGTGGCTCCTGGATCAGCCTCCTCAGGTGATTCCAGACCTTTACACATAATAACCTATGGAGGGGAGGGGAAATGCAGCAGCCCCTGTTACCTGAACCCCTTCTGCAAGGTTAGAAATGCTGTGGTCCTACTACAGACCTCCCTTTAGAATGGTAGGTTATGCTGCCTTTGTTGGATATTACTCTTTTAACTATGGCATTTTCTCAAAACCAGCCAGGACTCAACCATGAATTTTCTGTCCAAAATTTGTCAGTGACAATCTGACTCCTCTAGGCACAAAGATCAAAAAGTCACAAGCAGCTTGTCAGGTGGGAGAGAGAATATGTGGGAAAACAAAGCAGCTGGTCCAGATGACCCACCACCATATGCTGTGGTGTTAAGGGAATGAGCGAATGAGTGTAATGGAATAGTGAGTGATGAAAAGCACAGGTGAAATTCACCATTGGTGTAAGAAGGTGCAGTGCACTTATTTACACCAGCAGTGAAATTAAAGAATAAATCATGCCAGACAAACTTGCTGACTTCTTTTTGATTGAATTACAAAACTAGGAGAGAGACAGAATGCAGGAGCAGTCATCTGTCCAATTCTGAGAAAAGCTTCTGGTTCAAAATATAACTTCAAAAACAAATGCTAATTGGCTTGATTATGAGCACTGTCATACAGAGTGAATGCAGGCGGAAGACCAATAAACAAAGGGTAATGAATGATAAACAGCAGTACTTAGAGTTGATGGGGAAGTATCCGGGGGGGACACAGGGATCTGCTCTAAGTCTGGTTTTATTTAACATCTTCATTAATGATCTGGAAGAGAGGGATAAATAGGACATTAATTCAGTTTATACTCGGTTTTACAGATTATGCTAAATCAGGAGGTGTTGCAAACCAGTGAAGACAGATACATAATACAAAGAGACTAGACAAGCTGGAAACAACAACAGAAACTAACAAAATGGGATTTTAATGGGATGCATATGAGATAATATTGTGGAGGAGGGAGAATAATCTGAAATGCAAATATTTAATGGGAGAGATATCCTTGAAAGCTGTAATGCTGATGGCACTAGGAATGGTGATGGACAGCAAACTGCATATGAGCTTGCAGTGCAAAACCGACATGTCTCTGGGGAAGAGTAAGAACCTGGAGGGATTGATTATGAGGAACTAAAGCCTATATTCACAGAGATACTTAGATGCCTAAACCCCAGATTTAGATGCCTAAATATGAAGTTTAGGCATCTAAATCCCAGTTCTAGGCTCTGTTGCAATTGACAGAACTGCTGCTGACCCCTGTAGGCATCTAAATTCATTCAGTGCCCACAGGTTTTTGCATTAAGAGTTCCCTAAGTCTCCTAAGTTTCAGGCTTTGTGCACGCACAGTGCTGCCTCACTCTAGGCATCTGGATGCTTATGTCCCACCTAAGCCTCAGAGTGATTCATCAATCACAGAAGATGGGCCTTTGCCCACCTAACTCACATGCGAGGCCTTATCTGGTAGGCATGCTCTGAGGCTGCTTACCAGATCAGACCCCTCAGGAAAGTTCCCACAAAACAGCTTGGTGCCCGGGGACCCTCCCTTACATTTTTTAGCCTAGTGCAGGGGTCGGCAATCTTGTGGGCAGCCGTTTTTTGAGGTAGGTGCGAGTTGCAGGCTCTGACCGGGAGGGACTTACCACAGGCGGCTCCCGGCTAGCAGTGCAGCCAGTGCAAGGATATTTTGCGCCCTAGGCGAAACTTTCATCTTGCACCCCCTCCCCAAATCACATTCATTATACACAATACACAGTCACGAAATTGTGCCCCAGACCTTTTTTTTTTATCTGCCATGAGGCTGCATCAACTGTAAATGAAAAAAAAAAATTTTATTCCTATCAGTCCTTTTTCTTGTTCACTATTAAAAGTAAAGGATAGAGAATGATTGTCACTTACTATAATTAACTATTTGAATTTCATCAACTGATGTAAATATTGATTAAGAGATCAAGATGACTTTCCCTTAAAATTAAGCAATGTTGATTGTAATCAGAAATACACCTTTTTTAGTCACGTATACTTCCTTCCTTCATATCAAAATCTGACTGGGAGTGCTGCGGAACCCATTCTGCCTAACTAGCCATGCACCTCCAAATGATTAAAAACATCAAATGGTACAAACTCAATTTGAATGAAAAATTCCATTTTCTAACTAAATAGCTCATACACACTCAAATGGTTGCCAAGTGCTCTCTGTGGTGGTATGTTCATCTGCTCTAAATGCCTACTAACTTCCCTGTGAAAATAATCTTTGACTTTGATCCAATGAAAGCAGGATGGAAAAGCTCCCCCTCCAGAAGACCTAAGACACGATGGCTGGATGACATAAACAGACACTTGTCCCTCACATGCAGTACCTCATAACACGCCAGTTGTGCTCAGGACAGAACATCACAGAGGAATATTATGCATTCAGTGGTCTCTACACTGGCCAAGCAACAGCACGACAACTAACCTAACCAGTCCATCCAACTTTTTTGACTGCTTCTTGGGCACTGGTGAGGGGTAACGGTGCCAGACTGAGCCCGGTGATGGGTGCAGTACAAGTCCACAAACTGAGGCAAGGTGCTGGGCCTAGAGTCCTGCTGAGACTGCTGTCCTCCACCAAGTGGAGCACAGCCTCCATGAGGAGAGAACTCAAATAAATATCACGCTTCTTCTGCATGATTCCCCCAAGCACTTCTTCAGGCAGCTGCTATGGGGGTCACTCACAGGCTTAGGCCTGCCTGTTGCAGGCAAAACACAGCAGCAGGGCTTAAAACTCAGACAGGGCTGCCCAGAGGATTCAGGGGGCCTTGGGCAAAGCAAAATTGGGGGCCCCTTCCATAAAACATTTGCAATACTATAGTAACATGTATTAGGAAATGTAAAAAATAACTAGTGAAATACATTCAAAAATTAACTTGTAATAATTTGAAAATATACTAAATATATTATTTAAAAACATTAAAAGCTGTAATGGTCTGTATACATTTGCAATTACATAATGGGCAGATGATGGGTGATTGTGATGGTTGGTACCAATGGGCTGTTGCTGCCTGGGGGTGGTGCTGTTGTTGCCCAGGGCTGGGTGGGGAGCTGGGCTCTGGGTTCAGGGGTGCCCAGCTCACAGGGGCTGGGCTCAGGGATGTGGGGAGATGGGGTCAGGGTGGTGTCCAGCTCAGAGGGGCTGGGCTCGGAGCTGGGGGTCAGGGCTGTGGGGGGGATGGAGTCAAGGGGGGTGCCTGGGGGCACTGGGGCAGCTCAGCTCTGCAGGCTGCTCTTCTCTTGAGCCGCCCACATACAAGGGGAGCAGGAGCAGGGACCAGCCAAGGACCAAGGGGGCAGGAGCACAGGCGCCTGAGGCCGAGCTGTGGGGAAGCACTTGCTTACCTTGCCCAGCACATGAGCGTCAGGGTCTTCTTTCTTCCTCCACTCCACCAGACCACCGCTGAGTCTCTTTTCTTCTCCTGTCCCTCACTGGGGCTGACGTGGAGGCTGAGCAAGGGGGCAGCCCCCGCTTTCCTCCAGAAGCCCTTGTGTGGCGCCGTCGCAGGGCTCCTACCACGTGTGCTAAGCAGAGCTGCGCAGCTCTGCCCAGCTGCTGCCACCCCCCTATGAGAAAAATTGCATAGGCTGGAGCCCCTGCTCTGGGAGGGAGAGGGATTCTGATTTCTGAGCCTCTGCTAGCAGCCCAGGGATTCCCCTGGGTCAGCGCGCCACCGGCAGCCTGAACCTCTGGGCAGTCGCAGCGGCGCCCTGACCCAGGAGGCCCCTGGCCTGCCGGCTGCCCTGGTGGTACGCGCTGACCCAGAGACCGGGTCATTGCGCCTCCGCGGCAGCCGGCAGCCCAGGGTTTCCCTGGGCCAGGGGATCCCCTGGGCTGCCGGCTGCCGTGGCGGCGCGCTGACCCGGGGGGCCCCTGGGCTGCCGGCTGCCCTGGTGGTGCGCACTGACCCAGAGACCGGGTCATTGCGCCTCCGCGGCAGCCAGCAGCCCGGGGTTTCCCTGGGCCAGGGGATCCCCTGGGCTGCGGGCTACCGCGGCGGCGCCCTGACCCGGGGGACCCCCTGGGTTGCGGGCTTCCGCGGGGATGCCCTGACCCGGGGGAACCCCTGGGCTGCCGGCAGCCCAGGGGTTTCCCTGGGTCAGGGGACCCCCTGGGCTGCGGGCTGCCGCGGCGGCGCCCTGACCCAGGGGACCCCCTGGGCTGCAGGCTGCCGCGGCGGCGCCCTGACCCGGGGGACACCCTGGGCTGCCGGCTGCTGCCAGCAGCTCATACTCCCTCTTTGTCCCAACAGAAGCTGCCAGTCAACCATTTAAAAAAAATTGGGGGGCGCTTTTTGGCGCCCCCAAATCTTGGCGCCCTAGACAACCGCCTAGTTTGCCTAAATGGTTGCACCGGCCCTGGCAGCAGGGCTCAGGCAGGCTGCCTGCCCGCCCTGGCCCCACGCCGCTCCCAGAAGCAGCTGCCTGTTGGCACATCTCTGCGAGCCCTTTGGGGGAAGGGGGACAGTGTGTCTCCATGTGCTGCCCGCCCCCACAAGCACCTCCCCCGCTGCTGTGAGGATGATGTTGGGAGCAGTGGCAGCGCGCGGAGCTGCACGCCCCCTACCAGGGGCATGCAGAGATGTGCCAGCAGCCAGCTGCTTCCGGGAGTGGTCTGGGGCCAGAGCAGGCAGGCAGCCTGCCTGAGTCCTGCTGCACCGCTGGCCAGGTTCTGCCTGTGATAAGTGCCTCCTGGCCAGAGCCTGCACCTCACACCCCCTGCCCCAAGCCAGACTCGCTCCCAGACTCCAGACCCCCTCCTTTATCCCAATCCCCTGCCCCAGCCGGAGCCCACTCCTGTTTGTATTCAAATTCAAACAGCTCATTACCAAGGCAACTGTTGTCTACCAATAAAACTCTTGGAATTCCTTGTGAAAAGTAAACGGATGTGCTCTCTCTTTACTAGTATGTTCCAATGTCCACCAGTTTGAAAAAGTCCAAAGTCAGAAATGAAGCAGATCAGATAAATACCTTCAATAAAAAAATGACACCCAAAAAGAGAAAGATAGAAGACAAACATCGAGAATTTCAAAATGATTGGACTGAGTCTTATGCTTTTATAGCGAGTTCAGCTGGACTCCCATTGTGCCTCATTTGCAATGAGAAACTATCCAACAATTTGAAATCAAACCTAGAAAGACATTTTGAAAAGAAACATTGGATGTTTGGTGAAACCTATCCAGCTGGTGATGTGAGGTAAAAAGCAGTAGAGGAGCTTCGATGCAAAGCAGAGCAAGCAAGATGTATGTTTGCTTAATGGATGAAGGCGCCAAACTGAACCACTACTGCTAGTTTTGTGGCAGCTCAAGAAATCGTCAAACCAGGGAAGCCATTCACAGATGGAGAATGTGTGAAAGAATGTGTCATTAAAACATCTGAGCACCTCTTCGGTGATGTTAAAAACGAAGATGGAATAGTTAAGGAAAATTAGAGAAATGCCATTATCAGTGAAGACCATAAAGGACAGAACTATTAAGATAACTACAGACGTAACCAGCCAGCAGGTTAGTGAGGGTACGTCTACACTATGGGATAATTCCGATTTTACATAAACCGGTTTTATAAAACAGATTGTGTAAAGTCGAGTGCACGCAGCCACACTAAGCACATTAATTCGGCAGTGTGCGTCCATGGTCCGAGGCTAGCATCGATTTCCAGAGCGTTGCACTGTGGGTAGCTATTCCGTAGCTATCCCATAGTTCCCGCAGTCTCCCCCGCCCCTTAGAATTCTGGGTTGAGAGCCCAGTGGCTGATGGGGCAAAAATCATTGTTGCAGGTGGTTCTGGGTAAATGTCGTCAGTCATTCCTTTCTCCGGGAAAGCAACGGCAGACAATCATTTTGCTCCCTTTTTCCCTGGATTGCCCTGGCAGACGCCATAGCATGGCAACCATGGAGCCCGTTCAGCTTTTTTTTTTACAGTCACCGTATGTGTACTGGATGCCACGGACAGAGGCGATACTCCAGTGCTACACATCAGCATTCATTTGCTTTTGCATGATAGCAGAGATGGTTACCAGTTGTTCTGTACTGTCTGCTGCCAGTGTAATTTGGCAATGAGATGACGGTTATCTGTCCTTCTGTGCTGTCTGCTGCTATCATGGGTGCCCCTAGCTGAGATCGGCCAGGGGTGCAAAAGCAAAACTGGGAATGACTCACTGAGTCAATCCCTCCTTTATGGTTTCTAAAAAGAGAGTCAGTCCTGCCTAGAATATAGGGCAAGTGTACTAGAGAAGCAGTGTAATAGAGAGCACAGCAGCTCCGTGTTAGATCCTGCAGAAATGATGAGCTACATGCTATTCACGGAGAGTGCCCCTGCAACAACCCCACCCGTTACTTCCCTCCTCCTCCAACCTTCCTGGGCTACCGTGGCAGTGTCCCCCTCATTTGTGTCATGAAGTTATAAAGAATGCAGGAATAACAAACAGTGATTTGTTAGTGAGATAAAATGAGGGGGAGGTAGCCTGCCGGTGCTATGACAGTCCAGGCAGGACATTAAGCGGTGCGGAGGAGAGGAGCCCAGCATGCTGCTGCTATGATAGTCCAGGCAGTACAGAATCTTTTCTTTCCACAGGAAAGGGAGGGGGCTGATGGAGCTCAGCCCCCAGGTGCTATGACGAGGACAGTTACCAGCCGTTCTGTCCCATCTACTGGGAATGACCAGGAATCATTCCTATTTTTACCCAGGCTCCCCTGAGGCCAGCCACGGGTATTCAGCAGTTATCAAGCACGGGCTGATGGTGACGACGGACAGCAGTCATATTGTACCGTCTGCCACCGGGGAGGGGAGAAGAGCAGATACTGCTCTTCACTGCTGCAGCATCGCGTCTACCACCAGCATTCAGTAGACATAGGGTGACATTGAAAAAAGTCAAGAAACGATTTCTTTCTCTTTTCTTTCACGTGGTGAGGGGAGGGAGTAAATTGATGAGCTATACCCTGAACCACGCTGGACAATGTGTTTGAACCTACAGGCATTGGGAGCTCAGCCAAGAATGCAAATACTTTTTGGAGACTGCTGGGGACTGTGGGATAGCTGGAGTCCTCAGTACCCCCTCCCTCCCTCCATGAGCATCCTTTTGAGTCTCTGGCTTCCCGTTACGCTTGTCGCGCAGCACCGTGTAGCCTGTAGATTTTTTTTTCAAACACTTTGGCATTTCATCTTCTGTAACGGAGCTCTGATAGAACAGATTTGTTTCCCCATACAGCGATCAGATCCAGTATCTCCCGTACGGTCCATGCTGGAGCTCTTTTTGGATTTGGGACTGCATTGCCACCTGTGCTGATCAGAGCTCCACGCTGGGCAAACAGGAAATGAAAATCAAAATTTCGTGGGGCTTTTCCTGTTTACCTGGCCACTGCATCCAAGCTGAGATTGCTGTCCAGAGCGGTCACAGTGGTGCACTGTGGGATACCGCCCGGAGGCCAATACCGTCGATTTGCGGCCACACTAACCCTAATCTGATATGGTAATACCAATTTTACTGCTACTCCTCTCGTTGGGGAGGAGTACAGAAACCGATTTAAAGAGCCCTTTATATCGATATAAAGGGCCTCGTAGTGTGGACGGGTACAGCGTTAAATTGGTTTAATGCTGATAAAATCAATTTAAACGCGTAGTGTAGACCAGGCCTGACATTAGATCAGCACCAGGTTTTTCTCTTGCCTGCAATGAGACTTGCGATGTGGATGATATCGCTCAAGTTGCCTTACTTGGCAGATACGTTAATGATCAAGGTCCTCAAGAAGAGTTGATTGCATTATTGCCACTCAAAGGACAAACTTGGGGCAAAGATATTTCATCTGCTGTCACTGAATGTCTGAAACAAAAAGATATTGACATTAACAGAATAATTTCCGTTGCTACAGATGGAGCACTGAGCGTGAAGGGGGCACACAAAGGTTTTTTTACTTAAAAAAGGTATGAAGCACGATGTAATTTCATTTCATTGCATAATCCATCAGGAGGCACTTTGTGCACAAACCTTTCCAGAGGAAATCGCAAAAGTAATAGAAATGGTCGTGCAGATTGTTAACAAAATAATGGCAAGCACTCTCATTCATCATCAGTTTTGTGAGCTTCTTCGAGAAGTTAATAGCCAAAGTTCTGATCTTCTCTTGTATAACAAGGTAAGATGGCTTTCCAGAGGTGCAGTCCTGGTGAGGTATGCGTCATGTCTTGAGAAAATTAGGGTGTTCCTCCGAGAAAAGGGCTTTAAATATGCAGCACTAACGGATCGTCACTGGCTGCAGAAATTGAATTTCATGGTGGATTTAACTTCTCATTTAAACGTGTTGAATCCGAAGCTACAGGGAAGAGGAAATACTGCAATTTCGCTTTTGGAATAAGTTCTTTCATTTGAACGAAAGCTGTCTTTGTTTGTAAGGGACATTGAGACGGGCATGTTAGTGCATTTCCCAACACTGAAGCAATATAAACAAACACATGACTGTGAGATTGACGTTAGGTTTCTTGCAGAAACAGTCATCAAAACGCAAGCTGCATTTGCTGACCAATTTCACGAGTTCAGAAGGGAAAAGGCCACTTTGTCATTTCTGTTGAAACTGCTTGAAGCTGACACCTCTGCATTGAATGTTTTAGCATTTGCGGGAATCGATCGTGTGCAATTTGAACTTGAATTAGCAGACTTGCAAAGCAAGTTTTATGGAATTCAAAATTGAAAGATCTTGTCAAGGAACTTGAAAATCTGGAAAGGTAGAAATCCACCCTGGGGCTACAACACAAGTTATCTGAAATGGACGACCTTAAATGGTAAGACTAGATTAATTTCGATGTTTGGAATTGTCTACCGGATATGAACAGTCAGCTGAAGAAATACGCATTTGGGCTTCTCTCAGTCTTCGGTTCAACGTACTTCTGTGAACAAATGTTTTCCAACATGAATTTCATCAAAAACAAACTGAGGAGCCAACTGCAAGATTTTAGTCTTGAGTCCTGCTTGAAAATGAAAATCACTGCATATTCACCAAACATTGAGCAACTCTCTAAAGATGTCCAACAGCAGAAGTCGCATTAAAAGTATTGGTGAGTAGTAATAACTTTAATATGTTAAATTATTATTAGTTGATAAATTCTAACTCTATAAGTAGCTTTGCGTGCGATGCAGCTCTCAAAATATTTTGGTCAAAGACGAAAACAAAAAAATTGGGAGTTCTTCTTTGAAAGGTTGCCAACCCCTGGCCCAGAGGTTAGGGTACTCAGCTGGGATGTGGGAAGTCCCTGCTCAAAGCCCTTCTTCTCACCAGAAAGAGGGGGACTTGAACTGGGGTTCTACCACCTATCAGCTGAGCGCTTTAGCCATTGGGCTATTCTGATGTGGGACAGCTTCAGTTCCTCCTGTTGAAGCAGTCCCACTGTGGCTAAATAACTGAAGAGTAATTGAGGCAGAGAGCAAGCACTTGCATGAGAATCACTCTTATAGCCTGGTGGTTAGAGCCTTCACCCAGGATGTGGGAGACCTAGCATCCTGCACCAGTGACTGAGTATTTATCCCAAGTGGAACAGCTTCAACAGGAGTAATCGAGGAAGTCCCACACTGGAATGTTCCATAGCTCACTGGTTAGAGAACAAGCCCTTCTCCTCATTAGGTGGAAGAGGGACTTGAATTGATGGGTCTCCTATCTCCCTGGGGAGTACCCGAACCACTGGACTAAAAATTGTGTGGAGCTGCAGCTGCTCTCCCTCCCTTCCCACCCCCAGCCTCCTGCAAAAAACACCTGAGGTACTCACCTGGGAGTTCATAGCTGAGAATTGCTAGCAAACATAGGCATCCTCCTACTGCCCGCATTTAGGCACCTATCTCCCTGAGCAGGGCAGGGCTTAGTGCATATTCCTTCTATTAGCAGGTCCTATTGGCTAGCTTAGGCAGCTCCCCATCTAAGATGCTGGCTTTTACGGATCACAGTGTAAGGCAGGGATTCTCACACTGTGGGTCGGGACCCCTCAAGGGGTCACAAGGCTATTACATGGGGGGTCGCGAGCTGTCAGCCTCTACTCCAAACCCCACTTCACCTCCAGCATTTATAATAGTGTTAAATATTTTAAAAAGTGTTTTTAATTTATAAGGGAGGGTCGCACTCAGAGGCTTGCTATGTGAAACGGATCACCACTATAAAAGTTTGAGAACCGCTAGTCTAAAGCACCTATCTCTCCCCATTCATTTATAGGGAGCCTAGGTACCTACCCCAGGATTTGTGAATTGCAGTGTTAATCCTGTGATTTTCTAGGTGCCCAGAAGTTAGGTGCTGTGATGCCCAACATCACATTGCTTTAAGTAAATAGGCCTAAGAAAATAGAACAGCATGGCTAAATGACAGTTAAGTTGAGGGAGGAAAATGTACTAAGGGTCATTGGAGCAACGCTGATTTACATCAGCCTAGGAACCATCCCCTAGGTGCCCATGTATATTTGAAAGCTGTAAACACTACAGAGGTAGAGGAATTACTTTAGGTGGTACAATGGATTATAACAGAAACAAACCACTGATAATGTCGCCTGAATGTCAGAAAACACATCCTAATGGTGATCCTGATTAGACTATGGAAGGGTCACCCAAGGAATTGGCATCATTTAAAACTAGACTGAACAAAACACTTGAGGAATACACTGTGGGGAAGAATCCTGTGTCGGCAGGAGATGATCTAAAAGGCCTTATCCATCACTAATTACTATGATCAATCAAGAAGCTCCATTCACAGCAGGGATTATATTCATTCTAAAATCCCTTTTATACACATTTGGTGGCTCATGAGTTACCCCCTTGTCAACACTAGAAAGTTGTACGATTTTAATTATACATGACTGCCTTAGTGTGGCTGCAGTACGAGATGGATAAAGGTGCTTTATACTGGTATAGCTATTCTGGGGAAGGGTAATACACTATACAGATAGGACACTTTTATCCTAGCATAACTATATCCACACTAGGGGTTGTACCAGTGTAACTATATTGGTTAAAAAAAGAGTCACACCTCTACCCATAGAAGTGTCAGTCAGGCCCAGAATGTCTCAGTCTAAGATTAAATGTGACAGCATGTAGATGAACACTACTGTCTTATATAGTCTTCTCCTCTGGGCATTGGGTTTCTTTCATGTACAGCATAAGGATTCCATGTCTGTCTGTGTCACCTTGGAAATTATCCTTCAGAAATTATTTGTTAATGTCTGTCCCAGAACAGGTGGCTGTACTACATTGTAAAATGGGATCTCATGTGCTGGGCGGAAAGGAAAGGAAAAGAAAGGAAAGAGAGCAAGCGAGCCAGGAATGTGTTCAGAACCACATTTTCAAAAAGGGGGACTGGCACTGACTTCACAGCTGCATGGAGGAGATAAGGACAAAGGGGAGGTTAGGGGCATTTTAATTCTGTTGCTTATGTAGCTGTTATGTAGCTGTTACTCTTCAGAACAAGCTGCAGCTTTTACTTGGACAGTAGCCAATATTATTTGGAAATACTCTACAAGGGTGCAAGTCAATTAAAAACAAATAATTACACCATACTCCTAAGTGTCTGGAGGCTGTAGAGGCTGCACAAAAAACAGACTCTGCAGCTTTGGGGAAGTTTTACCATGCAGAATCATAACAGGGCTTTTAAAAATTGCTTTGGGCTCTGTTCTTTCCTTAGTACCCAAACGTAAGTCCCCTTATTATAGGTGCAGTCCTGGAGGAAAACAGCCCATTGAAAGCTTAATGGAAATGGTATTTCCATAATGCCACTAATTCAGAAGTGACATATTCTACACTTGTTCCATGTACAGAACTCCCATTAGTTTCAAGGATAGAACAGGGGTCAGCAACCTTCGGCATGCGGCCCATTAGGGTAATCAGCTGGCAGGCGGCGAGACATTTTGTTTACATTGACCATCTGCAGGCACGGCCTCCCCCCTGCAGCTCCCAGTGGCTGCGGTTCGCCATTCCCAGCCAATGGGAACTGCAGGAAGCAGCATAGGCCATAGGGACATGCTGGCCGCCGCTTCCCACAGCTCCCGTTGGCTGGGAATGGCAAATCGCGGCCGCTGGGAGCTGCGGGGGGCCATGCCTGCAGATGGGCAACGTAAACAAAATGTCTTGCGGACCACCAGCAGATTACCCTGATGGGCCGCGTGCTGAAGGTTGTTGATCTCTGTAGTATGTGTTTCAGTCAGTGCACAGGATGGATGGTGCTCCTTTTAACAAGCAGTTATTGAGTATTTCTTTTTATCCTCAGCATCCAATGTGTGGCCTCAAGCCTTATTTACTTCACACCAGCCAAACCCTGTAGTGAACAGAGAATTACTCATTTTCCAGTAAGCACTTTCATGGCACTCATCACTGTAATGTCCTAGGGAGGAATCCACAAAGGTACTTAGGCACCTAAGTCCCTTTTTAGGCACCACAGTGATCCACAGAACTCCTGCTCAGATGCTGCCTACCACTATGGATGGCTAAACGTTCCCTATGCACCTATGTTTCTGCCTGTGAGCAAGAGCACTGCCATCTCTCAGGTGAGTGCCCTAGCTACTCGACTGGAGTCAAGTTATTCTTCAATTAAAGTTGAACAGCTTCAGTAGGAGAAATTGAGAGACCCACATCAGAATAGCCTACAGTCTGGTGGTTAGGACCTTCACCTGAGGGGTGGCAGCTCCCTGCTCAGTTCCTTCTCATCATCAGGCAGAGGCAGGGACTTAAACCAGCAGGTTTCTGACATCCTGGGTGAGTACCCTAACCACTTGGCCAAATGTTGTAGAGAGGGCTGCCATTCATGGATGTTTAGTGGAGTTTGGCAGCCTCTGAGCACACCTACAGGTCAGGTCCCACATGCAAATTAAGCAGCCAAACACCTCTCTTGCCCTGGTTCATGAATCATAAGCAGAGACTGATGCCTCCCTGCAGCCTGGATTTAGGCATCTATATGGGGGGGCTTAGCACACACCCATCATCAGCATCTTCCATTGACTAGTGTAGACAGCTCTCCCCCCTCCCCGCCAGTATGTTGGCTTTCGTGAATCTCATTCTCAGATGCCTCTTTCCTCCTATTCATTGTACCAGATGACAGAACAAGGAGTAACGGTCTCAAGTTGCAGTGGAAGTGGTTTAGGTTGGATATTGGGAAAAACTTTTTCACTAGGAGGGTGATGAAGCACTGGAATAGGTTACCTAGGGAGATGGTGGAATCTCCTTCCTTTGAGGTTTTTAAGGTCAGGCTTGACAAAGCCCTGTCTGAGATGATTTAGTTGGGGGTTGGTCCTGCTTTGAGCAGGGGGTTGCACTAGATGACCTCCTGAGGTCCCTTCCAACTCCAATATTCTATGATTCTAAGTGCCATCCATTCTGGGCACTTCCGTAGCAGGGTTTCCAGCTGGCTTCCATCACTGCTTTTGCTGGAGCTGGTGGTGTGTGACTGCTCTGTTCCTGCTCCATGTGTTTGTGTGCTGGAGGGTGGGGAGGTTGTTGTTCTGCTGATGAGCTCGTCCTCTGCCTTGCTTCCAAAGTGGCAGAACACCTTTTTGTGTTGTTTCTCCATTTTATGATGAGTCCTGTCTTCCATTTTGTTTCCCCTTCCCTTGGCTGGTTGGTTTGTATGATGTTCTCTGTTCCCTCTTGTGTTGGTTTGGTCTGTTTGCTTGTCGCGCCCCTCCTCCCCCCTGCCTTATTCCCCATCTGCTCCTGTCCTTCCTTTCCCTTGAGCAGACAGGCTCCCATGTGATTCCTTTTCCCTCTCCTTACCCTTTTCCTTTCACTGTTTTTTCCTTTTTCCTCCCAACTCACCATGATTGTATCCCCCTGACCTTTCCATCCCTTCCTCCTTATTTTATGTTTAGTTTGGTCACTACCTTCCTTTCTCATCAAAGTGTGTGTGTGGGATTTCTGACGAATGTTCCTTGTGTTGATTGCTGTTCCTTTTTCTCCAATTTTGTTTTGGTTTCCCCTCCTTGCAGTGGTAGGGTGTATACTTGTAAGCAGAGTCAGGATAAGCTCTACACTGACATCTGGTGGAAAGAATTTCAGAGAGTGTATTTGCATAGGCACGCCTACCCTATCCCAGACTCCCAAGCTGTGGGACTGCTTAGTGACAAATTGCTCACCCTCAGTTGGGTGGTACTGGCTAGACATGGGACACGGGTTCCAAAACCCAGAGAATTGAGAGAGGCTGGGGACAGGTATTTGTGCCTGGTGGTGCAGTCTCCTTGTGGAGCCGGAAGCACCAGTTGCATCCCCTCCTCTCTCCAGTGTGGAATGTCAGAGTTGATTTTTTTTATTCCCTTAAGAATTTAAATACAGGTTACTGAGCTGAAATCACTTTGGGCTAATGGTGCACTCGCACTGGGGCTCCCCCACTAAGAGCTGAGATCACTAAAGAGCTGAAATAACTGAGCGGAGAGCACTGAGTACTGTGCTAACTAGTGGGGGAGCCTGAAGATATGCTGTGGAACAGAGCGGCTGACAGAGCGGAGTAGCTGTGGGACGGGTGGAGCGGCCCACAGAACGAGCGGAGCCGAGCAGTTTGCAGAGAGAACTGGAGCAGCTCATGGAGCAGAGCAGCTGGTGGAGCGGAGCAGTTTCTGAGGATGGCTGGAGGAGCAGCGTGGAGCGGCTGGTAAAGCGGAGCAGTTTGTGGAGAAGGCGGAAGCAGAACCCACGGAGAGGCAGGGCAGTTGGCCCCGGACCACGTAAGGTGCCCCTTT
The DNA here is from genome assembly GCF_025201925.1 of Gopherus flavomarginatus. Lineage (NCBI taxonomy): Eukaryota > Metazoa > Chordata > Testudines > Testudinidae > Gopherus > Gopherus flavomarginatus. The sequence goes on from NC_066618.1 coordinate 260,197,149, forward strand.
CTATCCAGGCTGGGGGGGAGGGACCTCTACAGATAAACTCTCGAACTCTGGGGTGGCATTGACCAGAGACTTTTGGGTTGTTGGACTTTGGGGTGATTGGACTTAAAACTCTAAGAGGAAAAAGGACAGTGCCAAACGTACTTGGAGGTGGGTTTTTGTTTATGGTTTGTGTTATAACCCTGTTTGTGGTGTTTCTCCAATGGGATGCCGCATTAATTCCTTCCTTTATTAAAAAGATTTTGCTACACTCAGACTCCGTGCTTGCAAGAGGGGAAGTATTGCCTCCTAGAGGCGCCCAGGGGGGTGTGGTATGTGAGTGTCCCAGGTCACTGGGTGGGGGCTCGAGCCGGTTATACATTGTGTTACTGAAACGGAACCCCTGGATACTGAACCCGGCCCTTGTTGCTGCCAACTCAGAGGGGCAGAAGGGTTACATACTGTTCCACCATCACCACCCTCTCACCTTTTTTCAGTGGTCACCATGGCAGGTGTTCAGTCTCCCCTTGGCGAGACTTCTTGCCACAGGTCTCAGTTGGTGGAGGGAGTGGGTGGTTGGAGGGAGAGGAAGAGAAGGAGTCAGGGGTTCCTCCGCCACAGTCTAATCATGTGGGGATGATAACACTCTTTCCATTCCACTAGTATCTCTGGTGGATGTTAAATGATAGCTACTAAAGTTAGACATTTTTAACTCAGCAGGAGTTAAACTTACATCCAAGAGTTTTAAAAGAGTTAATGTGGATTGTGAATAAGTCTTGGAGCATTGCGGAAGTTCCAGAAGACTAGAAAAAGGTTAATATTATGCCAATTTAAAAAAAAGAGTAAACAATTAACTATAGACTTGTCAGCCTGCTGTCAATTGTGGGCAAGATATGGGACTTGATTAATATAGAAATAAAGGAGGGTAATGTAATTAATGCAAACCAACATGAGTTTATGGAAAATAGATCCTATCAAACGTGATATCTTATTTAGGTAAGATTATAAGTTTGGTTGCTAAAATTAATAGTGTTGACGTAATATACTAAGTTTTCTGTAAGGTGTTTGACTTCATACAGCATGACATTTTGATTAAAAAACTAAAATATAAAATTAATATGGCACACATTAAATGGAATAAAAAGTGACTGATAGGTCTCAAAATGTAACTGTAAATAGGGAATGGTCATCAAGCAGGTCTGAGTCCTGTGGGTCCCACAGGGATCAGTTCTTGGCCCTCTACTATTTAACATTTTTATCAACAACATCGAAAAACACATAAAATCATTGACCAAGTTTGTGGATGATACAGTAAAACCTCAGAGTTATGGACACCTCGGGAATGGAGGTTGTCCATAACTCTGAAATGGTCCATAACACTGAAAAAGATGTTACAGCAGGGGTAGGCAACCTATGGCACGTGTGCCGAAGGCAGCACACGAGCTGATTTTCAGTGGCACTCACACTGCTCAGGTCCTGGCCACCGATCTGGGGGCTCTGCATTCTAATTTAATTTTAAATGAAGCTTCTTAAACATTTAAAAAACCTTATTTATTTTACATACAACAATAGTTTAGTTATATATTATAGATTTATAGAAAGAGACCTGCTAAAAAACATTAAAATGTATTACTGGCACGCGAAACCTTAAATTAGAGTGAATAAATGAAGACTCGGCACACCACTTCTGAAAGGTTGCCGACCCCTGCGTTACAGACTTCAGCCACAGGAGAGTTGGGGCTGCAGCTGCAGGGGAGTTAGGGCTCCAGGTGGAGTGAAGGGTGTCAGGGCTCCTGACCCTTGGGAGCACCAGGACTCAGGGCTTTAGACTTGGGGTGGGGGTCGGGGCTTTAGCTACAGGGGGAGCGCTAGGGCTGAAACCAGTGTTCCCCTCATAACTAAAGCCCTGAGCCCGGCAACCTCCACGGGGCTGAAGTTGGCAAACGATTCACAGGGCTGAAGCCTCAAGGTCCTGTGCCCCCAGGGGGCTGAAGCCAGGAACAGAGCCAGGAACAGAGCCCCAGGGCTGAATCGTCAAGCCCTGCACCCCTTGTGGGGCTGAAACTGGGAATGGGGTGGAGCATGGGTTGCTGTGTGGTGCCACTGGTTTGGGGGATGCTGCTGTCCATAAGGATCCTCCACCCCCTCCCCAATAAAAGGTACCATCTTCTCCTCATTAAACATTCATGGCTGTAGGGTGAGTCTCCACAGGTGCCAGATCCTCTCCTACCTTCAGGCAGGGTGTATTCTGTGGTTTACCTGCAGCAGATTCGCACCAATCTGGCCACCAAAGCCAGCTGGTGGCTGGGAAGGGGGAAGAGGGTATATGTTAGCCACCTTACGGCATCATCAGGTAGGATGTTGACCCAGACTGATGGACTGAGGTATTGTGGGTTGCTGAGGTTGTGCCAGGCTGCCTGCTGGACTTCAAGGTCCATGTGGAGTGGCTCCTTTTAAATCTTCTCAATATTTATGCCCCGACACAGGGCCCGGAGCAGGTATGCATCAATAAGCAGGCATCCACCTTCCTTGGTGCACTCAATCTTCACAAGTGTTTGGTCCTGGGTAGGGATTGTAACACCAGGACCTCATTGGGAAACAGGTGCCAGGTCACCAGTAAAGGCCTCAGGAGGGTCATTGACCATCACTATCTGGTGGATGTTTGGTGTGACCAGCACCTGGATGATGTTACCTCCTTCATCTTCATGGAGGCTGCTCAGTCCCACCACTCCCAGTTGGACAGAATTTACATCTCATGCTTCAACATCCTGTGGACTCACTCCTCTGACATTCAGACAGCTGTCTCCATGGACCATCATCTAGTTTCTTTTAAGGTCGCTCTTACACCTGAGAGACTGGAGCCAGCCTATTGGCATTTTAATACCAGCCTGTTGGAGGATTTAGGCTTTATAGAGCCCTTTCAGGAATTTTAGTTGGCTGGCAAAAGCAGAGGCACACCTTCCCCTTGGCACAGAGATGGTGGTACATGGGGAAGGTGCCTCTCAATCTCTTTTGTCACAGCTACACCCAAAATACCAGTCAGAGGAGGGATGAGGTGATAAAGCAAATGGAACCACAGGTTTTGAAGCCAGAGAGGTGCCTGGCTGCCAATTCCAAGAACCTGTCCATCTGCAGAGTGCTGGAAGAAGCAGCACAAGCCACAGGCCTTTGACAATCATTGGGCCTAGGTTGCTTTTGTTCAATTGCATATCCAGCTCCTTCTGGAGATGGATCATGGCTCCTGCTTCTTCCATGCCCTAGAGAAGAGGAGGTGCCAAAACACATATCATCTGGCTCCTAGCAAAGCATGGCACCTCTCTCACAGATCTGGAGCAGATGTGACAAAGGGCAAGGGATTTCTATGCCAATCTTTGCTCTCCATATTTGACTGCCATGGATGGTTGGCTGCAGGGTCATGTGGGATGAACTCCTGACAGTTAGCATGGGTCCCTGGGACTGGTTGGAGCATCCTTGCATTCCGGCCAAGTTCTCAGAAGCCCTCTATCTGATGCCCATCAACAAGTTTCTGAGCATCAATGGTTTGACTGTGGAGTTCTACCATGTGTTCTGGAACATCCTTAAGCTGGACCTCACCATCATCTGGACTGAATCCCTGGGAGCTGGTGCTCCCCTGTCATGCAGGCGGGCCAGGCACACTCTGCTGCCTAAGAAGGGGGACCCACATGAACTAAGGAATTGGTGTCCTGTATCGCTACTCAGAATGTACCATACAGTCATAGTGAAAACCATCTGGCTGCAGCTGAAGTACGTCCTGGCAGACATGATACACTCAGACCAAACCTACCCTGTCCTGGGCTAGACTATTTTTGACAACTTGTATCTGGTCTGGGACATTCGATTTAGTGTATAGGGTTGGTCTGTCTCTCACTTGCCTTCTCTCAACCAAGAAAAGGCATTGACAGGCATCTCATGGGAACCCGGCATTCTGTAGAACTGGCATTCGGCTTCCATCCTCATTTTATGGGGTTCCTCTAGGACCAGCTCGAGTAGGCCTTGACCAAACCTGTCAACTTCGGTCAGGGAATGCATCAAGTCTGCGCACTATCTGGCCAGTCATGTGCTATTGTCATCAAGACAATCCTTTGTTTCCTTCACAAGCGATTGACAGGATTGGTGCTCAGTGACCCAGCTTTGAGGGTATTTCTGTTGACATATGCTTACAACCTGCTCTTCATGGCAGAAGACTTGGTGGGGATGGAATAGCCAAGCTATCTACTTGTCAGCCTCCACTCCCTAGCTCAACTGGGTCAAGAGCTCTGGCCTGATGGTCGGAGTGAGTGGCAGGTGCACTCCCTTCCACCCGCAGTCTGGAAAAAATAACTTCATTCTCTAAAAAGAAATCAAGCCACTGTTGGAAGCATTGTGCTTTGGGTCTAGGAGCAGTAGACACAGAATCAATCATCCAAAATAAATGATATTATTATTGGTATTAATCAGAAGCTATTTGAAAGCAGACAAGCTGAAAGGATGTGTTCAAACATGCCAAATATGTTTGGAATCTCTCTCACACATCTTACCGTTCCTTAGGTACACATTAATTGTTTTGTATTAGGACAGATTCATTTACAAAGTTACTCAGTGTGCTGAAAACACAGAGTAAAGCATTACAGGCAAGAGAGTGCATTTTGTCCTGATCTGGCACCTTTGACTTAATCAGAATTGTGCAAGGTGTAAGTGAGGGCAGAATTAGACACCAGGAGAGAAACTAACAACTTTTATATAAGGATCACCAGGCAATATCCTGAACTGATGGAACGCTCATGGCAGCCTTTGGACCAAAGTCAGGGCTGACATAAGTTACAGGTGTGTAAGTCGGCCAGAAATTAGGTGAGAGTGATAAAGTGATTTAACATGCACCAACTGCCTTGTACAGTAGGGGCTAGGTACACAAAGGAATTTAGGTGCCTAACTGCCACTTTAAGAGGTTCCTCAGTCTAAAGTATAGCCCCTCAAAACACGCGTTCATCTGATGCCTTACCCTGTAAGTGCCTAAAATCTCTGGGTGCCAGTGTCCACCAGTAAAGTCCCCTAGGTGCCTAAATATCTGCAGGTGGGTATGCACAAAAACACCTATATCCTGGCAGCGCCAAGCAGCTCAGTGTCTAATCCAGGGGCACCAGAATGGGGTGGTCCAGGGGACATCCCCCTCCCACTTTTTACCAACCATAAGGGTGAGTGATGGGGGACCAGAGAGGAGCAAGCGGGAGGTGGGGTCTTGAGGGGAAGAGAAGGCATGGGAGTGGGGCCCTGGGGGTAAGGGCAGCGTGGAGGTGGGGCCTCAGGGGAAGGGGCAGTTCAGGGGCCAGGGCCACATCTGAGGCACTGGTGACCCTCCCACTTTTAGGGACCTTCGCCACTCCTGGCTTAAGCTCCAGCAGTATCCTCAAACCAGGCATTCCCCTGCCTAGCTTGCCTGTGGGGCCCAATCCAGTAGGCTTTCTCAGAGGCCACCGTAGTGCACATCACTGGGATCAGGCTGCATATAAAATATTGCAGAGGAGGTGGAGCCCTTATGCCCTAGTGATTAGAGTATTCAAATGTGGGACTGGGATTCAAATCCCACTTTGATTTACAGCAAAGGCTTGAACCCAAGTCTCCCATGTGAGGGCCCTAACCACCGGGCTATAGTGTTTTCTGGGATGCATTTGTTTCCATCTCTGCTGTTGCTGAGCCACTTTGCATGAACTATTTAACTATTCATTGGGCAGAGAGCGAGTGAGAATGACTCTATAACCTAGTGGTTAGAGCACTCTCCCAGGAGACCTAAGTTCCAAGCCCTGCTCCAATTAATATTTAAGTATTGTATTAAAAATGAAGCAGCTTCAACAAGAGAGATCCACCCTAGAATACTGTACAGTCCATTGGTAAGGACACACTAACAGCCAGACTGAAGACAATGAAGCTACTCTGGATTCATACTGATGTATTTGAGATCAAAATCTGGCTCCACAGGGTCAGGAGAGGTGGTATAGCAGAAGACAACAGTAGGCAGAAGTAAGCTAAGGTACGCCAAATTAGCTCCTGAATCATGCACCCCATCTTATCTTACACCAGGGGTTCTCAAACTGGGGGTCGGGACCCTGGGGGGGTCACAAGGTTATTACATGAGGGGTCGCGAGCTGTCAGCCTCCACCCCAAACCCCGCTTTGCCTCCAACATTTATGATGGTATTAAATATACAAAAAAGTGTTTTTAATTTATAAGGAGGGGTCACATTCAGAGGCTTGCTATGTGAAAGGGGTCACCAGTACAAAAGTTTGAGAACCACTGTCTTACACCCTCCTGCTAGCTAATTTTCATGGTACACATCCACCCCTTTGGTGTGTGCCATTCATCTTGAACAGCATTGAATGCTACACCAGTGCAAACTATATTACTGTAACCATTACCTAAATTTACACCAATCATTTACATGCTCAGAATTTGGCCCCATACATCTCAGAGCTGAGAGGATTCGCAACTACTTGATACCTAGGAAATGCCTGTTTGCTCCTGTAGCTTGTTATGGAAGTTTGCACAAGCAGATACACAAATCTCCAGACACAATTTCTAGACAGTTACACAGTGCATCCATTCAGGAGAAAAATAACCTTTTATTCCTGCTGTGTAGATCTGCATCTTTGACACACATACAAATCAGACTGAAATAGCCCCAAGAGGTTAATATGGTGAATAGGATCTGCAGTTAGCAAAGCTGTTTTGCCTGGCTTGGTTGTTTGGCTAAGCTGCAGCAAGAATGGCTATCTACAAGGTGTTTACTGTTGCTAAAGGCAGCACTGAGGAATGTTTAATTTTTAGCAGAACTGCAGCTTTTGTGATACACAATCCGGATCTCATTTAATGATATAAACTATGAAATGTTCAGAGAAAACAAATCAGAAGTCCATCAAAATGCCAGATAAATTAGTTCAACAAACTGGACTAGAGACATGTTCAATGAATCATCATCACCAAGAATAAATAAATTCAGATTAAGCAAAATTTGATTGAATCATGCTGAAGTTTGGCACTGTTAACAAAACGGATCAGTCTAAAATCTCACATTAGGTACACATAATCTCATAAGATTTATGACTGTTATTGCTCACCACATATGTTTCTAGGTTACTGTTTGCTATGTTAAGAACTGGATGCTCTGAGTTTATAAAGGCTTGCCTGTTATTTCATATTTTAATCTCTTCAAAAAGACATGCTCTTTGCTTCCCTCGTCAGGGGTGCAAAGTAAACTTTAAACATACTCAATTTCCTGATTACTTTTTCCCCCCATATTAAATGCCGGATCTCTCCCAGTGGATTTCAGTGTAGTGTGAGCTTTCAACGCTCTTTAGGCCTGGTGTACTACTGCAAAGTTATGTTGATATAAGTCAACTTGTGTTAACTTATTTGTGGCTGTGTCTACTGCACTGAAATTTGCCTCCCATTGACATAAGAGATAAAATCAAATCATCTCCCCAAAAAGTGTGGAGTCATGGCTGACCTAATCAGACTGATGTAGTGTGAGTGTAGACACTGCTCAACCTATGTGGACCCTAACATTCCTCTAGCAGCTGTCCCATAATGCGCTTTGTGACAGTGACTTCTCTGCACTGTTGAAGTACTTTGTGGCAAAGCAGCGTGGTGCCAAAACAGGGATGTGTGTGCCAACATTTGCCTCCCCACAGTTCAGGATCCCATTGTCGTAAAGCCTTCCTTTATGTCCTGCATATTGCCCAGAGTCTCACTCCTGTGTGTGTTATACCAATATCATAAAAACCAGCAGGATCTTATTAAGAGAGATAAGGCAAAGAAGTGACATTTATTGCAAGTATAATAATAAAGCAACAGATAAAAATAAACAACGTTGTTTAATCATTTATTCCTATTACTACTTGTTCCTTATACACACACACACACACACACATATATACATATATATTCATCCACACAATCATTCATTCAAGTTCTGTATAGGTGTTATAGTTACCAGCCTAGAAGTTGCTCATACCAAGTTACTGGCCAGGTATCTTGGTCATGAGGATGGAGCCGAGTCTGTGTCAGATGCACCTGATGCTCCTGGAGGCTGGCAGCAGAACCAGAGATTCAAAGTCCTCTGTCTTTGGAGTTCATTCTTATAGGAATTAATTCCTATGTTAGCCTATGGGAACCATTTCATCCTGCTGTTGCTGGCTCAATCAGCAGATGGTACATTCCTGGTAGCTCCACACTGTCTAAAGTGGCACATTCCTTCCAGGTGTTTGGGGTGGATCCCAGTTTACCCTCCGGGGGTTGTCTGGTGCTCCACTTGACACATTCTTTGGCCAATGGATCCTTTCTAGGCTGTCACCTCCCTAACCATTCATGTACATCAAGCATTCATCAACATACATTCCATATCTTAGGCAGAGTCAACTAACGGCTTAAGGCTCACAGCAGGGGTGGTGACATAGTGTCCACTTCAAGAACAAAGTCAATTAACTTGTTTGTAAGTTTTACATAGTAATAGAGTATCTTTCACAGGACAGATAAAATGTTTTCTGTAGACAGGAGCTTACAAGTTTTAACAGAAGAACTAAAAGATTTTTGTACTTGGTGAAACTGGGGGGGGGGTCACTGTCACTTGGGGGAATCACTGTTAGTACCTTCTTTAATATCCCTACATGTAACAGGATATGATTAATGGCCCTACACACTTGCATGACAGTGGTCACTGTGGATTTTCCAACTCCAGAATGATTTCCCATTGATTGGTAGTGTAACCCACATATCTCCTGGGTGTGGTGCTCTGTCCCTTCTAGTGGCACCGAGACCACGTAGAGATTAATGAGTCTGCTCTACAGCCTTAGCTAAGCGTCCTGGGGCTTTTAGCTCTTCCATCAGAGGCTCATGCACTAAGCTTCAGAGATCCCAGGTTTGATCCCACCCATCAACAACTGGGGTCATGTTGCTGTTACAGTAGCAATCCATCATTCCATGTTTCCTCAGTGCAATAACCACTTACTTCTCCACTGTCAGTGCAGATCTCATGCTAGTGTCCCTGCACTGGAGGGCTGGAGTGAGCTTTACTCACTGATCCAGAAATGTGGCATTTTCAGATCAGACATTTCTGCAGTCACTACTCATCATCCCAAACCCATTACAATGAGATCCCACCAGTCTGCGCTTGTTTCTCAGGCCCAGAAGTTGCACTCCATCTGCAACTGCTGCATGAATGCCACCAACAACTTTTACTTCTTTTTCACTATGTCTCTCAGCAATCTGTCCCTGTAGAAATTGTCATTCCTCTCCCCTCCCCCCACTACTGTGGTTCTCCCTGTCAGTCTGCAAATACAAGAGGAGAATTGTATGTCTTGTATTTGCAACATTCATAAGAATAGTGCAGAACTCTGTGAGGTCCATGGTTCTGTCAGAGATGATAGACACCAAACACTGCTGCACAGGTTTGTGGGACTTTTTAAAAAAAAACACGAATATTATGGGTTATGGTTGGTATTATGGGAAGGGAATGTTGCATGCTGGGAACGTGGCCCCTACCTCACAGTGATCCCTGAGTGACTCAACACATTGTGAAAATTTCCCAAAAGGCATTGTGCTGGATGGTGGCACAGTGAGCTACTTACCCATGGTGCACTGCTCTTTGCATCAAAACAAGCACTCCTGATGAATACGCACAGTGCCAGCATGAGCAATCAAGTACAGCATGCACAAGCAATATACTAACATGGGCAGCTGTATGCAATGTAACGCACATTGACCAAAGTTTGTAGTGTAAAAATGGCTTTAGGGAAGAGTTCTATAGCAAGTTTTGCAGCAGTGAAAGTGTGCAAATATTGAACACCCAATCCAGTCACTTAGTCAGCTCAAGGAACCCTAGACATTACAGTTCCATGGCAATAAATGCACACACTGGCCAACGGATTTACTTTTTGGTAGTTGAGACGGGCAGTATATATCTAAGGAAATCTAACGTATTTTAAATTGCACATCAGGACAAGAAATAGATCAGTAGATAATTACCGTATTATTGCATCTGCTAGAGGTCTCTGTCAGGCTAGAGGTCCAAGGATGTTTTATGCTGTATAGATGCAAAGTTAGATATGGTATTTCACAGGTGGGTTTCCAATCTATAATAATTTGCAAATATAGCTCCAGATTGTGTTCCCTGTTATACCAGTGTAAGTAGTTCAGTAGTCCTTCCATTTGAAGCTCACTCAGTACTTAAAAATGGTGGGTCAATATTATCCCCATTAGACTGGTGGGGAAACCAAGGCAGAGAAGTTATGTGACTTCCCAAAGTCACATATTGGATCAGTGGTGGCACTGGGAACAGAACCCAGCACACATTCAGCTTTGAATGTAGATTGCATTTTACTGACTGCTTAAAGAATGGATTGGTATTTACAGCCCATCACTCTGGGTTGTCTTTATGGAAAGTGTTTAGGCCAATATTTCCTATTGGTAATATGGATATCACCACACAGCCAAAAAAATCCCAGATTGCTATACCGAAAGAAACAAGCTGTGGTGCAGGCCACTAGGATCTGCTCCAGCCTTTGATCTTTGGCCTGATTTTTCCACTTGTTTTTTACATTAGAAATAGCAAACTTGCCCCTACCTCTTTCTGCTGAAGGACCTTGGCAAGATCTTTGGAGGACCCAAATAGTGATGTCCCATGAGATTGCAACCAGAGTGACATTCTCTCCTTCCTCCAACTGAGAGAGGAGAGAATGTCAATTCTTAAATAGAAACTGGTGTATGGTCTTCTACTGTGTACATGTGTAGGCTGGAGAGTGAGAAGATAACCATCCGGGCCCAAGTTCATTTGTGGCCTTTGCCTCAGGGCTCCATTTATTGTCCAGCCCAAAAGACAAGCCTGTGGATTGACTACATAAAGCAATTGTGCTGCTCCCCTGGGTAGATTGAGGGCTCTCTGGCAATCTAGTGGTCAGGATCCTACCTCAGGACCTTTGCAGGGCTGGCCTCATGCTCATTTGCTGGCTTGCTCACCTCCACTGCACTGCCTGCAGCCTACCCTGAATTATAGGAGAGTATTATCCTAGCCCTCTTCTCGCCCCAGGCTCCCTAATGGAGCAGGGCCCTCATCTATATCCTCTAGCTGGTAATCATCAGATCCAATCACCTGATGCTTCCCACCTGGATCAGAGCATTCCCAATGCCTGACTACTGGACTCCTCCCTGGAGGACCGCTGGTCCTTAAAGAGGCAGATCACCTTGTTAAAATTTGACATCCCCCTTCAGCCCTGTGACCACATCCAGAAATAGGCTCAGAAATGACAATTTTGGTTAAAACTTTTTTTAAAAGACCATTTCTCTGTTTTCTCATTGTAACCTTTCCCGGTGCTGGGCCTAGCAAAACAAACACATTTTTCCTTTCTTGAAAAAAGGATTTTCAGTATTTAGCAATATGGCAAAATAATTTGCAAGTCCTTAAAGAGCAAAAGGCCCCCTGTGCTAATGCACTGTATCTATATTTAATGCACTGCATTTATGCCTCTGGTTTTACTGTTATAATTCAACTGACTTTTTCTTTATCACTATGTTCAGTGCAAGCAGATCTTAGAATGCGCAGTATGGGTAGCCTGGATGTCTAATCAGACAGAAATAAACTAAGCAAAGAGTAATTTTATACTGAAACCCTGCCCTAGGCTGTATGAAATGTTGGTAAGTGCTATATTAGTAAAATGTTAATAAATATATATCATGGCTTGATTAAATGCTGTGAAATGAGCCATTCATGGTCTCTTGTGAATAATAAAAGTCAGAGTTTCACTGAAATATTATACAGAGGGACCCCTGTGGTGAATGTGATGCTTCATGAAGCTGAGAAGGGCTGGACCTGTGTCATAGTATAATTCCCAATTCTGAACCTTAGCGTTCAAAAGATGGGTACTAGCATGACTTCCCCTAAGCTTAATTACCAGCTTAGATCCTGTAGTGCTGCCACCAATCAGGACTTAGAGTAGAGTGCCTGATAAACTCTGGTCTCCCCCAAAACCTTCCCTAGAGACCCCAAGACCCAAATTCCTTGAGTCTCACAACAAAGGGGAATAAACCATTTCCCTTCCCCCTCCTTTCTTCCTGCCAGCTCTTTCCTGCCCTGGGTACACTAGGAGATCACCGTGATTCAAACTCCTTGAATCACCACACAGAGAGAAATGTTACCTTCCCCTCCTCCTCTTTTCCCCTCACCCAGAGGCTCTACAGATTCAAACTCCGTGAATCTAAAACAAAGGATTCCACCCTTCTCCTTCCCTGATAAGTACAGACTCAATTCCCTTGAGCCTTAACAAGGGAAAAATCAGACAGGTCTTAAAAAGCAAAACTTTTAATAAAAGAAAAAAGAATAAAGAAAATCACTGTAAATTCAAGATGGATTATTACAGGTTCTGTCAGCTTATAGAAACTGGAGAAAAAGCCTCCTCCAGCAGAAATACAATTTAAATTACTTTCAGCCAAATACACATTAGACCTCTACCAGCCAGATACACATTTGCAAATAAAGAAAAACAAATAAAAAGACTATACCGCCTTTCTACCTTTGTACTTACAAAATTGGAATAGAAGATTAGAGAGCCTGTAGTTATGTTTGGTCACTCTCAGAGCCCAGAGAGAACAAAGCAAAACCCAAAAAACACAAACAAAGGCTTCCCTCCACCGAGATTTGAAAGTATCTTGTCTCCTGATTGGTCCCCTGGTCAGGTGTTTGGTTCCCTGTTTGTTAACCCTTTACAGGTAAAAGAGACATTAATCCTTAACTATCTGTTTATGACAACCTGACTCGTGACCTTCTCAAGACAGCTCCTTATATTAGCTGTAGGAGGCTGCTCAGTAGAATGGTCCTATATGCCTACACAGGCTGTGTGCATGTCCTGTGTTGCACTCTCAGCCCTCATTAACCCGAAATAAGTGTGGCAAATGAGGCCTGAGAGTAGAATACTCCCATTAGTTTCCCCACTTCAGCACCTTGGAGCCTGCTGGCCAAAGTTAGCACTGCACAAAATTTTGGATCTGAAACCTTTTTCAGTGAAAAATTGCAGCTTTGCCGACACGAAAAACATCAGTTTTGCTTAATTGTTTGTCTCAAAAACAGAAAACTCCGAAGAAGTTAAAACGTTTTGTTGTGATTTTTTCAAAACAGAGTGTTTTGATTTTTCAGTTCAAAATGACTTTTGGAGTTGAAATTCACTTCAATTTTATTAAAAACCTTTTAAAGGGATCAGAATGTAAACAAAACATTTCATTCAACCCAGTTTATTTATTTATTTCACTTTTGAGTCTCTGAAAATTCAAAAAAAATTGGTTTTGGTTTAATCCAAAGGAATTTTTTTTTTCAAAATTGCCAATGAAACAAAAAACAATCCATTATTTGCACAGTGCTAGACAAGATACAACTTACTAGATAGATAGAGTGTGTCCTATGACTATCTCAGAAGCATCTCCCAAAGCAACTGGTTATATAAAACTACTTGATGGGAAATGGACCCACAGTGGGCAAAGGGAAAGTGATAGATACACTCTCAAAAAGAATTAACAGCTGTGTGACATTGTCAGAGAGCATGGGGAAACTACAGCTAGGAGTGAAATAACAGAGCAGTGAATGATGGAGTGAAACTGACTGGAAATAACAATCATTGTGACTGTGAAACAAAGTGGTAACTACATCCAAACTAAGTCTCATTTCCAGCAGCAGCCATAAATCTGCTGTACTTGTGGCAGATTGTGTGAGTCACAAATAGGATTCTGCAAATAGAAAGAGCCTGGCAAATGATAAAATCTTCATCCTTCAGTCACAAAGTGATAACCAGCAGCTCACAAAGATACTGGAAGGCCTGACTAATTGATATTTATAACAAACTTTGAAATCCTGAGATGAAAGTCATTATAAAAGTGCACTGGAAATTTTTATTGTTCCTAGACCACCTGCTTAGACCACAAGCAATCTCTTTTAACATTGCCTGATACAGCTACCAATCTGATATCTCTTTGGGAATTTCATAAAACAGATGTGGCTGTCACATTTAATCTGTCTTTTACTAAAAACACTAAGGAGAAGGACTAACTTGAAAAGGAGATAAAATGAACTGTATGAAAAGTTTCAGAGTGGTAGCCGTGTTAGAGTGTATCAGCAAAAAGAACAAGGATTACTTATGGCACCTTAGAGACTAACAAATAAGCTTATGCTCAAATAAATTTGTTAGTCTCTAAGGTGCCAAAAGTACTCCTCGTTCTTTTTGTATGAAAAGTGAGGGGGAGAGGAAGCCCCATTGTTTTGTTCTCACAACTCAAGGGCATACCAGTTGCAACATGGGAGTACTGCCCTGATGACTAACTCACCAACATCACAAATTAGGCCTGACCTAGTTTCACTCAAAATGTTCATTCAGCAACTGGTTGGTGTATTATTCTGACTGCGCTAAAGTACAAAATTGTACTGTGAAGCAATAGTTTGAAAAGAAGACAAAAACAGGATTCATGTTTTCCTATACTCACAATGCCTCTAGCACTACATACTAAATTAATCAGTCAATGCGTGGAATGATGCAGCCAAAAACATTCCTATATTTTCATGGTTCCCTACTGTGCTCTTGAAAAGAATTACTTCAGTGTATCCTCTCACTTTTTATTACAGGAATAACAAACTCCAGGAGAAGGGGGGAAAGATAGTTCAGGACAGGGAACCTCCAAGAGGCTTGAATTCAGAAAAACAGGAGTAAAAGCATGTGCTTCACTTGATTTAAGTAGCATGTAACTTAAATACATGTTTACGCGTTTTCCTTAATCAGGGTCAAAACTTGAATTTCTAGGTCACTTCAAGTGAGGACCCAAAAGTTTGAATGCTTTTTTGAAAGCTATCTGAACTAGATGAACCTCTTGAGCACATGGAATTGGACTGGAAATCCCATGAAAACAGGCTCTCTCTCTCATGGGATCCTGACTCTTCTACTTGAAACTTTTCTCTCTTACCAACAGAAGTTGAGGCAATAAAAGATACAATCTCACTCACCTTGTCTCTCTAATATCCTGGGACTGACACAGCTACAACATTGCATCCAAAAATTCCTGACATTTCAGAAACTTAAAAAATGGGAAAATAAATTAAAATAAATGGGGCTTCCTATTTTATTCTGAATTGGTTCACTCGTTTTTAAACATAATCTACAAACACCAAAGGAAATCAAATCTTAGTGAAAAGAAAGTGGTATCTGGATTCCTCATTTAGTGACAAGCAACTTTTCAACAGCTAAAGTGTGTTTGGAAATGCATAAAAATATGCATGCTCCCAATTAGATCTTTCGATAGGACAGTCTGTCCTTTGGGATAAATTATAGCTCAGATTACATTGGAGAAACATTTCATTATAAGAATTGACAACACATATTTGCAGCAAATCAATCCAAGACGGACTGTTGGTAGAGAAAAGCTCATTATTAATTCATTAAAGTTTTTATCCCCTGTTGAATATATGTTTTAGAGCAAGGTTTTTGAATTCCTTTTGGTGGGAGTGAAACATATACGTTTTGGCCATTAAGTGAAACAGAATCATTTTTATAAACAGGATTTTCTATAGCAACCACCTTGAGGTTCTGCAGCAGAAGAGATATTTATCTTCATATTTGTCTCCGCTTCATAAAGGACTTGGAACATCGCCTGTTACTTCAGGAGGACACAACATTAGAGATACTGGCCCACTCTGGGATAACACCTTAGTTCACAAATAGATTCGTAATGAGCTGGAGAGTATGTATGTGCACCACGGTCGTCTATTGGTTGGTATCAGAACTTCTTCATATTGCTGCTCACAGCTAAAAGTCATTTTTAGCTTAGTGGGTAGTGACTGATGCTTGTGGAGTAGGAGGAGCTAGGTTCTGTTCTCACTATGACCAGCATGCTTTGCATATTATTAGTATTTATTTGTTTTGTGGTAGACCCTAGAGGCCTGGTTTCCATTGTGGTAGGGGCTGTACAAACAGAGCAATCTGCCCAGAAGCACAATCTAAGACTAGAGACAAAAGGAGGATACAACAAACAGATTGGGGACCGGGGGGCACAAGGAAATAATGAAGTGATATGTAGAAGTCACAGGATAGATAGATAGATAGATAGATAGATAGATAGATAGATAGATAGATAGATACTGAGTGACCATGGTTTGCAACATAATTACATCTAGATGGCCACAGATTTGTCACAATATGTTAATGAGTTCTAAACTGTCAGGTTAAGTTAGTCTGGGAAGCTTCTCCTCACTCTCCAACTTCTATCTGCCCTTTTAATAATCAAAATCAGTTCTCAGCTGGGATTAGTATAGGCTAAGAAATGGTTTGTCATGTTCAGAAGTTTTAATTAAGCCATTTCTAAATAAAGACTACTACGATTGTATTTGACTTGTTTTCTGTGTTTAGATGAAGATGCTTGTATCATACGTTGAGGAAATGAAAACTTAGTACAGCTAATCTTGGAGGAAATGGTGTGCTTTAGCTTGAAATAGTTCTTTCCCATTTACTTAGAACAAGTGGCATCATGTGCATCTCCACTGGCTGTGGACAGTCATGTGCTCAGCAAAAAAAGACCAAAATCAAAGAAAGCAACGTACATTTTCCAAAACCTGGGGCAGATCCTCAGCTGATGTAGATCAACCTAAGACCAGATCCTCAGCTGATGTAGATCAGGCATCTGTTTACACCAGCTAAGAATCTGAACCAGGCTCCACATTTTGGTTGGTGTTTCCTGGAATAATATTATCCAGATAAATGAAAACCTAAGAACTGTAAGATAAAAAGAACCTAGTTACAGACTCTGAGAGCAAATGTGCCTGCTGGGTGCTTGAGAACATTTTTTTTTTATCTTGGGACAGGAAGGTTGTTTCAATATGAGTCATTTTGGAATATTTAACTTAAACATTAATTTTAATAATTAAATTGTATTCAATTTAGATGAATTTTGTGTTTGTGAAAGATATCAGCTTGACAGCCCTGTAGGTCTGCACTACATTCCTTGTTCCTCAATGGATAACTTCGTATTTGGCTATATTAAAATGCATGTTGTTTGAATGCATCCAGTTACCCAAGCACTCCTAAAAAATGAGATACTGTATCCTGGAAAGCAAAGTGTCACAAATGAGTGTGAAAAGGATCTAGGGATCATAGTAGACAAGAAATGCAATATGATCATCAGGGTGATGCTGTGGCATAAAGGGCTAATGCAATCCTTGGATGGATAACCAGGGAAGTAGCTAAATGGAGGCAATTTTGCCTCTGTATATGACAGTGGTAAGCCTGATCCTGGAAGGATGCATGAAGTTTTGGTGTCCACAAGTTTTAAAATGTGTTGAGAAATTGGAGCAGTGCAGAAAAGAACTCCACAAAATGAGTTGAGGTCTGGAGAAGATTCCTTATAGTAAGATACATAAAGAGCTCAACTTATGTAGCTTATCAAAATAAATATTGAGAGGTGACTTTATTATAGTGTACCAGGACCTTCGCTGGCAGAAAATACTGGTTACTAAAGGGATTTTCAGCCTAACAGAGAAAGGCATAACAAAAGCCAATGGCTGGAAGCTGAAGCCAGACGAATTCAAATTAGAAATAAGGCCTCTTTTTGTTACATTTTTTCTTCTTTGTTCATAAAATATGGCATTTTATCCTGATAATCTCTATGGCCATCTCTTCAGATCAAGACTGGACACCTTTTTGGTAGATATGCTTTAGCCAAATATAAGTTACTGGTCTCAATACGGGGCTAACTCTTCACAGAGCACACAATAACACTTGTATACCATTGAAAAAGGCAGCAACAGCTTGGTAGCTAGAGACTTTTTGTGACAAGATGAAGTAAATGTTCTAGACCAGTAACTCATTTGATAGTGCATCAGTGGCTTCTTCAGAAGGGTGGTAGATAATTGCATTACCCAATATGAATATGGGGATAACCATAATCTAGTTTGGTAAAATAATCAGTGCTTAATTTGTGCCAGGGCTTGCCGAGGCTGAGCCGTAGCACCTCTAGGTTTAGCAGTTCATAGGCCCAGCACCTCTGGGCTTGCTGCATTAGTTATGAATGTTAAACAACATTGCTTCATCCCTGGCACCTAATTGCTTAAACTCCGGCACCTCTTTATTACAAATTAAGCAATGGAAAAAATACAGAGTTTCCTAAACAGTGAGTGTTTAAATTAGTGTATGGATACTTACAAGCCTCATTTGATCCTGATTATTCATTTCCCTTTGTCTAGTCAAAAGGAAGTGAGTCCTGAAGTATAGATCCTGGCTGGTAAGTCAGTACTGACTGTAAGTGTAACAAATATGGAAAGTGAAGTATTGTCTTTTTTGCTTTAGACACTGTAGTTAACAGGATGTCTTTCTGAATGCCCCCAGTTTGCTGCCTCAAATCAATGGTCTCCCAAACCCCTGACTGAGTCTTCCATAGAGATGATCAGAATATTAGGGAGGAATGCCACATTTTATGAACAGGGAAGCAAAACTGTAACCATTAAAACACACGTTTTCTATACAAATATGTTGGTGACATTTCAATGATTCTCCAACCGCCTGTAAATGTGTAGAATAATGGTGAGTTCCTATAGTGCACTTACAGCATCCAAGTGCTTTACAAACATTAACTCATCATTCCTCACAGCAGCCTGATGAGATAAGTATTGTTATTATTTCTACTATCATGCTAGGGAAACTGGAGCAGAGAGATTAAGTGATTTGCCCAAGCCCACCGGGAGAGTCAAGGTCAGAGCTAGGATTAGAGCTCCAAAGTTTCTGGCTCCCAGTCCTGTGCTCAGACCATTGTCTTCTCTTGCTCTTGAAAGCAGTGGTGGCTACCAAATACCCTAAGGAACCTGGCACCTATCCAGTAAGATTGACTCATTGTTAACTACAGTGGTGCTCCACTGAAGAGTGAGACAGCCTCACTGCAGGGGATCCTGGCACTGCTTTAGAGTGTAAACCAGCCCTAGATGGACGCCTGCCTGCCTGCTGTATGGTACTAACCAGAAGGGGGGAAAAGGAAGAAAAATTAAGTTGAGTGGCAGCAGCACTTTCCCTGAATACCAGGCAGATTGGTGTGAATAATTCAGTGTGGATTCAGATTCATGTTAGACTCTCTCAAAATGAAATGAACCAGGTTGGAATTCCAGATGCCTCCAGAGAAAACTGGGCAGCTATCTGGGACACAGAGACAGAGCCGGTGTGTGGAGAAGATAAGGCAAGAATGAAAGAAAGACACCAAAACCCAGAGAAATGAGAGGCGAACAGTCCCAGAGCCATGGGTGGCGGGTGTCATAGGCCAGGGAAGGCTAAGCCTTCCCTAGCTCAACTGCTGCTGCTGACTCGCCACCAGACACCTGGGCTATAGTGCCCTGCCCCTTCCCCAAGGCCCTCACCGCCTGCTGCTGCTGCTGGCTGCCATGCCTGGCAAATCTTCCCCCATTCCAGCCCTCTCCCCCCCCCCACCCACGCGCCGGAGGTCCCTGCTGCTCGCTGTGTCCCTCCTCCTCAGGGGTGGGGGAATGAGGAAGAACACCTGCCATACCCAGAAAAGGGATAAGAGAGAAAGGGAGTAAATCAAAGAACCACTCACACACCAGTTAGGGAAAGGACAGAAGGAAGCAAGCAGTGAAATTAGATGTGGGATACAGAGAAAGGCAAATACAGGGAGAGAAGCATGAGAGGCAGCTGGCAGGGGAGCAGCACTCTGGCCCCCATTCAGAAAAGTACGTAAGTATGTGCTTAATTTTAAGCCCAAGTATTCCTATTGGTTTCAGTGTTTCATATCTATAAAGTGAATATTGACTTCAATAAGCCTGTTCCTCTGCTTCAAGCTAAGCATGTGCTTACAGGCTCTGCTGGATCAGAGCCAGAGCACTCAGCACCTTGCAGAATGAGCCCATATACATAAAGAAACCCAGAGAGGGGAGACTCACAGCGAGAAAGTGGGGAGAAAGGTGCAGTGGGGGCAGGAGGGGCAGTGCACAAAGGCTGGGATAGGAGACTCTACATACCTCAGAGGGTGGGAACAAGTGAAGAGGGTGGGCTACCAACACAGCAAGGATCGGAAGCAGGCGCTGAGTCCCACACATCACTTAGGCCATTTGTGCTGCCAGCCTTTTCTACTTGAGTCCTGAACATGTTCTTCACAAAAATAACTGGTAGGTTCTTGTAAACAGGCGATTAATAACTGCTTTAATAAAAACAACAAGGAGTTCGGTGACATCTTAAAGACTAATAGATTTATTTGGGCATAAGTTTTCATGGGTAAAAAACCCACTTCTTCAGATGTCATCGGACTCCTCATTGTTTTTGTGAATACAATCTAACACGGCTACCCCCGATGCTTTAATACCAAGAAGTGAATCATCATCATGGCCCCATTACGCCTCTGGCGTTTAGGGCAGCGACTAAGCTCCTCCACTCCTGTCTGTTTCTGGCAAGTCTTTCAATGGTTCTCCAGCTGTGCCTCAGGTTTTTCAGCTCAGCTTCCACAGCTCTTCGCCATGTTGTTTTTGGGCAGCTTCATTTTTGCTTGCCTTCAGGTGCCCAACTTATTGCTACTCTAGTGATGGAATCAGTTTCCATCTGAAGCACATGACTGATCCATCTCCAACTCCAACTCCTCCTGGCAATGATGGTGTTCAGATCCTCTTGGTTGCACTGTGTCAATAGATCTTGGTTTGAGATTGTTCTGGGCCAAAAGATACAGATTTTTCTGAGGCGGGTCATATAGAATTAAGACAGTTTGGACATGTCTTACTTTCTCATTACCCAGCATTCTGCACTATAAAGTAATGTTGAAAATATGTAGCTCTGATAAATCTTGAGTCTGGTTTTGGTTTTGTATTTTGATGATTTCCAGACTGTATTTAAGCTCCTGAAGGTATTCCTGGCTTTATTGATTTTGCTCCAGATGTCCCAGCTTGTTCCACCATCCAAGACGTGAATGCTGACCCATAAATTCCCAAATAGGGTGTGTTTTGTCCCAAAACACTGAAAGAAAAACTTTGTTTGTTTCATTGAGGGCCCCTTTAGAAACATGTATTCAATGTTGTTCAGCAGAGCTGCACATGCATAGATAAATGCTTCACCTCCAGCAGTGCATTGGAGTCTATAAGGGCTGGGGCTATGCTAGGACACGGGAGAAATGGTAAAAGACCCCAGAAAGGATCATGCTAAAGAAAATCCTCCATTTTGCCTAGGTCTCTGATATCGCTTCCAGCACCAGCTTTTAGAGGGTAATATTAGAGCAATCCCTCGTCATGAGCCACATGGCGTATAGGTCCATCAATGGCTATTAGCCAAGATAGTCAGAGGTGCAACTCCCATGCTCAGGTGGCCCTAAGCCTCTACCTGCCAGAAGCTGGGACTGGAAGACAAGGGATGGATCACTCGAAAATTGCCCTGTTCTGTTCATTCCCTTCGAAGCACCTGGCATTGGCCACTGTTGGAAGACAGAATATTTGGCTGGATGGACCACTGGTCTGACCCAATAGGGCCAGTCTTATGTTATCAGGCTCGTTCAGGAGCCTGAGTCTCAAAAGCAGAAGAAATAGGGCAAGATAATGCAGCTTGCAGAGTTTTAGGTTAGTTAAATATATAACCCATTCAGAAGTCGCCTGTCCCAGAGCATTTGTGCTCTGTACAAGCAAACCCATTGTACAATCAAATCAGCTGTAGAGATGACACAGGATGGGTCTGTAGCAGAAGCTGACCTGGCGTCTAACATGGACGAAAGAACTGCTCTCACTAACCCTTTGCTGTTCCTAGTGTAACCTAGCACTTGAGGTCTAAAAATGTTGTTCTGCCAAAAGCAACAGAGTTTCAGTGCGCTGGGGTGAGAGGGGAAACAGGCGTAGCAGTTCCTCATTTCAATTGCTAAAGATCAACGTGATCCTT
Source organism: Gopherus flavomarginatus (assembly GCF_025201925.1). Taxonomy (NCBI): domain Eukaryota; kingdom Metazoa; phylum Chordata; order Testudines; family Testudinidae; genus Gopherus; species Gopherus flavomarginatus. The sequence goes on from NC_066618.1 coordinate 260,219,039, forward strand.
CCTTCCAAAATGGCAGGGCAGTAAAGGAATATTTTTAAAAGTATAAGACACTGAAGTTTTGGAGCCTGCTTTTCTGGCAGCGAGATGTGAGTGGCATTTAGCTAATCTCAAGCTTCAGCGCGATTTCAGGTAGAGTGAATTGTTTTGACAAGCGCATATGTGTTTTCAATCCGAATGAACACTACCTGTTAATTTCAGAGCGCTAACGGCACGGGGGCAAGTTCATACATGTAGGGAAGAGCTGCATGAAGGTGGGGACATAATGCAGTCTCTCTTTCTCTCTCGCTCTCTCTCTCTCTCACACACACACACACTCACACACACGGTTCAGTTGTCTCCCTAGCCAAAACCTCACCTACCCATATTTATACAGGGCACCAACATATGGCAATTGGGTTTTCTCTGCTAGCGGCTCAGCGTTTGTGACTAGACATAGCCCCAGTGTACCCAGTGTGCGCAATCCCAAATGGCTCTGGACTCTGACACACTGAAATTGGAGCCATCGCTTTGATTTGCAAGTGACGCTTTGCAAACTTGAGACACGATGTAGGGGAAGCGTGAGGCGAGCAGGCATTACAAAGAAAATCTGGGAAGCTGTTATTTCCATGCAGCGCTGGAGCGTGGGGTAGGAGAGAGAGACAGAGGAGCCCTCTGGCACATCAAATGTGCTCGTGCCATCAAATCTCAGCCAGGGAGCCACCCTACGCTTCTGTGCACAGACACGCGTAGCGAACTTGCCTCACTAGGGGCATTGCCGGGCTCCGGGGCTCCAGCCCCATCCCTGCCCTGGCTGGGGTCTCACCCCTGCACGAGCCGCTCTGCTGGCGCCCAGAGCAGAGCCCCCGGCCAGCCGCGCCCCGCGGGGAAGCGAGGGGGGCGGCCGGTGGTCGCCATGACTGGCGCGCGCGCGGCAGCAGCCTGCCGGAGCTGAGCGGGGAGGCGCGGCCGGAGCGGGAGCTGTCCCTTCAGCACCACCGCTCCGCCTCGGGCAGCATGGGCGCCCCGCCGCCGCCGCCCGCTGCCCAGCCCCACTGAGCCGAGCGCAAGCCGGGAAGAGAACCCGCCGCGGCTGCCGACGCCCCTGCCCAGCCCAGCCCGAGCGCTCAGGGGCAGCCGCGATGCCGGCACGGTGCTGCGGGACGCGCCACGCTCCGGCCGGGGCGCCCAGCTGCTGAGCCGACAGGTAGGGCGGCGCGTTCCCGGGCCGGCGGCGGAGCGGCTCCCTGCTGGGGGCCAGGGGCGGCCCCTGCGGAGCACCAGGAGCCCGAGCCGGGCAGCTGGGGGAGTGGCCCCCACGGGGCGGCTCCGCGCCAGCCTCGGCCCGGCTGCTCCCTGCACTGCAGGGCGGGGCTGGGGGCTCCCAGCCGGACAAACTGCCGGGGGAGCAGTGCCCAGTCCCGGCTGCGACTGCGGGGGCGCTACAGGCTGAGGGGGACAGTCACTGTGCTGCACGCCAGGTGGCTGCTCCCAACAGCGGCGCGAGGCCAGCGGAGGCCAGGCAAGCCCCGGGTAACTGGTGATTTCCCAGGGACTCGCAGCCCATGCTAACTACACGGTGGCGCTGCTAAACCTCCGAAACAAAGGACCAGCCCTGAGTCGATGTGAGCGGAGAGGGCTGGCTCGGGGTGCCGGGTGGCAATGCCCTGGCTGGTAAAAGGCCGGCAGGAAAGGCGGGAAAGCCCCATGGGTTCGCCACTGGAGCTGATTTGCGGTTTGATCCCATTCTAGGTCTATTCCCGCGCCCCTTGGAAGAAGCTCACTATGCCCGGGCAGAGCCTGGAGGATTTCTCTCTGGCTCATTCGGAAGACAATGAGATCAGCATCAACGTCGGAGGCTTTAAGAAAAAGATGCGACCCAACACCCTACTAAGATTTCCCGAAACCAGGCTGGGCAAACTGCTGAGCTGCCACTCAAAGGAGTCGATATTAGAGCTCTGCGACGATTATGATGACGCCAAGAACGAGTTTTACTTTGACCGGAACCCCGAACTTTTCCCCTACGTGTTACATTTTTACAACACCGGCAAGCTCCACGTGATGGGCGAACTCTGCGTGTTCTCCTTCAGCCAGGAGATTGAATACTGGGGCATCAATGAGTTCTTCATTGACTCATGCTGCAGCTACAGCTACCATGGGAGGAAAATGGAGCCAGATCAAGAGAAATGGGGAGAGCAAAGTGACCGGGAAAGCACCTCGTCTTCCTTTGATGAAATCTTGGCCTTTTACAATGATGCTGCCAAGTTTGACAGACAAGCCTTTGGAAACGTCAGGAGGCAGCTCTGGCTAGCTCTGGACAATCCCGGCTACTCTGTCTTGAGCCGAATATTTAGCGTCTTGTCAATAGTGGTCGTTCTTGGTTCCATTATGACCATGTGCCTGAACAGCCTCCCTGACTTCCAGCTAGTTGACAGCTATGGGAAAGCCGAGGAAGATCCTCGGTTTGAAATTGTAGAACATTTTGGCATTGCATGGTTCACATTTGAGCTGATGGCAAGATTTGCGGTGGCTCCTGACTTCTTGAAGTTTTTCAAGCATGCCCTGAATCTGATTGACCTCATGTCCATCCTGCCATTTTACATTACCTTAATTGTTAACTTAGTTGTGGAAAGTAGCCCGGCTTTAGCAAATTTAGGTAGAGTAGCCCAAGTCCTGAGACTAATGAGGATCTTTCGCATCTTAAAACTTGCTCGACATTCAACTGGCCTCAGGTCTCTTGGGGCCACTTTGAAGTATAGCTACAGGGAGGTAGGGCTTCTCTTACTATACCTCTCTGTTGGGATCTCCATATTCTCAGTAGTGGCTTATACCATTGAAAAAGAAGAAAACGAGGGCTTAGCCACCATCCCTGCTTGCTGGTGGTGGGCTACAGTTAGCATGACCACAGTTGGTTATGGAGATGTTGTCCCAGGGACCACTGCTGGCAAATTGACAGCGTCTGCATGCATCCTAGCTGGTATCTTGGTGGTAGTGCTTCCTATAACGCTCATCTTCAATAAATTCTCTCACTTTTATAGGCGTCAGAAGCAGCTAGAAAGTGCCATGAGGAGCTGTGATTTTGGTGATGGAATGAAAGAGGTTCCATCAGTCAATTTAAGGGACTATTATGCTTATAAAGTTAAATCCCTTATGGCCAGTTTTACCAATCTGAGCAGGAGTACTCCCAGCGAACTAAGCCTAAATGATTCACTGCATTAGACTGCAGGTCTGACAGCAGTTTGCATGATGTGCACCAAGAGCTGTGTTTATAAACATTTTCCTATTCCTTGTTTTTTCTTCTAGCATATAGTGTTGCTGACATTGCACTAACTTTGCACCTAACAGGAAATTTAGTTGGAAACTGACAGCTTGCACATTTCCATCCCGTTGCATAGAAACAAAATGCTCATTTTTCTAGACAAGTGTTACTGTGTCCATGACACTAGTGCTAGTGGTGCAGTGCTGGTTTGTTATTTGCTTGTTTCCTTTAGATGTCCTTGTGTGAGCAGAGAAATGAGCTGATCCAGGGGAAAACCCACAACTGTGAAATTAACAATGAAATAATCTGTTTTCACTTACAATGATGTGACAACTCTTAATAGCTGTACATTTCCCAGTTAGTTTAAAACCTTCCCAAGGCAGATTTTAAAAAGAGCATTTTAAAGTATCTGACACTAACTGCAAGTTAAAAACTTACCTGTGAATAGTTTACATAGTAACACATTGCCACCTTGTTATGTCTGCTAATACTAACGTTAACCACCTCTGAAAACAGAAGTGAGTGTCGCAGTTCAGGGAAAATTGGCATTTGTTCAAGAGCACGTGTATTAAAGCACTGGGTGGTCTTTTGAAATTAAACACATAGTGAGATTTTCAAAAGCACTCGGCATTGTCTAACTCTGCCTCCAGCCACATCAGAAGAAAAAATCCCATTGCCCTCATTGGGAGCAGAAATAGGCCAATACTGAGAACTTCTGAAAAACAGACCCAAAGCTTTTAAATTATGGGAGCTTTAAGGCCACATTTTCAAAAGTGGTCTACAGCCCTGGTGCTCATTGACTTCAACTGGAGCTGCAGACATTCAGCATCTCTGAAAGTCAGGCCCAAAGGAAGGAAGAAGGAAGTTGGGCTTCAGAGGAAGTTGGGCTCTCCAAAATGGAGGCATCCAACAATTAGAAGCCACATGTGAAAACTTGGGTCTCTCTAGAGTATGGAAATATTCCAAAATGAATGATAAAGGCATTATTTTAGGAGCTGACATTTACCTACTGAAAGATGACTAATTAAAAAGATAGCATATGTATTTCTGAGATACAACCTAATTTTGTCAGGGAGGACTCTTTTGATGCTTGGCATGAGAATTAAAACAGGTGTCCATGGTAAATAATCTCATTAAGATTTCTGCAGATGAAACTCTAGGGGAATAAATATAGCTAGTATTTCTACTTAAAAAATGGTTCAGAAAAGGACTCCTGTCTCTCAGTTCAGGAAGAAGCATTAAGGCCAAGACCAAGAAAGGGCACTTATTGGATCAGATCCTCATCTGGTCCAATGACTTTGATGATGTAAAGCAGCTGAGAATCTGCCCTAGTATTTGTAAAATCTGTTTTAAACAAGACAGCAGATCTTGATATTTAATTGTCCAAGTCATGACTCTGCATAAACTAATCTTATGAGTGCTTAAAGTTGTTTCTCCCTGTCCACTGTAATGGTTTAAGGATCAATACTCTCAGCTCAGACAATGCCCTCTCTACCATACTATCATATTTCCTGTTTACTAGAGAACTGTGCTGTCAAGCAAACTACCAGTACTCTGCTGGCAAAATGGCTCTTTTCTGTTCAAACGCTGCTATATTGCCATCCAGTTATCTATTGTTTTCAAGTCAATTTGTAGTATAGCAATTTATGAAGATAAGGTGGGTTCAGAGAATAGGTTCAAATTAGGGAGATTAGGAAGTGTCTTAAAGCACTAAGGCCAAAATTGTCACATTTGGCAGACTAAAATTAGACATCTAAATAATATTCAGGCACTTGAACAAAAAGGGCCTAATTATCACAGATGCTGAGCATCCACAGCTCACCTTGGGTCAGAAGGACATAGGAGTTGTCAAACCACAGCAGACCAGCTGTGGTCCAGCTAATTCAGTGTGCTGTTTCTGACAGTGGCCAGCACCACATGCTTTAGAAGAAGGTATAAGAACTCTGTAGTAGGTAGATGTGGAATAACCTGCCCATAATGCAAATTTCTTCCCAGCCCCCTTCAGTTAGTGGTTGGCTTATGCCCAGAAGGAAGCATGGCATTTATATCCCTTCTAAATGTTTATGTTTAAAAAAAATCCGTATTGATGTCCATATATTTCTCTGTAACTTCAGCAGGAGATATGAGTGGTCAGAACCTCAGAAAAGTTGACAGTTTATATTTAAGCTTCTGAATCTGGATTTAGGTGCCTAAATTTAGGCATTCACATTTGAAAAGGTGAGCCAATGCTTTTGCCTCTGGAGGACTGAGATCAATTTCTGTGTTGGGTCACAGGTGTAGTTAAATTTGGTGGTCTCAACCTAGTACTGAACTGGAACATTTGGACACTACCATCAAATCTGGAATGATAATCAAAAGAAGCACAGCACTAGATTATGGGCATTTCAGGTCAGGATTGATATACCTGGAAAGAAGTATGTGGGAGATCTTGCATAGCACTTATACACAGAGTAGGCTGAATCCTGCAGAGCTGGCAAAAATTTCCATTGATGCCACTGATAATTTGGCCTTCATTAGGTTTACCAGTTTGTGGTCTATGCAGAATCACTCTCTAGCCAGGGGTCTTATTTTCTCAGCTTCACAATCAAAGAATTCACAGAGTTTTTAAAAAAATCCTAAATAGTATATTATTTTTAGGCCAGTTATTTCTGCAGGGTTATTTCTACATGACCCTGTAGAATTGTTGAAGGGTCATGAATTCCCCCAGCTGTTAGTTTAGCATTGCAAAGTTTGGATTATTTAAATAAGATATATATAATCTTGTCTTACAGATTTATTATTCATAGGGACATTGTTCAGTCATTTCTTCAGAAATTGAATGGAATGTTTCCAAACTGCATTTTATGAAAGAAAATGAAGTTCCCCAAGGAGTCACTATTTTTATTGTATTGCTTGTAAGGAATTTTCATTATTGCTTTTTTTATATAAGTGCTATGGATCAAAGATGCTAAGTAAATAAAGTACTGCAATTTAGTATGCACTCATTACCATGATTCATTATGAAAATGATTTTATATAGAACCGTTAATTCAGGAGGATCCCTGCATACTTTACAAACTGTATTTATAGAAGGGAATTACTTCATTCACCACTTAAATACAGCAACTAGTGAGGTGAAGCTTGGTCAGTGTTTAGGACATGAAGTAGCAAATACCATCTCCAAAGTTAAACTACAAGTGGACATGTTGGCAGACTGAATGTAATTATCGAAACTTGCCCAGGACGCAAAGAATAACACCGACGAAAACAAGTCAAATGTTTGAGTGTGTTGTCATTGTTTTATCCAGTGTCAGAAATGAGTCCTTTACCAAGGCTTACAGCCCTGCTTTTGCAAAATGTGTAATGACTAATGCAATGTGAAGTGGAAGGGGGACCTTAGTTTAGTCTTGCATACAAAATACACGACCCAATAGTACTGTGCACCCTAGCACCGTTGGTTCTGATTTAAATGATACAGTAAATCCACGTCTGTAAGGAGGAATGAGACATCAGCTGCCTGCCATTTTATAAAGGCAGCTACTGTAGGGCCCAGTCCTGTGAGATGCTGAGCACCCTCATCTTCTATTAACTGCAATAGCAAAGAAAGATACTGCACATTTTGCAGGAGAAACTCAGCACTTTGCAGGACTGACAGAGGACAGAGAGAAGACAAGCTGTTTGGCCAGCTACTAGCCTGCTGGATTTTTTAGATGACTGGGTTGTAAATTTGAGACAATCTTGTGTCTTATAAAATAGTAGTCCTGAATTCAAGGATGTGAGGTGTAACTGGTAACACGCTGTGTGTTCTAGGCTTGAAAACTGCCAGGGTCCAAAATCTGCTTGTTATGCAGGTGCTATCTAATGAAGAGTATTCTACCCGATGTGGACTCCCTCCGCTTTGTAAAGGGCACATTTCCGGTGTCAGAGAAAACACTGAAACATGTTGCTGTTGCCCCATTTGCTAAAAGGTCTAAAGTGGTTAAATGAGGATTATGGCATTATTTCCAGCCAAATTATTTACTTTGTCTGAGGGATTAAACTTTGTCGTGGAGTTCTGATTTTCACTAAATCCCAGGAAAAACTTCCTAACCATAGGAACAGTAGGGCAATGGAACAGCCTGCCTAGGGAGGTTGTGGAAGCTCCTTCAGTGGAGGTTTTCAAAAGCAGGCTGGATAGCCATGTGTCTTGGATGGTTTAGACACAACAGAGATTATCCTTGTGGTCCCTCCTAACCCTAGGATTCTATAGAGCAGGGCTGACTAATATGGCGTTCCAGGGCTCCCGCCGAAAAGCAATATTTATTTATAGCTTGTGATGAAGCAGTTAGTATTTGTTTAGTTTTAGTATTAACACTTGTTTTATTATTCATAGATTTTAGTCACTTGCTAGTTGTCTCCTTCTGTGCAGACTGTGTGTTATCCATTTTGAAATCAGACTTTTTCTTACATAATACAGCCCGGTCTGTTTCACATTTGTAAGTTTAAAAATTGAGAACTTTGTGTTTGTTACTTCAGTTTTAGCACTTAAAGTATTTGCACACTCTTGTGCGAGCCTCTATTAAGACAGCGATGATCTATTATATATGTTACCATTTTAATTTTATATCTGGTCCCAATCCTGTACACTCACACCGGTACCCTCAGTAACTCAGGCTTGTGCCACATAATGCAAATTAACGGAAAAACAATTATTAAATTTCATCAAGGGATTAAAATTTGATCTAAACTGCAGGACATTCCAAGCATATATTAGGATTATAGAAAAGCCCATATTGTCTTGAAATGATAGGTTTCTTTTTAAAACTTGTCATCAGAATATAGTTGTTCAAATATTCTAATCTGAAAAAATATCTTTTGGGGTTAAACAGATGGCGCACAACTCTTGTTTTCTGTTTGGTAGATTAGGGACTAAGCAAAATACCAGTAATGTTCCTAGGTATTAAATCAATTTGACATGACCTTTTATTTCTTCCACAACAAACACTTTCCTTAGAGGCCCCTGCTGTGCACATGTAAGCAGTGTTCTGCATTGGGCTGGTTATCCATTTCCTCTCATAGCATTTCTGATTTTAATCTACCTTTGATGGTACTTTCAAATAACATTCAACTTGCAGTCACCATCCATTTCACCATGTCGTGCCAGTAAGAGCATTTTCTTATTTTATGCCTCTCCATTCGTATCTCACTTTATCACCTCACTTTCAATAAGGTTGCACCAGAGATGAATTTGATCCACTATCTTCTCCTTCCAGCTGTCCACAGCAAGGTGGTGATATTATGATGATCCCCTGCAGTTTCAGAAGTATCTGTCATGAATACACCTTATATCCAAAAGAAAAAGAAGAAGGGGGAAAAAAAAAAAGAAGACAGTTCTTCAGTTCTTCCCACCAGAGAATAAAGTACTGCATTAATAGTACAAGCAGCACATAGTGCATTATGCAGAACAATTCATTACATAGCTGGCTTATGGTATGTCTACACTGCAACTAGACATCTATGGCTGGCCTGTGTAGCTATTTGGGCCTAGGCTGCGGCGAGGTTCTAGGACCCTCCCACCTCACAGGATCCTAGAGACTGGGCTCCAGGCCAAGCCAAAACATCTATACTGCGGTGAAACAGCGCCTTAGCTCAAGCCTCAGAAGCCTGAGGCAGCTGTAACAGGCCAGCCGCAGGTTTTTAATTGCAGTGTAGACATACCCTGAGAGATTATTTTAGTTTTGTTTTCTCTCTTTAGCCCAATTTTTAAGTCTGTTATGATGCTTCATCTACACCAAGGACACCTGATCCCCTCACTATTGTCAAATGGATCATGAGCCCTCATACACAAAATGATGGGCCATCAGCTGGCAGAAACAACCTCCCACACACTCATGGAAGTGTCTGCCAAGGCCAATCAACTATAATGAGTTATCTTGGAGCCTGATGAGTGCTCTCTGAGCCTGAATTTGAGCTGGATAACTGCTGTGGGGTTGAGGAGTTATACCTCAGCCTGAGCCTGATGACCTGAGGGATCCACATCAATTAATCAGGGTTCAGCCAATCCATAAGCAGAGACCTAACCAGGTGATCCCCAAGGCCAGAGATATGGTCTTCCTATGAAAGCAGCCATTCCAGTCTGCTCAATGTCATTCCCTCATTGGGAATATCGCCTGCCACTTGGCGGTTCTGACAGACTGCTCCAGCTCCAGCCTTGTTCCAACCCCATTCTCGATTCCTGCTCTGGTCCCCAGCCTGACCACCACTGCTGCAAACACTAGGCCTGACCACCCACTTCTCAGTTTCTGACAGTTTGAGCAGACTGCCTGATTTTGTGCCCTGCCCCAGCGATTGAGATGGAGACCCCTGGAATGTCCATCACTGAGATGACAGAGTTGGTCCACAGCCTTTGGGATCAAGTTGCCCAGTTGCATCTGGAGAATCTCTCCCTTCACCCAGCGATCGTGCTAGCCCCAGTAACCTCAATAGAACCAGCCATGGTGCCTTTAGAACCCAGCCCAAAGGTTCCATTGCCAGAAAGATTTGATAGGAATCCCCAGGAGTTCTTAACCAGCACTGCCTTTTGTTCCTGATGAATCCTGCAATATATCCCGATGATCAGACCAAGGTGAAGTTTATCATCAGTTTTTTGACTGGGGAAGCCCTGAACTGGGCCTCACAGACCTTGGAACAGCCAGCCCTGTTCTCAATAACTTTGATAATTCATCCAAGCCTTCTCTCTAATATTTGACAATCGGAATTGCACAGTGTACTGCTGAAGTTGCCTTGCAGTTTTTCCAGCAAAGCATTGCTCCATCTTGTCATATGCTGCACATTTTCAGTGTCTGATCACTGATACAGTGTGGAATGCTATCTGCCTATTCTGTGGGTATCAGGGCCACTTTGCCGCTGAGAGCCCCCTTAAATTCAGACCTTCAGTGAACTATGGAAATGATAAAATACATCCTCATTAGAGAGTTTGAACCTGGATGTAACCTTGGAGTTGAATCCTTCAGTGAGGCCCACTCTTCTGTCCAGATGTATCTTGGCAGCAGTGAACTGTTTTCCTCCACACCTGCAGGTCTTTCTCCATCTCTGGGTCCAATCTGTGGTGAATTGCACCCAGCTTGACTAGTAGATTCGGGGATGCTGGATTTGCTAAGGCTAATCAACTGCTAGTGAAAAGAAGCCCACCCCAGATCTAGTGGAAACAAATCAGTGGTAGCATGCTTTCCTCTGGTCTGGTTACCCATGAACCCATGCTCCTCCAGATTGAAATCCAAGATTACTTAGAGACTCTGCAGTTTAATTTATTTAAGTCATCACACTTTCCAATTATGCTTAGTATACCTTGGCTCTCAATGCATGGTACACACATCTCATGGAAGATGCTTGGAGGTATGATTCAAGTCAAGCTACTGCTAACAATCGTGTCTAGCCAAATCAGGGGCCAAGGAAACAAGAACCAACACCTAGAAGTCCACTGCCATGTATGTCAAGCAGATTCAAGAAGCCAACAGCTCCTTAATCCTTGCAAAATATCAAGAGTTTGCTGATGTATTTGACAAAAGGAATGCTGATATTTTACCCCTGCATAGACCTTACAGTCACCCCGTTGATCTCCTGCCAGGGGATAAAATTCCATTCAGATGGATTTACTCCTTATCAGAACCAGAACTCAAGGCCCTACAATAATACCTTGATGAAAATCTTGCAAAGAACTTCATCCATCTATCCACACACATGCCCCAATTTTGTTTGTGAAAAAGGATGTCTCTTTGTGCAGACTATCATGCTTTGAACAAAATCACCATCTAGAACAAGTATCTTTTGCCTTTGATCAAGGAGCTGTTGGAAAGGATCCATTCTGTCAAGGTATTTACCAAGAGTGGCATTTAAAACCTAGTTTGTATTCAAGAGGGCAACCAATGGAAAACAATGTTTTACATATATTATGGCCATTTTGAATGTCTGCTTATGCCTTTCATTCTCTTCAATGCCCCAGCCACATTCAGGCACTTTACCAATGATACTTTGAGGAATGTTTTAGAACTGTTCATGACGATCTACCTAGATGACATCCTCATCTTCTCAGAAAGTCAAACTATTCCTAACCAACACATCTGTCTGGTATTCAAGGCCCTCCAAGTGAATGACCTGTACTGAAAACCTGAGAAGTGTGAGTTTGATTGCCCCTTGTGTTGACTTCCTAAGCTATGTCATTTCCTCTAATGGATTGCAATTGTGTACTGGGTAACCAGATGGAATGTCCACAAATGTCCAGGCTTGCTGGGGTTTGCTAATTTTACCTAAGATTCATCAAGGACTTTTTTTTTTTTTTTTTTTTTTTAAAAGATGGTGACCCCAATTAGCCTTCTGCTCTGGTAGAACACCATATTTCCTTGGAAGCAGGAAGTCCAATCTGCCTTTAACCTATTAAAAGAAGCATTTACACTGCCACCCACCATGGTACATCCAGACCCACAAAACCTCTCACTGACAAAGCAGGTGCCTCCAATTATGCAGCTGGAGCAGTGAGAGCACAGCAGCATGAGCCCCAGAATGTGCTCCACCCCTGTGCATTTTATTTCTGGAAACTGATACCCATAGAACAAAACTATCAAATCTGTAACAAAGAACTACTGGCCATCAAGGCTACCTTTGGGGAATAGTGTCACCTCCTGAAAGGTGCATGTTTCCCTGTCCAAGTATGTACAGACCACAAGGACCGGGACGGAGCTAGCCCTAGACCAAATGGCGCCCTAGGCAAGGAGCATCTTTGGTGCCCTCCTCCACACACACACCTCCATTTGTTAAACTTTTGAATACCTTATTTTTACTGCATTTGAATGAATTGGAGAACTTGGAGTGGAGAGTGCTTCCCATGTTTCAAAATGTGACAGATGTTGTCCATTCGACATAGAGGTCTTTATCATTGATGTGCAAACATTCCCCATGTGTCAGCATCTGGTGAAGGGTCGTACATTGTTCAAGAGTGTTTTCCTGTCAGCCGGCAGCTTACTAGGGTCATACAAAAAACCCAGGTCTTTTCCTGATGTTTCATTTTCCAAACTTTCCTTCAATGGACACTCATGCAGTGTCAACGAGTGAGCAAAAAGCTCCCTCTGGAATCTTTCTTCCAGGCTTCCCATCACCTCATCTCTGTCCTCATAACTAAACTGTCTCTTCTGATAAATACAAGTTTCCTTGAAGACAGGCTCAATTCCTAAGTTTTCTGTCCTTTCTTGCTAATGACAATTCAGTTTCTCACCATTCTTGAACACTCTTTCACAGTGTGACTTTGAGAAGTGTTGCTTCTACTCATTTACTGGAAATCTCATATCTTTGATTTTGCCTGGCCCATTCAAAATTGTACGATCAATATTGTCAGAGGTTAGGATTGCCAGCCATAAAGCAGGATCTGCTGTATCGATTTGTGCTGTGCAATTTTTCTCACTGTTGCTTCTGTCATCGTGCAAGGCTGATTCTCCTTTATCATTTCTTTCCTTTTCATGTAAACCCGATTTTTCTTTTTCATTACTCTGCTTTTCATATGAGCCACATTCTTCTTTATCATCACTCTCCTTTACATTGCCCGGAAAAATTCACAATTCTCCATCATTTTCCTCACATTTCCATTTCTTATCTTCAGGTCAATCTGCTAATTCCTTAGTAATAGGACTTCCATCATTTACACTTCACTTCTCAATTTCTTCTGCAATGGGTAAGGTGACCATATTTCCCTATGCTGAACATGGGACACCTGGTAAAATTACTTGTATTCAAGTGAGTTCAGTGGCAATCAAAACTACGCAGTACATATGTTCATATTAACATCAAGTTGACTGAGCCCGTTACAAACAAATATCGTGTAGTTGGATTTTTTTTTATTTACCTTCTTATCTTTATGGCTTTAGGGTTCACAGGGGAAGAGGTGACTCACACACTCCAGTACACATCTCTCAGACAGTGGGGGTGACCGATCAATGCAACCCTCCCTGCCCAGTGCTCTCTGCCCTCAATGCCTGGCTGGGCCCCCAGGACACACTCGCATCTCCTGGTATCTGGCACAGCGTCTTCCCAAGGCAACATGTGGGGAGCATGCAGGGTCACATGCCCCTCCTCCCCTGATTTCTGCCAGGGTTCACACCAGAACGTGTCCAGCAGCAGCCTATAGGCACTGTGCAGGAGGGAAGGGACGGGAGCTGGTTCCAACTGCAGGGAGGAGGAGAGGGGAAGGGATGACCAGGCTCATGTCTTTGCAGAGCTCATCTCTTCCCCCCTTCCTGTGGCTGGAAGCAGCTTGTCCCTTCCTTCCCGCACAGTGTCGAAAGGAGGTAATACCTCCAGGCTGCTTCTGGCCACCAACTGTTCCCTGGCTTCAGCATGGGCAGGAAGAGGTTAAGCACTAAGAATGCATTGTGCACCAAGGCCCAGAGAACCTGATTGCAGGGGCTTCAGCGAACCCGGCCAGAAAGATGGCTCAGCAGGGGAGGGTGCCTAGAGGACAGAACTGCCCTGCCCTCCCCGGGGGCAGGATCCAGGACAGGGTGTGTGAAAAGGATACTAAAACCCTACCCAGGGGGCTGCTGTGGAGCATGCAGAGTCATGGTGCAAACAGGCTGGAAATCACTTTCCCCATCACCACCACTCCAGAGCTTAGCTGAGGCATGGAGAGGCTTCCCCGTGCCATTGCTGTGCAGGGCTTTGGCACATGCAGGGCTCTGGCACATGCAGGGCTCAGCTCCTCCTGGCCAGCACCCAGGGCCAGAGGCTCTTGGGCTTTCCTGGGGCACTGGCCCAGCCAGAGGCAGTGGTGAAAGGAAGGAGCTTGCTGGCCAAGCTGCTGGTGAGCTGAGCACTTCAATCAGGGGCTGGTTCTCCACACAGTGCTGGGAATGGAATGCACTCTGCCGTGGAGGGGCGGGGGGATATGGAGGAGCAGCAGGTGGGCAGGTGGCTGGTGAGCAGGTATCCAGCCAGCAGCAGTAACCACCAGTACTGATGGGGGGGAGGGGGGACAGAAAATATGCGACAATTTGCATGTTTTTAAGAAAAAAGTTGGGACACTTCCAGGAGGGCTTAAATATGGGTCTGTCCCTTTAAAAATGAGCTGTCTGGTCACCCTAGCACTGGGATGAGTGCTACTGCTTAAAGCCTCATCTATGCTGTTCTGTTTCAGATATTTTCCCATCAAATTTTCCCCTTGCTGCAAACTAGATTGCAATTGAGTTTTCTGCTTCCTATACTGAGCTCCTGAAGACTTCCTTTGGAGCAGCTTTTATTTTCTATGCAGGAATATAGACAGAATTTGGGAGAGCAAAAGTCTACATTCCGCAGTCTTAGAAAATCATCAAACATTACATGTTAAGAATGGAAAAAGAAGTAACAATATTTCTTTTATATTGTTGCATAGATAGGGATTTGATAGATATCTCGTGTCTCATTAAATATGCTTTCAAACTCCATCTAATATCACATCTGACGGAACATCCCAGTTTGTTTTGCACTTCTGGCAGGAGTTATTCAAGTTCCTTGATGTTGAACTACATATGGTGCTTCCTCAGCATTTCACTCCCAGATTGGTGGACAGACTGAACAAATGAACCAAATTCTAGAGTAATACCTCGGTGGTTTTATTAATTATCATCAGAATGACTGGGTTTCCCTCTTTCACTTCACTGAATTCATGTACACTAATTCCAACCATCAATCAATCCACCAGAGTCCTTTTTATGCCAGCTGTGGTTTCCACCCTCAGTTTCACCCATCAATGCCATAAGCCTTCTATGTACCTGCTGCCTCTGACCTAATCAAACACCTTTGCTGCATCCAAGAAGAACTGAAATCCCACCTAGAGTTAGCCAAAAGATGACAAGCATTACGGTGACCTATGTCAGTAGACAGCATAGGCCCGACTCTGTGGGTGCTCTGGGGCTGGAGCACACATGGGGAAAAATTGGTGGGAGCTCTGCACCTACCGGCAGCTCCCCGCCCCAGCTTACCTCCATCTCCGCTCAGCCTCTGTCATAACATATTTCCCAGATTTGGACCTTAGCGTCCAAAATATGGGTGTTAGCATGAAAACCTCCAAGCTCAGTTACCAGCTTGGACCTGGTAAAGCTGCCACCACCCAAAAAATTAGAGTGTTTTGGGCACTCTGGTCCCCCCAAAAACTTTCCCTGGGGACCCCAAAGACCCAAATTCCTTGAGTCTCACAACAAAGGGGAATAAACCATTTCCCTTTCCCCTCCAGGTGTTCCCTCCCTGGGTTCCTGGAGAGATATACAGAAGCAAGCTCCGTGAATCTAAACAGACTCCACCCTCCCTATTTCCAGTCCTGGAAAACACAAGTACCGAGAGAGAACTAATCTCTCCTCTTCCTCCCTCACCCAGAGGGTATGCAAAGTCAGGCTAGTAAATCTAACACAAGAGATTTTCCCCCTGACTTCTTCCTCCCACCAATTCCCTGGTGAGCTGCAGACTCAATTCCCTGGAGTCCCCACTAAAGAAAAACTCCAGCAGGTCTTAAAAAGAAAGCTTTATATAAAAAGAAAGAAAAAAAATACATAAAAATGGTCTCTCTGTATTAAGGTGACAAATACAGAGTCATTTGCTTAAAAGAAAAAAATGAATAAACAGCCTTATCCACAAAGAATACAATTTAACACATTCCAGCAACTACATACATGTAAATACAAAAACAAACAATATAAGCCTACTGTCTTATCTCTTTGTACTTACAACTGGGAAACAGAAGATTAGAAAGGCAGGAGACAGAAAGATCACTCTCAGAGCCGAGAGGGCACAGACACAAGACAAAGAACAAAGAACTCACACACAAACTTCCCTCCACCCAGATTTGAAAAAGTCTTGTTTCCTGATTGGTCCTCTGGTCAGGTGTTTCAGGTTACTGGTGTTACCCCTTTACAGGTAAAAGAACATTAACCCTTAGCTATCTGTTTATGACAGCCTCTGTCTCCTCCCCTAAGCACGCTGCTTCTCTCCCTAGCTCCCAGTGCTTCCCGCTACAAAACAGCTGTCTCACGGCGCCAAGCACTGGGAGGGAGGGGGCATGAGGGGGAATGCGGTGTGCTCAGGGAAGAGGTGGGGCCAGGGTGGGGATTTGGGGAAGGGGTCCAATAGGGGCAAGGAGTGGGTGGAGTTGGGGCAGGGACTTTGGGGAAGGGGTTAGAATGGGGGCAGAGCGGGGGCGGGGCAGCGGTGAAGTCAGCACAGGTCTAGGGGTGCTGGGAAAAGTTGGTGCCTATGGTGGACAGTCCCTCAAATCACAATTGGAGATGAAAGTATGGCTCTCAGCACAGCACTCTGACTGTACCCACAGCAGATCTGTGGCCAACTTGTGGCTCCGGAGCCACATGCGGCTCTTCAGAAGTTAACACGCAACTCCTTGTATGGGCACCAATTCCAGGGCTGGAGCTACAGGCGCCAACTTTCCACTGTGCCAGGGGGTGCTCGCTGCTCAATCCCTGGCTCTGCCCCCACTTCACCCCTTCCCACCTCCACCCCTGAGCCTGCCGTGCCCTCGTGCCTCCCCCACCCCGAGCCTCCTGCATGTCACAAAACAGCTGATCGGGAGGGAGGGGAAGGTGCTGATCCGCGAGGCTGCCGGTGGATGGGAGGCACTGGAAGCAGGGGTGGGGGAGATGATGGGAGGCTGCTGATGTATTACTGTTGCTCTTTGACAATGTATATTGGTAAATTCTGGCTCCTTCTCAGGCTCCGGTTGGCCACCCTGGTCCAGGGCATGAGGATTATCTGATGAAGATGACCTTGGACTCCAAAATTCTCTGAGGAAAGCTCATGTACCTTGTTGACTGGGAGGGTGATGGTCCAATTGATCATTTGTGGGAGCCAGCTGAAAATATACATGAACCCAACCTGCTTCGAGAATTGCATCAGTCACACTCTGTTAACCCTGGTCCAAGGGCCACTGGCAGGCATCTTTTGGGGGGTGGGGGTAGTAATGTAATGAGTTATCTCTGGGCCTGAACCTGACAAGTGCTGCTGAGCTGATGAGTCCTTCCTCAGCCCGACTACCTGAGGGCTCCACATCAATCAGCCAGGGCTTAGCTAATCCACAGGCACAGGTCTAACCAGGTGACCACTAGGCCAGGGATATAGGCTCACAATCAGAGCAGCCACTCCAGTCTGCTCAATGCCTTGTTGGGAGTATTCCCTGCTGCTTGATGGTTCTGAGGGACTGTTCCTGCTCCTGTCCAGAGCCAGCCTGTGCCTGTCTTCTGTTCCATTCCAACCCCAGCCTGTGCCTGCTCCTGTTCCAGCACCAGCCGCTGCCTCCTTTTATTCCTGCTCCTATTCCAGCTCCAGCCGGTGCCTGCTCCTGCTCCAGCCTTGCTCCAACCCATTCTTGATTCATGCTCCGACCCCTGGCTCTGGTCTCGGCCCAACCACTGAGCGTGATTGTTGCTGCTCCAACCACTAGCCATGACCACTTCTCCATTTCTGACAGTGACCCCTTTGTTGGATCCATTGGCTTTTTATTTTATTTCTCTCACTTGCACAATGAAAAGGGGATTATCTCACAGGTGTTAAACCTCAAATTGACCTTCTGCTACCAGAATGAGAAGAAGTTTTCTTGGTCTTATAACTTCTCACCCTCCACACACAGCCCTTTGGCCCTCACAAATTTAAATGATGAGTCTTTCCTTTGATAAATGCATCCATCTGGAGGCCTTGATACAATTTCAAAACTACAATCCCCACAAAAAAATAGCACGATGTCAGCAGCTTGTACATTTTTTTGCTCACTCTACCAATAGGTTTTTGGCACCTCTACAAACCCTACCCAGAAATAAATAGAACTAAGTTATTCTTGCATTGGACAAGGCCTGCTGTAAATCTGCCAACATCTTCTTTATGTGCATCGAAACCTAGCATCTTAAGTGAATTGTTCTGCCTGAGATGGATGATCAGACAATCAGCATGTGGTTACCACATGAGCAGTAATTGGGTGTGTGGCTGTAGTTTTGACCACATTACTCTATTCCCTCAGTGCCACTGTATACCCCTTTGGCAATATCTAACGCATGAACAAAACACTTTTTTTCTGTTTAAAACTCTATTCAGTGACCTCATTCCAACCATTCAAAGGATCCAGAACTTTTGGAAAGAACACTCAGATGATTATTGAGGTATTTCTTAAGATGTCTGGAATGGCTCTGTCTGCTTGCTAGCCAGAGAGGGAAAGCTTTTTAGCTTCCACTTTGAATCTGTTTCTTGTAATCCTAAATTAGTCTATTCCTATTGCCGCCATTATATAAAATGAATGAGGTGCAGTCATGCAGTCTAGGTTCAAATGCAGAAAGGCTACAGCAGGATTTTCAAAAGCATCTAAGTGACATGGGGGCATGAGTCCCACTGACTTTCAGTGGAACTTGTGCTTTTTAGACAGTTTTGAAATTCCCACCCTATACCTTGTTTTTACACCTGTCCTCAACTCATACTTCCTGAAGGGTTTTCAGTCTTCATTGTCAACATCAGGACTTATTATTTGTATTGTGCTGGTGCCTAGGAACCCGAGTCATGGACCAGGACTGTATTTTGCTAGGTGCTGTACAAACGCACAAAAAGGTGATGCATTATCTTTAGGCAAGGATGGAAAACTTGGCCTATATGGTCTATGGGACACATCTCCTTCTTTCTGTAAAAAGGTTTGGTTATCCATTGGTCTTGCCTACTTACTCTGTACACCTGTGGAGGCCCAGAGCATATCCTTGCTGGAGATCCAGCGCTTGGTCTTCATCACTGAAGCAGAACTGTGGACCATTTAAAACACCATGACTGCCTAAGGGAAGGCAAGATAGCCTCAACAATTAATCTTATACAAAGCTGCACACGCCACTGGCAGTGTGCATTGTGAGCGCAGGAAAATCATATGCATGTCCCCTTTGGCCTCTTTCTCCAGCCCATCCTTTCAGCATTCTCTGAAGTAAACAGCTTTGTAATTGGGTCCTTCTGTTCATTGATTTGCCAAGTGAAGTAACAGCACTGTCAGCTTACACATGCGTAGCGCTTTCAGCCTGGATAATTCTAAACTGCTTTATAATTATAGGCCAAATTGTTGCTTGCCCTACACTGTGTGCATGGGCAAAGGCAGGGTGCATGGAGCCCTCCTAACTCTTCCTCTCCTATGGAAGAGGCAGCCACAGTCCTAGCCCTTGTGCTTCCTGTGCACAACAACAGTGCAAGATAATCTGAGGGAGATCCTGGGGCTAGGCTAGTGTTAGGGACAGCACAAGCTACTCTTCAGAAATAACTGTGGGAGCTGACACTGTGGGAGAAATTCTATCCACCAGCACCCCAGCAGGTATTCTGCCTACAGGTAAATTGCCCCTGGGCTCGGTGCTGGGGAATTTGCTTCCACACCCTTGTTAACAAGAGACTGAAGTTTAAAAGTCCTAGTGGAGTCCTATGTGCAGTATGGGAATCACTCAACATCACTGGTGATGGAAGCCAACCCTGGGATAGAATGTGGTAGCTGCTTCACAGTGCACATGATTTTCTTAACTAGTTTCCCTTTAGATTTAAAGTGAGACCAATCTAGAAATACTGGGAATGTAGAAGAAACAAGCCACATCCTTCGACAGATAATCAATGTCCCTTGTATCAAGAAACAGGTCATTCAAGAGGAACTGATATATATTAGAAGTGTCTGACAGCTCTCCTTCTTCCTTAGAGGACACAGATGAAAACAAAAGCATTACTCTATTGCTCTGTAAGAAGAAATACTGATGAAAAGATTGGCCTGCTTGATTTTTGGTCAAAGAATGTTTCCATTCTGACTTATTTTTCTTTATCTGGACGTTTTGGGAATAAAACTGAAGCCAGAACTGGGATAAATTTCTTTCCAGAACAAGTGCATGGACCAGAATCCCAAACTCTCAGCTTTGGCTGCCTATCTTTAGGCATCTATGCTAATGTTTTGAAACCAACTTCCCTGAGTCCATATTTTAACTGGGATTTTGAAGGAGCCCAGGGGAGTTTGGCACTCAACTCTCACTGAAATTCAGTGAAATTCAACTCTCACCCTTAAGCTCCTCTGAAAATCCCATCCATAGGGTCTGATCAAAAACCTATTGAAGTCAACAGAAAGCCTCCCATTATCCTCAATGGGCTTTGGATTGGACCCCTACATAGGAATGGCCTGATTTTCAGAGGTGCAGAACACCCACAGATTCTACTGAAGTCAATGAGAAATATGGGTGCTCTGCACCTCTGAACATAGGGCCACTTATTCAGGCCCCCAGTTCAGCAAATCATTTAAGTCCATACTTAAACTCCATCCCGATTCAGCAAAGCATTACAGCCATGCTCAATATTATGCATGTGGTTTAGTCCCACTGAAGTAAATGAGACTTAGGCACATGTTTAAATGATTTGCTGATCTGGGATGGGCTGCTAAATCAGGACCTAGATGCCTAACTTTGGGGAATCTGGTTTCATAATGCTGGCCAAGCTTTTTAGCCTGAGATAATTCTCCATCATCACCAGAAAAAGAACAAGCTGTCAAATACAGCTGATGGTCCTCTTCTGAGAAACCGATCCTAAAGAGAACCAGCCTCCATTTTGAGATGATCTCCCAACTGAGTACAACACTGTAGTGAACTCTAGAGACCAGTTTTCCACCTCTCCTGTGTAGGCTGGGGCTATCTGATCTGGACTACTTGCAGGATCATTAGTCATGCTCGACCAGATTTCCAAAGGTATTTTGGCACCTAAAAATGAAATCAGGAAGTCTACTGGGCGTTTCAAAAGTGACAAAACCTTCTAACTCCAGAAATCAATGGATGTTAGGTTCCAAACCTGCTCAGGCACTTTTGAAAATCCCACCAAGCACCTACCTTCTTCTGTAGGCTCCTAAATCCCTTTGAAAAATCTGACCCTCTGTCACAATGGATCTTTTTTAATTCTTGAGAATCAGATGACGTGTGAGAAAAGGATAAATCAGTTAGGACCTAATGTTCCATTTTGGGGACCACCCAGACCAGTAAGGGGTTCTATCACCACCTGCCCATGGTGCTGTGCAGCTCTGAGTCAGATCCCTGACAGCAGTAGCCTGCCCACTAGCATAAGGCCCCATCCTGGCTCTCATCAGCTGAGTTACTTTTTGCAAGGTGACACCAAAAACTCTTCCAGTCCCAAGTCTCCCCAAATATGTCCTCCCTTCACTTTGGCGCACACACTGCATACCAAAGACCTGCTCTGGAAAAAATAAACTAAAAGACTACTGAATAGAAAAAGCAGCGATTGAAATCTGAAATAATAAGGGAAAGGAAACACATACAAATTCCACAGCAAATAAACAAAGTCACAACTTCAGGCTTTACACTTTTATATTAGATATATTTTCTAATGAGAGTTATCTGTTACCTTAAAGCAGTTTTCCAGCATAGCCCATAGCCATATGAGGGATCCAGCACCCATGGACAGCCTCCCACATTGAAACTGTCTCCCAAATTCTGGTCAAAACCGCTCAGTTGCAAGGCTGCTTTTAAAAGGCCTCTCTCTCTCTCTCTCTCTCCCCACAGTAACTAGTTAACGTGCTGTTCCACAGCCCGGTTGTTCTTTTCAATTTGAGTGTCTTTCCATTAACTCTAGTGGTGCAGCGGTGTCTTTTTCTGGGCTGGACAATGGCTTGAAGCTGGTTTCATGTAAACAATTGGTTTGGGGCCTTTTCCTGCTTGATTGCTCACTGCCCTGCTGTGAAGTGGAGCTGAAGTTGCATCACTGATGATGAGTAAAGTTTTCTATATAAACAAACAGAGCAATTGATCAGTACTGTCCGTATGTATATCTCATAGTGACCAGCAAGTTCAGTACATTACAAGCTTCCATTCAGGACCTTACCCAACATGTTTTTATAGTACAATAACACAGTATGTAATCAGTTGGGTTTTTTTAGGGGGGTTAATCCTTCTGTTCTCCCCTTTGGGGGTCTGGACCCTGACTGTTACACCTAAACGTAAAACTGCAAGGTTATGATTTATACAATGGTGCTAAAATAGGGCCATTTTTCAGTGGGGGCACCCCTTTGTTGTTTGCTCTGAACAGGGGACTGCTGGCAGTAATGTGAAAATTAACAACTGAGGGACCAGTTGGATTTTTACTGGAGTCAATGGGAATCTTTCCATAGACTATAACAGGAGACGGAGCAGAAGCTTAATGATTTAGAATGCTGAACAAAAAGTAATTTTACTTTCTGGTGATACTTTGTTACATTTGACTCAATCCCCACCTCTCTCCACCAGCACAGATAGCAGAACTAGACTCTTTAGTTCAGTTTCTGGCTAAAAATAAATTGTGTTTTAAAGGAGGAGTTTTGCTAATAAGATTTCCTCCTATTTCATCTGCAAAATTACCCAGCTTCTGCCCCTTTTAACTGGGCAGTCATGAATGTGCTGTGGAATTCAGAAAACTGATACAATTGATGGGCTGTAGAAATTTTGTTAACCTAATTTAAAACATTTCAAAATGAAGTTGGGTTTTTGATTGGGGATTAGGGCTGCTCTACTGTGTGCACATCCCATGTTTATCAAAATTTCCGGATTCTTTTGCCAAATTTGACCAAATAAGCACATAATTTCATTGGGTGTATAAACATCTAGGAATCCATTAAATATAATTATAATTACCAGCCAAACAGGGAGGGATCGACTTACCAAACCTAACACAACACTGTTGGGTAGCTACTGGTAACTTAAGGAATATTGCATTATGGACTATAAACGAACCAGAATGCCATTGGATTTCCATAAAAGTAGCGCAATAAGTATTAGGTATCCTTGACTAATACAATGGAGTACTAAGAAAATAGCCTATAGTTATAGTCAATCAACAAGTTATATCAGATATACCTACATTCAGTGGTCACACTTAAAATGATTTTTTTTCTTTTCCAGTTTTGCAAGCTTCCACCACTATGAGAGATATTCTCTATATTTATCTGAACAGAAAATTTTAGCTGCACCAATGTATATGCATAAAGGGCCTGATCCAAAGCCTATTGAAAGTGATAAACTCTAATTGACTTGGGCTTTGGATCAAGACATACACCTGAACATGTTTATGATCAACACATTACTGAATATCAATCAAGTTATTTCTCTCTATAATTCTAGCGATGATACCACGATCTTCACTTCGTAAGGATTAGTTAACAGGGAAACAAGGTTTACAGAAAATTAAGAGAACTGACACCATTTCTGCAGATACTTTATCAGCTATACCACTAACAATCTTAAAGCAACATGAAAGAAACATCTGCTCCTAAATTTCTCCGTTATGTCATGTCTAATTTCACCCTGTACCATTTTCATATGAAACACTCTAAAGACTTTTTCTGAAATACAGTTATTTTTTTCCTATTATTTTATCAGGGAGAGGGTATATGGTAGCTTTAGTACCTAGCTTTAAAAGGGAGAGTTATAGACCAATCAGGCTAACTTCAATACTGGAACAAATTATTACACAATCAATTTGTAAGCACCTAAAGGATAAGAAGGTGATATGTAATAGCCAACACGGATTTGTCAAGACTATCTAATGCCAGACCAACCCTAACTTCCTTCTTTGACAGTATTACTAGCCTTTTGACATAGTCTCATATGGTATTCTCAGAGTAGGGCAATATGGTCTAGATGAAATTACAAAAATGTGGGTGCATAACTGGTTGAAAGGCCATATTCAAAGAGTAGCTATCAATAGTTCACTGTTAAATTGGGAGGGCTTATCTAGTAGGATCCCAAAAGGTTAATTCTTGGGTTCAATACTATTCAACTTGTTCATTGATGACTTAGATAATGGTGTGGAGAGCGTGCTTATAAAATGTGTGGATGATACCACGCTGGGAAGAGGTTGCTAGCATTTTGGAAAACAGGATTAGAATTCAAAAATACCCTTGATAAATTAGAGAATTGGTCTGAAATCAACAAGATGAAATTCAATAAAGGCAAGTGCAAAATACTGAACTTAGGAAAGAAAAATCAAATGCACAAAACAGGGAATAATTGGCTACTGCCAATCCATGAGTTACAGTGGATCACAAACTGAAAATAATTCAACAATGTGATGCAGTTGCAAAAATGGCTAACAGCAGTGACACATGTAAGCCACAGGCGATAACTGTCCCACTCTACCTGGCACCAGTGAAGCCTCAACTGGAGTAATGTATCTACTTTTGACTGCCAGACTTTAAGAAGGATATGGATAAATTGGAGAGAGTCCAGAGGAGTGTAACAAAAGTTATAAAATGGCTAGAAAAACTGGCCTATCAGGAAAGATTTTAAAAACTGGGCATGTTTAGTCTTGAGAAAAGAAGACTGAGCAGGGACCTGATAACACTCCTCAAATATATTAAGGGCTGTTATAAAGAGAACAGGTGACAAATTGTTCTCCATGTCCCCTGAAGATAGGACAAAAAATAATCAGGCTACTCTGCAGCGAGGGAGATTTAGTTTAGATACTAGGAAAAGCTTTCCAACTATGAGGCTAGTTAAATATTAGGATAGTTTACCAGTGAGGTTGTGGAATCCCCATCACTGGAGGTTTTTAAGAACAGGTTAGCCAAACCTTTATCAGGGTTGGTCTAGGTATGCTTGGTTTTGATTGAGCATAGGCAGATGGACTAGATGATCTCTTGTGGTCCTTTCCAGCCCTACATTTCTATGATTTATAGAATGTATCCAGAGACTGGTAATAAGGCCCTGAATTTGAAGAAGAATTTCACATTTTGGATACTGTTGCAAATGCCTGATAGAAAAATGATAAATCTCCATCTAGCCCCTCTCCAAGCAATCTCTTATCTAAATAAGCTCTAGGCTATGACATCCATTTTTGCGTGCTCTGTGAGCAAAAAGATTCTTCTTTGTACTTGACTGTATACCAGATTGTAGTGTAATAAACATGAAATATCAGTTGCTGTAACACACTAAAAGCTTTGTGTGAGATAGATCAGTTCAGAAGCTTTTTGCCTCTCTCATTCATTTATTTTGCTGAATTTTTCCTTAAATCATCAAGTCTAATCATAATTGCTCTGGAAGCACAGAATGAACATTGGGAATTTAAAGAGAGATGCTATAAACATCGAAGACACATGTCCCTCTTCCATTAATAGGTTATTTCAGAGAGGAGAGAGAGAGAGAATAGGAGAGATCAATTTTAAGTACTGATCTCTGGTCTGAGAAAGCTGATTTAGGAAAGCTACATTTTATGAGCCTTTTCAGGGATCAATAGGGAAAAGGTTTTTTTAATATAAATTTTCTCCCTTTGAAGAAATGTTTACTTGGACTAGAAAGACATTCAACAAAGAACCTACGGTTTAATGCAGATCACTGAGGAAAACTCATAACAGGATACACTGTTATGGTATATTTATATATTCTTCAATTTCTACAGTTTATTTTTACATTCAGAAAGGAAAGGCATACAGTAGTCAGAATAAACAGTATCGGTTAATTCACTTTCCTCTGTAGGACCCAGAACCTGCAAACACTGCACTAATACTTAACTTTGTTCACACAAGTAGTTCCATTAAAGCTAAGCCCACTGACTGTAGAGGGCATTTGGAGTGCACCAGGATCGCAGGAGTGAGCCTAATGTTAGCGTACTATCTTCATGTTTCAGGGCATAAACAGACCACTAATTGATTGGATTAGGAAGAATCTTCCATTATGGGCAGGTTAATTTTTTCCCCACTTTCCTTTGTGACATTTGGTTCTGGCCACTATCAGCAACAGGACATTGCATAAGATGGACCATGTCTCTGATCCAATACGGCAGCTTCTAATTCCTATTATCTTTTTTCACACCATATGTGGGGATGAGACTACAGCTAGTTCCAATCAAGTACATTTGTAGCTTTGCAAATTACAGATCAATGCATGTATAGCAAACAAGCTGGAAATCAGGTTATTTAACTGTCAAGAGGTCTCTGTTAGTGACATTCCTAACTCTTAAAGCAGAGCCAGGAGTGCAGTTCCACTCTAACTTAGGTGGCTGTGTTTCCATCAGCTGTTACAGAACAATCAAACTTTGAATGAATACAGCACCTTTCTAACAAGGAACCAAACTACTTAGCCAACAGAGCAGACATGTGAGCTTTGACAGATATGTATTTGTAATGGAGTTGGCACTCACCTCTCATGAGTGGCCCCTTCTGTTTGGACATGTCTGTGTTCTTTAGTTCTGGTGACCCATTTTGGTGGTTCTCAGGCAGATTTGTCAGTGCCACGGTGCTCCAGCTGAATCACACTGTCTGCATGTTAACCAGCACAAACTCCTTCCAGGGTATATGGTCCACCAGGGCCTATCTCAGTACCTCTTTGGTGGTGTCGCTCTCTAGTCCTCCCTGGGCTTTGGTCTTTAAGTATTCCTGCCCTGGTATGGGGCTGTATCCCCAGGGCTTCCTCCCTGGAGACACTATCTTCCTGTAACCCACCCAGGCTCAGTCCCTACTCAGTCCTAGCAAACAGGCAGGAGCTCACTCTGTGCTCCCCCAGGCCCTGCTAGCAAACCATCCTTAGCCCTGCTGTTCTTCCAGGCCTGCAGTCCTTTCTTCTTCTGCTCCAAGTAGCATCTGACTCCTACTTTACTCTGCAGCTCCTTTTATATGACCCTCCTGGGCCCTGATTGGCTGCTTCCCCTGCGGCCACTCTAGCCTGCTCCTTCCCTGGGATGGCTGTGGCAGAACCCTGAGGCCTCCAGCTGGGGGCCTTTGGGCCTAGTCCATCCATCACAGTATTAGTCTATCCATTTTACACATGGTAAACTGAGGAAAACAAACAGAACCAGATTAAGTGACTTGCTCAAGCTGGGAACAGACTGTAAAGAGGTCATTGCTTCAGTATCCCACTCATAACATTAATACACAACCTAGATGAAAAACAGAACCCTGAACTAAGATCTTGAGAGATGAAAGATGTTCACTTTACCTTTCAAGGTCATCTACAAAAGATTCTTTGAACTTTTTGATGCTTTATAATGTGTACTATAAAGAAAACCTGAAAGTGCCTTTTATAAAGGCTGTTTTTTTGCTTTTCATTTCTACCTTAGAAATATCAGGAATGTCACATCTGGTTTTGCTGGAGAGGAAGGATCTCAGAATCTTGATTGCAAACTTATCATCCATTAGCTGATAAAACCAGGAGACTGAATCCTCAACAAAGACATCCTAACTCTAAAATGTTCTTAAGTCGCTGGTGTGAAACTCTCAAGGTCCATCTGCTCTCAGTTGCTCAACTTTCAGTCTTTTGACTCTTGTGATGCCATCACTTCATTAGTTCTCAAGTCATCAGAAAAGCCTTTCAGGGTAAACGTGGTCTGAACTAGTAATATGACAAAGAGAAGCAGAACCATGCTCTGCCCTCGCCCCCCACTCCTAAACCTTTCTTTCCTTCCTCACAAAGCAGCAAAATAAGGACACAAACTCAGTTTTTTTTAATTTGAAGGTCAGTCATAATGGAACCCAGAGGTGTATATATCACCCTGTCCGTCACGTGCAAACTTGTTTTGTTTCTTTGGGGCAGGAACTCCGTCTGATTCTGTGTTTTGAAAAGCGCTGTGTACATTTACAGCACTTAATGCTCATTAATACACATAGTTCCAAACTTAAATGAATATGCCGTATTTGGTTTATTTTAAAAAAAGTTGTTTCATTCCTTTTTACAAGTCCACTGCAGTCTCATATTTTCTATACAGTACAGTGAAAAATTGCCAAAAGTAAACACTTTAGCAGTTATCAAAGTTCCAAACATGAAATGTTGAGTCACTAACATGTATTTGCAAAATATACTAACTTGTTCAATAATAAAAAATGCAGGTATTCTTTAAAATTTAAATGTACCTTTTTTGTGCAATAGGGTAAGGGGCAGTAATTTCCTGTACTGACCTAAACCAGCTTTATCATGTGGAGCATTCAAACTACTTGTGGCAGGAATTACTGTGTGGAAGTTGTCTTCTGAGTGCCTTGCTAGTCTTTCCTGTGTGAGTGATGAGACAAATTTATTAGAAGCTAGAACAAACTTTGCTAGGTGATCCATCATACTGTATTGCAGGGGGTGACCAATTATTATTTGTCAAGGACCATGGTCTAGAGAAAATAATAAAATAATAATAATAAGTAAATAAAAAGATTTGAGGGTCCATTTGAAAGCATCTGGCGGTCCGGATTTGGCCTGCTGTCCACCTCCACCTGTTGACTGCCCCTGGCATATTGTATTAGCAGCCTTTGATTAGATTTCCCAGAGTTAATCTACTTGACATTGGTCTGGCATGTGTTTCCACATATCCAATAAAAACAGATATTATTGAAAGTTGTATCTATGAAAATGATAAATAAAATAGCACCCAACAGGAACATATCATGATAAAATACTAATGTACGAAATCTTACATTCTCAAAAAACCAGTGCTGTACTGACTTTACACATGTTGAAGTATGAATCGTACAAATTACACAGATGGGAATCAGATGGTTTCGGTTCGTCTGTCCATATTTTTTGCTCTTAGAGTAAAAAAAAAAAGTCATGTAACCTTTTTTTCTTTATGATTAAAAAGACCCATAAGATTTTTTGTTCTCTCTTAAAAGAGGTTTTCTCTCTACTTGTCCTTTACCTGATAAATACAGGTCTTGTCTAGCCTGGAAGATTCTGCAGTAATTAGTGAAATTATAGTCTAATCTACATTACAGAATTTGTGAAGAATTGAGGTAGCTAACATGATGCTGACCATGCCTTTGCAGTTAGTGAAGACCAGCACAACTTATATTCAGCATCACATCAACTAATTGAACTTCTGTAGTGAAGAGAAGCCCAGTAACATCAGAAAAGCCAAGAAACTGGAAGCAAGCAATAGAGAAAGGGAAAGGATTTTTATTAAGACCATTTAAACCTGTTTTTGCTAATGTCTATTTAACTTCGGTGTCTAATGAACATTTTGGAGAAAGGTTGTCTTGGCTAAAGATTCAACACCTCATGCTTTCAATTGTGTATGTGGAAACAGGGATGCCCAGAATTTCAATCCCTGATCTCTCAGGTTGAAAACAAGAAAAAATAAAAGGTGACTTACCAGTAACACTAATTCCTGAAGAGCCATGTCCGTACATTTGCATCATGAGATGGTGTCCTTAGCATCTCAAGCTTGCAGAACTCTCGTGAAGGCCATGTCTATGGTCCTTTTTTTTAGGGAGTGGAAGAGGAAGAATCTTTCAAGTCTAAGACTTGAAATATAAGACTGTGAAAAACAAGACTGGGACTTTTCAGCTTGGAAAAGAGACAACTAAGGGGGGATATAATAGACGTCTATAAAATCATGACTGAGGTGGAGAAAGTAAATAAAGAAGTTTTATTTACTCCTTCTCATAACACAAGAACTAGGGATCAGCAAATGAAATTAATAGCCAGCAGGTTTAAAACAAACAAAAAGAAGTATTTTTTCATACAACACACAGTCAATCTGTGGAACTCCTTGCCAAAGGATGTTGTGAAGGCCAAGACTATAAAAGGGTTAAAAAAAAAACTAGATAAATTCATGGAGGATAGGTCCATCAATGGCTATCAGCCAGGATGGGCAGGGATGGTGTCCCTCGCCTCTGTTTGCCAGAAGTTGGGAATGGGCAACAAGGAATGGATCAATTGATAATTACCTGTTCTGTTCATTCCCTCTGGGGCACCTGGCATTGGCCACTGTTGGAAGACAGGATACTGGACTAGATGGACCTCTGGTATGACCCAGTATGGCCGTTCTTATGTTCAAGTCTTTGAACATCAGAGCAAAAAAAGGTTGAAGGTGACAGCACGTGTATATATCTTGCAGGAGACCTTTCCACCAGTAAACATACTAAACTATGAAAGCCTTTTTAAAATAGACTTAATAGGCTAGATCCCCTGATGTGGTGTTTCTGCTTTGCACTGCACTGCTGGTAGAATCTGACCATATAGTCATCTCAGCATGCAAAATGAGGATTGACCACCAGAAGCTGCTAGAGCCTTGTCTACACTAGGACTCCCACTGGGAACAGCAGTGTGAATTTTATTATAAACTTCCCTAGTGTAGAAAAGGCCTTAAACTGGTTTCACCTCTGACTTGAGCAGAGTTCTTCCTGGCTATACCACTGTAAATCAGAGAAGACCCAGGCCTAAAGTTTGCCATAGATATTATAAAGGAAATTATGTATAGTTAGCTTGTAGCAGTACATATGACATTACAGAATGCCCATCCAGTGTCTCTAGACTTTTAAAGTGCAGAAAAAGCAGCAGACAGTTCACTGAGCAAAAATGGCAATTTAATGATAAATTAGACTGATGCTTTTAAAAATAAACAGACATAAAAAGTTATTCTGATTTCAATTTTCCAACCCGCTGATTAAACCACTTCATATTCCTGGATTGGTCTCTATCATCAGAGCCCCCTACCAACTCTGGGGTATATTTCAGTTGACATCCTACATTGTCTCACTGTCACATTTTAAAAAAATAATATGGACTTTGCCAATCTGCTAAAATATTCTGTGAACTATTTTTAAGAGCTAAGACATACTATGTTAACAGTAGTGCATACACTAACGTCCCTATCCAGTTCTGTGTACATTGCAGTCAATGGGAATTTTACATTGACTTCCATGGGAGCAAGATTGGGCCCTAAATTGTTAAGAATATAAAGAAATAAAGGTTTCCTGTCATATTCTAGACCAGGGATCAGCAACCTTTCAGAAGTGCTGTGCCGAGTCTTCATTTATACACTCTAATTTAAGGTTTTGCGTGCCAGTAATGCTTTTAATGTTTTTAGACGATCCCTTTCTATAAGTCTATAATATATAACTAAACTATTGTTGTATGTAAAGTAAATAAGGTTTTAAAAATGTTTAAGAAGCTTCATTTAAAATTAAATTAAAATGCAGAGTCCCCCGGACTAGCAGCCAGGACCGGGCAGTGTGAGTGTCACTGAAAATCAGCTCATGTGCCGCCTTTGACACACGTGCCATAGGTTGCTTGTCCCGGTTCTAGACACAACCCCTTTTACTTATATCTTTTTTATAACTAAATGTATATGCAGTAGAAAATGTAACAATAAGCTTATCACACTCTCTCATTAACCAGCTTGTATATAAAATGTTTTACAGATGGCTTTACAGTACATAATCTAGCCAGGGCCATCAGTTGCTTGGAAAGGTCACTAACAGATGATCTCATATACTTACACATTGCTTCATCAACAATGAACCAGATTTATATGCTAGCAGGCTCAACGTATAATGCAGCTGAACATACGGGTAGTTTGAACAAATCAACATTGTGTTTTCTGCTCTGGGTGTATCTGTGCAAATGCAGACAAGTGAGAAATAAATATGAAAGAACTAAAATGTGCACTAATAGTGGGAGTTTCTACCGTCCCCCTCAACCTTTTTTTGCTCTGATATTCAAAGATTAGCAACAGAACTGTGACCTAACTCATCATGGGCACCACGTGGACAAATGCTTAAAGAAGAATGATTAAAAAAAAAGAAAAGAAATGGAACATTTGAATCAGGTTTGGGATGTTAAGTAGAGCAGCTCTCCCGGCACATCCCTCTCCAACCCACTCATGTTCCCATTGCACCAACAGAGCACCACAGACTAGATTTTGCAACAAGCTAAGCACTCACAACTCCCTGAGAGCAGAGATATTCAGCATCTCTCAGGATCAGGCTACAAAACAAGCTCAGTTCACAGAAAGGGACGTCAGCAAGATGAGAGGGAGCAGGAGATGCTGCCACTTAGGCTCAGCTCCCTTCATGGCAGTCTGAGTAGGATTTCTGCTCTTTTCATTCCCTGCAGGGCAAAAATCAAAGAGGATGATCTCACCCTGAATTTGGATAAATATTATTATATATGTTTTAAGATGCAGATCGCAACACAACATGATTTTTGTACTTTGTTACAGTTTCTAAGAAACTGAACTGCAGAAAATAGTACAAATTTCACCAGAAAAAGACATTAAGAAAGCAGCCCCGTTGGCCCTCCAGAGCTCCTACAACTGCTAATTATCCAGTGGGGGCACTTAATCCTTGATAATGCCCACATAATAGCTAAGAGAGTCATACTCAGCTCATCCTCTGATGTCCAAATATATGTGCTTGCCTGACTCACAGACTCTTAGGAATTGTATAAATTTTGTGCTGTTCAAAGACTAGTTCCCTGGCTTTCAACTTCATTCCAGGAGAAAAGAAGTGACCATGAAGCCAAATTGATCCACACACAAGAGAGGGAAGTGAATGTCCCATTTCCATTATGAGGAATGTCCCCACATAGTAGTGATGGAGAAGGGAGACGCTCCCCTCAACACACATGGGTAGTATAACAGATACTGCAACCACATGCAGTAGCGTTGGGAACCATTGTATTAACTTTAAAGGTTATGTGTATCATTGCAGGATAGGGATTGTAGCCTATTTCATGAAGGACGATTACCACAGCTCTTCCAGGAACTAAAATCTCTGTGTGTGTGTGTGTGTGTGTGTGTGTGTGTGTGTGTGTGTGTGTGTGTGTGTGTGTGTGTGTGTGTGTGTGTGTGTGTGTGTGTGTGTGTGTAAAAGAGAGACTGTATACAGCTGCAGGGAAGTACCTCCTCCGGGGGTGGTTTGCATATACTGGTTCAAACTGGTACAAAGGACCCAAAGAGACCAATGAAAGGGCTTCTGGTACAAAAGACTGAGTTTAACCTGACAGAAGGGCCTTCATTTTGTTTCAACAAATGGACACGATCTTATGTCCAAGGAGAGGCCAAACCTTCTGGAAGTAAGGTTGCCAGGTGTCCAATTTTCAATCAGAACACTCGGTCAAAAAGGGACCCTGATGGCTCCGGTGAGCACTGCTGACCGGGCCATTAAAAGTCTGGTTGGTGGCGCAGCGGGGCTGGCAGGCTCCCTGCCCTGCTCCATGTGGCTCTCAGAAAGCAGCTGGCATGTTCAGCTCCTAGACAGAGGGGTGGCCACAGGCACTCCATATGCTGCCCCCTCTCCACGTGCCGGCTCTGCAGCTCCCATTGGATGGGAATCACTGCCAATGGGAGCAGTGGGGGATGTGCCTGTGGGTGGGGCAGCATGCAGAGCACCTTGGCCATGCCTCCACCTAGGAGCCAGAGGAACGTGATGCCGCTTCCCGGGAGCCACCTTAGGTTAGCGCCACCTGGAGCCCATACCTCTCACCCCCTCCCACACACCAACTCCTGCCCCAGCCCCGAGCACCCTCCTGCACCAAAACTCCCTCCCAGAACTCGCATCCCTCCTGCACCCCTCATCCCTGGACCCACCTGAGCCCACACCCCCAGCCGCAGCCTTCACCTTCTCCCACACCCCAGCCTCCTTCCCCAGCCTGGAGTCCCCTGCTGTACCCTGAACACCTCATTTCTGGCACTACCCCAGAGCCCTCACTCCCTGCCCCTATTCCCCAGCCCAGAGCCCCCTCTTGCACCCCCAACCCCTTATCCCCAGCCCTACCCCAGAGCCTGCCCCCCAGCCAGAGCCCTCACATCCTCCTGTACCCCAACTCCCTGCCCAAGGCTGGTGAAAATGAGCGCGTGAGTGAGGGTGGGGTAGAGCGAGCGATGGAGGAAGTGGGGATGGAGTGAGTGGGGCAGGGCCTTGGGGAAGGGGCAGGGAAGGGTGTTTGAAATTAGAAAGTTGGCAACCCTATCAGGAAGGGTTGGAAGGACTTGAACCTGCCAGGATCCCCAAAGCCTGAGGAGTGACTTCTGGTACATTTAAATATGCATTTAGATCTTTTATTTTTTTTGTTTTCTCTGTATATTTTTATCCTTAAATAAAGTACTATGTTCTGGAAGAACTGTTTGGTCACAGCTCCTGGAGAGAAAGAAAAGCATAGGGGCTGGACATTAGTCAGGCTAGTGAAGAGATAATCACAGTGCAACTGCAAGGGGGCAGCAAGGCTAACCCCTTGTCAGGAGATTGAGGGACGCAGATCCCTGCCCAGAGAAAGGTGACGGACAACGGCCTGAGCCCCAAGAGAGTATTCCTGGAGCAGACCATGGAGGATGGGGGCAGGGAGCAAAGGTGCAGTTCCCTGAAATTGTGACATGTAGCATCTCTCAATTTCACCTCTCCAGCCTCCTGTATCTGGGGGGTGGGATACAACAAAGGTTTTGGCTCAAGATCTGCCCCTTTCTTCTTCTTGAGGGAGAGGGAGGGGATCACATGTAGTGTGGTTATTACAGCCCTAGCAATCTAGTAATGACTGTAGACTGCAACAGCCCAGTAGGGAAGAGGCAGCGAGACAGATCTAGCATATGGAGCTGCAGTGCAGGAGAGAAACTACGTGAACTTTCACCCCCAGGCAACCTCTTTAATTTTCAAGAAGGGGAGACTTGGGTTGATCTACTATTTATGTCCTATACAAACCATCCACCTCCTGCTCCAGTATCCAGCTTCTCATACCTGCATGGATACCTTGAGCTGGATAGGGTTTCAAAACCTTATTTTCAGAGGTGTTGAGTACCACTGACTTCAACTGGAGTTTGGTGTACTCAGCAATTCTGAAAGTCAGGCCCCTAGCACTAAAGGAAGCAATGTTTTGAAATTTGAAACTTAAAGCACACTAAGTGAATGTCAATAACTAGCATTAACATGATTTAGCTTGAGATGGAGTGAACAGCACAACATCCATAAGTGAAAAATAAGTTTTTATTCAGATGTTTA
The DNA here is from genome assembly GCF_025201925.1 of Gopherus flavomarginatus. Taxonomy (NCBI): domain Eukaryota; kingdom Metazoa; phylum Chordata; order Testudines; family Testudinidae; genus Gopherus; species Gopherus flavomarginatus. Next base: position 260,253,958 of record NC_066618.1, read on the forward strand.
GTGGTAAGTCATTATTTTTCAGAGATTTTTATGTACTAAACTTAAACATACAAAATGGGAAGTAAAAAAAGAAAATGCTGGGTTAAAATCTTACTGACTCTTGATGTGTCAGTAGTTCTCCTGGATTTACTGAAACGCTTGATGTTACAATGTCTTATTTCGCGTGCTACCTGATTTCCTTTACAGAAAATGCTCATTCTTCAGTGGAGATAAATGTGGTCATGAACATGGATGCTATGATTTAGTAAATAAACAGCAGAAAGGAAAACATAAAAGTACCCCTCTCTAATATAAAACCTATTTCTAGATTTTACAGTTTGCACATAACTAAGGTTCTGATCTAGCTCTCCCTGAAGTCTGAGAGGCTTTTCACTCATTGCATCTGGCATCAGAGTTATTGAATTTTATATTAGTTGGGGGTACCAAGTTTGGACAGAGAAAATTCTTGCATCTAAGTTACAACATCTCAGAAGCCATGAACTTCACTATCCCAGGTGGCTTATTCAATTTCCAATTTTCACCGTGACTTTTGGCTTTTCTCTTGTGTATGTGTAAAATTCAGTTGGGTTGCTTCATTTGGAGAGAAAGTGTGGCTTGCAGGTAGATTGCCGATAGAGAAGGGATGCACTTTATGCCCTCATGCCTTTCAGATGTCATTAGAAAAGCTCTAGCCCGTCTAGTGGCTAATCTGGGCCCCCTCTGGGTAAGTATTACACACGGTGTGTACTAAATTGGAAAATTTTCCAGAAGGCACTAAGTCTGAACACAGTTTGTAAGCAGATGATGTTACCACATACAAAACCAACATACGATATTTTTGATGGGGTAAATGGGAGAAAATATGGGAAGAGAAAGTTAGCAATGATGCAGAGAGGCTATAGTTGGACAATGTCGTTAATTGCCCACAAGGCACAGTGGGAAAGAGTAAATAAGGCTCTCTCCTTCTTGATGAGTCTATGCTCTCCATACATTCTTTCCATATATTATATCTTTGTGTTTGTACATACACATCAATGAATTTAAATAAGAGATAAAACAAAGAATTAGAAATTTATTTGAAATAACAGGTCTATATTCAGAAGTCTATGCTGTCATTTTCATAAACTATATTAGATTTTACCATGCATCACTTCATTGTTTGTTTAGATGTGAGGCAGTAAAAGCACAATGTTGGGGCATCTTGATTTACTGTAGGTTTTCTGGATCTCTCTGAAGGGTTACTTCCTTTCCTTCTTTTTAAAAGGCAGCTCACATTTTAAAAAATTTATGAATTTATGAGGGTCATTTGTTCTAACTGCCACAGTTAAAATGTATTTGAATTTATGATTTACAAGTTGGCATTACACACACACACACACACACACACGTAGAACAAAAATGATAACAATGGCCATATACAACTCCAGAAAAAGAATTGGTCCCAGAAGGGTCAGACATATGCTGATCAGTTTAAAACTATTTTTTTTCTTGTTTAGTTAGACTGTTTAAAGATAATGCATGGTTTCCAAAGGCTCATGGTTCAGTATAAATGGTCCACATCTGACTATAGTAAATGCCAAGAGACACGAGATGTTTACTAAACATGTAACAGAAGGATGCCCGTAACCCTGGGCACCATTAAAATCTGTATAGCTGCATTTTGCAAGGAATTATCATTATGCCTGACTTCTAGGGAAATATCTGAATACCACAATAAAGTTAATTAGGCAAAAGGCAAAAATTGTGGCAATATTAATAGTGACCACAGTTGATAGTTCAGAAAGTGGATCACATTTCCATACAAATGACCGATATATTTATTGCAATGTGATATATTTCACCTACCATATATTTACACGCATGAACCAGAGACAAAAAATGGACACGGATATTAACATAAGCCTGGTCCTGCATTCCTTATGCACCCAAAACTCTTACAGAAGACAATGGGAATTTTGAGTGTTCAATGTATGCAGGATTAGGAATACTACAAAACTTTGCTTCTTTTGGAGGCTTATTACAGATTAATACAGGTTTTCCATTGATTTTCTTTGGCTTTAAATTAGTGTCCTTTTTAGCTACATGTCTACAATACAAAACAACAAACAAAAACCTACTACAAACCAACCAGGTAAAAAACACTGGCCAAAAAGTGTAGCTGTTGCTTCATTACAAAACTATGGTGCAGAATGATGTTTGAAACTGGTCAGAATGTAAGAATTGTAATAGCAACGAGAAGTATATATCATAGGTGTGACTGCACTTGTTGCTTCTCCTGCGCTATAGAAAAATTAAAACTAAGCAGGCACTTGTTTCCTTCCATAGTAGGAGACCACTCAATGTAAGTAAGGGTGACAGAATAGACCCTTACATGAATGTTCTCCAGTGTAGCAACTGTGTGACATTTACAGCTAAAGGCCCTGATTCAGGGCAGCACTTAAACACATGCTTAACTTATCAATGTCAGTGGAACTTGAGCACATGCATAAATGCTGCACTGAATCAAGGCTTTAATATAGCAGTGAGTTTCTTTTTCATTACATTCCCACGTTGAATTTAAACTAACCTGGCCCTTCTCTCCACAACTATCCTAATACCTCCCTTCCCCCCAAGTTTTAAAAAGTAAATGGGCATAAAAATAAATACAATCATCTACGAGTATATAATAAATATGCTACTAAATGGGAGAAAAATATATTGCAACATAAGGCCCTGTAGTGCTACACAATCATGAAACACTTCAAAATCTTCCAGATATCCTAAACACTCTCCCATTGTACAACACAGTTACCACTAAACAGATCAAACTTCTATTACATTAAATATTTGAAAATAGAAGTGTGGTAAATGCACAGAAGAGTTTAATTGTGTTCCACCATCTTTGTTGAACACCATATACATGTTCTGTCACTGATCCAACTTTGCTTGGTTATGAAGCACAGTTTAAAGTTTTAAAAACACCTCTCATAACTATAGAATTCCTTCCGATTTACAATTTAACAAGTGTCCATATTGACTACTAGCACTATCTTTGAGAGTAAGACAAATTCAGAAATTCTGTTGCCTTCGTTTCTTTGCGTCCATTGCATCCAGGATAGGCTGCCTCTTCGCTGTGTATCTTTGACGAAGCTCTTCAATTTCTCGTTCCATCATAGGGTCCAAAGCCGTTAACCTCATTTGCAATTCTTCTAAACTTAGGTTTTTTAACTGTAAACAACAAACAGTAAAGCAAAGCTGTTTAATAAAATTGCTTCCAACAACAAACAAAAGATTGACAACTAATCATTAGTTTAATTTACCTTGGCAAAGTGAAAAAAGTATCAAAAATAGCAACTAGTGCAGTAGCACAAAAGTACATACAGTCCCATTTACATCTGATTCAAAGCAGTTTCTGTATACCCTGCAAATAGACATATACCTTGTGTTGAATCAGATTGTAAAAAGCATGCGTGTTAATTTATGGACGTAATTCCATGGATATGATGGTATCCAGGATAATTACCACACTCAATCAAAAATGACTGGTTAAGCTACAGTCTCCCGTGGAACCCTAAAAATAAGATAGACAACATTCACAAATAGTACTAGGCCAGATAGTCAAGGTAAGAATTAATACTGATAAGAATTAAAAGGCTCTTGTATTCCTCAATGGATCACTGCCATATCTACACAGGGCAAACTGCCAACAGAGTGTATAAATAATACATGCCAACAACATCCTGAGTTCATAGGAAGGAGTTAGTTATAATCAACCTCTTTTTTTTCTAAGCAGCACATTAACATTTTCTCAGAATGTTGAACGGGTCATTAATTGCTCAGGAGTCCTTTAAAAAATTAATAATAATGAGGCTATTTACAAAGAAATCGACTCATTTGCATGCTGACTGGTGTGACTAACCAAAGCTGGATTTGTGCCAACCAGTGGGGCATTGCAGGCATGACTTCCCATGCCTCTGCTTGCCGGAAAGAATCCACAGTTCATAGCTTCATAACTGAAAACAAATAATGGTGAAGTTCATTTTTATTGGCCTCAGGCAGCAAGATGTCTTTTTGCCCTTCACATTCCTGTCAGAGTCCTTTTTGTGCCATCTGCACTTCACTGGTTGCGAAGATTATCACCACAGTTCAGATGGCAGAAGGAATTTAATGAATTGCATAAAGCCCCATCCTAAGGGACAGTCTATAATTTGTCTGAATGTAAGCAAATGTTCTGACATGCTCATCAAACACACCACCTAACAATTGTCTAAGTCAGAAAAAAAAAACGAAAACATTTTCTGAATCAGCCTGTTTATTAGTCAATATTGAGTTCATGAATCCTGGGCAATTTTCCATCAATACAGTGTAATCTATTTTCCTTGGGGAATAAAATAGTACTTTTGATCACTCTATCAGCATCTGAAGCATACAAATTAACAACACTGCTATTGCTATGTACAGACCATCTCCCTATGTTAGGACTAGTACTAATACACTATATCACACATAGTAGTAAAAAAAATAGTGTGTCAGAACTTTAATTAGACACAGAGAGAACTGGAGCAGAGACTAATAAAAAATCATAAACAAAAAACAGAGCAAAACAAGCAGTATGTCATGCAAGACAATTCTAGCATTAAAGTTTCTGTGAATATGAGACATTAAGGAAGAATTACTGATTAGGGTAAATCCTGCCCCCCTTCCCACACCTCCACAGGGACAAAGGGTCGTATGATAGCAGAATAGCTACAATTCTGCCTTTTCTTCAGAAAGAGCCAGGTGGAGGATACCTGTAGCCCCAAGCCAGACTGCACATCCCAGTGTGCCTTGAACCAAGCTCTAACCAAAGGAGTCATTTGGGGCCAACAGATCTTCAACTATGAAAATCCAAGGCTGCAGCACTGGCCACGGAGCACCCCATATGTGCTCTGCAGCCTGTTGGCTAGGATTCTTTTCCCAGCTGCACATCTCGCTACTTGGGCTTCCACTGAGGGAAAGAGTTTCCCCCAAATTCTAGTTGGATAAGTTGCTCTGCCCTACTTTCAGAAAGGGGCTGGAGAGGGAAATGGTCACTATTGCCAGGCCACCAAGACATCCATTAATTTAGGGGGAAAGAGGGAAGCAGCTTTTGTTTTATTGTTTTTGTTAACTATTAAATGGAAGTGGCATATTAAAAATCATGTGAGTTGGACATTCTTTAGGGAGCAAGATTGGGATGGGTGTTCAATGTAAAGGGATCTAGGGTACAATGTAGAGGGTTTATGGCCCTAATAGGCATGTATTCAACGGACTCCAAAGAAGTGCAGGAGCTAAGGGGGCACACGAAGTTCCTATTTTTTTAAATTCTCCTTAACGCTTCTTTTTGAAACCCATTTGTGAGAGGATGGAGAGCTTTGGAGATCTGGAAAAGTGAAGGAACTACTTGATGGGATCCAAGTATAATTTCTTGCCTGTAGGGTGTACCTTTTTTTTCAGGACAGATCTTTATGAGGTTTTCATATGATCTTTACAGTCTGCCTTGGCCCTGACTTGGGTACTCAGCTGCCTTCTCTGGATAGTCACTATAAACACACCAAGAGGATTTGGGTCTCTTTATCTATCATTTGAGACTGGTCATCTACTGCTGTACAAAAGATTTTGTACACCCGGGCAGGGAGAAATGTGATGGGTGCATTTTTATTTAAATCTCAGAAACAGAACAAGGAAACAGAAACAAATGCATCTTGAAGACCACAGGCAGTTAAGCTGGAAATTACAGATTTGAAAAAAGTGAATTTCAAGAATCCAAATTTCCAAAGAATGAGGGATTTCAGAATGATCTCAGTCAGGTCACCGAAGGGATCTAATCCATTAGAATACTTGTGTGTTTCAATGGATACCACTCTGAACACTGGAAGGGAGAAGTGAATATAAAAAAGCAAGAAACTTCATGTGAAAAAAGAAAGCAGAATTGGCTTGTATCTGACATCAGGTGCGTTGAGGCAGGCATGGCCATAGAAAAGCTATTGTATCAGTGTTTACAGAATTCTCTATAAAACAATAATTTTGTCATGCTATCCCAAACTGCTAAGTATCATTCTAGAGACAAGATGGGACATCTGTTGGTGAGAGAGACAACAAAAGATATTACCTCACCCATCTTGTCTCTCTAATATCCTGGGACCGATATGGCTACAACAACACAGCATATAATTATCATTCTGACCTTTATATAAGCTTCCTTGGTTAACTCAAAGATAGTTACTTCTTGGCTTCCATCTATACTAAAGGTACTACACAGCATACCTAACTACCTGCCAAGGCCCAAACGTGTGATACGACATGGGACAAAGATGCTAAGTGAGGTACATAAAAAATTAGCCATGCAGAAAACTTTAAATGTTGTGGGATTTGTTCCTTTAGGGTAACTAACTTCCTATTGTCTCAGTAACCTGGTTTATTATATCTGATGCAAGCAATTTTCAACAATGAAAGTAGGGGAACACCTAAATTGTGTGGAATATATGTAACTGTGGGATTAAAATGAGTGACATTCCACAAAATGAAGTATGCTGTACATTATGTTATTTTTAACACATCACTTCACTGATGTCTCACAGAGGTCTTTCAACCTCATTTTACTCAGAAGTAATTCAGTTTACATAGTTTTATTTTGCTTCTCCTTTTTTTAAAATTATGGGAAACATTTCATGAAATTTCCCTCTGTTTGGGTAAAAAGCAAACTGAATGATCAGCAAAGTCTGAAGAGATCAACCGAGGGAGGCAGAAAAAGGTTATTCTATCAAGATTACTATAAACATTATTTATACAGGATTAGGCAGAAATCCTGTTTTCTGTTGAATAGAGCCTTGTGTGATTAAGCAGCGTATTGCTCTACCTGATAAAAAAAATTCCTTGAGCAATTACTTTACAGTGAAAAAACTCTAAGAAATTGAAACCATTCTAATTTTTCACTACTGTTACAAGAGAGGATAACTCTGAATGGAAAAGGCTTACATTTTGCAAGATACTAATTAAAAGGTAGTTAAACAGGAAATATTTCCTTTTGATTCCAACTCTAAAAGCAATGGAGGTGGATGCTCTTAGTTTAGTTCTAACTGCAAACAGCTCACAATTTAAATCACCATAAGTAATTTACCATGTAGTTTGCTGTTGAGGATCTCCTAAGGCTACCAACATCAGCAGGAACAGAAAGGAATTCTTATGCATTGAGCCATAAAGGCCATAGGAAACCAAAAAGCCTTTAAATTACATTTTGATAGCTTTTAAAACGCTGATAAACTCTAGGAGCTCAGTAATCAAGACAGGCTTGTTTAGCTTCTTAAATCTGAGGACAATAGAACGTTCATTTCCCACTAGGGTTGCCAGGCATCCGGTTTTCGCCAGAATGCCCAATCGAAAAGGGACCCTGGTGGCTCTGGTCACCACCACTGACCAGGCTGTTAAAAGTCCGGTTGGTGGTGCAGTAGGGCTAAAGCAGACTCCCTGCCTGCCTTGACTCTGCGCGGGTCCTGGAAGTGGCCGCCATGTCCGACTCTTAGGTGCTGGGGTGGCCAGGGAGGCTCCGTGTACTGCCCCCGCCCTCAGTGCCGTCTCCACAGCTCCCATTGGCTGGGAACCATGGGAATTACAGGGGCAGTGCCTGTGGGTGCGGGCAGCGTGCGCTGCACAGAGCCATCTGGATGCCACTGTGCCTAGGAGTCGGACATGGCAGATGCTCGCGGGAGCTGCGTAGAGCTGGGGCAGGCAGTGAGCCTGCCTTAGCCCTGCTGCGCCGCTGACTGGGAACCACCTGAGGTAAGCGCCGCATGGCTGGAGCCCACAGCTTGAACACCCTCCTCAACCCAACCCCTTGCCCCAACCCTGAACCCCCTCCAGCCCACCTTGCTTCCTGCACCCCAACCTCTTGCCCCACCCCTGAGACTCCTCCTGCAAGGGTGTTCGGTTTAGTGCAATTAGAAAGTTGGCAACCCTATTTCCCACCAATCCCAGTAAAATAAAACTATTTTTTCTTTTCCAGGATTGTCTGTCCACAATCCAGCAACTGATGGACTGAATCCTCCTGCTGCTAACCTCAGTGAATGGGGATTCTGGTAAAGCATCACCGCCCTGCTGTAACTCTCCAGAATGCTAGCTAGTTGATCATTTGACTGTGGTAAACAACAGTTCAAATTAGTACAACTTGCAACATTAGGACTGCATTGTGTACACACACACACACACACATACACACACTCTTATAATAGGGAAGATATGGACTTGTAGGTATGTAGTCTTTAAGAAGAAAAATTAGCATATAGGACACTTTTTCTTTTCTCCCCTATATGGCATATTTGCTAATCCCAATAGCCACAGGGAAAGTCACTAACAATGCAGAAAAGCAATGGGGAAGGAATGAAGGAAAGAGGTATCCATGGTGAGATTATATTAAATAATCTATTCTACAGCATGAAGCACTCTCAAGACACATTACTGCCAATAAATAAATAAATAATAAAAAATAATTAGAGGGCCAGGGCCAGAGGGCTCTGTTCAGGCCATTTTGCTCTGTTCCTTTTGGTGCAAAGTAGCCAGATTTTGGCTATAAAGAATTCTCCTTGTGGAACGCAATTGATGTAATGCAACTGACACCAGTTCCTACACCAGCCTCCTCCTCTCCCTGGCATAGGGGGCCTGCTGGTGGAAGGAAATGTCAGAATCGGAGCCTGGTGGAGGGGAGCTATGCTACACCAATCTTCTCATAGTATAAGGTCCTTAGACTGCTTTAAGGCAGGGTGGGGCTGGCCAGCAAAGAGTCACACAGCCATAAATAGTTCCCTAAACACCCACTTCATCCTGAGCTGAGTGGAGTATCTAGCCCCAGCCTAGAGCATTTAGTGAAAGAGTGCATTATGGACCAGGACATTTCTCTCTATTTTTTCCACTAAGGCATATGGCTTTTCCACCCACAATTCAGCTCTAGATTGCACTGAATGTACATTAAGTTTTATTGTGCAGAAGGAAGGTCTTTTATTTTATAGGCTTCCAATAAGCAGTGGTATACACACTTTCCAATGGAACTCTAGAGAATCTTCTTCCCCTGATAGTGGATTGGATGAGCCACATGAAGGGCATTTGTACAAAACATTTAGTTTGCTTTTAAATTCTTATTGCTTTCTGATGTCCAATTTATGCCAGGCTCTCATGTTAATGGGATGGACTGGGACAGGAGGTTAGTAGGTTAGTTTCTAGACATGAAAAAGGTTGTTTTAATCTTGGCACCACTAATTTGACAGTATCTTTAAACTGCTTCATCTCTGGGACAGATAGGTCTGGCCACATTCCATATATTCCCCCCAGTCAACCTGTCACAAGAGTTTGGAGTAGAGGAGGGTGGGGAATGGTGGCACACTGAATCTTGGGCTTTGCAGACAGGTGGCTAATTAAATTACTTTGCAGAGGGCTGCAAATTTGCTTGCATCTGCCTTGGTCTCCCAACTTGTTTGTGACAGGCTCCAAGAAAGCCTGTGTAGCCGTTTACTGCCCACATAGAGGCAGAACATTTGAGAGGGATCCAGGCAGAGTAGGTTCTACTGGAAACTCCAAATGCTAACCATTCTGTGACTCCCTCTGTACTTACTGTCAAGACAATGCAGTGGATCAACTACTGGACTAGCAGATGGTCTCATGGGAGAAAAGGCTCTGGTTTTGTTTTTTTGATATTTGGAACAACTGAAGAGCTTGAAAAAATAAAGACCTTAAAATATTATTCGTAACATTCATGTGTCAGAAAGGTTTGGGCATGATCAAATTACAACAGGAGCCAACATTTTGATGAAAATTGGTACAATGTGTGGCATAAAATGATAGAACAAACAAACAGTCTATTTTATTAATAATGGCATTGGATTCTGAAATTAAACACAGGAGGTAGGAAGGCCCTGAGCAGATTTGAAAAGATACCAATTAAAATACAAAAGAGCTTTTCCAAAGCCCTGAACAAACGCAACTTGGGTATTCTTCAACAGTTATTTAGCTAAAGCTTCAGAATAAAGATCCTCACATACCACAACAATACAGGGGATCCTCATGCAAGGTCATGCAGGAAACCTGTAGCAGAACAGAGTATCTCGAATCCCAGGCTAGACCATCCTTCCTTGCAGGATGATGCTAGCATGGAAATTCAGCCTTCTTTAGGTGCCACACCAGAGTCTGAAGTCCTACTCTCTAAACATGACATCTGCCAAGAGACAAGGAATAATCGTTGCCAAGTCAAGGAATTTCTAAGGGACACTGGATAGTAGTTGGCAAAATCATGGGCATCAAGTGTTGGTGTCATGTGAGCTTGCTGGACTACAGCACACTTCAGAAAGGTCAGAAGATTGTCTTCTCTGTAGAAAACATTGATTTTCTTGGTCATTAATGGGCCCAGCCATTCTTCACCAGCCATAAGGAAGAGGGATCTCTTTCTTCACATAGTGACCCCAGACATCCCTCAGTACTTCCAGGGCTTCCATTTGTGTGATTGGATCAAACTCTCAAGGAAAGTGAAACAAACATTTTTTATCACTGTTTTAATATATTGTCTTGTGTCTCACCAGAACCAGCTTCAACTGGATCAGTGGTTTTTTCAGTGAAGCAGAATGAGAGCTCTTTTCAGAGAGTAATTCTTCCCTCTTTGGCTGGGTGAAGGTAAGCTGCCAGGCTGACCTAAACTATTGCATGTTCTGGAATACAGTCCCAGGTGTTTGCTGTCCTGGACAAAAGCCCCCGGGGAGTAGTTCAGGCCAAAATGAGAAGTGTGCAAATAGGTATGCCTTCTTCCCACAAGTATTAGAACTCTCTTGAAATAAAAGCTAAGAGGAGAGCAGTAAAATGGTACCTAGGTCCCATTTTCAGAGTCAGTAAGCAGCAGGCATTTCAGTGTGTGGATCTTGGCTGCTGGCTTGTCAGCAGTTTCTGGCACAAGACCCAGACGTGAGGAGGTCTCAGCAGGTCACATCATGCCATAAATCATAGTGAGGGGGCCTGGAAGACAGGAACTAGGGGCGGGGGGGGGTCACTTGATTCCACTTGGCCAGCATATATCGAGGGCATCCAAACTTTTCAGGGGATGAAAGCCACAGTTTTGGTGGATGTAGCTCACTATAGTATTAAGCTGCCCTTGACAACTAACAGGTAAATAAAAGCTCTGTGATGTTTTCAATATGCTAAAATTAGATTTTATTAATAGCCTTCATATTGCATGAGTTATCGGAGCAACCTTTCAGTCCATCAAATTAAATGATGGGACACTGCTGTTACACTGGTGAGATGAAAACAAGAAAATGCTTTTTCAGGGTTTAAATTGTTAATAAAATAGATATTCAAATAAAAAATAATCTGTATAAAGTTTGCTGTGTTTACTTGAAAAAACACATTCTTCCTAGCAACTGTTTAAATGAATCTTACAGATGCTACATGCCTTATTAAAGGCCTTTGATTGAAAAAATATGGCTTGCTAATACTGTATTCTGAGTCATCTATTTTCCCATCTGCTAGCAATTCTTACAATATGAACTATCAACAGAATGGCTAACAACAATAATTTTCTATGGCAATTGCAACAGGGGGTTGCCTATAGCACTTTCTAAGATTTAACCAGTGCATGCCTCAGATTATTTTATGTTGTTAGTGGCCTCAAGTAACAGACACTCTTCCTTTCGCTCCATCTCGCCATTATAGTTGATTCCTTTATTTCTGTTGAGCAGAGTCTGTTTTTGTTTTATAGAGTGTGGTCCACTGAGGACTCTATACTCATTTCTACCAATATTAAAGGCTGGATTTGAGCCAGAGTCTAAGAGGTCAAAGGTAGGCCTGTTTATCTTTTTGTCTAATGTGCAAACCTAGGGCCAAATCCTGCTCACCTTACTCACGGAAGTAGTCACATCGGTCTTGGCTACACAAGGATTTTTCTTTTCAGATTTTCCATATTTGCTACCAGCAGTGTAGCAATTCTGGGAACACTGGTGTAGGCAAGGTGCCAACAACTGCTAGCATTTTAAGCACTGTATCATGTAGTCCTGCTCTGAGCAGGGTCAGACAGTGTGCTGCGTGAGACACCAATGGCCACTTGGAGCTCTGTCTACACTGGCATTCCCACATGATCATCAGTGGCGCTGCACCAGCTCCAGCACTGGTGGGAAATCTTAGAGGGGAAATATAGACATAGCCATTGACTTTGATGGGTTTGAAACACTGGTGTCACTGAGGGCATAATTTGAAGACATTGGGTTGCACAGGTGTAATCAAGGACCTAATTTACCTCACTGAACTTTTATTATGTGAGAGGGAAAGAACCCTGGCTTGACTGTCAAAGCCCAAGCTGACTTTGCAGGACTGGCAGTTAAATTAAACATATTTTTATTGACACAAAAAACACTGAGGCACAATTAACAGGGGACCCAATTTATGGCATTTTTACAATGTCATTTCTCAGGGCAGGGCCCCCATTTTAATGTTCCATGCTTAATTTCTGTATTCAGAGGCACAACCTTTCCTATTCATCAGACTAATATAGGGATCGGTAACCTTTCAGAAGTGGTGGGCTGAGTCGCGTGCCAGTAACACATTTTAATGTTTTTAGAAGATCTCTTTCCATAAGTCTATAATATATATTAAACTATTGTTGTATGTAAAGTAAGTAAGGTTTTCAAAATGTTTAAGAAGCTTCATTTAAAATTAAAATAAAATGCAGAGCCCCCCAGACCGGTGACCAGGACCCGGGTAGTGAGTGTGCCACTGAAAATCAGCTTGTGTGCCGCCTTCGGCACGCGTGCCATAGGTTGCCTACCCCTGGACTAATACTTTAGAACATCCAATACTGAAAACAGCATGTATGGAAGCTAAACTGATAATCATGCTTTTCTGGCTCTAGATTGCTTTTCTGTAGCTTTCTCCAAAGTGCTGACCACCAGGGGAAGAACTGGAGTTGCTTTCTACAACACCCTATGTGTAATATTACAGCTGTGCGCACCTATGCTGTATACTACACATACAGCAGTATTGCCAAACCCAAGCATTCACAAATATCACACGTCTGCTCCGCCAAAATTATGGGATTTTTAAAAATAATAAACATTGGGTTCTTTTTATTTGCTTTTTGATTTTTGAGACTTAGGCGTACACTTGGGTCACATTTTCAAGCCTTCCTCTGCAACTCTGAAGGCTTGGAAACTTACTATTTTTTAAATAATGAAAGCAGGGACCCTCAGACACTGGTGTTTTTTTTCAAACTCAAGCTCCTAAAGTCAAGATTTGTCACTAAATATCAAGAAATCATAAGTGTAGTGTAATGTAGTGTAGTTGCATGCAGCTCACTGCTAACACACATTAAAAGACAGAAGCTTTATGTACCATTCGATCTACCCTACGGTAACTAAATATCATTTATACTGGGCTTATCATCCTGATATGAGCGCCACACAGTTGAGAGATTTGTAACTTTCACTAAGAGGGATCAAGGGAACCTAGAAGTGCTTGTGTATGTAAGTAACATACACTGCAAACCCATGTCTGTAGACTACTGTGAAGCATTAAAATAAAGTAGACTTGCTCCTATATTAACTCCAGTTGTCTGCCTCCATCATTGCATTTAACATCATATAGCACTTATCTAGATTCTCGCTCACTTAGTATAACTACAAAGCTTATGGACAAGATATTTTTAATCACGTTAAGTAATAAAAATCCACTGTTTAAATCACTTTGGGATAAATTCTGCAGCATGCTGAAAATTTAGCTTTTAGTAATTAACTAAATTGCAAGGGATACAACTGAGTTGCTCCAAAGGGAAGGTACAAAGAGGTACAAGATATAAGCAAAACAGGAACTTATTTTGCTCTTCCACTTATGTACAGTATATTACATGCTTACTTTTGAGTCTGCTGAAGCATGTTATTTTGATTTTCTCTCACCCTTTGTTTAGAACTGCATTGTCTATCACAGACATTTTTCAGAATGATGTTTTAGCATTACAGTGTTATACCTCAAACAGAAATTCAAAGTATGAAATGCCTTGAGCGAGCACTAGGCTTACGAACTGAACTCTGCACAACAATTCATGTGATTATCTACATCAGCAATCTCTTGAAGGTTTTTTGGATACAGTTTGAACAACTTTTTGAAAGTATTATACATTTGTGAACAAAAACTCCAAACAGAGGAAATTATTTAAAAGGTCTGTGAAGACCCTCCATCTTGATACTCAGATCATAATACTTAACTTTGAGATACACACATAGCTGCTATCAAAACCAACAGCAAAAGCAATTATCACACCTGATATGAAATATGTTCTTATGGTATAACTAAAAAAAGCATAACAAACTGTTCCAATAACTTAAAGAAGCAAAAGATAACAAGCTTCAAAGAAAACAATCAAGAATTAAGAATACAGAACCATCATTAATTTAGATAGCAATTCTTCAGCCAGACGTTTTTAGAGTTGGATGAGTATCACCACAAAATAGCATTTTATCTCTGTTAGTGAAAAAATTAAAATCTTTCTTTCTTTCTCTAGGGCATGCAGTGTTGTTGCCATCTCAGTCCAAGGATATTAGAGAGACAAGGTGGGTGAGGTAATATGTTTTATTGGACCAACTTCTCTTGGTGAGAGAAACAAGCTTGAAAGTTTGGCTCTCTCACTAAGATAAATTGGTCCAATAAAAGATACTACCTCACTCACGTTCCCTCTCTAGGGCAGACATTTTAAATTGTCTTTCAATGTCCTCAGCTATTAGCTCAGCTGTCACCACTACAGTTTAGTATAATTCTTTATGTGTTTATAAACACACCCTATCACAGTTCAGAGAAGTGCTGTGATCATTCAACTCTGTGAATAAACATTGCTATCCAAAAGCTCTGTGGGGCCGATGCATTTGCTTTTGATTTATAATGAGCGGGACATTTGCTTGTAAGGATGAGATTGGTAGCCATTTTTTAAATTTTCTATTGTTTTCAAAGGCGGAAAAGATTTTCACACCCTTTTAAAATGCCATTCATCCACATGTAAACACATTTTATGAGCTGACTTACCAGCCTCATCATAACCTAGTAGAGCCTAGAAGAATTAATTCGGTCTTTGCAAGCAGAGATTTCACTTTCATTCACTTCTGATTTGGGAAGTTATGGCTTTATAGCTCTTCATGTGGTGATCACTATTATTAAAATATGAGTTGCCCAAATCAAATCTCATAACAGCTGTTAGACTGTAAATTCTTTCAAGTTAGGACCATTTCTTCATGTATGTTTTATACATTTTCAAGCACAGTTATCACACAATCTTTCTATAGAAAGCAACAAAGAGACCTATGGCACCTTATAGACTAACAGATGTATTGGAGCATAAGTTTTCATGGGTGAATACCCACTTCGTCAGACGCATGTGGTGGGGTTCTGCCTCTGGAAATTTCCACCACGTGCATCTGATGAAGTGGGTATTCACCCACAAAAGCTTATGCTCCAATACATCTGTTAGTCTATAAGGTGCCAAGAGACTCTTTGTTGCTTTTTACAGATCCAGACTAACACGGCTACCCCTCTGATACTTAACGATATTTTTACTTTACAAAGAAATGTTGAATTACCTTCTCACCCTCACCAAGTCCTAGAAATCAATTTAAAAAAATAGAAATGTCCACTCTATTTATCAGTTTTAATATTTTGAAATACAGTAATTATCTAGAAGCTAATTAAAGTTATAAAGATTCCAAGATAAAATGCTGGGGTTTAAAAGAAAACTAACCAGTTACTAAAGACAACTAAGGATCTGTATACTACATATGACATTATTTAAAACCATATTATTTTACTTTCACAAATAATTCCATTTTGATTAAGAAAGTTGGATTTTAAAAGTAGACAGGAAAATTTAAACAGATTTTAAAAAAATCACAATTTTTTTGTGACAACAAAATTTCAGTCCCTTTACATCTAGATATACCTCAAAGTTGCTATTACTGAAACCTGATAGAATGATTAGCATGACTGGAACATTAAAATCAATGGTTATAATCTATTTAGGAATGATTGAGTGGGCAAAAGGGGGAGCGGCAGCCTATGTAATAAATGGCATTACCTGTTTCCAAGTTACTGATAATTTGGAAAAAATTATCTTGAATGCTTATGAATCAATGACCTAATAGATATAGCACAAGATGGGGTATATGTGTCTGCTACAGATCACTACATCACACTC
The DNA here is from genome assembly GCF_025201925.1 of Gopherus flavomarginatus. Lineage (NCBI taxonomy): Eukaryota > Metazoa > Chordata > Testudines > Testudinidae > Gopherus > Gopherus flavomarginatus. Next base: position 260,270,132 of record NC_066618.1, read on the forward strand.
GGGAACAGGATGATCACCTTTTTATGCACCTCTCTACAACATATAGGAAAAAAAGGCTGAATGATCATGGGGAACTTCAATTTGAGCGACATATGTTAGAAGTCTGATGCTGCTAGTATTAAAATATCCTTGGAATTTCTAAACATTACAGATGACAATCTCCTAACTCAAAAAGTGTTGTATCCCACATGGGGGAATTCTGTATTAGACCTTGTTTTCACAGATGAAGATGAACTGATCACAGAACCAAAAAATTAATAGTAATTTAGGTACAGGTGATTTTGACTTTATCACACTTATGATGTATAACAGCATAAAGTCCAGACCAGTAATATATATTGTGACAAAGTTCCACTTCTGCCTTGGTGGGTCTTGTGCTTATTGGCGGATTTGCTTGCCTCAGACATGCATCTGACGAAGTGGGTATTCACCCACGTAAGCTCATGCTCCAAAACATCTGTTAGTCTATAAGGTGCCACAGGACTCTTTGCTGCTTTTACAGATCCAGACTAACATGGCTACCCCCCCTCTGATACTTGCTTGCCTCAGAGATTCATGGCAGCCCTCAGTTTGGCCACTTTTGCTAGTGGCTCAAACCTGCTGTCCACTCAGCTAACCTCACCACTGGCCAGCATGGGGGAAACTGAGTACAATCCCCACAGTCTCTGTGTCCCACCTAGTGGATCCGGAACAGGCCAGATCCCTTTCCAATTTAGACCTTCCCTTCTGATGTTTCTCACAGAACAGGTCAACTCCTCCTGTGTCGGATCAGGAGCTGTGGGGATGGGGGGAACCCAGGCCCACCCTCTACATCGGGTTTCAGCCCAAGGCCCTGTGGATAGCAGCTGTCTACAATGTTCCTGTATCAGCTGCGTGACAGCTACAACTCCCTGGGCTACTTCTCCATGGCCATCCCCCAGCACCTTCTTCATCCTCAGTGAAGGATCTTCCTCCTGAAGCCTGATCATGCTTGAACTCTTCACTCCTCCAGCAGCACGGCTTCTCACTCCCTGCTCCTTCCTCGCCCCCCTTACTAACTGACGGGAGGTCCTTTTTAAACCAGGTGTCCTGATTAGCCTGCCTGCCATAATTGATTCTACAAAGTTATTAATTGGCTCCCGGTGTCTTGATTAGCTTGCCTGTCTTAACTGGTTCTAGCAGGTTCCTGACTGCTCTAGGGCAGCCCCTGCTCTGGTCACTCAGGGAACAGAAAACTGTTCATCCAGTGGCCAGTATATTTGCCTTCTACCAGACTCCTGTACCCCACTGGTCTGGATCTGTCACAATATATATATACTTGTTGCTTGAATAGGGCCAACTTCACATAGCTGAAAACAATTACTAGCCAGATCATCTGGGAGGAAAATGTAATCAGAAAAATGTGAAAGATAATTGGGAATAATTTAAAGAACATCTTATCAGAAGCTACAATCCCACAATTGAGGAAGAAGGCCGTGTTGGTTAAAAAACCAATCTGGCTTAGAGAGGAAGTGAAAGCAGCTATAAAAAATAAAAAATGATATATAACAAATTAAAGAAAGTGGAAGCTGATAATAATGAATATAAATCAGAAATTAGGAATTGTAGAAAACAGATAAGGGAAGCAAAGGGACACAAGGGGAAATCTATAACCAGCAGAGTTAAGGACAATAAGGAGTTTTTAAAATACATTAGGAACAAAAAGAATCCTGACAATGGTATGGGTCCATTAGTAAACAGAAATGGCAGAATTATCAATAATAATGCAGAAAAGGCAGAAGTATTCAATAAATATTTCTGCTTGTATTTGGAAGAAAAACAGATGATATAGTCTCATCATATGGTGATAATACTATTTCCATTCCACTAGTATCTCTGGAGGATGTTAAACAGAAGCTACTAAAAGTTAGACATTTTTAATTCATCAAGTTCAGATAACATGCATCCAAGAGTTTTAAAAGAGCTGTCTGGGGAGCTAACTGGACCATTAATGTTGATTTTCAGTAAGTCTTGAAGCACTGGGGAAGTTCCAGAAAGATAATGTTGTGCCAATTCTTAAAACAAGTAAACAGGCCGACCAGGGTAATTACATGCCTGCCCATCTGACACTGATCCCAGGCAAGATAGTGGCATGGTGATATGGGACTCGATTAATAAAGAATCAAAGGAGAGTAATCTAATTAATGCAAACTAACATGAATTTATGGAAAACAGATACTGTCAAACTCGCTTGATAACTTTTTTTTGATGAGATGACAAGTTTGGTTGATAAAGGTTACAATGTTGACACAGACTTCTTTAAGATGTTTGACTTGGTATTGCAGAACATTTTGATTAAAAAAAGTAGAATAACATAGGACACATTAAACGGATTAAAAATTGACCAACAGGTTTGAAAATGAAACAGCAAACTGGGAATCGTCATCAAGTGTGTGCGATTTCAGTGAGGTCCCACAAGGATTGATTCTTGGCCCTACGGTACTCAACATTTTTCATCAATGATCTGGAAGAAAATATAAAATCACTGAAAGTTTGCAGATGATGCAAATTGGAGGAATAGTAAATAATGAAGAAGATGGGTCACTGATTCAGAGAGATTTGAATTGCTTGGTAAACACAGCATAAGCAAATAATGTGTGTTTTAACAATGCTAAATGTAAATGTATACATCTGGGAACAAAGATTGTAGGCCATACTTACAAGGTGGAGGACTCTATCCTGGGAAGCAGTGACTCTGAAAAAGATTTGGGTGGATAATCAGCTGAACATGAGCTTCCAGTGTGATGCTGAGGCCAAAAGTGCTAATGCACTCCTTGGATTCATTAACAGGGGCATCTTGAGTAGGAGTAGAGAGGTAATTGTACATTTATATTTGGCACTGGTGCAACTGCTGCTGGAATACTATGTTCAGTTCTGGTGCACACAATTCAAGAAGGTTGTTGATAAACAGAAGAGGGTTCAGAGAAGAGCCACGAGAATGATTAAAGGATTAGAAAACATGTCTTATAGTGAGAGATTCAAAGAACTATAGCTATATATCTTAAAGAAAAGGTTAAGGGATGACACTTAAGGTATAAGTATCTCCATGTGAACAAATATTGAATAATGGGCTCTTCAATCTAGCAGAGAAAGATATTTAGCTGGAAGTTAAAGCTAGACAAATTCAGACTGGAAATGAAGCATAAATTTTTACCAGTGAGGGTAACTAACCATTGGAACAATTTACCAATGGTGGTGATGGATTCTCCATCACTGGCCATTTTTAAATCAAGGGTGGATGTTTTTCTAAAAGATCTGCTCTAGGAATTTTGTAGAGAAGTTCTATGGCCTGTGTTATATTGGAGGTCAGACTAGATTATCTCAATGGTCCTTTCTGGCCCTGGAATCTATGAAGGCACAACTTAAGAGACAGCAACTAACTTGGAGACTGTCTAACCTGAATAACACAGAGTAAGAAAAATGAAATCTTATACTGAAAACCTTAGTGTACATCTTAGCTGTTCTAGAAAACAATTACAGAAGTTAATCTCAAGTTTCTTAAAAGCACAAAATGTTCATCTCAGAAATTAAAACAAAAATGCTATAAATAAAGCTAACTTTGGAGGGCAGTCTCAATTTTTAAAAAACTGTTTAAATACATAAATTTATCTTTTTTACTAAGGAACCCTGATTTACTTATATTCTCTATAAGGAATAAAATTCAGTGCAGTTTAAAAAGCCAATTTAGAAATGATCTAGGAAAACAACACATCGTCTTTAATCAACGGCAAAATGACAGACGTACTGTTTGTTGTTTTACCTTTCATGCAGAAAGCACATCGGTTGGTTTACATCTTATGCAGAGAGCACAGTACAGTTTGGGCTTCAACTCTTTCAGTATCAAGTAACTTGCATGCTGGATGGGAAAACCATATAGCTCAGAAGCTTAAGAAAATTTTCTGGGCAAATAAAACTTCAGGGTTCCAACCTACCCGACACAGACAACAGGGGCAAGTTTAGTGATATCAAGCACAGAAACATCAAGCTGCCTGGCAGAAGTGAGGGGTGGGCAGAATGGGAGTGCAACAAAAAGAACTGAGCTATCACAGGAGAAAGTGCAGGAGAGGGGGCTGACATTCCAACATAAGGAGGAGAAGCTGAGCAGAGCAATGGAACTGAGCCACCCAGTCAAAGGCAATGTGGTGGAAATAGGAGGGGTTAAGCAAAGCAATCAAATCAAGTTGTCAGTGAGAGGGGAGAAAGAAATACACCCAGCTGATGACAGCAACACAAGCAATGCCCAGGAAAAAGAGGCTGGGACCATGGAGAAGGTCATGGATGAGAATTCCTGAAGCTGAACCTCAATTTGAATGTATTGTCCATTAGTAGTTTGATATGAGGTGATGAGGAAGCCAGGTGCTATCCTTGCTAGACACAAAAGCAACCGTTTCATTTTCCACACAAGTCAGAGTAGAAAGTGTAACATCTTCAAGAACCTAGGAAAAGTTAGAAGCAATATTTGCTGCTGCTACAGGACAAGGCTCTCAGCCCCAAATCCCTCAACCTTTCTGGTTGCTGGAAGGGATCTTTCTTTGTTCCTTCATTAGCCGCTGTTTGAATCCTCCTCTCCAGTGAATAGCTCTTATATGGGTCTCTGCCAATGTGGTTTGGAGTTTGCAAGAAGCAACAGAATGCAACTAGCAAAATTTTACAGGTTCCCAATAGCAGCAATGAAACCCTACTAGATTCTGCTCAGTTTCCACTCTGCTGCCTGGAGAAACTCTGAGCAGCAGCAGCAGAGACAATGAAGCTGTCTGAGATTCAGGAAGACAGTATCACTTTGGTTCATACTTAGATTGCATTTGGAAGGTTATCAACCACAAAGGCTAGAGATTTAATTTTCTTTTTAAATGAAAGCTTAGACTTTGTAGAAGTTGATGACACTTTCCTGGGAAAGTTCCCTGCTTACTGTGGGTCAAAGAGAAGTGAGCGGATTTAGTTACTCTAGATAGTGTAGCTTTTTACTGAAGCCACACATTTTGCACAAATCAGACTAATACATATTTTCAAGATAGTTCAGGCCTGTTCATTAATCTCAAACTTCTGATTTTTCATAATGGGTCAAATACAACTTAAATTAAAAACTCAGACTCTATCAAAGAACAAACTTTAACCAACATGATGAAATCCACATTAGAGTTGTCTAGTTCTAGTGCAGCCAGCTACGGGCATGTCCCAAATCAGGACTAAAGAGTATGATAGATCTAAGATATCTTAGAAATTTGTAATCCACTAGCAGTTTTTAAATTAGATAAAGTATCTTTTCATTTATGGACTTCTAGTGCTGCTCCCTCATTACAAAGGATAAATTAAGGAACACATGGAAAGTAAGAAAAATAATGAATTACAGGAGAATCAATCTTTATGCGATAGAAGAACAATCAGCAAGGAGCCGGTATATCAACCTACAATAAAAACAAATATTAAACAAGGAAAAAACCATCTGCTTAAAGGAAATTATATCAAGAGTATTTCCTTACTGAACAACAGCAACTTCAAATGATCGTTCAATACTACATAAATAAAATACATTCAATGTACAAGATGTGAATATGCTGAACCTATTTATTATGGGATATAATGTACAGTATTTAATACTTTGACAAAAATCCATTCTTTATGTAGTCCAGTATTCCTGAAAACATTTTGTCAAGGAAAAATCCTATTTTCTCCAATATTTTGTCCAAGATTTAAAGATACTATCCCAATCTCTGATCAAGATAGAAATCTCACACTTCATTCTTACCTTCTTAATATTAATGCCTAGAAAACCCCAAACAACATTTGATGAATTCACATTGTCACAAAGTGCATAGTAATATTAGTTCATTTAATTAGTTTCTTCAACTGAACTTGTGTAGATGTTGCTCATTAAGATGAAAGACTAATAACAATGGACTGAGCCAGGCATAATGCAAACAGGTACAGGGCAAGCGTCTCGGACAGTTCTGTCAATTCACCTCATCTCTTGCTATTCTTGTCATGGATCTCTTGAGTAAATATTGCCAATTAGGCAGCATACAGATGGGGATTAGTATGAGGCCTGTAAACTCACAAATTACAATACAAGACCCAGGTCTCCACACTGCACAAACCACTCTGAACCTACCCATCATTAGTTTTCTAAATCACACGCCATCTTTTGCAGGAACTATCTATCGCTTGATTAGTTGTCATCTTTTCCAGACCTTAATCACTGAAGGTAAGATAATAATTATATGAATCTAAGAAAAGTGTACTGCCCTAGGCTTGAAAATGATAGCCTAACATACTGTTGTATCAAGCAGCCAAGGTACTAACAACTTTCAACAGGACTTTATTTACAATGGAAACCCTTTTACCAAGCTGTGGCTGCACACTCTGTAACTCTCACCCAGCCTCCTCAACTCCTCCTACCTTTCCTGTTTCCTGTCCTTTCAGACTCCCAACAGCCACTGCTCTCAGTTTTAATAATTAGAAGCACATCTAAACACCACATTCCCTCCTCTCTTAAGAAACTCCCCCAATTAGAATAAACATTGTTGTTTTAACCACAGGAACAAATAGGAAACAAGACACTATACTCCTGGCAGAAATATTACACTGGAAACATTGCAGATACTACATAACATAGTCTTTAGTCCAGAAAGGTGGTCATCTGGATCTGACAAGCCATCTCTCCAGTCCCGGTTCCAATGCAATGTCTTGTTGTGTTGGTTCTACAGTGAAGTCATCCAATGCAGACTGGGTGTTGGCGTAATGGTGCATAGCCAGCTGCAAGACAAGAAGCATAGGCAGCTGCAAGACAAGAAGCATTTCATACCTGCCCATCAGAAAGTCGATAGGTGTAAGATCCCTTTTTCTCTATGATTTTAAGAGGAGCTGTGAATTTATGGTCCCCTTTGTGTAAAATTCTAGGTTTTCGTAGTCTAATGAAGGAACCACACTTAAACTTTGGTTCTTAGCACCCCCCACTTGTCTGTGAAAGCCTTATATTTTGCTTGATTCTGTTCAACTTTTTTTCTCACATCATCCTCGTTTGGGGCATCAGGTTGTGCCTTTAATAATCCAGCAATGTTCAGTTTAGTATTCATCTGTTTCCCATGCAGTAACTCTGTGGGTGATCTTTGCATTGTGGCATGTCGTGTAGCCCAGTATGCTTGCAAGAAATCAGTAGTGAAGAGTATCCCACCCTTCCAGTTTAGCTGTTTGCAAACTCTCTTTCGAACTTCTCTTAAACCGTTCGATTTTCCCACTGGCTTGAGGGTAATATAGGAATGACCTTCTGTGTAAAATGTTCCTCTCTGCTAGAAAAGTTTCAAACTCCAGGGAAATAAATTGACTACTATTTTTGGAAGCCAGTTCTTTGGGGTTACCTTCACTGCTAAATACTGAAGTGAGGAACTTGATTACTGTAGCAGAAGAGATTTGCGATGTAAACGCTACCTCAGGCCATTTACTGAAATAGTCTATTAAAGTGATGGCATAACGACAGTCAATTGGAGCAGTATGAAAAGGTCCTACAATGTCAATCGTCACTTCTTCCCATGCAGATTCAGGAAGAGGAACAGGCTGTAATGGAGGGTTACATGTCACTGCTGTCTTATCATGCATTTGGCAAGTGACATGGGATTTTATGAGTGCTTCAGTTTGAGAGTCCATCCCTGGTCATCAATACAGATCCCGTAGTCGTTGTTTGGTTCTGACAATTCCTTGATGAGTATCGTGTGCCAGGTATATGAGTTTTGACTGTAATTCTTCTGGAACAAGTAGCAGGTATGTACCTCGTAGCACACAGCCATAGAGCAAAGAAAGTTCATGCTGAACTCTAAAATAAGGCAGCAAAACTGGGTCAAGGTTTTTAGGGTTACTGGGCCATCTCTTTGTCAGAAATTCCTGTAGTTTTCGTTGAATTGGACACGCTGAACAAGCAGCTTGAAATTGTTCTCTTGTAACTGCAGTAAGAGTGCTTGTAATAAGTGCAACTACTACATCCTCATCCTCCAGTGGACCATCTAGTGAAGGCAAAGGCAGGCGAGAAAGGCAACCAGCTACCACATTTTTGTTTCCAGGTTTATATTCCAGGTCATAACTGAAAGAGAGCAGTCTTGCAGACCATCTAGTAATGCAATCTCCTGCTCTTCCCAGTTCTTTCGTGGTGAGCAATCTTGTCAAAGGGCTGTGGTCTGTGCGCAACTTGAACATGTGGCCCCACAGGTAAGTTCTCCATTTTTCAGTAGCCCAGACTCAAGCAAGTGCTTCTTTTTCGACTGTAGAATATTTTCTCTCAGCATTACTCAGTGTCCTTGAAGCAAATGCAACAGTCCTCTCTGTGTTGTCCTCATGAAGTTGTGTGAGGACAGCCCCAAGTCCATAATCAGAAGCATCAGTAGTTACAATTGTGGACAATGTGGGACTGAATAGTGCAAGTACTGGACTATGTACAATCAAGTCTTTCATCATTTCGAAACTAGTTTGTGCATCCGTTGTCCACAGTAAGGTTGAACTTCTCCGTAGTGATTCTTGTAACGGTTCAATGACAGAAGCATAACTGGCAGGGGCGGCTCCAGGCACCAGCATGCCAAGCACATGCCTGGGGCGGCAAGCCACGGGGGGCGCTCTGCTGGTTGCCGCGAGGGTGGCAGGCAGGTTGCTTTTGGCAGCATGCCTGCAAAAGGTCCAGCTGGTCCCACGGCTTCAGCGGACCTCCTGCAGGCATGCCGCTGAATCTGCGGGACTGGGGACCTCCCGCAGGCAAGCCGCCGAAGGCAGACTGCCTGCCGTGCTTGGGGTGGCAAAATACCTAGAGCCGCCCCTGATAATTGGGAATGAATTTTGCATACCAGGAGGTAAGACCCAAGAAGGAATGTAAGGTTTGCAAATCTGTTGGAGGAGGAGCATTTGAAATTGCCAGGACATGATCTGGATCAGGTTTTAGTCCAGCCTGTGAAATTGTATGCCCCAGAAAGGAGAGTTCAGTTTGTCTAAATTTGTATTTGGACCTATTGAGCTTGAGGCCTGCTTTACTGATGCAGTTTAGTACAGACTGCAGGTTATTGTTATGCTCCTCAATAGTATTTCCAAATATCACGAAACTCCATGTTGATTCTTCAGAATCAATGACATCATTTTTTGGAAGGCACTTGGGGCTGATGCGAGACTGTATGGAACACGTTTAAAACAAAATAGTCCCTCATGTGTAATAAATGCTGTGAGGTCTCTGCTGTCTTCATGCAACATAACCTGGTGGTATGCGCTGTGCAAATCAAGAGTAGAAAACATCTTTGCTCCACAGAGTTCTGCAAATACTTCTTCTGTGTGAGGAAGAGGATGGCTGTCAATCACAATAGCTTTATTTGGCTCCCTTAAGTCCACACAAAGGCAAATGCCTCCACCCTTCTTCTGCATCACCACTATAGGTGAAACCCATTCCGAGGAGTTAATCTCTTCAATAATGTCCTTTTGAACAAGTTTTCTAAGTTCCTCTGAAACAGCTTCCCTGACTGAAAATGGTAAGCGCCGTAATTTCTGTCGTACAGGCAACACATTAGTCCGCATTTTAACTTTATGCAGAAACTCATAAGCACAGCCAAGTTTCTCCTCAACCTGGTGTTGGGTCCCAGCTGAAACTGTGCTTTGCTGAGGAAGATCAATTCGTTCATTAACTACCCTGAGATTTAAAGGAGCCAATAAATCTCTGCCAAGGATAGGAGTGCCTTTGTGGACAATGTAGAACTCTGCAGTTACACAGCAATCACCAAAAGTAACTATTGCTGGCAGGCAGCCATGTACTGGAATATGGTTTTTTAAATAGCACACCAACTGAAGTTTGGGTTCAGTAAGAGGCACATCTTTAAAATAATGCAAATAAGGTAGTATAGATACTGCTGAGCCAGTGTCCAAAATTAGCTGAATAGAGTGTGATTTGCCTGAGGGTATGGCGGAAACGTTTACAGTGCACTTTATCTGTTCTGGAATATGTGCAGTAGTGATTTTGTCCACACTCAGCACAGTAACATCTGGTATTATAACTGCATGCACCTGTTGATTGAACTGGCTACTGTGACATACTTCAGCAAAATGCCCAATCTTTTTGCAATGATTGCACTGAGCCACATTTGCTGGACATCCTGTTTAGCTTGCAAGGTGTTGTGGGGATCCACAGCGAAAGCATGCTCTTACTGTATTTTGCATTTGCTGATTCAGTGGCTTTTTATTAGTTTTCCTCTTGTTTGTCTGCAGCGATAGTGAACTTTTCTGCAAAGGAGTCACAGCATGGACTGTGCCTCCTGTATCTTTGCTCATTATTTTGGCTTCAGTTGTAGCTGACTCAATCAGAATAGCAATGGTTATTGCTTTTTCTGGTGTAAGTTGTGGTTCTAGAACTAAGCGCTCTCTAACACTAAGCATGGTTGCTTTCTCAATGAGCTAGTCTCTAATCATCTCATCTGCCATATTCCCAAAGTCACAAGTTACAATCAGACTCCTCAGGAAAGCCATATACTGCATTATAGTCTCCCCCGGTTTCTGCTCACGCCGGCAAAATCTGTAGCGATTAGCTACTACATTCACTTTTGTCACAAAAAAATTCTTTAATGCAGCAAGTGCAGTCTCATATTTATCACTGCAAGGGGAAAATTGTAAAATATACGCTGCCCTTCTGCTCCAAGGCAGTGGATTAGCAGAGCACGCTTTCTTACCTCAGAAATCTCTGTAGCATTGATTCCAAGCAGATAAGCCTCAGCCATATGGATCCAGACAGTAAAAGCAATTGGAGGCTCACCTGGGCTTTGCAGAAAGGGTGCAGGTGAGTTCAGAGGCAGAAGATCCATCCTCGTCACCAAAGTGTTGTATCAAGCAGGCAAGGTACTAACAAGCTTCAACAGGACTTTATTTACAGTGGAAACCCCTTTACCAAGCTGCTGTTGCACACTCTGTAACTCTCACACAGCCTCCTCAGCTTCTCCCTAGGCAGGTATAAATATGCAAGCAAGAGTGAGTCAGGCTAGAGATAACGAGGTTAGTTCAATCAGGGAGGATGAGGCCCTCTTCTAGCAGTTGAGGTGTGAACACCAAAGGAGGAGAAACTGCTTTTGTAGTTGGCTAGCCATTCACAGTCTTTCTTTAATCCTGAGCTGATGGTGTCAAATTTGCAACGAACTGAAGCTCAGCAGATTCTCTTTGAAGTCTGGTCCTGAAGTTTTTTTGCTGCAGGATGGCTACCTTTAGATCGGCTATTGTGTGTCCAGGGAGATTGAAGTGTCCTACAGGTTTCTGTATATTGCCATTCCTAATATCTGATTTGTGTCCATTTATCCTTTTCCGTAGGGACTGTCCAGTTTGGCCGATGTACATAGCAGAGGGGCATTGCTGGCATATATTACATTGGTGGACGGGCAGGTGAATGAACCAGTGTTGGTGTGGCTGATCTGGTTAGGTCCTGTGATGGTGTCGCTGGTGTAGATATGTGGGCAGAGTTGGCATCGAGGTTTGTTGCATGCATTGGTTCCTGAGTTAGAGTTACTATGGTGCGGTGTGTAGTTACTGGTAGAATATGCTTCAGGTTGGTGGGTTGTCTGTGGGCAATGACTGGCCTGACCAGATTCCAAAGAGAAACTGCTGAACTTCAGTTCATTTGCAAATTTGACACCATCAGCTCAGGATTAAACAAAGACTGTGAATGGCTAGCCAACTACAAAAGCAGTTCCTCCTCCCTTGGTTTTCACTCCTGAACTGCTAGAAGAGGGCCTCAACCTCCCTGACAGAACTGACCTCGTTATCTCCAGACTGATTCTGGCCTCCATATTTATACCTGCCTCTGGAAATTTCCACCACATGCGTCTGACAAAGTGGGTATTCACCCAAGAAAGCTTATGCTCCAATACTTCTGTTAGTCTATAAGGTGCCACAGGATTCATTGTTGCATAAAAATTGTTGGGGCTCACATTTTTGGGACTTAGATCTGCATGAGACTTTGGGTCTGATATAGAACCAAGGCCACCGGGAGCTTATTTTTAGTTCTGAGCTCAGGGGAAGGAAATACAGTCAGTGTACTCTCTCCCCTATCTAGTCCCCTGCTCCTTCTAGACACCAATACCCTCAATCCCTTTCAAGCACATATCATCCAGAAAGCATGTGGATAGGTGAACCAGCCACACCAAAACTGCAGTTTCTTGCATCTCCTGGGGGTAGTACAGCTAAGAACCACCCCAAACAAAGACCAGTGCTCAAGTTGGTCAACTGATGTACAATAAACAGGCTCAATTTTAAGAGACAATTATCAGGACTGTCTCATCTGCATTTTCTGAATTTAACTGTCAAAGAGGACCATATTTAAATTAAAATGTTTCAAGGGCACAGTTTAAAAAAGTGAAACAATGCATTCACAAGAAAAGATACAAGCATAAATGCTGAGTACATCAAGTGCTCCCACAACTCATTTAAAAGCCCATCTCTATTCTTGTGCAAATAGAGCATCAATTCCTCTCCATATATCTGAATAGTATGCTACAGTCTAAGGAAGAACAAAAGAAAGAGAGACAATCATACTTATATTCATCTGAGTCATATTATATATTTACTGCCATTCGTATGCTCAGAGCTTTGTAAGCATACAAGGACTGTGCATGGGCAGCATTCTTATCCTGTTTTTAACACAGCACATACACACTGGGTTAGCGTCCAAATATGTACACATCCTTTCATTTACTCTTAACAACAAAACAAAAAGCACAAGCTATCCTGAGATTCCTTCTGAGCTAGCTATTCCTTGGGTCTGGCCTTGCCTAATCAGAGATGCATATAAACCCCTTTTACACACCTGGGCTGGAGCTAACAATATCCAGTTGGTGTGGCAGCCAGGCGTACTTAGGAAAAGAACCCTACACCTCTATTCAGTGCCCTAGAAGCTGACATCCTGTCACAAAAAGAAATAGAGATGACACCAAGAAGTTTACTATCTAACATTAATATATATTAAGAATATTAGTGTATAATAGCCACTGGAAAACTGCTCCCTCAATTCCCCTTGGAAATTATGAGGCAGATATTTTAATTTGGAAGATCAAATTATGTCCAGTACAGGATAAGATTTTGCTAAAGATACAGGACTAAATTGTGGCTTTATGTCACAGTCTGCAGAAGTGTACTGACTGTCCAAGAGAATCTTCCCGGGGTACTGTGCCTGATGCAGCTACAATGCCTTGAAGAACACTGGGGTTACAAGGCTAGTTCTACACCCTATAAAAGGGTGCAATATGCTCTCCTACCTATCCATGCCAGTTCAAATGTCTGGGGGTGAAGGTTGGCATAGCTCTTTCTCAACTCACTACTTCTGGGATTTCTACTGTTGATGGACATTGCTACAGACCCTAGATTCTTGTGCTCTGAAAGTGCAAGGAATGAGTAAAAGCAGGAAAAGTCTTTACTTTGTTTTGTGCAGATTATAGGCTGAGCAAACATGGGCTTTATTTCATATCTGGGTTTGCCTTTATTTTTGGCTTAAATAACAACAATAATACATAAATTTCAGATTAAGCTGTCTCTGAAGCTCAGGTGTTCCTATAGCTTTCCCCTCAAGATTTCTAAACCAGACCCTAGTACTCTCTCCTCAAAGAAAGGCTCAAACCCTTTTATATTCTGGGCAGCAGCTAATGGGACCCATGTCCTGAACTGACTTTAAAAGGTCTCTGCAAAAATAACTGCCCTCTGATCAGTATTTGAGACTTGACTACAGGATGACTCAACAGAAGACCATTAAATTACTGTGCTGGGTCCTAAAATCTGCCCCATTACCCTGGGATTGAGTTTGGTACTATACTGTGTGTGATACTGTACAGGAGCACAAGGGAGAGATTGAACGCTCCTTTAAACCTCTCCCACTCTTGCACACCCATGAAGATCTAAGTAACTGTCACATTCTCTGCAACAGCAGAGTTCTGGAATCATTCCTGAGTCTCCTGAACTTAATGACAAAACTTGTATTGATTTCAGTGATGAAGTACTGGGCCCTTCATGTTAGCACTTAGGGTGACCAAACGTCCCAATAAAATCGGGACTGTCCTGATTTTGAGGAGTTTGTCCTGCATCCCGACCAGAGTATGGTTGGGACGCCATTTGTCCTGATATTTTGTTTCCTGGTCTTCGGCATCAATTTGGGGGAGAGTCCTTCAGTCGCAGACGGTCTTTGGTGGTATTGTAGCGGTGGGTGCTTCTGTCTTTGGCGGCAAGGTTTATAATCCCCCACTGAAATACCGCCGAAGACTGTCCGTAACTGAAGGGCTCTCCACCAAATTGCCACCAAACTCCCAGATGGGTGAGTGTTAAAAAAAAAAAAAAAAAGCCGCCACTGTGGCGGTCCCAATATTTTCCCCTTAACATCTGGTCACCTTATTAGCACTAGGCCCCCACACTCTCAGTTTGGATACTAGCAAGAGGTACATGAGGTGACACCAAAGCCAAAAACATGACAGTATATTTATTTTTAAATGATATCCTCAGGAATAGCTATTAGTAGATAAAATATTTCTCCTCCTCTGACTTCTTAAAGTTGGCCTTCCAGGCTGAGATTTTCAAAAGAGCCATTGAAATGTAATGGGGTTTGCATGCCAACCTCCCTGAGACTTCTTTGAAAATCCCAACTCAGGTGTTTCTTTACAATATAAAAATAATATCTTCTAATTTATGTGCTAAATTCAAGTAATCAGGCTAAAGTACATTTCAGCACATTCTTAGTTAAATGACTTTTTAAAATTTGCTCATCTCAAAATACAGAGTCAATACAGGTCTCTGGCTCATACTCTGTGCAATGACGTCCCTATATCCTCTCAGGGGGATATGACACCCACCATTCCAGAATGCTAGAGACAGGAATAAGGGAAATTTTCCCCAACCTGTTTTATAACACTAAATAATAATTTTATAAGGTTCTCAATCAAATATTCCCATTTTATCTCCCATACACTATGAATTAAGAATATTGAACATTTTACATGAATTTGAAATACTGTAAAACCCAAGATATTAGAATACTCCAGAAAGAATTTATTTTAGTGACAGACTCTAGCATTATTCAATTGCTGGAAGATGTGTTACCAGCAGAGCCCATGATAAAGGGTCACGATGAGTGCAAATTATGACCTTAAGAACTACAAAACAAATAATGATGTATTTTTAAATTACCAGTGTTCTCATATTACATATTAAAGCCCCATTTATTCTGGATATCCAGCCCAACATTTTAAAAAACGTCTCCTAATTTTGACTGCCTAATCCTGAGATAACTTGGGCACGATTTTCAGAAGTGAGGTATCCCTGCAGTTCCCAGTGATTTCAGCCACATCAACCCATCTATGTACCTATTCCCTGAATATCTCCCTCGATCTCTAACATAGTTCAAATGTCAAAATCAATAGTGTAAGATATATTTTAGAGGCTCGCACTAAAACCATCTCACAGCTCATTCACCTCCTCTCTTATCTTTCAAAGTGTTAGGGGAACCCTGGTAATTACAATCAACTCTACATCTACCAGCATGTTTTAACTTTATATGAAAATGCTTGCTAGAAGGACAGCTACTTTACAACACCCCCCTCATTAGAAGAGTAGATAATCAGCTGCAGTAATTTAATAGATTTAATCTCCCCTCCTTATATTTGAAGTTGTAGTCTCAGGTATTTTCATTGTCCAGAGAATTAACTGGAGATATTTGTATTATAAAATCACACTGTAAATTAAACAAACTTAATTACATTGATTTGTTAAATTACATTGTGCACGTTCTGTCTCTTGTTCATCAATTTAGTATCATTCAACAGTTTGAAAGTCAGAACATAGCCTGAAAATGTGGTATTTATTGTCACTATAGCAACCAAAGGAGTCTGCATAAGGAAATACCAAGCAATAAGAGGTGAAACACCATAGAAACAGAATGAAAATGGAATGAGCTGTGTCAGAAATTACTAAACCTGCAGCAAAATTTTGGGGAAAAGCAAGTTAATGGATAGAGCTACAATTTGGGTAAACAGAAAAAAAAAAGATACATTTCACAGAGAATCAATGAATTATCAATCTCACAGACCACCTGTTTTTCCATTCCTAATCAAACAATTTCCTTGTGGCAAACTACAGCAACTGCTTACAGGTAAAATTAATACAGTATAATTCCAATTGTCCAAATTCCCTTTAATACAAGAGTCTTAGTTATCCAAATCCACAGTTTGTCCCCAATGTCGACCTCAGTTAATTAACAGCACTTCCATTTATCCAAACGTCTGGTTATCCAAAACTTTTGGCTGTCCTCCAGGCCATTCCGATACACAGGAATGTACTGTGTTAGGTGAGTATTTGTGTATTTTTAGCTGTCTGGATGTAAACAAATAGCTAGAGGCAAGGAGAAAAAACAGCATCATGCAACAAGGGATCACAGACTGGAAAATCCAGAGGGGTCACAATCTAGGAGGTCAGTGAACAGACAAAACACAGAGGCGGGGTACGGAAGAAAGAAGCATGTGTCTTGTGGTTTCCATCATTTAATTTTATATTATATATTTAAATAAATACGTCTTGGAGAGGATGACTAAGGCTTAGTTCCATGCATAAGGAGCAACATGGATGGTCACAAAAACAACAGTGTGAAGACACAAGGGTGGTGACAGCAAAGGGAGAACGAAGAAGGGACAGGAGGAGAGAGATGGGAGGAGCTAAGCTGTGTGAAAACTGAAAGGAAAAGATGAGATTAGTCACCAACAAAAAGCTATCTCCCAGATCACCTACCTAGTTATGACCTTCCCTTGCAGAAACAGTATGCGTTAGAGGGATGTTAGAAAAATCCAAGATAAAACTGTCAGATGTCTAGGCACAAAACATTTGAGTGACAGGGTCCCAGCTCTGGAACACTTTACCAGAGAAGGTCACACTGAGTTGGATTCTGTTTAGATTTAAATGAAAACCCACCTCTCTAATAAAGCCCCAGCAATTGCATCTTCACAAGAACCCACAACTGAGGGGACTGGCACAGGAAGGAAAGGGAGAGGGACCCACTCAAATATGCACATTGAAAACAAGGAAGTTTTGGGGGGGATACTGCCATAGGGCACATTATACATTATCTTCAATTGTTGTAGAGTGCCCACATACATTGATCAGAACTAGGGTGAACAGATGTCCTTATTTTACAGGGACAGTCCTGATAGTTGGGGCTTTTTCTTATACACACACACACACACACACACCGATTTTTCACACTTGCTATCTGGTCACCCTAATCAGAACCTTAGAAAAAATTAAAAATAGATTAGACAGATCTTTTGAGGGAATATATCAGCACTATCTATCTCTTCCAGCTGTGACCTGCTGATAGCACTCTCAAGGGGTAATGTCAGGAACATGAGTATTTCAAAAGCCAATAAGAATGCAATGCAATTTAGAATGTTTCACATAAGACTAAAACTCAGACTATAAAGAACAGCCAAACAATTTCGCTTGTTAGAATATTGCTAAAGTACACCTTAAAGCTTAAAGGGCATTTGCCACAGCTTATAGTAAGAAGGGGAAATATTTTGAATAAACAATTAACAGAAATGGCATTAAAAGAAAATTAAAAATTAGGAGTCTAATTCTTGATCTCACACTAGGGAGAGCAGGAGTAACTCTTCTGGTGAAAACTGCTATAAATTAGATGAAGAATCAAGCCCTCAACAGGTTTACATTCTGCGACAGAGTTATCACTGTATCTTGTCTCCAACAATGCTGCTATTCTATAGTATTATATAAGTAGATAAAAGCACTCAAAACCAGAACAGAGTAATAGCTAAACTGCTGTTAGTTCTACACGGTTCTCTCAACAATTCCTTCCAGCTGAAGGAACCAACAATTGACTTAAAAAGTTATGACGGAATTTATATGTAGTGGGTTCCCCCGCCCCCAGTTTGCCCCACTACTGCACTGTATAATAAATGTAAACATAGAATGATATCATTTCATCTCTGCCGTTCACCTTTCCAATGACCTTGAAGAGAAAACACCCTGCAGCCTGAATTTTGTTTGACATGAAAGTCACACAGGCAGGATAATATGATATTCCTACCTACCAGCTAAACACCTTTAATACATTAATTTCTCCTGAATAAAAATAAATACTGGGTGGATGTCTGTATGTCAATGGCAGAATCAACATGTGACTTAGTCAAAATGAAAGCTTTGTATACAGTAAAAAATAATATAAATTAAATATGTAATGAAATAAACATAATATAAATATAAATTATTTGTTTTAAGGATTAACATAGCCAAAGCTAAAATCTTCTAGCTACTGTCATTTTTTATACTTTGTATTGAATTTTGTAAACATGAGCAGTAATCAAGAAAAATACTTTGATAAGAAAGGTGAAAATACACAAAAATGATTAAATCCACACATAGAACACATATCCTGAACAAAACAGAGTCAGAAAATAATATGATTTACTTATAGGCTATTGTGCCATAACAACTCAAGAACAGAAAAAGATACCTGGATTTAGGCTAGTCCAGGCAAATGAAAGAAACCTAGATCTATAACATATTATTGCATTTTTAAGGGATTTAAACTCAGTTCTTCCAAATGACATTATCATAGCTAAATTGCTCCTAAATTAATAACATTACAAATTCTGTTTATTTTTATTTATTAAGGCTGAAAATATGCAAGATACAAATAAAGTCATGGGGCTAGATTCACAAAGGAATGTAGGCCTCTAACTGCCACTTTAGACACCTAAATCCCACAATCAGGCCCCACTGGGATTCACAAAACTCCTGCTCAGCTGCCCCCGGACTCTGAAGGCACCTAAACCCTCTCAGTGCCTGAACTTTTTTCTATAAAAGTTCTTTAGGCACTTATGTTTCTGCCTCTGAGCATGTGCACTGCAGCCACATACCAACAGACTGGACTCCCAAGTAGGATTCTGCTGGAGTCTCCAGGAATTAAAGATTAATCTTTAATTAAAAAGAACAGGAGTACTTGTGGCACCTTAGAGACTAACAAATTTATTTGAGCATAAGCTTTTGTGGGTTACAGCCCACTTCATCGGGTACATAGAATGGAACATATAGTGAAGAGATATATATACATATAGATAACATGAAAAGGTGGGAGTTGCCCCCACTTAACGTGGGGAAATAGATTCAATGTGTGTAATGGCTCAGCAATTCCCAGTCTCTATTTAAGCCTAAATTGATTGTATCTAGTTTGCATATCAATTCAAGTTCAGCAGTTTCTTGTTGGAGTCTGTTTTTGAAGCTTTTCTGTTTCAAAATTGCCGCCTTTAAATCTGTTACTGCATGGCCAGAGAGGTTGAAGTGTTCTCCTACTGGTTTTTGAATGTTATGATTCCTGATGTCAGATTTATGTCCATTTATTCTTTTGCGTAGAGACTGTCCGAGACAGGCACAACAAAGAAAATAACAGAACACCACTAGCTGTTACCTTCAGCTCCCAACTAAAACCTCTCCAGTGCATCATCAAAGATCTACAACCTATCCTGAAAGATGATCCCTCCTCTCACAGATCTTGGGAGACAGACCTGTCCTCGCTTACAGACAGCCCCACAACCTGAAGCAAATACTTGCCAGCAACCACACATCACAAAACAAAAACACTAACCCAGGAACCTATCCTTGCAACAAAGCCCTATGCCAAGTCTGTCCACATATCTATTCAAGTGACACCATCATAGGACCTAATCACGTAAGCCACACCATCAGGGGCTCATTCACCTGCACATCTATCAATGTGATATATGCCATCATGTGCCAGCAATGCCACTCTGCCATGTACATTGGCGAAACCGGACAGTCTCTACGCAAAAGAATTCGAGGGAATGCCGCCCCTTAGAATCTGCTGCCCCAAGCATGAGCTTGCTCGGCTGGTGCCTGGAGCCGGCCCTGGCCCCAATCCCAGGCAACATGGATCTAGGGTGGGAGAACACATCTCCCAGATGGCATTCCTCACTGAAAGGGATGTTGTTGGTTTTTTTCCTTATTCCACAGAGGACCCAGCCCCCTCTCTCTCCATCAGAGGCAGCTCTGTGGAGGTTACTGTCATTCTAGTGTTTACACATCAATTTGCAATGTTATGACTCTATCTTCACAATGGAAAAAGATAGAAACTCAGGGATTGTTTTAATTAAAGCGCAGAATTTCAGATGACGGCAAAATACAGTCCAAATGGTGGAGCCTCACTAAAATCTTGAGTAGTGCTGTTTCTTTTCAGGCCTATGGTTTGCTGCTGTACTTTGCCTTTTTAAGTAGATTGGCATTCAAAGCAGACAGCAGCAGCAGCCACTAGCAAGCTCCCTCCGTCCCACTCTTGAGTCCTGTCACATCCCCCCCATCTCTGCAGAGATGGGGTACAGGGGTGGGAGGAGTGGGACAGTGATGTTAGCGTCCCCCTTCCCATCCACTCTGCATAGCAAGCAGGCTCCCACGGGAGCAGCTCCAAGGCAGAGGGCAGGAGCAGCAGGCAGTGGCAGTAGGGACACCTGAAGTGCGCGGCACTTGATAGTTTGCTGGGCAGCCGCCTGCACAACTTAGAGGGAACTTAAGTGAGGAGCTGCCTAGTGTGCTGGCCTTTGTGAATCCCATTCTGTGGCACCTCTCTCTCCCCATGCGTTGTATAGAGAGCCTAAGTACCAAATTCAGGCATTGTGAATCCCAGTGATTTTCTTGGTGTCTAAAAGTTAGGTATCACTACACCTCGGGATTTGTTTGCGGGGAATCTAACCTATGGACTCTGTCCCAAAGAGCTTAAAAGGTAAAAAGCAAATGATGATCAGATAAGACTGCATTAGCCGACACAGAAGTTGATAACAACACACAATCTTTTTAGTTGCTGATAATAAACTGGGATAGTGATACACATATTAACAGGTTTATATTGTAGGGTTCATAAAAGAAACTGGGGCTCTGGAGGAATGTGGATGAGGAAAGGAAGGAAAACTGATACAATATGATAGGGAAGTCATTCCACATAGAGGGGACTGTCTGGTAGAAAGTCTGAAGAGGAGTGGGAGAAGGAAACCAAGGGAGCAATGAATCTGGCTCATTTGTGGAGTAAAAGGATCAAGGTGAAATCTGAAAAGAAAGAAAAGCAGAAATACAGACTGAGTTCCATAGAACTGGCCTGCAGTTAGGACTACGGGGGTGTAAATAGCAGTGCACACCAAAGTACTGCACGGTACCACCCCCATATGGATACTGTGGGCGTGAACTGAAAGATTCCCAGTTTGCATTAATGTAATTCTGTTTGAATAGGATTATATAATACGACCTTTTAGGAACCTTTTAGTTCGTGCCTGCAGCGTCCACACAGAGAAGTTACAGTGTAGCACTTTGGTGCACACTACTATTCATATCCCTGTAATCTAACTTGTGGGACATCGTAGACAAGCCCTTAGACTTGATTTAATAAGCAAAGGAGAGCTGTTATTCAAAGAGGAGAGTGAATAGCAGTGGGTAAGGAAGTTTAGTTATGGTGGGAGATAACCAAGGCATAGACAAGCATTGTAGCTGAATGGCCAGTTTTTTGATATGTTGTAGAAAGAGAAGCGGTAGAATTTAACACCTAAACAGCATGGTTGCGGAGGGAGGAACATGTTGCCCTGCCCAGAAACAACAGCAGCAGCAGCCTCTAAAAATGCTATAGAATTAAACTGCACAAAATTCCTTCTGCAAAACAAGTTAACTTTTTAATAATTAGAAACACTGATGAGATTAATGTTGACAGAAAATACTTGGCAATACTGAATACATCATTTTGGATTAGGAAGAGCATGGTCTCTTCAAAACAGTCTATAAAGGATGGTCACGCTTTCACAATATAAAACAGATACAATTGGTTTTATACACTATAACCACTACAACATTATCCGATCAAATATTTCCCAAAAGTTCTGGCAACAGGTCTGACAGTTTTTTCAAACTTAATTTGCAAGCACAACCATAAACAAGTAATCAGAAGTTTCAAAACACAACACTGCCAAATTGTCAGAGGAAATCTATAAGGAGGTCTGTCTCGTTCTGGCATTTATGCCACTTTAAATAACAGAAGCCCTGCAACCTTAATAAATTTTTAAACCACCTGATAATTTTACTCTGATACATCATTGGCTAGAAGATTATCAGAGAGAATTAGAAATTTATAAAATGAGCAATGTAAGATGCAGGCAATGAGTACAAAATCTAATCTGGCCATGCACTGTCCCCCAAAGGAAATTATCATACCTATTATTTTCTTTAGACCAAAGCATTTCCAAGCTTCTACGGCTGGTTGAATGTTTTTTCTTTACTAGCTCCATGAGCAGAAGCGCTTTTCAAAAATGCAGCCATGATTATGATCTTTCAGCAAAGAAAATGTTTACAGTGAAACACTTACTTTGAGGATACAGGATGAAATAACTATTTCTCCATTTTACTGGATCTTCCATTTGATCATTAGAAAATAATGCAGCCAATTATGCTCAAAAGTTAAAAACAATGGAAAGATCATGGCTCCATTAAGAATAATGTTTTCCAAATACTAAGTATAAATTCCATGTTAATAAAGGTAAGTACCCCCTGAAGGACCCATTTTAGATATTAAACAGGTAGATGGATTTCTCTTCAAAACATTACAGAATGAGGTTACCATATTACCTGCCAAAATTATACAAATAATGAAGTTTTGTAAATATGAAGAAAAACACATTTTAATGTTATAGTAATGATACATATTAATAGTTATAGTTAATAAAACATTTAATCTTATAGTTATTACTGTCTAACTTAGTATATAGTATCTATTTACAACATGCAAAACTGAAGTAAAAAGATAGAAAGACGATCGATTAAAAAGAAATGCTGAGAGAAAACCATTTTAGGCAGATACCTTTTTAGGCAGCAGCGATTGAAGCACAGCCAGATTATATCTAATGTCAAAGCAATAACATTAAATAAAAGGATGTAATTAATTCCAGGTGCCTGCATTCCAAATTTTAAGAGGTGGTATTGATCACCTGCACTATCAATGTAGCTCTGGCTGAACAAAATTTAATTTAATCTTAAGCATCAATAACAATGTAAAATAGAGTGACCAATTGTCTAGCACTAGTCTGCTGCACATGAAAACCAAGAGCCACTTAATACCCAACTTGTGAAGTATCAGAGTACTTCATGAAGGAGGACAGAAAAGAGGGGAGATGTTGACATGAGATAATTGAGATGGAATTTCAAAATTTCTGAGTTGAGATCTTCCTATGAATGTGCATCTTTATAGTGTGAAATTCCTAAAAGCACTGACACTAGCAGCAGGATTCCTTCCTGTAATGTGAAAGGCCCCCCATTCTAGGCAGCATGTTTGATATTAACTGCCCTGAATTACTGGCAATGTGAATTGATTACAAAATAATTAGTACTCCAGAATTATCTTACTAACTCTCCCCAAAATCCTAAACAGGCCCTGTGCATTGTGGTGTCAGCACAGGGGACAGAATTCAGTTACCAGGAGAAAGAGGAGAGTGGAAACAGCAGCAAATACTGTTTCACAAACCTGTATACAAAGAAAGATTTATGCTGCATTACAAGCCATTAGAAAAAATGACTGAAGCCATTTCTAGTAGTTTTCTCCTAACTGATTCAGATGTACCTATAGAGAGATGTCCCATCTTGATCTTTTCCATCACCTGCTCCACAACCATAATAAATTCATGCAATTAACAGAGGTAACAAAAAGTAGCAGTTTTGTCAGATGCCTCTTTCTCGTTCCATGAACCAGCATAAGCCTTTCTATGTATGAATGCACCAGCAGAGATGCACCTCCAACAGCAGAACCAAACAGAGAGACTCCATTAAAGATGGCCCCTGGAACTAGGCTTGAGTAACCAAAGAAGAAAAATGAAGGACATGTAGACTCACATTTGGAAACTTATTATCCCTGTTCATTAATTTATTTTACACAACCTTTTGTGGAATGTAACTAAAATTGGTATTTGTCAACATGGGTTGCTTGGCACTATGATACTAGTCTGATCCATGATGGAGGCAAGGCAAAGCAAGAAGTTCATGCTTACATGGCACTTACATGATCCAGAGACATTGGGCCATGTTTGGCTCCCATACGGCACTCCAGATGTGTATTAGGGCCATAAAGGGACTGCAAAAGCCTGAGTAGGATTCTCCTGATGCAGGAGTTGTGCAGGGATGACATACTTGGCTAGACTCTGCCAGGGATGGGCACATGGGGAGGGGGAGTGGCTATAACATTCAGTGCTATATGGATTTTGGACTGCAGAAGAGCCCATGGGCAGCCATGTAGAGGCTACGATCAATTATAGCAGCTCAACTTTATGCTTTAGGCTGTACCAGCCCCCACTGCAGAGAGAATTTAGGATGCATGAAGTTACCTTTGCTCTCTTTCCTCTTGGGCCAGGCTTCAGGATGTGCAGCACAGAAACTATTTGCTTTAGTTTTTGAGAGTCAGATGTGAAAATATCATTCAGTGAGAGAGCATTGTGGTTGTTTGGTTGCAGACACTAAGGAAGGATTTTCACAGATACAAAGATTTTGATAGGTTTCAGAGTGGTAGCCATGTTAGGCTTGTATCAGCAAAAACAAAAACAATGAGGAGTACTAGTGGCACCTTAGAGACTAACAAATTTATTTGGGCATAAGCTTTTGTGGGCTAAAATCCACTTCATCAGATGCATGGAGTGGAAAACATAGTAGGAAGATAGATATAACAGTACACGAGAAGATGGGAGTTGCCTTAACAAGTGGCGGGTCAAGACAAATCAATTAAAGTGAGGACAAAAATCACTTTTGTAGTGGTAATCAGGGTGGTTTATTTCAAACAGTAGACAAGAAGGTGTGAGTAACAGTAGGGGGAAATTAGTTTTTAGTTCTTGTAGTGACTCATCCACTCCCAGTCTTTATTCAGGCCTAATTTGATGGTGTCCAGTTTGCAAATTAATTCTAGTTCTGCAGTTTCTCGCTGGAGTCTGTTTTTGAAGTTTTTTTGTTGAAGAATTTTGATACAACTAAGGAAATTAACTAATAATTAAGACAAAACATCAAAACTATGAAGAAAAAGAACTCTATTTGAAGAAAATGTACACTAGGCTTTCAGCCAAACACCACAAAATGCTGTCATGCTCAGATGATTGTTGCTAAAATAGCCAACTGGTATTATGGAATGCCTTCCTACATACTTAGGAATCTAATATGGTACTGAGATCTTGAGAAAGGGAAGAAGTGCAAACAGGGGACCAAAGAACACCCTCTCATTTTGGCCCATATTTTAGCATTATCACAGGCTTACTGAATTACTGCTACAGTAAACACAGAGATATAAACAATGAAGGGAATTTTCCCAAAATTTTGTGTTACCATTCTGCATTTATCTCTGTAAAATATATCAAAAGTATAAAGTTCAGCAACTTGCAACTGTTGCTGAAAATAATGTTTTTTTATGAGACTGAAAATGCTATTTTAAGCAACAATTATTTTACTCTTGCTGCTCACCCTGAATACAACTCTTCTAAGATCCTATGTCACTTTTTAAATGAAAGGAGGTTTTTTTACACACTAAAGAAAAAAGGAGTTTCTCTCACTGAAAAGAATGTTAGCGTACAATAGATTCATGAAGAAATTGTGTTTCTAATATTATATAAAACTCTTTTGTTCTGCACAGTACATGAACACTTAAAATATAAATATCAGAAAAAAATAGAATATATTGTAGAAGTGTCTTATATTTCAGCTAAATTTTTAGGTGCCTCAGGTCAGAGTGCCCAATCTGAGACATCTCAAAGGGACTGACTTTTAGAGGATGGGTGCTCTTCATCTTCTAAAAAGCAGGCCTCTTTAAGACATCTCCATTTGGACTCCCAAAAACTGAGGCACCTAAAATCACTGCCAATTTTAGAAATCTTAAACTTTCAATGTGCATTATTTTGCCTTTATCAACATTGAGAATGTATTGCAGCTATCAAAAGCAAAGTTATGCACGTTGGAAAACATAATCCCAACTATACATGCAAAATAAGAGGGTCGAAATTAGCTGTTACCACTCAAGAAAAAGATCTTGGAGTCACCATGAATAGCTCTTAGAAAATATCCGCTCAATGTGCAACCTCAGTCAAAAAAATTAACAGAATATTAGAAACCATTAGGAAAGAGATAGCTAAGACGACAGAAAATATAATGCCACTATGTAATTCCATGGTATGCACAACACTGCGTGCAGTTCTGATCGTCCCATCTAAAAGACAATATATTAGAATTGGAAAAAGTACAAAGCAGGGACCGTTCAGCTTAGAAAAGAGACAATTAAGGGTCAATATGAGAGAGGTGCATAAAATCATGAATGGTATGGAGAAAGTGAATAAGGAAGTGTTATTTATTCTTTCTCATAACACAAGAACCAGGGGTCACCCAATGAAATTAATAGGCAGTAGGTTGAAAACAAACTTAAGGAAGGACTTCACACATCACACAGCCAACCTGTGGAACTCCTTGCCAGGGTACGATGTAAAGGCCAAAAGTGCAACTGGATTAAAAAAAGAATTAGATAGGTTCATGGAGAATAGGTCTATCAATCGCTATTTGCCAAGATAGTCAGGGTTGCAGCCCCATGCTCTGGGCGTCCCTAAACCTCTGACTGCCTGAAGCTGGGATGGAACAACAGGGAATGGATCACTTGATAAATTACCTTGTTCTGTTCATTTCCTCTGAAGCATCTGGTAGCAGCCACTGTTGGAAGGCAGGATACTAGGCTAGATGGACCATTGGTCTGCCCCAGTATGGCCATTCTTATGTTCTTAACTTTATTTACCTTGTAGATAAAGTATCTTCAATTCTGAAGGCAAAACTAAGTGGTTCAATTTGCATATATTGCAGCTACAAAGCATGCAAATTACTGTATAGGAGGTATACACTCAACTTTTTCTAAAATATGTATTGGAAAGTGAAAGATTTTTTTTCCTCAACAAATTAACCTAACAAACCTTTATTCTGACCTATTATGTATTCTACAGATTGAGAAGGGAGAGCAAGACTGCTTCCTGGGTTACCCCAAATTCTCTATCACCTAACCTATAAGGGTTATATTACTGAAGAGTAATTTACACCACCTCCATATCCAAGGCTGTGGAAAATCAGAAATTTAGCAGGAGAGGAGGCTGGGCATTAGTGCAGAGGCAAGGGACCTTGGCATTGATGTATGCATCTTGACTTCAGCAGACCTTGGAGGATCCATGGTATATGGATGGAACCCCAGGGAATCAAACCCATCACCCAGTCACAAGAATTCCTTGTTCCTCTTTGGAGGTTTCTTTCATTTTTTACGCAGAGGTTTGGTACCACCACAACCTTAGTAAAGTGTGCCCAGATATGATGCTGGATATTTTATAAGCACTGTTACTATTACTGCTATTATCCATTTGGGCCATAAAATTGAATATTATACACTTTCAGATTTTTATTCAAGTTCAGCACTAGAAACTGGATCATACTTCTACACTACAGGTACTTACATAAAAATTTGTGAGTAGTTTAGTTTAAAAGCTATGATCAGCAACCTAATTCTTGACCATGCAAAATGTTTTATAAATAGTTCCATGTGCACCATTCATCTGGAGACTTACTAGAGTCGAATAATGACCTTGTATTTTGTTCTCTTTTACTCTGAAGTAGCCAAGCCTTCTGTTTTTAATTACATACTTAATACACCTGGCATGGTCTAATTACAGAAAACAAAACATCATTTAAACAAGAGGTGACCTTGAACTTAATCTATCAAAACACCAGTTAGTTATAAAAGTTTTCAATTTTTAACAAACTGCCAAAACATGCAATAGTAATTTTCCAGATGTGATCATATGCCTTTAGAGCAACAGACTTACTACATTAGGAAACATCTGTATACACTTTTTAAAACTGTATTGCTTTCCTCATTATTAATGCAAATCCTCTTAGACTTCAATAGCACTATAAACAGTCCTATAGGAAAGCATTAAGTTCACACTGCTAACATCTTTAAAATGCCCTAGAATATATTAAACCTAGAGAAGGCAATCAACAGCCTGTTGAAAATAGAGCAACTTGTTTCAGAAATTGAAATCGGGGGTTTTGCATAAATATTAGTGAAGGAAACATATAGCGATGACAACAGAGTTGCCCTCCAAAAAGGATGACAACTTTTAAACAAGGGCCCCAAATCAGCAAGATACTTAAACATAAGTCTAACTTTAACCACAAGAGTAATCTCATTTGTCTAACTTTAAACACAAGTACTCCCAGTGGAGTCAACATGGCGACTCATGTGCTTAAACTTAGGCACATGCTTAAGTACCTTCTTGAATTTGGGTCAATTTATTTTTATAAGAATGCTTCATCAAATCTGAGAAAGCCTTTACATATTTGAGGTTCCCCTCTCTTGACCTGTGACCAAGTAACAGTGAAAATTAACCTTTAGTACATTTTATAAAGACTTGGGATTTAAATAAATAGTATGACATGATATTTAACACAAAAATTACAATAAAGTATAAAAATATATGTAACTGAAACATAGTACATATCTTCCTTTTGCACTATATATGTTCTTGACATTGCATATTCAGCAGAAGTCATCTACGTACTCACTAAAAAGATTTCCAATCATTTCTTTTTATTCCTGACTTCGACCTATTACTATGTACCAAATCCTTCCCTCTGCATAGAACAAGAATAGCTGGTCAGGTGCACATGTGGAGTGAAAGGTATCCACAGAAATGATAAGGAAAGAATTCTCTCCCCAGACTGTCAAAAAGAAGTCAGGATTTGCCCTAAAGAAATGTATTCATTCAAATTTTCTCCTCAAGTTAATAAACTGTCTAAATTGTTGCCAAGTTAAACCAGAGCTCTATAGCAGCTATTTGTATACCACACTGTTCATTGGTATTAATCTAAGCAGACAGCAGGGCTCTAAATATCAAACTTAATATTTATATAGTAATTGCTAATAATATAACTAAATAAGAATTCTCTATAATTGGAATTTAAACACACTCAAGAAGAAGCTAGCATGGTCACTAGAGTCTGTCTTATAAGTATGTTCCTACAGAATATTTCTCTATGATCTGCATCATTGCACACCATATACTACTAAAACTAGACCACCACATTGTACAACGTAGAAAGACACTGAATACTATGAATGTTCCCAATGTAAGATAATTCCAGGAGGCTTGTGTTAAATACATGCAAGAAACACTGCACTGTGTTATTTTGACTAAATAATTATGCAAACCTAGTATGCAGTTCCTAATAGAAAACAGAATTCTTACACTGGCATATTGATTTGTTTCTACATTTTTAGGCTGACACATTCCCACTGCCATGAATGTTTATAAAGATCTACCACTACATTCATTTGGCTGGCAAAATGGAGAAAAAATTCTGTTTACCAGGGAACATTAAGTCTTAAAAATGCTACAGATACAACTACAAAAGCACACTGAAGTAATGTGAAGAGTGGGAAAAGATCTAACGCCACAGTCACTATGATAACAGACATAAGAACACTGCTATGATTTAGTCTTAGAAACAACGTTTTTTGTTTTGGTTTGGGTTTTTTTGGTGGAGGGTAGAACAGAAGGGGGCAGTGCATTTTTTGCTTTTATGTGAGAGATATGTAGTTAATAAAATTTGGGTTAAACAGTGCATCATTATTTATTATTATTATTTATCTGTATTACAATAGCATCAGAATCAGGGCTCCACATTGAGCTAGGCACTGGGCAAACATAATAAAAGTTTATACCCTTAAGTACTTATAGTCTAATTTAAGACAAGATGCAGCAAGTGTGTAACGAAAAAACCAGACAGCATGGAAGGAAGGATGAGGGTAACAGTGATAAGGGAGGGAGTGTAGTCCAAGGGTTAACAAGAAACTGGAAGTCAGGACTCCTGTATTCTGTTCCTAGCTCTGCCATCTACATATTGTGTAACCTCAAAAAAGTCACTTCACTTCTCTGAGCCACTGTTTTCCTAACTGTGAAATGAGGATAATGATATTTGCCCACCTTTGTAAATTACATTAAAATCTACAAATGAAAAAGCACTATATAAATACATAGACCTCGATCCTACATTGTGATTTGCACAGGTAGATTGCTGCCTTCTGGCAGAGCTCCACTGACTTCCACAGGGGTGCTGCAGTCCACCAGCTTGCATCACAATGCAGGTTTGGGGCTTTAGTATTTATGAAGAATTAACAACTAAATACTCACCCTACCTGTGTGGACAGGAGAGTTCACTAATCAATGATACTCAGGTCCTGATTCATCTCTGTATTATTGAGTTTTATGATGTCAACAGACTAAAACTATACTTTCACTGGTGTAAAACTGGAGTATTGAAATGGAAAAACAGCCCCATAAGTTCCTGATTTAGTTGCCTCATCTCTACAGACAAATACAAAGCTGTGGATGGTTACAAACAGACATTTATCTGAAAGTAAACTGTATTTTAAATGCTGAGATCCAAATCCTAAACCAAACACACCACTCAGGTCACTTGGCTGTATGATCAGACATTCTACAGAAACTGGAGGGGAGCAGAAGGGGAAATAACCCCCAAAGTTGATGCAGTATCCCCCTCTCAACGGGAAGGAATGGCTGAGGGACCCACACTGGTCCTGCCCCCAAACTAACTGTGGAAAGTAGGAATTGGGGAAGGGCACTGTGTTGAGGGGAAAGCATCCTGCCCTCACAAGTTGCAGAACAGCACTATTTCCTGCTTTAGGCAAGGGCCTGGACCCTTCACATCTGCTAATGCTATTCTCTGAAGCATACAAGCTGTGATGCAGGATGTTGCGTTGGAGATTTATTGAGACTCTGCATTAGTGATGGCAATACCTGAGCATGTAACCTGAGCCTAGGAGAGGGTTGGGACCAGGTGACACCTTTTGCCCGGGAAACTGGACAAAGGCTGGAGGAGGAGCTGGAGGGAGGCTGGGTGAGACTGCTGGAGGGGTTGGTCAGTTTGGAGCTGGCTGGGGAAATGGAGAAAGCCCCAGACGCTGGGATCTAAGCTCCCTGCCCCCTGAGGACTTGATTGAGGGGTTCTGGTTGTACCTACAAGCTCTAGTTGGTTCTGTGTTCCTGTTATCCAATAAACCCTCCGTTTTACTGGCTGGCTGAAAGTCACGGTGAATCACAGGAATTAGGGGTGCAGGGTCCTGACTCACCCACACTCCGTGACACAAGCATTTTGTACTAACACTTCCTACAGTGCACTACACTCCTCAGAAGAAGCAGCTCCCCTTTCCTCCATCATATCCCTGCTTATTTATCTCTCAACAGTTTTCTGTCCAAACAATCCACAGTCATGAACTGGTTAGAAAGTACAGATAATTCCCTGAAGAGGGTGGCCCTCAAGGTGTTCCTGTCTAATTTTGATGTTGCTTGCATCATTTCAAATTCCTCCAGATCGCTATCTCATTCATACAGTAGTATTTTGGTGAAATAAAGATGAAAATGGTAGTACCTACCTGAAGGATGCAATATCTAAATGTGTGCTTTATAATGATCATGTATTTTACACATACACTTTAAGATTAATGACATGTTAAATTAACGACAATAATTTTTCATAGTTGCAATAGTGTTTCATTCTCTTAAGATCTGGAACTTTTAGGTTGGTTTTACCTGAAAATAATTCTGTTTGTCCAAAAATACTAGTGATGTAAAGTAAAACATTCCTTGTAGCAAAGTAAGAAAATAGGTGAATGACATTAGCATAGAGAAATAAAACCAGAACAGAATGGTAAAAAAAAGTGATTACAAGAAACAGTCCTGAGACAAGGCAGACCAAAACAACAACAACAACAAAAACTAGAAAATCTAAATTCCCACAGAATGTGAATATAATGGGCACACAGAGTTTAAAAATAAAAATGGAGTTGATCTGCAAATCACAAACTCAATATTATTTTCTCTATATGAGCTCTTATAATGAAAGATCAAGTGGCTCAGCATAGGCAGACTTTCAGTACTCCATTAGAATGATAATTGTTGTGTTCATTTAAAACTAGTCCAACAAAGCTGAAGTCACTTGGTCTTCTGATTCGTTCACAGCACATTAATAATTAATATTTTCAAATGATTTCCACAGCTAAACAGAGAACATAATAAAATATGCCACAGAAAGATTACAAGAAAGCAATCAATTGTGAAGCACCAGTTCTGTGGATCTCCATGCTCTAGTGATATGCTATTAAAAAAAGAAATTAGCAAATTTCATTGCTAAGTACAATACCCACAGGGAAACTACATTATTGTACATTTGTAATTGGGAAAAGATTACAAGGAATTCTAGATACCATTTTCTTATGCTGGCATTTATGTTTCTTGTAATAGTTAGCCAAACTCAATTTAGTGTCCTGTCTCATATCATGTAGGACCTATTTTTAGTTTCCCTGGTAGATAAAGATACTTGCCAATTCAAACTCCTTAATGCCAGTCAGAAAAGACACCACATTTGGAAAAACTGCAAACACAGTCTGTGCAGAAAATGGTTCACCCTATGACAGAAGGCCTGTAAACTCTTAGAAACGTGTTGATGAAATACACCATTTGACATCAATAGGA
The DNA here is from genome assembly GCF_025201925.1 of Gopherus flavomarginatus. Lineage (NCBI taxonomy): Eukaryota > Metazoa > Chordata > Testudines > Testudinidae > Gopherus > Gopherus flavomarginatus. The sequence goes on from NC_066618.1 coordinate 260,302,774, forward strand.
CTACTCTTTAGTTTAAAATTAAGCACAAGTTAAAGTGCTCTGCTGGATTAGGGACTGAGTTCTTAGCACCTTGGAAGACTGAGGCCTTGCTTTTAGGAATAGCTGCAGATCTGACCCATAAAAGGATAGACAGATTGTTTACTTTTGTCAGTAGCACTTGGCTGGCCTAGAAAAACTACTTACACCATTCTGCGCAGAACTGTGGTATTGGAATGTTGGAAAATGGAATTTATGGCAAGCAGATCAAGTCTCAAAGCATGAAAAGGGAAATTATTCAGCTCTGACATTAGCATTAGAAACATTTCGATAAATAAAGGGCTAAAAAAGTGTTCAGAGAACCTAAATGAAAACAAATAAAATCATTCAAATTAAATAAAAGTACAGAATTTAGAGAGACAACTATTAATTCTTATGTTTTGAAAAACTACAAATTCAATATACTCTAATTCACTATTTACTTCCTTTGGGATTAGTCTTTGTTCAATAAGAAAGGTTAAAATTGCCTAATTTGTTTTGAAACATGATATGCTACCTATTAAATGGCTATATTTACTGAATTTGGTAAATTAAATCTAATAATTTATAATTAGATCACTTACACTGTTAGAACTGGAAAAGCTCCTTGTCAATGTGCACTAAAAAGCAGACCACAGAAGCTTAAAGTTCTTCTGCTTGAAAGATTCCTGGAGAAGCATTTCTCCACAGGGCGGTCAACTATAGAAATCTAAAAGTGATCTAAAGGGAGTCCCAGTTAGCATGCAGTTTTTAAATCTATGAAAAATATAAGCAAATACAGTTGAGAAACAATAAACATTTTTCAGTTAGACACTTGGAAACCTAGACACTTGCAATGCAACACTATGCTCATTAGAGCAAATTAGACTCTATGGCCAAGATTTTAAAAAATTACTAGTAATTCTGGGTGTTCAATTTTTGGGTGCTCAATTTGACAAAACCTTGAAAGAGCCTGATTAGAGTGCTGAGTACTTGCCCTTTGAAAACCAAGTTGGGTACCCAAAACAGAGGCAATCAAAATCATAGTCCATTTTGAAAATATTGACCTATACTAATAGGTGTCAGATCATGGACCAGTAATGTAGTAGTTGCAGATTTACATAGGAATGGAAACACCACTCTTAGAAGGCCCCAAACAATGATGGATACTTATACCAGAAAGATGTTGAAAAACTGAATGGAATTCAGTGTCAAGAAACAACCAAATGATTAACTCTTGGAGAATTGACTTATAAAATACAATAAAAAATATAGCTCTATTCACATAGTAGTTTCTCAAGGATAGATACATGGGGAAAGATTTAATAGCCTAAATACATATAACTATGATAAATTATTAATCCAAGGAGGAATAGGAATTCTCTGGAGTCACCCAAGGAGCTATAACTACATATAATGTCATGAACAAAAAGGAACTTTCAAGCTGAATATCAAAACACATTTCATAACAGAAAGGTCTATTAAACTGTGGGATAAGTGCCCCAAGGGAAGAGGTGGAAGCCCCACCACTTGAGTTATTTCAAACTAGTCCGGAAAAAGCATTCAATAGCATACTGTAGGAACAATCTACCTTAGTTGTGGATGGAAATTATGATCTAATAAGTCACTTCCATCTCTCATTGTTAAGATTCCACCATAACTTTAAAAGAATTAACTTTTAAAATTAAAATGAATAGCATCACAGACAGGGCTAGCCCACAACATTTTGGTACGTGAGGTGGGGAGCTCAAATGATGCCCCCATGCTCCCTCGCTTGGGCCAAAACTTTGAAAGGCCTCAATTCTGCCTTCTTCCTGTTCTACTCCTCTCATGGTACTGCTCTGCTACCTACCCCAATAAAGGAGAACTAACAACTTAAAATGCCTTGTTCAAAAATGTTAAGTAACATTTAACTTTCAAATGCCTGAACAGCAAATGTAACTTTTCTTGTCTGCATAGTAAACACTGGCATTTTTATCTGTTTGAATAATCAAAGTGGTGCTTTCCATGCCTTTTTGGTTGCAAAGATTTGAACTGCTTCCTGAAGATCCACAGTCTGGGCCAGCTCATGCTCTATTGAGATGGTTGCAAGGCCGACCAGCCTCTCCTGTGTCATTGTGGAGCACAGATGTGTTTTTATTAACTTCAGTTGGAGAAGCTGTGTTCTCCACTGGCAAATGTTACAGGAAGTGTTACAAGTATGCGCAGAGCAACAAAAGCATTTGGAAAGAGGGTGGTCATCTTATTTGTGAACATATATTCCAGAACAGCCTTTGGAGTTAATCCTGCTGAAATGTATCTTGAAAGGGCTTTTAGTTCATCACCTAAATCACTCACATCAATATCACGCATGTCATCAAGTGTCAACACTGTTTCTAGTGCGCTGCATTGCTGGTGTAGGTCTTCTTCAGGTATAGTGAGGAGTTTTGGAATATCATACAACATCCCAAATATATTGCTGCATTCCTTGAGCTGCATGAAACGTGCTTCAACTGACTGTATTGCACAAACTAGCACCTAGTTAAGGAATTCAATTTTGAATTGTTGTTTGGGGTCTCTTATGGGATCATCCTGTGCCTCGTAATCAAAATGTCTTCTTCAGTGACTCTAGTATTCTTGAATGGGTAGGAAAATAGCTTCAGTGTGAAGTTCTTCTGCCAACTTCTGTGCACTCTTCAGAACGTTTTGAAATCCCTCATCTGACCAGTAAGACTGTAGGTATGACTTGGCTTTGTCCAGTTGTTCCATTGCTCCAGATATATTAAGGTCAACACCTTGGAGTCTCTTGCTTATAACATTTATTTCAAACAGTATGTCATGCCACAACACTAAGCCACATAGAAATTTGAAGTTATGTATGTTTCTGGTGATTCCATTGCTCTCTGCCACTGTTCTCCCATGAACAGTTCCTGTCATAGCATTATTTTCCATAATGGCAACCATGGCATCATCTATCTTCCCAGTTTGGTGTTTCATAGGCTTTATTGCCTCCACTCGACTTTCCCATCATGTGGCACTCAGTGGTTTCAGTGTCAGAGAGGATGTTCCCAGATGTTGCTTCAAAATTTGCCATCGATGAGTTGATGCAGAGAAAAATACATAGATGCTTTGAATTACATTAAAAAATTCAGTAGCCTCACTAGAAGCTTATGCTGCATCACTGACCACCAAGTTCAATGAATGAGAACTGCATGAGACAAAAAAAGCTCAAAGGTTAACTCTCAGATCCATGTCTGCACTTCTCTGTTCTTTCCTCTCATGTTGGCACCATTATCGTAGCCCTGACCTCTCATGTCAGCTACCGCAATTCCTGTCTCTTCCAGCTTTTTAAGAAGCACATTTGTCATACCAGCTCCTGTAGTACCATCAATGTCAATACATTCTAGAAAATGTTCTCTGACAGTCACCATTGCAGGGACATTTTCACTAGGTTCTGTTGTTACAAAATGCACCATTAAAGTCATTTGTTCCATATGGCTGATGTCAGGTGTGCAGTCCAGAATAACAGAGTAATATCTTGTTGACTTCAGATCTTCCACAATCTCCTGTTTGACTTTTGTTGCCAGTAACTGTATGATCTCATTTTGAATTGTTTTCCCAAGGTACTGATGTGTGTACATTTCTTGGTGGTGACTTCTTAGATGCTCCTGGAGTACAGCATCAAACTCAGCCATTAGCTCTACAGTTTTAAAGATGTCTCCATTGTTTGGCACATTCAGCTGATCTGAAGTGCCACACAATGCTAGGTTTTGGGTAGCAAGCATTCTCACAATGGCATTGAGCCTTTTCAGAACATTTTGCCAGTCCCATGTAGGTATGCTCACCTTCACTGTCTGTCTCCCAATGAGCGACTCTGTTCCCCTTTCTAAGTTCTTCCTCCACCCTGTGCAGACTTTTCAGGTGGGGTGGGGCAGGGCCACCAGAGCTGCTCTTTAACCCATTCCTTTCCAATGTGGTGTTTCTATATTCCAATACAGGCTTCTACGATTTTTCCATCATTGCTCCTAGTGCCCTCTGCCACAAAGAGAGACCCCAAATCCTCTGATATTCTGGGTTGGTGTTTAAAAAGACAAATCTATTAATATAAGCATCAAAGAGTCCTGTGGCACCTTATAGACTAACAGACGTTTTGGAGCATGAGCTTTCGTGGGTGAATACCCACTTCGTCAGATGCATGTAGTGGAAATTTCCAGGGGCAGGTATATATACATACATATATATATATACCTGCCCCTGGAAATTTCCACTACATGCATCTGACGAAGTGGGTATTCACCCACGAAAGCTCATGCTCCAAAACGTCTGTTAGTCTATAAGGTGCCACAGGACTCTTTTCTGCTTTTACAGATCCAGACTAACACGGCTATCCCTCTGATACCTATTAATATAAGTAAGCAAAAATTACTCTACAACTTCCTGCAGAGTTCTAAACCCAACATTAATAGAAGAGCCTTGTATTCCCACGCTGGGTCCTACAATTTGCCACAAAATTACAGAGGATGATGATAACTCCAGAAATATTTTTAAATTGTTATTGATTATATAGTACTATACATGTATATGCATAGTATTAGGTGGGCAATTTAAAGAAAGAGAGAGAGAGAGAGAGAGATCCTAGACTCTCCACTGAGTTAAGTTCGAACAGCTTGCTGTTGCCTTCACAAACCTATGTAACTGAGCCCCTGACTACTTATCACAAATATCTTCTCATCATATCCCCCCAGCCCCTCAACAGACCCTCTCCACTTCCATCAATGATACCAAACTCCATACCTTGTTTGTTCAAATCCCTACTACTATTTTCCATGATTTTTTTTCTGTTCCAGTAAAAATTTTCCTATCTTCCAACTACCAGTGGCAAAGCATGTCTAAATGTTTTATCTGGCAACCCATAACACAAAAAGATTAACTTCTAAACCTAAACGTTTCATCCTCCCTCAACCTCAATTACCCCAACTAAATTGGAGGAATGAGAAGTATGTTAACTAAAATCCTTGGTTTAAATTCTTTGTCAATAGTGATACAGAAAAGACTTTTTTTTCCAATAAAAATATTTCTTACTTTTTTGGATGTGTGCAGTGATTCTTTTGGATAGGTAATGAAACATTAATTTACTTAACACTGGCAAAATTGCCATTAAAGTCAACAGAACGTCTTGTTTTGCAGTATCAATGCACTTTGTCAGCATCCTTAGTCTTATTCTAATATCAGATTCAAGATTATATTGTAAGGTAAATAGCAATTTTTAAATATTTAACTCATGAAAAAAATCACAAATCATGAGAGGCAGTACTCCATATCTTTTTACTACGTAGTCTCCTCCTCCATTTTTATAATGCATACTATGCAGTCACCATCCATTTTGCTCTGCATTCACCATCAATTTTTACACTGCATCAGTATTTTTCAATATCTTGCAAATCATAGTCATCACCAGGTTTCCTGTCAGGTTTTCTGGGAACCATTTCCCTGGTTCCTGTCAGTACCAGTTACTCTATGAACATATACACATTTCTCAAAGTTTAAGGTAAAAATATTTAGTGTAATGAATACTTTAGTTAGTGAAATAAAGTAAGAGTATTGAAAGAAACCAATCTACACAAAGTGTTGCTTAATCATAATATAGACATTGGTTCAAGTTAAAATCATGTGTTTTACAATGAGACATGGCATGGGCATAAGAACTCACCAGCATGGATCACTTTGCAGGATCAGGCCACAACTAATTGTAATCAAAAAAACTTTAAAATATGTGGTTTAGCTGGCAACCGGTAAAGTTGCATGTGAACTTAATTCTGACTCACAATTTTGTGCTGATTTCCATACAGACATAAACGGTATTTGTGTGTGGAACAACTGATAACTTCTTCAAAGAAAAACTGCTAAACTGGACAAGATACAATGCATGCTCATTTCAACAGCCAATGTTAACAGCAGAAGGAAACAACACAGGGAGGCAACACTTAGTGAATGTGAGTAGTCCAAAGGAGTTACTCCTGTAAGTAATGATGTGTAGAACTGGGTTCTTAGATAGTTACGTAGATATTAAAGAGTCATGCTTGCTTCACATCATCTCAGCCAAAAGTAATTACAGCTCTCCACAAGTAGAAAGCTAATTAAAGTTAATCTCTGCCTCCCTCGCCAACATTTCCATGATTTTCTTAGTAATGTAGGAGAGAGCTAGGAGACCTGATTGTAAACTCACACCAAGGTAACACAAGATTAAACCCACTGAAGTCATTATTAGAGTTATACTTGTGTAAAGCTGGAGTGAGATCAGAAACAGGCCAGCATAACAATATATTACATCAAAAATAGGCCTAAAAAGAACATTATTAAAGTTGCAGAGTCAAGCACTCAAAAGTTAGAAAATGCCAGAATTAAAAATACATGAGCAACTTTTTTTTGGCTTCCTTGTGAGTGAGTATGCAATATTGTACAGTCCCTAATTACATGATCAAAGACTGTTTTGCCCAACCAGTCCTCCCACACTTTAGCTCTCAATACCAGCTTCCTTTCCCAACATAGCTCCATTCTCAACAGATCCCAACTCCCTGTTCCACTATTCACTCCAACTCTGTCCCAGGCTCTCTCACTTGCTTGTCTATATTTGAATACATGTATATAAAAGAATCAGTTATTATGCCTTTTGTATTTCTGCTTATTACATGTGATGATTAGAATAATTTTATTTTTTCTCCCTCATGGAAAAAGTTGATTTTTTAAAATGTCTATATATTTAACAAAATATTTATAGAACTAAATGTTAGACAGTTTAGCTAACAAAGTGTAATTTAAAAACCAACCATCCATATCCGCCCTAAGTAATTTTAAATTTAAAAGTATCAACAGTGAAATGTATTTGGGTGCTTATATAATATATTTTAAGTGACTGAAATAAGGAAAGGTCATAGATGTTTTCACTAACATTGAGAATACTATTTGATTAGCTTCCTTTTCAACAGTGATCAGCCAATCAGGTTTGAAAGTGATATTTCTAGCAAATAATTATAGACCATTAATTGTAAGTCATTAGCAATCTTAGATTACCATACAGTGGTATTTAAGAAAACTATAAAAGCATCTACAGGCTTTCAAGTGCCTTCGAAATTATTAAAGAGTAGATGGTTTTGATGGAGTGGCAAGTAAAAACATATCAAGCTATTGGAAATTTGTATCTGTATTAAAGGATTAAGAATCCCATAAAATGGGCTCCAATAACAAATTCTGAAAGACACATTTTAATCATGGATTATTAGTAAACCACCTGGACTGAACTAGCAGAGCAGGAATTCTTGCCAAGCAATTTGTAAACAGTGTTCTCTATACTGAAAAGTGAAGGTAAATAAATGTTTTGGGAACAAAGATATAGTTTGATCTATGCAATGTGTAATTTGGATTTTTTTGGGTCATACTTACATAAATTAACTGTAACACCTGATGTGAATCTGATCTGAAAATATTTTAAGCAAGCTCTAATGAGGAAATTTATTCATATTCTAACATACTAAGGAATATATACAGTACCTGAACTTACTCATTTGAAAAGATAGCTCAGAAATTTTTTTGGACAATGTACAGTCATGGACTGACAATGATGCATTGATATATGTGAAATACATATTCAACAACTATTTTACTAAGCAACAGCTGGATTGTGGCTGGGTTTAGCATGGTTGTGCAGGGCAGTATGGAAAAGTAGGGTCCATCTCTGGCCTCCTGCATAGCAACAACAGACTGGTCTGGGTCACAGGTTGGAGTGCAAGGAGACCAGAGGTTCTTGTTGCTATGCCCACAAGCAAACCATTGGGAAAGGACAGAGCCACAACTCTGCCCATCACCCCCTTTCACCAGACAATACAGCTGGCTAGGTGTGAGGGGAGGCAGGGAGGGACGTAGAAAGGAAGGAATATACTGAGCCCTGTAAAGGGCTACAGCAGATTAGTCCCCCCCACATTCTGTGTAATAAGGTGCGAATGGAGGTGCTGTCCTTGTTCCTTGTGCAGAACTGAGCAGCCACACAAACTGTGCAAGCGGCTTGAAGTTAGCTTCAAAAAGGTCCCAAGGGACTGGGGAAGAGCAGAAGACAACTAAAGATATGGGTACAAGTTGAGAGTTGCCCAAAACACTAAATATAAAAAGGATTCCATCCCCTAAAGACTCTCCATACAAAAGGAACAACTCTTGGTGCCTTTTACCGCTCACATGGACAGAAGTTTAAACGGGCCTGAAAATACTAAGCAACAACAGCACATAAATAAAGGAGATGGTCTGTCCTTAGAACAACCCCTTTACTTAAAAAAGATTAAATTAAAAAAAGCTTACCCTCTGGGGTTAAAAAACACCTTACACAAGAAAGTGCAGAAACAAAAATATGTTTGAAAAAGACTATATGTGGTGAGGCATAGTGATCTGATTGGTGAAGATGTACAATAAGAGTAAAAATAGCACGGCAAATATCTTCCCTACTATTTGTTTTGCTTTTTTGTAAGAATAACAATACAGAGAAGACTATACTGTGTAGTTAATACAGATGTAGTTGATAGAACCCCCTGTATTTAGGTTGCCTAATATAATGGACTCTCATTACCTTTTCGCACATTGTAAAGCTAGAAGGACCATTACAATTATCTAGTCTGACATCTTGACAGGCCACAGAACCTCTCCCAGTAACTTCTGCAGCAACCATGTAACTTCTGCTTGAACTACAGTGTATATTATAGAAAGCTATCCAGCCTTGATCTTGGAGATGCTCTCTCACATCCCTTTTTTGCAATAGATCTTAGATATTTGTCCAGTGGAAAACTCACAGGCTACAGATGTGCCTTTTCTTTGTGCATGAAATTTCATTTAGCTTTTGGTGGGATATAAACTGCTTACAATCACCTCTTCCCTTCTATTGGTTACATTTCTCAGGAAAATATTAGCAGCATGCCAAAATAACTAGACAATGAACACACTAAGGCCGGGTTCACTCCCCTGTGAACGCAGCAACAGCAGACACTGTGCTGGAAAGCCCTGGACACTGCCAGAGTTGCTGTTAGCAGAAGAGCCAGGCTTGGCTGGACCCACTCCCCCACACAGATCCAGCACATAAACCTACTGGCCCATAATGCTCCCTTCTTCGGGCATCACGCAGAGAAGAAATGAGCCCAACTCCTAAAGCCTTCGGATTCTGCACCAGCAGCCCTTTTCCTCCACCCAGAGAGATCACATAGGGTTGTAGTTCCTGTTACTCTTGGGAACAGATGGGTGAGAGTGAGAGCTGGGCTACCACTCAAGATTCAGCACATGGTGCCTAATATCCATCCTCCCCCCTATGGAAGCACCACTTGGGGCAAGAGCTCCCTAGACTTCCAGAGGAGCAGGGCAGGATAGAGAAATCTGGGCTGGGCTTCCCTCCCTAGATCCAGCAATCCATCCCCCCTCTCGCCTTCTTTTTCTGCCAGTTAACAGACAGTGCTTGCTCCAATACTGAAAGTTCAGGGTTCAAATTTGCTGATGATGCATGATGGAGGGTTGTTACACTTTCACATAAGAACTTGTTTTTATCCTTTTCCTTTAAACAAATTCCATATGCAAAACTCTTTAAAAAATGTTATTTAGGTTGCAAAGTCAAATACTTAAAAGATTTACAGTTGGCCATGCAAACTTAATTTTGTCCCTTCCATTTGTCTACATGTATTATGATACAGCCTTTAATTGCATGATCATCTACTATGTTTTCCATAGGACTTTTGCCTCATTCAATGCACAAGATGGATGCACAACAGAGCAGAATTAAGCTGCACAGGAAACCATACATTAACATTTCCTAACTTTTGAATGCTTCAGTTTGCAACCTAAATAATGTTTTTTTAACACTTTCTTTTTAAATATAATACCACATTGGTTGAGCTTTGTCAATCAATTTAACCTTCCTCACAACCATGGTTCCACAAAATGGCACAATGAATAAGACAGAAAAAAGCATTCAATGTCTCATAAATGAACACCACAGACTAATAGTCTGCTGAGTATTTGGGTCTATAGTTCCATATGGCAGAGCCTGGGATAGAGAGGTCTGTTATCTGAATATGTCTTAACCTAGTCAAGACTGAAATAATGCTAGTAAATGTGGGGAAGCAACCAGAGGAAATAAGATTACATTAGTCTCCATTTGATAAGGAAATGCACCTCCTGCTGTTACTTTTGTAATTAGGAAGTGATGCCTGATTCCCAGCTGCTCCTGGGCATCCAAGTTGCAGCTGTGGCTAATCCTCCTTTTTAAAATCTGCATTTGCTAAGGGCACATTTTTCTTTCAGATATGCATCACATTATAGTTGCTATTCCTCACCTCATGATTAAACTATTACAATGAATTATTTCATTACGCTTCACCTTAGCTATCCAGAAATTTATGTTAGTGCAGAATGTGGCTGACCACTTATTAAAAGGTAATTCTCTCCATGAGCACAGTGCACTGGCTGACAGATGATGCTCAAGCTGTTGGTTTTGTCTTTAAAGCCCTAAACTAGTCTGTTGCACTTGCTGTCTGTAAGATCTTCTCTCTCCCTCATGTGTTACAGCAGCAGCTCTGGTCAGCAGAGGCACTCCAGCCAATAACCCTCTGATCAAAAATGGCAGGTAATTTTGCATGAGGGATCCTCAACACTAGAATTCATATCTCCCCCACCCATGGTCCAAGAGAACCCAAGTTTGCTGACCTTCAGGGCATGATGAAGAGCTCATGGTTTTTGGTAATGGGACAGCCTGAAGAGTACAGGGAGGGAAAAATTACTGTCCTCTGGACTACTTTGGGGGGCAGGGAAAAGTGGAAGAAGGACCTGTAGTCAATCTAGATGAGTTAGTTCTTACATCTGGATTTAACTTGTGTACTTTCTAATATTTGTGTAAATATCTAGAAATTAATTTGTCTTTTTCAAAATAAAAAATTTGAAAAATAAATAATGGCAGCAATAATATGGCAATCTCCCCATGACTCCACAGAGCCTGTAAAACTTACTAGTGTTCTGTCCTCTGCTAGCTGCTGTCACCATGACAACAGTTCTCTAAAACAGGTCAGGTAGTTTTAAACTATCCAGTGTTTCCAGTTATTTTCTCCAGTAGTTTTAAATTAACCCACCTCTTTAAGATGATCAGAGGAATGTTGCCAGCAGACAAGTTAAGTTTCACAGGTTATGCAGAAAGAGGCCGAGTTGCTTAAGTATCTATATCTCTCTACCTCATCGACTTTCTAGCTCTATACAAATCTCATCCAAAACCTTCTTCATTCTCTTGTCAGTATCTCTTAAAATTAAATAATAAAATGGGAACAGAAAAATTATCTGCATTTTACTTTAGTAAGCACAAGCACTATCGGGTTTGGGTGGTATAAAGGGACATGATGTACATTGAGGGATAAATCCTGCTAACTAGTAGGGCTGCTATCCTTGCAGGAGGAAGGAGAGCAGGATTTGGCCCTGGGGACTTCAGTCCTTCAAAGGGATTTATATTACAGTAGTGTTAGGAACAGTCTGTGCACACATATTGGAAAAAACAATCCCTGTCCTGGAAATTTAACCATCACAAACTACAAGCAAAGAAATGAAAAGTTATAATATACACACAAAGTGAGATAGGGGATGACAGGCATATGTCTTGTTAGTTCCATGTTTTGTTTCTTTGAAGATGCTTTTCTCTCTCTCTCTCTTTTTATATATATATATAAATAACTGTCTACCCCTCAATCTACAGTAGCCATTGCCAGTCCCATCGTTCACTTGTTAGTGCCTTTTTTTTTTTTTTACTTCAACAGGCCGCTATGTCTGGACAAGGGGCCACTCACACAGACCCCTTTCCATACTTTGACCTAAAGTTGTATTTTACTAGTGATCTAAATCTTTACCAGAAATAAAGAAATAGCTATGAATTTAGAAGTTTGTGGCAGGGGGAACAAACAATGAGCAGGCTGATGCACGTATATATTATAGACACAACGTGGATCCAACAAGATGCATGCCTAACTCACTTTAATTGTTTTACTTGAACATACACCTCTTTCCCTCCCATCCTTAGGTAGTTGTGTGTCTTTTTTTTTTTTTAATCATTAGGGCAGGCGTTATCTTTTCTTGTGAGGACAGCATCTACTACATTTGTGGACTATCTTAATATAATTAACAAATAACAATTATAAAGTAGCATTTAATATTTTAATTAATACATTAAGTTACCATTTTATAAAAGCAATGATTTAGTTGGGAAAAGTGCAATATTTTACAGAGGTGACAGCCTTGGCTCCATATTTAAGGTTGAGTCTTGCACTTAAAACAGAGATCCAACCACTTTATTATGTATGAAAAAACCGTGTATCACTAAAACTAATCCTAGCACTTATTCCCTGAGTATAGAATGATTTATTTATTTTTTTTGAGGATTTACAGGTAAATTGTCAATTAGTATGAGTTGAAATTAATTTAAAAATGGGTTCTTTAACAAGGAAGAATGGGCTCCACCTAAACCAAAATGGAACCAGATTGCTGGCACTTAAAATTAAAAAGGTCATAGAGCAGTTTTTAAACTAAGGGCTGAGGGAAAGCCAACAGGTGCGGAAGAGCACGTGGTTCGGACAGCGACATCCCTAAGGGAGGATCTATTAATGGAGATTCTCTATGTCCTAGTAAGGAGGAAAGGATGGAAAAGGATAAAATACAGGTAGGATCTGATCAGAAACAGTCAAATGAAAAAGAATCCCATTCAATTACATCAGTGTTTCTCAAAATTGGGATGCCGCTTGCGTAGGAAAAGCCCCTGGTGATCTGAGCCGATTTGTTTACCTGCCCCGTCCACAGGTTCAGCCGATGACGGCTCCCAGTCCCTGCCCCATCTGCAGGTTCGCGACTCCAGGCCAATGGGAGCTGCTGGAAGCAGTGGCCAGTATGTCCCTTGGCTCACACCACTTCCAGCAGCTCCCATTGGCCTGGAGCAGCGAACCATGGCCAGTGGGAGCCGCAATCGGCCAAACCAACTATACATACAAAATGATGGGGTCTAAATTAGCTGTTACCACTCAAGAAAGAGATCTTGGAGGTCTATAAAATCTTGACTGATGTGGAGAAAGTGAATAAGGAAATGTTATTTACTCCTTGTCATAACACAAGAACTAGAGGTCATCAAATGAAATTAATAGGCAGCAGGTTTAAAACAAATGAAATAAATTGTTTCTTCACAGAACATACAGTCAACCTTTGGAACTCTTTGCCAAAGGATGTTGTGAAGGCCAAGACTATAAGAGTTAAAAACAGAACTAGATAAGTTCATGGAGGATAGGTCCATCAATGGCTATTAGCCAGGATGGGCAGGGATGGTGTCCCTAGCCCAGGGCCGATGCAACCATTTAGGCCAACTAGGCAGCTGCCTAGGGTGCTAAGTGGTTGGGGGTGCCTAAAAGTCCCCTCAGGTGAGGAGGTGGAGTGGAGGTGAGCTGGGCGGGGGGGCGCGCGGGGAGGGCCACCCGCAGTAACGGGGTGGAGGGCACACAGAGGAACAGCTCCCCACCCCAGCTTACCTCCACTCTGCCTCCTCCGCTGAGCACACAGCCCAGCTCTAAGTCTCCTCCAATCAGCGCCGCAAGCCTGGGCAGGGAGGAGAATTAGAGCAGTGCCGGCGTGCTCAGTGGAGGAGGCGGAGCTGAGGTGAGCTGGGGCAGGCTACCCAGGCAGGGTTAGCTTCTGGGGGCGGAGGTCTTCCCAGGCAGGGTTAGCTGCCGTGGTGGGGGCGGGGGAGAGGAGGGAAGTCTCTCCAGGCAGGGTTAGCTGCCGTGGCGGGGGGGCGAGGGGGGAAGTCTCCCCAGGCAGGGTTAGCTGCCGTGGCAGGGGGGAAAAGGGGGGAAGTCTCCCCAGGCAGGGTTAGCTGCCGTGGCGGGGGGGCGAGGGGGGAAGTCTCCCCAGGCAGAGTTAGCTGCCGTGGCGGGGGGGCGAGGGGGGAAGTCTCCCCAGGCAGAGTTAGCTGCCGTGGCGGGGGGGCGAGGGGGGGAAGTCTCCCCAGGCAGGGTTAGCTGCCGTAGCGGGGGGGGAGAGGAGGGAAGTCTCCCCAGGCAGGGTTAGCTGCCGTGGCAGGGGGGAAAAGGGGGGAAGTCTCCCCAGGCAGGGTTAGCTGCCGTGGCAGGGGGGAAAGGGGGGAAGTCTCCCCAGGCAGGGTTAGCTGCCGTGGCGGGGGGGGAGAGGGGGGAAGCCTCCCCAGGCAGGGTTAGCTGCCGTGGCGGGGGGGGGAGGGGGGAAGCCTCCCCAGGCAGGGTTAGCTGCCGTGGCAGGGGGGAAAAGGGGAGAAGTCTCCCCAGGCAGGGTTAGCTGCCGTGGCGGAGGCGCGAGGGGGGAAGTCTCCCCAGGCAGGGTTAGCTGCCGTGGCAGGGGGGAAAAGGGGGAAAGTCTCCCCAGGCAGGGTTAGCTGCCGTGGCGGGGGGGCGAGGGGGGAAGTCTCCCCAGGCAGGGTTAGCTGCCGTGGCGGGGGGGCGAGGGGGGAAGTCTCCCCAGGCAGGGTTAGCTGCCGTGGCAGGGGGCAAAAGGGGGGAAGTCTCTCCAGGCAGGGTTAGCTGCCGTGGTGGGGGGGCGAGGGGGGAAGTCTCCCCAGGCAGGGTTAGCTGCCGTGGCAGGGGGGAAAAGGGGGGAAGTCTCCCCAGGCAGGGTTAGCTGCCGTGGCGGGGGGGGGGGGAGAGGAGGGAAGTCTCCCCAGACAGGGTTAGCTGCCGTGGCGGGGGCGAGACGGGGGAAGTCTCCTCAGGCAGGGTTAGCTGCTGTGGCGGGCGGGGGGGAGTCTCCCCAGGCAGGGTTAGCTGCCGTGGCGGGGGTGGGGGGGGAGTCTCCCCAGGCGGGGTTAGCTGCCGTGGCGGGGGTGGGGGGGGAGTCTCCCCAGGCGGGGTTAGCTGCTGTGGGGGGAACGGGGGGAGAGGGGTTAGCTGTTGCGGTGGGGGGGGATAGCTGCTGCAGAGGGGCTCCCCGGGTGGGGGGTTGAGTTAGCTGCTGTGGGGGGGGGGCAAGGTTAGCTGGGGGGGGGTGCAAGGTGGAAGTTTCGCCTAGGGCACGAAACTTCCTTGCACCGGCCATGCCCTAGCCTCTGTTCACCAGAAGCTGGGCATAAGCAACAGGGAATGGATCACTGGATGATTACCTGTTCTGTTCATTCCCTTTGGGGCACCTGGAATTGGCCATTGTCGGAAGAAAGGATACAGGGCTAGATGGACCTTTGGTCTGACCCAGTATGGCCGTTCTTATGTTCTTATGTAAATTTAGCAGCTGATGTCAGACCTTTTTGTTGTTTTGAATGATGGCAGTAATGAAGTAGCACAGACTCTTCAGATTTTTCTTATAGTTAAAACACAAATTTTGTGCATAGGCTACATGTGAACACATTTTTAGATTAATGTTCAATTTTTGCTCTAATTCCTCATAACTGAACATTTCTTTTTCAACCAGAAAAATGTTTTCTCCATAAAGAACTGGCTTCCTTTCAAAATTGCCACCATTTCCTATTGTTCTCATTGGGACTCAGGCCACAGGAAGGTCTTAGTAAAGATGGCCACCTCTTCCATTTACTTGTTCCTCACACTGTTCTTTCTCTGCCTCATGACAGCGTAGGGAGTCACTGTTCTCCGTGAGAGCAGCTGGCTTCACTGCCACTGGAAGCAAGTGAAGGTAGTGGCCATCTTTACTGAGGGCATCCTGAACCCTCAGTCCCATTGAGACCCATTGGAGATGATGGCCATTATGAAAAAAGGTCTGCTCTTTGTCAATTTGCTGAAGTAGAATTTTTTTCTTCAGTTTGTGCTGAAGGAGAAACTTTCAGTTATGAAAAATAATACCTAAAATATTGGCCTATAGTGACACCATGAGGGGAAAAAAAATCAAATTTGCTTTTAAAAATCACTTCCATCTAATCTGGGACTAGGGTCACTGAGGCATAGTCTACACAAAGGTTTTGTTTCGGTGTAACTATTTTGATTTTTTTTTTAACAAAATTGTTGTACCATTACAACCCTAATGTGACTGCAAATAGACTGTATAAAAGTGCTCACTGATAGTTAAAGCAATACAAATTTTGTGTGTCGAAAAGGCCTACATTACTGTTATGTCCTGTCAACATTAATTCCATCTTAACATTGTTTTTGTCTGGGAACAATATAGAGTATGTGTTTTTATTAAAATTATTGTATGAACATGTACCGTGAGCTATCAGGAAGGCTAACATTTTCAAATCTGTGTGCCTAAATCTAGGCTTCTAAATCCACACTCAGGCACTTAAATAAAATCTAACAAGCTGAGGACCCAGAGTTCCCATAGTCGGTAGGCGTTTTGCCATTAACTTCAATGAGATTCTGTGGGACTGAGCCTTACATGCAGAGCTTGTCATTGTATTGTTCTTGTCTTAAATGATGACTTATGTAACATTATCAAATATGTTTAAAGTTTGTAACATGTCCATGTTTCTTCTCAGTTAGGTGATCTTAATGGGGTATTCCATTTGTATGTATTTATTTATGTTTAAACAGAGATTTTACTCTGGACTATAGTCTTGAGCAATACATAAATAGCAGTAACAATTAATACAAAGTTAAAGAGCTCAAAGAATGATCTAAACCCTTATGCCCCATCTAATTATCTTTTTTTGCAAGTTAAATATTTTTCACACAGAAATATGTCTCCATCCCTCCCACACTTAGCATGAAGTCACAAAATGTATTTCAAAAAAATATATATATTCAGAATGATACTTTTGGGGGGAAGCTACTGCTTTTTTTTTTTTTTAAACTGTGTGTATAGTGCCCAGCACAATATGTCCCTGGATCCATGACTGGCACATCTAGCCACAACCAAAGTACAATTAATAATAAATAATAAATATGATAGGTAACAATCCTACACTGATGAGGAGAAGAAATAATTGACAACATCGGAGAGCTCTTTTCTTCTCTAACATCTACAGTTCATTTAATCAGAAACTGCAAATGACAAGCAAAAAGAACTATGCAGAAATTTTGAACCTGATGCATTATACATTATGCAGACTTCTGTAGACCATTAATATCAGTAATTTAATTTTTCATACGTTGTGTTGAACACTTATTCTTTAATATACAACCTACTGGGTCCTTGCTGGACTGTGGATCAAGACATGAGACTCAAATACAACTCTCTTGAATACAGTGCTCTAACCACATGACTACCAAACCAATCCAGGAATGTCTCCTGTTAAAATACTGGAATCCCATTTCACTAGTTCTTATGCTCTTATTTGCCTCTTGTAGAAAAATACTTCCATTTTATTACAATGTAAACTGAAAAGAATCAATGTTTTATTTAATGTATCACAGAATGAGGACATCCTCTTCATAACCAAAAAGTTACATATATTTACTTAAGACAGCTTTGCAAAATTCTACTCACCCACTCTCCTGAGGCAAGTTTTACTTTTAGGTTTTGGTTGTTTTTTATTATCATTAATCATCATGGCAAAGACTAGGAGAGTAGTTTCTGTGCCTGGTCTAGTAAATTTGCATGATATTTAATGAGACCGATTTAAAAGAACACTCTCAAAGTCGACAAACCCAAAATCTAACCTATCCCTCTCGGTTTTGGGGTGAGATATTGCACCCAAAGGTACGGTACACTGCCTTGACATAAACAGTGATTCATGTAACATAGAAACTATGCATCTAGAGACTTCTGAATTAGACAACTTTTTAGTGAGAGGACACAATGTCCAGAGACATGAAACCCCATGTTCTGATGTGTGAAAAAGCATCTTCTAAAACTTGTCCCGCTACAACTGTTTTTCAAAACACATGTTTCAAAACTGTTTCTGGACCACAAAGGATACTAAGCTATGCTCAGTGAGCTATATTAATACAGACAATGATTACTACGGTAACAAGATGGACAACTATAACTAGCTGTGCTGCTTTATCTCACCATTCTTATTGCTTATTTATGTTTGTTTTGTTTCCTATGCATGAATTATAAAACCTACTATATAACTAAGTATATGCAAACTAGTTCCAGTTTATTAGAAGAAAAATTTTTATCACATTGTCTGTACATTTAAACTCTTCATCATGAAACAGTTTCACGACTGATAGATTAATATAAAAGTTGTGCAAAAGTGATGGAAACATTTCACGACACTTTTTGTCCTTTCATTATGGATCATTTTGTGACTCAGAAATGTTGTTTTTTTAATTAAATTTTCATCATGCTGATCTTTTTACACTGAAGTATTTGACATCACAAAAATGAGCAAGGAGGAGAAGACTTCACATACACCAACAAAAAACAGAATTACGTTATTAACTGCATAACACAAAACTGCAGAAACTTGGTTGCGATTTTCAGAAGGAGATTTGTGTTTGGAACAAAAAATTAGTCATTAACTGTTGGCATGAGTGAAATTTTAAAAGACACCTAAGTGACTAAAGCACTTCTAAAAATCTCACCTGATATTCATAAAAGGAGAACTGAACATAACAGTACATTTCTATTTAGCTCAAGAAATTGTATCAAAGATAGCTTAAAGAACTGGTAACTAAAAATCTTTATCAATGTTTATTCATATATAAGAATGTAAAAGAACGTTCTAGCTCTGTAAGGCCCCTTCCTTACTTCCCCATCTGATAAAACTCCCACAGAGTGGGCCCACAATGTGAAGCTGATGACTGGCAGCACTGCCTGATGGATATTAATGATGTAGAAGTTAAGATTACTGAAAAGAAATTTTCCTATCTATTTAAATTTCATGAATTATTAATTATTCCCCCCCCCCTTCTATCTACAGTATCTTTTAGGTAAACATCTTAAACCCTGATACAATGATCGAAATCACTGCATCTGATTTTCAGTCATTTCATCCTGCACTTGGGGCAGGGATGGAACTGGGAATCAAAGGTGCATTTAAGCCACCCTTATGTCAGTTCTACCCCAGCTAGGTTGACACTATTAGGTAATTTACAACCCCCTTCAAAGTCCCTTTATGTTGAAGACATAAAAAGGTCACGGGGTAGCTGAATCAGGTTTATTATGCCTTGCACTTGACTGGCAGAACTTAAATCAGCAACCCCTAATTAACTTTATTTAAGGTTGGCCAATCCACTTGGAAACTTATCTCTGTCTCCAAAATTTTTAATTTATTTTACATATTAGTGTACTTCCACCATTGGTTGAATGAACTATGATTGTACAATCAATCTAATAACTTAGTGTCATGTCACATGACCATCTTCCTTCCTTCCATACAAGAAGCTACTGTACAAATCCTCTATAAAAAGAAGTACAACAGTCAAAGAGTTCAGCTGCTACAATATACACAATGCTTACAAAATATGTGGCGGGTATGGCGGTGCACCCACTACAAGTACATGTGTGCAGACTCTATCATCTCTGCTCTCTTTGCCGACTTATGAACTGAGATTGATGAGAATTCTGCATGAAGACTAGATTGCCAATATCAACAATCTCCCATCTGGTTCACAAGAACAGACCCTGTATAGCATGGTATGCAACCCTTGTTTGTTTCATATGCCTGCTCACAATCTAAACAAATCCAGCAACTTGAAATTCTTACTTGTTCAATTACGAAAAAGCTAGCCAAGCTAGCTTCCTGCAAGCATCTGGAAATGACTTTCAATAATAAGACTGGAAGAGCTCTGTGTAGTTCGAAAGCTTGTCTCCCACCAACAGAAATTGGTTCAGTAATACCTCGTCACCCACCTTGTCTCTCACAAAAATCATATAGTTTCAAATAAAGCAAAACTAATATATTTTAATACTTCAGAGTGCTCAGAAACGAGCATGAAATGACTCAACCAAAGATTTACATGAAAAAATTTCCTCATCAAATATAGAGAATATTCCAAGCACAAAGTCAACAGCTGCTCAAATAAATCAGGGTAAAACCAGTCAAGGGTAAGGATGGAAACAAGGGGGCTCTCCAACGAAGCTAACTTAGCAGAGCAAGGTTGGTTCTTTTTAAATTATATAATTTATGGGAGTTTAAATTAAATTTTATATGCTCTGTAGTCATGTAATGGTATTTTACTATTATCT
This sequence comes from Gopherus flavomarginatus, assembly GCF_025201925.1. NCBI lineage: Eukaryota > Metazoa > Chordata > Testudines > Testudinidae > Gopherus > Gopherus flavomarginatus. The sequence goes on from NC_066618.1 coordinate 260,322,838, forward strand.
AATCAATTGTCACATTATACATGTGTAAATGTTAGATAAAGTACTTGGTATCTGCATTATTATAACAATTATATTCCTAATGTATTTGTTTTGCATGGATCCCATGGAACTATTCTGCCTAGGGTAGCAGATGGCTTTTTAAATTTTTGTTATTTTTCCAGAATCTTTATGTCACCCTAAATGTATTTACTTAATATATGACACTGTAGTTGCTGCAAAACATGATCTACATGTTATCTGTTTAATGCTAAACAATCTGCATACCATTCCTGTCTGGAAATAATTATATCAAAGACAGAAATCACAACACTCATGTCACTGTAATAAACAGATTTGCCTTTTATATTTTTCATTAGTTATCCTACATGGAAAGACAGTTTTTCTCAATTTTTAAAAGCTGCTAAAATAATTGATTTACTCAGAGAAATGAGACTTTATAATTCTTCCTAAATTAGATTAAGTTGGTAGTGCCAATGCCTAAGTGATTAGTAATTAGAATAATTTACCATTTTGTTATGCTTAGTGTAGAACTATTTATTGAGTTTGCATCCCACAATAATACAGATTACCTAAGGAAAGAGGTTTTCAAGAACAATTTTTAGATGTACAATTTCATAGTAAAAAAAGTCAAAAGGTAGGGAGAGGACTAATTAACAAAATATATACAGCAAATTACAATCTAGTGAATTGAGATTTGCCGGTTATTCCTGACAACTGTGATACAGGTGCCAAAGAAATCTGTGAATATGTTCTTTTGCGAAAGAAATCATGAACAGTTCCCTTTATTTGTTTTTGAAAAATACATTCCTTACTTGCTCAGATAAAAAATTGACAGTCAGCACCATTATAGAAAGTGACAGATGACTCTCAAACCCAGAATGCAGAAAGAACAACAAATAAAGTGAAGAGATCAGCTTAAAGAATACTGTATGTCATTTTATTGCCAACTCAAAATAACGGATTGCCTCCAGCATTTAAGATATCTAATCGAAACCATTTCTCATGTAGAACAAAACCAAGATAGAAAAAGAATTTGCTCATAGAAAGACCTGATAGCTATAAAAACAATTACATTCAAAAAGGCTTGTGTAGCAGGGTGACCACTTGCTCCAGCCTGGAAGGGGTTAGAAAAGCCCTGCAGAGGGCTGGGGCTGGGCAAGGTAAAATCCTGGCTGATTGGGGGAAGTGGCTGCAGCTGGGGCCATGCCCCAAACTGAGCAACAGGGCCTTATAAGAAGGCCAGGGAAGCCAGGAGCAAACAGTCTCTCTCTAGCTATAGAAGGAGATGGGCCTGGCTGCAGGGAGCTGGACATAAGACCTGAGTGAAGCAGGGCTGAGGAAAGGCAGAGGAGCTGGGGAGCTCCAGCCTGGAAAGCCCCAAGCTGTGGCCTAGCATTGGGCTAAAAGGTACTAGGGGTTGTAGAGGGCAGCCCAGGGGTAGGCCAAGGCAGCAGGTTGAAACCCTCCTTGCCAGTGATGAGTAGGCTGATACTGCAGTCTGCCCCAGGGTGTGGGGCAAGACAATGACTGGCAGTAGCCATATACTGAGGCAAGGTGGGGATAGAGGGTGGGGGTTCCCTGGAAAGGAGAGACCCTGAGAGAAAGGGGTTACTGCCAGGGGGCAGCACCCCATGTAAAAGGGCACCGGTTTCAGGGAGGGACATGGGGGCAGAGGACAGGTGGATCACCAGCCTGCAGAGGGTGCTCCAGACCTGAATAGAGCTAATTCCCAGAAGACACCAGCAGGGGGTGCCGCAGGGGTGAGTCTACTCGTCTACAGTTTGGCTATTTAAACAGTTCAAATTAAATAAAACACAATTTGGGCTAATTTGATTCTCTATTCCAAATTTCAGAGAACCAAGCTACTAGTTTATGAACCTTGGGAGGAAGGAGTGAGCCCTAATAAAACCTTTCTTAGCTTGGTCAATTAAATGGCTAAGCCTTGTCTAGAATATCACATCTGTATACAGTATAGTTCAAACATGTTTTTAATAATTTAAGGTCACATTCTACCACCCTTACTCAATCAAGTAGTAACCAGTGACACGTCTACTCGCAAAGTAAGAAACTACACCTCTACCCTGATATAACGTGACCCAATATAACACGAATTCAGATATAACGTGGTAAAGCAGCGCTCTGGAGGGAGGGGGAAGGAGAACGGACAGCGGGGCTGCACGCTCCAGCGGATCAAAGCAAGTTCAATATAAAGCGGTTTCACCTATAATGCGGTAAGATTTTTTTGGCTCCTGAGGACAGCATTATATCGGGGTAGAAGTGTACTTAACCTAAGTCAGGTAGGCAGAATTGGGGCTTAAATTATTATTTATACTGTGCCATCAAACAGACAAAAGAATGTGCCTAAATGAAGAGTTTCCAATCTAAGTAATGGATGAAAGAGAAATCCCCAATGATTCCTGAATGCAAGTTTTAAAGAAGTTCAAAGCCAACAGTGCCATCAATCATTATAATAAAAATAATAGAATTGCAATTTGTATTTCTTACATATACCAAATACTTTTGTCTGTATCCTATATTTTTCAGAAAATTGTTTCTTAAATGCACAAAAAATAAAGCAAAAATTGGTTTTATATTAACATTACTCTCTTTTTGAGTTAGTCCTCAAGGCTACAGTAAAATTTGAGATGCATTAAAACACAAACCCCTATATGCCATTAAATAACATCTATATGCCAGAAGCAGTTTATTGGAGTATGTTTAGCTATGTAAATTTAAAGCGCATTCAAAAATCAACCACAAGAGAGGAAGGTTGTGTGCACTGAATAAGTGATACTGGTGCTTCAGTACAATTTAGTTAATAGTTAATATATTGTTTTATTTTTTCACAAAACATAAAAATTAAAGGTTCTCTGTAAAAATGCAATTTCCCTTTTTTTCCACAGCAAACGGACTTCTAGGATCCCTGCTTATCAGCACTGCTTTGAGACATCCAGTCTCCCAATAGGTGATAATTTAAGAAGGGGCATTATCAATATAAATTACATTTTAAAAAACTACATTAAAATAACATGATGGTTCTAAAGTCAAGCAAGTGTGTCAGTGCTGCCAAATCCCTCAGTGCTAAGTGAATTCTAAGATGTGTGATACTTGGAAGGTCTGCTCCTCTGCCTTTTCCAAGTTGCTACAAAGCATGGTTCCTTCTAACTATGCATGTTCAGCATAGAGAGATTCTGCATTTCGTATGGGCCAGTGCTGGCTGTAGAGGCAGACTGTGGAGAGGCATGAAGACCTTGCAGGGAGACAGCTTACTCCTTGCCATGCTGAAGATCCAAGAAGCAAACCAAAGGTCAGGATGAAAGACAGGAAGAGAAAAATCTGAAAGACCCCACTAAAAATGGTGCAGCCTGTATCCTGCTGTGCATGGAATCCATGATTAATCTGACATCATTTATGATTAACCACTGGTATATGTAAAAAGATTTGGTATCTTAGACCCCAGCCCAGCAAAGTAGTAAGCATGTGTTTAACCTAATTGGGACTATTCATAGAATCATAGAATTAGAAGGCACTGCAAGGGTCATCTAGTCTAACCTCCTGCCAAGATGCAGGATTTCTCATGTCTATTCATGTGCTAACAGTGTTTTTAAACATTTTTGTCATAAACAGATAGTTAAGAGTTAATAGAACAGAAGTACTTCATGTCTCTTTTGCCTGTAAAGGGTTAACAAGATCAGTGAGCCTGGCTGTCACCTCACCAGAGGACCAATCAGGGGACAGGATACTTTCCAATCTTGAGGGAGGGAAGTTTTTTGTGCATGCTGTTAGATTTGGTGGTTGGTCTCTCTGGGTTCTGAGAGTGACAAGATGTGCAACCAGGTTTCTCTCCAATCTCCCTGATACAGGTTCTTATAGATTCAAAATAGTAAGTACTAGGTGATAAGGCGAGTTAGGCTTATGTTTGTTTTCTTTATTTGCAAATGTGTATTTGGCTGGGAGGAGTTCAAATGTGTATTTGGCTGGAAGGAGTTCAAATTTGTATTTTGCTGAAAGGATTTTAATTTGTACTTGTATACTTAGGCTGGGAAGCTATTCCCAATGTCTATAGCTAAAAGACCCTGTACCTATTCCATTTTAAATCTACAAAGATAATTTTTACTGTTTTTTTTCTTTCTTTAATTAAAAGCTTTTCTTGTTTAAGAACCTGATTGGTTTTTTTTTTGGTGTGAGACCCCAGCGGACGGGGTCTGGATTCACCAGGGAATTGGTGGGGAGAAGGGAGGGAAGGGGGAGAGAGAGGTTAATTTCTCTCTGTGTTAGGATTACTTTCTCTCTCAGGGAGAGTCTGGGAGGGGGAGAGAGGAGGAGGGTGGAAGGTGAATTTTCCTTTCTGTTTTAAGATTCAAGGAGTTTGAATCACAGTAATCTTCCAGGGTAACCCAGGGAGGGGAAGCCTGGGAGAGGCAACAGTGAGGGAAAGGGTTTACTTTCCTTGTGTTAAGATCCAGAGGGACTGGGTCTTGGGGGTCCCCGGGCCAGGTTTGGGGGGGGGGGGATAGGAGTGTACCAGGCACTGGAATTCCTGGTTGGTGGCAGCGCTACAAGTACTAAGCTGGTAATTGAGCTTAGAGGAATTCGTGCTGGTAACCCATCTTTTGGACGCTAAGGTTCAGAGTGGGGAATTATACCATGACAATTTTATATACTTAAGTCCCTGCTGTACTGGGATCTAAGAAAATAAAATGTTTAAAAATCTGTATTGGTTATTCATTTATCTGCGGTTCACTGTCATAAAAGACACATTCCTGGGTTTCAGCCTTTGGAATGAGATTTAGAAACAGATTAGCAAAGTAAAAGAATCTGGAACCCTTAGACGAGTAACAGATACGGAATGTCAAAGCCTTCCTTTTCAACAGAGAAAAATAAAACTGATACTCCATTTCCCAAGGGAAGTTGGATGAATGAGTGTTGATCTATTATAATTAATGCCTTGAGTATGCAGAATTACAAGTAAATAATTTCAGATTTTTTCTACTGACGCAAATAGATTATTAAAAAGAACATAGTCCCCCAGCAGCTACAAAGCTCAAGCAAGGCCTTCTTGAAAACAGCAGTGGTAGAAACCTTATTCATGCTGAAGAGCATCTTACTACTCAAGTGAAGACTATAATGGACCACTTGTGGAGGAAAGTGATACTCAACATGAGTAAAAGGTACCAGAATCAGGTCCACTGAAATTACCCACAATCCAGCATAATTTATTCTGCCAAAACTCCCATTGACTCCAATGGGAGCTTTATCTGGGCAAATAATGTAGCATTACACCAATAACCAGAAATAGAAACAATCAAATCAGGAAATTCAGAAAGACACCATGAGCAGGAGACACAAGGCAACAGAGGTAAGTCTCAATTTTTCATCTAGCATTAATGGATAGAGAATACACAGATCAGTCCAGTATTCTCAAGTCAGATGACTGTAGGTAAAAATTTAATGAAAAAACAAAAATTTGCCTTCAAAAGAGAACTCATTATTGAAATACTTTTTTTAAATCTTAAATTCAGCAGAAAATAATGGCTTTTCATTCACCTGGAAAGTTTCCTACTTGCCAGTGGCAAGTGCATTTCTGAAACCATACACAGATACCCACATCTACAACCACACACATATCACCCTTAAAATGTTTCCAAATGTCTTAGATAACTGAATAACTGTACCCCAGTTTTTGAAATGTTTTTATGTATTCATTATAGTAAAATTAGGTGATTCTGCAGGTATTTGAGTTAACCTTATCTATTTACAGCATCTAAAGGCAAATTAACAGGTTTCTAAGGGTGACTATTGAGGCTGCATTATATAATTTTTGTTGTTTCAAAACAAAGAATTTTATTTTAATATACGTCTATCCTGAATTCGCAGGTACTTAGAAGAAAAGGTTACTCACTTGGTGCAGTAACTGGAGTTCTTTGAGATGCGTGTCTCTGTGGGTGCTCCGCTTTAGGTGTGTATGTGCCGCTGCACCTTTTTGAGAGACATTTGATAGCAGTGCCCTTTCTGCCTGGACATGCGCCCTACACATCTTCATGCCTCATACCAAGGCTATATAAGGTTATGCAGGCAAACTGCCCCCACTTCCTTCTCTGCAGCAAAGCTCACAAAGGCAACTCTGAAGCAGAGGGGAGGAAGGCGGGTAGTGGAGCATCCACAGGGGGACACATCTCAAAAAACTCCAGTTACTGCACAAGGTGCGTCAGAGCTGTAACTAAGCATTTTATCACCTGGGGTGAGGAATCATATTGGTGCTCCCTAGAGGCAATGTGTGGGGGGGGTCACAAGGTCACTTGTTACCCTGATTTCTGCCTCCTATTTAGCACAGAGATTTTCAAACTGTGGGATGCACCTCCCTAGGGGAATGCATCCCACAGTTTGAAAACCATTGCCTCCTGCCAGGAGCCAGCAGAGCTGAAGATGGTTGAAGCCTCCTTGCCCACTCAGGTCTCTGGCTCTCCATGCTGTGGGAGCTGGGCACTGGCTGGCTGCCTGACAGACCTCCCTGCCCTGCTCCCTGAGCCAGGCTGCCTCTGCACAGCCGGGTGCTCCCCAGGGCAGGTGGCACAGCTCTGAGCTACATCCCTGACATGCTCTTGCCTCTGCTCTGAAAGCCCTTGGTGCCAGCAGGCAATACCACTTGGAGCCGGCCCCTGCCCATGAAGTCTGGCTGCCCAAGGTGCTCCCTGGAGTACTCATTCCCTTTGGGCACCTGCTTCTCAGCAGCTTGGTCACACCCTGCTCACTGTCCGGGGACCTGCCATTGTAGCTGGATCACTCTTCCCACACTCCCTGCCCGCTGATTGGAACTCCCCTTGGCTGCACTGCCTTGCCCTAGCCCCGTGGCTGCCGGGCTCATGGTCACACAGCCTGACCTCTGAGCACGGCCATGCGAGCCCAGTGCCTAGGTGCTGGGGGTAAGAAGCTGCTGGAAGGGCAAACTTGCTCCCGCCAACTCCAGAAACCAAGGTCGTGAGAACAGAGCAACCCCTAGGTTCCAAATAGAGGACATTGCAAGGGGGAGGAGGAGTTGGAGGGGACATTTGGGGGGTGCTGGAAGGTATAGCTATAGGATGCTGGAGGGGATATCTTGGGGGGTGCTGGAGGTGGGCTGCCAATGCTGGCAGGGGCTGAGCTGACTTAACGGGGGAGCCCCACCTGCTGCTGCTGTCGAGGGGACGCTGCATGCGGGGCTCCTGCTTTCCCCTTATACCCTTATTTTCCCCATCTCCCTTCCCCACTGCCCCCTGCCCTATCCCCTCCCCCACACTTCCACATCCCCCTGTCCATTCCCTTATCCCCTTCTCTTCCCCTTGCCCTATCCTATGCCCCTTCCTTCCCTACTGCCTCTTCCTCTACTTCACCCCCCTTTTCCTATATTCCACACACACACTGCGGGCACTCACCGTTATACAGAAATAGGATGAGGGCCATATAGGGCACTCAACACACAGAAGAGGAACCCGACTGGCAGTAGGACCCAGGAGGCGGCATCCAGCTTTAGAGGCAGGAGAAACAGCTCCTGATTCTCCTCTGCTCCCTGCCCAGACCTCTGCTTGTGGTAGGGGGTGAGGGTGAGGACAAAACACTCCCATACACACTACACCCATGGACTCCAGCTGACGCGGCTGGGCCCAATCCTGCAGGGGTGGAGGGCTGACACCACTTGGCCTGATACTGCGCTGCCCCATTTTTGCACCTCTGCCGGCTCTGCGCCCTGGGTGGCTGCTCCTCTTTCCACACCCCAGTTATGGCCTTGAGGTGCATAACCTCTCCTTCTGTGGGTAGTCCCCGGGAGTGCTCCAAACTAGGTGATTCCCTAGCAGTAACCCTTTAAGGAGGTGAGAGTTTCAGAAAAGAGTCCATTACTGAAGGAGGAACTTGTTGTCTCCTGCCAGATCTAATCTTGCACCATGAATTAGGGCATAGTGGTAGGAAAACATATGCATCAAGGACCATGTTGCAGCTCTGCAGATTTCACTAACCTGAATGTCTTTGAGTAGAGCTACAGACATAGTGGCTGCACACTTGACAAGACCACAATCTCTTATAGGAGGTGTAACCTCAGCTAAACCATAGCAGGCAATAATAAATCCAGAGATTCATTTAGAAAGTCTCTGAGTGGAGACAGGCACTCCCTTAGACCTATTTTCAACAGAAACAAAGGAATCTAGTCTTCCTGAATGGTCTAGCCCTTTGCAAGTAAAAGGCTAATACCCTTTTAACATCTAGTGCAGTATTAAACACAGACTCTTGTGTAGACTGATGCAGTTTAGTTAAAAAACTCAGAAGGTGAATGATTTGGGTACAGTTCAGAAGACACCTTAGGTAAGAACTTTGGATGAGGTCATAAAGATACCTTCTCCTTGGAGATCAAAGTAAAGGGAGGGTCTGCCATTAGAGCCCCCATGTCCCCAACCCTTCAAGTAGAAGCGATGGCTACCAAGAAGGCCGTTTTCATAAGACAGATGTAGCAGTAAGCATGTAGCTAATGGCTCAAAGGTTTGTCTCACGAGACAGTTAAGAACCAGGTTGAGATCCCAAAGTGGTGTAGCGGCGCTAGTCTATGGTCAAAGATTGATAAGTCCTTTTAGGAATCTCATTGTGGTTGGATAAGCCAAGAAATCTTCCACTGACACACGGAAAGCTGTTACTGCTGCTAAATGAACCTTGATGGAACACATAGAAAGGCCTGAATTTTTCAATTCCAAGGGGTAATCCAATATTGAGGAAAGATGACTGGATAGGAGAAAGATGGCATTGGTTACACCAAACATTATATCTTCTCCATTTCTGAAGTAAGTATGTCTAGTAGATTCCTTTTTGCTATCTAACAGTATCTTCTGTACTTCCAATACACGTGTGGTCTCTAGTCTCAAGAACCATTGAGGAATCAAGTTTGTAATTGCAGGACATTCAGATTGGGGTGAAGCATCTGATTCACATCCTGAGACAACAGTAAAGCTTTAATTGAGAGCAGCCACAGAGACAGAGAGGTGAGTTTGATGAGGTAAGGAAAGCAAACTTTGGCTAGGTCCTGCCTGTTCTTGATAAGGACCTTTGAGAGCAATGGAGTTGGAGGTTATGCATAGAAGAGACCCTTTGTCCATGTAACAAGGAAAACATCTCCCAGAGACTGGGGATCCAGCCCTCCTCTGGAACAGAATTTCCTGCACTTTGTGTTGGCTGCCATGGCAAAGGGGTCAATGTGTGGAAATCCCCAAGCTAGGAATATTTTATTGAGGACTCAAGAGCCAACTCCCATTCATATTTCAGGGAGAAAAGTCTGCTCAGGTTGTCTGCCATGTTGTTTTGTATTTCCAGGAGATAAGAAGCCAAGATGACTATCCAATTAGCTATGCAACCATTCTGAAGCTTTATCACTTCAGTGCAGAGTGAGAGAGAATGTGCTCCACCCTGACAACTGATATAACATATGCACACTATGTTGTCTGTCATGATCCCGATGGACTTATTTTTGAGTAGGGGAAGAAAGTGCAGGCAAGCATTTCTGACCACACTTAATTCCAACAGATTGATGGGCAAGTGCTGTTCCTTTTGCGACCATTTGCCTTGGACTATGTGAGAACCCAGATGTGCTTCCCACCCAAAGAGGGAAGCATCAGTATTAATATGACTGTAGGAGGGTTCTGGCTGAACAGGATTCCTGCACAAACTTTGAATGGATTAACAGACCAAGTGAGTGACTGTAGGACCTGACTGCATACAGAAACCTGTTTACTGGCTACATAAACAGTCCTGAGCCACACCTGGAGATATCAAAGAGGCAACCTAGTGTTTTGTGTCCCAGCAGTTGCAGACATGTCCTTGCTGGAACTTGAGGGCTGAGCTGCACTCTTTGTTTCAGGTGCTCTACAGCAAGGAACCTCCTAAGAGAGAGATAAGCGCTTCCTGATATCAAATCCATCAGCTCTCATATAAAGAGAATTCACTGTATAGGGGGTCAAGATTGATTTCTCAAGATTTAACTGCAGGGCTAGACTTTGGAATAGTGCAGTTGTTGTTTGAACTTCCAACCATACCTCCTGATATGACAGACCCTTGAGGAGACAATCTTCAAGATAGGGAAAGACAGTTATTCCTCAATGACAGAGGCAGGCAGCTACAACTGCCAATATATTTGAGGACACCCTTGGACAGATGAAAGGCCAAAGAATAGGACCTGGTACTGGTAACGATTGTGATTGAAAGTGAAACAGAGAAATCTTGTGAAAAGGATGAATCACTAAGTGGAAGCAGCCATCTTGGAGGCTGTGGGCTGCAAACCAGTCCCCTAATTCCAGGGAGGGAATTATAGCTGCTAGCAACACCATCCTGAATTTCTGATGTTTGACATGCTTGTTCAATTGTTTGAGATCTAGTATTGGCCTCTTCCCTCCATTTTTCTTGGGTATCAGAAAATATCCAAAATAGAACCATTTTCCCCTGTGTTGAAGTGGGACTGGCTCTATGATACTAGACTTAGGAATGATGAGATCTCCAATGTCAGCAGTCACTCATGAGAGGAGTCCCTGAAGAGGAATGGGCAAATGGGGTTGGCAGGGGGTGGAGGTAAATTGGATAGTATAACCTGACGTAATGGCCTCCAACACCCATTTAGCTGATGTTACCATGCTTGATGAAATAGAGAGAGGTAGTATCCAAACTGAGGAAGGGGGGTTGTGTGATACAGCTGATAAAACCTTTTGGGTGATTGGGTGATCTGGACTCTTGACCTAACTATCAAAACTGGTGTGAGGAGGATGCTAAAGGCTGGAATGAAGCAGTCGAGGTAGCTGCAGGCTCTTTGTTTAAAAACCTCAACTTCTTAGCTGGTAGCCTTTGTGCTGATTGAGATCTGCTAAACTTCTTTTGTTTTCGGGCATGTATACCCCACAAGGTCCAAGATCCTTTAGAGTATGAAGCAAGTCATCCGTGGAATCTGCGAAAAGCTTCTGGCCATCAAAAGGTAAATCTTCCACAGTCAATTGTACCTCCTGTGGAAATTCTGACAACTGAAACCAGGAAACTCGCTCACCACTAGTGCAGTGTAAACAGACCTGTCTGCAGTGTCCACCAAGTCAAGAGAAGCCCGCAGTGAAATTTTTGCAAAAAGCTGACCTTCCTTTATTATGGATCTGAACTGTTCTCAATATTCCTGTGGTAAATGGTCAATAAAAGTATTAAACTTCTCATACTTCAGTTAGTCATAATTTGACATGAGTGCCTGGTGGTTAGCTATTCTGAATGGAAGTGTTGCTGATGGATAGCTGTTACAACCAAACGAGTTCTGTTTTTTCCCTTTCACTGACTCCATCCGCAACCACAAAATCTGATGCTGAATGAGAAAATAAAAACTCAGAATTCCTGGGCAGAACTTAGTATTTATCAAACCTCTTGCATGTGGCAGGGTTGGGAGCAGGGGAGGTCGCTGGAGTTTGCCAGATGGACTTGGCTCCATCATTAGTATTCTGTACTTAATTTCCCTGTTTTTACTGGATCTTCCCTTAAAAGAAGAAGAGATTTTACACTTGCTGAGAACGTGAGAGTCTCCCAAGCAACAAATGCAGTGGGAGTGCTAGTCACTAACAGGGATTACTTCTTGAACAGAGAGGCATCTTTTACATCCTGGGGAGCCCAGCATTCCTGACAAAAGAAAATGTTGTTCAAGCCCCTCAGCAGGGGAAAAAGAAAAACAAAAACGTGTACGTATATTTTAAGAAAATAGGAACAAATGTTCCAACTATATGGTACTAAACCTACTATTACTAAGAACTAACTATAAAGCTAAAAGACTAATAAAGGGGGGGAAAAGGTACACAGGCACATGCTAGACTCTATCACTGGCCAAAGGTGGTTGAGAAGAAACTGATGGCGGTTTACCAGCACAGCCTTATATAGCCTTGGTACAGGGCATGAGGACGTGCAGGATGCATGTGTAGGCAGAACAGAGACTGCTACCAAAAATCTCCAATCAAAGTCACAGGGGCGCATGCATGCCTAAAGTAAAACACCCATAGGGACACTACTCGAAGAAGAAAGGTTGATATTTTTTGGTTAGTATTTGGAAAACTAGCAAATAAAATAGACTAGGAAATTGACTATTTATCAGTACAACACAAAGAAAATATACCTTCTGAAGAACTTATGCCCCAATTCTGCCAACACTTCTGCACATGCATAAACCAACTGAATGCTTGCAGGAATATGTGGTAATCCCAATATCTTATTTCTCTGAATGCCAAAATAGTTCACCTCATTTCATTTATTTAAAAACTCTTGTATAAGCAAAAGATCTTAAATATTTCCTTTACTATTAACTTTGTTTAAAACTAAAATATGCATCTGACTTTTTCTTTTTTTAATTAATTGCAAAGTTTGACTGGCACATCTTCCCTTCTACATTGCATTAACAAAAGCCAGATGCACTAATAAACTTGATATTACTTTTCCCTCTCCAGACATCTGAATATGGTCTGTTACCCTCCATTATTGTGGCACTTTTTGTTCTGCCCTTCTGGCTAAAGACTAAAGTATTTGTTGGCTGCCACCATTGGCACATTATGTATTTGCCTCGAGGAGTGTGGTAAAACAGTACAATCCTCCTCCCTTTTACAGAACAATCATATCATCTTCCATATGAGACTGGCTACTACCATCTGACACGGTGCTAGCTCTTCTGCATGGTATCACAAGCACTATTACAGTATTTTAGCATTAGAGTGGGTCTGGAGCAGCGTCCTTACTTTAGAATTAAAGTGTTAACCTTCAATCTCTAGACAAACATAGCAGTCACTATTGCTCGTATTCACTTTCAGAATCTCTATCTTGATCCCATTAAGTATAATTCCACTTGAGATAGAATAGAGTTCTTTAGTACTAAAAGTTCTCCATTATTTATCTTTTTCATTAATGATTTAAAAGACTGTATGTCAGTAATCTAAAAAATTAATGTTGACTTCATAAAAGTAGGAAATTTATTATGCATGCTTCCCAGAGATTTATCCTTTTGGAAAGTCTCTTGCAGACCTCTCAGCAATAGTGGCATTAATTTTTTCCAAAGCATTCTAATTGGAAAAAAAAACCAAAGACATTTCTGACTGTTTAAAAACAAACTGAAGTATTTTGAAGATAAATAAATACATAACAATTGTCCTACTGGTTAAAACCAAATGGTCCATCTAATCCAGTATCTTGTCTCTGATAGCAGCCAGAACCAGATGATTCAGAGAAAGAAACCACAGTGATCAGTTACAGAATAACCTGCCCACAGAAGATTCTTGCCTGTCAGTAACTGGTTGGCTTATGTCTTGAACCATGAAGGTTTTTGTCCCATCCCAAACTAAAACATTAATCCTAAATAAAGTAACTTATACTTTTATTCTGGTTATCCATATAAATGTCTAATCTTTTTTTAATCTTTTTAGCCTCAATAATGTATTTTGCAACAACTGCCACAAATTCTTATTGTTATAGTCATGTTGGTCCTAGAATATGAGAGAGACAAGATGGGTGAAGTAATATTCCCCAGACCTGAAGGGCTCTGTCGAGCTCAAAAGCCTTGTCTCTTTCACCCACTGCTGTTGGTCCAGTAAAATATATTGGACCCATCTAGTCTCTCACAAATTAATATTGTGTAAAAACATATTCAAGTTTTAGTAGGTTTGAAAAACAGCATCACCACTTCAGGTAACTTTTAAAATGTTGTTTGTAATTTTTTTGTGCTACTGGTTCATTCTATTAATCATTTGAGATCTCAAATAATTTTGAATATTTATTTATTTAAAAAATCATTTCCGTTGACTTTTTAAAAAGTTAAAGCACCGAAGAGGTTCAACAACAGTAAATCATTACACAATTTCTCACTAAAGATTATAAATTATTTAGGCCTTGATCTTGCAAACACTTACACATAGCAAACAACTTGATACATGTGAGTAGTCTCACTGAGTTTGTTATACCAATTATATTAGACCAGTAAAAACCAGCAGGATCTTATTAAAGGGGACAAGACAAAGATGCCACATTTATTATGATAACAATTTATGACTAATAACTAATATCTTAATTCTTATACACACACATTATACCTATTACCTATACACACACACACACACACATTCACATTATACCTAATACCTATACACACACACACACACATTCATCAGGTGTTCTGCAGCTGCTGCATAGTTACCAGTCCTGAAGATAGCTTAAGTTCATGGCTTGATTTTGCAGCTTGGGTTCGTAGCTTGTGGCAGCTAACTGGCCAGGAAAGCTGGGTACAAGGCTGAGCTGGATCTCTGTTGGACAGGCACCGATGTTCTTCCATGTTGGCAGCAGAATGTTACCCAGAGTTTCTCATCTCACCCTTCTTTTTTATGGGCTTTTAGTTTGGATTCAAAGTCTATAGGTCTTGCTGTGTCACGCTGCCTCTGGGTTTAGATTGATCACCCATCAGTTGCAGGCATGACTTTCAGCCTTGGACCTGGCTTTGATCTTCCTTCTGTTGTCCTTTTCTTTTTAGGGTGGATGCTTCTTACTTTGTTTAGGGCTGTTGTCTAGGTCTTCAGCCGTTGGTATTTGAACTTTATCTCATCAGGACAGGCTGGGGCTGGAGGTTGATTCCATCATTCATACATACCTCATTCACACATCTAAACTAAACTAATAAGATTACAGCAGGGTTTGCAAAAATGAAGGTTGGAGGAAGCTTTTACAAAATGGAGTGAGTGTTTTAAAATGGGGTTTGAATTACAATATGGAACAGAAGTTACAGTGTAGGCAAGTGTAGTGAATGTTGAACAGAAGTTACATTAATAAAGTGAACAATTAAAAACAATTTCATTTATCAGTTCTACAAGTTCAATGTGACTACTTCTAAGCTAGTGAGGAGGGCTTTAAACTAGGTTCGCCAGGTGATGGTGACCTAAGTCCAGAGGTAAGTGGGGAAGTGGGATACTGGGAGGAAACACAAGGAGGAGGGTGCAACAGGGGAATCCTCCTTGGCTCATACTGAGAAAGCAGGGCAATCGGCTAGTTATCTTAGGTGCCCGCACATGAACGCAAGAAGCCTGGGAAACAAGCAGGAAGAATTGGAAGTCCAGGCACAGTCAAGGAACTATGATGTGATTGGAATAACAGATACTCGGTGGGGTAACTCACATGCCTGGAACACTGTCATGGATGAGTATAAACTGTTCAGGAAGGAAAGGCAAGGGAGAAAAGATGGAGGAGTTGTATGTAAGGGAGCAGTATGATTGCTCAGAGATACAATACGAAACTGGAGAAAAGCCCATTGAGAGTCTTTGGGTTAAGTTTAGAGGTGAGAGCAACAAGGGTGATGTCATGGTGGGCATCTGCTATAGACCACAAGACAACTAACAGAAGTTTCCAGATCACAGGCCCTGATTCTCATGGGGGACTTCAATAACCCTGACCTCTGCTGGGAGAGCAAAACAGCAGTGCACAGACAATTCAGGAAGTTTTTGGAGTGTGTTAGGGACAACTTCCTGGTGCAAGTGCTGGAGGAACCAAAGAGGGGCCGTGCTTCTCTCGACCTGCTGCTCACAAACAGGGAAGAATTGGTAAGGGAAGTACAAGTGTGTGGCAACGTGGGCAGCAATGACCATGAGATGGTCGAGCTCAGGATCCTGGCACAAGGAAGAAAGGAGAGCAGCAGAATATGGACCCTGGACTTCAGAAAAGCAGACTTTGTCTCCCACAGGGAACTGATGGGCAGGATCTCCTGGGAGGCTAATATGAGGAGGAAAGGAGTCCAAGACAACTGGCTGTATTGTAAAGAAGCTTTATTGAGGGCACAAGAACAAACCATCCTGATGTGCAGTAAGAATAGCAAATATGGCAGGCGACCAGCTTGGCTTAACAGAGAAATCTTCAGTGACAAACACAAAAAGGAAGCTTACAAGATGTGGAGACTTGAACAGATGACTAGGGAGGAGTATAAATATATTGCTCGAGCATGCAGGGGTGTAATCAGGAAGGCCAAAGCACAATTGGAGTTGCAGCTACCAAGGGATATGAAGGGTAACAAGAAGGATTTCTATAGGTATATTAGCAACAAGAAGGTCAGGGAAAGCATGGGACCTTTACTGAATAGGGGAGGCAACCTAGTGACAGATGATGTGGAAAGAGCTGAAGTACTCAATGTTTTTGCCTTGGTCTTCACAGACAAGGTCAGTTCCCAGACTGCTGCACTGGACAGCACAATATGGGGAGGAGGTGAGCAGCCCTCACTAGTGAAAGAACAGGTTAAGACCTATTTAGAAAAGCTGGACATGCACAGGTCCAGGGGCTGGATCTAAAGCATCTGAGGGTGCTGAGGGAGTTGGCTGATGTGATTGCAGAGCCACTGGCCATTATCTTTTAAAACTTGTGATAAGGGGGAGAGGTCCCAGACAACTGGAAAAAGGGAAACATAGTGCCCATCTTTAAAAAAAGAGAAGAAGGAGAATCCGGGGAACTACAGACTGGTCAGCCTCACCTCAGTCCCTGGAAAAATCATGGAGCAAGTCCTCAAGGAATCCATTTTGAAGCACTTGGGAGAAGAGAAAGGTGATCAGGAACAGTCAAGATACGATACAGCGTATTGTGCTTCATTAGTAGGAGCACTGCCAGCAGATTGAGGGAAGTGATTATTCCTCTCTTTTCGGCACTGGTGAGGAGACGTCTGGAGTATTGCATCCAGTTTTTGGGCCCCCCACTACAGAAAGGATGTGGACAAATTGGAGGGAGTCCAGCGGAGGGCAACAAAAATGATTAGGGGGCTGGGACCCATGACTTATGAGGAGAGGCTGAAGGAACTGGGCTTGTTTAGTCTGCAGAAGAGAAGAGTGTGGGGGGCGGGGATTTGATGGCAGCCTTCAACTATCTGAAGAGGAGTTCCAAAGACGATGGAGCTAGGCTGTTTTCAGTGATGGCAGATGACAGAACAAGGAGCAAGGGTCTCAAGTTGCAGTGAGGGAGGTCTAGGTTGGATATTAGGAAAAACTATTTCACTAGGAGGGTGGTGAAGCACTGGAATGGGTTACTTAGGGAAGTAGTGGAATTTCCATCCTTAGAGGTTTTTAAGGCCCTATAGTGGGGTGGTCACCCGCTCCGCGTAAAGGACTTAAAACAGCCCAGGAGAGGGTGGTGGCTGGGAGCAAGCAGTTCCCAGGCTGAGTGGGGAAGTAAGCTCAGCTGTGACCATGCCCCAAGTAGGGCTCACCTGACCCTTATAAGAGGGCAGTGGGCAAGGGGCACAGACAGACTCTCTCTAGCCTAGTGAGAGGGAGGGACCTGGCTGCTGGGAGTGTACCAAGGTACTTGAAGTGGAGCAGGGCTGGGGGAAGGCCTAGGGAGCTGGGGAGTTCTGGCCTGGAAACCCCCAGGCTGCGGCCTAGTGGAAGGCCAAGTAGGTACTGGGGTTGCAGGGGGCAGCCCAAAAGGGGTAGGCAGAGGCAGCAGGTCCAAACCCCCTTGCCTGTGATGAGTGGCATTTATACTGCAGTCTGCCCTAGTGAACAGGGGCTAGATGGAGACTGGGCAGTAGCCAAAGACTGAAGTGAGGTGGGGATAGTGGGTGGGAGTTCCCTGGGGAAGGGAGACCCAGAGACTGAGGAGTGTACTGCCAGAGGGCAGCACCACTGCGTGCAAGGGGCACTGGGTCCAGGAGGGACTTGGGGGCCAGGAAAAGTGGGACACTGGCCTGCAGAGGGCGCTCTGACAGCTGGATAGCTAATTCCCAGAAGGTACCAGCAGGAGGTGACGCAGAGGTGAGTCCCGTACAGTTACAGGCCCGGCTTGACAAATCCCTGGGTGGGATGATTTAGTTGGGGTAGGTCCTGCTTTGAGCAGGGGTTTGGACTAGATGACCTTCTGAGATCTTCCAACCCTGATCTTCTAGAAGTCTATGATTTGTGTGTGTAAATTTACTTGTGAATAAATGTGCACAGATCAGGACCTTAGAATTTACAAATGGATTCATTGTGTTTGTAATTATCAGCCCATCTGTAAAAGCAAAACAGTTTTTACAACAGTTCTACAGAAATTTTATTACCACCATAATAAACCACATTTAGATACAGATAGTTATTTTCCAGTGAATAATGTACCAGTTATTTCACTGGCTGATCATGAAGATGCTGGCTATTGTATCTTTGTAGTCTAAAAAAAATTAGTGTACTTATTCAAAAGCTTTATTCTCCTACAGCAACAGTTTATACGGTGCTGTTTCACTTGCCATATCATAGTAGCTGAAATTTAAGAGTCAGCTTTATTTAGAAAGACAGTAAGTAAAAACTGAGAAAAATATCCCACACCTACAGCTGTATTTCTCTTTCTCAAGGATCATGTGATCAAATTTAGGTACTACTGTGTAGTGAAGGAAAGAACATGTTAAATCTACAATAGGTATGTTAAATTCCTTTGTTTAGAAAGGTTAGAAAATATAAAAGAGTGGGGGAAAGCTATTACAGCTATATATCACGTGTCCAAATCAGTCGTATCACTTCATTTTGATAAAAGAACATTTTAAAACTATATAGGTTAATAACACTTCTTTTTGTCTCTCATCATATTTTTCATTGTTATCTTAAAAACAAACAAACCACATTTTGAAGAAAAAGACATTCAAGGTAGTGAAACAGAGAGCAAACAGATCAGTGTATTATTTCTAAAGATGTAATAGTTTGTTCCAGAAATCACAGGAATTGTAATACAAGTTATACCAAAAGGCTCCAAGGACACATTAAGTGATCTTATTCAATCTACTTAGGAGATATGTAAATTGCTCTGCCTCGTTTAAAATTCTTTCTACATGTCTCATTTGAGATACTAACTCAACCCCCCACCCCCTTACAGTACACTCATATATCTGAAGGCTTTAATAAACTAGGTCACACAACCAGTTTGATAAACTACGATACAAAATTGAAAAGCGCCAAGAATACATTTACTGAAAGGAATTTTTTTTTTTAATGTTTTCACTCCAACCTACCACTCTCTTTTAGAAGTCATGTTCTGTGTTAGGCAAATGTGTTAGTATAACAGCTAGAACATGACTTTACTATTAAATATCTGGAAGGTATCCTTGAAAGATGACTTATTTTGTTTGCACTACTAGAAAGCTATAGAAAGGATTAATTAATTTTAGCATACATAAAATAAACAGCATGCAAGGAAGTAAACATTAGAAAAGTAACACTGTAAATTTACTTACAAAGTCAAAATCTCCATCTTGAGGGACTTTCCAGTTATCAGGATATTTGGATATGTGGTAGGGTTCAGGCATATTCTGATTACAGTTTTCATGGCTTTTATTCTTGGAATCTTGTTTATCAAAGTAGTCCATGAAAGAAGGTCTTTGTACTTGCGGTGAAGTAGCATTTCCTTAGTTGAAAGGAAAGGAAAAAGTTAAAACTGTCTGGAGATGGAAGATTTACTGCTCTACAAAATAAGCTGTTTAAGAATTTATTGGACTAACTTTACAGTGATTCATATAATGTCTATTTATTATTATACAAACTCAAATATCAGTATGTACTAAAAAATAATACAAAGTTGTAGCAGTTTAATTAAAGATGTGATTTTAAACTGAATTAGCAAAACTGGTGCACAGAGGGTGTACAGACTATGAATAAATGACTTCACTGGCAGTTGAGAGTACTCCGTATATAACAGGATCATAGCCTTACAGAGCAGATGGATGGAAAATCCCATATAAATTATGGCATGAACTGCCACTCTATCATTCTTTTCATAAAAGAATTATGTCTGAAATTTGTTGCCATTATGGGACGTCAAAAGAGTTCACCCATTGAATAGGACAGTTAATGTATTACACAGAAAAAACACTATATTGGCTCTATGTAACTCTCCCCTAGGGCTACATCCAGAATAAAAGAATACTATGAATCATAAAATGCTGTACTCAAATTATATAAATATTATAAATATACAAATTCTACCAGTACAATACAGAACATAATGACACTAATTAAGCAATTTGCAAACATCTACAAGGTAATAAGGTGATAAGTAACAGCATGGATTTGTCAAAAACAAATTGTGTGAAACCAACCTAACAGCTTTCTTTGACAAGGTAACAAGTCTCGTGGAAGTGGGGTTGCGGTAGATGTGGTATACCTTGACCTTAGTAAGGCTTTTGATACTGTCTTGCATGACCTTCTCATAAACAAACTAGGGAAACAGAACCTAGATGGAGCTACTCTAAGGTGAGTGCAAACATAATTCTTGGATGCATTAGCAGGAGTGTCATAAGTTCTGGGCACCACATTTCAGGAAAGACAAATTGGAAAAAGTCCAGAGAAGAGCAACAAAAATGATTAAAAGTCTAGAAAGCGTGACCTCTGAAGAATAAAAAAGGGTTTGTTTTAGTCTGGAGAAGAGAAGACTGAGAGAGGACATGATAATAGTTTTCAAGTACATAAAAGGCTGTTACAAGGAGAGGGAGAAAAACTGTTCTCATTAACCTCTGAGGAAAGGACAAGAAGTAATGGGCTTAAATAGCAGCAAGGGCGGTTTAGGCTGGCCATTACAAAAAGCTTCCTAAATGTCAGGGTAGTTAAGCACTAGAATAAATTGTCTAAAAAGGTTGTGGAATGTCTGTCACTGGAGATTTTTAAGAGCAAGTTAGACAAACCCCTCTCATGGACAGCAGATAATCCTTAGTCCTCTCTTGAGTGCAGAGGACTGAACTAGAAGACCTCTCAAGGTTCCTTCCAGTCCTAACAAGTCTCTGATTCTATGACAAGCACAAGTAACCTATGTGAATTTAAAAACAAGAATGCTAGACAAGACTACTTTTTTTTATTATAAGCATTAACAGCAAACTAAGAAAAAACATACATTGGTTAGAATTATCCTGTTTTAAAGAGAATAAACTACAGCTAGGGCGGAGGATGAGGAGAATGTTGCTAACATCTTTTTAGGCATATGTATAATGCATGAGTGTGTGGACTTTCTGATCTGCTGGGAAAAGAAATTTCATCAACTGCAAACCTGGACTATGGTACAGCGTAGTATAGTTAAGAATTGTAAAACAACTATAATAGGTATGCTTGCACTTTACTGCAAAATTTAAGGAGGCTTTTTTTTTTGGTCTCCGTTCCTGTAAAGTGACCAGGCACAAAAGCATGATATGTTCAAAAGATGCCATTAATTTTACCTAAAGAAGCCCACAGACATACAAAAAACAACTTTTATTAACGATTTTTCCTTTAAGGGTTTGGAGGAAGCAGAGCAGTACAGGGTAGACTGATTAAAATCAAAGTTGTTTAAATCACCAATTTTAATTATCAAGTATCAGAGGGTAGCCGTGTTAGTCTGGATCTGTAAAAGCAGCAAAGAATCCAGTGGCACCTTATAGACTAACAGACGTTTTGGAGCATGAGCTTTCGTGGGTGAATACCCACTTCCTCAGATGCATGTAATGGAAATATCCAGGGGCAGGTAAATATATGTGTGCTAGCAAGCAAGCTAGAGATAACGAGGTCAGTTCAATCAGGGAGGATGAGGCCCTCTTCTAGCAGTTGAGGTGTGAAAACCAAGAGAGGAGAAACTGGTTCTGTAGTTGGCAAGCCATTCACAGTCTTTGTTCAATCCTGAGCTGATGGTGTCAAATTTGCAGATGAACTGAAGCTCAGCAGTTTCTCTTTGAAGTCTGGTCCTGAAGTTTTTTTGCTGCAGGATGGCCACCTTAAGGTCTGCTATAGTGTGGCCAGGGAGGTTGAAGTGCTCTCCTACAGGTTTTTGTATATTGCCATTCCTAATGTCTGATTTGTGTCCATTTATCCTTTTCCGTAGAGACTGTCCAGTTTGGCCGATGTACATAGCAGAGGGGCATTGCTGGCATATGATGGCGTATATTACATTGGTGGATGTGCAGGTGAATGAACCAGTGATGGTGTGGCTGATCTGGTTAGGTCCTGTGATGGTGTCGCTGGTGTAGATATGTGGGCAGAGTTGGCATCGAGGTTTGTTGCATGGATTGGTTCCTGAACTAGAGTTATTATGGTGCGGTGTGCAGTTACTGGTGAGAATATGTTTCAGGTTGGCAGGTTGTCTGTGGGCAAGGATTGGCCTGCCACCCAAGGCCTGTGAAAGTGTGGGATCATTGTCCAGGATGGGTTGTAGATCCTTGATGATGCATTGGAGGGGTTTTAGCTGGGGGCTGTATGTGATGGCCAGTGGAGTCCTGTTGGTTTCTCTCTTGGGTTTGTCTTGCAATAGGAGGCTTCTGGGTACACGTCTGGCTCTGTTGATCTGTTTCCTTATTTCCTCGTGTGGGTATTGTAGTTTTAATTATGTTTTCAAATTCCATGTTTTATTTATTTTCTTAAAGAAAGGTTTATTTTCATTGAGAACCATTAAAACATGTTGATTTACAACTAAATAGAGTCTTTACACTAAACTTAGTATTATTTTTTGCTAAGCAGAAAGATACACTCTATCTATATACATTTATTTAAACAGTAGCATAACTTAATTTACATTTATTGAGATTCTTAATTTTTACAATTCTTATGTTAGAAAATGGTAAATGATGCATTTCTAATTTACTAGATGATGATGAACTTTTTAACTGTGATTTATGTCAAGCTCTATTTAGATGGAAATTCAAATTCAATTAAAAATGCACAAAACAGCATTTATTTATTTTATTTAAATTAAATAAAACTACCTTAAATGTGCTGGATTCATAAGACAAAAAAAATCAAAAAGTTTATCAAAACATGTTTTGCATTTAAAGTAACTGATTTTTTAAGCAAAGGAAGCATTATTTGAAGGTAGTGAACTGAACTTATTGTTCCTAGTCATCACGTCCTTCAAGATTTTAGAATTAATAGATCTCTTCCTCTCACAACTAGTTTACTTTCCTGCTTTTTCAGCTGCCAACTGGTTTCTTAACTTTGAATGAACTAGTTATTGAACTGACCTAGTTCAATAAATTGTAATGAAGAGAATATTCTCTCTGTACCTCCAGAAGAGGCTGGTTTAGGACTTCAACAAACTCTGGGGTCTAGGCACTTAACCATTGACTTCCACAAGCTCCGTGGTCTGATTTTCCTTAAAACTTTAGAAGCAAACATATATTGCTTAATACAATTTTTGTTTTTAATGTACATGATTTTAACACATTATTATATGTTTAGGCCTTAACATATGTTGTCAATTTCAAATTTATTTTAATAAGTTTTTTAAAATAAACAATATTCAATTTAAATTTTAAAAAATCAATTCCACCCCCCCAAAAAAACCAAAAAACAAAACTATTGATTTTTATATACCCTGGAGCAGGACTGGAGAGTGCAAGTAGCCTGGTTAATATTTTCTGAGTAGTCCACAAAATCAGCCGGAGAGATTTTGTCACAAACATTTGAGTTTAAAGCTCAAAAAACAGAAGGGGCATGGGGACGGATTCAACTACTATCTCCATCCAGACAATTTACAGATCTCTCTCTCTGTACCAGACCTGTGTTTCTTTCTGTCCAATTTAAAATCTTGCTTGTCTCTCTGCCATCTTCTAGTGGATGTCTAGCTATCAGCTCAAGCTAACATGGCTAAAATGGAGCTCTTAAACTTCCCCTCAACATGCTGCCCCTCACGCTTGGGAGGTACTGCCCAGAAACATCCATCCTCTTTTTGTCTTCTGTTTGAATAGCATCTAGTACAATGGGGTTGTGGTCCATGACTAGGTCTCCTAGGTGCTCCAGTAATACAAATAATAATAAATAACACCATCACCACACTACAGTTGGTGTCTTCTCACTGTCATGGGTGATAAGAGGGAACTGGGGGAGGGTCAAAACTGCTCCACCCATTATGCCTTCCATTACAGCCATTACACCCTGGCACAAGGAGGCACAAAGTGATGGACTCTGCTATTCACAGGTTTATGAGCTCACATGCATGAGGCAAATATACCTCTACATGGGATCCATCATGACACATATTCGAAGAATTTTTACATTAACAAATGCACTAGTTTGGAGTGCATGAAGGTCCCTTTTGCAAAATACACAGTTAAACACAACAACTTTTTAGTCTCAAAGCCTGTGTATTATACCTTATTGAATAAAAACCTTGTGCACATTCTCTCAAGGACCTATAAAACTACAAGCATCATATGTAAGGAAAATATGAAAACTATACTTAAAAGAAAAAAAATTATATCCCCCATAACACATAGCTGTAAGAATTTAACTTTTCTAAAGTAGTTGTAAATATGTTATCTTAAAAATATTATCCCCCAAAAAATCTCAGTTTAAAAAAAAGGGGGGGTAGAGGGCTAGGGGCACTGCAATTGGATCTGCATGGGGCCAGATTTCTATGGGGCTCTGTGCAGGCTTATCCTATTGCAGAATTGGGATCTCAGTCAACACATAGCCAGACACATAATGGCTAGCAAAGCCTACAATTTGTAGATTCATATATTCATAGACTCCAAGGATAGAAGGGACCATTGTGATCAACTAATCTTGTCTCCTGTATAGCACAGGCTCTAGAACTCCCTAAAAATATTTCCTAGAGAATATCATTTAGAAAAATAGCCAATCTTGATTTAAAAGCTGATAGTGATAGAAAATCCACCATGACCCTTGGTAACCTTCCAATGGTTAATTACCCTCACTTGTTAAAAACTTACACCTTATTTATAGTCTAAATTGGTCTATCTTCAGTTTCCAGCCATTGGTTCATGCTATACCTTCCTCTGCTAGGCTATTATTAAATATTTGTTCCCAATGTAGATACTTATAAGACCAGGGGTCGGCCACCTTTCAGAAGTGGTGTGCTGAGTCTTCATTTATTCACTCTAATTTAAGGTTTTGCATGCCAGTAATACATTTTAACATTTTTAGGTCTCTTTCTAAAAGTATAGAATATAATATATAAAAAAGGGTGGGGGAGGGATAGCTCAGTGGTTTGCACGTTGGCCTGCTAAACCCAGGGTTGTGAGTTCCCTCCTTGAGGGGGCCACTTAGCAATCTGGGGCAAAAATCAGTTCTTGGTCCTGCTAGTGAAGGCAGAGAGCTGGACTCAATGACCTTTCAAGGTCCCTTGCAGTTCTAGGAGATAGATATATCTCCTATTATAATTATATAACTAAGCTATTGTTGTATGTAAAGTAAATAAGGTTTTTAAAATGTTTAAGAAGCTTCTTTTAAAATTAAATTAAAATGCCTAGCTGCCAGGATCCAGGCAGTGTGAGTGCCACTGAAAATCAGCTTGCATGCCACCTTTGGGACCCATGCCATAGGTTGCCTACCCCTGTTATACCAAGTCTCCCTTTAATCTTCTTTTTGTTAAGATAAATAGATGGACTGCTTTGAGTGTAACAATTTAAGGCAAGTTTTCTAATTCTTTAATCATTCTCACAGCTCTTCTCTGATCCCTTTCCAACTTATCAGCACCCTTCTTGAATTGTGGGCACCAGAACTGGACATAGTATTCCAGCAGCAGTTGCACAACTGCCAAATACAGAGGCAAAATAACTTCTCTATTCCTACTTGCAATTCCTCTATATATGGATCCAAAGATTACATTAGTTCTTTTGGTCACAGCCTCACATTGGGAGCATATGTTCAGCCGATTAACCACCACAACCCTCAAATCTTTTTCAGAGTCACTGCTTTCCAGGATAGAATCCCCCATCCTGTAACATTCTTTGTTCCCAGACATATACATCTAACTATATTAACATGTATATTATTCGCATGTGCTGAGTTTACCAAGCAATCCAGATCGCGCCGAATCAGTGATCTATTACCTTCATTTGCCACTCTCCCAATTTTAATGTCATCTGCAAACTTTATCAGTGATAATTTTATGTTTTCTTCCAGAATATTGATAAAAGTGTTAAATAGCATAGAGCCAAGAACTGATCCCTGCAGGATCTCACTGGAAGCACACCTGCTTGATGACAATTCTCCTTTTACCTTTAGAGACCTTTGAGTTAGCCCCTTTTTAATCAATTTAATGTGTGCCATTTGTAATTTTATATCATTTAGCTGTAATCTCATAGAAAAAGATATCAAGTTAGTTGGACAGGATGTATTTTCCATAACCCATGTTGATCTGCATTAATTACATTATCCTCTGTTAATTCTCTATTAATCAAGTCCTATATCAACCACTCCATTATCTTGACAGATAAAGACATTTGTGAAAAATTTGTTCTGAATACTGAGTTTAAGTATGACACTGTTTTGGGAACGAATTTGACATTTGGATTCTTTCAAGGAGGTGACCAGTCCAAAATACTATATCAGACATATAACTTTTCATTTACTTTACATAAACTCTACACTTAAATATCATGAAATAATATAGTTTATCAACATCACTTTGACACTGCCACTTTACAAAATCTTTATTGTCCTCTTTTCAGTTTCTAAAATTCTAAGTCCAGCATGGATTAGTGTATTTGTCCTTGGTTTCCTTTGAAGGAAGCATAATTCACCAAGAGTCATGTTCCCCTTCTTCCTACACAATAGAAGGGAACAGAACACAGTGTCTGGCAGCTTTACAAAAGCTATGCAACCTTGGGAAGCTATGTTCTCTTTCTACTCAGTTTTACACTGGAAAGGCAGTATATGTCCTGTAGTTCTTTTCTTCTTCCCTGTTTCAATATTTCTCCTTCAAATAGTTCTGCAAGCAAATAACCAGTGAACGATTCCAGTTATCTGGATACAATATGCATATAATATCACATGAGCACTCTCTTATAAATTAATTTATTTATTTACAATGCAAACTAACATTCTTTATTGAATTTTGTATTTTAATTAAACACAATTCTATACACCTTTAGCTTAAGCACAATGATTCTGCTGGCTGCCACTTCCCGCAGCTCCTACTGGCTGGGAACAGTGAATTGTGACCACTGGGAGCTGCAGGCGGCTGTGCCTGTGGACAGTCAATGTAAACAAACTGTCTCGTGGCCCGCCAACAGACTACCCTGACAGGCCATGTGCAGCCCATGGGCCACAGGCTGCCATTGCTCTAGGTCCTCAGTGACAGGTCGTCTGTCTAAATCTTGCTGATTCTTTCTCCATAACATCTCTAAGATACAGTCTTTCCTATCCATCCCCATAGCTAACACTCTTGTTCACGCTATCATATTTCATGTCTCAATTACTACAGCATCCTTTTTTCTGCCTGGACAAACACAATCTTGCCCCACTCATATCCATTCAGAATGCTGCTGCAAAGGTAATTTTCCTAGCCCATCATTTTCACCATGTCACCTTTCTTTGCATCCCTCTACTGGCTACCCCTTCTCTATGGTAACAAACATAAGTTACTTGCGTGGGCGGCGGGTATCCCTGGTGCTGCCACCGACCTGCCGCCAGACACCTGGGCCACGGTGGCCCTGTCCCTTTCCCAAAATCCCCACCGCCTGCTGCTGCTTGCCTGTGCCTGCCATGTCTTCTCCACTCCACCCCCACCTCCAGAGGTAACCGCTGCTCGCTGCATCCCTCCTCCTCGGGGACGGGGGAGTGAGGAAGGACGTGGAGAGCTAGCAGACAGCCAAAGTCGGGCAGGGGAGTGAGGAGGCCTGGCCAGGTGCTCAGCCAGAGGCTCAGCCAGGGGGGCTGGTGCTCAGGGAATCGGCCGCTCGGCTGAGCACTGGTGGCCAGTGGAGGGCCTTCAGAGGCGGGAGGTGCTGGTGGCTCAGCCTGGTGCTAGGACTGGCTCGGTGCTCAGGAGGGTCAGAGGCTCAGCCCGGCGCTGAGGCCAGCTCAGCACTCGTGGGGGCTGGCGGCTCGGCCTGGCGCTGGCAGCAGGGAGGGGGAAGATAGACAGTGGGGAGGGGGTGCTCATGGATTCTCCTGTTGGGGGGAGTGAGGTTTTGGGGCTCCAGCATGCAGGAGATGGGGCCTTGTGTGAAAAGGGCAGGGCTGGCAGGTGAGTCTCCCCAAAGCGGCAGTTCATCCGCCAATCATGATTACTTGAATTCACCTTAACAAGTTTTTCACAGCCTACCCCCATCCTTCCCTTACCTCTCATCTCTCATTCACTCCCGAGAAGGCAACTGACTCCTACCTCTGATCTGTCTATCTCTATCCATCTGTTGTTATATTTAGTGTTATATTTAGAATGTAAACTTTTTGGGTCAGGGACTACATTTTTGTTCTGTGATTGTACAGCACATAGCACAATGCGATCCTAGTCCATGATTAGGCCTCTTAAGTGCTACAGTAACAGTGCTACAGTAACAGAGGCGTTGGCAGTAGATCTGTGCACAGTGTGAATTCACTGGTCCAAAACTCCACACTGAGGGCTGTCACCACTATGCCTTAATAAATCTGCAGCATGACCTAGGTATATAAGCTGGAAGAATCCGATAGAATATAATAGGGATAAACTTATAGCGTTATACACAAATTACTTATAGAATTTAATAAAGAATAATAATTTTTGCAGGGTTTATGAATGAGTATCATAGATTATTAGTGTTGGAAGGGACGTCAGGATCATACAGAATTCTAAAGTCAGGATATAATTTTCTATAAAATCCTACCAGACTTTCATTAAGTGTAGATGCCACGCATCCTGCAAAGGGATGAGATACAATTCTGTCTCTCCCAGAAAAATACAGTTGCAATGAGCAAAGCCATGTTACTGAGATGTTGCAAAGAGGAACAGCATTTGACCCTAAGATTTAATGCAACTTTCTCATTTTCTTTGCAGCCTCCCAGTATGGTGCTTTCCCACCACAATATAACCTCCTGTTTCTAAGTGACCCTATCAGCTCCTTCCAAAATCTGTTTGAATTGGTTTCTTTCTTATATCTGGCTCAACCTGGACTCCATGTTTCTAGCAAGGATCTTCTGTGTGGCTCCTCTCCATAACAACATCCTTCCCTGTTTCCTGCTTCCCTGGATGGGGCAGAGACACCTACAATAGTAGTTTCTTAACACAGGAAAGCTGGAAGCAGTATCTGTGGGCTTTGCCTACACTGAGGAAGTAAGTTGCATTAAAAATATGTTTAAATAACATTATTAAACACCTCTTAGTACTTAGAGTAGACAAAGACAGTGGTGTTTAAAAATATAATGGCTGGTTGTGGGTTAATGCTAAAGGTAATCCCACTCCAGTCTTTTTTTGGCAAAGAAGCCACAATGCCTTTAACAGTCTGAAAAGTTGATGTGAATGGGGGAATATGGAGACTATCTTGGACACTCAATACATCTGTTCCATCTTGCAGTACTGGTGGTAAAGACAAAATGAAATTAGATGTCCCCAAATGGCTCTCTAGTACCTTTATTTCTATTAAGAGAATTTTTTTCCAAGAAGGATCACCAGGATGTTGTATAAAGTTTATCTTTAAAAATATAAATTGTGACATCTAATGCAAGGAAGAAACACAATTTAACTTGACTGCAGCTCTGTCATTCTACTCCAAAACACGTAGCCCCATTTCAAGGACTGTGCGGGGGGGGGGGGGGATTTATTTTGTGAAACATTTCAATTTAAATAGGAATATATTCCACTGTAATGCATGTTTTGATCAAACCCTCCTGATGTCTTCATTAAGGAAAAATATCTCAGTGATGATGTATTCCCTAAAGAAAAGTATTTTATGAAGATTAATCTGTGGGAACAATGGATTTCTTTCTTTCTTTTTTTTCAATGTATAGGTAAAGCCTAGATTAATAAAGCATGTACAGTATAAAGTATTAAGTGACTAGTATGTATTATATCACAACTGTAAAAATGTAATAATTAAGTTGAACAATACCAATAGCAAAATACATTATTCTGTCACTGTTGGCAGAATAAATAGAAATCTTGTAATTCGTTTTAACCTCTCTGCACTGCAGATGCCAAAACATGTACACAGTCATTAAAATGATTTTCAATACACTAACATTTGAGATACAGAATATATGTTTAGTATCCCAATACACAGAAAGGGTGTAAATGCCAGAGAGCGAGGAGTTGTTTAGGATGGTGCAAGTGAGCATCAAAAAGGCTGAATATCAGAAAACAGTGAGGCCCCTTACACATTGAACAGTCTCCCAAGGAAAACACTAGCAGTCCTATCTTTAGAAATATATTAAACACTAGACTGAAAAACCTCTCAAGAACATTCTGAATAAAACAATTCTATATTGGCTCGGAAGTGAAAGGGTTGGGCAAACTGACCTATGCTAATAGGTCTTTCTACAATGATCTTGCAAACAAATTCACAACCAAGGATCTCTAGGGTCTCTTTGCAGGATCAGGGCCTTAACATCTATGAAAGAATTGAATGCCCGATATGAACAAAAATGTACTGTAATTAACTGAAACAATTACTAACTGTAACTGTGATTCTTTGAGATGTGATACAGATATGTATTCCACTTATGTGTGCATGCACTCTGCACACCAGAGCCAGAGAATTTGCCTAGCACTACCCGCAGAGTGGCGGCTCTTGCACCTCGTGTCCATAGCCCCTCCTGGGGCTATATGAAGCACTGCTGCCCCAACCCCCCTCAGCTCCTTTGCACCAAACATCCAGAGAGACACCCGATGCAGAGGGGACGGACAGTGGGTCTTGGAATACACGTCTGCATCAAATCTCAAAGAATCATAGTTACATAACTGTTTCTTCTTCTTTTTCAAGTAGATGCAGCCATGTATGTTACAAACAAGCAATATACACCCAGAAGGTGGGGCTCAGAGTCTACCTAAACAAAGATTGCAGTACCACCTTAGGAAAACTGACATCCACCATGGAAGATGCAATAACAGCATAACAGAGCATAAATGTATATATGGACAACCATGTAGCAGCCCTGCAAATGTCCAATATTGAGACAATTCTCGTAAAATGAGCTCGCACCTGCTGTGTAGACATAGCTGAAGCTATTTCATATGCAATCTTGATACCAGATGTTATGCCTTTAGAGACAGTCTGCAAAGAATCCACTTACCCCTTCATATGATCTCCAAATGACAAAAACAGGCAAGGCAAAGCATAAAATGGTTTAGTCCTGCCTTGATAGAAGGCTAGACATCACCTGACATCTAATGTATGGAGATGCTGCTCTTCCAGAGATAAATGGGAAAGAACACAGGTGCAAATGAAATGAGAAATCACTACAGACACAAATTTGGGGTACGGTCAAAGACATTTTGTCCTCAGAGAATTCTGTATAAGGAAGCTCTGCCATCACAGCCTGCAACTAACAGACTTTCCTTGCAGATGTTATTGCTACCAGGAATGAAGTTTTCTGACACAAAAGTGGAAAGGGACAAGATGCAAGGGACTCAAATGGAGGTCCCATTAAAGCTGCTAGGACCATCTTAAGTTCCCACAGAGGAACGAGCTCTTGGACCGGAGGATGGAGACGAAGCCCTTTTAATAATCTTGCTACCATGACATTGGAGAAGATTAATCTTCCCTGAATGGGGGGATAAAATTCTGATATTGCTGCCAGATGCACTCTCAATGAGCTAAGTGCAAGTCCCAACAACTGAAGGTGCAGCAAGTATTCCAAGATGTCCTGGACAGAAGCCCGGGTCAGTTGAATTCCATGGCCAATGACCACACCGAAAACTGCTTCCATTTTGCTGAATAGGCCATTCTGGTAGAGGGCTTTCTACTGTGAACCTGTTAAACAGCCCTCAGAACACTGCTCTTCCTCATTTGGGCATAAAGCAGCCACACCGTGAGATGCACGGAGCTGAGCCCGGGATGCAAGGTGCAACTGATTCTGTGTGAGTATGGAGAAGAACAGGTTTGAGGTGCTGAATTGATAACGCAAGAAGGTCGGAGAGAACCCGCATTCCCTTAGCCATACGAGGGCAATGAGAAGGAGCTTGGCCCAATCCACCTCCAACTTGAAGATGACCTGGGGTATGATTGGGATTGGAGGAAAAGTGGGTACAGGAGAGCCAACTATCGGTTGAGATGGAAAGTGTGAGACAGGAAGCCTGGACTGAGGCCCCCTCCAGAGCACAGCAGATGACATTTTCTGTTGTATCTCATGGCAAACAGATTGATCATCGGAATGCCCCGTGCTGCAAAGATGACTTGGAAGACACTTGTCTTCAGACGCCACTTGTTCGAGAGAAAATTCCTACTGAGATGGTCTACGAGATTATTCTGGATCAATGCAGAACTGCTGCAACCTGACTACCTCTTGGCAGAACACCCAGGGCTGTGCTCCCCCTTGCTTGTTAACATAATACATTGCAGTGGTATTGTTAAGTTTGTGAACCACTGAGCAAATGCAGTGTAAGGTCACTGTGGGAAAGGACTTTCTCTCTGGACCTGCTCCTCAGTAACCAGCCATCCACATATAGAAAGAAGTAGATTCCTTTATTCCTGAGGTACACAGGCACCATAACCATGTATTTGGTAAAAACCTAAGGGGCAGCTCAGAGGCCAAAAGGAAGCACCATATACTGAAAGTGGCACTCCACTATAACAAACCAAAGGAATTTTCTGTGGCATGGCAAAATTGCCACATGAAAGTAGGTGTCCTGAAGGTCCAGAGCAGCAAACCAGACATTCTGAGACAATGCAGGGAGGATAGTCAATAGAGTGACAATTTGAAACCTTGTGTATATGACAAAGGTCAAAAATGGGTCTTACACTTACCTTGGATTTGGACACCAGAAAGTACTGGGAAAATAGAAGCCCTGGCCCCGGTGTTCCAGCGGAACCTTCTCCATCACTCCCAAAGCCAGTAAAGACTGGACCTGCTCGAGGACCAGTATCTCATGAGAGGAGATACTGAAAAGGAACAGGGTGGAAGGGGGAGGGGCATGGACAGAACTGGATGGCATAGCCTGATCTGATCATGCTTAAAACCCAACTGTCAGTGATGGTCAAGCCCCAAGCATTGTAAAAATTAGCCAGCCTGTCCCCAAATGGAGGAGATGGGGAGAAGGGAGAGACAACTGGAACACTGCACTGGACCAAGGAGTCAAAATGAGCGCTCGGGGGACAGCGGGGAAAGCATATTATAGACTCATAGACTCATAGACTCTAGGACTGGAAGGGACCTCGAGAGGTCATCGAGTCCAGTCCCCTGCCCTCATGGCAGGACCAAATACTGTCTAGACCATCCCTGATAGACATTTATCTAACCTACTCTTAAATATCTCCAGAGATGGAGATTCCACAACTTCCCTAGGCAATCTATTCCAGTGTTTAACTACCCTGACAGTTAGGAACTTTTTCCTAATGTCCAACCTAAATCTCCCTTGCTGCAGTTTAAGCCCATTGCTTCTTGTTCTATCATTGGAGGCTAAGGTGAACAAGTTTTCTCCCTCCTCCTGATGACACCCTTTTAGATACCTGAAAACTGCTATCATGTCCCCTCTCAGTCTTCTCTTTTCCAAACTAAACAAACCCAATTCCTTCAGCCTTCCTTCATAGGTCATGTTCTCAAGACCTTTAATCATTCTTGTTGCTCTTCTCTGGACCCTCTCCAATTTCTCCACATCTTTCTTGAAATGCGGTGCCCAGAACTGGACACAATACTCCAGTTGAGGCCTAACCAGCGCAGAGTAAAGCGGAAGAATGACTTCTCGTGTCTTGTTTACAACACACCTGTTAATGCATCCCAGAATCATGTTTGCTTTTTTTGCAACAGTATCACACTGTTGACTCATATTAAGCTTGTGGTCCACTATGACCCCTAGATCTCTTTCTGCCATACTCCTTCCTAGACAGTCTCTTCCCATTCTGTATGTGTGAAACTGATTGTTCCTTCTTAAGTGGAGCACTTTGCATTTATCTTTATTGAACTTCATCCTGTTTACCTCAGACCATTTCTCCAACTTGTCCAGATCATTTTGAATTTTGACCCTGTCCTCCAAAGCAGTTGCAATCCCTCCCAGTTTGGTATCGTCCGCAAACTTAATAAGCGTACTTTCTATGCCAACATCTAAATCGTTGATGAAGATATTGAACAGAACCGGTCCCAAAACAGAACCCTGTGGAACCCCACTTGTTATACCTTTCCAGCAGGATTGGGAGCCATTAACAACTACTCTCTGAGTACGGTTATCCAGCCAGTTATGCACCCACCTTATAGTAGCCCCATCTAAA
Source organism: Gopherus flavomarginatus (assembly GCF_025201925.1). Lineage (NCBI taxonomy): Eukaryota > Metazoa > Chordata > Testudines > Testudinidae > Gopherus > Gopherus flavomarginatus. Next base: position 260,356,922 of record NC_066618.1, read on the forward strand.
TTGTACTTTCCTAGCTTATCTATAAGAATATCATGAGAGACTGTATCAAATGCCTTACTAAAGTCTAGGTATATCACATCCACCGCTTCTCCCTTATCCACAAGGCTCGTTATCCTATCAAAGAACGCTATGAGATTAGTTTGACACGATTTGTTCTTTACAAATCCATGCCGGCTATTCCCTATCGCCTTACCACCTTCCAAGTGTTTGCAGATGATTTCTTTGATTACCTGCTCCATTATCTTCCCTGGCACAGAAGTTAAACTAACTAACTATTGACTAGCCAAACTATGGTCCTGAATGCCTCCTCCTTTATTGGGGAGGGAAAGGCTGCCCAGATGTGCACTGTGAACAATACTTCTGCTGCTGCTGTTGATCACCATAGTCATGCCTCTGCACTGCCAGCATATACACCCCCAAGGTCAGATAATGGAGAATGGGAGGAAGAAGAATCCGGCCTGGACACCGAGGAGTCCCAAGCTTCCAGGGACAAAGGTGGAGCCAGCCCTAAGGGTGCGAGCAACTGTTCTGACTCTTCATAGCCCAAGCTGGCACTTAACAGTGGAAATGATACTGCTGGCACTGAGTTTGCCTCTGTTATTTCTGGTGCCAGAAGCGGTGTCAACCCCAAAGCCAGCAGCAGTACCACAGTGACCAACAGTGCCAAAGTGGAGAGTGGTGAATATGGCCATGGTAACATCAGCAGTCCTGACAGCAGGACTGCTGAGGAACTTCCCAGTGCCAAGGAGGTGACTTGTGCTGAGCCCAGCACAGGCCCCACTTCCACAGACTGTGAAAGGGAAACATTGGAGTTCAGTGCCAATAGAACCACAGGATCAATGGCCTGCCCAGCCAAAGGGACTATAAACAATGCAGTCCTGGCAAAGTCCTGGACCAAGGGAGAGATCAGGTCAGAAAGGAAGAGCAGGTCTGTTGCCTCCTGATATGTCGCCAGCATGGAAACAGCTCGTGCTGGACTCAACGGATGCCCCGGGGCCAGAATCGGAGTTGATGGCACAGGATCTCTGACCTCTCTGTGCAGTACTGAGGAGCAGCAGTGCTCCATCCCGCATGGTGGCATTCACACCTGGAGGAAGCACATGAGCCCTCACACTACCTAGAGCAGCCACAATTGATCTTGTGTGATCTCTTCCTCAGCACACTCAATAGGGAACGACTCCTCTGACTGTTAGGTGAGGCACCAGCTCCAAGACATGAAGCGACAGGGTTCTCGGAACCTGAGGGGCGACCTCCAAAGGCCTTGGTGACAAAGCAGCTCACCTGCATGGCCTATTTAAGCAGGTGCTTCTTTAGATTAACAGCCTGTGTCCATTTGGTGAACAATCTGGGGAGCAATTTGCAAATGGAACATTGTTCCTTGACGTGGGCTTGGCCTATGCACAGCAAGCACTGTTGCAAGGGGGTTGTTGTGGATCCCACCCCCCAACACAATGGACAGTGTTAGGGAATAAGCAAACAAATGCTAATTAACAGTATACTAAGGGTACTAATTAACCATATACAACTAGAAAAGTCACTAACAACTGGAGAGAATGTGAGGTTAGAAACCACACAGAGCTCCAACTCCAGCCATGGGCAGAAAGAAGGAACTGAGGGGGGTCAGAGCGGCGCCACCTCATTTAGCGAGTGCAGGGGGTATGGCCACAAGGTGTAAGCGCTGTCCCCTATGAGTGCTGCTAGGCAAATTCTCTGGCTTCGACACAATGAATGCACACACAACTTTGTGGAATACGCGGCTGCATCTACTCGAAGAAGAATCAGTGGTCCTCACACTTACCTCAAAATGAAGACAATATATTATTTCTGAAGGAAAACACAGACATGCCCAGTTTCAAATGAGTTTATTATTTTAGGGGGAGCAGTTTGTGACCCCTCCATTTATGTTGCCTAACATTTCCATTACAAAAGATTATGATTATGTCTTCACTAAGGTGACCACAAAAGGGCAGAATTACGAAGCACAGGCAACCATATATCTGGCATTTCCTAACTTTTGAGTGCTTGACCTTGCAATTTAAGCAATATGTAGTTTTTTAGATACAGATGGTGGATGGTTTTTTGTTTTTGTGTAATCTATATATACAAAATGTAAATTTTTCTGATAATTAAAAGAAAATCCACATACTCTGTGGACCACCTGAAAAAATATTCACAAACCTCTTGAAAGGGCCATGAACTCAAGTTTGAAGATTTCTGTATGAAAGAATTTTGTTTGTTTTAATACACAAATATAGTTTTTGCTTTCTGAAAACAAGACCTGTAAAACTGGCTCTATTAACTTTTGATCTGCTTTTCCACCTAGTGGAGGAAAATAAAATCAATGACATCACTATAGTAAATCCATTAGCCCTTTCTAGGTTGAGTTTACAATACCTCCACTTCATGCACAGTAAAGTGAGAATCCATGTTAAGTACATACTCTGCAATAGCTCATGAATCAGAGCTGTCAACATGATTTTTCCCAGAGAGGTTCTTTGACATGTAACTTAAAAGCACTTCCCATTTATAAAAAACACTACCACAAAAAGCATTAATGAGCAGTCTCGTTAGCAGTCACAGCAGGGAGACCAAGGATTGAATGGGCCTGGACAAAACAATTACCTTCTCATTTTAAGAACCTGTATATGCCAGAAACATTACTCAGCAAACTGATGTCTGACACAGACAAAACCTTTGGACCAGAACAAACAATGTTCAATAAAAGTTCAGTAAATGTCGTTAAACCATTCCAAATCAATGAGAAGAAAATGGCTGTGCAGGAGCTCAGCACCTCTAAATATTAGGCCCATAATGTATGGATTTCCTGGCTGATTTTTTACAAACTGGTAATTAATTAATACTATTCCCAGAGCTGTACAACATCGATGCTGAAACATTGAAAATTGTGAAAAAGATGAGAACAATAATCAGAGAATTTTTAACAGACATCTTTAACTATGAAAGAGCTATCTGAAAGACCAAAAACTCATTATAGCCCCAATTCTCATGTACAGAAATAAGCTAGACTCATCAGGAAACTGGAGATGGATTGGTCTGACATAGGTAGTTGGATAATCTTACAAGCCATTTAAGAGATCATTTGGAAAAGCAAAACTCAATTAAGAACAGCTAACAAGCTTACAGGAAAGGAAAGTCATGCCTCACTAACTTTTTGATATTCTATTCTATTACAACAACAATACACAAGGGGGTATACTGACATCACTTGATTAGATTTTCAGAAAATGTATAAGTTCCACATTAGAGGATAACATCTATGCTGCAGAGCCACATATTAACTGGAATGTTGGCTCTCTCTATTAAATACCAACTTAAATGCAGGAAACAATAACATGCATGAACATCTTTCCCAGTTAAAAAGTGGCTTCTTGTGCAGTTTCTATTGTAAAGATTAGTGCTTGGAACCCTAACATTACAACATTAATTCCATAATATATATGATAGTCAAGAATGTAGGAAACTTTTCAAAATGGCAGGAAAACATGCCTTGAAATTTCTGAAATTGTCAGTAATATTTCTGTAGTTACAGAATTTTTTTCTGAAACATAAGTTACTAGTTTTATTTTTTTTATTTTATTTTTTGGTAATAAATATGAATGGAATGCCCTGAACAAAACTGATAGGTTCTAAAGAGCTAATTTATAGGTAGCATTGACTCATAGGTACAATAGATACAATGAAGCCTAAGCAGCTCCTAGAACCAACAATTAGGAAAATAACAGGCTTCAAGGAAACCAGTGAATCCCTAAAACTAAGTGTCTGCTGCAAAAAGCCTTTTCTTTCTTATCAAAAATAAAATTCACTCCTTCCCAGACTCTTATTTCCTTAATTCACCCTTATTTATTTGCCCTGTCTCCTCTTCCTCTTTTCCATGTTAGCTTTTTAGGTTCCAATTCTGCACTTGCCTTTGCGCAGGAAGACCACAATGGGGAGCCTCACTGAAATCAATAGGGCTCTGTGTGCAGGTGCCTGCCCATGCAGGGCTCATTGTAAGATCTGGGCCTGAGACTGTAATAAATCTGATAGCAATGAGTTTCATCTCTTACACTGAACGAGGAACTTGACAGAGATTTGTTCTTAAGAGTTTTCAAATCAGCAGTTCAACATTTCTACAGGGCTTTCAAGTGTCAGCTTCCTACTAGAGACAGGACTGACTGACACCAGTGTGACACAATCTGATATTTAGGAGGGCTTGGAAGTGCTGCACCAAGTTTTCAACCCAGTGACCCAAGGGGTTTATTATTCAACTAGGAGGACAGGCAAATCCCTGATTAAAGACCAGGTCCTACAATCTGATCCACTAGGGACCTCAGAACATAGATGACATTGCAGGATTAGGGTCTAAAAGTTTTAATTCTTAAAAAGCACCTACCCCAACCTCTCCTGCATCTTGCATCCCATTAGTTTATTGCCCTCTTCCCTTTATTTTTACAGTACCAACACCAAGTATGTGGACACTATATCAAGGTTAAAGCAATAATAATAAAAAACAGAGTGAGGCCAAATGGCAGAGAGAGAGAGAGAGAGCCTCTCTGCCAACCCAAAAGAGGGCAAATGTAAAAATAATAAAGAAAATTATATGAAAAAGAGAAAGTAAAACAATCAAAAGTGAGTTCACTTAAATAGAAAGGTCTGACCCTGAGCCTTAAAGATAGCTACAAAGGGACAATAAACATGCTCACGGAGAATGTTCTGCATATAGGGGATCTCTGAAATGAGATCAGATGAAACTTACATATGAGAATCAAGGGCAGTCTGGTCAGCTATATTGCCTCAAATCTTTTTTCCTTCCTTTTAAGTGGATATGAACAAAAGGCATCACTCCCTGCTCGTGAACATGTACAGATGTAGAAGGAAAGAGGGCATAATGTTATTTATTGCTGGGTTGTGTACTGTATGATGGGGTCAGATGACAGGCCTTGTTTTGTTCCCGATCTCAGCTTTATTTGGGCACAATTCCCTGTTTGTGAAAAAATATGTTTTTAATTATTTTTTGTCAAGGCTCCCAGAGGCCTCTGAGCATGGGCACCTATAAATAAAAACTTATTATTGTTACTTATTTTGTCCTTAAGCAGGGAAATAAAAGGCAGAGGGAAACAAATATGGGAAACTAAATGTTAGGAAAGTTTAAAAAAAAAATTTGCCATAAGTGTTTTGCATCTCTAGGATTTAAAAAAACCAAACCTCTCCTCTCAGTCTAAATAACTCTGCCACTGTTAGTAACAGTCCCTGGCCCATGCCCAAATAACAGAGGATGGTTTTGCAGTTGGGTTTGCGACGCACTCATGTAAAAATCTTACTTATTGCAGCAGGAACAGTTCAGTTAAACCAAAACTTAAGAAGGGTAGGTACAGCTGGAGCTCAAAACTCAAGTATGACGCAACTCAGTGAAAGCTGAAAGGAAGCTGAGATCTCAAGACATTGAATTCTACAAACAAATCTGTTACAAATGTAGTCATGTAGAATGTACATCCTTTGTATAGTACAGGAAAGCTCGTACAGGTTAGGAGAACTGAAAAAAATACTATCTGAACATTCTTGGCACTAGTGTGATGAGATAGGCAGGGAGTGGTAGGATGGTGTTTGACGGTGCTACAATTTTATACTCAGTGTGACAGACCCAGACCAGTGGGGTACAGGAGTCTGGTAGAGGGCAAATATACTGGTCACTGGATGAGTAGTTTTCTGTTCCCTGAGTGACCAGAGCAGGGGCTGCACTAGAGTAATCAGGAACCTGCTAGAACCAATTAAGGCAGACAGGCTGATTAGATCACCTGCAGCCAATCAAGGCAGGCTAATCAGGGCACCTGGGTTTAAAAAGGAGCTCACTCCAGTCAGGCGAGGAGGAGCCAGAGGGGAGGAAGTGCGTGTGAGGAGCTGGGAGCAAGAGGCACAAGGAGCTGAGAGTGAGAAGGTGTGCTGCTGGAGGACTAAGGAGTACAAGCATTATCAGACACCAGGAGGAAAGTCCTGTGGTGAGGATAAAGAAGGTGTTTGGAGGAGGCCATGGGGAAGTAGCCCAGGGGGTTGTAGCTGTCATGCAGCTGTTACAAGAGGCATTATAGACAGCTGCAATCCACAGGGCCCTGGGCTGGAACCCGGAGTAGAGGGCGGGCCCGGGTTCCCCCCAAATCTCCCAACTCCTGATCAGACACAGGAGGAGTTGATCCAGACTGTGGGGAAGATCACTGAGGTGAGAAAATCTGCCAATAAGCGCAGGACCCACCAAGGTAGAGGACGAACTTTGTCACATCACGAAGAAGAATGCATGAAAGAGGTGTAGGAATTATGCTGCATAACATCACAACGAAGACCCTGGTGGCTTGACAGTCAGTGAATGACAGAACAATAACAGCCAGGCTGGAAACAAGACACATCATGTGTACAATAATCCAAGTCGATGCGCCAGTAAACGCAGCAGGGAACAGTGGAAAGGGTACACGCTGCAAGCAGGTGCAGCAAGTATTTGATTACCTGTTTAGCCATGACATCAAGTTGATGATAGGCAACTTTAGTGCACAAATGGGCAACAACTCTACTGGCTGGGAAGGAGTCAGGCACAACAGTGGAAGGCATCTGAATTGATAGTGGAAAAGCCTCATGAATCTCTGTGGCACAAACACCATAAACGCAGGAGAAAATATCTTCTAGCACAAGAGGATTCACAAGCTCACATGGAGATCAGACAATGTGACTGTCAACCAGAAAGATCATGTGTGTATATCTAAGAGATGGGCTTCTTCTTTGAGGAATGTCAGAGTCAGCACAGGAGCAGATGTTGGCTCAAATCACTATCTTTTAGAAGCCACATTACAACTTAAACTCAAAAAGATCACAAAGATGGACAAAAGAGTGTTACAGCAATAGAGAAGTTCAAGGACAAAGAAACAAAGATCAGATTCCAGACTGCACTCAGTAACTATTGCAATGTTTTTACAGGACCAGACTGATGAAAGTCTGGAGGACAGATGGTCAAATTGGAAGAAGACAGTAGTCGAGTCAGACTCCAAAGAAAGCAGAAGGATCCATGGATCACATATGGAACATGGGCAATGACTGACAAGCGGAAAGCTCTGAAGACCAAAAAGCAACAGCGTAAGACACAGGCAGAACTCTTAGAGGTGGATGAAAGATACAGAGAGAAAAGCAGAGAAATAAAGAAGAGATGCAGGCAAGATAGACATGCCTGGTTCAGGAGAAGGCTGCAAAGGCAGAAGCAGCAGCACAGAGGTGAGATGTCAAGTAGCTCTATAGAACAGTGAAAGAGCTCTCAGGAAGAACCATACCACTATGGTGATGCCCACCAGAGACTCTCATGGACAGATTGAAAATGCATGAAAAGCAACCCAGATGATGGAAAGAACATTTCCATTTCATATTGAACTGTCTAGGGCTGATGATCACACATAGATTTGAGAGAAATGCCAATCCCAATTTAGAAATAGAAGAGGAACCAATGACACCCAATGAAATTAAAGTACATATCAAAGGCCTCAAACAGGGGAATGCTCCTGGGGTTGACAGTTTTTGATTTAGAAGCTAAAAAAACTCTGTAATGAAATATGAGTGAAAGAACAAGAAGTATCAGAAGACTGAAAAGATGGTATCATTGTTCTGCAGTTTCTCAAACTGGAATTAATTTGCAAACTTGACACCATCAAATTAGGCCTGAATAATGACTGGCAGTGGCTGGATCACTACAAAAAGTAATTTTCCCTCTGTTGATACTCACACCTTCTTGTCAAGTGTTGGGAATGTGCCACATCCATCCTGACTGAATTGGTCTCATTAGCACTGACCCCCCAATTGGTAAGGCAACTTCCATCTTTTCATGTGCTGTATATTTATACTTACCTACTGTATTTTTCATTCCACGCATCTGATGAAGTGGGTTATAGCCACTTAGTGAAAGACAGTATATGGTGGGTCCACCGTGAGCGCTCGAAGCTCGGAGACTTGTCTGGCTGATGTAACGGCTACGAGGAAAACTGTCTTCCAGGACAGGTACAGCGGTGAGCAAGTTGCCAACGGCTCGAATGGTGGGAGCATAAGTCTGTTTAGGACTAGATTGAGGTCCCAGGTAGGGGCGGGGCAGCGTACTTGGGGGTATAGGCGCTCCAGACCCTTGAGAAGCCTAGTAACTATAGGGTGCGAGAACACGGAGCGGCCATTCTCTCCTGGGTGAAATGTGGAGATGGCCTCCAAGTGTACCCTCAAAGAAGATACCGCCAGGCTCTGCAGCTTAAGAGACCAAAGGTAGTCCAGGATGGTAGGGATTGAGACCTCAGAGGGAGTAACATTCTGCGTTGCGCACCAGCAGGAGAAACGTTTCCACTTGGCCAGATACGTTGACCGAGTGGAAGGCTTCCTGCCACCCAGGAGTATTTGTTGTACCAGAGCAGAGCAGAGCAACTCTGATTGGTTTAGCCACGCAGCAACCATGCTGTGAGGTGAAGGGCCTGCAGGTCTGGGTGGCGAAGACTGCTGTGGTCCTGAGTTATGAGGTCTGGGTGGAGTGGCAGGGTAATTGGGTTGGTTATTGACAGGTCGAGCAGCGTGGTGTACCTGTGTTGTCTGGGCTAGGCTGGCGCAATCATGACTAGGTGCACTCTGTCCCTGCGGAGTTTTAGCAGGACCTTGTGAACCAGCGGGAATGGTGGGAAGGCATAAAGCAACCGGTGCTTCCACGACATTAGGAATGCGTCCGAGACCGATCCCGGTGAAAGACCCTGAAAGGAGCAGAACATCTGGCATTTCCTGTTCGCATGGGAGGCGAACAGGTTTATGTGGGGAAATCTCGACTTCTGGAAAACCGAATGAATAACGTCCGGCTGTATCGACCATTCGTGACACAGGAAGGATCTGCTCAGTCGATCCGCCAGAGTGTTCCGAACCCCTGGGAGAAAGGACGCTACCAGGTCTATCGAGTGGGCTATGCAGAAGGCCCAGAGTTGGGTGGTCTCCTGACAAAGGTGGGAAGAGCGAGTCCCTCCCTGCTTGTTTATGTAATACATAGCCGTTGTGTTGTCTGTGAACACTGTGACACAACGGCCGTGTAAATGTTGCTGAAACGCCTGGCACGCCAGGCGGACCGCTCTCAGCTCTCGGACATTTATGTGAAGCGCCAGTTCCTGCGGTGACCAGAGGCCTTGAGTACGAAGGCGTCCGAGGTGAGCCCCCCCGCCGAGAGATGACGCTTCTGTTGTCACGGACAGTGAGGGTTGGGGGGGATGGAACGGTAGCCCCGCACACACCAGGGAGGGGGTCAGCCACCAATCTAGTGCTCGGGGGAATGGTGACTATTGTGTCTATTGGGTCTCTGCCCGGATGGTATACCGAGTTGAGCCAAGTTTGGAGAGGACGGAGACGGAGCCTGGCGTATTTGGTCACGAATGTGCAGGCAGCCATGTGACCCAGGAGACCGAGACAAGTGCGAGCCGAGGTCGTCGGGAAGTTCTGTAGACCTCGGATGATTGTTGTCATTGCCTGGAACCGCAGCTGTGGTAAGTAGGCCTTGGCTAGACTGGAGTCCAGGGTAGCTCCTATGAAGTCTAACCTCTGTGTGGGAACCAGAGTGGATTTTTCCGTATTGATCATCAGGCCTAGACGTGTGAATAGGTCCCTGACAACGCCCACATGTTGTGTGACTCGTGTCTCGGAGGTTCCTCTGATGAGCCAATCATCCACATACAGGAATACGTGTATCCGACGTCAGCGGAGGTATGCGGCAGCTACGGCCATACGCTTCGTAAACATCCTTGGGGCCGTGGAAAGGCCAAAGGGGAGGACTGTAAACTGGAAGTGCTGACGGTTGGCTACGAAGCGAAGATACCTCCTGTGTGGAGGAAAAATGGCGATGTGAAAGTACGCGTCCTTCATATCGAGGGCGGCATACCAGTCTCCAGGATCCAAAGACAGGATAATGGACCCCAAGGAGACCATGTGGAACTTCAACTTTATCATAAACTTGTTGAGTCCTCACAGGTCTAGGATAGGCCTGAGGCCTCCCTTTGACTTGGGGATCAGGAAATAACGGGAGTAAAACCCTTGCCCTTTTCGTCTTTTGGCACTTCCTCTATTGCTCTCATGGCGAGGAGCTTGAGCACCTCTTGCAGGAGGAATTGCTTGTGAGAGAGATTCCTGAAGAGGGACTGGGTTGGAGGGTGGGAAGGCGGGGCTGAAACGAATTGGAGGTGGTATCCATGTTTCACCGTGTGTAGGACCCAGAGGTCTGAGGTTATCTGGGACCACGTCGGGAGGAAGTAGGAAAGACGGTTGGAGAAGGGGGAAAAAGGGATCCTGACCTGAAACTGGTACGCCGTCCTCGGGCGTACCTTCAAAAGGCGGACTTAGGTCCCGCCAGTGGTTTGGAGGGACCATGGTTTTGGCCCCCTTGGGGTCCTGACTGGTGTCTACGCCCACCCCGCCAGCACCGTCTGCCAAAGTCTTGTCTATTTCAAGGCATAAAGTACAGGCAGTGAGTCTGGGGACAGAAAGGCCTGCGTTGGGTCACAGGTGTATGGATGCCTAAAGAACGCATGATGACTTGATTGTCCTTCAGGCTCCGCAGTCTAGGGTCGGTCTTTTCTGAGAAGAGACCTTTACCATCGAAGGGTAAATCTTGGATGGTATACTGCAGCTCCAGTGGGAGGTTGGAAACCTGTAGCCAGGAGATGCGTCTCATGGTGACACCCGAGGCCAGGGTCCTGGTTGCTGAGTTGGCCGCATCTAGCGAAGCCTGGAGGGAAGTTCTGGCCACCTTTTTCCCTTCCTCCAAGAAGGCAGCGAATTCCTGGCGGGAGTCTTGGGGAAATAGCTCTGTGAACCTACCCATCTCCGCCCAGGTGTTATAATTATAGCGACTCAGCAGGGCTTGCTGATTCGCCACCCAGAGCTGTAGGGCGCCAGCTGAATAAACTTTGCGGCCGAGTAGGTCCATTCGCCTAGCCTCTCTTGACTTCGGGGCTGGCGCCTGTTGGCCATGGCGCTCCCTCTCATTGATGGATTGAACAACTAGTTAGCAGGGAGGAGGGTGGACATACAAATACTCGTACCCCCTAGAGGGTACCATGTATTTACGCTCGACTCCCTTTGCCGCAGAAGGGATGGAGGCTGGGGATTGCCATAAGGTGTCGGCATTGGCTTGGATGGTCCTGATAAAGGGTAGGGCCACTCTGGTGGGGGTATCTGCCGACAGAATGCTCACTACAGGGTCCTCGACCTCCGGGACCTCCTCCACCTGGAGGTTCATGTTGAGTGCTACCCTCCTGAGGAGGTCCTGATGGACTCTGAGGTCGATTAGAGGAGGGCCCGAGGAGGACGTTCCTGCCACCGCCTCATCTGGAGAGGAAGAAGAGGAAATGCCGGGGACGAGTGAGTCCTGTGTGGCCTCCTGGTCCTGGGCCGTCTCCTGCTCCAGTGATACCGGGGAGACTGATGGGTGAACTAGTGCTTTCTCCATTCCAAACGGAGGAGGACAGGTAGCTGTAGCCTCTGGTGCTTGGTGCTCTGATGGAGCAGAGCGGGACGGGACTATTGGAGCGCCTTGGCCTGGTGGTACGCCCAAGGCGTCCAAAAGGACCACTGATGTGGGCCTTGGTCCTGGGTCTGGGCCTCTTGAAAAACTCCGGCTGGCGCATCTGAATCGCCATCTTGAGCATAGTAGCTGTCCGCGTGGGACGACATCGAAGTGTGTCTGGATGGCCATGGAGGAGCGGAGAAGCCCTGGGCAGAGGTTCCAGCAGACCTTATTCTACTATGTATCGGAGACCGGTGCCGGGAAGCATATCGGTACCGGGAGCGAGTTCGGGACCTGCAACCAGAGCGGTGCTGGGAGGCCGACCGAGATCTTGAAGCTCGGTGTCATGATCGGCTATGGGAGACACAGTGCCTGAAGCAGTGCTGAGAGCTGGAACAGTGCCGAGAGTAGCGGGCCAGCGAACGGGATGCTGACTGGTGCCGTGAGTTCGACCGGTACCGAGGAGGGGAACGGTGCTGGGACTGCGAGCGGCGTTGGGAGCGGGAGTGCCATCTGGACCTGGAACGTCTGCAGGACCGCGATCGTGAACGGTGCTGGTCTGCTGTGCCAACAGAGGATGGTCTTATCAAGGCCGGTTTGCCTATTGATTGTATTACCCGCACCGGCAGTGCCGGGGGTGGAGGCAGTGTCGACTCTGTCAAGGCAATCAGATCCCTCGCCTCTGAGAACGTCTCCGGCCTGGATGGTATAGTCAGCTCTACTGCGGCTCGCGCCGGGGAGCTAAAAGGCGCCAGACTCGATGGCCCTTGTGGGACCGGAATCGACGGTGCCGACGTTGTCAGTGCCGCAGCAGGTGTCGGTGCCGGTGCCGGGTGATCCAACTTAGACATGCTCTCTAGCTGCGGTCCGGGCAGCACAGAGGTAGCAGGAGTCTTAGCCTTTCTCGACCTCGGGGAGAAGGAGCGGTGTGGGGCCGACTTCGGTACTGGCGACGGCCGGTGCTGAGAGTGTTAGACAGTACTGGCGCGGTCTGGTGCCGAGGAGGCGTTTCTGCTAGTCGACTGGCCAGCGCTCGGTGCCAAGGGTGGAGGGGTGAGAGCCGCCTCCATCAGGAGCTGTTTAAGTCTGATGTCCCGCTCCTTTTTTGTTCATGGCTTAAAAGCCTTGCAGATGGGGCACTTATCTGTTAGGTGCGATTCTCCGAGGCACTTCAGACAGGAGTCGTGTGGATCTCCTGTCGGCATCGGCTTGTGACAGGCTGAGCATGGTTTGAAACCCGGTGAGCCGGGCATGGGCCCCAGCACCGGGTGCGGGGAAGGGGCTAATCCCCAAACCCCTCTAACTATAGTGGACTAACTATGCTATAAACAAATACGCTAAGTATAACTATATAAAAAGGATTATAACTATATAAACGATAAAGAACAAGAAAACTATGAGTAGCCAGGGAAGTGGAGGTCAGCTAAGCCACACTCCATTGTTCCAACGACCGACACAGGCGGTAGGAAGGAACACAGGGATGGCTGGGTCGACAGGGGTATATATCCGGTGCCATAGCTGCGCCACTCCAGGGGGCGCCCAGCCGACCAGCCGAGTGTTGCTAGGGTAAAAAGTCTTCCGACGAACGTGCACATGGCGCGCGCACACCTAACTGGAATGGATATGAGCAATCACTCGAAGAAGAACTGTCTAATATTCTGGTGTCATAAGAGGAAGCTTTGGAACAAATTGATAAATTAAACAGTAACTAGTCACCAGGACCAGATAGTATTCACCCAAGAGTTCTGAATGAACTCAAAAATGAAATTACAGAACTACTAACTGTGGTATGTAACCTGTCGCTTAAATCAGCCTCTATACCAGATGATGGAGGACAGCTAATACGACACCAATTTTTTTAAAAAGGTTCCAGAGGCGATCCCAGAAATTACAGGCCAGTAAGCCTAACTCCAGTACCAGGCAAATTGGTTTAACTATAGTAAAGAACAGAATTATCAGACATATAGATAAACATGATTTGTTGGGGAAGAGTCAACATGGTTTTTGTAAAGGGAAATCATTCTTAACCTATCTATTTGAATTCTTTGACAGGGTCAACAAACATGTGGACCAAGTGATCCAGTGGTTATAAAGTACTTGGATTTTCAGAAAGCCTTTGACAAGATCCCTCACCAAAGGCTTTTAAGCAAAGTAAGCAGTCATGGAATAAGAGGAAAGGTCCTCTCGTGGATTAGTAACTGGTTAAAAGATAGGAAACAAAGGGTAGGAATAAATGGTCAGTTTTCAGAATGGAGCTATGTAAATAGTGGTGTCCCCCAAGGGGTCTATACTTGGACCACTACTGTTCAACATATTCATAAATGATATGGAAAAACAGGTAAACAGTGAGATGGCAAAATTTGCAAATGATACAAAATTACTCAAGATAGTGACGTCCAAAACAGACTGAGAAGAGTTACAAAGGGATCTCACAAAACTAGGGGCCTTGGCACCAAAATGGCAGATGAAATTCTATGTTGATAAATGCAAAGTAATGCACATTGGAAAATATAATCCCAACTATACATACAAAATTATTAGGTCTAAATTAGCTGTTACCACTCAAGAAAGAGATCTTGGAGGTCTATAAAATCTTGACTGATGTGGAGAAAGTGAATAAGGAAATGTTTTTTACTTCTTCACATAATACAAGAACTAGGGGTCACACAATGAAATTAATAGACAGCAGGTTTAAAACAAACAAAAGGAAGTACTTCTCCACACAACACATAGTCAACCTGTGGAACTCTTTGCCAAGGGATGTTGTGAAGGACAAAACTATAACAGAGATCAAAAAAGAACTAGATAAGTTCATAGAGGATGGCTATTAGCCAGGATGGGCAGGGATGCAACACCATACTCTGAGTGTCCCTACCCTCTGTTCACCAGAAGCTAGTAGTGGATGATTTGATGATTGCCTGTTCTGTTCTTTCCCTCTGAAGCACCTGGCATTGGCCACTGTTGGAAGACAGGACCCTGGATTAGATGAACCATTGGTCTGACCCTGTATGGTCATTCTTATGTTCTTATGTAGGTTAGAGGGTGGTTCCGGCTACTGACTTCCCTTCCTCTATCAGGGTTGGAAATAAGTAAAGTCCTGTTGTGGGAGGCTGTTGGCGAATCTGTCAAACTTGGCATAATTCAGAAAATCATATTCAGCCAACTGCTTGATAATTAGCTAGCCTGAACTGAAGCCTGGAGGACCAGTAGATCTAAGCATTTACACTCTGTCTGTGGGGATAGATCTGAGATATTGTTGCCTGGACCTTTCTGAAGTGGCCAGAACCACCAACAAGTTGGGAGCTGGGTAAAAGAACAGGAATTCTGAATCCTTAGCCAGCACATAATAAGGCCTCTCCACTCCTTTGGGGGTAGGAGTACAGGTGGCAGGGGTGTCTGTCACACTGTCCTAGCCAACTCCAGTATGGCCTCTGTGTGGGGACTTTGAACAGGATGCTGTGTTCTTTGAGACAACGCACTTCCTGGAGCAGACGTGACGGTGGTGAGATGTCACCAAGCAAGGGCGCACTGGCGAACTAAGCTAATTCTCAGGACAGCCAGCAGGAGGTGCCACATCGGTGAGTTGAACCCTGTCACAGCCTCATTGACCAGAAGGGCAATTCTTGTAGGTCTTCAGAGGCATGGAAAATGTCCAAGCACTTGTGTTAGGAGTCCTGAATCTCCTCTCATGGCATCTGAAATTCCCCAATGACTCTGCAGAGAAGGTCCTGGAATTGCCAAAGTAATCCGGGGGGAGAGGGGTTACTGAGGTCACCACTTCATCAGGTGATAATGATGGTAATGTGGCTGGTTTCAACGGAACTTCCAGAATTGGAGTATAGTACTACTACTCCTCTATTGGATCTGGGGGTAAATGTAATGGTTTCTTCGAAGGAGAGGCAGGTGGCAACTCCCTGGTGTATCCAATAGATTTTGAAGGGGGATGCTAGTCCCAGGGTCCCCAGTATGGCTGATAGGTGATCATGGGGGTCCCCAAGCTATGGGCTACAAGTGTTTCCAAGTCAGGTGAAGTGGCAGTTGATTCCAGGGCCGTGTGGGTCTCCTGGGAAATGAGTAAGGACAGTACAGGAGGAATGGTTCCTCTGATGGTTCTGAATCTCTTGAGGAGGAAAAGGCTGACCCAGTTTCCAATGGCAGTATCGCTGGTACCATTGGAGAGGTCTGAGTTGTGAAAGGGGTGGGGGGCGCATAAGATCTGTCCCACAGGCAGGTTTCTCAGAAGAGATGTGAGCTCCCTGGAAACAGAGAGTCCCAGTGGAGCAGGGGATTCTGGATTCAGGAGAGCAAAAATGTCCTGTGGTATGGCTATGGATCTAGACCTCTCAGGTGTAAGGGAGACTTTTTCTATTCGGGCCAGCAATGATGATGGTATCTGGCAGTGGTCAGTTTTCACCAGTACTAGAGGGACCCGGGTCTTATGAGGAGCTGGGCACGGTGGTACCAACAGAGCACTGTCTGGAGCCAGCGGAAACCCACATTTCTGTGCTTTCTTGTCAAGCCTATGGGACTTAGGACAATCTAAGTCCTCGTGGACTGAGCTGGTGGATTTGCTTGCAGGCACATCTGATTTCTTTGAAGTGAAGTGGACAGAGAGGAAGACTTAATCCCATGCTCATGAGAGTGCTTCCCAACTAGGCTCCGCTGTGGTGTCTGTGGATTCTCTGGCACCAGAGTCAGACTTTGCAGCAGGAGGCTCACTCCTTGCTGATTCAGGCTGATGTACAGGTAGGGTTCCCCGGCCTCGGTTTGTTTGGGGTCTCATGGCCATCTCCAGGAGATATTTACAGAAGCAGAGTGCCTACTCTTCTTGGGTATGGCTAGGGAAGGACTGGCAACTACTGCACTGAGCTGTAATGTGAGCTTTTCCCAGGGAATAGAGGCTGTGTTGATAGTTGTTGGTGACCAAGAAGGATCATGTGCAGGAAATGCAGAGTGAAGCCTGGAGTTTTGGGCATAGTACAGTACCCGGATGGAATACTGGGTTGTGGGGGGGAATCCCTCATAGCCTAATCTAACTCTAAAAGGTACTAAAAACTATTAAAATGACTAAATCTATACAAGTTATTAAGAACTATTAAAACTATGAAATATTTATTACATTTAATACTGTTTTTCAGAATGACCATAGCTGAGGACCATAAAGTTCCCAACCTGAACCATGTGATGGTGAGAAGGAACTGAAGAGGTGATTGACCCGCCCTGCCTTTTATCACTTCGATCAGAAGCACAAGGTGAGCCAGGGCACATGCATGGACCAGTGAACACTACTTTCAAATTCTCTGACTCCAGGCACATGGTGCACGTGCATAACTCAAAGTGGAATACAGTAGGGACCATTACTTTGAGAAGAGGGTTCCTTGTGCCCTTTCCCTCCCTTGCAAATGCACACAAGGGCTGGGCACAATTTGACTCCAACTCTGTATATTCCAATTGTGCCTATTCTCTTTTTCATGTATAATTTCTTTCCTATAAAACCCTTGAACAGCCCCTCATAAAGCCCCATTAGACTTTTATTTCTCACTTTTTCAAATGGAAGTCTGTTGTACATTAATTATGGCATTCTGCAGAAACCTCTGAACATCATTTACATTCTTAAGGCTCCCTCCAGTCCAGATTTCTTTCCAAGAGACTGAGAGTTGCAGAGGATCTGCATTCTTCCCAAACAACGCAGCTGACCCTATTCCTAGTAAGAAGTTCCTCTTTGGATGTAGCTAAGTAATTGCCTTATTGGCACTGGGCAGTCTCCCAAGCCTTCCCTTTTTCTGGATGGGTTGAGGTAGGGTGAAGGTCACAGACAAAGTGACATAGGAATAACACTGCATTGCGGTTAGCCAGGGAAGGGGACCATGAAGTCCAAAGCTGCCGCTTGTTGGCTAGCAATCCCAAAACAAAGGTGCAAAGAATCCTGTGGCACCTTATAGACTAACAGACATTTTGGAGCATGAGCTTTCGTGGGTGAATACCCACTTCGTCAGATGCATGTAGTGGAAATTTCCAGGGGCAGGTATATATATTCAAGCAAGCTAGAGATAACAAGGTTAGTTCAATCAGGGAGGATGAGGCCCTGTTCTAGCAGTTGAGGTGTGAAAACCAAGGGAGGAGAAACTGGTTTTGTAGTTGGCAAGCCATTCACAGTCTTTGTTTAATCCTGAGCTGATGGTGTCAAATTTGCAGATGAACTGAAGCTCAGCAGTTTCTCTTTGAAGTCTGGTCCTGAAGTTTTTTTTGCTGCAGGATGGCCACCTTAAGGTCTGCTATAGTGTGGCCAGGGAGGTTGAAGTGTTCTCCTACAGGTTTTTGTATATTGCCATTCCTAATATCTGATTTCTGTCCATTTATCCTTTTCCATAGAGACTGTCCAGTTTGGCCGAAGTACATAGCAGAGGGGCATTGCTGGCATATGATGGCGTACATTACGCTGGCGGACGTGCAGGTGAATGAACCGGTGATGGTGTGGCTGATCTGGTTAGGTCCTGTGATGGTGTCGCTGGTGTAGATATGTGGGCAGTTAGCATTGAGGTTTGTTGCATGGATTGGTTCCTGAGCTAGAGTTACTATGGTGCGATGTACAGTTGCTGGTGAGAATATGTTTCAGGTTGGCAGGTTTTCTGTGGGCGAGGACTGGCCTGCCACCCAAGGCCTGTGAAAGTGTGGGATCATCGTCCAGGATGGGTTGTAGATCCCTGATGATGCACTGGAGGGGTTTTAGCTGGGGACTGTATGTGATGGCCAGTGGAGTCCTGTTGGTTTCTTTCTTGGGTTTGTCTTGCAGTAGGAGGCTTCTGAGTACACATCTGGCGCTGTTGATCTGTTTCCTTATTTCCTCGTGCGGGTATTGTAGTTTTGAGAATGCTTGGTGGAGATTTTGTAGGTGTTGGTCTCTGTCTGAGGGGTTAGAGCAGATGCGGTTGTACCTCAGTGCTTGGCTGTAGACAATGGATCGTGTAATGTGCCCAGGATGGAAGCTGGAGGCATGAAGGTAGGCATAGCGGTCGGTAGGTTTTCGGTATAGGGTGGTGTTAATGTCACCATCACTTATTTGCACCGTGGTGTCTAGAAAGTGGACCTCCTGTGTAGATTGGTCCAGGCTGAGGTTGATGGTGGGGTGGACGCTGTTGAAATCGTGGCGGTATTTTTCCAGAGTCTCCTTCCCATAGGTCCAAATGATGAAGACGTCATCAATGTAGCATAGGTAGAGAAGGGGCGTGAGCGGACGGGAGCTGAGGAAGCGTTGTTCCAGGTCGGCCATAAAAATATTGGCGTATTGTGGGGCCATGTGGGTGCCCATAGCGGTGCCACTGATCTGGAGATATATATTGTCATCAAATTTGAAATAGTTGTGTGTGAGGATAAAGTCACAGAGCTCAGCAGCCAGTTGTGCTGTGGCATCATCAGGGATACTGTTCCTGACCGCTTGTATTCCATCTGTGTGTGGGATGTTCGTGTAGAGAGCCTCTACATCCATGGTGGCTAGGATGGTGTTTTCTGGAAGGTCACCAGTGCATTGTAGTTTCCTCAGGAAATCAGTGGTGTCATGGAGATAGCTGGGAGTGCTGGTGGCATAGGGTCTGAGTAGAGAGTCCACATATCCAGACAGACCATGTGGAGTGGAAATCCATCAACCTCATGAAGAAATTTGCATGCTCCAAAACGTCTGTTTGTCTATAAGGTGCCACAGGATTCTTTGCTGCTTTTACAGATCAAGACCAACACAGCTATCCCTCTGATACTTGACACCATGCAAGGCACTGGATTTCCACTCCATACGGCTAAATGCATCAACCTCATGAAGAAACTTGCTTGCTCCAAAACGTCTATTAGTCTATAAGGTGCCACAGGATTCTTTGCTCCTTTTTCAGATCCAGACTAATACAGCTACCCCTCTGATACAAAACAAAGCTGTCACCCAAGGAGAAGAAGAAGAAGAAGAATCATATTGTCCTAGAGATTCTATTCCTCCCTTTGCTCTTTAAAAGCTAGTGATCAGAGGTTCAGGAAGAATACAGAAGGCTGAAAAAGTCTGTTGAAGAAGAGGAAGCTGTCATAAACAGAGTGTTAAGGGTTAATGTCTCTTATACCTGTAAAGGGTTACAAGCAGGAAACTGGACACCTGACCAGAAGATCAATCAGAAGACAAGATACTTTTAAATCCAGGTGGAGGGAAGTTTGGGTGTGACTTCTTTGTTTTTTGTTCTTCTCTCGGAGGGTCTGAGAGAGACCAGACATTACTACAGGCTCTCTAAGTTTCTTTTCAAATAGAAGGTAAAAACCAGGCGGTTTAGGCTTTTTAATTGTTTTACTCTATTTGCAATTGTGGATCTGGCTGGTTAACTTTTATATGTGTAGTTGCTGGGAATATTTTGATTTGTATTGATACTGGGGGGAAAGTCTCTTTCTGGTGTCTGTAAGCTATAGGACCCTGTATATTTACATCTTGAAGTTACAGAGATAATTCTTTACTTTTTCTTTCTTTTATTAAAAGATTTCCTTTTAGAGAACCTGATTGATTTTTTTTGTGTGTTTCCCTTGTGTTATTCCAGGGGATTGGGATAACTCACCAGGACGGGTGAGGGAGACGGGAGGAGGGAGTGATAAAATCTCTCTCTGTTTTCCTTGAATCTGTTTGCCTCTTTGTGGAAGGGAAGGGAGATGCTTCTCTGTATGGTGATTTAAGAGGTTGGATCAGTATCTCTCAGAATAGCCAAGGGAAGGAAATTCTGGGAGAGGGAGAGGTGGGGGAATGGCTTATTTCTCCTTGTTTTAAGAACCCAAGGGATCTGGGTTCTTGGGATCCCCAGGGAAGGTTTTGGGGGGACCAGAGGGTATCAGGCCCTGAAAAATTCCTGATTGGTGGTGGCATATCTGACCTAAGCTGGTAATTAAGCTTAGGGAAACTCATGCTAGTATCTCATTCCTGGACTCTTAAGGTTTAGATTTGAGAAAGAAGGCTATGACAGAAGCTACCAGTAGAGTTAAGAATCCCTCTTGCAAACTGCAAGGTAGGCTTAAGCCATCACAACTTGCTACTGGGATTACTTCAGAACTAGGATTGCAGTAACTGTTGCAGGCTGCATGTCTCAAAGAGTAGAGAAAGGAGCTGAGCATGGATTAGGAATTGCAGCACATACGAGATGAGGAACTCATTGTATAAACTCTCATTCCCCAAATAAGTCTGCAATTCCCAGCACAAATCTTGGGGGGAAGAGGGGATTTGGCTTTGCACCCTACTCTGACCTGTTCTTTTGGTAGGCTGATCATCTGCATGCGTGGATTTTTGAGTCTTAAAAGGTTTGGAAGGCCACATATCAATTTTTTCTTGAAAAGAATCCTTACTTTGTAACATTTCTACCCATAAGAATTTACTCAGGATGTTCCTTTGCTCCCTCAAATTTGCTTTTTTTTAAATTATCTGATACCTTTATACTTATTACTACTCTGTTCCATAACATGTTACATTTGATTAATGCAGGACTACTTGCACTAAGCCGCCCCATTAGTCTCAAAGTTTATAAAGCAAATACTGTTTCAGCATCAAAACAAATTAAAACATGTACTAAATGTTTTATGGGGTTAATCATCTTACTGCAACTCATCGCTCATCAATAGGACTGTTTATTATCTTACATTTGAAGAGAGAAATAAATCTCCAATCTACTATAAGCTACACCACAAATACATAAAATGTAATCCTGCCTTGAATTTCCAACCAAGCTTGCATAAGTCACAACAAGTTTTTCTAGCTTCTTTACTTTCTAACTTCACATTTAATATAAAACATTTTACGCTGTTTTAATTGTTCACTTGTTATCTGATCATTCCTTTCAGTTTACCAGACTCTCGCTTTATTTTTTTAGACTTAACACAAGGTTCTTGCTCACTAGAAATGATTCCTTGCATTCTGCCACAATAGGATCCAAACCTTAGAAGTGTGAAATTCCTCCTGCAAGGTGCTGAGCAACTTCAACTGCTAGCGAAGTCATTTAATATATGTTTCAAGTTACTGGAATGCAAAAGTGCTCGGCACCTCACAGATTCAGGTACTTACATATGGTTTCGGATACTCTCACTCACGTTGAATTGTACCTTATTAAACAAATAGTCCCTTTACAGATGTTCTTATGGAGTGAAGGTCATACACAACATGAGTCAGGGTATCAGAATGTATCATGAAGTCACTATTTAACAAGTGCAGATTACAAAGATTGTATCATATTTTATAATTTTGTTCCCTAAAAAAACTAGTAATTTTTCAGTTTTTCTACTCTTTTAAGGGCAGGTCCAAAGCCTTTTGAAGTCAACTGGAATCTGTCTGTCAATCAAAGATGACAATACTTAAATAAAATATGCTAATTGGCCCCAATATTTTCTGGATATACAACGTGAAAAAAAAAAAGCATGAACCCTATCCTGCAACTGGATCTGTGCAGACAGACTGCAGTACCCATACAGAGTCTCTTGAAGTCAATCAGCCCATACACAGGCACAGAGAATACTTCTGCACGGATCCAATTAGAAGATCAGGATCTTATTAATTAGCTTTATCTCATAATTACTACATTTCAGTTTAATTTCAAGAAATTCATCCAAATAAATGTGGGGCATGAGAGAAAGAGCAAGATACAGTTTATAAGGACTATATGTTAAAAGCAGTATATACAGTGTTTAAATATTGATACCATAAGGCTGTACACCCTTGTGCAATATGGAAAAATAATTCTTAATCGAAAAAGGAAATAAATAATTAACATACTTTTCATAGTCCCATCTTCTTCTTCCTCATCATCATCACTATTTATCACCATAGTCCCTAAGTCTGATTCTAACATGGTACTGTTATGTTCAATCATTGTCTGGGCACTTTCACTCATTGTGCTTGTGGCCCTCATTGTGCCAGCACTCTCTGAATTAGTTTTCACCATGGTGTGGGAGTCCAGCTCGTCTTCTTCCTGAAAACAAACATTAGGAATTATTTGCAGAAAAACATTTAAATGAACAAGCCAAAAGTTAATAGTTTAGGTGCCTTATTTCATTAATTTTGCAACCTCCGCTGACTTTTTTTCAATT
Source organism: Gopherus flavomarginatus (assembly GCF_025201925.1). Taxonomy (NCBI): domain Eukaryota; kingdom Metazoa; phylum Chordata; order Testudines; family Testudinidae; genus Gopherus; species Gopherus flavomarginatus. Next base: position 260,379,546 of record NC_066618.1, read on the forward strand.
ACCTTTAATTTTTGTAGACCTCTGTCACGTTTAAATTGAGAACCTATAAAATATTGTTGTTTTCAAACAAGTGTCACGTCTGCTAAGTTGGCCTTTAGGACCCACTAAGCCTATTTCTAGTTCCTACCCCTCAATTCCCTTTTATATAAAAAAGGGCCAGTTACCTTGCAATAGACCTCAAACAGGTATGTTGATTATCCTCCCCTATTGTCCAATATTGTGTATAGTGTGTGATCTCAAGGGACAGGAGTCAGTTAACTATGAGAGTTAGAGGGTCCTTGAGAACTGTTTGAAGAGTCCACCTCAAAAAAAGAGGGGCCAACTAGGCTTATTTGTATGTATTTATTTTTTTAACAGACTCTTTCATGATAAAAAGGCAAGAAGAAAATGTGTTGATACTTTGTAGAAAAATATCTGCTGAGCAGATGCTTCAACAGTATAGAAAAGAACTAATTCCAGCAAGGGCTACAATAGCATTTTCAATCAGTGGCAGTAATGTGCCAGGAATGTAAAACAGGGAACTGATGATAATCCAGTTTATGAATCATATAATCCATATGGAATACAAATATTTGAAAACACTATTAGGAATTCTACTCCTTTTCTGAAGTCAGATTTAGAATATGTGCACATCACCGCAATTTAAAGAATAACATGGTGTACTGTGCATTAAGTTCCACTACATGGATAAAATCTACTATCCAAAGAAAATCTGAGAGTTCAAATATGCTTCTTGTTGATTATTCAGAAAAATATCTAATACAAAGACTCTAATTTCAAGCACTTCCTTTTAAATGCTAATACTATCCTTTGATTTTCAGTCCTCCTTGGGGAAAATACAAATCAGTCAAATATGCCTATTTTGCCTATGTCATGGCATAACATAATTTGAGTTCAGGAATAGTCACCAAAGAACAATCCCGAATGAGGGAGCCAAATACCACTAATTAGAGCTATACATAAGGGACTGCCCTGTGAAACATGTTTTTTCCTGAGAAGAGAAAAATATTATTTATTAGGCACAGATAACGGGTATGGTGCTGCATATGACAAAACAAAACAGTTACGTTTTCAGAAGAAAAAACTGTATTTATAAATGGAAAAAGAAAACAAATAATATTCTGCCCACAGAATTACATTCTATGTTTGTACAGTGCCTAGCACAATTGAGCACTGAGCCACATCTTTAGGGACCAGTCTCTTTATCCTTGTTGAATGCCACCACGTTAACTTTTCTCCTGTCTATGGTAGCAGAATATAGGCAATCGTGTTACATTCTGACGCTTATCTAGTAAAAAGCTAGCATGGGCTGACACAGAGTTTTTGTTAGCAATCCTATCACCCTGTCTCCTGAGGATGAACTACTATAAAGTAAGCAAATCTCCAGTTTCGGAAGTGGTAGATCTCATTCCAATCCTGGGCCTCCTGCTACTCATAGACTCATAGACTCTAGGACTGGAAGGGACCTCGAGAGGTCATCGAGTCCAGTCCCCTGCCCTCATGGCAGGACCAAATACTGTCTAAACCATCCCTGATAGACATTTATCTAACCTACTCTTAAATATCTCCAGAGATGGAGATTCCACAACTTCCCTAGGCAATCTATTCCAGTGTTTAACTACCCTGACCGTTAGGAACTTTTTCCTAATGTCCAACCTAAATCTCCCTTGCTGCAGTTTAAGCCCATTGCTTCTTGTTCTATCATTGGAGGCTAAGGTGAACAAGTTTTCTCCCTCCTCCTGATGACACCCTTTTAGATACCTGAAAACTGCTATCATGTCCCCTCTCAGTCTTCTCTTTTCCAAACTAAACAAACCCAATTCCTTCAGCCTTCCTTCATAGGTCATGTTCTCAAGACCTTTAATCATTCTTGTTGCTCTTCTCTGGACCCTCTCCAATTTCTCCACATCTTTCTTGAAATGCGGTGCCCAGAACTGGACACAATACTCCAGTTGAGGCCTAACCAGCGCAGAGTAAAGCGGAAGAATGACTTCTCGTGTCTTGTTTACAACACACCTGTTAATGCATCCCAGAATCACGTTTGCTTTTTTTGCAACAGTATCACACTGTTGACTCATATTAAGCTTGTGGTCCACTATGACCCCTAGATCTCTTTCTGCCATACTCCTTCCTAGACAGTCTCTTCCCATTCTGTATGTGTGAAACTGATTGTTCCTTCCTAAGTGGAGCACTTTGCATTTATCTTATTGAACTTCATCCTGTTTACCTCAGACCATTTCTCCAACTTGTCCAGATCATTTTGAATTTTGACCCTGTCCTCCAAAGCAGTTGCAATCCCTCCCAGTTTGGTATCGTCCGCAAACCTAATAAGCGTACTTTCTATGCCAACATCTAAATCGTTGATGAAGATATTGATACTGCAATATGTTGCAGCCATAGCACTAACCGATATAATCATGATTTAGAAATAAATTCTAGGGTAAAATGTCAAGAAAATAATTATTTCTTGAGGACAAAAAAAATTCTAAAACTTTGGTTTTTAAATAAAAGCACTTCACTTATTTTCTTTTTGAAACTTTTCTTAAGTGTAACCTACATTCCATAATAGTATCTTTATTCCTCTGCCCTCAACAATTTGGGGTATTCCCAAAGAAAGAGAAAATTTATAGCAAAAGCATTAGAAAGATTGTGCCAGTAGACAGATAAGAATATTTTAATAGTGCTCCTCCTGGTGGTAAAAATAAGAAGCTAAAGTTAACTCCCATTGAAATAATTTTGTCTACGGGTTACCTAAAGATTTTTTCCTTCTAAACTACGTTACTTAGACTGTAAGCTCTTTGGGGCAAGGGCTGTCTTTTTGTTCTGTGTTTGTACAGTGCCTAGCACAGTGGGGTGCTGCTTCTTGCTGGGTCCTTCGACATTATTGCAATACATATAAAGAAGGAAGAAGAAAAAGGTTATCTTTGTGGAACACAGATACATTAACTACATTGTTCATTAAGGAATGTACATTCTGTCTGAGCCCAAAGTAGCCAAATTCACTATCCCCTCTTCACTCTTTTTGATCCAAATTTACAGTATTAGTGTGGATGTAGTGCTATTTATTCTGGTAAATGTTGCAAACAAGATTTTCCTTTAGTATCCAGATTAGCCTCTGCAGTTAAAGTGAGGAGAAAAATTGTTTGGCTTATTAATTTGCCTGAGCAATTAATAATGGCAATACCTAATATTTGAACCTCCAAACCTACTACAACTGGAAACAGTCTAGACAGTGTAAAACATTCATACATGCATATACATATATTAATCATATTTATTATGACAGTGCCTAAGAACCAACGAAAAATGGGGCCCCTCTGTGCAAGACTGTATAAATACAGAGTAACAGATTGTCCCTGCCCTGAAGAGCTTATAGTCTAAGCAGACAAGACAGACACAGGGTAGGAGAAGGAGTGTAATTCACATGCAGAGAGAACGATGTGATAGCAGCAAATGTCATCTTGGTTCTAAAGTATATTTATTTGATGGATTTAGTTAGGAGTTGATAAGCTAAATGGAAAGAAAAACGAATGGAGATGAGACACTGAAGGGAAAGGGGAGTGAAGGGAACAGGGCAGAGAGGAGGTTAAGAGGTCCAGGTGTGGAGTGAAGCACTGGTGAACAGACTGTGAGGGAAGGAGAGGGTTAGAAAAAACAGCCAATCAGCACATGGCAGAGAAAGTCCTGTCAAAACCATAGGAAGTTCCCTGAACATCCAAAGGGCCCCAGCTTTGGCTGCTACTGCAGCTGCTTTTACTGGCTGAAGGATCTGTTTTGAACTTTGTTTAAAACTTTATTTTAACATCTTTAATTTAAAAAATGACTATGACGGAACAACTGGGTAACATCAACAATAAGCCTGGCAAAAGAAAATAAAGTCATTCATTTCCATGTCACCAGTTCAAATGGGAAATAGTGACTGAAAGTCATTACCATCTTACAATTGTTCAGAGGTTTACCAGATGGTTGCTACCTAATACGTAGCACAGCATAAAAGCCCAACTGGCACTAATTGTCAGTCTCTGAAGAGACTTAGGCCAGGTCTACACTGGGGAGGGGGTCGATCTAAGATAAGCAACTTCTGCTACAAGAATAGCGTAGGTGAAGTCGACATATCTTAGATCAACTTAGAATCATTTACTTTGCGTCCTCATGGCACGGGATCGACAGTCACTGCTCCCCTGTCGAGTCCGCTTCCGCCTCTTGTCGTGGTGGAGTTCCGGAGTCGACGGCAGAGCGATCAGGGATCAATCACTACCCGCCGATCCGGTGGGTAGTATAGACTTACCCTAAAGATTGAATGACCAAGATGATTTAACAACCATTTTGGCCTGAACAGTGTTTTCTCCAGGTCAAAGTTGATGCAGGGCTCTCCAGGACAGTGGTATGAAACTTCTACTGCTGCTGCTGCCCGTAGTGTTTAAAAAAAATTGTTTTGTGGATTAAACCAGGTCATCAGTTTCCAGGGTTGTCATTCCAGCAGTTTTCACAAATATTAGAGACATAAGTAATAGCTTAGTAGACCTAAGGGGCTCTGAATAAGCCACTTAAATCTACTGGATGTGTTTATAAAGTTATATTAATATATGTTTACACAACAGATGGAACTAATTTCTGAGTATTGGTTACAATCTATAATTAACTCTTAATGAATATTTCAGGGGAACTTTGGCTCTACTATTTAAAAATATTAAGTGACAAAATATTAATTAAAACAAATATGACAAATTTAAAATAGCAAGCATAATAGCCATCACAGATGACACTTCATCCTCAGCCCATTTCTCATGAACAGATAAGAATAGAGAAAAATTGAAGGAGGGAGTAAAATAACAGATGAATAAGTAATAGCAGATTACTACTTTTTTACAGACCCATGTAATCGACTCTTAAGTTTGTACTTGGTTGTATTTGGGGTATATTAGAAATATATATGAGAGAAAGAGATATCTAACTTATTCTGGCATGATATGGAACTGTCAGTTGTAGAAACTAGGGTTTAACTGCAGACTATTTCAATATCCTACGGCACTTCACGGCTGTCATTTTGGATCCTCGCCTCTCTACCAAAGCTTAGATAAGGATTTTATAACTAAAATAAAGCTTTTAAGCATGAAAGGTGGCCACAGGGACCTGCTTATCAGGACAGACATCCCAAAGTGACAACAATGAAAAGCATGTGCAAGACTTCACAAACTAGACAGTTGCAGGAAAGATATTACAAGGCTCTGCACGTCCTTGCAAAATGTTAAAACATTTTCAAAGAGGAGGTGGTCTTGCATACTGTATGAGTTACAACATGAAGTATGATTGACTTTAAGAACTATAGAATTACTTAGAGCTTCCCTTTTTACAAATTTTGTAAACAGATAACAGAAAGTCAAGGGATTAAGATTGCTATTACGTGCAGAAATGCAATAAAACAGTTTGCCTTTAAAATTCCTTAACTACACTTTGTATATTAAAATAAAAAACACTAGATGGCACCAAAGACAGCTAACTAGACTTTAGTACATTAAGTGAAGATTTACATACTGACAAAATTTAATATCCTATAAAATAATTTCATTTCCTATTAACACCTCATCATCACCTTGGAAAAATGTGGTTGTAGAATCAGCTATCTTTTGGAAAAAGCACTGTAGTAGCTTCATAAACACATAATATACTTTGGATAAGTATGAGGATCTGAAAAAGTTCCATAACATCTATAAAGCCTGATTCAGCAGAGCACTTAACCATGTGCTTAATTTTAAGCACAGGCTTAAGTCTACTCCTATTCAACAAACCATGTAAGCACTTAAATTTAAGCATATGGTCAAGTCTCATTGACTTCAGTGGACTTATACATAGTCAAGAGAGCAGGGCCGGCTCCAGGCACCAGCTTAGCAAGCAGGTGCTTAGGGCGGCCACTCTGGAGAGGGGACGGCACGTCCAGCTATTCAGCAGGGGGTCCCTCACTCCCGCTCAGAGTGAAGGACCTCCTGCTGAATTGCCGCAGAGCACGATCGTGGCTTTTTTTTTTTTTTTTTTTTTGGCTGCTTGTGGGGGCAAAACCCTTGGAGCTGGCCCTGCAAGAGAGGAAGTTACCTTGTGGTAACTGAAGGTTCTTCCAGATGTGTGGTCCCTATATGTAGTCCACACTGTGAGTGTGTGAATGCCCTCCATGCGCCTGGAGTCGGAGAATACTTGCAAGTCGTGTCTGTTGGGCCACGTGTGCTCCCTTGCCTTCGTCATGCTTCCAACTGAAGGCATAAAGGGACAGAGCTGACCGACCACTTCTCCAGTTCCTTCTCTTTCCCAAATCCAGTAAAGAGCTGAAGCAGAGGGGAAGGCGAGCGGGTAGTGGAATACACACAGAGACCATGCAAGAACCTCCAGTTACCACAAGGTAAGTAAGTAACTTCCTCTTGTTTGAGTGCTGGTACTATGTGTATTCCACTGTTGGTGACTAAGGCCACGTCCAGACTACCCGCCGTATCGGCGGGTTAAAATCGATTGCTCGGGGATCGATATATCGCGTCTAATCTAGACGCGATATATCGATCCCCGAGCGCGCTTATATCGATTCCGGAACTCCATCAACCCCAACGGAGTTCCGGAATCGACATGGAGAGTCGCGAACATCGATCCCGCGCCGTGTGGACGGGTGAGTAATCCGATCTTAGATATTCGACTTCAGCTACGTTATTCACGTAGCTGAAGTTGCATATCTAAGATCGATTTCCCCCCCCAGTGTGGACCAGCCCTGAGAAGCAGTACTCAAGTAGGAGCAGGGTGCGAGGATACAGATCACAGAACTGTTTGGAGAACCACTGTCCCACAGGATGCTTCAGCAGATGAATTATGTACTAGAGCATAATGTCTCATGAACATGTGGCTGGAACTCCACTTAGCGGCTCTACTAATGTCCAGTGAAGGTACTTCCTGAAACCATACGACTCTTGCAAAATGAGCTGTCTCCCTAGGAGGGGGAAGATAATGCAATAACTGGCAACAAAGCAGGATACAAACCAAGATCCACCTAGAGATCTTCTGGGAGGATACAGCTTGACTGTGGACTCATTCTGTTATAGTGAAAAATAATCTAGGTGATTTTTAATTGGTTTTGTCTTTTGCAGGTAAAGGAGAGAGTGCATTGTATATGGAGAGAGTGAACTCTCTTCTTCTGATGCATGCAGTTTCAGAAAAAATACAGGTAAGTGGATTGATTGCTTTATGAAAAATGCCAAAACTACTTTGGGGTAAATTTCAGATGTAGTTGTAGAGACTTTGTCCTTATGGAATTTGATGTATGGTGGACCTGCCATTAGTGCTCCCAGCTCACCCACCCTTTTGGCTTAAGTGATGGCCACAAGGAATGCAACTTTCATTGATAAGTGAGACATGGAACATGTAGCTAATGGTTCGAAGGGAGGCTTAGTGAGTGCCAAAAGTACAAGATTTAAGTCCCAAATGATCAGTAGTTTCCTTACTGGTGGGAACATTCTGATTAGGCCTTTTAAGAATCTGCTAGTAAATGGGTGAGTAAAAGCTGAATCACCATCTGATGCTGGATGGTATGCACTGATTGCTGCCAAGTGGACTTATAGAGAACTAAGGGAAAGCCCAGCTGTTGAGAGAAAGAAAACAGTCCAAAATGAGGGTAATATCAGCTAGCTCAGGAGATACATGTTTTTACTGTGCCCAGATGAAACAATGCTTCCATTTTGCTGAGTAGCATTTTCTACTGAGTTGGCTCTGCTATTATTAAGGATGGTTTGTATGGCTTCAGAAGTGTTCTAATGTTGATGATGCCCAATCCAAAAAACAGGTCGTGAGATGAAACACCTCAGGTTTGGGATGCTTGATGCTTTCCTCCTGGGTATTTTCTAGGCTGGAGTTTCCTCACCTCATGGGTACAGCTAGCCGTGACATATGACTTCCAAATAGCGCTGGTGGTCGTTGCTGACTAAGAAGAAAAAGGGGTAGGAGACAGTTTTTGAAGGCTGGAGACCTGGGCATGGTCCAATACCCATAACAGTGAATGGGGGGCACCCCAAGGGGGTGGAAATCTATCTAATTGGAAAACTCTGCTGAAAGGTAACTATAAAGAACTATACACAAAAGGCACTAAGGCAAACTTTGAAATATGTACAGATTGGAGAAATCAAAGGAAAGCTCCAGATACTGGAGGTTCTGACTCAGGCCATGCAGTGGTAAAAAGGAAATGGAGAGGCAGTTGGTCCATTCCAGCCCTTTATGCCTTGGAAGGCAAAGACACATACACGGACCAATGGCTAGGGCCGGCTTTAGGCCGATTCCCCAGAATCTGGCCCCGTGGGTAAGAGGGCCCCATGCCCACACCTAAGAGGGCCCCGTGCCTTAGGCTCACCTGGCAGCGGTCCGCTCCAGGGTCTTTGGTGGCATTTTGGAGGGGGGGGCACTCTGGGTTCTTCGGCGGCATTTCAGCGGAGAGGGGTCCTTCAGTGCCACGGAAGACACGGAGCGGACCCCCCGCCGTCAAAGTGCCGCTGAAGACCTGGACCCCGGAATCGGGCCCTGCAGGTCCTAAAGCCAGCCCTGCCAATGGACACTGCTTGCAAGAAACCTCCAAGTCTAGGAGCATGAAGCGCATGTGCACACCCACAGTGGAATACACGTAGGAACCAGCACTCAAAAGAACAACATATATATTATTCACAATCTCTATGCAATTTTTAACTCCATATGCACGTGGTCTTGATTATATACTTACAGCAATGACCATCTCTCCAACTTAGCACTAGATATAAACTACCCCGTATATCAGACTGACCCATGACATACTTCATGTCCTAAACATGTCCACAGATGGCTGCATTTCAGTAGTGGATGATGTGATCTTTATTAGAGCTGTCAATTAATCACAGTTAACACAAGCGATCAACTCAAAACAAATTAACACAATTTAAAAAATTAATCGCAATCACCATTTTAATTGCACTGTTAAACTATAAAAATACCAATTTAAATTTATTATAAATATTTTTGATATTTTTCTACATTTTCAAATATATTTATTTCAATTACAATACAGAAGTCAAAGTGTACGGTGCTCACTTTATATTATTTTTATTACAAATATTTGCACTATAAAAAAGATAAACAAAAGAAACAGTATTTTTCAATTTACCTTCTACAAGTACTTAGTGCAATCTATTTATCATGAATGTGCAACTAAAAAATGTAGAATTTTTTTATATAACCACACTCAAAAGCAAAACAATGTAAAACTTTAGAGCCTACAAGTCCACTCAGTCCTACTTCTTGTTCATCCAATCGCTAAGACAAACAAGTGTGTTTACATTTACAGGAGGTAATGCTGCCTGCTTCTTAATTTACCATGTCAACTGAAAGTGAGAACAGGCATTCACATGGCACTGTTGCAGCTGGCACTGCAAGGTATTTATCTGCCAGATATGCTAAACATCAGTATCCAAAAATATTTAAATAAATGGTATTCTATTATTGTTTAACAATGCAATTAAAACTGTGATAATCATGATTTTTTTAAATCTCACAATTAATCGTGATTAATTTTTTGAATCATTTGACAGCCCTAATCTTTATATATTCCTTAGCTACCTCACAGAAGTGGTAGTGAGGCTTAATTAGTTTGCACAGTAAAATGTTATGAAAATCAGATGAAAGATGAAAGCATTATTATGTATCTACCATGCAAAGTTGAACTATATTATTCCTCTTTTCCAGCAGTCTATATTCATTTTTCAATGCATGTGATAAATATAAAAACTTCCAGCACATAATCAATATTGCCTTGCTATGCATATTAAGTGCTATAAACATGAATTATTCGCTAAAAGACACACAGCAATTTACATTTAATTTAAAATATAATGCCATAAAAAAGGAATAATTACAGCAATTATTTGCAAAATTTCAAATTCTGACACCATTTTCTAAGCACTAATATAGCAGTAACAAAAGGAAATTTAATTTTAAGGATTAATTAGCATAAAGGGAGGCATACTGTATTGGTAAGGCAATGGCTGACTGTTATGAGTCAGTTACAAAAGTAAAATTAGTTTGAATTAGTCCTCTAAAATAGTTTAAACATTCTTCAAATAATGGAGATATTTAAATGTAACAGAAAACATATTCTAAAGAGTTGATTATTAGTTCATTTCTTTAAAGATCTTTTGAAATAAATATTTAGACATGTTTTTTGTGAGCTGCCAGGCAACGAATTACTTTACATTCCCACAATACAGCTGCCCGACCTCAGAATCAAATTCACATCACACTTCAAAAAATGCATAAGAGAAGAGATTGGTCATGTTTAGTAATGCTTACACTACCATTTAAACTTTAATATTGCGATTAACCTTCTGTAAAGTACTCAGCTTGCAATTTTTGCTTAATTAAAAAAATCTGTACAATTACCTCAGCACCTATCAAAACATGTCAGTTTGTCAGAATGCATTCTTATCACACAAGCAGTTCTTGTAACATGCACAAAATCAATTCACAGTACACTATTTCCAATCATATTCTGTAATTCAAACAAGACAAGAAAAGCTAGTTATTAATAACAGCCATCCAGGCTACAGGTGTGCAGTGTCAGGTTTTTGAAAAGCATATATATCAAAATATTTACTACAAATTGTGTCCCCATCACAAGATGCTTACAGCAGGTGGACAAGATGTGACTCTTCCACACCTGAGGAAAACAGAATGGTACAGGTTCTGAAAATGAAGAGTGTACTTGTGCAATCTTTGTATTTAATCCATTTAGTTCTAATAAATCCCTTTATTTATATACATGAAATGTATACAGAGAAAAAGCATAAACAAAATGTGTACTACTATACCTATAGCTGTGTTTCTCCACTGAGGACATGAATTAAAGTTCAAAAAGATACCATGTCATGTCACAAACTGATTATTTTAGTCAATTATGTTATTCATACAGTATCACAGGTGTACACAGCACTGCTGAAAGGAAAAATACACCATACAAATGGAGTCCACCTGCTCCAAGGAGCTTTGGAGTTACTATATGACATGTTATCTTCCCTATATTATTGTGCAATGTTCTACGCACTAGTTGGCTGTCACTCTCCAATCTAAGGATGGCTGCAGTTCAGTAGTACTGTTACACCTATAATCGGACTATGCACATGTATATAAACTATATGTAGAGATCATTAAGTGCAGGCGCCTTCGTGTATTAAATTATTTAGGGCTACATTATCACTCGGACTACATGCTCACACAGGGCATTAAGGAATAGTAAGAAACCCATGTATTCCTGCACAGGTTACCTGGACCCTGGGTCTGGGTTTGCAGGGATAAGTGAGCCACTTACTTCTCCCTGCCCAGAGCAGGTGACTATGGAAGAGAAGCAGCACTGACTGTGCCTTACAGACTTTAGGGACAGAAGGGACCAACGTGATCATCTAGTCTGACCCCCTGCACAAAGCAGGCCACAGAACCCTACCCATCCACTTCTATAACAAACCCCTAACCTATGTCCGAGTTACTGAAGTCTTCAAATTGTGGTTTGAAGACCTCAAGCTGCAGAGAATCCACCAGCAAGTGACCCCTGCCCCACGCTGCAGAGGAAGGCGAAAAACCTCCAGGGCCTCTGCCAATCTGCCCCGGAGGAAAATTCCTTCCCGACCCCAAATATGGAGATCAGCTAAACCCTGAGCATGTGGGCAAGACTCACCAGCCAGCACTCAGGAAAGAATTCTCTGCAGTAACTCAGATCCCATCCCATCCAATATCCCATCACCGACCACTGGGCATACTTATCTGCTGATAATCAAAGATCAATTGCCAAAATTAAGCTATCCCATCATACCATCCCTTCCATAAACTTATCAAGCTTAGTCTTAAAGCCAGATATGTCTTTTGCCCCCACTACTCCCCTTGGAAGGCTGTTCCAGAACTTCACTCCTCTAATGGTTAGAAACCTTAGTCTAATTTCAAGTCTAAACTTCCTAGTGTCCAGTTTATACCCATTTGTTCTTGTGTCTACCTTGGTACTAAGCTTAAATAATTCCTCTCCCTCCCTAATATTAATCCCTCTGATATATTTATAAAGAGAAAGCATATCCCCCCTCAGCCTTCTTTTGGCTAGACTAAACAAGCCAAGCTCTTTGAGTCTCCTTTCATAAGACAGGTTTTCCATTCCTCGGATTATCCTAGTAGCCCATCTCTGAACCTGTTCCAGTTTGAATTCATCCTTCTTAAACATGGGACACCAGAACTGCACACAGTATTCCAGTTGAGGTCTCACCAGCGCCTTATATAACGGTACTAACACCTCCTTATCTTTGCTGGAAATATCTCGCCTGATGCATCCTAAAACCACATTAGCTTTTTTAATGGCCATATCACATTGGCGGCTCATAGTCATCCTGTGATCAACCAATGCTCCAAGGTCCTTCTCCTCCTCTGTTGCTTCCAACTGATGTGTCCCCAATGTATATCTAAAATTCTTATTATTAATCCCTAAGTGCATGACCTTGCACTTTTCACTATTAAATTTCATTCTATTACTATTACTCCAGTTTACAAGGTCATCCAGATCTTCCTGTATGATATCCCGGTCCTTCTCTGTGTTAGCAATACCTCCCAGCTTTGTGTCATCCGCAAACTTTATTACCACATTCCTGCTTTTTGTGCCAAGGTCAGTAATAAAAAGGTTAGACAGGATTGGGTCCCAAAACTGATCCTTGAGGAACTCCACTTGTAACCTCCTTCCAGCCTGACAGTTCGCCCGTTGGAGTCTCCCCTTTAACCAGTTCCTTATCCACCTTTCAATTTTCATATTGATCCCCATCTTTTCCAATTTAACTAATAATTCCCCATGTGGAACCGTGTCAAATGCCTTACTGAAATTGAGGTAAATTAGGTCTACTGCATTTCCTTTGTTTAAATAATCTATCACCTTCTCAAAGAAGGAGATCAGGATGGTTTGGCACGATCTACCTTTAGTAAAACCATGTTGTAATTTGTCCCAATTACCATTGACCTCAATGTCCTTAACTACTTTCTCCTTCAAAAATTTTTCTAAGACCTTACATACTACAGATGTCAAACTAACAGGCCTATAGTTACTCGGATCACTTTTTTCCCCTTTCTTAAAGATAGGAATATGTTAGCAATTCTCCAGTTGTATGGTATAACCCCTGAGTTTACCGATTCATTAAAAATTCTCGCTAACGGGCTTGCAATTTCATGCGCCAGTTCCTTTAATACTCTTGGATGAAGATTGTCTGGGCCCTCCGATTTTGTCCCATTAAGCTGTTCAAGTTTGGCTTCTACCTCAGATGTGGTAATATCCACCTCCATATCCTCATTCCCGTTTGTCATCCTTCCATTATCCCTAAGCTCCTCATTAGCCTTATTAAAGACTGAGACAAAGTACTCATTTAGATATTGGGCCATGCCTAGGTTATCCTTAACCTCCTTTCCATCCTCAGTGTTTAGCGGTCCCACTTCTTCTTTCTTTGTTTTCTTCTTATTTATATGGCTATAGAACCTTTTACTACTGGTTTTAATTCCCTTTGCAAGGTCCAACTCTACTTGGCTTTTAGCCTTTCTCACTTTATCCCTACATGTTCTGACCTCACTAAGGTAGCTTTCCTTGCTAATCCCACCCTTCTTCCACTCCTTGTAGGCTTTCTGCTTTTTCTTAATCACCTCTCCGAGATGCTTGCTCATCCAGCTTGGTCTACAACTCCTGCCTATGGTTTTTTTCCCCTTTCTTGGGATGCAGGCTTCTGATAGTTTCTGCAGCTGCGACTTAAAGTAATTCCAGGCCTCCTCCACATTTAGATCCACAAGTTCTTCAGTCCAATCCACTTCCCTAATTAATTTCCTTAATTCTTTAAAGTTAGCCCTTGAGAAGTCAAAAACCCTAGTCCCAGATCTATTTTTGTTTATCCTTCCATCTAGTTTGAACTGAATTAGCTCATGATCACTCGAACCAAGGTTGTCCCCTACAACCATTTCTTCTATGAGGTCCTCACTACTCACCAAAACCAAATCTAAAATGGCATCCCCTCTTGCTCGTTCTTCAACTACTTGGTGAAGAAATCCATCTGCTATCACATCCAGAAAAATCTGAGCCCTATTATTCTTGCTAGCACTTGTCCTCCAGTCTATATCTGAGAAGTTAAAGGCTCCCATGATCACACATTTCCCATTAGTATTTACTTCATTAAAAACATTAAAAAGGTCTCTATCCATATCCAAATCAGATCCCGGCGGTCTGTAGCACACCCCAAGCACTATCTCAGGGGAGGCTCTAGTAGCTTTCTTTCCCAGTGTGATTTTTTCCCAGACAGACTCTGTCTTGTCCATTCCATCACTTCTTATTTCTTTACAGTTAACCTCCTCATTGATGTACAATGCTACTCCACCACCTTTGCCTTTATTTCTGTCTTTCCTAAACAGCACATAGCCTTCAATACCTGTACTCCAGTCATGACTACTATTCCACCATGTTTCTGTTATCCCTATAATATCCGGTTTCACTTCCTGCACCAGTAGCTCTAGTTCCTCCATTTTATTCCCTAGGCTCCTCGCATTAGTGTACAGACATCTTAATTTTTGCCGTTTGGCTTCACTGACATTCTTTACTCTGTTAGGCACAGACATTCTACCACCAGCATCACCTGTTAGTCTGCTATCTACACTACCTTTCCTCCTTATGCCAATTCTTCTGTCCATTACTGTATCCCCTCTTACTTTGTTTACTTCCCTCTCAAGGTTAAATTCCAGCGTGGAGATCTCCTGGACATCTCCCAACCATCTCCCCCAAATTCCTAGTTTAAAGCTCTCTTAATCAGTTTGGTGAGCCTCCATCCTAGATGTCTATTTCCCTCCTTACTCAGGTGAAGTCCATCCTGAGAGAACAGTCTTCTATCCGTAAATGCTTCCCAATGGCCGTACATCCCAAAGCCCTCCCCCCAAATGCACCTGACAGAATAGCTATATCCACACAAGGGATGTCATAATACACTGCTGGCATCTATCCTCTTCCCTCCCTCAGAGAAAGGGTCAAACAGGAAGGGAGCTGAGCCTTCAACTGAGTCCGCCCCTTGTTCAGCACTTGTGCCTACTAGCCCTTCTCAATCTAGCCCTTAACAAATTAGAACATGAAGCGAAGAAGATCTTTTCCAACTAGAAGTGCAAAAAGAATGTAGGAAGATAGCATATAATTACCCAACTTGGAAATGGTCCTGGACACTAGGGTTAACTCTGTACTCTAATGAAAAGTGTTCTGTAATCTTTAATGACTACAAGTGGGCAAGACCTTGGTTTCACCTCCCACATGAAAGCTGGAGTTTCTTATGATGATTGATTGCATATAAGATGCAATGGCAACACAAGGGAAATCAACATCAAGAATGAATGATTATTAAAACTAGTCCAGAACAAATTATTTTATGCAACGTGACAAAATGAAAAGTCATTACTACAAACCTGTGGTTGAAAATGAAACTTTGTTCAAAATTTAGTTGTATTAATTTAAATGTTTATTCATGATAAGGATTGTAGCTGCACTGGCAACTTTTCTTTTGTACTACAGCACTTCTTTTCAATACTCAAGCTATTTATTATTAAGGGCTTCAGTTTTCTGAGCAGCACAGAGAAAATCAGAGTACATGCAGGTCCTATTAGCAATAAATGTACTTGTAAGTACAAAACATAATTCATTAGCAATTTCAACAAAAATAACCAGCAGATATTCATTATAGCAAATCACAGACCTAATAGCCAAGTACCATTTTTCTTTTATTTTCCAAATCATATAATCAGAAAAAAATGTAGGGTTTAAAAAAAAAAGTACACCACTAAAGGCCTGTTATAGAGCCTTTAGAACCTTGAAAGACCTTCTGAGCAGATATACTGTTTTCCTTCATCCAGTTATCACTCCACACAGATGCTTCAGATGTTGGGTGGGGCTGTCCCAGGACATGGATAGAGTGCAGGGAGAACACCCAATACTTTATATTAGCCAGAAACTGTATCCCAGAGAAATGGCCCACTTAACCTTAGAGAAAGAGCCCTGGGGAGTGAAGTTGGCCATAGAAGCACTACAATATTACATTTTCTGAAACCCCTGCCTCTCGATAACTGATCACCGACCGCTCTACTGGCTGAATTCCATAAGTGACACTGACTCCCAGATTATGAGATGGTATTTAGCCTTATAGTCAGAGGCATCCACCTTTCAAGTGGCAGACAGGCAGGGAGCCAAACACTAGAATGCAGTTTTCTTTTCCTAGGATGGGAGGAGAGGAGTACAAAACAACTGTGGGCCCAGGAAGCCTCACTCCACTCCAGTTGGAAGGGCCTGAAAGGAGGCACTGCAGCACAGCCAGGCAGCTAGCAAAAGAGAATGGACCTTTGCTCACCACTATAGAGGGACTACAACAGAGCGTGCGTCACCAGGAGGGGTCCCGCAGCACGAAACAGGGATTCTCACCCACAGAGGCCTACAAGCCAGTCTGCAAGGGACACCTACGAGCTTCAACACACCTCAAGGAAGGACAGAGAAGTAGGAAGGGATGCAGGAGAGGGTGCTGGCTGGATGGCAGGTGCTGAATGCCATCCCTACAGCACTCAAGAGCGTCCCTGGGTCAGAACTTGGTGGAGTAGGCAGGCCACGTCCCCCTACCTTTCCCTGCTCCACCTGCTGCAGGCTCTAACAACTAGGCAGGGCTGTTGCCACAGACTAACCACTAGATGGGAGACTTGCCTGTCAACATAGCCTCATTTAGGGATAGCTCAGTGGTTTGAGCATTGGCCTGCTAAACCCAGGATTGTAAGCTCAATCCTTGAGGGGGCCATTTAGGGAACTGGGGTAAAAAACTGTCTGTGGATAGGTCCTGCTTTGAGCAGGGGGTTGGACTAGATGACCTCCTGAGGTTCCTTCCAACCCTAATATCCTATGATTAACATTCAAAATCCACAACCACTCACTAACTAGCACAAGACATTTTGTAGAAAATGCTGGCTATTCTCTATTTTGCAAGGGCCTGTGGCAGCCTGTTCTGTGACCCCAGGCGAGGCAGTGTCAAGGCATAAAATGTCTCCTTACTTCCCTCTACTCACTACCTATATTTGAGGGAGCTTAACCTCCATGCAGCTGTTACTCTCCCACCCATGAAGGTGGGCAGGGAGTAAGTGGAGCTTTGTTTTCACTCCTACCGCAACAACCCAGATAGCATAGCTCAGCTGCCACACTGGGGAAGTAACTGCACCAAATATAGGGCTGGCACAGATTATTTAGTCCCTGACTGGTTCCCAATCTACTGCTGAGACAGTGCAACTACATGCTGCTCCTTGTTCTGGGTTTGTGACAAAGACAACTTAGACCAAAATATTTGAGTTTGAGAGCTCAGGAGGTGGTAAGCAGGAAGAAAAACATGCCAACAAAGGTGTTTTTTAAAGGTCTGCAACAAATTTGTCTTTTTAAGGGTCATTTAATGAACTGAAATTCTACTCGAGCATATAGTTATGTGTGGACCACTTGTAAGAATCTGAATTAAAATCAGCTCAGCGGCCTGCCAATAAAGTCTCCTCTCCTATAAATTAAGTAGCAAACAACAAAACTGCATATGAAGTCACAAAATTCTATATCAGGGTGTGTTTCTTCACATAGGAAGGCTAATTCCATTCTTCCCAGCTTGTTTTATAACTGACTAGACAAATACTACCCAAAATTAACCAATTTTAAAAACACTTACTCTCAGTCAGCGTTAAGAGATTGTTAGAACACATAAGTATCCTGTAAACATAGAACATATCTTATGCCAGATCCAAAGCAAACATTCTACATTATTTGACTGGAATGTATCCTTATATGCACATCATCATCCTAAAAACCAGAGTACCTAACAAAGCTTCTTTAGTTCAAGTTGTGAAACACTATACATTACCAAAGTGTATGCTTTTCAATTTGTTCAGAACTGTGAGATTCATATTAGTATTCAAGCCACCAACTTTTTTACTCAGCCTTGCTCCTATATAACCTTGGTTCTTCCAATGACATGTGGCAATGCATTTGTTTGAAACACACAGAATGAATGTCGTTTTCTATTGTATATGGTTATCTCCTTGTCTACATTTCACAGGCCTGCACTAAAATAAATAATTTAGAGAGGGTAATAAAATGAAGGAAGAATGATTTACTTAGTACCACAAAACAAACAACATAAATCCTATTTACCTCCTAATCTGCTTCCCTAACAGAGCTGCTTGAAAAATCATGGGCATAATGTGAAAATAGCAAGATAAACCAACACAATTCACAAATCACTAATTCTATATTTTAGATAATTGTTTTCTATAACTGACTTCAGGGAAAGCTGTGGGATACTCCTAACTTTTGAAAATCAGAATACTTATTCAGGTGACTAAATATGGACTTACAAGCCTCATTTTTGAAAACCTTGCCTGGACATTTTCATTTACTGTAGTGTACCATAGTTAAAGTAGAAATGGGATCTTTATTCTAAAAAGAGCTCATATCATTACAACTAGGTAAAGTTGGATTGGGAACAGGCTGATGCTGCAGTAGTCACAGGAGTATTACTCAACATGAATAAAGGTGAAAGCTCAGACCTTGCATGCTGAAAAACAGGTAAGAAGATTCAAAACATATATATATACACACACACTGTGTGTGTGTGTGTGTTGACAAAATTACAAAAAAATACTTATAATACAAAATACTTAAAAAAAAAATAAAAAACACACACCGAGTTTTCTTCCTCCTCTTCCAGCTCCCTTTGTTGTTCCTCATGTCTCTTTGCCTTGATCTCCATAGCTTCTGTGATCAGATCTCTTAAAATTGAGACTGGTTTGGCATTCTTAATAAAAGTATGCTAGAAAACAAAACCATGAAATTATGTAACAGAAATCCAACAAATACTTTTCAGCTACAACTTAATTACAAGTAACAGATGTTAAAAATAACATGTTATTCAACACCAAAGACTTTAGTGATAAACAGTCTTTCACATCAGACAGAAATTAAAATCTAGGTTAGGGAAATATATGATCCCTCTTAGCTGCTTTGCAACCAAATAAAATTTAGCTTTTTTATTTATTTGGGTTTTTTATACAGCAGGCCATGGGAAAATGTAACTATATAATACAACTGCTTTATAGTTAAGGGTGTAATTGTTGAAAGGAAATGTGGATTAGGTAGTAAATAAATAGAGTGGTGATTGTCTGACATAGAAAAATAAACTTTTTCAGATATTCAACATTTAATTAATCTTAACAAGCTGACAACACAAATGAGTGGCCATAAGCAGAGCAGCCATTGCTGTTGCTTACTTCAACAAATCTGTATTTTAATATGTCATGAATTATTTAATCATCTGCAATGCTGAAATGTAAAACAAGCAAAAAAATTCCAACTACCTTTTAGCAGGCAGATTATTTTTAATTCAAAACCATTTAAAATATCATTTACCCCTCTTCATATGCACATTGTTGTCTATTAAGCACCTGTTGGCAGAAAATTCTGATTTCTCCATTAGTATTTACATGGAATTTATTAGAACCAGAAAACACACCTGTAGTTCTGAGACTGGCAGAGTAAGTTATTACACCAAATGAAAAACGACAATTAAAAAAACAGCAATGAGCATTTCAGTCGTTGACTTCTTTTTCTTGGTCTCAGCTTAAATATTGAAGCCTTTACCTTAATTTTTCCTTTCTATGTCCTATCATTCAGAAGATAAGCTTTACTGATGCAATCTAACGTCTCTTTGTTATATTCATAATTGTAGTAAAGTAGCTGTTCAATATGTAACTACGAGCAATCCAGAAACAGCACCTGGGTCTATCCTTGAAATGTAGGGCATGTCTACACTACAGCCTTGCTCCCACCAGTGTAAGTGCCCTAATACACCAAAAGAGTAACAACTTCTTCCCCACATGAGAGGCATAGGGCTTATGTCAGTGTAGTTAGGGCAACACAGTGTCCCTGTAGACACTGCCTTAACTACATCAACCGTTGGCTGTCATTCTTGTCAATTTCACAGCTCTGTGCTGAAGCTCCCTGCTGTGAACCCCACATCCAGCTCACAGCTTGGGCTGCCATCCTGGGGCAGGTGGGGGGCTCCAGCTAGAGCCTGGCTGTCCCCCAGGCTCCTGGCTCCCCACTCCTAGCCAGGGTTCTGCCCAGGCTCCCCACTCGGAGCTGAGCTGCCATCCAGGCTCCCCACTGGGATCCCTGCTGCCTCCCAGCTCCCCACTTGGATCTGGGAGCCTGGGCAGCAGCCTGGCTCGGAGTGGGAAGCCAGGATCCCAGGCATCAGTCTGGCTTGCAGCAGGGAGGCAGAAGCCCAGGCGGCAGCCTGGCTCATAGCAGAGAGCTAGGAGCACATGCAGCAGCAGGGCTCCCAAGAGGGAGTCTGCGCAGCAGCCTGGATAAGAGCAGGGAACTGGGAGGCTGGGTGGCACCCTGGATCAGAGCAAGGAGTCTGGGCAGGAGCCTGGATCAGAGCAGGAAACCCAGGTGGCAGCCCAGCTAGGAGTGGGGAGCCCAGGCAGCAGCCCGGTTGGGGGGGGAGGGGCTGAGAGCACAGGCCCTCAGCTCCAGGTGGAGCTCCCCACTGATAGCCTGGCTGCCACCCAGGCTCCTGGCTCCTGGCTGGGCTGCAGCCTGGACTTCCAGCTCCCCATTCCCAGGTTATGGACTTGAAAAACAGCAGTAAATATAGCCCAGGCTGTACGTCAACTTAAGTCTATTTAAGTTTGTAGGATACACATGCCCTTAGACTATTACCTTTTTCAACTATGGCCTGTTTCTTGTCTCACTCACATCAGCTTTAGAATGGTGACACTCACAGAAATACATGGTGTTAATCAATTTACAAGAATGTAAATGAGAGGGGAATAAGGCTTGATGTTTGTGACATGGCATAAAACAGTGGAATGATCAGCTATATCTGTACGTAACTTAGATATTCAGTAAAAATTAGTATTTCCAGAGTTCATACTGAACTTATAAAATGCCCTGGCTAATATCACAATGCTTGTAAAATTGGTTTTTCCTCATATGGAATGCTGATTCACCAGACTGATTAAAATCTAAAGCTCTCTTTACATACTGTTTTGCCACACTTACAGCTTGAAGCAGTGATCATAGAAGGAATATGGAAGTACTTCATAGCCTTATTTCTGAATTAGGTCATTCTTTGGCACTACATACTAATACTGTAATTGTAAGAATTTTAATCTCTTTGTAGTGGAGTCAGAAAATTCAGGAAAGTAAAAATTTGATATAGTCTATCCCCCTATCACAGTAGGATTATAACCTACAGGAAACTGAAAATTCAATTTGAATTTTTGAAATTGAAAAAACTAACCAAAAAAAAGTAAAGAAAAATGTCAACAAAATTCTCATGATGTTTTTTTCTCTTTTTTTTGACCAGATATATTGCTGTCAACCAGTCGGTTCTACTTATGCTAGCTGTTCCTTGGAACCTCTGCCTCTAAAGTTAAGGTTTTTTAGGCAGCCATAGAAGGGGAAAGCATGGGAATCACGCTGTCATGGAAGGAGATGGTCACTTAGGGAACTGGGCAGAGCTACTGGCCTCTGCATAGTCAACCTTGGTATTTGGCCTGGAATAGATGTGTGGTTTCTTTGAACATTCACTGATATAGGGAGTCAAAATTATTTTCAACTTTTAAAGAAAGTTTAAGAGAAAACTGGGGTTGTATATTTTACCCCTTTACTAGTTTTCTCCATAAAGGAAACAATCTAGCCTGGTATTTTCAGGTCTCTGCACTCTTCTGCACTTGTGAAGTTTAGTACAGCCTCTCACAATAGCATACCAAATAGATTTCCTAATTCCACAAAACTTGCTTTCTTGAAATCTAAAACCCTTGTATTGTTCAGTTCTATTCTTCTCATTTCTTAATTTGCAGATTTCTGGGAGCCATGGTGTGACCCAGGGATCTTTTGGTGCCAACTGGCAGAGGGGATAGGGAATGCATAGAGTTTTATAGGGATCCTCTGGGTCAGATATATGTATAATAGTTCACCAAAGGGTGATACATAAGGTCTCTGCTGAGAGCCATTAGCCCACTGGTATTCTTAATCATTGTGAAATGTATGTACGGATAATATTTAAGGAGTTATATATCTATATTGAAAATTATGTTTTGAGGTCTTGGATTTAAAGTGGGTCCCCAGGAGGTAATTTGCCTCACATGGGTTCCTTTTAGGCACGAGATAACAGAAACTTATCTCCCTTTCTGATCATTTGTATGTTGTCTGCCTCAAAAGGAGGCCTACTGCATACAGACCCAGTGCCAGTCAAAAGGTTGCAAAATCCACACAAGAGAAAATCTACAGGAAGAAACAAAACAGCAGGGAGTGTTCTGTTTATGAATGATGACAAAGGCTTTGTCTACACTGGAACCTGGACAACAAAACGTTTGTTGCTCTAGGGTGTGAAAAAAAAACACACCCCAGAACGACAAAAGTTTTTCCAACAAAAAGCGCCGGTGTGAACAGCGCTTTTTGTCAGCAGGAGAGCGCTCCTGCTGACAAAGCTACCACCATGCGTTGGGGGTGAAAGTTTTTTGTCAGCACGTGAACTCTCTCCTGCCAACAAACAGTGGCTACACTATGCATCTTTTAGCAACTTGGCTGTAGTGGCACAGTGCATAGTGTAGACATAGCCAAAAGAAGGGACTTGTATATCTGGAGGTGGGGGGTGGGGAAAGGCATATCGTTGGTCCTTCTCCTGGGAAGCAAGCTGAAAGCATGCCTGTCTCATGATCCTGTTGGAATTCCCTTCCAGACCTTTCCACTCAGCTTATCCAGAACACCTCGTGTAGTTCTGGAAAAACATTTTATCCAGCACTCATCACTCAGGTTACTTTGCTCACTCTAGCTAGGCCCAGCCACAGGGAGTTTAGGCATAGTGTGATACTGTACCACATTTCCAGTTCATGTCACATACTACACAGTTTATATATGTCTTTCCTAGCTACTAACAGCTATACTTACATGTAAAGACCAATCGCTTTGCAGATTACATAAGGCAAGATTATTAGTTCTCCTTACTTTTGTTTATTATAAACTTAATCACAATAGTTAGTTCATTTCTTACTCCTCTTTTTTACTAAAAATATATTCACAATAGTTAGTTGTTTCAGCAATTACTTGTTCAGGCTTGTTCAGGCTCATCTTGTCTTAACTTGGGCCTGCTCATATCAGCTAAGTTATCCCTACAAAACCCAGCCAACCTGTTTGTAAAGCCCTGCAAGGACTTTGGGCCTGCATCACTCTACAAGACATGAGATTATCTAGTTCAGGGGTAGGCAACCTGCAGCACGCGAGCTGATTTTCAGTGGCGCTCACACTGCCTGGGTCCTGGCCACTGGTCCAGAAGGCTCTGCATTTTATTTAATTTTAAAAGAAGCTTCTTAAATTTTTTAAAAACCTTATTTACTTTACATACAACAATAGTTTAGTTATATATTATAGACTTATAGAAAGAGACCTTCTAAAAATGTTAAAATGTATTACTGGCACGTGAAACCTTAAATTAGAGTGAATGAATGAAGACTCGTCACACCACTTCTGAAAGGTTGTCGACCCCTGATCTAGTTAATTATGTCTGGTTTTAGAATGCACATTATGATTTGATTTCATATGTAACCATTTGCTATTATTTGAATCTCTGTACTTGGTTAGATAAACTTCAAGAAAGAAGGAGCATGTGGCCAGAACAAGATTTTCTGATGACCCTTGGTTCCTAGAAATCCTCACAATAGTTCTGGCTTGAGACCAGGAAACCAAAGAGAATGCATTGCCTTAGCAACTTAAATACTGACCTGTAGGAGTTGTGTTGCAGTAGCTCTCTGCTCAGGATTCTTCACTAAACACTTTTTCACAAAATCAGTAAACTCATCAGACCAGAGCTCTGGCTTCCGGAATGTTGGCGGTGGATTCGTGGGAATCATAAAAATAGCCTAGTTAAAAAAATTAAAACAAAAATAGAAAGGTGAAAAAATATCAGCAAAAATCATAACATTGTAGCCAAATAAACATATTTCTTAAACCACCTTTTTTTTTTTTTTTTTTTAAATCAGACTGAGAATCTGGAGGACAAATTTTAACTGGTCTAGAATTTCCAATAGGATTGAGATTCAGGAAGCAAATCCATCTGCTACCAATGCAGATATTTCCAATTAGATTTCCTCTATTTAAATTGTACCTCATTGAGCACATCATTCTTTATTTTATCTATTATTGTTATCAGTCTTGAGAGACGATTTTGCCCTTTCAGAACCTCTTAGCACAAGTCAGGGCACTTCCTAGTTCTGCATATATATATAAAAATATTGCTGTTGAGAACCAGATCCACTTACCATCTCTTAAGTTAATTTCAATTTTGTACAAGCAAAATTGCTGAAGAAAGTCCAATCAATCCTATTTACTTTTGCATTCTAAAATGTTCAGGTGTAATTAAACACCTTGATTCTGCCAATGTGATTTAAAACTAATTCTAAAAATGGAGAAGATGCCACTGAAGGCACACAGCAATAATAAAATGTAAACAAAATCCTGTCACTAGCTTACTGGTATGAAAAGGTTGTACAGAAATTGTGAAAATGGCAACATTTTATCCTGTTTGTTGAAAACCACATAGAGAGAAATTCTCCAGGTAGTACTCCCGAGGGAATTGTGCCACTGCACATGCACAGAATTCATGTCCCCTGGAAATTTTTTGCTGCCCTGCAAAAAAATGACTTCTGACAGGGAAGCAAAGGAAAGTAGCAAGAACGGTCATGGGGCCCTCCCCAGCGGCGCCAGCTCATCGTTTCAGGTGCTTGGAGTGGGGCTGGAGATGCCTGGCCAGTGGCTCCTAGCCTCCACTGGGCTCAGCTTCTAGTCTGGGCTGAGGGAGGACCGGACTTCCTCTTCCCTTGCAAGGAGCGGCCAGCACTGCGGCTGGGGCCGGGGCATTCAGACCCCCAACCCTGCACCCAAACCATCCCTTACTTAGCCCTTACACCCAAACCCCCACCCCAATGAGCACCACCCCCCTGCACATGGACAACCCCAATGAGCCCCCCAAACCCAGATTCTTACCCCATTGATCCTCAACCTATTGCACCCAGACCCCACCTCACCAAGCCCCACTCTCCCCTGCTAAGCCCCCTACACCCAGATGCCCCACCAAGCCCCATATTGCCCACACACAAACCCTCCCTGCTGAGCCCCAACCACCTTCACCTGGACTCCCCTACAGAGTCCCATTCCCCCTGCACCCAGAACATCCCCCACCCCCCAACAAGGCCATGTGCATCCATATGCCCCCGCACACCAGGACCTCCCAGTAAGCCACTCACACTCAGATTATCCCACACAGAATCTTCTCATCCCACACCTGGATTCCCCCACACTAAGCCATTCCACACTTGGATCTTGCAGGGCTGAGCCTGCCTGCCTCACACAGGGATCAGGGGCCAGGGCTGGGTGTGTGTGCGAGACTGTCCCTCTTGCTCACTATCTTGGTGCAGCTGGTGTAGGGGCAAGGCCCCAGCCCTTGCAATGCCAGGATCAGGTGCAGCCTCACTGAAAAGTCTGTGTCCCTGAGCGAAGGGGAAAAGGAATGCAGGGTGATACCCCATCTTCATGCAGCCAATGGCCTGTGCTCCCCTCTACCATGCTGTAACCTCCACATTTATTTATTGACAAATAAAATATGCAGAATTTTGCAGAATTTTAAAATATTGTGCATAGAATTTTTATTTTTTGGTGTAGAATTCCCTCAGGAGTACAGATTGGGGGCGGGGAACACACTATACATCCCTTCTTTGTTCTGTTTAAGTCCAAGAGATTTTGCCACTGATTTTCATGACCCTAGATTTTACCCTAACTGAGGAGCTACCTGCATAAGAGGAGGAAAAGAAAGATTAATAGACACTTTTCTGAGGTATTAGTCTGAACTATCACCTTAATAAGATGAGGGAAAAAAATTTAATCAATGAAGTGCCATATGTTAATATTAAATACGTATTTCATCAATTACTGTATAGAATTACAAATAGTTGCAAAGATAGCAGCACACGGTGTATTAAAAGATGTAAGGTTTTTTTAAAAACCTCTCTTCACTTCTCAAACCAGGTTCAGTTGGGATCACCACTTTTCCTCATGTAAGAAGATGGGGAAACACAGTACTCATTCATTGCAACCATCCTACACAGATAAATCTAACTTTGAAGAAGGGGAAGAAAAAACAAAATGAAATGACCACAGAGTGATGTAAAAAAAAAGAGACAATTTATTCTTATCGTCTGCATAGCAAACATACCAACCAACATTTGAAATACTGCCGGGAGGGGAGAGGAGAGAGACACGAATTTGAGATTTTCAGCATAATCCCTAAACATATTTTTTTGATAGTCTACGAAAGCCCAGTATCTTGTTCAAACACCTCAATCTAAAATTAAACTCATATTCTCAAGAAAAGCTGAACATATGTTGAATTTGTACAACCAAAATATTCACTATAATTTTCAGAGAATAAATATTTCAGTACCAAATAACTGATTTCAATTCAAATACTTGTATTTTATAGATCAGTTCATTTGTCACCTAATAGGAAACGTACAGTAACAAAACTGGCCACATGGTTTAACAAAAGTAATACTCCTGCTGCCATAATTAAAGTTATTTTTCTTTATTTTCTTGGAGAGGGGTACCCTACTCCAATATAAGGTCTCTCCAACGCAGCACTTGAGCTCAGATGCATGAAAGTAGTACCATGCATTACTGATAGGCCTCCATGCTAGCATTAAACTACTAGTTTGCAGTACCAGACTAATTGTTTATCAGTATAAATGAAGTACTGCTGCTATAAAGCAAAAGATGACAAACTCAGCTGCATCTGTCCTTGAAGGTAATGATCTCTTTTGAACTTTGAGCTGCTGAGGCAGTCTTATCTCAAGATAATCTTAAACTTAACATATAATTTCTGCAGTAGCTATAAGAAACACAAGGATAAAACGGTCTACTTAGTATCATCATAAAATGAGCTAAAAATATACATCTTAGATTTGATCATAAACACTGAACTGTGACACACAGAACAAATAAGTCTAAATATATGAGCCATCATATTTAGGGGCAAGGTTATTTTAATTAACTATATAGCAGCTAAGAATCATATCAAAGAATTTACTTCTTTATAGCCAACAAATGACTGACCATTTATTCTTAAATGGTAAACAATACAAGCTACGAAAGTATATATAAAGCTTAAACTTAGGCTCCTAGATCCATATTTAGGTACTTAAATAAAAATGGGTAATCAGCACTACTGAAAATCAGGCCACTTATTTAGGTGCTTAAACTTGGATTTAGAATCCTAAACAGTAGGCTCCTGTTTCTTTAAAATCTTGACCTATTATTTCTCCTGCAATGTTAGTTTGCAAAACAATTTTAGATGCACTTTTGTAATATAAAGACTATGTGAAATACTGTATACGCAGTACAAAAGTACAGATTCAATTAAAATACAAGATCATGGTTTATACTTCGGGGGGGAGGAGGGAAGTGAAATTAAACTTTAAATTGAACCCCCTGTCAATATAGGAAATACCAAAAAACAGTAGATTATTTTTCCAAAGAAAAGAACAAGATGCTTAGGCAGACAAATTATATACATACATATATGTCAGTCTATATATTTTTATCTGATCTCAAAAACCATTTTGATGGAAGAATGTTAATATTCAGAAAGATTAGCTTCCCAGTTTATTTGTGTCTACGCAACATGTTGCTTAACTACATATTTTACCATAAATCAAATAAAAAATAAATCTTCTCTAAATTCTAGTGTTTGTTCAAAACACTGATCACTTCCTTTTTCCAGGGCTTGTACAGCTCCATTCTTTTTTCTCTTCTCTAACTGCTCCTTCAGTCTCCTTCAGGCCTTGCTGGTGTACTGCCTGGTCCCACGTGAAGTCTTCTTCTCATCTTCATACCTTGTACTCACGCCATAGGTCATCTTGTTCACCCCCTGCCCTCCCATGGCTTTAACTATGACTTTCCTACAGGCATTCTTGAATCTATTACACATACATACCCCTGGGCAAGTCACCGTTATCTAACGGGTGCATCTATCTTAGCCACTTATATGGCCCCTATTACTGTAAAATCTGAGAATAATCCTCTTCACTACATCCCTGAGGTAGGAAAGCACTATTATGTCAATTTTACATGTGAATCACTGAGATATAGAAAGAGCGAAGGAACATCTACACTACAGAGACTATACTCGCATAGCTACAGCAACATTACCTCATACCTTGGCTACTGTAACCATCTACTCCAGGGCTTCTCAAACTTCATTGCACTGCGACTCCCTTCTGACAATAAAAAACTTCAGGAAGGGGGACCGAAGCCTGAGCCTCAGTGTCCCAGGTGGGGGTGCCAAAGCCAAAGTCCGAGCCCTGCCACCCCGAGTGGAGCTGTGGGAGGGGAGCAAAGCTAAAGCCTGAGCCCCACCACCCTGGAGTGGGGGCCGAAGCTGAAGCTTGAGGGCTTCAGCCATGGGTGGGGGCTGTAACCTGAGCCCAGCTTCCCAGAACTGAAGCCAAAGCCTGAGTCCTGCCACAGAAGGCTGAAGCCCTCGGGCTTCGGCTTCAGCCCTGGGCAGTGGGACTCAGACTTCAGCTTTGGGCCCAGGCCCCAGCAAGTCTAATGCTACCCTGGCAAGCCCATTAAAAGAGGGTTGCGACCCATTTTGGGGTCCCAACCCATAGTTTGAGAACCGCTGTCTACTCCCCAGCCTCCCATTTTCTCATCTCTCCTTTCTGCAATCCAACCTAAACATGGCTGACAACCTCTCCCAACCTTCCAACCCAGGGCCGGTGCTTCCATTAGGCAACCCTAGGCGGTCGCCTAGGGCGCCAGGATTCAGGGGGGGTGGCATTTTGTGCGCTCCCCACAGGGCGCATGGGAGCTTCCGGTTCCGCTCCAGTCGCACTGCCGAAGAAGGACCTTCTGCTGACGTGCCGCGGAAAACAGCGGCAGGCAATTGAGCAGCTCAATGACTGCCGCTGTCGCCTGCGGCATTTCAGCAAAGGGTCCTTCTTCGGCGGCACAATGGGAGTGGAACTGGAAGCTCCCGCGCGCCCTCTGGGGAGTGCACAAAATGCCAGCCCCCGAATTCTGCCTAGGGCGCCAGAAACTCTGTTCCAACCCCATCTCACCTTTCTACTTCCTATTACTGCCTTCACATCTTTTCTGTATAAAGTTTAAGCTTCCCCAGTTCACCTTCAAAGTACTCTGTGATTTGGTGTCCTCTGTTTCCTTTCAAGAAATTTGCAAAGCAGTCACTGGAAAAACAGAACTAGACCCAGCTCTCAAAAGATAGGATAGAAGATGTCTTTAAACACTTTGGCAGATCTCATCCTACATTTAAAAAAAAAAATCTATTATTTTAACTTGAAGAAGTGTTCACCAGTTTGTGTCTGGCTACCCAGTGGGTGCACAGAAAGCACATTTACATTGTGCCCTCATCTCCTCCTATATCCCCACTTCCTTTGCTTACCCAATGTATTATTCTTAGCCACTTTCTTTGGCTGTGCCTCCCTTAGACTTTTTTCCTAAAATTTCCCCACCATTATTACCACCAGTCCAGTTCCGCTGGCGGTAGCAATGGTGGCAGTGCAAACATAGACAGTGCTCCAGGCAGGTCAAGATAACAGTAGTTAACTAGTTAGCAGCTGCTAGCACCTTATGTACATTGGTCCTCTCATCACTGCTCCCAGTGCTTGGGCTAGTAGCAGCCCAGTGGTAGCAACTGAGAGATATGTTATGGGAGCGGGGGGGTGTCTTAACTAGAGAAGGCCGTTTTCCCACCTCATTCCTATTTTCAGACCCTGTATACCTGAGAGAGATTCCCAAATGACTTGCCCAGGTTTCAAAGGAAATACAGGGCAGAGGTAGAAATAAAAAACTCAGGTCACTAGACTCCTACTCTTAGTTTTAATCATGAAAGCATCCTTCCAGGTGTTCTATTTTACAGGCTAAGAGATGTCAGAGTACAAACATTTGAGTTTAAGTTAGTCTTACTTTTCTTCAATTTAATCTGTGTTTGCCTTTGTCCTGTCTATAAAAGAGATTCCATCCTGTCCTGAACTGACCTTTCCAATTTTATGCCTCCAGTTCAGATCTACAAATAATAGATATTTAGGAATATCTTTACATATAGTGCTTTGGGACAAATTCTGGACCTCAGCTGTGGAATGAGGATTTGTGGAGGCTCTTCCCAAAGAACATTTGATAATGCGGGAGGATGCAGGACAAGTCCAGAGGATACACCACTATGCAGAACCGTTGACAATCCATCTCAAAGTGGGGAATACATTGGACAACCTAATACTGAGTTGCTACTACAGCCATTGGACTGAACTAGCCTTTGCCGTGACTGAGTGGGATCTCCTCTGCCCCCCTACACAACTGCCCAGGTCCCTGAACATCTAGTCATCCCTGTGCTGAGCTGAGGATTTAGTCCTAATAGGATGGATATGCATCTGATTTTTCCTTTGATTATATTTAGTATGCCAGCAATATAATTGAAGTCCAGACTGAAAACATTTTTTAGCGAAGGTTCTTTTCTGGATGATTTTATTGGTGTGATAATGTAATTAGTAGAATTAGGATATGCCACAAGAAAAAATGAGAAACTTCATACATCATGTGGAATTTCTTCTTCTGAAAACTTTTGTGACTTATTCGTTCTATCATTCATGGTGACACACCTGTACATTTCACACAACCTAAGAACACATCACATGCCCAGCAGCAGTTTAGCAAAGGAACTGCACCTTTCTGCTTTGTTTTCTGCTCTGAGAGTAGGTTAGGCATATTGTTTGGGCTTGAACGCTGGGTGACTGCCATAGAGCCTTTTGGGGTGCATCTACACTGCAGCTGGGAGCAAGCCTCCCAGCCCGGTTAGTGCACTAAAAATAGCAGCATGGATGTTGCTACTCAGGCAGCAGCTCAGGCTCGGAAGCATACCTAGCCCTCTGAGTCTAAGCCGGGGTGGGCAAACAGGCTGTGTCCAGCCCGTGAGACCTTTTAATCTGGCCCTCAAGCTCCTGCCAGGGAATGAGGTCGGGGCTTTCCCCACTCCGCATGGCTCCCGGAAACAGCGGCATGTCCCCCCTCCAGCTCCTACACATAGGGGCAGCCAGGAGGCTTCGCATGCTGTCCCTGCCCCAAGCACTGGCTCTGCAGCTCCCATTGGCCAGGAACCACACAGAGGGGACATGCTGCTGCTTCCGGGAGCTGCTTGAGGTAAGCGCTGTCCGGCACCTGCACCCCTGACCTTCTCCCATGCCTCAACCCCTCTTTCAGCCCTGACCACCCCCTCTTCAAACCCCTCAGTCCCAGCCCGGAGCACCCTCCTGCCCCACAAACCCCTCATCCCCAGCCCCACACCAGAGCCCGCACCCCCAGCCAGAGCTCTCATCACTCTCCACACTCCCCAACCCTCTACCCCAGCCCAGAGCCTCCTTCCCTGCACCCCCAACTCCCTGCCTGGAGCCCCCTCCCGCACTCTGAACTCCTCATTTCTGGCCCCACCCCAGAGCCCACACCCCCAGCCGGAGCCCACATCCCCTCCCACATCCCAACCCCCCAATTTTGTGAGCATTCACGGTCTGCCATACAATTTCCATAACCAGATGTGGGCCTCAGGCCAAAAAGTTTGCCCATTCCTGGTCTAAGCTCAGGTGGCCAGCCCAAGCCTCCCCTGGTACCACAACATGCATACTGCTCTTTTTATCACACTACCTCAAACCAAACTAGCGCATGTCTTTCTACTAGGGAGAGCAGCACTCTCCCAGCTGCAATGTAGACATACCCTCAGTTTACTGTCAGTTTGCTTTTCTTGTCACTATTTCTCCCATACAGTTGGAATGTTATTGAAGGTGTTTGGCAGTCATTTTTCTACATCTTGGTTGTTTTGTCATTTTTTGATATTGGTGATGTTGTGAGACATTTTGCCAGGTGGAATTAACAGGAACATAAGCCTTTCTGAAAGGAACAGTGATTCACAAGGACTGGTAGGAGCAAAGTATCCTTACGCAATGTGTGAAGTTACTTTTCTTTTGGCTGTTTTGGCATTGCCTACTTATACTAATTACATTATCACTTCAGTCAACAAACTTCCAAAAATAAGCAGATATAACATTCTT
This sequence comes from Gopherus flavomarginatus, assembly GCF_025201925.1. Taxonomy (NCBI): domain Eukaryota; kingdom Metazoa; phylum Chordata; order Testudines; family Testudinidae; genus Gopherus; species Gopherus flavomarginatus. The sequence goes on from NC_066618.1 coordinate 260,411,805, forward strand.
ATGGAGATGCTGAATCACTTGAGAAAAAAATCAATTGCCTTTAAATAATTAAAAGAAAAGTAATCTGAGATACTGTAACAGTTCTCCCTTAAAGGTGACACACAAAGGAAGTTAGTGAAATTCCATCAGCTTTAGAAATGTGACCTCTAATAACCAGGCTAAAAGGTGCACTTAGCACACTAGCATTTTAAAATTGTACCTATTTTCTTCTTTGGGACCCACCTCAGAGGCTTGACGCATCTTCAGTGTAAAATGATGCTGCAGCAATCTCTAAATTGGTAACAGTAAATTTAGCCACAGAAACCCAGTTGCAGCACAGAAGCAGACTATAGGGGTAGGAGAAAAGGGTGGATTATATGAAATATAAAAAACTTTAGCGCACATAAATGTTACATGCAAGAATGAGGTAGAGGATGCAAGTAATTACCAGCAGGCCAGGGAGTGCAGAATGCAACCTTTCAGAAAAGAAAGGAAGTTTGTCTCCTGAAAAGTCCCAGAGCTCACTCACACACACATTTCTAACAGAGGTGACAAGGGGAGACCAGACCATCTATTCATTTAGCACCAGAAAAGCAGAGCAACAATTTCTGTTGAATTAAATATCTGAGCTATGCCAAGCTCATCACATAAACTGTACCTTGCTTAACTGGAACACTTATACCTTTAAAAAAAGGCAGAATTGTATCACTTCAAAATGGATTACTCAAGAGTGTCTTTAGAGAATACCCAGTCAAGGCTAACCTAACCCAGGGATGACTCTTGCTCCAGATATCTGTAGCTGACCACTCATTTATCTAACATATTAGAAATAAAATAAGGACTGATAACACTGCTCTACAGCCAAAATGCTTCTGAAATAAATGTAGTCCAACTTTACTAATTCTGGGTCACTGAGAACGAAAATGATGCTTAAAATTGTTGATTGGCTCTAGTTTTCAAGATATGCTATTGGGTCAGTATATATGACCCTTGACTTGGGAATGGCGAAGGATAAGTGAGTTATAAAGGGAAGGGATCTCAATTTAAACCAGAAATGACTAAAATACATCTTTGACTGGATCTATGAATAAATCTATGACTGGGTTTGGACAGTACTTGCTTTTTAGGCAAAACAATGAATGATGCAATCAGAAGCTGGTATTGCATCATACATTATATGAATTGCATCATGTTATTCCTAGAAGTCATGGATGATGCAATCATAACGAAGCTTACATCACTCTGCTGAACATATTGCCCTATATCAGCTCTAGAAATCATACAGTGTCGTGCTCTCTTATTTGTCAGTGTTTGATTTTGCAAAGGGACACATTTCTGTTTAGCCAAAGTGAGCAGAGATGCCTCGTACTTGTGTGAACAGTGCAGATAACTTCTGCTATGCTTGTGGTGAAATGACTTTTGCATCACAAAAGCGTAGTATAACCACTATGGTTAAGAAACCCTATCACCTTTATTTTGGCTGCAAAATTGGAGATCAGGACAAGAAGTGGGCCCCACACATATGCTGCAACACTTGTGCAACAAATCTTTGCCAGTGGTTGAACAGGAAAAGGAAATCTATGCCTTTTGCAGTGCCAATGATTTGAAGAGAGCCAATAGATCATACCAGCAATTGTTACTTCTGCATGGTGCCTCCAGTTGGGAAAGGTGTGTCAAAGAAGACAAAGTGGACTGTGCATTATCCAAACATTCCATCAGCTATACGCCCAGTACCCCACGGAGAAGGACTGCCGGTTCCTGATGCACCAGAATCATTCTCACTTGAATCAGACGAGGAAGAGGAAGAGGATGAAACTTCTGGTCCTGAACCATCAATGTCACAGGACCCACATTTTCTCCCATCCTCCTCCTCTGAACCACACCTCATAACACAAGGTGAACTGAATGACCTTGTCAGGGATTTGGAACTACCCAAGAGTAAGGCAGAGCTGTTGGGCTCCAGACTACAGCAGTGGAATCTCCTGGCAGGCTATCAGAGCAAATGGAGCCACTCAATGCTTGCAGACTATTGCTGGACAGTGACAAGAGATGCTCCATTTAATGAATACAAGAGACAAGCCAAGAAGCGCCGAGTAGACACTGAATAGGACTAAACTATGTACATAACAGTTTTTTGCCTTTTGTTTCATAATAAATTTTATTTATATAACCCTTTTGCTGATTTTTAAAGTGTTACATAAACAGGACAGGTGAAATATTATCATGTAAACCAACCATAAACACATGAAAAGACCTAGGTTTACAATTTATGATTAAAACTCTACTATCTACACAATATACATAGAAATAAAATGTAAAAACTTAAATATCTTAGAAACAGTAGCCAATCAGTTGTTTTAATTGTCATATTTGAATTCAGCACATCAAAATACATAATAAATATCACATTTTATCTCTGAAGCAGACGACTTCTCAAAAATTGCACACCAGTGTAATATTGAAGGACACGTATTATACCAAATGTTTGAGTAAAGAAAGCAAGAAGAAAATTCCTCATCAAGGTCATGAAAGGTCATTATGACCTTTGATCAGGAAATGCAGGGGAATGAAAGACATGGGAATGGATTTAAGAATCAGGGTGCAGCTTTAGAAACTTAACAAAAGGGCAAAGTGTACATGCCCATACCCTCTCACATACTGCACACTTAACTGGGTCCAGTGTGGTATTACAGGGTTCCCACCGTATAAATCAATAACTTGTGGAACATCCTCTTCCATCTTCCCCTAGAATCAGCTTACTTTTGAATCCCCTTGCCTTCACCCCCCACAAGAAAGTATCAGCAGGGACCTCACTCAGCAAAGACTCCAAGCCTCCCTTTCTTTTTACAGGTACCAGCAAATCCTGGGTCTCATTTACCTCTGGAAGCTGTCCCTTTTCAGCTTTTATCCACACTGGACACCAGCTGCAAGCTACGACCACAAAATATTGCCCATATTATCTCTTAACTTCCCATTCCTACTCCTTTTCTCTGACAAGGCTTTCATAATGCTGTGAAGAAGGTGAAAAGCCCACTATATCTCTGCCAAGTTGAGCCAATGGGGAACACATTCCTTTCTGATCCTAAGAGTAGATGACTGGTCAGACCCACAACATCCTAGAATCACAACAACAACAGGGAGGCATGATAGGACAGTGTGATAGACCCAGGCCAGTTGAGTACAGCAGAATAGCAGAAGGCAGATATACTGGCCACTGGATTAACAGTTTTCTGTTCCCTGACTGACCAGAGCAGGGGCTGCTCCAGGCTAATGAGAACACCTGACTCTAATTAACCTGCAAAGAGTCAGGTGAGGCCATTCAGTTAATGTGACCACCTGACTCTAATTAAGGCCCTGCTGATACTATAAAAAGGGCTCACTCCAGTCAGACAGGGAAGAGCCAGAGGCAAGGAAGTGCAGCTGAAGGGCTGGTTACTGAAAATACCCTCAGACCATTGTTAAAGGAGCCCTAAGGTAAGGGAGAAGCAGGAGAGCTGTGGGGAAGTGGCCCAGGGAAATGTAGCAACTCTGGCAGTGAAAGGTTGGCTGCCAACAACTGCTACCATTAGGGTCCCTGGGCTGGAACCTGGAGTAGAGGGTGGGCCTGGGTTCCCCCCAACCCACCACTACAGGAACATCTCCTGGGAGAGGAAGTCGGGCCCCTGTCAGGACAGGAGGCTGAACAGAGACTGTGGGAGTTCTCTCACCAACATCCTTGCAGGCCTATGATGAAAAGGGCTCAGCAGACTAACCCTGGCCCTAGAGAGAGAAGGGCTACGTGGAGGGTCACAGTGAGCCACTGAGACTAGCATAAACAGCCTAGAAGCGCAGGACCCATGGAAGCAAGGTTAGAGCTCTGCCACAACAGCCATAAAGCAAGATGGCTCCTGAAAGTCCAGGCAGGTTTTAAATTTATAGAGGAGGAGGGAGTAATAACCAATCAACTTCTCTATGCCCCTCCACCAGGCAATGGAAGGTGGCGATACCCTTTTCCTCCTCCCAGCATATTCCTCCATGTTCCAAAAAAGGAGAAAGGGCTGGCTCTCCCCCCGAATCCAGGAGGTTGGGCACAATTTCTTTTAGTCCGAACAAACATACTCTATCTTTCCCTCTCTCCCGCAGATACAGGTGGCATTTTCTAACCTAGAACAAAATATTGCCATAACTACCTTGATGATTAAATGACTACTCCTTTTTGTCAAAAGTCTAGGGTTGCCTTGAACTGAGATCTGTGGTTTGAACTTCATATGAAGGTTCATGGTTACCATTTATCACTCAACTACTGCTAGTGCTTATTTGGGGCCTGATCCAATGCCCATGGAAATCAATGAGAAATTTTCCACTGACTCCAATGCCTGTATTTTTGGGCCCATAGCCTCCAATAGACAGTGTACAGTAATGTTTCTGTAAACTTTGTTAGTTTATTGCAATAAATTATTGGGAGATGATGTAAAAACTCCCCATAAACTTCAACTTTTCCAAAATGCTAAGAAAAACTGTGCTAATTTCTCAGCAATCTGAAAGATGACAAAATACCATGAATAAACTGAGAGACATATTATTGCTTTTTTAAAAAAAAATGGCATTTCTGAGTCATTCTCTCAAGTTGTCTAGGACACTAATTAGCTATCAGTGTATCTGTTAATACTGAAATTCCATGTAAGAAATCACAAATCAGTTTTTAAACTTCCTTTAATATGATTTAGAAGTCAAGAAAAATATTTTTAAACAAAATTTTTTTGAAATAGTTACCATATTTTCCTCTGCCAATTACATCATCATCAAAGCAGAATAAAAACTATTTTCCTCTTTCAGAAGAGTTTCACTCCACTAGTGTCAGAAATGCCAATATTGATTAAAGTAAAAAAGTAATTATTTTCTCATGATGAAAGGTGCTTCTCATTGAGAGTTACTTTGGCTTCCTGTTATGTCACTTTATATTTAAAAAGGACGGTATCAAGTCATTTAGCCCAAAATATAGGTTTTATAACATTTCTTAAGAGTTTAGTAAAATCCTTCACACTCTCACTCTCTACATTTAATGTAAGCATTCCCCCGAACTGTTTTCATCCTAAATCAAAAATACATCCAGGAAATGAAAAGGACAAAAAACTACACTTGTCTATTTACAACCGAAGATTAATTAAATTCAGAATACTTCATCAGGCTTTGATCCTACATCAGGATCCGTAGCAAGAACACCTGCCCACTTAAGCATAGCTCCACCAATGGTTTCAATGAAATTTAAAGAGAAAAAAGGTTTAGTGGAGACACAGGTTGCAGAGAGCAACAAATGAACATCAATGCAAACTTTTTAAAATGTTTTTGAGGGGAAAAATGTATATAAATAAGTAATTTAACATATAAACCCAATTTTATGTGCTTTTTTAACATTTTTTAAAAGTAACAAATGACAAAACATACAAATTAAATAACATGGTATGGTATCAAAACTGTACTCAAATTGCTTTAGAATGACAAAAATATTTAACTTTAACACTAGTAGCCAAGTTCTTTTACAACTGTTACCAGTAGTTTAATACCCATTAACTACTGTAAGCTTCTCTTTGGAATGATGACCTTTGGATGCTGTTTAAAGCAAAGCATGATGTACTTAAGATGGTAAAGTAATAAAGCAATAGACACAGAGAAAAGGAAATAAAGATAATAGAAACAATAGTCACATGATTAAGAGCAAAGATGGGTTATTAAAGGATAAGCGATTTATGTTGAGCCACACACTTAGTTACTGCCAGTAAAGTCATAACATTTTGACAGAGTTACAATAAGTCAAGAATGTAAAGATATTGATCTCAAACATTTTGCAACAGTAACTGTAACAGTGCAGTTGTAAAACTACTGTACAGAATCAACCTTCACCTTCTTTTATGCTGCCACTTGTAACACAACTGCTGTCAAAGTTGCAAATGTCACTTGCTCCTACTGCTAAGTGTGATATTTTGACTGGAATCACAACAACAAATTTCTTTTAAATTTCAAAACAATATTACCAGTATGATTCTTCCTGCAGTAGGTCTCATTATAATGCCCAGTGTGGATGACATGAAATAGCCTATATTCTAAAATAACAAGTAAATTTTGTTTTTTTTTATTATTTTTTGAGTAAGTATATCATATTATGAAACCCCAGGCCCTAGCTCAACTTTCTGCTTCTGGCAGGGATCCGGGACAAAGATGCTTTCATGACTTAAGAGGCAGAACTTACCAGAGTAGCAGCAATTCACCAGTCAGGCAAACTCCAAGCTACTGCTCTTGATTGACAAACAATTTTATAACGTGTAAATTTTCCACCTCACTATTCAACCCTTTTCACATCATTAAATATATTAAACGCCGCCAGTTCCAGTACAGCAGTATCACTTCGGCCTGGTGACTTTTTGCTCTTTATCAATATGCCCTAACTCCTTTTTTCACACCTTGATCTCTGCCAATATGCCATCTTTATTACCTGAAAAGATTACGCCTGGGGTAGGAATTGCCCCAACACCCTCTATGTTGAAGTCTTAAGTAAAGAAATCATTTAACTTCTCTGTAATGTCTTTATCTTCCTTAATTCCTCTCTTTACAATTTGGAAGACCAGCAGATCCACTGAGTCTCTCCCAAGAATCCTTCTTTCAATATACTTAAATAATTCCTTGATATTTTATTGTTTGTTTGCTTGTTTGTATTGGTCTGTCTGTTTGCATTAGTGTATCTTTGGTTACTTATTCTTCACATTTCAACTTCTATATTTTCATCTTATATTTAAAACAGCACAATTTATTATCCTTTCTATTGGTTTCATTTGGGCTGGATTTCTATTTTCTAAAGGGTATCTATATGGCTTAAAAACATCTTGAACTTTGCCATTTAACTATACTGTTATATATTTTTTCATGCTTCCTTTTTGATTTAGGTACATACCAGGCCAAATTCCAAGCTCAGTTACAATGATATAAACATTCCTTGAAGTCAATGAGATTGCAGCAAAGTACAGATCACAATCTGGTCCTCACTATTTCATACATCATCGAGTAACTTAGATTTACCTTAACTGGTACACTAGTGCTGTTGCTACTTCTAAATGACTTGCAGAAAGGAAAAACAGAACTTATCAATAAGCTCTTTAAAAAAAAAAAGGTAAAATGTTCAAAGCTAAATAATGAAGGAACCTGGATAAAAGGCAACAGGGAAATCATTCCATGTTGCTAGAGATAGGAAAGTAAAGGAACCTGCCCTAAGGTAAGCATGTAAAGGTCTGGAACATACAGGCAATGACTTTGATGTGGAAAGGTTTTTAGCAGGCATATAATAATAATAATAATAATAATAAATTACAAATAACCCACAGGAGGTATCAAATCATGCATTTAACAATTTGTAAAAATTATGTATACCACTTTGTCAATTACAAGTTAACATAATGTTACAATAATCAAGAATGAAAAAGACAAAACCGTCAACAAGAAACCTGCCAAATGGGGTCGCAACACAACAGTGAATGACAGCAATATGCCTTACATGGAAAAAATTATCCTTAACAGAGCTGAAATGAGCTTCAAAATTCAGACAGGCAATAGCACTATTTCATAGCAGGTCCAAGAATAAGAATAGCCACCAAGAAGCAACTTAAAACCTGCTACAGATAAATGTGATGTTGCTACTCTGAAAAGTGATTCAACTTAATCCTAAAACTGAATAAGGAGAACTAAAGGAGTTGTTGAAGCAGTAATGAAATTAAAATATTTTACTTTAGATGCAAGAAATCTGATGCAGTCCTTTGATTCTCTTACCAAAAGTCTCACTGGATTGCAGACTTTCCTTACTTTCAACAAGGACAAGTGCAGAGTCTTGCACTTAGGACAGAAGAATCCCATTCACTGTTACAGACTAGGGACCGAATGGCTAGGAAGCAGATTTGCAAAAAAGGACTTGGGGGTTTCAGTGGACGAGAAGCCAGATATGAGTCAACTATGTGCCCTTGTTGCCAAGAAGGCTAATGGCATTTTGGGCTGTATAAGTAGGGGTATTGTCAGCAGATCGAGGGACATGATCATTCCCCTCTATTCGACATTGGTGAAGCCTCATCTGGAGTACTGTGTCCAGTTTTGGGCCCCACATTACAAGAAGAATGTAGAAAAATTGGAAAGAGTCCAGCGGAGGGCAACAAAAATGATTAGGGGGCTGGAGCACATGACTTATGAGGAGACGCTGAGGGAACTGGGATTGTTTAATCTGCGGAAGAGAAGAATGAGGGAATTTGATAGCTGCTTTTAACTACCTGAAAGGGGGTTCCAAAGAGGATGGATCTAGACTGTTCTCAGTGGTAGCAGATGACAGAACAAGGAGTAATGGTCTCAAGTTGCAGTGGTGGAGGTTTAGGTTGGATAGTAGGAAAAACTTTTTCACTAGGAAGGTGGTGAAGCACTGGAATGGGTTACCTAGAGGTGATGGAATCTCCTCCCTTAGAGGTTTTTAAGGTCAGGCTTGACAAAACCCTGGCTGGGATGATTTAGTTGGGAATTGGTCCTGCTTTGAGCAGGGAGTTGGACTGGATGACCTCCTCAGGTCCCTTCCAACCCTGATATTCTATGATTCTATTATATATTTGTATGTGCTGCTAGTTTTCACATACACTTTTGTAATATAAAACTTCATTTTGATAGTGTCAGGGGACACCCGCTCTGAGAGTGATTCCAAGATTGTAAGCAGGGCCGGCTCGAGGTACCAGCTAAGGAAGCAGGTGCTTGGGGTGGCTAATACAAAGGGGCAGCACTCTGTCTGCTATTGGGGTGGCCCATCCAGGTCTTTGGCGGTAATTCGGTGGCGGGCCCCTCTCTTCCTCTGCCGCCAAAGTGCTGCCGAGCGGCTTTCTCCCCCCCCCCCCCCCCCGCTTGGGGCAGCAGAAAACCTGGAGCCGATCCTGATTGTAAGTAGGATAATGCAGCTCCCTACTACTGTAAGACCTTGCAAAATCCTGCACCCTGCTGAGCCACATGAAAGTGAAAAGTTCTCAGTTGGAAAGGATCCATAATTACCTTGTATTTGCAGTCAACAAAAAATAGGAGATGCTTAGACAATGCTGCCAATTGCCCTGTTCTCTAACCAGATTTAGAAAACATAAAATCACTGTAATGCTACTTAAGAATCAAGTTTAGGCAGCTAATACTATTTTGAACTGGGACCTAAATGACAGAAATAATGGAAGTTATACAAGATCATTGTCCTCAATGTAGTACAGTGACAGAAAAAGCACTGATTAAGAGAATTCCTCTCTCCACAGTGAAACTGTGTTGTATATTACAAAGTACTCTGTAAGAACAAATCATGCCACACCAGCTTGATTTCCTTGTTTGAGAGGATAACTGATTTTCGTGGATGGTGGAATGTGGCAGATATAATATACTTGGACTTCAGCAAGGCTTTTGACACAGTTCCACATGATATTCTGATAAGTCAGCTGGAGAAACGCAGGTAAGTGGATACATAATTGGGTAAACAACCACAAACGAGTAACTATTAATGGAATGACGTTGGATTGGAGGGAGGTCTCAAGTGGGGTTCCACTTGGATCTGTTCTGGGTCCTGTGTTATATAACATCTTTATTAATGACCAAGATGTAGGTATAGAGAACATATTGATCAAGTTTCCAGATGACACAAAGATAGTGAGGGATGCCAATACTTTAGGGGATGGAGCTAACATTCAGAGGGGTCTTGATAAATTGGAGAACTGGACTATAAACAACTAAATGAAATTCAGAAAAGATAAATGTAAGGTGCTACACTCAGGGAAGAAAAACCAAACACACAAATACAGAATGGGGGATAATTGGCTTGGCAGCAACACTGCTGAGAAGGACCTGGGAGATGTGGTGGATCACCACCTCAACATGAGTCAGCAATGTGATGCTGTTGGGAAAAAAAGCAAATGCAAATTTAGGTTGTATTATCAAAGGCATAGCAAGCAAGTCAGAGGAAGTGATAGTACCATTCTACTCAGCGCTGGTTAGGTCTCAGCTGGAGTACTGTGTTCAGTTTTGGTCATCAATGTATAGAAAGGATGTGGAGAAATTGGAAAAGATCCAGAGGCGAATGACAGAGATGATCAAAGGGATCAGATAAAAGCCACATGAGCAAAAGCTGAAGAAACTGGGTACGTTTAGTTTGGAAAAGAGGCGATTAAGGAGGAGTATGATAGTGGTCTTCAGATACTCGAAAGGCTGCCATAAAAAAGATGAAGAAATGTTCTCTTTTGTCACAGAGGACAGGACAAGAAGCAATGGGTTCAAACTACAGAATAGCAGATTTAGATTAAATCTCAGGAAAAACTTCCTAACTATAAGAACAGTAGAACAATGGAACAGACACCTCGGGAGGTTGTGGAAGCTTCTTCACTGAAGGGTTTCAAAAGGAGGGTGGATAGCCATCTGTCTTGGATGGTATAATCCTGCATCTTGTCAGGGAGTTAGCCTAGATGACCCATGCAGTCCCTTCTAAACCATGATTCTATGATTTTATAAAGGGCTGTATCAGACATTTACAAAACCTCTAACAGAGCTGTCTGCAATTATGCAAGTACACCCAGCCACTTATTTTGCCAATGACAGATTTTCAAGGCAAGGAAATTCACTACTATTGGTATAGGTGACAATGTCTTTCCAAAAATTACAGCTCTTGGTTCTCTCCAACTGTTTCATAAGATGTCACTGCTTTATGATCCAACCAGATTATGGCATTTTGATATAGGACACAACAGACTGATCAATACAGTTGTCCTTTACCTGTGATCTGAGAAAAACACAAGGGCACAGATGGAATACCCCATTATGAACAATGGCCAGAAATACACCAGAAGTTCTGATAGAAGACATTTTTTAATGTGAGATTTGGACACCAGGTTGTACCTCACATGTATGTTTTCAAAGCATGCATGCATATACACACTCCCACCAGTAGTTTTCAGAATAGCCACTGCTGAGTTGCCTTTAGGACTATCTGAAATCAGTTCAGGAACAAGTGCCAGGCATGCCTCAGTACCAGCCTCAGTGCTTTCTGTGGAAATGGATCATTAGGTCCTTGACAATGATATTCACTGGTCTTCTCTGATGAATTGATGTCACCAGAAATGTGGCATTTATTGAAAAATGGAATCACAGAATGTCAGGATTGGAAGGGACCTCAGGAGGTCATCTAGTCCAACCCCCTGCTCAAAGCAGGATCAAACTGCAGACAGATTTTTGTCTCAGACCCCTAAATGGTCCCCTCAAGGATTGAACTCACAACCCTGGGTTTAACAGGCCAATGCTCTAACCACTGAACTATCCCCTTCCCCTTCAATGCTGAAATGGAGTGGTTCATAGGGTTCTTCAATTATGGACAGCAATGTTGCATTAAGCTTTCTTGGTGATATAGGCTTTCCAGTTTGAGATCAATCATACTGATAAACCTCCGGATGCCCGAGTTTCAGACCATCTCTACAATACCACGTAAACTGTACTACATGTATTCCTTTGGGCTTGTCTACACAAGCTGTAGTGCTTGTGTAGACACTACTTATGCTGACGGGAGGGCTTGTCCTGTTGGTTTACAGAGTCTTACCCCCTACCCCAAGAGGCGGCAGCTTGGTCAATGGGAGAATTCTAAATCCTGTAACATGACTTGTTGTAAATTGAGACTTAGATTGCAAGAGAGGTTAACAGCCCTGAACTCCTAACCCTTTTCAGCATTTTCTTATTAATCAGATGGCTAGGGAAAAGGTTCTTAAAGTGTGAATGAAGCATAACATTTGTTTTTGTGGAAGCATCATCCTGGTGACCCTTCTCTTCCTTGGCCACACATTGATCTGAAGCACTGGGGGTGGGAGTCAAAACTCGGAATTTTGTTTCAGAGTTTATTTTATGATGGTTTTACTTCATTTTATATTATTTTTGCATTATTTCATAAAATCAGTATTTTAATTTAATTTTTTAAATCATTAAGGGCAGATGCTGAATGAAACAGCTTCTCTTTTCTAGAACAAAGTGTCTCCTGTTTGTGTCTAAATGAAACAGTGTAATGAAACAATAAAATGATTTTTTAAATAAAAATAATTGAAAAATTCAGGGGTTTTTGTCACATTATGGCAGTCAGAAGTATCAATGCGCATTATGACATGCTTGTGCACATTCTGACAAGTAGTGCATATTATGACTACTATTGATGTAGCAGAATAATACAAAAATAATGCAAATATTACAATATTTTAAAAAACATAACTTTCAAAATGACATTTTTGGAATTTCCCAAAATGATTTTTCAGAATTCATCAAAAGAATTTTCTGAAACAAAATATTTTTCCATTGGTATTTTTGTTGAAATTGATGCATTTTTTTGCTGTTTAAATTTTGATTAAAACAGCTTCCTGTCAAAAAAAAATTGAAAATTTTTTGACCAGCACTACTTTACTCCCCTTCTGATTCAACAGAATTCTTGGGATATGTTTATATATAGAGGCTCCAAGACAACAGGATCAGATCACAATCATCATATGGTGACAAGAGAATAAACTCTGTGAAACAGACCAAAAAAACACCAACTTTTTTTTTAAAAATGTAATCGCCTACTTTACAAAGACCTCTTCTATAATTTCTCAGAAAGGCAAGCAATCATTACATTCTGAAATAAGCTACATTCCCATAATACATACTGGCAAGGCCGGCTTTAGGAAGTGTAGGGCCCAATTTGAACAGTTTCGATGGGGCCCGGCAGGGATGACTTTAAAAAAAAAAAATGTAAAAAAAACACGTGGGGCTTGTATTCACCAGGCGGTGCTCCGAGTCTTCAGCGGTGGGTCCTTTACTTGCTCCAAGTCTTTAGCAGCACTGAAGGACCTGCCACTGAAGTGCCGCCGAAGACCTGAAGTGCCGCCAGGTGAGTAAAAATTAAAAAGGTGCCTCCAGCCAGGGAAGGGATTCTCACTGGGTGCGGGGCCCTCTTAGGCGTGGGGCCTGATTTGGGGGAATTGGTGGAATAGGCCTAAAGCCAGCCCTGCACACTGGATTTAAGTAGGAAAAAGTATATTTACAAGTATATTTGTTTAAAAAAGGCAAAAAAGAATAACAGAGTGGCACTTTATAGGGTGGATAAAAATTGATTTTTTTAAACAATTTAGTATTGGGTTTTTTATTTAAATTGAATTATTTTACTTAAATACAGGAAATTTTCAAATAAACTAATTTAAAATTAATATTGAAATTGAAAACTTAAATATTAAGACCTAAACATATTACAATCCATTGAAATCATTTAAATTAAACATAAAAGATAATATTAAGCGGTACATGTTTGCCGTCAAGTTATTAACAAAGTCAGACCACTGAACAGGTGGAAGTTATTGGCTAAGCATCTGGAACCAGAGTTTGCTGAATACTAAACTAGCTTTTGACAGCAGAAGCCTCTCTTCTGCAGAGGCAGAGAAAATATTTTCTTTTAAGTTTATGCAGCTAGTTCAGTTCAGTGACTAAGTTTATTCAAAGTTAAGAAACCAAGAAGGAGTTGAAAAAGCAGAAAAGCTTGTTTTCCTCTTACAATCTATGAATAAAAATTAGATGTGGGAGGATGGGATCTACTAGTTCTAAAATGCTGAAGGATATAGTGACCAGAAAACAACTAGCTCAATTCACTAACTACAAATAATGTTTCCTTTGTTTTAATGAAACAATTTTAAATACAAAACAACATGTTCTGATAAATATTTTGGTAAACGTTTTTCCTTATGTTTCCAGCATATTTAAGACTTTTTTATTTAACAAAACTATTAAAATGTTGCTTTTGTGCATGTTAAATTGAATTTGAATTTCCAGAGATTTTAAGAGAAATTATGAGTAAAAAAGTAATAATCATCCAATAAAGAAATGCATTATTCTCCATTTTCTAACATAATACAAAAGCAAAAATTAAGAATCTGAAAAATGTATGTTAAGCTACATCACTGCTTAAATAAATGTGCACAGATCTAGTGTGTCCTCCCGGTTAGCAAAAAGAACCACCTGCAGCGTATCAGCTATATTTAGTTGCAAATTAACATGTTTTAATGGCTACCAACCAATGAGATTCAACCTTTCCTTGGGAAAATTATTAAACTACAAAAGCAAACCACAATTAAAATAGATGATTTAAATGACTTTGATTAAAATCTATCCACCCCAATACGTTATGTGAGAAAATACTGTAGTTTAACTTCTCAGTTTATTTGAGCATAAGCTTTCACGGGCTAGCTTATGCCCAAATACATTTGTTAGTCTTGAAGGTGCCACAAGGACTCCTTGGGTTTTTGTTTTTCTAACACAGCTACCACTCTGAAACTTCTTAGCTAGTGCATGTTAAGCTACTGCCATAGCCATGAACACAGTCAACATGAGTACGTCTTTGTGGAAATGCTCAGTTATCAAAGTTATAGAGATTCATTTAACTTGACTATGACAACAACTTGATTGTTATTCTCACACAACTGAAGTTGAAATTGACAAATCTACAAAACTGGCTTTAAGGAGAGTTTCATTACCTATTGAGTTCTTTGAGTTGTTTTGTCCCTACGGGTCTTCACTATAGGATGCACATGTGCCCATGCGCTCTAAACTGGAGATTTAAATTAGCAGTGTACATAGGACCATGCTTGCACACTATACAACATCATGCTCCAGTGTGATTGTATATAAGGAAGAACAGACCTCCATCGTGCCAGTTCCTTCTCAACTACTGAGCCTAGGAGATACTGCAGCAGAGGGGAAGGAGGGCAGGAAGTGGAACACGCATAACAAAACATCTCAAAGAACTCCAGTTACTGTACAGGTAAGTAACCTCTCCTTCTTTGAGTATATGTTCCTATGGTGCTCCACCAAAGAACACTCCCAAGCAGTAACTCAGTGTAGAGGCAGATGCTGAGGAAACAGATCTAAGATAGTTCAAAAGACAGCATCACCAAAGATCATGTCCTTCTTGGACATGGGTAAGATAGTACAATGCTTGGAGAATATGTGAACTGAGGACCAGGTTGCAGCCCTATAAATTTCCTCTACAGGAACATCCTTAAAATGGGTTATAGACTGAGTCCTGATAGAGTGGGCCAACACCCTAGTGGCTTCAAAGCAGGCTAGGATGAAATCTGAAACCCACTTGGATAGTCTTGTACTGGAAACTAATTGTCCTTTCATTGTTTCAGTGAAGGATACAAACAGTCAGGGGAAGCCCTAGAGCAGGGGTCAGCAACCTATGGCACGCGTGCCACCTTTGCACGCGAGCCGATTTTGCTTGGCACGCGGCTGTCAGCTGGTGTCCTGTCCGCCAGCCCCGCTCAGCGCACACGGTCAGCTGAGTGAAGTGGGGCCAGCGGCCAGGACCCCAGACTGCTCTCAGGCATGCCCCCTCGCTCCCCCCCTCACCACACTCATTCTGCGGCTCCCGGGAGTGTGAGCCGCTGGGGCACCGGGCCCTGAGCCTGGTGTGGGAGGGGCAGCAGCAGCTCACACTCCTGGGAGCTGCAGAGCCCGAGCACAGCGAAGGGAGAAACGGTGGGTGCATGAGGCCCGTCGCCAGCATGCATCCACTTCAGGAGCCCCCCCTCCCCCCCCAGGGGGGGTGGCACCAGGCCGCAGCCCAGGCAGGCACACTCCCCCGGCTCCGCCCTCACCGCGCTCAGGTTCTGCGGCTCCTGGGAGTGTGAGCTGCCAGGGCGCAGGGCCCTGACCCTGGTGCGGGGGGCGGCAGCAGCTCACACTCCCGGGAGCTGAAGAGCCTGAGCATGGTCAAGGAAGAGCTGGGGGGCATACGGGGCCCGCCGCCCACATGCATCCACTGCAGGAGCCCCCTCCCCCCCGGGGGGGGGCACGAGGCCGCAGTCCAGGCAAATGTGCCCCCTGGCTCCCCACTCACCAACTCGGGTTCTGCGGCTCCTGGAAGTGTGAGCCGCCGCTGCCCCTCCCGCAGCTCCCCCCCTCCTGCTGCCTCAGCACTCTGCGTGGAGTTTTGCCTACATGTGGAGCCCAGAGTCTCACCAGCCCGGAGTCCCGGGGGCCGTCAGGGAGCAGGGGGAGAGTTGGATGGGTCGGGAGTTCTGAGGGTCCTGTCAAGGGGTGGGAAGTGGTTGGATGGGGTGTGGGAGTCCCCGGGGGTCTGTCTAGGGGCGGGTTGGGGCAATCAGGGGACAGGTAGGGGGTGGGATTCTGGGGCAAATCAGGGGACAGGTAGGGGGTGGGATTCTGGGGGGCAGTTAGGGGCAGGGGTCCCAGGAGGGGGCAGTCAGGTGACAAGGAGCAGGGGGGGTTGGGGGTTCTGACTGGGGCAATCGGGGTGGGAAATAGGAGGGAGTGAGCATGGCAAAATATCCTTGCACCGGCCCTGCCCCAGGGGGTGCGTGCACCCCAGGTTAAGAACCACTGCACTAAACTGATAAGATCTGCATTTTAATTTAATTTTAAATGAAGCTTCTTAAACATTTTTAAAAACTTGTTTACTTTACATACAACAATAGTTTAGACTTATATAGAGAGACCTACTAAAAACGTTAAAATGTATTATCGGCACATGAAACCTTAAATTAGAGTGACTAAATGAATACTCGGCACACCACTTCTGAAAGGTTGCCGACCCCTGCCCTAGAGGTTCTTGACCTATCCAGCTAGAAGTGGGGAAGGATAGCTCAGTGGTTTGTGCATTGGCCTGCACATTGGCCTGCTAAAGCCAGGGTTGTGAGCTCAATCCTTGAGGAGGCCATTTAGAGAACTAGAGTAAAATTAATCCTGCCCTGAGCAAGGAGTTGAACTAGATAACCTCCTGAGGTCCCTTCCAACCCTAATATTCTATGAAATAAGGCAATTGTCCTTCTAACATCTACAGTGTGGTGGCAATCCTCTTCTCCCAAAGAATGGGGCTCGGGATAAAGTATCAGTAAATGGATATAATGATTGATATGAAAGTCCAACAAGACCTTTGGCAGAAATTGAGGCTGGGGGTGGTGCAGCTTGTCATGGTAGTGGGTGACCAGTTGACCACCAGCATCCCAAATTCTCCCACCCTTCTGTCCAAGGTGATGACTGCCAGGAATGAAATCTTCAGGGACAGATGAAAGAAAAAACAGGTACCCATAAATTCAAATGAGGGGTTCCTTAAGGTGCTGAGGATCAGACTGAAGTCCCATGGAGGTTTGGGGTGCCAGACATGAGGAAATAAATTAGAGAAGCCCTTAAGGAATCCAGTCATGGTAGATTGGGCAAAGACTGAAAGGCTCTCAATAAGCAAACAGAAGGCTATAACAGCTGCCAGGTGTATCTAACAGAGTTCATTGATAGTCCCTCAGTTCCAACAGGTAATTGAGGATCTTCAAGAGAGGAGCTTCAGAAACAGATATAGAGTGGTGGGAACACCAGAAAAAGTAAGTGTTTCCATTTCTGCAGGTAAGTTTTACATGTGGAGGGCCTCCTACTACTCAAAAGTACTGACTGGACTTCTGCTGAGCAATTCAACTCTAAATCATGAGCCATCAAGGAGCCAACCTTGAGGCTCAGAGAAATGAGGCTGGGGTGGTTCATGGTGCCCGAATTCTATGTCAGGAAATCCAATCTGAGATGGAGGCACTGAGGCAAATATCACATTTATCTCAGCCATGAAGATGCTATTAAGATGGCCCTCACCTACTCACGTCTCAATTTGATTAAGGTCCTGAGGATTAATGGTGTAGGAGGGTTGGAGTAGAGAAGAACATGGGGCCAGAGGACTAGGGGGATGTCTCCTAAGGAATTCCAGTCACTTCCCCCCTTGGAGCAGAAGACGCGTTTCACACTGGCCAAAATTGCACAGAGATCCACTGTGGGGAGGCCTCATGCTTGGCAGAGGCTAAGAAAAACCAAGTTGTTGCACTCTTATTTTTATGCTTCATGGAAGTTCCCGCTTAGGGAACCTGCCACAATGTTTTGGAGGCCTGGTAAGTCAACCACAGAGATCTCTATGCAGTAAGCACTGCACCCGTTCCACAGTTTTTGTGATTCTGCACATAAGGACTGGAATCTTGCTCCTCTTTGTCCATTTATATAGTACACTGCTGCCCTGTTGTCTATCATTACTCTGACTGGGAGTCCATGAATGTTGAGGAGAAAGTGCTGGCCACAAAACAAACTGCTCTTAGTTCTAAGATATTGATTTGAAGCAACATTTCTTGTTGAGACTATTCGCTTCATGCTGTGGAGCTTTGTGGGTGAGCACCCAAGCCTTAAAGAGAGACATCCATCATGATGATTCTTGCTGGTGGCAGGCATGAGAATGGGGCTCCTGCACAGATCTTCAGGTGATCTTTCTAGCACCTGATGTAGTTCAGTACCAGCAGAGGTATGGTGACTCATTTGGAAAAGCTGTGTCTTTTTTGGAAGAACATGATTTTGAGCCAGGCCTTACAGAAACAGAAATGCAGCCTCACATGAGGCATAATAAATGTCAAAGATGACACGTGACCCAGAAGTTAAAGTCAGGCCCTAACCGTTGTCAAATAGTGATCAGACTGAACATGGTGGAGAACTGGTCCTCAGGTTGACAACCTCTGGTGGTTAGAGTCCAGAATAGCACCAGCGAAATCTATCAATCTATCCACTGAATGAGCGTTAATGTGGACTTTCCACATGATGCATAGGCCCATGGATTGAAACAAGGCTAGGGCCTTGTTAGCTGCCAACTGGACCTCCAGAGCCACACAGCCCTTGAAGAGCCAGTTGTCCAGATAGGGAAAGACTGCTATACTCCATTGACGCAGGTGAGCTGCAACTACAGAGGGGATCTTCATAAAGACCCATGGGGCCCTGGAGAGTTCAAAGGGAAGGACACCATATTAATAACGTTACATGCCAATGAGAAAGCACAGAAAGCTTTTGTAAGAGGGGTAGCAAGCAATGTGAAAATACACATCCTGAAGGTCAAGGGCAACAAAGCAATCCCCCTGATTTAGGGATGGCATTATGATAGCCAGTGCTGTGAAAGAATGTTGGTGTTCAGGTTCCTAAGGTCCAGAATCAGACTCCAGATGCCATTTCTTTTGGGAACCAGAAAATATTTGGAATAAAATACTCTCCCCGCAAACTCCAAGGGATCTGGCTCTATAATGCCCAGATGCAGGTGGGATTGGACCACCTGCTTTACAAGACTCTGTGAGAGGAGTTCCTGAAGTGGGGGGGGGGCGGGGGGAATAGAATGGTAATGGATAGCGTATCCTGTAGAAACCACCTCTAGAATTCACTTATCTGTGGTGATATGTTTCCAAGCAAGTAGAAAGTGGGATAGGTGGTTCCCAAATGGGGGAGGGGGAAGGGAGGGTGTCAAATGGTGGGTTCATACAACAGATCTGGAGGAGGGGGGAGGAAGGTTGTCAAAATGGCCATTTAGAGGAAGGTTCAGGTAAAGAGGTCATTGTCGAGGGTGGCCCCTTCTTTTGAGATTTGTACCTCCTTCTAAGAGGTTCTACAGGTCTGGAATAGGTGTGATACTGGTTGCAGTGGAATGGTCAGGAGCATTGTGCAGTCTGTGATTTACTAAAAGGCCTCTTTGTTCTAGGTACATAAATCTCCAGCAACCTCAATGTTCCCCTTGAGTCTTTCAAGCTACACAGAGCTCCTCTTCAGGTTTGGGAAAGGTACTCAGTGTCACAGCTAAATAAAAGATGGAACATATCATAAGTAGTCAACATACGTTCTAAGGAACTATTGAAGGTGCAGTGGCAGAGTGTCTAGGATCTGCCATAGATTACAGACTGGAGATTAGAGTGCCTCGTTAATGAGCAGGGCTATCTTACTTATGGAACATGATATGTAGAATGTCCACAAGGGAGTGCTGACTCTTGTACCTCTTCTGTAGAGATGTAAAGGGAACCTATGAGTCATTTCGTTAGGTTCTCAAAGGTCCTAAAATGATCTGCATAGGAGGGTGGTCAAGGCACCAACACCTCATTAGGGGAGGAGGAGAACTTGTGTGATAGAGGTGTTTCCTCCTCCATCAGTAACTGTTACTCTTCCTGAACCTCTTCCCATGATGGGGGAAGAGTACTGGTGGCTATCCTTGCAGTGCTCTTGGTTGGTGCAGCACAAGTAGGTATTCCAAACACGGCCTATTCTGGATGGATACCCTATTGAATTGGTCCACGTAAGAGGATCAGGGGTTCTAGTAGGTCCAGTATGGTGGCAGATAACAAGTGTTCCCAGAGCTGTTTGTAGAGTGTGAAGAGGGTCCTCTTCAGAGTACACTTTAAGAGTCTTGCACCATATCAAGAGTCTAAGGATGTGACATCTCCTAACTCCAAAGAGGGGAACTGTGGGTATTGGTACCTGGGCCAGTATTGGGGGCCAAGAAAGTGTCAGAAGAACTAGAGGACTGGCAGGTATCGGAAGTTGGCTCCTGCTGTCAGGTATAAAGGGTCAGTGACTAGTGGGCACAGTAGAATTGGAGGGGAGTATGTCTCAGTGCCCCTTAAGATGAAGGACTCTAGTTCCTTTGAGATGAACAGATTATCATAAAGCAAGAATCTGGAGGGTGCCAGAGGGCTATGGTAGTGGATAATCAGAGCTCGGGCAGTAGTAGACTCCTAGCCAGAGATGGTAACTGAGCCGGAGATGAGGACAATACCTAAAAGTGGCCGTCAAAACAATATCCCTATGCTTCAAACACATACAACCTGAAAAAAAGAGCTGAGGTTTGGTGAGAGGACTTTCTATGGCTCCAAGAGAATGTCCATACTGGTGCCATGTCTTTCATTTTAGACAAGACTCAATGCCTGGAAATTTCTGTAGCCAGTACCAGGATGCTGCTTCTCGGCGCTGCTTGCTGACAGACTTAGGGTAGAATATCTTCACAGGCAGTACTGACACATCAGTGCCCGGGTCTGGTGAAGCCTCAGCAGTACCCATCATGGGACACAAGGTGTCCCTGGATTCAGCTCTAACAGGTGAAATACTCCTTCTTCTGGAGTTCCTTTCCGGGGAATGAGGTTCTCTTTTCTTAGACTGCTTCATCTCCAAAACAGTCTCAGTCACAGGTACAGCATGAGAGGATGAGGCTAATGGGAGGGCTGGGAGCAGGGAGGAGAGACTCAGACCCACAGGCCTTAGGGAGCACTCCATTAGGAGGAGCTTCAATCTCACCTTTCTTCTCTTTGCAAGATCTGCTTTTAAACCCTGTACAAACCTTGCCCTTTGACCGGACATATGAGTTTCCGAGACAGCTGGAGTGCCCATCACTAACATCACTAGAAGTTAGCCTGCTGAGCAAAGGAACCAAGAAATCAGTCCCAGAAGGAGATCAGGGAGAAGAGGGGATGGTACCCCTCCCTTAATCACAAATCTGTGCCAAAATTAAATTAATAAATTAAAAACTAAATACTAAAACAGGGAAAAAAGGAAGGAAAAGAAGCTTCTAGGAAGCAGCAGACAGTGCAGTTTCTCCATCTTGAACTGCTGGCAGTTGAGAACTGGAGAGACAGTGTATCCACTCCTTCCTGTGCACCTTCGCTGTGGAGTATGAGGATGTAAAACGTGCAGGCATGGACCTGCGGATACTACTAATTTCAATCTCCAGTCAAGAGTGTATGGGCACATGCACACCATATGGTGGAGCACATATAGAGACATATATTCGAAGAAGAGCCCACAATGTTAGAAGGCTTACAAAAGATGATTATTTTCAGGATGGATTTAAGTGGAGAGGAGAATGTCAGGGATAGAATATGCAGGCTATTCTAAGCATAGAGGCCAAATGAAAGAAGATATTAGAAATATTAGGAGAGAAAATATAAGAAGTGGCATCCATGGAGGAGTGAAGAGGTGAAATAAGATATAACAACAAAAAAAGAGCAGAATACAGGCAGATGACTAAAAGCTAACAATAAACAAAAGTAAAACTTACTCATCTATTTGCATTGTCCAAGCTGTGAAAAAATACGAAATGTAAGCAAACATCAAACACAATGGTAACTAAAGAGATAATATAAACATGAAATCTAGTCAATTTTTAAACTGAACAGAGTTAAGTGTTTACATACACCATGCCTGCCCTTATGTCCTTATGCCAATATTTGTGGTTCTACAGTTAAATTTAAAAATATGTATTAACCAGAATACCTTTTAACATGTTTAAGCTGAAGCATAGGGATTTCTAATATTTTTTCCTAAAATTAAACTGGGCTAAAACTAAAATTATTCACCACTGTAAATCAAGAATTAGCTAAAGAAGATTTTAGTCAATGACAAAGTGATTGGGTATTATTAAACAACTATGCCTCCAACCTCTCTATTCCTTCAAGTGATGAGGGATAGTGAGCCCAGTGGAGGTTCTGGGGAAAGGGAAAAACCCAAAGAGGCCTAGTGCCCTTTCCCCATCTTGCAAACCCATTGTACACCCATAAGTAATTGTCTTTAACTGATGGATATTTTCTCCTGTTACTCACAAAACATTTAAATTACAGTGCATTAATTTTATTGTTAGATTAATGTAAGATTGATCTACATGATTTCCTGATAATAAATGTAGTTACCAGGTTAAATTCAGTCCTTCTTTTCCACCCCATGCAAGCCACAATGCAGACAATGGGGTTACATAAGCAGAATTTGGCCACTGCATTTTGAATCACCAAATGAAAAAGGTAGCATTGGTGATGCATAGTATTACTTATACAATGACCAGTTAAGCCTACATTTTAAAACAACACTCTTTTTTAATCAAATTGGATGATCTATTTACAAGATCAAAGTCCCAGATATCATTAGAATGGACACTTCAATTCTTTGTAGAGTTGCCAACTTTCTAATTGCACAAAACCAAACACCCTAGCCCCACCCCTTCCCTGAGACCCTGCCTCCCACTCACTACATTCCCCCTCCCGCAGTGTCTCTCTCTCCCACACCCTCACTCACTTTCACTGGGCTGGGGCAGGGGCTTGGGGTGCGAGAGGGGTTAGGGCTCTAAATGGGGGTATGAGTTCTGGGGTGGGGCTAGAAATGAGGGGTTCAGGTTGTGGAAGGGGGTTCTGGGCTAGGACAGGGAGTTGCAGTGCAGGAGGGGCTGAGGGCTCTGCGGTGGGGATGGGGAGGAGTGAATTGGGGTGCAGGAGGGGCTCCAGGATGGGGGGGCAGGGTTGAGGGATTCAGAATGTGGGAGGGGCTTTGGGTTGAGGAAGGGGATTGGGGTGTGGGAGGGGGTATAGGCTCTGGGCTGGGGGTGTGGGCTTTGGGGTGGGGTAAGATGACAGGTTTGGGGTGCAGATGGGGGTTCCAGAGTGCGGGAGGGAGCTGTGGGTTGAGGCAGAGGTTTGGGGTGCAGGAGGAGGCTCCGAGTTTGTGAGGGCTCAAGACTGGGGAAGGGGGTTGGGGTTTGGGGTTGGGGCATGGGCGTACCTTGGGCAACTCCCGGTCAGCAGTGCAGTGGGACTAAGGCAGGTTCCCTGCCTGTCCTGGCTCCGTGCTGTGCTGCTGAAGTGGCCAGCAGGTCCAGCTCCTAGGCAGCATAGGGCATGAGGCTCCATGCGCTGCTCTTGCCCAGAGGCACCACCCCCAGCTCCCACAAGCGGCAGTTCCCTGCCAGTGGGAGTGCAGAGCCACTGACTGAGGTAGGGGCAGCACATGGAGCCCCGTGGCCTCTCCACCTAGGAGCTGGACCTGCTGGCTGCTTCAGGGGTGCAGTGCGGTGCCAGGACAGGCAGGTATTAGCCTGCCTTATCCCTACAGCACCGCTGACTGGACTTTCAACAGCCCCGTCAGTAGTGCTGATCAGAGCTGTCAGGGTCGCTTTTTGACCAGGCATTCCAGTCAAAAACCGGACACCTGGCAACCCTAATTCTTTGGTTCTCTTGGTAGATGTAAACATTATCTCTCTGAAACAGAACATGATATATATGAACCATCCAAATCAATATAATGGCATTAAAAAGCAACCTGACAAACTCAGAGTTGCAACAAAGGTAAAATAATACACCAAAATTCCTGACAGCCTGAGTAGGGCAGAAAAGAACTTGTTTCAGACAATGTCATTTTTCATGGTGAAAGAATTAGTGCCATGATTTCATATGTTCCATGTACAAGATAAAGAAGATTCTTTCAGAAAAAGGGGGAAAGAAATTCTGAAACAAAAAACAATAACGAAAAATCCAACACATTATTTATTTATTTTTACATAAAAGGTGAAATGAAAGTCTGAACCAGATTTGGCTCCCCATATCTTCCGTTTTTATTTATCAAATAGAAAAGTCTTTCCAACTTTCTCCTTTCCTGTATGAGACCAAAACTATGTGATGCTCTGTTTGTATTACAATTATACTAATTCAGTGCAGGTCACTTGCTTTTTACTGAGTCCAGATGACATTTAGTAAACTAAACATGAGCCAATTAGGTTTAAAAAAAAGTTCTGATTGCCCTTGGGTAGGTCACACAGTGGCTACGGAACACAATTACCTGAACTGCATTTTGGCTAACGCTAAACATAAGGCTGAAGCTAACAACTTATACCTCTGCATTCCTCCTAGATTTCTCAACGTTTAAATATACCATTTAAAAGTTTTTTTTCTCCCCCTCAGGAGACCGATGAAGACAGCACAATTATGAACTATAGCTATTTTCCCTTCTACAGCTCAACTTAAAAATGCATTGTTTGTAGCTACTAGAATATTAACAATGTGGTTTGCACTTCATTTTTAATATCCCAAGTGGCTAATTAACCTTTTCGAGCCAGTTGATTTGAACCTACTACAGTACAAAAGAAAAACATAGCATTGGAGATTTAGTGAACACTAAAAATAATAATAGTCTAAGCTTCTACTGTTCCTCCAATAACATTTGTATTTTTAAATCAACCTGAACTTCCATGTAATTAGGCATACAATAAGCTTTACAGATAAGGCAGACCAACAGGTTCCAGAAAGGGGAAAAAAGTCCTCAAGCTTAGATCCAAGAAAGAAACAAGCAATAATGTCTTTGACAACATTATTAGTGACAGAGCACTTACCTTTTTCTGGAAAAACTAAGGCTGTTGATTAATTGCAATTAACTCGTGATTAACTCAAAAAAATTAATTGTGATTAAAAATTAATCATGATTAATCGCAGTTTTAATCACACTGTTAAACAACAGAATGCTGATTGAAATTTATTAAATATTTTGGATGTTTTTCTAATATATTGATTTCAAGTATAACACAGAATACAAAGTGTACAGTACTCACTTTATGTTACTTTTGATTACAAATATTTGCATTGTGAAAATGACAAACAAAAAGAAATTTGTATTTTTCAATTCATCTCATCCAATTATTGTAGTGCAATCTGTTTATCATGAAAGTGGAACTTACAGATGTAATTTTTTTCTTTTTTACATAACTGCACTCAATAAGAAAACAATTTAAAACTTTAGAGCCTACAAGTCCACTCAATCCTACTTCTTGTTCAGCCAATAATTCAGAGAAACAAGTTTGTTGACATTTGTGGGAGATAATGGTGCCTGCTTTTTATTTACAATGTCACCTGAAAGTGAGAAAAGGCGTTTGCATGGCACTTTTGTAGCTGGCATTGCAAGGTATTTACATGCTGGACCTGCTAAACATTCATATGCATCTTCATGCTTTGACCACCATTCCAGAGGACATACTTCCATGCTGATGATGCTTGTTTAAAAAAATGTGTTAATTAAATTTGTGACTAAACTCCTTGGAGAATTGTGTGTCTCCTGCTCCATGGGTCTACCTGCATTATGCCATATATTTTGTATTATGGCAATCTAGGATGACGACCCAGAATATGTTGTATAATTTAAGAACAATTTCACTGCAGATTTGACGAAACACAAAGAAGGATCCAATATCAGATTTCTAAATATAGCTACAGCACTCAACACAATCTGAAGTGACTTCCAAAATCTAAGAGGGACAAGGTGTGAAGCATACATTCAGAAGTCTTCAAAAAGCAACACGCTGATGCAGAAACTACAGAATCGGAACCACAAAAAAGAAAATCAACCTTCTGTTGGTGGAATCTGACTCAGATGATGAAAATAAACATGCATCAGTCCATGCTGCTCTGGATCGGTATTGAGCAGAACCCATCATCAGCATGGATGCATGTCCTCTGGAATGGTGTGGTTGAAGCATGAAGGACATAAGAATCTTTAGCACATCTGGCACATAAATATCTTGTGATGCCATGCAGACACCTGTTCTCACTTTCAGCTGACACTGTAAACAAGAAGCGGGCAGCATTATCTCCCATAAATGTAAAAAAACTTGTTTTCTAAGCGATTGGTGGATCAAGAAATAGGACTGATTGGACTTGTAGGCTCTAAAGTTTTACATTGTTTTATTTTTGAATGCAGTTATTTTTTGTACATAATTCTACATTTGTAAGTTCAACTTTCATGATAAAAAGACTGCACTATAGTATTTGTATTAGGTGAACAGAAAAATACTATTTCTTTTGTTTTTACACTGCAAATATTTGTAATCAAAAATAAATATAAAGTGAGCATTGTACACTTTGTATTCTGTTGTAATTGAAATCAATATATTTGAAAATGTAGAAAGCATCCAAAAATATTTAAATAAATGGTATTCTATTATTAACAGCACGATTAAATCATGCAATTAATTGCAATAAAATTAATCATGATTAATCGTTTTAATCGCCTGGCAGCCCTATAAAAAAGACTAAAACATAAGATGACAATTAAAATTTTAATTTACTAAATACAAAGGTCAAATTCAGACTTAGTGTAAGTGAAAGCAACTCCACTGAAGTCAATGGTATTATTCCTGCAAGGCCTGAATTTGGCATGAAAAATTTTTTCCATGTTTGAAACAGTGGCAACAACTTTTAAAAATATAATTTAATGTGTAATGTAATGTAAAATGTTAATAAACCCCTTATTATATTACTGTGTGCCCAGGCACCCTAGTCCTAGACCAAGGCAACACTGTGCCAGTTGCTGTATAAACAACAAATAAAAATACAGTCCTTGCCCCAAGGAGCTTACAATCTAAATATAAGACAAGAGACAACAGATGGATACAGACAGGGAAGTACAAAGGACACAGTCAGACAATACTGGTTGGCTTGATAGGCAGTGTTCACAACACCCCAGCAGCCTAACCTTTTTGAAGTTTTCGGTAAGTATTGTGGTAAAGGAGAGTGTTGAAGAGGGATCTGAAGGCAATGAGGCAGATTAAAGGATTTACACAGGAAGAGCCTCCCAAAAGCATGGGGAAGCCCAGAAGAAAGTATGAAGGTGTTAATTTGAAAATTTAACAAGCGAGCAATGATAGCATGATGGGTTGACTGGAAGCAAGCCATCAACAGCTCCATAATAAATGAGATATGATAGGTCGAGTGGGGATAGACCATGAAAGGCCTTGAAAGTGAAGACAAGCAGCTTATGGTTGATGCAACAAAGAAGGGAGAGCCAGTGCAGGGATGCAAACAGTAGGGTGTGTGGTCAAAGTGATGGGCTAGGAAAACAATCTTGGCAGCAGCATTTTGAATTGTTATGAGTGGGGCAAGATGGCAAAAGAGAAGGATACAGAAATGACTAGAGATGAACACAAACAATCCCAATCTTTGGAAAAACTGAGATCCAGATCTGAACTTTGCCTCGCAGACCCATCTCTAATGATTTCTGCTAAAACACAAAAACACACACACAAAAAATATAGCTAGAGTTTTCCTTATTCCTACATAGCAACCTAGAGAAGATTTCATGTACCAGAAATGAAGAAATTATGTTTGTTTTAGCATTCACTCATTTAATATAAGCTTTTTGGTCCAGGGCTACCTGGGGGGTGGGGCAAATGGGGCAATTTGAGAATACAGTATTCTGTAGTATTGCAACTTCTTTTTTTATGGAAGGGGCCCTGAAATTGCTTTGCCCCAGACCCCTGAATCCTCTGGGCAGCCCTGTTTCGGTCTCTTAAGTTTGGGCATGCTATTTAGAACCATACTAAAACTGGAGGGATGCAAAAGGCACTGTCTGATGGAGATGTTCAGGTATGCTTCCCTGAGATTTAGTGAGGAGAGGAAGTTCTCTAGATTAATACTACCGAGGTTTAAACGGAGGTTACTTACTGTAACTAGAAGTTCTTTGAGATGTGTGGTGTGATCTGTATTCCACACATGAGTACGCATGCACACCATGCGCCCAAATCCAGAGATTTTAACAAGCACTGTCCGTTGGCCTGCACATGTGCAGTAGATCTCCTCATGTTCCAGCACACAGGTATAAAAGGCAGTGCAGGTCAATGTCCTCTCAGTAGTTCTTCTTACTGAAAATCCAACCAGATCCAAGCAGTGGGGACAGAGGGAGGGTAGTGGAATACCTCAAAAAAAGTCCATGGGTGATTGGTAAACAGTACTCAGACTGGAGGTGGATACAAGGAGGCCAGCAGCAAAGATGCATGCAAAACTGCAAATCCCACCACTGCATCCACACTAGACATCTGGACCACTGCACAATGTCTAGCAAATGTATGCATGGAGCTCCAGGTGACTGCTCTTCTTATGTCATGCATCGGGACCTCCTGCAAGGGTGCTACCGTGGCGGCCTAGGCTCTTGCAGAGTGGGCCATTGTACAGTTAGGCTGAGGAATGTGAGCTAACCTGTAGCACTCGATAATACAGCCTGAAACACACTTAGAAATCCTTTGAGAGGATATAGCTTGACCATGGGATCCTTCTGCTGTAGTGATGAAGAGTCTTGAAGAACTTCTGATGGGTTTGGTCTATGCAGGTAAAAGGCTGGTGTATGGCTGATGTCAAGGGAGTGAAGTCTCTTCTGTTTGGGAGAAACATGGGGTACTGGAAAAAAGATAGATACACTGGTGAATACACAAGAAATTTAGAGGAAGGAAAAGGGATATTTTGTCCTTGCAAAATACCATGAAAGGGGGATCTGCCATAAGGGCTCCCAGGTCACTCACCCTCCTGGACGAAGTGATGCCCTCTAGAAATGCCATTTTCATGGATAGGTGGGACATGGAACATGTCACTAAGGGTTCAGATGGACGTCTAGTAAGTTTTGACAGCACAAGGTTAAAATCCCATAGTGATGTGGATCTGCTGACTAGCAGAAAGGCCAGGATGAGGCCTTTCATGAACAGACTAGTACTTAAGTGGGTAAAAGACAGAGGGCCCATCTGCTGGAGGGAGGGAGGCACTAAAGGCTGCAAGATGGACTCGTAACAAGCTGATCAAGACACAAAACTTCTTTAGAGACAGGAGGTAGTCAAAAATTATAGGGATGCTTTCAGGGACTGGGTGAGGCTGATTGTGCTACATCCAGGTGCACAAGCATTTCCATTTAATCAAATAACAGGTACTGGTCAATTCTTTCTTACTCTGGGTAAGTATAGCCTGGACAGAAGACGAACAAGAGTGATCTACTTCTGACATCCATCCAAACACCACACCATGAGGTGGAGAGAGCCTAGGTTGGGGTGTTTGCCTGTCCTGCGTCAGGAAATCTGGGAAGGAGTGTATCTTGATTGGAGGGTGGGCTGACATTGACAGAAGCTCTGGGAACCAAAACTGCCTGGGCCAGTAGGGGCTGGGAAAATGACATTGATCTCATCATGACATATCTTTCTCAGTACCTGTGGGAATGGGGAGATGGGAGGAAACGCATAACTGAAACCACTCCTCCATAACAGTAGGAGTGCATTGCCTTGGGATTTGTGGCCCATGGATCCCTGAAACAATATAGGGGTTTTTGTTTGTTTGTGACTAAAGATGTCCCACAGAGGTGTGTCCCACCACATGAGAATGTCAGAACAGAGTCATGGATTTCCCACTTGTGGTCTGCCAAGAAATGCCTGCTGAGGTTATCTGCAAAGAAGTTATGTATACCCAGAAGGTAAGCCACCTGGATGGTGGTGATGTGCCTGATGCAACAGTTCCAAAGCCTGATTGCCTCCAGAGTAAGCAGGAGAGATCTCACTTCTCCCTGTTTATTTAGACCACAATGGGGATATTGTCTGACACCACCTGGATGTGGTAGGAGTGCATGAGTGGGAGAAAGGCCTTGCATGCAAGGCAGAGTGCCTGCAGCTCCATTATGGTGATATGTAGTCTGGTCTCCTGTGTGGTCTATGTGCTCTGTGCAATGCGACAGTTCAAGTGGGTGCCCCGCTCCAAAAGGGACGCATCTGTTGCAAAAGTGGCACTGGGAGTTGGAATGAAGAAAACTCCCACTTATACCTTGTCTGGGTTTGACCACCAAGCGAAGGAGGTGATGATCCAGGTAGGAACAGTCACCTTGGAGTTGATGTGGTGTTTATTGGGCAAGTACACCAAATTGAGCCAGGACCTGCAGGCAATGTAGATGAAGCCTGGCACAGGGCGTCACATCAGTACCTAGCAGTGATAAGCACTCGCTCTGTGGGAAATCAGATAAATTAAGTTGTGTATCCTTTGAAACCTTTCTATGTGGAGGAAGGTTCTTGCAAAAACAGAGTCCAATGTTGCATCAATAAAGTTTATTGTCCTCATGGGGGTGAAACAGATTTTTCTCTGTTCAAATAAAGGGCTGAGAAACTCTGAATGAGGTATTGAATAGCTGATCTGACCTCCTGTCAAAAGTGACCAACCAAGAGCCAGTTGTCAAGATATGGGAAGACTGTGTGGCACTGTCATCTCACCTGGGCTTCAACCACAGAGAAAACCTTCATAAACATTTCAGGTGCCGTCACTAAATTAAAGGGGAGTATTCGGAATTGGAAGTGCTCCCAGCCCACCATAAACCATATGCATCTTTCATATCAAAAGCCACAAGCCACATCCCTTCTTGAAGAGAGGGGATTATTGATGCTAATGTGACCTTCCTTAATTTCAACTTTTGAATGAAGATATTGAATAGCTGAAGATCCAGTACGGCTCTTCACCCTCCTTCTTTTTTGAGGATAAGGAAATAAGGAGAATAGAAACTTCTTCCTTAATACTGATGCAGGATGTGCTCTATTGCCCCTTAGTGCAATAGGGATTCCATTTCCTGTTGAAGAATCACCTCCTAAGAGTGATCCATGAAGGGGGACCAGGAAGTGGGTGTGCGAAGAGGGAGATATATAAACTTTATGGAGTATCTTTGATGGATAATCTCCAAGACTCAAACAGTTGTGATTATCTCCCAATTGCAGGCAAACAGAGATATATGGTCTCCAAAAGTGACAGAGGGGCAGATGGCATCAAAGGTGGTAAGTAGGCCTTGTCAAAATGATGAAAAGTGGCTCCTAGCAGTGGGCTGGGAGTGGATCATGGTGATAGAGGCTCTGCTTTTTGGCCGCCTCTGAGTCTTTTGTCATTTGCAAAGAGGTATTAGATTGGTGCTATAAACACCTAAATGAAAGGTGTATATAGCAATCATTTTATACAGTTTTGAGTTTCTAGTACATTATTTCTGAGGAAACATATTCCTAATAATAAAAGTGAGAGAGTACCATGACAGCATCAGATAGAGGTATAATATAGTTGTTAGGTACAAATACTTGATGCATAACTCTGTGGAGACAAACATGTGGTTGTTATTTATGACTTGCCTTCACCACCGGGCAGATCCAGATTGACGCTGCTGCAATCGATGCAGCAGGTGTCGATTTCGCAGGTCTAGTGAAGACCTGCTAAGTGAACAGCAGAGCGCTCTTCAATTAACTCCAGCACCCTAGTTCCCCGAGAAGAGTAACATAAGTTGACCAGACAGCATCTCCCATCGACACAATACAATGAAGACACCGGGGTAAGTCAGCCTAAGCTATGTTGACTCCAGCTACATTATTCACATTGCTGGAGTAGCATAACTTAGGTCGACTTATCCTGGTAGTGAAGATAAGCCTGCACTCAGTAACAGAATGACACTTGATTTACCAAACACTGTGGAACAAATTATGCTGCTGAAGTGCTGATAAACTAGAGAAAGGAGAGGAAACATTATGTCCAACCTCAGCACATCCAGCGACCTAGGTTTTCACATGACACTCATACCAGCACTGCTATCTGAACACCACACAGAATTATAAAGTGCATAAAGATGTGTTTACTTACAGTTCTCCTCCCTCCAGTCAGCACAGGTTGGGCTCTTTGAGGGTGGGATGGCTTTGTTACCATAGGAAGGATACACTGAAGAAATGGGTTTTGCATTTTATTTGAAAGACAAAGAGGTTCATGGTCATCCTCGTGTCTTTTGGGAGCAAGTTCCTGGAAATCTGTGAGCTGACTACTGAGAAAGTGTGTTCATCTGTACACACAAGTCCCCCTATTGAGACTGAAAACCTTGGATTTGATCTAGTATTCTAGGGGGTGTCAGGGAAGAGAGCAGAGCACTGGAGGGGGTGGCCTATATTAGGGAAGCTAATGATCCAACCAGCAGACCAAATTCGGTGATGAATCCTGATCATTCAGCACCTGAGGCACATTGCGCATATGCTAAGAAGAAGTGGACAGATGGGCTGCTATGTTCTGAATCAACAGAAGCAATGAAGAGTTCAGGTGAACATAACACCACAGACTACTGGAATAATTTGAAGGCAGTTGCTCTCAATAGAGGGAGATGTTAGAGAGACAGTGAGCCTGATTCTCATTTTCATAAAGATCCCTGGTACACTTACCATACTAGAACCATGTAAAGAGGTTTTTGTGTAAACTAAAAATCAGGTGCAGTGAGTTCTTCAAAGTACTTCTATATCTCCTGACCAACATCATCTTAGTCCTTCCAGGATTCAGCTTCAGTTGACTGCTCTTTATCCAGTTCTTGATGTCAGTCAACTCACTGGGAGATCATGCTGTTTGCACATGATGGGAAAGTGATGTAGAGCTGAATACAATCTACAGATAGCTGGCATTTTAATCCATATTTTATAATCTCCCCATGTAGCTTCATATAGGAATTGAACAGAAAGTGGGAGAAGATGGATCCTTGTAGGACTCCACAAGAGAGAGTTCTGAAGGCAGAGGAGTAGGTGTCTATTTCAACTCTCTGTGTTCAGTGTGACAAGCACTACTGAAGCCATCTAAGCATGACAGCCCTAGCATCTAATTGTGCTAAAGGCATTGGGATGTGAAAGGCAGGTGACAGGTAGTGAGCCTGAAGTGCTCATGGACCTAGAATACACTGTCGGGAGGACAGAGTTTTTTTTAAGGGCAGAAAGTCCTGCTGCACACCCAGGAGGGACAAAGTCTCCTGATATGCACACTGTGACAGTAATACTTTTTCCCTTTTCCAGCCACTTAAAAGGTATAATTTAGTCCTGTTTGTGAATCATTTCATTACAATTAGTGTCACAGGATGGCCTGAACTTTTTAAGAAGTTGGGCTCAGCCCTGCCTGTGCCAAGGTATCTGGCCAAAGATGATGGAACTGGGCTGGGGCCAGCAGCTGGTCAGTTGACCAGGATCACCTGATAGTAGCCCAAGGACACAACTTTCTATCAGAAGGATCCTGCTCCATCCTTGAAAGGAAGAAAAAAGTCCTGAGCAGATGCAGGGTCAGAGGGTCTCTTCACCAGCTAAATGAAAAGGCCGGGGTGGAGATAACTACAATGACAAACATGAGTAGAAACCTTGAGACGCTTGAGGAAACATCAGGCAGCTGGACCTGGGTTTTGCGAGGGAAAACTGTTGAGCACAGCAAGAGGCTGAAGAAACAGTGGAGTCAAGGAAAGTCTCATTTTGATTTAAATTGACATTTGAATTGCAATATTGTCTTAATAAAACAGATTCTCCAAAAAGAGAAGTTATTTGACTCACATGAGGGCCTGAGTGCAGTTATTGGAAAGCCTGAGAAGGCAAAACTAAGGCAGAAATAGGGTCTGATCCTGGATTGGGTAAGACCCCGTTGCACTTGGTATTAATGGAGAAAAGGGATAACTGAGACAGGAAGAACTGTGTTAAGCCTTTATTTTTAATTAATAGTCACCCTTATCAGTAGTCACCAAAAACTGCAAGGGAACAGTTTATTTCACAATTCATCTAGAGGACATCTGTAACAGTACACCATCCCTCATGTATATTAAGAGGTCAATATCAGGTATGAGTTTGGATCCCATTGTGTAACTTGAACCACTAACATTTTCATCCAGAGGTGAAAGAGCTATCACAGTCTGTGAAAGTTACAGTCTATTTCAGAAAGACATTCCTGTTGGACATATGCAAACCATTAACTAACTTCCTGCCACCTGCAGTCAAATTCTCTGGAAGAAGTCAATTGCCAGCCATGGATGTGCTGGAAATCGGCAGGGTGAAAGGATAAATGGACTTCATATAGTTAGTGTCGATCATTAATTTACCACTAGTTTTAATTTACCACTAGTCAAGATCCTTCTGTTCCTCAGCTTTTTAGAATCTTAATCAGTTTTGGCATTGTTTGATTTAAAGAATTCTGGTTTACAGTGTTCTAGAGTGATTTTCTCTGTTCCAGAAAAAGACTATCACCAAAAATTGATGCTGTAAGTAGAAATAGGCCCAATCCAATACTCCAAATACACGAAAAACCTGGACTCTGGTGAAGTGTGGGTTTAGACCCATATTTTAAGATTCATGTGCATTTCCAGTTGTAATGGAACTGGTGTGAATTAGTTAAGAACAGAGGGAAGTAAAACAATAAAAATAAAAATAAAGTATATAATAAATAAAAATGAGAAAACAAATAGCAATGATGCAGACAATTGATAAAGGAAGCTAAAGGTATTAATGAAAAGTCTAAGGAATAAGGCTTGATTGATCCTTTGCTCACTGAGGTCAATGATACTTCCATTGATGTTAATGGTGGAGGATCAGGGCCAATAAGCAGCTTGTTTTTTAATGTTTCAGGAGCAAAAGAAATCCTAGCAATGATGCACATCTGTTACTATTAGGGATGGTGATATTCTCGAAAATTATATAGACAAAGCAGAAGTACAAAATAAATATTTCTATTCTATATTTGGAAACAAGTTGGACGATATATTTATCATTATGAGATGTGAATACTTTCTAGTCCAACAGTAATTAGGGAGGATAATAAACAGCAATTACTGAAGTAAAAAACTTAAACCTGCCAGGCCTAATAGCTTGCACCCAAGTGTTTTAAAGAACTGGCTAAGGAACTCTCTGAGCCATTGATATTTTAACGGATCTGGAAATACTTTACCAGCAATTATTTTATATTTGTTGCTCAAATCATTGATAAAGATATTGAATAGTGTTGGACCAGAAACAAATTCCTGCAGGACTCTGCTGGGGTCAAGTCACAGCACCATTAATGTTGGGTTTCCCTCTGAGACCTCTTTCCACTCAGTTTCTGTGTAACTTTGGGGCTGTGATTTACCCTGCATCCATCCTCTTTGTGTTTGAGTCTGATTAACTCAGCATAGCACTGTTGTATGCCAAATAAAGATACCTGAGTGACAAAGTTGAGCTGAGTTCTTGGGAAGCTTTCTACCTTTATATACATTACACATCTCATTGCATTTACTATACATTGCATCACACATTTTTTGATTAGCTTGGTTACTTTGCAGGAACTCTGTGCAGCATGCGCTGTCCACACACTGACCATGGTTCAATTTCCTCTTTACCTCATCTCTACATTCTTAACTTTCCTTGTTATCTAGTTCATAGTAAATAGTTCCCTGCGTGTTCCCCCTCTTATCTTACTCAGCTCAGACATTCTGTCTTCTTAGCCTACTGACCTATTTACTTTTCTTATTTAGCACATTCTGTTTTCAATCTGATGATTTTTTTCCTTCCCTAATTCTGTCTTCCAAAAAATGAGGCCTCTCTCCATGTGTTAATTAGGCGTGTCAAGCCAGATCTCAGCTACAGGCTCATTCAAACAATACGTATTTTAATACAGCCAAATGCAATGTCATACATCTAGAAGAAATATGTACGTCACACTTACAGGGTGATGGACTATATTTTGGAAAGCGGTGACATAAAAAGGGAATTACCAGTGGAAAACTAACTAACCATGAGCTGCCAGTGCAATGTGGTGGGTAAGACGATTAACATGATCCTTGGTTGTATAAATGGAGAAAGATAGAGTAGAAGTATTCAGGTTGTATTACATATGCACATGGCATTAGTGATATAATTAACAGGATATGGCATCCAGTTCTATGGGATCCACTTCAAAATGAATGTAGAAAAATTGAAAAGCATTCAGAAAAGACTTACAAGATTGCTTCTAGGTCAGGAAAACTGCCTTTACAGTGAAAAACTAGAGAAGTTCAACCTATTCCATTTAATGTATTCAACAGAAGGTTAAGTGGTGACTTGATCACAATCTGCAAGTAGCTACACTGGAGAGGGTATCTAAAGGCCAGCTCTGGGGGCAAGAGCTTTAGAAGTCTATATTGAGATGAGGATAGTTTTGAATACTTCATAATTAGGGGTTTTCAGACTTCTTATTATTTTTATTTATTATTATTATTGTTTTGGCCAACAATATAAATCACAGACGTTTTGGAGCATGAGCTTTGTGGGTGAATACCCACTTCGTCAGATGCAACTGACGAAGTGGGTATTCACCCATGAAAGCTCATGCTCCAAACCGTCTGTTAGTCTATAAGATGCCACAGGACTTTTTGCTGCTTTTACAGAACCAGACTAACACGGCCACCCCTCTGATAATATAAATCACAAGATTATTGAATACATACAGTATGAGGCTTTTGAGCAAGACTGAAAGAGGAAGGAATGCATATTCAACAAGGGATATTAAGAGTTTCTTATACCTGTTTCATAACTTTTCCAATATGTTTAAAGGTCAAGTCATGGAAGTGCTTCTTAGGCTACGTCTTCACTACGTGCCGTATCGGCGGGTAGCAATTGATTGCTAGGGGATTGATATATCGCGTCTCACCTAGACGCGATATATTGATCCTCGAACGCGCTTATGTCGATTCCGGAACTCCACCTGCCCAAATGGAGTTGCGGAGTCGACATGGGGAGCCGCGAACATCGATCCCACTCCGTGAGGATGGTGAGTAATTCGATCTTAGCTACTTCGACTTCAGCTACGTTATTCACGTAGCTGAAGTTGCGTATCTGAGATTGATTTTCCCCCGTAGTGTAGACCAGCCCTTAGTTTCACAACAGCCAGATAACATGATTTATGTTCATTTTGCAGCTTCTGATGGACTTCCTTAGAATTCAGTGAAATGCGACTGGTAATAGGGTAAGGGGCTATTCTGCAACAGCCTCACGGACAATCATATATTAGTTTTCAAGGAATTTACGCAAAAGAGAGACATAATAAACATCCTATTCCTATTCAGTTTGTACAGGAGTCCACTGATATGAAAGGGTTTGACGAGTAACATTTCATAAAAAATCAAGTTACAGTATTACAGATTATTTAAAAAAAACCTTAAACCTTGTCTACACACATACTTTCACTGATTTCATTAAAGAAATTTTGCTAATTTATACAAAACTCCTCCATGGACACTCTTATTTCACTATAAGTGTGGATCATTTGATAGAGCTGAAATGCGTTCCTAACGGAATTATGCTAAACCAAAATAAGCTAATTTAAACAGCCTTTTGCTTCAGTTTAATTAAATCTG
The DNA here is from genome assembly GCF_025201925.1 of Gopherus flavomarginatus. Classification (NCBI taxonomy): domain Eukaryota; kingdom Metazoa; phylum Chordata; order Testudines; family Testudinidae; genus Gopherus; species Gopherus flavomarginatus. The sequence continues at coordinate 260,449,353 of NC_066618.1, forward strand.
TTGCCTAAAGATATAGCTGGCGCTTAATAGGATTTTTTAAAGTGCCTGTGCATCTAAATGCCACTGAAAAGAAATCCCACTAAAGTATCTTTAGGCACCTAAACACCTTTAAAAATCTGAACCTTAGGCCATAAAGCTCTTACGTTCATCATTCCATAATCTTAATTCCATAACATGCAATATTTAGTAAAATCACATTAAATTAATTGTACTGTATAAATATTATTCCTGTTCACACATACATTGGAAACATGGTCTAAGCAATCACTGTGATTTTTAAAAAATAGTTTAAGCACATTTAAAAAGTCTTCTATATGTATAATGCACACTTATCAAAATGAGAGAGCCTCCACTTTAACTAGTTCTCCTCAGTGAAATTATAGATAATCTTAATGATAAATTCAAGAAGCAGATTAAAACAAAATTTATTCTACAATTTTGCCAATTAATCCATGAGCATCTTTGTCTGAAGAAACCTGTGTATAACTTCAGCATGTCTCCTAGCATTATATTTCTCTACCATTTGGACTTAATAACACCTCATACATATAAATGACCCTCAAAAGAAAGGAAAAGCCATCTTCGGTTGACTATCATTGGAAAGGTTATTTGAACCCAGCAATCACACAGTTCTTTCAAATTCTTATCATATTACCAAAATTTTATCAAAAACAGATGTTAGCAGCACAACAACGTTAGAATTATTGAACAACTTTTCTTTCACTTTCATAACAAATTAGGCAATGCCTAGTTTATGCATCTGAAAAAAGTTACAGAATCGTAAGCCTTAAGGCAAAGCACTGGGTGTCATAATTTAAACCATCACTGACTGAAATGCAAGAGCATAGGAAATCAACATATTACTTTGCACACCAAATTGTTCTTATTGATTATCTTTATTTGTTAATTTAAAAAACTCTTATTCACAGTGGGAAACAATAAATTTCCATTTAAGCCTTAAAAACTTAAGAGAACTCTGACAGCTTAATACAAAAATTCAAGGAGATTCATAAATCAGGAATAAAAATGGGGGCCCATAGTAACATAAAAACAAACAGACACCTGCAGTCTTCTCTCAAGACAAAATAACAGGTCATGTATACATAGAACAAACAAACCTAAATAACCAGAAGAAAGTTCATTTAACATCTCCTGTATGTTCAAAAGTACTTTAAAATAAATCTGCTGTCTAACCAGAAGCCAGACAACACCCATAAAAACTTGACATGCTAAAATAAAAGAGTTCTTGTTATTGTCCCAACTACTGAATTTTGCAGAACAAAGTGATGGCTTATGAAGCCAAGTAACATAAAAATGAGTTTGAAAGAAAAAGCTTCTAACAGGATAGCTAGGAATTTAAATTCTGATGTTATTTTCTTGCAAGAAACCTCTAAAATCAAACACACCAATGATCTTCCCACTCATATTGGAATCAAAGAAAAATCAACAGACAAAAAAAAAGTTTATATAAAAGCAGTTATCTTTTTTCTGCATTTACAAGTTAATTGCAGTTATCAGAAGATACAACATAAGCACCTGTATGTATCCAAAGCAATATAGATCTTTTTCACCTCAAGACTGGATTGCTGCAATGCTGTCTGTATAGCGCTATGCATGAAATTTCAGTTAGCTAACAATGTTGCTACCTGCTTACTTAGCAATATTTCCATTAGGGAGTATATGGTCGCTACTGGCTTCTCATTTCTTTCTGGGTAAAATAAAGGTGTTGTTTACCCATAAGATGAATATTTCTGTCCTGACTGTTTATAGTAGTGCCCACAATTTACTAGGCACTTACTTTTCAGACATTAAAGGGCAGTATCTGCCCTGAGGAGCTCACAGCCTCAGAACAAGTAAAAAGAAGTTAGGGAAAGGGAAGCAAAATATTGGTGGTTTTATACAACCACCAAGACTCACTGTAGGCAATAAGAAACTAGGTTTTAAAGAGGTACTTAAAAATGGGTAGAGTAGATCCCTTGAGGATGAATTTCAGGGAAGTTAAACTATCCACGGAGACTGCATCGAGAAGGTATGGAAGCGGTTGTGCAAAAGCCTGACAGATGGGCAGATTAGGGTAGAAAAACTGGCAAAGAGGGCAAGGGATACAAAACTTGACAAGAGAGAATAAGTAGGAAGTGGTAAAGCTCTCAACATGGAAAGCCAATAGGGAGACAACTGAAGGGGCCTTCCAAGACAAACTCACTCCTGGTGGGACACTGCAGACACTAAAATCAGCCCAGGCAATCAAGCCAGTGGCTCCCAGAGTTAAATGTGTTGAAGTGGGTAGCAGGATATTTTCAGTGTGGCTCCTTCAACTCTAAAACTTTGTTCCCCTTCATTTGTACACTACAGCCCCAAAGTAATGACCTTCAAGAGACTCTGCAACACCCATTTACACAAGTGACTGCCTGAAGGAATGAGGGGCCAAGGGTGGGATCTAAGGCTGACGAAGCTGGAATCTTTTTTTTTGGCATTCAGTCGATTTTTGAAGCATAAAATAGCTTATTTTAAGTATTGTACAGAGAGCTTTGTGATCACTGCAATTTTATAAGTCAAAAAAAGAAAGAAATAAGCTTGCCAATGGAGTATCCATTTAGTTACTGAGAAGTGTGCTGTTTTGCTAATTTAACTCATACCATCCACAATAGATTTTAAGTTTAAAACTTCTATCGGGTTAATTTCATGGAAAATAAGAGAATATTCCTGAAGTTTGCAAAACCACAGAGGTAACCCTGTTTAATTTCTGCATATAAAGGCAACAGACTACTGTGAATATTAAGACGCAGTGGAAAAAGAGTGTGTGCTCCAGAATAAAGCCCTGGGAAGCCCTATAGTAAACAGTGGTTTATAAAAAAAATGAATTTTCATAGTTCAATGAGACAGATAATCACGACAGCTTCTAAACAGATAAGGCCCTGAACCAGGTCAAGGGTAATTCCAGGAAGGCTATCAAAAATAGTCCAAAAAATGCTGAGATAAACTATATCAAAAAGTAACTAAAATTAAGAGCTGCAAAAATATCATTCTTTTGCAGTAATAATTTACAAATCACTAAAAAGCATTAAGACAACAGCCACTTGCAAAGCTAGGTTTTAAATGCAGTTAATAATGCAAATAAATATTCATCTGTCCAGATCACATCTTGAAATAACAAATTACAAAGGCGTTCCCCACTGATATCCCATTGGAAAACCAGTACCATTAGTTTAAAAGGGAAGAATAACAGGACTCTCAGGCAAGAAGCATGTTACATGTAGCAGCAGTGTGAAACTGATTAGAGTAAGATTGACTAGGGCTAATTTTGTGATCCTAAAGCCAGCACCACAGTTAAAGCACTTCTATGCAGAAGTATGGTTCTGCACTTGTTCTGCAGCTGCCAAGCTGAATTGTGATAATGAAGAAATGAGAATGAGGAGAGAAGAAGTGAAACACAAACAAAAAGGGAGAGAAGACAACAACGTTGGTCCAAAACCATTTTTTCCTTTCAAATATTTGTATTGCACTAAACTTTTATGTTGAAGATTATGAAGGCCACCGAAAATTGCTTCTCAATAACACCACTACATGTTACATATCAAGTTTGTTCGCATTTCCCTAACAATAAGTAAACTCAATTGTGACCTAAATGGATTTTAACAGATCAAGTACAAAACCCAAAGATTTAAAAAATAGATTACATATAAACATGAGATAATTATGGTTGATATTTTGCACTTACATAGCGTTTTCCACCCTGTAGAATCTCAAAATACTTAAAAAAAAAAACTAACTGATATACACACACTACACACAAGGGATCATTTCATCCAACATCGAAATGCAGCTACTTTTAAGGGGCAAATCAGCAACCATACAATAGCAGATTAAACAGGACACAATGGCTTAGTAAAGCAAGTGAAGAATAAAAGATGGTTACTCACCTTTGTAACTGTTGTTCTTCGAGATGTGTTGCTCATATCCATTCCAATTAGGTGTGCGCGCGCCGCGAGCACGTTAGTTGGAAGATTTTTACCCTAGCAACACTCGATGGGTCGGCTGGGTCACCCCCTGTAGTGGCATTGCCATGGCGCCAGATATATACCCCTGCCGACCCAACGACCCTTCAGTTCCTTCTTGCCGGCTACTCTGACAGAGGGGAAGGAGGGTGAGTTTGGAATGGCTATGAGCAACACATCTCGAAGAACAACAGTTACAAAGGTGAGTAACCGTCTTCTCTTCTTCGAATGCTTGCTCATATCGATTCCAATTAGGTGACTCCCAAGCCTTATCTAGGCGGTGAGGTCGGAGTGAGATGTCGCAGAATGTAGAACTGCTGATCCAAATGCTGCATCATCTCTGGACTATTGAACCAATGCGTAATGTGACGCAAAGGTGTGGACCAAGGACCAGGTAGCTGCACGACGTATTTCCTGGATGGGTACATGAGCCAGGAAAGCGGCAGATGAAGCCTGAGCCCTGGTAGAATGGGCGGTAAGGTGGCTCATCGGAACATGAGCCAAGTCATAGCAGGTGTGGATGCACAATGTCACCCAAGATGAAATCCTCTGGGAGGAGACAGGTAGGCCCTTCATCCGGTCTGCCACCGCAATGAAGAGTTGTGGTGTTTTACGGAAGGGCTTTGTTCGCTCGATATAAAATGCGAGCGCCCTACGGACGTCTAGGGAGTGCAGTTGTTGCTCACGGTGTGATGAGTGTGGCTTCAGGAAGAAGACCATAAGGAAGATATCCTGGTTGATATGAAAGGCCGATACCACTTTAGGGAGGAAAGCCAGATGTGGTCGCAACTGTACCTTGTCCTTATGAAACACTTTATACGGGGGGTCCACTGTGAGAGCCCGAAGCTCGGAATCTCGTCTTTCCGATGTAATGGCTACAAGTAAGGCTGTCTTCTAGGACAGGTACAGCAGCGAGCAGGTTGCTAGCGGCTCGAAGGGAGAAGTCATAAGTTTGGCTAGAACTAGGTTGAGGTCCCAAGCTGGGGCGGGGCGGCGTACTTGTGGGTATAATCGCTGCAAGCCCTTGAGGAACCTCGAAACCACGGGGTGAGAGAAGACCGAGCAGCCGCTCTCCCCTGGGTAGAAGGTAGAGATGGCGGCCAAGTGCACCTTCAATGAAGATACCGCTAACCCATGCTGTTTGAGAAACCAGAGGTAGTCCAAGATGGTAGGGACCGGAACCTCGGTGGGAATAACATTACATTGATCGCACCAGCAGAAGAAGCGCTTCCACTTGGCCAGATATGTTAACCTAGTGGAAGGTTTCCTACTACCCAGGAGCACTTGTTGGACTGAGGCAGAGCAACATAACTCAGACTGGCTTAACCATGCAGTAACCATGCTGTGAGGTGAAGAGACTGCAGGTTTGGGTGGTGAAGTCTGCCGTGATCCTGAGTTATCCGGTCCGGGCAAAGAAGTAGAGGGATTGGGTTGGCTATCGACAGGTCAAGCAACATGGTATACCAGTGTTGCCTCGGCCAGGCTGGAGCGATCATGATGAGGTGGGATCTGTCTCTGCGGAGCTTGAGCAGGACCTTGTGAATCAGCGGGAACAGTGGGAAGGCGTAAAGCAGATGGCTTGTCCACGGTATCAGAAATGCGTCTGAGATCGAGCCCCGGGAGAGACCTTGGAAGGAGCAGAAAGTCTCGCATTTCCTGTTCTCGCAGGAGGCGAAGAGGTCTATGCGGGGAAAGACCCACTTCCGGAAAACAGAATGGATAACTTCCGGACGAATCGATCACTCGTGAGACAGGAAGGATCTGCTGAGTTGATCCGCCAGAGTGTTCCAAACCCCTGGGAGAAAAGACCCTACCAGGTCTATCGAGTGGGCTATGCAGAAGTCCCAGAGCTGAATAGCTTCCTGGCAAAGGGGGGAGGAATGTGCTCCTCCCTGCTTGTTTATGTAAACACTGAGACACAACAGTGTTGTCTGTGAACACAGACACAACAGCCTTGTAACTGCCCTTGAAACGCCTGGCATGCAAGGCGGACTGCTCTCAGCCCCCGCACATTGATGTGCAGGGCCAGTTCCTGAGTTGACCAAAGGCCTTGAGTGAGGAGATGTTCGAGTTGGGCACCCCAGCCAAGAGATGACACATCCGTTGTGAGGGTCATTGAAGGCTGAGGCGGATGGAATGGCATCCCTGCATAGACCAGGGAGGGCATCAACCACCAGTCCAGGGAGCTTAGGATGACCGAAGGGATGGTAAGGATCATGTCTATACTGTCTCTGCCCGGGCAGCATACCGAAGACAGCCAAGTTTGAAGGGGACAGAGACATAGTCTGGAGTGTCTGGTCACAAACATGCAGGCAGCCATGTGACCCAGAAGGCCGAGACAAGTGCAAGCCGAAGTTGTTGGGAAGCTTTGTAGGCCTTGTACCATCGCCTGAAACCGAGGCTGTGGTAAGCATGCCCTGGCGAGACTGGAGTCCAGAATGGCCCCAATGAATTCTATTCTTTGTGTGGGAACAAGAGTGGATTTCTCTATGTTGATCATCAGGCCTAGTCTCTCGAACAGGTCCTTGATGATGCCCACATGACGAGTGACTTGGGTCTTGGAGGCCCCTCGAATGAGCCAATCGTCGAGATACAGGAACACGTGTATCTGACAACGACGGAGGGAGGCGGCGACTACAGCCATGCATTTTGTGAATACCCACGGGGCTGTAGAGAGGCCAAACGGAAGAACCGTAAATTGGAAATGTTGACGGTTGACCACAAACCGGAGGTACCGTCTGTGCGGAGGGTAAATGGTAATGTGAAAATACGCGTCCTTCATATCGAGGGCAGCATACCAGTCTCCGGAATCCAAGGATGGGATGATGGTCCCCAGGGATACCATGCGGAACTTCAACTTTATCATGAACTTGTTGAGTCCTCGCAGGTCTAGGATAGGTCTGAGACCTCCCTTCACCTTGGGGATTAGGAAATGGTGGGAATAGAACCCCTTGCCCCTCAAGTCCTTCGGTACCTCCTCTATAGCTCCCATGGCAAGGAGCGTCCGTACCTCTTGCAAGAGGAATTGCTTGTGGGAGCAGTCCCTGAAGAGGGACAAGGATGGGGGGTGGAAGGGAGGGGGCAAAATAAACTGGAGGTGGTATCCGAATTCTACCGTGCGTAGGACCCAACGATCCAAAGTTAGTTGGGTCCACGCAGGGAGGAAAAGGGAGAGGCGGTTGTAAAAAGAAGCAGAAGGATCCTGGGAAACAACTGGTATGCCGTCCTCAGGCGTGTCTTCAAAAGTTTGGTTTGGGTCCCACGGGTGGTTTGGAGGGACCCTGATTCTGACCCCTTTGGGGTCCTGACTGCCGTCTGCAATTGCCTTGGCCACGCCTTCTGCCAAAGTCCTGTCTTGGCTTAGGCGGGGGTAAGTGCGGTGAGGCTGAGGATGAAAGGATCTGCGCTGAGTCACCGGTGTGTGCATGCCGAGTGAGTGCATGATCACCCTGTTGTCCTTCAGGCTTTGCAGCCTAGGGTCAGTCTTTTCAGAAAATAGGCCTTGGCCATCGAAGGGCAAGTCCTGTATGGTGTGTTGCAGTTCAGGTGGAAGGCCTGACACCTGAAGCCATGATATTCACCTCATGGCAATTCCTGAAACCAGAGTTCTGGCTGCGTCGTCTGCTGTGTCCAGTGAGGCCTGGAGAGAAGTTCTCGCCACCTTCTTCCCTTCCTCCAAAAGGGCAGCAAACTCTTGATGGGAGTCTTGGTGAACTAACTCCGTGAATTTTCCAACCGCCGCCCAGGAGTTATAGTTGTCCCGGCTAAGGAGGGCTTGCTGGTTTACCACTCTGAGTTGGAGGGCCCCAGCAGAGTATGGCTTGCGGCCCCATAAGTCCATGTGCCTAGCCTCCTTTGATTTTGGAGCCGGAGCTTGCTGCCACGGCGCTCCCTTTCGTTGACTGACTGCACGACAAGGGAGGAGGGTGCACGTACAGGTACTCATACCCCATAGAGGGTACCATGTACTTCCGCTCAAATCCCCTGGCCATGGGCGGAATAGAGGCTGGAGACTGCCAGATGGTATCGGCATTTGCCTGGATCGTGCGAATGAATGGCAAGGCCACTCTTGTGGGGGTGTCAGCTGAAAAAATATCCACCACAGGGTCCTCTAGCTCCGGGACCTCCTCCACCTGAAGATTCATATTCAGGGCTACGTGTCTCAGGAGGTCCTGATGTGCCCTTAGGTCAATTGGAGGAGGGCCCGAGGAGGATGTCCCCACCACCGCTTCATCTGGATAGGAGGAAGAGGAAAGGCCAGGCACAAGAGGGTCCTGCATGGGCTTCTGTTCTTGGGCGACATCAGGCTCAGATGGAACCTGAGGGTCTGTTGAGTGCAAGGGAGCTTCCTCCGTACCCGCAGGGGGCGGGCAGCTGACAGTCGCCTCCGGCACCCAGTGTTCTGATGATACAGAGAGTGATGGCACTGGAGGCACACCTTGGGCTTGGTGATATGCCCAAGGTGTCCAGGATGACCAATGATGAGGTCCTTGTTCTTGGGCCTGGGTCTCCTGGAAGACTCGGCTGGGCATATCTGAGTCACGGTCCTGTGCATAGGAAGCACTGTCCGCGTGAGATGACACAGATGTGTGTCAAGACAGCCATGGAGAAGCTGAAAAGCCCTGGGAAGGGTCCCCATCTTTAGACTCTCTCTCTCTGTGCGGTACCGGAAAGCCGTACCGGGCGCTATACCGTACCGGGAACAAGACTGGGACCTGCGACCGGAGCGGTGCCGGGAGGTCGACCAGGATCTCGAAGCTCAACGTCTAGAGCGGCTGCAAGAGGTGCAGTGCCGGGAACGGTGCCGGGAGCTAGATCGGTGCCGAGAGTACCGGGCCAGCGAACGGGATGCTGAACGGTGCCGTGAGTGTGACCGGTACCGAGATGGAGAGCGGTGCCAGGACTGCGAGCAGCATCGGGACTGGGATCGGCGACAGGACCGAGAGCACCGGTGGGACCGGGATCGTGATCAGTGCCGACAGAGGATGGTCTCAGCAGGGCAGGCTTGCCGATCGATTGTATAACCCGCACTGGCGGTGCCAGGGGTTGAGGCGGCGCAGACTCCATCAGCGCGATCAGCTCCCTCGCCGTGGAAAATGTCTCCGGCATGGAGGGAACAGTGAGCTCAACTACGGCGTGCGCCAGGGAGCTTTCAGGCACCGGACATGACGGCCCTTGCGGGACCGGAATCAACAGTGCCGAAGCTGGCGGTGCCGTGGCAGGTGTCAGTGCCGGGCAGTCCGACTTAGGCAGGTGCTCCGACTGTGGTGCAGGCGGCACGGGAGCAGCAGGAGTCTTATGTTTCGTAACTCACGGGGAGAGGGAACGGTGCTGAGCAGACATCTGTGCCGGCGATGGTCGGTGCCGAGGGGCCTTAGCAGTACCAGCGCGATCCAGTGCCAAAGAGATGCTTCTGCCTGATGCAGACTGTCCGGCGCTCGGTGCCGAGGGCGGAGGAGTAAGAGCTGCCTCCATCAGGAGCAGTTTGAGACGAAAGTCCTGCTTCTTCTTCATCCTGGGCTTGAAGGCCTTAGAGGGAGGAGGGGTAGCTCAGTGGTTTGAGCACTGGCCTGCTAAACCCAGGGTTGTGAGTTCAACCCTTGAGGGGGCCACTTAGGGATCTGTGGCAAAAATCAGTACTTGGTCCTGCTAGTGAAGGCAGGGGGCTGGACTTGATGACCTTTCAAGGTCCCTTCTAGTTCTAGGAGATAGGTATATTACATTACACAGATCCGGCACTTATCCAAGAGGTGGGATTCCCCAAGGCACTTAAGACAGGAGTCGTGGGGATCTCTGTTGGCATCGGTTTGTGGCAGGCCGAGCACAGTTTGAAGCCTGGTGAACCAGGCATGGGCCTGGGTGCAGGGAAGGGGCTAATCCCAGAACCTCTCTCAACTATAAACACAAACTATATTATAGAATGAGTAAAACTAACTACAACTATAGAAATTATAACTATATACACAAGGATTAGTAAGAGAACTACAAGAAGCTAGGGAGGTGGAGATCAGCTAAGCCACGCTCCACTGTTCCAACGACCGACACAGGTGGTAAGAAGGAACTGAAGGGCCGTTGGGTTGGCAGGAGTATATATGCAGCTCTACTCTAGGGGGCGACCCAGCCAACCCACCGAGTGTTGCTAGGGTAAAAATCTTCCGATGAACGTGCATGCAGCACGCGCACACCTAATTGGAATCAATATGAGTAAGCACTCAAAGAAGAACTTACCAAATTTAAATTGTAAAGGAGATTCAAAAATACAAAATGTAATAATGACAACAGTTAGAGTTTAATTAATCTACACCTGTTTTGGGGGGAGGACAGTTGAGGGAGGAAGGCCATAGAGCTTTAGTCAAAATCTTTTTTTTACTTCTCAAAATAGAGTACATCCCTTCTTAAAGTACTTGGGTTTTTCATCCAAGTATAGACCCACTCTAGGTCTGTCTACCCTATGAAATCTGACAGGCAACATGATCAAGAGGTGGTATGGCCAACTATTCTTTCCTTTCTTTTGGAATTCATTATAACAAGCACTTATTCAGTATTAAAAGTTGACATAATGTACACATAAATCCAGTTCTACATTTGGATATCTCTTGCACTAGGTCCTGGACTCTGGCTTTATGAAAAAATCCTTTATTTGAAATAATACTGTTTCAGGAATAATAATAAATAATAATATCAGGAATTGCTATATTCAAAAAGATAAGATAAATTGAATAAATTTTGGGAGGAGGTTTCTGCTCAAACTCTGAATCTGCAGATCTTTATTTATGTTTTAAACAAATTTTATATTCCCATTCGTTATAATAAGTCCTGAATATTGTCATGTAAGATTAATTTTGTAATGTTTTTTATGCGACTCACACCAGAAACTCTGCATGTAAGTAAATTCACTTTTATACTGGTGTGGGGTTCAGATATGTAGATTTTAAAGATGATTCAGATCATGCAACATAAATTAGTTTGTTTGTACCAACAAAACAATGTTCAGTATTTGGAATTTACAAGAGCAAGAAAGCATATAAGCATTAACAAACACAATTTAATTGCCTTCAACTACATTGGTAAGAATGTGTTATAGAAAATCAACCAATACATCATACACAAATAAATAAAACCCCTCCCTCCCTTAAATTCAAACTCTGTTTCAGATGAAGAAAAAAAAGTTGATTGATTAAATATTGAGAAATAGAAACTTTCTAATCACAACATATTTCACGTCAAATGCTAAAAAGTACAGTAAACACCCCAATTCATTTTTAAGGTTTTTTGATAATTACTTCTCAACACAGAATTATTCCACCTGAACCCATCCTGTTCCCTAAATGTTACTATTTTTTTTCTAAAATGAACAGAAAAAACATGGAGGTGACCAGCTCCAAGCGTAAAGCAAACAGGATAGATGAAATGCACAGAATAGTAAGCCACAGTTAGAAAGGCATGAAATACATATAACAAAATATAAAACTATTAAAAATTGAAGCTTTTTTGGTATTTTGTTACAAATTTGAAAATGGGCCTTTTTTTCCCCTTTTTTTTTTTTTAGGAAAAAATGTCACTACAGTATATGAATAATTTTAAAACCAAAACTGCACCCATTTTCCATTGAGAATATTTGAAAATATTCAATTTTCAAACCTGCCAACAAATAAAAATCTGACGTTGTGAAACTGAGACAAAATGCCACACATTATGTGAATTTCACATACTCCACTTAAAATAGACATGGAAATATCTGTTCTGTGCTTTTAAATATAATAATAATTAAAGAATGCAACTGGCTTCAAGTTGGCTATTCTGTAAAAATAGATTTATTGATTTATCTTTACTTAGGAAGCACTTAGGGTGTGTGTGTGTGTGTGTGTGTGTGCGCGCGCGTGTGTGTGTGTGTGTGTATTCAATTTCTGAAAACATTTTAGTCTTTAATTTAAAACATATATATAATTAAATAAAATTTTCAAAAGCACCATGATGAATTAAGTCACTGTGATGACTTCCAGTGAAATTTAGGATTTTAAGTGCCTACCTCACTTTAGATAATGGCTCCTGAATCACTTACATGCTTCTAAATATGTTACTTTAGCCTTAATCCTATAATTCATTGAGCACAGACAGATTGCTGTAACCAAGCATCGACTTCAAAGGGGCTCTGAGTGGGTGCAGCAATCCATATGCGACCAACAAATGGCAGAATCAGTACCTTAGGCTTTGATAATATCTAAATAGGCTGGCAAGAGACTATAGGAATGTCTCTTATTTAACGTCATTTATAAATATTCATCAGTTAGAAATTCTGACATTTAAATAAATTTGTTCGCTGCAGAGGTCACAGTAACTTGAAGACATTATACCATCTGCTACTGAGAATTCAAGTTCAAATGGTGACTGCTAGATGGGTCAACATTCGTAAGTAATGTCAAGTGGTAAATCTCCTGATCTTTATGTTTTGCTTCCAGTAACATGGAAGGGGGATACAAAATTGTCAGATTAAGTTAGGAATGGCTACAAGGCAGTCTGCAATTGAATACTTGTAGCCATACGGATAAGAAAAAAATGTCTATTTTAATAGTACAATTTTGAAAGGACATTAAGATTCACAAGATGAATTGCTGCCTTGTTAGAATGGCTGTACTTTGTTGTCTACATTTGGATAACAGACCTCGTTTATAAATCAATTTATTCATTAAAAACCATGCAATCCAGATTGTGATGACCCCAGCTACATATCCAATAAATCACCCATACAATACAATTTAATAGCAAGTAGAACAGCAACAACAGTTAATTTAAGTTAATAAAGTGTTTCAAATTCTGTGGGGTTAAAGGTAGCATTTCCGGATCTCTCTCTGACCAACAAGTACCACGTGTGGAAGGAAGTCACGCTACACACTCTCTCCCTTTACTTTATATTAATACACATCTTTAAAATAAAACTCTCCAACAAAGCAGAACAGATTAAAAGATAAATTGTATTTATCTAGAATCAAATCTGACACTATTATTGGCCTATTTATAAGGATAAGAATAGAAAAAATGCAATGTGAAAAAGTTGGAAAAAGTAAATAAAAATTAAAAAGTACCAACCGATATCAAAAGATCACAGTACAACAAAATAATTTTAGACTGAACTATTAACTATTCACTATTTTAATCTCTGAGTTATCCTACCCCATTCTTGATCTAGAAATATGACTGTACAACCTATCTAGCACAATCACCTCGTTCCACTATTCCTACTCAGGGAGGAACAATTGAGATTGAGATTTTGCTTCCTCACTCAGTACAGATGGCTTCCAGGCTTCCCCAACTGCCTTTCCATTCACTCCAAAGCCATCCTCCCAACTTCTATGAAGTCAGTTGATGTCTGGCCATGGGAGCAGCATTAAGCTCTAAGAAAATGTGTCCTACCATTTTTATGGAAATATTATGTTATCAGTATAAGATTCATGATAACTGGACCATTGAAATTAATTGCATTCACAACAACATTGAAAGAATAATAAATGGAGAGCTTTTAAAGGTACTGTACTTATTCTAAACTCTCATTTTAAACAAGTTCAATGTTTGCCCTTCCAAATTTATATAAAGACAATTTGTACTCATGATCAGTTGTCTTGTTCAGCCTGAAACCAGAGAGACTATCAAAAGCAGGTTCTGTGAACACTCCTTGATCCTCTGGTGAAAAATAAAAGTAGTAGTTCAAGCCTTCACTCATCCCCTAGAATTGAACTTGAAACTCTGGGAGAAAGTGGATAGAGGAAAATATTATAACTGGTGAAGGAGCCTTCCTGCTGAGCTGCAGCACTAATAGTTTCAACTCTTCCCTGTTAGTAGTCTCGAAACCTTGTGTGCTCTGGTGCTTCCAAGACATACTGTGGGGCCCAAGTAATGTGACAGCCCAGAGTATGGAGAACTGAAACAAAATAGTATAGAGGCTACTGCACACCCACTACTTTCATCAGACCTGTAGCTATAATACCAGGATGCTGGAAAGCAGAGGGAGGACCACAGAATCTCCAATTTAATAATCATAGACTCATAGAAGTGTAGGACTGGAAGGGACCTTGGTCTTCTAGTCTTGTCCCCTGCACTCAAGGCAGGACTAAGTATTATTTAGACCAGTGCTTTTCAAAGTGGTGGTCCGCGGACCAGTGACAGTTCGTGAGCCGTCGGCTGCTGGTCCACGGCAAGTTTCCTCATAAGAGCATCGAATAGGATAACAATATGGCACCGGTCCCTGGCACATTGAGGAAAAAAACTGCCGGTCCCCCACATCAGATATCTTGACAAGCACTGATCTAGACCATCCCACACAGATGTTTGTCTAACCTCTTCTTAAAAATCTGCAATGATGGAGATTCCACAACCTCTCTATAGACAATTTATTCCAGTTCTTAACTGCCCTGACAGTTAGGAAGTTTTTCCTAATGTTCTAACTAAACCACCCTTGCTGCAATTTAAGCCCATTGCTTCTTGTCCTATCTTCAGAGGTTAATGAGAACTTTTCTCCCTTCTCCTTGTAAAACCTTTTATGAACTTGAAAACTGTCACCATGCCCCCCTCGGTCTTCTCTTCTCCAGACTAAATCCCCACCACAGAACCTCCTCACTAAATAATTCTTTTCTAGGGGTGTGGAGTACCTACTCAATCTCAGAAAAGTATTCCTAGTTTCTGGGGAGGAGGAGGAGGAAGACAAATACAACACACATGAAACTTCCTCCCAGTATCTCAAGTTTTCCTTTAGTATCGAACATGAGCCAGAAGTTCACTTGTTAGCATGGATTTGTTTTACAGGCAGCAGAAGCATATTCTGTATGAACAAAGTGATCGTTAAGACTATGGTATGGTGGTTGGGATTTCATTGGTTTGTAATGCATTTTAAAGAGGATCTTCTGGGGAAAGAGAGGCTTTTCGGGTATACAGACAATGACAACCAATACCTTCCAGGTCTTTTGTCTGTTTCCCGCCCCAACCCTCTTCAAACACCACTCCGAAAACCCCTTAAGCATTGATAATGCTTAAAGATGTGCATGGAATTCCAAACATTTTAACCAGTGCTCAGTCAATGTAAACTTACAGACACTGCTAGAAAGGCACAGGAGCAGAAATCTGGAGGTAACATTTGTGTTGGCATTATTTCTTATCCATGGGAACCTGAATAATGAAAACTTATTCACATCTGGAATCAACCTTATATTCGTACAACTTTAAAAACAGATCATATTGGCTAAAAATACAAACTTTTAACTCTGCTTGACAAAAAGTGAACTATTTGTTTCAAACACTGCTTTTTATTTCTTCTCATGTAATACACAAGTAATTTTTCTACATTATTCTTAATGAAATTTTAAAATTACTAAACAACAATAGAAACAAAAATTATTCTGGGAAAATTTGTGCACCCCAAACTCATTTATTCTAGAGCTAGTTCACAAATTTTGACAGATGTGTTATGGCTCTGTTTAAATATTTAGTCAGTAAAAGGCTAAAATGAAAAAGCCAGAATGATTTAGTTCTTCTCTAGGGTGGTCTACAGGCAATTTTTGGTACCAGTGGCGTTGCCAGGGAAACAAAATGAAAACAGGTGCCATTAAATTCAAATTAAAGATTTAGTTCTATTTTAAACCACCTTAAAACAAAGTTTCCATAAACTTTTTAACTGAAACTACTACATATTTGACAACATTTTATAACAAGAAAAGGATTATAAATTGTCTTTAGACCATCAAATTTTAATTGTAACAAATTTAGACTGATTGGCAACCCTTCCTTTTAAATACATTTCTTATATTAAATATGCATCATCCTCTTTAAAAATGACTTGGGGTATATTAAGAGGCAATATAATACCAAGAAAGAAAAGAGGGTGTACACTGACTTTAATAGATTCCTCAAACCCAAATTTTACCTTCCTTCTAATCTAAATAATTTTTAAAGTTTCTACAAAGTAAACAATCGTTATAAACTGAAAACATATAAAAGGTTCTTACAGAGAGTAGCAGAATGGAAGCTTAACATTTTTCTCCTAAGTCTGAATGTGGTTTTCTCCCACATGATTAAAAATTGAATAATGTTCCTCTAACCAAAATCCAAATAAAATCCAATATCCAAGTAAAAAATAATGTGGCCACACACTAGCCAAGTGTCTTTACAGTACTTACCCAAGTCAGTCAGCTAAACTGGCAAAAAATAAAATCAAGTTTAAAAATTCAAGATATACTTTATTGGGAAGAAGAAACATTGAATCAGGCTTTCAAGAGACACTTCAATCACTTACTGAGCTCTCCTTGGCTTTAGTAAGACGCTAGTCATAAAAAAAAAATCTTGAAAGGTTACACTTCAATTAAAAAGCAGAACATAAATTCCTTCTTCAATAAAGCTGATTGTCAGTGACCCTGAATAAAAGTTGACCTTGCATACTTTGCATTAATCTTGGAAACTAAGAGTTGATAACAATAAAAAGAAATACAAGTATCTGTAGTAAATATACATTGCTACTAGCCTAAAGCGTCGAACTCTATGGTGAAGTTTACAATATCCTGTGGGATAATGTGGAATTTTTAGTTAAAAGAGTTCTCTGTAAGACTGTACATAAACACCTTGCTGAATATTTTATCGAACCCCGAATTCAAGTCAACATAAATTGTGTAAATTTGCTATATGATGATGTGCACAGACGATGAAATGGTTTGCTTCAAATAAGGATTTCTGTTACATTAGCAGGGAATAAAATCAATCTTTTGCAATATTCACATAAATTCAAATTTAAATAGAATACAATGATTTACCCATGGTTAACTTACTTGAAGTATGACCTTTTTAAGATATTGGAGTTGCAGAAAAGTTTTCCCTTGCACTTTGATCTACATGGCTATTTTACATACATCACAAATAATCTGACTATATGGCAGTTTAAATTCTTTCAGTTAGTTCAAAGTTTTGTTTTTAAAATTCCTCTGGGGAAAAGGGAGCTAACATATTAGGATGGAATAACAATGTATGCTGAGCTAGGTATGTTGAATATTTTCCAGTCTTTAACCACAATGACAATTTCACCAAATTGTCTTCAACAACACTTAAAAATGTAGGTCCTGATCCAACCTCTATTAAGTCACTGGAAACACTTCTATTGACTTCTGTTTGGGTTGAATTGGGCCTCTAAGCATTACTGTTCATATATCTTTGAAAATAATATTCCCAACTCAAACATTTCCCTATTAAAACATCTTGCAAATGAATAGTATCATGGTACAGGTTTATTTCAGATTAGCACTTGTAAGTATTCAAATCATAAATATATAGAATTACATGAAGCTAAGCAACATCAAACTTCCTTTACAGTTAGTTATTGTAGTTAAAGTTTCAAGTTAACTCACTTGTGTGTAATTATGAAATTACTGCATCGATCTTCTGCTTACTTTGAAAGTGATTAATCAAAGTCAGAGAAAGCCAACCATCAACTGAAGTATGGTTCAGATTTCCCATTCAGGGATAAGTCTAAAAAGATGAGCTAACTTTATTTTAATTAAATCCTCATTTAAAAGCATGAAATAAATGTTTTCAATGTAATTCCAATTAGACTTCAGTTGTAGTCCATATTTCAAATATTCTCCGCTTCTGCTACTTCATTACACATCCCAGATTAATCTTTCCTACTTGTATAACAGAAATATTCAACAACAAACTTAATATCATAGGAAGGTTGATTTGTTTGGGTTGGTTTTTTTTTAAAGTTGTTTTAGAAGAGATACAAAACCATATTTAGGTGCCCTACTCCAAATAAAACAACATCAGTGATGTGATATGTAGCGCTCATGGGGGTAGCTCTTGGGAACCCCTTCTTCAGTCTCCACTAAACTGAATGGTTCCCACAACCCCAGACACTTCCTCTCTATATTTTAAATTCTAATTATTTATATAAAGTAGTGGTCATTATGTGCTAAGCACTTTCTTGACACTGAAGAAAGATGCTCTTTAATTTGAAGACTTCATAATCTAAAGACAGACAAGTAGGCAGAGGTAAGGAAAAGGGGGAGTAAAACAACAGCCTATTTATATACAGTCAATTGATTCACTTAAGCAGCACAGCAGAAGTGAGTTTTTTAAAGACTTAAATGTGGATGGAGTGGGGACCTTGTGATGAACTCTAAATCTGCTTTTGTAAGGACTACGCAAAAACTACAACCTCAGCATTCGGCTCTTTGCACTTAGGAACGATAAGCCTACCAGGCTTAATGTAATTTATCAATAGGCTCCTCTAGCCAGTGTGCAGATTTTTACTTCATTAGAAAAATTTCCATCCATAATATCTTATTTTTAGTGAACTCTCCTTCCAGATTCACTGCAGCTTAGCTGCAGTCTTACATAAGTGTAGTACCTTTTGGATTTCCAAAACTGAACTCATTCCTCATACAACTATCTTCACTGTCAT
The DNA here is from genome assembly GCF_025201925.1 of Gopherus flavomarginatus. NCBI lineage: Eukaryota > Metazoa > Chordata > Testudines > Testudinidae > Gopherus > Gopherus flavomarginatus. The sequence continues at coordinate 260,467,782 of NC_066618.1, forward strand.
CTTCATAGACTTTACCATGCCTTCCTTTCCTTATATCTTGTTTATGCCTATGCCATTTTTGTCAATGAAGAGCTACATGGCAATGACTGCTTCTCTTGGACTACAATGATGTAAATTCTCTGGCCCCATCATTCCTCCTAAATTCACACACAACGTGGAGCCTCCGCACATGGATCCATACGAAAGGGGAATTCAGCTGTCCCTGTGGCATCATGACACACCCTCTATACTCTGGATCCCACAGAGAACTCTCTGTTCAGGTCCAGTCCCTAGTCTCTTCCAACTCCCATGATCCACACATATCCCTGGGGATCCTCCATTCTAGGAAGAAACCCTATGGTCTTTTCTGTGGGGAAGAGGGAACCCTGCTCCCTGACGGAGCAGTGTGGAGAGATCTCTACAAGGAGATCCTTGCAGAGATTTCCTCCCCAAAGTCCCCCCTTGTATAGGCTTTGCCATGGGACAGGATGATGTTCCTTTCTATCTTGGGGTATGTCTACATCTACAATTTTGCAGCGCTGGTTGTTACAGCTGTATTAGTACAGCTGTATAGGGCCAGCGCTGCAGAGTGGCCACACTTACAGCAACCAGCGCTGCAAGTGGTGTTAGATGTGGCCACACTGCAGCGCTGTTTGGCGGCTTCAAGGGGGGTTCGGGGAACGCGAGAGCAAACCGGGGAAGGAGACCAGCTTGCCCGCGGTTTGCTCTCGCGTTCCCCGAACCCCCCTGCAAACCGCAGGGAAGGAGACCTGCTTGCTCGGGGGTTCGGGGAACGCGAGAGCAAACCGGGGAAGGAGACCAGCTTCGCCGCGGTTTGCTCTCGCGTTCCCCGAACCACCCTGCAAACCGCAGGGAAGGAGACCTGCTTGCTCGGGGTTCGGGGAACGCGAGAGCAAACCGGGGAAGGAGACCAGCTTGATTACCAGAGGCTTCCTCAGGTATGCTGGGATACCTGCTTATTCCACGGAGGTCAAGAAAAGCGCTGGTAAGTGTCTACACTTGATTACCAGCGCTGGATCACCAGCGCTGGATCCTCTACACCCGAGACAAAACGGGAGTACGGCCAGCGCTGCAAACAGGGAGTTGCAGCGCTGGTGATGCCCTGCAGATGTGTACACCTCCGAAGTTGCAGCGCTGTAACCCCCTCACCAGCGCTGCAACTTTGTGATGTAGACAAGCCCTCGGTCTATGAACAGTGCTGCACAAGCTAACCCCCATTTGTACATGAATCTAGGAAATCAAGGTATGTTTTTTTTAAACACTGAAGACTGGGTTCTGGTATGCTATAGAATAGAATTCCATTATTACATAACAGATTAATTGCACATTACTGAATTTGTTAAAGTAGGAGACAGTAAATGAACGCACAAAACTAAAAAATAAGTTGTGTATCTATCACAGAGTGCACTTTATTTATTATGAAAACTCCTGATTGTAGTTTAGTTTTAATTACCTGATGGCACTTCATAATAAACTATTAATTTACTGTAGTGTTTTTTTTGAAAAATAATTAATTCTGAGTAGTAGATGACTTCACTACAAGCCTGTGTAAGATGTGCTGAGAAGTGGGAAGAAACTGTCTTATCCCGGGCAAATTTTATTAAGGGTCAGATTGTGCCTTGCAGGCACCTGCATCTGCAGGGAGAAGAGAGCCCAGTGACTCAAAAGAACACAGTGGATGTAAGTGTGCTTCAGGACAGCAACAAAGGAGGAAGGCTCCTGCATCTTCCTCCCACCACAATGAATACCTACACAAAGGCCAGGTACAATTTGGCCCAAGGGTGGATTGTCAAAGTTCTAATCTTTGGGGAGATTCAAGAAAATCTGAAAACAAACAAACAAACAAAAAAAACCACCTGTGATTAACCTTCCATAACTGGTGTCCTTCGAGATGTGTTGCTCATGTCCATTCTAATGTAGGTGTGTGCCTGCCCCAAGCACCGCCGTCAGAAAGTTTTCCCTCAGTGGTATCCACCAGATCAGCTCTGGTGCCCCCTGGAGTCATGCATATAAAGGTCCATCGCCCCATCAGTTCCTTCTTTCCAGCTAACTCCAACAGAGGGGCTGAGGCAGGGAGTTTTGGAATGGACATGAGCAACACATCTTGAAGTACAAGTTACGGAAGATTAGTAACCATTTTTTCTTCTCTGAGTGCTTGCTCATGTCCATTCCAATGTAGGGGACTCCCAAGCAGTTGCACAGGTGGAGGATTCATAGTTCATTGGCATGCTGACTATAATACTGCTCAGACAAAACCGACATTGTCTCTATCCTGCTGGGTAACAGCATAATGAGATGCAAAGGTGCAGACTGACAACCACGTTGCCACTCTGCAGATGGCCTACTGAGGAACTTGAGCTACGAATGCCACCAAAGATGCTTGAGCCCTGGAAGAATGCACCACTAGGACAGGAGGAGCGTGGACTTTTGCCAGGTAATAACATGTACGGATACAGGAAGTGATTTATGATGACATTCTCTGGGCCTAGACTGAAAGGCCTTTCATCCTGTCTGCATTGGCGACAAAAAGCTGTGTAAATTTTCTAAATGACTTAGTCCTTTCTATACAGAAGGCTAGTGCACACCTAACATCCAGCGAGTGGAGTCTCTGTTCCTCTCTGTTGGCATGTGGCTTTGGATAGAAGCCTGGAAGGAAGATATCTTGGTTATTATGGAATTGTGAGACCACCTTTGGAAGGAAGGCTGGATGTGGCCGCAATTGAACCTTGTCCTTGAAGACAACCATATAAGATGGCTCCGACATAAGGGCTCGGATTCCTGAGACTCTTCACATAGAAGTAATGGCCACCAGTAATGGCCACTACCTTTCAGGATAAGAAGAGCAGACAGCATGTTGCCAGCGATTCAAATTGAGGTCCTGTCAGCCACGCTAACACCAGGTTGAGGTCCCATGTGGAGAGAGACTGTCACACCTGGAGATATAATCTCTCCAGGACTTTCAGAAAACAGAACAGCCGGACTAAATAAGCCCAATGTTTTCAATCTTCCTTGAGTGGGCCACACAGAATTCCCACAAGCGGAGAGCTTCCTGGCACAGGACAGAGAGGAGCATGCTCCAGCCTGCCTGTTTATATAAAACTTCACAGTCATGTTTTCTGTGAGGACTGACACATACTTGCCTCCAAGCGGGTTTGGAACACCTGCTAAGGCTAGGCAAACTGCCCTGAGCCTCCTGACACTGATGTGTAACAGGAGCTTCTCTGGAGACCAGAAGCCCTGAATTCTGAGAGGCCCTAAATGAGCTCCCCAGCCCATTGCCAAAGCATCTGGGATGAGCAACATTGGAGAACAGGACTCCAGCACACACTGCCGGTGAATCCATCCACCAAAGAAAGGAAGCGATCATTGATGTGGGAAGCATGACTACAGTGTGCAAGTGATGTCAGTCTGGTGCATATACTGACGCCAGCCAAGCCTGAACAAGTCTGAACCATAGTCTTGCATGTTCCACCATGTAAGTGCATGATGCCATATGGCCCAGGAGGTTTAGGCTGTTCCTCACCATGGTGATGGGGTGGTTCCTGAGGCTTTCTATGAATGCCCTATCACTTGGAACTGGGCTTCCAGAAGGAAGGCTCTGGCTTGGACTGAGTCGAGAATCGCCCTGATAAATTCTATCCTTTGAACCAGGGAGAGGATAGACTTAAAATCATAGAAGATTAGGGTTGGAAGAGATCTCAGGAGGTCATCTAGTCCAACCCCCTGCTCAAAGCAGGACCACCCCCAACTAAATCATCCCAGCCAAGGCTTTGTCAATCCAGGCCTTAAAAACCTCTAAAGATGGAGATTCCAGCACCTCCCTAGATAACCCATTCCAGTGCTTCACCACCCTCCTAGTGAAACAGTTTTTCCTAATATCAACCTAGACCTCCCCCACTGCAACTTGAGACCACTGTTCCTTGTTCTGTCATCTGCCACCACTGAAAACAGCCTAGCTCCATCCCAGTACTTCTGGGTATTTATTAACAGGTCCAAGTCCTGGAAAGTTGACTGTATTAAACTTTACATTTGTCTCTACTTGGGCCTTGATCTGACCTCTGATCAGCCAGTTGATGAGGTAAGGGTAGACTTGAACCCCTTGTTTCCTCAGTAAGGCTGTGACAACTGCCATGCACTTCATGAACACCCATGGGGCTGCTGACAGGCCGAACAGGAGCATTGCAAACTGGTAGTGCACATAATTCACAATGAATCTGAGGAAACTTCTATGTCCCTGAAAGACTGCAACATGAAAATAAGTGTCCTTCAAACTGAGAGTGACATACCAGTCCCCTGGATATGGAAGGAGATGATGGAGGCCAAGAAAGACCATGTGACACTTCAGTTTCTTCATGACTTTTTTGAGCGTCTGCAGGTCCAGAATCAGTCTGAAACTGCTGTTGGCCTTCAGGATTAGGAAATAATGGGAGTAGAACCCCCAGCACCACAGATCTCATGGAACCTCCTCCACAGCTCCCAACTGCACCTCTTGAATAAGAAGTTGCTCATGAGAAGGATCCCTGAAGAGGGACAGGGAGGAAGGGTGGGAAGGGGAGAAACAACTGAACTGAAGAGTGTATCCCAGTGCTAGCATGCGTAGCACTTACCTGTCCGAGGTAATGCAGGTCCATGTCCAATAGAAGTGGGATAAACCGTACACAAAAACTGGAGAATCTGAATCCATGCTTCAGCCTCATAAGTTGCCCCCCAAATCATCAAAAGGCCTTCCTGGACCTCACCGAGTGTTTAGGGGCTGGGGGGGGTGTCTTAAAGTGGCACGGTGTGGACTGCACTCTACTAGAGTCTCTGTGACCTCAGGGGCGGGGACTGACCTTTGTCCATCTTCCTCTGCTTCTTTTTTGGCACCGGTGATAGAGAGCAGTGTCAAGAGTCCTTGGCTGGAGCAGTCTTTTTCAGCCCTGGAGATGGACGATGCTGAGGCTCCCAAGAGGTAGAAACAACATCCCTTCTCGGTGCTGGAGATGGAGATCGGTGCTAAGTCCTTATAGTCACCAGGACACTCCTGACAGAAGCTGAAGTACTTGGTGCCAAGTCCGAGTGACTCAGCTCTGAGGGAGGATGGAGAGCTGCCTCCATGAGGATAAACTTAAGTCTTGCGTCTCTGCTTTTTTTGGTGCACAGCCCTAAGTCCTTGCAGATCTTGCAGTGCTCCCATACGTGAGCTTCCTCCATGAACTTAAGGCAGCTGGAACGGGTGCTGCTTGCCAGCATAGGCTTAAACCCTGGAGAACGAGGCATACCCCGGTGCCAGGCAAGGACTAACCCTGCAACATGCGGGGCAGGGACTAACCCTTAACCTAACTGTTCTAACAATTAAAACTTAACAACTATAATAACTGTAACTATATACAAGAAGTTAGAAACAACGTCCACTGAGAAGTTCTTGCAAACACAAAGACAAAGTACTTCTAGCAACGGCCTTTTATACTGGCACCATAAGCGTGTGACTTCAGTGGCTACCAGAGTCGACCTGACAGCTACCATTGAGGAATAAACCTTCCGCCAGCAGTTCTCAAGGCAAGTACACACCTACGTTGGAATGGACATGAGCAAGCACTCAAAGAAGACTAAAGTCTTTCCCAGACCTGAGGAAGAGCTCTATGAGGCCTGAAAGCTTGTCTCTCTCACCAACAGAAATTAGTCCAATAAAAGTGATTACCTCACCCACCTTGTCTCTGTGTATATCAGAATCAGACTGGAAATGCCCATGAGTCACAAGCACTTTTTTAGGATGAGGAAGGGACTACAATTTGTTGTGAAAGTCCTTTGTTTGTGTTGGTTCTTCTTATTTAGTTTTAATCCACCTCTGGATACACATGAGATAAAGTACAAACAAGTGAAGTTGTCAAATATTTATATCTGGCTTATTTTCACTATATAAATATGGCATTCATTGCAAAAATAGGTGACACTTATCTTAACTGTTTCTTTAAAAACTTAGAAACATTTATCCTTCATATTTTGCATCCTAAAGAGTATCCCATCTAGCTACCACAATGACTGAACTCATAATCTATTAATAATGTTGATATAAAGAAGCAATGGATTGACCACAGAAAGTAACACACTTACTAGCAAGCACTGTGGGTGGCATCAATGGGCCAGGATTTCTCACCTGTGTCTGGATATTCACATTTTGGCAATATGATGTCTATCTAACCATGTCTATGCAAATATCTGATGTAGTCATACACATCAGGTATTTGCTTACGTAGATTACATATGTGCAGCTCTGTATGCTTAAATTTCTAAAATTTGCCTGAAATCTATTTCAAAAGCTTTCAAGAAAGGGGTAAAATTATGAATTAGGGTCCTGGATCTTTACTATACACCAGTATCACACCACCACACCAGAAGTGGCTTTCTATAATAATTAGGTAGCAAGCAGTTCAAGTAGAGAGGTCCTCTGCTTAAATTCTGTATGCATAGATCTCTGTTCAAGGTTAAGAAAACCATGTTTGTGTATTCTGGCAAGAGAAATACATTTTAAATGAAAAAGCATTTGGCATGTTTTGTTTTTAAAATATTGTACTGCTAGAAGGAAGTATCTAACAATCTGTTCATTATTTATTGTATGGGGGGTTTTATATGGAGAATTATTCAAGTTTTGATAAGATCTCTCAGCTGGATAGGCTGCTTGCTGATGCAAAGTAAGAGCATATTTAAATTAAAATGTAAAGCTTGCTTTATTAAGGTCTCTTAAGAAAACATCACACTTCCTTAAAGTTTAGCTCTCAGAAAAACAGTGGAAAAAAATAATGTAGCAAAAAATACAATTCTTAGCTCAATGTTGATATTAATGCACCGTTTGTCCAACTGCCACTTGAACCACAAACAGCACTACTGTCTCTGAGGAAAAGCACTACATATCCAATTACCAGATGAAGTGGCATTTCTCATGGTGATTTATGTGGGAGGCAACTTCTTGGACTACAGAAAGAATCAATTTATACTCACAATATATGTTCTCTCTTTAAGATAAATATTGTTCTGGTATTAATTGTGCTCATGTTTGTCTTTAATACGTTAATCACTAATTTGAAATTCTAGCCATGAATAGGGCCACTAAGAATATGTATTATGGAGCAAGCCCTGCTCTCAGCTTCTCACAAATGGAGGGCCACCTGGCAGTGGAATCTAGGCAGTTATTCTCTGCTAAGCAGGCAGTCCTCAGGGGATATGCAGAGGGTGCATACTACCTGCAGAGTATAGAGCTCTCTAGTCCTTGGGCTCCCTGCATAACACAGTAGAGCAGGAAGGTGGGGCAGTTCATCCGTACAATTCCTTTAGCCCTTACCTATATGGGACACTACAACCCTGGAGGCTCCTACAGTCATTACGCTCTGTTGCTCATCCATTCTTCTCCCCTCACCCTGACATCTTCCTTACACTCAGCAAAAATTCCTGCTCCTAATTTATACGAACACGAGTAACACAACAAAACAGTTAAGCATTACTGGACTACCTAATGTACTAACATTACTCCTAGGGGACTTCTACATCAAAAAATTAAAAATTCTGTGCACAATATTTTAAAATTCTGCATATTTTATTTGTCAAAATAAGGCAATATAATCACTCTGGTTTCAATTATTTCTGTAATTTATTTAAACTACAATACAATGAATGAAGAATGGGAGTGGGGAGCATTGGAGGAAATCCCCAAATGCCCTTGCCTAATATTAATGTAGCTAGGTTTGACCCTGTCTTTCTAGTTATTAGTCAACAAATATATGCAGCCATATGCTCAGTGTTACATCATAGGCAACTGAGGAGCAAGTGAGAGGTAGAGAATCAAACTCACAATTTATATTGGCTACTGAACATTTTCAAGAAAGTCAATAGCAAACAGTTCATGGAGCACATTTTGATAGGATATTTTTTCAGTTAAAAAATTTAGACCAGTTCTAATCATTAAAGCATCGTAAGATTTATATGGCCATACTGTCCTTTATACCACTCTGGCAATGTAAAGGAGCCTTAAAACTTTTACACCTGTTTTATATTCCTGAGGGAATTCACAAAGACAATGGGAACAATTTACTAATCAGGCAGGCTGCTATTTTCTGCTCGGACTGAGGGGACAGAGCCTGCCCCACGCCTACCTCCTCAGAAACACCTGAAGCCCTGCTGACTGTGCTGCAATAGCGAGCGAGAGGGACAGAATATCTCTCTCTCTCTCACACACACACACACACACACACACCTACCCATCCCATCTCCAGGCAATGATTTGCGTCTCTACCAGCTGCTCTGGGTGTCCAAACCAACCTGCTTGCATTGCCAGGGAGGGGCACGTGAACACTCTTGCGCTTCCCTTTACTTCCGTCAGAAGTCATTTTTCTGCAGGGAAGCAAAAGAATTCTTTGGGGGATATGAATTCTGTGCACATGCAAGGACACAAAATTCCCCCAGGAGTATAACATGGCCCTCATCCCCATGGTATCTGAGCACATCACCATCTTGAATGCATTTATCTTCAATTCCGCTGTAAAGCAGGTATTATCCCCATTTTCACAGATTGAGAATTGAGCTGCAGAAAGGCAAAGTGACCTGCCCAAGTTCACATAGAAAGTCTGTGTTGGAACATGGAATTGAACCCAGGTCTCCACAGTCCTAGGCCAGTGTCTTTAATCCTGGACCATCTTTCCTCTCTATACCTCAGCTCTTTCCCAGAAAGCCAGAGTATAGTATACCAATGGTTCTCAACCAGTAGTCTGGGGGGGCCACGAGCAGGTTTCACGGGGGCCAGTGTTGGATTGCTGGGCCCCAAGGAAGAAGCTGAAGCCCCACCACACGGGGCTGAATTCCGGGGCCCTGACCCCCCATCACCAAGGGCTGAAGTCAAACTTAGCTTTGCAAGGGCCCTTATGGCATGGGGCCCAGGCAATTGCCCAGCCTGCTACCCCCTAACATGGCCCTGGCTTTTATATGCAGAAAACAAATTGTGGTGGCACAGGTGGGCCGTGGAGTTTTTGTAGCATATAGGGGGTGCCTCAGAAAGAAAAAGGTTAAGAACCCCTGCTACAATCTATCACAATTTATTAAGAGTTAGAACATGTGTGGCACTGAATAAGAAACAGATATTAAGGCAGTTCATGCCCTAGAGCACTTACAAGATGCACTGAGATCCAGAGGATGGAGAAATGTATTCCTTAGTCCTATGTTCATTTTAAAAAATGTATTCCCAGATCTATTTTTCTTTTATCTGGCTATGTGCACACATATATGCATACATATATGCCAGAGGTGACCAAACTGTGGCTCACAAGCCACATGCGGCTCTTTTACTGTTAAAGTGTGGCTCCTGGAGCCCCCCATGCCCGTCCCTCTATTCTCCACCTACCAGATTGTGAGGAAACTTGGGACCTCTGCCTTGCAGCAGGGTGGTGGGGTAGGGGCTTCTGCCCAGCAGGAAGCGGGGGGTGTCAGGGCTTCAGCAGGAGCAGCGCTGAAGCTCTGAGCCCCGGCAGGCATCAACTGCAGGGCTGATGCCCCGAGCCACAGCAGGGGCACCCCACCTCTCAAACTTCTGAAGGTTGTTGTATATGGCTCGAAGGGTCAGTAAGTTTGGCCACACCTGATATATGCATACAAGTGCCTGCCTGGTAGAAGAATTTGATCTTTAGGAAGGTATTGAACAAGAATTTGCTTATCTGAAACAATGCTAACACCATAAGACAAATCACTTAAAGTATACACAAGATTTAGTTTTAAGGGAGCTACTATTGTAGTCTCTTTCTTGCTCTGGAGTGGCCCTGGACAAGAGGCCCCAAGCAGGTGTGGGGATACTCACAGGTCGCCAGCTGGCTGCTGTGCAGTTGGAGTTCGTTCCGGTTGACAAGAGTGTCACCTCAATGAGACTTTGGGTCTCAGAGAGGAAAACTCTGATTGTTGTTTGTGCCTGTAGCAGAGTGGACCTGTTCTGAACCTCAGATTCAAGAGGAACAATGCAGATTCTGTCCCAGCCAAGGAACAGACTGGCCCTTTACTCTCTCACAGATATTCAAGGTATCGTGGGACTTTGCTAATCCAGTCTACCTTTGTTTTGGAGAAGGCATATGACCACATTCCCCGAGGTGTGGAAAATGCCATGGGAGTATGAGATACCAGTGTCGCTTTTTCATGCTATCCAGTCCCTCTATTCTCAGAGTGATAGTTTTGTTCGTATTCTTGGCATTAAGTCAAGTAGTTCAAAGTGGGCGTTGGACTCCACCAAGGGTGCATCTTGTCCCTACTCCTATTCATGATTTTCATGGACAGAATGTCGAGGTGAATGTTTCTCTGCTGAGTGTGAAGTGGTTCAGATAAGAATCAGCACTGCCAAATTGGAGGTCATGGTCCTCTCCCGGAAGAAAGTGGACTGTTCTCTCCAGGTGAAGGGGGAGCAACTTCCCTCAGTGGAAGAGTTCAAGTATCTAAGGGTCTTGTTCACGAGTGATGGCAAGCAGGAGCGTGAGACTGACCGACAAATTGGTGCAGTGACAGCAGTGATGCGGGCACTGTACTGATCCGTGGTAGTGAAGAGGGAGCTGAGTTCTCAGACAAAGTTCTCCGTTTACAGACCAATCTACATCCCCATCCTCACCTATGGTCATGAACTTTGGGTAATGACCAAAAGGATGAGATCACGGGTATAAGCAGCAGACATGAGGTTTCTCTGCACGGTGCCTGGACTTATTCTCCAACACAGGGTGAGGGGCTTAGCTATTCAGGAGAGCCTAGGACTAGAGCTGTTACACCTCTGGATCGAGAGGAGCCAGCTAAGATGGTTCGGACACCTGATAAGGATGCCCCTTGGGAGGCTTCCTTTAGAACTCCACTGGGCATGTCTCACAGACAGGAGGCCTTAAGGATATGCTGGAAGGATTGTGTCTCCTGGCTGGCCTGGGAATGCTGGGGAATCTCTCAGGAGGAGCTAGAATCTGTTGCAGAGGAAAGGGAGGTCTGGTCCTCCCTATTCTCCATGCTGCCACCACGACCCTTCCCAAGAAAAGCTGAATAAAGGAAACAAAGACGAAGAAGAAAGACCAAAGAAGCTACATTCCATAGCATCTGCAATATAAGTATTAAATCATCAATCATCATCAACATCATTCTGAAAAGCCCTACTTATTCAGACTCACCAAGCCACACTGGCATCCTCTTAGAAATAGGGGGAGAAAAAAATTAAGTATGAATTTATAATCAAAATTAATTTCGACAATGTTCTTTAAAGGGTAACTTTATAATCTTTTTTCTTAATTTACACTGTTGTTCCGTAACTGTGTCTATCAAAATGCACATAGCACATATTTCAGGTACAAATATTAGGTAGCTCCTACCCCAAGACAGAAGAGACCTTAAATTACAATCTACTCTTACATTCCTTCTCCTAGAGATAGGAACAATGCCTTACCTAGTTTGTATGTTGATTAGCACATTGTGGGCACTACCGTAAACAAATAATAAAAGATGGTGATAAATTCCTACAGTCCATGTAAAGAAGGCTTTCATAACTATCTTCTAGGAATTCAAACCAAATCTCAAAAGAAAAAACAGCAAAATGCTTTATTGAAACTGACAGAACTATTCCACCTGTTGGAGACAGGAAATGAACTAGACTATTCCATTAGAATTATTCATATAGTAAGAGTGATGGTGTCAGCAAAAGTGAATTTTCCGTCTTCTGGTATATATTTACAGGAGATTTTAATTTAGAGAAAACTATTTCCCCATTGGTTGAAACAAAGGTCTTCTTTAGTGAATAATGCCTAAAGCCATACTTATCCAGTTTCTCTGGCAATAATTCACACTGCAGCCCATACTTATAATGCCATAGATTCACAGATTCCAAGGCCAGAAAGGACTACACTATTGTGATCTCATGACTTTACACAGCTATAAGGGAGATAGGAGTGGCACTCTTGCAGGAGAGAAAGAATAAATATCTAGATTGTGGACTGACCAGTTCTGAGGGAGGAACCCTAGGAACAGTCAAGCTTGGAGAGGCATAAGTGAACTTTATGATATTTTGTTGCAGATTTGTTTGTTAACAGGAAGGGAATGAATTTGGACTGTAAATAGCATGTGGACTATGTATGTAGAGCAGGTTGGGAAAGACTCCATTTCAAAGTTTAATACAATTTACTTTCTTTGCTTGTTAAAGAAGATTCTGTAAGCAAGGATTTTGGAGGGCACAGCTTGATAACCAGAAAGGCAAATATTGCTAGAGTATTACAGAAGCTTCCAGTTACCAAATTGGTACACTTCTACCCCGATATAACACTGCCCTCGGGAGCCAAAAATTCTTACTGCGTTATAGGTGAAACTGCGTTATATCGAACTTGCTTTGATCCGCCGGAGTGCACAGCCCCGCCCCCCCAGAGCACTGCTTTACCGCATTATATCCGAATTTGTGTTATATCAGGGTAGAGATGTAATTTTATTTTTCGCTGATGACAGGGTCTAGACTAGAGCTAGTATAACAAAAAAGAATACGGTTAGTGCCAATCTTTTGTTTTGCTTTACAAAAGAAGAAGATGGTAGAGATGAATGGAAATAATAAAGGTAGCTGTTGATTAGGGAGGAAAAGAGTGAGTAAAGTAGCTGATGGTTTCATTTAAATACAGATAGTAACACAATGCAAACAAATAGGACGATATCCACGCTCACTGCTATTTCTAGGGGCTGTCTTTCCATGTTCTAGAGTAGTCCTGATATCTACAAGCTTTCTGCCTTTTAAGACGTTCTTCATCAAAGAGGTAGTATTCTGAAGGACAGATGTTGCTCTCTGAAGTATGTCTTTATTTAATACTACCAGCAGCATGAATGAAGTTAGACACTAGATGGATGAGTCAACGCAGGCTCCTTACATGTATGAAAAAAGTGCTATTATTAGACTATTGGGTTGGCTTATGGTCATGGCCTTTCTAGCATAAGCCAAACATGGTGGTCCCAAGTGGTAACAGCCTCAGATCTACAATACAACCAGATGAAAAGGCATTCATCACCTTTATGTAGTCACAAATATTTAACCACAAAGTTTAAGTACTTTACAAGAAGAAATCATTGTTGTTCTTCAATCTGAAATGCCTTTTTCCTCCCTTCTCATCCTTCCCAAAGTGAAACTTAGTACAATTCTTTGGAGTAGCTAGAGTGTGGTTAAATGGAGGAAGCTATGCTTGTTTGCATGGAATCTGCTATTTCCTCCCCTGCCAAAACACTTGTTTAAAAAAGTCATGTAATATTTCTATTAAACTGTAAATGCAGTCGACAAGGAAAAGGCCTACTAGCAGTGTATTACCTTTGTGGCAATGCCAACTGGCCTACAGCAAAATAGAGCATATAACATGCATTCCTAAGTAACAAAATTGTACTTTACATAAATACCACAGAAGTCAAGCAAGATCCAGAAAATGCAATGAAAATTTGCCCAAGCTTTCATGCTTGCCTATATCAATTGTATGTCATAACTAAAACAAAATAGAAAAGCATCTACATATGTCCAAGGATCCTGTGAAGTTAGATCATATAACTCTGGGAAAACCATTGCAACTTAAATCTGTGTATTTCTTGTTAACCACTGTAACAGCTCACTAATAAAAATTAAGAAAACCTGTGGGTATCAAATATACAAAAGAGCACTAACAGCATACAAGTCCTTAAAGACCATAACACAATTTATTAACAAGAACATGTGTTCTGTGTAATCCAGAATTATGATGTTAAATTACTTTGGCCTTTGATATCATTCTATTGATTACAAGAATTAAAAAGACTCACAAGCTTTCAAATTCAAACAGTGACCTTTGGTTTATAAGCAGCTATTGTCATACTGATAAAATCCTCTCTGATAATTTAGTCCTTACCTTTCATTACCTAGTGCAACTATATGCAATTATGTTAAAGTGATCCCAGATGTAATGAAGATGATTTCATTCATGTTTATGTGTACAACTAAAAAACCCCAATACAATCAAATATAACTAATCTGTAATCAATACAGTTCTTCAAAACAGTTTAAAATGTTAAATCTTCATTAATTAAGCCACTCATTAAAAAAGGGAGAGCTTGAAAGATATATGTCTTGTTCATCTCAGTTTGAATGATTTCTAGTCATTCTTTAATTTCAAAATAGCCAAAAACAATGGCTTTGCCAAAAGTTTTATTAGGTAATTATTTAAATGCTATAATGTTTCAAGACCACAAAACAATCAGTAGTTTTGCTTTAACTACTCACTAACAAAACTTTTTGCAACCTTAAAGATCATTCCTGCTTTTTTTTTTAAAACCATAAATCTACTAAATACTCTTGAATGTATTCAAGTTAAAGTCACTGTGTAAAAACAACACCTTTTTACTCAACCACTGTGGTTCCCTTTATTTATATTAAAATGCTGACTCATGAGATACTGACAAAAAGATTAAACAATATGATAAGCAAGTATGTGTGTCATGCTTAAATATTCCCAAATATAGTGGGAAACATACTGCCTTTAACAGCATATAATGTCTTGTTAGCCCAGAATAGGTTCTAATTATAAATGGCACATGAAAATAACTGTTTTTACTATAATCATACTTATTAGAAAGGCATAACTATTATTTATAGTGCACTTCAATAAGCAAAAGTACATCCAACTGGTAGCAGTAAAGTCCCTGGATAACACCAGTTCATGAACGTCTCAAAAAGCAATATTTTTCAATCATCATCACTCTTAGAACATACATTCTATTTGTTTATTTATTTTTAACCTAAGCTAATGCAGAAATGCACTCCTAACTTAGGGAATGTCCAGACTACCCGCCGTATTGGCGGGTAGCGATCGATTTTTCAGGGATCGATATATCGCTTCTCATCTAGATGCGATATATCGATCCCCGAATGCGCTCCCATCAATTCCGGAATTCCACCGGAGTGAACGGCGGTAGCAGAGTCGACATGGGGAGCTGTGGATGTTGATCCGGCACCATGAGGACCAGAGGTAAATCAATCTAAGATACTTCGACTGCAGCTACGCTATTCACGTAGCTGAAGTTGCATATCTTAGATTAATACTCTCCCCTAGTGTAGACCAGCCCTTAATGTTTAGTAACACATAAAAACTGGTTTGGAATTATGAACACTGTCAATAACAACCAATGGGTCAAATCCTGAATTCCGTTCTTGGCTATTATTAATCAAAACATCCTTTGAAGGAAGGAAGGAAGGTCACGTGGTTAGAACAGTGACTGAACTCAGGCTTCCTTTGTTACCTTGGGGAAGTCACTTAGATAACTAAGGCACAGAGAGATGATCTGTAAAAAGGAGATAACAGGGGGATTGTGAAAAATCAATTCCATGTTTGCAAGGTACAAACTATAGTAACAGGATCTTTTAAGTATTGAGGAGATAGAAGTCAAGCAGTGAGTGAGACCTGATTAAGGATTCCAGGATTTTGCTCACATTTCTGTTATTTACATAAGACATAACTTTACAGCTAGCTGTACAAACAACATACCATGGTCAATAACTCATTTTTAAAAATTCACATTTTACTTACTCTCATTGGATGTATATCAGCATATGGAGGTTTTCCTTCAGCCATTTCTATTGAAGTGATACCAAGGGACCAGATATCTGCCACACAGTTATAACCAATCTCTTGTATTACCTCAGGAGCCATCCAAAATGGAGTACCTATAACAGTATTTCGTTTTGCCATTGTATCCTGTAATTACATTGTTCATGAAATTAAAATTTGGACATTTGCATAGATTCCTATTACATTTGTTTCATATTTAAGGTTAGAACTGAGATTCCATTGTAAGCACTACATCGCCCCCCCCTTCCCGTTCTAAATCTACAAATAAACAAATACCCTCAAAATGGATAGATGATGTCTGTGACTGAGGGAGAGTTTTCCTTTCAAACCTGAAGTAAATAAAACAAGGTATTTCTTGATTTTTTGTTCTTAAAATAAAGAACTTCCCTGGAGTTCAATAAGTCTAAGGTTTTTTATCACGTTATTCCTCTTCTTCTTTCCAATTTTTTGCGCCAAAATTTACTGGACTCATGTCATCAACAGGAAAAAGTCTAGTTGATTTAAACTATATCAATATTTTTAAATAGTGATACTGGAATGGGGCTTCAGGAGCTGCCAAGCTAATGATAGCTCACCAGCAGCTTCAGACACAGGCCAGCTTGAATAAGGAAAATCAAGTGGAAAGGTTGTTTGCTCTCCAAGTCTCCAACACAGGACCCAGGAAGAAGGAAAGAGGGTGTATCTAGCAAGACCAATGGATTTTAGGTGGGAAGGGACAAAACCACGGGCTACCCCACTCACCTCTGTTGAACACTTACAGGCAGAATTAAGATAGTGTGGGTACCTTAACTGAATTTCCAAACTCTCACATGTTTGAGTTTCTTGAAAATCTAATCTTAACCCTACATTTCTAGGATTTTTATTTATATGCATATTTACTTCTGTAAAATAAGGATTGTTATTAGCTAGGATTGCTAACTACAATGTTCTTACAAAGGTTTTTACTCTTAAGTTATTGATATGTACTCCCAACCGCTTCATTTCTAAGATTTTTTTTAGAGGGATCACTTCATGTATTTAGTTGAGTTCATAATGTTCAGCAGACGCTGTTACAATGACAATGTAAAAGTTATTCCTGTTATGTCACTCACAAAAAATGCAAACATTCATGATCCTACTGCCATAACAAAGGATCAAGCTCTTTTGAAATGTAGCAGTGCCCATAAATCCATATGACTAATAAGTTAGCCAGCCACTTTTCCAGGTTTTGGAACACTTGCATCGTAACGGTGCCAGAAAAGGGCCAAATTGGATTAAATAGAAAGTGGTATTTTTCCAAGCTCTGCCCACATAAATCACCAGGATGAGATTGTGCTTGCCGTAGGTGTGGAGATGTTCAAAATATGATCAAATGCTCTCTGAGCTCCCCTAGGCTCAATACGCTTGGCTTCCCTTTCGTGGGTCTTCAATATGCACATTTGCTCTGCTAGTCTACCTAGGGAACTGGCTCTCAACCTTTTCAGACTACTGTACCCCTTTCAGGACTCTGATTTGTCTTGCGTACCCCCAAGTTTCACCTCACTTAAAAACTACTTGATTACGAAAATCAGACAAAAAAATCCAAAATGTCACAACATACTATTACTGAAAAATTGCTTACTTTTCATTTTGTCTGTATGAAATTTTAGTCTGTACAGATTTTGCTAGTGCCTCTTATGTAGCCTGTTGTAAAACTAGACAAACATCTCAATGAGTTGATATACTCCCTGGAAGACCTCTGTGTACCCCCAGGGGTACACATATCACCCTGGTTAAGAACCACTGATCTAGGGCATCAGCCAAGGACATGAAAGCAGTGGTAACTTTCCCAAAAGCCACCTACTTGTGGCACCAAAATGAGAAGTCTCTCACAATAAGCTGTGCAGTACTGTGATCCTCCCTCTTCTTTTTTACAGGTGCAATGAAATCATTAACAATGTTGATATTTAAATTATTATTAATACCTCATTCCAAGAGCTGTTGTTCCAGGCTCTTTCCACTCTCATATTGACATCTCCGCATTATAACAATCTAAAAAAGGTTCTGATCTTTTCATATACTTACTGTTAATTGGCCAGCCACTCCAAAATCAGCTAATTTTGCATGTCCTTCTGTGTTAAGGAGGATATTTCCAGCCTTTATATCTCTGTGTATTTTTCTCATGAAGTGCAAATATTCAAGTCCTTTAAGTGTGGATTTAAGAATCGTTGCTATTTCATCTTCTGTTAGCTACAAGAAAACAAACATCTAACTACTTTTCTTCTTGGATATATATATATATATATATATATATATATATATATACATACACACACACACACACACTCAACACTTATACATTTAAATAAACAAAGTTATAGCATAGAAGAATAAAACTCAGGTTCTGTAAACTGTTTTATAATTATTATTATTTATATAACACATATGAAGTGTGCTAGATGCTTTACAGACATGAGGCAAGACCAGGTCTAAAAGAGTTTACAATTTAAGGCTCTGATCCTGCAAATTGATCCACGTAGCTGGATGGGAAGTAAATCTACTTCAAATAGGAGCAGGAGTTCACCCATACAGATCACATTGCAAAATTGGGCCCTAAACATCACCTAATCAAAATAGGGGTTGAAATGTTGCCACAAGATTAGCTTAAAACTTTTTTCAATTTTTTTTATGTTTTCTTTATTTTATACATAGCAGAAAGGAGAATTCTCTCTCTCTCTCCAATATAATCTATAATTAGATTATTAACTCTTAGAGAAAGGTGCTGCCTCAAAGAAAATGTCTTCGCAGTAGAGTTAATGTGGATTCTTACCAAGATTTAGCACAAACAACCCCCATCCTTCCCCCATTGTCGGCATGCCAAAACCTTTTACCCAGATTTGGAGGTGCTTTGAGCCTAAGACAGCAGACCAGCTGGGGGTATGGGTTAGATTAGAACCTGGTCTCCACTTAAACTCGGACTAGAGTGTGGATGCAGGCTAAATCACTCAAGAGTTGATAGTCCTCTAATGCTTTCCCATAATTGCCTGGGAAAGAATCAGAGCATCTCAGCACAGAGAACCATGGGATATGACCCCAAACACAAATAAGCAAGTAAAGAAATAGTGGATATGTGGATATGACTTTGCACTGGGGACACTCACACATGGACTAGACTACCCCAGGTGCTCAGATGTTGGTACTTATCACTCAGATTAACTATTCAGTGAATCACAAAAATCACAGAAATGTAGGCTGGAAGGGACTACAAGAAATCATCAAATCCAGCCCCCTGCACTGAAGCAGGATTGAGTAAACCTAGATCATCCCTGATGGGTTTTTGTCCAACCTGCTCTTAAAAACCTCCAATGACAGGAATTCCACAACATTCCTTGGAAGTTTATTCCAGTGCTTAACTGTCCATATAGTCAGAAAGATTTTCCTGATCTCTAACCTAAATTTCCCTTGCTGCAAATAAAGCCCAATATTTCTTGTCCTACCTCCAGTAGACGTGGAGAACAATTGACCACAGTCCTCTTTATAACAGCTCTTAACATATTTGAAGACTGCTATCAGGTCCTGCCATCTTGTTCTCAATATATTGAACATGCCCAGTTTCGTTTTTTTAAAACCTTTCCTCATAGGTCACATTTTCTAAATCTTTTATCATTTTGTTGCTCTCATCTGGACTCTCTCACCAACTTGTCCACATCTTTCCTATTGAACACCATACTCCAGCTGAGACAAGCCCCCACCCCCAAAGGTCAGTAGAGCGTGACAATTACTTCTTCTGTTGTACATACAACACTCCTATTAATACACCCCAGAATATTAGCCTTTTTTGCAAATGCATCACACTGTTGACTCACTTTCAGTTTGTGAGCCACTATAATCGAGATTCTTTTCAGCAGTACGACCTAGCCAATTATTCTCCATTTTGTAGTTGTGCATTTGAGTTTTTCCTTCCTAAGCAGAAGACACTTCTTAACTCTGCATTTGTACGGCACATAATAGAATGTTACTCTGATCCGCATGAGAGCTTCTAAGTGCTACTTCAATATAAGTAATAAATTAACAATAATAAATTAAATGCTAGTTGAGGATGCTAAGCACTTCACAGGAGTGGCCCAGGATGAACTCTTCAACTCTAGGTATAGAGGAGAGGCCAAACAAATCCTTTTCAACTCTGGGGTGTATTAATAGGAGTGTTGTACGTATGACAGAAGACGTAATTGTCCCAGTATACTTGACATTGGGGAGGCCTCAGCTGGAGTACTGTGTTGAGTAGGAAAGACGTGGACAAGTTGGAGAGAGAATCCAGAGGACAGCAACAAAAATAATAAATGGTTTAGAAAATGTGACCTGTGAGGAAAGGTTTAAGAAGTGGAAATTAAATCCTACTAAGGAAAATAGAAAGGAGCAAAAACTCTAGCAAGTGAAGTGTAAAAATATAATTAGGGAGGCCAAAAAAGAATTTGAAGAACAGTTAGGCAAAGACTCAAAACAAAGAGCAAAAAATAATAATAATAATAATAATAATAAGTACATCAGAAGTAGGAAGCGTGGCTGAACAACCAGTGAGGCCACTGGATGATTGAGGTGCTAAAGGAGAACTCCCCAAGGAAGATAAGGCCATTGCAGAGAAACTAAATGAATTCTTTGCATCGGTCTTCCTGGCTGAGGATGTGAGGGAGATTCCCAAACTTGGGCCACTCTTTTTAGGTGACAAATCTGAGGAACTGTCCCAGATTGAGGTGTCATCAGGGGAGGTTTTAGAACAAACTGATAAACTAAATAGTAATAAATCACCAGGACCAGATGGTATTCACCAAAGAGTTCTGAAGGAACTCAAATGTAAAACTGCAGAACTACTAACTGGTATGTAACCTATCATTTAAATCAGCTTTTGTACCAGATGACTGGCGAATAGCTAATGTGATGCCAATTTTTTTAAAAGGCTCCAGAAGCAATCCAGCAATTACAGGCTGGTAAACCTAGCTTCAGTACCAGGCAAATTGGTTAAAAACTGCCGTAAAGAATGGACACCTAGATTAACACAATGTGTTGAGGAAGAGTCAACATGTTTTCTGTAAAGGAAAATCATGCCTCACCAATCTACTAGAATTCTTTGAGGGGGTCAACAAACGTTTGGGGAAAGGTGATCTGGTGGATAGAGTGCACTTGGACTTTCAGAAAGTCTTTGACTAGGTTTCTCACTAAAGGGTTTTAAGCAAAGTAAGCTGTCCTGGCATAAAAAAAAAGGTCCTCTCATGGATCAGTAACTGGTTAAAAAATAGGAAACAAAGGGTAGTAATAAATGGTAAGTTTTCACAGTGGAAAAAGGTAAATAGTGGTGTCCCCAGGGGTCTGTACCAGAACCAGTCTTATTCAACATATTCATAAATGATCTGGAAAATGGGTGAACAGTGAGGTGGGAACATTTGCAAATGATACAAAACTACTTAAGATAGTTAAGTCAAAAGCAGACTGCAAAGAGTTACAAACAGATCTCACAAAACTGGGTGATGGGGCAACAAAATAGCCAATAAAATTCAATGTTGATCAATGTAAAGCAATGCACATTGGAAAACATAATCCCAACTCTACATATAAAATGATGAGGTCTATATTAACTGTTACCACTCAAGAAATAGATCTTGGAGTCATTGTGGATAGTTCTCTGAAAACATCCACTGAATGTGCAGCGGCAGTCAAAAAAGCTAACAGAATGTTGGGAATCATTAGGAAAGGGATAGATAAGAACACAGAAAATATCTATTGCCTCTCTATAAATCCATGATATGCCGACATCTTGAATACTACATGCAGAGCTGGTCGTTCCATCTCAAAAAGGACATGGAATTGGAAAGGGTACAGAAAAAGACAACAAAAATGACTGGGGTATGGAACAGCTGCCATATGAGGAGAGATTAATAAGACTGGGACTTTTCAGCTTGGAAAAGAAATGACTAAGGGGGGATATCATAGAGGTCTATAAAATCATGACTGTGGTGGAGACAGTAAATAATGAAGTCTTATTTACTCCATCTCATAACACAAGAACTAAGAGATAACCAAATGAAATGAATAGGCAGCAGGTTTAAAACAAACAAAAGGAAGTATTTCTTCACACAACGCACAGTCAGCCTGTGGAACTCTTTGCCAGAGGATGTTGTGAAGGTCAAGATTATAACAGGCTTCAAAAAAGAACTAGATAAATTCATAAAGGATAGGTCCATCAATGACTATGAGCCAGGGTGGGCAGGGATGCAAAACCATGCTCTAAAGTGCCCCTTGCCTCTGTTTTCCAGAAGCTGAGAATGGGCGACACGGGATGGATCACTTGATGATTACCTGTTCTGTGCATTCTCTCTGAAGCACCTGTCATTGGCCACTGTCAGCGGACAGGCTACTAGATTAGATGGGCCATTGGTCTGACCCAGTATGGCCATTCTTATGTTCTTATGTAGCACTCTCTGTTAATTTGCATTTTCAAAATACTCTGCTGAGATTATAGAGTACAAAAGACAGATTTTGCTCAGAAGGCAAAATTAATTACCATGAAGAGGAAAAAGATAAAGGTCTATCTATGCATTCCTTAAATCCTACAAGCGAACTGGCCAGATGCTGGTCTTCCACAATTAAGGAATGAATTTCACTACAGACAATGAACATGATGGTCACACATGAAGCCCCATTTTCCCCCCATTTTATAAGGTGTTAAAGTTGGTCAAAATTGCTGATCAATAAAGTTAAAGTGTCAAAACTGTTTCCAGTCTAACCTCCTAATTTTCAAAAACTTAACTTTCCAAAAGTTTTTAAACAAAATCAAAAGTTCCTGACTTTTACAAAAAATATCTAAATTTATAGTACAGTAATAACTAAAAAAAAATAGTTACTTTTTATAGTTCAAATTTCCCATGTGCTTATTCCACAGAACTGGTGCACAGGATAGTTTTGACAAAATCTGGTGAGAATATTTGATCACAAATTTTAAAAATGTTTAATTGCCAAGTGACTGATTGTGCCTTACCAATGCCAGCAGAGAGGACAGTCACCATCAGACCAGATGATGCACAGCAGAATAGGACCAGTCAGTCACTTTCTCTTACCAGAAGGAAGATAAACCACCTTAGCTGTACAGTATAAGAGAGGCTATCAAGATCTCACACCCTAAAGCACTAATGAACTAGCAGAGTCCTAAATTTGGATTGAGCTCAAGAGAATGTCATGTTTTCTTAATTTCTCAAACTCCCACATATGAAATTTCTCCAACGTCTACAATTAGCAATATCAAGGCTGAGCTACTGCTCATTAGCACTTCCTAATGGCAGCAACTATCAATTTCACACTGCTGACAGTACACAGTTTCTGGGCAAGAGAAGAGAAAGAAAAAACAAAAATGGATAAAACAGATGGGTCTGTACACAGAGAGAAAAAAAAAATACATGCAGCATACTGGGGCAGAGAAAACCACCTGACCCCACCCTTCCCATCATTCTTATGGCTTGTCTACACAATGAGTTATTCAGGAACAGATATTCCTGAATAGCGCAAGGTGAGAACACTATCTTGTTCCTATTTAGTTTAAATCACTGGGTTAAACTAAACAGAAATAAGTCCCTCTTATCCCAGAATAAGAGAGTCTCCACCCATGGAGCCACTCAGGAATAGCTGTTGCTGAATAACTTCAAGTTCAGACAAGCAACCCACATCCCCTGCTTTCCCCTCCCCACCCCATTCTCTTTCTCGCCCCCTCCCAATTGCAGCGATGTGTCTTTCAGAGTGTCAACATTTTAAATTGACATTGGGAGTACTATTACACTGGAACG
The DNA here is from genome assembly GCF_025201925.1 of Gopherus flavomarginatus. Classification (NCBI taxonomy): domain Eukaryota; kingdom Metazoa; phylum Chordata; order Testudines; family Testudinidae; genus Gopherus; species Gopherus flavomarginatus. Next base: position 260,491,156 of record NC_066618.1, read on the forward strand.
TGTTCAAGGCTGCCATCAGCTGATTCTTTGATCTGTTGATAATTACAGAGGTGTTGAACATTATGAGCCTGTTCACCAAAAGCAAAGAAATCTGTGTGTTCTTCATATGCCTCCCTTCAGGTTTTTCAATTTTCACCATAAACAATAGGGTTCTGCTTACTGATAACTAGAATGTTCCTGACATTTTGGAATTGATCGGATGTGGCATTCGAAAGTTATCACATTATATCCAAACAGAAAAATTCCATCATGGTGAGTGTAATCCCTCACACTCAGCCAAAAACCTGCTTTAAAATGTCCTTCAAATATATGAATTACTTTGCTGTTTGCCAAATGCTTTCTATTAGCAAGTAATAAATTGTCAATATGCAACATGATCTGCATTAAAATATATCATGTTACTAGAGCTGTTGTATCACTGTATTGTGGAAAAGCAGGAATCTTAATTTAGCTGGCCCTTTATTTCAACAATAAGACCATTTGCATTTTAATCAGAACAATTATTACTATGGGAAGATCATGGTACTATGATAACTACGACTTTCCTTGAAGCCACAGCCTATTAATGACTGGTGCTCTATCCTGCAAAGCGCTATTAGGCTATGTGAGTCAGGCATGTGAAAAAAAAAATACACTCCTGACTGACAAACTATGCCAGCAAAACTCATGTAGCTATACTGGCAAAATCAGTCTAGCAGCATCAGCCAACGCTTTATAGTGTAGACTGGCCCTACAAAGCATAGTCAATACTAAGATATTGCTTTTTCATGAAGAGGTCAGCTGCCCATACTACTCGCCTCCACAATCATTATGGGTTTTAAACAATCTTCTTTATTTCACTCACTAAACACCAGGTAGCCCTTTCTTTTTTCTTTTCTTTTTTTTATGGTGAAAAAGGGCATTACAAGATTGCATTAAAAGTCAACAATTGTGTGACACATTTTGAAGAATTACACTGCATTTTTTTCATATTGTGTGGAAAATTGTCTCCTCATATTCAATTAGGGTAGTACAAAAGAGCATAAACAGGAGAAATGGGATGAAAATTAAAGAAATAAAAAACTCTGTATGAATGGTCAAGACAAAACTTTCTGAGTAGGAAACCTAGTAAAATCCATTGCTTGGGACTTTTAAAAGTGGACTGGACTGGACAAGACATCTTTTTAAAAATAACACATTGTCAGGATCCAGTAATGGCAAAGGGACACACTAGATGACCCAGGTCTTTCCCATTTCTACAGTTTATCATCAATCATTTACATAGAAATATAAATTGTTCACTGCGCTTTCAAGAAGGCAACCAACCATCAACAAATGACATGTCCTTGCCCCCCAAAGTAAAAATAATATAGTACAAAAAAACACACAGTGGGAGATAGCCATTTTCATTTGGCTGCTTAATAAACCAGGTGGACTACTCAGGTAACCTGATAGATTACTAAAACCCAAAATTATCCCTCTCAATTACTCTTGATGATCACAATAGGGATATAGAAGCTCTTCTAACAATTATTTTCAGGTGAATAGTACGAGTATATCTTTTGTATGTGCCATATTCCAGGAAGAGCCCCTTCAGTTTTTATCAGGATTATGGAATAAATGAAAAAAACACCTAGAAAGAATCTATCTATCTATCTATCTTAGCGCATACTGGAACACAATTTGGATAATTATTCTTAAAATTGTGTAAGCTGTTCATGCAACTGGCATATATTCAAAAAGTAATGGAGTATGTGAATGCAACATGCTCCCAGAAACCTGAGGGCTTGTCTACATTTACAGTGCTGCAGCTGCGCCGCTCTAGTGCTTACTGAAGATGCTACATACACTAACGAAAGAGGTTCTCCCATCGTTATAAGTACTCCACTTTCCCAAGAGGCAGCAGCTAGGTTGCCAGGAGAAGCCCCTCTATTGACACAGCGCTGTCTACACTGGGGATTAAGTAGGTATAAAATTGTGTCACTCGCAGGGGCGGCTCTAGGTATTTTGCTGCCCCAAGCACGGCAGGCAGGCTGCCTTCAGCGGCTTGCCTGCGGGAGGTCCCCAGTCCCCCAGATTCGGTGGCACGCCTGCGGGAGGTCCACCGAAGCCACGGGACCAGCGGGCCTGCCGCAGGCATGCCACCAAAGGCAACCTGCCTGCCGCCCTTGCGGCGACCAGCAGAGCGTCCCCCGTGGCTTGCCACCCCAGGCATGCGCTTGGCGTGCTGGTGCCTGGAGCCGCCCCTGGTCACTCGGGGGTGTGGAAAATCCACATCCATGAGCGATGAAATTATACTGACATACGTTGGTAATGTAGACACTACAAGAAAGAGGAATGCTCTATTTAGGGACCAGTGCATGCTTCATACTTACCCTTTTCCCTGCACACACACAAAACTGTAAAGAAATTAAGTTAAGCAACAGCAATTTTTTACAGTTGCTGTTTTGAAAGAGTACAGGATATATCCGCTACCTCTTTTTCCTATTTTTATTATATATCAAGATCAATCATTTCATAAGAGAGTGAAATGATTCCACAGAAAGTGGGGAGGGGACGCAGGAGGGAAACAGTTGTAATTAGCAAGCTCATCTTCTTAAGGGTTAGTGTTCACAACAAATTTAAATTATTAAATATATAGAAAAACTTCGCAGCTTGAGGTTCAATCCAGTCTTATAAATTCTGAGTATGGAGCTTACCCTTCTCAGTTACTTTTACTACCCTTTTCATTTGCAAGTGAAGGTGAAAACTGAAGTAGAGTTAATTCATTGTTCACTAGGGATTAGTTAGTACCTCTGCACCATGTTTCACACACCTGGTCTAACATCAAGCTTAACAGGCCTTAAGAATTATTTTTGCTGTTTTCACTCAGCAGGTACAGCCCAAAGCCTTTTTTAGTGCTCCTCCTTTATGCTGACTGCTGAGACACTTGAAAGGATTTTGGAGAGTGTTTGGAAATGGAAAGCAAGCGGTTATGCATGACTCAACAAGAAAAGTTATTTGGTATAAACTTTCCTCATCTTCCTCTCTCCTTGATAGAGTAAAGTTGCTTAACTGGTTGGGAGCTAAGAGAAAAAGGGGAATGTCATGTCAAGTGTAAGATAAAAGTCTGAGTAGAAGGATATCTAGGAAAAAAGGCCTCTTGTATTACATGAATTCACAATTCACTGGGCAAAATACAGTGGTAATGCAAATGGTGGTGTAAATATATATAAGATACATAAAGTGGTCAGAAAAGGAGATATAAGCATGTGTAGTCTACACACCATACATGGAGAAGAGGGGAGAGATTGTATTGGGAAGGAGGAGGAAAGACATGGAGGGTTTGCTTTATTTTACAACTTTCTGTTAATCTGATTTATGCGCTACACACCCATTCCAGTCCTTGGCATATAAAATTACACCCATTTACACTTCCTTTCCTGACAAATGTGTGCAGCCATCTAACTTATATTAACATTTGTCACCTCTAAATTTGGTCCAGAGGCTTCTGTGGGAGCTGCTTCTGCTTATACCAGGTCTAAATATGGTTAACTGTGGCTTGGTCTACACTTAAAAGTTATATTGGCATAGCTATGTCAGTCAGGAATCTGAGAGGAAAAAATACACCCCTGATCAACACAGCTACGCCGACAGAAGAGTGTTTCTGTCAGCACAGCTAAAGTCATTTTATGAGGAGGTATTCCTACACCAGCAGAAAAATTCCTTTTGTAAGTGCAGTAGGGAGCTATGTCAGTATAGGATCTGTGTAGACATAGCCTAACAATACAAAAAGAGCATTGAAGAGTATTGAAAAAAGGTATCTTTTAAACAGTACATAATTTATTTGCAGTGTTCCTGAAGGAGCAGCATTAAGTACACTCCCTTTCCCGTATGTGATAGAGCATTATATTGAATAGCACTAATGTCACATTGGTCACTGTTGTGTTAACACACAATGAAAGAACCTATTATAGTGTCTTTGTTTGAAGAAGTTAAGGTTGCTGATTTTCTTTACTTTCGTTCACTTAAAATATCAATCTCAATACTGAATTAATGCAGATTACCTTTATTTAATACATCTGTATCCTATATATATGCAATTCTGCACTACATATGCTCCTAAACCCACAGGCATGTTATGTTAAAAACTTCATTTCAGAGACCCATGAATTTAGTATCATTTAACCATGGCAAATTTGACTTTTACACACACACACACACACGCGCGCACACACACACACACACACACACTTTCTATTCTTATTCAGCACACAAAATAGCCTATAAAAAGGCAGATGTTAAGGGGTCACCACTAGTTACTTTGTATTCTTGGGAGGTATAGCAAAGAACAAAATTGTACTAGTATGTTCCGCTAATTTATTCTGTTTTAGAAGGATTAGCTGAAATGCAGCCTATTTGAATAATTAAATTCTAACTTTTTGAAATATATAGCCCATATATTATAGAATATAGAGATAGAATTCCCAAATATTTTAGCCCTGAAAGGATAACTAATACTTTAGTTGACTGACATCTTCCTTCAGATCCTCTTTAAACTCTCCTTCGCTGTAAAGTTATTTCCTCATTTGGATTTTATAATACATCTAGGGTGACCAGACAGCAAGTATGAAAAAATCAGGACAGGAGGTGGAGGGGTAATAGGAGCCTATATAAGAAAAAGACCCAAAAATCAGAACTGTCTCTATAAAATGGGGACATCTGGTCACTCTAAATTCATCCCATCTTCTCTAGACCTTTCTTATAGGCCATGAATCTGAAGTCAGTTCCACCTGAAATCCCATTGATTTCAGTAGGACTCAATGCAGGCGTATGGGTCTACCTATGCAGAAAAAATGCAGGATCAAGACTTTATATTGCAAGCTCTTTGGAACAGAGATTGCTTTCATCTTGTTCTACATTGAACATTTTCAGTCCTATAACTCATATAATTCATCTTTTCAAAGCAAGTATATTATATTCTATGGCCTTCTGCTTTTTGGTAAGTTATAACTTAGTGCTGTTTGAAACAGTAATATATTGAAGCACCCTAGGGAACCTTTAGTGGGCACCAACAAGGTCTACCAGACTAGTTAATATTAGGGCTGTCAAGCGATTAAAAAAATTAATTGCAATTAATCAGACTGTTAATAATAGAACACCATTTACTTAAATATTTTTGATGTTTTCCACATTTTCAATATATTATAACACAGAATACAAAGCATACAGGGCTCACTTTATTGTTTATTACAAATATTTGCACTATAAAAAACAAAAGAAATAGTTTTTCAATTCACCTAACACAAGTACTGTAGTGCAATCTCTTTTTCATGAAATTTGAACTTACAAATGTAGAATTATGTACAAAAAAATAACTGCACTGAAAAATAAAACTATGTAAAACTTTAGAGCCTTCAAGTCCACTCAGTCCTATTTCTTGCTCAGCCAATTGCTCAGACTAAGTAGTTTGTTTACATTTGCAGGAGATAATACTGCCCGCTTCTTATTCACAATATCACCTGAAAGTTAGAACAGGTGTTCATCAGCTACAACAGTGCCATGCATCTCAAGATATTTACATGCCAGATGAACTAAAGATTCATATGTCCCATCATTCTTCAACCACCATTCCAGAGTACATGCATCCATGCTGATGATGGGTTCTGCTCAATAACAATCCAAAGCAGTGCAGACTGACGTTCATTTTCATCATCCGAGTCAAATGCCACCAGCAGAAGGATGATTTTCTTTTTTGGCGGTTCGGATTCTGTAGTTTCCACATTGGAGTGTTGCTCTTTTAAGACTTCTGAAACCATGCTCCACACCCAGGGCCGATGCAACCATTTAGGCGACCTAGGCAGTCGCCTAGGGTCCTAGGATTTGGGGGGCACTATTTTCTTCGGCCGCCATTTTCTTCGGCATTTAGGCAGAGGGAGCTGGGGCAGGGGAGTGCGGGGAGGGCCGCCTGCAGCAAGTAAGGGGGGGCGTAGCACACAGAGGAACTCCCCACCCCAGCTCACCCCTGCCCCGCCTCCTCCCCAAGCACGCCGTGGCTGATTCACTTCTCCCGCTTCCCAGGTTTGCGGTGCCTAAGCTGATTGGCACCGCAAGCCTGGGAGGTGGGAGAAGTGAAGCAGCCACGGCATGCTCGGGGAGCAGGTGGGGCAGGGGTGAGCTGCTTCATTTCTCTCACCTCCCAGGCTTGCGGCGCCTAAGCTGCTTGGCGCCGCAAGCCTGGGAGGCAAAAGTGAAGCAGCGATGGCGTGCTCGGGATGCTCGTGCTCATGCGCGGAGCAGGGGTGAGCCTCAGGGCGGGGGGGGGATGTCTCAGGGCATGGGGGGGAGCTGCCGCGAGGGGGCACGGGGGGGGAGGGAGAGGGAAGGGCGCATGGTGGAAGTTTCGCCTAGGGTGCGAAACATCCTTACATCAGCCCTGTCCATGCCTCATCCCCCTCAGATTTTGGAAGGTAGTACAGATTCTTAAACCTTGGGTTGAGTGCTGTAGCTATCTTTAGAAGTCTCACATTGGTATATTCTTTGTGTTTTGTCAAATCTGCAGCAAAAGTGTTCTTAAAATGAACATGTGCTGAGTCATCATCCAAGACTACTATAACGTGCAATATATGGCAGAATGTGTGTAAAACAGAACAGGAGACATATAATTCTCTCCCAAGGAATTCAGCCACAAATTTAATCAACGCTTTTTTTTAACAAGCATCATCAGCATGGAAGCATGTCCTCTAGAATGATGACCAAAGCATGAAGGGGCATATAAATATTTAGCATATCTGTCAGGTAGATACCTTACAATGCCGGCTACAAAAGTCCCATGCGAATGCCTGTTCTCCCTTTCTGGTGATACTGTAAATAAGAAGTGGGTAGCATTATCTCCTGTAATTTTTTTGAGTTAATCGCATGAGTTAACTGTGATTAATTGACAGCCCTAGTTAATACACAACACACTAATGTGCTTTAGAAATCACCTTGTCATCAGTCTGCATTACCACATCACACAGACAAGTCATTATGCAACAGCTCCCCACAGAGCCATCTAGCAGACCAGAAAAGTCGGTGCATAATATGCTCCAACCATGCCTCCTTCCTCTCCTACACCAGTCCTTTCCATGCCAGGGGCTATGAGGGAAGCCACCAGCCTTACGCTACTGAGAGTATGCCCTTGTGGGGAGATCAGTTCCCAAGCCCCACGCACGGAGAGCGAGCCAGGCTGTAAAGGGTGTCGGAAAGCCCAACACGTAGTTTGGCTTTTCAGAGTAAATAAGCTGTTGCCTGCATAAAGTACTGTCCTGTGCTCTATATTCCTATGCATTATTTTTGATATTTTTATGTTGGCATATAACTATTGCCACTGGTTATAGAGCCACAGCATGCAACAAAGGGAACAAAGGAAAAGAGTACGAATGAACCAGCAGTATAGCTGCGGAAAACAAAATTTGAATAGAATATAAAATAACAGTATTTGTGCTTCTGTGTTTATTTTACAATATGCTCTTTTCCTCCAATCTTCCAAAATTATTAGCCATAGGAAAATATCTGAATCCTCATGACCCAAGTATAAATTAAATTAGTAACAGAAAAACGAACATGAAATCTTAGGGGAAAATATAAACTATTAACTTTAAGGGTGATATGTAAAATGAAATAAGCAAATCTTTATCATGGAAATTTTCACTGTTGTTTACATTAAATCTCATTGTTCCATCTCTGTTGTCAAACTAGAAGAAGTGGCTTCATTTTCTAATCTTCAGGTCCAAGATAAAAAATCTCCACACAGAAACAAAAGTTAAAAGATAGAAAAGATATCTCTGTTTTTAATTGTTTCCAGCTAGGTAAATAAATTAATCAGCTAAGACTGTATCACCTCTGTGTAGGAATCTTCCAGTTGAAAGTTAAAAAACTGAGATGGTTTCTCTGTGTAGACACTAATGATCCTGAGGTACAATCATTTGCCTGGTATCTTTGGTCACCATTTTCCTTTCCCCATCCTTGTGTACAGTGTGCTGTGCACTTCTTGTCCACTTGGGTACCATCTGCCATTCCTGAGGCAGCTGTGAAGCAATTTTGAACCCTTTAGCACTAATATAAAATAATTCAGAAAGCTAAAGTGGGCCAACTCTATAGCCATCATACAGACCAATAGCAACTATTACGCCAGCTAGCTCTGGTAAAACTAAATATTCTAGTGGATCAGACAAATGTGCACTAAGTTCAGGTGTAACATATCTATTAGGAGAATGGACCCTGAAGATACGCTTGGCTGGTTAGGAATAGATGTCCATGCACCCTTAATTCCACTTTCTGTGCATATTCATTATTACAAAGTCTCACCAAAGTCAAATACTATTTTTCTCCCACTGGACCCCCTACTTCATTCAGTAGGCAGGAAGGATAGTGAATGAGGCAGGGGTACATGAAAATGCTGTTGTTGGCAAGACCCCTGTCATTTTCACTGTGAAAGTTGTAATGCATGTAACACGTGAGGCAAGGAGATACAGGAAGAGAATTAGTGTTGTTGTGGTTATAGCACCGGATTGAAATCAGCAAGAATGGGATTCTAGCCCTAGCTTTGCCACAAACTTCCCTCAGACCAGACTTTTCAGAAGCAGTCATTACTTGCAGGTGCTTCGTTTTCTACGTGAGCAGCTTGAGACACACAGGGCTTGATTTTTCAGAAGTTCTGAACGCACACAACTGTAAATGAAGTCAACACCTATAAAAAAAAAATCAGGCCCTACCTGTCTCCAATTGAGCACCCAATCAATATTCAAAATCAATATACACTTTTGAAAAATTTGGCCTACATTTTCCTATACTTTAGTTCTCTATCTGTAAATGGAAGATAATACATCCCTACTTCACTGGAGTGTTGTGCAGATAATCATAAGGCACTCGGATAATATGGTGATGAGAGCAATAAAGAAAACCACGAGGAAATGATTAAGTAATTATTATTTATTAATACTAATACATATATAGGTAGTAAATTAGGCATAGGATCATGAATTGAGAGATGCAGATAGAAAGACATTACATAGCTGCCTCATTCCCATGAGCAGTAAATGGTGCATGATCATGTGGAAAATAAACAGCAACGAGCACATAACTAAAGATAGTTCTACTTCCTTGTGCATAGCCCAGCTCAGTGGAGAGTGAAAGCTGTCTCCAGCTAATATATACTTGCTGGCCCCTATATGAAATTAGTTTGGTGGAGGTCATTTCCAGCTCTCACCTCACAAATTCACCATAGCACTTGGCACACAAGAGCTTTGCACGGAGAGGCCAAGAACGGAATGGAACATGGAGACTAGACTCCCTCTGCTATTCCTAGGGCTTGTCTTCACTACCAAGTTTGATCACAGTAGACCACAACTGTGAAGTATCAAATTAGCTAAGCAGAGGCTAACCATAACTTTGCAGTTAATGTAGAAAAGGATAAGTCCTGTTCAGCACTGTGTCAGCCTGTCATGGTTAAGCCACAGGGGAGGTCTGAGACTTAAACATACCATTTAACCATGATTACGTGACACAATAATGCACATGGCTTGTCCTTGTACACACAAAGATGTGGTCAGCATCAGGACAGTTAATTCCACTCTTCACAGTAATATTTTAATAAAATTGTGCAGTGACAGCAAAGCCCCAGTGGAAATCCTACCCAGACCAGGGTTGAGATAAGCTGATGGGGCAGTATGTCTGAGCTTCTCAGCCTGCAGATAAAAGAACTGTATTTGCCAGCACTGTGACCTTTCATTAACTCTAAATACAAAAAAGCATTTTTAATAAAAACAAACTTTATGGTTGTATGTCTGGTTAGTGTAGGACTAGAAGAGAAGGGAAGAAGAGAAACTGTGACTGGGAATTGGGAGAGATTGGGGATCCAGGAAGGAAACTGGGACTTGGACGGTCAGCCAAGAGGGAGAGATGAGGACTGACTGGATAAGGAGACTGGGATAAGAATCCTGAGGAGTGAAGACTAGGACTGGATAGGCAAGAAGAATGGGACAGGGACAGGTTGAAGCAAAAGGGGCAGAAGGACTCAGTCCCTGGTGGAACAAACAGAAGACTCTGTGACCATTAGGGCAAAATTCCCCTCCAGAGCTTGGAATGGAAACCAAGATTCCTGAGTCTCACCTTTCCTCTCTCATCATCAAATACCTACAAAATCCATTAGCAAAGTGTGTCTCATCCTCCTCCAATGTTGGTTCACATTGATGATAAACTTACTATTGCTATCAGTTACTCTATATAGCTCAAGACGCAAAGGTCTGTGTGGTAGAACTAAAGGTTCCAACCAAACTGATGACCCACATGGATGTCAATATGATGCAGCATGATGGAATTTCTGTATTTTCAGTTTGTTATTTTTAAAACCTAGGACATTTTTAAACACAAAAAGCAAAGTATATTAAAAACATGTTAAGGTTGCAAAGTGAAGCTTTCAAAAGTTAGGACACGCCAGAATTAAGGATGTCTGTACAACCAAAATTCAGCTTCCTTGTTTATATGTATACTGTCTTTAATTTTATAAGTCTTATGATTTTTACGGGATCTCTGCCTCATTCAGTGCACAGAATGGACAGTGCTCACTTAATGAGCAGCTATTCAATATTTTGTTTTCTCCTCATTATACAATGTGTGGCCCAAGGCCTTATTTACTGCACACTATTCAAATCCTACTTTGAAGGCAGAATTATTCATTTCCTCAGGGGCTTTTCTATGACAATCATCACTATAGTATCTGAATATCTGAATACTGCAATTATTAATGAACTTATTTTAACAACATCTCTGTGAGATGAGGGAATTGTATTATTATTCTCATTTTACAGGATGGCAAACTGAAGCAGAGAGATTAAAATCAAAAGTATCCAGTAATTTTAGGTGCCCAGTTATAGACACCTATGAACTGACTTTTCAGAGTAGTTAGCATCATATGCACGTTATAGTTCAAAGGATAGCAACCTCTAACTTTGGTGGCAGCTGCGAGTCCTCAGCACTTCCACAAATCAGTCCTCAGGGTCTCAAGTCAGGGGTCCAGAAAACGAGAAACTCACAGCTAATGACCCCCTGTGAAAAATTTGGTTTAAGTAACTTGACTTGCATCACAGGCAAGCACAGAATCTAATTCTCCAGGACAGCATTCAACTGCCTCAACTATATGACAATCTTTTCTGTTTCTGCAAACCCTTATCTTCCAACTTCAGCAACAAATGATCAGCATACTACAGACAACAGTCTACTTCAACACACAACCTGATTTATCCTCACAGCAGGTCCATCCTGGCACTGAATGAGGCATGTATCCCATGGAAAAAATAGTATGTGATCATGTAATTAAAGACTGCAATGTAATGCATAGTAAGAGAGGTAAACAGGTAACTTTAAATCTGGCATTTCCTAACTCTTGAGTGCTTGAATTTGCAACCTTAATAATAACAAAGTTTTTTATATGTAATATATTAATACATTCTGAAAGGGCTGTTGTACAGCAGGATAGTGCCAACTGGTTCTTGTTAGGGAACCATTTGAAAACACTTACCCTAGTTTTTAATATACCATGTCAAACTAATTTCTGGTTCAAAGAAATTTGAATAGGTCTCCTCCTTAGGTCAAAGTTGGTTTTCCATCATTAGACACTTTCAGAACACTCTGCTCCAATACCAGGAAGCATCTGAAGTGATTCCTAGATTTATTACAGGTGAAGGTAAACTCAAAATCTAGGTCACATTAATGGAATAAAACATTCATACAAAACCTCAGACAATTATTCTATACACAAGTATCAAGTTCACCTTAGAAAAACTAGAAAAATAAGTTCCATCAGCAAGTATACCCTTAAAGAATTTCTGGTAACAAAATTCAGACCATGTGTGCAATGAAGCTATTTGGGAACTTTAAATTATAGTGATAGCTACAGTTACACTCTTAGCTCCATACAATTGAGATTATTGGTGGGGGGGGGAGGAATATCACAATTCTGCCTCCCTCAACACTGCAATTTTGCATTTGAAAAGCCAAAACTGCTCTATCAGAAACAGCTATATTTATCCTGAGAGCTACATAATTTAAAATGTTCAACTTTAAAACTCTAACGATTTTTGCACACAAAATTATAGAAATTTGTTCACAATAAGCTTAAATTTTTTAATACATAAGGATGACATTGCTAAATGAATTAAGAGTTATCATTATGTTTATTAGGAGCAAAATATGACTATTTCTCCAAACCACTACTTACCGTGTTTGTCTAATCCATGAAATTCTTTTGTGTGTGCATGTACATTTTGAATTATTCAAATGCTTTTTTTCTATTAACTATGGGGAATGGAAGACAACCAATGTTAAAAGGCCAACAGTTCTGAGTAGAGTCCTGTGAGGGATTTTTTTTTTTTTAAATCCCACTCCTGTCCCATCCCACCACACAACACCCAGTCTCACTTGCTCCCACATTGTTTCTTGCATTTTTTATCCCGTTCACATCTGCAAAAACTTTAGATCCTGCAAATTCCACAAGAGAGACAAATTCTCCCATGCAGCTAAAAAAAAAAAAAAATTGTTGGTATATGTGTATATATGGAATTCAGGCACAATTTTTACCACTAAAATGATAAAACAAATCCTGCTTAACCCATGTAAAGAAATACTTTAACTCCTGTTTTAATAGATATCAAACCTCTTTCTAGCCCTCATTTAAGTATTAAAACCTTTATTTAAAAAAAAAGAAAGAAAAACTTGCTTTACATTGCTAAAATTCTATTCATGACAAACTGAAGAGAGTTTTAGTGTTTTCCCACAAATTACAGCAGACTGTATTTTTTGCCCACTTAATCCCATCCCCAAAAAAATACATTTACCTGCCCCTACTATGGCAGCAGGTTCTGTGGAACCCGCGGAATCCCCGTCCCACTGCAGGGCTCTAGTTCTGAGTAATTGTGAAGTAAGAAACTAATCTGAACTAGGCATGCATGATGTGGGGAGGGAGAGGAGAGTGAAGAAATAGATTTGTTTCACTATGAACAAGGTGATTTAAAGGGGAGTGGAGAAGTAAAAAACATACTGGGAGGGAGTAATTCAAAAAGTCAGCTAAGGCCCATCTTCCCAGACCTGCACTTCGTTAGTCACCATAGGGCCCAATTAAGCATCACTGTGTCTTTGCACCTTCCACCACTGGCTTCTTAAAGACAATGTGATTGAGTTTAAGGGATGATATCATCAATACATAAATTTTAAATTTTTCTAAAAATTGTAGGGTCAGGTCTTATAAATCTTATTAATGAATAATTCTTATTTACAAGATTAGTCCTATAGACTTCAATGAGTTTATTTATGTGACCAATAAGCCTTTCAGGAATAGCATCCTTATATTGTAAAATATCTTGACCTATGTTATCAATAACTACCTTAGATTAGCAAAAGCAATTTTTTAAAGATTTAGTTTACTTATGCACACAAAATAAACAGTGATTTCTCTGAGCTTGGATGAAGAAAATCAGTTAAGTCAATTTTGTTTTGGATTGTCGGTACTGTACTGTTTGGATTGTAAGTGCTGAAAAGTATATTTGTTTGAAAATTGATTACATTTGGGTAAAAAAGATAGATAGATATTGACCTAAATCTTTCTGTACCTGGAAATATTTCTTTTTGTCTTGTTTTCTAAAAGCTTGTTTCTACGTAAATTTAAACTTTGGGACGAATTTGGAGTTGACAGTAACTGCTTACATGCTTAGTGAAGGACAGCTCTATAGTAATTAAGTACCTAGTACTAAGAAAAAGGTGATTCTATTGCATAATATTTAATATATTTTGAATATATTTAAGTATTAAAACTTGAGGACTACATTGATATTTGGGAAATGCCACAGAATGCCTTTGCTATTAATCATACATATAATTTAACAAAATTTTAGTTTAAACAGCACATCAATTAGCATTTAGATACTACAGAGACATTGGCCAAATTAGTACCTAGGTACTCCACCATATGCAATTTTACCAACAACATTAGCCTTGCAACTATAAAAAGTTTTCACACTCTTACAAAATTACATTTTAAAGTCAGAAAATAAGGCCATCAGACAGGGGAAAACAGGTTTCTCAGCTTCCAACAAAGGGCCACATACTGAATATCTTATTTGAAGAAAGCTCCTGCATTCTTTCTTAGGGTTTTTTTGTTTTTTGTTTGTTTTTTTTTTAACACTATGGGTTTGTCAGCATTTAAAGTGATTCTGGCCCACAGGATCAAACCTGGAAGAGCCAAAATGTCAGTGCCTGAGGATTTCAATGTAGGGGATGCTACCTGTGGATTGGCTAAGAATTTTGCAGCTCCCATTACAATTACTGGACTGCCCCAGGCAGTCACAGGCTCCATTCATAAGGCTGGACACACTCTGGATCTTAAGTATCAGGGGGTAGCCATGTTAGCCTGTATCCACAAAAACAACGAGTCCGGTGGCACCTTAAAGACTAAGGGATTTATTTGGGTATAAACTTTTGTGGTAAAAAACCCACTTCTTCAGATGCATGGAGTGAAAATTACAGATGCAGGTATTATTATACTGACACATGAGGAGAAGGGAGTTACCTCACAAGTGGACAACCAGTGTGGACAGGGCCGATTCAATCAGAGTGGATGTCCTGGATGGAAGCTGGAGGCATGTAGGTAAGTATAGCAGTCAGTAGGTTTCCATAGGTAAGTATAGTGGTCAGTGGTACAGTGCAAATAAGTGATGGTCACATAAACACCACCCTATACCGGAAACCTACTGTCCGCTATACTTATCTACATGTCTCCAGCTTCCATCCAGGACACACCACACATTGAGTTTCCAGAGAAAAGTGATCTTTCAGAAAAACAACCTATTAATGATTTTGGTAAGCTTTACAGTAATATTCGGTCATCCACTATTGAAACAGTGGCCCCTAGATGCCCTCTGCACAAGTTCAATACTCACGATGGTTCCCAGAAAAGACAGATCAAGTGAGAGAAGAGACAGCCAGAACACCAGTGACAGAAATCTCATGCAGACTGCAACCAGTTATATAGTTTTTTCCTTACCAAAAGGAACTCCAATACAGAAAAATACCACCCTTAGTGGCCAATAGCTTGGTCAAGCCTAGCTGTTTAATCACAGTTACAGAGTTGAGTTCTTCCCCTCAAAATTTTCATATTACTTGGCAAATAAAAATTGCTCGAATTTAGAATAAACTGTTTACTTCTGTAGAAATGGAACACTGTCTTGAGGGAGCAATGAATTAGTCTTCTGAATTTCAGCCAGTATTGCTCACCGAAGTTAAAGAAGTACTGAAGTAACTTTGTGCTACAACTGTAAGGTGGATCCACGACCTTCCAGGCTAGTGAAGGTCAATGGGGAAAATGATTGGTTCCTCCTTGATTAAGACTGTCAACATTTCCCAATGAAAGGCCAGAGCGTAAGTAGCTCTTACAGATACTGTGAAGCCAGTGCTCAAGAAGCCAATTTTGATGCTAACAATCTATATAGTCTTCATTTGAGGGGGAAGTTCATGAAAAAGCTGTGGTGGAAAAATTAATGTGGCTGGAGCTTTTTGTTTGTTTTGATTTTTTCAGTCCTCTGGTTTCCTTGAACCCAGTTTATAGGTTTACAGGCCTGGATATGAGATAGAAATTGCACCAGTTATACTAGTGGATGATCTCCAACTAACGGAAAAAGAGAGAATCTGTGCAGATCCTTTTAGATTGATCAGCAGCTTTGATATTATTCCTTTGCTTGTGAACTATAGCAGTTGGTTGAAGGAGTCACTCTTAGCTTTCTGAAAAAAAAACAAGCCATTGGCTGTGGATTCCTTTGTCCAAAGGATTCTTTCCTGCAGGATACTACAGTGGGTTAGTGGTACCACCATTATTTCTGTTTGAGGATGCTAGTACAGTTAGTGAGGAAACTTAGGGCTTGTCTACACTACCCACCAGATCAATGGGCAGCAATCAATCCAGCAGGGGTCATATAGATGCCATAAATCGATCACTGAGCACTCTCCTGTCGACTCCGGTACTCCACCAGAAAGAGAAGCGCAAGCGGAGTCAACGGGAGAGCATCAGCTGTCGACTTATTGCAGTGAAGACACCGCGGTAAGTAGATTTAAGTACGTCCACTTCAGCCACTCTATTCACGTAGCTGAAGTTGCATATCTTAGATTGACCTTGCATGATAGTGTAGACAAGCCCATAGGCTGCAGTGTATTCAGTATGACAACTCCCATCTCCATCATGTCTGATCTGATAGAACATTGGAAAAAGTTACCCAGTGTTTACATTAACTGTGGTTTTGGATGAGAACTAGCTGGTTACAAATTAATCCAGACAGGAAAGTTATAATGTTGTCGGCCTGGTGAAAACAGTTAAAACTTACAATGGCACCTGTAATGGAGGGAGAGTAACAGAGGTGTGCAACCTGAGTGCTTTATTACATCTTGGATCACCAAATGATGGTTGTGATCATGTGCACTTTCCCCTTCATCAGCACCTATGGAAAAGAGTGCCCTTTTCCCTCTGATGTGAGCCTTGATAAAGCTAGCCATACCTTTGTCAACTCAGAATAATACATAGGGTCACACCTTGGGACCATTTAAAATATGAAGCTAGTGGAGACTACTATGGCCCTCTTAAATGAAGTTGCATATTGAGAGACCATTACACTACTGCTCCTGGATATATACTAGCTTCCAAAAAACTTCTGGGAGGGATTCCAGGAGTTGGCTTACCCTATTAAGCAATAAATGTTTTGGGACTTCATTAGCTGAGAGGCTGCCTCTCTTTTGAGCTGGAACCCCCTTGATATGAAAGAGGACTGGCTAACAAGGGTCTGAAGGGTACTCAATTTTGGAATTTGTTTCCCATACTTCGGGTCAAACATGGCTGAGTCAAGATTTGTAACCTGCTTGACATGCTGCAAAGCCCAAATCTTTCTGCTCAGTCTTTTTACAGAGTGGTGGGCCAAGGGTTGAAAAGATTTGGTGGAGATGTATGTATATTATATGGTACATTTTTAAGTTTACAAACAGGCACCGAGGGCAAAGAATGAGTGTCTTGAGATTTTTTATTTTTAAACAAATATGAAAAAAATTTCATCTCTTTCCTCACCTATTTTTAAATAAGAATTAAAAAAAAAAAATCACAGCACCGTCCTCCATTATCTTGTCCACAGGTTGGTTGGTTGTTTTTTGGGAGGACGGGATAATCAGCTACAGAGACAGTTAAACTTTATCTATTTTATCTATTTTTCCACCTATAACTGCTAAATTAAGAATGTTTTTCCCTGAAGCAACCACTGTATTTGTTTACACTAAGGTGATGATCAAGGAAAATTCTAAAATACATAATTATGAATGAGAAAATAGGTGAGGCAATATCTATTTATTGGACCAGCTTCTGTTGGTGAAAAAGACAAGCTTTTGACTTTACAGTGTCTTTTACAATGTTAACTACCTATGCTAAACAAAACATACCACCTTTTATTTAGCTGCAAGAGCCTGAGTGCCTTTCCCAGACCTGAAGAAAAGTTCTGTGTAAGCTGATAAACTTGTCTCCTTTACCAACAAAAGTTTGTCCAATAAAAGATATTACCTCACCAACCCTGCCTCTCTAATATCCTGGAACCAACACAGCTACAACAGTACTGCAAATAACTATGAATGACAGTGGGCAGTTAATACACAATCTGTCAAACTAAGAATTAACTCTTGTCTCCCTTCTTTAAGTGAAGTGGTTTATTTCTTGTGGAAAACATAAAGACAGTAAAATAGTTTTCCAACTTATTGTTTTCACATACAAACTTTATTTTAGGTGAACCACAAAGCATTGAAGTATTTAGCCAGCCTTATTCCAGTAATATGTAGTCAGAAGTTTTTCATCATGTAATAAAAAGTCAAACAGCAATCAAGTTACTGTTCCAGAGAATCAACAGTATAAATTGTCTTGTTGTTCCTCCATCATTACACATTAAAATAAGGTAGTTTCATTCTTATAAATCATGGCAACCATTAATGGGACACACAACTTGCCTTAGGTACTATTGTAAATAGCTTTTTCATTTAGAGTTATATAACAAACAGTTAAAACTGATTTTAGTGGAAATGTGATTAACTAAATACATCATAACTACCTGTAGTTTATTAAATCTCTTTCAAACAGCCTGAAATGATTTGCTGGTAAGGATACAGGGAGAGGGGAAGAAGATTATACTTAAGGGCATATTTTAAAATTAGGCTATTGAAGCAAATTAGAGCAACTCCTTCTGTTCCATTTAGTAGTCATGAAATAGAAAGCAACTTATTCGTCTTTCAAATTACGATGATGTAATAGAATAGACCCCTTAAAAAAAAAAACCTCACACAACAGTTCCAAATACTACTCTCCCTTTACAAACTGGACAAGTCAGAAAGGTCAGGAGGTCTGGACAACATTTATTCAACAGTAACTCAGCAAAAACACTGAGTACAGATGCTTTTCAGAGAAAAACCTTTGCTACCATAAATAGGCCATTGTTGAGATCTAGAAGTATTCACAAAAACAACATCAAAGGGATTTCACTTTTAATAAAGTGTTGCATACATATTTTATAACAAAAATAATTTTAAGCTAAACATGGCACGTAGGTAATATGATATTTGTCATTCTAAAGAGACAACTCCTAGTGGCTTCCATAAAAGGGAAAAGAAAAATACAAATATTTGGGGGGGTGCAGTTGGGTGATAATGCTTGCCTGCACCTAGTGAGTACTTGATAGGTCAAAAACATCATAATTCCTCTCCTCCCCATGTATGTATTTTTCTTATATATGATGCAGGAAAATGTCAAAATAAATGCTGGAATAACAATTTTTGGGAAAGACGAGGAAGAAAAAAAAACAGAGCCCAACCAACAGCTCAACCTCCTAAACAAGGTACCTACAGGATGGCAAGTGAGAGGTGAAGGAGTAAAGAGGAACAAAGTATTAGTTTTTGTTCTTTCTATCAGTGAGAAAAAGAATTTGTACATATTAGAGCTACAAACTATGCCATGAGTGTCCTTTCAAGATGCATAAAATTATCAAGTGAAATTAAACTGAATTTTGTGATCTACAATACTATCTTGCAAATGAATAGGCAATATTGTGTAGCTGAAATAAATACCATATTTGAGGGCTCCTATCCTGAGAGGTTTTGTAGATTAATAGATTCTAATCACAACTTTCAATTCCCATTAGCCTCAATGAAATAAAGAGTGCCCAATATTAAGGGCATGTCTACACTGCAAAGAGTGTTCTCAACCCAGTTTAGCTAACCTGAGTTAGTTAATTCAGGGCTAAAATAGCAGTGAAGACAGAGTGGCTATGTCTACACTGCAAAAAAAAAAAAAAAAAAAAAAAAAAACTGTGGAAGCAAGTCTCCAAGCTTGGGTCAACTGACTCACACTACAGGGCTAAAAATAGCAGTGTACACGTTCCCACTCAGGCTAGAGCTTGGGCTATGAAACCACACAAATGGGGCAGGTCTCAGACCCCAAGATCGAGCCTAAACAGGAATGTCTGCAGTGCTGTTTTTAGCCCCCACAAGCCCAAGTCAGTTGATCTAGGCTCTGAAACCCATTGTCACGTGGTGTTTTGCTTGTTTGTTTTTGCAGTGTAGGCATACCCAGTAACTCAGCTTTTACCTTGGGTTAGCAATTCAATCCTGGGCTCCCATACCCGAGCTGCTAATATGAGTTAAAAGCCAACTTGCCATGTCTTCACTGCTATTTTAACTCAAGTTAGCGAACTCAGGTTTGCTAACCCAAGTTACGAACACACTTTTTTTCTTTTCTTTTTTTTTTTTTTTGCAAGAGTTCGCAGTGTAGACATGCCTTTAGGATTGAGCCCTCTTCAAAAATTCCCCTAGAGTTAGACAAAGCTTCCAGGCAAATCTTTTCTCTTAGTGAGATTACTTAAGACTAAGAGTTATAATAAAACAACAGTACAAAATATACACATAGAAAAAAGAGAACTTACTGTTTTATTCCGCAATCTAATTATGTCCGAGACAGAGCCAGCTCCACAATACTCCATAACAATCCATAGATCTGTGTTCTTAAAGTAGCTGCCATAGTACTTGACAACATAGGGACTAAATATAAACACAAAACAGTTGAGATTCATATATTAATAATAATCAACAATGAAAAAATATCCAGGGTCAGTTGTAACAAGATGAGAACTGGGGAGTCACTAGGACAGCCAAAGATTGTGTGGTGCATTTGACTGAATTTTAGGTTATGATGGGATTACCTTAATCAATGCCTCAAAAAGGCCTGGTTAGACTTCCAGAAGTTTGGTTGCTTTACCAAAATGACAGAGGCACATGTAGAATGAGCTACCATACTCCCACACCCCTCCAATAAATGCAAAAACCTCCCCAATCACCAGTTTCTTTCTGATGAAGGGGAAGCACCTTCTTCACTCCCCTTTTCCCTGGGAAAAGTCTATTCCCCATTTCACTATCTTCAGGAGCCGTCTCCTTTTTCTCTCTTTCCAGTGTTGTGCGGACAGCGTAGCAATCGTTCTAAATTTCCCCTTTTTTCCCCACACAACCTGCAGGAGTCTATTTCAAAAACAAACCTGAATAGCTACCTGAATATTTTTCAATCTAACATTTTGCTATAGAAATATTTATGGAACTCTAAGTGCACTTTCCATATTAAGTTTTAACAGAAGACTGTTATTTATATAGTGCCATAAATTGTGTGTGTTGTATTTCCATTCATCAACATATCAAATAAAGGACATAAATCCTCCCCTGAGCTCAGGGGCCAAAGGCACAAGGGACTCCAGTAGAATATAAACAAGCGCCTCCAATCAGAAAGGGAAGCAGTCCCTGTAACTGGAATGCTTAATGAACTAGGGGTGTGACGTTGCAACCCATAATGCTTTATAGAAATATGCTTATGAGTGTAAATGACATAACTGAAATATGTTTTATGCTAGATATGCCACGTAACATATCTTTGCAAAGGTTATGATCTACTGAGTGTGTTCATCCTATTTGTATGAATGTATCATTCTTGTATCTGAAACGAGGAATATGAAATATAACTCCGAGGTCCTATTGTAATTATGCACAGTGTGGGCCATTAATGGTGGCTTGGAATCTTGATAGTTCCCATTAACCAGGATAATTGGTTGTAATGGGTCTGTTTACCTGAAAGTCTTCCTGTATACCTGTGTGCTGGCAAGTGGGTAATTAAGTCTTACAGTGACATGTGACCATGTCACCTGAACTGGAATCCATCTTCTAACGTGGTGCTTTTCCATTTAGAAGGAGGGATGGGAACCCAGAGAAGGACAAAGGATTCCCACCTTGTGCAAAAGATATATAAAGGGGGTGGAACAGAACAAAAGTAGCAGCAGTCATGACAAATCCCTTAGCTACCACCTGAGCTGGAATGAGGACTATACCGGAGAAAGTACTGGGCCCAGACTAGAAGAAGGCTAGTCTGTCAAAGACACTTATTGGAACATCTCTGAGGGTGAAATTTACCTGCATTGTTTCCTACTGTATTAGGCTTAGACTTGCATGGTTTATTTTATTTTGTTTGGTAATTTACTTTGTTCTGTCTGTTATTACTTGGAACCACTTAAATCCTACTTTCTGTATTTAATAAAATCACTTTTTACTTATTAATAAACCCAGAGTATGTATTAATACCTGGGGAGAGGGGCACGCAGCTGTGCATATGTCTATCAGTGTTATAGAGGGTGAACAACATATGAGTTTACCCTGTATAAGCTTTATACAGGGTAAAATGGATTTATTTGGGGTTTGGACCCCATTGGGAGCTGGGTATCTGAGTGTTGGAGACAGGAGCACTTATTAAGCAGTTTTCAGTTAAGCCAGCAGCTTGTGGGGGATGTGGTTCAGACTTGGATCTGTGTTTGCAGCAGGCAAGCGTGTCTGGCTCAAACAAGGCAAGGTACTGAAGTCCCAAAGTGGCAGGGAAAATGGGCTCAGAGGTAGTCCCAGCACATCAGTTGGCAGTCCCGAGGGGGTTTCTGTGACTCAACTCGTCAGAAGGGGTTTTCAGGAAATTCTTAAAGAAAAGAGGCAAAACCATCATATACTAACTGGAGGACTGTTTTCAGACTGGCACCAGCCACTTCTTGTAGCTTGGAAGTAAGATACTTATTCAGGCTTCTGACACTGGCCTCCTGTCACTGTAGCCTGAGTCCCACGAAGAGTTTTCTTTTTGTTTTATTTAAGCAAATTTAAGACCCTCTTCTCCTTGCCTAGATCACAGAGTTTCTGTAGCTTCCTCTGTCAATATGTTCTACTGCTAACTCGAATCCAGTACAAAAGCAACAGCTGTGATGGAATATCTGAGATATAATGCATACCAGTAAGTACTGGTGTACAGTACCTGCACTAAAAACACTACTGGCCATCCTAAATGAGTATCCAACTCCAGCCTGGACATAAACCAAATGTATATTATGAAAATCCATTTAAGCCTTATTGATTTATACACATTGGCATTTGAATCTTGCCTCTTACCATTATGTTTCTCTATAAGGTAAAAGTTTAGTACTATTTCCATAGCATAAATTCTGAAGATCTTGCAATAAAATATTAGTAAGATATAATAAAAGGAGTAATACTACCGCTACAATTTATACATATTTTAATATTTTAAGCAGCATTTCTGTGATATTATAGGCAGGCTTGGCAGCACTTTTTCAGGGGTTGCTTAAGTCTGGAGGCCTCATTCAAAGTTTGTCCATATTAGAGAAATGGAACAGTTTTAAATACAATCTGTGCAGTGTTTCCACACTAACTACATTGTTTCAGTTTAAAGGTTTATCGTGCATTCCTACCTGCTCTCAAGGTGTACAGAAATAGATGATTTTTAAAAAACAAATAAAAATAAATCAGATTTTTTTTTATTTAAATTCAATAGTTTTTCCTTTTTAAAAATACATCTATTTAAAATTAAATTTCAAGCTATGACAATATATATCAAGGCCTAAATTTACTATAAATCTATTAAAATTATTTAAATTAAATTAAAAAAATTAATACTAAGCAGTACGTGCTTGTTGCCAAACTTTTAAAGTAAATTAAACCACTGAACTAATAGAAGTCACTGGGTAAGCACCTTTTGACAGCAGTAGCCTCTTCTGCATGTGCAGAGAAACTATTTTCTTCATTTCTGAAATTCAGTTCCATGATTAGTTGAATGACCGCAGCCAATGGGAGCTTCAGGGGAGGTACCCACAGGTGAGGGCAGCTCACAGAGCCCTCTGCTCGCCCCCCTTCCCCAGGGGCCGCAGGGACATGGTGCCAGCTGCTTCCAGGAGCAGCGCAGGGCTCGGGCAGGCAGGCAGGAAGCAAGCCTGCCCTGGCCCCAGTGCGTGCTGCTGCCACCCCAAAGCCGCTCCAGGTAAGTGGCGCCAGGCCAAACCCCAAACCCCTCCTGCCCCCCGCCGCACCCTGCCTGCACCCCAACCCCCTGCTGCACCCCACACCCCACCTGCACCAACCCCGAGTCTCCTCGTACATCCCACACCCCTCCTCTGCCCCCAATCCCTTGCCCTGAGCCCCTTCCTGCACACCTCATCCCCTCCCACACCCCACATTCCCTCCCGCACCCCAGCCCCCTGCCCTAGCCTTACATTCATGGCCCTACATGCAATTTCCCCCCCGCAGATGTGACCCTCAGGCCAAAAACTTTGCCCACCCCTGATCTAACTCCATGAGGTACTTGAGCACAATGTTCAGCAGACGGAGCATCTGGCCAGAACTTACATCAGTATAGCTACATCTCTCAGGGGTCTGAAAAATCCACACTCTTGAGAGACAAAGCTATACCAACCTAATCCACAGCGTAGGTAGTGCTAGGTCAACAGAATAATTCTTCCGCCAACCTATCTACCGCCTCTCAGGAAGGTTGATTACCTACACTGACAGGAAAACTCCTTCAGTAGGTATCGGTAGTGTCTACTCTGAAGCACTACAGTGGTGCAGCTGATGCAGTGCAGCTGCGGCGCTGTATCATTTTAAGTGTAGACATACCCTGAGTTATTTCAGACCTGGGATGAGTAGCAGTAGTTGCAGAATCTCGAATGAGGAAGGAGACTTTTTTTGTCCCTCTGTGGTAAGCTAGCCTCAACACTGCAGCAGCAGACAGGGGTATACAAACTACTCTGACTTGAGAAGACAGCTGTAAGTAAGACTTGTGAAAGCAGACTGGCCCAAAACGTTACTGACAAAGTTTGTGTTTAAAGAAAGTTCGACAGCTAGAGAGATTTTAGCCCTACCTTTGCAGAATTAGGCCTTGATCCTGCCAACAGACAGACCTTTACACAACCAACTTAAAGGAGACTCCTCACATGCATAAGCGTTCACCATCACTGATCCCATGGCAGGATCAGGACCATAATCCTTTTAAAAAAACACACCCCCACACACAGAGCACAAAACAATTTAAGTGAAAGTAGCACTTATAAGGAAGTAGAAATGAAAGTTAGTGTTACAAGTAAAGGCCCCCTGTTCCTGCAGCCCTAGTCAGAGAAAGCTGCCACCACAATCAGAAACTGAGTTGTCCAAAGAAAAAGTAGGAAGGAAAACAGCAGCTCCCCCAAAGTAATCATTGTTGCAAAAGTGCCAGTTGAATAATAGAGACAATTTTAAAAAACAGAGGGGGGAAAAATCTGCTTGGAAAATAAACAGTGATTAGTCTTGGCCTATAACAATCCTTGCCAATGCTTTGAAATGGAGGACTCAAAACTCATGTGGATTTTTCTCATTACAGGAAATTTTAACAGCACGTCAAATTTAAAAAAAAAAAAAAAACAAAAAAAACAAAAAAAAAAAAACAACCTTGCTTTAATTATAATCATGTCAAGTTATTTTTGTTTGACAGTGCTTGTAAACAAGTGCATATCTAAACAAAATTACCTTATTCTTCTCAGGATAACATTTATTAAGTGAATTTTTAATATTAATTTAGAATTATATCTTTTTCTTTCAGTTGTTTATATTAAAGCACATTTCACTACAAACTTTGGGGAAAATTTGACTCTCAGTGAGTACATATGCGGTGGTCAGTAAAATTTGACCTGAATACCAAGGGTAAATAGACTTTTACTAGACTTCAGTTGTGTTCTTGTCACATTACAAGTACATTTTCAAATAGATGCTTAAAAAGGAGGCAAAGAATTAAAATAAATAATTATTGCTCATACCTGTCACATTGCTGCATTATAGAAATTTCTTTAATTATTTCCTGAAGATCTGACTCGACAGGGACTTGTTTAATTGCCACTACTTGTCCAGATTCCTTGTGTATTGCTTTAAACACACTACCATAAGATCTAAAAATTACAAAAAATTACAAATTAATTTTTTCTACAAAAATATTTCTTTCTTCCTCCCAATCAGCACTATTCAAAAGATCATGCCAACCACTGTATTCATTTAGAATACTTCTTTTTTTTAATATTATCTACATCAGATGCTTGTAAAATTGCAAGGGATTTCAATTTCATCATGACTGTGCCTCTGAAAAGGAAGTCCTCAGATAATGTTTACTTTTGCCAGTTCATAGAATTTGGCATATTATGTCAGAATATTGATCGATGATATCTGGTACCTTATTTCCAGCAGTTGCTTATGAACTAATATAATGTTAAATGAAAGATAAATCACCATCATAACACACTTAGCCAGTTAGGAAATGCTGTAAATTAAAAAAAGAACAAGGAGAGAAAGAATAAGATCCCTCCTGACCCCTTCAGGCAGTCAGCTTACATCCTGACTATGAGATTTATCCTCATCATCATTTGCATACAAAATCATAATTTTTCCCATTCTTCTTAAAAATCTAGCTACAGCATTTGACTCAGATTTCCTGTGGCTGTAAATTTACAAAGATTTGGTATATGCTTTCTAAAATATAACTACAAAGAAAAAAGTGCTTTTGTGTTTACTTAACATGGGATCAAGAAATTGGAGAGACTGATCATTTTTTTGCAATTCCCTTCATAATTTGAATGCCTCTATCAACTCCCCTCTAAAACTTTAGAAATTGAAAAATCTTAGTTTTGTAAATAGCTCCTTAGATTCTTCATGAATATAATCCTTTTAAATAAAATGTTGTATGTATATCCAGAAATTTGGAATAAGATTACAGTTACATTTTTCCATTTTACAATATTCTCCCAATTATAACAAGTCAGTTATCAGGCGTCCAAAATGAAGGTTTGCAGTCTGAAACTCTAGCCCCTAGAGTGAGCTACCCAAACACATGAGCAATTGAGCATACTGCGCTTGTTTGCAAGGCTCTGTTCCTCTTACATGCTCCATAATTGCGGGCCAGCAGGGGAATAGAAATTGACAAGATTCAGTTCCATCATCAGCCTTATAGTTTACTACTTGGGCCTACTAATGTGACTTCTCTATATTCATAATGCCAGAAGATTAAATAGAATTCTACAGAATTTAGGCTTACCACAGGTTTCGTCAGCTGCCAAGGAAGCAGCCCCTGTTCAACTTACAAATACTGCAGAGCTCCTATATTCTGGTGGTGGCGAGTAGGCTTGTAGCCTTCCCAACAGCATAAAGCACCTGCAGAGCTACCAATTTCCCTGGGCAGATCATAGTAAAAATGGAGCTCTTATACCACAGAGACCTTCTCTATTTCAACCTCTTTCCTTCTCTAAAAATAATAATCTACTATCTTTGCAGCTAGCCAAACTGCAAAATAACCTTACAGTATATACCAGGAGTCAGCAACCTTTCAGAAGTGGTGTGCCAAGTCTTCATTTATTCACTCTAATTTAAGGTTTGGTGTGCCAGTAATACATTTTAACATTTTTAGAAGGTCTCTTTCTATAAGTCTATAATATATAACTAAACTATTGTTGTATGTAAAGTAAATAAGGTTTTTAAAATGTTTAAGAAGCTTCATTTAAAAATTAAATTAAAATGCAGAGCCCCCCGGACTGGTGGCCAGGACCCAGGCAGTGTGAGTGCCACTGAAAATCAGCTCGCGTGCCGCCTTTGGCACACGTGCCATAGGTTGCCTACCCCTGGTATATACCAATCCTTCAATAATAAGATACTTTGCTGTGTAATAATCACATTCTTTGTTCCACCAGTCTGTATGAGCAATAAAATGATAACAGGGAAGGAAACACGTACCCTACTCGGAATATATCTTTATATCACCATTCTCATCTACTTTCCAATTTACAATGAAGTGTGGCTTGTGGCAAAGAAAATGTTCCTGACTTCACTACAACCACAAAAATAAACTTATTTTTCTGCCTCAGTAAATGAAAGGCATGAAGGTTTGCAGTCTGAAACTCTAGCCTCTAGAAAGGCATGACAAAAATGCATGGGTAGGTTTTCAAAAAAACCCACACAGGCATTTGCTGTTTAAGTACTAAAAAAAGGTCCAATTTAGTTCATGCTCACTGACACTATATCACTTTTAATATCATTAATTTTAAATATTTTCCCCATGTATCCCTCCCCCCCACCTCACACACAGTTTTACTCACCCTTCACCAAGCTTCTCTAAAACATCGAAGACTTCTTCAGGCTGCTTAGTTAAGCTGTCTTCACTTAGCTTTTTCAGCTTGCTAATAAAAATAATATTTTACAGTAAGTCATTTGCATATTTGACTTTAAAGGTAAAAACCTGTAGTTCAGATAAAAAACCCGGCTATTAAATGAGAGGAGACGAGACAAAGAAATCAAGATCTTACAAAGAGAGAGGCAGGAAGCACTTGTAATTAAAAACAAGCATCACGTAGAGAGGGTTATAAAATACTGTCCATTAAAAAATAGGAGGTGAAAAAGACAACAACACTCCTCAACACTGAGAGCGAGGTGGTGGAGGCACTGCCCTCCTTATAACTTTTAGCTTAGTGGTTAAGGTATTCACCAGGGAGGCCTAGGTTCCATTCCCCCATGCCTGAGGTGGAGTAGGAATTTGACTTGGGTCTACCAACATTGCAGGACAGCACCCTAACCACAGGCCTATAGGATACAATGGTGTGTAGCTCTCTGAGTCTCTCCTATTTAAGAGTTAGCCAAGCAGAGATGTGACCTTAGATCTCCCTGTTACTAGGTGGGTGCCCTAACCACAAGACTATAGAGTCAGTCAATCAGACTACGGTTACCATAGGTCCAGATTATCCCGGACATGTCCTGATTTTGGGGTTTTAAATAGACGTCCAGGAGAACTTTGTAAAAATCTGAAAAGGTCCGGGATTTCCCTCCCAATGCACAGCGAGGCGCGGTTGACAGAACGGCTGGATTGAGTTACTTGCATCAGGGCCTCCAGCAGCCAGAGCCCTCCTCTGCTCCTCCCTCCCCCACAGCCTCAGCACCCCTAGAACTGTAAGGGGGCTGGGGGTTGGAGAAGGGGGAGGGGGTCTTGGGGGGCTGTCAGGGGACAGGGAGCAGGGGGATTGGATGGGACGGGGGTTCGGGGGGGCCTATCAGAGGACAGGGGTATGTATAGGAGTCGGGGGATTGGATGGGACGGGGGTTCGGGGGGGCCTATCAGAGGACAGGGGTATGTATAGGAGTCAGGGGAGTCAGGGGACAGGTAGGGGATGGGGTCCGGGGGGGGCAGTTAGGGTGAGGGGGAGGTCTCAGGAGGTGGCAGTCAGGGACAAGGAGAAGGGAGGCTTAGATAAGGGGTGAGGTCCCAGGGGGTGGTTAGGGGCAGGGGTCCGAGAGGGGGCGATCAGGAGATAAGGAGTGGGGGGGTTGGATGAGTTGGGGGTTTTGTGGGGGGCAGTCAGGGGGCAGGAAGTGGGAGTGAGTGGATAGGGGCGGGGCTACCATACACACACACCCCTGAAATGTCCTCTTTTTTGACAGTTCAAATATGGTAACCCTAAATCTCACACACACACACACACACACGCACACACCATGACTATTCAAGTGTTTTATACAAACTGGAGCAGCTTCAATGGGAGAGACTGAGAAAGACTGACCTCAGAATAGTCCATAGCCTGGTGGCTAGGACACTCTCCTGCAATGTGGGAGACATAAGCTCAAATCCCAGCTCCACATCAGGCAGAGGAGGGAACTGAACCCAGGCTTTCCACATCCCTGATGAGTGCGTTAACATTGTGCTAAAACTTATAAGGTAGTGGATGCCATTTTGTGAACAGCATCCAAGTGCCCCCGCCCTCCCCAAAAAAAAACAAAAAATGTTTGGCTGAATTGGTATCACATTTGCAAATAGTTTTGTGTCGAACACACACAAAAACTATTAAACCAAAAAAATTTGCACAGCTCTAGTTATAAAGTCAAGCACTCAAAAGCTAGAAAATGGCAGGTATTTAGGTTGCCTGTACAACCCTGATTTAGCCTTCTTGTGCGCATGCATTATGATGCAATCTTCAATTACATGATCAGATACTATTTCCCCCCCCCCCCACACACAGGCCTAACTCAGTCCTTCCCAACCACCAACCTCCACTTCAGTGGTGGGCAACCTGCGGTCCATGACCTGCACACAGTCCGTCAGGGTAATCCACTGGCGGGCCGCAAGACAGTTTGTTTATATCGACCATCCACAGGCATGGCCACCCGCAGCTCTCAGCAGCTGTGGTTTGCCGTTCCTAGCCAATGGGAGCTGTGGGAAGCAGCTATATATAAAAAACATGGACATAAATATATTTTCCCCTAACCTGGTTCCCAAAAACAAATTAACCATTTTTGCTGCAGTTCTCCAAAAGAGCCCAGCCTGAGGCAGATGCTCAACATGGAAAATTTCAGCTTAGTTACAGCTCATTAAGCCCTAAACAAGCAATTATAACCTACATTTAATCAATATTACAGTCGTAAAAGAAACCCACAAAAAGAATGGGTATTTATATACCAATGGGATACATACCACAAAGCATAGTGTGGCAGGATCACATCGTCATGCAGACATGGAATGACCAGCAGTAGCTCCAGAATTTCCACATAAGAAAACAGACCTTTATGAGGCTGTGTGAAAAGCTTGCCCAAACCCTCTGTTATCAGAACACTTAATTGAGAGAGGCCATACAGGTATAAAAGCAGGTTGCTATTGCTCTCTGGAAGCTGGCAACACCAGACTATTACAGGTGCTGCAAACCACTCTGGTGTTGGCAAGTAAACTGTTGGTGTTGTGGTAACGGAGGTTTGTGAGGGGATCACCACTGGTTTATCCTCTGGTGGTGAGCATGAGAAATGTTCCTAAAATAGCTGGCTTTCAGAGAATGGAGTTCCAAAAGTTTGACAGTCAGCAGGAACAAGCAAATGTGTCAGTTGCAAAGGGTACTATTCCATCATTCTGTAGGGCCTGGAGAGGCAAGTTCAGAAACATTAATGTGTGAAGTATGGGAAAGTTGCATGAATACAGTGTGCTAAAGAGATCTGGCATTGAACTGCTGAGAGAAGCAGGGACCTTGTTCCCTCTTAATTACACTAAAAACAATGAGGAGTCCTTGTGGCACTTTAGAGACTAACTAATTTATTTGGGCATAAGCTTTCGTGGGCTAAAACCCACTTCATCAGATGCATGGAGTGGAAGATACAGACCACAAAAGCTTACGCCCAAATAAATTTGTTAGTCTCCAAAGTGCCACAAGGATTTCCCATTGTTTTTGCTGATACAGACTAACATAGCTACCACTCTGAACCCTCTTAATTACACTATAATCAATGGGATCTTTGTGCCCACTGTCGTTTTGGAGGACCATGCGTACCCACTCTGGCCATGGCTCATGAAATCATACCCTGACATTAGGGACCCTGGCAAAAGAAGATTCAATTACAAGCTTAGCAGCTGCAGGATAGGGGAGAGTGTGCATTTGACAGGCTGATGGCAAGAGGGTGCTGCCTACAAAACCATTTGTATGCCAGTGCAGCCAATGCTGTCCATATGTCTGTGGTCTGGTGCGCCCAGCACAACATCTGTAAGGTTAAAGGCAAGTGTTTTTGCATGGGCTCTGGACACTTCTGGTTTGCAGGCCTAATACAGGCAACCATAAGATAGACCAATGAACCCTGGAATTGGTTGCAATTAGGGAAGGAAGCTGCCTGTTTTCACCACTTCATTATCTGCTTCTATTACAGAGATGTAAACTGTCTGTTTGATATAGTGTAGAGGTGATTTAACCTTTAGTGTGATTTTAGGTTATATAGGCTTGGTGTGAAATTAAGTGCCTATGTGATTGTGACATTTTGCAACTTTATTAAAAGCTTAGTACAAAACTTCCTGGATCTTCCTTCCTTTGAAAGCACCCACAAAAAGCCACATTTTCCAAAAATAACCAACTTAAACAAACCAACTCAAGGAAAAAGCCAGCTACCCCTCTATAAAATAACTATTACATGTTATTTTATGACATGCAATAAATGTTCCACATATTGTGCAATGCAAGTGCATGGCGTTTGTATACAAAACATTAACCACCACTGAATACAAAGGTTCAAAAGCTAGTATTAAAGGATGTGTTATTCTCTGACCAAGTTCCTCCTCCCGTTCGCTTTCCCCATTCCAAAAACCATCTTGCTTGCTTTGCATACGACTACACAGAGAACACCTGTGCTTCCAGTTCATGGAACAGTCCATTGCAAAGCCAGAACCAGCTTTCTAAATCCTGCACTGGCTTCAAGATACGGTAATGTGAGGAGTCTGTGGCCATTAGTGCTAGCACGGCTGGGTTCTCTATGCCTCCATTCTTCCTCCAGAAATCTTTCCAGTGATCTCTATGCCTGCAGCATGCTCCACTCCTGCTTTACCTTCTGGTACGCCACATATTCCTCATGCCTTCGCATCATATCCTCAACCACATCGTTGACAACCCACTTACGTTTATCCTCTGTTTTATGGTCCTGTCACACAGAATTCAGCCAGGTATGATTACAGCAGCAGCATTGTATTGTTTTAAGTTAAGTTATTAAGTAACAACAAAAAGTATCCTAAAACCTGCCTCAGTCATCACTTAAGTAATACACATGCTAGAAGTGGAAGGTACAGATTCCTAGCTGATCCAGGAAGAGAGCAACCAGACTGCAAAAGTTTGATGAAGGTGACAACTGACTAAAACAAGGGGAAACTTAAGAATTGGCTGCTGAGAGGTAGCAGCATGCAGCTGCAACACGCAATTCCCTCACCAGCCCCATTAGTTATGGGAAATTCTGATATAAAAAATGTATATAGCAATTTGAAGTGTGTATGGAAGCCATAGGGACTAGTATAATAAAAGAGGAGCACAAGAATGGCTATATTTGATAGTGATTGGTGTTCTAGTCCTGGATATATACAATGTATTCCATATGGAGGATGTGAAGAAAAAAAAAAATAAGGAAGTATGGAGGATCATTGGGACCTTATGGAAAATATGTCACCTATGACACTTTCCTGGATAAAAACCAAAAAAAAGGAGAGGAGAGGAGAAGAGACAGGAGTTTAAGTTTTAACATTAAAAAGCCAGCGTTATGAATATAGAACATTAAGCGACCCTTTTATTAAAAGCCAAGCAATCTTGGAATGTAACAGTTCAAAAAAGACACATTAAAAGGCTACTCAGAGGCATGGATCCAACACTTGAAAAGGCAATTTTCATATATGCCAAGTGGCAGAATAAAAGCAGAAATGCAGAATAAAAAGGCTCTAGAGGGACAGGCAACAGGACTAAAACCCAGAGTTAAACAGCCTTCCAAGCAGAATAGTGGGGGCAAAAAATGTAACTTGTTTTGAGACAGAGCATGTTAAGTTTATGGAGGGGACGGTATGATGAGGCTGCCTATAACAGCATATGGCTCATCCACAACTGCTATTAGCTAATATCTCTAATGGCCAAAAATGAGGAGGGCTCTGAATTACTACTAGGTGTCTGGCTAATGTGTCTAACTGATCACCATGTTTGGGGTCAGGAAGGAATTTTCCCTCAGATCAGACTGGCAGAGACCTGTTGGGGGTGGTCACATTCTTCTGCAGTGTAGGGCAGGGGTCACTTCCTGGTTTGAACTAAAGTAAATGATGGATTCTGTGTAACTTGCAGTCTTTAAAATCAAGTTTTGAGAACTTCAGCCAGAAATTATGGGCCTATTAAAGGAACTGGTGGGTAAGATTCTGTGTCCTGAGATGTGCAGGAAGTTGCATTAGATGATCATGATGGTCCCTTCTGGCCATAAAGTTTATGAGTTTATGAGTCTAAGGAAGAAAGAAGTTCAAAGAGCAAAAGGGCAAAGGGGAAAAGCCACACATCAAAAATATTTCAGTGATGTAGCAACTGGCAGAAGTATAAGAAGAGTCCAGCATTGTGGAAGGATGGTGTATAAACTGTAATAAAGCCCAAGCAGTTTGCAAAGGTGGTTGCAGACAAGACTCAGGAAAGCATCTGAGTTGAAAGCAAAGGAAAAGAGAAGGAGAGGCGCTGTTCATGAACACAAAGGAAGAAAATGCCTACAGACTCAAAGACCAACTAATGCAAATTTGTACAAATGGCTAACAAACCAGACACAGCAACACATGTGAATCTCTACTTTCTCTGAACCACTCTTTCAGTTTCTTAAAGATTAAGAAGTCAAAAGGTGAAACTGAAATCCTGTCGTAAAGAGCATATTCTGTTCCTAAGCAAGTGTGAAATGTCACAGATATACTAAAACAAAACAAAAACGTGTGTGTTAGAATACCAGGGTTGGAAGGGACCTCAGGAGATCGTCTAGCCGAACCCCCTGCTCAAAGCAGGACCAATCTCCAGACAGATTTTTACCCCAGTTCCCTAAATGGCCCCCTCAAGGATTGAGCTTACAACCTTGGGTTTAGCAAGCCAATGCTAGAACACTGAGCTATCCCACCCCCAAAAAACAAAAAGCAGTCAGTCTTTGGCTTCCATGAGTGAGGTGCTTGGCCTCATCAAGAAGGTACATGTCAGAGTCGGAATAAATATGAAAACAAGCTTGAACCAGATATTAATAGGCTAAATGCATCCTATAATCATGTGTCCACAGAATGGAGGATTCTCTCAGCCTGTTATATTTGCCATCTGTAGTGTCTCACAGGCCTTAAGAGAGACAGTTAGTTACACATATTACTCTCCCCTAAACTAGAGAAAGAGCTGCCAAAAATAACAGATGGCATCCACAAATCAGAAGAAGAGTTAATAGACTGGCTCAACTCATTAGTATTTGAAGACAGAAAAGAGGGGCTCTGAACAATAAAGGAATATTCCCTCTTGCCTTGAAATGAAATGGTTGGTGAAATGGCAGAAGCCAATTCTTCAAATCAGATGCTTTTGCAGTGTTTTGTCAGATTCCTCTAGGCAAAGGGAGCACCAAGATTTGCACTTTCAGTATACCATTTGACAGATACTGCTTCTTGATAGAGCAGTCAGAAATGTGTTCAGTAACAAAAGTATTTCATCATAAATGCCAGGTCTTTCAGGAGACCATAAAAGTGTACACTGATGGCAGTTTGAAGTAGCACCATTACTGGACATCAGGAATCATTGTAAAAAGTTCTGAACGTTGTAAGAAACAACCTTCAACTGAACAGAGTCAAATGTCAGTTTCAAACAACTGAAATTACCTACATTAACTTAGGACAGAACTTGATCCTAAGGGAATAGTGTCTCATAATTCCAAGTTTCAAGGAACTTGGAACATCAGGACATCCAAATAACAAAAAAGAAATTCACATATTGAACTAGGTCAGTAAGTTCATCCCCAAATAACTCACTTAAGAAAACTCCTTCACAAAGATGCTGAATAGGCATGAATGCCAGAGAACAAAAAAGTGTCCAAAGATTTAATTATCATTAGTATCAGTTCTGCAATTCTTTAGCCCTCTGAAAAGGATCATGGTCCTCAGAGATGTTTCAGCATGAAGGCTGGAAGCTGTATTACTACAGAAACACTGGACTAAATAGTTGCCTGTAACATATGCAGCGAAAGCTGTGATAAAGTGTCTGCACAAATTGAAAGAGATACTATGCCTTGCATAGTTCTGCACAAAGTTCCACAATTTTTCCAATGGTAAAACTGAAACAGGCCATTCAGTGCAATATAAAAAGCTTGAGCTCTGGTGAACACTGTCTTGGACAAGGAAGACATCAAGCTACAGATTGTAAGAGTATTGGTTCCTGGTGCAGCTTCAAAGCTATTGTTTCTGGACTCAGACAGGCAATGTGAATTGGTGGGAGAGGATTGCTCTGCAGACCAGGGATGATCAGCAGTGACCAATGAATTTCAAGAGTGGAGAAAGAAACCTTTCCGGAGATATGTGCTGAAACTGGACCTAGAGCAGCAGTGTACCAACATGCAAGTGCCCCATAACCATCTGGAAGTCACTCCAAATACTACCAGTCTGCTGCAAACCAACTCAGCAAGGAGAAAGCAACCGCTGGGGCCATTCTCACACGGATGTATAAGGCCATGGCAAAGGTACTGTTGCACTGGGTTATAAAGCCTGGCAATGCTTAGGAGATTATAGATGGCTTTGCACACATGGAATTCCCAAACTATACTGGAGCAATTGATGGGACCCAGGTGCCTTATATCCCCAAATCAGAGCTCAGAATTCATAAACAGGAAAGGGTATTTCTCCATAGTGTACCAGGGGATTGCCAACCACCAGAGCAGATTTACACTTAAATGCTAGGTGGTCTGAAAGGGTCCACAGTGCTAGGATTTTGGAACTCAGCTCTTTTTTAAATTAACGGAGGAAGGACTGTTTGCCCCCAGGAAAACTATGGACAATAGTATGGACATTGCTACAATTATCCTGGGAGATTCAGCTTACCCTCTGATGACCTGTGAATGTCTTCATTAACCCGAGCCATTGGGAAAGAAGGGAGGAACAGTTTAACTAGCACCTCATTAGTTGCAGAATGACAGAGTGTGCATTTAGCTTTCTGAAAGGGAGATGGCGCTATTTGTGGAATAGCTTGAAAGCAGCAGAAAACAAAAGTCCCAAAGACTGTAGCAGCCTATGGTACTTTGTACAATATTGGAGAGTGAGGGAGAAAGCATTACAGGTGCAGGGGAGGCTGAGGTGCAGAGACTTGCTCAGTGGTTTGAACAGCCAGCAAGGCAACCAATACAAAACACGTACAGCCAGGGCAATATTGTCAGGGGTACCTATTGCTCTTATTTTGAGGCTCAGGCCTGAAACTGCAGCTGCATTTCCAGCTCTTAATTTCCATCCCCGCTCCCACTCCTGGGATTGTTGTGCAGTTCTGTGTTGTTTATGGGCAGAAGTGCAACATTGTGGCAATCCCTACGGCATCTTGTTTTTGACAGCATTTGTTTATAAGCCCTTAAGAATTAGTACAACCAGTGATTTTCTGTGTAAAATTAACTGTCAACTCTATGAATGAAATTAAGAGGTTTAATTATTAAACAAAAATGGAAAAAAAGCTTTTAATTATGAAAGAAACAACTACAAAGAAACTTTTCATTAAACTAGCTGTAAAATGAAACAGCAAAATCCAATAGCGCAGGGCAGAGCCCAACACAACAAGTTGTGGGGGGAGCTCCTCATCACAGTCAAGCAGGTCTTAGCACTGCCTTTTCTGGTTTGTCAGACTTCCACGATGGACTGCTGTAACTCAAAGTTATCAAGGGCAATAGAGGGCTCAAGAAAGCTGGGGATCCAGGTGCACACTTCTTGGTGCCCTAAGCTGGGGGCTAGGGAGGAATGGCCTCTAGGAGCAATGTTCTGAGGGTACAGTGGGGAGCAGAAGTTGTTGCTCCCAGTACTCCACATTATCCAGAGGCTGCATAACATGGGTGGGTGCTGTTTTGCAGTAGTGCATTGCCTGCTGCCTTAACAGTAACATTTGCTGCAAAGGGTCATTTTGGCTTTGTACTGCCTCCAAGAGTTGCCTCTGTATTCCCTTTTCTTTTTCTGTACTGTCTTGGGCCATGGCAATGCTGTCCTCACCAGTCTCCCTAGAAAACTTATCAGATTCCTTCTCAGTCCTCAGATACTGCCTCTGTTGCTCCAGATTTTTCAAGTTGGGGGGGGGTGGGAAACTAATGAGGACTGCGGACATTTCATCATGAATTTCTTGTTTTCTCCCCCTCAGGTTTGCCAGCCACTCAACCACTGATAAGAGCTCTGTCCTAGAGGGTCAGGCCAGCGCAAGTGCTGTAAGTAATTTATTAAAAAGTGACAAGAAGTTATTGTTCATATTCTAGGGAAGAGTGGCTTGTTTTTTTGTTTGTTTGTTTTAAAAAAGCTTCCCCAAGATTCTTTGCAGTCCTAGGGAAGCCTCAGAGATGGTAAGTGGCATGTGCACTGGCCTTATTCAAAAAAGCAAAGGGTAGACTAGCAAAATTCATTGTGATGTTAATCACCAAGATGGTCCAGCAAGCATTGTTGCAGGAGTGCAAGGAAGTACTGAGCTATAGAGTGGGGAAAGCTGTGCAGCTAGTCCTCATAATTAAGGCTACGATTTAGTCATGGGTGCTTTTAGTAAAAAAGTCACGGACAGGTCACAGGCAATAACCAAAAAATCACGGCCAGTGACCTGCCCATGACTTTTACTAAAAATATCCCTAACTAAATCTTACCTGCTGGAAGGAGGGGTGGGGGGCAGTGTTCAAGTGATGAGGGGTAGCCTGTGGTGCTGCTGCTGCTCCCAGACTGTTGCTCCGGAGCAGCACCCAGGACCAGTTGACTGGGGCTGCCGGAGCAGCAGCCAGTGCAGCTGTGGAAGTCACGGAGGTCCTGCAAAGTCACGGACTCTGTGACTTCCATGGAAGATTATGAGTAAGGCTGTGAGTCTTTCAATAAGAAAAAATTCCCAGCCTTAGAGTTTGCTTTATCTCCCCTGCAGACATGTTGAAAAAGAAGAGAATGATTTATTGGGTTCTGCAACGATTGTCCTAAGCATTCATTGTTACCAGTCTAAGAATGCATGTCACAGGAGAGCTGTACTCTTTACATAAGAATGGCTATGCTGGGTCAGACCATAGCCCAGTATCCAGGCTTCTGATAGTGTCTCATGACAGCTGCTTCAGAGGGAACAAACAGAACAGAGCAATTAGTGAGTGATCCATCCCGTCGCCCAGGTCTAGCTTCCAGCAATGAGAGGCTATGGGACACCCAGATCATGAGGTTGTGTCCCTGACCATCTTGGCTGATAGCCATTGAAGGACCTAACCTCCATGAATTTATCTAATTCTTTTTTAACCCAATTATACTTTTGGCCTTCACAACAACTCTGGGCAAGGAATCCAGAGGTTGACTGTGTTGTGCAAAATAGTATTTCCTTTTGTTTTAAACCCGCTGCCTATTAATTTCAGCCAGTGACCCCTAATTCTTGTGTAATGTAGAGAAAGTGAATAAGGAAGTGTCATTCACCCCTTCACACCAGTCCTGATTTTATAGACTTCTATCATATCCTCCCTTAGTCTCTTTTCCAAGATGAACAGTACCAGTCTTTTTAATCTTGCCTCATATGGAAGCTATTCTATATCCCAATCCTTTTTTGGTGCCCTTCTCTGTACTTTTTCCAATTCTAATACATCTTTTTTGAGATGGGGCACACAGAACAGCACACAGTATTCAAGGTGTGAGTGTACCATGGATTTATATAGTAGCATTATGATATTTTCAGTATTATCTGTCCCTTACCCAATAGTTCCTAACACTCCATTGGCTTTTTTGACTGCCGCTGGATACTCACCAGATATTTTCAGAGAACTGTTAACAGTCACTCCAAGATCTCGGCGCAGTAACAGCTAATTTAGACCCTATCATTTTGTATCTATAGTTAGGATTACTTTTTCCAAATGTGCATTACTTTGCACTTATTAACACTGAATTTCATCTGCCATTTTATCAAAGGGGTAGTAGCCGTGATTGCCACTTTTACAGATCCAGACTAAGAGTTCTGTGGCACCTTATAGGCTAACAAATGTATTGGAGCATGAGCTTTCATGGGTACAAAGTGGGTATTTACTAACGAAAGTTCATGCTCCAATATGTTTGTTAGCCTTTAATGTGCCACAGAACTCTTTGCCGCATCTGCCATTTTGTTGCCCAGTCACTCAGTTTTGTGACATCCTTTTGCAATTCTCTGCAGTCTGCTTTGGACTTCACTATCTTAATCAATATTGTATCATCTACAAACTTTGCCACGTCACTGTTTACCCCTTTTTTCAGATAATTTATGAATACACCTCCACCTCGATATAATGCAACCCGATATAACCTGAATTCGGATATAACGCGTAAAGCAGTGCTGGGGGGAGGGGCTGCGCACTCCAGTGGATCAAAGCAAGTTCGCTATAACACGGTTTCACCTATAACGTGGTAAGATTTTTTGGCTCCCAAGGACAGCGTTATATCAAGGTAGACGTGTACGTTGAATAGCAATGGTCCCAGTACAGAGCCCCACCTATTTACTTCTCTCCACTGTGACAACTGACCATTTATTCCTATTCTTTATTTCCTATTTTTTAAAACAGCTACTGATCCATGACTGAATATTCCCTCTTATCCCATAACTGTTTAATTTGGTTAATAGCCTTTGACAAGGTCCCTCAAAGACTTTCTGAAAGTCCAAGTACACTATGTCGACTGAATCTCCCTTGTCCACACATTTTTTGACTGCACCACTCCCAAAGAATTCTAATAGTATATGGGTATATCATAATAGGTATGATTTCCTTTTAGAAAAGCCATGTTGACTCTATCCTAACAACTCACATTCACCTATATGTTTGATAACTCTGTTCTTCACTATAGTTTCAACCAACTATTACTGAAGTTCGGCTTACTGGCCTGTAATAGCCAGGATTGCCTCTGGAGCTTTAAAATAATGTGTTACAATAGCTTCTTGTCAGTCACCTGGTTTAGAGGCTGATCTAAGTGATAGGTTACATATCCCAGCTGTTAGATATGAAGTTTCATATCAGAGTTCCTTCAGGACTCTTGGGTGAATCCCATCTGGTCCTGGTGACTTAATACTATTTAATTTATCCATTTGTTCCAAAAACCTCTATTGGCACCTCAATCTGAGAGAGTTCCTCAGATTTGTCACCTAAAAAAGATTATATATCTGGTTCAGGTCTGGAAATCTCCCTCACATGACCTGCAATCAAGACATATACAATGAACACATTTAGGGCTTGTCTATGCTGGCACTTTACAGCTCTGCAACTTTCTCTCTGAGGTGTGAAAAAAACACACACACCCCGAGCACTGGGAGCTATTCCCAGCACTATGCCATGACTACACAAGCCACATTAAAGCGATGCCGCAGCATTGCTTTAATGTTGCCAGTGAAGACATGCCCTGAGTTCCTCCACAAAAGCTTTGTCTTCTTTGAATGCTCCTTTAGCACCATGGTGCAGAGATTGTTTGGCATGCTTCCTACTTCTGATGTACTTAAAAAAAAATTGCTGTTAGTTTGCGGGTCTTTTCCTAGTTGCTCTTCGAATTCTTTTTTGGCAGGAGAACATCCAACTGGAGCAGAGGGAAATGATTCCATAGTTGGGAAACCTCCTTCACACTGAGGATACCTCTCTGGGGGAAGGGAACTCCAGTTATTAGGAAGACTGATATTAGTAATGGGTGATTCAGTCATTAGAAATGTAGATAGATGAGTTTGCAATGTGTTGGGGCGGGGGTGGGGGAGGCATAAATGGACAGCATGGAATAGAAAGGGAGGCTCAAAGTTTGCTCAGAACAGAAGCTAATATGGCAGTATAGTATAACAAGCCAGTTAAAATAAATACACACCGACGTTCCCTCCATAGGATCAGCCTCCTCAGTCCTCACCTGGGTATAAATTTCGGCAAAAGACACCCTAGATACCTCACATCAAACATAGGAGTGAGTTCATATACTGACAAATCTGTTTTTAACAGAGCCTAGCTGATGGAAGAACATCACTGCAGCATTGAATATGTTAGTACAGTTATATAGAAGATTTACCACAGTAAAACAACATATATATGTATCTCAAACTGTGTGTATATACAAACTGTGTGTGTGTATATACACACACACACAGTTTGAAAAGGTAGTTAATGGCCAGAAAAGGCTAGATTGATTAAAGAAACATCACCTTATTGTCACTCAGTGATCATGAGGTAAAGAGATTTTACAAAATTAATAGCAGATATCTGCTACTGGTACCAGAGAAAGAGTAGCAGAGAAGAGTAAATCAAAAGGCAGCTATACCAGAATTCCATTAATTGATCTTTTTATGAATTATGGTAAAGTGACTGTATGAGACATGGACATACCTATAGACCAGTGGTTCTCAACCTGTGGCCCGTGGGCCACTTGTGACCCAATCAGCACACACTTGCAGCCCATGTACATCCTCAGGGCCATGCAGGTAGTATTGGATGTGGCCCGCAACACACACAACATGATGAGAACTACTGCTAGAGACACTTTGCTTTGTAGCAGAACCAGAAGACAGATGAAACATCTAAAAACAATGACTGAGACCCATTATACTGTAATATTAAAATATAAGATAAATTGACTGGTCTAATTTACTAGACGTGGGCAAATAGTGCGTGGAGTGTTTAAGCCATATGAACTACAAAAGAACTTTGTATTTCACACAGAATTACCCAAAGAATCTATCTGATCGTTTATATGCCCATACATGTTAACAGTAAAAGTTTTGAGTAGAATTCTGCCCTCATTTGTACACTGTGCAATCCCAGTGAAGTCAGTGGGATTGTACGGAATGTGAGAACAGAATTAGTCCCTTTATATTTGCATAAACAGATATCCCACTACCAAATACGACTTTGAGTACAATAGTAGTAAAGCCCACAAATTCTGTTGCTCTATGTGTGCCTTCATATGTTACAATGATTTGTAGCAGAGTTGTTAGGCTAAATTCATTTTAATAAATGACAAGTGACCCTCAAAAAAAAAGTTAAGAAAAGCAACTTGTCCTCTCGCAGAATAGTTGTGGATTTCTGAATGTTCATAGACCCATAAAAACTTATTTTAAAAATGTAAGAGGAAAGATAGGCATATGTATGGGAATTACATATGTATGGGAATTACACATAGTTCACATGTTTTTTAAACTTAAGTTTATTTACAGACAAGTTTAAGTCATCTCAGTTTAAAAAAAAAAAAAGCTGAGTCAGAATTTTATGGCTGCTGATAGCATTCATTTGAAATGGGGAGGAATACTTTAAAGTGGATGCCAGGGCACTTTTTTCTTCTACTACTGTTAAAATTATCATAATTGAAAGATTAAAGAGTGTAAAAAAAATAAAAATAAAAAACTCACTTACTGTAGAACCACTAAACAAAGATTCTCAGGAAGTTTCAGAGGCAAATATAGTGGCTGGGACTATTTCCAGTCATTTTTTAAAACA
The DNA here is from genome assembly GCF_025201925.1 of Gopherus flavomarginatus. Lineage (NCBI taxonomy): Eukaryota > Metazoa > Chordata > Testudines > Testudinidae > Gopherus > Gopherus flavomarginatus. The sequence continues at coordinate 260,533,495 of NC_066618.1, forward strand.
AATTACTTGATTTCAAATGTGATAGTGTCCTTTTAAGTAAAGAGGGAGGAAAGTATCAAGTTAAGCTTCACAGGAAGATGTAGGAAACATTGTTGAAAGTGCAGATAGAAAAATGCAACCCACAACTATTATAAAAATAGTTCACTGAAAAGAAATTAAAGTAGATATACCAAAAAAATTAAAAGAAATATTCTTGGACTCCTTAATACCTGCTTTTTCATTATGAATGTTCAGTTTCCTGCTCTTAAGACCACTTCTCCTTTTCTTGTTTAAGTTCTTACCCATCACACCCTGCCCCAAGTTCCCAAAAAAAAAAAGCTATAGTGGTCTAGTATGTCTATTGGACTGTGTCATATGCTGCTCTCTGAAGGACTCAGGTTTGAGAAATAGAAGTGTTACAAGTCAGTTTTAGTGTAAAGTTTCCTTGGATTCTTTCAGATCCTCGAGGACCATGGTTTGTTTCTCCACAGAGCAAAGGGAGGAGAGGGGATGGACCCTCCAAACATCTTAGACATCCATGGAGTTCCAGAACATTAACTCAAAGACCCTGCTATCTTTGAACTAATTCCAAGTCTTCCACACATCCCCCTGGCAATACGTCCCTCTCAGCAGCTACTCCTACAGGCAAGCATACATGCATGCACTCACACACACCCTCGTCCCCATACAAGTGTAGTGATTAGAATCTATTTATGTTATTAGACATATGCCACCATCCTCGCAAATCACCATGGCATCGAAGATTCTCTGAAAGTATTACGAAAGCAAAAATAGTCATTCTGGTTCTTCCCAGCCAATAGGAGAAATAGGTCGATTAGACTGGAGGATGAGAGCAAGAAGAGTCTGACACTTCACATTACTTTTTGTAGGGACTCTCTATATAGCAGCTAAGAGATTGTTTCCCAGCACGGATAGACAGACACACGCTAGCACACTAAAGCTAGTAGTGGGACCATGGCAGCACAGAGAGTGACTTGGACTATTTAAAGCCGAAACTCATTTCCCATTAAAATCCTGAATTTTCAGACCTCTTCTCCCACTAAACAAACAAACCTATGCACCTCTAATTTAGACCACATTCTCAGCCAAAAGGTGAATTTTTTTCTCTCTGGGAAATGTAAGGGGGCAGGGGGGGTAGGAATGTCAGAAAACTCCCTGCAAGTTTTGCTACTGACGTTTTGACTCATCATGACTCTGAATCAGTAACGTACTGAAGCACATAAGAAGTCCTCCTAAAGTCAATGGTGCTACTCATATGCTTAAAGTTAAGCACATGCTCAAGTACCGGGCTGGCTCAGGGCCTAAATCTCCAAAATGGTTTGGTCTACAATCTCAAATGTAAGGTGCTTCACTACCTATGGATTAGAAGCACTACATAAGCAGTATTTTATGATGATACGGACAGGAAAATTTCAGAAGAGTGGTTTTGTTTGGACAGAGGATCAGTTGGATGCCAAATGGTATTGCCTTTGCAGATCAGAAGGCTGGGAATGCTAGTTTCATCCACAAAAGTGGTTTCATGTCTACAGCGAGCAAATAGGACAGACCTCTTGTTCCTCGCCAAGTTTCATCAATTCTCATAATCTTAAGTCACAAGTCTTGAAATATATGGTATCTTTTGTATAATCCCACCTCCTTAAGTTATGTAAATACGGGAGATCCTCAGCCCTCATATGAGAGCAAATAAAATGTCTTGCTCTCTTGGTAGCAGAGAAAGAACCTCAAAAATGTGGCACAAGTGTATCCCAAAGGTTCAGAAACCAGAAGATTTTAAAAAAACGTAACAAGCCTACTTTAAAAGTCTTATAATTCAGCCAATTTTAAGAATTTTGAAGGCTTGGGGATGGTAGTACCACTTCCTCCTGCCCCTGTAACACTGGGAAAGTCACTTGCGCTAAAGCTTTCAGAAGTGTACACTAATTTTGGGCGCCTCTGTTTAGGTGCCAAACTTGAGACAACTAAAGCTTGATTTTCACAGATGCTGAGCATCCTATGACACCCACTGAAATCAGGCCTTAGGTATCCCAAACTGAGGACCAACGATTGAGGCATAGTTAGTGAAAATTTTGGTCTTAGTCACTATGCTTGTTTATCCATTTATATGTCAGGGACAGACATCTACTGCACAGAAGTGTGAACTATGAGATTTAGGGTCTGAGCCTGCAACCTGAGTAAACAAAATTCCCACTGAAGTCAGTGGAAGTACAGTCTAAGACTGCAAATTTTGGTCTTTAGTTTGTTAGTACTTGTAAAATGCTATCAGGTTCTGGAAGGGCTATAAAAATACAAGGTTTTATTTATTTTTTTAAATAGATACTATTCATTTCATCTGGGAAAAAATAGAATATAAATTCTCAATGGATTAATTTTAGATTGTGCAATTGTATCAGTATTTGACAGACTTGATGAACCAATGTAGCTGTATTTCTAGTATAGACAATAGATTGTCAATGACGTAGCAATAGGTTCCAAACAATGAGTAAATAGTGAGCAAAATCCCAAACCAAAAGGCTTAAAGAATTTGGTATTAGATTTAATATACGCCAGATAAAACAAAAAGCACATGCACCTGCCAAAAAAAAAATCAACTCATCAAGTTGTCATTAATATATACATCTTTTGTTTTAAAATATTTATGATTTTACAGAAGAAAGAAAAGTTGCCATGCTGGATCAAAACAGAATCATCTAGTTCTGTAACCTTCTCTAACAGTAACCTGGCAACAGATGCTTCAGAGGAAAGATACAAGAAAGCTGGCAGTCAGCAGTCATAGGATAACCTGCTCCCAAAGAAAGTTTCTTTCTAATCCCCCACCCAATCAGTTTGGCTGGGTGTTTGCCCTGAAGCATAATGGTTCATGTAAGTAAATATATGCAGTGTTGATAACTCTCAAAACTGTATTGCTATCCTTGTGGTATTTAGGCCTGATCAACAGACAGATTTTGTACAGTTATAATATATGGAGCTATACCTATCCCATAGAAGTGGAGGGGACCCTGAAAGGTCATTGGGTCCAGTCCCCTTCACTAGCAGGACCAAGTACTGATTTTGCCCCTGATTCCAAAGTAGCCCCCTCAAGGATTGAACTCACAACGCTGGGTTTAGCAGGCCAATGCTCAAATCACTGAGCTATCCCTCCCCCTATAGCTACATCTGTCAAAAGAGAATACAACCACCTCTAACTGAAATAGGTATACTTGTATAGTATTATTCCCCTTCCTCCACTCATCAATAGGCTATAGTGGTATAAGCACTTTATACCACTATCACTGCATCCACACTAAAGTGGGGCTGTACTGTATTAACTATACCAACACAGGTAAGGCAGTATAACAACTTTTGTGATTAGACAGGGCCTTGGTGTTTTACGTAAAGCAACAACTCCTGGAATCAAGTTTCTAGTCTTCGTGGTTGTGGAGAAAAGCCTAAAGACATGAATCTTAAAGGTGCAAAATCCAAAATATATTTATCATCAGGATATGGGGGGACCTAACTCATGATTTCTGAGCATTTGGGGTTGTCAGTACTGTAACAGTAAGGGATTTTTGTTTTAAGTTTCTAATTTTGGATGTTCCTGATTTATTTGAATAAGTCTCTCTAATTATGAGATGAGGCTATTTTAACAGTGCTTTTCAGATAAAAGCTCCAGCCAAATAGTTTGGATGAGGTCCATAGCTTTTATTATTGTACTGTTACAGTCTAATAAAAATTCTGGATAATACATTAGCTGCAATTAGCTTCAGATGCTTACAAAAATAGTTTATAAAAAGCTTTTCTCCAGAAGAACCACAATTAAAATGGAGTGGTGATAATATAATCATGATTTATCAATTCCCTGTACTCCAAAAACAATTAAGTATCCTAAAGCTATATTTCACTGCCAGCAGCTTTTATTCAGTATTATTGACTGCTGTTTGTAGCCAACAGAACAGTCACATATTCTTCTGGCTTCTGCTGTGTCTTAGATTTGGGCAACTTTTTTTAAAATGAGATTTTTAAAGGTAGCAATGAAAAAGCAGGATCTTTCAAGTGTAAGAGCAACATACTTTATCAATATAGTCCCTAAATCAGGGGTTCTCAAACTGGGGGACGGGATCCCTCAGGGGGTCACAAGGTTATTACATGGGAGGTTGCAAACTGTCAGCCTCCACCCCAAACCCTGCTTTACATCCAGCATTTACAATGGTGTTAAATATATTAAAAAGGGTTTTCAATTTATAAGGGGGGCGGGGTCACACTCAGAGGTTTGCTATTTGAAAGGGGTCACCAGTACAGACGTTTGAGAACCACTGCCTTAAATGCTGCACTGTGATACATGCCCAGAGCCCAACTAAAGTTAGTGGTGGATCCACGTGTCACATTACATGGCAGGATTGGAGACACATGCAGAGTACTGGACAACTTGGATGCCATATGGATTTAAGTTATTATAGCAAAAAAATTGTTATTTCAGGTCACTAATAATCTGGTACAAATGCTATATGTAGTAGTATTATGAAATGATGTTTATATATCCTTCTCTTTCCCCTTCCTTCATTTTAGGTATATTTTGGAAGGCGGGGGAGGGGGGGAGAGAGCAGGAAGACTTTCCTTCCCTTTGACCTGCAAAAATCCAATGGCTAAACTCAGAAAGATAAGTTCAACTAGAAGACTTTACTGTTAGTAACAAGGCCCCTGCCATACCTATTTAAGAAGGGGAAGAGTATAGGGCAGGGATGGGCAAACTTTTTGGCCTGAGGGCCACAATGAAGTTGCAAAACTGTATGGAAGGCCAGGTAGGGAAGGCTGTGCCTCCCCAAACAGCTCCCTTCCACTTCCTGCCGTGGTGGGGAAAAGGAGAAGGGATCTTTCTTAAAGTTATTTTAAGGCTGGGCACATATGTCAATTTCTCCCTCAGAATTAGTTTGAAAAATATAGAGTTTAAGGTTAGACGGAACCATTGACCAGAGTTTCTCAAATTTCATTGCACCACAGCCCTCTTCTGACAACAAAAATTACTACATGGCCTCTGGAAGGGGTACCAAAGCCCAAGTCCCACTGCCCCAGGCAGGGGGCCAAAATCAAAGCTCAGGCCCCACTGCCCTGGGGGGCACCAAAGCTTGAGGACTTCAGCCCTGGCCGGTGGGGCTCAGACTTTGGTTTCAGCCAAAAGCCCCAGTAAGTCTAACGCCAACCTGGCAACCCCATTAAAATGGGGTTGCTACCCACTTTGGAATCCTAACCTGCAGTTTGAGAACTGCTGCATTAGACCCTGTAGTCTGAACACCTATATCTCAGATTTAGTTTCAGCCTGTCAGCCCTCTGTTGAGCCCAATAAAGGTTTGTCTACACTTGGAAATTTAGCTATTCTGGAATAATGTGCCTTTTCTGATTTAACTTAATCCATTAGTTAAAATATACAAGGCCAAAACTTAGAAAAGGGCAGATTTGATTTAGAAGTAATCAAGATAAAAACATAAAATCACCAATGTAATTTATAGTCAGGTTCAGACTAGAACTGCATTCAAAGAAGGTTTGTTAGTCTCCTCACCATCCCCAAAACTAGTTCTAGAGACAGAAGAGTGAGATGTTATGATTTCCCTCCTGGATTAGTTTTAATGTTGGGTGTTTTTATGCTCTCCTCCCCCATCCCCCACTCATATGGAATAAACTAAGTTTGTAAGAAGCAAAGGTTAATTCCTGAGCTGGGGTAAGAATAATTTGGAGGGGGGGGATTTTTACCAGTTCTGCATTCCTATCCACCTCCATGGAATTACTGCTAAATTGTGCAAGCACATGTCAGTCTTCATATCTACACTAAATGTGAATGTTAAGGGTCAAAGGATTCATGTGTGTGTTACAATCTCTCCCCCTATGGTGAGGGGTTAGTGCCAACGCTGTGGGAAAGGAAGGACCAGGGTCTCTCCCCTCTCCCATGGGGGGGGAAGGAGGATTAGTGTTAAGGGTGGACAGGAGGAGGATCAGTGTCTCTCCCCTACCCCATGGGGGGTGCCAAGGCTGAGGGGGAGAGGACCAGAGTCTCTCCCCTCTCCCATGGGGGGGGAGGATCAGTGTCTCTCCCCTCCCCCATGGGGGGATTAGTGCTAAGGCTGGGGGAGCGGGGATCAATGTCTCTTCCCGTGGCCCTAAGGTAGGAGAGAAGGGGGATACCAGCAGCCATGGGGGAGGGCGGGGCCTCTCCTAGCCCCGGGGGTGCCTAGTGAGGCCTAGCCCCAGCTCCTGCCCCCACCCACCAGACCACGCCGCCAGCTGATCCCATTGCCAAGGCAGGGAGAGGACTCAGTACCTTCTCGGTGCTGCCTGCTCCATGCTGCTGCTCTTGGGTGGCGGCGCGCTGAGCCGTCAGCCGCGACGCGAGTGTCACCTGACAGGACCCTGCCAGCCCCCCTAACTCCACACAACTTTCCGGCAACTCTGGGACTGGCCCTTTAAATGCGATTCGCCCCCTCCCCACTAGGGTCGGGCGCCGGACTCTCACATAAACGCCACCAACTCCTACCCTGCTAGCTGCCCCAGACCTGCCCCTTTCATTGGCTACAGGCGGCACAAACACAGACACTGATTGGATGCTCATCAAGTCACTCAGCAACTTAGAAAGCGGAAGAAAAAGTCCCTCAGCGCGCACTGAAGCGGCTTGGGGGAGGGCTGTCGGTGTCCTGGGAAGAGTGAGCTGACTTGCGTAGAGAGGAGGAGAGGGAACAATGGAGTGCGCGGCGCAGCGGGTGTAGGACCGTTCGTTCCCAGCATGCACCGCTCCTCCCGGTTACCAGCTGTCGAGCGGGGCGTGCTGGGATATGTAGTCTCCAGCTGCAGCAGCAACGGTGGTCTGAGGGATCCACCCGCATGATTGCCGCGGGCACGGACATCCCTGTCCGGGGCCCTCGGTCACCCCCTTTCACTTCCATGGGTGGAGAAGTGACACTGCGGGACACGTACAGGTTTTGTTGGCGCGAGGCTTGGCAGAGCTTAATTTGGGTAGATCGAGATAAAGCTGCGCTGTCCCAGAGATGCCCCGGGCTCGCTGTCCTTCAGAGCGAGCTTCACAGCCCCAACCAGGGAGAGTCAAGGCTGAAGAGTGAGACGTGCCAGGTGGTGTGTTAGGTCATTGCCGAAAACAGGGACGCTCATCTTCGGTCCTTGGCTACAATAGTCCAGATTTTTAATCCACGCACCACCTAATAGTTTGATTTAAAATGTACGCTGTTTAATAGGAGATGTAAGCGTTTCACATGCACTAATTCATACTAAAGTCTAGTCCACGTGAGTGTTCTATAGGCAATACAAACCAGTGGATGTTAATATAAACAATTACTTGCTGGAACCTGGATGGTTGGAGATTCCTGAGGAATATTCCAGAGGAGAGTCTAGTTCATAAGGAAAAAGAAAATTTAACAATACGACAATGTTTATTTTGCATGTCACCTTGTCATAGTGATTGATCATCCATTTCAAAAACACTGTACAGTACAAAGTATTAAAACGGCAGTTGTATTAGTCTGTATCCACAAAAACAACTAGGAGTCCTGTAGCACCTCAAAAACTAACAGATTTATGTGGACATAAGCTTTTGTGGGTAAAACCCCACTTTGCCCAAATAAATCTGTTCGTCTTTAAGGTGCCACTGGACTCCACTCTGTAGTACAAATATTATTTGTTTTGTATATTATTTCTCATATTACATTTACAGCAAACTAATTAATCCGATTCCAAAATAAATTAAGTTAAAACACAAACAATACATTCAATGAATGTAAAAAAAGTAATTTATTTTAACTGAATTAATTTGAAGATAAACCATAGATTAAAAAAATTCAGATTCCACATTTCCTTTAATATCTAATTTAGTTTCACATTTTATTCATCAACCCCCTTTGCTTTTCTTATAATTACTTTTGGTGGCTCTAACTTGAAACATGGCTCAGGATTTGCCAGCTTCACTTGGGAAAAAAACAGGAGACAGTGTCCCATCTAGTCCAAGGTTTGGTCTGAATGGTGTCATATTAAAAAAAAATTTAAGACTGAACAGTCTCTTCTCCTGCATTTGAGTGAGGGTAAAACTAAGATAAGCTTGGCAACCCAAGCTTGGCACCCCTCAAGGGGAGGGATAGCTCAGTGGTTTGAGCATTGGCCTGCTAAACCCAGAGTTGTAATTTCAGTCCTTGAGGGAGCCATTTGGGGATTAGTCCTGCTTTGAGCAGGGGGTTGGACTAGATGATCTCCTGAGGCTTTTGACACTGCTAAGATATACCCACAACGTCCATCTTGTATTGCACAGTATTGTTATCTGTGTCAGTTTGTAGTGCTGCCTCCTCCCATACACACTGAGGAATATCTGATTTCTGCATCAAATGGTAATCAACAAATTCCTCTTACAGCTTCATCTCATGTAACCTGCTCTTAAAAATCTACAATGCCATAACCTCCATAGGCAATTTATTTCAGTTCTTAACTACCCTGACAGGTGGAAGTTTTTCCTGATCATAGAATCATAGACTATTAGGGTTGGAAGGGACCTCAGGAGGTCATCTAGTCCAACCCCCTGCTCCAAGCAGGACCAATCCCCAGATTTTTACCCCAGTTCCCTTAATGGCCCCCTCAAGGATTGAACTCACAACCCTGGGTTTAGTAGGCCAATGCTCAAACCCCTGAGCTATCCCTCCCCAACCTAAACACCCTTTGCCAAAATTTAAGCCCATTGTATTTTGTTCTATCCTCAGAGGTTAACAATTTTTCTCGCATCTTCTTGTAACAACCTTTTATATACTGGAAAACTGTTATATCCCTGCTCAGTCTTCTCTTCTCCAGACTAAACAAACCCATTTATTTCAATCTTTCCTCATAGGTCATGCTTTCCAGACTTATAATCTTTTTTGTTGCTCTCCTTTGGACTTTCTCCAGTTTCTTCACATCTTTCCTCGTATGTGGCACTCAGAACTGGACACAATACTCTAGTTCGGGGTCAGCAACCTATGGCACGCAAGCCGATTGAGTGGCACGCTGCTGCCTGCTGTGGTCCCAGCCCCCAGCCCCACTCAACCCCCCCACCCACCGCTCTCCCCGTGGGGGGCAGGAGACAGAAGCTAAGTCCTGCAGCAGCCAAGCTTCCTCCCTCCCCCACTTCTTCCCCCAGTGTGCTTGTCATAAACAGATAGCTAAGGGTTAACGTCTCTTTCACCTGGAAATAAGTATCTGAAGCACCTGCCCAGAGGACCAATCAGGAAACAGGATTTTTTCAACTCTGGGTGGAGGGAAGTTTGTGTGTGAGTCCTTTGTTCTTGTTTTTCTGTCTGTCTCTCTCTCAGCTATGAGAAGGGATTTCTATTTCCTGCTTTCTAATCTTCTGTTTCCAAGTTGTGAGTACAAAAAGGGTTTGTTGTTTTGTATTTACATGTCTATAGTTGCTGGAGTGCTTTGAATTGTATTCTTTTTGAATAAGGCTGTTTATTCATATTTCGTTTAAGCAAATGACCCTGTATTTGTCACCTTGATACAGAGAGACCATTTTTATGTATTTTTCTTTCTTTTTATATAAAGCTTTCTTTTAAGACCTGTTGGAGTTTTTCTTTAGTGGGGAACTCCAGGGAATTGAGTCTGCAGCACCAGGGAATTGGTGGGAGGAAGAAGTCAGGGGGAAATCTGTGTGTATTAGATTTACTAGCCTGACTTTGCATTCCCTCTGGGTGAAGAGGGAAGTACTTCTGTTTTCCAGGACTGGAAATAGAGAGGGTGGACTCCCTCTGTTTAGTTTCACGAAGTTTGCTTCTGTGTATCTCTCCAGGAACACCTGGAGGGGGGAAGGGAAAAGGTTTATTTCCCTTTGTTGTGAGACTCAAGGGATTTGGGTCTTGGGATCCCCAGGGAAGGTTTTTGGGGGGACCAGAGTGCCCCAAAACACTCTAATTTTTTGGGTGGTGGCAGCTTTACCAGGTCCAAGCTGATAACTAAGCTTGGAGGTTTTCATGCTAACCCCCATATTTTGGACACTAAGGTCCAAATCTGGGACTAGGTTATGATATGGTGTGCAGAGGTGGGATAGATACAATCCAGAAGCCAGTAGGAATATTATATTTTTCTTTTCTCTGCTAGGGGCTTTTTAGCAGAGAGAAACAGTTTGGTTTTAAAAGGGAACCAGAGAGAATTTTTTTTCTGCTCTCTCTGGCAGTTTTTGGCTTGCATATTAAGCAAGAAACCATTAAGGAGCTGTTACGGGTCTTTTGTCACACAATAGCACTCCCATTAGGAGGCAAATACCAGCACTATATACATGCAAATAAAGTGGTTTTTCTGGTTTACTTTACATTGAAAACATTAGCTAGAGAAAGAAAGGGAAAAAGGCACTGTTGCTAGGCAGACCCCAGGAAGCAACAGAGAACCTGCAGTTCAGAAGATAAACACCGGAGGGCACCCCAACACAAGAAAATAGGATGTCACGAAAACCAGAAGCAGTACAGCTGGAAGCAATGGAAAAACAGATAGAACTGCTAAGAACACAGATGGCCAGAGATGAGGCAACTCACAAACAAGAGATGGAAAGGCTACAAAAACAAGAAGAAGCCAACAATGCAGCCCACCAACGAGAGTTGGAAAAACAGAGGGAGACCCACCGACAGGCCATGGAATTAGAAAAGGCTAAGCAACCTGCTCCAGCCAATCCTAACAACCCTTCGCCAATTATTGTTCCACAGCACAGGAAATTTCCCACCTACAAGGCAGGTGATGACACCGAGGCCTTCTTGGAAAATTTTGAAAGAGCCTGTCTTGGATACAGCATCCCTGAAGACCAGTACATGGTAGAATTGAGGCCACAGCTCAGTGGACCTTTAGCAGATGTGGCAGCTGAACTACCTAAGCAACAAATGAACGACTCTAAACTTTTTCAAACCAAGGCCAGATACAGAATGGGGATAACCCCGGATCATGCCCGTCGGCGTTTCAGAACCCAAAAGTGGAAACCAGATGTGTCATTTCCCAAACATGCCTACTACGTTGGGAAAAATTATGAGGCCTGGATATCAGGACACAATGTTAAAACCTTGGAAGAACTGCACCTCCTCATACAAATGGAGCAGTTCTTGGATGGTGTTCCTGAGGACATAACACGGTACATACAAGATGGAAAACCCAAAAATCTCACTGAGGCGGGGGAGATTGGAGCCAGATGGATGGAAGTGGCAGAAAGCAAGAAAGCTACGTTCAAGGGGAACGAATACCCCAGGGGGCACACCAACCATAAACCTTACAACCGAGGGCAGCCAAAAACCCCACCTACAACCCAAGTAAAGCCACAGACACAGTATTCTTCCACCTCTCCAGTCTCCAGTAACTCACCTCAGCCCAGTGACCCATCAGATGGAAGATGCTTTAAGTGTAATGAACTGGGACATATCAAGGCCAACTGTCCAAAGAACGCCATCCGAGTGCAGTTCATTACACCACCATCACACAAAAGATCCCCAGGCCCAGATGCCTCTCAAATACCCTTGGAGCGAAGGGAAAATTTGAGAGTGGACGGAAAGAAGGTTACTGAGTGGAGAGACACGGGGGCACAAGTGTCAGCTATCCACCAATCCTTCGTAGACCCCAAATTCATCAACCCAAAGGCCCAAGTGACAATTTACCCCTTCATGTCACAAGCTGTAGACTTGCCTACAGCTGAACTGCCTGTCCAGTACAAAGGCTGGTCAGGAATGTGGACTTTTGCAGTCTATGACAATTATCCTATCCCCATGCTACTGGGGGAAGACTTGGCCAACCAGGTGAAGCGGGTCAAGCGAGTGGGAATGGTTACACGTAGCCAAACCAGGCAAGCTCCCAGACCCATTCCTGTTCCTGAGCCGTCCACAGACGCCCCGTCTGTGTTACCAGAGACCCAGACAGAGGTAGTGGACCTGGATTCCATTCCAACCACTGAAACAGCCACAGCACCTCCAGTCCCAGGCCCGGAACTGGAACAGCAACCAGCACCAGCAATTGCAACCACATCTTCTAACTCAACGCCAGAGGGCACCTGCAAGCCCAAACTGGCAGAAGCAACAGTCAGCCATACCCAAAAGGCTCAGCCAGAGCCTGAAATACCCTCAGGTGCACCAGCGGAGAGCGGTTCACCAGCAATGGAAACAACCCCATCACCTACATCGCTTCCAGAGGGACCAAGCCCAAGTCCCCAGTCTGAGGAAGAACTGATAACCCCAGCCTCAAGGGAACAGTTCCAGACTGAGCAGGAAGCAGATGACAGCCTTCAGAAAGCTTGGGCGGTGGCACGGAGCACCCCACCGCCTCTCAGCTCTTCTAATTGATCCCGGTTTGTTACAGACCAAGGACTTTTATACAAGGAGATTCTTTCTGGTGGACACCGGGAAGAATGGCAGCCGCAAAAACAGTTGGTGGTTCCAACTAAGTACCGGGGGAAGCTCTTAAGCTTAGCCCATGATCATCCCAGTGGCCATGCTGGGGTGAACAGAACCAAGGACCGGTTGGGGAAGTCCTTCCACTGGGAGGGGATGGGCAAGGACGTTGCCAAGTATGTCCGGTCTTGTGAGGTATGCCAAAGAGTGGGAAAACCCCAAGGCCCCTCTCCAGCCACTCCCCATAATTGAGGTCCCATTTCAGCGAGTAGCTGTGGATATTCTGGGTCCTTTCCCAAAAAAGACGCCCAGAGGAAAGCAGTACGTACTGACTTTCGTGGACTTTGCTACCCGATGGCCGGAAGCAGTAGCTCTAGGCAACACCAGGGCTAACACCGTGTGCCTGGCCCTAACAGACATTTTTGCCAGGGTAGGTTGGCCCTCCGACATCCTTACAGATTCAGGATCTAATTTCCTGGCAGGGACCATGCAAAAACTGTGGGACACGCATGGGGTGAACCACTTGGTTGCCACCCCGTACCACCATCAAACCAATGGCCTGGTGGAAAGGTTTAATGGAACTTTGGGGGCCATGATACGTAAATTCGTCAACGAATACTCCAATAATTGGGACCTTGTGTTGCAGCAGTTGCTGTTTGCCTACAGGGATGTACCACATCCCAGTTTAGGGTTTTCACCATTTGAACTTGTGTATGGTCATGAGGTTAAGGGGCCATTACAGTTGGTGAAGCAGCAATGGGAGGGGTTTACGCTTTCTCCAGGAACTAACATTCTGGACTTTGTAAGCAACCTACAAAGCACCCTCCGATACTCCTTAGCCCTTGCTAAAGAGAACCTAAAGGATGCTCAGGAAGAGCAAAAGGCCTGGTATGACAGACATGACAAAGAACGTTCCTTCAAGGTAGGAGACCAGGTTATGGTCTTGAAGGCGCAACAGGCCCATAAGATGGAAGCATCATGGGAAGGGCCATTCACGGTCCAAGAGCGCCTGGGAACCGTGAACTACCTCATAGCATTTCCCAATTCCTCACTAAAGCCCAGAATGTACCATGTTAATTCTCTCAAGCCTTTCTATTCCAGAGACTTACAGGTTTGTTAGTCTACAGTCCAGGGAGATGATGCTGAGTGGCCTGATGGTGTCTACTACGACGGGAAAAAAGACGGTGGCGTGGAAGAGGTGAACCTCTCAACCACCCTGGAACATCTGCAGCGGCAACAAATCAAGGAGCTGTGCACTAGCTTCGCCCCATTGTTCTCAGCCACCCCAGGATGGACTGAACGGGCATACCACTCCATTGACACAGGTAATGCTCATCCCATTAGAACCCCACCCTACCGGGTGTCTCCTCATGCCCAAGCTGCTATAGAACGGGAGATCCAGAACATGCTACAGATGGGTATAATCCGCTCATCTACCAGTGCATGGGCATCTCCAGTGGTTCTGGTACCCAAACCAGATGGGGAAATACGCTTTTGCGTGGACTACCGTAAGCTAAATGCGGTAACTCGTCCGGACAACTATCCAATGCCATGCCTCGATGAGCTATTGGAGAAGTTGGGACGTGCCCAGTTCATCTCTACAATAGACTTAACCAAGGGGTACTGGCAAGTACCGCTAGATGAACCTGCCAAGGAAAGGTCAGCATTCATCACCCATGCGGGGGTGTATGAATTTAATGTCCTTCCTTTCGGCCTTCGAAATGCACCCGCCACCTTCCAGAGGCTGGTAGATGGTCTACTAGCAGGACTGGGAGAATTTGCAGTTGCCTACCTCGATGATGTGGCCATTTTTTCAGACTCCTGGCCCGAACACCTACTACACCTGGAAAAGGTCTTTGAGCGCATCAGGCAGGCCGGACTAACTGTTAAGGCCAAAAAGTGTCAAATAGGCCAAAAACAGAGTGACTTACCTGGGGCACCAGGTGGGTCGAGGAACCATAAACCCCCTACGGGCCAAGGTGGATGCTATCCAAAAGTGGCCTGTCCCAAGGTCCAAGAAGCAGGTCCAATCCTTCTTAGGCTTGGCCGGGTACTACAGGCGATTTGTACCACACTACAGCCAAATCGCTGCCCCACTGACCGACCTGACCAAAAAGACCCAGCCAAATGCAGTTAACTGGACTGATGAGTGTCAAAAGGCCTTTACCCAACTTAAGGCAACGCTCATCTCTGACCTTGTGCTCAGGGCCACGGATTTTGACAAGCCATTCCTAGTAATCACGGATGCATCTGAGTGTGGTATAGGAGCAGTTCTCATGCAGGAAGCAACAGATCACAACTTCCATCCTGTCGTGTTTCTCAGCAAGAAACTGTCTGAGAGGGAAAGTCACTGGTCAGTCAGTGAAAAGGAATGCTATGCCATTGTGTACGCCCTGGAAAAGCTACGCCCATATGTTTGGGGACGGCGGTTCCAGCTACAAACTGACCATGCTGCACTAAAGTGGCTTCATACTGCCAAGGGGAACAACAAGAAACTTCTTCGTTGGAGTTTAGCTCTCCAAGATTTTGATTTTGAAATTCAGCACATCTCAGGAGCTTCTAACAAAGTATCGGATGCACTCTCCCGTGAGAGTTTCCCAGAATCCAGTAGTTAAAAAGTGTTCTTAAACTGTAGAAGTCTGTTAGTTATATACTTAGTGGTATATATAACGGTGCATGTGTTGTATTAATCTGTTTAGTTTAAAGTTCTAGGAGGAAATCGCCGCCAGTGAGCTTCCCCACTGTCTGCAATTTGGGGGGCGTGTCATAAACAGATAGCTAAGGGTTAATGTCTCTTTCACCTGGAAATAAGTATCTGAAGCACCTGCCCAGAGGACCAATCAGGAAACAGGATTTTTTCAACTCTGGGTGGAGGGAAGTTTGTGTGTGAGTCCTTTGTTCTTGTTTTTCTGTCTGTCTCTCTCTCAGCTATGAGAAGGGATTTCTATTTCCTGCTTTCTAATCTTCTGTTTCCAAGTTGTGAGTACAAAAAGGGTTTGTTGTTTTGTATTTACATGTCTATAGTTGCTGGAGTGCTTTGAATTGTATTCTTTTTGAATAAGGCTGTTTATTCATATTTCGTTTAAGCAAATGACCCTGTATTTGTCACCTTGATACAGAGAGACCATTTTTATGTATTTTTCTTTCTTTTTATATAAAGCTTTCTTTTAAGACCTGTTGGAGTTTTTCTTTTGTGGGGAACTCCAGGGAATTGAGTCTGCAGCACCAGGGAATTGGTGGGAGGAAGAAGTCAGGGGGAAATCTGTGTGTATTAGATTTACTAGCCTGACTTTGCATTCCCTCTGGGTGAAGAGGGAAGTACTTCTGTTTTCCAGGACTGGAAATAGAGAGGGTGGACTCCCTCTGTTTAGTTTCACGAAGTTTGCTTCTGTGTATCTCTCCAGGAACACCTGGAGGGGGGAAGGGAAAAGGTTTATTTCCCTTTGTTGTGAGACTCAAGGGATTTGGGTCTTGGGGTCCCCAGGGAAGGTTTTTGGGGGGACCAGAGTGCCCCAAAACACTCTAATTTTTTGGGTGGTGGCAGCTTTACCAGGTCCAAGCTGATAACTAAGCTTGGAGGTTTTCATGCTAACCCCCATATTTTGGACGCTAAGGTCCAAATCTGGGACCGCTCTCCCCTGTGGGGGCAGGAGACAGAAGCTAAGTCCTGCAGCAGCCAAGCTTCCTCCCTCCCCCACTTCTTCCCCCAGTGTGCTGCTTTCCTGCCTCTCCTCCTCTCCTTCCCTGCGCCGATCAGCTGATGGCCCTTGCGAGGGGGAAAAGTGGCAGTATGCTCGCTGCTCCATAGAGGAGACAGAGAAAAGGTAGGGATGGGGTGTTGGGGAAGGGGATGGAACATGGCATATCCCTTCCAGCCGCATGCCATGAGCCACTCAGGGGAGGGAGCTGGGAGCACCCTCATGAGCCAAGCACCCCAGCCCTCTGCCCTGACCCTCGAACCCCCCCACACCGCCATCCCTCTGCCCTGACCCTTGAATCCCCCACACCCAACCTTCTACCCTGCACCCCCCACACACACCCATCCTTCTGACCTGACCCTTGAACCCCCCCACACACTCAGCCTTCTGCCCTACACCCCCCCCACCCCCCCCAGTTCTCTGCCCTGACCCCTGAACCACCTCACACACCCAGCCTTCTGCCTTACACCCCCTCACCACCCCTACTGCCCTCTGCCCTGACCCTGAACCCTCCCCTACACACACACAGCCTTCTGCTTCTCCATCTAGGTTATATTTCTCTAGTTTGTTTATGAAACGGTCATGTGAGACAGTATCAAAAGCCTTACTAAAGTCAAGATACCACATCTACTGCTTCCCTCCTTAACAAGCCTTGTGAATCCTTGTCAAAGAAAGCTATTAGGTTGGTTTGACACAATTTGTTCTTGATAAGTAACAGTCAACATAGATTTATCACCTTCCAGGTGCTTGCAAATTGAATGCTTAATTACCTGCTCCATTATCTTTCTGGGTACAGATGTTAAGCTGACTGGTCTGTACTTTCCCTTTTGATAAATGGGGCAAATATAGGGCCCTTTTCCAGTCCTCTGGAATCATTCCTGTTTTCCATGAGTTTTCAAAGATAATCACTCAGATTTCTCCTCAGTCAGCTCCCTGAGTAGTTAGGATATATTCATGGCACATTAAATATTTCCACATTTAAAAAATAAGGAAATCCAAAAATCATTGCTATACCTATACAAACTCATACTTACTCCTGAGGGAATTCTGCACCAAAAAGAAAAAAATCAGTGCCAAAAAAATTTGCACACAATATTTTAAAATTCTGCAAATTGTATTTGTCAAATGAATGTGGAGGCTTCAGCATGGCAGTGAGGAGCATAGGCCACCGGCTGCACAGAGATGGGAGATCACCCTGCAACTCCTCCCCCACTCATGACACAGGTAGCTTTTCTGCATGATATTACTGATCACTTGAATTCCCTCAACTTGCAGCTCCAAGGCGTGTTGTGTATCTGTTTGAAAAAGTGCATCTTTCAGAGGAATCTTGAAATCTTTCAGACAGACTTAACAGGAAAGAAGTTGCACTTTCCCACATTGCATATTGTTGCTATAAATGAAACCAATGAAAATGATGCAAGAATTCCTAAACAATCTGATTGAAAGTTTTAAAATTGATTTGAGAATTTTAAAATTCCAAAGGATTTGCTTTTATTTGTTTGTGATCCATTTGTTGTCTCTGCCAATAGGCCATGTCCTTCTGAAGCAAAGAACATTCTTGATTCAGCTGATGAAGGTGCCTTTCAATTAGAAATTTTAAGGCTCCAGAGCTCAGATGTCTTGAAGACAAAATTGAGAGAAGTAGGACTTTGTGATGTCTGGACTCAATATGCTGACCAGTTTCAGAATAGCCAGTATCTAGCTATCTGTCTTTTAACAATGTTTGGATCAACATACTTCTGCAAAACTGAGTTTTCTACCATAAACATTATTAAAAAACCAACACTGCAATCACCTGGCAGACTAGCATCTTCACCAGTGCATGTCCCTTGCCCTGACCTTCGACAAACCTCTCTTCACAGAGTTTGCCAGAGATCATCGATACCACTTCTCCAATTAGAGATTGCCACAAACACAGATAATAATTTTGATCTATAATCTTTGTTAAAATATAGGAACACTAATACTTATGTTGCAGTCAAGGTCTTTTGTTCCAAATGCTCTTCCCCTTTCTCACCTGCCAAAACCTCCAGCTTTCCCTAGAGAGTTTCTAAAATTTAGTTATGTATTCTCAATGCAAATGAAGGGACAATAAATTGAATTCAATGTCAAAAATAGATACAAAGAATAATATGCTACATGATCAATTATTAATTTTCATAGTCACTTACCTAAACTTCAGTAATTTTTACCCAAACATATTGGAGTAATCCATGCAGTCCCACTTCTCCCCTAGCCATGTGACCTTGGCAACCTTGCTGCAGAAGTCAGCTCCAACTTGCTATAGAGTATGGTAATAAGCCAGCAGTGCTCATTAATGAGCCAGCATGCCCACTGCAGTATTTTTTAGGGTGACCAGACTTTCCGATAAAATCGGGACCATCTCAATATTTGGGTGGTTGTCCCATGTCCTGATCGATCTTTGGTCGGGATGCAGTTTGTCCCGATATTTCGCACTGCCAGCAGCACTTGACTTTTTTTTTTTTTTGGCTCTGTCAGCGGATCCCCGCCCCATGCGTACCAATATTTTCTTCATCTCCTCTGGTCACCCTAGTATTGTTTATAGCTAGGGAGATAGAGATATGGTTTGCACCTGAAAGGGGAAAAACATAGTACCTCTGAATCCACTCCTTAGCCCTACCTATCCAGAAAGAGAGATCTGGAGACGTATAATATTGGATCACTGGTATCTAGACAACATGAAGGTGAAAAAGTTGGTGGATAATATACAGTGGTACTCCCACAGTTTCAACCAATGGTAGAGCTACACCAGATTTTGCAATAGTGGGGGATCTTAAGAAAAAGTTTTGTTTAGACCCAACCTAAAACCTGGCAGAGGATCATTGAATGGCTGCTTTTCCTTTCAAGCAGCTGATCCAAACCCCCAGATTACAAATATATATTAGCATTCATTCCTCTGAAGAATTAGCAGTAACACCAAACAACTTCCTCTGTCCCTAGGGAATGCTCGACCCCTATTCTACCGCAGACCCTGCCCTCACTCCACCCCTTCCCCAAATCCCCACCTTGCCCTCAAACTTTCCCCTCCCTTCAGCACCTCCTGCACACCACTGAACAGCTGATCCATGGCACATGGGAGGCACAGGAGATGGAGGGGGAGGAGCTGATTGGCGAGGCCGTGGGGGGGAGGGGCGCTTGATCCACATTGCTGCTGAGCATCTACTATTTTTTTTTCCCCCGGGGGTGCTTCAGACCCAGAGCACCCAGAGAGTTACCATCTATGACAACAAGTACAGGTGTTTTTAGAGGAACATAATATTATATTGGAGCACATGTTACAGGATGTCTTATTCGCATAGAAGTCATAATAAATTGCACAGGACAAAAATTTGAAAACTTCAGTTTTACATTATTAAAGGTGTTACTAACAAATATTTAAAAGTAAGATTAAGTCTGTTTGTCTCCTTTTAAAAAAAAAGTTATTCACAGACATAATGTAAATGTTTGTATATTAATCAACATACAAACACCTGATCTAACTTCATTAAAATCAAGTGAAAGAAGCCAATTTATTTCAACCGTTTTTGGATCAGGCATTAAATGCCTAAGTGATGTGTATTACCTAAAATGTGTAATATTTGGAATAACTAGTTTAACAAATTGTCAATAAATTATTTCCATGTCTTTTGTGTTGCAGTTGTCTAACAGTAAACTGGGATTTTGAAAGTTAAGAAAAAGGCCTTGAATTGAATCCTGGCTTGTTTATACAGAAGATAAGGAGAACCAACTTCTGCATGTACTTTTTCTATTGCCCAAATGGGAACAAAAGATCCTAGCTATCATGTCTAACATGAAGTAACCTTGCAGGCTTATCTAAGAATGTTATGTATTTCCTTAACCTTTTCAGTCATAAAATAGTTATAAATATACCAGATATTATAAAGGAACACTGACAACTTAAGTTTGGCTCAAAATTTAGCTTTGTTTAAAAAAAAAATTATAAGAGCCTAGGAGCAGTAATGTTTTCATTATTTTTTCCTGAACTACACTAAAGTTAGTTTTTAAACAAACATTCCTTGCAGTGTTTTTACAGCCTAAGTATGTGGTGTAAAGAGAAATTGACCATAAAAGAGTGGAATTGACCTTATTGATTTTCTTCGTTTTCTTTTTGTAGCGCAACTTAGACAAACAACAAATTTAGGGCCAGAGTCTGACACCATTTATTCCTATTGAAATCAGTGTGAATACTCATGGGAAGGTCCTGCTCAATACAAGGAATGGTGGCAAAGTAAGAAATTAGTTGGATTTCCTAAGTTACTTTAAAAACCAAAGTATTAATGCTACAGGTAAGGATATTTGTTTGTTCATATAGGATTTTAAGTTGACTGATCATTTAACTTCAAGTCTTAATACCATCAGCTATTTTTCCTATTATGCTATAATATATTAACTCTGAAACAGAATAGGATGTATATTGAGCGTTACTGTTGGCAGCTAACTGGAAAAAGAGGTTCTAATCTGTACTACAATGGTACCAATTTTGCTATTGATATTTAAGGGTCACCATCAACTTGGTTACTCTTATTTTTGTCTGGAAAAAAAATTACCTCCTATTGTTAGTAATAGGAGGTAAGATTACTATGAACTTGTCTATGCTAGAGACATTTACCATGCTAGGACATATTTCCCTTCCCCTGCCCCCCCCCCCTTAA
This sequence comes from Gopherus flavomarginatus, assembly GCF_025201925.1. Taxonomy (NCBI): domain Eukaryota; kingdom Metazoa; phylum Chordata; order Testudines; family Testudinidae; genus Gopherus; species Gopherus flavomarginatus. The sequence goes on from NC_066618.1 coordinate 260,554,210, forward strand.
TTGCTTGTTCCCCTTCACAGCCACACACAGAAGTCCTCCAATCAGTTACCAACCATGCTGGGACATTAGATAATAAGTAGTCTTTAGCCACCTTTTTTTTTTTTTTTTTTTTTTTTTTTTTTTGTGCCATGTGGAGGATAAAAACAATATACAGGAGTTAAGGAATGATTAATTCACAATGATTTTGCCTCAGCTGTTTGTGTGAACACATTTCATTGGCACAAATGGTGGGTTGTCAGCTCTGACAGCTGTAATTTCTCAGAACTGACAGACCCATCAGTCAGTGAGCCTCTTTTAGTTCACTAGCTGAGAATTCCCTCTCTGCCCTTCTGACTATGTCCCCTAGCCCTTTCTCCCTTCAGTTCCTCCCACAAGATTGCCTTTACTTTGTCACGTGTCTTATGCTGCAAACAGCAATCCAGCAGCCAGCTCCGGGAGTTTGAAGAGGGTAGGTGGCAGGGGCATTGATGAAGGCCTGAAAGTTGGAGCCAGGCATTTTTAAGTACAGCACTTTGTGTCTAGTTAGTTTCAATCTTTCCCTTGTACAGAATGTCATTTTCCTCTGTTCCTGCTAACCTTTTACAGGACAGTTGGAGGAAAGGCTTTATTTTTTTTAAATATAGGAAGTGTGGTCCTAAGGTCGCAACAATAGGTAGGCAATGTTATTTTAATTAAAAGTTACAGGGGAGCCCATTGTCTGTCTTGAGGCCTGCACCTTGAGTTACTAAAAATTGCTTAGAGTCCGCTCTAGTTATGGGACTAGCTTTTAATCAAATCCTATCCATGGTTCTAAAGTGTCTCTCTCACTTGTCTCACAGCTGAAGTAAAGTAAGTGTTGTGTTTGTGAAACAACTGACAGTTCTGCTGACTTTCAGTCCAGAGAGCTGCCAATATTCAGTTTCTGAACCAATTGCCTGAGCAAATTAAGCTCTATCTGTTACTGTGTCTACAATAGGGCATTTGCCCATGCAGAAATGCTGTGAAAAACAAATGAAGTCATCCCCCTAACAGACATCATTATACTGGCACAAATTTCTAGAGCAAACCTGGCTTTAATCACTTTAAAATTAGAGTGCATCACTCCTTTTGTGATCATTCCTCATGTTTCTGTGTCCTCTAAATAAGGATGGAATTCAATATTTTGTATAACCTTGACCTGGAGAATTCTGGAGAATTAATGTCTCATCCTTGAGTTTGTCATTCATTTATATTGTCTAAGTTGCTGCGTATTTAGTGTTTAGCTATTCTTATCCTATTGACAATAGCAATTTTTAATACTTGAACATTCATTCATAAATAGAATTTGCCTTATTTGAATACCAAAAATGTTCAATGAGAAACTGACAGAGAGACTGCCTTTTAGAAGGGGGAAAGGAATAAAAATCTGAGTGTTATACTATTAGACATGTATTCAGACTCCCTTTCTGTACGATGGATACCTATTTCACATTTATGAGAGGCTTTCAAAGTAGTGAGTGCCTGAAGTTAGGCTGCTAGGTTTGATTCTGGGTATCTAAGCAGACCCAATTTTCAAGAACGCCGAACACCCAAAAGCTCCCAGTTAGATGCATCAAAAGTGGCTTTAATGCCCTGATCCAAAGCCCATTCAGACACCACAAGTCTAACTTTTGGCACTCATTCTCTAAGTGGGGGGGGAGAACTGTCCATGAACATTGGTTGTTCATTATTTTCCAGGAATTCAGCAATTTCATGGAGAGGTTAAGTTTACTGCATATTTCTATAACTTTGAAATAATAGACATATTGAAAATTCTGATCGCCTGAGTGTGTCTTCAGGACTGGATTTCATTTTCGTGCTGTGGGACCTCTGAAGAGTTCATAGTTCATAGTTAACCAGTCATCCTATTCAGTTCCTATTTTTACATGCCATTGAGAATGCTGGTGATTAGTGCAATATTTATTGCTAAGTAATAGCCTGTTCTTTCTGTTTGCTTTACTGAACCAGCATGTGCAAGAAATAAATAAAGTTATATGTATTAGGGCTACTACTTTGCAAGATGTTGCATAGATTATAAACTGGCTTCCTGGGAAGAGGCAGCTAATGAGGGCTGTACTTAGGTCTGTCAAAGCTGATACGGCAATCACAAACATGTGTTACACTTCTTGTGGATCATCTCCACATGGTGCAGCTGTTGTCTTAGCCAAAGAAAATGCAGACCCAAGGGAAACAAATTTAATTCAGCTAGGGTGACTTCCGCTAAAAGAGTGTTTTAAGAAAAACAGGTGTCCATGGTTGTTTGTTGCAGTCTTCTTGTATTGCTAGGAAGTCTGTTCTAAAGTCTTGTGCCTATAGTCATCTCCTACACTTTAATTTTTAGATAGCTCCTTTCAATGGAGGTAATGGATTTCAGAAAGCTTGTTTGTATATGTGTAATTTAGCATTAAGAAATCCAGAATAGCATTAAGCTTTTCATGTAAGTTCAGAAGTTATAGTGTGCCTTATCACTGTTATTCGGGTTCCTTCGCCTTACATTTTGTTGAATCAATAAATGCATATATTGGGCCAGACCCACAGGTGGTATAAGTCAGCAGCTGAGCTACATTGATTTACGCCAGTATGAGTCTTGCCTGTTATGTTTAGTTTCTACACTGTCACTTAGTTACAAAAATAATTAGTGTCTCTAAAAACTAGTCTGTTTAATCTAATGAGATATTATTCACCATTCTGTTTCTGGAGACAAGAGCTTATCCTACATATTTAAAACATCATCTCCATTTTTGTTCTGCATTCCGATAGGATCTGCATTCCCTGTTCCAAAATGCACATCAGATTGCGAAGTATTAGTAGGCTGGCACTTAGTAGTGACGTTGGTAGCTTTTCCAGAATTACAGGTGGTCATGCATCTAGTACTATTGTGACAGCCACCATCTTAGCTAACACACTGAGGTTTGAACTGGGAACATCCAGGCCTAGAAACATGAACTGCTACAGCTTGAGCTAAAGCTCTACAGCTGGAGAGCATAACAACTCATTTGTGGATTGGCACAGATGAGCACGTATGACACATTCACCAGTGGGTTACACAAGACTCTTGCAAGGCTAAAGAGAATCGCTTTTCCACCAAACTACTGACCAACACTTCTCTCAGAGTGCTGATCAAACCCACACTCAGTGCCACAACTATTTCCAGGTGATCTCTCTGCCTGCCAGTCATATAGAGTTATCAAACCTTCCCCCCACAAACATAAAGTGGGTCTAGGAAAGCCTCTTGTCTTTACTATGTGAGTGTAGCTTATGGTCCCAGTTTCCTCTTGCTGGTAAGTAGCTTAGCTCTCCAGCTAAAGCAAAATTCCTTCCATTCTGGGGTAACAGAAGTCTATGGAAAGCAAGAAATCCAAATCAGAAGTGATCATTCATCTAGACCTCCTCATGCTCCACTACAGCTTCCCTTCTGGGGCAGTGCATAAGGGAGTTCTGTCAATACAGCAATGCCCTGAAGATCTCTGGGAGTCCAAGAGGAGCTTTCATACCCTCCCTCTTCCATGAGCATCAGCTCCAAATAGTGTAAAAAAAAAAATCAGATGTTACCATAAGCTCTTCCTGCTTCCCTTCTTATAAGGCAACCTCCTTACAGCTATGGAAGTCCCTGACTTTGGCCAGCTATATTAGCCACAACCCCATATTCTCAGAGTGCCTTACCCAGCGGTCTTTTTAGGCTTCTTCTCAGGCTTTCCCTGGCCTTTAGATTGGATACCCAGAGCTTTAGTTAATTTCCTCATTTTGCACAAAATTCTGGTCCATTGAAGTCAGTGGAAAGCTCTCATTAAATTAAGCAGGACTAATATTTCACCCCTTATACAGCTCTCTGAAAATAGAGATAACTCCTACCTCTTCACCCACCACCCCTGAGAGTGAGCTTTTTATATCTGTCCCCACTTCCCAGTAGCCTACAACTCCCATCAGTCACAGTAACTACCACTACCAGAATTCCACTCATTCTGGATTGACACCAGATGCCAGATAGATTTGGACCTGAATAATATACCAAAGGTCAGCAAGCTGTATGACAGTGAAAGAAGGAAATAACCACCTGAAAACCACTTTGAAACAATTGAAAACATGTGACAGAGTGTGGAGAAGCCGCTGCAGAAGAAAGCATCTGTTCTCAGTGCAGCTATTACTGGCACACTCTACTTGTACCATACATCCATGTATTACGCTTTGACGTGTGGATTTGAGAAAGAGTTTTGCTACATCTTGAGTAGGACTGTAGTCATGCTTCTGCCTGATGGTAACACTAAGCAGTCCTGGTGCAGTGAACTGTAGAAACCTGAATTTAAGAATTGCTTCTTACTTTTCAGGACAGTTGAGTTCATGGTTAGGTTGTGCTTCAGGGAGAGGCTGAAAGCAATCTTCTTTGGATGCCTTCTGCTGACTGATTTTAAGAAAATCACTGACTATCTTCTCTAGGAGGAGGCCTGGCCATTGGATGATCTTCATAGTGGTGGCTATTTACAAGTTAGATGAATACATCAAAAATAGTAGGAAAAATGACATGCCTTTAGAAACTAGCCAGATCAACCTTCAAATGAAGATCAAGGCCCCCTTTCACTGAAGAAAAGAAGAAGAAAAATGTAAGCACAAGTTAGCAACTGACATTCACTCTGTAACCACAGTCTCATGGGAGACAAAAGCACGAGTGGGACTAGGCCAACCACAAACACAAATCTAAATGAGCCTATGAATCATTACGTGCACTTTGTGGGAGCCTATACAAACGTCCACTCATGATGCTGCAGACAGTTGTCTATTTACTTATGGTTTTAATTTGATTCCTAATGATGAAATCTAAGGCTATCCTGCATAAAGGTGTGTTTTTATGGCCTCCTTGGTTGCCTGAACTTGGACCATCTCTTATCTCAGTGCAGCATGGGACTGGAGTTCTGCATCTCAGGCTTTCAGTTAGCTATGATTTGATCCTAAGAGGTTAAATAATTCTGTGCAGACCATGTCTGACAATTTTCATGGAACTGGATACAGTGCCCAGTTTGAGATATCTTCATCTGCTTATAACATTCTTATTGCTGTATAGTCAGAAGAGATGATTCGCTTCTACAGTGTGGATTAATTTGAGAATATAGTACAGGGAGAAATTTGAACTGCAGGAGTATTTAGTCAGGTGACCTTGTTCAGTTACCAAAAACAAACAAAAAAAACCCCCAACAACAACCCCTGATGACTGAACTATTACAGTCAGAGAACTCTAGATAATATTTCACCTCTGCTAAGAGACTACCAGTGGCCAAGGCCCCACTCCTGCTCCCAGCAGAACATTTCTGCTTGCATGTGAAACTCTGATGGTGAAAAATGCCAAATCCAAGGATCACTGGTCAGAACAGAAAGCTATTCTTTCATGATGTTACCATCAGCAGGTTTGCAGCGTAGGCAACTTCACTGCTAAAGAGACAGAAGACCTGGGTTCCAACAAAGAACTAGCAGAGATGGCCCTCAGCTGGGTCTTCATTTAAGTGGAGTTTGAAAGAAGTATTTGTGTCCCTAGCCCCAAGACCAAGCTCTGCAGGGAAGCACAAAGAATATGCATTTTGTCCTACATCACCACATATTGGTCACATTAACAACAACAACAACAAAAATTTAAAGCCACAGCAGGCCAATCTGCTGCTCTGGGACCAGGGGCGGCTCCAGGCACCAGCATGCCAAGCGCGTGCCTGGGGCGGTAAGCCACAAGGGGCGCTCTGCCGGTCGCCACAAGGACAGCGGACAGGTTGCCTTTGGCGGCATGCCTGCGGAGGGTCCGCTGATCCCACGGCTTTGGCAGACCTCCCACAGGATGCCACCGAATCCACGGGGCCGAGGACCTCCCGCAGGCAAGCCGTCGAAGGCCGCCTGCCTGCTGTGCTTGGGGCGGCAAAATACCTAGAGCCGCCCCTGTCTGGGACTCTGCCAATAGGAAGTCAGGGATGGAGCCTCAAACTGGAGTTAGGTTTCATGGGTCCTGGATAAGCTGTTGTTGGCAGGCTGCTAAATGGAGAGTGGAGCATAGCTGCTTCGGCAGATCTGGATTCAAGGCCCCTGGGTTACACAAGCTCATATGTGCTGGAACTAGAGGTGCTGGGTGTGCAGCAGCACTCCCTGGCTTGAAGTGGTTTCCATCATATAAATGGTTTAAAGTTTGGTTCAATGGCTCTCAGCAAGCCACTATACAAATTGTTCCAGCATCACTGCACAAGCTTTGCTCTGCCATCTGTATTTCATATCAACTTCCTTTCATAAAGTGAATCCTTGGCTTAATGTCTCAATATTATCAAAATATTGAAGATACATGGTAAAAATCTGAGGAAAATAGGGTAAAAACTTTCATTTCAAAATCTCCGATTTGATTTTTGTAATCTATATCAGCCATTTATTGACAAAACAATCACTTTCAACTACTATCACATTGTCTGAGAGTCTAGTCTCTTAAAAAAAGACTATTTTAATCTGAATTGACTTAAAAAAATGAGTAACTGCATTAAAAAATGGAATTTAGTTTTAGGAAACCACAGCTGCAATAATAAGATGGAAATCTGACACCCTCTAAGTTGAAGGTAGTGAGGATTCAAAGGTATGGAATTAGAAAAACCTTGCACTGTTGAACAGAATATACCACATAAATCAATGACTAACCTTGGCTAGGCTTTGCCTTATAGAAATACGCAGCATTGCAGCTTCACAGTTATCAGTGTTTGTCATCTTGAGCACCAATAGAGACACCAGATGCAAAAGAGAGGCCCAGAGGGAAAATGGGGGATGATGAGAAGAAAGTTAATAAAAGAGTGTATATTGTCACTGTAGTTGATATGAAACAGGACTTCTGTAATATTTCAAGGGACATATATACATATATATGGACAAAAGCTGTTGGAAATATGCCTTTGACTTAAAAATGTGCCTGATTAAAAAGAATGCAGATAAGAATTAAGTAGAGAGCAGCTGGAACTTTGATTACAGTTGTGTTTTCTTCTGGATGTTTATTCCTATATCACATGTGCAGCTGCTTTTATCTACTCTTTAGAAGTTCTTGCAGATTTGAGGAACCATTAGCTATAAAGTAAACATCAGCTCCATTCCATTTTTATATATCTTCTCTCTGACATTAGGAAAAACAAAACAAAACACAACATTAGTCTAATGCTGACCTGGATCAGACTTAGACTGTGTCTACTGTAGATTTGTACCACTTAAGTCTCCACGCGTGATATCATTTATGGGAGTGCAAGTATTTCTCACAAATTTATTTACTGGTATAAATCTAAAGGCTCTAGAAATAACATGGGGGAACATGGAATTTTCTTCTTTATCCATTTTAAAGTGAGCTGACTTGAAGTATTGCTACACTATCTATGGTACTTACATGGCCCCAAAATCCGTCCACACCTTCATTGATTTCAATATCTGGCACTGCTTATTTAATAAATTATAGACATTATGCTTTGAATAAAATAGGACTGCAGTTTTTGCTCTGTTTTACTTTTACTTATTTTGTTATTGTATTTGTTTAAGAGCTCTCTCCTTGGGGAATAGAGAAAGGTCAGGGTTAACCTTGTTTAACCTTAACTAATGAACCTTTGCTGTGCTCTCATTTTCAGATCTCAGACATGTGGGAGATGCTGCTGAGGCAACAGACTATCATGCCAACTCCCCATAAAGTAAGTGCGTTGCCAACTGCGTGTGTATATATAGCAATGATTCACCACTTCCTCCTCATACAATAGCCTTCCTAGGCTGATAGAGTGATTTGGGACTTAGCTCTCTGGCCAAACTCACCAACAGCCCTCCACTTTCAGGGTAAACAAAGAGTCCAAGCTCAAGATAACATTTGTCCTTCTCCAGGCTCAGGAATCCGTCAGGCCTCCATGGCTTCAATAGTTTCTTCTTTGGCTTTCCCCAGGCTCACTCAATAGTCCTTTCCTACAAGGATCTGTCTTGGTCTCTTAGTCTCTCCCCTACTGATACAAGTGGGTTTCCTCTCACTCTCTCAAAAGCCCTGGAATCTCTAAACAAGGACTGGTACTGATACTAACCCTGGTCCTCCAGGCCACACCAGAGGTGCTTTGCCCACGGCCTCTTTCTTATCTTACTTCATTTCTCCCGGCATTCTTCTGTGCTTTGTCTCTTCATGGGCCTTTTCTGCTTCACCTGCTGAGCAGAGTGTTTCCCCAGCTCTCTTGGAGAAAAGCCCCACACCAGGTCTGACCACTTTCCGAGCAAGAAACTGCTTTCTGTGTTGAGGAGAGTTTCTTTTTATGTCTCCCAGGAGGCCTAGCTCTCAGTCACCTGCTATCTCAGTCTCACAATTGTGGAGAAGGAAAAACTAGGCACAAGTCAGAGATGGGACTTGAATTCCTTAAACGTCCAGCTGACATTGTGTTTGCCAACTAACCTTTGTGTTTTTCAGATGAAACACTGTGAAACAAAATAAAAACATCAGAAGTTCTGCAATGTTTTTGATAAAGTTGTGTTTTTCATTCTATTTATGTGTCCTTTGCTGCTCTGGGGGTTGGGATGGCAGCCTTGGGAAGAGTGGCCAAAGCAACTGAGTACTGTCTCAACAGGCCTCTATTCAGCTGTGACAGGAGATGGAGCCACTTTTCTGAGTTGTCAAAGCTCCAGCTGAAGGAAGGGTAGTGGGAGCAGAATAAGGTATGGGCACAAGATGCATATGGTTAGGGCTTTCACTCCTTGTGTCACGTGTTGATGTCAGTGTAACAGATATTGCAACCACATGCTGTATTTTTAGGGACCAACCTGTATTAAGTTTATGAATGTTTTATGTTTATTGTGGGCCAGGGATTGTATGCAGCTCTCAGGGAGAAGGGTTACCACAGCTTTTCCAGGAACAGAAACCAAAGGGGAGTGATTACTACAGTCCCAGAGACTGTAAACAGCTCCAGAGAAGTACTACCTCCAGTTGCATATGTCACTTGCATATACCAGTTTAAGGCAGTCACAGAGGAGAGGTGAAGGACAAAGAAAGAATTTGGGAGATAAAGGCTAAGTTTGGGAGAACTCAGGGTCTTCTGTTTGATTCAACAAAGAGGCAGGACCTCGAGTCCAAGGGAGACCCCAACCCTTCTTGAATGGTTGTGAAGCAGGGATTCTCAAACTGGAGGTTGGGACCCCTCAGGGGGTCACAAGATTATTACATGGGGGGTCGCGAGCTGTCAGCCTCCACCCCAAACCCTGCTTTGCCTCGAGCATTTATAATGGTGTTAAATATGTAAAAAAGTGTTTTTAATTTATAAAGGGGATCACACACAGAGGCTTGATACATGAAAGGGGTCACCAGTATAAAAGTTTGAGAATCCCTGTTGTAAAGACTTTGGCCAGCTAGGTTCCATAAGGCTGGTGAGTGATTGCTGGTATGGTTACTGTGAGTTTAAATCTGTTCATTGTTTCTTACATGTTTTCTCTGAAGTGCTTTTGCCCTCAAAATAAATGTACTTTGCTTTGGAAGACGTGTGGTCACTGATAAAAACACTGTCATTGTGTCCTGAGAGAAAGAATGAACAGGGGCTGGCCTTTAGGCAGACTGGCTTGCTGGGGATATCACCGTGTAAGGCAGAGAGCTGTGTAGCCTTAAAACCTGTAGTTAGGAGGGAAAGAGACACAGGTCGCCACCCAAGAGAGGTGAGAGCAGAGAGCCTGAAACCTTAAGTGGGTGACCTCAAGGGACCATGACGAGGGAATACAGGTGCAGTTATCCCTGAAACTGTGACAATGTGGTGGCAGTGTACGAGCTCTATGGCAATGTGAATTGCCAATAAGGTGCCCATAGCAGTAAAGGCAAGTACTGTAGAAGGAGAAAGCAGAGAGAAAAGTGTCTTATAGTCTTTTGGGGGGGAAACAGTGAAGAGATACAGAAAAAAACTGAGTTATGAACAGCTGAAGACATATCAGCCTCTGAGCGTGTTCACACAACAGTCTGACTACTCCTATTCTGAAGAAATCAGAGTTGGTGGTAATGCTGCACTCTTCTGACTCTAGCCAGGAGGAGGAGGCACCTGCTCCAAATAAGGACAAAGAGGGTCTTTTTCCTCCTACAGGGCCTGCTGGTAATCAAAAAGATAGTGCTACAAATGGTTCCCCAGACAACGTAGATGCAGCAAGGTTGAGTGATCCAGAAGAGCAAAGACACTGCAGTTTCAAAAGAAACAACTTTCTTTTGAGAGAGATTTGGAGCAACGAAGGCTGGAAGATTGAGAAAAAGAAGCACTAGCACAATGAGAAGAAGCATCAACATGAGCAAAAAGAGAAGGACGTGTAGCAACAGCACAAACACAACATGCAGAGACAGTGCCAGAAAACTCCTGTTCTGGTAAGTGGATCCACACCCCATATGCCTGGTCTGAGGAGTGACATAGACTCCAAATTATATCCTCATTTTCGGGACAGGGAGGCCATGAATATGTTTTTGAATGCATTTGAAAGGGGGTGTGAATTGAACTAGGTGGATCAGGAGTTGGTGCAGCATCTGGCTCCGCTGCAGTCAGGGAGGGCCTGGAAAGATTATGGGCTGTGTAAACAAGCATTATAGCTGAAATTTAAACTTGGTGCCTGAAGCATATAGTAGGAAATTTCAGGGAGTCAGAAAAGAGGGAATATGAACTATGCAGACGTTGCAGTACAAATTAAGGGGTATATAAGAAAGTGGGTATCTGGCTGAGGAGTCACCACTGTTGAGGAGGCTTAAAAATTAATGAGTCTTGAAGAACTCTATCACCTTTGCACCCCGACCTATCATGGCTAATAGATAAAAATCCCAGGGAAGTTTGCATAGCTAGGAAAGTGGCAGATTTTTCTGTGGACAGTCAGCAGGGGAGGCATAAAACATTCACAGGAGAGCAGCACAAAGCCGACTCCTAAGGGGCACCTCCCAGAAAAAGGAATGGTCTAAACCCAGACTTTTGGGGGAATTGAACCCTTACTGGACCCCTAAGAAGGCGAGCTGTGATCTAGTATATTTTCATTGCAACAAGCCTGGTCATTAGGTAAGACACTGGCCAGCACTGGGAAGTGGTAGCAACTCTGCACGCAGCTGAAGCTGATCCTTCCCCGACACTCAACTCAGTAAACCTGGCAATTTCAGACTCAAGAGGAGAATCAAGAAAATATTGTTTCTCGGTGGAGGTGGGTAGGAAAAAGGTCCAGGGGTGGAGGGACAGAGGAGCCCAAGTCACTCTGGCATCCCAGAAGTGGTAGGTACCTCAAGAATCATCCCCAATATACTCTTGACCAGTCAGGGAATAATGGGACCTCTTTCCAAGTCCCTGTAGCTCGGATCCTCCTTAAGTGAAGTGACATTCAGGAGCCTAAGGATGTCAGGGTCTATTTCTAGCTGCTGGTTGAGGTCTTGTTGGTGAATGACCTAAATTCCTGGCCCTGGTTCACTTGTATTGGTACCCAAAGTAGAAAGCAGCTGCCCTTTTCTCTGATCCAGGACTGCAAGCTGATAAACAGAGAGGCAGCTCTGAGCTGCTGCCTGACAGTGTGAGTGCATTACCCGGGGTAGAGAGGAAACTTGTTGATGATCCTGCTACAGAGGAGTGGGCCCAAAAGAGACCACTGGGCCTAGTATCCCAGCTCCTGCTGTGGAGTTCAAGCAGGAACAGTTGTCTGATCCCTCTGTAGTAAAACCAGGGGCATCTAACCCCCTGGCAGTCTCCTGACAGAGGAGCACCTCAAAAGGTTTCTCTAGGATCAGGGGCTACTTGATAGTGGATGCCCCTCAACAATGTGGAGCTGTGGGGGATATGGAGACAATCAGTGGTACCACAAAAATATCAACTAGTCAGCCTGGCCTACAATAGATCTTTCTCAGGGCATGGGAATAAAGTACACTAAACAGTGCTTACTGTAGAATTTCTGCTAGCTTTGGGTTTTGGAGGCAGTGCAAAACAATTGTAAGTCTTGTGATCCATCTAAGCAATTGGGGAAACCCAAGAGAAGGGTAAGGCAGCCCTGATCCCCGTCCCCATCATAGAGGAACCCTTTCAAAGGTTCACTGTGACATTGCAGGGAACCTCAGCAGAGTTACCTGAACAGGGAAAAAATACATTCTGGTATCTGGTTATAGTACATTATGCCACCCACTACCCTGAAGTGCTTGCTTTGGCCTTTGTAGAGGCAGATAAAGTGGCAGATGCCTTTCTAGAAATATTCAGCCACGTGGCATTTCCCTGAGTGGCTTTGGCTGATCAAGGGACAAACTAACTGTAACACCATGGCTTGCCCCTTGAGGGTTGGAAGCCTGGGACAAGCCAGCCCTGATTACTGAAGGAATTGCTTCAGCCCACCTGTGCTGTGTTAACAGCTTGGATAGGGCTAGATGGAGGACAGCTGATTTCCAGTGGCAGATTACTGCACGGGCCCAGGCCCAGTGGCCCCAGCCATTGACAGCCCCAGAAAAATCTCCCTCCTCTGTGGCCTTGGGGTGGGAGGAGCTCTCACTCTGGTCTTGGGGCTGCAACAGGGGGGTGGAAAGGAGTGAGCAGGGGTGGGTCTGCAGTGGGAGAGGTGGAACAGGGATGGAGTCACAAGCAGAATTGAGGCAGGATCACAGGTGAAAGGGGACGGGACTTGGGTGGAAGGAACAGGGTGATGGGTGGGGCCTAGGGTGGAAGCAGCAGGACAGGACAGGAGCACAGGTGTAAGGATTGGGGTGGGGCCACAGTTCCAGCACCGGAGTCCCCACACTTGTTCTGGCCCTGGACCCCATGAGACTTTAACCCGTCTCTGCTGATTCCCCTAGAAAGGTACTTGTATGGGTGTCCCTTCTACTACCATGCTCAACAGACTATTATATTCAGGTGAGCCCATAGGAGCCCCTTATCTCTAGGGTTCAGTTTGTCTTAACCTGGTCTGAATGGGAAGAAGCACACTATGATCACTACAGTGCAGAGAGACATGGAGGTAAATGACAAGACAGTTAGGCCTGCAATCCCAATAATTACAGAAATGCGTGTACACTGTTTGTAGCAATTTTGTGTGCGGATTCCATGTTTGCTGCAGGTGTACTGGCTGCTGCCACAGTGATTTCTGCATTCTGAATTCCCCTCCTTTATCTTGAGCATTAATGCTAAAGCATATTTGTCATCTGTTCTGTTCATGGAAAATCAGACAGAATCATAGAGTCAGACTGGTCGTCAAGTAGAATTTGAATTTTATGCAGATATGAATACAGAATTCCTGTTTAATGCCCAGAGGAATATCAGGAGACTAGGCAAACTATTCCTCGTCCAATCTGGTACTACTGTACGGTTTTATCCTTCTGAACCCTTATATCATATCTGCTGACCTTCTGTTATCCTCCTAAATCCACCATCCAATCCCTGCTCCCTCTGCTGATCCCTCCCAGAACACTAACCCCAAACCTAGCCCTCCGGCACTGCCAGACAAGTGCTATGTATAGCAACAAGCACACCCCACACAGTGCAGTAGAACAGATCAACTAATGCCAACAGAAGTAGCACAACAATAAAAGCTAAAAATCCAAAGTGTTACTTGCACATTTATTTAATTAGCAAGACAAATGATGAATCCTGATGGAGGACACTGTGACTGACACAACATCCCTGTTATCTGCCTTCTATCTCCTTAAAGCTGAAGATAATATGTCTTGAGACTCTTCTGCTTTGCTGGAGGGTCCTCGATTTTCAATCGTTCAGTGTTGTTGAAATGAGTTCTTCTACTATAAAATGTAATTTTATTGGCACAGTTTGAAAAACAAGAGGTTGAACTAGAACCATAGCCATACATAAAGTCCCACCAGCCCCTCACAAGTGAGCAGGTCAAATACATGAAATATTTTAGTGCAATAATGGTATCGGATGTTTGACATTTTCAGGATGGCAGAGGGGAACCTTCTATCTGAACTCTGAAAGAACGTTTTAGATTGCATCAAAAAGTCAAGATTCTTGTACATTTCACACCATTACCAACTCACAAGAACACTGTTGGCAGGCAGAGTGGAAGGACAGTTTGACATGACATATAACAAACCTGGCACTCTGGATTTGTTTGTCAATGTGTTGACCAAATAAAGTGGCACTCTGTCAGGAACAGAATAGTTAGCTTTGCCAATGGTGATTATAAAACTGGGTTCTTCCCCACTCAGATAAATTTTAACAATTTATCAAAGTAATACATTAATTTTTGTATTTACATTACATTAATCTCAATTCCACTCACTATGGATTCATAGATTTTAAGACCAGAAGGGACCATTGTGATCATCTGGTCTGGTCTCCTGTATAGTACAACACGTGGAACTTCTCTGAATTAATTCCTGTTTAAATTAAAGCAAATGTTTTAGAAAAATTATCTAATCTTGCTTTTAAAATTGCCAGCAATGGAGAATCCATCACAACTCTTAGCCAGTTGTTCCAACAGTTAACTCCCCTCACTGTTAAAAATGTACAGCTTATTTCTAGTATGAAATTGTCTAGCTTCTGCTTTCTGACATTGGATGGTGTTATACCTTTGTCTGCTAGATTGAATAGAACCCTCTTTTCAAATTTCTATTCACCACATAGACACTTATAGACTGTGATCAAGCTTAGCCTTCCCTTTGTTAAGATAAACAGATTGAGCTCCTGGAATCTATCACTATAAAGCACATTTTTCCAATACTTCAGTCATTCCCATGGCTTGTCTCTGAATCCTCTCAAATTTTTCAACATTCCTCTTGAACTGTGGACACCAAAAGTGAACACAGTATTCCAACAGCAGTTGCATCAGTGCCAAATACAGAGATAATATAACTTCCTACTCCTACATGAGATTCCAGCATTGATTCATCCAAGTTCTCATTAGCCGCTATGGTCACAGTGTCACTGTAGATACTCGTGTTCAGCTGATTATCCACTATTATTTCAGAATCACTTCTTGCTAGAATAGAGTCCCCTATGCTGTAAGTATGGCCTACATTCTTTGTTCCTGTATGTATAACTACATTTGGCCATATTAAAACAGATATTTTTTGATGCACCAAGTTTACTAAGTGATCCAGATCATTCTGTATCATTGTCCTGTCCGCTTCACTATTTATCACTCCCCAAACTTTGTATCAAAACTTATTAATGATTCCTAGCTATTAATTTAACAGTGTAGTGCTTCCATTTCCACACTGATCTCACTCTGATTTTATACCATTGTAATTTCATTCACTTCAGTAGAATTACTTCTGATTTCTACCAGCATAAGTGATCTCAGAACAAGGTCCAGAGGTTCCATGTTGAAGCAACTGCCCTTCTGTCCCACATGATAGTGCACTGTTTCACAAAAAGGCTCCAGGGAAAACTGCTGCAGTGGAAAAACTGGATAGCCACAACAGAATGGTTGAGGAGCATTTCATTAATGAGTATGTGCAGCAAAGCAGTCATGTCTCATGTAAAATCTTGATCTAGAACTACAATTGCCCTTGGTTATGGGCTAACCCCTCTCTGCTGCCTCCTTTTTTCAAAAAAAAAATGTCTTGAATGGTGATGAACTTAAGCAAGTGCTTAAGAGCTTTCCTGAATTAGAGCCAATAAATGTAAAGATTCTAGCATTTCTGTTTTGACTCTGTCTTTTTAAGTTCTAAATGTCTAATCATGGTAAATTATCCTTCCTTTCCATTAAATTTCAAGAATCTGCAATCCCTGACAATTTATCATAGAAGATCCCTGACTTTTTTTTTTTTTAAATGAACAATCAGTTGTGCTAAAGAGTGCCAGTCATTGTTAAGAGTTACCCAGCTGTCTGTGGCTTGTGTCTGCTGTGTGGTAGTTGTTATCCTTTTCATCATATTTATTGTTGAGCCTTTCTTTTAATTAGAAGCCACAAACAATAGAAAAACCATCCTGAGATTAATACAGACATTGTGCACATCTGTAAGTGATGATTACATATGCCTGCACCATATTTATGATACTCTTAAAATATTTGAAATGTTATACAATATTCTGGATTATAATGTGTTGTTTGCAATGCACACTATGCCAGTACAATGTATGCTGAAAACGGGAAATATACATGGGGGGTAGACCTATTTTAAGAATATTACAAGCATGGTGCTAGCATAAACAAATCGCAACTTAGCTTACATATGTATCTAGTGACCATATGTATCATGCATGCTTACAACCTGAAAAAGAACATCTCAGAGATTTTCATTGTCTGGTGCTTTTCACTCTACATTTTTAATTTTATTTGTGGAAATCTGGTTATTCATTGAGATATACAATAGTTCCTTAAAGGAGATTGAAACATATAATATATGGCATAGGACAAGATGTGTGGATATTTCACATCTCATGTCTTGGGTGAGTTATGAAGAATGAGACCAAATGTATAACTGCATTTCATAAACCATTTTTTTTTGCTTTTATATAATGTTTTTCCTTAGATTTCTTTTAGAACAATAGGCTTAGGAGCTATGGGCTGTAGGAGCATATGAGATATATGAATCTGCAGAATCTCCATCAGCCAATAAAATTCTTCCTTTCCTAATGCCAATTGTATATGAAGTGAAATCACTGGGCCTGATTCTTTGCTGCCTTATACCTTGTGTAGTCATTAATGTTTACACCTATGTGAAGTGAGTGTAAAATGGTACCACTGATGTAACTAAGTGGAGAATTATGATTCTGTGACATTTTACACCCACTTTGCACAAGTGTAAATGACTAGATATGTAACATATAAAAAGAATCAGTTCCATTTTATCTCCTGAATGTCTATCTCCAAAGTAAATGATCATATTCATAACTATGGCAGTTATACAGTAACTAGTGGTGGTAATACTGTAAATAGCCACTATCTATACTCTGTTGTATTATTCTGATAAAATGAAAGATCAACATTAATTATACTTGCTCATGACAAAGGAAACGATTATTAATTTCAGACCCCAAACTAACAATGCAAACATGTGATTACTGATTAGAAAAAATGCTTATTCTTCACTGAAAAATCCCTGCTGAAATAACTATTCTGATAAATGAGCAATATGCCCTAGGCCTGTTCTTGCTCCCTCTGAAGTCAGCAGGAATTTTGCCATTAATTTAATTGGAGCAGGATTATATCAAATGGAATGGACAACAGCTAGTCTAGTTGTTGGATGGCATATCCTTAGTCACTGATATGGAACCATACTGTGTCTTCAGTATTTCAACAGAGCTGTCCATCAGAATCTCTGGGACAATATGACCTTTGCATTGCTTGAGTAATGTAACTCAGATATTTAAAGGAGTGCATTCACCCAGTCCTGAACCATTTTATGGACAAAATTATCATACACCTTTTTTCTATTCTATTTATTGATTTTTTTTCAATAAACAATGTATAGTGCATTAGTGACTGCATATGTCACAGTCATATTAGTAAAGTTACAAAGAGAAACTCATTATTTTATCTAATGGACAATAAGCCTATTGCCCCCAAGGATATTGTATATCAAAGCCATAAATTACATAACTTTATCAGATTCTTCCTTTCAACAGGACTCAGCCATCAGGAGGGGATTTTGAATTAGGAAACACTTGATGAAAATTGGTACATGCTTTTCAATCCTTGCTCAGGTGAAACTTTCATTGAGTTCCATTGCTTTCATATTATTACTTCAGTGCAGGGTTGCATGAATAAGGAATAAGTAAATACTAAAGGATTGGGTCACCTTACCCTCCCACTATCTACCCAGCTAATTCAGTGTCTGTGTCTCTCCAACACAGTAATGCTAATTGTCTAAACAGGGCAGAGTTGGGACCACCTTTGTTGTATTAATCCTCACCTTTCTTCTGTGAGTAAGGGTTACTGGTGTGAGGAAAGGCTGTGGGATCAGGACCTAATGTTGTTCTCTAAACCTATCAGAATATTCTTATTCAGTACAATGCAATGAGGAACTGTCATTTTACTGTACAAATATCCATCCTGCAAAATCACTGTGCATTGTATGGAAGATTAGAAATAAGGTAATCACAATAGGATGATGTCATAGAATCAATGTCTTCCACTTTGAAAATAATAAAAAAAAATCCACTCTTCATGTTGATTTCCAATAAATGAACTTGCTTCTCTTCTGCCACTGAGCCCTATCCTGCCCTCACAGGAATCAATGGGACTTGGGGCTTTGATGATTTCTATGGCAGCAGCACTGGGCTCATTATCTCAAGGTCTCAAAAACATTTCACAAATCCTGTGATACTCTAGAAAATAATTCAAGGAAAAGTCAGCACAGTACGAGCATAACTTGGTGAAGCTCGTGGGTGGCCAAAACATCCCTCATTTCTCTTATCTCATATCAGGAATATTAAACCACCTCGTATTAAAGTACAATATCTTCAGCTAAGGTACCTTTCTTTGAATTCTTCATTGGAGTGACATAGGCTATGGAACAGTAGTACTTGTGGCACCTTAGAGACTAACATGTATTTGAGCATAAGCTTTCGTGGACTACTGCCCACTTCATCGGATGCATGCAGTGGAAAATAGAGTAGGAAGATAGATAGATAGATAGATAGATAGATATACACAGAGAACATGAAACAGTGGGTATTACCATACACACTCTAATGAGAGTGATCAATGCATGCATCTGATGAAGTGGGCTGTAACCCAGGAAAGCTTATGCTCAAATACATTTGTTAGTCTCTAGGGTGCCACAAGTAAGCCTGTTCTTTTTGCAGATGCAGACTAACATGGCTGCTACTCTGAAACTTGTCATAGGCTATAGAGTGGTTTTGAGGCCACTGCACCCGCCCCTACGAAGCAGTATATTGGAATAAAAATTCCAGGCGTGTGAACTTTCACGTCAGTGTGAATGCTGTACCTAGCTACTTCTCATTATTTCTTAACTAAAATATATTCATTAGGTAATGTGATAGTGTCAGATAAGGCAAACTGTAAACAACTCCACACCCCACACAGATTAGAACCTTTGTTTTAAGAAGCACCATTCTTCAGATATTTAAAATCCTATATTAGAATTCCAAAGGATTCATTTACATTTCACACTGGGGAACACTCCTGAAAACACCCTGATGAAAACAGAGAATAAAAACGTTTTAAAATGCAAATTCAAAATGAGCACACAAAAAATTGTCAGGGTCCCTCCTCTCCCGCCCCCTAAAATCTACAGCGACAGCATCGAAGTCCACTTCTTTAGACTTTTGAAAATGTTATGATGAGGTATTAAAACTCTTCTGCAACCCCGACAAATGAGCAAAATGGGAACATCTAATGAAGCATGGTGTAGAGGGAGATGCTTTATCAGTCAGTACTCTGGTGTAATATCCGATGAAACAGCTCTTAAACAGCTAACCAAAGAACTAGCAAAAATCAGTTGCCTGGAATGGTGTTTAACCAAAGATCGGACAAACTGTGCTGGAAAACTTGGGAAGACTCGGAAGTAACAGCTAAGATAACAGGAGGTGCTTGTACCACCTATGGAAGAGGTCACGAGTGCTGGTTTCAATGTAGTGTAAAGCATTTGCTACTTGATGTGATGTTATATATCTGCGGCAGGAAGAAGAAACCCCACACGTAGTGGGTTCATTTAGATATTGTATTTCCGCGTTAAATACATTGAAGGGCAATGTAAAATATAATGTACTGGACAGTGGTTGGCAGGGAATATACAGCACGCGTGTTTTAAACTCTAATCAGGTCCATGAAGGCTCAGTAAAGAAGTCTCTCTGATACTCTCTTTAGATCGCTTAATTTAATGGTATCATGTTATATAGGCTGTAGGTGTTTTAAATTCAACACATGTTAATATTGATGTCATTTTTTCCCGATAAAAGTTAACGATGTGGATCTTTTAAGAGAGGATTACGCCTGACAAGTGAGTGCCTGCTTTGAAAACAAGGGCTGTGCTGGACATAAATTCTATCTGCTATTAGAAATACACAGAGATCGCAGTTTACATCTATTTTTCTTATAATTCGCCCTTGTTTGTTAAACCCTGATATTTCATGGCTGGACACATAAATAACCAAAATAAGTGACTGAGTTAGCTGTTGATTTAGCACCCAGCTGATCCTATGGGTGTTAGTAAAAATGCTTAAATGTTCCGACTGTGTCTTTGAAACGGTGACATATTTGTCAGATGAGTCAATAAGGACTTTAAATATTGCAAAACGGTAAACAATGCCTGTTGCAAGCAATGTTGTACTTAAGAACTGCACATCATTTTCTACAAAAAACTAGTTCTTAATGCTGGATAAGTCCTTTTGGAAGACAGAATGTCAAAAAAAACGGGTCTAAAACTAAAATCTAAGTGTCATATCTGCCAAAGTATCCTTTAGAGCTGATTGCAGAGAAATCTGTTATACAGAAACATAAAGGAATCCATGACACACATGTGGAGAATCTGCTGACTGTTTGGACTCTCCAAAGCTCAGCAGCGTTCAAGGGCTCCGTACTGTTGTGAGTTCATATCCTCTCAGACCCAGCTCAAAAAAGGGCAGAAATATCCGGAAAGCTGTGCAGTGCAGATGGGGATAAAACGCTTGTGGGCTCGGTGCCTGCATTTAACTTGAGATACTGGACAGATCGCCCGTGGACAACACCGTACAACCAAAAGCTGCTGGGCGTCCCACTGTTTCACTCCTTTCGACAGTCAAATATGTAACCCTAAGGACATCTGATGGCAGGTGAACTGTTATCCAATGGCGCGTCTCCCTGTTGTGTGTTGTTCTTTAAGGCCAATGCCAGGAGTGTGGAGGTTTAGCAACTCTGTATCCTTGCCCCGACCTTAGCTATAGGGGTCAGATTCCCTTAGGGAGTCAGAGATTGCTTTAGTTTCAAGAGATTTTGGACATACACACCCCAGCCCCGCAGCCATATATCTGAGTATAGCTATCAAACGGTTCATTTGCCTGATGAGAATACTCCTTGACTTGCTGCTAAATCACCTCCACGGGAAAGCAGAAGTGCAGGCGGAGAGCAGATCCGGCCATCGGCCGAGCCTTTCTCTGTGGGGCTGAAGAGCTGTGCGTGAGGCTTCGCGACATCTCACTAGCTGATCCTATTGACTGATCCCAATCCCACTCTTATCAACATCCCAAATTTCAACTGACTCCAACAGAGTGCGTTTGAATGCGGGATCGGACCCTCTGTGCCTCTTCCTGGATCGGTCTAATTGCCACATTAGATTCTATTTGCTCTTTTGCCTCTGCTGTGAAGTGTCTTACCCAACTACATATCAATGCCCTACACAATTTGCTAATACGTAAAGACACTTTCTGGAACGGATCCTGCTCCAGTTGAAGTAACTCCTAATTTTGTCATTAATTTCAATCCGGAATTCCTTTAAATACTCTTTCCCCCCTCCTTCTCCATTTAAAGCAAAATCCCTCAGTAGATTAATTGTGAAGCAGTTTTCAATTGTCTTGTGTGTGAAATGTGCAGTCACAAATGCGTAATTTGCAGCATGACAAACACACAAATTACGTCGGTATTTTAGTGGTGTCATCCTGTAATCTCTGAGCATTTTGAGTTTAAGGATGGAACGGGTGGGCAAGGTTTGCCTTAAAGACATATTCTCAGTCAAATAAACCAGTCCACTAATTTGTTCCTTACAGTAAGAATAAACATTACATATGTTCACGTTCCCTTGGAAGAGATCCAGCAGTTAGAGAAACGTTGTATTTTAAAAAACCAGTGTAGCAGAGATTACTACAGCTGTGTTTGGATTGCTCCATGGAGTGAGCGGATACAAATATGGTAAGTAAAGTAAACAGTATACTATGATTGTTTGTTGTTTCTGGTATCATCCAACATCACTTGCAGCTGATGTTAACACTGATGGTAATAATGTACCCATTTAATTGGCTCTATGTATGTCCTATACCTTGCTTGACAGCGCGTAATGACTGCTCTTCAGAACAGGCATTTAGTAAAGAGCAATCTATAGTCACTTCTAATTTCAAAACAGTGTCCTTTATGGTAAAACATTGTGATGGCGGAAGTCAGAAAATGAACAACAGTTGTGTGTGTCTGTCTTCATGGAAAACCAAGAAAAATCTCTCTTAAACCAGAATCTAGACAAGCCTGTGTTTTATTTTGTTGGATTATCTTCACTCCTCTGAAACATTTCACTTCTACGTTCACGAAGACATAGACAATCTCTACATTACAGTTTAAAATGAAGATTAAGTCAAGAAAAAATAGCACCTTCTGATGGCCAAAAGCTCACATGTTCAGGAGACATACGAGATTTCTAAGAGAATGTGATTGCAGCTGATAAATTAAAATGTACCTATCTCGAGCTCTTCCTAATAAAGAACGACATTTTTTATATTTCTTCATTATTGGTTTAAATTGGCAACACACAGCATTTTCCCATCTATCATAAGTTTACAGAAAAAGAACACGTCTGCTAGCATTCTCGGACTTCGAGTTTTCCTATCGCCCGAAATAATGTTTTAGAGTTACATAAAAGTGAAGTAAAACTGGCCTTTCCGTCTCTGAGTTCGCAGAGTTTTGACTGACTTTAATAATCCGCCTGAGTATTTTTGTATGTATGCTTCAAAGGCTTTAGAGACATAAACTAATGACCCTCGCGTTTAAGGTAGTGCAACTTGCTTCCTAAACCCTGATTGCTTTTCCGCGAGAAGATGCATTGAATTGTATTTGTCTTGGCAATAATCAGCATACAGCGAAACATGTTCCTATTCTAAGGCGGAAAGGAAGATTGTGCGGAGAGGGAATTTGGAGAGAAATTGACCAAGACGGGTCCGTGAGCCCAGAGGGTTTGGAATCCCGAGGGAGCTCTTCAGGCAGGTGATTCCCTACACAGATCTGCACTGCAGTCCCAGCTCAGGTGAGACGCCAGCTGAATCCAACGAAATCATCTGCAGGATCGGGCCTTCCTACAAGGACCACATACGCGAACCTGCAAGGCTTCAGTAAGAACAGCAGCTCGCAGTTAATCTGCGGTCTCTGTATTTCCCATTGGGCAGAGAAACTGCAACTATTCTCCCTCCACTTACTCCATCCTTTCATCGTTTTCCATTCACTCCCACGCACATACCTCCCCGCCCCCACTTCCCAGAAAGAACAAGCTCTTGATCGTGTTGTTCTTCAGACTTTACTAAAACGAAGCATTTGCAAAAGGTAAAGGAACTGGCTGGTTTTCTGAGCTGTGGCAGTGGGGGCAATAATTAATAACAATGTACTGGATTATAGTAGTGTCCACTATGTGCTAGGCGTTTTCTGCATATATTGGAAGACAAGAGTCCCTGCCCCGAAGAGCAAAGGAGCAGAACTGCATGAGTCTCATAAAAGCATCCTTTGAAAGCGAAGTAGGAAAAAGGATCTCCTGGAGAGCCGTGCAGGGAGAGTGGCACAATAGCGCTGTTAAATGTTCTTCAAACCTGAAAACAAGACACGGAGCCCTATATGCCCCGCAATGCAGGGAAACACGATCACAAGTATTCGCACGAATGTGTACATTGTATGGGCATATGCTGAGCTATTTCAGACTTCAACATCTCTTGCGAAAATAACTAGTCGCAATACAGAGCCTCCCCCTCCGCCACCCTGATCACACCACAAGTTACAGCACCCTCCTGCCTATACACTCGAGCGTCCGGAGCGGCGGTGCAGCTCTTCCTCGGCTTTGCCGGCTTGCGCTTTGCTCAGCGGACTCCTCCAGGGGGCGCTCCTGTTCTTCGGCCGCCGAGTCCATAAGCCGCTTCCTAACCGAAGCTCCTCTGCCTGCCCCCAGTCCCCGTCAGCTCCACAGATCACTCCGAGAACCTCCCCCAGGCCCCGGGCAAGCTCCCCTAAGCTGAGCCTCCTCCGCTCCTGTTCTGCCGATCGTTAATAATTAGACGTGTCCCCAGTGCAGGGGGGACGTGTGAACGGGCCGCAGTCGGCCTGGGTGTGTGAAGAGCAGCCGTATTGCCTAGAGCCGCGCTGCGAGTTGGGTTTGGGGAAGGTAAAGCAAAGGAAGAACCTGCCAAAGGGGTCCGTGAGTGGGGCTGGTAACATTAACTGGAGATTTATGGGATTTGGGGGGATTTTGTATCCCCCCCCATCTCCTAACAGATTAAACAGTTATTATGGGATTTGCTTGGGAGAATGACACCTGCCCTTCTAATAAAATTGCAGCAGCAGGCCTTAAACAGAGTGGGCTTTATTCTCTATATACACACATACAGTCTGTAGTGCACAATCTGGGAAACAGCTCTGCTAGCCCGGTTTCTGCCGCAGGAATCCCTCTGGTGTCGAAATGATAAAGGCAGGGAGGATAAACGGTAACCCCCTTTGCGGAAGTGTCAGGCTTAAACGAGCTCTAGTGCCTGATCCTCCTGAGTGTGAGTGTAAAGAAGAGGAAATGGGAAGCAAAGCTCTGGGCTGTGCAGGTCCCCCGGCGGCTCCTGCTCCCTCGTGGCCAGTCCCTTCTCCAGAGCTACGGCAGCTGCTGCTGCTGCCCCCAGACAAGCTCCTCCGTAGCCCCTCCAGTCAGCTTGGTTTGCTGACTCAACATCTCTGGGGCTATTTACACCGATTAATTAAGTATTTTATGATGATTGTTCCGTTGCTGATGGGACCCTTTCAGCATCAAATTAATTCTCTGTAACATCTGCGTGGAAGGCTATGCTGTGCTCTGGAGGTGGAGGGCTTACGGAGACATATGTTTAAGTCTATACTCAAGATCTCCCTGTACTTCAGTGGAAAACAAAACATTGTTGAGTCATAGCACTGAAAAGACACCTGCTTATTGTTTCTTTTAAAATGGCTGGAGCACTTCAAAAATGACAATATCTCCTAGATTACTTTAAATCTCTCCGATTCGAGTCCAGATATGTGGGAGTGTCTTTTGACTAGCTCTAGAGAACATAACAAGTTAACGTCGTTGGACCGATTTTTATTCTTTTGACAACTTATGGACCAAAAGGTGGTAACTATGACATGAGAGATT
Source organism: Gopherus flavomarginatus (assembly GCF_025201925.1). NCBI lineage: Eukaryota > Metazoa > Chordata > Testudines > Testudinidae > Gopherus > Gopherus flavomarginatus. The sequence continues at coordinate 260,579,141 of NC_066618.1, forward strand.
TTGGATAAGAGAATGCGCGTATTGCTACAATCTCGATTTGTTTTCATCGCAACGTCCCCGTTTTGTATCGGAATATTTTTTCTCCTAATAAAAACGGGCTGCAAATAGTGCCTCTCCTGAAATAAACAAACAAACAAGGTTTATTTCTAGGGCGGGGAAGGTCTTATTTGTATTCTACAATCTCAGTGCTAATAAAGAAATCCTCTTCTACTTCGCCGTTGAAACAAACTGTGTTACTTTATAATAAAACAACGAAGACGTTAAAACCAGCTACTTTCATCTTGCCAATAGCCTCAGCTTTTTAAACGTGTATAATTATCAAATTTAGTACCCACGTACTGTGATACATCTTCAAAGCGCTTACATTTTCAAGAATGGCTTAAATCGCTAGTTTTGTCAGTGTAGAATGGCGTATTTCACTGTTGCTCCTACTTCCAAAATTATTTTGTTTTAAACCTTGTTCTTATTATGTTCTGTTTCACGAAGATAATATATTATTTTAACCCATATAACCGAGCTAAATTTTATTTTATAAATAATTTTTAAAAGAAACAAAAACAATTACGTTAATCATTCATCAATAATACATAAAATAAATATGTTAATGTAAATATTTTTGCCTTATCCTTCTTAAAATGTAATATTTTAAAGCTTCCATTTCTGACATTTATTTACCTAATTTGTTTCATTTTTAGTTTTGTTCAAAAGTATCAAATATAATAAAATAAATAAAGTGGTTCCCATGAACCCTTTATTGCTTTTCTTTCTTCTTTTGCGGGAATGAACTAACCAGCACAATCCTTACCTTGAACATTATTGAAATACACTTTTAAATGTCATTTCACCGCGTGCATTTTTGTTCTTATTACAAGTTGCTGTGAGCTCACCTTTCTGTCCTCCATTCTGATGATACAATCAGCTCCCCCTACGATATCTTCCATTAATGTTCAACAAAAGATACAAATATTATTTTTAAAAAATTCAGCCTGAATACAGTAAAAATCAACCGGGCTGCAGTTAATGACGTAAATCAATATATTTCTATTGGCCAAGGAACTAAAAATAAAGAGTATGTGGTTCGTCATTTGGTCTATATTTAGAAGTATTTCCATCCTAATAAATGGAAATTTCTATCGAAGCTACCAGTTTATCCCAGGTGTATATATCGGCATGTACACTACAGATACCTACAAATCTGGATTCGGTCATTGAATATTGAAGATGCATTTAAGAACCTGACGTAGGTTTAAACGTTGCTCTAAATGTTGTCTTGGAATTTGTATAGAATAATAAAAATTTCTTAGATAAAAATGTACTACTAACTGAAAGTTACCTGCATCAGACAAATTCCCTAGGACAGCTGAACCTCATAGAAGTATGTACAGAAAATAGAGTTATGCTATAAATTATCCTGGACAGAAATACACAAGGACAGGAGTACTAAGTATCATTGTAAACGTTACGTTACGTGCCACCTAAGCAGAGAAAATGTAAGGGCTTTAAGATTGAACGAAGTGTATTAAGAATGTAAAGTGAATTGTAGCAGTAGGGGAAAGTTCTTGAAAACTGCTCCAAGGAGCTCTATATCCGGGGAATTGGGACCGTACAGCTCTCCCAGTAGCTGGTGTAGGCAAGGACAGAAGCATAGGCGGGGATATCTTGTTTTATGAACGAGCAGAGGTTTCCCAACGGAAAAAAGTCACCTTAGGTAACGTGAAAAGAAATAGGGGAGGGGATGAGAAAAGAGAGCACTGCCCCTTTAAAACCCTGTTGCTACCCAAACACAAGTAAACAGTACAGCGAAAAGGGAAGAGAGGCGGAGCTGAGGGAGGGCTCGGAACTTTACAACCCTCTGAACGTTCCATGTTGGGCGGGGTCAGAATACTAAAGCAGTGAACGTTCGAATGTGTGCGGCTTGGGGTGGGACAGCGGGCGGGGACAGTGCTCCACGCCACTTACTGCTGAAATGTGATGGACCTGGGAGGGGGAGACTCAGACTTGTATCAAACTTCGCAAGAGTTGAAGGCAAGAGGCTCAAGGAGAAGGCGAGGCAGAGTGATTAGGAAAAAGGTCTCTACATAATTCCCCACGCAAGCGAGGACTGTACACACTTCCGCAGCAAGAGTCCAAAGACAAGGAGAAACCCTTGAGTAATTTCTAACCCTTCTCTTCTTCCTCCTCCACAACATGCTGAAAGCTATTCGGACTCAGCTTTGCTGAACTCTTATGGTGGAGTTTTCCGCCGGTTCGCTGTGGATCTAATGACACTACAAAGACTCTAGGATCGCCTCTTGAACTTTGCGTTGTGAGGGGCCTTTTGGGAGAAGCTCATTGTGGTAGGTAAGTCACTCAAATCTGTTACTACCACGTAGCTGCTGTGCGAAAGTATGCATTGGACCGTGCCGTGAGAAAGAGACATCAAGGATTGTATACCTAGGTATAATATGCGATCATCTGAAACATGTGCTTCACAAAGATAATTGCACTGCAATGTAGCTACAGTCACCGAGAATGTTCATATTAAAAGGTGTCCATGTCTAACTGAGAATTCGGAGACTGATTATAAAAGTAAATCAGTAGTAGAGTGTGATCATACATTTCCTTAAACATACTTAAGTTAAACACTGAAATATTTGTCAAGGAGCTTTCTAACAACTAAGCAATTCCTGAGGAGAGGGCAGCATTTCTAGGTTTACTTTCAGTTTGAATCTCTGCAATCCCATACAGTGTTGAGCAGATGTGTTCTCTGCGCAGTGCTTATTCTATAAGCACATTAAATAATGTTTGAAGTATGTTTTCTGCTTAGGATCTCTCTAAGAAGTTTTGGTTTCTCAATAAATTCTGGATTGGGCCTTTAATATTAAATAAATCCCGAGCAAAGCGAGGTGCATTCACACATTGCTTGATTATTGCAGTGTGGCACGATGACTCTGATTATTTCCAATCTGTGTTAAACGAGGAGTTTTGGGTAGCAATAGCGATAGATGTGCTTTGACTGTCTGCACACGCTAAAAAAACGTTTATGTATGGTAGCTAAACCTTGTCACAGCCTACCTGTTATCAGTGAACAAAAACAATATGTTGTTTCACTTTATGGATCATCAAAGACAGCTACTTTCTCTACTTAACAAATTGCCATTACAGGAAAAAGAAAATCCGCGCTGCTGAGGAGTAGGTCAAATGTAAGCAAGCAGATAAACGGAGACCTATTATGCAGATACTAGCCTTAATTTAATTAAGTACTTTGAAGGGAAAGGGAAGTGCCGAGAAGTAAATAACATCCGTTTTTTTTCCTCACTTTCTTACAAGTAAACTTTAAAGGAGGGAAGCACATACTATTACACTTTCTGGTTTTGTATGTGTATGCGTGTTGTTTTAATAAGATATAAAGTCAAGTACAAATGGCAACCCATTCATTATGGTTCACTTCATAGTATACTCGTTTAATTTTTAAAAACATATTCTATAGTAAAGAAAATATATTTGAATAATCGCTTTTGCAGAATTACATTATTGGTAAGATTCTTCGTCATATTAATGCATGCGGTATATAAAATTGGACAACCACGTATAATATCAAAAGATGAAGGTGAAACATAGTAAAACACTACAACTCCCTTTGGTAACTTTTAATATCCGAATTTTTTTAATGATAAGGTTCAGTGAACTGAAATTAACCTGTGAACACGTCATATTGGCCAACACTAAAGAGAGGTCTTAATCTTCTTTACCTAAATGAACATTCCTGTGAAGTATTTGAATGTAAATCAAGCAGGGGTGATGCTTTACAATACTACTGCTATTAGTAAATCTTTTTACAAAAAACTTAGGTGTCTACATTTAAAAAATCATAAGTGCCTTCCGTCTTCTGGACTTCATAGTAAACAACAATACACGCAAATAGAAGAAATTCCTACGTGGCATGATTAAAATGAAATGAAAATGTGAATGCGTGACATAAAATGTCTGAGATACATTTTTCAAGCAGAACGGTTTGAAAGCTAAATTCTGTATGACAAACATGTGTTTTGGCAAAGAACCGAAAATATAGCTTTCCACCTCAAAGGAAAAGCGTGGTGCCATTCAAGTATACGTGTAGTGTATCTTGTTTTGTGCAGTGAATTGGTTTTCTGAGGGAATCGGTAATACTGAGGTTATGTGCTATCAGGGAAGGCACATTTCACTGAACTAATGCGTGGAGAATGTGCATTTAATCTTTGAGGGCAGAATACTTCAAACTTCTGAAAATTACATGTCACGATTTCCATCCCCAGAAATCCAGAGCCGTTATACTCTGTGCCTCATACGTATGGTTTTCAGGCAATCCAATACCTATTTCTGGATTCCATTTCACGTGATAAGGGAACGCGACGCCCTTGTCTTGGTCTGAAAAAATAATTTGAATCTGATGGAAATGTAACCACACCAAGGGAAAAAAAGGAATCAATCAATAAAAACTTGAATCTGCTCCGTGCAGTGCTTTCTAGCTTAGCCCAGAATGCTGGCCCATTGCAGCTCTGGTGTGTGAAGTGAGAGCTCCCTGATTAAACATGGAAAATGATTAGTGGTGGGAAAGTTGATTAGAAATGGAGTGTATAGTTTCGGTTGAATGGACTGAGTGAAACCCTCTGACTGTCACACACCTCTCATTAACTCCCTCCCCGCACTGCCAGATCGCATACCACAGCTCAGAAGGGGTTCATTTCATTAATAAAACCCCTTGCGCAGGGCTGCTGCTGCTGCCTTCCCGAGTGGAGCCGAGAAACACAAGGTGCGGGCCCAGCAGCACCCGGCAGAACCAAGGGCACAGTCCTCCACGAGTACTCTCTCACGTATTCATGCTCTTAGGCAACTGATCAAAAATGAAGAGAGCAAATAAACACAAGAGCGGACCGCTGTTTGTGGTGTGAGGTGCTGAGCAGGAAAACAGCACTTGGGGCCTACAGCTGGACAGCCAGCCGCCCCGATCCTGTACAATCTAGAGTACAGCCCAGATTTGTCATTCAGAAATGCCTAATTCCTGAGGCAGCCCCGCGGGTGTGACACACCGACCCGCGTGCGGGTGGAAGTCCCCCAGACAGGAGACACCGCGCTGCAGCGTTTAGGTGCTTTTGAACAAAATCAATCACATTTTCCCTCACATTTGAAAACTAGGGAATCCAGGACGTAGCCAACAGATCGTGGGTGAAAAGCCCATTGGAAAGACGGCCCAATATGTCTTCCTTAATAAGGAACAGAGACACAGCCGAGACGCTCGGATACCGCAATAGGCCACAACACTACCCGGGAGGAATCAATAACACGCCGGGAAGCCGCTAATGCACTGTCCGCCGATTCTTTTCTGAAGGGAGTTAGTATAATACTAACGCAGACAAGGGATCTGGGCCTGGGAGCGGGGTAATCAGGGGCGGAAACCCCGCAATGTCCCGGAGCATTGTCCAGTCAATGACTAGGTGACACTGGCTGTTTTGCACCGCAGGTTATTGTCTGTCTCTGGTGATGGTAACAGGAGTTAGAGAAATTAGTATATTAATGAGTTTGCAGCTCTCCTATCTATTCCCCCGGGCGCCATTAGGCAGAGGAGGGTTTCAATAGCAGAAACACATCTCCATGAAATCTAGTCTGGAACACGCTGGCCCGGTGGGGGGAGGAGTGGGATTATTTATCTCCAGGTCTAGAAAAGTGACTATATCCGTAGGGCTGCAGAGGCCTCCGGGCCTGGCCACCTTTCCTTTCCGCAGATGGCGTTGCTCGCCCAAAGCCCTTCTGTGTGGCGCTGCTCCGACCATCTGGAAGGGATCTGAGCGTAAAGTGGATTTATTTAGAACCTGCAGTGCTGGAAACGTGTTGCTTTTCTCTCCTTCAATTATCTTGATAAATGAGTTGTTGTTGAAGGAAGAAAAATAAGCACCCGAGTTAGAATAAACTAGGCTGCATTGTCACCTCTAGCCCACAGCCCTGAACCTTGTCTTGGCTCCTCTCTTAAGAGAAGACTGTAAATTTGTGCACATTCTCCTGCCCTCGATCTCCCAAGAAGGCCCCAGAAGTGAGGTGTCTGCCTCAGCGGCTGCTTCAAAGCCTCGGGGGAATCAATAAGTCTGAAGAGGAGGTTTGAAGTGACTTCTGGAGATAAGATCGATGTGAAGGTAGCACTGAATGCAGAATGAAAGCGTTCTGCTTCTCACTTCTATGCAGTGTGCGGCTAAAACCACTTGTCTTCTTGGTGGGAGTTCAGTCTCTGGAGATATTTTTGGGAAGGGGTGGGATGCTGAATGACTGAAAGACAAACCAATACGACGTACAGCCCTTCAGGAATCGATACTCGCCTTGCATTCCTGATACCCTTTCACGATTAGTTTACTTTTTCGGCTATTGTGAGTTAATTGAACCGGACACTTTGGGTCTTTCTTCCTCAATACAGAGAATTACTTGTTTCTTTTCCTAGGGATTCTCTGGGATCTGTGCAAACACGTACAGTAGTTGTCTCTGCACCGGTGCACTAGAGCAAAAACAAAACAAAAACAAACCTCGACCCTGGAACACTTGTTTAACTTTTTCGATTGCCTCAGTCACTGAGGAACACGCTGCATTCAGTAAATTCTCTTTCTCCTTCCCTTGCTTACAGGATTTTCTGTCGTTGTTGTTGGAAGTTCAGAAACTCCCGAAGAAAGGTAAAGGGTTCTGCTGCTTACGCCCTTTTGGGAAGATGGGAAGCAAGGCTCTTCCAGCTCCGATCCCACTCCACCCTTCACTGCAGCTCACTAACTACTCCTTCCTCCAGGCTGTGAACACCTTCCCAGCAGCTGTGGACCACCTACAAGGTCTTTATGGACTCAGCGCGGTGCAGACCATGCATATGAACCACTGGACATTGGGATATCCCAATGTGCATGAAATCACCAGGTCTACCATCACGGAGATGGCTGCAGCTCAGGGCCTGATGGATGCCAGATTCTCTTTCCCAACGCTACCTTTCGCCACACACCTCTTTCACCCAAAGCAAGGGGCCATCGCTCATGTAATCCCAGCTTTACATAAAGACAGACCCAGGTTTGATTTTGCCAATCTGGCCGTGGCTGCCACGCAGGAGGACCCACCAAAGATTGCAGATCTGACCAAGCTGAGTCCAGGACTTGGAAGTCCCATCTCAGGGATCAACAAACTGTCTCCGGACAGAAAGCCTTCCAGGGGCAGGTTACCTTCCAAAACGAAAAAAGAGTTTATCTGCAAGTTCTGCGGCAGACACTTTACCAAATCCTACAACCTGCTCATCCACGAGAGAACCCACACAGACGAGCGGCCCTATACCTGTGACATCTGCCACAAGGCTTTCCGGAGACAGGACCACCTCCGAGACCACAGGTGAGGGAGGCAGCCACAGGCAAGCAGCCTTCTCCTAGCTCCCCCAGTGAAAGGCAGCTGCTATTTCTCTCTCTAGTTGTCACGTCAGAAACTTTTCTTATTATTTACTACAAAGGTTCCGTGGGCTACGCCAGGTTCAGATCACTGCTCAATAGAACCTCATCCCAGATTGTCAGCATGTGGACAATCTGCTGCCAAGCTAAGCTCAAGGCCCCACCGATCTTGGGCCTCTGTGAATTTAAGAAATGTGCCCACTTTCCTTATACTTTCTCCTGAGGTTTACATTAGCCATAAAGGTTTGGTGGATTCATCCCTTCCCATGTAGAGGCATTTCTGCTTCTCCAGCAAGGAAGCAGTGGCAAACCAATTGACAAATTAATTTACACCTGATCCTCTAAGGGGGAATAGCAAATAAATATGTAATTTTTGTGAGTTGGACATGTGATTGTATTTGGAGGCAATCTATTAACTGAAACAAATATTCCCTATCTCTGATAAGATTGTAATAGTCGGGTAAGGACAGTATTTACAGTCTGGGTTTAAGAGTTGAATGTAAAGCTAAAGGGCCAATTCCCACGACCCCTCTTTCAGGTTAGTAGTCCCGGGAAAACGAGTAGAACTTCAACCAAAAATTAAAAAAAAAATAGACGACTATATATGCCCAGTCCTGCTCACACTGGCGTTTAATGGCAAATTGCCCATTGACTTAAACGGGAGCAGGATCGGGACCAGTTTGTGAAACAGATGATTTTTTCATGATGCAGTCTAATCTGTCACCAGAGAGGGCAATCTAGCGTTGATAAGAATTATTGTCAATGTTTTGAACTGATAAAGGAGGTTAATCATACACAGAATTACAGGACAAAAATAACAAAATAATTAATAATAAATAAACTAAAGAGTCAGGATTTTCCCCTCCCCCATAAAGTAATTATAAGATTAAAGAATCTCTAGAGCCTTTTTGTGGCTTTTGAGTTTGTGGGACAACCATTGATTCAAATCCTTGTATTGACTTTCAGATATATCCATTCAAAAGAAAAACCTTTCAAATGTCAGGAATGTGGGAAAGGATTCTGCCAATCCAGAACTCTAGCAGTTCATAAAACTTTACATATGCAGGTAAGTTTATCTCCAAATCTATTATTATCATTATACTGTTCTTGTTCTTATCCTGTTTATTTTGTACCAACCCTTAAATAGCATGTAAGGTAAACAAATTTCTGAATGTGGTTAGGCACCTGAAATAATGAGCCATATCTTGCCATTAGTTTTTAAAGCAGATCTCCCCAATTACTTCAATAAAGCAATCTGCTTAATAACAGGCTATGGCCCTATGTTTTTATTTTTCTTGATTAAGACACCTCTGTTTAGTATATTTAAAAATATGTAATTCAGTTAGAAAAAAGCAAATAGAGTCCACTGAGGATTTAATTTACATAAATTGCTTGTGAATGTGGGTACTTATAAATGGTCTTTATTAAATCTTATTAAATGCATTTCAATATTTTATGTTTGTAAAAAATAAAGGAAAGCACTGTAGGGGGAAAACAGCTTTGGAAGATTAATTGGCACCTTAAAATGATTTGCCTGTATCCCAATACATTGTATATGTTTGTAATGGTTTAACTGTTTGGGGGAAAGCTCAGACTTACTCATAGAGATGGTGTGGTGATTTGAAATTGAAGAATTGCACTGTACATTTTTTTTCTGTAGATTCAAGGGGCATGAAATGGGCTGAGCTGAGAATAAAATATACGTTGACAGATAGGATATTTCCAGGCAGTTAAAAGTGTCATGATTTTGTATCTGTTGAGGATTAAGAGTCTAGATTTATTTAAGTAGATTCCCTATACTTCATGTTATGCTATGTAATAACAGAAAAGTAGTAAATTAATAAACTAGGTAGTTTGTAAAGGATTAATCCTTTGCTTGCTTCAAATCTGAACAGGAATCTCCACACAAATGCCCCACATGTGGAAGAACCTTTAATCAGAGAAGTAATCTGAAAACTCACCTTCTTACCCATACAGACATCAAGCCCTACAACTGTGAGCAGTGCGGCAAAGTGTTCAGGCGAAACTGTGATCTGCGGCGGCACAGTCTAACTCACACCCCGCGGCAGGACTTCTAGAGCAGCCAAGGACCTGCACCTGCCTCTGCAGCTCCAAGTTGCTAATTTTGCTCAAGGACTTAATTGTAGAAAGCTACACACACACACACACACACACACACACACACTGGGGCCGAGACCGCATACCACACTCCAGCAAAATTCCCTTAGGGAGTTGTGGACTGCAGGATCGGGCTCCACTTCTATCCACACAAAGAGCATATGCTAGTCTCTTGTAGATATTCGCAGCTCATTTTAGAGCTCTGTACAGAATGTGGGTTTTTTTTGTATTGTCCTGTTGGATGCACATTGATAACAAATCTGGGAGTCAAAATATCTTTTAAAAGTGTATTTCAAAATAACCCCCCCCATACCTCCTGCTTTGTCGTATTACTTTCCTAAACATTTTGTCTTCTGCTGTGTCAGCTGCAATAGTAACTTATATTGAATAAATTTCCCCATCTGGGCAATTGTATTGTCACAACGTTTCTGAAAAGTGTTCTTGTTTTCGCTTTTATGACTGCTGCTTTTGTGTTATCTATTGTAAAATAAAATGAAAGTGCCCGTATTTACAACTCCAGTGCTTAATAGCTTGAATGTCTACATTAAGTATTAGCTTTTGTAATTTTTTTTATTGAATTAACGACTTTTTAAAAAGAAATAGCTGCAAATAAACAGTGCCTGGGAAATAATGTATACAACAATCCCTAAACCAAACTGGCTTATTAGTAACTTATTTGCAATCAACCCATATATTGTAAAAGTCATTTCTTTTCCAAAGATTGCATTAGATAGTCTCCTGCTATTAGACTTTGAACATTGGCAATTCACTAGCGTAGACAGGGACTTTATACTGCAGAAGACGATTCTTTTCTGATAGCTCTGAAAACAAACACTTGGACATAAATAAAATCCCATTGGATCCCATCACCCATAGGAAGGATTATTGTAAGTCCCAATAGCGTTTAACCAACTTCATTAACATTCCTATCAGTCCTAACAATCTGCTGAATGGCAGCGTTATCAGGGCTCAGCCCTGCCAAGCCGGAGGAGTTGCAGGCGCTTGCAGGGGTCGTCAATAAAAGCCGTCAAAATTGTAACTCGTACCTAGTTAAAGAAAGAGGATGTTTAAAATGTCTCCGGAATCATTAACAGAGATAAACCACTGCACCAGAGAAGCCACTGCCAGCACGCTGCAACTGCCCCCTTGTAGGAGACTCCCGACTGGATGCTCGAAATGCTCCATGCAGTTCCCCAAAGAGCGTCTTTAAACAGGCTTTAAAGCTAGTGTGGGAGTAAAACGACCTCCCGCCCCAACCTCTAAGTGGCCTTGGGACGCTGGGGTGGGTACAATCTCAAGACCTCACCACGGAAAAGGGGAGGGGGGCTGTCACTTCGGTTTCTGCTCCTGCAGACTAACGGCGGTGTCGTGCTGTGCTAACTGTGCGGGGGGGATGCCAGTGACCCGGCTGAGGAGGTCACGTTTCGTTCCAAAATGGGCTCATTTTAATTCACGTGGCTCGTGGTGGCTTTCGCACAGTTGCAACATGAAATGAGCGGGGGTAAACTTGGGGCAGAGGGGGGACGGGAATGACCCCGCACGTGCCTTGGTGCAGACAGCAAAGGCGAACCGTCCTGATGGGAAGACCAGTGCTGCCACTGCGGGGCTCAGCCGTTCACTGGAGGGATCCCTCACACCCATGGCCAGCTGCTATGGGCTCGCCCAGTGCTGGACCCCTCCTCGGACCCCCTGCACAGTCACTGGCAGGCTCGTCACGGCCTCCTCCTGGGACCCTCCGTATACCACGCGCACAGCCACTGGGGCGGCTTGTTCCGGCCCCTTCTCCTGGGACCCGCCCTTAGCCCCCGCGCAGCCAGCGGGGGGCGCCTCTGATTAGCCCCAAGCTCAGGGAGGGAGAGAAGGTGGAGGCAGAACCTCTCGTGGCCACTAGGCTCTGGTCTCCGCACTCCTGCGCAGCCCGGAAACCCCGCGGCGGGGGGAGGGAATCGGAGTCCCGGCCGCACCCCCGGCCCGGTCCTGGACTCGCATTAACAGCTTGTTGGGGCGCGTTTTCCGGCTCCCGGCTGGCGCCTGCTTCGCTGCTGCGTCTCCTGAGACGCGAACGGGTGAGCGGGCTGCAGCCGGCTTGGCGCTCGCGGAGAGCGGGAAAGCTGCCCCCTCCCCCGCGCTTGGGGGGACCTTCGTGCCCAGGTCAGGGGAAGGCTCAGCTTCCGCCTCCCCTGACCTGGGGGCTCAGCTCCCAACGTCTCGCCCTTTCCCCCTGCTCTGGGGGGGCTCAGCCCCCGCCGTCTCCTCCTGCTCCAACGTCTCCTCCCTGTTGGGGGGGGGGCTCAGCCCCCACTGTCTCTTCCCCCCTTCCTCCTGCTCTGGGGAGGGTCATCCCCCACTGTCTTTCCCCCCTTCCCCTTGCTCTGGAGGAGGCTCAGCCCCCACTGTCTCTTCCCCCCCCTTCCCCCTGCTCTAGGGGAGCTCAGCCCCCGCTGTCTCTTCCCCCCCCTTCCCCCTGCTCTAGGGGAGCTCAGCCCCCACTGTATCTTCCTCCCCTTTCCCCTGCTCTGGGGGGGGGTTCAGCCCCCACTGTGTCTTCCTCCCCTTTTCCCTGCTCTGGGGGGGCTTAGCCTCTACTGTCTTTTCCCCCCTTCCCCCTGCTCGTGGTGGGCTCAGCTCCCACCATCTCCCCCCTCCTGCTTTGGGGGGCTCAGTCCCCACCATCTCTTCCAATCTCCCCATGCTGTGGGGACTCTCCCCATGCTGTGCAGAGGGTTGAACTGCTGTGTGCTCTCTCTTCCCCTGCAGGGCTGAGCCCCCCCCCCCCCATGCCCACCTGAGTGTGCCCTATGAGAAGGAGGTGCCTTTCTGAAACCCACATACCAGCGGGGCATGGCTCCTCCATGGAGAAACAGCTGTCGGAGAGCCTGGCTCTGCTGGGATCTTTTGCCAGCAGTGTGCGTTGGAGCACAGCACAGTGGTATGTCTATGCTGACAACATGACTTGCGATAGTAAATGACATGGCTACATTGGTGCACCATGTCCATGCTGGGAACCTGTCTAGCCTATGTCAGGAAATGTGTTAACTAACCCATGTTAACTAACACCATGCCAAACACATGTAACCCTTGAGCCGCAGGCTTGTTTAAAAGCATGTTAGCTATCTACAACCCCCAGTGTGGTCTATGTCTGTTTTTGCACCATTCCAACATGAAAAGGATGGAGAATTGGGCTGCTACATTCACTGGCCAGAGTAACCAAGCCTTTCAAGTCCAAAGGCTGTGGGATAGAGTCCACTCTCCAAGATCATATTCCAGTGAGGAACTATTGGCTTTCTCTTAACTCATCAATTCCTTGACTCCATTCCTTCTTCTTTCCCTGGTCCTTTGTTATCCCCCACACCGCACCCCACCTCTCCATCTATCTCCTGTTCTCTGACATCAGTGTTTCCCATCCACTAATCCATTCCCTGCTTCTGCTCCTAGATCCTGATCTACTCTGTTCCTGATTGACTGTTTCTCTAACTTCCAGTGTGCACTCATCCCTATAATACCTCCAAGTCTCTCTCTGCCTCTTTTTCTCAATATCTGGTCCCTAAACCTAGTGTCTCCCTATTCCCAGTCACAAAGGCGCATAGTGGGCCAAATTTATTCCTGGGGTAACGCCATTCAAATGGAAGTATCCTGGGGTGAATATGGCCCATATAGTCTTCCCGGGGCTGGGCTCCATTTGCAATTTGTGTAACATTTCTCTTTAGCAAACCAAATCAAGAGGTGATGTAGACGTATTTTTATTATTATTTATTTATTAGTATTACTGCAATACTGTACAAAAACAGAACAAAAAGATGGTCCCTGCCCCAAAGAGCTTACAATCTAAGTATAAGGCAAGAGGCAACAGATGTCAATAACCTTCCCACTCTGAACAGAGACACATGCTGTCACTTCATATTCTCAGTGCTTCAAAAAAACTCATTACACATTTTTTGACTGAAGTTAAGAATTCAGGCAAAGACCAGTGTTTTTAACAGTCACATGTTCCCTTGATTTTTTTTTAAACCAGTATCCATAATCTTAAAAAGCCAGTGAATATTTTAAAATTTCTCTCTGTGATCATACTTCACTATGCCACTGTGCTACACCACCCTGTCCCAGGGCTCTCTGACAAGAATAGCTTTCTTGGGCACATGGAAGCTGCACTGGTAATAATCAAATAATAAATATGCTTAAATGTAACAAAGAACAATTAATGGTTCATTGTTTGGTTTAAAAGTTGTTTAGCATAGTGCTAACAGATCTGTAAAGCTCTCTTTTGGGCAGAGGTCATGCTTTTTATTATCTCTGTATAATGCCACCCACATTTGTGACAATGTAAATAATAAATATAATAATGAATAACTTTGGCATTAGCATTAATTTTCACAAAGTATATTTTTTTGTTCTACTGGAGTCTTGCTGCTGACAATTACATCTGCATGTTCTGGTAACTCACTGAAGTTTTCTAAATTCCCTTTTCGCCCTGTTTTTGTTTAATTTAATTGCTATCCCCATCTCATTTTTTACTTGCCCATTCCATCTCCTCCTTTCCTATTTCCCTGTTCTGTACGTCTCTCTGTATTTTAGATGGTTTCTAGGTATAATGGTATAAAAGAAAGGGAAAATCTGGGCTGAATATCTGAAAAAACTTCCTGAAAGTGAGATCTGTTAGCCTGTGGAAAGCAATTAGTATCCTGTTCAGGGGTTGAATTGGGGGGATACAGGGAGACGGGAATGGTTGAACTCTTCCAAACTACACCCACAAAATACGTTTTGTCCATGTTAGTTGCTAAAATGAGATATGCTCACATTAGATTGTGCAGATGTTCAAAATTTGTTTGTACATGCTTGTTGAGCTCTTCTGAAGACCTCTGTGGGGTTTGAATACGCCTATGGAGTCGGCTAGGCTCCTAGTGAATGGCTCCTTTTTCACTGGGGCTAAATAATAAGTTGTAGTGTCTCCCAAACGCCACCCATTTGTGGCACCAAAATGAAATGTCACTTGGTAAATTGTGCAGAACTGTGATCCTCCCTCTCCTTTCTTACATAGGGAATGAAATAGTTTATAGTGTTGACATTTTATTTATCAATGAAAAGCTGAGTTAACGCCTCACTAATATGGATGGGGGACTTACACCACTCAGAACAAGCTCCATGCAAACTCTGATATTTCTGTAGCTGTTACACACCATCCACATTTTTCTTCAGCCATAATAGCTAGATACTTACATTTTTTGTCAGACTGGATAGAGCATCATGAAATGTAGTTTAGGGAGCAATCTTGCCCTGGCAAGGAATGAGCTAATTACAATGGAGTCACATCATAGGCACATTTAACTTACAGGATTTTAACTATACGTGGCTGGCAAAAAAGAACAAAAAAGAAAAAGAAAAATGTAAATACTGTACCTGTAGTACGGGTGATTCCGCTGGCCATTCCACTCAATTAGCGTTTGACTATACGCGATTTTCGCTTTAAGCGCTGACTTCAGAACCCAGGGGTAGCAAAGAATCCTGTGGCACCTTATAGATTAACAGATGTTTTGGAGCATGACCTTTTGTGGGTGAATACGGATGCCTCCGACGAAGTGGGTATTCACCCACGAAAGCTCATGCTCCAAAACGTCTGTTAGTCTATAAGGTGCCACAGGATTCTTTGCTGCTTTTACAGATCCAGACTAACACGGTTACCCCTCTGATACTTAACTCAGGGGTGAAAGCAGAAATAGAGACTTACCAGTACGGGGCTGGCTCTGGCCTCCGGAAGGGGCAGGGACTGGGGTGGAAGGGGCAGAGATGGGGGATCAGAGCCAGCCCCGGCCCTCCCTGTACTGGAAGTGCCCTCCCCTCCCCTCCCCTGCTGGGGTAGCAGTGGCAGCCGGTGGCTCCGGTGGCTATTTAAATGGCCCAGGGCTCGGCCACTGCTACCGCCCCGGGCCCCTTAAACTGCTGCTGGAGCCCCCAGCTGCCGCTGCTACCCCAGGGCTCTGGTAGCAGGGTTCCGGGGGCTATTTAAACAGCCCAGAACTCTCCTGCTTCTACTGTCCCGGCCCTTTAAATAGCCTCCAGAGCCCTGGGGTAGCAGCAGCAGGGCTCCAGCAGCTATTTAAAGGGCCCAGGGCAATAGAGGCAGCGGGAGCCCTGGCCCTTTAAATAACTCCCGGAGCCCTGCTGCTACTCCAGAGCTCCGGCAGTGGGGCTCTGGTGGCTGGGAGCCCCAGACCCATTAAATTGCAGCCTGAGGAAGCCGGGCCGCCTCGGTACAGTGCACCAGCTCTTGCCAGTACGCCATACCAGAGTGTACTGGCTTACTTTCACCTCTGACCTAACCCCGCATAAGATGCGACTCCCCTGTAGTCTTTTTCAGCTCTCACTGCCTCTGTTCCGTATCTCTATCTCTGTCTTCTCTTTTAATTTACAACCAAATCTTGGGTCAGGTCTATATTAGGAGTGGTTTCCTGGTATAAAAATATATTGTTGCCAGTATAGCTTATTTCAGCCCCCAAACAAAATAAAATATACCAGCAGTTTTGCTGGTATACCTATGTTTATATTAGCGGCTTTTGCCGGCACAGCCATGTTGGTCATGAAGCACACCTTTTCACCTCTCTGACCGACATAGCTGTGCCAACAAATATTTGCAGAGTAGACCTGGCCTCACTCTTTTCCTTGTCTTTTGGAGCTCATTCATTTGTTCCATCCTCCTCATCCCACACCTTTCTATAAAGATTCTCTTTCCTGTGCCTTTCTCATGTCTACATTTGAAATGCAACAGAAACACAGCTGCAGTAGCACTTCAGTGTAGACACTTGCTGCAGAGACAGAAGGGGTTCTTCCCTCACTGTAGTAAATCCACCTCTCTAACACGTAGTAGCTTGGTCAATGGAAGAATTTTTCTATCAACATAGCAGTGTGTACACTAGGGCTTAGTTCAGCTTAACTACTTTTCTCAGGGGTGTGAATTTTTCACACCCTTGGGTGACTTAGGCTTTGTCTACACTGGAATTTCATCAGCAAAACTTTTGTTGTTCAGGGGTGTTAAACCCCCACCCTGAATGACAAAAGTTTTACCAACACAAAGCGATTTGTTGCTAGGAGCACTCTCCTGCCAACAAATCTGCTGCCACTCGTTGTGGGTGGAAGTTTTTTGTCAGCGGGAGAGCTGTCTCCCGCTGACAAACAGCAGCTGCACTGTGTGCCTTTTAGCAGCACGGCTGTTGCAGCACAGCTGTGTTGCTAAAAGGTCGTAGTGTAGACAAAGCTGTAGTTGGGTCGACTTAACTTCCTGGTGTAGACCAGCTCTTCGGTGTTGTCCATTCTGAGATCTTTCCCCAGCTCTTTTCCCTCTGCCTCTCTCTTGCCTTTCCATATCTCTCCCTCTGCTTGTGTCTCAACCTTCCTTTCTCCTGACTTCATTCTAACAACTCAGGGGTTGTCTACACTAAAAACTTAAGTTGACCACGCCCCGAGAGATGTAATTAAGCCTATCTAAGCCTGATGTAGACAGTGCTAAATCAATGGGAAAATTCTTCTAATGACCTAGCTCTCACCAGTTGGAGAGAAGGATTTACTACAGCAAAAGAAGAACTCCTTCCATCATGGTAATAAATGTCTGTACTACAGCAGCACAGCTGCAGCGCTACAGTCTGTAGTTTACACTCTGCTATGAGACTCCTATAATGCTTCAGCAGTTCTCCATACTTAAATAGTACTGTGGCTTCCTCCTTATTGAGTATTTGTGAGAGATCTTATACATTTTAGTTTTTGAGAGATGTTAATTTTTACAGGGAAAGGAGATTGATGTTTTTATCCAGACGAAAAGGTAATAAAATAATTTTGTTACTGACATTGTTTACTAGGCACCATCACTGAAACTGTCAGCTGACATCCTTTGGCATCATTACTTTTAGAGGAAGGGTCTGACTCATTGCCCGAGGTGTTTTGAGGATGTTTCAAGGTGTGTCAGCTGCGCTTCACATCAGTGCACCTTGATGTATCTCTTTGGCACGGATTGAAAGGTACAGTTTCTAAATCTCCCAGTGACCCATTATTTATGGATCACTGATACGATAGAATGTAACTGTTCCTGTCTATCATGTTAATGCAAGTTTGCTTATGTACAAAACAGCCTGTATTCCAGGGATAATACTGTGCATGCACAATTAGAACACATACTAAAATCTTTGTGAAAAGATTATGTACATTGGGCATTTTCAAAACTTAATTATTGTTGCCATTTTATTTATTTATGTGAACTGTTTAACTGGAAAAAACTAAACACAAAGTTCGCATTGTGGAATTAGGGCAATTTGAGGCTCTAGGCATACCACAACACAAGCCACTCCATAGGTCCACCTTTGTGTCCTCACTTTCATGTTGTGGCCCCACCCTCACTTGGATTGTTGATGGCAGAGGGGACCCATCCCTTCCCAGGTTGGCCAGAATCTGGAGAAGTAAGGGTAGCAGCAGTAAGGTCCCTAGCACAAAGTATCTGCTTTTGTGCATGTCAGGGCACACCATCCTTCTTCTGCCACACACACAGTCCCCTGCACCTAACCCCTACTTCACAGGAAGAGGATCTTAATATTAACACCCCATTTAGATGCACACTCTAAGGAACGATTGTTTCATACTTTTGGCAGGCTCAGGCAGGCATAACTGTGTTGGTTACATTTGTTTCACATCTTCAAACTTCTATTCACAACATGGGGGCTAGAAACATACATTTTTTAAAAATGAAAAATTAGAGTCTGATGTAATCTCATGACTCTAGCAGCTGGGACTATAGGCATGGGCCTATAGTGCCTAAGCCTTAATAGTTATAGATACAGCATTTATTTGTTTGTTTTTCTACTGAGAAGACTGTTTTGTTTTGTTTTTTAAATTCAGTTTTCCAAATAGGTAACTTAGGCATACAACAGGTTAATTCCTCAAAGTCACGTGATTTGGCTGAGATCTCAAATCAGAAGCTTTCTGACTCTCAGCCCTTTGCTCTAACAGTCACTGTAACACAATATTTTAATTTTATTGAAATACGTAAAGTATCCCCAGTAGGGAATAGAAATCTGAGGAGTATCTTTTTTAAATCTGAGGCGTATTTTTTTTAATAACAGGAACACAAAGAGTATTATACTCCCAAATCCCCGTTTTATCTATATCTATAAAATTAATAATCTTATATGAATATGTATGTGTGTATAGTGAAATCATGTTCCCTCTAAATGTACTACAGTAGGAAATTTCTGACCTAATTATAACATCATGGTAGCAAAGATGTTGGTTGAGAGCTGACACGTTTCTCTGCTTCCCATCCCAAAAAACCTTTTGGCTGAAATTTCTCCTGCTTAATTTTAACTCAAGAGATAATTTGTTGGCTATTTCAAAGAAAATCGATTCAGTCATTATTGAGGCCCCCTACATGGGGTTTTGGCCAGTGGATCTACATAATTTGAGGGCCCTCTTCTCACATCCATGACTCCAATGTATGCCTCTTCTCTGCCATAATGAGTTTGCATCTTCAATTTCAAATGTTACATGCTCAGAGGCATATACACTGTGGATTTCATAGTTTAATAGTTTTACGGTGTGAGCACATGATTAGTTCTGCACAACAGGCCACAGAACCTCACCCAATAATTCCTGCATGTACCCAATGACATATGTTTAAATTAGAGCATATATTTTAGAAAGATGTCCAGTCTTGATAATACTAGATGATGCCCTCCTCCATGATTGAATGATACACAGAACAACTACAGGATCATATGGACGTGGCATAAATTATAGAATTAAGGAGTTTTTGGTTGAAAAAGAACTCTTTTTAAAAAAACAGAAATTTTTATCACAAACATTTTTAATTTCTTTTACTCTTTCTTTTTTTGTTGTTGATGACATTGGAATATGTCATTTTTATAATTTATCATTTTCTTCCCTCCCTTTTTCGGTGGCCAAAAGAAAAAAGTGAAGGAATAAGGAAAAAAGAAGGGGGGGAAAGTAAAACAAAACAAAACAAAAAACTCAACCACAGAAAAACTAAAAATTTTAAAATAAAAACATGAAAATGATTTTTTAAAATTCTGATCAAAATTTCCATGAATATATTGAAATAAATGAAACATAATTTCAAAATCAGCAGAATAAAAAAGACTAGAAAGCTTGCTTCCATTTTTCAACACATTTTAAGTCCCTGATATGCAATCTGATCCTAGATGTGCTGCAGAGTGGGCAATTTTTGCATGGTATTATGGGATATTCTCTCAGATTTGGGAATTGTGGGGAGAGGGGATCAAACTCCCATAATTCCGTCTGTTGTATTCCCAGATGTAGATCTATAGATGGTTTATTATTATTGTTTATTATTACTTATTATTTAATTGTATTACTGTAGCACCAACATGACACAGCTCAGATCAGGGCAGCATTGCTGTTGTATATACAAATAGTAAGTGACAATCTTGAAGAGCTTCTGATCTAAATAGACAAGACAAAGGGTGTTAAATGTCACACAACAGATCATTAGCAGATCTAGGAACCAAACCTGTGTCTCCGGACGATTTTATTTGATGTTTTTATTCATAAATATCATTTCAAACATTTGGTGTTAGAATCAAAACGTTGACTTTTTTACCTAGTCTGGATGTTTATCAATATGTTTTCAAGTTTAGCGTAAGAATAATTAAGATATTCAGGAGGTTTTTAATTTATGTGAAATGATATAAGCTTAAAACATAGAAGTCCTTCAACACAGAAGGACCATGGATAAGCAATAATATATTAATAGGCATCTTGCTGTTAATCCTGATGTTCTGGGAGAATTTTGTTTGAGGCACACCTGTGGGGTTGGGTGTTTGTTCTGGAGTTCTTGCACCACAATCTCGGAGATTTCCTGTTGAAAGAACACTAGGAAAATTAATGCTACTCCAGTTTCCCCTCTATACCTGGTAGCTCCATAGACAGTGCGGGAGGTGGTGTGCAGATGTAGGGGACGGTCAATAGCAGCATAGCTCGTGAAGGAACTGTGGTACAAAGAGGGGCTGAGTTCATGATGGCTGTTTCTGGAAATCGAAAGACAGAACCTGCAAATATATTCTCTCTCTAAACAGACTCAGTCTCTTACCTCTAGATCAAAGGAATGATCCTGAATAACTGGGGTAGCTTATTTTTGTCCCATAGGCAACTTGCTAGTGCAGTGGTTTTCCACCTGTGATCCATGGACCTCTGGTGATCTGGAGGTGATGTCTAAGGGGTCCGTGAAAGGTTGTTACCACAGAACAGTGGTTTTCAACCTGTGGTCTGCGGACCACATTCAAAAAATTTTAGAAGTCCACAAATGAAAAAAGGTTGAAAACCACTGTGCTAGTGGTATGAGATAGTGGCTCCTACTGCATATAGGGGACAACAGGCCCTGTCTTGTGATTTGATCCACAGCAGTGCTTCACCTTGATTCAATTTGGCTCAAGAAGGATTAAGACATGTTGTGACCTGTAGTTTCAATATGTTGCACCTTGTAAAGACAAGGTAGCTGTGGGCCATTATGGTGGGCTTCATTTGTCTTCCCCAACTGCAGATAAGTGAAACCTCAGCATGTCTTTCCATTCAAACTCTCACCATTTTAACCATTTGAATAAAAAAGAAATAGCTAATAAAAGATGATTCACCTAATGCCAAATCTGAGCTCTGTAGATCAGCTTTGATCAAATACACTGACATTTGGGTAACTGCATTATTATTATAAAACATCCTTTTAACTTTTTTTTCCAGATGCTCTTTGTTTAAACTTTGCTTTGATAACTGTCTGGGTCTTTCCATTTCAGCAGATATTTATCCACAGTGAATGAAATGAAGGTGGATTTTTAGATTTGTTCTTCATATGGATTTTCTTTCCTTCGTTCAAATTTTAAATCAGTGAAGCTACTTTTTAAAACTAACCCTTTTACTCAGAAATACAGCTCTGTGGCCTTTAACAACTCAACTCAACAATGTCTCAATTTCTCTATCTATAAAATAGGGAAAACAGAACTTGGTTACCTCACAGAGATGGTTGTGAGGATTAATTAGGTAACGTTTATACAGCATTTTGAAAGTATAAACATCTAAGTGATACAAGCACTAACTAGTAGTAAGTACCATCTGGTAGTAGTCATTTGAGTTCGCAATATGTTAATTAGTACTAGTGCTAGAATAGTATACACCTCTATCCCGATATAAGGCAACCTGATATAACACGAATTCAGATATAATATGGTAAAGCAGCACTCCAGAGGGAGCAAGCGGGGTGGGGGGCGAGGCTGCACGCCCCGGCAGATCAAAGCAAGTTTGATATAATGCGGTAAGATTTTTTGGCTCCCAAGGACAGCGTTATATCGGGGTAGAGGTGTATTTTGAAAGGGAATGTTCATTTGAGAAACTAATTTTCAAATAGGGTCTAAGAAGTAAGAACACCAATTTCCATGTAAAGAAGCCCTTTATGGAATTTATTTTCTGAATAAAGTTACTTGTGTGTAAGTGTTTGCAGGATCAGGCCCTGTAGATGTCAATTCTATATCAAACATTAAATATACTTGAGTTGTCACCCAAACCACCATAGACTTGGAGTCCCTATTATTATATCTCTAGGTTAAACAGAAGGTAGTCAATTTTTAACCCATGCATTCTCAAACATATTCCCAGTACGGCCCACATCTTAATAGACAGATTGTTGTTCAGATTCTATTGATGCAGGCTGCTATTGCATAACATTTGTGGCAACTACAGCAATTGTTTACATGGAAAAGCAGTATCAGGAAAATATTTAATGTAGTTTTAGCAGGACTTAATGCAATTTATCAGGTGGAAACAAGGCGTAGAGTAGAACCAGGTGATTGCATTCAGAAGAAATACCTGCTTTTGAAACTAGTTGAAATGATGATTGTCAAATTGCCACTAAAGAACCCAGGCTTCCAAACTGTCCCCTTCTTTCCTAACTGCAGTGAGACCCAACCTTATAGTACCAGCTGCCAAAGTCTGGCCTTATCTACCCTGTTTTTTCTGGAAAACATTTTGGAAGACTGAAGAATTAATAGGTTTATGACATTACTGAGACCACAGAAGCCAAGCCTGATTGAGAAGGGAATTAATTTTTATTCAGACTGTTTAAAATAATTTATTTCTTTTGTTAACATATATTTAAATCAAATATCTAAAAGCATGTGGGAAAAAAACTTTTTTGTTAAAGATTCCATACCGGCCCCTTCATTCAAGGGCTGAGCAAGCTCCTAATCTACATATCCAAGTCCTTTCCAGGGATACCTCTGCTGGAACAGGGAAGACAGCATTTGACCGTCTTCATATTTCTATGTGAAAAAACAAGTAGAAAAAAAATGAGGCTTTTTTTAATGACATACAAGCAAAAAAACTGCAACTCCAATTTTTTCCCTACCTTTAACATGGGGCCTAATTCTGCAGCTGCTGCATGCAAACAATTCTCACTGAAGCCAGCTGTAACTGCTGACATGCACTGGCTGCAGTATCAGGCTCAGTACTACTAAATCCTCCCCTTCCCATTCCCATCATTTTTTCATCCTTAGGGCCAAAGCAGGTCATAGAAGTTTTAAGGTTAAAATGAAAGTGAGCCATTCACTGCATTTGTTTAAAATAAAACTGCCACAAATGTCAGAAGCCCTGGGAATGGTAGGAATAAATAATTACTTTCTGATAAGTGTATGCTGTGGAGTCTTTTTGTGAGAAGATCTCTATTAGTCATCCTTTTCTTATTGACTTGCTTTGATCATTTCCTTGGTAACCATATCAGGCTATTTCACCTCCTTCATTTATCACAAGAAGGGGCCATTATTGTAAAACTCATTGTCTTATTGGAAAATATTAGGAACATATCAAAGCATTTTGTTTGTATTGAGTATTTTTCAGAATTTACAGTGCTGGACTCAGTCACACATCTCATATCAAGAATATTTTTTTCTCCATAGCTAATTCAAAGTGTTAAAAAAACCTCCTTTTCTATACCTTAACTAACAATTAAAGATCATTTTTTAATATACAGTATCTTCTTAAAGTATTGGCATTAGAAAGTCTGAATATTTATTATCCTTTCTCAAATGTAATTGTAGGCAACCATCCTGTACTCTGGGTGTTTATCCTAACATTAAAATAACAAAATACTTAACATACTGTCTTATAACACATTGGTGAGCATTTCTTAAAATAATAATACAAGGCGGTCTAATTAGTTCAAAATAATGTAAAAGTGTACAGCCACAAGCTGATGTAATTACAACCAAATTTTGGATTCTTCTGCCATTTATACTATTCATTATTTTTATGTTTTGTACATAAAAACGACAACTGCATTTACCTACAATAACAGCAAAGAAAGGATTATATATAAGCAAACTATAGTTCTTTTTATAATATTGCATAAATGCAACAATTTAAACAGTTCATAATTTAATTAACCTCATCACAACAAAAGCAGTATTCGTTGTAGCATTTTAACCATATACTCATACCCTTTAGAAACCAATTCCATTGTAGTCTTGTATAAATATACATTTGTTTTCAAACACTCTAGTTATGTAGTCACAAAACACACACAAGACCAATAAAGATATAAATGCATACGAAAAAATGACAAAAGTTGATAGAAATTATGGATCATGTCTCCAGACAGCACATCTTCATTGCTGCTTCTCATTTTTAATGTAATTTTTTTTATGGATATCAATTCATCATATACAAAACATTCTGTTAATAAGCATTTTGGAAAGGTACATTGTATTTGTTCTACAAGACGTAGTCAGAATTTAAACAGAACAAAAAAAAATCCAAGATATCAAACTGAACACTGAAAACAAAATAATGTAAATATTGGAGACATATCTTAATATCTAATATGCACTAAGTACATTTTAAAATCCATATCTGCATACAGTTAACTGCACTACCACAGAAGAATTTGAAAAACTTCAATACTTCACGAAGGTAAAGCGTGAATCAGTCCAATTTCAGTTTAAATTGTCCACTAGTCCCCTTCTGTCTTTTCTCATGTTCATTGAAGAGACAGGATTTGATCGTTCACAGTTTTTAAAAACAATGTCTTATTTTCATTAAGTTAAGCCTACCGCTGATGTAATTCTTGCATTACAAAGGTCTTAATTTAAACCATGACATAAATGCTTTTCATCAGTTGATTTTTTTGTTCTTCGTGCCAAATTTCTTGCATTTTTAAAATAAAATGTATGGCATATAATAACTGCTGCAAGACAGGCTGTTTTATTCTTAAATATGAAAGACAAATGGGGTGTGACATGCATATATTTCAACATGCAGCACTTATTTCTTCAGAACTTTCCTTTTCCCATTGTTTTGTCAGTAGAGTATTTGACTTCCTTTGAATCTGGCCTAACAATAACACTGGATTTGAAGCACAAATCTCAGTCATGACCATACTGACTGGACCAAGAGGTGAAAAGTGTTCTAATCTCCCCACCCTCCCCTCCAGTCAGGGATTTGGAGATCTGTAGATTATAATTTATAGCAGCCTTTTGAAAGAAGTATGGGGATTCACTGTGAACACCCAAAATCCTGCTTTGTGTTGCATACCAGGGGTTTCAAAGCACACCCAGATTTCATCATAATCATATAGCCAAGGATCATTTCTACAACTATCTGCAGCATAAATACTTTTTCTCTTTGGTATCTTTGTAATGAATGACAGATGAGCTATGTTAATGCACTCAGGAGAATTTCAGAATTCGTTTAGTCTCGTTTTATTTTGCAGATAGGAACCTAGTTAATTTTAATTCTGGGTCAAGGGACACCAGCTGTTTTCCCATTTGAACTGTAAAGTATCGGAGACATTTTTCTTGTGTAATATTAATAGGAATAAATTAATATTATAATTACCAACATTCAAACATTGTATCAAAGCAGAAGTTTCAATGTGATCTAGCTACAGAATTCTGTCAAACAGTGTGTGGGTAGTTCATTGATTATTGCTAACAGTATACTATGAGGCATTGACTAGATGAAGACAGTGAACTCCAACATACTTTTAGAAAGAACAGCATTTTAGATAAAATCTGGCTGCACAGTATTTAAAGTGTGGGCTCTTATCTGGATTTTATTTGAATTGTGAAAGGCTGTTTTAATACATCAAATATTCAGGGCTGCCCAGAGAATTCAGGAGGCCTGGCGTCTTTGGCAGCGAGTCCCGGGGCAGAAGGACTTCCCGCCATGGGTCTTAGGGGCACTTCGGCGGCTGGTCCCAGAGTGGAAGGACCCCCTGCCGCTGAATTGCCACCAAAGATCCGGAGCCGAAGAAGCTCCGGGGGTCCAGGCCCCGCGAGAGTTTTCCGGGGCCCCCGGAGCAAGTGAAGGACCCCACTCCAGGGGCCCTGAAAAACTCTTGTGGGGGCCTGTGGGGCCCAGGGCCTGGGGCAAATTGCCCCACTTCCCCCCCCCCCAGGTGGTCCTGCAAATATTTATATTCAATTAGCTTTTGACTTTATGCTAATTTTTAAAATCGATTACTCATAGGATACCTTACTTCACTTGTAACAATATTATACTTTTGAGCTGAGAAAATAAAAAATATTTTAAATTTGTCATTGGGCCTATTATATGTTGTTACTTTTTCATACTACTGTCTGTGTCTAGAAGGTTTTCCATTGCTTATTTCAGGGGTCAGCAACCTTTCAGCAGTGGTGTGCCGAGTCTTCATGTATACACTCTAATTTAAGGCTTCGCGTGCTGGTAATACCTTTCAATGTTTTTTAGAAGGTCTCTCTATAAGTCTATAATATATAAACAAACTACTGTTATATGTAAAGTAAACAAGGTTTTCAAACTCTTTCAGAAGCTTTATTTAAAATTAAATTAAAATGCAGATCTTATTAGTTTACTGTGATCCTTGCCCTTGCTTTTCCAATGCTGGAGTTTTCCAATGTCTGGTGGCACGTATTTGGATACTTTAAGCTGAACACAGGCTTCTGATCAGTTGTTCACCGACTGGAACCCCAGATTGGTAGTGGAGGTGAGTGGAGCTGGCAGCTGGTAGGGCTGAGCAGGGCCGGAGGCCTGGACCCTGTCTGGCAGGGGGCCTGCGCTGGAACTCCAATCGGAAGCAAGGTGAGTGGGGCTGTGGCAGGGACCCTGGCTGGCAAGGGGCCAGCAGCCAGAACCCCAGAGAGGCAGCGGGCTGAGCAGGTCAGCCCGCCCAGCTTTGGGGTTTCGGTGGTCGGCTGAGCGTCTCCCCCCACCCCTGCTTTGGGGTTTCAGCCGCCGGCTCCTGTTAGCCAGGGTCTCAGCTCACTGCCAGCCTGGGGTTCCTTCACCCAGGCCAGCAGCGGGTGCTCAGTGGGACCCCAGCTGGCAAGGGGCCAGCAGTGGGAACCCCAGAGTGGCAGTGGGCTGAGCAGCTCAGCCCACTGCTGCTCTGGGTTTGGCCACCAGCTCCTGACAGCTGGAGTCTCAGCCTGCTGCCAGCCTAGGGGAAGGAACCCCAGGCCAGAGGCAGGCACTGAGTGGGACCAACGGTGGGACTCCGGCTGGCAGGAGCCAGCAGTGGAAACCCCAGAGCGGTGGCGGGCTGAGCGGCTCAGCCCGCTCCTCGTGCCAACTAAAATCAGCTCACGTACCACCTTTGGCACATGTGCCATAGGTGGCCAACCCCTGGTTTATTTCATTATTTTAGATTTTTGTCTCTATTTACATTATTTTTTATGAAAATCCTTTTTGTATGGAACCTGTATGGAGCACAAGCTAGCAAGACTTTTGTTAAGAGTATGTTCACCTTTACATTTTCAATCCCTATTTTGAAGGATTCATATTAGTGCTTGTAACAATTCACTCTGGGATGAAACTTGGCATAGAAAATTTCAAATCAAAATATATTTTTCTTTGTTTTCCTTTTTTAATAAGAAAATTAAAAAATAAGTCATGTTGATTTTAGAGTTACAGGGTGAAGTCCTGGCCACATTGAAGTTGATAAGAGTTTTGCCACTTCAGTGGAGCCAGGATTTCAGTCATAGTTTGTAAAACAATTGGAAGTACTATTTTCAGATGGGAGATTTGTGATCTGAAAATTATTTCATTTTTTTAGTTCATATTGTGTATTCATATTGTGAATTAGTATCTTTGTGTTTTGTTGTTTTTCGATTTAGTAAAACAGCTACTTAGCATGTGTGGTCACTTTTAAACAAAAATTTCCAAAGGAATTTTAGTATTTGGAGATGAGATATAAAACTAACATCCTACCCCGCCCCCGACAAAGATCCCATGGCATTTATTTCTCCTGAGAATTAGGGGGTGCCACCTAAAGTGGCCTAGCCAGATTCTAGTTTGGATAATAACAGTCTGCTTATCTAATTTTCCTCGGCAATTTCAATCAGATATTGGTATTGTTATATATTTCCTGTCCTAAACTGTCACACATCGTTGCTTTGCACTTCAAATAGCTTATACATCTCATCACTCCACCCAGGGCCAGTGCAACCATTTAGCCGACCTAGGCTGTCGCCTAGGTGCTAGGATTTGAGGGGCACCATTTTCTTCGACAGTGACCGCGGCGGCCGGATCTTCAGCCACCCTGGTTGCAGCTGGCATTTAAGCAGAGGGAGCTGGGGCAGGGGAGTGTGGGGAGGGCTGCCTGCAGCAAGTAAGGGGGAGGGGGCGGCACGCAGGGGAACTCCCCGCCCAGCTCACCCCTGCCCCGCCTCCTCCCCGAGCACGCTGTGGCTGCTTCACTTCTCCCGCCTCCCAGGCTTGCGCCACCAATCAGCTTAGGCACCACAAGCCTGGGAGGCGGGGGAAGTGAAGCAGTGACAGCATGCTCAGGGTGGAGGCAGAGCAAGGGTGAGCTGGGGCGGGGAGCTGCCACAGAGAAGGCGCCTCAGGGCGGAAGGGGGAGCTGCCGCGGGGAGGAGGAGGCTCCTCAGAATGGAGAGGGGGAGCTCCCTGGGTGGGGGCTCGGGGACGGGGGAGGGTGCAAGGTGGAAGTTTCACCTAGGGCGCGAAACATCCTTTCACCGGCCCTGACTCCACCTGTAATGATATTATCATTTGAGCTCAGGGCTAAATCCTACTGTGCTGGAGATGAATTGACAGCACCATAAATGACCCTGACATGATACAAATACAGATGTTCAATATGTAGAAGGGTCTGAACAATAAGTCAGACTGTAAGGTAGTGTGGTGCCCCTTTGTGTAAGGGTGTGATGCTCCAAGGAGTCCCCAGTGCCTCTTGCTTGCTGCCTGTCACTGAGTCACCTGTGGCTCAGCCCTCTGGCAAAATCACATAAAGTCCAAACCCTTTCTGGGGTAACAAAGAGACCTAAACAAAAGTTCTAACAAATCCAAAGTAATAATTCTTCGGCCCTTCTTGGATCAAATTAATAATTATTTCTTCTCTGGCAGGATTCTCCATGCTGCCTCCCTCCCCCAAGGACTCTAACAGTTTACTTCAGAGGTCACCATGCTCCCACTTACAAGGCATATTCCTGGACTTCTCTCACATGGACTGTTCCCCATGGGTTTCTTCTACCAGAGCGCTCTCCTTTTTACTTCCTGGAGGCCTACACCAGCTAGGGTTGCCAACCCTCCCAATTTTGGTGGGAGACTCTCAGAATCAAGCTTTATCTCCTGGAGGTTACTGAAGCCAAACTGGGAGATTTTAGGACACTAAAAGTCTGGTGGCGCAGCAGGGCTAAGGCAGACTCCCTGCCTGCCCTGGCCCTGCGCTGATCCTGGAAGTGGACTGGTAAATCTCTGTGGCCCCAGGGCTGGAGTGGGGGAAAGAAGCGGGTCTCCATGTGCTGCCCCTGCCCCAAGTGCCGACTCTGCAGCTCCCATTGGCCGGAAGCTGCAGGGGCAGTGCCTGCAGGCTGGGGAAGCCCATGGAGTCTCCCAGGAGCTTCAGGGATGTGGCGGCTGCTTCTGGGAGTGGCACAGGGCCCCGCTGCACTGCTGACCGAGAACCGCCTGAGGTAAGTGCCTTCTGGCCAGAGCCTGCACCCCTCACCCCCTTCTGCACCCCAACCCCCTGCCCCAGCACTGAGCCCCCTCCTGCACCTAAACTCCTTCCCAGAGCTTGCAACCCAACCCCTCCTTCACCCTAACTCCCTGCCCCAGGCTCAGCCCGGAGCCCCCCCCAACTCCAAACTCCACGGCTCCAGCCCAGAATCAGCACCCCAACCCCTTACCCCAGCCTGGTGAAAGTGAGTGAAGGTGAGGGAGAATGAATGATGGAAGTGGGATGGAATGAGCAGGGTGGGGCCTCAGAGAAGGAGCAGCGGTAGGGCGGGGCCTTGGAAAGGGGCGGGGCAAAGGTGTTTGGGTTTGTATGATTAGACAGTTGTCAACCCTAACCAGCTCTCTTCCCAGAGCTTAATGAGAGGAGCTCCACCACTGTCTCCCTTCCCCAGAGATCCTGACAACTCTCTTGGAGTTCTCACTGTCAGCTCTGACCCCTCATTCAGGGCTTGACCCCACAGAGGCCTACTCTACCTCCTGTGGGCAGCAGCTGCAGGGCTTTGCTAGTGAAAGCTCATTTTCTTTCCCCCTTCCTTCTAAGCAACTTTTCCTTCAACTGTTCTAGCAGCCTCTTTCTAGTTCAGCTGCTCCATTACTGATTAGCTAAAGGGGCACCACCTGGACCACCTGATTGCTCCCAGATGAAGCACATAGGATCATCATAAGCCAATTAGGCCCAAATTTTCCTGAAGGACTGTTGGCTCCATTGTTCTGAAAGATTATTCTGTGTGTTCAGAAATATTGTTGTGTGTGTGAGCATAAAGATATAGAACCAAGACAGTGCAACATTCAGGCTTTTTCCTCCCTCCACAGGCACTGTTCTCTCTTTCCAAGCACTTCCTGAAAGCAGAGTTCTCTAAGTTCCTAGAATTTACCTACTATATAAATATATTGCAACTCCCCCTATTGGGAAGCTGTTTATCATAACATCCCTTTTGTCACATTTATTTGATAACAAGGTTTAACATTAATACCATAAAACCTGCTTACATACTTAACATTTTATTACACCTTCATAAAGTATCTCAATGTATGTGTCATGACCCCTGGGTCTCAAAACCACCTCTGCAAGGTTTCTGGGAGCAGCCATGCTCCAACCCACTACATAGCAGCCTGCTAACAATTGCTTACCTGGAACTCAAGAAGCCCAGCCCCAGGTTGAGGCTCTGTCCCTGAGGTCCTATAGACAAAGTTCCAAAGCAGCTGATTGGCTCCCAGGCCCCACTTAAGCAAGCAGCAGGAACAGGAAGTTGTTTGAACAAGTGGGTTCTACACTATGTCTGCAACTTCTCCCTCGGCTTGATTTTCTGGCATTCTGTCTGAGAGTGACTCTGATTCCTGATTCATGGTTCTGATCCCCCGTTTGTCTCCTGCTTCTGACTGCCCAGTATCCTGACCCAGACAACACTTGACTCCTGTCTTATGACTGCAGACTCTGGCTCTGACTACTAGGTCTGACTGCTCACAACCTGGCTGTGACAGTTTGTTCAGACCACAATAACCCTGAGGGCCAAGCTTGGTGTGAGAAGGATGGACCCAGCAGCATCTCTGCAGCCACTAAAAGTCTCAGACTCACCTAAATGGGCCCTCTGCCTCCAAGCAGATAATTAAGCACTGCAGGCCCAAGTTGTGCAGCCGACCTTGGACAACCAGCGTCTGCAGGAGCAAGTGAGGCAGCTCAACACTGAGAATACCTTGCTGTTAATGCAGCCGGCAATATCCTTGCCCCAACAGTTTGACAAGAACTGCCAGTGTTTCCTGGATTTCATGAACCAATCATAGAATCATAGGACTGGAAGGGACCTGAGGGGTCATCTAGTCCAGTTCCTTGCACTCATGAAAGGACTAAATATTATCTAGACCATCCCTGGCAGGTGTTTATCTAATCTGCTCTTAAAAGTCTCTAATGATGGAGATTCCACAGCCTCTCTAGGCAATTTATTCTAGTGTTTAATCACCCTGACAGGAAATTTTTCCTAATTTCCAACCTAAACCTCCCTTGCTGCAATTTAAGCCCATTGATTCTTGTCCTATCTTCAGAGGTTAAGGAGAATTTTTCTCTCTCCTCTTTGTAACAACCTTTTATGTACTTGAAAACTGTTTTCCTGCCCCCCCTCAGTCTTCTCATCTCCAGACTAAACAAACCAATTTTTTTCACTTTCCCTCATAGGTCATGTGTTCTAGATCTTTAATCATTTTTGTTGCTCTTCTCTGGACTTTCTCCAATTTGTCCCCATCCTTCCTGAATTGTGGCACCCAGAACTGGACACAATACTCCAATTGAGGCCTAATCAGTGCAGAGCAGAGTGCAAGAATTACTTCTCGTGTCTTGCTAGGCACTAAAAATGATGGACTGCATCTGTGTTCCCTCAGGACTTGCGAGGGTGGTGGTTCTTCAACTGTGCCATGAGTCCACCTTGGCAGGACACTTAAGGTGATATAAAACCCAACAATTAATATCTTGTTTCTTCTGGTGGCCCCAAATGTGCCCTATGATAAAGACTTTTGTAGCTTCCTGCCAGGTGTATGCCCACCAAAAACCCTGCTATCTCCTCCAATCTCTGGCCATCCCATCTTGGCCCTCGGAGGCAATTTCCTTGGACTTTGTGGTGGAACTACCAGAATCCAGTGGTTTCACAAGCATCCTGACAGTGGTAGATCGCTTAGGTAAGTGGAGGAAATTGCCTGGCTCTGGATAAACAACATAGTCCATCTTCATGGCCTCCTGGATCATACCACCTCCAACTAGAAGTCACAGTTTACTGCCCACTTCTGGGATGAGGCCCTACATTTATTAGGAGCCCACATGCACCTGTCCTCTGCTTACCATCCTCAGTCAAACAAAAAGAATCAACCAGAGTCTCGAACAATACTTATGATGCTACACCATCATCACCAGGATGACAGTTACCATATTCAGAAGAACATAAAAATGGCCATACTGGGTCAGACCAAAGTTCCATCTAGCCCAGTATTCTGTCTTCCGACAGTGGCCAATGTCAGGTGCTCCAGGGGGAATGAACAGCAAAGGTAATCATCAAGTGATCCATCCCTTCTCGCCCATTCCCAGCTTCTGGCAAATAGAGGCTAGGGACACCATCCCTGCCCCTCCTGGCTAATAGCCATTGATGGACCTATCCTCCATGAACTTATCTAGTTCTTTTTTGAAGCTTGTTATAGTCTTGGCCTTCATATTTCTGGCAAGGAGTTCCACAGGTTGACTGTGCATTGTGTGAAAAAATACTTCCTTTTGTTTGTTTGTTTTAAACCTGCTGCCTGTTAATTTCATTTGGTGGGCCATAGTTCTTATGTTATGAGAAGGAGTAAATAACACTTCCTCATTTACTTTTTCCACACCAGTCATGATTTTATAGACCTCTATCATATCCTCTCTTAGTCATCTCTTTTCCAAGCTGAAAAGTCCCAGTCTTAATCTCTTCTCATATGGCAGCTGTTCCATACCCCTAATCATTTTTGTTGCCCTTTTCTGAACCTTTTCCAATTCCAATATATCTTTTTTAAGATGGGGCAACCACATCTGCACGCAATATTCAAGATGTGGTTGTACCATGGATTAAATGTTGAGGCAATATGATATTTTCTGTCTTATTATCTACCACTTTCTTAATGATTCCCAACATTTTGTTCACTTTTTTGACTGCCGCTGCACATTGAGTGGATGTTTTCAGAGAACTAGCCACAATGACTCCAAGAACTCTTTCTTGAGTGGTAACAGCTAATTTAGATCCATCATTTTTTATGTATAGTTGGGATTATGTTTTCCAGTGCGTATTACTTTACATTTATCAACACTGAATTTCATCTGCCATTTTGTTGCCCAGTCACCCAGTTTTGAGAGATCCTTTTGTAGCTCTTTGCAGCCTGCCTGGAACTTAACTGTCTTGAATAGTTTTGTATCAACTGCAAATTTTGCCATCTCACGGTTTACCCCCTTTTCCAGATCATTTATGAATATGTTAAATAGGACTGGTCCCAGTACAGACTCCTGGGGACACCACTATTTACCTCTCTCTATTCTGAAAACTGACCATTTATTCCTACCTATTGTTTAATTTTAACCAGTTACCGATCCATGAGAGAACCTTCCCTCTTATCCCATGACTGCTTACTTTGCTTAAGAGCCTTTGGTAAGGGACCTTGTCAAAGGCTTTCTGAAAATCTAAGTACACTATATCCAAGGGATCCTCCTTGTCCACATGCTTGTTGTGCCCGCCCCTCCAAAGAATTCTAGTAGATTGGTGAGGCATGATTTCGCTTTACAAAAAACAAGTTGACTATTCCCCAACAAATTATGTTCATCTATGCGTCTGACAATTTTGTTCTTTACTATAGTTTCAACTAGTTTGCCCAGGACTGAAGTCAGGCTTTAATTACCAGGGTCACCTCTGGAGCCCTTTTTAAAAATTGACATCGTATTAGCTATCTTCCAGTCATTTGGTACAGAAGCTGATTTAAATGATAGGTTACAGACCACAGTTAGTAGTCCTGCAATTTCACATTTGAGTTCCATCAGAACTCATGGGTGCATACCATCTGATCTTGGTGACTTATTACCGTTTAGTTTATCAATTTGTTCCAAAACCTCCTCTAATAGGACAGTTCCTCAGATTTGTCACCTAAAAAGAATGGTTCGGATTTGGGAATCTGCCTCACATCCTCAACCATGAAGACTGATGCAAATAATTCATTTAGTTTCTCTGCAATGGTTTTATCGTCCTTGAGTGCTCCTATAGCATTTTAAACATCCAGTGACACCACTGGTTGTTTACTGGGCTTCCTGCTTCTGATGTACTTAACACATTTTTTTGCTATTACTTTTTGAGTCTCTAGCTCTTCTTCAAATTCCTTTTTGGCCTTCCTAATGATATTTTTACACTTCAATTGCCAGAGTTTATGCTCCTCCTCTTTTCCTCCCTAGGATTTAACTTTTAAAGGATGCCTTTTTGCCTCTCACTGCTTCTTTTACTTTGTAGTTTAGCCACGGTGGCTCTTTTTTGGTTCTCTTACCATGTTTTTTAATTTAAGGTATACATTTAAGTTGAGCCTCTACTATGGTGTCTTTAAAAAGTTTCCATGCAGCTTGCAGGGATTTTACTTTTGGTGCTGTACCTTTTAATTTCTATTTAATAAACCGCCTCATTTTTCTGTAGTTCCCCTTTCTGAAATTAAATGCTACAATGTTGGGCCACTGTAGTGTTTTCCTTACCACAGGATGATACATTTAATTATATTATGGTCACTATTACCAAGCGGTCCAGCTATATTCACCTCTTGGACCTGATCCTGTGCTCCACTTAGGACTAAATCAAGAATTGCCTCTCCTCTTGTGGGTCCCAGAATAGCTGTTCCAAGAAGCAGTCATTTAAGATGTCAAGAAACTTTATCTCTGCATCCCTTCCTGATGTGACACTCAGTCAATATGAGGATAGTTGAAATCCCCCATTATTATTGAGTTTTTATTTTAATAGCCTCTCTAATCTCCCTGAGCATTTCACAGTCACTATCACCATACTGGTCAGGTGGTCGGTAATATATCTCTCAAACAATAATACAGACCATACATCCATAGGCCACCACCCATCTTTTTCAAGTATGAATATCACCCCCGATTTCACCCACAACTACTCATATCCTCCCCCAACCCATCTGCCTTGAACCTAGTACAACATATCCATCATATCCAAGATGAGAAGATGAAGAAGGACAACAAAAGTTATGCGGATGAACATAGACAACCAGGTCCCACCTACTCTGAAGGACAAAAGGTCTGGCTTTCAACAGAACACCTCCACATGGACAGACCCTTCCAGGAACTAGACTATCGGTTCCTTGGTCCGTACCAGATTTGGTGACTAGTCAACCTGGTCACCTCTGAGCTCCAACTACCTCAATCCCTTAGAGTCCACCTGTATTCCATTTCTCACTTCTAAACCCATACACTGAGAATACATTTCCCCTTAAATGTTAATCACCACCCTCACTGATACAAGTATAGGGTCAGTAGGAATACATTGTTTGTGAATTCCTCACCTCTAAGATCAACTGGGGCAAATTATGATGTGATGGGTTGGACCCCCTTCTGGGATGCCACCTGATGTACTGGGATTTCACTGAGCCACGCTGGCTCAATCAGCCAGGGTTCCCTTCCCTGCTTTGCTGAATTAGGTTCTCTGGCCTCTTGCAGGACACACACACAGGTAGGGGCACACCCCGCCATAGGTGCCAACTTCTGCTTGTGCCGGTGGGTGCTCAACCCCCCTCTGCTCCTGGCCTTGCCCCAACTCCACCCTGCCCTGCCCCCTCCCACTCCTGCTCTGCCCCTATTCCAACCCCTTCCCCAAAGTCGCTGCCCCAACTCTACCCCTCTCTCTGCCCCTATTCTGACTCCTTCCCCAAATCCCCACCCCGGCCCCGGCTCCTCCCCTGAGCATGCCATGTTCCTGCTCCTCCTCCTCCCTCCCGAAGCTTGCTATGCTGCCAAACAGCTGTTTGGTGGAGGCAAGTGTTGGGAGGTAGGCAGAGGAGCGGGGACACAGCACGCTTAGGGGAGGAGGAGGAGCTGACATGGGGTGGAGGGGCAGGGAGAGGAGCTTGTCTGCCCTTGGGTGCAGAGCACACACTAATTTTTCCCCTCCAGCCCCAGAGCACCCATGGAGTTGGCACCTATGCACCCCGCTGCAGAGAGAGACTGAAGTCAGCTGTGTGTGAGAGGACTCTCCCTGCACTCATGTGCACACCCCTTTTTGGGAGATAAACCCAAAATAATACTGTCTTGCACTGTATAGTAAAATCTGTAGAGCGCAAGCTCATAAAAATCCGCCCTCTTCCTCAATGTGAAGAGAGATGTGCACACTTGCACAAACTGGATTTTATTGTAAACAAGAAATAAGTTCCAAAGGTGGATTTTAAGTGAATATAAGAGATAATATAGAAGATTACTAAGCAAATGAAACCAAATACGCAAACAAAGCTAGTATCAGTAAAGAAATTGGTTACAAATAGTGTTTTTCACCTTAGATGTTGTTGCAGACAGATTACAGAAAGTCTTGAAAGGCAGCTGTACTGGTCTTCTTGAGACCTCAGGTATATTACTCACAAGCTAGATGTTCTTCCAGCTTGAGCTCAACCCTTCTCCCTCCAGTTCAGTTCTTGCTTCCAGGTCTTTTTTAGTGTCTCTTAGGGTGGGGAGGCAGAGGAGAACCTCGATGATGTCACTCCCCTGCCTTATATAGCACTTGTGTAAGGTGGGAACCCTTTATCTTCTAGTGGAAAACCACTGGGATCCCAAAAGGGGAGGATGGGTATCCAGTACCAGGTGACTTGGACCCATGTCCCTGCATGGCGATGGCAGCCATTGCTCATAAGCTCTCTCCAGCGTCCACAGGAAGACTAAGCTCTTTCACAGTCCATTGTCTCTGCTAATGGCCCATGAGCCCTGCCCGGCTTTTCCATTGTGTACCCGAAACATTGATTGGGGGGTGACACCCAAAGTAACACATTTGAAATACAGATACATAGTTAATATGCCTGACTTCAGATACAGAAATGATACAGACATACAAATTGGATAATCACATTTAGTAAATCATAACCTTTCCAATGATATCTCACATGAGCCATCTTGCATAAAGTATATCTCAGTCATGTCATACTCATATCATAATCATATTTTCATAAAGAATATGGAGTGAAATGTCACATATGGTACCTGATCGACTAGGAAGGTTATTGCCCAGAGGAATGCACTTGGGAGCCAATGAAAAGTGTTCACGTGCACATGCTGTTTTGGGCTTTCCATAGGAGCCACCATGATAAACCTGGACCTATGTTGCCTGGAGGGGAGGAGATGATGTCATGACCCACAGGTCTCAAACCCACAGATCCCGCAGGATTCATGGGAGCAGCCATGTGCCAATCCTCCACCTGGCAGCCTGCTAGCAATTGCTTATCAGGGACAGAACCCCAAGTTGCAGCTCTCTCCTTAAGGTCCTATTGGTGGAGTCCCAGAAGAGCTGGTTGTCCCACTGGCCCCACTTAAGCCAACAGCAGGAGTAGGAAGCTGTCTGAGTTGGACTGTGTGCCTTGTACTTCCTGCTCCCCTAGCTTGATTTCCTGGTATCCTGACCTTGTGTGACTCTGGTTCCTGACTTGTGGTTCTGATCCCTTGTTTGTCTACTGCTTCTGAACTCCTGGTATCCTGACCCAGCTGACAACTGACTCTTGTCTCATGACTGTGGACTCTGGCTCTGACTACTAGGTCTGGCTGCTCATGACATGGCTGTTACAGTATGTATAACATAACACAAACTTAAAAAAAAATTAGCTAACTCTAACTTGTTTGGTAACTAAGGTATTTTCCTACGGTTTGGAAGGGTTCTTTTGTGCCATTGGGTTTGTCTACATGGTGCAGCAATGCATACTTTGGAGGTGTGGTTTCTATAGTGTACTTACACATTGCGCATTAATTGGTCCGTATAGACCCTACTAGTGTGCACTAAAAGTAATGCTTAGTACTATATTAAAGTGCACTAGGAAACTTTTAGTGCACACTGGCAGTGTCTACATGGGTCAGTTAATGCACAATATGTTAGTGCACTTTAGAAATCACATGCTTATAGTGAGCATTACCCCACTATATAGAAAAGCACCAAGTATTGTACAAAATCTTGTGTACACCTTGCAGGCAGTTTTATGTTGAAGCAAGTGCAGGTCTTGTAGTGACAGGAGGCTGCTTTGCACATGGTGGTTCTGGTTGTGTAGTGTTTGGAGAGTTTGTTCCAGTATGTGTCAATCACTTATCTGCCTGGGTTCCTTCCATGTCCTGCTGATCAAGTCTGAGCAGAGTGCCTATTTCACAATCCTCCATGTCTATTTTTATGTTTTGTGCTTGTAGTGGGTGAATGCGCTTGTGGTTTCAGTGAAATATATGCCTATCCTCTGCTATATTTTTCTGTTCAACACAAGCAGCTTGCTTCCAAATGCATGATTTGTACTAAGACAAATCTGAGAGAGAGGAGGTGTGAGTTTCTGGGCCAGGGGCTCCCCATGGCTAGGCTCTGGGGAGAAAGGGTATGAGTGTTAGGCCCCCGGCTGGGGTCTGGTGGGGGAAGGGGCAGAGAAGCAGGAACTGGGCTGTCATAGTGGTTTCTTTAACTCTACTCCTGGGGGAATTTGAGTGTGTCTATATTGTTATAGACACACTTGCTGACAGGTATTTTGAAATAAATTACCAAAATAATTGAAACTGGCATGATTATATAGTGTTATTTTGAAAAATAAAATTTGCAAAATTTTTCAGAATTTTAAAATATGTGCAGAATTTTTAATTTTTCGGCACAGAATTCCACCAGGAATAATGTTACCTTTTGGCTATGGAACCAAAATCAGTGAGTTCCCTGCACAGGGCACATCCCACAAGAAGGTGGCAGCTTGACTGTCTCCACCTTGCCCCACTACCTAGGAGTTAGGCCAACCCAATACTGAGACAATTTAGGAACAAATTGGCACCTATATCAGAAAGGCACACTCCATCCTCTCAAAGCTTAGCAACACTCTGGACTATGTGGCTGTGTCACATAATGAAGCCCCCTCCGGACTCCAGCCATGTCGATACTTTCCGGTTGGCCTTCTGGCCCTATCCACCTTTGGTGGGTGGACTGAAGTTCACCAAAACTTGCCAACCAGCATCTCCAACCATAATATCCTCATACCAGGAAACATATCCACCAGCAATCCATCATCCAGCTTATCCCTCCAAATCATTCCAGTCTGGAGCATGTTCCCAGCTCATTCTCCTCTAAGTGAATAACAGTGATGTCCAGCGTGTGTTTTCGGGGGCCAGGTCATGCAAGAAAGGCCAAGACAAAATAGCATCCCACCTGAGGCCCAGTGTGAGCCTCTCACTGTATTACACACCCTCCTGTAAGTGCAGTGCGCTATGCTGGGCCTGCAAATCAATATTCTCAGGCGTAGACATGCTCCGATGCATTCTATATGATAGAAATGGGGAAGAAGCAGACAAGATTAAAACCTGAGGTGCTTACGGCCTCTCCTCAGGCAGGTGCATGTAAGCCCTGGATCATCGGCATCCTATAACCTGAACCTCTGATGCACCCAAACCCAGCTGGGTAGCCACAATTGCGACTTCTCTATGGAATGCGTAGGAGCCATGCTGTCCCAGTGGCTTGCCCAATAGGAAGGGGCTGTCACTCAACACTTCCACAAACTGGAATTTGGTTAGGAAGGAAAGGTGCCTCTGCAGAAACACAGGTGGCTCAGGAACATATGCCCGCAGTGCCCACACAAGTCCATCTCCCTAGAGTGGTGCAGAGCAACAGCCTTGCTGACCCCTCTTTTGTGACCTGTAGACCTTCAGCTGCAGAGTCACTGAACGACGTGTAGTTCCTGTAGTTCAAGAGCCAGCCAAAGGGACCAGTTCACTGGCCCAGAAGACCCCATAGAAGTCAAACAGAAAGGCTGCCTAGAAAAGTAAGCCTCACCCCCAGGTACTGCAGATCTAATGAAATGCCTTGACTAATTGCTTTAAGGACCTGAAAGGTCATTGGCTTCCTGACATATCTTCATGTCCCAGTATTCCCAGGCCCAACCCTCCAGCATCCTATGGGCCAAGAATCCCTGACGGGTCTGGACAACCCACAGACCTGCAGTAAAAGCCTCCCCCCCTGCCCCGACACCTGGTTAGCTTTGTCAGTGATGCCTGTCCCCCTACCTATGCAGCAAGACAATGAACTGCCAGATTTGGGGTTCTGGTATAGGTTGGACCCTGGGTAGACCCACAGCCCTCCTGAATGACTGAAACTCCCAAATGCTGTTGTGTAAGCCAAAAAACTGTGCAGTGCAAGTGATCCCTTTGCTGTGAATATTGCTCTATCAACCAAGATTCCATAGGGCTGCCAGCATCTGTTCAGGCATCTCCATGGCCTCCAGGGCTAGTGTTCAGAATCTGTCCACCTGCAATCAGGGAAGAGCATTGGCTAGGCCATTGTTAAGCCAAGGCACATGCTTGGCAGTGAAATGAATACTGGAGAATGAAAGGCCTCACTAACCTGGCAGAATTAGTGGACTGAGAGTTCACCACATGGACAACCACTTGATTGTCACACCAAAACCTGACCATCTTGTTCCTGAACTCCCCATCCCAGATAGTGACCAGGACTCCAGGAACGTGATGTCCTTCAAAATTCCAGACTCTTTTCACTCCTGGTTATACCAATGCACCCTAAAATACAAGCCAAAACCTATCTGCCTGTGGCAAACAAGTAGACCTGCAGGGCTGCCTTGAACATGTAAACATACCTTCATCCCTCGAGGTCCCTTCTAGTTCTATGATTCTATATGGAAACCCCATTATAGTGAGTAAGTAAATGGTGCCAGGTCTTTCTTCATCTCTGTTGTTACCCTTAAAAAGTGGTGCAGGGCTTGCACTTGTAGCAAAACACACAGAAGATGTGCCTGGAGCTATGACTTTGCATGTAAATTCAGATGGCTCAACAGATATTGGAGATCCCTCAAACAAACCTTTTTGGCCCTGCTGACATTAACAACCATATGTTCTAGCACCGTAAGCTTGTCCCAAGGAAGGCAGAACTGCATCAAGCACAATGCCTAGGTATGTCAATGTGGTAGTAGGGCCTTCAGATTTTTCATCAGCTAAGGGAACACCCAATTTGCCCACCAGCTCCCCCAAAAACCCCAAAGAAGCCTCTTACATTGTAAGACCCCATAGGTCTAGAACCCAGATCTGCCAAGCTACTGACATCTTCATGCTGTTACCCAGCAGCAGCTGTAACTAGCTTTCACTCCATGGCACTATGACCTGCTGTGGACACAGATCAAGTCTCATCTCAAGGGCACCCTATATAAACCCAAAAGGCATTCCAGGAAGTGTCCAGGCAACAGTGTGGATCTTCTGTAGCTGCCATCACCATTTCTGCTCATGAACACCTGGCTTCAATCTTGGCTTAATCAGACTTCGCCTCCTGACCCAGACTCTGAAACCTGCCTCTGATCTTTGGTATTGACCTTGGCCTGGAACCTGACTACTCCAAGACTCAGGTTTGCTCCTGCTCTGACCCTTAGTTCCAAGCACCCTTGTTGGGATGTCAACAGTTTGCCTGAATCACGCTAGCCTATGGTGAAGGCCTATCCTGGGAGAACATGGAGGCAGCAGGCCACTCCCTGCTCAGCATGCCCCAGAGAGTATCAGAGATGCTTGAATGGGTTGACTGCTTCCAGGAGGAGCTCCCCATGCTTCGAGCCCAAGTATTGCAGCTTGCAAGAGAGAGCCAAGCTCTGTACAGGCAGTCCACCCAGCTCCATGATGAAAACATGGCACCATAGGCCCAGCTGGCACAGCATGTTGCAGATAACCAGATGCTATGAGGGTTGGAGGCTCAGCTGCAGGATGAGAATGCTGCATTATGGGCATGTGCTGCAGCTGCATACCTGGAACCAGTCCACCTCCCAGAATGTTTTAGTGGGTATCACCAAAAATTAACCAATATTGGTTTATTAACCAATACTTCCTGCTGTTTCTGCTCTGTCCCGAGTTCTACCCCACTGACCAAGCAAAAGTAGGACTCACTAGTCTCCTGATGGGAGATGCACTGAACTGGGCCTCGCCCCTACTCGAACAAGTAGGCCCAACTCTGTTGAACTGGGATGCCTTTCTACAGTCATTTTCTGCCATATTTGACAATCTTCACTTTGCCTGGATGGCAAAGATGGCCCTGCACAAACTCCAGCAGGGGCAGGGACAGGGACAGGCCTCTTCCTACCCTGTCCGCTTTCAGTAACTAATCTCTGACATTGAGTGGAACCAAGCGGCCCAGCTCTACCAAATCCGGTGGGGACTATGCAAGCAGGTTAAGGATGAGTTAGCTTGTGTGGAGGCCCTGACCAACCTAGATACCTTTGTTATACTCATCGACTACAGGTTCAGCAATCGAGATGAGGAAAGGAAAGGGTCCATGTTACCATTTGGCCAATGCCTCTTGGCAGCTGTCTTCAGCCCAGACCACAAATCTATGCAGCTAGATAGCACCCCCTGCCATGTGACCCCTGAGGAAATAGAGCGCCATCACCACCACGGGCTGTGTTTCTACTGGGGAGGATCCAACCGTATGCTTTCCAACTACTCATTCCAAGACCTAGCATGATGCTAGGAAATGACTTGGCCGATAGAGGGAGTTGGCCTGGGCAAGTCACAAGATAATGCCCCCCTCACTGAATTCTACCAATTCTATCTCAGTGGCAATGATGGATTCTGGGACAGCGGCTGACTTCATAGATGCTGATATTGCCCAAGCTCTGGGTATTCTGGTTCATCCAAAGACTGTCCCTGACCTAGTGGGAACTAGATTACGCATTCCTGTCCTTGGGGACAGTGCAGGGAGGACAGTGCCTCTGGAAGATGCCTTTCAGGACCATCAGAAGATCCTTCGGTTCAGAATGATCCGCTCACCGCACTTCCCCATAATCCTTGGCATTTCATGGCTGTTGGCTGCTGATCCACACATTCTTTGGCATCAGCACCAGGTGAATCTGCTCCAAGTTCTGCCAGCTAGTCTGCGTACGTGAACTATCTGATGAGCCCCAGAACAAAGACATGCCCCCCGCTCTCATGGGGTCTGGCCATGGGCTAGGTGGGACTACCACCAAAGTTGACTCCAGCACTGCCTCCCAGGTACAGTGGCTATGGTAGTGATCCTCAAACCTTATACCTCAGGTACCTCCTTACACTTGTCCACATCCTCCCCTGCCGGGGCTGAGAGAAGGTGCCATGGTTCCAGGAGCTGGAGATGCAGACAGGGGTAAGGGGGCTGAGGCTAGGGCCACAGCTGTGGATGCAGGTGGGAGCGGAGCCTCAGTTGAGGGCCGATGCTGGCAGTCAGGGCCAGCAGCTGGGGCCAGGAGCAGAGCTGGGTGGTGCTCCCTCCCCATCTCCTGTGTAGTCTGGCTGCCACCCCAGCTGTGCCCCCACAGCTTGGGGACCTCTGGATTATGGTGTCTACGAAAAGAACACTGCCATTCCACCACCACACTGTTATTATGGCTGCCCTGCAGACACGTGGCATGTTCCGGGACCTCCCACCCCCATTTATGTCTCCCTTGTGCTACCTCGCAGACCTGACTTTGAAGCCACTTGGAGTCCCGCCTTTTGCTCCCACCAGAACTGCCCTCCTGAGACCCTGTGGTATCACAAGGGAGTGTTCTGAACCCCAAACACATCTGCCAAGGAGGCCAGACCACTAGGCCATGCCCTCCCAGTAAACTGTTTGTGAACTCACCCTGCTGCAGGGACCAGGGGTTTCATGTTGCACCTGACCACTGTTTTACAGGCCTCCAAGCTGATCTGAAACACACTGCATTATTTACGTGAGTTGCCCTATCCCTGTCCACTTAGGACATGGTTCCCTTCCTGGCCTTTTGCTCTTTCTTCCCTCCCTCCCCTTTTCCAGTATCCTCTTGGTCAAGGATAGGCAACACACAGCCATCTGCATCAAGTGGCTGCAAGGGGCCTGTTAGCTTGTCCTGCTGCACTGCATTTTGGTGCCATCCCTACAGCTGGCTAGCCACGTGCTCTGCATAATAAAGCAGGTTTTGGTTGTTGCCAGACTGCTGCCTGTGATCCATGTGTTCAGGGCCTCCTTTGACAGCTAGAAATGAAAAAACAGGAAATGGCCCTGAGCACATCATGGCACTAAATCCCATGAGAATTTATGGTCCCAAATCTTGTGCCAAATCCTGCGAGACCAGATGTTCTGTGGGGGCTGGAAATCTTGCGGGATCCAGCCCGTCCTGTTCTTTTTAGCCCTCTACTGATGCAGGAACCACTAAACTCACCCCTTGCTAGGATTGGGGCCCTCTTATTAGAGTTATTTCTCTTTTGATTTTCCTCATTATGACTACCTTATGGGTTTGGCACAAAAGAGAATTAATTTTTTTTCTTAATCTTACAAAGACACACATTTATGGGAAAATAGTTTTGACC
Organism: Gopherus flavomarginatus; assembly: GCF_025201925.1. Classification (NCBI taxonomy): domain Eukaryota; kingdom Metazoa; phylum Chordata; order Testudines; family Testudinidae; genus Gopherus; species Gopherus flavomarginatus. The sequence goes on from NC_066618.1 coordinate 260,623,718, forward strand.
ATATAGAAATAATACTTGCATTTCCATAGTGCCTGTCATCTGAGGATCTCAAAGCCCTAAAGTTTGAACTAATTAGGTCCCACAAACTCCACTGTTAGATATGTAAGTGTTGGACTTGTTTTGCATATAGAAGGTTAAGGAATGGAGAGAGGATGTGACTTAGCTGCCACAAAGCAAGGCAATGGCAGAGCCACGAACAGAACTCAGGAGACCTAGAAACCAATAAAAACATCAACATTGTTAACATACTTATTTGTTAAGAAACAAACACTGTGGCAGAACTCTGACCTTGCCCCCGTGGGTCCTGCGCTTCTAGGCAGTTTATGCTAGCTTCAATGGTTCACTGTGACCCTCCACGTAGCCCTTCTCTCTCTAGGGCCAGGGTTACAGTCTACTGAGCCCTTTTCATCATAGGCCAGCAAAGAGGTTGATGAGAGAACTCGCACAGTCTCTGTTGTCCCTAGGGCTTATTTCAGAACAGTTTAGCCTCCTGTCCTGACAGAGGCCTGACTTCCCATCCCAGGAGATGTTCCTGTAGTGGAGGGTTGGGGGGAACCTGGGCCCACCCTCTACTCTGGGTTCCGGCCCAGGAACCCTAATGGTAGCAGCTGTTGGCAGCCAACCTTTCACTGCCAGAGTTGCTACATTTCCCTGGGCCACTTCCCCACAGCTCTCCTGCTTCTCCCTTCTTCACCCTTACCTTAGGGCTCCCTTACCAATGGTTTGAGGGTGTCTTCATTAACCAGCCCTTCAGCCACACTTGCTCTCCTCTGGCTCCCTGGCTCTCCTCTGCCTGACTGGAGTGAGCCCTTTTTATAGTATCAGCGGGGCCTTAATTAGAGTCAGGTGATCACATTAGCTTAATAGCCTCACCTGACTCTTTGCAGGTTAAAGTCAGGTGTTCTCATTAGCCTGGAGCAGCCCCTGCTCTAGTCAGTCAGGGAACAGAAAACTGTTAATCCAGTGGCCAGTATATCTGCCTTCTGCTATACCGAACTGGCCTGGGTCTATCACAACACATACAACTTTTATTCTTTGTTATTTTTTAATTAATTTGCAGTTAGGAGGCCATGTTTCCTCACATGAAAACTCTGTGCATTTACTGCTGATTAAGTACATTACAGAACAAAGACAATGATAAGATCAGTCTTTCAGTCTGTAGATGTCCGCTGTTGGGGTTCACCCGTCTCTGGGGCGGCTGGGAGCCAGGCTGCCTCACTACCTGGGGCAACAACGACAGCTCAGGGCTCCGACCCACAGACAGGGGCTGAGCAACCAGTTCAGTCTATTAGGCCCAGGCCCTTGGTCACGGCGGGGCTGCAAACAACAATGCAGGGCTCAGACCCTCAAGCAGGGTCTGAGCAGCCAGTTCAGTCTATTAAGCCCAGGCCCTGGGTCAGGGCGGGGCAACAGAAAATAGTTCAGGGGCTCAGACCCTCAGGCAGGGGCTGAGCAAACAGTGCAGTTTATCAAACCCAGGCCCTGGGTCAGGGCGGGACAACAGACAATAGTTCAGGGGCTCAGACCCTCAGGCAGGGGCTGAGCAAACAGTGCAGTTTATTAAGTGCAGGCCCTGGGTCAGGGCGGGGCAACAAAAAAGGGTTCAGGGCTCAGGCCCTCAGGTTCTGCAAGGTAAGTTCTGCAAGGTAAGAAGCCCAGGCTCCTGGGCCTGAGCGTCGGGGCGAGGGGGAGACTGCCACCCATGAGTGGGGTGGCAGGGGGGACGCAGGTCCGCCCACTCCTCTGCGTCCCAGCCCGGGGCCTAACAGTGGCAGGCAGTCTGCTGCTGTGTCAGTGGGGATCCTGGCCACACACACTGATATTGACTCTGGTTTTGCTGCAGCCAGACTAGGGTTGGCTGCCCCCGGGCTACTTCCAGACTCCCCCTCGGGGCTTACCTGGATCCTGGGGTCGTCCTCCGCAGGGTCCAGGTGCATGGGTTTGTCCTGGCCGGGGCTGGGTGGTAGGTCCGGCAACTCCTCCGGAAAGTCAGCCCAGGGTAGCTCCAGTGGCTCTTCCGGGTAGCAGGCACGGGGGAACTCTGGTAGCTCCTCTAGGTAGCGAGCATGGGGGAGCTCTGGTAGCTCCTCTAGGTAGTGGGCGCAGGGAAACTCGGGCCACTCTGGGCGGCTACCCTGGGTTGCAGGAGTCTCCTAGTCCTGAGCTCCCTGAGGGACGTTGGCTCATTTCGGCTGCTGGGGCTTGACTGAGCTCTGAGGGCCCACCTTTATAGTTCCGGGTTGACGCCTGACCCGTTGCGGGGCGGGCTCAGAGCTCTTTAGCTCCGCCCAGTCCAGCCTCCGGCTGGGCTCTTCGTCCTCTAGGGCGGCTGGGAGCCAGGCCGCCTCACTACACAGTCTTTGCATACCCAATAATCCCATGAAATCAATGAGTGTTACAGGTATCTCAAAGATGTCAGTATCAGACCTAACATGGAAATATCTTGGGCCCAATCTGCCTTCATTTATAAAGGTGCAATTCTCATTCTGGTCAATGGGAGTTGCACAATTCACCTCAGTATGTTTATTTTTTTTTTTATTTTTAAGATTCAAATGTATATAAAGAGATGTAGCTGAATACTGTATTCAGTGGGCCAAATTCTCCTGTGTGGATTTCAGTGGAATTGCACCAGTACAAATGAGAATAGAGTTTGGCTGTTGTGTGTGTCTATACATTCTCCAAACCATTGGAATAGATCATCTCTAATGAAACAGACTTCTTCACATCAATTCCATAGCTGACAAAAGGATGCAATTCTCAGCTTTATTAGAGTGGTCAAGATTTCACACTGGTCTTACATCAGATGTTCTTCTTCGAGAGATGTCCCTGTGGGTGCTCCACTCCAGGTGTTGGTGTATCCCTGCGCCTTCGCTCAGAGATTTTGACAGCAGTACTCATACCAGTCGTGCACATGCAGAGCCTGCCCCATGCATTGAGTGTGCTTTAATAGTACACATGCTGCATGACAAGTCCCTTCAGCTCCTTCTCTGCTGTCCCCAGCCTGAGACGTAGCTCAGCAGACTCATTAGAGAATTTCTTCTCTCCCTTGTTCAACTCATTTCCCTCTTAGTTTAGCTTCCCATTAATAGTTAGATTCCCTTTTCCCTTCTCTTTTCTTAAAAAAAAAAAAGCAAACAAACAAAAAACTGTCAGCAGCAGCCTCTTCCGACATGCCTGGCTCTCCAGATTTTAAGCACTGCTGTAACTATAATGATGCCATCCCTCTTTCAGATGGCCACTCTAAATGTATTAAATGTTTGGGGGAGTCCCACATCCCCCCAAAATGTGCCCACTGCAGCAAGTTGATGTGGCCAATACTGCGGCACAGTCCACTGCCACAGCAGTTGTGATGCACCGAGATTCATCCTCGTCCTCTTCCTTTCCCCCCAAGGTCCAGAGTACCACTGAGGATCTCCCCATTGATGGTGACAAACTCTTCGCCTCCACTACGAATGACGTACTCCACTCCATGAAGGACTCCAGGGCAACTCTCTAGTCTCTAGGAATTCAAACCCCTACGACCAAAAGGTGACAATATAGATACCAGCCTTACCAGTGACCACGCTACCCCACATACTCCCAGCAATTCCATAGAACACACGAGCAACAGCAACACTAGAGACCCAGATACCAATACTGCCATCCCAACTCCTCGGCAACGTCTCAACCCCCTCCGACCAATACGCAAATCTGAAGCCTTGGTCGAGGGTATAGAAAATAATATTCCCACTTCAGTGCTTACACCGCATGCCCCTATTTTTGGACACCACCTACGCCCATTCTCCCATCAGTGACGAAATATTGCTACCGACAAGTGGGCTTTAGAGGTCGTCACAACTGGCTATTCCATCTCTTTTCTTACCCCGCCTCCCACCCACCCACCCTTCCCGACTGTCTTCAGGGACCCCTCTCATGAGCAACTGCTCTTCCAAGAAGTACAACATCTCCTTCAATTGGGGGCAGTAGAATTTGTGCCCGAACAAAACAGAGGGAAAGGTTTCTATTCCCATTACTTCTTAACAGAAAAGAAAACCAGGGAATGGCAACCGATCCTTGACCTCAGGCAGCTAAACAAATTTATCAAAAAGCAAGTTAAAAATGGTTACGCTCACCACCATAATCCCAGCGCTGGAGCAGGGTGATTGGTTTTCAGCCCTCGACCTACAGGATGCCTTTTCATGAGATTATTCACCCAGCCCACAGATGTTTTCTTTGCTTTACCCTCGGTTCAACACATTTTCAATACAGAATGTTGCCCTTTTGCCTGTCTACCACCCCCTGAGTTTTCTCCAAACACCTAGTGGTAGTCGCTGCCCACGTCAGGAAACAGGGGGTCATAATATTTCCTTACCTCGACGATTGTCTCCTCAAAGCCTCAATGCTCGATGAAGCTTTTTGATCCATGCAGCTTACCGTTGCTTCCTTCCTTTTCCTTGGCGTACAAATAAACAAATCAGCCTTATCTCCTACCCAACAACTAGAGTTTATAGGAGCGCACCTTGATTCCCAATAAAACCCCTTCTTTACAGACCGAATGTACATGCTCTAAACAAGCCTCTAGCCATACCCTTCAGAGTCAAAGCCTCCCTCTGATGGTGGACAGTTCCCTCCAACCTCTGCTCAGGAGTGCCTTTTCTCCAGGATGCTCCATCACTCATAATGACTACCGATGCATCCCTCATGGGATGGGGAGCACACATGTCCCACCACGCAGTCCAGGGACTATGGTCTTCCACCAAAACCTCCCTAAACATAAACATTCTAGAACTGTGAGCCATATGCAATGACTGCTGGCACTTCCTCCCATTCATTTGGAATCAACATGTTCGGATAATGAAGACAACATCGCATGCATGTTCTATGTCAACAGGCAGGGAGTGGCTCAATCTCACTTGCTTTGCACAGAAGCCATGAAGCTCTGGAATTGGTGCCTCACGAACAACATCCGGATATCAGCCGCTTATCTTCCCGGGGCCCTGAATACCATCGCCAACGAACTGAGTAGACGTTTTCCCCGGGATCACGAATGGGAGATAAATGACACGATCATACACAACATATTCCGCGTTTGCGGCTATCCAACCCTGGACCTGTTTGTGACTGCGAAGAACAATAAATGTCCCAAATTTTGCTCCAGAGCGGGGTTGGCAAACATTCCCTAGGAGATGTATTCTTGATCTCATGGGCTCAACACGTAATGTAAGCTTTTCCCCTGATACTGCTTCTCCACAGAGTTCTGACAAAGATATGAACAGATCATGCCACAGTAATTTTGATTGCCCTGTCGTGGCCCAGAAAACCGTGGTATCCATTCTTCACCAGAATGTCAATTTGTCAACTGATTTCATTGCCTCTCACTCTGAACCTCCTATTGCAGCAACACAGTTGATTTCTTCACTCCAACCTATCCATGCTTCACCTCAAAGCTTGGTTCCTCCATGGTTCCCACAAAGCGAACTAGCATGTTCAAAGAGTACTCTTACATAGCAGAACACAATCTACTCGCACCACATATCTCCAAAAGTGGAAACGATTCACACATTGGTGCTTGAACAACCAAATTCTTCCCACTTCCACACCTCTTCCAGCCATACTTGATTACCTACTGGACCTTAAGAACATAAGAACGGCCATACTGGATCAGACCAAAGGTCTATCAAGCCCAGTATCTTGTCCTCTGACAGTGGCCAATGGCAGATGCCCCAAAGGGAATGAACAGACAGGTTATCATCAAGTGATCCATGCCCCGTCACCTTAAGCAATACAGCCTTTCTTTCAGCTCCATCAAAGTCCATTTAGCTGCTATTATAACTTTTCACAAGATCGATGGTACTTCTGTTTTTGCTCATCCAGTCACCAAGCGCTTTCTTATAGACTCATAGACTCTAGGACTGGAAGGGACCTCGAGAGGTCATCGAGTCCAGTCCCCTGCCCTCATGGCAGGACCAAATACTGTCTAGACCATCCCTAATAGACATTTATCTAACCTACTCTTAAATATCTCCAGAGATGGAGATTCCACAACTTCCCTAGGCAATCTATTCCAGTGTTTAACTACCCTGACAGTTAGGAACTTTTTCCTAATGTCCAACCTAAATCTCCCTTGCTGCAGTTTAAGCCCATTGCTTCTTGTTCTATCATTGGAGGCTAAGGTGAACAAGTTTTCTCCCTCCTCCTGATGACACCCTTTTAGATACCTGAAAACTGCTATCATGTCCCCTCTCAGTCTTCTCTTTTCCAAACTAAACAAACCCAATTCCTTCAGCCTTCCTTCATAGGTCATGTTCTCAAGACCTTTAATCATTCTTGTTGCTCTTCTCTGGACCCTCTCCAATTTCTCCACATCTTTCTTGAAATGTGGTGCCCAGAACTGGACACAATACTCCAGTTGAGGCCTAACCAGCGCAGAGTAAAGCGGAAGAATGACTTCTCGTGTCTTGTTTACAACACACCTGTTAATGCATCCCAGAATCACGTTTGCTTTTTTTGCAACAGTATCACACTGTTGACTCATATTAAGCTTGTGGTCTACTATGACCCCTAGATCTCTTTCTGCCATACTCCTTCCTAGACAGTCTCTTCCCATTCTGTATGTGTGAAACTGATTATTCCTTCCTAAGTGGAGCACTTTGCATTTATCTTTATTGAACTTCATCCTGTTTACCTCAGACCATTTCTCCAATTTGTCCAGATCATTTTGAATTTTGACCCTGTCCTCCAAAGCAGTTGCAATCCCTCCCAGTTTGGTATTGTCCGCAAACTTAATAAGCGTACTTTCTATGCCAACATCTAAATCGTTGATGAAGATATTGAACAGAGCCGGTCCCAAAACAGACCCCTGCGGAACCCCACTTGTTATACCTTTCCAGCAGGATTGGGAGCCATTAACAACTACTCTCTGAGTACGGTTATCCAGCCAGTTATGCACCCACCTTATAGTAGCCCCATCTAAATTGTACTTTCCTAGTTTATCTATAAGAATATCATGCGAGACTGTATCAAATGCCTTACTAAAGTCTACGTATATCACATCCACCGCTTCTCCCTTATCCACAAGGCTCGTTATCCTATCAAAGAACGCTATCAGATTAGTTTGACACGATTTGTTCTTTACAAATCCATCCTGGCTATTCCCTATCACCTTACCACCTTCCAAGTGTTTGCAGATGATTTCTTTGATTACCTGCTCCATTATCTTCCCTGGCACAGAAGTTAAACTAACTGGTCTGTAGTTTCCTGGGTTGTTTTTATTTCCCTTTTTATAGATGGGCACTATATTTGCCCCCTTCCAGTCTTCTGGAATCTCCCCCGTCTCCCATGATTTCCCAAAGATAATAGCTAGAGGCTCAGATACCTCTTCTATTAACTCTTTGAGTATTCTAGGATGCATTTCATCAGGCCCTGGTGACTTAAAGGCATCTAACTTTTCTAAGTGATTTTTTACTTGCTCTTTCCTTATTTTCTCTTCTAAACCTACCCTCTTCCCGTAAGCATTCACTATACTAGACATTCCTTCAGACTTCTCAGTGAAGACTGAAACAAAGAAGTCATTAAGCTTCTCTGCCATTTCTAAGGGTTCCAATCCCTATACCTGGACATTAAACGTCCTACCCCTCTGTGGGACCTTCACTTAGTATTAACTTGTTTATTGTAACAACCTTTCGAGCCCATAGCCACTTGCTCCTTCTTACACTTCTCTATGAAAACAGCATTCTTAGTGTCAATCACCTCTGCCAGACACGCAGGAGAAATAGCAGTTCTCATGGTGGACCCACCCTACACAATATTTTTTAAGGACAAGGTTACCCTCTGACTACACCCCAAATTTCTTCCAAAGGTACATTCATCATTCCACATCAATGAACCTACACACCTACCAACCTTCTTTCCGAAACCACATGCAAACTCCTTTGAATCCACGATGCATATGTTGGATGTACGCAGGGCTTTGTCCTTTTATTTGAATAGAACCAGACCCCTTAGGAACTCTTCCAGACTCTTTGTCTCCATTGCAAAACAACTCAAGGGGACACCTATTTCCACCCAGAGACTTTCCAACTGGATCTCTGCTTGCATCCATCTGTGCTACCAATTAAAGGAGACAATTCCTTCATCCTGCATCAGGACTCACTCCACTAGATCTGTAACTACCTCCATGGCTTTTCTACGCAGAGTTCCTCTGGCTGAAATCTGTAAAGCGGCCACTTGGACTTCTGAACACACATTTGTTAAGCATTATGCCCTTACTCAAGGCCTTCTCACTGATACACTATTGGGCAGAGCTGTATTATCTACAGCATTCCTACCAAATCCGAAGTCCCTACCTCCTTGAGATACACTGCTTTTAAGTCACCTGGAGTGGAGCACCCACAGGGGCATCTCTCAAAGAAGAAGAGGATGTTACTCACCTGTGCAGTAACTGACGTTCTTTGAGATGAGTCCCTGGGTACTCCACTACTCACCCTCCTCCCCTCTACTTCAGAGTTGGGGTAGCTTCCATTGTAGAGAAGGAACTGAGGGGGCCAGCCGCGCAAGCGTACTACTAAAGCACATTCAACATGGGGCAGGCTCTGCACGTGCGCGACGAGTATGAGTACTGCTGTCAAAATCTCCGAGCGAAGGCACAGGGATGCACCAACACCTGGAGTGGAGCATCCACAGGTACACTCATCTCGAAGAACATCAGTTACTCTACAGGTGAGTAACCTCTTCTTATCACAGATCTGTGGAGTGCACTTTGTGAAATGAAGATAAATTAGGGAAAAGAAAAAAAATCTTGACAGGTAAGTATAATTTCTGAATGCTGTCATCATGGTAGTGTTCTCATATTTCAAACAAGTACTAATTTTCATGGTGTAAGGCAAGTAATTCTTTAGAGCCATTAATCGCATTCAGTTAGGAAGGTATAATGTGTAGTGTCAAAGAGACAGAGCCTTTACGGGTTTGGCTTTTTTTTCCCAATGGAAAAAAAGCAAAAAGCACATAACTCTAAAAGGGAGAGTAAAAGGACAGAAGCTCTTACATGGCACTATATGCTTGCGCTCTTGGATCCATAGCCTTTTTTATACAATAAGAATTCCTCATTGATGACAATGAGCATCAGTAACAGATACAACTGAACACAGTTTAATAGCAAATGCAACCAAGACAAATTCTGTTTGGCACTTTTTCAAAAACCATAGTTAAAATCTGCCTGATGCAGAATGTTTGGGAGCTGGTAGTGACTAGAACATATTCCTCCAGAGACAGAGCCTTGGTATAGTTCCATGTCCTCTTCATAGGGTTAACCTGGTCACAACCTTAACTCCACAAAGGCCCATCAACCTGTACCTGTCCCCTCTCATTCAGTAATTTATGTATTTTAATGTAGAAACTGTGCAAATTGGTATAGTCTCTAATTACATGTATTGTATTTACAAGCACTATAATGAAACAGCTACTATTAGGATCTGAGAAGCAGTACATGTATGTCAACAACATTTAACAATAAATACACAATAGCTTAATTAAGCGTTTCTTGGAGTGCACAGAACTTGGTTGTGGGTTCATTAGAAATGGATGGTTCTCCTTGTTTCACTTAGCATACTTGCTGGATGCACATATTGTGTGTTTGTCAATAGCATAAAAAGCGATGAGTAGATAGGACAAAATAAACATTTTTAAACATGGACAGACTGCATTTAGTAGCAGTGGAATGTATCTAGTTAATTAAAGAGATTGTCCTTAGGCACTCCACATTTTATAATTACAGTTTCTCACTCCACCTTCTGGCATATTTTGCTCAGAGGAGTCCCAAGAGTTTGGAGTCTTTAGGTTGAATGAATGTGGATACCTCCTTCAGGGCCTGAAACAGGAAAAATTGACAGCCACATTCCAAAGAAAGCTTAGCCGGATGGAAAATGACTGCTTATAGTACCAATGTTCTCTAACCTCTGTTTAGCTGAGGCAAAGCTGTGTCATCTCTTTAAAAAGGTATAGCTAGGATAAATACTAGATTCTCGAACCAGAAAATTCCACTTTACTCATTTCATGAGCTAGTTTAAAGATTTTATTATGAAGATTCTGTTATATATATGAAATCAAACATGTGGGGAAGTACATTTGGACGATCTAGCAGATAGCACTCTGGCTATTTCAAGAGAGATTGTGGTAGTACAAAGCCAAATAAATCAGATAGAAATTTAGAGTAAAAAAAATCCCAATCCTGCTAGCTAAATCTCTGATTTCTTTTTTTTGGGAATTTCTAAAAGTATCAAGTTTCTGATCATGGCATTGTTTTCCAATAGCTCTAATTTTTCTTAAGAGCTGTAATACCATTGTAGATACATCATTGCCACCAGAAGTAGTATGTTTCACATCCACAACTTCTGTTATTCAAACCTATCAGTTCATAGGAATTAATTTTTGGTAGGTAAGTAACTTAAACTTGTGTCCAAACTTTCATGTACCAGGCTCAGAATCTGGATACAGTTTCATACTTACGTGAAAACAAGCTAGAATAGCCAGTTGTATAGGCTATCAGGTAGGCAGAGAACTTTGATGGCCAGGCAGCCAATTCCTGGTATAGTGGTGTTCACTACAAACCAATTGCCAAGAAATCATTTGCTTCACATGAGCCATATATTTAAAGGGAATGTCCACGGATTGAATTCATAAGACATATTTCCTGACTTTTATTACACAATTGTTAGTCATAATTAAACACAAACCAACGATTAGGTTGACCATTATCTTGGCTATCCAGACTTCTTGCTTGAATTTGAGAAGTCCAATTTTCCCAGTTTTGGATGGGTGCACATTGCCCAGTCACTGCCTCCATTTTGGACCAATTAGGTGATTAATTTTTTGATCCCCTATTCCCTAGCTGTTTTACCATGTCTAGTCTAATAACTGTTATGTTTGAGCCAGTGTTTACTATTCCCTGTATTTCACAGATCCTCTTTCACATTCCATAGCCAAACTACCACTGTTGTTGTTTAACTGCCCAGATCTAAACAAGAACTGTGGGGTTGATCCTTGTAGCTCCAAGCTTTGCCCCTTAGCTTCACTATATGTTGGGGAAGAGTCAAAATGGATTTGTAAAGGCAAATGTTGCCCCACCAATCTATTAGAGTTCCTTGAGATGGTCAACAAGCATGTGCATAAGGGTGATTCAGTTGCTATAGTGTACTTGGACTTTCAGAAAGCCTTTGATAAGGTGCCACACCAAAGGCTCTTAGGCAAAGTAACCAGTCATGGGATAAGAGGGAAGGTCCTATCAGTACCTGGTTAAAAGATAGGAAACAAAGGATAGGAATAAATGATCAGTTTTCACAGTGGAGAAAGGTAAATAGCAGGGTCTCCCAAGGATCTGTAGTGGGACTAGTGCTGCTCAATATATTCAGAAATGATCTGGGAAATGGGATAAACAGTGATGTGGCAAAGTTTGCAAACAATACAAAATTACTCAAGATAGTTAAGTCCAAAGTTGGTTTTGAAGTGTTGCAAAGGGATCTCACAAAACTGGGTAACAAAATGGCAGATGAAATTTAATATTGATAAATACAAAGTAATCTACACACTGGAAAGCATAGTCCCACCTATATATAAAAAGTGATGGGGTCTAAATTAACTCCAGAAAGAGCTCTTAGAGTCATCATGGATAATTCTTTGAAAACGTCTGCTCTTTGTGCTGTGGCAGTCAAAAAAACTAAGAAGAGTCTTAGGAATCATTAGGAAAGAGATAGATAATAAGACAGAAGATATCATAATGCCGGTATATAAATCAATGGTACGCCCACATCTTGAATATTGCATGCAGTTCTGGTTGCCCTATCTCAAAAAAGTATTGGAAAAAGTACAGAGAAGGGCAACCAAAATGATTAGGGATATGGAACAGCATACAAGGAGAGATTAAAAAGATGTGGACTGTTCATCTTAGAAAAGAGACAACTAAGGGAGGATATGATAGAGGTCTATAAAATCATGAATGGTGTGGAGGAAGTGTTATTTACTTTTTCAACATAACACAAGAACCAATGGTCACCCAATGAAATGAAGAGTTAGAATGTTTAAAACAAATATAAGGTAGTACTTCTTCACACAACATATAGTCAGTCTATAGAACTCGTTTTCAAGGGATGTTGCGAAGGTCAAAAATATAACGGTTCAGAAAACAATTAGATAAATTAATGGGGGATAGGTCCATAAATGGCTGTTAGCCCAGATGCTTAGGAATGCAACCCCATGTTCTGGGTGACCCTAAACCTCTGACGACTGGAAGCTGGGACAGATGATAGAGGAGGGATCACTCGATAATTGCCCTGTTCTGTTCATTCCCTCTGAAGCAGCTGGCACTGACCACTGTCAGAAGACAGGACACTAGGCTAGATGGACCATTGGTCTGACTCAGTATGACCATTCTTATATTCTTGTTTCCTGAACTGGGAGAGGGACTTTCAATAGGCATTTGTGACTCTGCTCTGGCCAACCTTATATTTACAACAATCCTGCTTTTTGTGATCAATTATTTCACAGTACCAGTATTTAACTGAACTGATTCACTTAATTTTTGCATTTTTGCCTATTTCCCTTGTTCTACAAAACAAATTCATCACTTTTTCTAGTAATTGAAAAATATCCATGAACCAGATCAGAATCCCCTCTTTCATCATACATGTTAGACACAGAGCTGTACTTAAAAGGCTCATGGTACTAAGCTTCCATTTTCCTCACTAGTGGCTGCTTCCTCTCTTGGTGTACTGCTGCAGGGAAAGATTCAAGTTCCATGCTAAATCCCATAGCTTTTCAGTCTCTTTGCTTCCTTTTTGTTGATCTTGACCTGCAACTCTAAATCCAGCTAAGCACATAGAAATTTGTCCATTGCCAGTTTATCCTGGAGTTCCTCACTGAGATCTGGATGTGCCAGGAACACAAGTCTCCACATATCCTCTGCCTATTCAGGTGGAGTATCTTCTTTCTCTCTCATTCTACTTCTCAGTTGTGGCCTGGCCAGCAGATTGCTGGCTGGATCCCAACCGCATATCAAATGCTTGTACCAGATCTGGATAACTCAGTCTTTTTTCTGGGGGCAAGGTCTGCAGCACTATCAGAGCTGGGCCATTCAAGCTGGCTGGTATAAACCACCCTCTCTGAACATCATCCCAACCATTCATCTGGGTGATGATGAACTGAGCCAAATAAGTCTCTCAGGATTTTTTGCATGATTTCAGCTGGGGCAGCCTTACTTCTTCCCTCTGGGCCTTTGTGGATCACTAACAGGGTAGAAAACTGTTTCAGTTGTCTAGTCTTACCCAAGACCTCTGGCTGGCCCAATTCCACATTTACGTGGCTGACTTCCATAGTGGTCCGTGACACTTCTCAAGATTTCTCAGCCCCTTAAGTCCTTGCTGAAGCTCATCTCTATTACTGAATTCCAAGTTGTCCAAGTTTTCTTGGTCTCTCCTATTTCATGTAAGACCTTTTGGTCCATGACAGTCAAGTTCTTGGTTACCTCATTGACCAGTCTGGCATTCTGGACTGAGAGTGTTGCCAATGGGCTTCACAGTCTTTCCTGACACTTTGTAGTAGCTGTCCAACAGAGATTTCAGCTCTGCCTGCAGCTCATCTTTTAGCCCTTTCTAGAAAACCTTCAGATGCTGCTTTAATTACTTTTGTGAAGCCTGCAGGTCCTGTTTTGGATCTTGTTTTAACTTCTTTTGCAAAGTCTCCAATTGTTCTCTTTCTGTGTTACTTGCTCCTTCCCTCTCACACATCATTCCAATCTAATCAATCCCCATTCCTAAATTTATCTGATCGCAGTAGAACCCCCTTGGCTGCACAGTTAACCCCTACTCCAGCCTTCCATGTGTCTTTGTTTTAGGCAGATGCCCTTATTGTTTCAGTTATCCATTCCATGAAAGAGCTCAATTGCTTTTTATGTACATCCTGAATGAAAGGGAACTGTTATACCCACCACTTTCAATGAGGTTTGACCCAACCCATAACAATATTTTACTGACATGATTTCGCCATTGTATTTGGCCTGATAAATGTCACATGCTGTGGGCCAAATCCTGTCCTTAGTTACACCCCTGCAATTCCCTGAGATTTCAATTACAGATCTGTAACCCTTTTACTTACTGCACTTTCTTTCAAGGCAGTTCACTCTTAGCGTGCCTCTTGAAGCTATATTACCAAAACATATCCATTACAGGCAGATTGGTTAGTTTCATTAGCCACGACAAAGATGTGAGTGTTTGAATCACAGTCGCTTTATATAAGGAATCCCTTTGATTTAAATCCAAGTCAAATGTGGGAGATTTGCATTGCTTTGGGGTATAATCGTGCCTATCCAGTGACCATTTCAGGCTATGTCATGAGGATAAGCCCAGGATAGATGTTGGTTTGGGCATTTGAGGGAGTAGGTGCATTTTGTGGAATGCTTCCAGGACAACCTCCAGTGTGAGAACAACCATGGATGTCTCCCAAGTCTGGCCTGACTAAATGACCTGGGAAAGTGATCATCTTAATTTTCCCTGCCACGTCCCAACTCCTGTGGCTGAAGTAGTAGCAGGACCATAGTATGATATCTCCTTTAAACACAGACCCTGCCCCTTGTTTCCTGCAGAACAGATTATGAAAGTGAACATGGAAGTGTTGCTGTAACACAGGCTAGAACTGCATGTATTTGGGCAGCTGTAATGGTCTTCACATGCACTCACTTCAACTTCCTGATTCCATGGCAAACTGATAATGGCCCTGGATGAGAGAGAGAGAGAGAACAAAAAAGAGACAAGTTTTCCCAAAGTAATAGCTAGCATACTGTAAAATCCTACTATAGGCAGGGCAAGTTAGGGCCAACTACATGGAGGTAAAACTGCAACTTATCCAGTCTGCGCTAGGATTTTACTAGTTAATGTATTAGCTATCAGGCTGTAAAAACACACCTTTTTCCTAGTGTAGACATACCCATACAGAGGTGAGCACAGCCCCGAAGAGAAATGGGGAGGGGAAGGCATGGGGGAAGCCAAGAAGAGAGCAGTGGGGAGGGAGTGGAGCCTTAGTGGAAGTGAGAATGCAAGGAGAAGGCAGGAGTATTAGAGAAGAAAATGGGAATAATTGAGGGGAGCAATATTGGCCCATCCACACTGGAAATTAAGCCATTTCAGCATAAGAGATAACATCTATGGAATGTTTTTAGAATACTGTTTTAAACAGTTATGTCTGGTACATATTGGTCAGAGAGACGGTGTTTAAACTCTATTAGCCAGAACAGTATCCCTACTGTGTTCAAAATCAATTTAGTTAATACAATGTAATTTCTATTGTTGATGGTGTCTTAGAGAGGGAGGAAGGATGTAAAAGAAAAGTGAACTGGATGGAAGAGAGAGGCTGAAAAGAAAAGAAAAAGGTGGAAGAAAAGAAGAGACAGAAAGAATAAAAAACAAGGGAGATGTAGTAAGTTTCTGATTTTTTTAAATTTTATTTTATAACCATTTTGCTGTCAAAATCTTATAAACTGCCTACCAGAATAGTAACTGTAAAGTATATGCAGAACACACAAACACACACACACCGCCAGTGTCTCTTTGTGTAACACATTTAGGGTGGGAAATGCCACAAGAAAGATTTAGATGGCGTGTTGTCATATCTTCTTATATTTTAAATCTATCAAAAATGAAAACTTTGTTTGACGTGCAGAAAGGTTTTTGGCTGGCTATACATGAAAATATCATAATAAATTCCTTCTTTTATTGCTGGCATTATTATAAACAATGTACTCTGCCTATTAGAATAATAGAATATCAGGGTTGGAAGGGACCTCAGGAGGTCATCTAGTCCCACCCCCTCTTCAAAACAGGACCAAACCCCAGACAGATGGTTACCCCAGTTCCCTAAATGGCCCCCTCAAGGATTGAACTCACAGCCCTGGATTTAGCAGGCTAATGCTCAAACCAAGGAATTCTTGTGTTATTTGAAAGTTAATACATCAGCTAATGTATAAAGTGACATACCTATTTTTAAATTCTAAGCTCAATACAGCTTCTTTTTCTATTCTATGGGATTTTTATTGAGGCTCAGAAAAAAATCTCTAGAAAATCTCTTGCCTCAGACTTCCATGCCTACTATTTGTAATGAGATCTTTGAGCTGTAAGTATTCCTATTATGTGCCAATTTTGCCGACCAACATTCAGATGTGCATAGACTCCCTTGCCCCTCTTTAGGCCTTTTGGGTTCCACTGCTATATTTTGTCCATGACCCTGAAAATATTGGCTGCTACCTTGATGCTTCTAAGTGCATTATAAGGCATGACACAAATCACCTAGGACTGTGGCATGCCATATTATCTGTCTCAGATGGGAAAACACATGTGAATGAGCATAATCCATTTATTGGTTTATGGTCACAAAGTCCTCTAGGGAGTGTCCCACATAAACAGGGTGTTCCTGCATGCTGGATTTGGTATTTCAGTGTTTGAGCTGAAAGATGTGAAAACCAAATGTAGCTTCCTATTAATAACTAATACAGCTGAGGTGGTTTGTGTGTATAATCTATTCCAATAAAGGTGTGGAACAATTGCATACAAGAATA
Organism: Gopherus flavomarginatus; assembly: GCF_025201925.1. NCBI lineage: Eukaryota > Metazoa > Chordata > Testudines > Testudinidae > Gopherus > Gopherus flavomarginatus. Next base: position 260,640,291 of record NC_066618.1, read on the forward strand.
TTTATAATAGACATATTCCTCAGGGTAATCTATGCATAACTGATGAACAAGGGGAAACCTCTCACTTTGGGACAAACCATTATTTTTGAGATCTTCAAACACAAATGCAATAAACTTGCATCTCTGTTCTAATCTGGTGTATTAGAGGTTGCTTGTATCAAAATGACCCAGATGAAGAACATATTTTTATAGAAGATGTTACTAGACCTAACCAAGTACTTTACTTTTAGGTGTGTGGATGTAGGACAGACCTGAGCCTTGCATAACTGTGTGTGTGGGGGAAGGGGGTGTTTGTGTAAATTTACTGTTTATGATTGGTGCTAGTGCCTGAAATCCTTAATCAGTAGAACATAGGTAGTGGCAGCAAAAATTCGTCCATGCTCCCCTGCAAGTATGCTTCAGCTTTGAGCTGGAAGAAACAGCTGCATCGATGAGAGGACTGTTTAGTATCACTGAAATTTTAATCTTTAGCCTTGCTGCTGAGACTGTCAAATATGGTAGCTGTTTTTGCAGTATAGTCACTTGCACAGTTGGAAAGGGATTGAGACTATTAAAATTGTTTAATAGATCACCAAGCACCATTTGGACACTCTCCACCCAGGCTGGATTCCCATCAGTATCGTAGAGGTGAAAGATGAGCCCCACATTTCTTAAGTACATATACAGATGCCTATTATATAGAATCTTGGGGCAAGTTTACAAGTGAAAGACAATGCTGCCACTTATTAAACCAGCAGCTCACGAATCCATACAAAATTGGTTCATGGCTCATACAGAGAAGCTAAGACATCAGCATAGATTTATTTTAAAATTTTTGTAAGCAGACTCTGATCTACAGTACTGAATACTGAAGCAGGAAATCGTGAGTTCTAGTCCTGATTCAACTATTAATTATTTTATTTGATTGTTTATTTGTATTGCAGAGGCACATAGGGGCCCAACATGTTTGGCACTGTGCAAGTCACTTAATCCTTCAATACATCAGTTTTCCAATCTGATAAATGGAGGTAGCAATATACCAATCTTCAAGGTGTGCTATGAGGATGAATTGATAATGTTTGCACAGTGCTCTGAATAGGAAAAGTAGTGTATTAGTGGTGAGTGTTGTGCTCTTTTTTAAATAAAGAAATACTTCATTATTTTTCAAAAGCAAACAATTTTGGCAAGGTGATAAAGGAAGAAAGAAACAGGGAGGGGAAGACTGAAGACAGTATGCTCATTTTCTCCAGTAAATAGTAAGCTCCTTAAGGAACACTATATTCTTTCTTTTTCATTGTTCAATCAGCCTCTTACGCTCAAGAGCAGTTTTCATATCTGTATTTACCTTCTCAAGCCATACTTTACACTCATGCTTTTCAGCACTTTACACATTTATTTAAGGCTCAACTCTGAGCACTTATTCCTTTTATTAAGAAAACACATCACACGCACACACTACAGGCCATAACCACAAAGCTGTTATAAATCATACGATATCACTGACCTCCTCCCTTTCATCTTCATGTGGACGCAGTACTCTTTCCTGGCTTATTGCTCTCACTCAGGCTGATGTGGAGCTTCCTCCTGTGATTGAAAATAAATAGTCTTTAGTTTCCTTTCTAAGTTAATAGAAAATGTATTCCTGGTACCTCTCAGCAACATAGTTGATAGCTGTTAATGTATTCAGGTCAACCCACACACATCTGTCAATCAAAACTTCTATTGCAAAGATCACTTTTGTACGATAAGGCAAACACCCATATGAAAGCCTTTCATCTAATGTTAATGCAGTCAGGAAATGACATTAATTCTGTTGATTATATATTTACTGTACATTTTCTTTGTCTACATACCAGCTTGGGGTTGAAGGACAAGGAAGTACAATCTAAGTCCTGTTACTTTATGTGTAGGGCCTGTAAGACGGTTGTGTCGGGGCTCGTCCCCCTCAGGCGCGGCGGGGAGCCAGGGCGCCTCCTTATGCACTGCAGTCCGGGTCGGCTTAGCCCCTCGGCAGGTGTTGAGCGGGGTATACCTCTAGCCGGGGTCGGGGCTCTCAAAGTCAATAAGCCCCGGCCCTTGGACAGGGCGGGCAGCAATAGTTCAGGCTCAGGCCTCCAGCGGGGCTGAGCAAACACAGTATCAGCCCAGGCCCTTGGACAGGCCGGGCAGTAATAGTTCAGGCTCAGGCCCCTAGCAGGGGCTGAGCAAACACAGTATCAGCCCAGGCCCTTGGACAGGCCGGGCAGTAATAGTTCAGGCTCAGGCCCCTAGCAGGGGCTGAGCAAACACAGTATCAGCCCAGGCCCTTGGACAGGCCGGGCAGTAATAGTTCGGGCTCAGGCCCCTAGCAGGGGCTGAGCAAACACAGTATCAGCCCAGGCCCTTGGACAGGCCGGGCAGTAATAGTTCAGGCTCAGGCCCCTAGCAGGGGCTGAGCAAACACAGTATCAGCCCAGGCCCTTGGACAGGCCGGGCAGTAATAGTTCAGGCTCAGGCCCCTAGCAGGGGCTGAGCAAACACAGTATCAGCCCGGGCCCTTGGCTCAGGCGGGGCACCAAACACAAGTCTAGTTCGCTCTGGCCCTCTGGGTCAGGGCAGCGCAGTGGCAAAGTCAACGGGGCCCAGCCCTTGGTTCGGGCAGGGCACCACACACAAGTCTGATTCGCTCTGGCCCCTTTGGGTCAGGGCAGAGCAGTGGCAAAGTCAACGGGGCCCAGCCCTTGGTTCGGGTGGGGCACCACACACAAGTCTAATTAGCTCTGGCCCTTTGGGTCAGGGCAGAGCAGTGGCAATAGGCGGGAAGATGGGGAGTCTGCCACCCGGTTACGGGTGGCAGGGGGAACGCAGGCCCTCCCACTCCACTGCGTTCCAGCCCGGGGCCCTAGCAGCGGTCAAGACTCACTGCGGTCAGTGGGGATCCTGGCCGCAACACACTGACATGGGTTCGGGCTCTTCCGGAGCCAAACCAGGGTCGGCTATCCCCGGGCTACTTCCAACCTCCCCCTCTCTGGGTACCTGGTTCTTGCCGGCGTCGTCTGGTGGGTCCCAGACCATAGGTTCCTCCGGGTACCGGTTGTGGGGAAGCTCAGGCCACTCCTCAGGGTATCGGGCACACGGCAGGTCAGGCCGACGTTCCTCCGGGTACCGGGTCTGAGGCAAGTCCAGCCAGCGCTCCTCTGGGTAGTGGGCGCGGGGCAGGTCCGGCCAGCGTTTCTCTGGGTAGTGGGCGCGAGGCAGGTCCGGGCAGCGCTCCTCCGGTTAGTGGGCGCGGGGCAGGTCCGGCCCGGCGGGAGCCCGGGCACCAGCGTCTGTCCTCTCCGGCAGCCTGCTTCCAACTGAGCGCTGGGGCCGGGCTTTTATACTTCCTGTCCCGCCCCATGACTTCCGGGGGGCGGGGACAGGCCGTGCTGACTCCGCCCACTGAGGCACCTGCTCTGGCTCGGCCCCCTCAGGCGCGGCGGGGAGCCAGGGCGCCTCCTTACAGGCCCTACTAAATTCACGGTGCATTTTGGTGAATTTCACAATCATAGATTTTAAAAATAATAGATTTCATGATTTCATATATTTAAATCTGAAATTTCATGAAGTTGTAATTGTAGGAGTCTGAAAAAGGCGTTGTGGGGGAGTTTGCAAGGTTATTGTAGAGAGGGGTGCAGTACTGCTACTCTTATTTCTGTGCTGTTGCTAGCAGTGGCATTGCCTTCAAAGCTGGGTGGCCAGAGAGTGGCAGCTGCTGCCTGGGAGCCCAGCTCTGAAGGCAGAGCTGCTGCCAGCAGCAACACAGAAGTAAGGCTGGCATGGTATGGTATTGCCACCCTTACTTCTACCCTGCTGCACTCAGAGCTGGGATCCTAGCCAACAGCTACCGCTCTCCGGTCACCCATTTCTGAAGGCAGCACAGAAGTAAGGGTGGCAATACCATGATTCCCCCAAAATAGCCTTGTGACCCCCTGCAAATCCCTTTTGGGTCAGGACACCCAATTTGAGAAACGCTGGTCACCACTGTGAAATCTGTAGAGTATTGGGTAAAAGTATATAAAAGACCAGATTTCAAGGGGGGAGACCAGATTTCACGGTCCGTGATGGATTTTTCGTGGCTGTGAATTTGGTAGGGCCTATTTATGTGGTAGTAACAGGCATCCAGATTTTGACTTCACTTACACCAGTTTTACCATTACACTGATATAAATCAGGAGTAACTCCACTCAAATCAATAAGTAAATTCAGGATAACTAAGAGGGAATATGGAGCAGCGAGGGGAAAAAACACAAAGTCAAGGATGAGAGGAGGATACAGGAGGAGGATGTTTAGAAGAGAGGTCAGTTTGGGAGCACCATACACAGTGGGAGGGAGTAGTAGAAGTTGGAAGAAGAGATTGCAGAGATGGAGGCAGAACCATTTTTGTTTTAAAAGGTTGCTTTTCATGTTGAACTGTGCTTGTAAATCTGCACCATCGTTAAACTTCATCCACATGCTGGTACTTGTCTGCTTAGTAAGTCAATCCTGTTGTTTTTTAATCTTTTGTATTCGATATAATATGCATGCAAATGTTTTGTGGCGATATCATGTGCCATCTACATATTCATTGAAAAGTCTTATTATGCTTTAAAGCAGAACAGGAATATAGAGCAATTCTACAGATTTTGTTGCAATTTTGCTTTTTTATCATGAAAAACAGAAATATATTTGAAAAGCGAAGCAAAACTCCCCAAGATTTGACAAAAGAAAAACAAACAGTATGGACTAGGCATTTCAGATGAATTTAGCTGGCATGAATGAGCTGCTAAACATGTGGTGTGGCCAACATTGTAATAGGGTGAGTAAACTTAAAAGCTTAAAGTTCACTATTAGTGTGTATTTACCCCCATTTAAATTTACTAAACTGAAAGGAAGCTGCTAATCTCTGAGCAGCAGGTCATGAGATGCTGACCTGATGATAAATTAATAACATCCTCTGGGATAAAGTGACTATGAGCCTGCTGTCCTAATAATGAAGGGCCTAATCCTGAAAACGCAATTAAGCACACCTATGGCCCTGTCTATTTTAGAAGAATAGCCTATGTTTGAACTCACATTTTCAAAAATTTCCTAATTGAAACAGAACCAATGTGGTTCTCTTTGTGGTAGAAAAATCTCTGTTCTGTTTACAGGATCAGGCCTTTACTACAGTCTGGTATCATTCACACAGAGTTGTGTAATGGTAAAAGTATTTGGTTGGAACAGCACAGCTTTATGATTGACAGGTGATATTCTACTGAAGAAGATCTAAGTGAAGATAACATTTTTCAAAAGAAAGATATTGCTGGCACTTGACTACCTGTTCCATGAAGCATTTATTTGTATTTGTCAAAAAACCAAAATGAAGCCTTTACTGCTGCCAATTTGTGAATTTCTTTGCTGTAAAAATATTCTGTTACTAAATCAGCACTTGTCTTCTGTCTGTGTTTGTCTTAAACTCTTGTGTGAAATAGTATATACCTCCTTAGAGACTTTTACTGCCCTTGCTATTTAGGCAATGAGAGTTCTGTACAAAGATAAATGGGAGGTTAGGTGCAGTTACATAGAGGTGATAGTGATGTACGGTTTACTTTAGGATTGCTCATTTATTAGCATATATTTTGTGTTTTCTTATCGAAGAACAATTCAGATGTATTCAAATCTTTTTTGTTTTCTTTTTGTTCTCACCAGTTATGATAGTTTTCAGGGTAATTACAATGAGCTGCAGACTTTTTTTAAGGTAATAAGTTAAAGCTGCATAAAACAGTTGTGATTCATCAACTGTTGTGTGGAACATTAATAGTGAAATCTGGTTTTTCTATCTAAGTATTTAAGTCCAAATAATATAAGCAAAAATAATTTCTCCAGTCAGCTATCTTGAATAAAATTATTATTCAATGTAATATTGCTGTAAACTGTAGTGATTGATTTTTCCTGATGAAATGATGAGAGGGAGAGATATTAAGTTCTTTGGAATTATCTTTGAACAGGAAGTATTGTTGATTCAGCAATATCGCCTTAGGGTTGATTTTATCAGTTTAGACAGATATAGTTGGTTCTACTCAGTATTTGCATGGGAGACCTCCAAGGAAAACGCAGGTGCTACAGGAAGCAGTGTTGGTAATTGAAGAGTTGAACTTTTTCCACTGAGTTAATCCTGAAGCAGTACTCCAGCAGCACAGGGGAAATTGTGGGGGCATGGATCAATGTTCACATCACACTCCTGGTCAGTACCCGATCTGAGCCAGGGAAGTTAATGATCCAACCAGCAGACCAAATTCAGTGATGAATCCTGGTCACATACCACCTAAGGCACGTTGTGCATATGCTGGGAAGGGAGAATTGTGCTCCAAATGGTGCAAGTTTTTGGAAGAAACCCCCCAAAAATTTTTGACCTCACTATCAGGGTGGATGCCAGATAGCAAAAAATTCAAAATTGTCTTCATTTCTGTTTCAAACAATGGAATTTTTTGAGAAAGACAAGATGTCTTTGTGAAAATATACATTTCTGAAAAATAGAGTTTTGTGAACAAAAGTTGTCCAACTCTAATTTTAAACTTCAGATGGTAATTAGATTCCACAGCCCTTTTTGCAAGAGCAGGATTGTTTAGCCATGGTGTCCCAGCCAAATCTCATTTTGTGTTAATAACATTCTGCCTACCTAAATTCTATCCACTCTCTGCTGTTTCAACTCATTTTCTGCCTGTCTAATCTTCTCTTTATGTATTTCCAGTGGGACAGTCACTGTGACACATGCTTATAGGCACTGGAACTAGGGTGCTGAGGGTGTGAGAGCACTCCCTGGCTTGAAGTGATTTCCATCATATACAGGGTTTACAGCAGTGGTCCCCAACCTTTCTCATCTGGCGCCCGTCAGACGAAGGATCGTGGTGGTGGTTGAGCATATGCTGAAATGCCACCAAAATTTGGTGGCATTTCAGCAGTGACGCCTCTGGATGATGCTGCTTGTCAGCAGCAAGCAGTGTCATCCAGAGGCGTTGCCGCTGAAATGCCACTGAATTTTGGCAGCATTTTGGCAGATGCTCATCCGCCGGCCAGTATGCAGGCGCATTTAGATGCCCCCATGGGCGCCATGGCTCCCGCAGGCACCGTGTTGGGGACCCTTGGTTTACAGTTTGGTTCAATGGCTCAGCACCCCCACTATACAAATTGTTCCATTACCACTGCACATGCTGTTATCCTGCTGAAGCTCTTCACCTTAGTGGTATGGTTTGTGTTTGGAACACAAAGTCTGCCACTGTGTTCCCCCTGAATGGGACTGTAGCGGGGTGGTCACCCCGCTCCAGCCCTGAAGGAATTAAAGCAGCCCTGGAGAGGGCTGCAGCTGGAAAAGGTAGGGGAAAGCAGCCACAACTGTGGCCAGCTTAATCCGGGCCCAGCTAGCCCTTATAAGAGGGCAGTGGGCCAGAAGCTAGGACAGACACTGTCTCTAGCTTCTTAGAGAGAGAAGGACCTGGCTGCCTGGGAAGCTGAGGAGGAGTGGAGCAGTGCTGGGGAAGGGCAGAGGGAGCTCAGCAGCTCTAGTCTAGCAAAGCCCCAGGCTGCAGGCTGCGTTAAGGGCTCGGCCCACAAAGGGTACTGGGGCTGCAGAGAGGCAGCCCAGAGATAAGCAGAGGCAGCTTGTCCAATCTCCCTTGCTGATGATGAGTGGTTTACAGACTGCAGTCTGCCCCAGGGAGATGACTGGCAGTAGCCACTAAGGAGAGGTGAGGATAGGGAGTTGGAGTTCCCCTGGACGGGAGACCCAGAGTGAGGGGGTACTGCGGTGGGCAGAATCCCTGGGCAAAGAGCACTGGGGTCTGGTAAGGACATGGGGCCAGCGGCAGGCGAGACACTGGCCTGCAGAGGGTGCTCTGGAGGCTGAAGAGCTAATTCCCTGGACAACCAGCAGGAGGTGCTGTACCGGTGAGTCGTTGCCCTGCCACAGGGACCCTTTAAATGTCAATTTAACTACTGCTCAATTAAAACAAAAACATTTCTAGTCTCTTTCATTGCAGAGACCCTTCTGATGTAAACAAGTCACTAATTTGTGTTGAATGATTTTTCCTAAACAATTTCAGGTTTCTCCTGTTCCACCATACAGCTACTCAGAGCTGGGTTTGGGACCCATGAAACCCAGGGCCATGGAGTCTCTTTTACTTTGTATTGTGGATGTGGGGCAATGAACTACCCCTACCCAAAATTCTAAGGCTGACCCTGCTAAAAGGTGCCTACATTTCTGAGGTAGGCAACTCATTTCCTGCAGTTTAAAAGCTTGTGAAGCCCTATGGCATTCTTCTAGGTGAGAGGTGCAATTATAAACATTACTACTTCTAACAATAAATTGAATTCCCACTGATGAAGAAAATGATAGATTTTTTTCCCCCTGGGAACAGCAGTTCTACCTCCCCATAAAGAAATAATTTAATTAATAAGCATATTTCTTGGAAGCTATTCACACTACAGCAGAAAAAAGTTAAATGATTGTAACTTTGTTTCACTTGTAGAATAAGTTAGCAACATTTCACATAAAATAATCCAATCTCAATTTGGATTTTGTTGGCTACTTTTTCCTGAGGTATATGAAATCCTCTTAATACAACTTCTACACCTAGTAGGCTGGATTTCCATTCATTTGTATTTTAATTTTGCTAGGCATTAATCTGCCTATTTTAGATTGCCAGTACTAACAAGAAGTCTGCAAAGTTTCATATGCTGTGTTGGAGCAGTGATGATTACAAAAGCAATACAAGTAAAAAAGAATTTTATTTTCAAGCAATAAGTCTCCTCTAAAAGTAATAAAACAAATATGATTCTCTCCAGCACCTGCATGGAACGAGAGGAGCAACATTAACGAGTCTATACAAAAGCATTTGTTTGTATTAAGACAATCAATTATGTGTATTTGGGGATTAAAACCTATTTACATAGGACTATATTGTTTCTAACACTAATGCAGCTGCACAGAGGAGTAGAAGGGAGTAAGAATTCATTTCACTGTCTTGTGTCCAAAACAAACAGAGCAGCTAGTAATGGGGAACTTAACTACACAGACATCAGTTGGAAAAGTAATATTGGAAATTTTGTGTTTTACCATAAGTTCTTAGGGTATATTGGGGACAACTTTGTTTCAGAAGGTGGAGGAAGTAACCAGGGGAGCAGTCATTGATATTTGATTCTGACCAACAGGAAGGAATTGGGCATACATCTGAAGGTTGAAGGCAATTTGGGTAAGATCATGAAATGACAGAACTCATGATTCTAAGGAAAGGAAGGAGTGAGAGCAGCAGAATAAGGATCATCATCATGATGTTCCTATTATACCTCCGGGGTTTAGAGCAGTGATGAAGCTCCTCCACTCCTGTCTGTTTCTGGCAAGTCTTTCAATGGCTTCCCCAGCTGTGCCCCAGGTTTTTCAGCTCAGCTTCCACAGCTCTTCGCCATGTTTTCGGGCAGCCTCATTTTCGCTTGCCTTGAGTGTCCGTCTTATTGCTACTCTCGTGATGGAATCAGTTTCCATCCGAAGCACATGACTGACCCATCTCCAACGCCTCCTGGCAATGATGGTGCTCAGATCCTCTTGCCTGCACTGTGTCAATAGATCTTAGTTTGAGATTGTTCTGGGTTAAAAGATATGGAGGATTTTTCTGAGGTAGGTTGTATGAAATGAAGACAGTTTGGACATGTCATACTTTCTTATTCCCCAGCATTCTGCACTGTAAAGTAGTGTTGAAAGTACTTAGCTCTGATAAATTTTGAGTTTGGTTTTGGTGTTGTATTTTGATTATTTCCAGACTGTATTTAAGCTCCTAAAGGTGTTGCTGGCTTTATTGATTTTGTTCTGGATGTCCTGGCTTGTTCCACTGTCCTGGCTGATGATGCTGCCAAAGTATCTGAATGTTTCTACATTGGTGAGAACATAATCCTCTATCCATACTGATGATGAAGCAATATTAAAGATCATGATATCTGTCTTATTGTGGTTGATTTTCAGTCCAATTTGCTGGCTGAATGCAATGAGTCAAGTTGGTTGTTCTTGTTTATGGTGTTGGGTATGTGATAGTGACATTTTCTGTGAAGTCCAGGTCTTCAAGGGATGAGAAGAGTGTCTCATTTAGTGCCTCTTCTCATGTCTTCTGTTGTATGCCGCATTACCCAGTCGATGGCAATGTTGAAGAGGATTGCAGACATGACACACCCTTGACATACTCGTGTTTTGACTTCAAAACTTAGTTCGCTGTGATCAACACTGCATGTAAAGTTGAAATAGAAGCTTTTTGACGTTGATTATATGGAAAGGAATTCCATATGCTCACAGAATGTGCCATAGGCTGGTCCTGTGAATGCATTCAAAAGCCTTCTCAAAGTCTATGAAATTTATGTAGAGTTGCTGTTGCCATTCTAAGCACTGTTCTATTATGTTTCGTAGAGTGAAGATCTGGTCTAGGCATCCACATCCTTTCCGAAAACCAGCTTGCTCTTTTCTGAGAACGCTGTCAACTGCCTCTGATATGCGCTGGACTATGATCTTACACAATACTTTGCTTGGCACAGGTAAAAGTGTGATATCACACCAGTTATTACAATCACTGAGAGTTCCTTTCTCTGGTATCTTCACTATAACCCTATTGGTCCACTCATCTGTCACTTTTTCCTTTTCACAGACTGATGTAAATATAGGGGCCATGTTAGATGCTGCTAATTTGGGTTTATCTTGAACAAATCGCATTCAAGTTATCCTTGCCAGGAGCTTTCCCATTTTTAAGGATTTGATGGCTTGAATGTAGTGTGACAAAGTTCTTCCTCTACCTTGGTGGGTCCTGCGCTTATTGGCGGATTTGCTTACCTCAGTGATCTTCCCCTCTGGTGGAACCCACAGTCTGGGTCAACTCCTCCTGTGTCTGATCAGGAGTTGCGAGGTTTGGGGGGAACTCAGACCTGCCCTCTACTCCTGGTTCCAGCCCAGGGCCCTGTGGATTGCAGCTGTCTATAGTGCCTCCTGTGACAGCTACAACTCCCTGGGCTACTTCCCCATAGCCTCCTCCAAACACTTTCTTTATCCTCACCACAGGACCTTCCTCCTGGTGTCTGATAATGCTTGATTGTCTGATAATTCCTCAATCCTCCAGTAGCACACCCTCTCAGTCTCAGCTCCTTGCACCTCTTGCTCCCAGCTCCTCACACGCGCTTCCTCTCCTCTGGTTCCTCCCCGCCTGACTGGAGTGAGCTCCTTTTTAAATCCAGGTGCCCTGATTAGCCTGCCTTGATTGGCTGCAGGTGTTCTAATCAATGTAGGTATCTCCACTGCCTTCTAGAAAGATCTTAATTGGCCCCAGGTGCCTTGATTAGCCTGGAGCAACTGCCATTTGGTTACCACGATACTAGGGATTTGTTTAGCCTGGGGCTAACATACCTGTTCCTCAGTACTTTACTGTAGCCATCTGGCCTTGCCCCATCACAGTGGGTATTCACCCACGAAAGCTTATGCTCCAATACATCTGTTAGTCTGTAAGGTGCCACAGGACTTTGTTGCTTTTTACTCTTCCTTAGTTGTGGTGTCTGTGTTGATCTCAAGTTCTTCTTCTGCCTTCTGGATGTTTGCTTCCTTTTTAGGTGACTCCCTGTTCAGCAATTCTTTGAAATGCTCTGTCCAGTGCATTTCTTGTTCTTTTTCAATTTTTAGTAGGTGTCCTTGTTTGTTCCTGATGTGTGTTTGTTGGTGTCTGCCGTTTTCCACTGATAAGCCACGTCATTTTGTAGATGGTTCCTTGTTCAACATGAGCAGCTGCATCCTCTGCTTGTGTTGCCAGATTATCAATATAATGCCATTTGTTCTCTCTCCCAAGGCATTTGACCTCCCAGTGTGCCTTGCTATATATACTGCTCATGGTATTTCTCCTTTAGCTTCTGGGATTTTGTGTCTAAAACTTTTTTCTTCAGGGCTCATCTGGTTTCTATGGAGTTCCATGTGCCAGGTGTAATCCACTCCTTCATTCTCGTCTATCAGTAGCCTAGGCAGGCTTCACTGTTCTGTTCATAAATTGCTGTTATTTTGTCCACTTCTTGTTGATCTTCTCATCTGCGTTCCCCTTCTCTTCATCAAGCTCTGCAAGTGCTTGAAACCTATTCTTTAACTGCAGAATGAAGGCTTTCTGTATTTCAAGGGACTCTAGCTTGTCAATATCATAACATCTATGTCCCTTGTTTAGTGGACCCACACTTCTCATTTTTAGCTTGATGGAGGCTGTCACAAGGTGATCATCACTGCCAACATCTGCACCTCTTCTCACTTTCACATGTCAGTGAACGTCACTATTTGCCATTGATCATGGTATGGTCAATCTGTTTCTTATCTCTGCCATTTGGAGAACACCATGTCAGCTTGTGAATTTCACAATGTTTAGATATGGTTCCACCAATGACTAGGTCATTCATGTTATGGAAATCAACAAGCCTTTCTCCGTTTTCATTCATGGTGCCACACCTATGTCTTCCCATTTCTTTGTTGTTTGTTTGTGTTGTCCTTACTGACCTTGGAATTCAGGCCTCCCATGAGGAGAGTTAGGTTGTGGCATGGTACTCTTTCTAACTCTGCCAGTAGTGTAAGGTAGAATTTGTCCTTTACCACTTCTTCACTGTCATTTGTCAGCGCATAGCACTGAATCAGGGTGATATTATGTTTCCATTTCAGTCTGGCTCTCATAAGTCTGTGCTAATGGATTTCCATTCAAGCAGGGAATGCTCCACTCCCTTCTTCAAAAGGATGGCAACATCCTCATGGTGTTGTCCATCATCCCATCCAGAAAACAGCAAAGTTTCTCCTGAGGCGGTTATTAATCTTCCTGATCGTATCCATCTGATCTCACTAACACCCAGGATGTGTAAGCTGGTTTTTGTCTTGGTGTTGAGCGCTTCAGTCTTCATGCTAGTGGCTTTCTTTCAGCTTTCACCCCTGGCAGTCATACAGGTCATTGACTCCTGAAGGCCATCACACACAGTAATGGTCGATTTCTCCATCACTGTTTGCATAACATATTTTGTTTTTTATGGGATAGAGTTGTTAGCCTTGTGCCTAACCCCCAACCTGGAGCACCAGGGTGTCTGTTTTGTCTGCCTCCTCCCCTACAGACCAATCCAGCGTGGTTGAACCTACCAGGATCAAAAAGCCCCCGCCTACATAGACTTCAGGGATCATAAGAGCACACAAGTTGTCCCACTACAACAAGGCATGGACACCAGAGGACAGAGAATAAGGATAATGGACTTCAAAAAGACAGACTTTAACAAACTCAGATCACTGGCATGTAAGGTCCCATGTCAAGAAAATCTAAGGAAAAAAAGAGTTCAGGAGAGCTGGCAGTTTTTCAAAGACAATATTAAAGATGCAACAGCAAATTAACCCAAAGCAAAATAAAGATAGGAAGAATAGTAAAAGGCCAATATGACCTAAAAGTCAAAAAGGAATCCAATAAGAAGTGGCAACATGAACAAATTGCTAAGGAAGAGTATAAAAGAATAGCACAAGAATGTAGGGACAAAAATCAGGCCAAGGCACAAGATGCAATAAGAAGAGATTCTTTAAATACATTAGGAATATGAGAAAGATGAAGGAAAGTATAGGGCTTCCACTTAGCAGGGAAGGAAAGCTAATAACAGATAACATCAAGAACACTAAGGTGTTGAATGCCTATTTTGCTTCAGTCTTCCATAGAAAAGGTTATGGTGACCAGATACTCAACACAATTAATATTAACAGCAAGGGGAAAGGAACGTAAGCCAAAATAGGGGAAGAACAGGTTATAGAATATATAGTTAAGTTTAGATGTATTCAAATCAGCAGGACCTGATCAAATGCATTAGGATACTTAAGGAACTAGCTGAAAATCTTGGAAATACTACCAATTATCTTCAAGACTTCATGGATGAACACAGAGTACTGGAGATGGGCAAACATATTACCGTTTTGGGGTCTTTTTTTTGTTTTAAAGAAGAGGATCTGTAAAATTATAGAACAGTCAGCCTAACTTCAGTACTTAGAAAGATACTAGAAGCAATCAATTTGTAAGTTCTTGGAGGATAGTAGGGTGAAAAGCCAGTGTGGATTTCTCAAACAACTCTCATGAATCTAACCTAATTTCCTTCTTCAGCAGGATTACTGGCCTAGTGGGGGGTGGGAGAGAGCTATAGAATTTATGTATCTTGATTTTTATTAAGGCTTTTGCAGTCCCATATGACATTTTCATAAGCAAATGAAGGAAATATAGTCTAGATGAAATTACTATAAAGTGGATGCAAAATTGGTTGAAAGACTATACTCAAAGAGTAGCTATCAATAGTTCACTGTCACATGGAGGGGGAATGTGCCTAGTGGGATCCCACAGGAGTCTGTCCTGGGTCAGTACTATTAAATGTTTTCATTAATGACTTGGATAATGGAGTGGAGAGTATGCTTATCAAATTTGAAGATGACGCAAAGTTGTTAGGGGTTGCTATCACTTTGGAGGGCAAGATTAGTATTCAAAATGACCTTGACAAATTGGAGAATTGGTCTGAAATCAACAAGATGGTATTCAGTTAAAAAAAAAAAAGCAAGGTACTATATTTAGGAAGGAAAAATCAAATGTACAGTACAAAATAAAGAATAACTGGCTAGGTGGTGGTGCAGCAGAAAAAGATCTGGGGGCTACCGTGGATCACAAATTGAATGAGTCAACAATGTGATGTACTTATTAAAAAGGCTAATGTTCTGGGGTGTATTAACAGGAGTGTCATAAGTTATGGGAGGTAATTGTTCTACTGTACTCAGCGCTGGTGAGGCTGCAGCTGAAGTACTGTGTCCAGTGCTGGGCTCCCCATTTTAAGAAAAAGGGACAAATTGGAGAGATGAGGAGAGCAACAAAAATAATAAGATGTTTAGAAATCCTGACCTCTGAGGAAAGGTTAAAAAAACTGGGCATATTTAGTCTTCCAATATGCTAAGTAGGGCTGTTGATTGCAGTTAACTCAAGTGATTAACTCAAAAGAAGTAATCACGATAAAAAAGTTAATCGTGATTAATCGCAATTTTAATAGCACTGTTAAACAATAGAATACCAACTGAAATTTACAAAGTATTTTTGGATGTTTTTCTACATTTTCAAATATATTGATTTCAATTACAACACAGAATACAAAGTGTACAGTGCTTTATATTTTTATTACAAATATTTGCACTGTAAAAATGATAAACAATAGGAATAGTTTCTCAATTCACCTCATACAGTACTGTAGTGCAATCTCTTTATTGTGAAAGTCCAACTTACAAATGTAGATTTTTTTTTGTTACATAACTGTGCTCAAACAAAACAATGTAAAACTTTAGAACCTGCAAGTCCATGTAGTCCTACTTCTTGTTCAGCCAATTGCTAAGAAAATTTTTTTTACATTTACAGGAGATAATGCTGCCTGTTTCTTATTTACAATATCACCTGAAAGTGAGAACAGATGTTCTCATGGCACTTTTGTAGTTGGCATTGCAAGAATTTACATGCCAGATATGCTAAAGATTCATATGCCCCTTCATGCTTCAGCCATCATTCAGAGGACATGCTTCCATGCTGATGACATTCATTAAAAAAATAATGCATGTAAATTGGTGACTGAACTCCCTGTGGGAGAATTGAATGTGTCCTGCTCTGTTTTACTGACATTCTGCCATATATTTCATGTTATAGCAGTCTCGGATGATGAGCCAGCACATGTTGTTCGTTTTAAGAACACTTTCACTTCCGATTTGACAAAACGCAAAGAAGGTACCAATGTGAGATTTCTGAAGCTAGCTACAGCACTCAACCCAAGGTTTAACAATCTGAAATGCCTTCCAAAATCTGACAGGCACAAGATGTGGAGCATGCTTTCAGAAGTCTTAAAAGAACAACACTCCAATGTAGGAACTACAGAACCTGAACCACCAAAAAGAAAACCTTCTGCTGGTGGCATCTGACTCAGATAATGAACATGCATTGGTCCACACTGCTTTGGATTGTGACTGAGCAGAACCCATCATCAGCATGGATGCATGTCCTCTGGAATGGTGGCTGAAGCCTGAAGGGACAGAGTGAGGTATGAATCTGTAGTGCGTCTGGCATGTTAATATCTTGTGATGTTAGCTACAACAGTGCCTCGTAAATGCCTATTCTCACTTTCAGGTGACTTAAACAAGCAGGCAGCATTATTGCCTGCAAATGCCAACAAACTTGTTGGTCTGAGTGATTGGCTGAACAAAAAGTAAGACTGAGTGGATTTGTATGCTCTAAAGTTATACATTTTATTTTTGAATGCAGTTTTTTTGTACATAATTCTACATTTTCAAATGTAGAATTAACATCTAAGAATATTTAAACAAATGGTATTCTATTATTTAACAGCACAATTAATTGTGCAGATTTTTTAAATCACAATTATTTTAATTGCTTGACAGCCCTAATGTTAAGGGCTGTTATAAAGAGGGCAGGGATCCATTGTTCTTTCTATTGACTGAAGGTAGGACAAAAATTAATGGGTTTAATCTGTAGCAAGGGAGATTTAGGTTAGATATTAGGAAAAACTCTCAAGTATAAGAATAGTTAATCCCTGGAATAAGCTTCCAAGGGAGGTTGTAGAATCCTCATCACTGGAGGTTTTTAAGAACAGGGTTACAGACATTGATCAGGGATCATAGAATCATAGAAGATTGGCATTGGAAGAGACTTCAGGAGGTCATCTAGTCCAATCTCCTGCTCAAAGCAGGACCAACCTCAACTAACTCATCCCAGCCAGGGCTTTGTCAATCCAGGCCTTGGTCTAGGTATACTTCAGCACGGAGGGATGGACTAGATGACCTCTCAAGGTCTCTTCCAGTCCTATATTTGTATTTTTATGTCTAAGTAGTACTGATTGCAGCTCCAGTACTCAGAAACCAACTGAGCTGGAAGTGGGACAAAACTAGTTAAAGTTGTAGCTCCTCCCCACACACATCACCCATCAGAGCTGGTACATCCTATAAAGGAGTGTCCCAACTTCCTTCCTCTCCTCACACATAGAACCAGACAGATGAGGAGAATTTGTACTTTTCTAAGGCACAATGCCTTTTGGTGATGTACAGCCTCCTGAAGGGTCGCAGTCTAGCCCATAATGAACCTACTAACGTGCAGAGCACAAGATGAAGGACAGCACAGCATCAGGAAGTGAATCAATATCTATATTGGGAATGAAAAGCTGAAACTGTCCAGCGTTCAAGCATATGAAGAGTGAGCCAATATAGTGTACCATTCAAGCATTGTTCCTTTCTCCACAGATACCGTCTTCTCTTACCACAGCACTCCCTGAAAGCAGATATCCCAAGGCTACATCTGCTTTGTGAACTAGCATTGCAATTCTCAGCTTGTGTATACCTACTGTTGCTAGCTTTTATCACGTTAGTGGGAGTATAAATAGTGTAGCTGCAACAGCATGGGAAGTCACCAATAGGGCTTAGCTGTCCTGAGTCCAAACCCATCTTAACCCCGTGGTTATGTACATGGCACAGCTTAGCCATGCTACTGCTGCCCTTACTACACTGATATTTATACATGCACTAGCTTGAGAAGAACTAGCCTGAGTATAGGTTTCAGAGTGCTGTGTTAGTCTGTATCAGCAAAAATAACGAGGAGTCCTTCTGGCACCTTAGAGACTAACAAATTTATTTTGGCATAAGCTTTCATGGGCTAGAGCCCACTTCATCAGATGCATATGTATGAGAGCTGGGAATTGCACCCCTAGCAAATAGTGGAGACTTAGTTTAAAGTCCTAGGTGTTACCCTATAGGCCACAGAGCTTGCAGGGAGGATGCCACCTGGGCCATGGCTCAGTCACTTTTTGACTGGAAAAATATACATGGTGCTACAATCCCACATGTCCAGCTGCAATACCATTCACTCAAACATGACCCAGCTGCCCCTCCATAGTGACTCCTTTGGGATGCTATAACCTCATAACTGGATACAAAAAGTGTTGACCACTGAGAATTTTTTATGAAAATATTCTGTAGATATTCAAAACTGGTTAGAGCTGATTTAATAGTAAAAGAAACAAAAACAACAGAGTTGTGAACAAAAGCACTAAGTGCAGTTTGCTATTTGTGGCATCACTTCATAGTTACAAGTGCTGTGGCATATGGAAGATGTAGTATTCTAGATAAGGCTTATATTTAATAACACAGCAAAGTTGCAACACTAGTATGCTCCCTCCTGGCTGGATGTGGCGTGACAGAACCTTTGCATCAGTTTTCCCCACTATCCCGTGGCCAACTCCAGCTGTAAGATTGTCCTAGCCCTCTGACTAAGCCACTTTGCAAACTCCTGCCCCTTTCAGGACCCCTAAGTCCTTTACCAAACTCCAGCAGAAATGTATACAAAAACTAAACCTTCAGCACAGCTAGGCTGTGCTTACAGGCACCCCTCTGCTGCTCTGTGCCGTTTTCCTGTCTATCCACAGGCATCTGTGCCTCAATCAACCCCAGAGCCGAAGGGCTAGCACACATATCTTCCCTCATTCAGGGGTTCAGGTAGGCTCTAGTGTCTTAGGGCTCCTAGCTTCAGTAAGACTCACAGTTCACCACTAGAGAAGTGGGCTCCAGGAGGGAGTTTGGGTGTAGAAGGGGGCTCAGAGCTGGGGCATGAAGTTGCGGTGCAGGAGGGGGTGAGGGGTGCAGTCTCCAGGCAGTGCTTAACTAAGACAGCTCCCAGGAAGCTGCTGGCATGTCCTTCCAATTCCTAGGCATAGGGTCAGCCATGGAGGTGCCGCATGCTGCCCCCGGAGCTCCCATTGGCCCTGGTTCCTGGCCAATGGGAGCTGCGCAGCTGACACTCAGGTTGGGGACAGCACGCAGAGCATCAGTGGCTGCCCCTAAGCCTAGAAGCCAGAAGGACATGCTGGCAGCTTCCCAGGAGTGTGCTGAGCTGCGTAGGGAGCCTGCCAGCCCTGCCCCAACTGGACTTTTAATAGCCTCATCAGCACTGGACACCTGCCAACCCTAAGAGAGAGATAGAACCTGGGAAGAGGTGAGACTGCTTATGTTGGGGGAGGAAAGGTTGCATGTGTGTGTGTGAAGTTTTGGGAGGAGCTTGTATAACAAATCCTCTGGGGCGTGGGTTTGTGGGGGAGCCTGCAGATAGGATTGTGAGGGGATTTCTGGAACCTGAAAATGGGAGCAGATTTTGGTGGAGACTGTGCATGTTTCTGTATTTGCTTCAGTTCTGAGGTTGAGAAACAGAGTTTGGAGGTGAAAGGCAGAAGAGTGTGTGTCATTTTTTGTGTCTGGAGAAGAAGCATGCATGTGTGAGAGATCTTTTGGTGGTGGAAATAGAAGTATGTGTTTGGGAGCAGATGAAGGTGGAGAAACTGGGAATGGAGAAATTAGTGAGAGAGATTGAGACATTTAGGGAAGAAGGAAGATAATGGAACAAAAGAGAGAGCAATTATCACACAATATATGGAAAGGATAGTGAGGGGAAATAGACTGAAAAAGATAGAGGAAACACTAGTAAGATATTGTAGAAGAAGGGAAAATACTGAGTCAAGGGAATAAACAAATGCAAGGAAGACAATGTCAATTTTAAAAAAATTATTTAATTAAAAGTACAGATGCAAAATGTTGCAACGAACAACCACATTTAAAATATTTTTTAGATATTTAGGGTTTTCTTTTTGGATATAACGTGCTGTGGGGCCTAAGGTCAGTCCTGGTTAGCTGTGTTGCCTCTTTTATCATTATTTAAGGTGCACAAAATTATTCTCAGTCTCAAATCTCTTTCTGTGTTTGTACCTATGCATCATAAGTGTTATTTGCAAGTATTCAAACAGCCCAAATGCACACATGAAAATGTTCATGTATCTCAAAAGTTTCACAGTTTTAGCATCTTGATCTAAACCATGATGAGTAAGGGTGCTGATCCTGCATTCCTTGAGCAGCTGAAATTGTCATTGACTTTAGGAGAATATGCAAAAAAAAGCAGGATATTTTAATCAAAATCATGGGAATAAAAATCTCCTGCAATATTTCTGTTAATGTCCAATAAGCAACTCCCCACACTGGTGATACATACAAAACTAAAGGGAAGGCAAAGCAATGAGCCAGCCCAGCAAATAAAGAGTAGGAAGCAAAAGAGAAACACATGTGGCAGAGAAAAAAAACAAACTAAGAGTAGACAGTTCAAGGTAATAAAACCAATAAAGGAAATGGGAAATAGAAGCAGAAAAACTGGGTAGGTAAAGTACAGATACCAAAAATAGTGTAATGAGAAGAATGGAGAGAATGAAAAAGAGAAGGTAACTAAAACAGATTTTTAAAAAGAGCAGAATGAAACAAAAGTATACAAATGAGGAAAATGCAGAATAATGGAAAGAGGTTTATAGAAAGTCTTGGACAAAATAGATGCAAATAAAAATAATAAAATAAATGGGGGGGAAAGATAAAACAGTCAGAAAAGAATAAAAGAGAGCCAAAACACACAAATGGCAAGGCTTATTTATTTATTAGTGCTATCAAGTGGTTAAACAATTAACCATGTGATTAATCATATGATTAAAATAATTTAGATTAATCATGCAATCAATTGTGCTGTTAATAATAGAATACCATTTATTTCAATGTTTTTGATGTTTTCTACGTTTTCAGATAAATTGATTTCTGTTACAACTAGGGAAGTTGATTAATTGTAGTTAATCACACAATTAACTCAAAAAATTAATCGTGATTAAGTGCAATTTTAATTGCACTGCTAAACATTAGAATAAGAGGGATAGCTCAGTGGTTTGAGCATTGGCTTGCTAAACTCAAGGTTGCGAGTTCAATCCTTAAGGGGGCCACCTGGGGCAAAAATCTGTCTTGAGATTGGTCCTCCTTTAAGCACAGGGTTGGACTAAATGACCTCTTGAGGTCCCTTCTAACCCTGATATTCTATGAAATTTATTAAATATTTTGGATGTTTTTCTATATTTTCATATTGTATTCTGTGTTGTAATTGAAATCAGTATATTATTTTTTATTACAAATATTTGCACTGTAAAAATGATTAACAAAAGAAATAATATTTTTCATTTCATCTGATACAAGTACTGTAGTGCAATTTCTTTGTCGTGCAAGTGCAATTTACAAATGTGGATTTTCTTTGTTACATAACTGCATTCAAAAACAAAACAATGTAAAAATTCAGAGCCTACAAGTCCACCCAGTCCTACTCCTTGTTCAGCCAATTGCTAAAACAAATAAGTTTTGTTTACATTTACAGGATATAATGCAGGGTTTTTTGCACATAATTCTACATTTGTAAGTTCAACTTTCATGATAAAGAGATTGCACTACAGTACTTGTATTAGGTTAATTGAAAATACTATTTCTTTCTTTACAGTGCAAATACTTGTAATCAAAATTAAATATAAAGTGAGCATTGTACACTTTGTATTCTGTGTTGTAATTGAAATTAATATATTTGAAAATGTAGAAAACATCCAAAATATTTAAATAAATTGTATTCTATTATTGGTTAACAGTGTGATTAATCGTGATTAATTTTTTTAATCGCATGATAATTGTGGTTAATTTTTTTATAGCTCGACAGCCCTAATTACAACACAGAATACAAATTGTACAGTTCTCACTTTATATTTTTTTTATTACAAATATTTGCACTGTAAAAAAAAGAAATGGTCTTTTTCAATTAATCTAATACAAGTTGTCATAAACATACAGCTAAGGGTATCATAAAATCCCTCTTTACCTGTAAAGGGTTAAGAAGCTCAGATAACCTGGTTGGCACCTGACCAGAAGGACCAATGGGGAAAGAAGATACTTTCAAATCTCCAGGGGGGAGGGAGACTTTGTTTTGTGCTGTGTGAGTGTTCTCTCTGGAGACAAAGGGAGAGACCAAGCAAGTAATCTAGTTCTCACTGAAATGATACATTTAATATTACAGAAATAGTAAGTAAAAGCAAGAAAATGCATTAGAGTATCTTTTGTTTCAGCTTGTGAATTTTCCCTGATTCTTTATCTAAATCACTTGGTGGTGGCAGCATACTGGTCAAGGACAAGGTGGAATTTGTGCCTTGGAAAAGTTTTTAACCTAAACTGGTAAAAATAAGCTTAGGAGGTCTTTCATGCAGGTCCCCATATCTATACCCCAGAGTTCAGAGTGGGGAAGGAACCCTGACACAAGTACTGTAGCGCAATTTCTTTATCATGAAAGTTGAATTTACAACTGTAGAATTACATACAAAAAAACTGCATTCAAAAATAAAACAATGTAAAACTTTAGCACCTACAAATCCACTCAGTCTTACATATTGTTCTGCCAATTGCTCAGACCGACAAGTTTGTTTACATTTGCAGGATATAATGCTGCCTTCTTGTTTACATCACCTGAAAATGAGAATAGGCATTTGCATGACACTGTTGTAGCTAACATCACAAATATTTACATGCCAGTTGTGCTAAAGATACATACTTCATACTGTCCCTTCATGCTTCAGCCACCATTCCAGAGGATGTGTCCATGCTGATGACAGGTTCTGCTCGATAATGATCCAAAGCAGTGCGGACCGATACATGTTAATTTCCCTCATCTGAGTCAGATGCCACTAGAGAAGGTTTTCTTTTTTGGTGGTTTGGGTTCTGTAGTTTCCGCATCAGAGTGTTGTTCTTTTAAGACTTCTGAAAGCATGCTCCAGACCTTGTCCCTCAGATTTTGGAAGACATTTCAGATTGTTAAACCTGGGTCGAGTGCTGTAGCTATCTTTAGTAATCTCACATTGGTACCTTCTTTGCAAATCTGCAGTGAAAGTGTTCTTAAAGTGAACAAAATGTTCATGGGGGGGTGGGGTGAGGGAGGGGGGGTGGGCTCTGGGAGGTTGTTTGGATGTGGGAGGGGGCTCAGGGCTGGAGCAGAGATGGGGGTGCAGGCACTGGTCGGTGCTTACCTCAGGTGGCTCCCAGAAGTGGCCAGCATGTCTCTCTGGCTCCTAGACAGAGGCATGGCCAGGGGCTCTGCACGCTGCTGGTTCCTGACCAATGGGAGTGCGGAACTGATGCTCAGGGCAGCGCCTGCACTGTGGGCAGAGGCAGCACACAGAGCCCCCCTGGCCGCCCCTGTGCCTAGGAACTGAAGGGACATGCCAGCCGCTTCCGGGAGCAGCACAGAGCCAGTTGCTGCGGCCAACTGGACTTTTAGCAGCCCAATCAGCTGTGCTGACCAGAGCCGCCATGGTCCCTTTTTGACCGGGCATTCTAGTCAAAAACCAGACACCTGGCAACCCTAGTTCTTTTAAATACATAGGCCCAGTTCTGCAGTTTTATGTGTACTGATGAGCATTTAATAACCTGAGTATTCCTCTTGGCTTTGCCTGTGTATGTGAGTGCTCACGGTGGTAAGAGCCCTTTTTAATGGTTTTAATCCACAAATCAAATTGTGTTTTTAGTGTGAAACAATACTTTTTTATTAGTTAAACACAAGCAGCTGGCTGGACCTTTTATGCATTAGAATAAGGACAGAAAACCTCCCTCTTGTTTTAAGTTTTCTTTTGCTTAGATTGTACCCTCATTCCTTGTATTTTATATTTATAGCTTTTAATGCAGATTGTTTAAAATGCTTATAAGAGCAGGGAAGGGAACAGTTTAACCTTTGACAAAGGCAGCATTTTTAGATTTAACTGAAAGTACTTAGTTAAAAAAAATCTGTTTCCACTTTACTGATGGGATCCTTTTTAAAAAAACCTGCAGGTTAACAACATACAGTAGAGCCATGATTAGCTTTGCCAAGAAAGGCCAGATCCTGCAAAGCCCCAGTCACATGAACAGTCCTTATTAATTTGAGTCCAGTTGAAGTAGATGAAACTACTCACATGATTAAGGTTTTGAAGAAGCTGGTCCCAATTTAAACACTTGGCAAAACATGTGCCTCCATAATATTTGTGGTCCATAGTAAAACCTCCTAAGTGGTTTCTGATTCCTTTCCAGTGCTACACTCCTTTTAAAGTAAAAGCCTACCAATTGATGAACTTGCATGAACTCCCAAACATCTTTGCTAAAATAGTAACAAAACAAGTCCCGCAAAAACTGAGTCATAGGATTACATTTTTCTTTGTTACAGTGGTATAATCCAGAGGGAACCCAATGATATTGAGGAGAGGCTGAGGGAACTGGGATTGTTTAGTCTGCAGAAGAGAAGAATGAGGGGGGATTTGATAGTTGCTTTCAATTACCTGAAAGGGGGTTCCAAAGAGGATGGATCTAGACTGTTCTCAGTGGTACCAGATGACAGAACAAGGAGTAATGGTCTCAAGTTGCAATGGGGGAGGTTTAGGTTGGATATTAGGAAAAACTTTTTCACTATGAGGGTGGTGAAGCACTGGAATAGGTTACCTAGGGAGGTGGTGGAATCTCCTTCCTTAGAGGTTTTAAAGGTCAGGCTTGACAAAGCCCTGGCTGGGATGATTTAGTTGGAAATTGGTCCTGCTTTGAGCAGGGGGTTGGACTAGATGACCTCCTGAGGTCCCTTCCAGTCCTGATATTCTATGATACTATCTCTGAACTAACAGTGTGAAAACAAGAGAAGAATTTGGCTCACTGCTTGGAAGGTGTCTGTTGTTGCAAACTGAAAGACAGCCTATTTTCCTCCAAAATAGGCCAAATCTTATAGTTCTTACCCAAAATTCCTATTGTCAATTGACATCAAAGGAAATTTTGCCTGAGTAAGAACTGTAGAATGTGGCCCTGTAACAAGATCTCCTGAAGAAGAAAGAGGAGAACCCATGTACCCCCAATGCAGATAAAAGTAAGAAACTGTTTTCAGGCTCTCTGCACAGGTACTACAATGGAGAATGATTTGGAAGAGTAATCTGAGGGAAGGGATCAGAAGGAGACCCCACAGACTGGAAGGCATGGGATGCATTGTCCTAGGGATGGGGGTTCCATGACCACCACTCCCAAGAGTAGGAGTGGTGGTGGTTGGGGATTCCCTCCTAAGGGGGATAGAGTCATCCATCTGCCATCCAGACCGGAAAACTTGAGAAGTGTGCTGCTTGCTTGGAGCTAGAATTCAGGATGTGATGGAGTGCCTGCCAAGACTGATCAAGCCCTTGGACTGCTACCCCTTCCTACTTCTTCAGGTGGGCACCAATAATACTGCCAAGACTGACCTTGAGCGGGTCATTGCAGACTATGTGGCTCTGGGAAGAAGGTTAAAGGAGTTTGAGGTGTAAGTCATGTTTTCATCCATCCTCCCTGTTGAAGGAAAAGGCCAATATAGGGACCATCAAATTGAGGAAGTAAATGTGTGGTTGCTCAGGGGGTGTCAGAGGGAGGGCTTTGGATTCTTCAACCGTAGGACGTTGTTCCAGGAAGGAGGATTGCTAGGAAGAAATGGGATCCACCTAACGAAGAGAGGGAAGAGCATCTTTGCAGGCAGGCTTGCTAACCTAGTGAGGAGGGCTTTAAACTAGGTTGGCTGGAGGATGGAGACCTAAGCCCTGAGGTAAGTGGAGAAATGGGATACTGGAAGGAAACACTAGGAGGAGGGTGCAACAGGAGAGGCCTCCTGATTCATACTGAGAAAGTAGGGCAATCGACAAGTTATCTTAGGTGCCTGTACATGAACTCAAGATGCCTGGGAAAGAAGCAGGAAAAATTGGAAGTCCTGGCACAGTCAAGGAACTATGATGTGATTGGAATAACAGAGACTTGATGAGGTAACTCGCTTGATTGGAGCACTGTCATGGATGGGTATAAACTGTTCAGGAAGGACAGGCAGGGGAGAAAAGGTGGAGCAGTTGCACTGTATGTAAGAGAGCAGTACGGTTGCTCAGAGTTCCAGTATGAAACTGGAGAAAAGCCTGTTGAGAATCTTTGGGTTAAGTTTTTAGAGGCGAGAGCAACAAAGGTGATGTCATGGTGGGCATCTGCTATAGACTACCAGACCAGAAGGATGAGGTAGACGAGGCTTTCTTCATACAACTAACAGAAGTTTCCAGATCTCAGGCCCTGGTTCTCATGGGGGACTTCAGAAAGGTGATCAGGAACAGTCAACATGGATTCACAAAGGGCAAGTCATGCTTGACCAACTTGATTATCATCTATAATAATTTAACTGGCTCTGTGGATATGGGGAAAGCAGTGGATGTGATATACCGTGACTTTAGCAAAGCATTTGATACGGTCTCCCACAGTATTGTTGCCTGCAAGTTAAAGAAGTATGGATTGGATGAATGGACTATAAGATGGATAGAAAGATGGCTAGATCATGGGCTCAGTGGGTAGTGATCAATGGCTCAGTGTCTAGTTGGTAGCTGGTATCAAGTGGAGTGCCCTGGGATTGGTGCTGGGGCCAGTTTTGTTCAACAACTTTATTAATGATCTGGATGATGGGATGGATTGCACCCTCACCAAATTTGCAGATGACACTAAGTTGGGGGGGAGAGGTAGATATGCTGGAGGGTAGGGATAGTGTCCAGAGTAACCAAGGCAAATTGGAGGATTGGGCCAAAAGAAATCTGATGAGGTTCAACAAGGACAATTGCAGATCCTGCATTTAGGATGGAAGAATCCAATGCACTGCTACAGGCTGGGGACCAACTGTCTAAGCGGCAGATCGGCAGAAAAGGACCTGAGGATTACAGTGGACAAGAAGCTGGATATGAGTCAACAATGTGCCTTTTTTGTCAAGAAGACTAAAGGCATATTGGTCTGCATTAGTAGGAGCATTGCCAACAGATTGAGGGAAGTGATTATTCCTCTCTATTCAGCGCTGGTGAGGCTACATCTGGACTATTGCATCCAGTTTTGAACCCCCCACTACAGAAAGGATGTGGACAAATTGGAGAGAATCCAGCGGAGGGCAACAAAAATGATTAGGGGGATGGGGCACATGACTTATGAGGAGAGGCTGAAGGAACTGGGCTTATTTAGTCTCCAGAAGAGAAGCGTGAGGGGGGGATTTGATAGCAGCCTTCAACCATAGGTGCCAACTTCTGCTCCCGCTGGTGCATGCTCGACCTCCCTCTACCCCTGGCCCTGCCCTGCCCCTATTCAAACCCCTTCCCCAAAGTCCCTGCCGCAACTCTGTCCCCTTCCTGCCCCTATTCCAACTCCTTCCCCAAATCCCCACTGCGGCCCCACCTTTTCCCCGCCTCCTTCCCTGAGTGCGCCACATCCCGCCCCTCCCTCGCCCTCCCGGAGCTTGCTACGCTGCCAAACAGCTGTTTGGCGGTGGCCTGGCAGGAAGCACTGGGAGGTAGATGGAGGAGCAGGGACATGGCATGCTGGGGAGGGAGGTGAAGGATGAGGATGTGGAGCAGGGCGAAGGGGAGCTTGGCTGCCAGTGGGTGCACTATTTTTTCCTCATGGGTGCTCCAGCCCTGGAATATCCACGGAGTCAGCGCCTATGCCTTCAACTACCTGAAAGGGGTTTCCAAAGAGGCTGGAGCTAGGCTGTTCTTAGTGGTGGCAGATGACAGAACAAGGAGCAATGGTCTCAAGTTGCGGTGGGGGAAGTTTAGGTTGGATATTAGGAAAAACTATTTCACTAGGAGGGTGGTGAAACACTGGAATGGGTTACCTAGGGAGATGGTGGAATCTCCATCCTTAGAGGTTTTTAAGGCCCATCTTGACAAAGCCCTGGCTGGAATTATTTAGTTGGGGTTGGACCTGCTTTGAGCAGCAGGTTGGACTAGATGACCTTCTGAGGTCTCTTCCAACCCCAATCATTTATGATGCTAAGGAGTCTGTTGCAAACAGAAAGACAGACATTTTCCTCCAAAATAGGCCAAATCTTTTAGTTCTTCCCAGAAATTCCCATTGTCAATTGATATCAAAGGGAGTATTGCCTGAGTAAGGACTGTAGAATGTGGTCCTGTAACAAGAGATGTGTCGACTAGATGAGTTAGCCCATTTACCCAAAAGAAATTATAGCTGCAGATGTTAAAACAAGGCATATCACAATGTCCACTCCTGTACTGAAAAGCAGCTCTCCTCTTTTTTCTGCCTGGGAAAGCAGTGCTCCACCACACCTCTCCCTCTTCTTTAACTGGTGCAGTAAGAATGCCCCCCTCATGTTTCAGTCACTTTAACCAGTGCATTTTAGGAGGCAACATTCACACTATTCACTCCTGTGGGAGTTGAATTTGAAGTGGACAGGGGGAAGCAAAATATCTTCCTAATATTTACTGGGCTAAATCCTTGATTACAACCAAAAAGGGATCATTAAAATACCTCATCTTTGCACTCGTCCAATCCAGGGCTGACTGTGTACTGGGCTAATCCCTTATATAAATTAGAGCAACTGAAAGGCTGATCTAAGTTATGTCAGCTGTTAGTGGTAGCCTGGTTTAAGAGCAATATCTCATATGCCAACAGCAGAGTATCAAAGGCTGGCTGGCTTGTAAAGAGAGCTCATCTCAGCCTTGCCTGTAAGTAGCAGTTAACACCAATCGAGCCTGATCCAGTGACTTGATTACAGTTAGTGGTCCAGCTGTGAAAGGGTATCAGTGAGAAGACTCAGAACAGAGGAGTAAAGGGAGTTTCTGTGGTTGCTGGGAAGAGCCCTGGTGAAGCTGGGCTGGAGAGAACTATATAGGAAGGTTAGGCTCCTGTGCGGGGTCTCTCAGTTAAGGCTTGTGAGAAGTAGAGAGGTTGAGGGAAACTGACAGAGTCCCTGGGGAGAGAAGGAGTGGGGAAAATCAGCTGGGAAGCATCAGCATAGAAGAACTCTGCAGTGCCTGGGTGTGACGGGTAGGATCACAGAAACGCCCTGGGGGCTGCCAACTGATGTGCCAAGATGACTTCTGCCCCTGCTTTCCCTGCCAGCTTGGGACTTCAGCACCCTGTCTTGTTGAGCCAGACACACCAGTCTGCTCCAACACAGACCCAGGGTCTGAACCACATGCCCCAAAGCGGCAGACTTAACTGAAAGCAACTTGAGAAGTGTTCCTGTCTTTAACACTCAGATGCCAAACTCCCAAAGGGGTGCAAAACCCAAATAAATCCGTTTTACCCTGTATAAAGCTTATACAGGGTAAAACTCATAAATTGTTCACCCTCTATAACACTGATCGAGAGATATGCACAGCTGTTTACCCCACCCCCAGGTATTAATACATACTCTGGGTTAATTAATAAGTAAAAGAGATTTTATTAAATACAGAAAGTAGCATTTAGGTGATTCCAAGTAATAACAGACAGAATGAAGTGAATTACCAAGTAAAATAAAATAAAACATGCAAATTGAAGCCTAATACAGTAATAAAACTGAATACAGATAAAACCTCACCCTCAGAGGTATTCCAGTAAGCTTCCTTTTACAGACTAGTCCCCTTCTAGTCTGGGTTCAACAATCACTCACACCCCCTATAATTACTGTCCTTTGTTCCAGTTTCTCTCAGGTATTCTTGAGGGTGGAGAGACTATCTCTTGAGCCAGCTGAAGACAAAATGGAGGGGTCTCCCAGGGGTTTAATTAGACTTTCTCTTGTGGGTTGAGACCCCCTCCTTCCTCCTACGCAAAGTCCAGCTCCAAGATGGAGTTTTGGAGTCACATGGGCAAGCCACATGTCCATGCATGACTCAGTTTTTACAGGCAGCAGCCATTATTTACATGCTACCCTGAACGTCCTCAGGTAGACATCTTATGTGGCTTGGAGCCTTCCAAGATTCATTGTCCTTTAAGTGTTTCTTGATTGGGCACTTAATTTGCACATTCCTTTCTCACGAAGCTGACCAAATGCTTTACTAAGGCTACTTAGAAATCAAGCAAGTACACAGCCAATATTCATAACTTTGAATACAATGACACATGCATACAAATAGGATGAATATATTCAGTAGATCATAACCTATACATAGATATGTTACATGGCATATGTAGCATAAAACATATTCCAGTTATATCATATATAGATTCATAAGCATATTTCCTTGAAGCCTTTTGGGATGCAGTGTCACACATAACGTTACACTGGGAGCAGGGGTGTAGAGCAAAGGACTTCAGGATAGCCCAAGAGGAGAAGAAGAATTATTGGTTTGGCTATTGATATGGATTTACAGTTGGATTTGCATTACCCTAGAAAATGACTGAATTTAGGAGTTGATCTGGCCAGAGGACTGGGCTGTGGTGGAAGACCCAGAAAAGGACAAAGAGGTGACCAATGTGGGGGATGAAGTCCCCTGCAATGTCCTGACCTAACACCAGGAGGTGTTACAGCAGTTGGTGCAACCACTGATAGGGTGGCACAAGGAACAGTACGCTGGCTATACTGCTGACTAGTGACTATACCATGAAGGGTGAGCCAACTAAGGCCATTTACACCACTTATATGACCACGCTGTAGTACAAGCACAGAATTGGGCCACACTCTCTAATCCTGCCAGAAATGAGAACATGAATGCCACAGAGCAAGTAGTCCTCAAGCTAGGCTTGCAGTGAAAAAAAAACCAGTTACTGTAGATTCATAACAGAAATGCAACTGTTCCATACTCCATGTCATCTCAGACTCCATCTGATTATCCAGAGAGATTTGGCAAGTGCCCAAATGGAATTCTATGAATATCTAGTTTTGTGAGAGTAAATAACTGTATAAAGCTAGTCACGCTCTCTGCAATAGATTTCTGTGATTTAATAGTAAATCCACCAAAGAAACTTGCTTCAAAATAAAAGAGATAACAATAAAATCTCAGCTGCACCCATGTACACAGGAGTTCATTTTGTGGCTAACGACATTAGGCCACAAAGATTTTATTGGAACTCATTTGGGATTGCTTGAATAACTTATGCGTTTCTTCACCACTTGTGAATAAGGTGGCCATCCCAAGCTGATGCCTTTATACCACCCCATTCTACCTGGCATTCCTTTTATGAACCATTTTACAGGAAATCTATTTTAGAAATGTCAGAGGTGGTGTCTTTCAAAAAGAATTAGTACTGTAATTTAAAATATTGTTCCTTTAAAATCAAGTTACTTTAGTATTGTGAGTTCAACTGTACAGACCCTTTAAGGAGAGGAAAATCATAACTAACACAATTTTAGAAATTTCTAACATGACGCCAGAATTGGTTTTCCATGCTTAATAATGTCATGATTTTAAGGTCTGCTATTTCAAGGCCTACCAGAACTGGAAGGCAGTATTGTGCCTCATCAAAAAGTTGATAGGTTGTGAGATATTCCATCTTGAATCAAGTGTAGCAGTGAATATTGCTGCTCTTGAGTTTCAGGTCTGTGTGGTTTCCACATTTGGTGGGAAAGTTCCAAAGTTGAGGTGAAAAGGAAACATTTAAATGGTAATTTGGGTTTTGTAATTATTTCAAACTGCTCAGAGTTAGTCCCAGTGGTGAAGATAGCTTAATGGGCAGAGGGTAGGTTAAGCAGTTGTAGGTACATGATAAATGCAACTTGTCACATGGATATTGCCTCCACGTTTGTAGTATTTCTGTATGTGTTTCTCCAGCTGCTGAGTTCATTATTCTTGATTCAGATACCGAGTCAGATATCTGAGCATATGGTTGCAGACAGCCTATGTTTGTGCTTTTTTTTCTGTTAAATTAGTCATTACCATGGACCGGATTGTAATCTTGCAATCTGCTGAGTATGGGGTGGTGTGTTCCAGAAGCAGGCCCGGGAACAAATTGTGAGTCAGACTTCTAACTCCTCCTTTGCTCTGGGGAGGGAATAAGTTACTTTATCCTTCTTTCTGAAGCATCTTGCTTCTCCATCCCCCTGCCACAGGTGCACAGCCAACTACTTTGGGTTGCTTCCACTCCTGTCCCCCTCTGCCTTCACCTACCCACTTGCTCACAGTGTGGAGTAGCAAATAACCCAGCTCTCTTGCCCAGGGCTGCTGTCATAATTTCAGCAACGGAGGAAGTGGAACTTTACTCCCCTGTACAGCTGTGTGAGAGCTGTGACAGTCTGGCCTCAGAAATGTGATGATGATCGTTTAGCTTGATTTGTCTTTCTTCATACCCCTGTTAATCAAGAATTTATAGTCCAATGGATGCTTTATTCTCTCAGGGTTTTTAAAACAAATGTAACAAGACAGTTCACTTTTATATGTAACTCTGTTAGAGTCTTCAACATTTTTATGGCGGGAACACACAGATTTCAAGGGACTTTCCATACTTGAAGTTAGCACTGAAAATGACTTCATTTCACTCATTAAAGCCGATAATTCTGGCTGAAAGCTGAAATGCCAATAATCATTACTGCTCGTGTTAAGACTTTGCCCCCTCCCCCGCCCCTACACACTCAAAGATGCTTTTTCATGTTCAAAATGTCAGGAAGTTTTTGTTAGAAGGAATGAGGAGGAGATTTAAGGAAAGACTCAGAATTCCAAGCCCTTTGTACAGTACATGATAGAAAATGATGGCTGACTTGTTCATGAACACATTTAAATTAATTCAGAAGTACATTCTAGAACTACATTGTCTGAGGCAGTAGAGATAAAGGCCAATCTAGCAGTTATCTGTGGGTAGCTGACTGTGCTTATGGCATGAGATATTTTGTTGAGCGTAGCAGTATGACTCAGGGCAGGCTGCAGTTTACATGTGGATCCTGCTGCTGCTTGATAGAAACATGCACACTATCTGGTTTAGAGGCCAGTTTGGAGCCCAATAGACTTTGGCTATTTGCTGTTGCTATGTGGCTTGCACCCTAGCATGCCTCTCACCGTTTGTACTTCTGTGCATGATGGAAGTATCTTGCCTAGCTGCTTAAAGGGGAGAAAAATCTATGCCTATGCCCTTTCCCCTGCCTCATTGTACACCAGTAAAATTGACATTAGTATCAGGACTCAGCCCAGTATATCTGACTTGAAGATTCCCATTAAAAATATACTGAATAGCAAATACCTTGTCTTTGTACTTACACCTTTTGTGGTTGTGTCTTTAAAATGTATCCCCTTTCTTTTCAACAGAGAAAAGATTCAATCTCATAATGCTGGGAGTGGAGTGGGAGGAAAATCAGAATTACTGTAGTGCTAACTCAAGTGTGCGGTGATGACAGTCCTGTTATCTTGGGATTCCCACCAACCTCTCAGAACAGATAGAAACAGCTGTTTAAGGAGGGAATGTACAATCTTCTGAGTGTTGAGAGCTTAAGGCAGGCTAATGGTCAGCAAAATTACTATGTTAAAACACACATTTTTATTCAACAGATCTACTCCCTGCATATTTTGGAGTTATAGCTCCTTACTTTACTGACCAAAAACCTGTTTTTGCCATTGTTAGCACTACAGAGCTGATAGAGCTTTGGGAGAGTGAGCAGGCTTCTAAGCTGTTTTGCACATCATTAACAAAATTGTCAGCTGATATACTGTTGCAGAATCTTTATTACTGGTGAGGCAGAAAGAACACTATTTTCAGACAACAGCTGGAATTTTCAGTCTGATAGAAAAAACATCGTTTTAACTTGTATGCTGAACAGATTTCATATGGAAGTCACTGAGTGTGAATAAATATGCACCTCAATTATATCACTTAAAGAATAACATTGAACTATAATGCTAATGTTTTTATTTGTTTTGTTCTGTCAACTGCTGTTTTTTAAGGCTGTGCTGAAGCCTTTGGCTTCAAGGCTGCATTAAAACATATGGTACTTCTACCCCCAAATGTTCAAAAATCATGAGTTTGGTCTCAAAACATTATGGGATTGACTTCAAAATCCTGACATTACAGAAAAAATGGGGGTGGGGTTCTAGTTACTTTCTGGTTTTTGAGCCTTAATCATAAACTTGTTTGCATTTACAAACTCTGCTCTGCAACCAAGAGGTAACTTACTTTAAAACAAATGAAACCTGCAGTTCCCAGTTTCACTCAGTCCAGGAGCTCGGGCTTTGAAGAAAGTGCCAAACATTTTAAGATTCACAAGCACGAGCAACACTGTTCCCAGAACAAAAAAAGGTCACTAAACTGGTGTTAAGTTTTCAATCTCTAGCAATAACTTAAAACAAAAAATCTTAATAGAACATGGAAGCTTTCAAGAAACACAAACTTTAAATTTCCTGAAAGTCAGAGAA
Source organism: Gopherus flavomarginatus (assembly GCF_025201925.1). Taxonomy (NCBI): domain Eukaryota; kingdom Metazoa; phylum Chordata; order Testudines; family Testudinidae; genus Gopherus; species Gopherus flavomarginatus. The sequence continues at coordinate 260,674,314 of NC_066618.1, forward strand.
TTTAAAGCTCAGATTACACTCTGGAACCCCTAAAACACAGAAATGTTTGGAAATGCAAAGTTAGGGTACCCTTCTTCCACCTAATCCTCACAAAAATAAAGCTGACCCTAAATAGTGTCCCGTTGTGTATGCTCCTTTTAAGGTGAAGACATTTCAAACTATATTATGTACTTAAGGCCCATTGCTTTCAACAGAAGTTTTGAATGTGAAAGGACTGCAGAACTAAGCTCTTGGCTAGTTAGCCATTAAAGCAAGCTTAACACTGTAGGTATCCTTGAAAGTCCAAAAAACAGTTCTGACTATTGAGAGGTTCAAAAGTCCATAGCAAATGGCTCAAGCCTCCAAAATTAAGCATGAGAGCATCCAAAAATACTGAAAAGTATTAGGGCTGATGCATAGAACAAGCTTGGAGTTTCTAGCCTGAAATATGCTGTTCCAAAAGAGTTAGACTTTTGTAAAGTTTATATCCTGTAAAAATTCTAGTCCCGTTCACTTCAAATATGCTTCCCTAATAAAATATCTCTTAAGGCAAGGATCTACAAGTAGTGCAGTTTGAATTTGGGTTCAGGAATTTAAGGAAAGTTGCGATTGAATTAGATTTATTATAGAAAGCTCATTACAGCCAAAATACTAGTGTCGTTCCATGTAATAAACAATCTAGAATAGGGAAGACTCAATGTGGCCTCAAAAGAACACAAAAAGTTGCTATGAAGTGAATTAATAGAAGCAGACGGGGCACTGAAAATATGTCATTTGTGGGATATGAGAGGAGGGGTCAAATCAATAGGAAATCTGAGGAATCCTAATAAATCAAGGTGTAGTATCTGACCCAACAGTAAAGTTTTTCAAGATTGAAACAAAGTTCTTATTCAAGCAGTCTTTGTTTTATGTTTTAAATAGTGACTTATCATCCTATTGTTTGAAAATCAACTGTTTTTGTTGAAGCAGAAGCTTGTTGTATAGAATTTTATCAAAGACTTAGTTGAAATCTAGAGAAATTGTGCTGTGTGAGCTTCTGTATCTTTATCAACTTTATCTGCAATGGCCCTAAAAAGATTAGTCAAGCTGGAAACCTAATCAGGTAGAGTGAATATTTTACCAACTCTAAAGGTGGAATCCCCATCAAACTAGTCTTTTCAAACTAGAAGTTAATTGATAAAATGTGGCATGGATAGAACCAGTTTACATAAAATATGCATTTATCTGAAACTTTGCTCAAAACACGAAACCAAAAAAATTATTGATGTTCTAAAAGTTGTTTTATTCATTTTGGACCACATCTGCACTTCTGGTTCTGTCTGAAGCTGAAATGAAAAGAGCAAAATACTGAAAGGAATGCTATCTTTGTGGTGTGTTCAGCCCAGCCAGAAACCAAAAAAGCCCAAAACCTAGAGACAGCCTGTTCTCTTGAGTTTTCTAGCTCAGATCTTCAAATTCAGGCGGCCAAAAGGGCTTGGAAAAGCAGCTGGGCTTCTGAATGTTTTTCCAACTGAACCCCTATCAGCAGAAAAACAGCATAGGGAAAACAATTAAGGACATCTAGATTACAGATATTATATTAGCAACACAGATTCGGAGTGGAGCAGTTTCCTTGTATTTCAAAGCAAAACAATCTGTGGTATATGAAACCATATAAGTGTGAAGTCTTCGTTTATTGTGTACTGCCTTTTTAATTTAATAAGAAAACCTGCACTCAGACAGTGTACATTTTGTTGTCAGATTTGCTGCACCCTGTTACAGAGGAAATACACTGCACACTGTGCTCAAAAAGAACAAAAGTAAACTTTCCTCTTACTTATTGTTAATCTAAACTAAAAATAATGTAAACATGGAAATAATATGGTTGTTCTTTGTGAATGGAAAAAAATAAACACAACCTGTACCACTATAATTGTTCTGAGAGGACTTTCATTATTTACTAATAGCTTTCAGTTTTTGCTTTCACACATCTTTTTCTATAAGAAACATAGTAAACAGATCTTATATAGTTGCTTGCATTTTCAGTCTCTTCCATAGCATAATCAAATGCACAGTAAGGTCTGGTCTACACTACAGAGTTACGTCAGTGTACATGCTACAGGCTTGCTCTCACCGATGCAAGTGCACTGCTACACTGACATAACAACTCCTCCACGAGAGGCGTAGGGCTTATGTTAATGTAGTTAGGGTGATGCAGTGTCGGTCTAGACACTGCATTACTTACACTAGCTGTTGGCTGTCATTCTTCTCAATTTCATGGCTCCATACAGTGGAAAAGAAAAGAGATCCTGGGCCAATAGTGGACTCCAGCTAGAGCCCTGCCATGCCTGGGCTCCCTGCTTCCAGCCAGGCTGCTGACCGCTGTCCCAGACTCCCTGCTCCCAGCCAGGCTGCTTCCAACTGCCCCAGGCTTCCTGCTCCCAGCTGGGCCGCTGTCCAGGCTTCCTGCACCCAGCTCCCCACTCAGGGAGGAGAGAAGCCTGGGCCACTGCCCCCTGGACCCAGCAGGGAGGAGAGAATCCTGGGCCATTGCCCCCTGCTCCCAGTGGGGAGCTGAGAGCCCAGAGGACAGCTGGGTTCCTGGAGGGGAGCTGTGCAGAACTCAGAGCCCTGGCTCTCAGCCCCCATCACTGCCCTTCTTCAGTTGGTGGAAGTGCTTCTGGTGAGGATACGCACCACCAACAGAAGAAGGGCTGTGTGGACATCAGCCACCGCATTAATTACTGAGGTGGCTGTAAGCTGACCTAACATAGATCGACTTAAGTTTGTAGTGTACATACCCTAAATCTACTAAAGATCCAGTACAGTCATATCACCCGGTTATCAGAAGTTTATAAATAATTAACATATGCTGCCTTAGTTGTAAACAAACAACGAGCCCTAGACTTTACTAACAGAGAATTTTACCATTGAAGCTCTGTTTAAAAAAAATTGAGTTTTCACCCTGAAAATATATTTTAGATGAACAGCTCCAGTCTTCTACAAATTCAGTAATAGAAACAACAAAAGCAGGTGGACAATCCCTTGCTTGCTACTGTTCGTGAACAAGAGCATTTCACCCTGTACAATAATATGTCAACATATTTCCTATGTTGTTTGGTATTTAGACTTAGAATTTATTGCCAAGCTTCCTGGTAGCAAGCTGTGCAGGTTGCAAGTGGAATCTGATTGAGGTGAGTGAATTAATGTGGTGGCTGTTTGGAATGTCGTCCAGCTGCCAGTTAGAATTTCATTTGTTTGCCTTTTGCACAAGTGTGAAATGAGCAGCCATAGATTTTAGAAGTGTGAGTGTACATTTTTATATCTCACACTAATTAATACCTTTTTTCTATTCTCCTCATTCTGGGACATATAATTTATTTATAGATGTTATTTACTACTGGTGTGATAGGGGGAATTTTACCTCAGACATTAAACATTTATTTAAAGAAAGAAAAAGACTGGGGCAATCCAAAAGTGGGTAGATAAACTACCTGAATTTCACAATTTGCCATTACATCTAAAGTGAGATAAAAGGAGTTTGAATTACAAACAATTTTGGAAGAAAGTGTTATTCACTTAATGCATCTTAGGAAAAATTGTTGATGAAATGTCATTTTGTACTTGTTTGTGTTTGGAGTTTTACATCCTCTACTTTGACCCATCTTTTGAAGGACACCAATTTTATGTACAATTGCCTCTACTCTCCCATACACACAACTATCCTCCTCTGCTATCAGTAGGCTGATGATAATGCAGTTTGTTATGTGTTCTGATGTGAAAAAGGTGCTGCATAAGACTGAATTGTTGTTGTTGCTGATATGGCCAGAAATTTCCCCAACTAGATCTGTCAATAACTGACACTAAAACAACAAGGTACGAAGTGTATTTGAAGAGTGTCAGACAACATTGTTTTTTCTGTCTTCTCTAGGCAAACTGTTCTTCAGATAGGTGATTTGACCTAGCTTTGTTTAAATAGATTAAGGGCTAAATGGTTTGAAAAGAAATAAAGGAAGGGAGAAAAAATGGAAACAGACTAATATTAGTTGCTTTGCACAATGCAAATCTCAATGTTCTCTAGTCCAGTTATAATTTGTAACTAAAAATATCATTCCACTCCATGAACTTTCACTCCATGCATCTGAAGAAGTGAGGTTTTTTACCCATGAAAGCTTATGCCCAAATAAATCTGTTAGTCTTTAAGGTGCCACCGGACTCGTTGTTGTTGTTTGTTTTTTTTTAAATATCACTGTTATTTATGAGAGAGACAGGGTAGATGAGGTAATATCTTTTACTGGACCAACTTCCATTGGTCAAAGGGACAGTCTTTCAAGCTTCACAGTGCTCTTCCTCACGTCTGGAGAAGGTAACCAGTGTCTCTTAGCTAAATACCTGGTGGGACAGATTTGTAAGTGTGAGAGGTACATACATGCTGTAGATCACTTAAAATTAAGTGGGCAATTAAGCGTTAGCAGGCAGTAGGGTGTGTTACAAACTGTTATAATGTGCCATAATACCAGTGTCTCTGTTAAGTCCATGGTTTTTAGTACCCAGCAGTTATGAATTTAAGTTCCCAGGCTCATCTTTTGAGGATGTTGTGCTGGTTTCCTTTGTGAATGAGGACTAAGAAGTCAGATTTGGAGTGATCACTTTGTGTAAAGTGTTCACCCAAATGTGCTTTTGTCTATCATTTTTGGGTGTGAATTCTTATGCAAGCATATCTGCTTTAACCCACATAGTTCTTGGGGCATTTGATGCACTGGATGAGGTACACCACATATTGGGAAAAGGCATGTGTAGGAGCCATAGATCTTGAAATGTGTGTTGTGGGATCTATTGATCATCGTAGCAGGTGGGATATGTCTGCAGGATTTGCATCTGTTGTTCTGGCAGGATTTGGTGCCACTTTGAGTTTGTGTCCTTGTTTGTGGGGAGCTTCCTTCTGGTGATGAGGGTTGGGGGTTGTTTGAAGGCCAAAAGAGGGGTTTCAGGAAAGATTTTTTCGGGACATAGTCTAGATCAATTTGCATTGTAACTATTTGATTATACTCTGCTTGGGTTCTATTGTGGGATGGTGGGTGACAACTAGAGGTGTGTGGCCAGTGGTGGTTTGTTTTTGTTTGTTTTCTGTATTGAAGCTGGTTCTTTTGGGGGTATTTGGGTGGCCCATTCCATGATGCAATTTACTGTTCTGATGGAGTGTCCTTGCTCGGTGAAGGCAGTTTTAAGTCTGATTAGGTATGTATCCCACACTTTCTTTTGGGAGCAAATTCTGTGATATCTGAATGCCTGCCTATAAATAATAGATTTCTTGGTTTGTCTAGGATGGTTGCTGCATCTGTGGAAATAACTCTGGTGATCCATGTTTTTTTTTTTTTTAATATATAGCCATTTGCAGAGTTCCATTGTTGAAATTGATTGTGGTGTCCAGAAAGTTGCTGCTGGTGCAGAAATATTCTGGAGAAAGGGGGATATATGGATGGCAGTTATTGAAGTAGTGGTGGAAATCTAAGAGGGAGTTTAAGTAATCTGTCCAGAGAGGGAGAATATCATTGATGTGTCCAAGGTATATCACTGGTTTTGTGGTACAAAATTCTTCCTCAAGATGGTCCACGAAGAGATTGGCATATTAGGAAGCCATCATAGTACCCATGGCTGTTCCCAGGATTTGGACAAAGTATTTGTTGTTAAATGTAAAGTGGCTGTGAGTGAGGATACATTTGGGGTGGATTTCTGAGCATTGTTTATTATCATGTAGGTAGTTGAGGCAGGCAGCAGTGCTGTCATGGTAATGAACGTTGGTGTACAGGGAGATGACATCCATTGTGGCAAGGATGGTGTTCTGTGGAGGTTGTTAATGGTGCAGAGTTTCTGGAGGAAGTTAGTAGTGTCTTGGAGGAAATTGGCCCTTTGTGTGTTGAGTGGTTTGAGGATGGTTTCTATGAGCCCTGATAGAGTACTGTTGCTAAATATGATCAGTCTACCTGGGTTTCCTTGTTTGTGCATTTTTGGAAGACTGTAGGTGGTCCCTGGGGTGGGTTAGTGGGGTTGAGGTTGTAGAATTGTTCTTGGAGTTGTTTGGGAAAGGATTTGATTGTATCTTTAAATTCATGTGTGAATTGTGGTTCAAGGTCTTTGAGTTCTTTATAGTAGGAGGTATCAGAGAGTTGTCTCTTGGCCTGATTAAGGTAGCCATCACAATTAAGGACTACGATAGTGCCCCCTTTGTCTGCTGGTTTGATCACTATCTGGTGGCTGGATTTCAGGGACTGTATAGTTGTCTTCTCAGCAGTGAAGAGATTATGGTGGATGTAATGTTTGTTGAGGATTTTTCACAGTTGATATTTTTCCTGAAGCAATCGATATAATGATCCAGTGTGTCTAACCCTTATGCTTAACAATCTGTCCCACCTTGTATTTTGGGTAGACATTCTAGTTACCTTCTCCAGACCTGAGGAGGTGTTCTGTTAAGCTTGCAGTTTGTCCCTTCCACCAACAGAAGTTGGTCCAGTAAAAGATATTATCTCACCTACCTTGTCTCTCTCATATCCTGGGACCAACATGGCTACAACTACACTGCAAAATGTAATTTATGTCTGTCTTGTTGTCTTCAATACTGTGAATGAAGAGCTATATGATTTTTGGTTCAGTATGAATTACTTCAGTGAATGTATTTGAGAAATTCACATATAGGACAGATTTTCAAAAAAGTGAACATGAAAAATGTGCACTTATTTTCATACCTAATTACTTAATTTACATGTCTAATTATGTGACACACCTACAGTCAAAGTAATTGCATGCACAGTTACTTAAAAATCTGCCCATGCATCCCCAACTTGGTAACAATTACATTTTAATATTTACTTCTTTTTAAAAATTTGAAGTTTCTATGTTAATCTACTATGTTTGGCACTGAAGTACACCAAAAATATTTTACATAACTGATACAAAATTACAACTGTGTTATTAAGAAACTGAATAAGGAGAAGAGATTGAGAATATTAAATGTTAACCACAGGCTTATTTGATGACATAATATCCCTGACAAGCTTGTGCTCACTTTTAATTTCTCACCAGCTACTGTACTGAATGTTTGTGACCCTCTGCAGAACATATTGCCTCACAGTTAATGAAGGACCAGGTTCTGTTAAGGAAAGATGTATTCAGTAGCATGCCCCATAGGGGAAAGAAAGCTCCATGTGAGCTTTGGAGGGATAGAATTTCCTTGCAGGATGAAGATGTGAGAAATGCCTTTAGAGAAGAAGGGATTAGGAGTTAAATAGCATTTGGTTGGAGCACATTTTCCCAGTTACATTCATATAACTCCACTGAAATCCAACAGGATACATCATGTAACCATAGCTGTCATAAACATAGTGCAAACATAGCTGTCTGAAGCTGCCACCATCCCAGGGAAACAGAAAAAGATGGCAGAATTAGTCTTGTGCTATAGCTAGAGCTGTGTCAATAGTGGATTTTTTTTTCTGCTGCCAAGTCCATAAAATCAAACCACTTTTGTTTCTGGTCAACCTGAAAATGAATTTTTTCAAAATTTTTGGTGAATTGAAAAGTTTAAAAAAATGGTTTGAATTAAATATTTCATATGACCCAAAATGAAATGTTTTAAATTTGAGTATTTTTATTTACATTTTAAATTTAAAAAGTCTAAAGAAAGTTCAAAATTAAGTAATTTCAAATAATCTCCAAACTTTTAATTTCAACAATGTCGAAACAATGTTTTATGGTTTTTTTGGAATTTTTGTAGTATTCCCCACTCCCAACCCCAACCCCAATTTCCAACTCCAGCTAAATAATTCAGCAAAATCACAAAATACTTTGGTCAGCCCAAATCTGCATCTTTTTTTCTTTTTTGGCTGAAAAAAGTTTTGGTACAAAAATTTTGCTCAACTCTAAGCACAGCCTCAGCTCTCCCTCTGTTCAGTTGTCCTTCTAGCAGCTCCAGCCCTGACCCTTCCAACCGCCTTTTGGTTGTTCTGAGAGCAGGAGGCACCACACTGAGAGCAGCAGGGAAGCTGCAGGAAGCTGGAGCCCTAAAAAACCCCATCTTCTCTGTGCAGTCTGGAGGCTGAAAAGGTCAGGGTGGAAAGAGACCTGGGGGAAGTAGTGAGAGAAGCAGGGAAAAGGAAATCTTAATGTAAGAGGTTGTCACAGGAAAGAGAAGCCTGGGGGAGCAGATATTTGGTGCCCTCAGTAGGCTGCCCTGATTGCCTGCCCCAAAGGCTGACTTTACAAGGGAGGAGTGCACAAACAGAGTGACTCAAAACATGCAGAATGGAGGCAGGGGAGACATATGCAGAGAGGATGTAGAAGGATGGGGGAAGCCTATGGAGAAATAAAATTTACTAACATGCAGTTCTAATTGCCCAGCAGCTAGAGGTCAGGCTTTGGAAAACTCCCTGGAAAGTAATTGTAAATATTAGTGGATATGTTTGTAACTCAGAGCAGAATCTGGCTGAGGTTTTTTAATCAACCCTGCTTCGAGAAAAGCCAGTTCAGGTATCAAGAAATGGTGGACACATCGTGGTCAGCCAAAGGACAGGCCAAGCCATGGAGGGATCTGTAATGCGGTAGAGGGATCCCATGTTCAGGTCCTGATCCCAGTTCCTAGTTCTTGTGTTAGCAGAAGCTGTCCAGAGCTTCCTCTCCCAGGAAGGCTCAGAAAGCAGTATGACAGCCCATGGTCCCGCCTCCACTGAAATAAACTGGTTACACAGCTCAAGTAAGCAGTCCCAGTGCGAGTTGTGCAGCTATCAGAGGCACAAAAGAAGTCTGGCAATCTCTCTAGTAGTCCAGGTGATGCACATCTTCAAAACACAAGATGAAATGTTCATTTGTGTAATGAGCAGCACCAAACCTCCAGATACTCTCAAAATTAGGAATGCTTTAATTAGGTCATCTCTTTGGAATAAGTAAATGGTTCACCTCTTTCCTGATCAGTTTTGCCCTGTTTTATTAAGTTAGGGTTGATTTTTATCCCTTGTTTATTTTTGGCAACATGGTTATATTTGTCAGCAACATACAGCCCTGGGAAATAAGATTTATAGTTGACTCCTGCTCCCTCTACTGGTTGGCATTTGCCTCTACAGTTGCAGAGCAAAACAGCAACTGCTGTAGCTTTTTGATCTGTTGACAATAAGGGGTTTTTGAACATTATATTTATTTTATATTTTGGAGGCAATTATTGCTCATGAAAAGTTCTGCACTGACATAACTTGGAGTATGAAACCTTCTATACTCAGAGAAAATTGGCCTTTGGGGTCCTTGAATTCCCTTCATGGATTTGGTGGGCCTATGAACATAAAGTTTAATTTCAGCTTTCATTTTTTAAAATAGTATTTTTGTCTGTTTTATTTTGAAAAGAGCTTTGAAAGAGTAAACTAACTTAAACCAGTGTAAAATGATCACTAGTGTCACTGATTTTCCCCACAAAATGACAGTTATTCACAGACCTTCCTGTAGCCACTCATGGTTCATTTTTGGGACTCATCATGAAAGATGTGGACACAGTTACCTTGATTTGAGGAGACCTTACTGTATCATCAGGTGCCACTATTTCAGATGGGCCTGCTAGTTCTGTTTGTTCAAATGCATAATAGTTAGATCTCAGTGAAATGCTTATTGTCAGCTGTGATGCAGTTTGTTTCAGATGTTGAATACATTGTCTGCAAAGTTAGTTTCCTGTCTGAATCATTGTCTGAGAGTCTTTTTGATTAAAATTAATTCTTAGGTGCAGTTGTTGTCTATAGGTTATATGTATGTGAGCAAATATTGCATAGTTTTAAAACATAGCACCCAGATCAGTTCACAATGGTAGAAAATAGTGCAGCTAAATAACAGTAAATATGATCTCTGGCCACAAAGTCTAATAGCATGAGAGGCTCCTGGTCTAGTAATTTTAAGCACATGACTAAAAACAAAGGACTCCTGCTTTCTAATCTTGTCTCTGACCATGGGTGTAGTTTGGGGGAGCAGTACCCCCCAGACGGAAAGCCTCAGGCACAGAATTTACCTCTCGCGCCATGTGGCCCCATTAGCCTGACTGGAGCTGCCTCCTCCGCTCCCAGTATAGTAATCAAACTACACCTATATCTCTGACACAGATTCTTGGACTAAGTCAAGTCACGACCATTCATTCCTAGTAAAATGAGTTAACACTTACCTCTAGTACTTACCAGGCAAGTTGGAGAATCTCCTCAACATTTATAATTTACACAAGTTGAAGATTTGCCCCGTCTGATTAACTAGTTAATGCTACTACTAACGCTACTACAAAAATGCTAAAATTCACCTTAATATGACTGTTGAATGGCTAGGGCATGAGCAGAGATTTTGAGTCTGCCTTATTTGGATAATAATTCCTTGAAAAACTGTTTTAATCAACAAATGAACAGAAGAATGTGTATGGTCAAATCTGATGTCAGATATCCAGGATAGATTGTTTGATGCTATTGTATATTCAGACAGATTATTTCCTCGTCCTTTCAGGCAAAAAGTACTATATTAATATCAAGTGATCAAGAAAGCACATAGTTTTATCTTATGCACAGTCTCTGGGATTTCCATAAATTCAGACTAAGCTTAGACTACTGGCTTGAAAATGAATTCAGAAATTTTGTTTTTGTTTCCATCCACTTGTCTTCTGATTGACTGATATTGATCATTTTGAATTTCACCAATCTATATTTGTTCCATTGGAAATTTCCTTTATTGGTTTTAACCATTGCTTGTTTTTATCAAAGGTCAATGTGTGCAAAAAAATAAAATATCCCAATAAACAAAGTACCCACTGTAATTTTCCAACTATTCCTCCCCACTGCAAGCAAGCCAGTTTTATATCAGACTGAAAGACTGTAACTCAGGTTGTTGAGGTTGTATGTGTTTTCTTCATGAAATAAATGTTTGAATAAATATTAAGTTACACTAAAATATAAGTTTATGTATGTTAAGGATTAGACTTAACCTGAAGAGGTTATATTTTATACTGTACTGGAAACAAGAATTTAAATTGTTGAAAGGGCTTCCTTACTTTTACTTTGTACCATTCTGGAGTGTGAGTTTTGACCCCTACCTTCAAGTACATATAAGGCTTTTTTCAAAATAAGAGAGACATGGGGTCTCTTGGGAGGTTGCAAAATACTCATACAAAAGTACATTTAAAAAAACATTGTGGGCTGGAGTTTCTACAGCTAGCTTCTAACCCAACAGTGATGTGCATATTTCTTGTAGTGGAGGATCTTTTCAGTATTTTGGTGTTCTGTTCAATAACTTATTATAAACTCATTCAGGTGTTGTTGACTTTAATTTTGAGTAGAAGAAGAGTTTTCTCTTAAACTTTTATATTCATTCGAAACACCATTCCTCCTGTGGAATACTTGTTCCACTGGACTATTTTTCCCTCATATAAACAGAGCAAATCCTATATGGTAATAGCAATATATCTGGATAAACATTTTGTAGTCAGGGAAAAAAAAAGTTTCACGTGTCCTGAAAGAAGTTTCTGGAATATTATATAAAAAAATAAAGATGTATGAACATTTTCTCTGAGTGATGGTCCCTATATGGATTGCCGATCTGTGTGCACATGTGCGCCATGCGATGGAGCTGGAACTTTTCATAGTAGTGTCCATTGACCTGCACATACGTTTGAGGTTTTAAGAGGCTGTGCAGGTCGATGGTGCTCCAATTCTCCCTTACTGCCACATGGCCAGAGTCAGAACACCTGTTCCTTGGTGCTTCCTAAGAGAACTCTTTGTCTCTTCCTGCTGTTATACATAGTTTTATAGTTTTTCTAGTTGCCTAGAGTTAGATGGTTAGGTCTGCTCTTGTTGGACTTTGTTACCATGGGGAGACCCCTCCCGGGATTGTGTCCCGGCAGGCCAGCTTCAAGGATTGTGCTTCATGCCTATGCTCCTTCTCTGTGAGCGATGAGCACCAATGTTGTCTATACTGCTTTGGTGAAGTCCACATCATTGCCCACTGCTCCATCTGTCGCTTGTTCCTGCCTCGCACTTGAAGCCAAAGAACTGCGCCTCTACAAGTATCTGATGGAGGAGGCTATGCGTCCACGTGTGCAATCGGATCGGATCCACCAAAGTGGCACCTGTCACCACGAGTGAGCATGCCCCTAGCTCCCTCTTGCGCACTGGTGCCCCAGTACATCTGCAACCGCAGGAGCACTGTGCACTTAAGAAGCACTGACATAGGCATAAGGGTGGATCCCTGACAGGGACTGGCCCTAAGCACAATGTTGCCTTACCGAGCTGCAATAGGTTGGGTGAGAAATCGTGTGCTGATTCAGATGCTTCGCCTCCCAAGAAGCCCTCATGGAGCATAAGTTGAGGCACCACCACAAGCCTTCTGTGCCGCCTCCAGCCACAACTGCTGGTCTGCTGCCTATAGAATTTTGTTTTACTAAGGGATATGCTGTATGATCGAAGATGACCATTGTATCATTGTTGCTGCCCGTTATACAGTTGCAACAAATCTTATACAAAATGCATCATAAGGTGTCAATGGAAAAATTACAATCTGTCAAGTATGATTATCCTAGTTAAATCCATGTATCATCACTGTATCTGAAGTTATGAATATTGGCTATATATTGGTATCTCAAATGAGAAGGTTACTTACCCTGTGCAATAACTGAGGTTCTTTGAGATGTGTGTCTTTATGGATGCTCCACTGCATGTGCAGCAGTGCTCCCTGTATCTGGGATTGGAGATCTTCGGCAGTGTCCACTGCACATGCACAACTCCCTGCTTTCGCACTGTGAGTGGGAAATATATATAGTGCTGTACGGTCTGACCGCTCCCCAGTTCCTTCCCTGCCACAGAACTTATGTTTCAGTTCTGAAGCAGAGGGGAGGAGGGCAGGTAGTTGAGTGCCTATAGCAACATAAGGCCGGATTAACTTTTTGTGGACCTGGCTCCAAACTTATTTGTGGGCCCTTTGGGGAAAGCTTGTAAAAGGGGCCGGGAGAAAAAGCACAGTGGGGTGGGAGTAGGGTTGGTCCCTGGAGCAACAGAGGGGCTAGGGTAAACTGCAAGTGTAGAAGGGTTGGGGAAGAGGTAAACAGGATCCCCCGTCCCCGCTCCTGCCCACATAGAGCGGGTACTTACCTTCTCCCTAGTTCTAATATATGACTCATAGACTCATAGACTCTAGGACTGGAAGGGACCTCAAGAGGTCATCGAGTCCAGTCCCCTGCCCTCATGGCAGGACCAAATACTGTCTAGACCATCCCTGATAGACATTTATCTAACCTACTCTTAAATATCTCCAGAGATGGAGATTCCACAACTTCCCTAGGCAATCTATTCCAGTGTTTAACTACCCTGACAGTTAGGAACTTTTTCCTAATGTCCAACCTAAATCTCCCTTGCTGCAGTTTAAGCCCATTGCTTCTTGTTCTATCATTGGAGGCTAAGGTGAACAAGTTTTCTCCCTCCTCCTGATGACACCCTTTTAGATACCTGAAAACTGCTATCATGTCCCCTCTCAGTCTCCTCTTTTCCAAACTAAACAAACCCAATTCCTTCAGCCTTCCTTCATAGGTCATGTTCTCAAGACCTTTAATCATTCTTGTTGCTCTTCTCTGGACCCTCTCCAATTTCTCCACATCTTTCTTGAAATGCGGTGCCCAGAACTGGACACAATACTCCAGTTGAGGCCTAACCAGCGCAGAGTAAAGCGGAAGAATGACTTCTCGTGTCTTGTTTACAACACACCTGTTAATGCATCCCAGAATCACGTTTGCTTTTTTTGCAACAGTATCACACTGTTGACTCATATTAAGCTTGTGGTCCACTATGACCCCTAGATCTCTTTCTGCCATACTCCTTCCTAGACAGTCTCCTCCCATTCTGTATGTGTGAAACTGATTGTTCCTTCCTAAGTGGAGCACTTTGCATTTATCTTTATTGAACTTCATCCTGTTTACCTCAGACCATTTCTCCAATTTGTCCAGATCATTTTGAATTTTGACCCTGTCCTCCAAAGCAGTTGCAATCCCTCCCAGTTTGGTATCATCTGCAAACTTAATAAGCGTACTTTCTATGCCAACATCTAAATCGTTGATGAAGATATTGAACAGAACCGGTCCCGAAACAGAACCCTGCGGAACCCCACTTGTTATACCTTTCCAGCAGGATTGGGAGCCATTAACAACTACTCTCTGAGTACGGTTATCCAGCCAGTTATGCACCCACCTTATAGTAGCCCCATCTAAATTGTACTTTCCTAGCTTATCTATAAGAATATCATGCGAGACTGTATCAAATGCCTTACTGAAGTCTAGATATATCACATCCACCGCTTCTCCCTTATCCACAAGGCTCGTTATCCTATCAAAGAATGTTATCAGATTAGTTTGACATGATTTGTTCTTTACAAATCCATGCTGGCTATTCCCTATCACCTTACCACCTTCCAAGTGTTTGCAGATGATTTCTTTGATTACCTGCTCCATTATCTTCCCTGGCACAGAAGTTAAACTAACTGGTCTGTAGTTTCCTGGGTTGTTTTTATTTCCCTTTTTATAGATGGGCACTATATTTGCCCCCTTCCAGTCTTCTGGAATCTCCCCCGTCTCCCATGATTTCCCAAAGATAATAGCTAGAGGCTCAGATACCTCTTCTATTAACTCCTTCAGTATTCTAGGATGCATTTCATCAGGCCCTGGTGACTTGCAGGCATCTAACTTTTCTAAGTGATTTTTTACTTGCTCTTTGCTTATTTTCTCTTCTAAATCTACCCTCTTCCCGTAAGCATTCACTATACTAGACATTCCTTCAGACTTCTCAGTGAAGACCGAAACAAAGAAGTCATTAAGCATCTCTGCCATTTCCAAGTCTCCCGTTACTGTTACCCCCTCCTCATTGAGCAGTGGGCCTACCCTGTCCTTAGTCTTCCTCTTGCTTCGAATGTATTGATAAAAAGTCTTCTTGTTTCCCTTTATTCCCATAGCTAGTTTGAGTTCATTTTGTGCCTTTGCTTTTCTAATCTTGCCTCTGCATTCCTGTGTTATTTGCCTATATTCATCCTTCGTGATCTGCCCTAGTTTCCATTTTTTATATGACGCCTTTTTATTTTGTAGGTCACGCAAGATCTCAAGGGTAAGCCAAGGTGGTCTTTTGCCACATTTTCTATCTTTCCTAACCATTGGAATAACTTGCTTTTGGGCCCTTAATAGCGTCCCTTTGAAAAACTGCCAACTTTCCTCAGTTGTTTTTCCCCTCAGTCTTAATTCCCATGGGACCTTGCCTATCAGCTCTCTGAGCTTACCAAAATCTGCCTTCCTGAAATCCATTGTCTCTATTCTGCTGTACTCCCTTCTACCCTTACTTAGAATTGCAAATTCTATGATTTCATGATCACTTTCACCCAAGCTTCCTTCTACTTTCAAATTCTCAACAAGTTCCTCCCTATTTGTTAAAATCAAGTCTAGAACAGCTTCCCCCCTAGTAGCTTTTTCAACTTTCTGAAATAAAAAGTTGTCTGCAATGCAGTCCAGGAACTTATTGGATAGTCTGTGCCCCGCGGTGTTATTGTCCCAACATATATCTGGATAGTTGAAGTCCCCCATCACCACCAAATCTTGGGCTTTGGATGATTTTGTTAGTTGTTTGAAAAAAGCCTCATCCACCTCTTCCGCCTGATTAGGTGGCCTGTAGTAGACTCCCAGCATGACATCACCTGTGTTTTTTACCCCTTTTAGCCTAACCTAGAGACTCTCCACCCTTCCGTCTCCTATGTCCATCTCCACCTCAGTCCAAGTGTGTACATTCTTAATATATAAGGCAACACCTCCTCCCTTTTTCCCCTGTCTATCCTTCCTGAGCAAACTATACCCATCCACACCAACATTCCAGTCATGTGTATTATCCCACCAAGTTTCAGTAATGCCAATAATGTCATAGTTGTATTTGTTTATTAGCACTTCCAGTTCTTCCTGCTTATTACCCATACTTCTTGCATTTGTATAAAGGCATCTAAGATACTGGTTTGATTTTGCCTCCCAGCTTTGCCCTGACCCTCCTTCCTCTCTGCCATTATAGCCCGTGCTCCCTCCTGCTTCCAACCCATCTCCCAGGTCTTGTTTCCCACTTTCCTGTGGGCTTTGCTCACCTGTCCCCGTCGAACCTAGTTTAAAGCCCTCCTTACCAGGTTAGCCAGTCTGTGCGCGAATAAGGCCTTTCCTCTCTTCGAAAGGTGAACGCCATCTGTTCCTAGCAGTCCTTCCTCAAGTAGCATCCCGTGGTCGAGGAAGCCAAAGCCCTCCTGGCGACACCATCTTCGCAGCCAGGCATTCACCTCCACAATGCATCTGTCTCTGCCCGGACCCCTACCTTCAACAGGAAGAATCGAAGAGAATACCACCTGCGCTCCAAACTCCTTAACCCGTACTCCCAGAGCCCTGTAGTCACTCTTGATCTGCTCAGCATCACACCTCGCAGTATCATTTGTGCCCACATGGATGAGTAGCATGGGATAGTAGTCAGAAGGCCGGATAATCCTCGACAACGCCTCTGTAACGTCTCGGATACGGGCCCCTGGCAGGCAGCATACCTCCCGGGATGAACGGTCAGGGCGACAGATGGGTGTCTCCGTCCCCCTCAGCAGAGAGTCTCCAACCACCACTACCCTACGTTTCTTATCAGTGGTGGCAGCAGACCTCCCAGCCTTAGGGGTACGAGGCTTCACCCCCTTAACTGTTGGGGGTGATTTCTTCTCTCCTGTATCTTTTAGCACAACAGGAGGGTTCGCAGCATTGGTGGAGCACTGCCCGCTGCTAGAAGTAAGCAGCTGGCTGTGTCCACCCTGAGCCTCCTCCTCCACTGGTGTGTCAGGTACACCCTGAGGCATCTCCTCTTCCACTGCAGTGTCAGTAGTCCCGTCAACTGGGACAGCACCATCAGCTGTCTCCACATGGATACTGTCCAGGAATTGCTCATGGACATAGATGTTCCTCAGCCAGGCCACCTCCTCCTGTAGCTCTCCCACCTGCTGCCTGAGAGATTCCACCAGTAGGCACCTTTCACATTGGATGCCACCCCCAGCCTGGATATCAGTAAGTGGAAATTGCAAATTACAGTCTTTGCAAGCCCACACCAGAATCTGGGTAAAAGCATCCATGCTTTGGTGCTCTGTCTGGCTACAGGCACAGGTGGAGGAGACAGAAGCAGTGCTGGCACAGGTGTTACGGGTCCTCCTCACCATTTTAAGCCTCCCTCTGTCAAAGTCTCAAATTACTGTCTACAGCTCTCTGTCCGCTCCTCTTTGCTGTGAACAGAAAGGTTTTCGATGTGGCTCAGGTTATGGGTTCTGGGGACCAATGGGTCATAGATGAGACCGACAAGGGACCCCCCCTCCCTTCCTACTCCCCTTCCAAACTCCCTTGCAAAACTCCCTGTTAGCAGCTCCTGTTCGCTAAGCTCCCTGGTCGCCTGTGCGCAGCTTTATAAAGCCCTGGCCTGAGTGAATGCCCCGCCCACTGGTTAAGGCTCAGCCAATTACCAGAGGCTTCTAGCTTTCAAACCTTCCTAGTAGCTCCACCTCCAACTGCCAGCTACAGCACACGGTCCTTCAAACAAACAAACCAAACAGACTGACAAACACAAGCTCAGCACACAGCAAGTAACCCCCAAACACACACACAAACCCAATCTATATCTATCTCATAGAACTGGAAGGGACCCCAAAAGGTCATTGAGTCCAGCCCCCTGCCTTCACTAGCAGGACCAAGTACTGATATTTGCCCCAGCTACCCCTTCAGGGATTGGGCTCACAACCCTGGGTTTAGTAGGCCAATGTTCAAATCACTGAGCTATTCCTCTAGCCCATTCTCTTTGTCTCTGTCTGCACTGAGTTGCCACTCCTCCAGTGTGACAAAGTAGGAATGTTCTTAATAATTTCTCTAAATACTGTGTGAGTCCCTCAGTTTCCCTTATACATTTCTGAAATATGTAAGTGGTGGGATAAGGCTGTGTGATTGTTGCAGAGCCCTAGAGGGCAGGTGTGATGCTGTTTGCACAGAGAATGGCTGACACACCGTCTCCCGGCAGCTGTTGGCCTGGGCCCCTCCCCTGCAAGGTGCCAACTGAAGGTGTTGGAGAACAAAGAGATCAGGGGCCTCCTGGCCTGCGGAAAGAGACAAAGGATGGAGGAGGGGCTGGAGTGGGGTGCAGTTTGGAGCTGGCTGGGGAAATGGAGGGAGGCCCAGCACTGGTGTCTGGCTCCCTTCCCCACAAGACAGACCTGACTGAGGGGTCCTGTTTTCCATACCTACAAGCTCTGCTTTGACTGTGTTCCTGTCGTCTAATAAACCTTCTGTTTTACTGGCTGGCTGAGAGTCAAGGTGAATCGCAGGAAGTGGGGGGTGTGGGACCCTAACTCCCCCACACTCCGTGACATCCAGCAGCAGCAGGACAGGTTCTCTTCCGGCCCTCTGGGGTGGGTGTTGGGAGTGGGAGGAGCGGAGGGTAATGTGGTTACTCCTATAACTGGACTTTTAGTTTCCAGTCAGCACTGCTAACTGGACACCCAGGTTCCATTTTCTACTGGAGTTTCCAGTCTAAAACTGGATACCTGGCAATGGGGGGGCAGGAGGGGCAAGCAATCATTTTTAAAAGTGAGAAGGCTAAGCTTTAAGCGGTGGGAAGCAAGGGGTGGGCGGGCTAGGGAGTGGAGAGAGCTAATGGGCAGGGCCATGTCTGCTGTACTGCCCAGGTAGGTTGGATACTGTGGGGATCAGCTAACACAGTATCCCCAGCCCAGGTGATGTGACAGCCTGTGGTGGATTCAGAGTTAGTGGGGCCCCCTGGCCCTGTGCTCAGCTTCATTTTTGGGGCCCCTCCTTGAGACCCAACCAAGAAAAAGAACATTTTCTCTTATCTCCTCCCATCCCTGTTTTTTCATTCTTTTTTTCTTCATCCTCCTCCTATAAGTAATAGCAAGTGTGACAAAGGTCCTTCTTTACCTTGGTGGATCCTGCACTTACTGGCAGATTTTCATTAGCCTTTGAGATCTTCCTGTGTTGGATCAGGAGTTGGGAGGTTTTGGGGGGAATCCGGGCCCGCTCTCTACGCCAGGTTCCAGCCCAGGGCCCTGTGGATTGCAGCCATCTATAGTGCCTCCTGTAACAGCTGTATGGCAGCTACAATTCCCTGGGCTAATTCCCCATGACCTCCTCCAAACACCTTCTCTATCCTCACCACAGGACCTTCCTCTTGGTGTCTGATAATGCTTGTACTTCTCAGTCCTCCAGCAGCACACCCTCTCACTCTCAGCTCCTGACACGTGCACCACAAACTGAAGTGAGCTCCTTTTTAAACCCAGGTGCCCTGATTAGTCTGCCTTAATTGATTCTAGCAGCTTCTTGATTGGCTGCAGGTGTTCTAATCAGCCTGTCTGCCTTGTTTCCAGAAAATTCCTGACTGTTCTGGAACCTTCTCTGTTACCTTACCCAGAGAAAGGGGACCTACTTAACCTGGGGTTAATATATCTGTCTTTGATCACTATCCTGTAGCTGTCTGGCCTGACCCTGTCACACAAGTAAATGAAAGTAAAGTGAGGTACCTTGATTGTTCTTGTAGTCTAACTCATTTTTTCACTAACCACTTGAAAATTGCGGAGAGTATCGATGGACCACTTAATGATTTTTCCAAATATTGTAAAAAAATGTTGGGGTGCAGGGTCTGGCCAGGAGCTAGAGTGAGGAAGAGGGCTCAGGGTTGGGGCAGGAGGTTGGGGTATGGAGTCCTTACCTGGGGCAGTTCCTGTTTGGTGAGAGGAGTGCAGGTGGGAATGCAGGGGGTGCAGGAGCTCATGTTTGGTGCTCAGGATGGGGGTGGGATGTGGGGGGGTTCAGGAGCCAGGGCATAGGGTGTGGGGGGGGCTGAGTATGTGTGGGGGTGCAGGAGTCAGGGCAGGGAGCTGGGGATGTGTGAGGGGGTGCAAGCGACAGGGTAGGCATGGGGCTGGGACTATGTGAGAAGGGTGCAGGGGTCAGAGTAGGCAGAGGGCTGTGGGTGTAGGCTGGAGTTGTGGGGGTGCTCATGGCTGGGGGGTATGCTCCAATTCCAGTCCCTTCCCCAAGGCCCTGCACCTGCCTCTTCTCCTCCTCCTCCCCCTCCCCGGAGCAGCTGATCAGCGGCGGGGCGGGGGAAGGGAATGTAGAATGCTGGGGAAAGAGGGGCGGGGAGGAGCTTGGCTGCTGGCAGAGCCTGCCCTGCTGCAGTAGGAGCCAGCAGCACTAAGCTTCTGCTCCTATGGAGGGAGGGCAGGGCAGAGAAGAGTGTGCCAGGCTGGGGCCCCTTTGGACTGTGAGTCCAGTGCCACAGCACCAGTGGTGCCATGGTAAATCCGATACTGGCGACACACATCTCAAAGAATCTCAGTTACTGCACAGGGCAAGTAACCTTCTTTTCTTCAAGTGATGTCCCTTTGTCCACTGTAGGTGACTAAAAAGAAGTGCCCCTAATTGAAAGACTGGGGCTTCAGAGTGGTATTTACTGAAGATGATTGAACACTATGCTGTAGGAGAGTATCTGCAGCAGTGGCGCGAGTAATGGTGTAGTGATGGGCAAAAGTGTCAGCTGATGCCCGTGTGGCCACTTTGCAAATGTCAGCAATGAGGACATGATTGAGAAAAGCAATGGAGGTGGAGAACAAGTGGGTGATATGTGCTCTCATTCCAATAAGAGGTTGTCGATTGTGTAGTTGGTAGGACAGATGTATACACTGCATGATCCACTTGGAAAGGTGTTGCTTAGAGATGGCTGTGCCCTTGGATCTTTTGGCTGTTGAAAGGAATAAATGTGGCGATTTTCAGAAAGGTTTAGTTCTGTCCAGCTAGAAAGCTAATGCTCATCTGACATCCAGGGAGTGCAGTGCTGCGTCCTGTCGGTTACCATGAGTCTCTGGAAAGACGCAAGGAAGGTGGATAGGTTGATTAAGATGGAAAGAGGATGGTACCTTGGGTAAAAATTTGGGATGTGGACATGGTGGAACTTTGTCATATGAAAAACTGTATATGGGGAATATGCCATAAGGGCTTCAGTTTCACTGACCCATTGGCAGATATGATGGTGAGAAGAAATGCCATTTAAATTGATAAATGAATACAGGAGCATGTTGCCATTGCTTTGAATGAAGGTCTAGTAAGAGAGCATTGGATGAGGCCAGGGTCCCAGGCTGGGGTTGGATCCCGTATGTGAGGGAAAAGATTTTCGAGGCCCTTCAGGAAACATTTCATGAGTGGATGTGTGGAGATGGAGTGGCCATCTATGTGGCAGTGGAAAGTCGTGATGGCTGCCAAATGCACACGAATGGAGCTGGTGGACAATCCCAATAGTTTAAGGTATAAATATAGTTCAAGATAAGTAGTAGTGGAGTGCTCATTATGACCTAGGGATGGGAGGAGCACCACATTGGAATCTAGCTCATTTGTGGAGATAGGTGCATCTACTCATGTCGCATCTGCTATTCAAGAATATCTGTTTAACTACTTCTGAACAGGATATTAATGAATAACAGAACCATGGAGGAGCCATGCTTTCAGGTGGAGCAGCTGTGGATTGGGGTGGAGGATGTGACCTGCATCCTGTGAAAGGAATCACAGAGTTGGATTGAGAGAGATTGGTTAGCATGCCATCATGCAAAAGAGGTAAGTATACCAGATCTCTCATGGCCATGTTGGAGCTATAAGGTTGACATGGGCTTAGTCCCTCTGTATCTTGTGGAGTACTTGAAAAAGAAGGGGGAAGGGAGGGAAGGTATAGAGCAGTGGTGCATCCCATGTGATTGAGAAATGCGTTTCCCAGAGATCTATGTCCCAGTCCCACTCTCGAGCAGAATTGAGGGCAGCAGGCGTTTTGTGGTGTGGCAAAAAGATCTCTGGTGGGGAATCCCCCAGTAGTTGAAGATGAGCTGAATAATACACATATCCCGTTCCCACTTGTGTTCATGGGAGAATCTCCTGCTCAATGAGTCCCCGGTGGTGTTCTGATTTCCAGAGTTATGTGGCTGAGGTGGTGATGTCATGCTGGATACACCAGTTCCATAATTTCAGTGCCTCGAAGCATAAAGACTGAGACCTTGATCCGCCTTGCCTGCTTTGTAAAACGTGCAGGCAATATAGTCCGTCATGACTCTGATGGTGCAATGTGAAATAACTGGGAGGAAATGTCAGCAGACATTGTGGACCACTCAGAGCTTCAGGAGGTTGATGTGTAGGGTGGATTTAGTTAAGGATCATCTTCCCTGCACTGTATGAGTGTGAAGGTGCGCTCCCCAACTGATTAAGGAGGCATCAGTTGTTAGAATCATGGTGGGGTGCCAGTTGAAGGAAAGGAACCCTGACACAAATGTTCTTGGGCTGTGTCACCAGAGTAGTGAGTCCTTGACCCTCGTGGGCATGGATAAGAGTTTGTGCAGGCTATGCCTGTGAGGTATATATACTGTACGTAGCCAAGCCTGAAGACATCGCATGTGTAACTGTGTGCACTTTTCCAAGAACCTGATAGGTGGATCAAGGCTGCTATTGGTGTCCTTTTATCTTGCACCATATTAACTACTAAGAAATTTGGAGTAGGATGAGAGAAAATAAATTCCATATCTTTTGCGGGAACATAATATTTTTGTCTGCCCATTTGCAAGTCAGAGGGATGGACCCTAGTGTCTTCCAGAGCACTTTAGTGCGATTGAGAAGGGCATCATTAATAGGGAGTGCTATTGTGGAGGATGAGGATGTGTGCAGAATATCGAGTAGTTTATGTTGTTGATCTTGCACTTCCTCCAAAGAAACCTGGAGGGAGTCCGCAATCCTGTGAAATAATTCTTGAAAATGCTTGAAGTCGTCATCAGCAGGAGGAGGTGCAGGCATGATAGCCTCATCAGGGGAAGAAGAGAAATGCCCTGTATATGGCCCAGAGATCCTAGTATGGACAATATGGAATGTGGGATTGCATCCATGGTGGTCCATACCAGGGTTCTGGTGTGGATTGTGGATGTGCAGTGGAAGCTGTTTGCATGAGATGGGGCATTCCTCCTCCTCTTCTTCCTCATCACTGGAGAGGTTGGAGTGCTGTCCTCAAAGGAGAAAGGGAAGTGCAGAGAGAAGGGTGGAAGTGGGGGAGGTTATGTCTAAGCAGTGGTGACTCAGGTATGTCAGATACAAGTAGGTCTTTAGGGCATCTGAATTCTTGGGTAGGAGGAAGGAGTATCCTTGGCACTGGTGCATGACTCAGTGCTGAGGGAGAGATGCATTCTCCTGAGCAGCCAGCAGGTGGAGCTGAAGACTTGCTCGGTGTCAAGGACTTGCTTGGTACCCTAAAGGATGCTGGTCCTAGACCTATTATTGGTGCTGTAGCACCCAGAAGTTGGTCTGTCTTGGTCTCCAGAGCTGAAGATGGTGCCAAGGGCTATAGGTCTGCCTGGTTAGTGTCTTTAGATAGTTGTTTCGTTCCGGTATCAGAGATGGTCAGATGGGCCCAGGAGCTATGTCCCATGTCTGAGGACATTGAGGCGACTTACATTGCAGGGGATAGTGTTCTGGCAGGCTGTGCCTCAGAGAGTGAGGAAGGATCCTGCTTCTTCTCATCAGTGACAAAGAGATGAATCCCTCTTAGAGGGACATGGGAAATGAGAATCAGTGGACAACTTCGCAGAGCGTAAAAGCCACACAGGTGAGAGTCCAGGCCTGGGTCTGATGCTGGTCATAGTGATTTTTCCATGAGAAGTTGTAACTGAATGTCCCAGTCTTTTCTGGCCGTGGCAGTCAAGTCATGTCAGTGAGAACACTTGCGGGATGTGTTCCTCTCCCAGAGGGCAAATACACTGCAAGTTTTCGTCCATTACCAGGAATGTGACCCGACAAGAGACGCACCTCTTAAAACCAGGAGATCTGGGCATAAGGGAAAAAGCTTCCCGGTTGAGATGAGAGGGAAGCAGGGAAACAAATACCTAAGCTATGAAGTAACAATTAAGGTAAGGTGGAAAAAAAATTGGAGATAGAGGGAAGAAGAAAGTACTAACCTACACTAAAACTAACAAGTAGAGCACTATATAAGGAGGCAAAGGGAAAAGCAGGCTCTGCCATGGATTCCATCCCAGACCAAAGTGGAAGAGAAGGAACTGGGGAGCGGTCAGACCGCACAGTACTATACATATATATCCCGCTTATGGCGTGAGAGGGGAGAGGTGTGCATGTGCAGTCCATGGGCACTGTTGATGAAGATCTCTGATCCCAGATACAGGGGGCACTGCTGCACCTACAGTGGAGCACCCATAGCAACATCACTGGAAGAAGAAGTGTTTACAACCAGTCTCGCCAGCTCATTGTGAATGGACTATTCAAGCTTGATGGGCCATTAAAAAGAATCAATTCTCCAGATAGCTCTTCCTGAGGATACCTCAGACAGCAACGAGCAATGGCCATCCCTGTGATTCAGCAAAACATGTAACGGCATGTGATGTGGACATGTGACCTCAGACTCCATCTTTGTCAGTAACTTTCCATACACAAGGGTATGAGCATTGTTTGGGACAGTAACATTCCATGCACATGGCAGAGGATATAAAAGACACCTGAAACTTCTCTATTTTGCCTCATTCCTCCTCCAGGTCTTTGACTGTGGATTTACAACTGAAAGGAGTATTTTGAACAATGGACTGAGGACATTCAAATCTTTTGGAATTTACCAGAGAGACTTTTCCAAGCCAGCAGACTATTCCATCACTGTTACAAACTTGATCTAAGGACTTCGCAATCATTTGCATGTATATGGTCTTTTAACCATTTATAACTCTATTCTTTTATTAATGAATTTGTAGTTAGTTTGCTAAGGATTGGCTGAGAGCATGATATTTGGGTAAGATTTAAATATATATTTACCTGGGGGTAAGTGTCTGATCCTTTGGGATTGATAGAAGCTCACATCTGGTGAATTGGGTTTTCAGTAACCTCTCACTGTATTAGACCAGTTTGTCTAGATGGGAATCAAGGGCTGGAATGTCTAAGGGGAGGACTGTGTCTGGGTTCTTGTTAACCAGTGTGGTGCTACAGAAACTTTTTTGCTACTGGTTTGGTGAATCTAATTATAGAATAAACCACCAGTTTTAGGGGACTGTCTGCCTGTTTCTTGCAGTCTGCGCTGAGCATGGCATTCTCAGGGTATGTCTACACTACACGATTATTCTGATTTTACATAAACCGGTTTTGTAAAACAGATTGTATAAAGTCAAGTGCACGCAGCCACACAAAGCACAATAATTCAGCGGTGTGTGTTCATGTACCGAGGCTAGCATCGATTTCTGGAGCGTTGCACTCTTGGTAGCTATCCCGTAGATATCCCATAGTTCCCGCAGTCTCCCCCGCCCATTGGAATTCTGGGTTGAGATCCCAATGCATGATGGTGCAAAAACAGTGTCGCGGGTGATTCTGGGTAAATGTCATCACTCATTCCTTCCTCCGTGAAAGCAACGGCAGACAATCATTTTGTACCCTTTTTCCCTGGATTGCCGTGGCAGACGCCATAGCATGGCAACCATGGAGCCCATTTTGCCTTTTGTCACTGTCACCGTATGTGTACTGGATGCCGCTGACAGAGGCGGTACTGCAGTGCTACACAGCAGCATTCATTTGCCATTGCAAGGTAGCAGAGATGGTTACCAGTTGTTCTGTACCGTCTGTTGTGCCGTTGTAAATTGGCGATGAGATGACGGTCATCAGTCATTCTGTACCGTCTGCTGCTGTCATGGGTGCTCCTGGCTGGCCTTCGCTGAGGTCGGCCGGGGGCGCAAAGACAAAAATGGGAATGACTCCCCGAGTCAATCCTTCCTTTATGGTTTATCTAAAAATAGAGTCACTCCTGCCTAGAATATGGGGCAAGTGTACTAGAGAACCAGAGAGCACAGCCGCTCCGTGTCAGATCCCAGAAATGATGAGCTGCATGCCCCTGCAACAGCCCCACCTGTTGCTTCCCTCCTTCCCCAACGTTCCTGGGCTACCATGGCAGTGTCCCCCCATTTGTGTGATGAAGTAATAAAGAATGGAAGAATAAGAAACACTGACTTGTTAGTGAGATAAAAGGAGGGAGAGGCAGCCTCCAGCTGCTATTACAATCCAGGCAGGACATTAAACGGTGGGCGGGGGGAGAGGAGCCCAGCATCCCGCTGCTATGATAGTCCAGGCAGTACAGAATCTTTTCTTTACACATGAAAGGTGGGGGGGCTGATGGAACTCAGCCCCCAGTTGCTATGATGAGGACGGTTACCAGCCGTTCTGTACCATCTACCGGGAATGACTAGGAGTCATTCCTATTTTTACCCAGGCGCCCCCCGGCCGACCTCATCTGAGGCCAGCCAGGAGCACTCACAGGATGATGAGGACAGCTATCAGTCCTTTTGTACGGTACCATCTGCCACCGGAGAGGGGAGGGGAGAGGATGCTGCTATTCGGTGCCGCAGCACCGCATCTACAAGCAGCATGCAGTAGACATAAGGTGACATATAAAAAAGTCAAGAACGATTTTTTTCCCTTTTCTTTCATGTGGGGGAGGGATGGTAAATTGATGACATATACCCTGAAACACCCCGGACAATGTGTTTGACCCTACAGGCATTGGGAGTTCAGCCAAGAATGCAAATGCTTTTCAGAGACTGCGGGGACTGTGGGATAGCTGGAGTCCTCAGTACTCCCTCCCTCCCTCCATGAGCGTCCATTTGATTCTTTGGCTTTCCATTACGCTTGTCACACAGAACTGTGCTGTGGACTCTGTATCATAGCCTGGAGATTTTTTCAAATGCTTTCTCATTTCATCTTCTGTAATGGAGCTCTGATAGAAAAGATTTGTCTCCCCATACAGCGATCAGATCCAGTATCTCCCGTACGGTCCATGCTGGAGCTCTTTGGATTTGGGACTGCATTGCCACCCGTGCTGATCAGAGCTCCACGCCGGGCAAACAGGAAATGAAATTCAAAAGTTTGCAGGGCTTTTCCTGTCTACCTGGCCAGTACATCCGAGTTTGGATTGCTGTCCAGAGCGGTCACAATGGTGCACTGTGGGATACTGCCCGGAGGCCAATATCATCGATTTGCGACCACACTAACTCTAATCCGATATGGTAATACCGATTTCAGCGCTACTCCTCTCGTCGGGGAGGAGTACAGCGTTAAATCGGTTTAACGCTGCTAAAATAGGTTTAAACGCATAGTGTAGACCAGGTCTCAGTATGGTTCATTCTACGTACCTGGTCACAATAACAACATTTATCTATTGTTTCTATTTGAAAGCCATTTTTGCTGTTGTACATCTCATTATTCAATGTCTTGGACAAAGTTGCAGGTAAGCACGTTTTTATTTAAAACTTGGAGCATTTTATTATGCATATGCAATAAATGCTTTCTCAATCCCATATGGCTTTCTTTATGTAGGGCTTGATCCTGCCCCCACTGCCCTAGGGAGTAGAACTGGGCCCTTAATGATGAGAAAACATACACACTGCTTCCTGTCCTTTGAGACCATATATTCATTCTTCTATATTTGTTCCTGTTGAAATATTGCCTCAGAAATGCACCCTTAAGTGAATTTTCTGTCATAGGATGTTCACAGAATTACCAGAATCAACTGAGATACACTGTCTGTTGTTTTCCAAAATGATTATATATGTAGATGCAAATACTGGCCCTCTTCAATGGGCATAGATACCTCCAGACACAGCAGAACTGGTGCTATTTCATTTACAGAAAGGGTGAAAGGGCAGAGTTTATCTTCAATGATGAGAATCTGAATGTCTCCCACCATTTAGAATAAACAAAGTCCAGGAGGTGCAGTGGATACGTGAAATTTTTATACCTCTTTTTAAGCTATACAAACTAAAGGAAAAAAGTTTACATTATATTACTGCAGAGAAGCAATTTTGTAATTTATGCTGCTCAGTTTAAAGCATCACATTTTTTATACAATAATAAAAAAGCAGAGCGCCTGAGTCATTAAAAAAATACTTGCACAGCTGGTAAATTATATTTTCTATGGATCTTATACATGTTATTCTAGGTGCTAAGTATACACATTATTAGGGTCAATCCAAATCCAGGCTGTTGAAAAATCCAGAGTGTTGGAGGATTTAGCATCTTCCTGTGGATTTTGTTGTAGCCTTCAATCTATGCTTTCATTAAAATAATATATGTTCTAACTTTCTGGATTCTAAAGGGAGTCTTCACAATGTAAGCCAATGTACTGTCATTGATTATACAGCCAAGCAGGCTAAAACAATATCACAAAGATGTGTAAAATAATATTTTGTTCTGTATTTTTGTCTTCTCATAACAGATTAATCCACCAGTTCAGAAGTGAAGTGCTACTGTGAAATGGCCCCAGTCCCTCAATCACATGGAGATAGCATTGTTGAGATATTTTGGTAGCAAATATCCTTTTATGAAAGGGCATGAACTGCATGGTGTCCCCCTATCAGAAGGCAAGAAGCTATCAACACTATCTCATTCTTTCCTGATTTTCTGGGCTACCCTGACTGAAAGGAAATGGGAAGGGACAATATTGTTCTGCTGAAGAGATTACATCTATTCTCTGCTTCTTTTTGTCCTAGTTCCTGGAAATAGAGACCTAGTTTCTTGTTGCAGCTTGACATGAAGAGGGCAATTTGAGATGTCACCTACTCTCTGAAGATCATTTCTAGGATGTTTTGGTTTAAACTCCCACTCTCCTAGAGATTGTGTTTGCCGGTTCTTCCAGCCTCGTTTACATATTGAGCTTCCTTTGACTGTATTTTGCAGAGATCATTACAAATTCTATTCTGGCCCATGCAGAATTCTGAGATCTGCAGAATGCATGGAGGACTTTGGTCCCATGGTCAGTTCACATAGGCTACTGCTGTGCAGTTTTTGCT
The DNA here is from genome assembly GCF_025201925.1 of Gopherus flavomarginatus. NCBI lineage: Eukaryota > Metazoa > Chordata > Testudines > Testudinidae > Gopherus > Gopherus flavomarginatus. The sequence continues at coordinate 260,703,201 of NC_066618.1, forward strand.
CTGCAAGAGAATCATATTTGAGTTTAGATGTCTTGTGACTCTTAGGCCAATTGCTTTTATCTTTGTCTGACAGGCACAGTGTAGACTCACCCACTGCAGCTGGCCACCTCCTCCTAGCAGCTCTGGGGAATTCTCTCTTTTTCCCCATCCAACCCCTCCCCTTGCGTTCTCTCTACCTGTTATTCTCTCTCTTACTCTGTGGCTGCTCGCTCACTCCAGGAATTGTAGCTTCTTCTTTGTGACTTGGCCTTCCGGGGTATAGAGTCTCATTTCACCTGCTGTTCAGGCAATGCCATTCCATCAGTGGGTGGTAGGGGAACTCAGGCCCGCCCACCATTTTGGATTCCATCCTAGGGACCCTACAACATGCAGCCAAGTTCTGCTCAGTTCCCAGTCTTGCTGCTCTCTCTCTGGGCAGCTTCCTACTCTGCCTCCCACAGGCTTTCTTATCCACACTTCTCTCTTCTGGGTGCACCCGTCCCTCAGGGCCAGGCTCCCAGGGGTTCTACTCTTTCCCTGGCTTTCCTTCTGCCCTCTCTAATGAGCAGAGGGTTGCTGTAAACTTCCTCACTGCAGCCATTTTTGTTGCCAGATTCCTGGCTTTATACTGACCTAGCCCACACCTGCTCAGCTGACCTTCATTGTCCAATCAGGGGTTCCTTCTCCAGCCTAAACCCCTCATATGTGGGCTATCTCACTAACTGGCTCTTTCTCAGCTTCATTAACCCTGTCAGGGTTGGTGTGGTGTGAACACCCAATAAAAGTGACCATAAAAGTATTCCAAAGAGGCAAGGGGCTCCACTGGTATCAGGTAGTGAGTTTCAGCTGGCCTGATCAGTTCAGTGTACCCCAATTCACTTATGTCATCATCTGCATCTAATAGTTGTCATGTAAAGTATCGTTGGAAAACCCATAACACACTGATCATTAATGTTTGTGTGTGGTGTATGTATGGTAAATGCTCAAAGGACTGTATAAATGTGAAAGAAATATAGGACTAAAATGTGCTTGAACCAGATAAGTCTGGGGAATGGATAAACAGGCTTTTTCCAGATAAAGGAAAGATCAAAACCTCCATCTAGGTGCAATCATAATCAGATGGCCATTCACTGGTAATTTGGAGACTGCAGGGACAGATAGTTTGCATTACAGAAAGCACCAGCAGTGAAGAAACAATCATGGGACTTTCTCCATTAGACTCCATGGCACCTTTCCAGAAAGCAGGGGCACTGAACTTTGAGAAGGATACATTCTGAAAGTTCACTCATTTATAGAAGAAAGGGGCAAAGAATCCAAAGTTATCTTTCACCTAAGAAGACAACGGAACCGAGCACTTTGGACTTTCTGGGAAATCCTGACCAAGGAGATGGTCAGTCACCTGGCTGGAAAGAGATGTGGTAAGACTCTGACCTAGAACCAAGACTGTAGTTTTGTTAAGTCTTAGACATTAGAAAGCATTTTTTACTTTTGTTATAACCATTTCTGACTTTATGCCTTCTATTTTAAATCTCTTAAAAACTCTCTTTTTGATTAAACTTGTTTTACTTTTATTCTAAATCATCCCAGTGCTGTGTTTAACTTGAAGTGATTATTAACTTGTTAAAGCAACAAGCTGCTGTGCTTTTGTCTCTTTAAAGGAGCAATGGACCTTATTACTCCTCTGAATGTTCCAAGAGAGGGCTGGATGTTTCAGGGCAGATGGTTTTGGGGAAATTCGGGACTAGAGTTGTGTTGGAGTCACTTGGCTGGTGGTGACCAGAGTGTGACTGTGGTGCAACAAGCCGGCTGCTGGAATCAGAGCTGCTGAACCAGGGCTACTCAACACTCAGATTCTTAGTACATGCTTTTATGCTGGCTGGGAGCATCCAGACAGGGAACCACAGTAGCAGAGCATTTTAAGGCACCCAGGGTTGCAGGACAAGTGATGACAGAATCTCTCTGTGGTCTGGGTTGAACCCCAAAATTTGACACTTGGACTTTTATATTTCTCCTTTCTGCTTCAGACCACTTGCCTTTGGCATGTGTGAGGGTCCATCTGTGCTTCTTGGAGAGAACTCTTTATAGTAAGGTCAGGGCATTTGCAGTAGAGATTCTTTTCCATCTCTAGCGTCTATGATTTTTGAACAAGGAAAGGAATCTCCTGTTCTAGTTAATGAATATCATGGTGTAGTAGTACCTCCAGGACCCTGCTGGTATCCCTGGCTCCATGGTAGAAAGATGACTGCACAAGAAATCCAAATAGTGTAAATTGGATCTTCTCTAGAGGAGTGCTACTCAAGTTGTTGCTGTTTATTATTTGTTTTGCAGTAGCCCCTAGGAGCTCAAGTCATGGACCAGGGACCAACTGTGCTAGGCCCCGAACAAACACAGAATAATAAGTCAGTCCTTGTCATATACTGTACAATCCTTGGGACAAGAGACAAGAGATGGAAACAGCAGACAAATGGGAAGCACAAGAAAACACTGAGATAATATTGGTCAGCATGATAGGCAATGGTCTCAGCATGCTGGTTGCCTATATGTTAGTTTTGTTTGTTTTTGTAGGCCTCACTGCAAATGAGATTTTAAGGAGGGCTTTGAAAAACAACAATGATGTGGCTTTGCAGATGTTTACAGGGAATTATTCTCATGCATGAAAAGAAAACACAAAGTTGCTTCTTTGAAAATTTAAAATGAAGGCTGGCATGACTGAGAGAGGAGAGGTGGGAACTGATGTTTCGGTAGCATGTAAGATGCTGTAGGTAAGGTGGAGTTAGACCATGAACGGCCTTGAAAGTGAAGACAAGTAGTTTGTGTTTGAGGTGATGGAAAGAGGTGAGTCAGTGGAGGGATACAAAGATAGGGGTGACATGGTCAAATGAGCCAGGAAAGTTATCTTTGCTGCAGCATTTTCAATGCATTAAAATCATAAAAGTGTAGGACTGGAAGGGACCTCAATAGGGTCAGCTAGTTCAGTCACCTGCACTAAAGGCAGGATTAAGTAATAACTAGATCATTCCTGATAGGTATTTTTCTAACCTGCTCTTACAAATCTCCAATGATGGAGATTCCACAGCCTCCTTAGGCAATCTGTTCTAGTGCTTAACTACCCTGTCAGGAAGTTTTTCCTAATGTTCAACCTAAACTTCCCTTGCTACAATTTAAGCCCATTGCTTCTTATCCTATCCTCAGAGATTAAGGAGAACAATTTTTCACCCTCCTCCTTGTAAAAACCTTTTATGTACTTGAAAACTGTTATCATGCCCCCCCTTCAGTCTTCTCTTCTCCAGACTAAACAAATCCATTTTTTTCAATCTTTCCTCATAAGTCATGTTTTCTAGACCTTTAATCATTTTTGTTACTCTCCTCTGGACTTTCTGCAATTTGTTCACATCTTTCCTGAAATGTGGTGCCCAGAACAGGACACAATACTCCAGTTGAGGCCTTATCAACACGGAACAGAATGGAAGAATTGCTTCTCATGTCTTCTCATGGACTGAACAGAGACACTGGATTTATGGCTTATTACAACAATCTGTAACCCACTAACATCCTCTTTTTGTCTTACCACTGCAAAGTTGTTAATGGGCCACTTTACCTTGAATGATCCCTTCCAAAAAGTGCTAACTATTTCTGTTAAACAATCTGTTTTATTTTGTATTTTGTTGAGATGCTGGAAGTTCCTTTCCCAGACTTGAAGAGGTCTGTGTGGCTCAAAAACTTGTCTCTCTGACCATCAGAAGTTGTTCCAATAAAAGATTATCTCACCCACCTTGTCTCTCTAATATCCTGGTACCGACACAGATACAGCTACACTTTTCTACTGTTGGCAGTCTGAGGTAAGAAAAGATTTCTCTTCCCACTGCACTCCACCCAAGTTTTGGGCAGAGGGCTTTCTTTCTGAATGGAGGAATAGTGGGATACATACTGCATTTCAGGTAGATGATTGGCACCAAGCTCACAAAGCTGCTTCCTTGCATTTCTGGGCCTGTATCCTAGAACCTTTTGAGTGATATATGAAAACGGGAAGACTTAATTATGTTCACTTGAATATTAACATTTAATTATGTCATTGCTGAATGACATACTAGGTACCTTCTGAAATTTTTTGTGCATTGTGACTGGATTGTTTCGGGAATGACATGACATTCCATTCATTTTTTTTAGATAAGCCAGTGCCAAAATGAACATACATTCTATTACCAGTCCAGGGGTTAAATAAAAAGATGGGATATAGTGGGCAATGTCTACTTAGTGAACTCGGTTGGTTTTTTTTTTTTTTGAAGTCTCGTCAGCATTTTCCAACTTCCATCACACAAATTAACGTGCAGTGATTAATATTAAATCCAAAATGTTAATACAAAATTATATAAATGAAAAACAAAAGTCAAAGTTAAAACAAATGGCAAGTATTGATAATGGCTGGACAGATGGCCAGCAGAAATTATTAGTAAATAACGTTTTTTAACAAAATGACTTAAATTTGCAAAATGTGAACTTAGATAGCCTATGTAAACATGTGTCCCTATCACCTTTACCCTTGTTCCCCTTAATTTTCTCTGGTAGTCATGCTCACTTGGCCTATCTTGTCTTAATTAGGGCTAGATTGGACCTTTCAGCTCAGTTCTGAGCAGGGCTAACTGCAGTACTGTGCTAGGGATGGAGTAATGTACAACCCCCCTCCTCAGGGTGTAGCATGCTTCCTCCTTAACCCTCCCCATGTACACAGCCAGCGCTTCCGACTCTCTGCACCTCCCTCCCTCTTGTTTGCTGGAGTGTGTGGAGCATTAGGCATTCAGTCCCTGCTCTTCCATTTCCCAGGCCTGCCCCCCCGCCCCCCTGCCCTCCGCCCTGTGATCCTTGCAGGTCTTAAGAAGCCATGCAGGGGTTCGGGGGGACTTACTTCCCTGCATAATCACATAAAACTAGAATATAGTCTTATAGTGTGTAAATTCTTCTGATGAAAAAACACCTCCTCCTATGCATTTTTACTATGACTAGCACAGTGGAACCCTGATGCTTCCTAGGGCTTCTGGGTGTTACAGTAATATAAATAACAGTAGTAATTAACAACTCGGGTACCAGCAATGAATATGCCTCACCTAAAGAATCCACATTATATAATTCTGCGTTACATCTCTTCTGATGTGTCCTTTGTCCTTATACTGTCTGAACTAGATTGTAAAATCTTCAGGGTGGGGGCCATGTTTTGTCTGTAAAGCCACAGACACACACAAGGCTACTGTAGAAATAATAATAGTTTTATTCAAATAGAATTTGTCTCAGTCAGTCAGAGTGAAGGGGTGCTGCTCAGTACTGAATGATAAGTGAAGCCCTTTCAATTATGCAGTTCCCTCACTCATCAATTCAAGGAGTTTGATTTCTATAAACACTATATTATTTCACAATAGCTATACAATATGCAAAATTGCTGTATATTAATTTAGATGAAAAGAAAGCTTAAATTAAGCGATTGCATTGTAGCTTCTGCTGAAATGTTTCTGGTTCCCACTGTAGGGCCAGCTAATCAAATTTCATTCTTCAGGGCTTCAACCAGTCACCTGTAGGGGTCAGGAAGGACACCCACCCTAATACAGAAGTGGTCAGATATATTCAGGGTTTTTTTTCACCTTCCTCTGAAGCATCAGGGATTAGCTACAGCTGAACATGGGACACCAGCGGTATAGAGAATCCTCTTTCCTAGATGTATGTCTGGTGTGTCTTGGTCATGTGCTTATGGTCCAGCTCATCACCAGATTTGGCATCAGGAAGGAATTTTCCCCCGTGTCAAACTGGCAAGGACCCTGAAACATTTTTTGCCATCTTCTACAGCATAGAACACAGATCACCTGCTAGGATCATCTGGGCATATTTCACCTAATCAGGTTTTCAGCCATTGCTGGGGCCTCAGACAATGGTAGCACTTTGGTCTCTCCTGTTCTCTGCCTGTGGCACACAACACTTAGTCTCCTGAGGACTGAGCTGCTTTAGTCTAACCCGTTATTGCTCTCAACACAGGGGTCACAGTGAAATTTAATGGCCTGTGATATATGGATGATTTAATGGTCCCTTCTGGCCTTAAACTCTGTGAAATAAACACAGGGCAAAAGAGGATCCTAATGCATAGTGGAGAAAGATAGTTTAGCCCTATAAATAATTAATATAGGTAACTGGATATTTAGCAGTCTCCAAACGAAAAGTAGCTGCCATTTCCTACACCAACACCAAACTCTAGCCTCATTCACTTCTTACTTTTTAATAACACATTTTTTTTCTGATGGTAAAAGTAATAACATTAGGACAAAATTGACTTATAAAATTACTGCTTACACTTAAAGTAAATTGGCACTATTCTCATCAGACATTTCCCCCTTAAACCTTCAAAGCTCGATTGTTTCAGAAGAAGGCTATGTGGGAAGTTGCTACTGAAGTAACTTTTTTTGCTTGAACAGTACAGAAACAATCGGGCAAAATCTGTATGAAACTTTTAGCATATAAATCTTCTGATGCCTGGAGGTTCTAATAAATTATATGTTTCTTTACAAATATGTTTTAAAACTATTTGTCATACTTACACTGCATGTACTGGAACCAGGAATAACATCATTTTGGCTGACTCTGCTTGTTTTTATATGTATTCACAAGTTAGTTGCACAAATGAAAGATGTCTCTTTATACCCAAAGGCTCCATAAAATAATAGAGTGGAAAAATGGGCCAAATATTTTTTATGCACTAAAACCTTAATATTGAAAGAATGGTAATCTAACTCCATTGTTTCCAATGTATCTAAAACTTTAAGTACTGTAAGTTTTAACCCTAAAAATTAATGTGCATACACACTTTCCATCTTTTACTTATAAATTATACTCTTAAAAGACAAATAATGCATTCCATGTACACTACAACTCTAGTCCTACACCTGTCACTGTGGTATTTGAATGAAAGATCAGTACCACAAGTATTCTGAGGGCGGCGGGGGGGGGGGGGGGGAAATGCAGTGTCCATAGTAATTAAAAAAGCAAATTGAATTTATGGAAATGGATTTTGTGTATGTACCTTACTATTCTATAGCACTTTTCTCTAATTTATAAGGGTTTAACACATGTTAAAATACACAAAGATCCCCTGGCTGCCCTGATCATGCCCCTTCCCAGGCAGCCTGGCTCACTCACTCCCCCCTTTGTGCCCTCTTAAACAAGTGATTTGTGAAACAGGACTCGATCCAGCAAGTGAACAGCCCACTGACAAGGGAACCACTGGTGGAAGCAGACAAAGACCCTGAGTATACCTGGCCCAGATAGGGTAAGATGTACACTAATGTGCCTCAATATTTTGGTGCACTACTTGAGACACCTAAGGCATTATGGGCTCAATCCTGCAAGGTGCTGAGCACTCTGGTCTTGCTCCTCCAGCATGCACCCAAAATTAGTGGACACATTGGTAACTATTGGACAGAGTGATTTCATAGAGGTCATTTAGGTCAGGCCACCATGCTGAGGCAACTCTAAGTATATCTAGACCAGTGGTTCTCAAACTTTTTTTTTTCGTGGATCACTTGAAAATTGCTGAGGGTCTTGGCGGACCACTTAATGATCTTTCCAAATGTTGTTTGTACTGTTAGCTAATGTTTTATAAAGTGCTTTGGATAAAAGTGCTATATAAAAAAAACCTTTATAATAATTTACTTTTTTTGTTCTACAAATAAAAGCACACAACTCATATATTAATATCAGTAGTCTTACCTTTCTAATGCAATGGATATGCCCTCTCTCTCTCCCATTGCAGCAGCCCCTGAGCTCAGGCTGGAAAGGAGGGGGTGGGTGGGTCTCTCCCTTGTAGTGGTGCAAGTAGAAATCATTTCTTGCCAGTATTGTAATCATGGGAGAGAGACAAGGGGGGGGACGTGACCTCTGCACATGACCCTCCATGTGACTCCTCCCCTGAGAAGCCTCCAGCGTACAAAGACTCGGGTAACAAAGGCCTGGTTAAACAGATGCAGTTGTGAAATGATGCTTTGGGCCCCTAGTGCCACCTGTACTTCCAAATTGAAAACTTCTTAGGCCTGGTCTACACTACGTGTTTAAACAGATTTTAGCAGCGTTAAACCGATTTAACGCTGTACCCATCCACACAATGAGGCCCTTTATATCGATATAAAAGGCTCTTTAAATCGGTTTCTGTACTCCTCCCCAACGAGAGGAGTAGCGCTAAAATCGGTATTACCATATTGGATTAGGGTTAGTGTGGCTGCAAATCGACAGTATTGGTCTCTGGGCGGTATCCCAAAGTGCACCACTGTGACCACTCTGGAAAGCAATCTGAACTTGGATGCATTGGCCAGGTAGACAGGAAAAGCCCCGCTAACTTTTGAATTTCATTTCCTGTTTGCCCAGCGTGGAGCTCTGTTCAGCTCGGGTGGCGATGCTGTCCCAAATCCAAAAAGAGCTCCAGCATGGACCGTACGGGAGATACTGGATCTGATCGCTGTATGGGGAGACAAATCTGTTCTATCAGAGCTCCGTTACAGAAGACGAAATGAGAAAGCATTTGAAAAAAATCTCCAGGCTATGATATAGAGTCCACAGCACAGTGCTGCGTGACAAGCGTAACGGAAAGCCGAAGAATCAAATGGACGCTCATGGAGGGAGGGAGGGGGTACTGAGGACTCCAGCTATCCCACAGTTTCCGCAGTCTCCGAAAAGCATTGGCATTCTTGGCTGAGCTCCCAATGCCTGTAGGGTCAAACACATTGTCTGGTGTGGTTCAGGGTATAGCTAATCAATTTACCCCCTCACCCCGTGAAAGAAAAGGGAAAAAAAATCGTTTCTTGACTTTTTTCAGTGTCATCCTATGTCTACTGAATGCTGCTGGTAGATGCGATGCTGCGGCAGTAAAGAGCAGTATCCGCTCCTCTTCCCTCCCCGGTGGCAGACGGTACAATATGCTTGCTATCTGCTGAGTGCTCCTGGCTGGCCTCAGGTGAGGCTGGCCGGGGGCGCCTGGGTAAAAATAGGAATGACTCCCGGTCATTCCCAGTAGATGGTACAGAACGGCTGGTAACTGTCTTCATCATAGCAACTGGGAGCTGAGCTCCATCAGCCCCCTCCCTTTCATGTGTAAAGAAAAGATTCTGTACAGCCTGGACTATCATAGCAGCGGGATGCTGGGCTCCTCTCCCCCACACCGCTTAATGTCCTGCCTGGACTAATAGCAGTTGGAGGCTGCCTCCCCCTCATTTTATCTCACTAACAAGTCAGTGTTTCTTATTCCTGCATTCTTTATTACTTCATCACACAAATCGGGGGGGACACTGCCATGGTAGCCCAGGAAGGTTGGGGGAGGAGGGAAGCAACGGGTGGGGTTGTTGCAGGGGCACCCCCCGTGAATGGCATGCAGCTCATCATTTCTGCGGAATCTGACACGGAGCAGCTATGCTCTCTGGTTCTCTGATACACTGGTTCTCTAGTACACTTGCCCCTTATTCTAGGCAGGACTGACTCTATTTTTAGATACCATAAAGGAGGGATTGACTCAGGGAGTCATTCCCATTTTTGTCTTTGCGCCCCTGGCTGACCTCAGCCAGGGGCACCCATGACAGCAGCAGATGGTACAGAACAACAGATAACTGTCATCTCAAATGGCGCAGTAGACGGTACAGAACGACTGATAACCATCTCTGCTGTCATGCAAAGGCAAATGAATGCTGCTGTGTAGCGCTGCAGTATCGCCTCTGTCAGCAGCATCCAGTACATATACAGTGACAGTAAAAAAAAAGCTGAACGGGCTCCATGGTTGCTGTGCTATGGCGTCTGCTAGGGCAATCCAGGGAAAAAGGGCGCGAAACGATTGTCTGCTGCTGCTTTCCCGGAGGAAGGAATGACTGATGACATTTACCCAGAACCACCTGCGACAATGATTTTTGCCCCATCAGGCACTGGGATCTCAACCCAGAATTCCAAGCAGCGGGGGAGACTGCGGGAACTATGGGATAGCTACGGATAGCTACCCACAGTGCAACGCTCCAGAAATCAACGCTAGCCTCGGACCATGGACGCACACTGCCGAATTAATGTGCTTAGTGTGGCCGCATGCACTCTACTTCATACAATCTGTTTTACAAAACCGGTTTATGTAAAATCGGAATACTCCCATACCATTAAATGAAGGAAGGATAGAAAGGGCAATCACCCCACTTTCCCTTAACACACTATCAGTGTTTCCCTTGTATCCAAACTAAGCTTCTGCCATCTTATCTTTATCTAAGGGTGTGTCCAGAGTGACCGAGACAAATTGGATTGGGCCAAAAGAAATCTGATAAGGTTCAACAAGGACAAGTGCAGAGTCCTGCACTTAGGATGGAAGAATCCCATGCACTGCTACAGGTTGAGGACCGACTGGATAAGCAGCAGTTCTGCAGAAAAGAACTTGGGGATTACAGAGGATGAGAAGCTGGATATGAGTCAGCAGTGTGCCCTTGTTGCCAAGAAAGCTAACGGCATATTGGGCTGCATTAGTAGGAGCATTGCCAGCAGATCGAGGGAAGTGATTATTCCACATCTGGAGTATTGCATCCAGTTTTGGGCCTCCCACTACAGAAGGGATGTGGACAAATTGGAGAGAGTCCAGTGGAGGGCAATACAAATGATTGGGGCTGGGGCACATCACTCATGAGGAGAGGCTGAGGGAACTGGGCTTGTTTAATCTGCAGAAGAGAAGAGTAAGCCGGGATTTGATAGCAGCCTTCAACTACCTGGAGGGAGGTTCCAAAGAGGATGGAGCTCGGCTCTTCTCAGTGGTGGCAGATGACAGAACAAGGAGCAATGGTCTCAAGTTGCAGTGGAGGAGATTTAGGTTGGATATTAGGAAACATTGTTTCACTAGGAGAGTGGTGAAGCACTGGAATGGGTTACCCAGGGAGGTGGTGAAATCTCCATCCTTAGAGGTTTTTAAGGCCCAGCTTGACAAAGGCCTGGCTGGGATGATTTAGTTGGTGTTGGTCCTGCTTTGAGCAGGGGGTTGGACTAGATGACCTCCTGAAGTCTCTTCCAACCCTAATCTTCTATGATTCTATGTCTTCACTACCAACGTTAAAGCGCTTTACTGTGGCTGTGTAGTCGCAGCACGAATGCTGGGAGAGAGCTCTCCCAGTGCTGTAAAAAAACTACCCCCATGAGGGGAGTAGCTACCAGCACTGGGAGTGTGGCTCCTAGACAGCTCTGTAATGCACCTAGACCGTTCATATCCATGACTGAACGTTTCCAAGGGAGTGGCATCTCTAAACAAAGGCTCTCTGATTGCACAAAACTCTGCTATCATCAGTGCAACCGCCAACTCCACATGGGGATTCGCACACATTCCACTAGAGCCCTATCAACCTCCACTGCTTTCCTGCACAATGTACCCATCATGGGCATTTGTAAAGCTGCTACCTGGGCCTCAGCCCATACCTTTACACAGCACTATGCCTTAGAGCAACAGGCAACATCGATACCTCATTTGGATGCTATATACTATCGTCTGTTACGACTTCTACTCTGAAGCTCCCCCTTCCATCGGTGGGCACTGCTCTGAAGTCACCTGAAGTGGAGCACCCACAGGGACAGAACTCAAAGAAGAGAAGGTTACTCACCTTGTGCAGTAGCTGAGGTTCTTTGAGATGTGTGTCCCTGTGGGTGCTCCACTACCCTCCCTCCTCTCCTCTACTTCAGCGTTTTCTTAATCAGTCTCTGCAGTAGAGAAGGAATGGAGTGGGGGTTGGTCACACAGCATCAGTTAACTGTCTGGAACAGCACGATACAGGGACCACGCATGTGCGACCCATCCAGGCACTGCTACCAAAAGTCCCCGACTATGAGTGCAGGGGCGCACAAACACCTAAAGTGGAGCACCCACAGGGACACACATCTTGAAGAACCTCAGTTACTGCACAAGGTGAGTAACCATCTCTTTTTGTGGCAACACTCTTATGCCCAAATAAATTTATTAGTCTCTAAGGTACCACAAGGATTCCTTGTTGTTTTTCCTTTAGCTTAGTTGTTCTCAAGCTGTGGTTCAGGACCTCAAAGTGGGTCGTGCCCCCATTTTAATGGGGTTACCAGGGCTGGCTTAGACTTGCTGGGGCCCAGGGCTGAAGCCCAAGCTCCACTGTTTGGGGCCAAAGCCGAAGCCCAAGGGCTTCAGTCCTCAGTGATGGGGCTCAGGTTACAGGCCCTCTGCCTGTGGCTGAAGTCATTAGGTTCAGGCAGGCTCAGGCTACCCTGCTGGGGTTATGTAGTGATTTTTGTTGTCAGAAGGGGGTTGTGGTGTAATTAAGTTTGAGAAACCCTGCTTTAGCTTAAATAGCTCTTCATGCTCTCTGGTGTTTACCCCCAATGTATTTATAGACATGAGTCATGACCCCTCTCAACCTTTGTTTTGCGAGTCTAAACAGGACAAGCCCTTCTAGTCTCCTCTCCTAAGACAGGCCCTCTATTCCCCGATCATCCTAGAAGCTCTCCTCTGCACCTGCTCCAGTCTGAATTCATCTTTCATCAATATGGGTGACCAGAATTATATACAGTATTCCAAATGAGCTCTTACTAGTGCTTTGTATAATGGCATTAATACTTGTCTATCTCTACAGGAAATGCCTTGCCTGATTCATCCTAGGATCGTATTTGCTTTTTTCACAGTCACCTCACACTGGTGGCACATAGTCATTCTATGATCCATAAGCACAGCAAGGACTTTCTCCTTTGTTGCTTCCAACTTGTAGCAGAAATTTTATTATTAGACTCAAAGTGCATGACCTTGCATTTTGTACTATTTCTAAATGTAGTAAATTTCATCCCATTTCTGTTACTCTAGCCTTCAAGTTCACCTAGATATTCCTATATAATATCCAGTCCTCCTCTGTAATGACCATGGCCACCAACTTTATATCATGTACTAAATTTAATTACCACATTCCTACTTTTTGTGTCATTAATAAAAATATTGAATGAGACTGGTCCCAAGACCAATCTCCACCAGTAACTTTCCTCCAGTCCAGTAATTCACCATTCAGTACAACCCAAGGCCTTCTTCCCTTTAGCCAGTTCTTTATTGACCTTACAGTTCTTATACTCATACCCATCTTTTCTAACTAATCGTTTCCTAGGTGGTACCATGTCAAATGCTTTCGTGAAGTCCAAGTATATTAGATTTACTATATTTCCCTTATCTAAAAAAATCAGTCATTTTCTCAAAAAGGAAATCAGATCAGTCTGGTATGATTTACCTTTTGTAAATCCATTTTGCATTACAACTCTTTTACTTCTATGAATTTAATTATTATTTCTTTCACAATTTGTTCTAAATATTTGCATACTGCTGAGGTCAGACTAATGGGTCTTTAATTGCCCAGATCACTTTTTCTCCTTTTTCTTAAATATAAACAACTTTAGCTATTCTCCAGTGATAGAGTACTACCCCTGAATGGACTGGTTTATTAAAAATCCTTGCTACTGGACTAGCAATCTCTTGTATCAATTCTTTTAGTATGCTACGACGGAAATAATCTGGCCACCCGATTTGAGCTCTTTTAAGTTTTTCTTCCATTTTAGATGTGGTAATTTCCATTTTTGTACACTCATTTCCATCAGTCATCCTGCCCTCATGCTGATATTTCACGTTATCTCCCTTACTGAAAAATGAGGCAAAATACTAAGTTAATTTTTGGGCCACATCGAGATTAACTTTAATCTCCTTCTTGTCCACACTGCATAGCAACCCAACCTCATCCTTCCTTATTCTCAATTACATAACTAAAAAACTCATATTTTAATTTCCTTGGCAAGAGCAATTCAGCATGACTTTTAGTAATTCTCACTTTATTTCTATATTTTCTAATCTCCAATATGTAGCTTTCTTTGCTGATTAATCCCCCTTTCCGTTCCTTATAGCTTTCTACATACTCTTAATAATCTTTTTGAGGTGGTGATTCATCCAGTTGTGTCTGGAGCCTTTCCTAATCAGTTTTTCCCCCTTGCTTGGGATGCAAAGTTCAGATAGTTTTTGTATAGCTGATTTAAAGAAATCCCAAGTCTTCGCCACATTTAAGTCCTTCAGTCCAGTGACTTCTTTAACTAGTAGATGCGCATGTAACTAGTCACACTTTGTTGCTTTCATAGGTTGATCAATTTGCACAACAGGAGCTCCTTGCATTCCTCCATTCCCCACTCCGTGTGCCATCCTCCCATCTCCCTCTGTATCAGGGACTCCCTACAACACCCTATCCCAAGCAGGGGCTGTGCGTGACCTCTATTCCCCCCTCCATCACATACCAGGAGCTTTGTGTCCTCCTTCCTATTCCCCCGCTTTTGCCACATGCTAGGGACTGTCTCATTGTTGTCCCACTCATACCATTTTCCTCTATTCTCCCCCTACATCCAATGCCAGGGCTATGTGTGCCCTATAATTCCCCCATATAAGGGTCCCTCATTCTTCCACTTATGGCAGGGGCTCTGGGTGCCTTTTACCCCTGCTATTTTTATTTCTTTTCTTTCTGGGAGATACATCAGTCAGAGTGTTAGCATTTTTAAATTGTACTGGGATGGGCAGAGCTGAGAGGGTAGTATTGTTATGCTGGAAGGTGTTAATGGCTGCTATCAACTGGTTCTTTGATTTATAGACAATTTAGAAGCAGCTGAAACTGCTGGCTCTGCTAAGCAGATGTAGGGGCTCTATATTCCTCATTCTCCTCTTGTCTTCCAGTTTTCATGAAGATGAAAAGGGTTCAGGTCATTGAGGCCTAGAATATTCCCTAAAATGTTGCAATTGATCAGATGCAGTGTTCAAAAGTTATCATGTTATGAAGGGACAGACAAACAAAGAAATGCCACTGAATTGAGTGTAAGACCCTCAGCAAGATCACAGGTGTGAATATAATACTGTACTGGTACTGTAGTTTCAATACTGCCCCATATTTAAAAATTACAGTAAAATTATCACTGTTTAGTCCACAATTTAAAATGAATCTATTACACATCATCCATAAAACTGAGGCTGGTTACTTCAATTATCTGTATTTTACAAATAAAATTACTGTATTTTAAATAAATTACACAGTGGGCTGAAAAAAGGAGGATCACCCTGCACCCCCAGTCCTCTTCCCTCATGGTGGAAGTCAGCAGAGTGCAACTTCCAGTCTCATTCACCATATGGGGAGACTCAGCACAGCAGTTGCAAACCCAGTCCCTCTCACAGCAGGTCCACCCCAACTCGCTTCTGCTCAAGGGTATCTGGCTTCTTTCTCCCTTCAGTTGGGCCCTGCTGTTGCTGTCCAGAACCCTCCCTCCTCGCAAGGCTCATAGAAATGAAGAGGCTCAGCCTACAACGGGGTTAAATAAAGAAGCCCATTCCAAGTTATATTACTACCTTCTCCACGTGTGTGGGGAGCGGAGAGGGGGAGTTTTTAGCCAGGCACAATTACCCCCATCTCTACCTGGGGGGCTTTCACCCCGGCACTATTTACCCTTCCCTCATCTCCACCCCGGGGGCTTTTACCTTCCCCTCATCTCTCCCCGGGGGCCTTTTACCGCGGCACGATTTACTTTCCCCCCATCTCTACCAGGGGGCTTTTACCCCGGCACCATTTAACCTCCTGCCCCAGCGATCGTCTCCCCGCTGAACCCCCAACACGCAACTGCCACACCGAGGCCAGGCAAGGCCCGCGCGGCGCTCCCGCCTCTCGGTGTCACCGCCCGATCCTTCCGGCCGGGCTGCGCGGCCGAGCCTGCGCCGAGAACGCGTGGGGGGCGCGTGAGGGGAGGACACCAACCGGGGAACCCGGAACTGCCCAGCCGAGCGGTAACGGCCGCGGCTGCCAGCCGTCACGGTGAGGCGCTGCGGGCAGCTTAGCGTGGGACCGGGGCTCAGGAGCTCGGCTGCTGGGGTCGGCGGGGAGCGGGCCTTGGGAACCGCGTTCAGTGCGATGGGTGCTGGGGGTGCGTGTTGGGAAGGTGGGGCGCCTGGCGGGGCGGCAGTAGCGTGAAGGGGTTGGTTGGTGGCAGGTAGTGGCGAGTGCAGCGCGGGGGGAGTGGGGGTGTGTGTGGCGGGTTGAGGGCAGGCGGGGGCGGGGTAGTGTGAGAGGGTTGGGGGCTTTTACTCTCCGCACAATTACCCCCATCTCTTCCTGGGGGGCCTTTACGCCGCACCATTTACCATTACCCAAGGGGAGGTTGGGTCAGTCAGCGTGAGGAGTGGGAGGGTGTTTGGGGGTACACGGGGCAAGGGATGGTGAGGGGCAAGTGGGAGGGTTGGGAGCAGGCAGAGGCACGGCTGGGTGGTGACAGCAGGGAGGGGTGAGGGGCGGGAATGTGGAAGGGCTGTGGGCTGGCGATGAGGAGGGCGAGTGGGAGGGTTTGGGGCAGCAGGGGTAGGTGTGGGGATTGGGGGCAAGTGGTGGTGAAGGGTGATAGTGAGGGTGGGAGCTTTGAAGGCAGGTGGTAGTGAGGGGTGGATGTCCTGATATAGGTGTGGAATGATTAGCAGCAGATTTTTATTGGTAAATGTCAGGAAATGTTAATGTCACAGTAGACAAACCTACAAAAAATTTCCTTCCACAATAATAGAAATTTACAGACAAGCAAAGTAAGAAAAATGCTGCTTGAGAATTTATTAGAGTCTGGTTTAAGGATGTTTACTGTGTATGTTTGACATGTGATGTTGAGAATTTGTTATTTATGGTTTATAAAGCTTTAACTCTTTGAATCTGAATGTCTACTTTCATTAAATAATTATTCTAACTCACCCCCCCATAATTTTGTACAACTGTGAAAATTAAAATAGATAACAATTGAGAAAAATGTTTAAAAATAAACCAATATTGTCCATCAAAATTATAAAAAAAATCAAATTCTGCCAAGCCTATTTATAGGATTTGAGTAGTACTGAAGTGGGCTAATATAAGATTGCATTATATGCTGGACAGTCATGAAAAGAAGATATGCATGTCTTGTGACTATCTGTGTCAGAAACTGTGCTGTGCCAAATGCAATTAGTACTTTGGTTTGCCAAGAGTGGTAGGAAATAGAACTTCACTCTTGATATCTAAAAATTGATCAAAACTCATTATAAGATCAGTGCCAGTTCAGTCCGAGCCAATGTTCTAATCTGTCTGTTGTCATCAGCAAAAGGTGAGTTTATAAATTGTCAGGATTTGTGTAGATCCAGAGATTATTTTCCTGTTAAGTGTTATGTAAGAATATGGCAAGCATGCTGTCCTGCAGATTTATTTTTTATATATTGTACAAGCTTACTACTGGTTCTAATGCAAATAGGTTGGAAATTCATGAATACAGATATTTAATATATGTACATTTTGTGTGTCAAATGTTTTCTTTAAGTATATATAACCCCTGTTTAGTAAGCAAAACTTGAAATACATTTTCATATTTTCATACATTGCATTAACTAATGCTGCTAATTTTTAATGTGGTCTCTTACTGATTTTTTTTTAAAGTGCTTGGTGTATAATCCAGAAATCTTCCATGATGCTAGAGTCCTATGTGACTCCTATTTTAATGAGTTATGTGAATCGCTACATTAAGAACTTGAAGCCCTCAGATCTACAGCTGTCACTATGGGGAGGAGATGTGGTTCTTAGCAAACTTGAATTGAAGCTGGATGTACTTGAACAGGTATGTTAACAGTAGCTACTATATATGTGGCTCAATTTAAAGTAAGTTCAGTAAAATGTTCAAGATGCTATCGGTATATCAGTATTCACTTACATCATTATTATTTTTGCTATCTGTTTTGTTCCCATCTAGACCTCTTTTTGGAGGTTTTTCCCCCTATTGGTTAGCTGCTCTGGGGATCACACATCCCCTGTTCTAGTGGATGAACATTTGCATTTCTGCAAATCACTGGACTTGAAGAGACTGCTGTCTCTTCATGAGCATATCCCTTCTTTCAGTGATCCATTATTTCACAGTACCAGCACTTAACTGAACTGCTTCTCTCTTTAAAAAATATTATCAATCTTTTATTTTACTATCTGAATTTAATGATGTTTAAAACCATTCAAAATGTTGTGAATCAAATTAAAATCCTCCTTTTAATCATTTAGATGCAGATTTTAACTTACGGGACTCATTGCAGAAAGGTTCCAACTTCTTCGGTAGCAGCTTTCCTCTTTCTGCTGGGTTGTGCATGGAAAAAATGTAGTTCTGTAGCAAATTCCCCTCCCTCACCAAGTGTCTAATACCTTTCGGTGATCTTGCAAGTCCAAGTCCAGCTGGGTATCCTTGCTTGTATCTGTTGTTTCTGGCATATCTAATTTCCTCAGGTTATTTGTCAGTTCATATGTGGTCTCTTCTACCCCTTTGCTGAGCCCTGACAGGTCATACTGATGTCTGGCTCCAAACTTCATATCAGAGTCTTGTACCAACTCAGTTTCTCTTTTTGTGGTTTAAGTTTTACAGCACCATTCAAGCTAGCAGCGAGAACACCCTCATCCCCAAACACTCTACTGTTCCTATCACCAACCATTCATTTGGGGTATGGTAAAATGAACTAAGAAAGTCTCCCAGGAAGTTTTTTCCTCAATGATAGTGGAACTTCTGAATTATTTTAGCCCCTGAACATTGGTTTCTTCCTTATCAGAGTTCCTGTAGGCTACAAATAGAGTGGAAATTTCCAGTTTTACCTAAATTCTGGCTCGATTCCTATGGCAGTGGCTGACTTCTAAGGTTGTCTGCACCCTCCTGAGTTTTCTCGCAGAGCAGTTTTTCAGTCCTTGAAGTCCTTGCTGCATCTAAGCTTTATTAGCAAGTTCTGTGTTGGTCAAAGCTTTCTGGTTTATTTCTATTTCTTGAAAAACTTTTTGGTCCATGGTAATTAAGTCAGTGGTCACCTGTTCAATCCAATTTGTCAGCACACACTAGGCGTTTTGTAGCTGGGTTTCAAAATCTGCCCTGACCCTTCATGTCGTCTTAATCAACAGAGGTTTTGTTTCCAGCTGATTATGTTAGATCTCTGCCTTTGGGCTATCTCTCACTTCTTTCTGAGAAGTTTCCAGAAACTATGTTAGGTCATCTTTTAATTTCTTCTGGTGTGCTTTGATTTCTGCTAGTGTCTCAGCTATTTGTTCCATTTTGGTTCAGCAGTAATACCAGCTCACTATCTCTCTCCTTGGAAAGTATCTCACTTTGATGACTACTCGTATTGCCTCTCCAATGAGTTATAGAGCCTTGTAGGTCAGTTTTCCTTTGAAGGAGAAATTGATAGTGTGGACTGTGGGTATTTTCTTTGGGTAACTTGTTTTTATCTACACCGTATGCTCTAGTCCTTGAGCAGGTGCATTCACAAACAGCATGTAGGCAATCCGCTCTTTAGGGAATCTCAGCCCACAAACTGCCTGGTTCCTAGGAGGCAGGTCTGCACCTAGAATTTACTTCAGTTAAATTTAAGGCAGAGAGCAAAACATCTTGTTGCTTTCTACGGCTCCCTCAAAAGGAAACTTCATCACAAAACAGTATTTCTTAGTGAAGATGCTACCTACATCGATGGGAGAGCTTCTAGATATAGGTACTCCTCTTCCCGGAGAGATGGTAGCTATGTCAGTCGGAGAAGTCCTCCTGTTGACATAGCGCTGTCAATGGAGTTCGGTTGATATAACGGCATCCCTCAAGAGTGTGAATTTTCCAAACTGCTGACCGAGATAGTTATACTGACATAAGTCGGTAGTGTACATCAAGTCCAAGAAAAGACTTAAAAAAAAAAACAACTTGATAATTTCCAGGAGGGATAGGTATGTTAATGATGCTACATGATACTCTGAATGTCGCCAGCCTCTGTTTGCCAGAAGCTGGGAATGGATGATGGGATGAACCTCTTGATTGTCTGTTCTGTTCATTTCCTTGGGGCACCTGGTATTGGCCACTGTCAGAGGACAGGATGCTAGGCTAGATGGACTGTTGGTCTGACTCAGTGTAGCCGTTCTGATGTACTTGTAAGATTGTTTAACAATCCCATCTGGTGATTCCTGCCATAACGTAATTACTTTTACTAAGTATAGTAAGTGGACATGTTTTTTTGAAGTAGTTGGATTGGAATAGAATCCCTTGAATTTAGGAAAGAAAGCATTGTTTTCTGGTGGTCCATGAAATCTGGGTTCATTTAATGGCTCCGCCATAAACTTTCTTTTTAACTGTGGGCAAGTTGTGTAGGCCCCCTCCTGCAAACATTTGCACCTGCAAATCTCATTGAGCTTTAGTGAGACTACTTATGTGTGCAAAATTGTTTCCTTGTGTATGTGTTTTCAAGACTGGGTCCTTAATCTGTATGTGCCACAATTCCCCACTGGTAGAATGGGATAATCATAGTAAGAAGGAGTGTGGTGAGGACATATTAATTATTGTCTGCAAAGTGCTCAGATACTATGATGTAGAAAATTCATGTAAGTATTGAGTTTAATATTTGGTATATGTATATATCTATGGGAAACAATGGAGTCTGTTGTCATTTTACTTATAGGTACTAATGTTGCCTCAGATACTTGCATGCAACTCTTATTGACTTAAATGAGAGTTGTGGATATATATCTGAAAGCAAAATTTATATCAATGAAAGCAAGTTTTTTAACACCTGTTAGTCTACATGAAATGAGTGATCTGGTGTTCTTAGTTTAGTTTTACATGGGTAGGTGCCCTCTTTAAAACAATAACTATAATTGACACTCTAGTTGGCAGCCTCATCAGAATTCAGAGAGTGAATGGGAATTGAAGATGGACCACATACCGCCTTATAGAGCAGAGGTTCTCAAACTGTGGTTCGTGGACCACCAGTTATCTGCGAGCTCCATTCAGGTGGTCCGTGGATAGTTCCTTCTAAGGTGCGCACCTGGGCAGCTGCACATGAGAGAATGAAGGGCAGCCCACCTAATTAGTGGAACCGTGCAGGCATGGCTCCACTAATTAGGAGCCTGGACCCTGGAGAAGATGCACATGTAAGGTGAGATGGTGGCCTTGGGAGGAATAGAGTGTAGGTGGGAGGGGCCAGGGCGGTGAAGTGGGGGAAATAGGGGGTAGGTGGGGGGCGGCAGTGGGGTGAAAAGAAGGGGTCGGGGGAATTTGGGATGTGCAAGGCTGTGGCTGCCAGAAAAAGAGGCAACTTGCTCCAGCTCCGGGGCTGCGGCTGCTGGGGAGAGATCCCTCTCCTTTCCAACCCCAGCTCGGTGGCTGCCATGGCAAGGAAGAGACTACTGATATTAAAATATGAGTTGTGTGCTTTTATTTATAGAACAAAAACATGTTTATTATTATTTAGTTTTTTTAATATAGCACTTTTATCCAAAGTACTTTACAATAGTTAGCTAATTATACAAACAACATTTGGAAGGATCATTAAGTGGTACACCAAGACCCTCAGCAATTTTCAAGGGGTCTGCGAAAGAAAAAGTTTGAGAACCATTGTTCTAGAGAAAGGCACTTCAAGCTGGGATGGAGGTACAGTACAAAAGCAACTAGAGGAAATGTGCTAAATCTATTCCGTCGATGCCAGGTTAGAGCCAGTACTCACTGAACTCAGTTGAAAGATTCTCATTGACTTCTAGGAAGGCTTAGAATGAGCCTAAAGAGTTTTTCAGTCTCCTGGGCTATCAGGCCACCCTCCTAAGGTTTTTTTAAAAAATAATTTGCAGAATTTTGTGTAAAGAATGCTAAGTGCATATAAATGAAATTTAACTTCTGTTAAATTTATCTCAAGAGCACATGTATTTTTTTTCTTTATTATGCAGGCACTGGTTGCAACTATGTAGTTGAGCCTAAGTTCCATTTTTCACTTAAAGGAAAGGTGCAGCATATTTGTTATGTATGAAAAATACATGCATCCTTATAAAAATGACAGCACCCACTCTTTGAGTACAGAATGAATTTTCTGAGAATTTACAAGTAGATCTTTGGAGTTTGAAGTTAATTAAAATGTGGTCCTTTAAGAAACTTTAGACATAAGTCTTTTCCTTGTCCCAAATGATCTTGAATGGAATAATGGAGACTCTTCAAAATTTTTATATAATTAAAATGAATTGAAATATTGTACATAGATTATAGTGGAAAAAATTGTATTGAAATTAAGTTATAAAGTATTTTGTATTACTATAGGCACTATAGAAAGCAATAGCTCAGGTAACTTTTAAGGGCAGGGGCATTGTGGTATCAGAAGAAACTCAACAAATCATCTTTCTCTTTACAGCTGTCTTGCATGCAATGTTTCTATTGGTTGAATGAGTCAGTAGTGTGAGGGAGACAGGATACATGTCAGGCATTCTCTCTGGTATTATTATTATTTGTATTACTACTACGAGCTCTACTCGAGGACCAGGACCCCTGTATGCTAGGCACTGTACAAACAGAACGAAAAGACTGTCCTTCATAGATTATTTGGCCTCTTTGCACTGTTGTTTAAAGGTTCTGTGGCTGCATTATGGCTGGGTGTCTGTGCTTAAAGTACTCTCAGCTGCGCTCAAGGTAGCGCTGCTGGGGAACTGAAGCAGAAATGCAGAGAGATCTCTAATCGCATACAAGCAATGGGACTTTGGGGCTGGACTGCTTCTACCTCTTTCTCATATTGCTGGTCTCAGTGAGACAGTTGTAGAAATCATTAAGTCACTTGCAAAGTAAAGGACAGATTCACCTTACATTTTGATAGTTTTACGCTGCTTTGGCAATGCAAAGCAGCAGTAAACCTCACTTAACTGGTCAATATACTCTGACTGCTTTGTGCTTCTCTGGTGTATTGGTGAATCTGCCCTTAAAAGTTAAAATAATGTTTTAAAGTTGTTGTATATTTTCAGATCATTAGAAGTATTGAAAATAGAGATGTAAAATATTAACTGGTTATCCAGTAAGTATTGGTCTTACCGTTAACCCACCCTAACTGTTAACCCCCATGCGTGAGTATCAGATTGGTTCTCCTGCCCCGGGCCGCGCTAGCTGGGAGCAGCCCTAGCAGGCCGTGGGAGCTTCGTGGGGGGTGACCAGCCGGACGGACAGGGGCTGCGGGTCGGTTGGGGGGGTAAAGTAGTCCCTGGCCTTCCCCTGTGCCACTGGGAGGGGAACGGTTGTGGAGGTAGATAGTGCGCTGGTCAGGGAAAGGAAGCTGCTGCTGGGGTGGGTAGCATGGAGCATCTACAGAGGCAGCATTGGGACAAACAAGGTAGTATACAGTCTGGACTCTGTGTGTGTATAATTACTGGTCTGAACTTTGTTCTGTTTGCACATTAGAAATCTGATCAAGTCATGATCACTTGTACTGAAGCTACCATTAATTTTTAGATCCGGTTAAGGTTACACTTAAGAGAAATCCAAACATGTTAAGGTAGAGAAATGCACGGTTAAAGCATCCAAACAACCTTATAGTGGTACAATGAAGGGAAAATATGAAAAAACTGTCTTTAAAAATTAGTTTAACCTAATCTTGGAACTGCAAACACAAAATGCCTTAATTATTATCTTATGGCTATTGTATGGCATCACTGTAATATATTATTTATAGAGCAGAGTCCTGAATGTGAGGAAGACAAGTTTTGATTTTAATGTGGAAGTAAAGGTAATAATACGTAACTTACCTACTTGTCCCACAGGGATATTGAGGGTTCATATATTTGAAGGCTAGAAGGGACCACTAAAATAATCTAGTCTGACCTCCTGCATAAACACACGCCAAAGAATCTAACCCAACAATTTCTGCATTGAACCTGTATCTTGTGTTAGAGCTACAGCATATATCTTTTAGTGTTTGTACAGTACTTCAAATACGTAAAACACTATGTAAGTGTTAAATATTAAACAAATGTAATCTAGTATAGTTCAACATTCCATGTAATACTTAGTTTAATGGGAAAAGATTCCATGAGAGTAGAAGGGGAATAAAAATAAGGCTTCTGTTATGTTCGTTAAATTAGTAAATGTGGCACACACGTTTGTTCTGTGTTGCCTCAATTATCATTCTTAAGTACCACAACAAAGAGTTTGCATTATATCACTGCAGAGACAATTATTTGTTCAATTAGGATAATGTCAGACAACATTTGTATCAACATTCCTTTGGCACAGAAAAGTTGATTTATCTTCTAAGTATATAGGCAACCTGTATCTCTCTGCATTTTGCTCAACTTCCTGCTTTCAGAAATGTGTGTTGTTTTTTTTGTTGTTGTTTTTTTCTTTCCCCCTTCAAAGCATTTTTCCATATCTTGTAGGAAGCTTTGGACACAAGTGGGACTTTGAGTTAAATCCATGTGGTAAATAATGGGAGAAAAATGCTATTTCAGAATGTCTTTTAAAGTAAACTTAGAATTCCCACATGTAAAGGCAAATCAGTGTCTAAATAAACATTGCTATACTGATGATTGGCATAGAAATTAAATATTTGAGAGACAAGAAGCCTAGCTTACTTCTACAACTCAATTAAATTGCAGCTCGTACTGGCCTGCTATCTTCTTCCTGTGTGAAAGCCTCATGTGTATGTTATACATTTTTTTTTTAATTTTGTCAGGCTGTTGGAGAGCGTAATGCTTCCTATTCTTACCTGCTTGTTTGGGCTGTTGGAAAGCTGGTGTAAAGTGATTGGTTCCATTTGTTATAGGCAGCAAAATGGCATATAACATTTTGAGTACAGAATGAATTTTCTGAGAATTTACAAGTAGATCTTTGTTTAGAGTTAAAGTGAATTAAAATGTGGTCCTTTGAGAAACTTTGGATGTCAGTCTTTTCCTTGTCTCAAATGATCTTGAATGGAATAATGGAGACTCTTCAAAATTTTTATATAGTTAAAATTAATTGAAATCTTGTGCATAGATTATAGTGGAAGAAACGTTTATATTAAAAAAAAATCTGAATGTATTTCATCCTGACCATGTTCAAAAGATTTGTTGTATATACAGTGTGTACAGAAACTCTCATCCGTATGTCAAATAAACTACAAAGTAAATCTTTCTTTGCTGTGTGGAGTGCAGCCTGATTAGATTAGTCTTCCCATGTTGACCTCCTTTCCTCCTGTTTAACTTGTTCCCTTCACCTCTAATATTGCGTTAACACTGGAGGAAAAGAGTACAAACTCAACTTTATATATTAAAAGGAACCAACAAGATACATGTGTAATAAAAACATCCCTCATATTCTTTTACCATAGCCCTCATTCTTTAAGTACCTGCTCCATCGTGTGTTCGTCATTTCTTGCTGTCTTTCATCTGATTTGAGCCTGTTCCTGAGAGATACTGAGCACTTGCAACTCCCATTGAAGTATTAAAAGGTTTTTGGAGCAGAGACCTCTTCTTTCCCCCTCTTCCCCCCTGCAGTTTTTAATATTAATCTGTAAGGCTCCATGCTCTCCACAGGCACTGTGGAAATAATACAGTATGCATATGAATATAATTAACTTTCATTGTTAATTGTTGTGAGTATGCTATAGTTATGTTTCTAGAGTAGTGATGCATTTCACTGTAGCTGCATATAAGAGAGACTGTGGTTTAAACCTTCCTTAATTATCAGGGACATAGTAGAATCCAGATGTTTCCTTTGAACACATAAGCACAATAAATGTGTGTGAGTAAATGCATGTGACCAATTATTAACTAAAGTGACAAGACTTATGCAATACATAACTGATGGTGGAAAAAAGAACTTTTGAGGATTTTTTTGGGGGGAGGGCGTGGGCGCGAGGTGGCTTTTAAGATTTTATTCTTAGTCTTTTGTAAAGTAGCAAACGTGTCCTTGACAATTTTGATTTTGTTTTTAATTAAGTTTTAATATCTAATTGGTTAATTCATATTTTTTAGGAGCTGAAACTACCATTTAGTTTTTTAAGTGGACATATTCATGAGTTACGAATCCATGTACCATGGACAAAACTAGGCTCAGAACCAGTTGTCATCACTATCAATACAATGGAGTGCATCTTGAAACTAAAGGATGGAGTCCAGGTAAAAAGCCTATGATGAGTTTGTATAAAATATAGTTGTTAAATTGAGAGTTTTTCAAAAAAATTGATAAAGTAGTTGATGTTGTATTACAGGAATGCTAATTTGTTTTGTCTGTCACGTCTGGCCAAAAGTCTTTATCTGCACTGAAGCAATAATCATGGTTAATATCACAAGAACTGTGATACCTTCTCTTCTTTCACTTTATTTGCTGTAGTGTTGTTCCTGCAGGTGTAAAAGCAGGTTAACGAATCTCTGCCAAAATTTTTCTTTGACTAGGCAGCAAATGAATCTTTAAGAGCAACATAGCAGCCTAAGTGCTTCCAGCTTTTACCACCCAAGAAGTTGTGTCCCACTGCTGGATTAAGTTATATAGAGCATCACTAGGCTGTGTCCTCAAGATATGAGTTATTGCTGTAGGAATGCTTTATTAAAGTTCCTATTATTTCAATATAGCTATCTTTTCTATTTTGATGTAAGAAGTTGTTTGCTTAAAATATAAAGTCGTCTTGGAAGACATTTTTTAGTGTCTTTTAAAAGCTTTTTATTTAGTTGTTTGTGACAGATGCATAACAACATTTCATGTCTATAAAATTTTAATTCCACCACATTGAAATCGGGTATAATACCAACAAGTGGATATTATTATATTTTGCATATATGAGTTTAAAAAAAAAAGTACAGAGCTTTGTGAAATATGCAGTAGCATCTTGCCATACTTCAGCATTCATTGTTAATCAACAATACGTTGGAACACTTTAACACTAAAGCATGTTTTAGTTCTAGGTTTCTTACTTTGTCTAAATATTTATTTCATTTCAATAGATACTTCAGTTATATTAGAGTCCTGGGAAATAAACATATGATTAAGCCATCTTCTATAGAACTTCCACAATTTGCTTAATGAACTGTTAATATTTGATACCAATATTTAGATATCTGAAAGTAATTACATTGGAGAACATTTCTGCATTACATTTATATGATAAATGTTCTGTAATGAAAGTCAATCTATTTCTGGAATTAGAGATTTTTGTTTTGTTTTGGAAAACCTGGTCCTAGTTATGCCACCCATGCAGTGTGCGCGCTCTCTTTCTGTCTCTTTCATGTATATCTATATATAAAAACAACACCCAGACACTAAGTATTTTTTCAATGGTAAGGTAGAGGTTTTAAGGCCAGATATCCCATAAGAAACATTTTAGAAGCAGCAAATTATAATTAATTATGGAAGCTGCGTAAAAAAGATATGTAACACATGACTTTGTGCAACCAAGAACTAATATTTAATATTGGACCACGCAGAGGGCTACTGCTGGTATGATCAGATTTCCTGCTTGCATGGTATTTGAAACTTAAATTTTGTGGTGCGTACAGCAAAAGGTCAGATGTCATGAATGTAAAGCACTCTCAAAACAAGTATTTGTTACAGATGTTTAAGATTCAGAGGCAAGAAAGGATTTTTGAAAATTACAACTGACATTTGAACAAATTATTCAGTGGTATGTACACCCTGGAGAGTAACATTTGGGTCTGTGCCAATGATAGCATTTATCTTTGAGTAATAAGAGTGCAAATGAAAACATTTTGTTGTTTTCTATGGGTATATTTTTAAGAGCCTATGGGTTTGATTTTATTTCATGAAAAAGTACTTGGATTAGAAATTAAGTGTTAAGAAAAATGAAAATGATATCTAATGACTTCCATGTCAAATTTATTTAAGTATTTTTAGGCTATTTTAATTTGCACTATATAATTGTAGATTGAATGGCTAGGACTAAGCCTTTTATCATCAAAATATTTGCTTGTTAGAAGCTGTTAAAATGTACACACATTGTAATAGGTAAAATGTCTTCTCAAAACACTGATGATGGAATCAGTGTTTAAATTTTTTTTTATTTTGAATTAACTATCAACTAAAACAATTGCACCAAAGAACTTCAAATCAGTAAAATAATAAGAAAACGTTGTATCCTGTTCCATGTTAGCGTAATCTTGCATTTCGTTCCTCAGGCAAAATGTCTGTTGGAATCATGAGTAGTTTGTTTGAGCAAAGTGTGTGCAGTCATTGACCCTAACTTACTACTATGAAAACCCATGGTGAAACTCGTGGAGAAGAGGTGAAGTTAGTTGGGTTTCTGATGAATCTTGCCTGGGTTTGCAAAGGAGGTAGTGGGGCATGGTTTTAAAAATGATGATCTTATGGGTATCCATGGAAAGGAAGTTCTGATCTTGTGTTCCAGCCCCTTTGCAATGCTTCCATATATGCATCAGCATAGGGATTATATACCTGCAACTCTTTAGGAGTTGTGCTGCTGCTGGTTCTTTGTCCATGCTTTGGCAATATCCCTTTCCCAAGTGGGGTGAAAGCACAGAGTGGAAGATGAGGCTGATTCTAGCAGCTTTAACTTCCACTAAACTTCTATGATGATGATTACCTTTTTGGAAGAGGAGAATGTTTGTTCCCTCTGAAGCATCTGGCATTGACCACTGTCAGAAGACAAGATACTAGGCTAGATGGATCATTGGTCTGACCCAGTATGTCTGTTTTTTTGTTCTAATGTAGTATACAGTGATGTGTTTCACCCACACATACTGTAAACCCACAGAGTAGAAGTAGAAGTACTTCTGTAAACTCTGGGGGATTAGGGGTGCATGGAGAAACTGCCTCTTCCACTTTTATGCTTCCCAATATATTTTTGCTCAGTTATGCTTTCTGTGATGAAGTGGGATTTCCTGTGACTGACTTGACTAGGGATTGCTATCCAGGGGTTCAGACGGGTTAAAATGCTTCTACAGCAAAGCAGGCAATGTGAGTTTGTTTGGGTCATATAACTGTCTGGGGTGGTAGGAATGGGTTGTTAAGGACTGGCTGAAACTTCCACCAGTGGAGGATCTGGAAGGACAACGGGAACTCTAGTGACAAAACAGTTGACACCTAATGGCTCAGCAGTGGTCCTTTGAGAGGATGACAGTAGAACTGGAGGTGAAAGGAGAATCAGAGCTTACTTTCTAGAATCAGAGCTTACTTTTTGAGAGACCAAGGAAGTTCTGACCTGAAGCTGACAGGAAAAGGGACAGCAACAGAGAGAAAGGAAACCAAAATGGTTTCTAGAGCAGTACGGCTCAAGGAAACCTTGGCTTTAGCCAGTATGGACTAATCTTAACCTTTGTTTCTCTGTGCTAACCTAAGGACTTCCCAATGCAGTATTCCAGTTGACTAATAAGTCCTACAGTTTTGAAAAGTTTTTCTGGTGTCTCTGCAAATACTTGCTGAGGTGCATTAATTCCTGAAGAGGGTGAAGATTTCTGTTCAGAGACTTATCTTGGTTGGACTTGCTGGGCAGAGCTCATGGTTAGAAGCAGCAGTACTGGAGCCCAGAGACTCTGTATCAGAGGTGTTGAGCCCATATGGCCTATATTTAAGGAGGTCTGGCACAGTAAGGAACTGTTTAAAAGCTGAGCATAGTACTGATCATGTGAATCCATGACCCTTTCTTCCTCCCACAGGTGAATGAGAGCCTTGAGGAAGTAAGCAAGACAGTTTACTAGCTAGAAAAATAGGTTGCTAAATGTGTTCTCTCTTTTGGAGAGGGAGTTTTTGAGTGAGCCATTCATAAGATGTACAGTTGAATATGAAGGCAGAATATATCTTGATTACAGTTTCTACAATACCACAGTGGTAGTTGCAGTAGAAATCAGGTGCCCATTCTTTCGCAATACCATTATTGCATGTATGATGACTCATAAAGTCAATAGAACTCCATGGAGATGTATAGGTCATCATGGTTGTCTTTCACAGTTGTGTGGCCTAAACATCAGTGTTTCTGATGTCAAGTTACGATAATACTCAGGTAAGCCAGTTACATAAGGTGTAAGACCCAAATAAGTGTGAGTCTAAAATGAGGGACACTTGGGAGGAATTTACTTTTAGTGATTACTTCCTGGATAAGTTGAAGATGTGCTGATCATGATTAGAGCTGAGTTGTTCAGTTCTACTGGACACTGTTAGAAAATTACCGTATACGCTCGTTCATAAGCTGAATATTTTTGGTAAAAAAGTGATGCATCAAAGAGCGGGGGTTGGCTTATAAATGTGTCTGCACCAAAATTTGATGATTTTAAACTCTATGGAATCATTGAATTGAATATTTAATACATTGTCATTTTGTTTATCTGGAGCGTTCACAGGCACGGAGCCCCTCAGCTCCCTGTGGCCACGGTTCGCTGTACCCTAGCACCATTTGTTGCACAACACATCCTGATACATCGCACATTTTAAGAGGCAGGGACCTTCATTAAATATGAAACAGTGTTTAATCATGTAATTAAAGACTGTATTATAATGCCTATTCACAAGGAAGTTTACATTTGTTTGTACAACCTTAACTGTCGTTTCTGGACTTTGAAGAAGATTCACTCAATCTCAAGTTTTCATATTGTATAAAATTTCCTCTTCTTTTATTTTTTTTTAAACAAGAAATAAATTCTATCATAGGTAATTATTTTCTAGACAGAGGTAGAATGCTCTATACAGCACACTATGTGTGATCAGTTGAGGTGAGGAACCTTGCCTCTGCCCATACAGAACCTTGCCTCTGCCCATACAGACTTTGATTTATGGAAACTGGCTGTACACTTTGAAGCCCTGTCTGTTTCTTTTAGTGTATAGCCTATTTTAATGTTAAAATAGATGTTCAGTTTACAAATCTAATTATAATATTAAGTTTTAATCTTTGTGTATGAATGTCAAATTTAAAAAGTGAGAGAGCCGCTCTCCAGGCAGAAGCCCAAACCATCTGGGCTGGCTGCCAGAGTTCCTTGAACTCAGACTCTAGGTTATCATTAAAGTGCTTTGTGTCTATGCACAAGTTTTTAAAAAAGTGAATTATTTGGGGTGTAAGGTCACAGTAATTAATCCTATTTGGAACTGGAATGACTCTACTTTATAGTGAGTTGATTAGGAATACATCATATGAATCATAAGCTAACTACTTTGCTTCTGACAATTCTCCCACTGCTATCCCAGACTGTATTGCTTCACAGTTTGATCAGCCTGTCTTTGAATCTGTGTGCCCTCCACTGCTCCAGTTTAATTTTGACTAGATGCCACCTCTCTTTTTGAACTGCTGGCATGCAGCCATATGTGTCCCTTTTTGATGCAAGGTAAGTTCATGCAATGAGACATATGCCCATTATAGCAGCCATGCCCCTTGTGCTTCCATGCTCACAGTTGCAGCGTTCCTGGATTTCATTGTCCTCTTTGGACTGCTGCACATCCAGTCCCATCTGGAGAAGTCACTGGAATGCAAACATCTACAAGACATTGTCATAGCGCTTCCAGACTTGTTCCCAGTGCTAAGTGAAAGCAAAGGAGGTATGGCAGAAGTAGCTGAAGACAAGGGTCAAGAACTGGACCTCTGGTAATGCTCCTCCTATCTGCCCATACTGTGAGCAACTGGACTGGATTTTTTGCAAGCAATGTCACCACCTAACCCACGAATGGTGAGGAGAGCAATTTTCCACAAAGCACACAAGACACCCAAGCACCTAAGACACCACAGAAAGCATCCTTGCCTTTATGTATAGCAGGGGTCAGCAACCTTTCAGAAGTAGTGTGCCGAGTATTCATTTAGTCACTCTAATTTAAGGTTTTGCGTGCCAGTAATACATTTTAACGTTTTTAGAAGGTCTCTTTCTATAAGTCTAGAATATATAACT
Organism: Gopherus flavomarginatus; assembly: GCF_025201925.1. Lineage (NCBI taxonomy): Eukaryota > Metazoa > Chordata > Testudines > Testudinidae > Gopherus > Gopherus flavomarginatus. The sequence continues at coordinate 260,734,841 of NC_066618.1, forward strand.
AAACTATTGTTGTATTTAAAGTAAATAAGGTTTTTAAAATGTTTAAGAAGCTTCATTTAAAATTAAATTAAAATGCAGAGCCTCCTGGACCGATGCCAGGACCCGGGCAGTGTGAGTGCCACTGAAAATCAGCACACATGCCATAGGTTGCCTACCCCTGGTGTATAGCATAGAGTCTTACCAGAAGGAAATTCTTCAGGGGAAGCAGTAACTGTATGACCTGGCAGATTGCACAAGTACACCATGCAGGCAGTCATACGGAAACTGCTGTAGAGGAGAGCTCTCCCCATTCAGGCATCCAGTAAAAGGCTTCTTAAACAAGGGAAGCCGTCATAACTCTGTTAATGTCCATAGTAGTCTGAGGAGCAAAAATTCTCCTGCTCTTTCAAGCAATCATGCCTAAATTTGTAAAGATCCTGGCATCACGGTCCTTTTCAGACTGTCCCATGTGAATATTGGTGAGCCTTCCACCATGATCTACCAGGCCTTGCAGCACCATGGAGAAATATCCCTTCTTGTAGATGATAAAGGCATTGGCTTGGTGTGGGAGGCAGACAGTAGGTATCTGGGTCACATCAGTAATGCATATGCAGTTTGGGAGCCCCATCAATGCAAAGCTGTCAGTAACCTGTTCGTTGCCAAGTTTGCAACAGGACACAGCAGCACCCTCTTCATAGCTCTGCAAATCTCTTTAACAGTAGCCTCATCAGTTGATCTACCTATACCAAACTAGTAAACTGCTGATTGATAGCCCTCAAGAGGGGAGTTTCCAGATGGTAATGGCCAGACATTTCTCTCTGCTGTGGGGAACTCTCATGTCTGTGTTCTGCTGTAGTTCTGGTGACAGATCTGCATAGATCGTTAGGAAGGTAGTCTTCTGCATCCTGAAGTTCTGCAGCCACTGCTGGTCATCCCAGTTCTGTCTCACTATCCTATCTGACCAATCAGTGCTAGTTGATTACTTCTAGAGGTGATGCTCCACTGAGTAAAGTCCCTCCAAGTATATGTAGGTAGAAGTAATTGCTTGATTTCATCCTTCCGCTCCTCTTACCTGTAGTCCTATCACCACTGCATCTGAAGCTGCTGAGTCAAATGCAGTCAGCTGAACAACTGCAATAAATGTACACGTCCTGTGTGTACTAATTATTGTGATGATCACGGTGTTCAGCAGTATGTCTTCCACGCTGTCTGAAAGCAATTTGAAAATTGAATTGGTGCTGGCAAAATACAGATGAATTTATGGGTTTCCAAGACAGGAATCATGGGAATTTGTTAGTATGACCCTACATCCCAGAATTCCTGTGGCTTCTGGTAGGCATCTGTGATAAATAAAGTGGGGGGATAGCTCCCTTTGATGGACACCCAGCCAGCCAGTTAGCTGTAAAAACTCTCTTGGTAGCTGTTCTTTACTTGCTTTAGCTGTAAAGGGTTAAGAAAAAAAAAGTAAGGTATAGAAAAAAAAAAAAGTGGCACCTGACCAAAAGAGCCAATGGGAAGGCTAGAACTTTTTAAAATGGAGAAAGAAAGTTTCCCTTTGTCTGTTGTTCTCTGGGCTGCAGGGACACAGGGCAGCAATGCTATAAGCAGAAATGCTATGTAAGGTTTGAACTATGTATGAAAAAGTGTCTTCCATACCTTGAAAAAATAATTTGGGTAGGGAATGTTTAGTTAGACGCTATCAGATTTATTTCTTATTTCACCAATATTCACATGGGACAGTCTGAAAAGGACTGTGATGCCAGGATCTTTAGAAATTTAGGCATGTTTGCTTGAAAGAGCGGGAGAATTTTTGCTCCTCAGACTACTACGGACATTAACAGAGTTACGATGGCCTCTCCTCTGTGCTAACCCCTGATGCTTTTGTTTGCTTGTAACCTTTAAGCTGAACCCCCAAGAAAGCTATTTTGGGTGCTTAATTTTTGTAATTTTTTTTTTAAGATCTAGCAAAAAGTCTAAGTTCCAGATGTAATGTTTTCCTTTTTGTTTTTAATAAAATTTACCTTTTTTTAAGAACAAGATTGGATTTTTGGTTTGTGCATGTTGTTTGATTAGCTGGTGGCCACAGCTAATTTCCTTTGTTTTCTTTTTCAGCTCTTTCCCGGACTGGGGCTGGTGAGTGGGGAAGGGTGAAAGGGCTTGAGGGTACCCTACAGGGAGGAATTCCCAAATGCTCCTTCTTGGGTTCTAAGAGTGTTTTTTTTTTCCCATTTAGTTGCTGTCAGCGTTTACCAAGCCAAGGTCAGAGAAAAGCTGTAACCTTGGGAGTGTAATACAAGCCTGGAGTAGCAAGTATTAATTTTAAAAATCCTTGCAGGCCTCTACTTCCATCACTCAAAATGACAGAGTAGGGATTCAGCCTTGACAGCATCCCACAATACACCCCAAGAAAAATCCCAGAATATAGAGCTGAGAGGTGAATATTGCACCATGGGATGCATTCTGCGTGGTTAACTTGAAAAAGTGGATAGATGTGTAAAGGTTAATAAGGAAAGTGTCATAAAATGGGCAGAACAAAGCAACATGGATGCACATACTTTCACATCTGTCTGTACTCATCTGTTGTCTCTTGTCTTGGATTTAGATTGTAGTCCCTGTCCCAGAGTCTATCTTTTTTGTTCTGTGTTTGTACAGTGTCTAGCACAGTGGGATTCTGGTTTGTAACTAGGCTCCTATATGCTACAGTAATACAAATATGTAGTAACAATCCCTTAACCCAGCTCCTGGCAGGGCCGGTGCAAGGATGTTTTGGGCTCTAGGCGAAACTTCCACCTTGCACGCTCCCCCCCGAGGCGCTTCGCCCTGAGGCGCCCCCCCTTGCAGCAGCTCTCCACCCGCCTCCCTGAGGCACCCCCCCCAGCTCACCCCTGCTCCGCGCACAGGCACGAACACCCCAATCACGCCCTCACTGCTTCACTTCTCCCGCCTCCCAGGCTTGCGGCACCAATCAGCTTAGGCGCTGCAAGCCTGGGAGGTGGGAGAAGTGAAGCAGCCATGGTGTGCTCGGGGAGGAGGCGGGGCAGGGGTGAGCTGGGGTGGGGAGTTCTCCTCCCCCCCTTTCTTGCTGCAGGCGGCGCTCCCCTGCTCCAGCTCCCTCTGCCTAAATGCCGGCGGTGACTGGGGCGGCCGAAGATCCGGCTGCTGCGGTTGCTGTCAAAGAAAATGGTGGCTCCCAAATGCCAGTGCGGTCGCCTAAAAGGTTGCACCGGCCCTGGCTCCTGAAACTAGATTATCTAGGGGAATCCTTAAGCATATCACAAGGAAAGGTCTTTCATCAGATATCAGAGTAGCAGAGTTTCAGGACTAGATTTAAGTCCTAATTCAAAGGAAGTGCTTTTTGCCTGTCACTGCTATATTAATAGAATCTATGGCAGTCTGTCTGGAGTTAGTCCCATGGCTAACTTCTATATGATCTTTCCAGAGCCATGTGCTATATTTACAGCTGCAGGGCTATTCAACTCCAATCTCTTCCTTGCCAGAGGTAAAGACAGTATTAACTTAATGGTTGCACTTCTCCAAGGGAGTTCTTCTGGAGACCTCACAGTATCTGGTTGTAGTGCCTTGAGCACCATTTGGAAGTATATAGTCTTAATTTGCATTTATTTTATTATGTTGTTACAGTATCAGCCCATTGGACAAGTTGTTTCTTGAGGACTGATGCTTGGATATTCGTTCTATATTCATCTGCTTTTGTGCTGTTTTCATACCAAGTCCAACTTCTGAAAAATTAATCTTCAGATTTTTTCCTATTTAACTGCCTTCATTAAAACTCATTTGTAACAAGCATTTATTAAGGGTCATTATGGTTCTTTTTTAATCTCTAGTGTCTTGTTTCCATTGATCTTTTAGTGAGTTTTGAACTATGTATTACCTGTGTGATTCAAGAGAAAACATTGAAAGCTTATGGTTAAGCATTTTGGCTTTTGTCTCTAACCTCCGTTCTCCAGAAGCTGGGAATGGGCGACATGGAATGGATCACTTGATGATTACCTGTTCTTTTCATTCCCTCTGAGGCACCTGGCATTGGCCACTGTCAGAAGACAGGATATTGGGCTAGATGGACCTTTGGTCTGACCCAGTATGGCTGGTCTTATATTCTTATGTTTAACTGATGAACTCAATTATGGTTGTGTGATAATGCACTTCTCATTCAAAGGGTTAACACATATAAAGTATATGTAAGGGGTAGGCTTCTCTAGTCACCAGCTCTCTGGTTGGGCCCATTGAGTATCAGAAGACTCATAAACTCATAGAATTTAAGGTCAGAAGGGACCATTATGATCATCTAGTCTGACTTCCTGCACAATGCAGGCCACAGAATCTCACCCACCCACTCCTGTAACAAAGCCCTAACTTATATTTGAGTTATTGAAATCCTCAAATTGTGGTTTGAAGACCTCAAGCTGCAGAGAATTCTCCAGCAAGTGACCCGTGCCCTATGCTGCAGCGGAAGGCGAAAAACCTCTAGGGCCTCTGCCAGTCTGCCCTGGAGGAAAATTCCTTCCTGGCCCCAAATATGGCAGTCAGTTAAACCCTGAGCATATGGGCAAGACTCACCAGCCAGCACCCAGGAAAGAATTCTCTGTAGTAACTCAGATCCCACCCCATCTAACATCCCATCACAGATCACTGGGCATACCTACCTGCTGATAATCAAAGAACAGTTGCCAAAATTAGGCTATCCCATCATAGTATCCCCTCCATAAACTTATCTAGCTTAGTCTTAAAGCCAGATATGTCTTTTGCCCCCACTACTGCCCTTGGAAGGCTGTTCCAGAACTTCACTCCTCTAATGGTTAGAAACCTTGGTCTAATTTCAAGTCTAAACTTCCTGATAGCCAATTTATATCCATTTGTTCTTGTGTCTACATTGGTACTAAGCTTAAATAATTCCTCTCCCTCCCTAATATTTATCCCTCTGATATCTTTATAAAGAGCAATCATATCTCCCTTCAGCCTTCTTTTGGTTAGGCTAAACAAGCCAAGCTCTTTGTCTCCTTTCATAAGACAGGTTTTCCATTCCTCGGATCATCCTAGTAGCCCTTCTCTGTACCTGTTCCAGTTTGAATTCATCCTTCTTAAACATGGGAGACCAGAACTGCACACACTATTCCAGATGAGGTCTCACCAGTGCCTTGTATAATGGTACTAACACCTCTTTATCTTTGCTGGAAATACCTCGCCTGATGCATCCTAAAACCTTACCTTGTGCCCCATCTTACCTCTGTCTGCGCCTCTTCCCCAGAGCTGGGTCTGTGTTTGTGTGTGTATGCGGACAGGGGTAAGTGGGGTGATGCTGGGGCTACAGATGGGGTTGGGGCCAAGAGCATGGGGCTGGCAACCAAGACCAGAAGTTGGGGCCAGGAGCAGAGCTGGGTGGCATGCCCTCCCCACTCCCCATGGGGGCTGGCCCGGATCCCAGCTGTGTTCCCTCGAATGTTCCTCTGTGCCCTCGTTGTGGCGGGGTTGGGGTGGGGGAGAGGAGTTTGGGAGGCACCCCACAGTTTGGGGATCTCCGTACTACAGACTGGGTCACTAGAAAGGTGTTTTGTTTTTTTGTTTCTTTTAAGTATATAGTAGCTCTGTGATACCTAACTTCCGGAGATTATTCTTGGAAGAAAATATGAGTTAACAGGTATGCTATTCATCCTCTCTAGAACTAAATGTTTTCCTCCATGAAATGGTTTTATATGAAGAGCATGGATTGAAGGTCTGTCTTTCAAAGTAGTAAGAAGAGGAGAGTGAAGCTAGCGATAGTGAATTGTGGAGAAATGAGTAAAAGGATGAAGGAACAGAACAGAGGCGAAGGATAGTTGTGTAGAGAGGAAAGGGTGCTAAGTTAAGTATGTGGGAAAACAGTTTCCCTTTAACTTAATCATAAATTATTAATTGGTAGTATTAAAAAAAGCATATGACTGACAAATGGTTCTTTAATAATGTGCCCAAATTGTGTGGATGCCAGAGAGCAGTATTTGAAATTTGTTTACCTTCTGTATAGTACAGTAAAATTGCAGTTGGAAGGAGTGCATCTTGTCTCCTCATTTGCTCCTGACCTTCAATGACTTATGTACTTACTTTGAGTTAAATTTTAAGGTAATACTTAAAAAAAACCCAGATGATTAGGAGTACACTTTATCAGCACTTCCTATGTCTGTTTTAAAATGCATAATATTTCCTATTCTTTGAACTGAGGCATGTTTCTGTAAAATGCGCTTTGTTTTATGCCACACGTTTGCAATATCTTCATTTTGTTTGTAAACCCCATAACAATTGGGGAAAGACTTTTTTTTTTGTTTTCAGTTTTTTGCATTCCCCACTGCTTCTTTTGTTCTATTCTTGAATTTTCTTGTGCTGTGCTTTTTAAGCCCAGTATAAAGTCTTGAACACTGTTTTCTTAATTACCTGCTGAATCATTTCCTTCCTTCTCGTTTGGAACTTAATTTTAGAGGTCATTGTTCTTTTTCAGTGATCAGTAGAACTTAATCATATTCTTTATGTAACCTCTTCCCCCTTCTGATTTAGGTCTGTTCTTCCTCTCAGTCAGCGTTCCCAGGCTTTTATTCCTGAATACTAGAAAATATTATTTGTCAAAAATCTTAAATGTAATGTTTCACTGGTTCCCATAGGATTGTGAATACTGTACATTTTGAAAGAGAGAGGAGATGTTATAAAGTGAAAGAATATCTTGTCTCTGAGGATCTAAGCAGAAATAGGCAAGAAGTGGTTTGAATACTAAGGACCAAATAATTTTCCTATTTAAGCGAATGGGAAAATATCCAGCTGACTTAAATTTTTGGCCCTCTCCTGTTTAGAATAAAAGTCTGGTTTGGTAGTCCAGAGTGAAACAGTTTTAATGAAGGCAGTATAAAATCATGATTTAAATCACTTGATTTTTTAAAAAAGATTTAAATCAGGTTGTGGCTTTGTAAAATCTAATTGAAAACTTGTGCTATGTCAACTTTACACTAACAGTGACAATGAACTAAATTGTAAATGCTGTTTTTAAAAAAACAGATGCCAGTATTGGGGAAGTTATTTGAAGTTTACACAACTGCTCTAGGCAAAAAACAAAACTTGATAAAAAAGACCCTAATCTTGTAATCACTTAAGCAGGTACAACTTGACTCATATTATGGTCTGGAAACATTGTTGCTGGAGAGGGGAATTCTTTTGTTTGCTCTCCAGCAAAACTTTCCTTTGACTGATTTATATAGTGATGTTAATAGGCTAAAGAGTGAACCAGAATGAGCATGGAGTCCTTGGGAGTTGGAAGAGAGAAAAAATGAGGGTTCACAGGTAACTTACTCACTCCTCACACTGCTTTACAAACGGGTGAGAGAGATGTTTAAATGACATGAACGTTAGTGGGGAGTGAAAATCAACCACACTTCTTAAAATAATGGGGATACCAATTGCGAGTCCATAGTTAAAGTTGAGTTTTACATTTAAAACAGAGATTCAGTCTCTTTGTTATGTAGGAAGAGTGCAGTCTAACAGCATTTACTTTTTAAGTACAGAATGAATTTTGAGAATTTACAAGTAAATCTGCTAGTTTGACTTAATCTCAGAGTGCTGTTTAATTTTGTTTGTCCTGAATGACTTTAACAGAGTAACATCCTCTTCAAACATTTGATGTAGTTAACTTTTTGAAATCACATGCATAGACTATATTTGATGAAATTGGATGTAAGTAATGTTGGTAAATTACTAATGAATATTGTATTAAATTATGATTATATAGGCTGAACCAGATCATCAGTTTATGTCACACTGGTGCAGTTGTGACCTCATAGGTGTAACCAGTATTGCCACTCCAACTGCCCAAAAATCACAACTAAAGCCCTGCAAAAAACATGGTGTGGGGGGAGGGAAAGGGAACTTTTGGGGTTCTTTTTATTTGCCATTTTGTTTTTGAACCTTTAGGGTGCACTTAGGTTACCTTCTCAAGGTCTTTTCTGCAGCCGTAAGGACTAGAAACTTACTTGTTTTTAAATGAAAGCTGAGATTACCTCTTAATTACATGATTCCAGGAGTTCGGTATTTTTCTTGAAGCCCAAGTACTTCGAGAGTCATGATAAAATTACAAGAGTCAGTAATTCTGGGTAACTCAACCAATCATTGCCTTTCCTCTTAGGGTTGGCAAGAAAGTCAGTTGAATGGTCAGATAACATAAATTAGCTACCTACTATTTGGATGCGGTCAAATATTCCAGCAAGAATGCTGTAAGGTAGGCAGTGGCCTATCGTACTGTCTCTTAGCAAGCCTACTTAAATGTTTCGATTGCTCATTTTACTACATGCTAATACTGTTTGTTGGGGAAAAGTAACTAATTAAATGCTGAACATCTTGATAGGCTAGAGTCTTCTAGAACAATCGTATATATGTTTTGATCTGTATACCAGGCTGTCAGTGTGTGTGTAGGTTTACAAACCATGTTAAGACAAAACAAATTAAAAGACATGGTCCCTGTCCCAAAGAGCTCACAAGCTGAACTGACTAGACAAACATACTGAAACTAACACAGAAGGGAGCTGGGGAGGCAGAGGAGGGTTCAAGGTAATTAAATCTGCTCCCCCAACACAAAGAAAATAGATACACAGCCACATGGGAGGCAAGTTTGTAGAAATTTTGGTGGTGCCCAGAACCCACCCCCCAACTCTGCCCCCTCAAACTCTGCCTCCACCTGCCTAAGGCTCTGGGCGGGATTTCAGGGGGGAGGTCTGGCGTGCAAGTCCTGGGCTGGGGATTAGGGTACAGGAGGGGTGCAGGCTTTGGGAAGGAGTTTGGGTGCTGGGTGCAGGCTCCGGGCTGGGGCACAGAGTGGGTGTGCAGGAGGGGGTGAGGAGTGCAGGCTTTGGGACGGAGTTTGGGTGCAGGCTTGGCTGGGGGGGGTGTAGGAAGGGGGAGCTGGTGCATGCTGGGGCAGAGGATCAGGCTGCAGGGGAATGAGGGTTGGGGCTGAGGATGAGGGGTTCATGATGCGGGGGGACTCAGAGCTGGGGCAGAGGCTCAGGGTGCGGGGGTATGAGGGCTCTGGCTGGGGCAGAGGATTAGGGTGCAGGGGGATGAGGGCTCTGGCTGGGGCAGAGGATTAGGGTGCAGGGGGATGAGGGCTCTGGCTGGGAATGAGGAGTAGGGTGCAGGGGGATGAGGGCTCTGGCTGGGGCAGAGGATTAGGGTGCAGGGGGATGAGGGTTGGGGCTGAAGATGAGGGTTTGGGGCTTTGGAGAGGCTCAGGGCTAGGGCAGAAGAGCAGGGTAAGGGCAGCCTGCCCTGCCATTAGCAGATGGCAGGCGCTAGGACCCTGGGGCAGCAGACAGCAGTTCTGCCGGGAGCCGTTCTCTGGCAGCACGAGCAGAGCAGGCAGGGACACGGCGGAGGGGGGGACGCAGGGGGAGGGGTGGAAGGCGGAGACCGGGACCCGCTCCAGGCAGGGACGCGGCGGGGCAGTGTGGGGAGACCCGCGGGGGCCGGGACCCACTCCAGACAGGGACACGGCGAGGCGGTGTGGGGAGACCCGCGGGGGCCGGGACCGCTCCAGGCAGGGACGCGGCGGGGCAGTGGGGGGAGACCCGCCGGGGCCCGATCCAGGCAGGGCCAGGGGAGAGACCCAACTCCAAATATTGCTGGAGCAGGGCACCTGGCCCTGAATATTCCTGAAGCCCGGGCACCTTGAGCCCATATAACTCGCCGCCTATGCACAGCCATTAAGTTGCTTGAAGAGTTGATGGGATGCCTCCTAGCATAAGAGAGACAAGATGGGTGAGTGAAGAGCTCTGTGTAAGCTCGAAAGCTTGTCTCTCTCACTAACAGAAATTGGTCCAACAAAAGATATTACCTTTCCCACTTCTTTTATCTAATATCCTGGGATAAACACAGCTACAACACTTCTAATGGAACACAAGTGAATACATTTTTTCTTTTATAGTTGCTATGTGTTTGTTTTATTTTTGTTTAATTATTCTTTTGTTAATTCTTCAATCTTGAATAATAATCACATTTAAATGCTAACTAACATTGCTTTAAAATTACTTTCTTTTTTAAGAACTTCATTGTTTTACATTTTTCTGAGTTAAAATAACTCAGTTAAGTAACTAGGCATAAGGATCTAAGGCTAAGCCTGTTGAAGACCATCAAGTCTTACTATCTACTGTTTTTACTGTTCTATTAAATTAGTGCTTTTAAAATAAACGTAATTTTTTTTAGGTTATTTAACCATTCAGTTGACCAGTTATTTTTGGACGGGTCAGATGCTCAACCTTACTTCTGCTACAGCAAATGTTCATGCTAAAATTCTGTAGGTTGTAATGTGTCAGTGGTATGAGAGATTGGCTTCATGTATCAAGAGATGATATTTCATAGATGAAGTAACAGTTAGGACCAAGGCCTGGTCTAACCTACAGGGTTAGGTCAGTGTAAGCTGCCTTGTGCTGACCTAGCTGTTGCAGTGTCTTCTCTTAAATTTGTTTTCTGCCAACATAAGTTCTTTTCTATGCCGCTTTCATAACATCACATGCCAAAGTGGCATAGAGTCACGGTCAATGTAATTAGGTCGATGCGATAATAGTAAAGACACTGCATTGCTTATGTTGAGATTGTTAACTAGCTTTCAGGAGCTATCCCACAATGCATCACACTGACAATTCAATTGATATAAGTGCTTCTGGTGAGGACATGCACTGCCAACACAAGGAGCCAATTGTGTGCACAAGTGATTTAACAACTATGGTGGCTGTATGTTGATATAAGTTAGGTTGACATAATTTTGTAGTGTAGATGTACCCTAAATCTTTAAGGCTGACTTCCCTAGGAAGAAAGGTGTATTCTTAACTACAGTTGGTGCTATATACATATAATATATATATACAAAATGAACCTCATATTTAACTTAATTTGCCACTCGCAAGTTAAGTTCTAGTTAAAAAAATCAGGAAACATACCAAAAGCCAGCAAAACCTCTGGACCCCAAATGCACATATTTCTCATCAGTCATTCTCATGAAAACACATAAACTCATGCCAAATGCAAGCATTAACACTACATGCATTATTTATATAAACCCAAAACAAGTTCTTCCCTCTCCTTTATTTAAGAATGTCAGGCTACTTTCCCCTCGTGGGGTCCCAGAGCTTGGGCTTCAGCCTGATCCCAAACAGCTACATGACGCTTTTACAGTCCCGCAGCCTTAGCACTGTGAGCCTGAGTCAGGTGATACGGGCCAGTCAGAGATGATTGATTGCAGTTCCTTAGAGTACAGTATACTTGTGTTCTGAAAAGTGACTCTGTGTTTTAACATTTCATATTTGTGTATTAAGTATTTTAAGATCAAATCTGTTCAATTTAAAATTAAGTCTTTTTTGGTGTGTGTTTTGGGGATAACTGCAGGGCTGAATACTTGGAATCTGAATGAAAAGTTGAGGTCTTCGAGAGATGAAGCATCAACAATAAAGTTTCTGTTTTCAGTATTTAGTTAACGATTCTGTTCTGTACTTACTGGAATAGAATCCAGAACTCACTTTTCAAGAGCTGCAGTGACTTGAGGGCTAACAGGTAGAAAACAGGTATTTTAGCAAAGAGAAAGGATATGATGAATTAGACACAAGGAAAAGGTCTGTTGACAGAGAACCAATTTTTACATACATTTCAGAGAAGAACTTACAGTGAACTATCTTGTGGAACTCAGAATCATGGTGGCTTTGAATGTGAATACAATAGAATTATTTTTAGTTGACTTGTAAAATTTAATTGCTCTTATGTTTAAAAGGATTGTCAAAGTTTGATGGTCTCTTCTCACCTCAGACGTACCTTGCATTAACAATTGTTGTAGTTGTGTGCAACTAGATTTGAGATTAGATAAACTATGCACAATTTACATGAAAATTTAGCAGCCTGGATACAAACTAATTGCCCAGCCTGTACCACTGTGATGATGCTGCTAAATTAATATTTTACTTGCCTTGTGCAATTAGAATTTTGCAATACTGGATTAGACAATGTACAGTATTTTAGGATTTTTCTGTAACACCAATCGTTATAGTAAGTAAGTGCTTCTCAGTTAAATTAGAGCTGCATAGTGATGTCCCTAGTGGATTCTGTAGTCTTCTGCTCTTCACCCCGTCTGTAGAAGGCTCTGACTGGGTAGAAATATACATAATTTAAAAAATAAACGTACTTCTCTGATTATGCTGGGAAAACTTCCTGAAAGAGGGGAAGGGGGAATCTTTCAGTACACCTTAAAGATGTCTGAGCTGTGGGTTAGCCAGAGTTCTTGTGGGAGCTCATTCCATAGCTAGATCCCCTCGACCGATTAAAGCTTTATTTCTGTATCTCACGCATTTTTGTCTGGATTTTATAAGCTGCATTGTCCCAGAGGAGCACAGCTGTGTTGGCGAGTCATGGATGGAGATGTAGTTGCAGATGTAGCTGGATCCTAATTAGTATATTTTGAATAAAAGCTTGTGTAAATATGATTCTTATTTAGAGTTCTTATCATATGCTCCACTTATCTTAGAAAAAATTGGGTGATATTTTTTATCCTGATAAAAACAACCAATGAAATAATATTTTTCTCTTGTATTTCTGACATGTATAATAAGCTAGGTGGATACATGGATAGGCAGAACAATTTTCCTTTTGTTTACTTCCTTGCCCCCCAAATGTAGCAGTTTCCTTGTACATTAATCTCTGTTAAGTTTAAACCTTTGGATAAGCTTACCCAGGTCATTAAAAAAATATTAGTTTCCATTTACGAACATTTTTTTTCCACACTGAGATTCTTTTCTGAATTCATGGATTTGTGATTTTTATTTTTATTAGCTTACAGGAACCTGCCATCTTACATCTGTACAGCTTCATACATTGTATAGCGTACCTACAAGAAGTTCTTTGAGTAGTCTCCTTATGGATGCTCCATATTAGGATGTGTATGCATCTGTGCACTCTGTAGTGGGAATTTTTCATCAGCAACATCCGCGTGTCTGCATGTCCTCTCAACGTCCTTTTGCTCTGGCACAAGAGCACATAGGGAGGAATGGACTTGGCGCAGCTCAGTTCTTTCTCAGCTGCCTGAGGCTTGAGATAGCTCATCATGGTGTCTGCTAACATGTCTTGCTACCCCTCTTGTTAAAATGTCTTTTTTTCTTAGTATATTTTTCTTCGTGTTTTACACAATTGGTACTTTTAAAAAAGGTTTTTTCCTCCCTCCTCTTTTTTTGTCTGATTTGGGCCTTTGATCCATGGCCTTGAGTACGGGTTATCCCCAAGACCTTAGGCTTCAAACCTTTCCTGACCTGCCACAGGACTTCCCTCCTTGTCCACCGCCTCCGCTCCCAGCGATGAACATTCAAGCTGCCTCTGATGCTTTAGGGAGTCTTATGTCCCATCCAAATATAAGCTCTGCTCAGGGTTTAAGAGTAGATGCAGTAAACTGAGGGAGGATAGGCTCAAACTCCTGTTAATGCAATGCTTACTGAGATCTGTGGGGTTTGAGTCCCCTCTGTGCATCAGATTGGCAGAGACCTCTTGTGACTATCCCTACTGAGACTACAAATAGCTCTTTTTCTCTCCTGCTGATAATAGCTCACCTTAACTGATCACTCTCCTTATAGTGTGTATGGTAACACTCATTGTTTCATGGTGTGTGTGTGTGTGTGTGTGTGTGTGTGTGTGTGTGTGTGTCTTCCTACTGTGTTTTCCACTACATGCATCCGATGAAGTGGGCTGTAGCCCCTGAAAGCTTATGCTCAAATAAATTTGTTAGTTTCTAAGGTGCCACAAGCCTATGTTTGTTGGGGGTGTAGATGGTTCTAAGCCAGGCCTAAACACACTGGGAGTGGGTCCTTTTAGAGCAGACTTTTCAGCATTGTGGTGAGCAGAACAGAGATAGGATCTGCTGGTTGCTGTATGTGTTTCAAAAAATGGCTGACCTTTCAGGAGCCAATTGTCCAGATGGGGAAAAACTGTTATTTCCATTTGATGAAGATGGACTGTGGTGGCTGATAGAACTTGACTAAAGACCTTTGGAGCAGTGGAAAGACCAAAAGGTGGGATGTGATACTGGTAGTGGTCTCTACCCAGGATAAAATATTGTAAACATCTGTGCAAATGTTGCATGGCTGTATGGAAAATAAGCATCCTGGAGGTCAAGGGAGACCAACCATTTCCCAGGTCCAGAGAGGGAATTACTGCTAGGGTTATCATTCTGAATCATTGAGCTCAGACAAAGATGTTCAGTGTCCTGAGGTCTAGAATTGGTCTCCATCCTGGGGTCCAGGAAACACCTGGAACATAATCCTTTCACAACCAAGTCCATTGGGACAGGTTTGATCACCTCCACTGTTAGGAGGGATTGTACCTTTTTGCCTCAAGAGACTCTTGTGAGGGGAGTCCCTGAAGAAAGCAGTGGGGGGTGGGGATATGAGGGTGGAAGTGAGTTGAAACGGATGAAATAACCTGTAGATATCACTTTCAGGATTTGTCTGTCCAAGGGGATGAGTTCCTATCAAGGTAGAAAATGAATGAGATGGCCCTTATGGGGTGGAGGGAGGATATTTGCAGCATAAAATTTGGAGGAGGAGAGGTCAGCAGGTCAAAATGGTCATTTTGAGGATGTCACCATCTATGATTAATCGCAGTTTTAATCACACTGTTAAGCAATAGAATACCAATTGAAATTTATTAAATATTTTTGGATGTTTTTCTACATTTTCAAATATATTGATTTCAATTACAACACAGAATACAAAGTGTACAGTGTAATATCACTTTATATTATTTTTGGTTACTAATATTTGCACTGTAAAAATGATAAACGAAAGATAGTATTTTTCAGTTCACCTCATACAAGTACTATAGTGCAATCCCTTTATCGTGAAAGTGCAATTTACAAATGTAGATTTTTTTTTTGTTACATAACTGCACTCAAAACCAAACAATGTAAAATTTTAGAGCCTACAGGTCCACTCAGTCCTACTTCTTGTTCAGCCAATCGTGAAGACAAACAAGTTTCTTTACATTTGCGGGAGAAATGCTGCCTGCTTCTTATTTACAATGTCACCTGAAAGTGAGAACAGACATTCACACTTTTGTAGCTGACATTGCAGGGTATAAACATTTGTATGCCCCTTCATGCTTCGGTCACCATTCCAGAAGATACGCTTCCATGCTGATGATGCTCACGTGACATTACGTTCCATATTCTTTATGGAAATATGCTTATGATATAACTGAGATATATCTTACGCAAGATAGCCCATGTAAGATATCATTGGAAAGGTTACAACTTACTGAATGTGATTATCCAATTCTTATGCGTGCCAACACATTTAATGAGTCTGTGATGTTGCGGTCCATATGCTTTATGAAAATATGCTTATGAATCTGAAAATGATGTAACTGAAATATGCTTTATGCAAAAGGTCTCTTGTAAGGTATCATGACAAAGCTTATAATCTGAGTCTGTTCATCCTATTTGTATGCATGTATCGTTATATCTGAAGCTAGAAATATGAAGTATAAATCTGAGGTTCTATTGTAATTATGAAAACTGTTGGCCGTTAATGGTGGTTTAGAATCTTGATGTCTCCCATTGACTATGACAATTGGTTGTGGATGGTTTATTTACTTGCAAGCCTTCCTGTGTACGTGTGGGCCAGCCCATGGGTAATGAAGAATGAGGTCTTACAGTGACATGTGACCATGTCACCTGATAATGAAATCCATCTTAAATCTGGTACTTTTCCATTTAGAAGCAGGGGTGGGGACCCAGAAAGACAAGAGCCCTGCCTTGTGCCAAAGCTATAAAAGGGGGTGGAGCAGAACAAAAGAGCCTGCTAGTCATGACAGAGCCCCTGCTTTCCACTGAAGATGTCTGCTGGAAGTAATAAGTGTAGTAAGAGGAGGCCCTAAGATATAAACCTTGGTATTAGAGGTCCAGTATGAGGCCTGAGGCCTGAACTAAAGTAATGGTCAAGACTTTGCTAACATAAAGCAAAGTTAAGCTGTGAGCCAGAGGTAGACCCTGCTCACAGAAGCTGGCAAGGAAAGGGCTGATGCTGCAAAAAGAGACATACCTAAAAGGTACCGGACACCAGATATCAGAACATTCGCATACTTGTACACTCCACACAGATAACAAGGAACAGGCTGACCCATCCCAGTGACAGGGCCAAAAGGGTAGTATGATGGATCGAGTTGTTTTGTTCGAACCAACATGTACAAGGTGAGAGGCGGCACCTTACTACGTAGAGGGGTTGTATCTTGCTACGTAGAAGGGTTGCACCTCAATACGTCAGGAGTGATGTGTAACTTGTTTGTACCTGTGTATAAGAATGCATCCCTGGGGTGGTGTCTTTCTCCAGCCGAGGGGGCAGTGGAAAGTCCTGCCACTGACTGAGCTGAGTCGATTGCCAGGGGGCACATACTCGTAGTATGTCCTGTAGAGTAAAATCTAGAGGGAACTATCATTGTGCTTCGTTTGACAATAAACCTGGCCGAAGTGCCTTCATACCTTACTAGACTCTGTGGTCATTGGGGGTTTTCTTGGGATCTGCCGTGTCAGCTATCTGCGCAGAGCTGGGACAGCACACAGAGGGAACACACGCACGCAGCTGAGTGATATCAACATTAAAGAGAGCAAAGCACCACACCGGTAGCATCTGACAACAACAAGGATTGTACCAGGGGAAAGGAGTCTAGTCTTTGAAAGAAGCTTATTGGGACATCTCTGATGGTGAGATATTACCTGTAATCAGTTTCTCAATGTGTTAGGCTTAGACTTATGTGTTTTTCCTTTATTTTGCTTGGTGACATACTCTGTCTGTTATTACTTGAAACCATATAAATTCTACTTTTTATTCTTAATAAATTCACTTTTGTTTATTAATGAACCCAAAGTAAGTGATTTAATATCTGCGGGGTCAAGTTTGGAAAGCAAAGGATTCCCACCTTATGTAAACCTTATTTAAGGGTGGGGAGGAAGGCAAACGGGACTCCTCTCCATGACCTGTCTGCCCAAGAAGAAAGACTGCTAAAGACACTTGAAGGGAAGGTGAGGGGGGAGTTCAGACTGAGACGGGGTCCAGTCTGAAAAGAAATATAACTAGATCTCTAAACTACAGAAATTTTGCAACCTCCCTAAAATAACATTTAGAGTAAGAAATTACATTTTGTAGCCTGTTTCTAAGTATATTGAGCTAAGCTTGCGTATTTTGTTTTGTTTGCTCATTAATCTGCTTTATTCTGTCTATTCTCTTATATTCACTTAAAATAAGTTAATAAACTTATTGCTTGTTTATAATATAACCCTGTTTGTACAATTCTCTGTGTGTGTGTGTGTGGCATAAGAGACTGTGCATACCTTCCTCCACACTGAGAGAGGAGGCAGATTTCATAGTATACTTTTTGGGTCTGCACTCCAAGGGAGGCGGACACCTGAGTGCAGGGGCAAGTCTCTTAAGCTGAGTCTTCCCAGAACTGATCTCAGGGTCTGTGTCGTTCTTCAGTTGGGTGTGGTACTGCCTGTGTGTGTTCTGGAGGAGGCTTAATAGCCTTGCTCAACAAGATAGGTAAAAGGGTGTCCAAGATGGCATAACGGGTGTGCTCAGTGGTATCTCAGCACATCAGGTGGCATCCTAAGGAGAGCAACCTGTCACAGCTTGTTTAAAAAAATGTGTTAATTAAATTTGTGACTGAACTCAGGGGGGCGGGGGGAGAGGATTGTATGTCTCCTGCTGTGTTTTATCCACATTCTGCCAAATATTCCATGTTATAGCTGTCTCAGATGATGACCCAGCATGTTTGTTTTAAGAACACTTTCACTGCAGATTTGACAAAAGGCAGAGAAGATACTAGTGTGAGATTTCTAAAGAAGCTACAGCACTCAATTTAAGATTAAAGAATCTGAAGTGCCTCCCAAAATCTGAGGGGGTTGAGGTGTGGAGCATGCTTTCAGAAGTCTTAAAAGAACAGCACTCTGAAGCGAAAAGTGCAGAACTTGAACTACCAAAAAAGGAAATCTTCTGCTGGTGGCATCTGACTCAGATAATGAAAATGAACATGCGTTGGTCTGCACTGCTTTGGTTCATTATCGAGCAGAACCCATCATCAGTATGGACGCATATCCTCTGGAATGGTAGTTGAAGCATGCAGGGACATATGAATTTTAGGGAATTGGCACGTGAATATCTTGTGACACTCGCTACAACAGTGCCATGTGAATGCCTGTTTTCATTTTCAGGTGACATTGTAAATAAGAAGCAGGCAGCATTTCTCCCGCAAAGGTAAACAAACTTGTTTCTCTGAGTGATTGGCTTAACAAGAAGTAGGACTTGTAGCCGCTAAAGTTTTACTTTGTTTTATTTTTAATGCAGTTTTTTTGCACATAATTCTACATTTGTAAGTTCAACTTTCATGATAAAGAGATTGCACTACAGTACTTGCAATGGGGGAATTGAAAAATACTATTTCTTTTGTTTTTTACAGTGCAAATATTTGTAATAAAAATAAACTGTACACTGTATTCTGTGTTGTAATTGAAATCCATATATTTGAAAATGTAGAAAACAACCAAAAATATTTAAATAAATGGTATTTTATTATTGTTTAACAAAGCGATTAATCATGATATTAATTTTTTTTTAAATTTTTTGACAGCCCTACTTTTTACTGGAGCAAAGGTGGTCCAGTAAAAGATATTATTTCACTTATCTTTTGTCTCTAATATCCTGGAACCAGCATGGCTATATCAGTCCTCCTCCATCTGTCTCTTAAAACCTCATGTCTCATCATAGCCATTATTTTGGCCAGGAGGGTAGGGGAACTTGAAGCCCTTGTGGCTGACCCACCATACATGGTATTCTGTTGTAACAAGGTGACACTACCTCTGCACCCTCATGTCCTTCCTAAGGTTTCCTCAGAATTTCACATATCCCAAGCCTCAGTCTTCAAAAGACAAAATGAGCCTTCATTCACCAGATATAAGAAGAGCTCTTGCTTTTTACCTAGACAGGAAGGCTTACCAGATACTTCTTATCTCAATTGTAAAAGGACAGGTGATTTCCACTCAAAGACTGTTGATTGCAGGATGCATCTTAACCTGTTACAAAGTTGCAGGGATTTGACCCCCTCCAAGAGCTATTGCTCACTCCACCTCTGTTGCCCTGCTGAGAAACATACCTGTCCCAGACATTGGCACAGCAGCCACCTGGTCTAATATACACAAGTTCTCCCAGCACTGCACTTTTGTGAGTTCTTCCAGAGCTGATGCAGCTTTTGATGATGCTGTTCTACAATCTGTACTGGATCCACCTCCAAAGTGACAATATTGCTTGGGAGTCTCTTGATGTGGGACACCCATGGGGATACTACTAGAAAAAGTTAGAGGTTACTTACCCTTGTAGCTTAACTGAAATTCTTGGAGATGTTTCCCTTTTTGGGTGCTCTGCTACCCACCTTTCTTCCCCTCTGCCGCAGAGCCAGTCATTGGATTTCCATGGTCGAGAGGGAACTTAAATGGTGCCAGGTCCACTGCTCCCTATATGCTGTCATACTGGAGCACAAGTATGTGGACTTGTGGATGCTACTGATGAAAAGTTTCTGAGCCAGAGTGCACAGGTGCACACACATCCTGATGTGGAGCACTCTTAGGGGGATATATTTCAAAGAGCTCCAGTTACTATAAAAGGTAAGTAACTTCTTCTTCCTGATGGAAATTATATCAAAATAAGTGGGGATATGAGAGAACATCTTTTCACTTTCATAAAGTAATAAAAACGTGGAACATTGTAAAATGTATAAATACTGTGCACATGTATATAGATTAACATTTACACCACTGGTATAATACAACTGCAAGTTTTGGGAAAATGCAACCATACATTTTTCAAGAGAATCAAGAGCACAACACAAATATTGATCTGGTTCAGGAACTGCTTCCTTTTATTTCTAGGTGTGGTCCTGTTTAGAAGAATGACAAGATGAAAATGAGACCTTCATATTCAATAGATATGCTCCTTATAGTCATAATCTCTGTTGCTTGTTTCAGTGACAAAAATAAGTTTTAATACTTCACTGTACTGCTGAGCCAAAACAAATCTGGGAGTGGAATCTGGATTCTGTTATGGGTTAAGAACATAAGAATGGCCATACTGGGTCAGTCCAAAGGTCCATGATAGTCCAGTATCATCTCTTCAGACAGTGGCCAATTCCAGGTGCCCCAGAGGGCATGAACAGAACAGGTATTCATCAAGCGATCCATTCCCTGTCACTCATTCCCAGCTTCTGACTTGCACATAATTAAGTTCTAATTTCAAGGCCAAATTGTGCTCTCATTTACCCTGGTACATCGCTGTTTAAAAACAAGTGGGTTGCACCTGGTTGAGGACAGAATTGGATAAAAATCTTAATAGAGGTTGTGAGGCATGAGATAGAAAGAAGGGACCTTGACTCTTGGGTCCCATGCTAAATTTGGTGAATTTGTAGGGCTGATAGTTGGAGGTGGTGGTGGGAGAAGGGAACACTTTTGAAATTTTTTAACTGAACACATTTGTTATGGAAATCAATATACAAACACTGACCCCTCACAGTGCTATTTCTGTAGAATTGCTCATAGATCAGAACTTCATTTGAAGTGTATATAAGGGAGCATATATTTTATCCTCTTTCTTTTATGGAGTTGCTATTTCAAGTAGATGACTGAAAGGTTTCTCTCCCCCTCCCCCAGTAATTTCCTATATGGATGATTGTTTCTCAGCGTTTAAACTTATAAAATATTTTTGTGACTCAGAGTTATTCCTTTATTTTGTGTTCTAAGAATAGTCACGGTTTTTCATGATGTTTGCTTTAGTGCTTCTTGCTATTTTCTAGAATAAGACAAATTATTTCTATTTTTATAGTAATACATTACTTTACTTCTGAATTTGCCATAGTAATTTTGTTTGTTCATTTACAGAGCCAATGATTCTGATAGTTTAGGAATACATTTCTTATAGTAAATATAGAGAAAACATTCCTTTGGTGAATATAGGAAATTATTTTTGCAGTTTAATATAAAATATAAGTACTTATTGGTTCACAGTCAAGCTGGAAAGGCACATTGAATGATGTCCCACAGGGATTGGTCCTGAGTCCTGTTCTGTTCAGTATCTTCATAAATGATTTAGATAATGACACTTAGAGTACACTTACAAAGTTTACGGACAATACCAAGTTGGGAGGGGTTAGAAGTGTTTTGGAGTCCATGATAAAAATTCAAAATGATCTGCACGAACTGGAGAAATAGTCTGAAATAAATAGGAGGAAGTTCAGTAAGGATGAATGCAAAGTACTCCAATTGCATACATACAAAATGGGAAACGACTGCATAGGAAGGAGAATTATGGAAAGGGATCTGGGGGTTTCAATGGATCACAAGCGAAAAGTGGGTCAACAGTCTAACACTGTTGCAGACAAACCGAACATCATTCTGGGATGTATCAGCAGGAGTGTTACAAGCAACACATGAGAAGTAATTCTTCCACTCTACTCCACGCTGATAAGGCCTCAACTGAAGTATTGTGTTCATTTCTGGGTACTGCATTTCATGGAAGATGTGGACAATTTGGAGAAAGTCCAGAGAAGAGCAACAAAAAATGATTGATGTTATAGAAAACATGATCTGTGAGGAAAGATTGTAAAAACTGGGTTTGTTTAGTCTGGAGAAGAGAAGACTGAGAGGGGACATAACAGTTTTCATGTATGTAAAACAGTGATTCTCAAACTTTTGTACTGATGACCCCTTTCCCATAGCAAGCCTCTGAGTGAAACCCTCCCTTACAGATTAAAAACACTTTTTAAAATATATTTAACACCATTATAAATGCTGGAGGTAAAGAGGAGTTTGGGGTGGAGGTAGACAGCTCGCGACCCTCCAATGTAATAGCCTTGTGACCCCCTGAGGGGTCCCAACCCCCAGTTTGAGAGCCTCTGACATAAAAGGTTGTTACAAGGAAGAGGGGGAGAAAATTCTTCTCCTTAACCTCTGAGCAGAGGACAAGAAGCAGTGGTCTTAAATTGAAGCTAGGGAGATTTAGGTTGGACATTAGGAAAAAATTCCTAAATGTTAGGGTATTTAAGCACTGGAACAAGTTGCCAAGGGAGGTTGTGGAATCTCCATCATTGGAGGTTATTAAGAACAGGTGAAACGCCTGTCATGAATGATCTGGTTCTTATTTAGTCGTGTCTTGAGTGCAGGGGACTGGACTAGATGACCTCTCAAGGTACCTTCCAGCCCTACCCTTCTGTGACTCTGTCTTTCATTTTAGTGGATGCTAGTGAGACTTTTTTCTTAATATATTACAATAAGAAAATAAAATACCCATAATCAATTACTTTGTGTCCAAGAAGATTGTGAAGGGATTTATTTTCTCTACTTGGCATGTTTCCTCAAGTTTTAGGGCCAGATTCTCATCTCAATTATGCTGGTGTAGAGCTGAAATAACTTCATTGTTTTATATTAGTTATTCCAGATTTATACTCGTCCAGCTGAGATCAAAATCTGAGCAGTTTTGTGTCCAGTTTTGTTTCATGTAGTTGAGTGAATACGTTGGATTGGTATAATATAACAGGAAAAAGGTGAGGTAATGCTTTTAGCAATATTTCCTTAGAGAGGAAATAGTTTTTCCTCATTTGTTGGTAGATGAAAGCATAGCTAAATTAGTTGGAATGTATTTTTTAGCTCCTCATTATAGCAAAAGGTACTATTTCAGAATGGGTATAATCACAGATTTTGTAGTGGAAAAATTATGTAATGTGTCCTTTCTCTGGTAAAGGCTTTTAAAAATGTCTAAAGACAAAAGTTCTGTTAATTCTCTCAAGTAGAGAATTACACAGAGGCTATAACTTGCCCCCTTTTTTTTGGTTGGAGGGTCTGATACAATTTTGATAGTTTTATTTGATACCATGGTGATGGGCATAGGGTGACCAGATGTCCCGATTTTATAGAGACAGTCCTGATTTTTTGGGTCTTTTTCTTATATAGGCTCCTATTACCCCCCACCCTCTGTCCTGATTTTTCACATTTGCTGTCTGTCAGCTTAGATGGGCACTTCAGAAATAATATTGATAGATTTATTTATTACCTTTGACTTATCATGAAGTATCTTTTCTAAAGGAATTGCTTCTGTAAAATAATTTTAACATACACAATTTGTATGCATTATTTCATTTAGCAACTCACCCATAACAAAACAAAACAAAAGCGGCGAATGAGGCATATAGATGTAATGAAACATACCCCATTTATTTTGAAACTGAAACTTGCCACCACCACCACTCTGGTGGGGTGTTGCGGAGGTGGAGGAGGGGAGAGAAGCACTTATTTTTCGTAGAAATGGTAAATATGACCCATTTTCAAGTGTCCACCCATGTTCTCTCTTAACTAGAAATCTCACTATCCTACTTTGCCACTGATAGGGAAGAAGTTGGTGATCTGCTGTTATCAAAATGCGGAATCACCGAGTCTCCAATCACTTCAATTTTTGAACTCAAGCTATTAAGCAAATGAACGGTAAATGTTCACTTGTAGAGAACTTCTCTGAAGACAGCCAAATAATCTTGATCATTTTGTCAATAAATATGAAAATCTGGTCCTCTTTAGCTTTTTGGACTATTGCAGCTATTTTAAGTCTATAATATACTAAAATCATGGCTGGTTTTTGAAATAACATCTAAAAATATCTGTGACCTGATGCAATGTATAAATAACCAAGCAGTTTGTTTACACTCATGGTGAACATTAGGCCTATAGGTTGTTCAGTAAGTGGACACTCTAGGTAAATATTTAGCTGGCATCAGAGAAATCTGTTTTACCCAACAATGAGCTTTCTAATTCCCTTTACTAGCCTGCTTTACTAAGGAAGTATCTGGTGGACAGAATAGGTCAGTTTCTCAGTTGCATACAGTAGTGCTGTAGCTTCATTATCATCAACAGCCATGGTAAACTTTTGTTGAGACTTAATTTATACATAAATTAAATGACATTTCCTCCTTTATTGTGATGTCCTAGTTTTACTGGAGTTGTACAGAAAGTAAAGAAATATGAATTTATCATGTGAAAGTCAGAAGGAACAATGTGTAATGGAGTTACAGTGGAGGGTCCTTTTATAATAACTTACTTAAGTTACTTACTTAAGCTTGTATACAACAAACTTTTCTTCCTAAATATAAAGTTGCTAATAATAATGTACTATTTTATTTGGAAGCTACTTTCCCTCTTTAGAACCACAGAGGTGCTGATGTTATATCACGTCCTTTTTATGATGTAACTATGAATGTACTACTCACAACTGTGGCTAATAAAATTGTACTATATTAACCACATATAGATTATTGTAATCACTGCTGCTTTGTCCCACGATGATGATGATGATGATGATGATGATAATAATAATAATGAATAAAAATAGTAAACTTTCCAAGTGGCTGTTGTATGTTAAGAGATCCATTTCTCCATGAGTAGCTTTTTGTTAAGATGTGGTATTATCAACGGTTATGGTGTTATAATCAAAATCAGCTTGAGGAAAGAACCATGTGTGTTACATAGAGATGGTCAGGAATTTTCCATCTTTTTATTTTTTTAAATGTTTTTGCAAAATACAGATTTTTGCAAGGAAAATTATTTGATTTACCACTGAGAAAGTCAAAACAAAAAAATTCAATTTGCGTTGACCTGAATAAAACGATTTCAGTTCGTTGAACCAAATTGAAATGTTCAGTTTCTGGTCAGTTCAGCATTCATCTGTGTCTGATTTAGCTGCTTCAGTATATCCTGGGAATTGTAGGACAGGTGCCTGATGCCCCCATTCTCCTCTATGGGCTGGGCTTCTGGATGCATCTCTGAAGATACACCATGGTCCCCTTCTTGTTCAACTGCCCTGTGCACCATGGAAATCCATCGGGGAGCCTAACCCAGAGAGGATATTTGTAGCATGAGGCATTGCTGTAGCTCAGGTAATCAGATTAATGTTTAATCAAGCCAAAACATGTTTTGATTTCACAATATGAAAAGAAACATTTTGAATCAGGAGTGATGAAAAGTTTTTAGTTTTGAATGAAAATATCGAAATGAAATGTCTTGACATTTATGAACTATGGAGCTTCCCATTGAGTGAATAATTTTAATATTTCAGCTCTTCTTCCTGATGTAGGACAAACACAATTTGAAGGATAAGAATGTTTTATGGGATGAAAGTTCAGATTCTTGATGGATTCTTATGTTCCATGAGCTATTTCTGGGACAATATCTGGACTCCATGAGGAATGTTCTAACTTCAGAATCATTGTGTTAGATAAGGAACATCTTTCCTTTTGTGGTATCAGGGCTGGCATAAAGTATGAGCACTGTAGACTTGTGCCTCCACCCTGGCTCTTGAAATCATGTAATTAACATCAGAGTCTAAATTTTAATTAAAAAAAATTCAGCTAGCACATTTTAAAAATGCACCTTTTTATCTAAGTCTAAACAAGTCCTTAATAATGGGTTGTTAATACCAAGACCTACAGTGTACACAGCATAGTGTATTGATTTTTTTTTAAATCAGCAATTTTAAGCATGATTTAAATCAGCAAGCAGGAAGCCTGGATTTAAATAATTGATTTCATTCTTGTTTTGCATCTTTAATTTTTAGTGATTTCCTAATGTGAATGTATCTGTCTTTGGTAGGTAGAAATATTATAACATGTTAATTTGCAACTAAATATTGTCTTTACATTGCATTTGGTACTTTTTGCCAATCAGGAGTATACATTACATCTATATACATTTATTTAAACAGTTACATAGCACAGCATACATTTATTAAGATTATTGATTTTTACCTTTTTTATGTCAGAAATGGTGATACATTTTTATTTGCTAGATAATACTTTTTTACTTGTGATTTGTATCAGACTGCTTTTATATAGAAATTGGAATTTAATGTATAATGCATAATATTTTAAAATTGTTTTTATTAGTAAAACTGTCTTCAGTGTTTTGGATACACAAGGAGAAAAGTTTATGAAAACAAATTTTTAATTAAAAACTTATTTATTAAGTAAGTATTATTTGTATGTAGTGAATTGACAGATTACCTCTGATCACCATGGGCCGGATTTTCAAAGGTATATAAGTGTCTAAAGATAGCTTCCTGGTGCTTACTTAAGTAGGTTTGGTGCCTAACTGCCATTGAAATCGATTGGAGTTGAAATAAATGAAATCAGGTTAGGTGCCTATGCACTCTTGAAAATCCCTTGCATCTTTAGGCGCCTAAATACTTTTGAAAATCTGGCCTTAGGTCCTTCAAGTTTTTAGAATTAGTAGATCTCATCCTCTTCCATCTGGTTTTTATTTATAGACTGGGAGAGAGAAAACAAACTTCCAACTTTTTAAACTCCCAGTCAATTTCTTAAGTTGGAACTAGTACAAAAGAAGAAATTATTCTCTGCACTTGGTAGCTAAACTGAAACCAAAGTATAGTAATTAAGGCAAAAACTTTTGCCCACAACAGGAACTGAAAGCACAGTACATCTAGGTGGAAAATTTAAATTCCAGCATTCACTCAATTGTATTGAAAGAAAATAATGTAGATATTTCCTTAATACAGTACATGACATTGTAACATTTATAAAACTTGATTTTACCTTGAATTCTGTATATACCTAAAAAAAAAAATCATTTTTTTAACTTATTCAAATTTGAGGAGGGTTCATTGATAAGCATTTTTTTTAAGTTATTTAAATTATTTTAATGGCTTGGAGTAAGTTTAAGCCTTAACTACAGTTGTCATAATTTGAAATTTGATTATTAAAGGTTTATTTTAAAAAATAAAAAATGTATTTAAATAAAATAACTTTATTTTTTTTTTTACATTGTTATCCACCTTGCTACCAAATTCTAACACCACCACATGAGAGCACTCTGTGTGTGGCAAGAAGAATGCAGTGGGCCCAGTGCACTTTTACAAGCAGATACACTGTGGCTGCTATAGTAAGTATTGGTGGACCCCTGCTGCCTCCCCTACCTCTTCAGTGGAGAGAGGCACCTTCTTTTCCTGAAGGGAGGGACTACAACTGTGGAGGAAACCAAGGAGTGCTATACTTCTGTGTCATCTTCATTGGGAAGGAAGGCTGGTCTCCTGCCATCAGTAGGACCATGAAGCAGCAGTGGACCCAGCCTTGGGTGCCTATTACTCATTCATGAACCATGTGGACTCCTAGCCTAGGTACTATTACAAAAGAGAGAAGGGGCAAGCATGGTCCAATGGGATTGAGAAGCAGTTTTCTCTGATAGGAGTCCCCAGACTGCAGTGAGCCTTTTCTTCTCCTCCACCTCTGTTGTTGGAAATGGAGCAATGCCTAACTCATTTTTTGTCCTGTTACGCGCCTCCCCCTCCCCCCATGGCTATCAAATTTTGTTGTTGTTTTTTTTTTTCACCCCTTCCCCTCAGTTTGTCTGGGCTTGTTGGTGGTTGCTGATCTTGGATGTCGCCAAAAAAGAGATTTTTATATTCTGAATAATTTTGTATTCTTGAGAATCTGTAACTTGCATTTGAAATCTTAATCTTGAAGACAACGTCTTCATTGACATACACTGCCAGTTTGTGTTTCATATTGTTACTCTTAGTATCCATTATTTTAAGAACATTTCTTAGTTGTTGTCTTACGCCCTTATAATATTAAATGGAGCAAATCCTCTATTTTCAATGTTTGTCACTGCCTCAGGGGAGACATACTGTGCTGCCTTTTAACCCATTTCTTAAATAACCTCCTGAACACATCCAACACATAATAGTCCACAAAAATTTCTTTTGTACATAATGACATTTTCTTTAGCATTGAACATTATTGTAACAAGTCTGATTTTAAAAGTACGGTGTCAACTATGTTGGCCTGAATATTCCTTTATGCTGATTTCTTGTAGGAATTGAAATATTCTTGCTATTTTCTCTCTTTCACTCTCCCTCAAAAAAAAAAAATTACATTTTAGCTCCATACATATTTTATTTTGGGGTTGGTAAGGCATGGTGGTTTTGTTTTTCCAAGCGCAGGCCTCTCCTTCCTGCAGCTTAAGAATTAAACAGAAGTGCCTTCCTGATTAAACTATTGAGCCTTGTACTCAGGCTTCGGTGTATGCCATATCAAGTTTATTTCCAAACAAACAATAACTCAAAATCTTTATCCTCTCTTGCTTCTGGGTCTGCACACACAATGAGAAATATATGTATGTATTCTGATGTGTAGGTCTTCTGTCTGCGCAACAGTCCTTGCTTGGTTTACTGTACTCTGGCTTGACTCTGAGGCTAATAGATGTAGAACTGCAGTTTTGCACTGGTATTTCCCACAACAGATATATCACTACTGCAATTTCAAATAGTTTCTTGGAAATGCTGGGGGCAATGACATGATGACATGATCATGGAAGATCATGACATGGCCACTGTAAGGTGGGTTGTGTATGGAAGAGGTAGAGGTCCGCAATTTGTAAAAATGATTCTGATGTTTACAGCCTGAGACCTTTCATGTGCTTCAGCTTTGTATTCATGACTCTATTTCAGGTTGCCACTTTACCTGATCCCCTCCTCACTTACCAGCAGCTCTTTTATATTAATATTTTAATAATTTAGTTAATATTTAAAAATATAGGTTAATTAGCACTACTGCATGATCTGTTTTGTCTTATTTCCTAATTAAATTAATTATGAATAGTATGGTATTCATCATTAGAAAACCAAACCTTAGAGCTCTATATAGTTATCCTATATAAATTTCCATAAAGCTTTGCTTCATTCAGAATCGTGATTTAAAGCAAACTGGCAAATAAGAGGAGTAAGAGGACAAGGAGGTAACTCTCATGAACAAAATACTATGATGGCTGGAAAATAGTGTTTCCGATTTAAAGGTTTATAAAGCTGGGAAGCTTACCTGACACAATCATTAAACTGTGCTTATGTTTGAAATTATCAGAATTTTAAAAATATACTGGAGATAAATTTTTTTTATTTATTGCAGAATCTGAATCCTAAATAAAGTTATTTTAATGAGAATACAAATAATAAAAAAATCTTGCCTGCATTTCTTGCAAAATTTCCTGGAAGAGTTCTGAACTCTATTAGCACTGATTAAGTTAATATGAATGTAACTTCTTTGAGTGATTGCCCCTGTCATTTCCACTCCAGTGTATGCATGCCCAGTTCACCAAAGTGAGAGGAGATTCCCTTTGTGGTACCTGTCAGGGAAGCACATGCCATCTGCTTTCATTGTGCTGCTGCACAATGGTATAAAGAGTGGAGTCACCCTGATCCTCCTCAGTTCTTTCTTACCACCATAATCAATAGCAGCAGTGTGTTGACTTGCTGAGCAAGTGTCCTCCTTTTCTCTTTCTTTTTTTGTATATAGTTAATGTATTTGTCATAGTTAATTTGCAGCAATAATGAGCTTTACAACAAGTTTCATTTCTTGTTTTATTTTGTTTTTGTGTTACTTAAGAATGTTGGCTCCTGGGTTTTCTGGGTGCCAACTCCTGGTACAGGAGAAGCCTTGGTCTCTGGGTTTTAAGAGTTGTAAGAAATCGATGCCAATGAGTGATCCTCACTCAAGATGTCTGCAATGCCTCAGGGAGAGCCATGTTTGTGATGTGTGAGATCTGTAAAGACTTCAAGCCCCAGATTCAGAAGGACAGAATGGCGAGACTCTGTCACTGCCTCATGGAGGCAGTCTTGGATCTGCTCTCAGAGCCTTCCTGCTTGGGTTGGGAACCGAGCATTTCTATGTCAGTCAGAAGTGCCCCTATGGACGTTGCAGGGAGTTGGTGCCCTTCACCTTCCCCATTACAGAGAAAAAAACGTAAACATTATGCTTCCAAGGAGTCAGCATCATCCAGGAGATTAAGGTCCCTGATACAGTCTTCCAGCAGATAGCCAGGGGCACAAGAGAAAATGTCTTGGACAAGAGAAGCTACCCAGAACCAACATCATCTTGTACAGAGTCATTGACACTGACCAACCCCCTTCTGTGGTTACTGACCCCTTTGATGCAAAAACAGCAGCATCAGGGGAATGGGTTGGTTCTTACGATGCCGGAGACATATGCTGTGTTGTGGGGTCTCCTATGCTTCTCTGTATCGAGTTCTCCAGCAGTTCAGGATACAACTTGTCTGGTACTGATTGATATTCAAGCTTTGTTGGCGTTACCTGCAGGTATAATCCAACCACTTGTACTGTGGCCATGTTCAGACTGTCCAGCGCCTCCTTGCCCGGTGCCATCTCAAGGCAAACCCAACATTCTGTGTCTGATATTACGTCGCCAAAGATACAGCTCTGGTCCTCAGTATTGTGTGGTACCATGCTTTTCTGGTCAAGTGACTCAGGTTCTTCCTTGGAGTCACACGTTGCTCCTGTGCCTCTTGCCAGGGTAGAAGGCATCACTCACCTTCATCGAGAGGACTGCGCTCCTGGTACCGAGGTCCCACAGTGGTCCAAAGACCTAGATTCATGAACCAGTAGATGTTAGGAGTTCATGGCCTATCAGTGGCCATACTGGAACCTGTGGAAGGTCTTGTCTCACCACCATATCCTCATCGGTTCCTCTTCCCTCCCAATCCCCGAGCAGATATCAGTGCAGCCCTGGGGCAGAGACACAGGAAGTTACCCGTGGTACTGAGGTTCATATTGAATGCAAGCAACCTTATCTGCCAGAGCCTACCGCAGAAGAGGTTTAAAAGACTGCATTTCAGCCCCCTTTGCAATCCTCATCTTCATCACTGGGTGAGGCTGTAATGTCTGGGGTGTCTCCCCTTTCCTGGACAACTATATGGCATACCAGAACCTGTTAAAGAGGAATGCTTCCTTTCTGGGTGTCAATTTTGAGGTAATTGATTAGTCCTTCCATAGTCTGGTGGACATATTGTGATTTAGCAGGACCTTCTCATGTGGCTTTTCCTATTAATGAGGACACATTGATTCCCAGAAAGGCACTGTCTTTGTTGCCAACTGCTAAGACGACCGAGCAGAGGTACCACATTCCCTCCCTGGGATTTGAACATTTCTACACATATCTCTCTCTAGGTTCCTTGGTTTTGGCAGTAGAAGAATGTCCTTGATGCTTCCTTTCATTTTTTACCCCAAAGGCAAAGGAGGCAAAGAGATTAGACCTTTTCGGTAGAAAGCTTTATTCTACTTCTGGCTTGCAGTATCGTGAAACAGCAAACCTTACTGGCTGGATACAATTTCTCCCTCTGGGACAATGTCCTTTTTCATGGAGAAGTAGCCAGAGGATGCCAGGCAGGCATTTTAGTGAGTACTGGAAGAAGGTAAGCTGATGGCTAGGACCTCTCTTCAGGCCGCATTGGATAGCACAGATTTGGCAGCTAGCACCATGGCATCCACAATAACAATGTGCAGATGCTTTTGGCTTTAGTTGTTGGGTCTTCCACAAGAGGTCCAGCAGATGATACAGAATCTCCTCTTTGAGGATCCAACTTGTTTCTTGCAGCAGACTGATGAGAAACTTCACAGTCTCCAGGACTTGAGGACTATGGTGATATCTTTTGAAATTTACACTGTATTCCAGAAAAAAAACCCACTTCTGTCTTGTCAGTCCAACATTACTAGGTGTTTGTGCCTAGGCAGTTTGACCAGTCCAGAAAGAAGGGGAAGAATTATAGAAG
Organism: Gopherus flavomarginatus; assembly: GCF_025201925.1. Classification (NCBI taxonomy): domain Eukaryota; kingdom Metazoa; phylum Chordata; order Testudines; family Testudinidae; genus Gopherus; species Gopherus flavomarginatus. Next base: position 260,766,516 of record NC_066618.1, read on the forward strand.
ACCTCCTCCTCCATATTTTTGTTCTGCTGCAACTGTTTCTTGGCAGCCAGGAAATACCAAGCAGTCTGTTTTCCTGCCAGGTCGAGGGCAGTTTACCAGTCTGAATTATACCAATTTCTCCTTTCCCAACAGGTTATCCCACTTCCTATTTGCTTGGTGCATATTACTGCAGATCAGTGGGTTTTAGGCACTGCAGAACTGGGATACACCCTTCCGTTTATTTCAGTCTGCCCTCCCACCCCCCTTCTCCATCTCCCTTCAGAGTCGACTCTCAAAAGACTGTCCTCCTCCAGAATGTCCAGTCTTTTCTCCATTTGGGACCTATAGAGGAGGTTCCTCCTCTCTACTTGGGAAAAGTGTTTTATTCACACTAATTCCTGATTCCAAAGGCAAAGGGAGGTCTCAGACTCATACTAGACCTGTGAGAGGTGAACAAATGTATAAAGAAAATGTCTTTCACGGTCATCTTTGCCTCCATTATCCCATTCCTGGATGCTGGTGACCTTGCTCTCGACTTCAGCAATGCATATTTTCATGTGACTGAAACCACAAAACCATGGGAGATTCCTAAGATTTCTAGTCAATACCGATTATCAGTTTACAGTCTTGTCCTTTGGCCCTGAGAATGTTTACAAAATGCATGGTGGTGGTGACTGGTTTCTAAGGGAACACAGGTATTTCTGTACCTGGATGACTGGCTGGTAAAGGGTTGGTCCAGGAGACAGGTAGGATGCAGTGTGGTTAATATCTGGTCCTTTTTCAAAGTTCTAGTTCTCCTGATCAACAAGGACAAGTCAGTCTTCTCCTCCAGTTCAGAAGATAGAATTAATAGGAGTGAGCCTAGTTTCTATGGTAGCCGTGGGGTTTCCTGTCTCAAACCAGATTTCAGACAATGTTAGCCATTTCTTCAGACCTAAAAAGCCCATCCTGCATGATGGGAAGACCTATCTGATACTTCTGGGGCATGTGCCTTCCTGCATGTATGTGATTTGGTGTGCTAGACTTCGTCTCAGAGTATTGTAGAGTTGGGTAAGCTCGGTATACTCCCCAACTCACCCACCACTAGCCATGCAGGTTTGAATGCCTGCAGGAATGCTAACTTCCTTGGAGTGGCGGATGGATCCAAACAATGTGTGTATGGCAGTTCCCGTTGCCCCTCACATATGTACATTGACACTGATTACAGACCCTCCTTCTCTAGGTTAGGGGGCTAGGGAACCTGAGGACTCAACATCTCTGGTCACATCAAGATTGAGCTCTCCACATAAATGTATGGGAGTTGAGGGCCATTCATCTGGCATGTCAGGCTTCCTTCCCCCACATCAAGGAAAAGACTCTACATGTCCCCAGGGTCAACACAGCAGCAGTGTTCTAAAACTACATGAACAGACAGGGAGGGACAAGGTAAGATTGCTTTTCAAGAGGTGATACAGCTTTGGGAGTTTTGTATCACCAAGACAGTTCACCTCAAAGAATCACACTCGTTGGGGATTCAGGGCAGTTTGGCAGACTGCTTGAGCAGATCTTTCAGCAGAGATCATGAGAGATCTTTCAAGCCAGATATATTAAGACTTATTTTCCAGGCATAGGGAGTTCCCTTTCTGTTTGCTTACCTGTTTGTTACATTCCACAACAGGAAGTACCAACTCTTCTAGTAAAGAGCAGGTCACAGTCAAGGATCTCTCACAGATGCCTTCCTCTTAGCCTAGCAAGACAAACTATTGTATGCTTGCCATCCTGTTATGCTCTTCCCTAGACTATTTCTCAGGATCATTCAGTCCTCATAGCACCAGCATGGCCTTGTCAGCTTTGCTTCTCTATAGACCCACTCCAGCAGGTCTTGCTTGACATTTCCTCCAGAACTGGACCTGATCTCAAAGGCCACAGTTGCCTGCTTCATACCAGCTCAAATGCTCTTTGTCTGATGGCCTGGCTGCTCCGTGGTTAATGCCTCAGGAGGCAGTCTGTTCAGAGAATGTGGATAAACGTTCTCTTGAATAGTATAAAGCCTTCTACTAGAAGACAGACTTGCCTGTTAAAGTGGAAGCCATTCTCCTCATGGTCTCAGAGAAAAGAGATTTTGCCTGTCCATGCTTTTATAGAGCATGTTCTGGATTATTTGTTCCATTTGAAACAGCAAGGCCTATCTGTTGATTCAGTCAGGGTTCACCTGGGAGTTACCTTGATGGGATCCCCGGGGTGCGGTCTGGGACCATGGGACTGCTGCACCCCCTTAACTCTCTCCAGCCTGGGCTCTCTCTCACAATGCCTTAATAGTGACAAGTAGCAAGCCCCTCCATGTGCTGTTATCACTCAGTACAACTGCATGTGGAGACCTACAGCCAGCTAGATTGCATGAATGCTCCCAGAGCCACTCCTGAATCACAGAGAGAAAGGTACCAAAACCAAATCCTTCCCAGCACTGTACCTCAGGAATATGCCGTCTTGCACTGCTCAAGATTGGCAGGGCAGATTTATTAATTGGTTCACCACTTCATCAATGGAAAGTGGACATAACCTGAGCAGATTACCAAACACATCAGGCAAACTCACTGGTAAAGATAAACAGTTACATTTGACTAGAAAAGATAGATTTTAAATGATAGGCAAAAAGTCAGAGTTAGTTACCAAAAGAAAAGAAAATATAAGCACGCAGTCTAAACTCTCAACCCTATTAGACTGGGCAACATCTGGATTAAGCAGTTTTTCTCACCCCATTGGATATTGCAGTCCTTAATATACTGGTTTGTCCCTTAAACCTGGGCCACTATCCTCTGTTGGAATCTTCAGTCTTCTTCTGAGTGTCTTGGTTGCTTGCGGCATAGATGGGGGCAGGAGAAAGGTCAAGCATGTGTTCTGTTTTATATGCACAGTCCCATGTGCTTGGGGAGTACAAGTCCAGGCATGTCTGGGGGGCACTGCTCAGTGTCCACGGAAGATTGAGCAATTCCCTTTGTGTGGCCTCATGCAGATGAGTCATTGAATTGTAGCTTCCTTGCTGGACAATGGCTGATGGGCTGTATGATACCCCATCCAGGCATTGGCTACTTTATATGCAATATCACAGTTATATGTAAATGAAGAATATGAGGGTCACAAGATCTTCCTCCCTCCCCCAAGGTATAGTATGTCACAATCTCCTCTTTCCATCCTTCAGTTGCGTGTCATTCACTATTTTCCAGTCCCTTGTCAATTAGGTTCTCAAGGGGCCTGGACAGATTAGATTCTGTCCCTCCCTGGGATTTGAATCTTGGGTTATCCAAGTTGATGGATCTTCCCTTTGAACCAATGGTTATCTTCTCTTTACTTCATCTATTTATGAAAGTAGTGTTTTTGCAAGCAATTACCTATGCAAGCAGGGTTGGAGGAGTTATGAGCCTTAGTTATGAGCCTCCGTACATAGTCTTTCATAAGGACAAAGTGTACTTATGCCTGCATCCAAAATTTTTGATTAACGTAGTACTGGAGTTCCACCTCAGTCAATTTACCAACTTTTTTTCCTAAGCCTCATTCTAATAAGGCTGAGGAAAGACTCCATCCCTTAGATGTCAGAAAGGCATTAACTTTTTACTTGTACAGGAATAGATTGCTTTAGTCCTCATCTCAACAGATTATGGCAGTTCCACAGAAGATGAAGGGCCTTCCAGTTTAGAGACAGAGGATCTTGTCATGGATTTCCTCCTGCATATGCATGTGCTATGACGTTGTCAGTATAACCCTGTCAAGCAAGATGATAGCACACTCAACAAGATCTCAAGCAACTGCAGCAGATTTTCTAGCTCTGGTGCCCAAAGCAGGCATTTACAAGGCTGCAGCTTGCTTGCTGGGTCATACCGTTATGATGCGTTATGCTATATCTCAGCATTCCAGAGACCATGCTAAATTTGGATGTGTAGTCTTTCAGTCATTGTTCAGGTAGACTCAGATCCTGCCTCTGGTTTGAACTGCTTGTGAGTCACTTGAAGTGGAATGGTGGACCTGTGCAATCACTTGAAAAAGAAAAAATGGTTACTAATCTGTCTTGTAACTGTTCTTGGAGATGTGTTGCACATGTCCATTCCTCGACCCACTCTCCTTTGTCTCTATTATGGATTCTCTCTGATTAAAAAATGAAGAGAGGAGTGTCAGGGGATGACTCTGCCATTTATGCCAGCAGTTCTCAAACTTTAGGAATCTGAGGACCCCCATTTTGATTTAATTTTTTTCATGGATCCCCAAGCTGACTTCTAATTTTTCCCTGGGAATATTCAACCCCCATTCAGTCCCAGGCCCCACCCCACCTCTTCCTGCCCCTACTGCAGCTCTTCCCTATTTCTTTCCTCCCTCTTCCCCGAGCCCACCCCATCCCTGCTCTTCCCCTGCCCTCCCAGCACCTCTAGCACACCACTGAACAACTGTTCTGCGGCATGCAGGAGGCACTGGGAGCGAGAGGGAGTTGATCAGCGGGGCCGGCAGCCCCGCACATGACTTGCGAATCCCCTGGAGGACCCCAGTTTAGGAATCACTGCTTTATACCATTGTGCAGCAGCATGAGGCAACAGAGGGTGCATGCACCACCCCAACTAGTACCGCTAAGGAAAAAAATCTCTGATTGGCGAATCTCCAACACTGGTTCACTGGGTGTGCAAATGTCTGAAGTGGAATGGACATGAGCAATACATCTTGAACAACAGCAAAGTTACAAGCAGATTAGTAACTGATTTTTCCTGTGCTTGATAATACTCAGTACCTAATATTTCTGATACAGATGCTATCATTTTCCAATGTTTATACTAGTAAAAATACAGCCAAGCTTTTGTACTATATCAGTTAGCTATTCATAAATCAGCTATAGAGAGTGCTGGTTGGCAATTTTCCATAAGAATGATTTTTTGAAAGAAAAATGGTTTCTATAAAATCAAAATGTAATTTTTTCCGGAAAACTTGGCCATTTCCCTAATGTGTCACATTGATTCACAGGAGCTGTAATTTGGACCCCAAATTCTTCTGTGGGCAGGGCTCCCTGGAGGACTAAATGTCCCAAGGTAAAGTGCAGATTCCCCTCTCACCAGTTACGTGGTGTATAATGAAATTTACATGAGTTCATATGTATCATGGGAGATGTAATCTGGACAGAGAGCCTGGCGTGTAGGGAGAACAGGAGCATTAGGTTCCCAAATACAACTTCCATTAGGCAGTACACCACAATAAGGAACTGTAGTTCAACAACTCGAAGCAAAACATTTCCATTTGGGAATGTTAAAGTGTTTCATTTACATCAAAAATGTTAAAGCACTTTAACATTTCTAAATCAACATTTTTTTTGAAATATTCTGCAAAAATTTTCAATATTTCAATGTTTCATCCCAAATTGGGATGAAACAAAGTTGAAATATCAAAATTTCCCACAGGATAGAAATTCCGAATTTTTCTCAACTCTAGTTGTTAAATATGTGAATAGCATTTCTTTATATTATTTCCTTTCAGTGTATATTATGCTGTTCCAAAAAAAAAAGTACCCATCCAAGATTCTTGGTGCCCTTGTTAGACTTTCGGATTCATTTACTGCTTTGGGGATTGTATTAAAGAAAGAGTCTTAAAATTATTCCATTCCCGCTGAATTATTTATTGTGTCAATGAAGGGTGTAGGACTCAGAATATTCCACGACCCCATATCTGATGGTTTATGTTTCTGCTATGGCATCTTCTTTGTAGAATGGAATTCTGCCTTTGCCAATAAAGTTTGCCTTTCTACCGCATAGGTGTTCCTTTGCTGTTTGGGTCTCATAGACTCATAGACTCTAGGACTGGAAGGGACCTCAAGAGGTCATCGAGTCCAGTCCCCTGCCCTCATGGCAGGACCAAATACTGTCTAAACCATCTCTGATAGACATTTATCTAACCTACTCTTAAATATCTCCAGAGATGGAGATTCCACAACTTCCCTAGGCAATCTATTCCAGTGTTTAACTACCCTGACAGTTAGGAACTTTTTCCTAATGTCCAACCTAAATCTCCCTTGCTGCAGTTTAAGCCCATTGCTTCTTGTTCTATCATTGGAGGCTAAGGTGAACAAGTTTTCTCCCTCCTCCTGATGACACCCTTTTAGATACCTGAAAACTGCTATCATGTCCCCTCTCAGTCTTCTCTTTTCCAAACTAAACAAACCCAATTCCTTCAGCCTTCCTTCATAGGTCATGTTCTCAAGACCTTTAATCATTCTTGTTGCTCTTCTCTGGACCCTCTCCAATTTCTCCACATCTTTCTTGAAATGCGGTGCCCAGAACTGGACACAATACTCCAGTTGAGGCCTAACCAGCGCAGAGTAAAGCGGAAGAATGACTTCTCTTGTCTTGTTTACAACACACCTGTTAATGCAGGGTCCTACACACATAGGTTGTGCAGCCTAGAGCTCAGGTTTCTGTATTGGGTTGCAATTTGGGGACGGGGGAGGGAGAGGAGGACACTTTATTTTTTCCTGTAAATTAGATGTGACACCATTATTGATTATCCCTCTCATATTTTCACTGTCTCCCATTCCCCATCCCTCCAAACCACCTTATATTAATTAGGAATCTTGTTTGCTTTTTTCATGTTAATTAGGACCTTTGTTCATGCTTTTTTCATGTTTGTTTGTTTGCTAGGGCCGTCAAGCCATTAAAAAAATTAATCAAAATTAATTGTTCTGTTAATAATAGAATACCATTGCTTTAAATATTTTTGGTGTTTTCTACATTTTTAAATATATTGATTTCAGTTACAGCACAGAATACAAAGTGTATAATGCCTCACTTTACATTTATTTTTTATTACAAATATTTGCACTGTAAAAATACAAAAGAAATAGTATATTTCAATTCACCTAATACCAGTACTGTAGTGCAATCTCTTCATCAAGAAAGTTGAACTTACAAATGTAGAACTATGTACAAAAAACCAGCATTCGAAAATAAAACAATGTAAAGTTCTAGAGCCCACAAGTCCACTCAGTCCTACTTCTTGTTCAGCCAATCACTCAGACAAACAACTTTGTTTACATTTGCAGGAGATAATGCTGCCTGCTTCTTCTTCACTGTGTCACCTGAAAGTGAGAACAGGGGTTCACATGGCACTGTTGTAGCCAGCATCACAAGATATTTGTTCCAAATACCCTAAAGATTCATATAGACTGTCAGAGTTGGAAGGGACCTCAGGAGGATATCTAGTCCAACCCCCTGCTCAACGCAGGACCAATCCCCAGCTAAATCCCCAGATGGCCCCCTCAAGAGTTGAACTCACAACCCTGGGTTTAGCAGGCCAATGCTCAAACCACTGAGCTATCCCTCCCTTCATGCTTCAACTATTATTCCAGAGGACATGCGTCCATGCTGATGATGGGTTCTGCTCAATAATAGTCCAAAGCAGTGCAGACTGACGCATGTTCATTTTCATTATCTGAGTCAGATGCCACCAGCAGAAGGTTGATTTTCTTTTTTGGTGGTTCGGGTTCTGTTGTTTCCGCATCAAAGTGTTGCTGTTTTAAGACTTCTGAAAGCATGCTCCACACCTCATCCCTCTCAGATTTTGGAAGGCACTTCAGATTTTTAAAACTTGCGTTGAGTGCGGTATCTGTCTTTAGAAATCTCACATTGGTACCTTCTTTGCGTTTTGTCAGATCTGCAGTGAAAGTGTTCTTAAAATCAACAACGTGCTGGGTCATCATCCGAGACTGCTATAACATGAAATATATGGCAGAATGCTGGTAATATAGACAGGGGACATAGAGTTCAGTCTCAAATTTAATTAATGCATTATTTTTTAACAAGTGTCATCAGCATGGAAGCATGTCCTCTGAAATGGTGGCCGAAGCATGAAGGGGCATACAAATGTTTAGCATATCTGGCGTGTAAATACCTTGCAGTGCCGGCTACAAAGGGGTCATGGTGCCAGAAGCCAGGTTTTCAGTTGATTTCTATTTTCAATAGAAGGCCCACATGTTAATGTTGGTTTTAAAGATAAAATACATTTATTCATTACTAGAGTGTAATGGTAGGTGTTATTTATCTCTCTATAAAACTTTGTTACAATTTTTAAATTAGTAGTTAAAGAAAAAGAGCCTGAATTTTTCGATATTTAATAATACTCTCTTCTCAAAATGCTTTTCTTCACAGATCTCAAAGCATTTTATAAAGAAGAGTAAGTATAATTAACTCAGTTTTACAGGTTGGGAAAGTGAGGAACAGAAAAGTATTTATGCATCAATTTTAGTTATGAATAGTACAATAACTTTTTTTCTTTACGACTTAATCACCTTCCTGATATGACTGTTTAAGTTTTGCAGAGTACTGTAACGTCTTAGTAGTATTATATTGTGTATGTTGGTGGACTAGACCATGAGATTTAAGCACTGGTTCTTTCTCTACATTTGTCAGAGGATAGGCTACTTAAACGTTTTATGTTTTCAAGTTACTGAACCTTGATGTGATCTGGTGTGAGTCCTAAACTATTCCACCCAGCTCATCATAGAACCAACTTCCTTGTAACAGCAGCCATAGCCAACTTACTCAACATATGATAAATTGCAGTAATTAGAAAATAAGAGATCACGGTAAAAATGACAATTTTTGATCATTTTAAAATTAGAATTTAGAGTACATATCTAGCTGAAGCTGATTTCAGTTTTTTATTATATTAATATACAATTAGTAACAAAGTAACGTGAAAGATGTAGTCTCTGCTTTATTGGAAATAGTCATTGGATGTGTTTGTTTTATACTATTTCTAGTGTTCAGTAAAGCATTTTACTGCCTACCTGACAATAAGTGCCTATTAAAAGGTTTGATGTTGTTTATAATATCTGCACAATATTTTTAAATTTTATTAGCTATTTGGAGTTAGTGACCTGCCTCCAGTTGCTTGTCTAGAACACTTGAACAGAATAACTTTGGCATTGTCAGAACGGCATTATTTTTGTACAGCCCTGTTTTACATCAGGAACAGCTGGATGCATCTGAAGTGAACGTTAGAGCCTGTTCTCTGAATGTTCTGCCATGAGGTATTCAGATGGTTGAAGAGTTAATCACCTAAACAAATGTAGGTCAATAAGGTAAAGGATATTTGTAATAACTATTATAAATAATACTGAATTTACATGTGACTATAGATATGATTAATTAGTGTGTAGGAGGCACATTGATTAATCAGACATAATTTTGTTTTTTGATGCTAAATTAAATTTTACTGTGAAAGCTGTTGTTTTTTGGCAGCTAACAGTACTAGAATTAAGATTTACTGCACTGTATATATTTCATCTTGGTATTTTGCAATTGTCTGAAGTATTGCCATGGGATGCTTGTGAGAGTTTTTTTCATACTCTTTGGTTTGGCTGTTGTTCAGAGAGCCATTTTCAGAAACTTCTTCCAAACTATTTTGGTAAATTTACAGGACTTGTGAGTAATGAGTCACTTAGTGAATTTTGGTGCACTCTGACCTTTAGAGAGACAACCACACATACTTAGGTTTCATTTCAGAAATTTGGCAAAAAGGGACAGCAATCTGCAAAGGAAAATATTAAGGATCATAATAGGTTTTGTCTCAGCTTGCATCAGGTGACCTGCCATCTGTTTCCTAAGATGGAACATGCTCTATTGAAGGCAGCATTAGTGGTGGTGGTTGTAGTGGGATAGTTCCCCCTCGCTCCCCTGTGTTGTTTCTGCCTCTCCACTTTTGTCTGCTGTTTTTCTTTTTCTCTCCTGTTTTTCTATATTTTATCATCCCACTACTTTACCATCTCCCATTTACAAGTCTCTTCTTTCTCTAACTAGCAGAAGTTCGGTCATCTAATGCTGATGCTAGGTGATGTACAGCAATAACTAGTAAATGTTGATGGTGCTTCCTAGCATTCTAGATTCATAGAGTTTATGGTCAGAAGGGACTCTTAAATCTAATTTGACTTCCTGTATAATCCGTACCATACAATTTCAATCAGTTACCCTGGTATTGAGTCCAGTAACTTGTTTAACTAAAGCACATGGTCTCAAAAAAAATCTTCTTAATTTGAAGAGATGGAGAGCCTGCCACTTCCCTTGAGAGTGTGTTTGAAAGGCAAATCACCCTCCTTGTTTAAAAAAAAAATTATACCTTATTTCCAGTTTAAATTTGTCTGGCTTCAGCTGTTGGATCTTGTTTTATCTTTCTGAACTATATTAGAGAGTCTCCTAGTGCATGGATATTGTCTCCGTATAATCCAGTTACCTCATGAGCTCCTTTTTGATAAACTCAACAGATTGAGCTCTTTAAATCTCTCACTACAAGGCATTTTTTCCCATCCATTGGATCATTTTTCATGGCTCTTTTCTGCATCTTTTCCATTTTTCAATAACTTTAAAAAAAGTTATTAGTTAATATAACTGTTGTTAATGTCTAATTCTAGGTGTGCCTGGCAAGATAATTAAAAATGCTAGTTACTGGCTTTAGAGGCTGTTGTGTCGACATGTGATATTTAGGGTCACTGCAGGTTTTATCCCACGACCTCCTACTATCCACACAGAATAACCTCTGACTTTGGTTTGGAGGTGTTTTAAGCCCAGGCTATCTTACTTGGCTGTGGTTATAAGTTAGAGCTCTGGTTCTCCTTTAAGTCAGGCTGAGCCCTGCTTATTTTGCAGTGAGGACACAAGGAAAATCACTCCAGTGCTGACAGTCCTCCAATACCCATCCCACAATTTCTCTTGAAGGACAAGCCAGTTCTCCCAGTGTTATCAGTAGTGAATGGGAAAAATCCTAGAGGGTCACAGAGAATCATGGGTTATGCCCTCAGACACCAATTGGCAAGTTCAGAAACAGTGAGGGCTTAGTAAAGATAGTAGGGCTTTGTTGTGGGAATGCTTGTACCTGGGCAAGGCTAACCTGGTTGTTCAGACTTGGGTGTCAATGCATCCAGGTTAATTGGGTAGTAAAGACCTACCCTTAATGATAGCAGTATTACTCACATCCAGAGCCTACTGTCATAAGGGATACAGTTTTTTTCATCATTGAATTGACATTGGACATTTAGGGTGCCTCTGTGACCAGTAATATATTTGACTTCTACAACTGGAAAGAGGAGATTAAAGTTGCCTGGTTCTTACTGATAATTTTGTTGTGGATTTGTGCATATGTTTATATTATTCAAAATATTGCTCAGCCAAATTTTAAAAATGTATTTTTGTCACTAACTCATTTAAAAAATATGAGCTAAAATGTTCTTACATGATTTAATAGAAAATCTCTTGCCAGAAGCAGGGAATGGGCGACAGGGGATGGATCACTTGATGTTTACCTGTTCTGTTCATTTTGTCTGGGACACCTGGCATTGACCAGTGTTGGAAGACAGGATACTGGGCTAGATGGACCTTTGGTCTGACCCCATATGGTCATTCTTATGTTCTTAAGAGCTTTCTGAAACACCTGCCAACACTTTCTCCCCCGACCCATGACAGGGCTGTACAGATTCTCATGGACATCTTGGTGACTCTGTTTTATGTAAACCGCCAAGGAGGGGCTGATATTATGCCCTCTGTTCGGAAACAGTCCACCTCTGGCAATGATGCATCTCCAACAACATAGACTTCATAGTATCTTACCTGCTTGGATGCCAGAATGCAACAGCGGATGACCTAAGCAGGAACTTTTCACTAACTCATTAATGGGAAATGGATCCTGGAATAATAAAAACTCTGTTCATAAAATGGTGATTCCCCTCAATAGATCTCTTTACAATGAAACACAATGCCAAGTGCCTGCAATACTGCTCACGAGCAGGATTGGGCCACAATTCTCTGGGAGCTACCTTCCTTATGAAATGGGAAATCCCACTAATGTATGCCTTTCCCCCAATCCCTCTGTTGCATTGTGTCCTCCAAAAGATCAAGCAAGACAGGTCCAGGGTCATCCTTATTGCACCAACATGGCCCAAACAAACATGGTTCCCATACCTGAAACAGATGGCAGTGAGACCAACTCGAATCCTTCCCCTTCTGCCTCATCTGGTGACACAGGACGCAGGATGCCTTCACCACCCCAACATCTCGATACTCCGTTTCAAGGCCTGGCTAATCCATGGATGACAGGACTTGAGGCTCACTATTAGAAGGAAGTGTAAGACATACTACTGAACAGTTGGCGATTGACCACACGACAGACATACTCCCACAAGTGGAAACAATTCTATATTTCATGCCAGAACAAGCAGATTACTCCATAGTTGGCCCCACTACCTCTAATTCTCGATTACCTATTGACCCTAGAACAACCAGGCCTATCTAGTAGCTCACTCAGCATGCATCTAGTGGCCATAATCTTCTTCCATTCTAAGGTGGACGGAGTAACCATCTTTGCTCACCCACTGATTAAATACTTCCTCAAGGGTATAGTGAACACTTATGCCACATTACGGGACCCAACCCCCATGTGTGACCTCAGTCTCGTTCTCTATGCCCTCATAAGCAAGCCCTTTGAGTTACTAGTGATCTGCTCGCTGTTGCATCTCTCCATGAAGGTTGTCTTCCTTGTGGCCATCACATCAGCAAGAAGGGTGGGAGAGCTTGGTGCACTAATGGCACACCCACCTTTTGCCATGTTCCTCGAAGTCATAAGATTACTTTGTCATCTCAAGTTCATACCCAAGGTTGCCTCTCCCTTCCACCTCAACCAGCCCATTTACTTAACCTGTATTTTCCCCCAAACCTCATGCTGACAGCAGGGAGGCCTCTCTCCACATGCTGGATGTCCACAGAGTGCTAGCATTCTATAAAGAAAGAACAAAAATGTTTAGTAAATCGACTCTTTCTATCCACAACAGGACATTCTCAGGGTCTCCAAGCAGAGGCTATCTCAATGGATATCTACATATTTCCAATTATGTTACCAAAATCATAATATGCATGCTCCCTCTGGACTTTGCACACACTCCACTAGGGCGCTATCCACATCTGTCGTATTTCTCAATAATGTACCCATTACGGACATTTGTAAAGCACCTACCTGGGCATCAGCCCATACCTTTACCAAACACTTTGTGGGATACCACCCGGAGGCCAGTACCGTCGATTTGCGGCCACACTAACCCTAATCTGACATGGCAATACTGATTTCAGTGCTACTCCTCTCGTCAGGGAGGAGTACAGAAACCGGTTTAAAGAGCCCTTTATGTTGATATTAAGGGCCTCTTTGTGTGGACAGGTGCAGCGTTAAATTGGTTTAACGCTGCTAAATTCGGTTTAAACGCGTAGTGTAGGCCAGGCCTAGGTCTGCAGCTAGAAGTGCTGATCCCATTAGTGGGAGTTCACAGAGGCCCTTGTAGAAGAATCCATGCTTACATGTGTTCTCCAGCCCCTTCTAGTAGCTGGACCACAAAGAGGCCAATGAGTTGGATACTGCTTTTGAGCTAACCACTGAGTCTTTTAGCTCAGGCAGCGAGAGTCTTTTTATTTTTATTTATTTATTTTTTTAAACGATCTAGACTTCTTGAGTTTAATTCCTTAGAGCTGATGACATCCCACCATGGATCAATGTGTTACATTTAGATACCACACTGTTGGGCATTATTAAATAAATTCTCTTAATTGGGTTGTATTACTTGGGAGATTTTATGTGGTCATGTAATTAAAGACTGTCTTGTAATTCATGCACATAATGTACAACCTATTTAGCATTTCTTTTTAAGTTCTTAACTATGAAATATTAATTTTAAAAATATTTTATGGACTATATCTACGTCATCTATGTTGCTCAATATTGTAAGGTCAAACTATAGCAAGTTTAGTTTAGGCACTTGTGATGTGAAAAAGTGACCAGTTTAGCTGATACAACCCAGCTTGATTGAGAGATCTGAGTGTTTGCCTTTCTTTTGGGGATATCATGAAAATGTAAGCAGAGGGTATTAAATTCATAGCTCTCGTTTGACTGTTTTCTGGATCATGATTTGGACTGCAAACTTGATTCCATAAGAGTGAATAATTTTGTACTGCAAGAGAGTAACTGCATAGATTAAATTAATTCCCTCTAGTGCTATTAAAACATTTAGAGGGGCATCTGCATTTTATTTTTTAACCATTACATGTTATGACAAAATTTGATCTCAATTTTGAAGTACAGTTTAATAGGGAAAACTATTATCTGTTCATTCTAAAACCTGTCAAAAATATAATAGATTTTAAAAAATGAGCACATACAGTATGTAGTGGGGTAACATAGTTTGTGGGAGATGTGCATATTTGTGTGTGCATAAAGGGTATATGGTGGGAATGAAGTTGATAGTAAAAGCAACGGCTATTGGGGAAATTATACAGTTATAAAAAGTTGTTGCTAATGATAAATGATTAAATCATACTTAATTTTAGAATAAAGGTAACTTTTGTGCTTTTTTCCTTCTAAAATTTGTAATTTGTTTGCTACATCTGGTGTCTGAAATGCAGACTTCTAAAAATTTGAGAAAATCATAACGAGGATATATAGGTAAAGAATATACCAATATTTAAATATCAGTGTATGATTATATGATAGCAATTATTGCAGCATGGAACACTACCATGGTTGTGTCTTATGGTAGCTTTCTGAACATGTATCATAATATATATATTTATGTGGGCCCCATAATAATATTTAAATCCTAGTTTTGATGCACATATAGATACCCAGACTTAAATGAGGATCTGCATATATTTATGTACCTATTTGAGGCATCCAAAAGTCTAATGGCTTAATTTTAGAGTTAAATCTGAAAAAACTATGTTAAAATATAAAATTCCCAGTATTTTGCCTGGGCTGTTCGCTGATGTTTTTATTCTGTTGATCAGTTAGGAGGATGATAGTTTAAATTTTCATTGCTGGCTATTAGCCAGTTTTAAACAGCAGTCCTTCAAATGACCTTTGAGCAGCCACTGCTGCCAGTCTCAAAACAAGAAGAAATTGCCTGAGCTGCTTACTGCAACCAGAGCTCCTCCTCTGTGAGTTTTATGTAAATATTGTTGTTTAAAAATCAGAGTATGCATATTCTGCAGTGTTTAGTCAAGGAAAATGGAATTGAGTATGTGAACTCATTCAGAATTGGAATGAACTGAAAAAATATTAACCTATAAAATAATTAACTTTTACATTGAATTGTTTAGTTTTATCTAATTGTTAAAGCGATAAGCATGGTAGAAATTCATAAATTAAAATTGTGTGGTGCCCTTTATTTTAATTCTAAAAATGATTTTAGTCTGAAAATGAAAAATTATTATTGCGTTATACCTTTGAGAGCTTGTGGAGGACAGGTGATGGGAAAGCATAGTATTTATCTTCAGAAATAAGCAAAAAGAAGACCCAGGGAATTATAGACCAGTTAACCTTACTTTGACACCTGGAAAGATTCTGGAACAAATTAAACAATTTTGTTCAAAACTGGAGGATAATAAGGTGATAAGTAATAGCCAAGAAGAATTTGTCAAAAACAAATCATGCCAAACTAATTTAATTTCCTTCTTTGACAGGATAACTGGCCTAGTGGCTGTGGGGAAACAATAGATGTGATATATCTTGATTTTAGTAAGGTTTTGACACTGTTCCACATGATAATCTCATAAGCAAACTAGGAGAATATGAAAGATCAAATTACTGTAAGATGGGTGCACAACTGGTTGAAAAACTGTACTTTGTAGTTATCAAAGGCTCGCAATCAAACTGAGAGGACATATCAAGTGGGGTCCAGTAATGGTCTGTCTTGGGTCCAGTACTATTCAATATTTGCATTAACAAGTGGGATGATGGAGTGCAGAGTTTGCTTATAAACCTTGAGGACAGCACCAAGTTGGGAGGTGTTGCAAGCACTTTAGAGGACAGGATTAAGAATTCAGAATTACCTTGATAAATTGGAGAACTGGTCTGAAATTGGTAAGATTAAATTCAATAAAGACCAGTTCAGTTAGGAAAAAAAAAATCAAATGCATAAATAAAAAATGGAAATAACTGATTAGGCAGCAGTCCTGCTGAAAAGAATATCGGGATTATAGTGGATCACAAATTGAATGTGAATCAACAATGTGATGCTCTGGTGAAAAAGGCAAGTGTCATTCTGATGTGTATCAACATGAGGGTTGTGTAAGACATGGGATGTAACTGTGTCATAAACAGATAGCTAAGGGTTAATGTCTCTTTCACCTATAAAGGGTTAACAAACAGTGACCTGCAAACACCTGACCAGAGGACCAATCAGGAGACGAGATACTTTCAAATCTCGTGGAGGGAAGCCTTTGTTTGTGGGTTTTGGGTTTGGCTTTGTTCTCTCTGGGTCCTGGATGGGGCTAGAGGTGCAACCAGGTTTCTGCCAATCTCCCTGCTACAGTCTCTTATCTATTCAGAATTGTAAGTAAGAAAAGGCGGTCATAGTCTTTTAATTTGTTTTTTTCTATTTGCATATGTGTACTTGCTGGAAGTAGCTTAAATTGTGTTTCTGCTGGAGAAAGTTTCTTTCTGTTGTTTATAAGTTGAAAGATCCTGTAACTGTTTACCATCTAAAGTGCAGCAATAAACCTTTTACTTTTTTTCTTTCTTTCTTATTAAAAGTTTTGCTTTTAAGACCTGTTGATTTTTCTCTCCTAATTAAGGCTCAAAGAAATTGAGTCTGTATATACCAGGGAATTGGTGGGAAGCAAGGAGAGAAAGGTAAATTTCCTCTTTGTGTTAGATTCAGGCAGCTTGAATCTGTATTGCCTCTGGGTGAGGGGGAGAGAGAAACTTGATCTCTCTGTGTTGTGTTTCAAGGAATTGATTCATGGTATCTCCTAGTGTACCCAGGCAGGAAAGATCAGGGAGGAGGTAAAGAGGTGGGAGGGAATGGTTTATTTCCCTTTTTGTGAGACTCAAGGAATCTGGGTCTTGGGGTCCCCTGGGAAGGTTTTGGGGGGACCAGAGGGTATCAGGCCCTAAAAATTCCTGATTGGTGGCAGCGCTACAGAATCTAAGCTGGTAATTAAGCTTAGAGGACTTTATGCTAGTACCCATATCCTGGACGCTAAGGTCCAGATTTGGGAATTATGCTATGACAAACTGTTCCACTCTGCTTGACACTAGTGACGTCTCTGATGGAATACTGTCCAGTTTTGGGCACCACACAAAGATGTGAACCAATTGGAAAGAGTTCAGAGGAGAGCAACAGAAATGATAAAAGGCTTAGAAAGCCTGAGCTATGTGGAAAGTTTGAAAGAATTGGGTATGTTTAGTCTAAGGAAGAGAAGACTGAAGGGCGATGTGGTAACAGTCTTCAAATATGTTAAGAACTGTTATAAAGAGGATCATGATCAATTGTTCTCCATCTCCACCAATGGTAAGATAATAGTAATCAGCTTAGTTTTGGAAGCAAGGGAAGTTCAGGTTACATATTGGGAAAAGTTTTCTAACAATGAGGATTGTTAAGTACTGAAACAGGTTACCTAGGAAGGTTATGGAATCCCTGTAATTGGAGATTAGGAACAAGTTAGACCTGTCAAGGATGGTCTAGATATACTTAATCTTGCCTCAGCACCAGGAAGGGAGGGCGGGGATGACCTCTCAAGGTTTCTTCTAGCCTTATGGCTAGAAGCTTCTGTGTATTATATACCTATACTGTGCAGCCCAGAGTAGCATATACAGCACTGGACTCAGAAGACCTCAGAAGGGTTCTATTTCTGGCTCTGCGAGTGGTCTGGTGGGTGACATTGGGCGAGTCACCTTGCACTCTCTGTGCCTTCATTTCTGTAAAATTTGGATAGTGATACTGACCTCTTCTGTGAAGTGTTTGAGATCTGTGAGCGTATGTAAGAGCTAGACGATATTATTTATTTATTTGTTACTTGGTTTAAGAACCCCCAAAACAAACAACATCTCTTCATCTATTTGGAAAAAGTTGTCTGTTAAATATGTCATTTAAATTTCATTTAGTTTTTTAAAAAGTGCAGTGCTTTTGAGGTTAATTTACAGTGACTGCATGCAGTTTCCTAAATTTACACAGAAAGCTGATTAAAAATATTTTCCTTGGACTGAAATACTGTTAGAGAAACTTGGATGACTTGGTGACTTACATACTGTTTATTTTTCATTTGATTAGAGTTGGGCAAATTAACAACCATGTCTATATTATGGTCACTATAGTGACGCAGCTACATCATAGTGCAGACACTTTCTACACTGATGGAAGGGCTTTTTCTGTTGTACTGATAATCCATGTCGCTTAGCCAGAGATTGGCTTAATTATGGTGTTCAAGGATATGAGGCTGAGCACTATAGCTATGTTAGCCTAACCTTAAAGTGTAGTTCAGGCCTAAGCTACAAAGGCAAACTTTATCAATATAATATGATCAGTTAAAACACTGAATTATAGAATAATCCTATATTTTTTTGTCAGTTTGACTCTAAATCTGCCATAAGCTATATAAACCACTTATTTTGTATTATTCAGTAAGACTGTTCCAAAGGTTATTTTGTGCTTTAATTTAAAATGAGATGCATTCTTTTCTCCTTACACACTAAATACTCCCTGAGCTATTCTGTTTGGCATTATATAAGATTAGAAGATGTTTCCAAATTTTTCATTTTCCCACACTCATATTTTTTTCCCAAGTTACTTTTAAATCTTGTTTTCTCCACCCTGTTGGCCAGTTTTAACCCTTACTTTTGCATATGTTCAGAGTACACAGTTGAACACCACACAGTAACAATCTTTTCCCGCTTTCAGAAATATTTATATATTTTGTTTTCCATGGGTATCTAGAATCCACTCAGTTCCATTTCTTGCTGACACTTACTTTCCTTCCTCTTATTAAATCTTTACTATTTCTTTCATTAAAAATTAGACCAGGGATGACAGAAGAATTAACTTCTCTTCCAGGAAAGACTAATAAAACGAGAGCTGCAGTCCTTATTTTTAGCTAGAAATATTCTGATCAGTCAGTAACAAAGAAAATAAGTTCAATTTGAAGAATTGCTCAGCAGTCTTCATGGGAGAAAAAATATTTGTCATGAATGTGGTCATTCGAAAGGATAATAAACCCTGTGTGTGTGCTATTAAAAAGTATCAACTATTTGAGACGAAACACATTGCTTTTTAAATTGATTCATGTGATAAGAATTTACACATTATGATGATACAATTACAGAGATCTTTTGTAAAGCTTTCTGACAGTTATAATGTGCAGTTGACATTTGCACTCTTTAATGTATAGAATTTTTGGAGGTTTAGGTGATGCATATCTAACAGGCCTGTTTTGGAAGATAAATAGTTAGTTTAGCATTTAGTTAATAGTTTGAAAGCCTTTCTTGGTATTTGAAAAGTGATGCCTTATACATAGTATTAAATTCTATGAAATAGTGTACACATCACAAAGATTGACATTTATATAAAAGAAATGATTGATTATAAGTAGAAATAAGTCTTAATTTAAATGTCTTGAATGAGTTATGCCTGTGTGTACTCTTGACATTTATTAACCAGAAAGCTTGTAGAGTGACCCAGCTACCTTTGCAATTTAATCCATTGGTTTTATTAGTCTGTTATCTGAGCACTTGGACTGTTTTAGTTCACTGATTACATTGGGTGAAAATTAATTTTTGGCCCTTATTGGTATATAACAGTAATTTAAAATACAACTAAGAGTATATCTACACTACCTGGATCGGCAGGTAGTGATCGCTCTATCAGGGATCCACGTATCGCATCTTGTCTAGACGCGATACATCAATCACCAAATGCGCTCCCCGTCGACTCCGGAACTCCACCAGGGCGAGAGGCAGAAGTGGAGTCGATAGGGGAATGGCGGCTGTCGATCCTGCGCCACGAGGACGTGAAGTAAGTCAGTCTAAGTTGATCTAAGATACGTCAACTTCAGCTGTGCTATTCCTGAATCTTTTATGGAAGGCTGTTTCAGTAAATCATGCCTGAAGACATTGTGTGAGTAGCTAGGTATAACTGGAACTCAGCACTAACTTGGCTTCTATGCTGGTAAGACTTTGACCAACTCGAAATGTACAAAGTTAACTAAAGTCATGGCTTAGGTAAATGATCCTCTTGCCAGGCAAAATATTTAAAAACTTGGCACTCTGTTACATTCAACTAACATGTTTAAGTTGTGGTATAGCCATCCTAAAAAGAGAGCTTGTTTTGAGTGTAGTAGCATACACGTGTGGGTAAAATGCAAAAAAAGTACATTAAAGAAATATAAATTTGTAGAGTAAAAATGAGTATTCTTTTCGTAACTAACATGACCTTGTTCCATGTACACAGTGTTCGTGTGTTCCTTGAGAAATGTATTTAATTTCCTTGCCTTTTTAAAAAAGAAAGGGAGGACAGGTTTTTTTACTTGATTGTATGTAAGTGGTTCTAATCTGCCCCCAAGAGATCACTATGCATGATGAGGTCTTAATTTTTGTGTGTGTGTGGGGGTGGGAGCAGGGGTTTGGAAACACCTTTGAATTAGCAGAATGCAGCAAAAATTGTGCAGATATTTAAATTTTATGTTCACACTTTATGCAGGATAAAGAATCTGGAGTGGTGTAAAGAATTCTGAAAAACCCAGTTCCAACTGGGAGCTAGGATACCCCTTGATGTAGGTACTGTGGAAGACAGCCGCAAGCACATTTTCTTCTTGTCATCTGGAAGAGAAACAAGTGCCATAATTTTATAGTGGAATTGTGAAGAGTGTGCGTAAGAACTGCTGTCAAGCTAACATTAAAATTAAATAGGGATCTTGGCAATGTAAGCACAATGAGGGTTCTGCTTGGCTAGACTGCACTAGTCTCAAACAGTGACCCATAAAGAAAAACTCTAGTAGATTGATAACCATGATCCCACCACATTTTTGTGTGTGTGCACGTCTTTTTATGAATGGGGGAAAATTTTTTGAGATGGAATTCCTTGTGGTTTAAGACTCTGGACTGGGACTTGGGAGATCTGGATTTAATTCCCAATTTTGTCAGAGACTTTCTGTGTGATTCTGGGTAGATCATTTAATCTCTCTCTGCCCTGCCTCCCTTTCTGTAAAACAAACATAACAATAATTCCCTACCTCACAAGAGTGTTGGGAGGGTATGTTCATTGTTGTGTGGGATCCATCCAAATATTCTACCATGAAAGTATCTAGATAGATGATTATTAGGAAGACTATAAAATAATGATTAACAGCAATAAATCCCCAAGAAGTTAGTTTGTCGTGAAGAAGGGTGAATCTCATCTTCTTGCAGTGGGCTTAGCTGGCTCAAGGAGGAGTAGTTTTTGCCTCCTTGTATCAACTTTGGCCCAGTGTTATGAATTATTTGTAAATATTCATTCATTCATTCATTCATTCCCATAATTGTTTGGACAATCAAAAATAAAGTCATGACTGGGAAAAGTTTGGGAACTCGTGTTCCAAAAAAAAGGGAAAGGTTTGGGCTAAAATAGTTTTGTTTTATACATTTCTATGTTGTTTAAGTGCCAGGTGGACTAGGAACAGACTTAAGTGCTCAGGGCACAAATGAACTTGCAAGTTCACTGGAGTAACTGGGGAGAGCTGGAGATACATGAATCACTTAGTTGTTCCATAGAAGCAAATCTGGGGCAGATGGAGAGGCTAGGTGCAGCAGGTGTACATCTGCACCGTTTGGGTACCTCTGGGCCAAGTCCTTTGCTCACTGAAATTCAATGGGAGTTTTGCCTGAGTAAGAACTGCAGGATTTGGCCCTTCATTATTAGTCACTTTTTTCAAACTTTTTCGAGTATTTACTGTAAAATGAACGCTATATGTCAAATTTGAAAGCTTACACATTTCTGTGTGTGTGTTTGGGGGTCAGGGGAAGAGGGAGTGTGATAGTGTCTTTTGTTTTAACAGTGTGAAAAGTCTCCCACCAAAAAACTGTCCTTAACTAACAAATTCTGAATGCATTCTTCAAAAGTTGCCCTAAAACAAACAAAATATCTTTCAGCACAGATCAAAAATGGAACATTTTAGGCTAAAAGCATTTTCAGAATGTGACATATATGAAAAAAAATATATACATACACCCCCCCCCCAATAATCTTAACATATTTAATTACATAGGATGTAATTCAAAGTATGCAATTTTGTGTTGTCATGGACCCTGGAACTGTTAATGAGTAATTCATTTTATTTTAGCAACATATTTAATCTATATATTCTGTATTAAAACAAAACAAATTTTCTAACTCCAAAAAATGCAATAGAGTTACTGAAATTTGTATAAGCATCTTAAAAATGCTCATATCAGCTAAAAAATATTACAATTTTTCATGGCTATTCACACTTCCTCTTGGTGCCTGGGATAAAAGATGCTATATACAATAATTTAGTGTGTGTTTTTACATTCATATGAAAGATGAAACATCTATTTAAAATATTATGCTGCTAGTCAGATATGTGTAATTATTATCATGGCACAGTAGCATCACTATCCTTTATGCACAGCTCACTTCTACTAAAAATCTCAGTTTTTTTCCTGTAAATGAGCTGATTACATTGCAGTTGGCACTTTCTGATTGTGATCTCGTTATTTCTCATAAGGTAAGCGAGGATCAGATCTGGTATGGGAGGCCCTCAAGAAATATTTAAATACTACAAAAATTGATGTTGGTGATGCAGTAGATGGAATTCTTCCTCTACCAGTACTGAACCTTGTGGCCTTAGAAATTAGGAAGACAGTCTGTGTCTGAACCAGCAGGGGAAGAAAACTATTAGCCCATTAGAGAATATGCAAGGTTCAGTGTTAGGTCTTGTCTTCATATGGAGCTCTTGCATTTTGAATTTGCACCATAGGCATTCAGTCGTCTTGTGATTTTGAGGAGGAGTGCTCTTGGCTGATCGGTGGGACACAGGGGTTCAGCAAAGCCTATTTGCTTCCATGCATTTTAATGAGAGGATTTATGAATCCTTCTTCCAGTCTAAGGGGCCATTCTGCACAGGAAGAAAAGCTTCCGTCTTGTGATTAGAGAAGGACCAGGTCTTTTGGGCCCTTGCTGATTGCATCATGCTAGCTGCCTTTGGGGCTAGGGAGGAAATTTTTCTCACTGCCAGATTGGCCTGGGAAAGGTGGGTTATTTCACCTTCCTCTTAGCTGCCCGGCACCTAGTGGGTATGTAAAATTCACTTTGTTGCAACTTGGTAGGTGCTCATTGCTGGTAATCCTTCAGTAGTGGGTTGATCCCTGATAAACTGGAATTGGAAATGGATTAGGAGAAGGTGTCTCCTAAAGAAGGTGGGGAATGGGGCTGAGGTCCTAATGTCTGGTACAGTGAGCAAGTAGCCTTGTTTTTCCCTCTCCCCTTAACCCTCAGATGAGGGAAGTGTTAAGGTCTCAACAGCGGTACTGGGACTAGGCTAATTGGACAAGTTACTGCTGTATAGTTCCCATAAGTGTTATTTAATTAAGCTTCAGCCTGGTTAAACCACATTCCTGGTATTTCACCTTTCTTCCTGTGGTGTTCAAGACAATGCCCTTGCTAAATACTGTAGGCACTGTGCTGCTGGAGATTCTCTTATTCATTTAATTTAAAAGAAGTGCTTTGAGTATTCATAGTTACTGAAGGTGGGTCATGAGACTTTTCACAGGAATTGGGATATTAATAACATTTGATGCAGTGTCTTTACAAAATCCTACTTATACAATAAATTACAATGGTCTCAGACTGCAAAGAGGCTGAAGGAACACAAAGGAAAGGACTGTGGGGTCATGAGAGAGAGTGTCTAGCAAGGTGTTGCAAGGTTCAGTGTTAGGTCTTGTCTTCATATGGAGCTCATGCGCTTTGAATTCTCACCGTTCCTTAATCTGAATTAATTTTAAGAGAGAAGACCCTGATGCTGATCTTATTTAAAATGTTAATGGTTGGGACGAGGGTGATCTTCTAACAATATCTTAGTATCTGTGAGTTTCATTAAATTGGAGGGTTCTCTGAACATCATTCAAGACAACGAAAAGGTACCTAAAAATCTCTCTAGGTTGTGAGCTCTGTGGGACCAGTAGTCAGTGTTTCCCTTTAGTGCTTACTACAGTGAGTTGATTGACTGGGGCTTCTAGGTGCTAGTGTAAGACACATAATTAATATTATGAATTTTTAAAAAGTGTTGCCTTTTTTTTTTAAAAGCTAAACATCAGAAAAAACTTCCTGAAACATTAGTAGTCTCCTAATGGGAGTTTTGGAAACCCTATATTTGGAGACATTAATTATTTTTATGTTTTTATTTTGATTTTTACAATTAAAAGGTACTTATCGCAAATTATAGGTGGCCTGATAATTTTTTTTTAAAAACACAGCAAATACAACAAATATTGCTACTCCAGTAGACGACCCAGCTCCCATATAATCAAATCTGAGTCAACAGGTTTACAATATAAATCACCCTCCCCCAAAAGAAAAATAACGTACAGGCAAGTCAACCTTATCAAAGAGCTGAGACAAATAAGTGGACTTTGACAAATTTTTAATATTGCTGACAAAAGTGAGGGATGAATTCAAAATTGAGGTCTCTAATGGAGTACTGCCCATGTTATCTATCTGTACTTTTGCGGACCTTATCACCATAGTTTTTGAGAAGCCAGCAGCTCCCTCTCTTGTAAACAAATAGATGTTGCACTCAGATATCTGTGCTAATGACAGCAGTAACAGCACTGAACATAGCAGTTGTTCTCCCCAGAAACCCATGGGCAGCCAGCACATTTCCCAGAGCACCAGCGGCATGTTTTCACTGCAAGCTACTTTACTTCCAGAGTGGGCTGCTCTGGCTGCATACGACATTGTCTTAAGCTTTCAAATAGATTTAAATTATAGCACCATTTAGAGCACATTGCTGTAAACTAATATAGAGGTAACAAAAACATGGATCATGATAGTGAATTCTAGAGTCAAGAATAATGGATTCAACCTCCTGATCCGATGCAGATGGTAAAAAGCCTTTCTGGTCATTATTGCCAAACACCCTCAATTAGATGACTTGATACAGTCTCTTCTAAAGCCTTTGGTGGTTTACCTCAGCCTGCCTTCCTAACTTATTCAGGCTGAGCCTTTGCCTCTCTACCCTCATTCATGCCACCAGTCTCAACAGACAATCATTAAGGTACCACACCAATTGGCTCTGATGAGAAAGAGAAAAAGACATGGATATCCTCATTGGACTAAAAGTACCTCAGATTGGGACTCCTTACTATCCATTCTAATAGTCTGATATGTATTTTGAATAAAAGAGACTATAAAATGAACCTTTGAGAAACTTCACATGAGAGCACTCTTGGAACCGAAATATAGTCCCTCAGAACAAGCTCCCCTGGGATCTCTTGGAGAGAAA
Organism: Gopherus flavomarginatus; assembly: GCF_025201925.1. Taxonomy (NCBI): domain Eukaryota; kingdom Metazoa; phylum Chordata; order Testudines; family Testudinidae; genus Gopherus; species Gopherus flavomarginatus. The sequence goes on from NC_066618.1 coordinate 260,791,796, forward strand.
AGCAGCCATTCACGAGTTACTTTGTCATTTCTGTTCTGGTCTTGCAGGTGAGTCAGCAACAACTCTTTATTAAAGGTAACTCAATAGCTCTAAAATCGGTATGGATACCTAAAACATCTACTGGAAGAGATTTAAAACTAGACTGGGTAAAAGTGCAAGAAAATATGTTGTCATAAACAATCTAACTCTGGCATTGGGATAAATATCTAATTCATTACTTCACAATAGTAATTTCCCAGTGGTCAAATTCCAGCCTGGATAAATATGTTCTATTTCCTTAAAGTTCCTCCTGCACTGTCAGTTAAAGATGTTCTCTATTTTCCCTTCAAAGAAACAGTTATTAAGGTTGTGTGCAAAACTGATGCCACATACAACTACTCTTGGGACAGAATTTCAGTGTTAGAGTACACTCTCTAAATCATTTTGGAACCCTTCAAGATAAAAGATGCTATATTTATTAGAATTTTGAAAGATGCAATATTTATTAGAGCTTTGAGTAACTTGAGCTCTTTTCCTTTCAGCTTAAATAATCCTAATTTTGGCACTATTATGTCATAAGTATTAAAGTCATAGGTATTGCCATCTCTTTAACCATATGATTGGTTTTGTAAATTTTGAAGTGCCTTTAGATACATTACATAACAATCATATTTCGTTCTATTATCTGTTTCCAATAGTCAGACTGCTGTTAAAGTTCCCAAGAGCCCAAGTTTTACAGCAGTTAAGTTTATATCAAACAGATCAAAGCAAATTAATTTTCTATATCCACTGTTTTTACTTGTTTATATTGCTCTTCATTAGAGCAGTAGTAAAATTGAGTCTACATTTTTCAAGGTTTAGTTTGACTTCAGTATCTATTCCCAATAAATCAGCTTTGTGAAATCTGTTTGCATGCTTTTTACGTTTGATAGGGGGAAATGCGATATTTTAGTCAAAGAAGTATACACCTTAGAAGAGCGGTCAGTTAGATTTTTGCAAGGGTGTAATAAAGTGCTCTATTAATGTATTTTTTGTATACATGCATCTACATTTTGATGCCTATCTGGTAGTATTCTGTAGGAGACAATACACATGCTATAGTTTTTTCTGCAGTGAAATCCTGCAGATCATAACCAGTTTGACATAGATTTGTAACAGATCTTGAAACGATTCTTTGCTCAACTTCCCATGGGTACGAATGTTTAATTTTAACATAGCCCTATCATTGGAAGTTATTTTGTGGCCCACCAACCTTCCTTCCATAAATAGGAAATGGTTCATCATTTTGGGTTTCTGCAAGTAGTCTGGACAGTAAATTAGGTTTATTTTTCTAGAAATAATAACTGGAAGAGTAGCAATAGGATGAGAGAGAAATTGGTTGGGGGGGGTGGATGGAAGTGGAGGAGAGAGAGTCAAAACACTAACTTGAAACAACCTACCCATGTAAGTATGCAAGAAAGTTTCTGTAAAGTAGCTAGTTAGACTGCATCAATATGATTTTGCAGTGTAATTCATAACTGGAATTGATTTTTTTTTTTACCATAACTCCCCCTATTTTAAAGAAACGACGTTTTTACTTGGTTTCTTGAGAGCATAGGCCAATATTTGCAGAAATAACCATATGATCCCCACAAGAAAACATTCTTCTCCCATGAAGTATTCTCACTAGACATCTTGGAAGTCTTGCAGATTAAACAAAGCTTGTGTTGTGAAGCATGTTTTAAAATGGAAAAAAATCTTCTAAAATTAATTAAAGCAAAAAAATTGTCTGTTTTATTTAAATAAAATATTTAATAGACTATTGGGAAAAGGTTATAGTAAAATTCAGAGCATGTATTCTGATGCTGTCAAATACGGTTTGTATGTGACAATATGGCAATAACCATTTTATTTATCAAATATTTCAAGTCAAATTTGACAGAACATTAATCTCATGGATATTTTACTTATTAATTACACAGCACTGGAGGTGCATGTGGTGCTTTACAAAACAGTAAAATGAGGTCCCTTCTCTGAAGAGTTTTGGGGTGGTTGCAGATTCTGCAAACATTTATGTATGTGAGTAACTTTACGCACATGAGGACTATATGCATGGGACTTGTAAGATCACCAGCCAATTTAGGACAAGAACAACATGAGTAGATTACGTACTCTGGTGCTTCAATGGAGGAGAAGATAGGAAATCATAATTTTCCATATATTTACTTTCTAATTATAGAAGTATGCCCAGTTTATTTTTTGTTTAGGAAGAAAATAGATATCTTCTTTATTTACGCTAAAGATGCTGCTTATTATGTCCAGTATTGAAAGCAAACCTAAATTATTGCTAAAGGCCAGCATTTTAAGTTATTGCATAGTTATTTCACAAAGTATTTTTAGTAAATAATCACTGTATTTCCCTGTAAAGATCAGCAGTGAAAATACAATTTTTTGTCTTTTTACAATTTAGATAGTTATTGTTATAACTGATACTTGCAGTCATTCCCATTATTAAAATATATATGCAGTTTACTAAACTTTTCAGCTAATGATATTTTAGAAATATATATTTTTGAAAAAGTGTTTCTTTAACTTTAAAATGTTTGTCATGTGGTGTGAGCTAGATTTATTAGACTGCAGTAGTTTTAGTGCATTTTGGCTGTGATGTTTATTATGACATCACTGTAATCTATATACAGTATGTGATTTCAGTTGGTTTCAGTGTTAAATATTTTCATAATTATGCTAGTTTTGGCAGTTCACTTGGAACGTTTTCTCTTTAATGAACGTGTTTTACTTCTGGGTATGAGAGACAGCCACATGTTTGAAAAATTAATAGCATGCTTTTAAAGTTAACGTTGAGCAGAAGTGTGTAACTACATAACTTTTTTTAATGTAAGTAGAACTTAATAGGAATCTAGTTCTTATAAGGTCATGGCCATAGTAATTGTCATCTAGTAATTAGAGTATGACATTTGTTTTATAAAATATCAGTAGCTGTTGTGAAAGAAAAAATGTGAATTAAAAAAAAATACTAGCAGAAACTGTTGGATAATTGCGTAGTTTAAGGAAACTAGTGCATATTAGCTAGCACTAAATATAGTAGTACTTTCAAACATTATTGTATCATGTTGAGCTCTTTTTAAGCTATAGCTAGATACATATTGTTACAAGTGTTCACATAGGTGGGAATAAAGTTGTAAGTCTTCTATTAGAATTTCCTTATTAATAGTAATGTATAGTTATGTTTCCCAGGGTGGTGTTTGTGTATTATTTTTGTCACCATCCTGAAGCATGTAAATATTATTTTGACAATCCTATTAGGTCCAACACACTAAACAAACTATTGCAGCCTCTTCCCCTCTCAGCAAAGACTAATTGCTCAAGTTATAAAGTTATAAAATTAAAAACAAATGCAATATAACAAAAATATAATAAAATCTTAGAATTCAAACAACAAATGAAGGGATCCATTTAAATAAAAAAAATTTGTAATTGGAGTTTATTCAGAAACAAAGGTATTTTTCTTTAAAAAACAAACCTTACAGATTGAAATAAACTTTATAGTGCTTTTTGTAAATGGAGAGGAATGAAATGAGACTGATTCAGGCATAAGCAAATTCTATGTTGTGTAGGAGTCATGTTGCAAAAGTGCAATCGCCAGCAGACTTTGCACATGCTAATGGGATCCTTGTATGACAGGTGGTTTGTGAGAGTGCATACTGGTTAGTACAAGGCTGAAAAAAATGTGAATGTAGCTAGGGTCAACACCATTAATGGTTTAAAAAGAGGTAATACTAATTTAAAGAGAATCTTTTTTTTTTTATTGGTAGCCAGCATAACTATCACAGGGCAAGCATAATATGATCGTAATGATTCATATCAGTAATGACAAAACATTCTGTGTAAATGGTAAGTGACAGTGGCTCTATGACAAGCTCAGGAAAGAGGGGATCATGCTTATTGAGCTGTGTGGTCACCAGGCCATCTGTTGCTTTGGCAAGATCAAAAGATAAATAAAAATGCAGTGATTCATCAGAAAAACACTTTTGTACAGAATCTGAAACACAGTTTTCTAAGGAAAGGGCATTGTCAAAATAATGCTAAAATTCTTAACTTGAAATCTATGAATAAATTCTCCTCAACAAGAGAAGGAGATGAGCAAGCGTCCTGTTATAAAAGATCTCTACCGAACAGCAAAACTTCTATCTTCTCAGTGTTGAGGATGTGAGAGGGCAAGTGTATCCAAGTGTCATTATTGCTCAGGTATCCTTCCAAATCAGAAATTTAATTTGCAAGGTCCATGGACGAGAACAATACTGTATTAATAAGATTCTATGATATGTTTAGAGGTGCTGAAAAACAGGTGTTAAAACAAAGTCTTGGTGAGATGCTGTATTATCCATAATCACCAACTGATTCCTATCTTCTGATTTTGTCCAGAATCGCTGGAACGTAGTCCCAGACAATACAAGCAACATTCCTTAGTTGTTTATATGATTGATCAGCCATTACTGAACAATTATATAAAAAGGTGAGAGAGGTCCCATATCACCCAAATGACCAGTTAATCCTAATTTAAGATCAACTGAAGATCACTTGTAATTTCTGCATGCACAATCTCAACTCCGAAGAAATCTGAAACTCAGCTGGGAGTAAATTCTGTATTTCCTGGAAACAAATGTGTCTTTTGCATTCCCCTTTGGTATCAGTTATTCATAAAAACCTGTGGAGGATTGAGAAAGACAGTCTTTGTCATCCTAGTTGGGCCATCATGGCTGCAATGAGTCTTGTACAAAAAACAGGATCCAGCTGCCATCAAGAGTTCTCTGCTTTCTCATTTTCTCAAAGCTATTAAGAGAAGTGCTGCATCGAGACCTGCCAAAACATCTGTAAAGTCTCACTCTGAAAAGCAGATAGTAGATCTTCAAATTGTGCACATTCCTAGTTTCCAGAAGGATTTGGGAAACTGTTTTCTTCACTGATAAAATGCTAGGAGGGTAGACACTATAGTGATCTCTAATTCTTCAGCAGAAAGTTTGAGATTTTGAAGAAATTGGGACCTTGCTCCTAGGCTTCTGATAGATCAAGTTTCTATCCTTTATAGGCCATGAGAAAGGTGCAAGGTAGTAGGGTCATATGCCGTATTAATAAGATTTGAGAACATTTGTTTTATTATTCTCTCCTACTTTCCCAGATTTAGAATATCTCTTTTGTTTTTGTGACACACACATCCATTGGTGCCAACTAGAAAACAGTTAACTACTAGGATGACCAGACAGCAAATGTGAAAAATCGGGATGGGAGTAGGGGGTAATAGGAGCCTATATAAGAAAAAGACCCCAAAATTGGGACTGTCCCTATAAAATCGGAACATCTTTTCACCCTGTTCACTACTCTGTTGAGATACAGAGGCCTGTTAGTGCCAGCTGGTAAAGGGTTCACTACTCTGGGTCAGCAACTCCTATCAGGCCTGACAAACTCACTGTACCCAACACATTGCTTTTGTTGTATGTATCCAAAAAGTGACCTATAAGGTATCAAATGAAAGCTGATGATACTGGTCATTAATATCACTGTGAAATGTATGTACTGACAATATATAAGAAAGTGCGTGTGTGTGTGTATATGTATATATGTATGTATGTATATATACACTGAAATTACGTTTTAAAGCCTGTAACTAGGCAGAGAGGACAAACAGCTCTTCTTCCAGACTCTTATCTCTGTCTCTGATGTAAATTAAGGATTGTAAGGCAACACAATGGAAGCCCTATTTGCATTTGGAGCCAACAGAAAAAACAGATTGACTGGGGGAGGAGTGAAGGGGTGTGTGTGTGAGGTGGGAATGTGAAACCTGCAGTGGGGAGCACACCAGAGGACCCGCCACAGTGGAGAAGAGTCTTATCTAGGAGTGCACTTCAAAAGGGATATTTCAAAGATTTATTAAACTATAAGAGGAAGGAACAAGGCCTCTTATCCTTCACCATGAAGTAAAGAGGACGGCACTTTTGGCATTCATTAAAATTGGGTCCTGGCCATGAGGGCTAGCGATGTTGGGGAGTTGCTTTAAAGAAACATTGCTTTAGACAAGGATTTAACTAAGCTTAGACCTTAAGGGAAGCATTTTATACCTTTTGTTTTACATGTAACCTGTTGTTTATTATCTTTGGTCACTAGCGCTTAAGTTTATTTACAAAGATGAAGATTTATGTGTTTTCACTATAAGTAGATTCCAGTGCTGTGTTGTTTTAGGGGACCTAATCCTTAGTTTTGCCAGTCAAGCTGTGTGTACACTGTCTCTTCAGAGCCAGGCGTACCTGGTTATTTCTGGGAGTATCCTGTGACAGGCTGGATATGACAGAGTCACACTGGCAGAGGGGCTCGGGGATTGGTGTGTGTCTGTCTCTAGTCTGCACAAGAGAGGGTGAGCTCTGTGGAGTCCTGGAAGACTGTACTTCTCTGTGACCAGATACTGATAGTTTCAGGGAGCTGAGCTAGAGTAGGCATCAGGCAAAACTGCTTTACTCTAGGAGCGGGTAGTGGTGAGGTGTCTCTCAGCCCTGACTACTCCTGGGGAGTGTCAGGGTGGTGTCTTAAGTTTTATTTGTTAATAGGCTTTTTCTTCTGCTGTTTTAGCATTTGGGATCCATTTTTTTCTATAAAAGGCATAGTCTTACCTATCCTCCTTATTTAGATGGGTCAGTATGTTAGTTGTTGATTTTATGTTTTGTCATTTATTTAGTCTTCTTCTAGACCAAGGTGTTGGTACATATTATCTCTGCCTTTCTTCCTGAAATGTTATCTCCATTTTATGTCAATCAGGAAAATTGACATAAATAGTTTTTCTCCCTCTTCCAAATATGAAATGGAAATTTTGTGGCATTCCCTTGAATGTCTTTACATCTCTTTAAGCTCTGTGTATATACAGACCTTTTCATAATTGTCTGAGGAAACCTTGAAAGGACAAGAAATTTGGAGTTAAGATCCCCTGGTAATTCTTACAAGAACATTAAACAAGTAATGTTAGAAAATCAGGAAATACAGATTGAAGATGCCACTTCTCACACAACACAACCATGCAATTTTAACTGTGTTGTAGCAGGAATGCCAAGAGGAACTAGGAATGTCTTCTCTCCATAAAACACTGCCACTTTTATTGCCCATTATAGTTTCATAACAGGACTTGTGTTCATACACTCCTGCAAACCCTTGTGATCTGGGCAACATTATGATCCAGGACATACTTGCTACTGGTAGGCTGAGTTCAGTTAAAAAGGTTTAAGAATGGGTAAGGTACCCTGATCTCCCTAAGGCAGGACAGGGATCATAGGTAGCAGAATTAAAGTGTGTGTTTTTTTTTTTTGTTTTTTTTTTAGTATTAATATTCTATGAGAAGGCATTAACTATAATGTATTGGTTTTCCAAACATGAGTTTTGATAATAAATGCACATTGTGGAAGGGCACAGGGAACGGAACACAACACAATAGTTGAGCCTTTGCAATCCTAACTCCACATAAACTATGTTTTGTGTGTGTGAATTTTCTATGTTGCAAGTATTTAACATTTAAGATACATTTTTAACTCAGTTATTTTATGAGTGAGCCATGTTTTCAGTTGCCAAAGTGCTGAAGGTAAATCAGTCATATAAAAGCTTAAAGATGAGCAGTTACTCCAGGTTTGTTTATCTATTTTAGGGCAGTATTTGCTGTTTTAAAGGTCTGAGAGAATGTCTTGCTTCATGAGGCAGCTTTAATTAACTGTGGTAGAAAGGACATGACTCTGACATGTTGGAACTGTTCAAGATTGTTTCATGAGCAAACACTTACGCTAATCCGATAAAGGTGGATAATGTTTCTCACATTTATTTTTATAGTCTGTAGAGTTTTTTCTTTGATTTTTTCAGGAATGTTTTGTCTGAATTGCAACTAATTATGGTCATCACTACAATGTGTGACTTTTGCTAAAACAAATCCAATCAAATACTGGATTGATACTCTTTTTTATTTGCATTTCAAATAATCTGTTTTTTACTTTCTAGTTAATCCCAAATTACTGTATAATTTATGGTTAATCACAAACTATAGGGTGCTAGGAACAATACTGGCAAAAATATTATATTTATCAAATCTAGCAATCATAAATCCCTTACATTCATCTGCTCTTCTGTTATTTGTTTCTTCTTTGAATAATTCAGATTAATATTTGTTTGATTTCCAGGAAGACCATGAAAGCAGTGGTTCCAGTTCAACAAACCGCAGTACCACAGAGAGTGCAAAATCATCAGTGAAATCACGAAGAATCCAGCAAACTGCTCCTTCTGATCCTGATTTACCGCCAGGTAATGTACAACATAGCTTTCATGAACTGGGTTGTATTTGTGTTTATTTGTATGCTTTATATGAATTTTATAAATAAACTAGGTTAAAGGTTTATTAACTTGGGCCCAAATTTTCAAATCTGTGCTTAAAGTTAGGTGCATTAAATATATTTAGGCACCTAATAGTAGCCTAATGTTTCAGAAGTGCCGACCATCTGCAAATCATGCTGAGATCAAAAGGATCTAGCAGCATTTCAAAACACAACTAAATTAAAATAAAACTTGAACTTAAAAAAGAAAAGACAAATTTTTTCCTGATAATTCCTTATAGGCCTTTGCACAAGGACTAGCGCACTCTAGTTTTTCCAGTAATTTTGGCTGATGACCCTGTAGTCTCAGATTCATGTAATAGTTTGAGGCATTACTCTAGTTTTAAGAATATTATATCTGAGGTTGCTTCATCCTTGAGTTGTCTGTCCATTGGTAGACACACTAGTCATTTGCTTTCTGCTGAAGGTTTTGACTCTGCTGAGCCTGAGGACGTTGGCTTGCCTTTTATGTATGTGTCTGCCTAGTTGAACTGAGGATGGTAGCTTTGTCTGTGATGTTTCGCTCTTTGTGTTTAGATGGAAGACAGTTATTTTTATGTGAAGTGTACATCTGTATGTTCAGGATGATAAACATTGAGAATCTTATCTCAATATTTTATCTTCTTTGTCTTACAAGGTTTTCAGTGTGTGTGAATATAAATTTAAGAAATCATCCTCTTTCTGTTCATAGCGTTGGATGTTTTCCTTGTGGTATTTTTCTTGCTGGCAAACTTCTTGATCTAGGTCTAGGGCACTCCTGTTTTTTAGGAGTTTTCTTGAACATTATTATTCTGGGCCTTCAGAATTTATTAGACCTTTCTCTACCTCTTCATAGCAGCAGAAGGCTCAAGTTAATAGTTGTCTCATTAATCTGACCTTGGGAGAGGACATTAAAGTTTGTGTGCAGAGCACTTTGTGTTAGGGAATATATTAAGGGATACAAGCCTAGACAGCTCAAGGATAATCCTGCCTTCGTGTGTAGAAATAGACTGGATGATCTCTTGAGGTCCCTTCCGGTGCTATATTTCTATGATTCTATTATATGTTGTTTTGGCTCACTTTGGTAAATTGACACCTGTGTTAGAGCCAAGGGTTTAAAGACTGCTTTGACTTGTTTGCCTTGATACATTGGTGTTGAAGGCAGTCTGGAACTTCAGTGACTCGGATATACAGGAGTTTTGGCACACATCTCATACCCGGGCAGCACTTCAGCTCGTTGGTAGTAGAGTTTGTCCATCTTGGCTCATTGTGTCCTGTCTCCACATCATGAGGTTCTGAGACCTAGTTGTCCTGACCCAACCCACAGAAGCCTTGTGCGGGAAATCATCAGTTCGTCAGTGATGGTTTCGGCACATTGGAATATTGGTTTCTATGAGAATCTTCAGAATATAGGTGCTCTGGATGCATGCTTTTTGGAACACAGGCATCTCCTGGAGTGTAGGCCCTCCAAAGAGGGCCATTCCTCCAAGAACAATTGCATCATGAAATGCACTTTTCCAGGCAGGGACCTGTAATTGCCCAAGGTGAGCATGTTACTGGGCATGTCAGTATCAACACCTGGTGGCTATCAGTTATCATGTTTTTCTCTTAGTGCTTCAGTAGTTACTTTGCTCTTGTGGATCTGACAGTACATTGTTACTTCGGGTCTGCAGGCACACTCTATGCATTCAGTGGTGTGGTGAAGGGACAGACATTCAGTATATCAGTGTGATAAGCTCAACAACTAGAACTGTTACCAGTGAGCATCAGTAAGAACTGATGTCTTTGGATAGACCATGGAGAACTTAGCTGCTCTGAAAGTCTGTCAAGTTCAGTTTTGTTTTTTTGATGCATCTAGCATCAGTCACCTTCCATGTCACTCAAATGTTCCATATAATATGCAGCATAGGAATCCCAATACTGTGTATCTTGTTCTATGATTTAGATGTCATGTCCTAGGTAGGCTTTAATCCACATACAGTAACTCCTGACTTAACATTGTAGTTATGTTCCTGAAAAATGTGACTTTAAGTGAAACGATAAGAAGAGAATCCAATTTCCTGATAAGAATTAATGTAAATGAGGGGGTTAAGTTCTGACCACACACACACACACACACACACACACACACACACACACACACAATTGGCTGAGCCCTCAAGGGTTAACTTTCACACTCTACAAGGCAGCAGGAATGGAGGGAGGGGAGACAGCATCGCAGACAGAGAGAGAGAGAGACACTGTGTGTGTGTGTGTGTGTGTGTGTGTGTGAGAGAGAGATGCGCATTTCCCCTTTAAGTACGCTGCCTTGTTAATTAGATCAGCTTGCTGAGACGCAGCCGCTGGCAGCAAGCTCCCTCCATCCTGAGCCCTGTCGTATGTCCCCTCCCGCTCTGTGGAAGATGAGGTAAGCGGGGTGCAGGAGCAGGGGGGAGGGGGACACCCTGACATTAGCCCTCTTCTTCCCCTCCCCTCCACGCAGCAAGCAAGAGTCTCGGAGAGCAGCTCCAAGGCAGAGGGCAGGAGTAGCACATGGCAGTGGGGGAAGGGACAGCTGCAATTGCTAGCCTGCTGGGCAGCTGCTGCACAGGGAACTTAAGAGAGCGGGGAGCTGATAGTGGGGCTGCCGGTCCACCCTGGTTCCAAGCCCCCATCAGCTAGCTGCAACGGGCTGCTCATCCTACAAGCAGTGGACAAAGCAGGCGACTGTCAAACAACGTTAGAAGAGAGCATTGCACAACTTTAAAGGAGCATGTTCCCTAACTGATCAGCAACGTAACAATGAAACAATGTTAACCGGGACGACTTTAAGTGAGGAGTTACTGTATCTCACTCTTATTAAAGTAGCATATCTCCCACTGTAAACAGGCTGCTTTTGGTGTTTAGCAAGCATCAAACCAGAATGGTGGAATCGCTCAATTCAACATGAGCTGTCCAAATGGCCCAAATATTTTCTCAGAAACAAGTATAATGTAGTGGAAGGAAGTGCTGCTTGATAGAGTTCAGCACACAATCTTCACATGTGGGACAAAATTCAGGGCTGTTAGTTTGCAGGGAAGCATCACCAGTTTGGCAGAAACAGTTTTGCAGGGTCAGCAGATCACTTTGAATGGTGGTGGTGATGGTGGCAACTGAGAGAGGCACAGGGGCTGCCTGGGTTTTTACAGGAATGCTCTGGGTTAGATATATGCATAATAGTTCACTGAACCATGGCATGTGAGGGTTCTACTGAGAGCCAGTAGCCCACGGGTCATTGTAATCATTGTAAAATGTATGTGTGGATAATATTTAAAGAGTTATATATTTATACTGAAAATTATGTTAAGGTCTTGGAGTTAAGGCAGGTCAGCAGGAGGTGACATGCCTCATCCATATTCCTTTCAGGCAGAAAGTAACATACACTTACCTCCCTGTCTGGTCATGCATATTGTACCCTTCACAGTGTATTTGAAATATTGTGAAATCTACAAGAGAAGAAATTCACAGGATGAAACAAACAGCAGGCAGTATCCTGTTAATGACTAATGACAAAGGATTGTTAGGGTATATCTGACGGTACAAGGAAATGCTCAGGGTCCTTCAGTGGGGGAGGCAAGCTGACCACGTACTTGTCTGATGAAAGGAGGATCACAGCCAAGTCTCATTATAGAGCTCTGCAAGAACTTTGGGTCAGCATTACTCTACAAGACATGAGAATACCTAGTTGAAGTGTAGGCTTTTAGAATGCTTCTATTTATTTTACTGTATATATAACCATTTGTTTCCAATACTTCTACTTGCTATTACTTGAATTTATTTTATTAAATAAACTTATACTTGATTTCACTATAAACATATCTAAGTGTTGTGTTTTAAGTCGAGTGGTGAGGTGAAACTGGTAAGCTGAGGAGTACAGTTTCTTTGGAAGCAGTGAATCTGTGAGTACTGTGAGTGCAAGAGGGGCTGAACATTCCTGGGAATTGCTTGGCGAGCTCAAGGTGGAGTATGCCTATTGCTAACCTGTAAAGAGACAGCGGGACATAGAGGGGAATGCTTGTATTGCCTGTGGCTGGTGGAGTTGGCAAGCTGCTCCTTGGCAAGCACAGTTAAGGCTTCCTCACACTAAGGGCAGGTGATAGCAAGATGCCTCACAATCCTGCCTAGCCCTGGAAAGCATCACACTCACCCAGACTGATCCTGTTTAGTTTGTGAGATCCAGTTCTTCCTTCTCATTATATTTGAGCAAAGTAATTACTGATGAAAGAGAAAGCAACTTGAGGGTTTTTTTTTTAACTTTAATTGTTTTGCACCAAAACTGTACAGGAAACTATTGATAGAACTCGTTTCCCAGCTTTTCATTCCCACAATCAGAGTTTTCTACAGCAGAAAATCTTACTATTTTGTGGTTTTGCAAACTATGGTGGATCACAGAGAGAGCATCACGGATGTCAAAACTGACTGGCTTTGAAAGGCTTATGAAGTCAGAATATTAAAGAATTTCCATTTGGACAGGTGGAGGGGATACTATTCGCTCCACAAAGCTGGAACACTACTGTTGTTTCTGTGCCAATTATGATACCTGGGGACTCTGTCTACCCTTTGCTGCCACAGTGGTGAAGCCATATTCAGATTTTTGAGGGTGCTGAAAAATAATAATTGAACTATTGCCTAAATCGTGCCAGAAAGTTGCCTTGTGGAGACTGAAGGGAAAATAGACATTCCTACTGAAGCAAAATTGCAGAAACCTGAAGTACATCCCTGCAGTAAGTGCTGCTTGCTGTATGGTCCATAACCTCTGAGAACAGATGGGATCATTGTGGGCTGGTCTACACTACAGCTGTAAGTCGACCTACGTTACGCTACTTCAGTTACGTAAGTTACATAACTGAAGTCCACGTAACTTGTGTCTACTTACAGCAGTGTCTACACCGCACTGTGTCGACAGGAGACACTCTCTCGCCAGCTTACCTTGCACTTCTCAGAGAGCTGGAGTACAGAAGTCAACGGGAGAGTGTCTGTCATCAACTTAGCTGGTCTTCGCCAGACCTGCTAAATCAACACCGCTTCATCAATTGCAGCAGTGCCAATCTAGCTGTAAATATAGACATGCCCTATAACTAAGATATTAGGAAAGAGGAAATCAGTATTTTTAAAAAAAATGAAATTGTATTCCATATACATTTTAAAAATTAAATTTATAAGCTTTCTACTCTCTGAATTGCCTCATGGTTCTTATAAATTTTGCCACAGTTTAGTGCATGCAGTTGTGAATATTTTCCCGCATATTTAGGAATTTAATATATTTTAGTCTATCATATCTTTATAATTCACCTAAAGCTTACAGGAGACTTAGCTGACTGAATAGCGTTGAAACTGTCGAAAGGCAATATTCTCGCCATAAGTGTCTGAATTATATATGAAACATTTAAATGATCATTATGTAAGTCTGATGAATAAATCAGAGAATTGAAAAAGTGTCAAACTCTTTTTTGCATTATTTTGAAATATAACAATACAACTAAAGATATATCGGGCTTTGAAATAAAAAAGCTTTGTTTTAAATGTTTTCAGAATTAAAAAAAAGTTAGAGCTCTCTTCATTTTATATTTAAATATGAGTGAAATCCTGAGCATACTGAAATCAATGGGAGTTTTGCTATTGATTTTAACAGGGTAAGGATTTCACTTGTTATGCTGAACCTGATTCTGTTTCTTTGATGCAAATCAAGAGTAACTCCATTTAATGTATTAAAGTTACATCAGAAGAAAACAGTGCAAGTTAGATCAGAATCAGACCATTTCAATTTTTACCATAAAATATAGTCTAACTGATATTTGTACTGTGCACATTGCAACTTTAAAAAAAGTCTAAATATGTTTGGGCCTGATTCCTATTTGCACTGAGGCCACTTCACACTGCTTTAATCATTTAATGTGGTTTTAATGTGGATGTAAGTATAATTTACTTCCACCTTTTTCTTTTACGCCTTCAGAGCAGTTTAAAGTGGTCTTAATGTAAGTAGGAATCAAGCACTTTATAATACTGCAAATCATTCTACAAATATTTTTAGTCTATATTCTAATCATCAAGGATGAATTGGTACATTTCACCCTTTCTCATCTTTTGAATTTCAATTACAAGCTTTTTTCAGCAAGTTTTATACTTCTACATGTTGATTTAAGCAGTTGGTTGACAGTAGGGCAAAAGGGCAGATTCAGTTAGTGAAAAGGTCATGTAAGGTTAGAGAACTTTAAGTTTCACAGCTTAATATTGACAACTTTCACTTGGCCTCCTGGATTCCATCTTGTTTCCTTACACATATCTCCAAAGAAATACTTCCCCTCCTTAATATCATATTTGTTATGCTTTAATACACTCATGATAGTGGCAAGATCATAGCATAATAGAAATGTCTAAAAATAAATAATTATGTGGGCGGTAAGCTTGTTCAAAATATTTTTAATATAATGAAAGATTCATTGCACATTGTGTGGTAAACCTTTCATATGAAATCTTTAAAAAAAACTCAGATATTGAATACCGTTGATTCTGAATATGTTCCAGGGAAATCTTAAAACCACATTTGGATATGTAAAATAACTGTTTTGAAACATGGCTAAGACTTCAGTTTGAGCCATTTTGAATTATGCAAATACAAATCATCTGATAAGAATGTATACAGGGGAAGTATGTGAATTTGTAGTTATATAACTTGAAAATGGCTAATGCATTTTGCTCAAATGTGGACCAAAAAGCACACACGCATTTTAGGATGAAATCAAACAAAGAAAATTGCAGCCCAAAATTTGTATGATAAACTGGAAAAAGGAGAGTTAGAATAGAAGTTGAATCTCAACTTTAATGCTAACTATCTCCAGCTGTCTGAAATTTTGGTCAAATTGCATACAGATCTATTAACATGGAGGGATGGTTGCTGATGTCCATTCTTAAATGACACACACTAAAACTACAGGAAATCCTAAATCAAGGATCTTTCACAAACTTAGAAATCACTTACTATTTTATACGTAATATTTCAATCAATACCTTCTTATGCAAGTGCAAATAAATCAAAATTCACATAGCAGCTTCAGCTCTGACCACAGTAAATTTGAATTAATTTTTCAGTACATATAATTAGGTATATTTATATGCTTTGAACTTTCTTAGGTCATTTCTGTACTCTTAGTTCTTAACAATTATAACCTTACAACTTTTCTCATATTTGTATTCAAACACATTTATGTAAAATAGTATTACACCAAAGTGATGCATATATTATAAAATATTTTCTCAATGTATATTACAACATAAAATTTATGAAACAGGAGGAAAAATTACAGAACTCTTCATAAAAATATTTTAAAACGTAATCCTGAGTTCTACTTGTTTCATAATCTTTAAAAATCACTTTATTTCAGATATTATTTCTCACATGTAGACATCTCATGTTCTAATACAAAATATTGCATTAATGTGGAGTAAACAGACATGTTAAGATAGCATTCTAGTACATCTTATATAAAAACTTCTAATTATACTTTAATGTATGATAATATGAGAAATGTGTGTGTGGTCAGGGTTAAGGTTGATCTTGGTGTCTTATTCACCTCGATCATAACTATGGAGTTGTGGCCAATACCTACAGAATTTGTACTTAAATGAGACCTTACTGACTGCAGTATTGTATCTGAAAGAGGAAGTAGTTCTAAAGTTTGTGAAAGGACCCCAACTTCAGGCTTTCCTTCATTTTTATATTTAGGAATGGACTTCAATTAGTCAATATTGAAATAGATTTTTTTGTGTTGAAACTTTGTTTTTGTTTTCTGGAGTGCAAATGAACAGTTATTAACACGTGCACAGGTTAAATGAGTTGATGAAGGAATAATTTTTATTAAGTAAATATTTTCAAATTCAAGTCTTTAAATTGTTATTCCAGGAAAAGTTTAAAAACAAACTCCCACCTAACTAAATGCCAAAATTATCCATTTTTACCAGCCAGTGATGATCCTGTAGGGAGGGAAAAGAGCAGGAGTATTTCCTCTGAGGCCTTGTCAACACATGGACACTCAGAAAGTTGAGATGAATTAATTAAATGTGTTTAATGAAAGCATATTAGTTAAAGTGTATTAGTCCCTGACGTAGATTCTGTCATTCAGAAGTAAAGTGGCCTTAGTTTGCTGTAATTTAGTCTCTGGGATTAATCTGTGTGTTCAGTGTGTTAACTCTGTATTTACAAAAACAATGGACATATTAATTCCCAAACACAATCCTTGGGATTAAGCACTAAGAGATGTTTTAGTACTAGTTCACCATCAGTTTCTATAAAGAGAAATTATCCTCAAATTCAAAATAATCTTTCTTTGTGAATTTAGTGCAGAGGGCAGATCCCACCTTAAATAAAGTGGATTAAGAAATGGAGCCCCACATTAGAAGCAATATTATCAGCTCTCGTTAATGTGAT
Organism: Gopherus flavomarginatus; assembly: GCF_025201925.1. Lineage (NCBI taxonomy): Eukaryota > Metazoa > Chordata > Testudines > Testudinidae > Gopherus > Gopherus flavomarginatus. Next base: position 260,808,587 of record NC_066618.1, read on the forward strand.
AATTGAACTCACTGAGAATGTGAAGTATCAGAGGGGTAGCCGTGTTAGTCTGGATCTGTAAAAGCAGCAAAGAATCCTGTGGCACCTTGTAGACTAACAGATGTTTTGGAGCATGAGCTTTCGTGGGTGAATACCCACTTCCTCAGATGCATGTAGTGGAAATTTCCAGGGGCAGGTATATATATGCTAGCAAGCAAGCTAGAGATAACGAGGTCAGTTCAATCAGGGAGGATGAGGCCCTGTTCTAGCAGTTGAGGTGTGAAAACCAAGAGAGGAGAAACTGGTTCTGTAGTTGGCAAGCCATTCACAGTCTTTGTTCAATCCTGAGCTGATGGAAGTTTCAGTTCCTAACAGCCAGAAATTTTCTGTTGTGAATGGATCCACTGACTTTCCTTTTGAAAGATCCAGTGTGGGGAGCTTAGAGAAGCTCTCAGATGGAGTAGTGCATCTTGAAGATGTACCTACTTGGCTGATTATGCTTCCTTTGCACAACATTAAGATGACAGCAACTACAGAACCAGTTTCTCCTCTCTTGGTTTTCGCACCTCAACTGCTAGAACAGGGCCTCATCCTCCCTGATTGAACTGACCTCGTTATCTCTAGCTTGCTTGCTAGCACACATATATATACCTGCCCCTGGAAATTTCCACTACATGCATCTGAGGAAGTGGGTATTCACCCACGAAAGCTCATGCTCCAAAACGTCTGTTAGTCTATAAGGTGCCACAGGATTCTTTGCTGAGAATGTGAAGGCTCTATTAAAGTGAATGTTGGCAATCTGTCTCCCAGTGATAATGCCCCATCCTGGGCAGATGGTACCAACTTGTAACAGGGACCTGAGTGTTGACTGTCTCTTGCACGTTGGCAAGACTTGTATTCTGTGACATGGCAGTGAGGTGGTATTAAAAAAAAAAAGAAATTTAGTAAGGGTATCTAGCTGGGCAAGAGATGAGGCATTATCAATAGAGGTGGTATGGGAGGCACAACAAAGGGGAGATGAGTTTTCTGGGAGCAAAGCATAGGGTTGCAGGAATGCTACATGTTTCGTTTCAAAGGGTGAGGCTGCTGCATGGTTCTGGGTCACAGAGAGTCCTGCTTTGACAGCTTGTTGAAGGCCCTATAAATCCTATCTGCAGCCCCAGTTTAAAAGCATCTTACCTTTGCTCTTGTTTAGTAAGAATCCCTTCACCGTCCATAGAAAATGGCACCTATCATCAAATGTCTTGACATTAGTGAGTGAAGTTATGGAGGTTATGTAAATAAATATTTAATTGTGCAAATATGACATTCTATGTGTACCCTATACATGAGACATTATTATTGGTACATATGGTATGTTTGAGTTTGCTCTGTTTTAACAACATTGTTTGAAAGCTGCCCAAAGAACTGTTAAAGATTGTGTATGGTTCTTCCCTCCTTTCCCCTTCCCACCCTCCAAAAAGGCCTTTTTAAAATGCCTCTCACTTAGCTGATTAAACACTAAAACACTTTAAAAAGTAGATCAGACCCCATTAATATGTGACATGAGTTTCTAAAGGCAATATTTTACTTTGTATAAGTGGAATAAGTTCTAAGTTTGACTGCCTTTTTTCAATCAGTTTAAACTATAGTGACCATCACTGTCTCCATAATATATAATGCATGTGTTTTTACATATTATATTGGTATATGGGTAGGTAATAACTTAAAATATAGTGATGTGCAAGTAATATAATTTTTAAATAGTTGTATCTGTTTCTTTTCTCTTAGCAGCATAAATTAATTCACATTTTTAATATATTCTGTATACAGGAAAAACTTCACCATGGATAGGATTGCATTTCTTTCCTGTATTGTTCAGATGAGAATTTTTACCCTCTACTGGGAAAGCATAAAAGAGTTAGTTTTTCCAACCATGTTATGGTTGAACAAATTTAAATAGGTTTCTTCCCAGTAGGCTTTATTGCAGGTGCTAACTGTGTGAGTTGTTGACAGAAATTGATTCTGTTATACCTAACAGAGTTCTTACTGAGGAGCACATGAATATATTGGTCATTAAAATTTAAATTGAGTAATAAAAGTACTAAGAAAGATGAATGATGTTCTGTGACTTCTTGTAAATGGATTCAGAGGGAAAAATATATGTAAAGGCATGTATATTTGAACTAGTATTCTAATAACTTTGTATATTCTTTCCAAGTCCATTTCTGTCTTTCTTTGAATATAGTTATTTTTGTACGTTCATATAAAATTTTTTAGTAGCAGTATTTTGTGATCTTCTCCTCTCCCCGCGCCCCTCCCCCTCCAAAATAAATTTTGCACTATCCTGAAAAATTAAATCTGAAGGTTAATTTTTGCCACCAGGTTTCAACATAACAATCTAACACCTACTACTGCATTAAAATCCTAATAGATGAGAATTTTTGTTTTTGTGTTTCCTCTGCCACACTTGCTGGAAGCTAATGCACTCAGTAGCACTGAATGCAGTTTTAAAGAAGTTATGTCCTTGGGCTTTTGGCTAGGGAAAGGTTAGTGTGATAATGATATTCTGATGACTGGGAATAGATTCACCTTGGAAATAATTTGTTTTATATTTTTGTAATTAACAAATTTGAGAGGAGAAATTAATAGTAGCATCTCTTCCTCATAGCGTCTGAGAACTCTGAGAATCATTCTGTTTTGTCTTTTTGTTTCCATTTGATAGGTTACGTGCAGAGTTTGATTAGGCGTGTTGTCAACAATGTCAACATTGTGATCAACAATCTCATATTAAAGTATGTGGAGGATGATATTGTTCTCTCAGTCAATATCACTTCTGCAGAATGCTATACAGTGGATGAATTTTGGGATCGTGCATTTATGGACATCTCTGGTGAGTAGATACTTTTGGGTCTTAGATTCTATAGTATTAGAGCTCTTATTCCTTAGATGAGAATTTAAATTTCATGCAAGTAGCTTTCCAAGTGTTGGAAGTGAAATTGCTTCCTATTATATTTTCAGTTTTCTTTTTTAACATAGTTGTTGTTTTTTCCATTACCTGTACCTTGCAGACCACATTATGGTAATTTTATATGTTGACTATTAAGTAGGTTGAATGGAAATGCAAACACATGCAATGTATTTTATGGGATAGAAAGACCGTCAGTTATTACATCAGTTAAGTGAAATAGTACATGCCGCATCACACATCAGTAGGGGAAAATATCAAGTTATCTGTTCATTTTAGGGTGGGGTGTGTATTCTCCAGGACCTTGGTATCTGAGTGCCTCACAATATTTAATCTATTTATCTTCACAATTCTCCTGTGAGGCCGGGAAGTCCTATTATCCTCATTTTACAGATGAGGAACTGAGGCATAAGAGAGACTTGCCCAGGGTCACAAAAGAAATATGTAGCAGAGCAGAGAATCGAACGTGAGTCTCTTGCATATTGTGCCATTACTCTAACGACTGGACAATCTTCTCTAGCTAAAATTTATAATAATTATGGTAATATTATAACATTACAAAATATATCTGAAGCCAAGATGATGATAAAATATTTTATTTTATTTTGCTTCAAAATAGCAAGATAAGATTTTATCTGATGAAAATGTGCATTTTTGGCGGGTTATCAAATAGACAAAACTCTCCTAGGGGGAAAGAAATGAATGGGCTGGTCTCATCCTTGTGCATAGCCTACAGTAGCTAGGAGTGTTTTTAAGGTGAGCACTGAGGTGCAAAGTGAATTGGGAAATTTGCACTGTGCATAGCTCTAGCCTGTATTGTTCTCATTTTTATAATCACCAAATTCACAAAAAAGACCATCTTTGAAATATGCATTCTATTGATTTAGTTGGGGATTGGTCCTGCTTGGAGCAAGGGGTTGGACTAGATGACTTCCTGAGGTCCCTTCCAACCCTGATATTCTGTGGTTCTTTGATAAAAAGTTAAACTGACCACAGCATGGAAAAACGAGTTAAGGCACGCTGCCCTTCTCAGCTGTCATTGGATTGCAGAGCAGGGGCTGGAGAGTGATCCATATGTCTTGGCTTCTCAGTTGGACTAGTCATCCTAGATAGAGTTCTTCTAAGAGGAAGGGTCTCAATGGATAATCCATTTGGCTGGGGCATAGGACAATTGATAAAAGGGCCAAGGAAGGAAAAAGAGGGACTCGCCCTGTTCTGCCTTTGGCTGCAAGATATAAAATTCTTCTTAAATGGGAAAATGTATATATTTTTTCCTCAGTAAAGACCATACAAGATCTTAAAAAGAAACTTCTCTTTTTGTGAGGTGATTTTGCATCTTGGGAGTTTTCGGCAACTCTGTTATTTCTAGCAAAATTGTGACTATAAGGAAAAATTAATATGTTTTTGGTTAATGATAGTGCAAGAATTTTTTTGTCCTCGCAGATTTATAATAAAGTATATGAAAATTGAGAGAGTATTTTGGTTACAAACTTCCATGTTCTCTGTTGCCTAATTTTTAACTATTGGCTTCAGCTGTCGTGTCTCCCCTCCCTCCCCCAGTAAAACTGAATGTAACCTTTGAGTGCATTATTGGAAGTGTAATGTTGTTTAGATTTATTAACTTCTTTCTTCCCCTTTCTTTCAAGATCAACACTCTTCCCCCTCCTCTCCTCTTTTCTGGATAATCATTATTCCTCAGGGATTTGAGGCATCTGCTGTGTTTGGGACAATAGTTTTTAATTGTGGGTGGGATCGTTATCTTTGTGGAAATGTTTTTGTTTTTAAAGTGCAAAACACACACTTTAAATGTGTGTTTAAATACAAAACATTTTAGTAAGCTGTAAAGATAAATATATTACCAAATACTTACTTAGCAAATGATTTTTCTTGCTAAAGCTCTTTATTTTAGCCATGTGAGCCGATAATATTTGTGGTAGCTTAAATAAAAGATAACACTGTTAACTACAGTGGCAGTCTCTTCTCTTTTTCTGTCAATCTATTTATTTTTTATTGATTATTATTGTTTGCTCATAGAATAGTATATTATGTATATTAAGTATTTGCTTCTTATTTTTTGTTTTAAACTGTCTTAATATTTTTTCTTATCTTTTTAAAGCAAATGATCTGGTACTAAGGAAAGCGGTTAATTTTTCTGACTGCACAGTATGTCTTGATAAGAGAAATGCTAGTGGAAAAATTGAATTTTACCAGGACCCTCTCCTTTACAAGTGTTCCTTCAAAACTCGTCTGCATTTTACTTATGATAACCTTAATTCCAAGATGCCATCTGTTATCAAAGTAGGTACCAAAGTGTTTTCTTTTGTTTCCTCAGAGCCATATGTATGAACTACTTTTCAGTAAGTGTGTAATTTGACATTCATAAGAAAAACGAAAGAACATGAACACTAACATAGTACATTAACTACTATGGAATTTTTGTGTCTTGGTTTATTAATAGACTGCATGTATTATGTATACTAACAGCTGTAAGAAAGAAAAGTCCTGTTCAATCCAGGCAGCTTTTTGCTTGAGCTTAAAAAATGATTGTAATTGTACCACAGAATAAAGATTTGAGAAGACAGAGGGGAAAAAGGGAAGCTTACAGTTAAGTTTGGAGACTGCATGATTTAGGAGATTAGTAATGGGACATAGAGCATTTTCAAATCTGACCCAGACACAGATAGGTATTAAGCAAAACTTAATATATTCTAATGACTGTTCAGTGATCTAGATGTAAAAAAATAGTGGTCCAAGTCCAGTTCTTAAGAAGCAAGTGTCCAATATCACGCCCACACACATCTGGTACTAAATGACAGGTTTATTGATAGTCAAAGCATAGAAATCAACATTTGAATGGGCACAGAGGTTGAATTACCTTTTCACCTTTAAAGACTCTTCCTTCAGTTCATGTTGTAGGTATGTTGGATAGTATGGGGGAAGCTTTTTGCTACTACCTGCTCTGTAAATGGTATTTTGCACTTACATAGCACTATTGATCTGAAGATACCAAAACTCTTTACAGATACTTGCTATTTTTAAGTGCATATCTAGAAATGTATTCATGTAAAATGCTGCATGGTATTTTTTTTTGCTTGTTTTGCACACGTGAACATCCAGTAGCATATGTGCAAAGCAGGCAATCTGCACCTCTCCTGATCATTAATTTAATTTTTGCTGATACACTCTAGTGATTTTTCCTATCAGATGTAGGTATCTTAGTACATAAAATACATCCTATTGTGCACTGGTCTTATATTTATACAGTACTTATACACAATGGGACCAGTTAATCCTGTGTTAATTTTTTTTGTAAATTCATTTATTTTGTGTGTGTTTTTGGTTTTTTTTTTAAGAAATGCGTAAAAGCTGAGTCTTTACGGATATTAGGATCTTTTAAACTAAATGGTCAATGATTTTAAAGTTTACATGGACTGTCCTGATATTAATGATTTATCATATGATTGGCTGTGACATACATATTAAGGCTTTTACCATTTGTGGTACTAGTAAAATTGGTGCATATGTGCAATAATACTGCATGCTAAAAATCCTGTATTTTTTCACTTAAAATCAGCAAAGTTATTCTTTTTAGTTTTGGAAAAATATTCAGTCACAGACTTGAGATCTTCTGTGCCAAGTTTTAACACGGAGCAAATTTTTAATGGCTGAATTATAAACCTCTGACAACAGATATTTATAGTGGAAACATTGACACGGTCTTCAGGATAGTGTCAAATGGCGCTGCTGTTTTAATAATGAATTCTTTACTTTATTTTACTTTATTACATAACATTTTTTTATGGGTCCTAGATTACCACAAAACACATGCCAGAGTACATGGAGCAAAGTTAGTGTAATTAAATTTATATTTATATGAAACCCACCTGTTTATCTCTGTTGGTGGTCAGTCATTCCCATCTTTTTACATATTTCAATTGTTCAAAGACTCATCTTACCGACTATTCATATTTTGTTGATTTTTGGTGATATTGTCCCTAGTTACCAATTGTTTTTCATTTTCAGTGTGTGATTTACAGATAAAATATCTTCACTTTGTACATTGTCCTTAGAGATGTCAATAAAAGATTAGAACATTTGGTTTTATGTTGCTGGATAAATGTTGAAGTCAATTGTCAGTTGTAAATGAAATAAGCCATATAGTAATGTTCCATGTCAATGTTCTTTTATACTATTCTAAAACTATTTTTATGCTGCTTGATTCCTATTCGTTTAAACACTGGGGCTATAATTATTGATTCAGTAGAGAAATATTTGCTTCATATATCATTATTAATTTGCTGCATTCTGATTGCTATAAACAAGATGGGTGCGTGCTCTAGTTGGAGAGCAGTTATAGAAAAAAATACCTTTTAAAAATACATATACTATTTTAAATGTTAGGTTTCTGAGTGGATATAAGTGTTCTTTAAATGTGCTCTTGTAATTTATACTAATGAAGTCTGTGCCAGCCAATCAGATCACTGGATGGCTGGCATTCATTCATGAAAACTTTAAAAATGTTAAACTTCGCTGTAAGTGAAATGAATTTATAGCTTCAACCATTTCCTCTAGTAGATAAGTGTATTTATCTCCCAAATCATCATTACTGCAGTTGTCACTAACTAGTTGACTGTCTTAGCAGAGAGGCTAGAGAGTGGAAAGGTCTGGGCCTTATCTCGGTAACATTAACTCAAATCCATAGCCAGTTCCCCTGGAACAGGTAAGAGGAAGGATGTCAGTTTGCATTAATGCTTCACGTACTGTACTTGTTCTGTAGGTAAATAGAGGGTGCAGTCTTTAGGAATGTTTGTTTCATTTCATGAGTTCCATTTACTTAAAAACAAAAATTTTTTTTTGTATACCTGGGGACTAGTGTATTCATAAATTATCTCTTTTTGGAAAAAAAAAACAACAAAAAAAACTCACAAAGACATTGGACTTCCACTCTATGATTCCTCCTTTATGGTTTCAATCCCACTGGCTTCTGTAAAATTACAGGAAACTTTTGAGATCCAACCCACTGATTCAGTCTGGGTTACCACTGGCAGCTCCGTCTTCTCCTGGCAGTGGACTGGATCTGACTGGTGCTCAAAATGGCTGCCAGTTTTGTACCCCTGACAGAACTCACTACTTATTGGTCAGAAGTGTCCAGCTTCTAATTAAGAGTGTATGTGTGTACATGCCGGACTGTCTGCCATTAATGAAGCCTTCCACATCAGCTTGAAAACCACTATTGAGCATGGTTGACATCCTGCACTCCTTTTAGTGTGCTGAAATAACTACTTGTTTGCAGTCACACAAATCTCTATGCTGCCACTTTGACTAGGAAGGTTTCCAAATCAACTCAGAGTAAGTAAAAGCTGCAACTGTAATTAACATAATAAATATTTTGGCTCAACACTAGAAAAGAAGAAGAAAAATGAAAAGAGGGTTACGTGTGTGGATGGCAAAGTTTTCCTTGTATTTTTCTACATTCTTGGATATCATCATGAGCATCTTGGACTATGTTTGTGATTTTATTTTCAGATGTCGGGTCAATAGCAATATGCAGAAGTGCATTTTGCCCTGTGTGGATACTTGGGACTATTATCAAGACACTTTTCACATTTCATGAACTATGTATTGCATTAATGTCAATATTGATCCTTTTTATTCTATTTAGTAGATCTATGAGTTTAAATCTGGCTGGCAGAAAATATCTAGGATGGTATGTAATTCATTATAATAGCTGATTTTGTGCTACACTGAAGATTATAAAAGAATGTAGCCACTTTTTTTATCCAGCTTGGGATTTTGCCTTTCAATTGTTTCTTCTTTAAGTGGTTCTGCATATTACCCTTTATGTGCAATCTCCTAACTTGTCTACCCTTCCCCATAGCATCTTTGAATGTTCTCAGGGCAATGTTATATAAGGAGGTGTTGCACTCTCTACTGCCTGTTTTCCTTCCAACTGCTTCTGCCAGATAGAAGTGAACTAATCTGGTCCTTCAGAGCTGGGTTTTTTAGATAATTGTTGTTGGTAGTTTGTAATGTTAGTTAAATTAGAGAGTTTTTAGTTATACTTAGTTTAATATAATTTTAGGTTTGGTTCTGTATGATGACAGAACCAAAGGTAAAAAAAAAAGCAGATATAAGAGGTGTGCTTTATGCCTAACTATCTTCCCAGTGTCGGATGACATTGTTAGGTGCCTTAAGAGCCTTGGAGAAGGCCACTCTCCTTTTGGATGTTCTGTTTGTCAGATTTTTACACTCAGAGCTCATAAGAAATGGCAGAATAGACTGCAACTGTTCCTGCTTAAAGAAGCTTTTGCTGTTAAGTCGTCTGCCTCCAGGAGATCATCAGATCCAAAGACTAAGAGGCCTGTTTTGGCTCTAACTTCCTCGTTTAGTAAGGCTAAGGTGCTTAAAATATTCTGTCTTCATTGGTTCCAGATGAAGTTCAGAAATTGCTTCTAATAGATGCTGAAAGAGGTAGCCTAGGGTCTGTGGGGTCAAGAGTTGTATTCAAGATATTTGCTGGTGTGGAAAAAAGAGGGGGTTTCTGACCAGTTTTAGATTTGAGGAAGTTGAACAGGTTTGTTTGGAAGTTTCGTTTTTGAATGTGAATTATAGCCCCCATAAATCCCTTACTTTCAATTATGGATTGGTTTACAACTTTGTATGTAAAATGTGTACTTCCATATTTCTATCTGCAAAATCATCACAAGTACCTATGTTTTGTGGTGGCACAAGGACGTTTTCAGTACAAAGTCCTGCTTTTTGGCCTTTCTACAGTCCAAGAGTCTTTACAATGTTACTTTCTATATTAGCAATGCATCTTAAAAGGCAGGACACTTCTGTTTACCCATATTTAGACAGTTGACTGCTGAAGTCTCCTTCACACAAATATCTGCTAGGCTACATCCAGTTTACTATCTCCCTTCCTACGGATTTATGATTGCTTCTGAATATTAAAAAGTCAAATCTATACTCCACTTAGACCCTATAAAATGGATCTTCTATCCTGGACTCTGTAGTAGGAAGAGCTTTTCTCCCTGAGGAAAACATTGTGAAGATAGTGCAATCGACTTTTGAGATACATCATTGTTGAACTCAGAATGTGATTTTTCTTTTTGGATCTTATGGCAGCAACTACTTACGTTACTCAATTTGCATATTTCAGAGTGAGGCAATGAAGCGCTGGTTGGCTTAGTTTACAAGCTGGACAGCCTTCACATGTTAATCACCATGCCTAAGAACATTTTAGATTCTTTGATGTAGTGGATAAGCAGAACTAATGTTCTCGAGGGGATCCTGTTCAGTCCCCGTTGCTGTTGATCATGATAACATCTGATGCATCAAATGATGGGGAGCTCAACTGGAATCTTTCATAATTCAAGATGACTGGGTGTCCCAGGAAATCTGTAAACCTGCTTTTTGGAAGTCAGTCTGTACATCTACTAAATTTGCTTTGGATTTGGCTTCGAGAGCAGATGCTAGATTTAGTAGAGCAGTGCTTCAATCATCATTTAATTAGAGCTCTGTTTCCTTCTGTGTTTTTCAGTACTGCTTGCCAAAGTACCCATAAGTGGGAATATGAAGAGCCACTTGAAGAAATGAAGGTTATTTACTTGTAACCAGAAAGGTTTTTTGAGGTGGCCCTGCATATTCACTCTTCCCATCTGTCTTCCCCATCTTTGTTAGAATCCTCTCTTGGTTTCTCTGGGCCGGTGGTAGCAGGAACTGAGATGGTAGAGGGTGCAGGGCCCCTTATATAGCCCCACTTTCAGAACGTTTGAGGATGCTGAAGGGAAGGGCAGGAGGGGGCTCAAATGTGCTCTAACAGGCAATGTTTGGAGAAGATTCTACTGCTGTATCAGTCAGCACATTACCCATAAGTGTGACTATGCAGAGTCATCTTGAAGAACTTCTGTTTTTATGGCATAATCACCAATTGATTTAAAAAAATTTTTTTTTTGAGTATCAGGAACAAATGGAGACTGATTTTGAATGATGCTGCTGAAGGGTTGCTGGAAGCCTTGAAACATAGACTTAAATTACCAACCTGGCTATGTTTTGATAACAATAGCAATTAAATGTCTCATTTGTGGGGTCATATACATCAGTGTTCTTTTCTTCTGCTTCAGCAAAGTTTCATGCTGTGGTATATTCAGTCATGAAGAACCCAAAGAAACTAGTTTTCAGTACTTTTAAATGGGCATGACTTTTCCTTTCTTGCTATGTAACAATGTTTATATTTTACTTTTGAAAAATTGTCTATTTTCATTAGTGCAGTTGCTTCTTTTCTACCACTTCCCTCAGCCTTAGGCATGTTGACAGATAAATTCATAAACTTCTGATGCTTAGTTATCATTAAACGCCAAGCATCCATTTGCAGTATTGATCAGCAACTTTCGATTTACAGAAGTTGAAATGAGAAACAGCCACCTACTGATTTCAACACTGTAAAGCAAGGGTAGCCAATTATTTTTTATCAAGGTCTCAAGGTGTAGTCAGGACCCAGACTCCAGAGGAAATATTTTTAAAAAACAGCAATAATGATGATAAATAAGATGATTTTGGGGTCCATTCAAAAGTGTCTGGTGGTCCAGATTTGGCCTGCTGTCCGCTTGTTGAGTACACCAGCTGTGAAGTCTGAAGACTGTTATAGATGAGCTAAACAGCTTTCCATAGGACACTTTCCAAAATTTTTCAGATTCTAGTAAATCAAGCCCCCTTCACAGTTCATACATCTACGCATTTTTTTCTTTTCAGCTTCCAGTGATTGTTAATTCCAACCACTGATCACACATCTCCCTTCAGTCACCTCTCTTCAGCCATTCTCTTATCTTCTCTGGACTTCTAGATGGTTTCCTTTTTTCCTAATAGATATAATCAGGCATAAAAGTATATAATTTGTTCTCATTTTGCTTTCACCTTTTTAGAATAAGTAGTTGTCATTCACAGATTGAAATTAGGAACTTGATGTTTCTAGGATCAAACTTTCAAATATATTGAAATATAATAGTTCAGAATACTTCAAAAAAAAAAAAAAAAAAGAAAAAACCTCCCCAAAACCTTCCAAAACACAACAGACTTACATCTTTCTGAAGAGTGGTGTGTTTTCCTCATTATTGCGAGAGTTTTTACAGCCCTGGAATGCTGTGATCATTTTGTCCTACATAGCAAAATGTGTTCAATCAGTTTCAGACACCCCAAACTTTAGTTTAGAATGCTCTCCTTTATTATAACGCAAGTTGTTATAAAAATGTAAATTAAAATATTTTTCATGCAAATCTCTCTGCCATTAATACAATAAAATGTTGTTTTTATTTAGGTTCCAAAGTGTGAATATTTTTGACTTAAAGATATAATAATATTGTGATATTGTTTTTGAAGAGAAAAAAATAGAATGTTCCTATATATAGTATGTATCATATCTTACGTTTTAAAACTTGATTTTAGTGAAGACAAAATTATATGATTTCTTTGTTTCTGTATTTTTTATACTGTAGATTCATACATTAGTTGAAAGTTTGAAGCTTTCCATCACTGATCAGCAGCTCCCTATGTTTATACGCATAATGCAGCTTGGGATTGCTCTTTACTATGGAGAATTGGGAAACTTTAAAGAAGGAGAAAATGAAGACCTGGTTTGTCATACTAAAGATATACTGGGAAACATCTCAGGTACATATAACTATTATTTCTCAATCAAAAATAATATTTAAAAAAATTGGGTTTTATTTTCTGATTTTTAAAAATGTGTGTGTTCAACATACAATTACAGTGTCTTGACAATCTATAATCTGTTAGAGCTAATACATTGTGCTATGTAAGTATGTAATACTCTTAACATTATTTGTGTTATGTTGAGAAAGCTATTTTGATGATCCTAGCTAAGCTGAGGTTGTTCTTTCTGGGCAAAATTTTGGATTTTGATGATCATCCAATGTAGCAGGAGACTTGGGGTTGTTAGATAGTTTTTGATATTTTTTAATTTAATTAAAATATTACTTTTTGATTTTGTTTTTGTGTTTTGACTTTGAAACTGTATTTTTTTTTTATTGTGAATAGAAATGTCAACACTTGTTCTTGTTCAAATGGTTGCACATGTGAATTTCATTCTTGGTGTCTGTGTACCCAGTGTATAGCCATCAGAAACTTTTTCCATCAGCCATACCCAGTGGGTGGCTTGAGTGCCGTCTGCTGTTATGTGCCACTGTGTGCAGGTATAAAAGGCAGAGCTGCCCACAGCCTCTTTGTTTCTCTGACCTTCTGCAACGGTTGTTGGAACTCCCTTTCGTTGCTAAAACAGTTTTCTCTAAGCCTTTATGTACATAGTCTAGTTGTAGTTAGTTAGTTTTAGTGGTTAAAAAAAGTTAAGCTTTTACAGTTTTTCCTTTTTTCAAGTTTCTATTGCCAACACCGTGTCATGTGTGGGTCACTGGGCTTTAAATCATGTGCTTCTTGCTCAAAACCTATGCCTGTGAGTGACCCATACACCATTTGTTACAAATGCCTGAGTGGGGCACATGTGAAGGGCCAGTGCCAGATTTGCCAGGACTTCAAGCATAGGGTGAAGAGCGATAGGGAGGCTAGGCTGAAGTTCCAGGTAATGGAGGTGGAGCTGAGATGACCCTCAGAGCTGTCCTGGTCTGTCTCTGTGCCAAGTGCTGCAGCTTCAGTCAAAAGTTTGCCTCCAAGAGTGTCAGAGTCCCGGCACTGGTCACTGTCACCTGTGCCTAGAAAGAAGCATAAGTCTTCCAGAGAGGCTCTGATCAGAGGAAGATCTCCATCCCCCAAGTCTGCAAAGCAGAGGGAAAGGGAGTCAAGTAGAGGGCAACTGAGATCTAATCACCCCTCCTCCAAATCAGTGCCTAAAACTGCACAGTTAGCTGCAGTGCCAGAATGGGCATTGTCGAGTCCTCTGCCAGAAATGGCACTATTAACTTCAGCAGCACTGCATCAGTCAGATATGATCTTGGTGATGAGTACTCTGGAGGCATTTGCAGCAGCGAGGAGTTTACTTTGTTGGTGCTGGTATTGTTGACGGTACAAGAATCAGCTCCCATGGTACTGTTAAATCGCCCTGTGCCAACATCTGTGGTGCAGCACCCCATCGTGCACCAGCTGCTTACTTTCTGGACAGTCTACCCATTTGTGCCATCTAAGAGGAAGCTGGCAACGATGGTGTCTCTAGCGTTCGCTTGGTTCTTGGCACCAGTCACTGGAATCAACTTGGATTGACCCTCCGTGGTCTGCAGAAGGGGATTCTTCTTCATTGGTCTCCGAGGTGGGTTCATATATCTGTCAGTCTTGGAGCAGCACCCACTGCTCCCCACATAGATTCTTCCTCTCTGGGTACCCTGTTGAACCCACAATGGGAGCTTCTGTGGGAACATGGTGAGGAGGTCATTGGGATCTGGTCCCTTATCAGTAGCCCTTTTGGAACCACTGGGATTTTCCCCCAACTTCTAGATCCTCCCCTCCTCATTCCTCCTCAGTGTCCTTGTCCAGGACGAGTGAGTCCTTGCACCAGGCTGCCCACCTGCAGTGTCTGGTTTTGGGCCCAATGCAGACAATCAGGAAGAGGTTCTGGAGGAGCCAGCCAAACATCTTGCAGCAGAAGTTCAACTACTTCTAGTCTTGGGTTCATCCTTGTCCTCTCTGGATGAGACGGTTTCCTTGGAGGCAACATCTCCCCCTCCTGACAACTACGAGACTTATCAGGAATTGTTAGATGGGTGCTTCAGACTGGGGATTCAAGTCAAGGAGGTCAGAGAGTCCTCTCTTCGCCTGATTGATGTATTATCTATGTCATGTCCCTCTAGAGTGCGCTGCCAATCAGTGAGTTGATTTTGGAGCCTATAAAGGCCCTATGGCAGACCTGATCTTCCTTGCCTCCTACCTCAAAGCATGTGGAGCACAAGTATTATTTGCCCTATGAAGAGTTTAGCTGTCTGTTCTCCCATCCTCCATCAGGGTTGCTAGTGGTTGCAGCAGCTAACAAAGGGATCACTGGAGGCTTCAAGCTCCCACCCCCAAATCAAGAGGCAAAGAAATGTGACTTATTTGGTATTGGGGGTATTGTAGCTTAGAATTGCGAACCAATGAATTCTGCTGAAATGTTCTGATTTTAATTTGTGGGGCTCTATGGAGAAATTCAGATGTCTGCTCCCTGAGAATGATAGGCAGGTGTTCTCTTCCCTGGTGAACAAGGGCAGATTAGTAGTGAGAATTTGGCTGAAAGCTGGGCTGCATGTGGTAGACTTGGTAGCTAAGATTATGGATTCTGTGGTCTCCATGTGGAGGTCTTCATGGCTGCAGTCTTCTGGTCTACCCTATGAAATCCAGAATATTATTCAGGACTTGCCTTTTGAGGGTCTTTCTCTGTTCTCAGAGCAGACAGACATCAAGCTCCCTGGCCTTAAGGCCTCAAGGGCCACCTTGAAGTCCTTGGGTTTGTATGCCTCTACCCTAGTCAGAAAGCACTATCAGACTCCACAGACTCAGCATTGTCCTGCTTTTCCCCTTCATCAAGACCTGAATAAAAAATCCCTGGGTTATAGGAACAGACCTCCCACTCCTCCTTCTTCAGTTCTAGCTCCTGGTCCTCCTGGACACCTTCTAAACAGTCATTCTGGTGGGTCAGTCAAGAACTCCATACCAGTCTCCATGTTTCCAGATCCTATCTCCTCAAAAATTTGCAAAGTATTTCCCGCTTCCTCAGTGCTTGGTCCAAAATTACTTCAGACCAGTGGGTCTTAAACACTATGAAAGTGGGGTATACCCTCCAATTTGTTTCTACCCCTTCCTGCCTCCCTCCCTCCCACCTTTCCTCTTCAGGCCATTCTCATGAGGAGCTCCTGCTCCAGGAGCTGCAATCTGTCCTTAAGAGAGGGTACAATAGAAGATGTTCCACAGTGTCACAGAGGGAAAGGGTTTCATTTCTATTTCCTAATCCAGAAAGTGAAGAGAGCTTTCAGACCAATTTTAGCACTGCGTCAACCCAACAAATTCTTAAAAAAGATAAAAGAACAGGAGCACATGTGTCACCTTAAAGACTAACATTTATTTGAGCATAAGCTTTCGTGGGCTACATCCCACTTCATCGGACACATAGAGTGGAACATATAATGGGGAGATATATGCAGAGAACATGAAAAGGTGGGAGTTGCCCAACCAACTCTAAGAGGTTAATTAATTAAGATGAACTGTTGTTAGCAGGACAAAGTCGCAAAGTTCAGCCACCAGGTTAGCCATGACATTATTGGGGATACTGTTCCTGAAGGCTTTTAGTCCATCTTTGTGTGGAATGTTGCTTTGCTACTTTGTCCTCACCCACAACTATTTTGCATTTGGGGACAATATATACCTTCAAGTCAGTGGCACTGCTATGGGTACCCGCATGGCCCCACAGTATGCCAACATTTTTATGGCTGACTTAGAACAACGCTTCCTTAGCTCTTGTCCCCTAATGCCCCTACTCTATTTGCGCTACATTGATGACATCTTCATCATCTGGACCCATGGAAAAGAAGCTCTTGAGGAATTCCACCATGATTTCTAGAATTTCCATCCCACCATCAACCTCAGCCTAGACCAATCCACACAAGCGGTCCATTTCCTTGACACTACTGTGCTAATAAGCGATGGTCATACAAACACCACCCTCTATCGGAAACCTGCTGACAGCTATACTTACCTACATGCCTCCAGCTTTCATCCAGGACATACCACATAATCCATTGTCTACAGCCAAGCTCTAAGATACAACCACATTTGCTCCAATCCCTCAGACAGAGACAAACACCTGCAAGATTTCTATGAAGCATTCTTAGAACTACAATATCCACATGCTGAAGTGAAAAAATAGATTGACAGAGCCAGTAGAGTACCCAGAAGTCACCTACTACAAGACAGGCCCAACAAAGAAAGTAACAGAATGCCACTATCCGTTACCTTCAGCCCCCAACTAAAATCTCTCCAGCGCATCATCAAAGATCTACAACCTATCTTGAAAGATGATTCCTCACTCTCACAGATCTTGGGAGACAGACCTTTCCTCACTTGCAGACAGCTCCCCATCCTGAAACAAATACTCACCAGTAACCACACACCACAGAACAAAAACACTAACCCAGGAACCTATCCCTGCAACAAAGCCCAATGCCCATCTATTCAAGTGACACCATCATAGGACCTAATCACATCAGCCACACCATCAGGGACTCATTCACCTGCACATCTACCAATGTGATATATGCCATCATGTTCCAGCAGTGCCCCTCTGCCACGTACATTGGCCAAACTGGGCAGTCTCTAAGTAGAAGAATAAATGGATGCAAATCTGACATCAGGAATCATAACATTCAAAAACCAGTAGGAGAACACTTCAACCTCTCTGGCCATTCAGTAACAGATTTAAAGGTGGAAATTTTGCAGCAGAAAAACTTCAAAAACAGACTCCAACGAGAAACTGCTAAACTTGAATTGATATGCAAACTAGATACCATCAAGTTAGGCTTAAATAGAGACTGGGAATGGCTGAGCCATTACCCACATTGAATCTGTTTCCCCCATGTTGAGTATCTTGTCAAACTGTCTTAAATGGGCTATCTTGATTTATCAGTACAAAAGTTTTTTTTTTTTTTATCCTGCTGTTAACAGTTCATCTTATTTAATTAGCCTCTTAGAGTTGGTTGGGCAACTCCCACCTTTTCATGTTCTCTGTATGTATATAATCTCCTCACTATATGTTCCATTCTATGTATCTGATGAAGTGGGCTGTAGCCCACGAAAGCTTATGCTCAAATAAATTTGTTAGTCTCTAAAGTACCACAAGTACTCCTGTTCTTTTTGCGGATACAGACTAACACCACTGCTACTCTGAAACCTTAAAAAAGATAGTTTCGTATGTTGACCCTAGCTTCTGTTATCCTGTCACTTGAGACTGATATGCCACCACTAACTTTAAAAAATGCCTGCTTCCATGTAGTGATCAGTCAAGCTCGTGGAAAGTATCTCATATCTTTGGCAAATCAAAATCATAACCAGTTCACCATATTAGCAGCTCCCAGAGTTTTTACAAAGGTTATGGCAATGATAGCTGCTTTCCTCAGAAGATTGGAAGTGGAAGTTTATCGCTCTCTGGATGACTGGCTTGTCAAAGGCCAATCCAGGGTGCAGATACTGTTAAGTGTATCTCTGATCCAGTCAGTGTTCAATGCTCTGGGACTTAGTGCAATGAAGTCTGTCCTCTCCCTGGTCCAAAGGATAGGGTTTATAGGAATAGTACTGGACTCGGCTTAAGCAAGAGCATTTCTTCCACACTTGAAGTTTCAGACAATTCAGTCAGTTGCTATAGATCTCAAAGCTTACTTGGTCACAACAATATGAAACTGTTGGGTGGGAGGGATAGCTCAGTGGTTTGAGCATTGGCCTGCTAAACCCAGGGTTGTGAGTTCAGTCCTTGAGGGGGCCACTTAAGGATCTGGGGCAAAATCAGTACTTGGTCCTGCTAGTGAAGGCAGGGGGCTGCACTTGATGACCTTTCAGGGTCCCTTCAAATTCTGAGATAGGTATATTTCCATATATTATTGAGGCTGCTGGGGCAAATGGCCTTCTTCACAGATGTGGCTCAGTATACCAGACTGTGCCTTGGAATTCTACAGGGTTAACTGGCCTTGGTCTACTCACAGTGCTGTCACCATCTAGACTTGGTAGTGATTATGTCCTCTCATGCTCTCGCCTCGCTAGATTGGTGGACAGATCTGGCCAATATATGTGTGGGCATTCTCTTTGCCCCCCTGCAATTGATCCTTCTGCCCTTGGCTGAGTAGCCTTGGGTTCTCTACAGACTCAGAGTCTATGATCTGCAGAGGACTTAACTTTAACATCAACATCAGTGTAAGAGAGCTGAAAGCTGTCAGGTTGGCCTGCCAAGCTTTTCTGCAGCAGATCAAGTGAAAAACCCTGTTAGTTCTCACAGACAACACAGCAGCAATGTTCTACCTCAACAAATAGGGAGGAGCCTGCTCTTCTCCACTCTGTCAAGAGGCAAGTCTGCTTTAGGAGTTCTGCATTGCCAGCTTGATAGATCTAGAAGCTTTTTACTTATCAGGGTCCCAAACCATCAGGCAGACCGACTGAACAGATCATTTGAGTTACTATGAGTGGTCTCTTTGCGCAGTTGTGGCCAGATACATCTTCCAATGGTGGAGGTCTCCTCAAATAAGCCTTTTTGCCACAAGGATCAACAGAAAGTACCTTCAGTTATGTTATCTGTGAAGTGGTCTCCTGGGTTCCCTGACAGATGCATTCATACTACCGTGGTCACACAGGCTCGTCTATGCTTTCCCACTAATTCATCTCATTCATAGGGTATTACTAAAGCTAAGATGGGACCAGGCCAGAATAATACTCATAACCCCAGCATGGACCTGTCAACACTGGTATTAGATTCTTTTTGCACTTTCAGTGAAACCTCCTATTTCACTTCCATTGAACTTGAACTTAATCTCCCAAGATCATGGAAGTCTACTCTACCTGAGCCTGCATAGACTCATAGACTCATAGATTCTAGGGTCAGAAGGGACCAATGTGATCATCTCGTCTGACCCCCTGCACAAAGCAGGCCACAGAACCTTACCCATCCACTTCTATAACAAACCCCTAACCTATGTCTGAGTTATTGAAGTCTTCAAATTGTGGTTTGAAGACCTCAAGCTGCAGAGAATCCTCCAGCAAGTGACCCATGCCCCACGCTGCAGAGGAAGGCGAAAAACCTCCAGGGCCTCTGCCAATCTGCCCCGGAGGAAAATTCCTTCCCGACCCCAAATATGGCGATCAGCTAAACGCTGAGCATGTGGGCGAGACTCACCAGCCAGCACTCAAAAGAATTCTCTGCAGTAACTCAGATCCCATCCCATCCAACATCCCATCACCGACCACTGGGCATACTTATCTGCTGATAATCAAAGATCAGTTGCCAAAATTAAGCTATCCCATTATACCATCCCTTCCATAAACTTATCAAGCTTAGTCTTAAAGCCAGATATGTCTTTTGCCCCCACCACTCCCCTTGGAAGGCTGCAATCTTTTCATTTAACTGTATGGATGCTCCATGGCTAGATGTTAGGGAGCACTCTTGCTCAAAAGGGTGCTGAACAGTAGAAAGCCACCTTCCAGGGCTACTTACCTCTATAAATGGAGATTTTTTTCCATCTGGTTGTGCCATTCTGGACTCTTGCTGTCCCACTCTTCAATTCAGTGCATACTAAATTACTACTTATACCTGAAACATCAAGGATTGGCTGATAGTTCTGTCAAGGTACATCTAGCAGCTATTTCAGCTTTCTATTCCAAGGTGGATAATTGGTCTATTTTTTCAAACCACATTTCAATAAGGTTTTTGAAAAGCCTAATCAAATTGTATCCTCAGGTACATGATCCTGTTCCCCTGTGGGATCTAAACTTAGTGTTGTCAAGGCTTATGGGGCTAACATTTGAGCCTTTATTCACTTGCTGTCTGCTACATCTATCAGTGAAAGTGGCATTTTTATTGCCGTTACCTCTTCCAGAAAGGTGAGATAGCTGTGTGCTGCATTAATGTCTGGGCTTCCCTATACTATCTTCTTTTAGGACAAAGTTTACGTGCACCCTCAGTCGATGTTTGTTGCGAAGGTAGTGTCCACTTTCCATTTCAACCAGCCTGCTTACATACCTGCATTCTTCCCAAAACTACATTTGAGCAGGGAAGAGGATGTTTGCACATGATGGACATCAGAAGAACTCTGGTGTTCTACCTTGACAGAACTAAGCAGTACTAAATCCTTTCAACTCTTCGTGGTGGTTGCAGATAGAATGAAAAAACCATCTGTCTCTTCTCAGAGAAATTCCTCTTGGATAATCTCATGTATACTCACGTACTATGACCTAGCTAATGTCACCCCACCAAGCAGAGTCACAACTCATTCGATGAGATCAGAATTTAACTGCAGCTTTTCTAGCACATATTACAATTCTGAATAGTTGTTGCAGTGTAACTGGTTCTCAGTCTGCACATTTGCTTCCCATTATGCCATTACTTAGGACTTGAGAGATGATGCTAGAGGTGGATGAGTTGTTCTCCAAACTTTATCCTATCTCCTGTTTCACAGCTTGTGGGTCACCAAGACTGTGAAGCACTCTAAACAGAAAAATGGTTATTAGCCTGTTCCATAACTGTTCTTCGCAAGGTGTTGCACACGTCTTTTCCACAACCTGCCTTTCTACGCCTCTGTACTGAAGTTCTGGCAAGAAGGAACTGAGTGAGTGCTGGGTGTGGCTCTACCCTTTTATATCTGCATGCAGTGGTGTGCGTCAGCAGAGGGCACTCAAATTGTCCAATGGGTATCATTCAGGGAAAAAGGTTCCTACGGCCATGCACTGGGTTCACATGCACAAACAACAAGAGCGAAACGAACATGTGCAACACATCTCAAAGAAAAAGTTATGGAATAGGTTAATAACCCTTTTTTTCTACTTAAGTGTTAAACTGCAAAGTATCTCCTAAATAAATGTTTTGCATGGTGTTTTCACTAGTGCTGTGTTTTGTTTTATTCTCTTTCTCCTTTTTCTGAGAGATGGTATATACCCTGTGTCTGATGTTTTATGATCCCTCACTTAATAATGGTTATTGTTTGTTGAAACAATAGATCAGCTGTGCAGCTTTAATGGTTTATTTTATCCTTCTGATAGTTATATCTTGCCTTGAATGTCAATATAAAATATCAAATAAGTAATTTTATATGTTAATAACTGGGTTTGAAAAAGCAGCAAAGAGTCCTGTGGCACCTTATAGACTAACAGACGTTTTGGAGCATGAGCTTTCGTGGGTGAATACTCACTTCATCAGATGCATGCAGTGAATATTCACCCACGAAAGCTCATGCTCCAAAACGTCCGTTAGTCTATACGGTGCCACAGGACTCTTTTCTGCTTTTACAGATCCAGACTAACATGGCTACCCCTCTGATACTTGGGTTTGAAAAGACTTTCAGAATTCAAAATGTCATGTCTGTCTTAATTAAAAACAATTAAGATACTGAGTATTCCACATGCTTATCAGAAAACTTTGTTTTGTAGTGGGGCATTGGGCAGAAGGAAGAGGGAGAGGAAGTATCATCTAAATTATGTAAATTTCTCATTTTTGATTTACATTTTTGGTGGAGGTGGGGAAATAATTTAGAGTTTTTGTTTTTATTTTCATCTTCTCAAGAAATAATCTGGCATAGGTCAGATGGGGTATTTTTGGGGGTCTGCTGAAAGGCGCCACCTGGGAGTGTCAAGGAGGGTCACCTCCCCAGATGCCTGGGTGGGAGGAGGGGCACATTCAGCCGGGAACTGCATCAGTGAAAGGAGCAGAACGTGGGGCCACTGCCCCCAACCCTTCCACGCAGCTGCGTCTCCTGGGGTCTTCGCAGCTGTGCTAGAGGACAGGGCTGGGGGCAGTACCGGTAAAGCCGTGCCGGAGGAGTTGCCAGCAACCTTCTGCTCCTTTCACCGCTGTGGTTCTTGGGAGAGCTCTGTGGTTCAGTTCAGCGCTGAACTGAAATGCAGGGCTCTGTTGGGAACCACAGTGGCAAAAAGAGCAGAATGTGGGCCCAACGCTCTCAGGAGCCAACACCCTGAGCTGGCAGCTCCTATGGCGTGGCTGTACCTGTACTGCCCCCAGCCCTGTCCTCCGGCAGGGCTGTGCTGACCTCAGGGGATGCAGTTATGTGGAAAAGCTGGGGGCAGTACAGCCGTACCAGAGGAGCTGCTGGCATGGGGTTGCCCTCCTTTCACCTGAAATCAGTATCTGGCATAGCGGGAGGACAACATTTCCCCCACCACCACCCCGGTAACATGGGATGTGGAGGGGATGGGAAGAAGCACCGGGGCCTGGGCTTGGGGCTGGATGGGGAGGAGTCATGTGGGGGTGGGGTTAAGTGGGGAGGTCATGTGCCCCCTTTAGCTGGTGCCCATCTTTGTGTCCCTCCCATGAGTCGCCAAGTCCACCACATCGCACTAGGTAACTGGCTGATCGGCTTCTTAAGCAACTATCTATAATGTGTAGACAAAAAACTGCATGATCCTGCAGTTTGAGTGATGTACTGCCAATATTAAAGCATCCTTAGAATTTCTTAATATTATAGATGATTTCTTAACTCAAAACCGATTGCATCTAACACAAGGGAATGCTATATTGTGCCTCATCTTGACCGATAAAGAGGAACTGATCACAGAACTAAAAATTAACAGTAGCTTAAGTATTAGTGATCATGACTTGATAAAATTTATAATTCAACGGCAAAAAAATTATGTTAATGCTGAGTTAAGGTTTCTGGGTGGTATTTCATCCCCTTGCAGCTGAAAACCAGGAAATGCATGATTAAGGTAGTTCATGCAGCCTTAACTCTGCACTCTTTCAGATACGCTTATCTTCTTTTTCTGGCTCTTCCTCACTTGATTTAACAAAAAGTTTGGTGAGACTGGCTGCTTACTATATTCTACTGTCTTCACAGTAAACCTCTGCATAAAATACAAATGTTATGTTGTAACAGAGACAACTTGTAGCAAGTAATATGAGTTATTAAATCTTTATTGCACAGGTCTGCAAGGATCAGATTAGTAACGTCAATGGCAGGGACAATGGTATTGGAAATTCCCTCAAACAACTCTAGGCAATCATAAAATGGCTGCATAGAAACCTTCTCATGTTTTTTTTTTTTTCTTTATTGGTGCGTGCACACTGTAATTGAGAGGTTTTCAAACTGGGAATCGGGGCCTCTGAGGGGGTCTTGTGGTTATTACATGGGGATTGCAAGCTGTCAGCCTCCACCCCAAACCCCGCTTTGCCTCCATTATTTATAATAGTGTTAAATATATTAAAAAGTGTTTTTAATTTATAAGGGGAGGGGTCACACTCAGTCACTTGCTATGTGAAAAGGGTCACCAGTACAAAGGTTTGAGAACCACTGCTGTAATCCTTCCAGACTGCACAACTACTTAAGTGAAGAAGTGAACATGTTCTTATATACTGTTTACAGTCTGGGTCTCCAAAGGTTTAGTGGGTGCCATACAGTACCTTGGCTAAAACTGGACAGTTTGAGACCATTTTGCCACACATTGCAACAATAGTTTGAGCTCTAGCTTGGAGCCAAAAAAAAAAAAAAGGCCACATGCAAACTTTTTGTACAAAGGCTATCTTTTTCAGAACTTGTATCTCCGTAACCACTAGTTCCAATTACCCCACATTAGGGTCACTAATCTTATTCTAGATCTTCCTGAGGCACATTAAATTTCAAAGGAATCTGACTAAGCATATCAGTTTTAGAGGACTTAGGCCAATTTTTAAAAGGTGCAAAGCAACCTTATTTATAGTGGAGCCATTGCTATAATGTCCAAACCAGTAAATTTTGTTTTCTTTTCTCTCTCTCTCTTTCTCTCTCTCACCCACACCCACCCATTATAAGACCAGTTTCTGAAAACAATTGTGAGCCGAATCAGCTAGAAGAAGGATTTAATCAGAAAAACGTGAATGATAATTGGAAATTGTTTAAGAACACTTCACTAGATTCTCAAAAAGCCACAATCCCACAAAATACTTGAACTGGTGTAGAGGGAAAAGTGAAGGCAGCTGTGAAAACTGTATTTTTTATATATATATATATATATATATATATATATATATATATATATATATATATATATATATATATATATATATATATATATATAAAAATAAATAAATAAAACTAATGGAAGAAGGGGGATATTGATAGTAATGAATATGAAATAGAAGCTATCAGTTGTAGAAAATTGATAAGGGAAGGAAAAAGACACAAGGAGAAGTCTATGGCCAGCATAGTTAAGGACAATAAGGAGAAGTTTAAGTATGTTAGAAACAAAAAGAATCCTAACAGTGTTATTCATCTATTATGGTTATTTCATTTAACAAAGGTAATTGAAATATTTATGAAGTCAGTTGAACTATTTCCAGTCCAACAGGTTAATCATTAATATTTGGAGGATTTTCCTGTCATGCTGTTTTAGGAGGAAAGTATCACCAGACAGACATACAATTGTTTTATTTAACTAAAACGATGTTTTTATTTAACTAAAACAACAACTAAAAGTGTCTGGGTTTTGTCTTCAACAGCAAACATATATTTTAACAAAGCGAGCATATTAATTTTTGAATTTAGTTAAACATTCACTATTTTAAAATCAGGTTTGTTTTTGTTAAAATTGTTTTTAACTAAAATAGTTAAATGAAATATTTAAAAAGAAAACGCAAAAATTAAATCGACTGTCAGCCAGGTCAACATGAGAAACTTAAAATATTGGCTTCTGCAGCTAACTCAGTTGTCTTCACCTTCATTTTCCTGTTTGTCCATAACCTGGAAAAGAAAAACAAGCTTTCCTGCTTTTTCAGGTCCAAAACGATTTCTCAATTTGGAATTAATTAGTCCAGAGTTGCTAAAAGCAATATGATCACGTCAACAGTCTCTAAATCCAAGTGCTTAAGTGACTCCCATCAGTTCACTGGTGTGACTATCTTTAAAACATCATCAGCAAACATATATTTCTTTAATGGTTCTTATTCCCAAACTGGGTCTCTTTTGTGGCCTGCTGCCATTATAGATTTTCCCTTCTAGTGAGAAAATGGTATGGTATTGTACACTCAGAAAGTCCTCAAGATTTCTGGAATATGCTGCTCAAACAGTTTCATTTTTGTTTCTGCTGCCTGTCCCTCCCTTCTCACATTTATCTCCAGACTTTTTCTCCTTGTCCAGATCTATTCAACCCCCAACAATCTTCTATTCATTGAACTTTTTGAAACTTTGCACTTTCAGACAGAGGTAAGGGATTGACTTTCTGTACACAAATTTGCAGAGGGACAATAAGGTTAAAGTCTGTTATTTCTCACCTCTCTATATTATTTATTTTAAAACATTTTTGTTGTTAACAAGCATGTTATCTCTGGAGACACAAATCCGCAGTCTGAGAACTGCAAAACTCTAAGCATCTCTGATGGTATCTTCTAGACTGAGCAGTGAGTCACATTGGGTAGATAGAAAGATTAACCTAAATCTATTCAGAAGCCCCTGTGACCCCATAAGATAGGTCCCTAAACCATGAACTATTAGTACTCATTTGCAAAACTTTTCTTAAACATTACATAACATAAGAACGGTCGTATTGGGTCAGACCAAAGGTCCATCTAGCCCAGTATCTGTCTACCGACAGTGCCCAATGCCAGGTGCCCGAGAGGGAGTGAACCTGACAGGCAATGATCAAGTGATCTCTCTCCTGCCATCCATCTCCACCCTCTGACGAACAGAGGCTAGGGACACCATTCTTTACCCATCCTGGCTAATAGCCATTTAGGGACTTTACCACCATGAATTTATCCAGTTCTCTTTTAAACACTGTTATAGTCCTAGCCTTCACAACCTCCTCAGGTAAGGAGTTCCACAAGTTGACTGTGTGCTGCGTGAAGAAGAACTTCCTTTTATTTGTTTTAAACCTGCTGCCTCTTAATTTCATTTGGTGACCCCTAGTTCTTGTATTATGGGAATAAGTAAATAACTTTTCCTTATCCACTTTCTCAACATCACTCATGATTTTATATACCTCTATCATATCCCCCCTTAGTCTCCTCTTTTCCAAGCTGAAGAGACCTCTTTAATCTTTCTTCGTATGAGACCCTCTCGAAACCCCTAATCATTTTAGTTGCCCTTTTCTGAACCCTTTCTAGTGCTAGAATACCTTTTTTGAGGTGAGGAGACCACATCTGTACACAGTATTCAAGATGTGGGCGTACCATGGATTTATATAAGGGCAATAATATATTCTCAGTCTTATTCTCTATCCCCTTTTTAATGATTCCTAACATCCTCTTTGCTTTTTTGACCGCTTCTGCACGCTGCGTGGACATCTTCAGAGAACTATCCACGATGACTTCAAGATCTCACTGTACCTTTTAACTTTTGTTTAACTAACCCCCTCATTTTTGTATAGTTCTCCCTTTTGAAATTAAATGCCACGGTGTTGGGCTGTTGAGATGTTCTTCCCATTACAGGGATGTTAAATGTTGTTATATTATGGTCACTATTTGCAAGCGGTCCTGCTATAGTTACCTCTTGGACCAGCTCCTGCGTTCCACTCAGGATTAAATCTAGAGTTGCCTCTCCCCTTGTGGGTTCCCGTACCAGCTGTTCCATGAAGCAGTCATTTAAAGTATTGAGAAATTTTATCTCTGCATTTCGTCCTGAAGTGAAATGTTCCTGGTCAATATGGCGATAATTGAAATCCCTCACTATTATTGGGTTCTGTATTTTGATAGCCTCTCTAATTTCCCTTAGCATTTCATCATCACTAGTACTGTCCTGGTCAGGTGGTCACTAGTAGATCCCTAATGTTATATTTTTATTAGAGCTTGACATTTCTATCCATAGAGATTCTGTGGAACATGTGGATTCACTGAAAATTTTTACGTCATTTGAATCTACATTTTCTTTCACAGATAGTGCCACTCCTCCCCCTGCATGACCTGTTCTGTCCTTCCGATATATTTTGTACCCCAGAATGATTGTGTCCCATTGATTGCTCTCGGTCCACCAGGTTTCTGTGATGCCTATTATATCAATATCCTCCTTTATCACAAGGCACTCTAGTTCACCCATCTTATTATTTAGACTTCTAGCATTTGTGTACAAGCACTTAAAAAACTTGTCCTTGTTTATTTGTCTGCCCTTTTTTGATGGGCCAGATTCTTTTTTATGTGACTGTTTACCATCTGATCTGGCCCTTACATTATCCTCTTCCGTCCTCTGCTCCTGACTATAATCTGGAGATTCTCTATCATCAGACTCTCCCCTAAGAGAAGTCTGTGTCCGATCCACATGCTCTTCTGGAGCAGTTGGCTTTCCCCCATCTATTAGTTTAAAAACTGCTCTACAATCTTTTTAATGTTTAGTGCCTGCAGTCTGGTTCCACTTTGGTTTAGGTGGAGCCCATCTCTCCTGTATAGGCTCCCCCCATCCCAAAAGTTTCTCTAGTTCCTAATGAACGTAAAATCCTCCTCTCTACACCATCATCTCATCCACGCATTGAGACTCTGAAGCTCTGCCTGCCTACCTGGCCCTGCGCGTGGAACTGGGAACATTTCTGAGAATGCCACCATAGAGGTCCTGGATTTCAGTCTCTTCCCTAGCAGCTTAAATTTGGCTTCCAGAACATCTCTCCTACCCTTCCCTGTGTCATTGGTACCTACATGTACCACGACCGCCGGCTTCTCCCCAGCACTACACATAAGTCTGTCTAGATGCCTCGAGAGATCCGCAACCTTCGCACCAGGCAGGCAAGTCACCATATGGTTCTCCCGATCATCAGAAACCCAGCTATCTACGTTTGTAATGATCGAATCTCCCATTACTAACTCCTGCCTTTTCCTAGAAACTGGAGTTCTTCTTCGAGTGATTGCTCACATCCATTCCAGTTAGGTGTGCGCGCCGTGCGTGCACGTTCGTCGGAAACTTTTTACCCTAGCAACTCCAGTGGGCCGGCAGGTCGCCCCCTAGAGTGGCGCCGCCATGGCGCCCGATATATACCCCTGCCGGCCCACCCGCTCCTCAGTTCCTTCTTACCGCCGTGTCGGTCGTTGGAACTGTGGAGCGCGGCATAGCTGTCCTCCACGTCCCTAGCTCTCCTTGTTAACTACCGTTATTGTTACAGTTGTTAGTTAGATCGTTAAGTATAGTTAGTTAATTAATTAGGTGTAAATAGTATTGTATATAGTTGTTCGCCGGTCTGGGCTGTAGCCCTTCCCGGCACCCGGCACCGGGCTCATGCCTGGTTCGCCGGGCTTTAAGCAGCGTGCGGCCTGTAAAAAAAGCCTATGCCGACCAGCGACCCCCACGACGCGTGTCTGAAGTGCCTGGGGGAATCGCACAGGTCGGACAAGTGCCGCATCTGCAAGGCTTTTAAGCCCAGGACAAAGAAGGAGAGAGACCAGAGACTCAGGACTCTCCTCATGGAGGCGGCACTTGACCCAGCAGCTTCACAGGCCGTGATCTCGGCGCCGGCACCGGATCGCACCGGCACCGGGAAGACTCCCCGGCACCGACCTTCCCCGGCACCGGATGCAGAGGTGAGACCGTCAACGTCTGCTACTCCAGCCAGGCAGACCCGAATGGAGCGCCCGGCATCGACATCGGCCGCGGCACTACCGGCACCGTCGACTCCGGGCCCGGTGGGTCTGTCGAGTCCGGTGCCGCCAAGCTCCCCCATAAGATCTGGGGTTGAGCTATTGGTCCCTTCCACACCGGAGACCTTCGCCTCGGCACGGGACCTTATCGCCCTAACTGAGTCTACTCAGCCGCCACCCCCGGTACCTCCGGTGCGGGTCGCATCTAGAGGCAAGCCCATGATGACGGCACCGTCTCGAGACTCGCACTCGCGATCCAGGTCCCGACGCCTCGGTCGCTCGAGATCCCGCCGCCGCTCGCAGTCCCGGCACCGCTCCCCTCGGCGGTACCGGTCGCACTCGCGGCACCGATCGACCTCCAGACGGTCGCGGTCTGACTCCAGCCGTCGATACCGGCACCGTGACTCGAGGAGCCAGTCTCGCCGTCACTCACCGCGCCGGTCGACCTCCCGGCACCGAGCTGGTGGTAGGTCCCGGTCCCGGTCGACCTCCCGGCACCGCGTTGGTGGCAGGTCCCGGTCTCGATCCCGGCACCGAAGCAGCGGCCGGTACCGTTCCAGATCCCGGCACCGAGACAGAACCCGGTCCCGATCCCGGCGCCGCTATGACTCCCGGTACCGATCCCCGGCACCGAGAAGATCTTCGGTGCCGACCCGCGCAGACCCTTACCAGCCGGGGTCGGCCCCGCCATGGCCTTCTAGGCAGCCGTCGGTGTCTTCCCAAGCAGACAGCATGTATGCGCTGGGCACCGACAGGCAGGCGGCATTGTTTCAAGATCCTCCGCAACAGGACCAGGGTCCGCAGCAGTGGGGGTTCTGGACCCCCTGGGCATACCATCAAGCCCAGGGCCCCCAACAGCTTCCTGCTAGGCCTGCAACGGCGGAGCACAGGGTGCCGGAGGCTTCGTTGTCTCGCCCCCCTCCCTCCCCGGATGGAGAGGAAGGATCCAAGCAGCAAGACCCTGCTCTTGCTCCTGAGACAGAGGCGAGGGCTGAGGGGGACCCCCCACTGGACACTTTTTTGCCGGGGGTCTCCTCATCTTCCTCCCCCGATGAAGCGGTGGCTGGCACCTCCTCCAGTAGCCCTCCCCCGCTGGATCTCAGGGCGCACCAAGACCTCCTTAGGCGAGTAGCTCAGAATCTGAGCCTGCAAGCCGTGGAGGTCTCTGATATCGAGGACCCTTGTAATAACCTTAGTCCCAGATTTGGACCTTAGCGTCCAAAATATGGGGGTTAGCATGAAAACCTCCAAGCTTAGTTACCAGCTTGGACCTGGTACCTGCTGCCACCACCCAAAAAATTAGAGTGTTTTGGGGCACTCTGGTCCCCCTGAAAAACCTTTCCTGGGGACCCCAAGACCCAAATCCCTTGAGTCTCACAACAAAGGGAAATAATCCTTTTTCCCTTCCCCCCTCCAGGTGCTCCTGGAGAGATACACAGACACAAGCTCTGTGAAACTACACAGAGAGACTCCCCCTCTCTGTTCCCAATCCTGAAAACAAAAAGTACTTTCCTATTCCCCCAGAGGGAATGCAAAATCAGGCTAGCGATCCAACACACAAATCTCCCCTTGATTTCTTCCTCCCACCAATTCCCTGGTGAGTACAGACTCAATTTCCCTGAAGTAAAGAAAAACTCCAACAGGTCTTAAAAGAAAGCTTTATATAAAAAGAAAGAAAAATAAGTACAAATGTTCTCTCTGTATTAGATGATACAACACAGGGTCAATTGCTTAAAAGAATATTGAATAAACAGCCTTATTCAAAAAGAATACAAATCAAAGCACTCCAGCACTTATATTCATGCAAATACCAAAGAAAAGAAACCATAGAACTTACTATCTGATCTCTTTGTCCTTACACTTAGAAACAGAAGACTAGAAAGTAGAACTACTTCTCCAAAGCTCAGAGAAAGCAGGCAGCCAGAAAACAAAGACAAAAACACTCAGTTCCCTCCACCCAAAGTTGAAAAAATCCTGTTTCCTGATTGGTCCTCTGGTCAGGTGCTTCAGGTGAAAGAGACATTAACCCTTAGCTATCTGTTTATGACACGCCCCCCAAATTGCAGACAGTGGGGAAGCTCACTGGCGGCGATTTCCTTCTAGAACTTGAAAATAAACAGATTAATACAACACATACACCTTTACATATACTCCTAAGTATATAACTAACAGACTTCTACATTTTAAGAACACTTTTTAACTACTGAATTATGGGAAACTCTCACGGGAGAGTGCATCAGCAACTTTATTAGAAGCTCCTGTGATGTGTTGAATTTCAAAATCAAAATCTTGGAGAGCTAAACTCCAACGAAGAAGTTTCTTGTTGTTCCCCTTGGCAGTATGAAGCCACTTTAGTGCAGCATGGTCAGTTTGTAGTTGGAACCGCCGTCCCCAAACATATGGGCGTAGCTTTTCCAGGGCGTACACAATGGCATAGCATTCCTTTTCACTGACTGACCAGTGACTTTCCCTCTCAGACAGTTTCTTACTGAGAAACACGACAGGATGGAAGTTGTGATCTGTTGCTTCCTGCATGAGCACTGCTCCTATACCACGCTCAGATGCATCTGTGGTTACTAGGAATGGCTTGTCAAAGTCCGGGGCCCTGAGCACAGGGTCAGACATGAGCGTTGCCTTAAGTTGGGTAAAGGCCTTTTGACACTCATCAGTCCACTTAACTGCATTTGGCTGGGTCTTTTTGGTCAGGTCGGTCAGTGGGGCAGCGATTTGGCTGTAGTGTGGTACAAATCGCCTGTAGTATCCGGCCAAGCCTAAGAAGGATTGGACCTGCTTCTTTGACTTTGGGACAGGCCACTTTTGGATAGCATCCACCTTGGCCTGTAGGGGGTTTATGGTTCCTCGACCCACCTGGTGCCCCAGGTAAGTCACTCTGTTTTGGCCTATTTGACACTTTTTGGCCTTAACAGTTAGTCCTGCCTGCCTGATGCGCTCAAAGACCTTTTTCAGGTGTAGTAGGTGTTCGGGCCAGGAGTCTGAAAAAATGGCCACATCATCGAGGTAGGCAACTGCAAATTCTCCCAGTCCAGCTAGTAGACCATCTACCAGCCTCTGGAAGGTGGCGGGTGCATTTCGAAGGCCGAAAGGAAGGACATTGAATTCATACCCCCCCGCATGGGTGACGAATGCTGACCTGTCCTTGGCAGGTTCATCTAGCGGTACTTGCCAGTACCCCTTGGTTAAGTCTATTGTAGAGATGAACTGGGCACGTCCCAACTTTTCCAATAGCTCATCGGTACGTGGCATTGGATAGTTGTCCGGACGAGTTACAGCATTTAGCTTACGGTAGTCCACGCAAAAGCGTATTTCCCCATCTGGTTTGGGTACCAGACCCACTGGAGATGCCCATGCACTGGTAGATGAGCGGATTATACCCATCTGTAGCATGTTCTGGATCTCCCGTTCTATAGCGGCTTGGGCATGAGGAGACACTCGGTAGGGTGGGGTTCTGATTGGGTGAGCATTACCTGTATCAATGGAGTGGTATGCCCGTTCAGTCCGTCCTGGGGTGGCTGAGAACAGTGGGGCGAAGCTAGTGCACAGCTCCTTGATTTGTTGCCGCTGCAGATGTTCCAGGGTGGTTGAGAGGTTGACCTCTTCCACGCCACCGTCTTTTTTCCCGTCGTAGTAGACACCGTCAGGCCACTCAACATCATCTCCCTGGACTGTAAACTGACAAACCTGTAAGTCTCTGGAATAGAAAGGCTTGAGAGAATTAACATGGTACACTTTAGGCTTTAGTGAGGAATTGGGAAATGCTATGAGGTAGTTTACAGCTCCCAGGCGCTCTTGGACCGTGAAGGGCCCTTCCCATGATGCTTCCATCTTATGGGCCTGTTGCGCCTTCAAGACCATAACCTGGTCTCCTACCTTGAAGGACCGATCTCTGGCATGTCTGTCATACCAGGCCTTTTGCTCTTCCTGAGCATCCTTTAGATTCTCTCTAGCAAGGGCTAAAGAGTGTCGGAGGGTGCTTTGTAGGTTGCTTACAAAGTCCAGAATGTTAGTTCCTGGAGAAGGCGTAAACCCCTCCCATTGCTGCTTTACCAACTGTAATGGCCCCTTAACCTCGTGACCATACACAAGTTCAAATGGTGAAAACCCTAAACTGGGATGTGGTACAGCCCTGTAGGCAAACAGCAACTGCTGCAACACTAGGTCCCAATTATTGGAGAATTCGTTGATGAATTTTCGTATCATGGCCCCCAAAGTTCCATTGAACCTTTCAACCAGGCCATTGGTTTGATGGTGGTACGGGGTGGCAACCAAGTGATTCACCCCATGAGTTTCCCACAGTTTTTCCATGGTCCCTGCCAGGAAATTAGACCCTGAATCTGTAAGGATGTCGGAGGGCCAACCTACCCTGGCAAAGATGTCTGTTAGGGCCAGGCACACAGTGTTAGCCCTGGTGTTGCCTAGAGCGACTGCTTCTGGCCATCGGGTAGCAAAGTCCACTAAAGTCAGTACGTACTGCTTTCCTCTGGGCGTCTTTTTTGGGAAAGGGCCCAGAATATCCACAGCTACTCGCTGAAATGGGACCTCAATTATGGGGAGTGGCTGGAGAGGGGCCTTGACCTGGTCTTGAGGCTTTCCCACTCTTTGGCATACCTCACAAGACCGGACATACTTGGCAACGTCCTTGCCCATCCCCTCCCAGTGGAAGGACTTCCCCAACCGGTCCTTGGTTCGGTTCACCCCAGCATGGCCACTGGGATGATCATGGGCTAAGCTTAAGAGCTTCCCCCGGTACTTAGTTGGAACCACCAACTGTTTTTGCGGCTGCCATTCTTCCCGGTGTCCACCAGAAAGAATTTCCTTGTATAAAAGTCCTTGGTCTATAACAAACCGGGATCGATTAGAAGAGCTGAGAGGCGGTGGGGTGCTCCGTGCCGCCGCCCACGCTTTCTGAAGGCTGTCATCCGCTTCCTGTTCAGTCTGGAACTGCTCCCTTGAGGCTGGGGTCACCAGTTCTTCCTCAGACTGTGGACTTGGGCTTGGTCCCTCTGGAAGCGATGTAGGTGATGGGGTTGTTTCCGTTGCTGGTGTACCGCTCTCCGCTGGTGCACCTGAGGGTATTTCAGGCTCTGGCTGAGCCTTTTGGGTATGGCTGTCTTGTGCTTCTGCCAGTTTTGGCTCGCTGGCGCCCTCTGGCGTTGAGTTTGAAGATGTAGTTGCACTTGCTGGTGCTGGTTGCTGTTCCAGTTCCGGGCCTGGGACTGGAGATGCTGTGGCTGTTTCAGTGGTAGGCATGGAATCCGGGTCCACTACCTCTGTCTGGGTCTCTGGTAACACAGACGGGGCCTCTGTGGACGGTTCAGGAACAGGAGTGGGTCTGGAATCTTGCCTGGTTTGGCTACGTGTAACCATTCCCACTCTCTTGGCCCGCCTCACCTGGTTGGCCAAGTCTTCCCCCAGTAGCATGGGGATAGGATAATTGTCATAGACTGCAAAAGTCCACATTCCTGACCAGCCTTTGTACTGGACAGGCAGTTGAGCTGTAGGCAAGTCTACAGCTTGTGACATGAAGGGGTAAATTGTAACTTTGGCCTTTGGGTTGATGAATTTGGGGTCAACGAAGGATTGGTGGATAGCTGACACTTGTGCCCCCGTGTCTCTCCACGCAGTAACCTTCTTTCCGCCCACTCTCAAATTTTCCCTTCGCTCCAAGGGTATTTGAGAGGCATCCGGGCCTGGGGATCTTTGGTGTGATGGTGGTGTAATGAATTGCACTCGCATGGTGTTCTTGGGACACTTGGCCTTGATATGTCCCAGTTCATTACACTTAAAGCATCTTCCATCTGATGGGTCACTGGGCCGAGGTGAGTTACTGGAGACTGGTGAGGTTGAAGGGTAGGGTATCTGTGGCTTTACTTGGGTGGTATGTGGGGTCTTTGGCTGTCCTCGGTTGTAGGGTTTATGGTCTGTGTGCCCCCTGGGGTAATCGTTCCCCTTGACAGTAGCTTTCTTGCTTTCTGCCAGTTCCATCCATTTGGCTCCAATCTCCCCCGGCTCAGCGATATTCTTGGGGTTTCCATCTTGTATGTACCGCGTGATGTCTTCAGGAACACCATCCAAGAACTGCTCCATTTGTATGAGGAGGTTCAGTTCTTCCAAGGTTTGAATGTTGTTTCCTGTTAGCCAGGCCTCATAGTTTTTTGCAATGTAGTAGGCGTGTTTGGGAAATGACACCTGTGGTTTCCACTTTTGGGTTCTGAAGCGCCGACGGGCATGATCTGGGGTTATCCCCATCCTGTATCTGGCCTTGGTTAGAAAAAGTTTATAGTCATTCATTTGGTGCTTAGGCATTTCAGCTGCCACCTCTGCTAAAGGTCCACTGAGCTGTGACCTCAATTCTACCATGTACTGGTCTTCGGGAATGCTGTACCCAAGACAGGCTCTTTCAAAATTTTCCAAGAAGGCCTCGGTGTCATCACCTGCCTTGTAGGTGGGAAATTTCCTGTGCTGTGGAGCAATATTTGGCGCTGGGTTGTTAGGGTTGGCTGGCACAGGCAGCCCAGCTTTTGCCAACTCCAGTTCATGTTTTCTCTGTTTTTCCTTCTCTTCATTCTCTTTTTGTTGCTTTTTCATTTCTCGGCGGTGGGCCAACTCTTCTTCTTCTTGTTTCCTTCGGTGGGCGAACTCTTCTTCTTCTAGTTTTCTTTTGTGTGCTGCCTGTTTGATTTGTTCTTCTCTTTCTTTTATCTCCATCTGTCGCCTGTGTTCAGCTTTTTTGATTTGTTCTTCGGCTGCAATTTTTGCCTTAGAAGTCATGATTCCTGTTTTCTGGTGTTGGGGTGCCCTCCGGTGTTTATCTTCTGAACTGCAGGTTCTCTGTTGCCTCCTGAAGTCTGCCTAGCAACAGTGCCTTTAGCTAATTTTCCTTTTCTCTCTCTAGCTAATGTTCAATGAAGGGAAACCAGAAAAACCACTTTATTTGCATGCCTATAAGTGCTGGTACTTGACTCCTAATGGGAGGGCTATTGCATGACAAAAGACCCTTAACATGCAAGCCACAAACTGCGAGAGAGAGCAGAAAAAAAAAATTCTCTCTGGTTCCCTTTTAAAACCAACTGCTTCTCTCTGCTAAAAAGCCCTTAGCAGAGAAAAGAAAAATATAATATTTCTACTGGCTTCTGGATTCTGTCTCCCACCAGCTGCCACTCATGTAATAACCTTAGTCCCAGATTTGGACCTTAGCGTCCAAAATATGGGGGTTAGCATGAAAACCTCCAAGCTTAGTTACCAGCTTGGACCTGGTACCTGCTGCCACCACCCAAAAAATTAGAGTGTTTTGGGGCACTCTGGTCCCCCTGAAAAACCTTTCCTGGGGACCCCAAGACCCAAATCCCTTGAGTCTCACAACAAAGGGAAATAATCCTTTTTCCCTTCCCCCCTCCAGGTGCTCCTGGAGAGATACACAGACACAAGCTCTGTGAAACTACACAGAGAGACTCCCCCTCTCTGTTCCCAATCCTGAAAACAAAAAGTACTTTCCTATTCCCCCAGAGGGAATGCAAAATCAGGCTAGCGATCCAACACACAAATCTCCCCTTGATTTCTTCCTCCCACCAATTCCCTGGTGAGTACAGACTCAATTTCCCTGAAGTAAAGAAAAACTCCAACAGGTCTTAAAAGAAAGCTTTATATAAAAAGAAAGAAAAATAAGTACAAATGTTCTCTCTGTATTAGATGATACAACACAGGGTCAATTGCTTAATAGAATATTGAATAAACAGCCTTATTCAAAAAGAATACAAATCAAAGCACTCCAGCACTTATATTCATGCAAATACCAAAGAAAAGAAACCATAGAACTTACTATCTGATCTCTTTGTCCTTACACTTAGAAACAGAAGACTAGAAAGTAGAACTACTTCTCCAAAGCTCAGAGAAAGCAGGCAGCCAGAAAACAAAGACAAAAACACTCAGTTCCCTCCACCCAAAGTTGAAAAAATCCGGTTTCCTGATTGGTCCTCTGGTCAGGTGCTTCAGGTGAAAGAGACATTAACCCTTAGCTATCTGTTTATGACAACCCTATCGTCACCATCCTCTCATCTGATGCTCCCACCAGGGTCGCCCTACCCTTCATTAGGACGATCCAGGCCAACGCCAATACAATCTGGCAGTCACCGGCCTCCATCCCCCCTACGGCGAGGGGCGTCGAGAGGAAGTACATGGCCCCCTCCAAGGGCTACGAGTACCTCCACGTCCACCCGACACCGTGTTCCCTGGTGGTGCAGTCGGTGAACGAGAGGGAGCGCCATGGACAGGAAGCTCCAGCCCCCAAATCCAAGGAGGCCAGACGTATGGACCTCCTCGGCCGCAAGGTCTATTCAGCTGGGGCCCTTCAGCTCAGGGTTTCAAATCAAAAGCCCTGCTCAGCAGATATGCCTTTAACTCGTGGGTGGCAGCGGACAAATTCAAAGAGCTGCTGCCACAGGAGGCCCGCCAAGAATTTGCGGCCATTTTAGACGAAGGCAAGAAGGTTGCACGAACCTCGTTGCAAGCTTCTTTGGACGCTGCAGACTCGGCTGCCCGCACCCTCGCCTCGGGGGTAACGATGCGCTGTATCTCCTGGCTTCAGGTCTCTGGCCTTCCACCGGAGCTCCAATATACCATCCAGGACCTCCCGTTCGAAGGCCAGGGCCTGTTTTCAGAAAAGACAGACCCCAGACTTAAGAGTCTCAAAGACAATCGGGTCATTATGCACTCCCTCGGGATGCACACGCCGGGAACGCAGCGCAGACCCTTCCGGCCACAGCAGCAACAACAGCGCAGGCCATACCCCCAGTTCCGCCAACGGCAGGACCTCAATAGGCGCCGTGGCAGGAATGGAAGGCGTAGGCATTCGGGGAACCAGGGGGGGCAGAATCAAAGCTCCTCTAAGCCCCCGCCTGGGCCCAAGCCTTCGTTTTGAAGGTGCGCCCGAGGGCGCAGTACCAGTTTCCCCCACGGATCCTTCCCCCCCGTTTTCCAACCGCCTTTCGTTTTTCCTCCCAGCGTGGACCCAGATAACATCGGACCGCTGGGTCCTACGCACGGTGCAGACGGGATACCGCCTGCAGTTTATATCATTTCCTCCTTCCCGCCCCCCTTCCTCGTCCCTCTTCAGGGACCCCTCTCACGAGCAATTCCTTCGACAGGAGGTACAGACGCTCCTCATCAAAGGAGCTATAGAGGCGGTTCCGGAAAACGAGAAAGGCAAGGGGTTTTATTCCCGCTACTTTCTGATCCCCAAGGCCAAGGGAGGCCTCAGGCCTATCCTCGACCTGCGAGAGCTCAACAAATACCTAGTGAAGTTGAATTTCCGCATGGTATCTCTGGGGACCATTATCCCATCCCTGGATCCGGGAGACTGGTACGCCGCCCTCGACATGCAGGACGCTTATTTTCACATTGCCATTTGGCCACACCACAGACGTTTCCTTCGATTCGTGGTGGGCCGCCTTCACTACCAATTTGCAGTCCTCCCATTTGGCCTTTCTACGGCCCCGAGGGTATTTACAAAATGCATGGCAGTCGTTGTGGCACATCTTCAGCGCAGTCGTATCCACGTGTTCCCTTACCTAGACGATTGGTTAATTCGGGGCACGTCGGAACTACAGATTTGCAGCCACGTCTGCAGGATCACCGGCCTGTTTGCTACCTTGGGCCTCATGATCAACATAGACAAATCCACCCTGCTCCCCACGCAGAGGGTGGAGTTCATCGGGGCCGTCCTGGACTCCATCGTGGCCAGGGCTCTTCTGCCGTTACCGAGGTTCCAGGCGTTGTCGGCGATCGTTCAGCGATTGCGGGCAGCCCCCTTGACATCAATACGGACATGTCTAACCCTGTTAGGCCACATGGCAGCATGCACATTTGTGACCGGTTACGCTCGGCTCCGCATGAGGCCCCTCCAGTTGTGGCTCATCGCACATTACCGGCCGGCAAGGCAACCGCTAGACATGCTGATCACAATCCCCCAGGGGGTGTTAGATTCTCTCGGCTGGTGGCTAGACCAGTCCGTAGTGTGTGCGGGGCTCCCTTTCCACCCACCTCAGCCTTCGGTGTCCCTAACAACGGATGCCTCAGATCTCGGCTGGGGGGCCCACCTGGGAACCCTGAGAACACAGGGCCTGTGGTCCCCGCAGGAGGTGAAGCTGCACATCAACATGCGGGAGTTGAGAGCGGTCCGCCTTGCTTGTCAAACGTTCTGTCACCAGCTTCGAGGTCGTTGTGTCGCGGTGTTTACCGACAACACGACGACCATGTACTATATCAACAAGCAGGGCGGCACCAGATCCTCTCCCCTATGTCACGAGGCGATGCGATTCTGGGACTTTTGTGTAGCCCACTCCATTCACCTCACAGCTTCCTTCCTCCCCGGAGTACGGAACACGCTGGCGGATCGCCTGAGCAGATCCTTCCTATCGCACGAGTGGTCCCTTCGCCTGGACGTCGCCCTCTCAATCTTCCAGAGGTGGGGTTATCCCCGTGTGGACCTCTTTGCGTCCGGGGGGAACAAGAAGTGCCAGGCGTTCTGCTCCTTTCAGGGCAGGTAGCCCGGGTCTATAGCGGATGCCTTCCTTATTCCGTGGACGACCCACTTGTACTACGCGTTTCCCCCGTTCCCACTGGTCCACAGGGTCCTTCTGAAGGTGCGCAGGGACAGGGCTCGCGTGATCATGGTAGCCCCGGCGTGGCCCAGGCAACATTGGTACCCCATGCTGCTGGACCTGGCCATAGCCGACCCAGTGCCCCTGCCCCTTCACCCGGACCTGATTACCCAGGAACACGGGACTCTCTGTCACCCGGACCTGCAGTCGCTGCACCTAGCGGCGTGGTTCCTGCGTGGCTGACCGGTTCTGAACTGCGCTGCTCCACCCCGGTACGGGAGGTACTTTTGGGCAGCAGGAAGCCTTCCACTAGAGCGACATACTCGACCAAGTGGAAGCGTTTCTCCTGTTGGTGCGTGGAGAAAGGTCTCCGCCCTATGGAAGTTTCGGTGGTCAATATCTTAGACTATGTTTGGTCCCTCAAACAACAGGGCCTGGCGATATCGTCTTTGCGGGTCCACCTGGCAGCTATCTCCACCTTTCACCCAGGTGGGGATGGCCGCTCCGTTTTTTCTCACCCCACGGTGACTAGATTCCTAAAGGGGCTGGAACGTTTATACCCTAACGTCCGTCTCCCTGCTCCAACCTGGGATCTTAACCTGGTGTTGTCTCGGCTCATGGGGCCCCCCTTCGAGCCGTTAGCTACTTGCTCCCTACTCTATCTCTCTTGGAAGACTGCCTTTCTAGTAGCTATCACCTCAGCTAGGCGGGTGTCGGAACTCCGGGCTCTCGTGGTAGACCCCCCGTATACAGTCTTCCACAAAGATAAGGTGCAGCTGAGGCCACACCCTGCCTTTCTCCCCAAGGTGGTCTCGACCTTCCACATCAACCAAGAGATATTCCTCCCGGTTTTTTTCCCGAAACCTCACTGTTCAGGCAGGGAGCAACAGCTCCATTCGCTTGACGTCCGTAGGGCTCTCGCGTTCTATGTGGAGAGGACCAAACCGTTCCGCAAATCCCCCCAACTTTTCGTGGCAGTAGCGGACCGCATGAAGGGGCTTCCTATCTCCTCGCAGAGATTATCCTCATGGGTAACGTCCTGTATCAGGACCTGCTATGAGCTGGCCCACGTTCCTACGGGCCGTGTGACTGCGCATTCTACTAGGGCGCAGGCGTCGTCGCTGGCTTTCCTCGCCCGTGTGCCCATCCAGGAAATCTGTCGGGCAGCGACCTGGTCATCGGTCCACACTTTCGCGTCCCACTACGCCCTGGTTCAGCAGTTAAGAGAGGATGCGGCCTTCGGATCTGCAGTGCTCCATGCCGCGACTTCTCACTCCGACCCCACCGCCTAGGTATGGCTTGGGATTCACCTAACTGGAATGGATGTGAGCAATCACTCGAAGAAGAAAAGACGGTTACTCACCTTTGTAACTGTTGTTCTTCGAGATGTGTTGCTCACATCCATTCCACACCCGCCCTCCTTCCCCACTGTCGGAGTAGCCGGCAAGAAGGAACTGAGGAGCGGGTGGGCCGGCAGGGGTATATATCGGGCGCCATGGCGGCGCCACTCTAGGGGGCGACCTGCTGGCCCACTGGAGTTGCTAGGGTAAAATGTTTCCGACGAACGTGCACGCGCGGCGCGCACACCTAACTGGAATGGATGTGAGCAACACATCTCGAAGAACAACAGTTACAAAGGTGAGTAACCGTCTTTTCCCTCCCCCGGGGAGGTAACCTCAGTGCGAGAGGCAACCCCAGCACCATCTGGAAGGAGGGTCCCAACTATGGGAACGTTTTCCTCTGCTCTCATTGACTGCTCTGATTCCCTCGGCCTTTCTTCCTCCTCAACAGTGCAGGGGCTGTCTGATCGGAGGTGGGACAATTCTACAGTATCCCAGAAAGCCTCATCAACATACCTCTCTGCCTCTCTTAGCTCCTCCAGTTCTGCCATTCTGGCCTCCAAAGTTTGTATGTGGTCTCTGAGGGCCAGGAGCTCCTTGCACCGACTGCACACATATGCCACCTGCCCACAGGGCAGGTAATCATACAAGCTATACTCAGCGCAATAAACTGGATAACTCCCATTCTGCTGCTGGGCTTCTGCCTGCATTGTTTCCTAGTTAATGAAAGGGTGGTTTAAAGAAAGAGGTTTTGGATGTAGTTTCGTTTATAGATTTTAAGGGGATTAAAGGGGCACAGATAGGACCGACAAGGGACCCACGCTCCCTTCCCACTCCCCTGCCAAACTCCCTTGCGAAACTCCCTGGTCGCTTGTGTGCGGCTTTATAAAGCTGACCTGAGTGAATGCACCGCCCACTGATTAAGGCTAAGGCTGTTACCAGAGTCTTCTAGCTTTCAAACCTTCCTTTGAAGCTGACAGCCTCCAACTGCCAGCCACAGCACACGATCCCCACAGATGCTGTATTCGCTCCTCCTTCACCTGGAGAACTCCCTTGCGAAACTCCCTGTTAGCAGCCTCTGTTCGCAAAAGAATATATTTATTATATACATGAATATATTGTCTCATACTATAGAATTAGAATTTATAATCCCTATTCCATGATGAGATATTGTTGAGCTTTAATGTATCTTAATTAAATCTATCTTTAGATAGGTTTTTTTTCCTCAAAAAGCATTTTATCTAAAAAATCTGATTTAAATAAAATATGATTTTTTATTATTTTTTTTTAAATTGTTGATTTTTATCCACCCTGATTGCTGCTCTGTTTTTTGGAAAACAGATGATGCATTCATATTGTATGATGATTAAATATTTTCTACTTCAGCAGTAGCCAACAAAGATGTTAAGCAGCTGCTACTAAAATTAGACAGTTACACCAGAGAGGGGCCATAATAATTGCATCTGAGAGTTTTAAAAGAGTGGGTTAAGGAGCTCATTGCACCATTTAAGATGATTTTCAATAAGTTTTGGATCAGTGGGGAAGTTCTTATAGACTGGAAGAAAGCTGATGTGCTAATATTTAAAAAGGGTAAATGAGATGACCCGTGTAATTGTAGGCCAGGTAGGCTGACATGAATCCCACACAAGTCAGTCTAGCAGAAAAGGTGTAACATGATTCAATGGCTTTAAGCTGAAGCTAGACAAATTCAGGCTGGAAATAAGGTGTAAATTTTTAATAGTGAGAGGAATTAACCCAAGGAACTCTTTACCATAGGTTATAGTAGATTCTTCATCATGGTAATTTTAAAGTCAAGAATGGATTTTTTTCTTAAAGGTATGTTCTAGGAATTATTTTCTGGAAGTTCTATGGTTTATGTTATGCAGCAGGTCAGATTAGCTAATTACAAAGGTCCCTTCTGACATGGAATCTATTAAAGCAATGAAAGTCAGCCAAAGGAAAGATATCCTAGAATAGGGGTTCTCAAACTGGGGGTTGGGAGGTCATTACATGGGGGTCATGAGCTGTCAATCGCCACCCTAATCCCCATTTGCCTCAAGCATTTATAATGGTGTTAAATATATTAAAAAGGGTGTTTTAATTTATTAGAGGGGGTCACACACAGAGGCTTGCAGTGTGAAAGATGTTGCCAGTAAAAAATGTTGTGACGCAGTGTCCTAGAGTTTTACAGAATGGCTTGAGGATCAAGACTAACTTGGAAAACACAAGAGTTTGCAACTGCAAGTGTATTGAACTGAAAGAAACAAAGGAGACTATCTAATTATCATGACATAACCAGATTCTTAAGTGCCACCATCTTTAGCTCTCTGATAATATGCAGATTGCCCTAATGAAACCTTCATAAAGCCAAAGTCCAAGCCTTCATAAAGCCACAATTCTAGTGTCCTCAGTCAGTAGCTGTTTACCTCTTCTCATTGAAAGTAACTTTTGTATTTGCTATAATTTTATTCAGACAGATTTCAGCATTTGGTAGACCCTCTGTTTCATGAAATGGTAGTTCTTGTGGTCGTCATTGCCAAGGTCAACACGATAACTTAGAGCAGTGGTTCTCAAAACTGGTCCGCCACTTGTTCAGGGAAAGCCCTTGGCAGGTCGGGCTGGTTTGTTTACCTGCCGTGTCCGCAGGTTTGGCTGATCGTGGCTCCCTCTGGCCGCAGTTCGCTGCTCCAGGCCAACGGGGGCTGTGGGAAGTGGTGCTGACTGAAGGATATGCTGGCCGCCCTTCCCGCAGCCCCCATTGGCCCTAAACAAGTGGCAGACTGGTTTTGAGAACCACTGTCTTAGAGAGGACAGAAGCAATATTCCTATCATTTTGACAAAATCTAGAACATCCTAAAGAAGTAGAATAGCGTAAGTTAGAAAGTGGTGATTTTATAGCTTTCTACACCCACTATTGAAATTATCATATTTGGAGGGTCCAGGTAATGGGAAATTTGGTTTTACTTGTGAAATTTTTTTCTTGGGTGCTCCATGTCTAAAAGCCTGACCCTTCCTTGGAGAATCACTCTTTGTGTCCAGAGTGTTTATGGCAATTACTTCCTTGTTAAGGAATTTTAAAAGGGTATAGTGTTTGATTTTCTTTTGTGAAATCCATTAACCTTTCTTTTCAATGGTTTGTTGTAAATTATTTGAACTGAATATTAGTTTTTAACTTTTATTATAGGCAGGGCTTATAGCACCAAGTATTACTAAGGTTGCCTGACATTTCCTGTTGTAAGATTTCAGGTGTTCATAACTTTGCCAAGTTTCAGTCATTTGGGATGAAATTTTCTACACTAGATGTCTGCTTCAGACTGAACTTTTTTTTTTGAAAATTTCAGACAAAAGTGTCATCCGTTTCCTAGAAGAAGGTTAAAGAAAAATTCTTGTCCTTTTTAGAAACACTGGCATTCCCGTGCTTTATGGTGGGGGTTCGAAAATTGGTATGGATGTGCTTTTTATCAGGCATATGCTTTTTGCCAGCTCTTTGAAAATCTGCCCAAATTTGACCAAGTTATAAGCCTTTTTAAAAAAAAAATCGCACTTCATACATGCTCAGTAAGATCTCACTAGAGCTTCACAGTTAGCATCTCCTAAGTTTCCATCCTCACTGAGTACACAGCAGTCCAGGGCTGAGCAGGACTTTCCCTGCAGTTTCAGCTCTGGGGTTTGGGCATCAGAACTGAAAGCAGGAAGACTGTCTCTCCTGTGATCTCATGGATGAATAAACTGTTTGATTTGAGTGCAGAGGGGACAGGAGCAGGATCTGGAGTAGAGGAGGGGAGTGGAGGAGTAGATTGAGACAATGGGATACTGGGAGGAATCACGAGCAGGAGAGCGCAAGA
This sequence comes from Gopherus flavomarginatus, assembly GCF_025201925.1. NCBI lineage: Eukaryota > Metazoa > Chordata > Testudines > Testudinidae > Gopherus > Gopherus flavomarginatus. The sequence goes on from NC_066618.1 coordinate 260,853,535, forward strand.
GGGGAGGACTCCTGTGTCATTCTGAGAAAGTGAGACAATCAGCGAGTTATCATAAGTGCGTAGACACAAATACAAGAAGCCTGGGAAACAAGCAGGGAGAACTGGAAGTCCTGGCACAGTCAAGGAACTATGGTGTGATTGGAATAACAGAGACTTGGTGATATAACTCACATGACTGGAGTACTGTCATTGATGGATATAAACTGTTCAGGAAGGACAGGCAGGGCAGAAAAGGTGGGGGAGTTGCATTGTATGTAAGATAACAATATGATTGCTCAGAGCTTTGGTATGAAACTGCAGAAAGACCTGAGAGTCTCTGGATTAAGTTTAGAAGTGTGAGCAGCAAGGGTGATGTCGTGGTGGCAGTCTGCTGTAGACTACTAGACCGGGGGATGAAGTGGACGAGGCTTTCTTCTGGCAACTAACAAAAGTTACTAGATCACAGACCCTGGTTCTCATGGGGGACTTCAATCACCCTGGTATCTGCTGGGAGAGCAATACAGTGGTGGACAAACAATCCAGGAAGTTTTTGGAAAGTGTAGGGGACAATTTCCTGGTGCAAGTGCTGGAGGAACCAACTAGGGGTGGAGCTCTTCTTGACCTGCTGCTCACAAACAGGGAAGAATTAGTAGGGGAAGCAAAAGTGGATGGGAACCTGGGAGGCAGTGACCATGAGATGGTTGAGTTCAGGATCCTGACACAAGGAAGAAAGGAGAGCAGCAGAATAGGGATCCTGGACTTCAGAAAAGCAGACTTTGACTCCCTCAGGGAACTGATGGGCAGGATCCCCTGGGAGAATAACATGAAGGGGAAAGGAGTTCAGGAGAGCTGGCTGTGTTTTAAAGAATCTTTATTGAGGTTGCAGGAAGAAACCATCCCGATACCTAGAAAGAATAATAAATATGGCAGGCAACCGGCTTGGCTTAACAGTGAAATCCTTGCTGATCTTAAAGACAAAAAAGAAGCTTACAAGAAGTGGAAGATTGGACAAATGATCAGGGAGGACTATAAAATATTGCTCAGGCATTCAGGAGTGAAATCAGGAAGGCCAAATCACACTTGAGGTACGTCCAGACTACCTGCCGTATTGGTGGGTAGCGATCGATTTATCGGTGATCAATATATCACTCCCTGTCAACTCCGGGATTCCACTGGAGTGAGCGGCGGTAGCGGATTCGATGGGTGAGCCGCGGCTGTTGATCCCGTGCCGTGAGGATGGGAGTTAAGTCGGAATAAGATACGTCGACTTCAGCTACGGTATTCCAGTAGCTGAAGTTGCGTATCTTACATCGACACTCCGCCCAGTGTAGACCAGGCCTTGTTGGAGTTGCAGCTAGCAAGAGATGTTAAGAGTAACAAGAAGGGTTTCTTCAGGTATGTTAGCAACAAGAAGAAAGTCAAGGAAAGTGTGGGCCCCTTACTGAATGAGGAAGGCAACCTGGTGACAGAGGATGTAGAAAAAGCTAATGCCTCAATGCTATTTTTTGCCTCTGTCTTCACAAACAAGGTCAGCTCCCAGACTGCTGCACTGGGCACCACAGCATGGAGAGGAGATGACCAGCCCTCTTTGGAGAAAGAAGTGGTTTGGGACTATTTAGAAAAGCTGGACAAGCACAAATCCATGGGATAGATGCGCTGCAACCGAGGGTGCTAAAGGAGTTGGCAGATGTGATTGCAGAGCCATTGGCCATTATCTTTGAAAACTCATGGCGATCGGGGGAGGTCTCAGATGACTGGAAAAAGGGAAGGAGGAGGATCTGGGGAACTACAGGCCAGTTAGCCTCACCTCAGTCCCTGGAAAAATCATGGAGCAGGTCCTCAAGGAATCAATTCTGAAACACTTAGAGGAGAGGAAAGTGATCAGGAACAGTCAGCATGGATTCACCAAGGGCAGGTCATGCCTGACTAACCTAATTGCCTTCTATGATGAGATAACTGGCTCTGTGGATGAGGGGAAAGCGGTGGACATGTTATTCCTTGACTTTAGCAAAGCTTTTGATATGGTCTCCCATAGTATTCTTGCTGGCAAGTTAAAGAAGTATGGGTTGGATGAATGGAATACAAGGTGGATAGATAGTTGGCTAGATCATCAGGCTCAATGGATAGTGATCAGTGGCTCCATGTCTAGTTGGCAGTAATGATTTGGAGGATGGCGTGGAAGGCACCCTCAGCAAGTTTGCTGATGACACTAAACTGGGAGAAGTGGTAGATATGTTGGATGGTAGGGATAGGATACAGAGGAACCTAGACAAATTAGAGGACTGGGCCAAAAGAAGCCTGTTGAGGTTCAACAAGGACAAGTGCAGAGTCCTGCACTTAGGACGGAAGAATCCCATGCACTTCTACAGACTAGAGAACGAATGGCTAGGCAACAGTTCTGCAGAAAAGGACCTAGGGGTTACAGTGGACAAGAAGCTGGATATGAGTCAACAGTGTGCTCTTGTTGCCAAGAAGGCTAACGGCATTTTGGGCTGTATAAGTAGGAGCCTTTCCAGCAGATCGAGAGATATGATCATTCCCCTCCATTCGACATTGGTGAGGCCTCATCTGGAGTACTATGTCCAGTTTTGGGCCCCACACTACAAGAAGGATGTGGAAAAATTGGAAAGAGTCCAGCGGAGGGCAGCAAAAATGATTAGGTGGCTGGAGCACATGCCTTCTGAGGAGAGGCTGAGGGAACTGGGATTATTTAGTCTGCAGAAGAGAAGAATGAGGGTGGATTTGATATCTGCTTCCAACTACCTGTAAGGAGGTTCCAAAGAGGATGGATCTAGACTGTTCTCAGTGGTAGCAGATGACAGAACAAGGAGTAATGGTCTCAAGTTGCAGTGGGGGAGGTTGAGGTTGGATATTAGGAAAAACTTTTTCAATAGGAGGATGGTGAAGCACTGGAATGACTTACCTAGGGAGGTGATGGAATCTCCTTCCTTTGAGGTTTTTAAGGTCAGGCTTGACAAAGTTGGGAATTGGTCCTGCTTTGAGCAGGGGATTGGACTAGACGATCTCCTGAGGTCCCTTCCAACCCTGATATTCTATGACAAGGAGGTTGAGGAATGGAGGAGAGACTAGGACTGGAGGCTGATAGTGTGGAGAGAGGCAATGTGATTTGAGATTAGGTAATAATTGGAGCTATACCAATCTCCTAGAACTGGAAGGGACCTCAAAAGGTCATTGAGTCCAGCCCCCTGCCTTCACTAGCAGGACCAAGTACTGATTTTTCCCCAGATCCTAAGTGGCCCCCTCAAGGATTGAACTTATAACCCTAGGTTTAGCAGGCCAATGCTCAAACCACTGCACTATCCCTCCCCCAATTATAGGTGGGGATAGAGACTTGGACTGGGTGGGCAGGAAGTCTCTGAGTTTGAGTTGGGGGTAGGAGACTGGAAGCAAGTGCTGGGGCACACTTTATGGGGTAGTCTTTCTGGGTGCCTGTCTTGAGACCCTAGATTCTGATTTGAAGAAATGTTGAGCAGTCATACTGCAACTGAAATCAATGGGAGCTGTTCTTTAAACACGTAAAGTACTTTATAATACCCAGTACTCTGAAAAATCAGGTCTTTAGTGTCTCAAATTGGACATCCAAAATTAATGAGTACTTTTGACCTGACCCTAATCTATGTCTCAGTTCCCCATCTTTAAAATGAGGATAATAATATCCCCTCATTGCAGAGGAGTGTTGTGAAAATAAATATGTTAGTATTTGTGTAGCACTCTGCTATTATAGTGATGAGCACCATAGAAAATTAATTAATTAATAATTTTGTCTTCCAAGATGGGTTAGAATAGTGTGCAGTAAATAAGGCATGGGGATCCACATTGAACTGTGAGGATAAAACTGAATATTGAATTGTTACTAAGTGAGTACTATCCTTTCTGTGCAGTGAATGAGATGAGTCCTGTTGAGAAAATAGTGTGGTAAGGTAATTAGACTGTATCATAATGCATACACTCTAGGGGCCGTGTACAGGCAACTTTAATGGCCCCTTAATGGCAACTTTAATGGTGGTGTAGAGACTGTTAGACATGTTGATTACCAGAAAACAACTCACAGGTGAATCCAGATTTTCTCTACTCAGTGTGTTGAGCACATATGTCAGACCTCTGGCATGGAATTATTAGCTGACATTAATTAGCTTTGCTCATTAATTTAAAGGAAACAAGAGTGTTTGTCTATCAGTGGACAAAACTGAATTGTTGAAGTTTTTGATTTTTTTCATCTACTTGGGATTCAGAGAGAAGGCTCCTGTTTCAGGAAATATTTTGAAAAATTGCTGTATGTCAGAAAACATTTTAATGTCAAAAGAAACTGGATTTACTTCACACTCTTGGTGATCTTTTTCTTCTTTTGTGTTTGTATTTTTCACTTTTGCTACTTTTAGGCCAGGTGATTCAAATCCTTTTGTATAGTGATCTTGAGTCCAGGAATATTGGCTCATAAAGCTTTGACGCTCTCTTCTAACAAGCAGCAAGCTGTATTAGTCTTTCGCAAAGAAGTTTCAGATCAAATAAATCTATTTGTTGTCAAGGGTCTGCGAATGTCCAAACCATCAGTTTCTGGCTTTTAAGGTGTATTAAACCATCTTCTGAACATGCAGATTGCACAGATGCTCTTGAGGAACTTGGAGGAGGGTCAAGGCACATTTCACCAGAAGTTTAGTCATTTCCTTAGTAGAGGTTGAGACACTGGCTGTTCATATTTGTAAGACTGTTGTTTGCATCAATCCCTACTCTTTTGAGGGCCATGACAAAGTTTCCAATTTTCTTAGCCAATATATAGTGCAGACTTAGCTCCAGAAACAGTTGTCTACATCCAACTCTTTCTTCAATACTTTGTCAAATGGAAGCCAAAAAAATTAGCAGCAGTTTTCCTTATATTTTCTTAGTTTTTCCTTCTTATGCTTGTTTTTTGGATGGCGAGTCAATCTTAAAAAGATTATAAATATCTAGTGTTGGCTTGTCGTTCTTTTTGAGGAGTAATTAAGCAGAACGGTCATACGGGAGACTTGCAAAATTATCTGTACCCTTACTTGTTAGTTAAGATTGCCTATATTTTAAAAAATCTTTTATGTTATGCCCGAGTGGGTGCTGGAAAACATTTTTCCTTAGTTCTTCATAGTGTATTAGTCATCCAGATTTCCAACTACAGATTTTAACTTTTCTGAGGAAAATTCAGTGTGCTGCTTTTTTCAAACAAGTCTACTAGCTGATTAACTAACATAATAAATAATATCTATTATGTATGGTGCTATACTGGCCACATGCTTTTCAACAGCAGCACTTACTGATTCTCAAAAGTAATTCCATTCAAGAATGTGCCTAAATTGTTTATGGTTTAATATTTGAAAGAACTACCTTGCAGATATCATATTTATAACTCTTTGAAACAGCTATTCATGTTCTCTTAAACTAAATATTTATTATAGTGAGTCTAGTACCATTGTGTATCATTAAGGTTGCCTGACATTTTCCATTATAAGACCCTGTTTTCAGTTGCTTATAACTGCCAAATGTTAACCATTTGGGTGAAGTTATCCATGCTGGGTATCTGAATCAAGCTAAATTTTTAAAGAAAACATCAACCAAAATGGTTCAATTGTTCTGAGAATGAGGCTGGTGAAAAGCAAGTTGTTTTGCCCATGTCGAAATATTCTTGTGACTTTGAAAATTTCTAGTGTCCCCCTGCTTGTGGGGGAGGAGGAGGGAGAAGTGGAAGCTCTGAAATTTGGCAGGGAGTTGGCCTTTGTATCAGAAATGCCCTCATAAATCTTCTCAGCTTCAGCTATATTCTAAGCATCTGAAAAATCCCAGGTCACACATGCTCAGCAGAGACTTGAAGATTCCATGTGTACTGAGTATGCTCTAGGCAGGGCTGAGCATGTCCTACAATACCAGCACTAGGCTGCTCTTTGCAGTGCTGGGTCTGAGTCTGGGCACCTGAAATGAAAGCAGAAAGCCAGTCTCTCCTGTGCTTGGCAACAGCATAGAGGAGGAAGTTGCCTAATCTGAATGCAGAAAAGACAAGAATCAGATGTGCAGTGGAAGGATGTGGGATTGCGAAAGGTATACAGGAGACTAATGAGGGAGTGGGAAGGAGATAGAAATTGGGAGTGGGGTGGCAGAGAGAATGGAACTGGCTGTACAAGGAGACTTACTGGGGGCTTGGGGAGACTGGGATGGAAAGTCCAGAGGGGTGAGTCTAGGGTTGTTTGGTAAGAAGAATAGGACTAGTCTGACAGCCAAGGATGGAAAAGAGATAGGACTGGGACTGAGACAGGTAGAGAGAAATGTTGTAGAGAGGGAATGGCCAGAATAGTTTGTACCCACTAGAGTACAGTCCTCTCTAAAATCTGGAATGGAAGGCAAGATTCCTGAGTCTCACCATTCCTTTGCTACCAGCAAGTATCTGGGAAACTCCCAGCAAAAGTGTGTGTGTCTCATCCCCCTTTAGTACCGGTCCCTACAGAGGATGGCTGTGATGGGTTCCCCCTGGGGTGCCATCTGGAACTGGGGTACCACTAAGCCCTCTGACCCACCAGCCTGGGCTCCCTTTCACACACACAGGGTGGGCAAACTTTTTGGCCTGAGAGCCACATCGGGGTTCTGAAACTGTATGGAGGGCTGGGTAGGGAAGGTTGTGCCTCCCTAAACAGATTGCCCCCACCCCCTCCCACTTTCCCGCCCCCTGACTGCTCCCCTCAGAACCCTCGACCTATCTAACCCCCCTTGCTCCTTGTCCCCTGACTGCCCTCTCCCAGGACCCCCTGCCCCTAACTACACCCCTGACACCATCCCCATCTAATCCCCCCTTCTCCCTGTCCCCCGGATGCCCCACCCCCTATCCACAGCCCCACCACCCTGACAGGCCCCATGGGACTCCCCCGTCTATCCAACCCCCTTTGTTCCCCGTCTGCTGACCGCCCCTCCCCAGAACCTTCACCCCATCCAACCGCCCCCTGCTCCTTGTCCCCTGACTGCCACTCGGGACCCTCTACCCCTTATCCAAGCCCCCTCCTCCCCACCTGCTTACCATGCCGCTCAGAGCACCAGGAATGACAGTCACACCGCCCGACCGGAGCCAGCCGCACTGCCAGGCAATCTAGAGCACTGGTGCAGGCCACTGACACTTGCAGCTGCGCTGCCTGGCAGGAGCTCGCAACCCCACCGCCCAGAGCACTGTTGGTGTGGCGAGCTGAGGCTTTGGGGGAGGGAGGACAGCAGGGGAGGGCCTCCCTGACGGGGAGCTCAAGGGCCTGGCAGGAGGGTCCTGCGAGCTGGATGTGGCTCGTAGGCCGCAGTTTGCCCACCTCTCCTTTAGCATATGGCGAGAACCCTTTGTTTCAAAACTTGGTTCCCAGACCAGTTTGTGGAAAAATACTGACATTCCAAGATGAAGTCCAGAATCATGTGGCCTGGTCACATGTCCTTCTAGAGTCATAGCAGCCATTATTTACAAGCTGTCTGTAGCCTTCTCAGAAGGCTTACCATGTGGAGGATAAACTTTTCCTAAGGCCTATTGTTTTTCCTAATGGCTCATTGTCCTGAATAGACCCTTCCCAACCAGCTATCTAGACTGAAAGCATCTTGTCTAGTTGGTCACCAATGTATAGAAAGGATGTGGAGAAACTGGAAAGGATCCAGAGGCGAGCGACAAGGATCATCAAAGGGATGGAATGTAAGCCATATGAGCAAAGGCTGAAGGAACTGGGGTATGTTTAGTTCAGAAAAGAGGAGATTAAGGGGGGACATAATAGCAGTCTTCAAATACTTCAAAAAAGATGAAGAAATGTTGTTCTCTCTTGCCACAGAAGGCAGGACAAAAGGTAATTGGTTCAAGATACAGCATAGCAGATTTAGATTAAATCTCAGGAACAGTAGGGCAATGGAACAGACTGCCTAGGGAGTTTTAGGAAACTCCTTCACTGGAGGTTTTCAAAAGGAGGTTGGATAGCCATCTGTCTTGGATGGTTCAGACCCAATAAATCTTGCATCTTGGCAGGAGGTTACAGTAGATGACCGTTGTGGTCCCTTCTAACCCTATGGTTCTATGATTCTAGTCCTTATGAGACCCAAACCTTTAAGATAGAAATAACTGCATGCTCAAGAGCTTCTTATAGAAAATTCAGGGAGAAGAAGTGTATTACCATGAGGAGATAAAACCAAAAGGATTAACAGTAGATCCAGAGAACTGCTTATATTTGAATTGGAGAGAGTTTGTCATGGAATCCCCTCCCAGCTAGCTGAAAAGAATTTGTGCAAGAAAACCTAGGGCAACTTTTGAAGTTGGAGAAGGGGAGATGAAACTCTGGAGTTTCATAGAAGGGTAAAAATGAACAAGCCAGAGTAGATTCACCTTACCCGAGAAAGACAGCTCTGTGCTTCAAGAACCAGGCAGCTTACACAGTCAATCCCAGTGAGTGGACAATGGCAACAACACTGATTTTCAGATACTTCTCAGTTAAGTGTTCCCTGCTGGGGTCTGAGTGCAAAGAGTGGTGGTATTTGAGAAAAATGACCTTTCTCTCTATTTTGACTGAAACCCTGCTGGATAAAGATGTAGAGATTGCCAGGCTTTCATAAAGGATGAAGCATTGTATGCTGGTATTTCAGCCTGTAAAGGGGCCAATGAGTGAATTTTTTTAGGCATCTTTGCACATTTTTGCTTTCTTTAGGTATTCAGATCCTATGGTGATGAGCATGGTACTAATGACATTGAAAAGGAATTTTTACTCAATGAACTTGATGTCCAAGGTCCAGGGTATCAAATATTCTATGGAGATAGCCAGAATCCATGAATTAGTCTGTGGGCTGAGGTATAAATTTAGGACCATGTACAGTGGGTCTTCCACTCATGTCTGAGTTTTTTGCAGAAATATCAATGGTAAAATATGGCCATTATACAGTAGTTCAACTTTTACTTATCGGTGTTTATTATTTGTTCTGTACCTTATTGTCACATTCAGCATCACTCAGTGGGGAAAATACACTCCCTTTTTCTTTAGATCTGTTGCAACTTTTGGTCTTTGTTTTCCTTTTCTAAGACAAGCAGCTGCAGCAGTTATAGCCACACAATGGGGTAGGGAAGCAGCCCCAAGCCCAGAACTGTGCAGAGGATGTGACCTCCCCCCCCGACCTCTCCCCCCAACCTCCCGAGGGATACCAGGCTCCATGCAGTTTTTCCCCCTTGCCTTCCCTTAACAAATAAAAATTAAAAATTGTGGAATTAATACTACATTTGCCAGGTATCACATTGATACTTTGCCAGTATGTTATCCCCCTACCTCACCATTTGTTTATCTTGTCTCTGTAGTGTATAAACTCTTTGGAGCAGGGACCGTCTCTTTCTCTGTAGTACCTAGCACAATGGAATTCTGATCTTGGTTGGTGCTGCTAGGCACTATAATGCCAAATAAATATGATACTCTATTTCTCTTTCTCTTATCTGTCTGTATGTTTTTTCACTGATTTTTTTCCTTGCAGCATTTCCTAATTCCTCCTCGTGTGGGCTTCATTTCCACTTACTCTCCCCATCCAGTGTGTTAGAGTGATCACCAAAGAAATAGTTAATTTTGAAGATTAAAGCTTCCTCAACAAATAAGCTTAATAGCATCAGTTTTGTTGCATCCTCTTACTTTAAAAAACTGTCATTTTAGTGGCAATAACTTTGCACAGAGTTTAGACTTTTTCTGTTGATGCATTGTACAGATCTATTCAGATTTTGTTTGGCATTTTCTCTCAAAGGGAATATTCCCCATCAGTGTCAGACTCCAAACTCTCTGATAGCTTTCTTGAATTTTGAGAGGTATAGGTTTGTCTCTCAGGTTTATTTGTTTTTATTAGTTTCTCATATAAAGCTAAATACTAATTCTTTCTCTAGCATTTTCTTTAAATTGGTTTTCTGTGGCTATGTAGCAGCCTTGTAGAGAGAAAAATTGAGGCTTTGTGTTTTGATTTCTGTAATGTAGCTATGCAGCCACCCTCATATGTTACCCATTTGCCTGAAAAGAAGATGGAAGTTGTTAGGTTGATATAATTGCAAAACGTAGGCAATTTTTGAGCGCTTCCTATCAGTGAAGCCTAATTGCTATTACTTGACTTAAATTGACCTACAGGAGTCAAAACAAACACATTATTGGTTCAGCACTTAACTGTAGTTGTGGCCTGGTTCCTTGATCAAATTGGTGGGTGAGTTTGGCATTCTGTTTAGCTAAACAGGATTTCCCTAAGAAGTTTGGATGATTATTTCCGCCCCCCCACCCCGGCCCACCTCCTTTTCTCTGTACTTGTTAGCTCTGGTTTTAGCTAATTTCAATTTATAATAAGACTGAGAGAGTTGAATGTGGATAGGGAGACTGTGTGGAAACACAATATAACAAATGGAAACAAGATTCCAATGTGGAGTGTCTCTTCAGACAGTGCACCTTGTGGAACAGAAACTGAAACTTCCCTATAGCAGAACACTTAAAGAGCATTCCATGTCTAGCAGGCGGTATGACAGCTCAGTAGTGAAAGAGAGTTATAATTTCTTCCTTTAAGAGCATTGTTTGCCTGGAAAGGCATCTTTTTGTCTGGCCTGGTAGCATCCAGATTAATCTGGATGCTATTGTTGACATGGGAATTAATAATAGACCCAAAATCCTACTATATTTCAGTGTTAGACCAAATGCTATTTGAGCCATGGATGACCTTTTTGTATAAAAAGAAGAAAATATTTGGAAACTTTAAGTAGGCATTCTCCACTGATGATGTGATTTTCTTATAACACTGCATTCATACTGCAATTATCATGGTGTCAGGTTTTCTAGAATGGAATTCTGTTTTTAGCAGGGGATGTAGAGAATGTCTTTCAGACTAGAATTTGGTCTATAGGATTTTGTTTTTTGGTGGTAGTGGTATCATGTCCAGTGACATAAAAATTGATGCATCAGCATTGTTTGCTGTCCACGTACATTTGTGGTGGCTAAAGGTCTGCATTCTTTGTTACATTTCACGTGGTAAGTGCATGTAAACACCTAAATTTGGAACTGCTGGCATAGTCGGTAATCATTACCAGTTACTCCGTGATACTTGAGTTTTTTGTCTTATGCCATGTGAATCCAAAAGATAGATCTTCTTTTGGACTAAGAACCTGTATAGTACCACTGCTATCTGATAACTATATGAAGCATATTGAGGAATTTGCTCAAAAAATGAATCTGGTAATTTCCCTGTACTGGCAATAATAAATAAATTTGGGATGGCGGAATGTTACAAGAAAAAAAGTGTGTGAGATGTTAAAAGGACTCCTGGTTAGAGTTAATAATTTGAAATTATTCAAGAACCCATTTGCTTACATAATGATTGTGCCTGTAGAACTGCCAAGGTCAGCGTCAAGCCTGCATTTTCAACCATGTAAATATTGATTGCCCAAGTTAGAGCTCGTTAGGGAATTTATTCCAGTAAATTTTATGTGTGAGAATTACTGTAAGTATTGTTTTATATTGGGTCCTTCCTTGTCTCTTCCTTCCATTTCCTTCTTTTTAAGTTGTTCACCCAATCTCTCCTTTGATATAAAACAATTGAAAAATCTATGTTGTTGTAAATTAGATAGGACTACTTTATCTATTTTGAATGATAAATTTAAGCTTTTTATGCAGCTTAATCTTCCTCAGGATAAGACACAGAATGTAAACAGTTAAAAGCTCAGTGTGAATGAAAAGTGAATTATAACAATATATTTAAATACTTTTTGATCAACTCTGTTTTTGCTCCCCAATGAATTCAATAAGTAAAAAGTCTTCAGATATGCTCCAGATGTAATTCTATAATATTACACTAACAGCTGTGTGTTTATAGCTTTTCCTTTCATAGTCTAAAACTAATAAAAGATCTGGCTGGCAAAACTCATCTCTTTATCCAATACTCAGAGCTACAGGAATAGATAATTGCTGCTTCACCCCGGAAGCTCTTACTCAGCCCCTCTAATCTAAAGCTTTCACTTTGCATCACTATTCAGCAGTTATATGTTCATAATCTCTAGCTTCACCATAGAAATCTGAACAGTTTCTAAACCACAAAACCCCTTTCTAAAAAGAGTAGTGGACTTACGTGGGCACAGAAACAATAAAACATAGGCACCATGATATGGTTAAATACAAAGGTAGAAACTTTATATAAAAACTGCTACCTAACTGTGGTAACCTTCCCAGACTACATGATAAGGGTTCCACTCTGGATCTCAACTGGCCCCAATGGCCTTGGTGGACTGGACTGTAAATCTGATGAGTGGGAAGAGCAGGCCCCCTGTATACCCTCAGACCTGTCAGTGGCCTTTGACTAGAAGCTAGAGTTCCAACCTGGTCCCACGCTGGAGATAGGCGAGAGAATATTAAAGGAACCACAAGATGCATGAGTCATAGAGGCATACCCAAGACCAGTGCTCAGACAGCACACTGGGTTACAATCACCTCACATCAGACCCCTTCTAACCTAGCACCTGCACTGGAACCTGCCAAAGTTGCAAAATTGTAACTTAAGCCCAAAAGACAGACCTCCAGGACACTGGGTGATGGTGGAAAAAAAACACGATTGCCAGTTTTCCTTTCAGGCCCAATCAGCCTAGCCCCTGGAATTGCCAGAGATCCAGCAACTAGGTTAAGAATGGGTCTGAAACAGGGAGCCCATAATGGCTACCTGGCCCAGGCAGCAAGCTGTATCAACCCCCTTCATGCTCCACGGCCACCACATGAGACTCAGTCACCTTGCCCAGCACCAGTTTCGCTGCTTGGTGACAGTGGAAGAGGGTGACACAGACCCCAGAGCTCAAGCCCAGATACACCATGTTACTCCCCTCTTCCCCATGCCTTGTAAAAGGAGGAAAGGGGAAGAAAGAAGCAAATCCCAGGTTCCAAAGGCAAATAGATAGTGAGAATCCAGGCTGACAGGATGGTGGGAGGGATGATTGTATCAGGGCCCTGAGGTGAGGGGGACCCCCAAAACATCTGTAACATCTGTATGACAAAAAGTGAAATGGAAGGGGTTGGATCCCAGGAAATATGATGTACCCAGGCCCCAAATTTCTTTTGCCAGCTTGGGGGGCGGGGGGGGGAGTAAAGGAGGAATGGTTACTTTGAATGCTGCCTCAGCTCTTCGCAGTTGAATGTTTCCTTCTCCTATCCCAGAGGCCATCTTCACTGCTCCTGAACCCACCCGTGCCTGTCTCTGGCTAGGAGGGTGAGCACTAGCTTGTCATCTTTTATAGTTTAATGCTTCTGATGGGAAAATATGAGTTTTTTTTTTAAACCTTCTAATATAGTAATTACTAAATATTTGCTGTTTCTTGTGGTTTGGAGAAAACTCCTATTGGGAAAGTATTTTAATGTATAAGAAGCTGGGCATTTGGCTAGGTATCCCTCTCATCCTCTTTTTAAATCAATATCATAGCCATCACCATTTCATCATCATTAGTTTGCCCCATTGTATGTGTCCCATGTGGCTCTAGTTGAGAACTTATTCATGTGCATGAGGTATTAACTTCAATCCAGTTATATTTTGAGGGATTTTTTAAAAGGAGAAAATGACTATGGCTTAAAATATTTATTTCCTCTGGTGGTGGTGAAGTAATTTTTGTGGGGGTTTTGACTGCTGTGCAGTATGTGTTGGGACAAAACAATCTCACTGTCAACGTATTTGGACACACACAGTCAAAACATAAGGTTGTTATTAGTATCTCTATAAAATTCTTACTAGTAAAAATACTAAACCAAAAGTAGACATTCGTTTTTTTGTTTTTGGAAGATTAGGATGTGATAAAAACATTACTTGAATTTTATATGCACTGGCTATCCTTTATAGTGGGTAACAGAGTATCTGAACAATCAGGAAAAAAAATCAATTTCAAAACTCAAGTTGAATTTCTATGTGACCAATGGTGTAGTTTTAAGATGTACAGAAAATCAATTTGGACAGAGATTTTCCCTCCCCTGTACTGATTCACACTGTCTTCTGCTCCCTCTGTGACAGTTGGGATTGGTAATGGAATGCAGACCCTTTTGTCTCTGGCTCACGGGTTCAGAGCTGGCTGAGATCCATATCAGAAATTTCCAGTTGCTGGCTTTCCTGTGGCCTATATGAAACCAATGGATAGCTTATGTCCAGTTCTTAGTGGATAAGTGTCTAAATTCCCTCCAAAAATACATCAGCTAAAACTGTTTGGATTTTCTTCAAGTAGTGACCCCAGGACTGCTCTATTTCACCTCATTTGCTTACACCCCATGCACTTTTGATCAATATTTTTGCTTCGTAGTGCCAGTTTAACCTGTGTATGAGCCCTAAGCATCCTCATGCCCTGCACCGAGGCTGTATAGGGCTGCATAGTCAAACCACCCTCAGTTCCTTCTCAGCAACCTTGGCCTTAGATGGAGCATTAGTGTGCCTTTCTGTTTGAAAGTACTCTATTACTCTGTCTTTCTCTTTCTGTCTCTTTCTTTCTCTGTCTTTTTCTTTCTTTCTTTCTTTTAGAGGGGTTGGTCTCAACCCCTTCACTCTTATGGTGGAGAACTTCCTCCTCAGATCACCATTGCTCTGGGGTAGGCCAGACTCTCTGGATTTCAAACAGTGCCTTTCTTGCTGGGAAGCTATCCGTGTCAGCGATGGGCATTCTCATTGTATCCTCTCCTTGTGGGAGTTGCATATTACTCAAAATGCTTTTAAGGGCAGGGCTAGAAAGAATCATGAGATAAGATTCAAACTCTTAATGATGGAGCATTCTCTTTATCTGGCCTCAGATCAGGCTAGGATGCCTCCTTCTCCACCAGACATCAGCCTGGCAGTGAGCACAGTGCGCCTTCGACTTCAGCATGTTCACCAGGATCTGCTCATGGTAAATCTTCAGTGAAGACCCGTAAGAAAAGAACATATTCTTCTCAAGAGGAGCCTACTTCAAAGAAGTCTGATTCCTCCAAGTAAGACCATTTCAGAGACCTTATGACTTGTTTAGGAACTGTTGAGGCTTCAAGTGCCATCGATACTGACCTCATGTCTGGTGCTCCCAACTCTTCTAAGAATGGAGGCACCAAACATCCTTCGGTATTGAGACTATACTGCAGAAGCAGAGCACTGCACCACAGGAGTCTAAGCACTCCTCTTCTAAAAAGGGAGTACCTACATGTCCTTTGGTGCCATTTGTACCAACATCATCGTCCTAGACATTCTTGATACCAGGTAAGTGCCGTGCCAATCATACAACCTCAGTCTCTCCTAAGACATCCTCATTGGTACAGACTATATTTACCAGGAGAGACCTGTTGGAACAGCTAATGTCCTCAGTGCCAACAATGGAAGTGGCTCTGTACCTCAGACTTGTGTGGCACGACAGGAATTCACATATTTCAGAGACCTCCTTTTTTCTGACAAAATTGAGTCTCCCTTGCTGGTCAGATGTTTAACCCCAACCTGAGGATTCTTCATTTCAAAGCTTGGCTCCTCAATGATTCATGGGAATAGAGACTTCTTGTTCTTAGGAGACACGAGAGGTATTAATGAATGATAGAAAGGAGTCCATGAGATGCATTATCTTTAGAAAAGATTCAGCATTTAGTGTATTTAGAGATGTTCTCCACCTGCTCAGTATCCGTCTCGACCATTTTGGGATTCCCTTCTAGAGTTGAAAAGACTGAATTATCTACTAGTTTCATCAGGGTATACCTAACGGTCATAAGTCTTTCATTCCTCAGTTGAGGGATTCTCAGTTTTTGCATATCCCACAGCAGTGAGGTTTCTCAGAGGATTAGGGAACCTTCTTCAAGTTAAGGAACCTGCTCCAATTTGGATGTATTTCTTTATGCCTTCTGAATTTTTCCTTTCAGCCAATGGTTACATCTTCCCTCATTCGCTTATCTATGCAGATAGCCTTTCTAGTGGCTATCACCTCTGCCTAAAGGCTTGGAGAAATAGGATCTCTAATGATGGAGCCTCTCTTTTTATAGAGTCTGTCCTATCTTGGGGCCTCTCCTTCTGCCTCACCATCCCCACGAACATGATACAGTTCTGCAGTGACCTGGAATCCTACTTTTGCCATCTCCAACTCAAGGAATATTTCCATCACACCACTGACCAGCACATTAACCCAGAGAAACCTTCCTACCAATGCTACAAGAAGGATTCTGCATGGACTCCTCCTGATGATTGAAACAACAGACCAGACTTCTACATAGAGTGCTTCTGCTGAAGTGCATGGGCTGAAATTGTGGAAAAGTAGCATCACTTGCCCCATAACCTCAGCCATGGAGAACACAAGGCCATCCACAGCCTCAGAAACAACTGACATTATAATAAAAAAGGCTGACAAAGTAGGTGCTGTAGTCATCATGAATACAGTCAGAGTATGAATAAGAAACTGCTAGGCAACTCCATGACACAACATTCTACAGGCCATTACCCTCTGATCCCACTGAGGGGTACCAAAGGAAACTGCACCATCTGCTCAAGAAACTCCCTGAAGAAGCACAGGAACAAATCTACACAGACACACTGCTAGAGTCCTGACCAGGGATATTCTATCTGCTACCCAACATCCATAAACCTGGTAATCCTGGATGCCCCATCATCTCAGGCATTGACACTCTGACAGCAGGATTGTCTGGCTATGTGGACTTTCTCTTCATGCCCTACGCTGCCAGCACTCCCAGCTATCTTTGAGACACTGCTGACTTCCTGAGGAAACTACAATCCATTGGTGATCTTCCAGAAAACACTATCCTAGCCACTATGGATGTAGAAGCTCTTTACACCAACATTCCACACAAAGATGGACTACAAGACATCAGGAACAGTATCCCCAACAATGTCACAGCAAACCTGGTGGCTGAGCTTTGTGACTTTGTCCTCACCCACAACTATTTCAGATTTGGGGGCGATTTATACCTTCAAGTCAGTGGCACTGCTATGGGTACCTGCATGTCCCCACACTATACCAACATTTTTATGGCTGAGTTAGAACAACAGCTCTCGTCCCCTAATGCCCCTACTCTTGCTGTACATTGATGACATCTTCATCATCTGGACCCACGGGAAGGAGGCCCTTGTGGAATTCCACCAGAATTTCAACAATTTCCACCCCACCATCAACCTTAGCCTGGACTAGTCCACACAAGAGATCCACCTCCTGGACACTACAGCGCAAATAAGCGATGGTCACATAAACAGTACCCTATTCCGGAAACCTACTGACCACTATACTTACCTAGATGCCTCCAGCTTTCATCTAGACTACATCACACAATCCATTGTCTACAGCAACGCCCTAAGATACAACCACATTTGCTCCAATTCCTCAGACAGAGACAAACACCTACAAGATCTCTATCAAGCGTTCTTAAAACTACAATACCCACCTGGGGAAATGAAGAAACAGATTGACAGCGCCACAAAGGTACCCAGAAGTCACCTACTACAGGACCGGCCCAACAAAGAAAGTAATAGAACGCCACTAGCCATCACCTACAGCCCCCAACTAAAATCTCTCCAGCGCATCATCAAGGATCTACAACCTATCCTAAAGGATGATCCCTCACTCTCCCAGACTTTGGGAGACAGGCCATTCCTTGCTTACAGACGTCCCCCCAACCTGAAGCAAATACTCACCAGCAACTACACACCACACAACAGAAACAGAAATCCAGGAACCAATCCCTTCAACAAACCCCATTGCCAACTCTGTCCGCATATCTATTCAAGGGACACTATCATGGACCTAAACACATCAGTACACCGTCAGGGGCTCATTCACCTACATATCTACCAATGTGATATATGCCATCATGAGCCAGCAATGCCCCTCTGCCATGTATATTGGCCAAACTGGACAGTCTCTATGCAAAAGAATGAATGGACACAAATCAGACATCAAGAATTGTAACGTTCAAAAACGAGTAAGAGAGCGCTTCAATCTCCCTGGACTGGACACTCAATAACAGACTTAAAAGTGGCCATTCTTCAACAAAAAAACTTCAAAAACAGACTTCAATGAGAAACTGCAGAACTGGAATTAATTTGCAAACTTGACAAATTAGGCCTGAATAAAGATTGGGAGTGGCTATGTCACTACAAAAAATAATTTCCCCTCTGATATTCACCCCTTCTTGTCAACTGTTGGGAATGGGCCACATACACCCTAACTGAATTGGCTTAATTAGCACTGACCCCGCACTTGATAAGGCAACTCCCATCTTTTCATGTGTTGTATATTTATACGTGTCTACTTTTTTTCACTCAATTCATCTGATGAAGTGGGTTATAGCCTATGAAAGCTTATGCCTAAATAAATTTGTTAGTCTCTAAGGTGCCACAAGGATTCCTCATTGTTCTTATAGTATTTTCGGCCATGGATGCTCCAGTATCTGCCCTCTTTCCCCTCTGCTTTGGAATGTCCTTTGGGGACTTTGCGATAGAGAACAAACGGAGGGAGGTTCAACTGCACAGTCCTATATAATCTTGGTGCAGGACACGAGGATTTGTAGGGGGCATGTGCGGGTCAAACAGGCACTGCTGCCAAAGGTACATGGGGTATAAGCGAACATGAAGTGGGGTACCCGTGGGGACACACATCTCAAAGAACTCCAGTTACTGCAAAAAGTGAGTAACCTCTCCTTTTCTTGTTGTCAGCCTCAGCAGAGAGGTAAAAACTGAATGGACATGGAGATTGAACAACATTATACCAAAAAATTCACCCTCCAGAATAAAGGGAGTTTACTTACCATTTTAGCTGGGGTGAGAACCCCTGGTTAATGTGCAGCACTCTTATAGCCCTCTTGAGAGTGATGGAGACAGCTTCCAGAGAGATGTGCCTCTGGCCCTATTTGGGTAGAGGGATGGCAATCACACAAATGTCACATCTATAGTTCTTTGAGTAGTTGCACATGTGCATTCTAGTCTTGGTGTATGTGCACCTTGTACACAGCTGGAAATTTTCCCCTCATCAGTACCTGTCAGAGCAGCTCAAGTGCCCTCTCCTGCCACTCTCCCTTGCTTGCAGAAATAAAGAGTGGAGTTCCCTTGTCCTCACTCAGTTCCTTCTTACCACCCATAACAGTTGTTGGAATCTGTTGTTCTTACATTAGAAAGATCTTTGCATGTTTATTTTTGTAGATTGTTACCTGTTGGTTCTTTGTTGTTATTAGTGGATAGTTACCCTGGTGGTCAGAGGAGGCTGATTTTTCATATTCTGACTCAGGGACTGGCTCCTATGTCTCACAAGCGCAAAGTGCATCTCGCTGCTTCCATTCTAGAGCTAACTGCTCAGGATACTTCTAGGACCCTGGAGCCTGTGCTGGTGAGAACACGTGGCTTGTAAGGCATTGGGGTCCAGTGCCTTTTTAGTGGCCTTGTGAGAACTCATGGGCATTTCCTCATATCTCCATGTCCTCCCAACACTACTCCTCTTTAGTTTCATTGATTAGGTGTGGGGAGTTTTCTTGTTGAGTTCATTGTGATCTCACACCCAGTACAGAGCAGTAAGTAACAGTTCAGGAGAATCCTGTGAGTCAGTTGCCGGAGGAGCCTCAGCCTCAACCTCTGTTTGCTCCATCCTCATCTTCCCCAGATGAAGCAGTATCCCTGGGAGTGTCCTAACGTACACTTGATAACACCAAGCCTTCTGTTACCTGGGTTCTTTCAACCCAAAGCTTTTGGTAACTTTTACTTTGTGCGAGGGTGATGTCAGGAAATAAATCAAGGCAGACACAGCCGTCCGACTGATAGATGGCTGGCACAAACAGGACAGCACAAGAGTACTTGCACTTAAAGCTAAACTTTACTTAGTCTCAAGCACTTACACATGTCCTCAGCAGGTTAATAAAACACCCCCAACCCTCAATAATTACCGAAGCTGAGCTTGGCTTTTGAGTGGCACTGTAACAGGCTTCTGCTGGCCAGGCTTCTGTCTGCCGGTGCAGACTCTAAAATGCATCCAGAGGGAATGTCCCTGAAGAGCCTCTTCTGAGTAGTCTGGTTACCTCAAACTTTTCCCACTTATTTATACATTAGTAACATGATGACATATCCCTTAAAGAAAACATGCTAAGCAAGCAGTTTTTTAAAGATCAAGCAGGAGATTTCCTTATGGTCATCAATTTACCAGATATGTTTTTTTCCCCCCTCCTCCCCAAAGTGTCCATGCCTTGGAGCCCTGACAAACATTCCCAGGGGCACATATAAACAGACTTCTTGTTTTTCTAAAATACATACATCAGCAGTTTCAACATTCTCAGCAGGAAGGGTGAGGGGTTAAGTTGCCCTGTCTGTGGCACCCAAAACCCTCTCTCCTCCTGTCTTGGTTATGTTGAGGCCCGCTGCATGACCAATTTACGACCTGCTGATTTGGCTACTTTTAGCAACACGCAATAGTGGTTCAGTATGGCCGGCTAATGTGGCTACTGTTAGCAACAAGCAATAGTGGTTTAGGCAGTTTACTGGTTTGCCAAAATCTCCCCTTACACTTACACCAAGAGCTCTTAAAAAGAGTTGCCTCAGCCTTGGATATCCAAGAGGAGGGAAGTTTGGGGAGTCATACCATAGACTTATTGACATTGTAACCACAGCTGGCCTGTCTTGTGTGGCCTTACCGATTAATGAGGCAATTTTAGAATCCACCTGTCAAAGCCCTGTGGCATACTCACTCCTCCTACACCCAAGAGGGTTGAGCCTCATTACTGTGTATGCCCCCAAGGCTTTGAGCAGTTTTATTCCCTCCCCCTTCTGGGGTTGGGGTTGGTGGTTGTCACAGCTGCCAGTGAGAGGGAATGCCGGGGTCAGCAGGCTGCTACCCCTAAATCAAAGGATGCCAAAAAACTCTACCTGTTTGGTAGAAAAATCTTTTGTACAGCTGGGTTACAACTTAGAATTCAACCCACAGGCTTTATTAGGGCATTATGACTTCAATATCTGGGACTCTATATTGAAGTTTAAGGATAAGTTGCTGAAGGAT
This sequence comes from Gopherus flavomarginatus, assembly GCF_025201925.1. Taxonomy (NCBI): domain Eukaryota; kingdom Metazoa; phylum Chordata; order Testudines; family Testudinidae; genus Gopherus; species Gopherus flavomarginatus. Next base: position 260,874,494 of record NC_066618.1, read on the forward strand.
GCAAAACAAGAGTTTCACTGGTAGATGAAGGGAAGCTGGTAGCAAGAATATCACTACAGGCCAGTTTGTACGGTGCTAAAGGGCTGCTAGGATCATGGCCTCTGCCATCATCATGTGCGGGTGCTCATGGCTGCAGTCTTTGGACCTGCTCTAAGAAGTCCAGCAAACTGTTCAGGACCAGCCATTTGAAGGGTCATCCGTCTCTGTTAGAGATGGATGAGAAACTTCATGGTTTAAAGGACTCCAGGACAATGTTATGTTGTTGGGTGTATATATATATACATTAGCCCTGAAAAGAAAACACTTTCATCCTTAGCAGTCCCGCCGATATTCTATTCTGTGCTTCTCCAAGATCTGCGAAGGAAAAAGAGTAGAGGTTATAGGCGCAGACCATATACTCCTGCTACTGCAGCAGCTCCTGGTTCATCTACACACTCTGCGAGGGTGCTAAACAAACATTTTGATGGGTCGGTCAAGGATGCCATACCAGTCTCCAAAATTCTAGCCTCTCTTTGCTCTCTGTTTGCGAACAGTGTATCCTACTTCCTAGGTTCTTGGTCCCAAATTTCTTCAGACAAATGGGTCTTAAGCATTGTGGAAGTGGGATACACCCTTTCTAGCCCTCCTTCCCACCTTCTTTCTCTGTCCTTCTTCAGGGACCACTCTCATAAGGAAGTACTCTTCCAGGAATTACAATATCTCCTTCAGTTGGTAGCTGTAAAAGGGGTTCAGAAGTGTCACAGAAGGTTGGGATTTTATTCCCATTATTTCCTTACCCAAAAGCAAAGGGAAGTCTGAATGATTTTAGACCTGCCTCAACTCAACAGATATCTGAAAAATACGAAGTTTCTCATAGTCTTGCTGGTTTCCATTATTCCCTCCCTGGATCCTGGAGACTGGTAGGGTGCCCTCGACTTATAAGATGCAATCTTCTACTGAAGGAAATATTAAAGTTCTTGGTAAACCAATCTCAGTACGAGTTCATAATGCTCTCCTGTAGCCTGTTCACAGCTCCACAAGTTTCTAGAAAATTTGTGGCGTGGTAGCTGCATTTCTGAGGAAGTGTATCCCTACAGTTGGCTTGAGAGAGGCCAGTTCAGAGTTCAGGTACTATCCAGTCAACCTGCAATACAGTGGGACTATTAAACAACTCAGAGAAGTCTATCCTCTCCTTAGTTCAGAGGATAGAATTCATATGGGCAGTCCTGGAATTAACTCAAGCTAGAGCTTTCCTTCCACGGCCAAGATTTCAGACAATTTGATCCATCATTTTAGATCTCAAGGCTCACCTAACCACAAGAGCATGGAATTGTATGAGGCTTTTGGAGCACATGGCCTCTTGCATATACATAGTCTGTCATGCCAGTTTGCGCCTTAGGGAACTACAGATTTGGTTAGCCTCCGTATTCTCTGAGTTGTCACTCTGGAAGCTTTGTGGTGGGGATACCCTCTCAGGTTTTAGGCTCTCTGGATTGGTGGACAAACCCTGTAAACTTATGTGGTAGGTGTTCCCTTTGTCCTGCGTTAACATTCATTGATATTAGTGACGTACAGACAGCATCTGCTCTGGGTTTCAGGGGCTCATCTGGGTTCACTACAGAGGCAAGGGTAATGGTCCACAAAGAACTTGTTTGGACACACAAATATCAGGGAGTTAAGAACTAACCAACTCGTGTTTCCGGCTTTCCTAACCCATATCAAGGGGAAAGTCTGCTCATTCTCAAAGATAACACAGCAGTGATGTTCTACCTCAATGGGCAAGGAGGGGCCTGCTCGTCCTTGCTTTGCCAAGAGGCAATCCAACTCTGGGAATTTTACACTGCCATTTTGATCAATCTCCAAGTGTCTTACTTTCCAGAAGTGCAGAATGAGTTTGCAGTCTACGTATGCAGATCGTTTACATGTGAGCATGAATGATCTCTCCAGCTGGATGTAGGCAGTTCATTTTCCAAGTGTGATGGTCTACCCAGGTAGATTGGTTTGCAGTGAGCACCAAAAGGAAGTGCCAGCACTTTAGCTTCCTGCAAGGTAGCAGTCCTCATGGATGCTTTTCTGTTGCCTGGGACAGGCAAGCTTCTGTATGCTTTCCCACCAATCCCGCTGTTGAGAGTATTGCTAAAAATCAGACAGGAGCATGCTTGAATCATACTTATAGCTGCAACTTGGCCTTGGCAGCACTGGTTCTCCACTCTCCTGTCTCTTTTGGTGAAAGCTCTGATATCGCTTCCATTGGACTCAGGCCTAATTTCTCAAGATTACCATTACCTACTCCATCCAAATTAGCAGACACTTCATTTAACTGCCTGGATGCTCTATAGCTGGACCCTTGAGAAGAGTCTTATTGTAAAGAGGTTCAGGATGTGCTATTAAATAATAGGAAGCCATCTAGTAGATCTGTTTGGAAGCTATTCTCTGGTCCTAATAGTGACTGGATGACTGGAAAATTCTAATGTATTGCCCATCTTTAAAAAAGGGAAAGAGGAGGAACTACAGGCCAGTCAGCCTCACCTCAGTCCCTGGAAAAATCATGAAGAAGGTCCTCAAGGAATCAATTCTGAAGGACTTAGAGGAGAGGAAAGTGATCAGGAACAGTCAGCATGGATTCACCAAGTGCAAGTCATGCCTGACTAACCTAATTGCCTTCTATGATGAAATAACTGGCTTTGTGGATGAGGGGAAAGCAGTGGATGTGTTATTCCTTGACTTTAGCAAAGCTTTTGATAGGGTCTTCCGCAGTATTCTTGCTGGCAAGTTAAAGAAGTATGGGTTGGATGAATGGACTATAAGTTGAATAGAAAGCAGCTGGCTAGATCATCAGGCTCAATAGGTAGTGGTCAATGGCTCCATGTCTAGTTGTCAACCAGTATCAAGCAGAGTGCCCCAAGGTTCGGTCCTGGGGCCAGTTTTGTTCAATATCTTCATTAATGATCTGGAGGATGGTGTGGACAGCACCCTCAACAACTTTGCAGATGACATTAACTGGGAGGAGTGGTAGGTATGCTGGATGGGATAGGATACAGAGGGACCTAGACAAATTAGAGGATTATGCCAAAAGAAGTCTGATGAGGTTCAATAATGACAAGTGCAGAGTCTTGTACATAGGATGGAAGAATTCCATGCACTGCTACAGACTAGAGACCGAATGGCTAGGTGGCAGTTCTGCAGAAAAGGACCTAGGGGTTACAGTGGACGAGAAACTGGATATGAGTCGACAGTGTGCTCTTGTTGCCAAGAAGGCTAACGGCATTTTGGGCTGTATAAGTAAGGGCATTTCCAGCAGATCGAGAGACGTGATCATTCCCCTCTATTCGACATTGGTGAGGCCTTATCTGAGGTACTGTGTCCAGTTTTGGGCCCCACACTACAAGAAGGATGTGGAAAAATTGGAAAGAGTCCAGCGGAGGGCAGCAAAAATGATTAGGTGGCTGGAGCACATGCCTTCTGAGGAGAGGCTGAGGGAACTGGGATTATTTAGTCTGCAGAAGAGAAGAATGAGGGTGGATTTGGAGCTGCTTTTAGCTACCTGAAAGGAGGTTCCAAAGAGGATGGATCTAGGCTGTTCTCAGTGGTAGCAGATGACAGAACAAGGAGTAATGGTCTCAAGTTGCAGTAGGGGAGGTTGAGGTTGGATATTAGGAAAAACTTTTTCAATAGGAGGATGGTGAAGCACTGGAATGACTTACCTAGGGAGGTGATGGAATCTCCTTCCTTAGAGGTTTTTAAGGTTAGGCTTGATAAAGCCCTGGATAGGATGATTTAGTTGGGAATTGGTCCTGCTTTGAGCAGGGGGTTGGACTAGATGACCTACTGAGGTCTCTTCCAACCTTAATATTCTATGATTCTATGACTTTGAATCTTTTTCCACACAGGACTTAACTCCCTTGATCTCATCTTGATTAATTCTTCTTCACTTAATTTCTGCCCTTTTCCTTTTATCAAAGCTTGAAAAAAATGACTTAATATCCACTAACCAGGGAGAAAAAATCCCGTGCTGCCTTGTCCTCTCAAATCCACATTCTGCAATTTAATATGGATGAAACAGTTGTGTATGGTTTATAGTCCTGTCTATATTTAATTGTAAGTTATTATGAATGAACGTCATATTAAAACTTTGCAGTTGTAACTTACTACAGCTCTTGTTTTTGTATACCATGTTTCCCTTTTTGGCTTCCCTCTGCTCCTCTCCATCCCACCTCATCTTTTTTGAATACTTTGGAAGATAGCACTGCATTCATTTACATGGTACTCCTATTTGCAAGGTGATCTGCACAACCATAAGGATTAAAACCTTTTATTTAAATGGCAACTCAAATTTGCAGGAGTTGATGGTACTCAACTCTGAAAAGCTTTCTAATAACTTAAGAAGAGTGCTTTTTCCAGCCTTGCTTTTTATTATCTCTTTTCCTTCTACTCTTTGTTTTATTCCTACATTTCATGCTGTGTTGATTCCTTCCACTTTTCCCCCACTTATACCTTTCGTGATGTTGCCTCTTTCCCTCAAACCTGGAGAGTTCTCTTTCTTCCTAAAAATCAGGTCACTTGACATCTTTAGATTTTTTTTCAAAATTAACTTATTTTGTTATCTTTCTATTGCTGAGCTCTAATCCAGGGCCTTCTATTGATCTTTTTCCTTACTCTTTCTCAAAATAAATATCCAGACCCATAAGATACGTGAATATACAACATAAAAAAATCACAATAATTTGTTGTATCCCTTGCTCCTTGTCCTGTTCTCCTCTTTCTTTGGTCAATTATTTTAATTTCTTGTATGTCTAATTTAGATTTTCACTTGTTTTATGATAGTGACTGTTTCTCCCTCGCCATGAAGCAACATGCCCACATGTAGTGATAATATGTAGGCAACATTATACTGTAAATATATTCAGGCTGTTTGTCAGTAATTAAGATGGCCACCTCTGCTTCTCACTACGTGAGTTGTAACAGGGAAATTCCAAAATTTAGATTTGGTGGAGAGGAGGAAAGAGAATCCTACAGAAAAGAATGAAAATGGGTGTATGAAATGGGAAATTATTTCAAAATAAAAAAAAATTAAAAATACCTTTCAATTCATTTTCCTCCTTCACACTCAGTTCTATTCCACTGAAGTCACTGCATGAACATCGGTGGGAGTAAGATCATACCAATCTTATTTACTTTAATACCTGTTGTCTCTTCTCCCTCCTTTCTGGTCAACAGGGCTTTTATTTCTAGAATATATGACTTGTGTTGTTTAGTTTGTGTTTTTATTGTTTGTCAGAGAAGTCATCTCTCAATTCGTTTTGAAACAGCCATCAGCCGTTAACTTCAGTGTTTTTCCATGATGATGATGATTATTCTTTATTTGTATTTCTGTTGCTCCTTGAGTTCAGGGCCCTATTGAGTTAGGAGCTGTACAGACATGGAAAAATAGTAACCTTCTTGTCCCAAAGAGTTTACTATCTAAGTTTTTATCTCATAAACAGGAAGGACTCTCAAGTTGTCATTAAAATCATGCGTACCCTGAAGGGCAGAGAAAAAAGCAGTAAATAGAAAAATAATGTGATGCATTAAGCCCCGAATTAGGAGGAAAAGGGACCAAAATAAAGGCCAACATAATTCTTTGACATTAAGTTAAAAGTTGTTCTGTGCTAAAACTGGATGCTGTTTTTGAGTGTTGTGAATTATATGGTGGAGATGCAGTACACATCTCTGAAAATAAGGAGTTGTTGTATAATTGAGATAAAGTTTATTTATAGGGTAGCCGTCACCATAGTATACATGCATCAGCATACGACTGTGTTAAACTTTCATTAGTGGGGGTTTTAAAAACAAAGCTTTCCTCTGACTTTTTATAAAATTGAACTTTAAAGTTGTAAGATTGCCTTAATGATATTTGGTTTGAAACTTCAAGAATAGCCTCAATGAGGGAGGACTGAATGTGACTGAGAAACATGTACCATAGAGAAAAACACTTGAAGTCCATAGCATTTCTGTAATCATAAGGGAAAATATCGGTGAAAGTCATCAGAGCTCAGATTTGATACCTTAAAATCTAAAAATAAATATATATATATATATATATTTAGGAGCTTAGGAAGCCTTAGCAGGAAGCTTTTATTTATAAAAATGTGTATTGGTATTAATGAGACCAGAAACAACAGAATGGTGTGTGAAACTTACCCCAGATAACTGCTTACATATTATAATTGTGGACATTGCATAAAAGAAGAGCCTTTAATCATTGATGAGTTGAAATTTGATATATATTTTTGTATCAAAAGGTGTAGAAGATGAAACAGGTTCAGATATGCAATATTCTACCCAGTATATTAACCAAGAACCCTACATGCATCAAGATGATGATCAGCAGCAGGGATGGGTTTCCTGGGCCTGGTCTTTTGTTCCTGCTATTGTGAGTTATGATGATGGAGAGGATGACTATACTGGAACAGAAGGTGGAACAATACTTCATCAGCAGAAATCCCAGGCCCTTAAGGATCCTATTGTTTCTATTGGGTTTTACTGCACAAAGGCAACTGTGACTTTCAAGGTAAGTACATCTTTACATTATAGTTTAATAATTGTTTTGCTGAGCAATGAATTAATGTATTAGATTTCAGTGTATGGTTATTTGTCTTTTTAGTAAAGAGAGGAAAAGCTTACATTGCTGGAAATACGAAGCAATTGTTAAGTTTTATTCTTCATTAAACAATTTGCAGTAAACTTGGGTTTGTGAGATGACTGATACAAAATTTAATTCAGTGAAAAAAAAATCTAATTCTGAAGAGAAACCATTTTAATTTAGCACTAAATAGATAAAAAACTTGAAAGAAAGAAAAAGTTCTTAATACCAAAGAGTATCCATGAACATTTATTTTAGTATTGGCTTCTGAGTCTACGTGACGTTTTTGCAAATTCACTTGATTTCTTGTAAAAGTACTTTTGCTGATATAGCAATTTGATACTGGCTGGAGTTATTTTCTTTACTGTGTAATAATAGATAGAACTGGACCTGTTACTCTGGAACATCCAAGATTAAAGTAAATTTTAGTTGACATTGGGAGTCACCTTAGGAACAGTAAAGTAAGAAATCACACATGCGTGCGCGCACACACACATTGAGATTTGTATAATCTCAATAGATGAATAGATCTCTACTTATTCGTGTTATGCGTTTTCAGAAAGCAATACTGGGCAGTCATTGATTTTATGTAATTTTGTTAACTTAATTACTGATAAAACACTAAGATTTACTGACAGGAATTAACTTGATAAAAACCAGGGGCTAGTTTAGCAAAGTATTTAAACACATGCTGAATTTTATGTTCATGATTAGCCCGACCAAAGACTACTGATGAGTTTAGGCATATGTTGAATAAAGGCCAGAATGCTTTAGAGCAGGAAAAGAGAGGATGGTGGAGAATCTGCATTTTAAAAAGACATGTTGCTGAAAAGGGCTTAAAGTTTCAACCACTTCAACTCTGACAGTTGCTAATTATTTGACACTTTAATCTGATGTAAGAATGTAAATAATTTTATTTAAAGGATTTATTAGGTACTTGAAACATATCTTCATGTCTTCTGTTTAGTTAAAAATGTTAATTAATATGAATGAGGAAAATATGGAGCTTTCCCATGATTTTCACTTACCTTGTTTTGTTTAAAAGAATGGGAGTTGTAATTTTTAAAAAATCACAGTTGGAACTTAAACAGTTTTGCCTTGTTTTGTATTCCCATATGCAGTATTGAATCTTGGTTCTACAGCCCTTGCTCACATGAGAAATCCTACTGAAATCATTGGACCTATTTACATCAGTGGTTCTCAATCTTTCCAGCCTACTGTACCTCTTTCAGGAGCTTGATTGGTCTTGCGTACCCCAAGTTTCACCTCATTTAAAAGCTACTTGCTTCCCAAATTGGACATTAAAATACAAAAGTATCACAGCACACTATTAAAATTCAAAAGTGTCACAGCACACTATTACTGAAAAATTGCTTACTTTTTAATTTTGTCCATATGAAATTTTAATTTCTACTGACTTTGCTAGTGCTTTTTATGTAGCCAGTTGTAAAACTAGGCAAATTTGATGAGTTGGTGTCCCCCCAGAAGACTTCTGCATATCTTCATGGATATGCGTACCCCGGGTTGAGAACCACTGCTTTACGTGAGCAAGGGTTGAAGGATTGGGCCTCTTAATGTTGCGTTAATAGGCTTGTGCATTTAATCTTAGGATGTGGTAAAAATTACTTATGAATGCATCTTGCATTTTATATTTTTAGAATGTAAAGTGGTATATGAGAGCAGTATGGTGACATTTAGGAGGAAAACATTATAATCCATTGTTCTGCTTGCATGCAAAGAATGTATGGAATTAATTTGTGGTTCATATTTTGGTCAAAAAATAAGGTCAAGTTTCTGCATTAGCATTTAGAACAGTTGATACCATTCCAACTAAAAAATCATGCCAAATTAAATGTAGCATTTTTCTAATAATGTTGAAAATTGTTCTTGTAATGTCTGAGTTCTTTTAATCAATTAATTGCTTTTCCTCCACAATAATTGCACACAGCTGAACGGTGATCTTTTTAAAAAAATTTATGTATGTATTTATTTATTTATTTATTTTAAACCAATTTTACTTGAGCTTTTGGATTACAGAATTTTACTTAGAAATGGCAACCATTTCTACACACGCTTGCAAATAACTAAGTAATGAGAGCCGATGTGTATTATATAAAAATTAAAACTTGAATTATTAATTTCAGGAGATGAAACTATAAAAATGCAAAACAAAGAAAAGTTGTACTAAAACTTCATATAATAGTGTTTAACTTTTTCCATTGCATGATTTACAGTTTTAAAGTTTTGATAAGTATCTAAGTATTTAGAGCATAGAAAATATAATTTAATGGAGTTTTATTTTAAAATAACATGACAAAAAAGAAATGTAGGTGTGATTCAAGTTCACAAAATTTTCTTTAATGTTATTTATGCTGTGAATTATTTACTTCGCAGCATAAATGTTTTAATAAGTTTATGGATTTTTAGAGCAGTTTATAAACTGGCATGTGTATTGCAGCCGCATATCTGTTACTTGACTTTTTATACAATGTTAATATAAAAAGAGAAGCTAAATAAAAGTACTAAACTGTTTAAAACTTTCTTAGTTGTACTTGAGATTAAATTGGCATATTTCAGCTTGAAGTTCGTGTATTCTAATATGGATAATGTGTTACAGCTGTTTTTACTGCACCTGTTTCCTGCCTAATAATAAATTTTGGCCTATACTAATGTTTAATTTGTCTTCATCAATTCTTATAGTAATGACAGATTACTGCTATTTAATGCTAATATTGGCTAATATAAGGTGTTTATCATATTGTTTCATAGCTTACTGAAATGCAAGCTGAAAGTAGTTATTATAGCCCTCAGAAAGTAAAATCCAAAGAAGTTATACTTTGGGAGCAAGAAGGAACCACAGTTGAGGTAATGTTCCATTACGACTAAATTTTTCAGGTTATAGTAAATGTCTTGGCAAATTGATGTATAATAAATATTTTTCATCAGTTAAATATTTTGAAATGGCAGTTAATATTTGGTTTTACATTTCTATTTTTTAATAAAGTAATTCCTATTCTCTGTTACTACAAACTTAGAACACCATAGTATTAAGATTTGGTAAGAATGTACTTCTAAAAATTTGTTTATTGAATTAATTTCTTGATTAATTAAAAACTACACTTGTAAAGCTTACCATATAATATATTTAAATTTTCTCTACTTTTTCTATATTTTAATATCTTCAGTTGTATAGTACTTATTGTCATATAATGTTTTTCCTCCAACAGGCCCTTATGATGGGAGAGCCTTTCTTTGACTGCCAAATAGGTTTTGTTGGTTGCCAAGCTATGTGCCTTAAAGGAATTATGGGAATTAAAGACTTTGAAGAGAATGTGAACAGAAGTGATACAGTAAGTTTATTAGAAATACTGCTGATTGTTAAATACAGCAATGTTGTTGTGCTTTATTGATTTAAAATATTAAAAATATGTAATTTTCTTAGCTGTGGCGAAGAGTACAGTGTCACAGGAATCCAGTGTTTAATGGTATAGTATGTATAACTGACATGATTTTGGGGAACTGTCTCACTCAGAGAGAAAGGATGCTGTAAAGTTACTGAACCATAGAAGCTATACTCTTATTTCTTAGTAATGCAATTTCTTGTGCATTTATTTGCCAAGGGTTTCTGATTTAATAATCTTAAAGCTACTAATACATTGCAGCTACACAGCACCTTCCGTGTGAATATTTCTAAATGTTTTTCAGAGAGAGTTATTTTTCAACAATCATGCCATGTATGATTGTATTGAATCCTGGCTGCTACCCTCTGAACTCCCTAGCCTCCCTGCAACAGCCGTGGTTGTTCTTTGAGTGCTTGCTCATGTGCACAGTTGTCTGAGATTTTTGCCTTAGCGGTATCTGATGGGCTGGCTGTGGTGTCCTGTGTAGTACTGTGCTATGCCTTGGTATATTAGGTGCTGCTGACCCTACGCCCTCTCAGTTCCTTCTTACCACCCATGGCGGTTGGACGGAGCGTCTTTTTCCCTTGCCTAGCAGATGGTCAGCAGTTCTCTCCCTTTCTTCAAGTTTTTAGTGTCTTGTAAATAGTTCATTTACAGTAGTTAGTTAGTAAAGTAATTGTTAAGTTCTGTAATTAGTAAGTTAGAGTCCTGGTGAGGACTTTGCCCCAGGTGGGGCCTGCCTTGATCTCTGGGTTTTAAGCCCTGTTCTGACAGTAACGGGCCTATACCTATTAGTGACCCCCATAGCAGCTGCCTGAAGTGTTTGGGGGAATCACATGTGAAGGACAAGTGTTGCATCTGTAAGAACTTTCATCCCAGAATAAAGAAAGAGTGCAACATCCGTTTGAGGGCCCTTCTCATTGAGGCTGCCTTCTGCCCAGCCTTGGAGCGGTCCTGGCCGGACTTGACTCATACCACTTCAGCCTTGGTGCGCAGTGCTTCTCCAGCACTGCTGCACTTTGCTGGTGCCCAAAAAGAAGTCAAAGAAGCATGAGTCCCCGGCACTGGGCAAAAAAGGCCAAAGGGCATCGGGTAAAGGACCCAGTTTTGGTCACTCACCAACCCTGGAACTACATGGGGGTGCCTCCCTCATGGGGCCTCCTAGCTCCCCGAGAGAGCCGCCACTGACTCCAGGGAGTGGTAGGGGACAGATTCATAGCGGGACCAATGCCTTCCCAGGCCCTCCTGGTGCCCAGAGAGCAAAGGACTCTCCCAGTGCAGTCAGCACTGGATGCTGCAATGGACCCGGAAAAGGTTCCTCAGAAGAACAAGTTAACCATAATAACCCCACAGAGGGCAAGTGAACGCCCCTGGTCTCCAGAGCAGAGGCAGCGCTCCCTGTCGCTGCACCCCAGGTCTCCACAACAGTACTGGTCACCAGTTCTATGTTTAAGATATCAGACACCGCGCTCCCGATCTCCACCCTCTCAGTGAGGTTCATCCGGAGGGAGGCATTGATCACTGTATGGCTGGCACTGGTCATCCTCCCACCATCTGTCTCCACAACATGGGTTGCCATCACCTAGACCATGGGAATGTTCTCTGACACGATACCGATCTGCCTGCTCTGGGCATCAGTCTGCCTATTTGAGACATCGTTCACCCACAGTGATGGTAGGCTGCTGGACTCAGGCATTGGTGGCCCCACCGTGGTCACCAGAAGGGGATTCCTCTGGCCTGGTAAGGGAGTTCAGCCTATCACCAAGGCATCACCGGCGCGACTGGGCACCTGAGATGCATCAATGCCATCCTGGCAGCACGGAACAGTGACTATACTGGAATGCCTGGTGCATTGTGGTTATGCTGATGCTCCCTTTGCACCAGTCTTCAGTCGCCACTTTGGAAAAGCAACCGGTGGTGCCAGGCTCAGTGCATGAAATGCAATCGGACGCTGCGGTGGAGGAGTGAGTGCGAACCCTGATATCCTCTTTCCCCCATGGGGATCGATGACCCAGGCCCTCCCCTGGTGGTTCAGTCATTGTCATCCTCTCCAGGTGAAGCTGTGATGTGACCCTCTCAAGCTAGCCCATGGAGGATTTCAAGGAGCACTAGGGCCTGCTCTGAAGGGTGGCCACTGGAGTTTGAGGAGATGGTGGAGAAGTCGGACATCTTCCGGTGCAAGATGGGGTGTTGAAGATACCCAAAGCCCTCTTACAAACTCCACCTTCATTCCCGCTCACCTCCAAGAGAACTAAAAAGAAATATTTCGTCCAAGCCAAGGGGTTCGAATGCTTGTACACTCACCCGCCTCTAGGATCACTGGTTATTTCTGTGGCCAACGAGAAAGACAGATAGGGGCAAACCAATTCTACCCCCAATACTAAGGAGGCCAAGGCACAGGACCTTTTTGGAAGGAAAATGTATTCAACGGCCAGCCTTCAATTCAGGGTTGCAAACCACCAGGCTTCTTTGGGGAGATATAACTTCCTCCGTAAGTTCAAGGATTTCCTGCCCCAGGACTTGGCCCAAGAATTCAAGGCCCTAGTGAAGGAGGGTACAAGAGCGGCAAGATTCTCCCTCCAAATGATGTAGGATGTGGCCGTTTCAGTGGCTAGGATGGTTGCATTAGTGGTGGTCATGAGGTGCAGTTCCTTGCTTCAAACTGCGGGCTTGTTCCAGGAGATGCAGTCCTCCATCCGGGACCTCCTGTTTGATGGGAATGGTCTCTGCAGAACAAATGGATGCAAGGCTGCATGGACTAAAGTACTCTCAGGCTACCCTCTGCTTGCTGGGTCTGCATACACGTCAGTCGGCAAGGAAGCAGTTCCATCTGCCCCCCGCCTTCAAGGCCCTGGCAGCCTCAGCTAGAGAAGGAGAAGGGCTAGAGATATGAGTTTTAGCTGTCGATGCCCTTCCTTCTCCCACTCACCTGCGCAACCCGGCCCGACAAAGCATCATCGGGGCCAGAAGTGCTCATTTTTAGGGGCGCTTGAGAGTGAAGTCCCAGTCAACTTCCTGGATCCACCTCATTCTTTCCTCAACCGCCTACACCACTACTGTTCAGTCTGGTCATGGGTAACCTTGTACTTCTGGGATACACCCTGCAATTCTTGGCCACTTCCCCTTCCCCACCCTTTCTCCGTCTCCCTTCAGGGACCCTTCTCATAAGCATCTCCTCATTCAAGAGGTCAAGAACCTTCCGCAGCTAGGGGCAGTGTAGGAGGTCCCTTGGGAAATGAGAGGAAAAGGGTTCTACTTCCGTTATTTCCTAATCCTGAAAGCAAAAGGGGGCCTAAGACCCATCCTGGGACCTGCGGTGCCTCAACAAATCTCTCAGGAAGTTGAAGTTTTGCGTGGTCTCTCTAGCTTCCATTATCCTCTCCCTGGATTTGGGAGACTGCTACGTCTCCCTTGATTTGAAATATGCTTATTTCCATATCTCCATCTTCCAAGGATACAGACAGTTCCTCCTTTTTGTAATGGGCACTGCCCTTTGGACTCTTGTTGGCCCCAAGGATGTTCACAAAAAGTTTGGTGCCAGTGGCCACTTACCTGAGGTTTCGAGGTGTCCAGGTTTACCTGTACCTCAACGATTGGCTCATCGAAGGCAGATCTCAGGAACAGGTGCAACGAAGCCTTGATCTGGTATGTTCCACCTGCCATGAGCTGGGCCTATTGATAAACTAAAAGAAATCAACCTTAAAGCCAGTGTGATGGATGGATAGAGTTCATGGAGGAGGTCCTTGGCTCCACATGAGCCCGAGCCTTCCTTCTGAAGGCCTGCTTCCAGGCAATGTCGGACCTGATCTCCCATGTGAAGGACCACCCGTTCACCACTGCTCACTCTTGCCTGAGGTGGTTAGGCTACATGGAGGTGTGTACGTACGTGGTCCGTCATGCTCGACTCCATCTCCAGCCACTGCAAGCGTGGTTGGCATCGGTCTACATCCCCAACAGACGTGATCTGGAATGGGTAGCCAGTATTCTGGGCTAACAAACTACAGAATGGTAAAGTTCATTAGCCCAGGATATTTTTATTAACTTGTAAATAAGGAAAAGCTTTGAAGTTAATTAAATAATTGTTTTAATATCTTCAGCTATACCAGTGTTTTTGCTGAAAACTGAGGAGTGGATTTAAGGTGGCCTGTTTCAGGTTTTCATAAGAATTCATTGTATGAAGAAACAGCAAAAATGTTTGATCATACTAACCTGACTTTTTCTCATGTTTGCCCTCATCTATCTCTTGCTTTTTTTTTAAACCACCTTTTAAGGAGGCCTACTTCTTCAGTTGTGGAGAAAATCTGAGTACAAAAGGAATGACGTACCTTACCAATTCACTGTTTGATTACAGAAGTCCAGAAAATAATGGTATTCGTGCAGAATTTATTTTGGATGCAGCTCATCATAAGGTTAGAAAATAAATTTTGTTTTCTTTTTTTTTAATTTTTCGATGGATTTTAAAATCTATGTACTTTTTAAAGACCACATTCTGCCACCCTTTCTTATGTTGAATAGCATACTCTACAAATAGCCTTAATGCGCCCCCAAAAGGGCAAATTTTCAAAAGTGCTGAGCAAGCAGTAGCTGCATTAATTTCACAGTTTGAGCACTTGTAAAAGAAACCAGAAATTAAGGGGAGCACGAGCACCATGTATCCAAACAGTTCTTCATAGACCACCAGCAAGTGCTCATCCAATTCACCAGTGGTCTATGGATCACAGTTTGGGAACTGCTGTTTTAAAGAGCCCAAGTCTGGAAGAATGTTAATTGTGTTGTACTTGCATGCTATATCTATCTAATTGAAAGGTGTACTGCTAATTCTGCTTTTATCTTTGGTAAAGGTGCGGTTGTATATTTTGACAGCTATTGTGTTACTTAACATGGAACATTTGTTATCTCTTCAGTCAGATATCCATATACTGCTTCACTGTAAATTAGATTCTCTCTTATGTTCAGTAATAGGGTGTTTAGCAGTCATTTGTCCAGTATGTAATAATTTCTCATTCCCATTAGGAAACCCAATAATCTTAAATTGCTGGAACAGATGTCCTTTGGCAGTTCATTTTTACCATTATTGTTCTATACTGTTGGAGAGCAACATGCTGCTTCTCTTGCTATATCTGTCTGGGTTATTTGGGATTCAATAATTTTCCACATCACTTCACATTAGTTCTGTATTTGGGGCTGATCCTGTTTTATGAGATTATACACAGACTTTAAGCTGAATAATTTGAATATGGTATTCACATACAGGAGAAAAGGGCTATAACATTTAGTAGTTAACAAAATTCCTATGCTGTAGAATGTCTACAAATCAGAAATGGTTTAGAGAAAACTTGTGCAACATGGGGTACCAGACCCAACAAATTTCTGACAATTAGACGAGGCACAAAATTCTTTAGTGAATAAGATCATTTTTTTTAGCTAGAAGCGTTATCATTTCAAAAGTCAGGAAATTATCTTACACTGAGTCATTCTGCTAATGTATGCTTCATTCTCTGATTTGTAACGCTGGCTATATTCTCAAATACACACTTTGTCATTTTTGGACTTTAAATAAGCAATGTGTCAAGGGGTATTTTTGGAATGAGTCAAACAAGTCTCCTTTCTGTGTACGTTGTTAGAGTTCTCCCCATTTTGTTCTCATGCGTAGAGAGCACATCCACTATTGAATCAAATCTATGTGAGACTGCAGATTCTGGGTATAATTTTGAAAATCCTGAAGTCCCATTTTCAAAAGAGATTTAGGCACCTAGGAGGAGTCTGAGATCTGGTCTGCACTACAGAGTTTTCTGGCATTGCTACATTGCTGAGGAGTGTGCAAAAATCACACCTTCTAGCTGACATAGCTATGCTGGCAGAGCTCTCAGTAAAGCCCCAGCTATGCTAACAGAAGAGTGCCTCTGTTGCCATAGGATTGCTGGTGTAGCTATGCTGGCAGCAGAACTCCTTCTGTTGACATATGATGAATATGCACTAGTGTGCTCTACTGTAGTGTAAACAAGCCCTACCTTTTATTGTGTTTCAATGAGATATAGAGTACCTAAGTCACTTAGTCTCCTAGGTCACTGAGGGTATAGCTACACGGCAGTTAAAAACCCATGGGTGGCCCATGTCATTTGACTCAGCTGGAGCCTGAGCTCAAATGTCTATACTGCAATTAAACAGCCTCTTAGCCTGAGCCCTGTGAGCCTGAGTCAGCTGACATGGGCCAGCCGTAGATCTCTAATTGCAGTGTAGATATACCCTTAGGCACTTTTGAAAAAGTTATTCTACAAATATTGAAATTCTGAATCAGGTACATGTTGATAAGATCATACTCTGATTTTTTTTTAAATTATAAGTCTTACGATAGAGAGCTTTGGGTCGGTATTGTAAATATATATGTCATGTCTCTAGAACAAGAAACAGAAGTCTCCAAAACTCAAGATTTGGTAGGAATGGGTGATTTTAAGTACTCTGACATCTGTTGAAACAGTAATATAGCAAAACATAAAATTTCCAAGAAGTTCTTGGAAGGTGCTGGGGACAACTTCTTGTTTCATACGGAGGAGGCTGTAAGCAGATGGGAAGCCCATTATAAATGTGATTATAACTAACAGGGAAGAATTGTTTATGGGGATGAAAAAAAATGATGGTGATTATGAATTGATAGATTCTATGATCCTAAGTAAAGGAAGGAATGAGAGCATCAGAATCAAAACAATGGACTTCAAAAAACAGACTTTAATAAATTTAGGACTGGTAGTTAAGGTCTCTTGGGAAGGAAAAAGGAGTTCAGAAAAACTAGCAGTTTCTCAGAGGCAGTGTTTAAGGCACAGCAGCAGAATATGTGGATGTAAAGAAAAAATAGGAAGACTAGTATGAGGCCAATATGATTATACCAAGAGGTCTTTAATGAGCCAAATATAGAAAAGGAATCTTACCAAAAGTGGGAACATGGGTAAACTGCTATGGATTAGTACAAAAGAATAGTGCAAGCATATAGGAACAAAATCAGAAAGGCTTAGGCACAAAATGAATTGCACCTAACCAGGGATATGAAAGGCAATGTAAAAAGGTTCTTTAAATACATTAGGAGCAAGAGATAGATAAAGAAGAGCGTATGTCCTCTACTTAGCAGGGAATGAGAGCTAATAATGGATGACATCAAGAAGGCTGAGGTGTTGAATACCTGTTTTGCCTCAATCTTCATTGGAAAGGTAAATTGTAACCAGATACCTACCATGATTGATATTAAAAAAGGGGTAAGGAGCACAAACTAGAAGAGGGAAAGATCAGATTAAAGAATATTTAGATAAGTTAGATGTATTGAAGTTGATGATCTGACTAAATTCACTATAGGATACTTAAGGAACCAGCTGAGATAATCTTGGAACCATTAGCAATCATCTTGGAGAATTTATGGAGGATGGGTGAGGTCTGAGAGGACCGGAAAAGGGCAAACATCCTTTAAGAAGGATCCAGGAAATTATATACTAGTCAACCTAACTTCAATATGTGGAATTATTAACCAATCAATTTTTAAGCACCTAGAGGATACTAGGGTGATAAGGAAATAGCCAGCATGGTTTTGGTGAGAACAAATCACGCCAAGTCAGCCTAATTTCCTTCTTTGACTGAGTTGTTGGCCTTTTGCAGAGGTTCTCAAATGGGGGTGATGGTGGTGCGCCAAATATATTTTGATGGGGGGAGGGCATGAGAAGCTTTCGGGGAAAAAAACTTACTACGCACATTCAGAGCTGAGTGGCTGGAGAGCTGAGGGGCTGTGTGGGAGAATGTAAACTACTACAGACACAAAGAAAGGGTGTGTGTGCAATCAAGTACATTTGAGAACCACTGGCCTACTGGATATGGCAGAAGCTGTAGATGTGATATCTTGATTTTAGTAAAAGCGGCAAAGAATCCTGTGGCACCTTATAGACTAACAGACGTTTTGGAGCATGAGCTTTCGTGGGTGAATACCCACTTTGTATTCACCCACGAAAGCTCATGCTCATGCTCCAAAACGTCTGTTAGTCTATAAGGTGCCACAGGATTCTTTGCTGCTTTTGCAGGACCAGACTAACACGGCTACCCCTCTGATACTTGATTTTAGTAAGACTTTCTGCCATAATCCCACCTGAAATTCTCATAAGCAAACTAGGGAAATGCAGTCTAGATGAATTTACTGTAAAAGTTGGTTACACAACTGACCGAAAGACCATACTCAAACTAATTACCAATGGTTTGCTATTAAACTAGGAGGATGTATCTAGTGGGGTTTTTGAAGGATTCTGTCCTGTGTCTAGCATTAGTCAACATTTTCATTAATGACTTGGATAATGAAGTGGAGAGTATGCTTATAAAATTTGCAGATTACACCAAAGTGGGATAAGTTGTATGCACTTTGGAGGACAGGATTAGAATTCAAAATGACCGGGACAAATTGGAGAATTGGTTTGAAATCAACATGATGAAATTTAATAAAGATAAGTTCAAAATATTACACTTAAGGAAAAATCAAATACATGACTATAAAATGGAGACTAATTGAGTAGGCAGTAGTACTGCAGAAAAGGATAAAAAATGATAAAAGGTTTAGAAAACCTGATCTCTGAGGAAAGGTTAAAAAAACTGGGAATGTTTAATCTTGAGAAAAGAAGACAGAGAGGAGATCTGATAATTTTGCAAATATATTAAGGCTTTTATAAAGAGGAGAATGGTGATCATTTGTTCTCCTGAAGGTAGGAGAAGTAGTAATGGTCTTAATCTGCAGTAAAGGAGATTTAAGGTTAGATATTAGGAAAAGATTTCTAACTCTGAGGATAATTAAGTACTGGAATAGGCTTCCCACGAAGGTTGTGGAATCCCTGTCACTGGAGGTGTTTATGAACAGGTTGGACAAATACGTGTCAGGGATTGTCTGCGTATATTTGGCCCTGTTTCAGTAGGACGGGAGGATGGACTAGGTCACCTCTCAAGGTCCTTTCCAGCCCTACATTTCTACAATTCTATATACTGCTTAGAACACACACAAAAAAAAAGAGCAGTACAGTAGATATCAATCTAGAGATGCCACAACAGAGTGAAATTGGTAAAGTCCCAAACCCAAACATTTATGAATATCCTTTACTTCTCCTTAATTAAAAAATGCCCTTTCCTTGACAAGTTTTCTATGGTTTTCTTGCTTCTATGAATTACAGTATGAGATATTTTCTAAAAATCGTAATGATGTAGTGACTTAAGTTTTCAAAAGGCTAAAGATAAAATGCATTGTTTGGTTTTTAGAAATCAAAATATTTTAGAATTAACAAGCGTTAGTTTTAATTAGAAAGGTCTGCTGTGATGTGGGAGGTCTAGTGAAGAATATTTACTCCATTAAAGGTATTAATAAACTATATGTTATTGATAAAGCGGTCAAAATGTCAAGCAGAATTATGGATCTCCTTTTGTGTAGTGTGCAGTAGAAGTTAGATTACCTGTCTGACAGGTGAATTCTCTGAGATGACCTCTGTCCTTATACATCTTTTATTTTATTTGCTTTGTTTTGTTGGTAGGAGACATACTCAGAGATAGCTGGAATGCAGAGGTTTGGTGCCTTTTACATGGATTACTTGTACACAATGGAAAGCACCAGTGGCAAAGGTACTCCTTTTCTTTGTTTTTCCTCTTTTAAAAAACAGAAAGCAAAGGTTTTTTTGATGGCCACCTGGGCCTTGACCAGCTGTCCTCTACCTTACTTTAGATTTATTTTTGCAGTAGCTTGTTGGAACCGACATGTGTAAGTTTTCTTAGATTCTTGGTATTCTAACTTGTTTTTTTCCTCATAGATCAGTGTTTCCCAAACTTGGGACGCCCTTGTGTAGGGAAAGCCCCTGGCGGGCCGGGCTGGTTTGTTTACCTGCCCCGTCCGCAGGTTTGCTGCTCCAGGCCAATGGGAGCTGTGTGAAGCGGCAGCCAGTACTACGTCCCTTGGCCCGCGCCACTTCCAACTGCTCCCATTGGCCTGGAGCAGTGAACCGCGGCCAGTGAGAGCCGCCATCGGCCGCACCTGTGGATGGGGCAGATAAACACAAGCAGCATCCCAAGTTTGGGAATCACTGTCATAGGTGATTGGAAAGATATTTTTTATAGTCAGCAGCTAAACGTAAAGTAGTTTTCTACTAGTAGTACAGTCTAGTAGTGTACTAGATTAAATTTTGTGTAAAGTGTCACGTTTGAATGACTTTAAAAAAAACAAAAACCCTGATGCTGTAAAGAAAATTGAGAAATAATTCTAGTTTTAGAATATATTTTCTGTGATTTCTTATTTTATATATAGATGATTTATATGACAAGATCTTTGTTTCTTAAGAGTTAATCTGTTTTTGTTGCTTATTTTCTACTTGATGTCCTAGGGCCATATATTCCCCGGGAAAAAATGTTAAAAAGAAGACAGTTACAACACCCAAATTACATGGCTAAGTGTGTAGACTACCCTACACATTTATTATTTTGGGATAGTGGGATTAGCAAATGCACAGAAGATGGTGGGTTTATAGTACTTTTAATTATGCAGT
Organism: Gopherus flavomarginatus; assembly: GCF_025201925.1. Classification (NCBI taxonomy): domain Eukaryota; kingdom Metazoa; phylum Chordata; order Testudines; family Testudinidae; genus Gopherus; species Gopherus flavomarginatus. The sequence continues at coordinate 260,895,037 of NC_066618.1, forward strand.
TCGAGGATTTATGGGAAATATTGGTTCAAACCATGTGTATATATGGACTTCTGCACCAGTTATCAGCCTTTCTTGAGCTTTCTAATTTTGACAACATGTCTGGCTCATTTAAAAGTTATCATGTTTCTCTGAGGATAGCTAAAGCTACCCAAGATTAGTTAATACTTCAGTATGTAGCATTTTTTTTATATTATAATTTTTCTATAGGTAATTCAAGGTCATTTTCTCTGAGCGAATATCCTGTAGAGATTCTATTCCATAGCTCCACCCTATTGGGTAACTGCTTGTTTCCCCACCTTTATTTAAGGATGAACAAATACTATTGCCATGAGGGTTCTTTGGTACCTACTTGGGAGCTTCTGACCAAGCAGATGTATATGTGCCTGCTCCAAATCAGCTGTTTTCTGTACATATGCTTACCTCTGTGCTGTGGAACTCACAATTGTCTGTTGTAAAAACAATTTTCACATATATAGAATAGTGATGTTAGCTGGGGAATGGTGAACAGATGTACTATTAAAGAAAATATTTTGTTCTTATGCAAAGTCCTCAATTTAAAAAGACACAGTTAAGTTTAGTACCTCTAAAACTGGATTTTTTTCTTCAAATGTCCTGTGCATATTACCACTCTCAAGATGTTCTGAACTATTGCAGTCTGACCCTAGAGCTTTAACGAGCAGTAGTCATTAGGGTGCTCACGTTCCTCCCTCTCCCCTCCCCTCAGAGAATGTCAAATGTTCCAAGGCATGAGTATAAAAAGGGTGTAGCCCTCCAGCTACCTCTGTTCCTTTTAACTGTGATCAGCTGAACCTTTTGTGTGGAGCTCAGGTATCCTCTTGTATCCATGATTAGTTAGTTAAAGTCTTAATTGTTAGTAGCTATAGAGAGTTTAGTCTTATAGTTAGTAATAGTATAGATAGCTGTTGAAGGAACCAAAAAAGAAACATGGTTTCAAAAGATATGTATCCTGTCTCGAGATGTTCACAGCATCTGGTGCACATGCTGAGTGCCTGTCATGTTTAGGGGAAGGACACTCATCTGCCAAGTGCTCAGTTTGCTCTACATTTACCTTGAGAGCAAAGAAAGAAAGAAAACAGATAACAAGCAATCCTGTTGAAAGTAGCCTTGGCTGCAAAGTCCTCTGGAACTGAGAAGATGATCCATAGAGTGTCATCTGCCTGGATGGTTCTGTGGGTAAAAAAGATGTAATCTCTGTTGGACTGTAAGGTCTGGTGATAAGGCCCAGAAAAAGAGGAAAGCCTCTGAGATGTTGGCTTCTATGTCTAAAACCAGTCCTCTTGATAATGATTTATCTATGCAGGCAGATGTCAGTAATCAGTCCTCGACAGTGTCAGCCTCTCTTAAGAGAGCCAATCCGCAAGTGAAGGATTCCATTATGTACACTAAATATAAAGAACGATATACTGAGATGCAGCTGCATGGAAAAGTGAGGAAACCTTCTTCTGCTACCCTCAGATCTGGATGAGCCAGTTCCAAAAAGAGACTTAAGGAGCTAGTGAAGCAAGGACATATTGTGACACCAGTGACTGATACTATGGCACTACAGTGCGTAATTGTTCAGGTGTAGGTTTATAGTTTGGATTTGACCTCAGATCTGCCAGATACGGAGTCAGTTGTGTTATTGGAGCAAGGAGAAACCATACTCCTCAACAGTCTCAAATATGTCTGACTCCAGAAGGGAAAGGCTATGTAGAGGAGTGTGGGGGTTCTCCTCTTCCTTCAACTCCAAGGACATTTTCTGGATCCCTAGAAAAGAACTATTCTCCAGTTTACCTTGTTCAACCAAAATTATTATTGTCTCCAGTTTTGTTGGAACTGAGAGCAGTTTCATATTGGAGAAAGAATTTGATTTGTGGACAGGATCCGCAGAAGGAGTATTACTGGTAAATTTGCAAAGCTGCTGGCTTCTTCACTTTGCTGGTATGCGTGGTTGTTTCTGGTTACGAAAGTCAGTTTTGCTGGGCTTGCACCAGAGATTCACCAAAATCTGTCTATGCTTCGGTGACCATGAAGCAGTGCATTTTGCAAAAGACTTGTTCTGTTCTTTGCAAATGCAGAAGGCGCTCTGATGTGTTTGCAGCTTGGTGATCAGAAGACAATGGAAGGGTCAGTGCTGACTCAGTGAGCTGCTGCTGAACATCAAGGGGTGGGGTTGTTTCCATTTTCTTTGGAGTCGATTGGAGATTCTTTGGATAGGGCATAGGAATTTGGCCCGTGAAACTGTGAGATATTTTGGCTACTCCTAGAACCACTCAAGGGGGTGGAGGAGGGGCTGTGTCTACACTGCAAAGGATTAGAGCTCAAAACCTGGGTCATGGCTTGACTAGGGCTCACAGCCTGCAGCTCCACAAAGTCCTGGACCCCTGGGCGCAAGCCCTGGTTTAGCATAATTTGTGGATAGACGGAAGAGGGGTTAGGCTTTAACCGGAGTCTGAGCCCGACCTTACACTTCAGTGTAGACATACCTGCAGGGGAAATATCTAGGGAATCACTTAAGCAAGTATTAGTGTTCCCAAAGCCAGCTAAAGTGAAAGACATCATAGTTTCTACAAGACAGCTTGACCATTTAAGTCAAGGATTACGTTTTGGTGAGACAGGTGTCTGCAAGGGAAAGGTTTGGAAAACTCCAAAAAACAAAGATGAAACTCTAATCATCATTGCCTTACCAGATTCCCCACTAACAAGTTGTCCAGTAGCAGACAGTAATAAATGCTGTGCTGCAGGTTCTCATAAAACTGCCTTCCTAGCCCTCACAGACTGTCTCTATTTTTGTTTTGGTAAAAGTATGTTTCCTGTTTGGCACCACTTTGGTCAGATGGATTTTGGAGTTTGGTGTGTTATCAGTTATTCAGATAGCATCAAGATATGATACTACCTGGAATGGACTAGGTAGGCTCTCGTTGGTCATCCTTGACTCAGATTTTTCTTGTTTTTGTATGTTTGCTCTATTTTTTTGTGTGTGGTTAGAGAAATGGGCTGGAAGTCAGTTTGATCCTGGTTCTAGTTTTGTGTGACCTTCAGCAAGCCATTTGATATTTCAGCTCTACAAGGACACTATAAAAACTGCTGAATCACTGTAAAAAAAAATCAGTGAAAATGAAATGAGTCTGAATGGACCTTTCCTAAGTAAATATGCTCAGGAAAAGGTGAAGAAATCTTTTAATGAATAGTGTAAAAAAAGTTATAAAACCTAAATCATTAAAGTTAGAAGAATTTGGCTGATGTATTTTATTATGAAATAGTTTTATAATAATATAGTCACTACCATCTAATGGTTGTCCAGTGGCCTGTGCAATGAGTTGGTGTTTTCAATCCATTTCTTCCAAGTGCCTGTATCACAAGAAGTACCATCACATTTAGCTCTAATTGGTATACTTATTGGTGGTCTCAGCACAGAGGCCAAAGATCAATTGGAAATGGAGATTGAACAACCCTTTCATCCCTGGGGTGGTCCTTGAAAAATTGGACTGAAGTACATTGGTGAGGAAGTTTGCCTTCTCACTGCCTGTGCTGTACCTCATGTGTGGACGAACGAGAGAGATTTATCTCCTGGGGCTGGCAATCCAGTTTCTATTACAATAACTTAGAGTGAAAGTCTCAGTTCTGCTCAGGCCCCTTTATGCCAGGTAAAAGGGCTTTAAAAGCTCCAATTCCAACTTGGTGGGAATTCCCCTGATGCAGGAACTGAGGTCACATTAGAGTTTATTGAGATTGGGGCTGCAATGCCACATTGCAGAGATTATGAGCAGCACAGTTATCCGTAGGCAGCTGGTATCAGGCTTCTGTAATTTAGAGTTTCCTGAGACTGCCTAAATTATCTGGAAATGTTTTTGGCTTCCAAAAACATGGTATAAAGCCACCTTAGTGCCCCCTCCCCGAGTCTGCTGTTATATATTGCACAGCACAGAATCTCACCCTTCGTTTTCTCAACATGAAAAGGAATAAAAATTCTTAAATATAGATTAACCCTGTGTTAACAGAAGTGTTGCATTTACTTAATTATGTTTCCTGTGGAATTTTTTTTCTGATAATAAATCTGGGGTCATAAGAGCTGTATCAAAAAATAATTGACAAAATTAATACATCTATATTCCCAATTGTCGTCATTCATTTTACTGACTGAAAAAAATACACTTTTATTTAGTTTCTGGAAATCAACAAGAACTTTCTTCATCAAAGAGTGAAGATTTAATAAATGTGCAGGAGATGTCTACAAAAAGCCTCATTGTAGGTCCACTTAATCTTCGATTGGATAGCAGTGCAGTACACAGGATTATGAAAATGATAGTTTGTGCTATGGAACATGAATATGAGCCATATAACAAGCCCAAACCAGGTATGCTGCTTATTTAATTACGAATATGTTGTTTTTACAGACCAGATTCAGCACTGCTGAAAGGTGCAAACTGCAAATAGTGGAAGTGGAATGCAGAGAGGAAATTTAATCTCTGCCTGTGTCTTCATGGGAGTCACACCAGCGAAGGCTAGGAGGAGGGTAAAGTGAATTAGCATATGCCGTGGCAGTCTTAGCTATGCCATTCTCTGACCAGCACATACCATTTTTATGGCTGTGCCGTTTACCTACAAGTCCTGTGGTTGGTAGAGGCTTTGTATCATCACAACATCTACACTCCTGAGTGTACTTTCTCCTCTAAAGTCCCAGAAAATAAAAGGAAACCCTTAATGTGGGTTAATGTTTATGAAATTATGGGAGTAAACAGAAAAAGGGAGTGGACGCTAATTATGGCCAGCTATTAAGATTAACATTTTAGATAAAACAGAGAGCCAGTGTGTATTTTTCACTCTACAAGTGTGGATTTCCAAGTGAGGAAAGTAGTTTATTATTATTATATTTAGCATTAAGTAGAGCCTAATGTAAAAGGGATAATATTCCCAAATATATAGAGAGAAAGATAAAAAATTGCATCTTTTACTAATCCACAAAAAATACTATATTGGACGCTGGAGAAAATATTTACAGGTAATTTTAGGCCTGTCAGCTGGACATTGATACCAGGCAAGGTAATGGAGCAGCTGATAATAGGACTCGATTAATAAAGAACTAAAGGAGGGTAATGTAATTCAAATCAAATTAGCCTGGGTATATGGAAAATAGATCCTGTCAAACTAACTTTTTTAACTTTATCAACTAAAGCAAGACAATAGAGTTGATTTAATATACCTTACCAAAGTCTAAGTATTTGACTTGGTATTGCACAACATTTTGATTTAAAAAATTAGAAGGATATAAAATTAACACAGCACACCTTAAATGGATTAAAAACGGATAGATAGCGTAACTGTGAGCAGGGAATAGAAATCAGGTGGGTCTGTTTCCAGAGGGCCCTGCAGGAATCAATTTTTGGCTGTATGCTGTTGAACATTTTTATGAATTACCTGGAAGAAAATGTAAAATCATCACTAATAAAATTTACAGATGATACAAAAATTGGGGAATAGTTAATAATGAAGAGGACAGATCACTGATTCAGAGTGATCTGAGTAGCTCGGTAATATGGGTGCAAGCAAACAATGTGTTTTAATATGGCTAAATGTAAATGTATACATCTCGGAACAAATAATATAGGCCATATTTACAAGATAGGGGACTCTATCCTTGGAAGCAGAGACTCTGAAAAGGGTTTGGGGGTTGTGATGGATAATCAGCTGAACATGATCTCCCAGTACAATGCTGTGACCCAAGAAGGAATCTTGAGTAGGAGCAGATAAGTTATTTTACCTCCGTATTTGGCACTGGTGCGACCACAATTGAAATATTTTGTTCTGTTCTGGTGCCCACAATTCAAGAAGGATATTCATGAATTGGAGTTGGGGCCGAGAAGAGCCATGAGAATGATTAAACGGTTAGAAAAGATCATAAGAACATAAAATAAGAATATAATCTATTTAGATTAACAAAGAGAAGATGAATGGTGACTTAATTACAGTCTTTGAGTATCTATGTGGGGATACTAATGGGCTCTTCAAGCAGAGAAAGGTATAATTTGAACCCAGTGGCTGGAAGTTGAAGCTACACAAATTCAGATGACAAATAATAAAAGGCGTACATTTTTAACGGTGAGAGTAATTAACCATTGGAACAGTTTACTAAGGGTTGTGATGGATTCTCTGTTGCTGGAAATTTTTAAACCAAGATTGGATGGTTTTCTGAAAGATATGCTCCATAAATTATTTTTGGGAAATTCTGTGGCCTGTGTTATACAGGGAGTCAGGCTCGATGATCAAAATGGGTCTTTCTGGCCTTAGGATCTATGAATTTTAAGGTAACTCATTTACTTTTATTTTAATCGTATGATGAATTTATATGTGTAATCATGATTGATTTTAGATATTGTGGAAGGAAACAGAACTATGCCAAACTCAGAAGAAGTAGCATCTTTGGAGGAATACATTCCCACTCGACTCACAAGCTTTACCATTCTTAAATGCACTATTACAATCTCTATGGCTGAATTCAATTTACTGGGCCATTTGCTACCTATAATCATGGGACAGAAGGTAAGATATTTTTATCTACAGTAAATTTTATATATATTTGCTTAATTTGTGTGTGTATGTGTGTGTGTATGTATATATTACACACACACACACACATTTATCACACACACTTTAATCTTGGGTATTTTTAATTTTATATATATATAAAGTACATTAAGGTTGCATATTCAAGCATTCATTGTCATGGTTACAGGATTAACTACATCTGTATCCTCTTTTGGCTCTCTGAGTGCACTCCCTCAAGTCCTATGCCCATGCCTTTAGATTCGCCCTTTCTTAGACCAGGCCCTGGCTACTGTACTTTGTGTGTCAACTAATCTTACCCAGGAGGTCCAAATAGATTTAGAGTCTGTGGTTCTTCCCTTCAGGAGTTTGTGACCTATGGTGTATAGAGTAACCCAACAACCTTCTCAAAACCCAAGCATGATTTATCATAACAGTAGGAACAAAGTATTTGAAAAAAACAGCCAGTCTACATGCATGTCTGTCTTACCATTCCTTGATGGAAGTCACAAGTGGCCTAGTTTCTGTACACATGCAAGTGGGTACCTGTTTGTCTGCTCTCCCAGACAACTGCTGAACAGTCAACACCTCTCTCTATTGACAGTCCTTTTTAAAACTGCTATAGTACTTTGTTCTCTTCGGTTTCTGGCCATTGGCCTTGGTCATTAAAACTGGGTCTGCAAGTTGACTGAATCCAGGTGGTAGAATTTTTAAACCTAATAGTTTGGGTATTGTCTTTTACAACCCTGAAGTGTTTACTGTAGGTTAGCTTAGTTTGAGCCATAGTTTGCTTCCTGCTTGCTTTTCCTTACAGCCTATAATACCCCAATAACAGGGTCAACATACCGTATTCATAAATTATTACAGAGCAGTTCTTCTTCTGTCAAATTCATATGCTAGGAAATGCCAGAATTAAGCTTACCTATGCAAACTTGTCTCTTTGTGCCATATGCATTATGATACAGTGTTTAATTACATGATCACATACTACTTTTTCCATGGAATTCCTGCCTCGTTTATTGCACAGGATGAGAAGGTATTAAGTGAACCGTGTTGCTGTGCGGTATTTCTTTTTATCTCAGTCCTTGAGTATGTGGTCTCATGGCTGACTTACTACACATCATCCAATATTTACATTGAATGTGAATTTGTTTCTTCACAAGATTTCTGTTGCACTCATCACCATAGTTTTTGATCGCCTCATAAACATTAATTCATTAAGTCCTTCCTGCTTTAAAGACATTCTGCTAGTGATTTACAATTAGAAAAAATTGTAAATTTTAATTAGCTGGTAACTTTTCTATATCTTTTTGATGCTTTTGAACTCCGATTATTTGGTTTTTAGTATACTCCTCTTTAGTAAATCCATCTTTCAGTGGTGACATTGGGCATCATTCTAGATAAAGTAGTATACCATCTGCTCAGTGTGACTTGGGCTGTAATGGAATTTTTTTCCCCAAAATCATGGAGTAGGCACTGTAAATATAGTAAAAGTCCTGGGTTTTGTGATTTTTTATTAAAAAAATGATTTGGCAAATGAGGAGGAGCAGCGTTGGCGGAGGGGACTGTTTAAGGTGACAGACGGAGCCTGGAGGAGGAGCCTATTCTGCATTCACTCATCAGCAGTGGCTCCTGAGGCTCCTGTCCCATGGGGCTGGACCCAGTTCTTCACTCTGGGTGTTGTGACCAGCACACGGAGTCACAGCACTGCTCAGGTTTGAGCCAGCTGCCCTCAGTCATGAAGAACTTGTTGCGCATATATCCGCAGCTACATGTAGCTTTGCAGTGATCTGGCTAGTGAAACAGCATAGGGGCTGAGGTAAAGGCTCAGATAGACTTGGTATGATGCACGAGGTCTGTAGTAAGAGCCTTGGACAACACTGAAAGGTGATCATGCATTATGGCAGGGTGCCTGCTAACCTTGCAGGGTTGCATATTTCTCCTGTGTACTTAAGCAGATGGTGGCTCTGATGAACTGAGGCAGAGTCAAAGTTGCATGTACAACCTTAACCTTTGGTATTTCCTAATTTCTCAGGGTTTAAACTGAAAATATAACACTTTTAAAATTTATTCTATTTATAGAATTGTGTGTAATCATAGAGATGAGGAATTGAATTGCCAGAGCAAGCAACCTATCTGCCAGGAAATTACAGGCATGGCACATGGACTTATTAGCCATTTCAAAACTGGCAAAATTATAGCAGAATTGCACTGAGAGCATTATTTATAGCTTGTCTGTTTAATACAGGTCCATTGTGGTGCTGCAGAGATAGACTTGTTTTCCCTGGCTAAGCCAGGCTCTCATTACTCAGAAAGCAAAAAGAGAAAAATAGAAATCAGGTATGGAAGGAAAAATGACACCCTGTGGAGTGGATAGTACTGGTAACCTTAAGTTCACATCTCAGGTTTTGATTGAGATTTAATTGTGCTCAACATAGGTGTTGATGTTCTCTGATCTACTCCCCTTATATAGTCAGAATATTTTTCATGTTTAGGATAATGGAGGCCTAATGGTGTTGTAGTTTTAGTTCTCAGTAGGGGTGATGGCAGCCATGATGATGAAGCTTGCTTCCACTCCTGTAGTTAGATCCTTTGAAAGCTTCCTACAGTTAAAGCCAAGTTAAACAAGATGCCAGTTGACCACCAGAAAAGCAACATCCAGGTCAGGTAGCAAACTTCTCCATTAGAATGAACCAATAAAAACACATAACTGGAGTCCCTGAAGGAATATTTCCTGTCTTTCTCAGACAATCTTTGTTGTGTAAGATAGCAATTTTGTGGCTTCACCGGGGACCTTGAAAGACCCTGATCAGTTTTTACTTGAAATGTATGCAGTTCATACTAGATTTTATCTCCAACTTATACTTATTTCATACAAAATCTTTTTATGTAACACATTTTTGAAAATTAAATGCATTATTTTGTTATAATAGTTAAGATATCTGGCACATTTATAAACACTGAGATAGTACAGAGTGGTGTATAAGTTATATCATAATGAGTCTGGGGACATTTTGCTTTCAAGTGGTGAAGCAATGTGTAAATAACTTTTTTATAGACTAGCCACTGAACCTTCACATACTCTGTACATGAAAACTTGTTACAGGAAAATTATTTTAGAAATGTTTCAGACTCTTTAAAAATTTTTATTGATAGAGGTATGAGGTCCACCATAGGGTATTGCATAAAAGTTTGTCTTTAGAATACTTTTTCTTTTCTTTTTCTTTCTAGAGTTCAAGTGGTTTGTTAAATGCTGGAAGCTTCCAACCTTTACGACCTTTGCCTGCTATTAGAATATTGATGGACAAAATTAACCTGGAACATTCTGTGCCAATGTATGCTGAACAACTTGTGCAAACAGTCAGCAGCCTTAGCCAACCTTCTGATAACCTGCTTCATTACTGTTATGCACACTGCTACCTTAAGGTAAAAGAAAATATGAAGTGTATTTATTATTAAAGAACACTGAAAAGAATTAATACAAATACAGACAGTCCTAGATGTTAAGAGTTGTGATCTCCCAGAGCATGTTCAGTTTTGCCAAAGAGGGGTATAGCAAATATCAAGGGCTTGGTTTTGCACTCTTAACTTAGGCAAAATCTCCTATTACTTGAATGAGAATTCCACCTTTTTAAAGAGTACAGGCTGAAGCCCCAAGGAATTAATTTTTTATGATTGTTGTTCAAATTATTTGGCGAAAACCTTTGCAAAATTGCATATAATACTAATATAGTTAACACATTTGTAACAAATCATCTTTATACATTCTGTTATATGAACACGTTTAGTACAAAATTAGTAATATTTTGGTAATATGGTAATGTTTGCTCTTGATTACAATGACACACACATTTTAACATATTTTGTGCATAATATTAACTCCAGGGCTCCTGAGTGTGGGAGGAGAACCTCTAAACATTGTATTTTAATATCCTTTAGTGAGGAGGAGGCCCTTTTGCTAGGTTAAGAGTTTGCAAAAATCCTTAAAAAAAATCAATTTGAGAATGTGCAATGTGCTAAGATTATCAAAGAATCTGTTGAAACTCTGCCCCCTTTGGATCATCAGAAGAGTTAGTTTCCCTGCCAGGCCAAGTGCAGTGGTTTGAATCATTTGAAGGGTCTTTGGATACTACCATAATATAACAATTTACTATCATGACTACTGATATTACTACTAAGTTTTACTGACTCTTTTGAAAGACATACAGAAGCATGAGTTTCCACTGCACTGTCTACTCATACAGTTGTCTAAGCCAGGAAATTCTTAGAATGTCCTTGTAAAACAGTAATACTGTGTTGGCTAATTACTTGGCAAATTTTCATTTTTCTAGAATGAGACATTCACCTCATAACACATTTAAAATAATTGGGACAGCAATATCACATTCAACCCTCCTAAATATTTTTCAAGTTTTCCTTACTTTCCCCTCCCCCTCCCCAAGTTACTATATAAATGTTAAAGAAAACCCTTGATGTTTTCGGTACTGAAGGGTCCAGTTCTGTTCCCATGGAAGTTGATGGGAGCAGGATTAAGACCATTGTTTTATCTACCAGTTTTAATGTAAACATATGAATTGTACTCTTACAGGAAGTGTTGCAACATGTGTTGAAAAGATTCAGTTCCACAATAATTAATTTTCACATTAGTACAGAAAAAAATTAAAGAACAATTATAATATACTGTGTAGAATGTAATTTAAATTGTCACATTTTATTCAAAATAACAAAAAGGTTTGAAGAAAAGCTACTTTTGTCACTAAATCCCACTGTTTTTGTAAAAATATTACTCTAACTATGAAACAATGGATATCTGCATTTTGTTTAATTTGTATTAAGTATAAAGGCCTGGTTCAATTCTCCCACTCACTGAAAGGGCCATTGACTTCTCCTGATCTTCACCAATCTGTCACTTATCTTTCTGTTGCTGATTTCCTCCTCTCCGACCATCACATGGGTTCAACACCATCCATTAGCCTCCAACACCCCAAAATCACTCAGTCTTTCTGGACTTCAAGTTTATCAGTGTTTGATGACTTCTCATCTGCTCTCAGCCCTCTCCTCTCTTTCTGCCTTTCTCTTCCCCTTCCTCATCAATATGATTGTTGATTCTCTCCATTTCACGCTCTTTTATTTCTTACACCTTCACTCTTTGCTCCTCTCTCTCATCTCAAGGTCTGCCCTGCACCCCCCTGCACTGACTCATCACCAAAATCCATTTCCTCTGTCCCTATTCTTTTGCTGCAGAGAATCTGTGATGGAAATCCTGTGACCACCCTGACTTTCCTCCATTACAAATTTGTTCTCTCTCCTTTCATTTCAGCCATCTTCCTGGTTATGCAACTCTGTTTCTCCAACTTAATTGAATTTCATTTCTACCATCTCAGCCAGCTTTTATCACTTTTGAATCACTCCTCAAACACTCTCACTCTGCTGCCTTGCCTTATTTGCACAGGATCTTGCCATTTTCTTTCAAGAAAAAATGAGTTCTATATGAGCTAGCCTTCCCTTCTCCCTTTTCCTCCTACAACTCTCTTCCTCCTCCCTGACACAGATGCAGATATTTCTCATTTGCTCCTCCTCTCTAATCTCTCCACTTGCCCCAGTGGCCTCATGCATCTTATCTCCTGAAATCCCTCATGCCCACTCTCCATCTTCCTCCCTTACTTTCTCCTTAACCTCTCACTTTCCTCTAGCTTTTCCCCCTCACAATACAAAACCTGCTTTAGTCTCTCCCATCTTAAATCCTTTACCCCACTTGTCTAACTACTGCCCTGCTTTCGTTTTTAAGCTAATTGAGAACACTGTCTACAACTGCTGTCTGGAGTTCCTTTCTTCCATTTCCACCCTAGACTCTCTTCAATCTTGCATTCACCTCTTCCACTCAACTAAAACTGCTGTTGTCAAAGTCTCTATTGACCTCTTCCTAGCCAAAGCTTGGAACCATTACTCCTCCATCTTCATTCTTCGTAACCTGCAAGCCACCTTCAACACTGTTGACCATGCTCTGCTTCTAGAAATCTTATTCTCCCTTAGCTTCTGTGACTGTGTTCTCTCCTGGTTCTCCTACCTCTCTAACCACTCCTTCTACATGTCTTTCCCATTCATATCTATTCAGTATGCTGCTGCAAAGATGATTTTCCGGGCTCTCACTTTGAAAATGTCATTTATCTCTTTGTATTTCTCCACTGGTTCCCTCATCTGTAGTGTATCAACCATAAGCTACTTGTCTTCGCTTTCAGTGCCCTTCCCAACCTACCTCCACCTGACCTACACTCTCTAATTCAGTATAGAAAAGTTGACTCCCACTTCAGGTTAGCCCATGATGCCAGCCTCTATGCCCATTTGTTAAATTTTCAAACAGGCTCATTTCTGCTTTCTTCCTTCAAACCCTTCCTTCAAACTCTACTTTTCCGTGGTGCGTACAAAGAAATGTTGACAACAGTTTGGTTCCTTTTGTGCTGAGAATACAGCCTATCATGCTGACCAATATTGTCTCATTATTTCTTCGTACTCCCTGTCTGTCCGTATCCATTTGTTGTCTCTTGTCTTGTACTTAGACTGAAAGCTATTCTGGGCAGGGACTGTCTTTTTTTTTTTTTTTTTTTTTTTTTGTGTTTGTGCAATACCTACAACAGTGGGACCCTGGTCTATGATTTCCTAGCTGCTATGAAAATAAAAATAACAAATAACAATATGCTATTGTAAGGAAGCATGTGGGATGATGTTTACATCTTAATGGGTGAATTAAAATAAATTTAAAGTATTTTTTTCAACAGATATATTTCTCTTAAAATAAAACACTTGCACATTTTGTTTTTGGAGAGAACTTGGACATGAGGAATTTTCAGGTTATTTGTGTGTGCTGGGAAAGTATTCTCTAACTATCATAATTATTTATGTTTATCTAGTTTAATTTTAACAAGTTGAAATTTTGGGGAGTTAGATTGAAAACTGGAAAGAGTTTAGTGTACAGTTATTGTAAAGAAATTTGAAACTGTTAGATCTAATCTTATGCTTGTTAAATCTTATATCATTATATAATTTGACCTTTTTTTCTTGTTTCAGATATTTGGTTTTCAGGCAGGATTGACCTCTTTGGACATTAGAGGATCATACTGCTTACCTACTCCAATTATCCCCTCTTTTAGTACTGCTATTTATGGCAAACTGCTTAAGTTTCCCAAATATTGGTGAGTATTAAACTCACAATATGAAACAGTAACAGATAATCTTTCACTTCATTTTTGTGTTATACTGACATAGGTTAAAGATAAATTGAATTTTATTGAGTATAGTACCATATTTGTCTCTAGGCCTTTGTGTTTCTTGTAGACTATATTATCATATAAAGTCTATTGTCTGCAATAAAATTTAGGTGAGGATGTATCTGTTAATTGGTGTTGTAGACCCTTCTTTGGTTGAATGAACTAAAGGAACAAGCTACAAAAGCCTACAGCAAATGTTTTGCTTTTTAAAATGAATGGAAGTCTTATGGACCAGTTGTTCTTTGAGTGCTAGTCCCTTTGTGTGTTTCACACATTGATATTCATGCGCACCATGCACCTGAGATCAAAGATTTCTAGCAAGTAGTGTCCATTGGTCTGTGCCCAAACAGTTGTTTCCCTCATACGACAAGGGCATAGGGCATAGGGAGCAATATGGATCAACCCCTCTCCAGTTCCTTCTTGTTGCTGCATGGCCTGAGTTGGAATCCTGTGTCTGTAGATGTCTAAGTGGGTGACTCCAGTCAGGAGGTCCAGCCGGTAACTCTTTGGTCCATCTTCTGGCAGCGTTCGGAATCTGTCAACAAAGAAAAGTCAGCATTAACTCCCACAAAGATTATGGACTTTATAGGAGTGACCCTAGATTTGACCTCCGCAAGGGCCTGCTTCCCTACGGAAATATTTGAGACCGTGAACAATTTGATAAGACAAGTCTCTTTCAGACCACAAACTCTGTCAGTCTGCCTTTTCCTACAAGGCTACATGGCATCATGTACTTACGTAACACTGTTTGCCAGACTTCACCCACTCTGGTCCATTTACCCAGCAGACACAGACCACATAAACACCAGAATAACAATAGTCACCTTGCCTCTTGGATGAATCTGGAACAAGTACATGTGGGAATTCTTTTTACCATAACCACAGCAGACGTGACTGTTATTACGGAGGCATCCCTTCTTGGGCAGCCCACCTAGACAGTCAGACCACACAAGTAATTTGGACTCCTTGTGAGGCCAGAATACACATTAACCTCTGAGAAATGAGAGCAGGCCATCTAGCCTGCAATGTATTCTTCCCACTAGGATCCTGCCATGTCCAAATAATGTCAGACAACATGACAACTCTCTTTTACGTAAACAAGTTGGAGCACAATCCCTTCTCTGAAGCAATGAATTTATGGAATTGGTACATCAGAAACCACATAACTGTCTCAGCTGCATGCCTGCCAGGTGCACAGAATTATCTAGAAGACAGTCTCAGCAAGCACTTCTCCACAGAGAATGAGTGGAAGATACACAATTCTGTCCTGAATGATCCGTGCAGTGGGGAACACCTTCTTGGGATCTGTTTGCATCCCAAATGAGTATGTAATTCACCATTTACTGCTCCAGGCAGCTCTTGGCAATGTCTCCAGGGCATCGCCGTTCTGCTGTCCAGGATAGGCCAGCTCACATATGCCTTTCCTCCCATCCATTCGCTACCACAAGTTCTGTGGAAGATTTGCTGTGACCCATTCAATTCTGGTTTCTGGACCGTCTGCAAAGTCATTCCATCCTCCTATCAGTATCCATCACTCCCAGATTTACTAACTCAGAAGAACAGAAAGATCAGACATTCCAACCCAGCCCATCTTCATGATCTGGTATTCAGAGGGGGGACAGACCTAAAACATTCATGCTCAAAGGCTGTTCAGTCTTTTCTCAATCAAAGTAGGAAAGATTCGACCAGAAAATGTTTTCTGGCTAAATAGAGGTATTTCTCTATCTAGACATAACGTAATGATGCCGGCGCGGACCAACGCTGATCTCAGGTGCATGGTGTTCATGCTTACCCACATATGGAATTATCTCCAGACTCTGCAGATATCCTTGCTATTTTAGGTTGTCTCCTGTCCTTGAAAACTTCAAGGCTTTCCACTAGTTACTTGCAGATCCATCTAGCAGCAATCAGTGCCTTCCTTCTAGTAGAGGGATAGTGTGTTTTTGTTCAACAACTAGATTCCTGAAGTTCCTTGTTAGGACATTCCCACTGGTGGTGAAATCTGCACCACAATGCAACCTCAACCATGTGCTGCCAGTATTTACCAGACGACAGTTTGAACCACTGGCCACATGTTCTACAACTCACCTTTCCATGAAGATTGCATTTTGAGTTGCCATCACATCAGCCAGAAGGATGAGTGAATGGGAGCACCTGACCCGCCATACACTATTTTTAATACTTCTTCATCCGAAATTAATTCCTAAAGTAATTTCTGTGTTTCACATAAATCAACTTGTCCTGTATGCTTCCCAAAACTTCATGCTTCTAATGAGGAGAAAAGACTTCACTCTCTGGACATCAGATGAGCTCTGGCATTCTACCTGCAAAGGACAAAACCAATAAGAAAATCACAAAGACAATTTATCGTTACAGTGGGACAGTCGTGAGAGCAAACATTATCTGCTCAGTGACAGTCTACCTGGATCTCTGGCTGCATCATTCTGTGTTACCAGTTAGTATATATTCCTTCCCTGGATGGGGTAAGAGTCCATTCCACTAGGGCACAGGCAGCCTCAAGAGCATCTCTTTAAGAGAGATCTCTGCTGGACATATGTAAGGCGGCCACCTGGAACTCCATCAATACATTCACGAAGCATTACGCATTAGTCCAGTCTGCATCTGGAGAACTGTAGGAACTGTAATATTACAACCACCTATACCAACTGTATCCTTGCTAGTCCCCTCCTGTTTAAATATTGCTTATCACCCACATCTAGAATACACATAGGAACCAGCACTCGAAGAAGAAATGGAGGTTAATTACCTGTGACTGGAGGTTCTTCATGATGTGTGGTCCCTATCTGTATTCCGCTACCTGCTCTCCCTGCCCTCTGCTTCAGATCTTATCTGATTCGCGGTAAGAAGAGAAACTGGAGAGGCAGTTGGTGTGCACTGCTCCTTATGTACTTGGTTAGAATCACAAGGGGAGCAATGATGCCGGTGCGGACCAACGCTGATCTCAGGTGCATGGTGTTCATGCTTACCCACATATGGAATACATATCAAATATCTCAAAGACCCCATAGTTACAGGTTAGTTTAACTTCAATTTCTTCTTCGAGTAGTGTCCCTGTGGGTGCTCCGCTGTAGGTGTGTGTATGCCTTTGCGCTGTCGATTGGAGAATTTCAATAAGCAGTCTGTCCCACTCATGCATGCGAGGCTAGCCAGTGTGCACGGGCATTTCTCCCTCAGTTTCTCCTCAACTGCCCTAGGTTAGAGATGGAGCTGAGAGCCGTCCATTCACGGATTGTTAATTCCTGATAATTTAGCAAATTTTTGCTTCTTTTGAATCCCCTTTTCTTTTAGTACTTGTTTGTTTTTAGTTGACCATGGCAGATAAAAAGAAAAAGAACATAAAGTTGGGGGGACTCCCCGAACAAGTGTATGCCTGGCTCTCCAGGCTTCAAAAAGGTGTCTTAGCTGCAAAGAATCCATCCTAGTAATGGATGGCCACTTGCAATGTATTCGCTACTTTGTGGAGAAGCAGAATCCACAAAAGTGAAGTTGGTGCCAGCAGGTAAACCCAGGTCCAGGAGGCATAGAGAGTTAAGGCTAAAACTCCTGATCATTGAATTGGCCCTTCAGTCACCGAAGAAAAAGGGAGATTGGAGACCTATACTGGACTTCATAGCACTCAACAGATATGTCAAAGTGCAGAAATTCAAGATAGTCACGCTGGCAATGATTGTCCCAGCGTTAGAAGTGCAGGACTAGTTCTCAACCTTTGACCTTCAAGATACATACTTTCAGATCTCTGTCATAGAGGCACAGATGTTACCTCAGGTTCACGCTGTCCCAGAACCACTACCAGTATAGAGTACTCCCTTTCGGCCTCTCATGAGCCCCAGGGTGTTCTCTAGGGTCCTTTCTATAGTGGCCCCAATCTACATTTTACAGTTTTTCCCTATCTGCCTTCTCAGGGCATGATCCTTCGTAGAGGTCCCACTAGTCACTCAGACCACACGAGACCTTTTTCTGAGACTGGGCCTTCGGAGCAATGAACAAAAATCAACCTTAACATTGGTTCAGAAACTAAAGTTTATTGGAGTCAACCTCGTTTCTGTTCAGGGTGCGCTTGCCATATCACTGATTTCTCAGTCTCTCCTTGTTGATAGAGACAATGCAATCCAGTCCTCAGATCCCATCCAGATACTGCCTTAGCTCTGGGGCACATGGCTGCAGGCATGTCAGTCATTGCTTATGCCAGACTATGCATGAGGTGCCTTCAAGCATGGTTTGGTTCGGTGTACAGACCAAAGACAATATAAACAAGCTCCTATCGATCCCCACCTGAGTCTAGCAATCCTTAAACTGGTGGAAAGAGCCAGTGAACGTTTGCATGGGAATACTGTTCACTCAGTCCTCCCCATCCCTTCTCTTGACCACCAGTGCATCCCTCAGAGACTGGGGAGTACATCTCAATGGTCACACTGTACAGGGCAGATGGTCCCCGTCAGAGACATGTCTCCATGTCTAGTAGAGCTCAGAGCGGTCCAAACCGTGTGTGCTCACTTTCTCCCTCAATCAAGAACATGTATTCTACGGTTATAGCAGACAATATGAGCTGTATGTACTACATAAACTGGCAGGGAGGTGCCAGGTCTCATTCCTTATGCATAGAGCTCTGAAGCTATGGAGCTAGTGCATCTCCCAGAATGTCATAATATCAGTGGCCTACAAACTGGGAATACATAACATGACGACCGACAGTCTGAACCGCAAGTTCCAGCTCAGCCAGAAATAGGATGTAGAACCATCCATTCTGCACAATTGTAGCAAAGTAGTGTGGCCTCCCTCAGAGACTGACAGCAAAGGAGAGCCAGATACCCCCTGGTGAGTGGAGCCTGGAAGGTCTAGGCCTCCATGTTGGAAGTGGAAGGGTGGGACAGGAACCGGAAGTATAAGGTGCAGGCCCTGCAGCTCAGTTGGGCAGGCGCCACCGAGGGAGGCAGACACTTAAAGCCCACTGCTGGAGCTGGAACCTGTGGAAGACTTCTGCTGCCCTGAGGACACCTCTTAGGTACCAGGACTGTCAGACATGCCTGATGCGGAGGAGCTGCTGGGTTTGTCAGTGGCAGTATACCCTGGGGAGATGGAGGACAACCCTGGGGTTGAGGTATACCTGGAGGAGAGGGTAGGAAGGAGTCTGGAGATAGTCGACTGTAGTCTGTCTGCAGTGCCACTCGAGACATGATCAGTGTGTTGCGGCTGGATTCCCCACTGACTCAGTGGCAGACCATACTGTCACTTTTAGAGCCTTGGGTTGGGATGCAGTGGAGTCGGGTGGGCCTGTGTCCCCCTACCCCTGCCGCCCCACCCCTGGGGTAGCAGTACTCCCCCTTCTTCCAAGAGGCATGTGTTGGTCTGTTGCACACTGGATTCAAGACGACAGACTGGGGTGTTCCTGCCTGAACCCCATAGACTGCAGTTGGTGCTCACCATTACCTGAGCCCCATAGACAGCAATTGGTGCCCAACCCCAGCCGGCTCCCTAGATGGTTTGCTGGATGCTCAACTTTCTGCCGGTGCCCTAGACTGTTTGCTGGGGGCCCCGCCCTGGCTGAGGGTCTGTTATTGCACACGTGTGGCAGCAAAGGGAGGTGGCCTCTGCCGGAGATAACAGTGAGGGAGAGCCACCCACACCTAGGACTACATCGATATATTTCGACAATGGGGGGTGCCAGAGAGAGACTTGTTCGCCACTTACTAGAACAAGAGATGTCTGCAGTATTACTCCAGAGTAGGGATAGAATAACACTCCAGGAGAGATGCTCTTCTTCTTCCTTGGGGCAATGGCCTTCTTGACGCCTTTCCTCTATTCCCTCTGTTGCTGAAGGTCCTGTTGAAAATAAAAAGGAGAAAAACAAACATCGTCCTGATTGCCCCAGACATAGTACCCTTACCTGTCTAGGCCAGACAGACATAGTACCCTTACCTGTCTCAGCTGACTTTGTGTTCACCAATGACCCTATTGATCATTACTGTACTTCCTCTGAACAGTATGCCTCTATGGGCTGGAACCATGAAGGAGCCATATTTTGAGATGTAGGACCCATGGATTGAGGTGAAGGGTGTGACCCTTTTTCTGTGACAGGAGATATTGCACAGTAGGAAGGGTGCTACTCATTGCACCTTCCTTCAGAAATAGAAGAGATACCAGATATAGTGCCAGCCTAAGGATGTCACCCCTAATTCAGCCACCTTGCTGGTGATCCTGAACTACCTGTTATCTTCAAAGAAATCGGATCTCTCTATTCGCTTGCTGAAGGTTCACTTGGCAGCAATTGTAACTTCCCACCAGCAGGTAGAAGGCTACTGAGTCTTCACCACAACGATGAGGAGGTTTCTAAAAGGTATAGCAAACCTTTTCCCACAACACAGGATCCCCAGTCTGCAATGGAACCTTAATGTAGTGCTAAAGGGCCTGACTAGACCACCATTTTAACTCATGTCCACTTGTTCATTAAATCACCTTTCCATGAAGATGGCAGTGCTCATCTCCATCATTTCTGCCAGAAGGATAGGGGTGATAGTAGCTTTGATGGCACTTCTCATAAGAACATAAGCACAGCCATACTGGTTCAGACCAAAGGTCCATCTAGCCCAGTATCCTATCTTCCAACAGGTTTCAGAGTAGCAGCTGTGTTAGTCTGTATCCGCAAAAAGAACAGGAGTACTTAGGTGCCACAAGTACTCCTGTTCTTTTTGTCTTCCAACAGTGGCCAGTGCCAGGTGTTTCAGAGGGAATGAACAGATCAGGTAATCATCAAGTGATCCATTCCGACACCCATTCCCAGTTTTTGTTGAACAGAAGCTAGGGATACCATCCATTCTGGCTAATAGCCATTGTTGAACCTATTCTCCATGACTTTTATCTAGTTCTTTTTTTAACCTTGTTATAGTCTTAGCCTTAACAAACATCCTTTGGCAAAGGGTTTAACAGGTTGATTAGACCCCCTTTTACGGTGTTCTTCCTGGACAAAGTCTTGTCCAGACCACACCCAAAGTTCATTCCCAAAATAATTTCTGCATTTCACATGAATCAACTTATTCAACTCCCAACATTCTATCCAAAACCTCATACGGGTAACAGAGAGGCCATCCTCCATACGCTTGATGTGAGGAAAGCCTTGGCCTTGTATTTAGACAAGACAAAGACCTTCAGAAAATCTCCAGGACACTTCCTCTCAGTGGCAGATAGGTCAAAAGGTACAGCAGTTTCAGTTCAGAGACTCTCCAATTGTGTCTCTTGCTGTATTTAAACTCTGCTACCAATTGCATGGGATAACACCCTCATCTTCAGTATGCATGCATTCCACGAGGTCAGTGTCCTCATTGATCGCCATCTTCAAGGGTATCCCCAAATCAGAGATCTGCAGAGCAGCTACATGGGCATCTACACATACCTTCGCAGAACACTATACCATCCTGAGTGATTCGAATCCTGACGCCCAATTCCGGGCCTTAGTACTTTAATCTCTATCAGACTCAGTTCTGAAGTTCCAGCCTCCAGCAGTGGGTACTGCTCGGGAGTCACCTACAGTGGAGCACCAATAGGACACTACGTGAAGAAATAACCTTGTGCACCAACGATGGTTCTTTGAGATGTGTCCCCCTATGGGTGCTCCCTTCTTTCTTCTACTTCAGAGTTCTACTGGTTGACTCTGGTAGAGAAGGAACTGAGGGAGAAATGCCCATGCATGCTGACTAGACTCATGGCAGGTGGGGAGCCACACGTGCTCGGGGGACATGGACTGCTATTGAAATTCTCTGATTGACAGTGCAAGGGCGCGCACACCACACACCTACTGTGGAGCACCCATAGGGGGATACATCTTGAAGAACCATCGTTACTGCACAAGATGAGTAACTTCCTCCCATTTTTTCTTGAATGAATACCAAGAGTAGATGTCAACTGACAGATTTACATGTGTTTAACTGAAGAGCTGTGTTCTCACTTCAGTCAAACTCAGGGTTTGAAACAAAGTAGGGCAATAATCTACAACCTAGCTCCACAAGTAAGGTCTTGTGTTTAAAATAGTATGCTGCAGAAAAAAATTATTTTTGTTTTTTTTTTAAAAATTTTCAATTAAATATGGCATTTTGCTTGTCATAGCAGAAATTTTTAGGGTTTTCCCTTTGGTTCTAAAATATAATATATATATATATTTTGCTTGCATTGAATGAAAGTCTTCTCCTTGAGAAATATTATTAAAAAAAAAGCAGAAATCAGGGAGAAGAAAAGTTAGCATGTTAAAAATACTGTCCTCATATTTAATATTTTATATACATGAATGGGAAAATGTATTTTTGTCCTATTAATATTTATGAGCTATGCAAATACACTAGATTTATATATAATACTACACTGGAATATACTAAGTTGTTTACTACTGATAGTTGCACTTTGTTATCTTAATGGATAATAATATTTTAACACAGTCAGTACACCACCAGGTGGTAGTAGATTAATTTTTCTTGGTCATATTTTTCATTGATACGTCACAAAAACACCTAATACTTTATGTGAAATAGTGTGCTGATCTTTCATTTTTCTGATGAATTACTGACTTTATTATGGTATTTTAGAAGTGATGTAAATTGTCAACACTGGTGAAGAGTACTTTAGTCGTTAACATTAGGAGAAACAAACTTTTTTCACTCAGCGTTAATTTGCTGTACTTGTTAAGAAGTATTAGCATGTAAAAATGAATTAGATGTTTAAAACCTAAATATAAATTTTGGTTTTATATTATTTTGAAAAATTTGTGTACATGTGCGAAATGAAATTTTAAAATGATCTAATTCTTTTGAAGATGTTGGCACTGAAAATCTGTCAGTAGGCAAGCTACTTAGTAGTGTTTAGCAATGTTTGTCTCCGAGCATATTATGCCTTCTATCATTTTATTTTTTATTTGTAGACTGTAGGTTACTTTATGTGATGCAACATGATAAATTCCTGAGGCAGAAAAAACAACTCAATAGGCCACCAAGAAAAAAGAAAACTCGTAATTTAAGCAAAATATGGTGCTATCTTAAAATGAGAACATATATGTCAACTTTTGGGAACAGGATTTATAACCCGAATAGCATCTATAGCTTACTACGTTTCTAAATTATTTTAATAGCGAGTTTGATCATTTGTCTTCAGAGTATAACACTTTTGTAGTTTTTTAAAAAATGTAAATGTATTTCACAATCTTAATAAGATAAAACTAACTTATGCGAACAATTTATCTAAACCAAGCAATGCCAATTTGAGGGTAATAAAGTAGAAAAAATAAATGAGTACAGCAGCAGCCTGCTTAAATGAAGTGTAGTTTGAAGTGAATAAAACTCCAGATGAAATGCATCAAATAGCACTTGAACTAAATCGAAATCGGCATAAGGACTGAGAGCTTCATTGAAGTCATGCACTGAGTGAGAATTAGTCTGGTAGAATATCCTGGTAATGTCATTAAGCTTCAACTCATTTTTTTTCCTTCAAAATTATACCACCTGCTTTATTTGGATTTTTAGATTTCACATTCCAGAATTTCTTAAAGTACACACATCTGATGCTACATATGTTCTTCTATTTCTTGGGAGAAAATGTATACCACAGCCAGAGCTTTTAAAAACAAAGACATTTTATGAACTGTTATGGAATCCCTTAGGTAGTATGTTTTCGGTTAGCAGCGAAAATCTTAACTTTATTTCTGACATAAATCAACGGAATAGCTTTCATTTTTCTTGTTTCAAAATAAAAATTCCAAACTGTACATTAACTATATACAATATATGCTATAATTTGCTATATTTACATTTTTTAAGTGTAGTGGAGAAATGTAGGTAACATTTGATAGATGAAAGTAAATTAGTTCTCCCCCCATCTCCCATAAAGATGCTGGCAACTATTTTTATCATTTAAACAAATGATATTTGTTTTTGTTTACTAATTTGGTGTTTTAATACAAATGAATATGTGGGCTTAATGCCAAGAGATTTGCTCAGAGCAATTAGTTCAATGTGTTTCTGACTATATTTTAAATTGCTGTATATGTAACTTAATTCTATAATTAAAATAAAAAATACCTTCTGTGTCCTTGTTCACAGTGGCAGTAACCTACAAAATACAATTTTAATATTTGTGTTTTACAACTAATTCATGTAGTGTTGCATGCCAGGCTATTAAACAGCTTTCAAACCTTCCAGGCAGACATTTAAAAGCAACTGAAAAATTAGCAGAATATGGCTCGAAAAACATACTGACTAATAATAATAATGCAAAACAGAAATCTTGAGAGGAATTAACTTTTTTTCGTTTTTGGCTAGAATTTATTTTTCAGCAGATGAGGTAATTGAGTGTAGGACAGTTTAGTATTGTAACACAGTATCACCAGTAGAGTAGCACTTTGTTGTTCTGCAGATGAATATTTGTTAAGGTTCCTGTGGTACTAAAGATTAGATTCCTAAGAGAATTCTGTTTTTTGTTTTAAATATCTGGTCTGATACAGAAATGTTTCATGTATGTTTTATGAGGTAGATTTTGGTCCAGGTCTCATGTCATTTATATCATTATTTTCTCCTCTGCACATTCCCATGCTTGGGATGCATCATCAGTGCAGCCTGGATTAATGCAAATGGCTTGAAGCAGTGTCAGCTGGAATGTCCTCAAACTGCCTGTTTACTCCCCTGGGAAATCTGAATGTCTGGAGGGTGAGAACATAAAAGAGGACAGGTTGAATGAGCTACCTCAGTTCCTTCCAGCTGTGGTAGTAAGAGGCCAAGGATCTTCCCTGTCTTCACTTATTCAGTCTTTTTTGGAACAGTTGTTTCAGTTAATTCACTGTATTTTAGCTACATCTAGTTAGTGCAGTCCAGGTTAGTGTTAGTTTAGTGTTGTGTTTCATGTATTTCTTCTTTTGTCTGAGAGGATTGCGTTGCCCCGTCATGGGGTCCTTGGTTCTGCTAAGGAGGAACAAAAAGCGAAGAAACTGCTGTTCAAGAGTTCTGCCTCTGCCCCTGCTGTTTTCTTGTCCTTGGACACCCATGCTTGATGTGTGGCTTGCTGGGGGGATGCCATTCCACCAGACATTGTTCCATCCTTTATCCCAAGGGCTAAAAAAGAATGACAAAATAGACTCTAAGGCTAAGTAGTGCTGCTTCAGGAAACCTTAACATCAAAGCCTCCTGATTCTGACGGACAGGATTTCATAAATGCTTGGAGACCTGCTTCAGCTCCAAATCTCGAGGGAGATAAGGTTGCTTGGCCAATGCAAACCCTATAAAGTAAGGAAATAGAAGGGTATGTCTATACAGCAGGTTACTGCATGATAAGCTGGGTTGCTCCAGGAGGTTTGCACTAATTGTCCATGTGGATCCTGCTGTTACAGACTAAAAGTTCTGTAGTGTGCTTTGCATACTGCTTCAGTAGGTACTAACACGCTGTATAGACAAGCCCTATATTCAGGGCCGGTGCAAGGATGTTTTGCGCCCTAGGCGAAACTTTCACCTTGCACCCCCCCCCGCGCCCCCACTCTGAGGCACTCCCCCCACGGCAGCTCCCCCCCTCTGCCCTGAGGCGCCCCCCTTGCGGCAGTTCCCCACTCTCCGCTCTGAGGCACCCCTCCCCCCACCCCAGCTCACCCCTGCTCCGTGCACGAGCGCCCCAAGCATACTGTGGCCGCTTCACTTCTCCCACCTCCCAGGCCCTACAGAAGGCAATTATATTCTGAGTGTTCACAGCCAGATGACCTTGTACTGCCAGTGCACGGAGAGCTCTGTTGAACTGGCATGTTGGGTTCCCTCCCTGTCCTGAGAAGCCACAACTACAACACAGAGAATCCTGATCAGTAGCTTCTTGTGATTTGGGAGAGAGTGTCTAAGGATGCAGAAGACACTATCCAGCCAGCTCAAGGAGCAAATCCCGCAACAGACCTGGACCAGAGGGGGAAAACCCCTGAAGAGCATCAAAAACTGAACCCCTAGATACTGCAGTGGGTTCTCAGCTCCCTAGGGAAAGAAGTAGGGCTGCTAGACAACCCCCTTTCCTTCTCAGTGTACATCAGGGAATTCTCATGGTGCTCAGGTATAAGCCTTGCAAACCCTAGAGATTCTAGGTCCCAGAAAGGTAAAAGCAACCATCACCTTGGTAGTGCAATAATTAGTGTGATTAATAAGCAAGTGGTGAAAACCAGTGGTTAACCCCCTTCTTCTTTACTTAAGGGAGTGTTTGTTGGGGCCTTTCCTATACAGAGAGTATGTCTACACTACAAAAAAAACGTATGGCATTGAGTCTCAGGGCCCAGGTCAGTTGACTTGGGCTCTCAGGGCTTGGGCTGTTAGGCTTAAAAATAGCAGTGTTGATGTTTGGACTCAGACTGGAGCTTGACTCTGAAACCAAAGATCTCAGGTGGAGCCCAGTCTATTTTTAAGTCTGAGTCTGAGTCAGCTGACCTGGACGCTGAGACTCAATGCTGTGGGTTTTTCTTTGCGGTGTAGGCGTATCCCAGAGAAGTTCTTGCAGTGCTCTGTACCAAACTCATCATCCCCTCCCACCTCGCAGCATGTCTGGGCATACAGAGGATTCTGTCACTGTCCTGTGAAACTCTTCCTCGGGTTGCAGTGTAATGGGAATTGTGCCTGTCTGACTTTCAACCCAGGGACTTTTACTCTATCAGGGCATGGGGCTCAGATTCAGGCAGCAGCAGAATGGGATTTATGCCTTCTGGTCATCATCCATAAACTTTTGTTTTGTCAGGGAAAGGGGCTCTCTTTCCTTCTCTTTCCCTCATCATAGACAGGCCACGCTTTAAAATGTAAATAATCGGTAACCAGAACAAAGGCACACGAGGAGTCTACTTCCTAGAAACCTGCATCATCATGGCGTTACTGGGGAGGAGGGCAGGGGATGTGGAGATAAATACCTTCTCATGTTCAAAATGATCCTGATTTACTGATTAAAGTCCTGAGTGCAACTAGGTGACTTCTACTATTCTTACTTGGGTGCTAGACACCCTAGAGGGGCAAGCAGGCAGGCTTTCAGGCTCCTAGGGCATTTAGCAAGCATCTTCTACAGTTGAGGTATTTGCATGTTACCACAATGGTAAAAATTTGCAAAGGTCCTAAACTTTATTGCATCAAGGCATTTCCTAGCAGTGGTCATATTTACCAAATTATCTCCAGTGACTAAGATTGCTGGTGTCATTCATCAGCTTCGTCCATTGAGTGGGTTTCTTAAAATGTGCCTGCAGAATTTCCTTCTAATGACGTGGAACCACACACCTAATGGAATGCGAAAGTAGATGTTGTTCTCAAATCACATCCAATTGTCCCTTTATGGGCAGCTAACTACAAACAACACGCTCACTGCCAACCCAGTATTCACTCCAGACCTTGCATTATCGGTATGGAGGCAAGGATGGAGTAGCATACTTGGAATAAAGTCTCCAACATCTGAGAGTACATATCCATTTAGTTTATTCATGTCTGAACAAAAAAAAACCCTAACCCACAATTATGGCCCTAAGGGTTGGACCAGTGATCCATCAAATCCAATATCCTGTCTAGGTCAGTGGCCAGTACCAGCTGCTTCAGTGAAAGGTGCCAAGAAACCACATAGTGGGAAACCATGGTGCTCACAGGGGAAGTCTCCTTTTACCTCCTGTTAGAGATTGGCTTATGATAGAGGCACGAGTGTTTGGTTACTCACTAGTTTTGGAAGGGATATAGAGTTCTATTTTTTCCCTGGAAATATGAATTACATCCTGGGCAGAGAAGAGTCTGCCACCTTTCAAGGCAGTTCACATAAAGGATATAGCAAAGAGGAAAATGGAAATTGAAGTTGTCATGCTACTCTTCCGCTAATCTAGAAGGCACTTTGAATTTGCTAGACAGCCAAGGAACCCATTCTGGCACTTAAAGATTATACCTATAGGAAAGTACATAGGAGGAATGGTGATGCAGTACTTTGATTAGTGCATAAACCCCCTTATTTTTGCCCTAAAATCAAAGAGGTGGGCTTATCTTGCATGTCATGGATGAGTTGCAGGAACGTTTCTGCAACAAATGTTTCTCAGGGTAAGCCTGTAGAATTTACAATATACTGTGGCTGTCAAGTGATTAAAAAAATTAATTGTGATTAATCACATTATTGTTGTTAATAGAGTACTATTTATTTAAATATTTTTGGATGTTTTCTACATTTTCAAATAGATTTCAATTACAACACAGAATACAAAGTATGCAGTGCTCTATTTTTGATTACAAGTATTTGCACTGTAAAAAACACAAAAGAAATAGTAATTTTCAATTCACCTAATACAAGTACTGTAGTGCAATCTCTTTATTGTGAAAGTTGAACTTACAAATGTAGAATTATATACAAAATAACTACATTCAAAAATAAAACAATGTAAGATTTTAGAGCTTGTAAGTTCACTCAGTCCTACTTCTTGTTCAGCCAATCGCTCAGACAAACAAGTTTGTTTACATTTGCAGGAGATAATGCTGCACGCTTCTTGTTTACAATGTCACCTGAAAGTGAGGCCAGGCGTTTTCATGGTACGGTTGTAGCCGGCATCACAAGGTATTTATGAGTCATATGCGCTTAAGATTCATATGTCCCTTTATGCCTCAACCACCATCCCAGGGGACACGCATCTGTGCTGATGACTGGTTCTGCTCGATAACAATTCAAAGCAGTGCCGACTGACACGTGTTCATTTTCATTATCTGAGTCAGATGCCACCAGCAGAAAGTTGATTTTCTTTTTTGGTGGTTCCAGTTCTCTAGTTTTCTCATTGGAGTGGTGTTCTTTTAAGACTTCTGAAAGCATGCTCCACACCTTGTCCCCCTCAGATTTTGGAAGACACTTCAGATTCCTAAACCTTGGGTCAAGTGTTGTAGCTATCTTTAGAAATCTCACATTGGTACCTTCTTTGCATTTTGTGAAATCTGCCGTGAAAGTGTTCTTAAAATGAACAACATGTGCTGGGTCATCATCCGAAACTGCTATAACATAAAATATAGGACAGAATACGGGTAAAACTGAGCAGGGGATATACAATTCTCCCCCAAGGAGTTTAGTCACAAATTTAATAAACACACTTTTTTTAACGAGCATCGTCGGATGGAAGCATGTCCTCTGGAATGATGGCCGAAGCATGAAGGGACATATGAATGTTTATCATATCTGGCACGTAAATACCTTGCAATGCTGGCTACAAAAGTGCCATGCAAACACCTGTTCTCACTTTCTGGTGACATTGTAAATAAGAAGAGTGCAGAAACTTGTTTGTCTCAGCAACTAGGAGTCCTGGCACCTTAGAGACTAACAAATTTATTTGGACATAAGCTTTCGTGGGCTAGAACCCGCTTCATCGGATGCATGGAGTGGAAAATACAGGAACAGGTATAAATACATGAAAGAATGGGAGTTGCCTTACAAGTGTGAGGTCAGTCTAATGAGACAATTCACTTAACAGCAGGATACCAAGAGAGGAAAAATCTCTTATGTAGTGATAATGAGAGTGACCCATTTCAAACAGTTGACAAGAAGGTGTGAGTAAGAGTAGGGGGAAATTAGTATTGGGGAAATTAGGTTAGGTTTTGTAATGACCCAATCACTCCCAGTCTTTATTCAGGCCTAATCTGATGGTGTCCAGTTTGCAAATTAATTCCAGTTCTGCAGTTTCACATTAGAGTCTGTTTTTGAAGCTTTTTTGTTAGCGATTGGCTGAACAAGAATTAGGACTGAGTGGACTTGTACATTGTTTTATTTTTGAGTGCAGTTATGTTACAAAAAAGATCTACATTTGCAAGCTGCACTTTCATGATAAATGCACTACAGTACTTGTAAGAGGTGAATTGAAAAATATTATTTCTATTTATCGTTTTTATAGTGCAAATATTTACATTGGCAAAGATAATTTACATGTTGATTTCAATTGCAACACAAAATGCAATATGGATGAAAAATGTAGAAAAACATCCAAAATATTTAATAAATTTCAATTGGCATTCTGTTGTTCAACTGTGCAATTAAATCTGCGATTAATCATGAGTCATTTTTTAAATTGCAATTAATTTTTTGGTTAATCATGTAAGTTAACTGCAATTAATCGATAGGGTTACAATATACCTATATTGTAAGTTGTGTCTCCCACCTCATCATTTAGGTTGTATACATATTCTTTAAAAAAATCATTATAAATCAGTTGCCAGCGAACCAGTCAGTTAAGAAGGGATGGAAGGCAAAATTACATGAGAAATTTTGAAAGTTCTGACTCCAAGCTGGTTTTGACATTTTTTTATACTGTTTTAATATCTTGGATTTTCATTACTATGTAATTCAAAAACATCTCGACCAATTTCTCTCAAACTTACTCCCCCAACAACACCCACGCACTCAATTTTCTGGCCTGAAATGAATCATGAGAATTTACAGCCATATGTTTTTGTTTTTGTTTGTTTGATGAAGTCAGGGAAGCAGAGTTGTGAAGATAGGAAATTGTTCCTTTTCTGAATGTTTAAAAATAAGATGTTCAGTAGAACAGTAAACATTGTATAAGAAACAAGGACCCAGGAAACATGTTTGCCTAACATGGTTTTGGTATTTCTTTTGCAAGTCAAAGGATTTGCAAATGTTTTTATGAAGATGTATTTTAGGGTTTTTTTTTTAATATGAGGTGGTATTAACTTTTATAAGAATTTGAGTAAAGTACTTTATAGTTATATAAGACAAAGCACATTCTAGTGGCTAAAGAGCAAGACAAAAAGACTGGCTATCTGGGTTATTTATATGCATTAAATGTAACTTCAGTACTTTGCCAACTCCCCCCCCTCAAATAAGGTGGTTTCCAGTTGGCTGAAGCACAAATCTGTTCTTCAGTCAATCTTTTTAGGTGTGCAGTTGCAATGCAAAAATTGTATGGATGAAATCTGGGTCTCACTGAAGTCAATAGCGAGATTTCAACCTCTTTTTCTAGTTACTTATGGAATTACATCTCGCTGAGTGCTTAAAATGCATTCTTTGCAGTCTCCAATATACTGAAGTCATTTGGCATAACAGCAATGAAGTTATACTGGAATACTGTGTCAGACTGAAAGGCTCTTGCTTTGAAAATTAGTATATCAGTTATGTTCCAATATGTATTTTCCATAGATGTCTTGGCTTTGATTTTGCATTTATGTTACAGTGGGAGAATGTTATTCTGTGACATTTTATTATACTTACAGTATCTTTTTAAATATGTCTGTATCTGATTATTTTGATCGTCTTGAGACTCACCAGGGTTTGTGGAACTATTTAATGTTTAAATAATAGTAACAAGACACTTTCAAAGTTAGTAGGCTAAAACTAAACCCAACTTTTTTTCCCCTTATATGTCTGCAAAATCTTTTTGTGTGTTTAAAAACTGCTTCAAAGATTTTAGTATTTTTTAGAAAGAATTATATGGCAAACCTGGGGCTATTGCATTTAAATCTGAAATATAGTTTTTACTAAGGGCTAGTGTAGCTGTTGGAGAGAAATGAAACACATTTACTAGTATATAATTATTTACGTTTAATACAAGCAAGAAATTTTGAGTCATACCTGAAATACTTTAAAATATTTTTAAACAAAGTTATTAAGTAGTGAGACTGCCAATATAATCCTTCCTTTACAGCCTGCACACTCTTTCTGCTACTTGTACAGTGCATAATCGTGGAACATAAACATGAACTGTAACGTCTCCATCAGTGCAATGTTTCAGCTGGACTTTGACATTTACCCCGCCTCCCCTGCCTCACACACTCTCTCTCCCACACACACTAACACCCCCCACCCTTTTTAGTCTTTCTCCTCTGATCTTTTCTAGTGATGATTTCATAGGCTCAATCTACACTAGAAAAGGTTTGCTGGTATAGATATGCCTGTGGAGATGCAGTTTATGCTGGCAAAAGAGTTTCCTTGCCAGTATAGTTCATGCTGGTTTCCCAAGCGAAATACACTGTATCAGTGAAAGCACTTCTATAGTTGTAGAACTGCTTCTACATCAGCGTTATGCTGATGTAGAACTGTAAAAAGAAAAATCTCACCCTGGTCAACATTATTCTGCCAGCAAAAATTTCTAATATAGACTTTGGGTTAGTCTGTAGTGTCACCTAAAGAGTTGCATATCTTGTGAATCTTCTGAAAGAGAAATGGAACCAGTTTCTTAGTCCATAGCTAAGTCCCTACCTTAGAAAAAAAATCCCATCTATGAGTCCCTTTCGGTCAGCAGCAGTTATCCTCTGATAATGGTAACCTCATACATGCCAACATCTTTAAAGCAAAAAGCACCAGAGATGTAAATGTATTTGTTTGCTTGTTTTGCATACATTTTGATATATTATTCTAGGATTACTTAGAACTGAGGAGAGAGATGGAGTGCAAAAATAGAATAGAGAGAACAATAAAGAAAGGAGAGGAAAGAGTTGGACTCCAGCATTTAATTCTCTTCCCCTTCCCATCATCAGCATTTCATTCCACAGCCACCGTCCCCTTCTATCTCCACAAAGAAATTTCATTTTTCCTAACCCTCGCTTCCTCTTCCCAAGTACACACACTCACCACCCACCCTCATCTTCCAAGTATTTTCCCCACTCTTACACCCTCCTCTTCAAGCCTTTCAGCTTAACTACCTTGTCGTTACTTCATCATGTTATTTTGACACCTGTCTTCACCCCCAGATCTTCTCAATCTTCTCCCCTCAAAGGACTTCATTTGACTCCTCCCTTTTCATTAGAAACCTGGGAGAGGGGGTGTTGATGGGAGCCTATTCTTCCCCACTCCAAACCCTCCTCAGGTCAGGCTGGAATCAGTTGTGTGAGCATTCTGGCAGCTTTCCACCCCTTTCTGGCTTCCCCTGCTACACTGCCTCCACGCCAGGGGGGAGATGAAGACACTGGGCTTGTGGCCTGATTGAGAGCTCATAATGAGTGATGAAATCATTAGATTTCCACCACGTCTTCCAGGTGCTCCTGTTCAGGACACCTTTATCTTTGCCCCCACCAACAAGGTAGTTCTTGTCTGGGGCCCCTTCCTGCCTACCTGACCCTTTCCTCCTAGTCCTATGCTGGCTCCTACAAAGCCACCACTCCTTATCCCAGGACACAGATCCTCCCCTTTATCTCAGGAGTCTTCTGGGAGGACCCCATGGCTTCCCATATGTTTGCTTCAGGGAGTGTCCAAATGTCCACCTTCTTCAGTCTTTGAGGGCAGGAGGCAAACTAAATTGGAGCTCCATCTCTGTAATCTACAAATTTCCAAAGAGTTATAAGAAAAAATAATTAAAGTTGAAAGATTAACTACAAAACTTGGGATAGGGAGGGAGTTCACAGTCTTAAATTATGCATTGTGTTTTGGCAGACTTAAAAGTTAAGGTACATTTACTTTTTAAAATAATTTTTGACTTTTTTTCCCTTTGACCTCCCAGCTCCTGTTGTTCTCTGTTTCCCGTACAAGAGTTGATTGATATATAATAAATATAGACACACATGTATAAAATTTAACTGTTACTAATAATTCCCTCGATTGTTAAAACTGAGAGAATTTTAAAATTCTATAACACTTCCTACTCCTTCTCCTGAGCTTGGATTATGAAGATGGATTATTTAGTTTCACTTTTGTGTCTAGTCAGTTTTTAATCAGTTTAACTTTTAAGTTCTCATGCATGAGCATAATGCTACAATATTAGATTTACAAATACTATGAGGAATTTTTTTTCCCTAGCTTTAGTGGCTTTAGCCTGCTGCTGTCATTCATGACTAAAGCAGCTTCCTCAGCTAATAGTAGTCTGTGACATTTTGATAAAAACTAGAACAATACAAAATTTACACAGCAAACGTTAAATGGATTAGAAACTGGCTAAGTGACAGGACTCAAAATGTAATTGTAAATGTGGAATCGTCTTCAAGTGGGTGTGTTTCTGATGCGGGCCCACTGGGATTGGTTCTTGGCCCTATGCTATTTAACATTTTTATCAATGTTATATTCCTAAATTTAGAATTCCACACTTTAGACTTATTCTCTAAAGTATCTCTGAAGCTTGCATTTTTTTCTTTTTTCGAAAATTGTTTCTAGCAAAGGTTTGTCAGTCTTTTTCCAAAGACAATGTGTCCTCTGGCTCTTCACAAAACAGAAATGAAACTTCATTATTACCCAGCCAGACTCTTCTGCCTTTACATTAAACAGAAAAATCCTGGTTTGTGAATACCATAATTTAGTGGTTTCCCCATTCTGATGAATTGTCTGACTAGCATGCTTTATAGAGGTCAGATTGGAAAAATTAGTGGTACTCCCTGAAATTTCACCCATTTAAGAGACCAAAATGAGATGCCACACACTCAGTTATGCAGAACTTAATAAAGTAAGTAGAGGTGACCTCTAATGTGTCACACTTGAGGTTTTTTAATGGAGCAAAGTAATACATTTTTATTACACCTGCTAGTTTTATATTTTTATTTAATTTGTTTTACTGGCATTTCTGTAGCACTCATCACAGTAGTAATGTAGTGCCTCAAGAGTAAAGATACATCATTTATCTCTAGAAGACAGAATTTCCTCCTATAAGGAGAAAATGAGGGCCATAACTTGCATAGCATATCATAGTGACTGGAATTCAGTATCTTAAAAACATTTGTTAGTTGTCACTGGATTATTTTTCTCTTTTTTCTCTTCAGAGTTTTGGTATTCCTTATCAATTAAATGCCATATTTGTATAGTCATGGATTGGATTATCCAATAATTCTTGCTTAAAAGATGATAAATTAAAGGTTTAAAATTGTAATGTTGGCAATATAAATGACTTTATTCCTCAAGTTTTTGTCAGTTTAAATTGAGGATCAAAGAAATCAGTGATTGAATTACATGGGAGACATTGCATATACTGCAATTGAATCTTGTCCGTATTAAATAACTGAACATAAACATTATATATTGGTTATATAAAAACAAATTTGTTAGAATGTCTCCCAATATTATTTAGGCTTTTAAAGTACATTCACTAGGTTCTAGTAGCAGGTTACCCGATTTGTTATTTTGGAAAAAATGAACTAATCATATTTTACTGTACAGGATATGAGTAATAACAAAAATTAAATTTTTGGAAACAGTTTGCAGGTTCCAGTCTTGCATTTTGGGACTCTGTATAAACCTCTGGAGCCAGCTGTTCACCACTATATTCTTTCAATCACTATGAGGTGTTGATTTTAAAAGAATGGGTTGCTGTTCCTAAAGTCTGCACACTGCAAATATTTCATGGCAGACCTGTGAACTTGCATGGATTGGTTATATTAATGCCTATGCTTGGAGCATAATAAGGACCAATTCATGATTTCATTCAAAAACAGTGAAGAAAACTATTTTCTTTAATGATATGCCAGATTTATCCAAATATTTCAGCAAGTCTGTATTACAGTTTGTCAGCAAACTGGGTACAGCAAAGTGTATTTAAAAATCATTTAATTAGAACAGATTCATTTTCACTCCATGCCACTACACAGCAAGACTTGCTTGTTCCTATTTCCTTAAATTTATCCTGGAATTTTTCCAAGTTTAGCTTTAATGAGTTGCCTAACCCGCTAGTTACATTAGGATTTATTTTGCCCTGGAGAATAATATTTGAATTGATAGTTTTTTAACCTGTTTTGTTAAATGAACATATGTTCGGATCTGAACTTCAACTCTGGATATAAGAAAGATTTGAGAAATAATTATTTCTAGTATTGTTGTTAATAAGATTTTTAAATGGAATTTGATTAGAGCTTTTCAAAGTGTGGAAGCAATCAGCTATATAATTACAGTAAGTTTTAATATGATTAATTTTAGTATGAATTCAAATTCAGTTATTTCGTATGAACCAAAATGATCTACCAAAATATAACAAGACAAAGTTGAAATAAAGATCTGACGTGGTTCAATGAAAAAAATTTAGTTTTACTTGAATATTCGTTTATATTTATTTGTTTGAATATATCAGTTAGGTAATAAAAGCAGGTTAAATATAGCTCATTACATTTATTAATAGTGGGTATTTTGTGTTAACAGGTACAGCTTGGTAGCAAATATATATTATATAGTGCTTTTAAATGCACTGTTTGTACTTCAAAACCATTATAATAAAATTTGAATTATAAAATGCACTTTCATTGTTAGCCAGTCCTAGTTAAAATTTCCTTTAAGAAACATTTGCTGCACACATGGTATAGTAGAATTTTTTTTCCCTTTTTTGTTTCCTGCCTTTCTGTGTATAGAAGGATTTATTTTCTTCACCTTTTCTTTCTCTGAAAACGAATAATGTATTTTGTCCCTATGGTAGTATTAAAAACTACAGTAAGTTTAGAATTTGCATATTGTAAAAAAAGTTTGTATTTAATACACTATTACTACCCATCAGGGAATCTTTTACATGAAATCTGTAAGTGTAAAAGTCACTGTAGTTCAGTATAGTAGCTGCACTGAGCATTAAATGAATAGTCTTAGTTTTTAATATTAAGTTTTTCCAAGATGTTACACTGTAAGTCAGTATTGTTGCATCTCTCTGGATATCTCCTTTTCTCTGCAAGTACATTTATTAGTAATTAGAAAAGCCTTCCTATAGAGACATGCTTTGATAATTATATTAGTCCTATTTTTTGCTGAATAGGAGTTGTGTGCCATTACGTTTTACTGTCTTTCTTTGAAATGTATGTTATGAAACGTCCTCTGTCAGATTACATATTAAAGGAATTGGAAGCATTAAGTTTAAGGAGCCAGACATTAAAACTAAAGAAATCATACTGTGAAAACAAAAAGTAGAAGAGCATATTTTTAAGATACATAAAGGAAAATGGATCAATGACACTAATGCATTGAGATCCATGTTACAAAAGTGGGTATGGCTTGAGAGAAGGCCTGGTAGGAAGGACTCTGACAATTGATACTACCATAGTAGTACATCAATTTATGCTGGTTTGCCTTCAGGGAAATTTGGAGATTTTCTGTTAATGTCTGCCAAAGGCTCTGCTAACGTGTGTTTTTGGGCTCTGGCTTGTGACTGTTCTAACTTTGCACTTTTGCCCTTCACATGGCTAGTGGTGTCTTGTGTCATGTTAGAGAGAAGGGACTAGTAGTATGAGACTTGTGGCTCCCCTCTTTCTGCATAACGTTTTTGTCTTGAGTCTTGTACATTAATATATCTATTAATATTTATTTATATAAGTATTGCACAAATTCTTCTTCAACATAACATTTATTTTTGTAGTTTCCCATATGCACTGTTTGCAATGAGAGACTACATAACTTGGGTTTAAATAACGTTAGAGTAGCAGGCTCAGATTCTAGCATGAGGCACAGATAATAGAACAATTTTTCATGGGTTATCATAGCGCTGCACCAAAAGT
This sequence comes from Gopherus flavomarginatus, assembly GCF_025201925.1. NCBI lineage: Eukaryota > Metazoa > Chordata > Testudines > Testudinidae > Gopherus > Gopherus flavomarginatus. Next base: position 260,932,235 of record NC_066618.1, read on the forward strand.
GATTGGCACAGTGTGGGAAATATTGGCATCTCCATGATTCCCAGGGGATTCAGTGCCTCATCTGGGTATGCTCAATTAGTGTAGCTTCCGTAGTCGTATGTGCCCTTCCCTCGAGGCGGGGGGTGGGGGAGTGAGGGGAAGGGAAGGAAGAAGAAGGTTCTCTTGGCCTGAAGAGCTTCCAGTCTGTATTATTATTTTTTTTTTTTAGATGTAACATGACAAGTGAGGGTAGCAAACAAAAATGTTTATAGTAATTAATTTTTATGTATTCCCAGACCACCACCTTCATATAAAACTAGCCTATTCAACCACTTATTGTTGCTCTACTCTCCATCCCCCCACCCCTTTTTTTGGTTCCTGCACCCACTTATGTCTCATTTTACATTAGGCACCAGTCCTACAAAAGCGTATCATATGTTTAACTTTTCTCCTGTCAGTATTCCCATTGAAGTCTGTATGACTTCATGACCACATGACCGTTAAATCGTGGAAGTAAATGTCTGGCTGTGCAGATGGTGTCAGCGAGAGTGCTTTGGCTTCTTTGACAACGAGCTGATGTTCTAGGAAAGAGGATTACTGTTCTGGGATGGGTTTCATCTATCACATACTGGGAAGAGTGTCTTCTGATATAGTCGGGTAACATGATAAGAAGAGCTTTATACTAGGTCCTGTGGTGGACGGTCACAAAAATCCGGCCAGTGTACCTCTAGGCTCAAGTAACGAGGACAAGGGGAAAGGAGTAATTATGGGAGAAGGGTCTAGAAATTACAACTTCATTAAAAAGGCAAAAAGAAATGCAACAGGACAGTCTGCAGAAATCTTTCATGCCTTTACACAAATACAAAGAGTGTGGGAACAAACAGGATGTACTGGATGTCATGGTATATGAAGAAAATTATGACTTAATTGGCATCAGACAGACTTGGTGGCAAAACTCCCATGATTGAAGTACCAATATTGAGGGATATAGCTTGTTTGGAAAGGATAAGTATGGGAAAAAAGGAGGAGATGTTGCTCTGTATGTCAAGAATGTATACACTTCTTCCAAGGTCCAAGGGGAAGTGAGCAACAGACTTATTGTAAACCATAAAATCATGAAGAGGAAGTGAAGGAGTTATTCTATAAGCCTCTAACAAGATTAACTAATACAAATGAGCTGCCATTAATGGGTTTTGTTTTAACTTCCTTGATATCTTTTGGAGCACTATTGCAGTGAAACATAACATGTTCTGCAAATTCTTAGCATGTGTAGGGGATAGCTTTCTGATTCAGAAAGTTGATGAAACAGCGAGGGAGTCATCCATTTCGGATCTTGTTTTGACCAACAGGGATGAATTAGTAGTGAATGTGAAGGTGGTCTGGGACTTGCGAGGGAATTGATCATGATCTGATGGAATTCAAGATCCAATGGAAAGGAGGACATGAGAACAGCAAAACAAGGACGCTGGGCTTCAGAAAGGCAGATTTCAACCGACTCAGAGAAATAGTAGGCAAGGTCCTATGGAAAGACCAGTTAGGAAGAAAAGGAGTTGAAGGGGTTTGGCGGTTCTTAAAAGATGTAATACTAGAGGCTCAACATCAAACTAGTCTGATGGAGAAGAAAGAAAAGAAGAGCTAAAGGAGGCCAGTGTGCTGCACAAGATGCTTTTTAGCTAATCTAAAAACAAAAAGGGATACATACAGGAAATGGAAGGAAGAACATGTCACCAAGGAAGTATACCTGGAAATAGCATAAGCATGGAGGGACAAAATCAGGAAAACTAAGGTAGTAAATGAATTGCAGCTGTCAAGAAATGTTAGAAACAACAAGGAGGGGTTCTTCAAATATGTCAGACAAAAAAGAAAGATCAAGCGTGGTGAGGGTCTGCTGCTCAATGGAGAAGTTGAACTGGTAACAGAAGATGATAGGAAGGCAAAGCTGCTTCAGTCTTCTCACAAAAAATAACATGTGACCAGATGACTAATGAAGTTATCATAGAGAATAAACGGGAAAGGATGCAGATCAAGGTAAATAAAGAACATGTCAGAGATCTTCTGTCCAATTTGAATGAATTCAAATCAACAGGCTGGATGCTATTTGATGTTCAAAGGTCTGGAAGGAATTAGCTGAAGAAATCTCGGAACCACTGGTGGTAATATTAACAAACTCATAGATGACAGGAGAGGTCCCAGAAGACCGGAGAAGAGCTAATGTGCCCAACTTTATAAAGGAGGAGCCAAGGAACTATAGACCAGTCAGCCTGGCTTTGAGAACTGGGAAGCCACTAGAGCAAAGTATAAAACATTCAATTTGCAAATACTTGGAGGATGAAGGGATAATTGCTAGCAGCCAACATGGATTTACAAAGAACAAATTATGCCAAGCCAGCTTAATTTCCTTCTTTGACAGGGTAACTGATTTTGGTGGATAGGGGGAATGCGGTGGACATAATGTACTTGGACTTCAGCACAGCTTTTGACACTGTCCCACATGACATTCTGATGGGTGAGCTGGAGAATTGTGGGCTTGGTGGAATTACCACTGAGTGGATACATAATTGGTTAAACAACTGCAGACAAAGAGTAAATATTAATGGATGATGTCGGATTGGAGGGAGGTCTCAAGTGTGGTTCCACAGAGATCTTGTTCTGGATCCAGTGTTTAACATCCTTATTAATGACCTGGATATAGGTACAGAGAACATACTGATCAAATTTTCAGATGACACAAAGCTAGTGGGAGTTGTCAGTACTTTGCAGGATAAAGCTAAAATTCAGAGGAATCTTTATAAATTGAGGAATTGAACTGTAGATAAGAAAATTAAATTGAACAAAGGCAAATGTAAGGTGCTACACTTAAGAAAGAAAAACCAAATGCACAGAGTGAGAGAAAACTGGCTTGGTGGCAGCAGCAGCACAGCTGAGAAGGATCAGGGATATGGTGGATCACAACCTCGACATGAGTCAGCAATGTGATGCTGTTGCAAAAAACGAAAAAACAAAAAAACAGAGGCATAGCATGCAAGTCACAAAAGGTGATAGTACCAATCTACTTGGCATTGATTAGGCCTCAGCTGGCATACTGGGTCCAGTTTTGGTGGTCATATATAGAAAGGATCCAGAGGGAGTGACAAAGGTGATAAAAGGGATGGAATGAAAGCCATATGAGCAAAGGCTGAAGGCATTGGATATGTTTAGTTTGGAGAAGAGGTGATTAAGGGTGGATACAATAGCAGTCTTCAGATACTTGAAAGGCTGCCTTAAAGAAGATGGAGAAAAATTATTCTCTCGTGCCACAGAGGCCAGGACAAGAGGCAGTGGGTTCAAACTACAGCACAGCAGATTTAGATTAAATCTCAGGAAAAACTTCCTAACAGTAAAACAATGGAACAGACTGCCTCGGAATGTTGTTGAAGCTTCTTCACACGAAGTTTTCAAAAGGAGTCTGGATAGCCATGTTTCTTGTATGGTTTAGACCCAACAAATCCTGCATCTTGGCAGGGGATAGGGCTAGACAATCTTGTAACCTTTTGGTTCTGTGACAATTTGTGTGAGTAAACTTGAACATAAAAATATAAGTGTCTATGGGATGAGGGCGTTGAATTGTAAACTGTTTGGGACAGGGATCATGTCTTTGTTTATAAGCAGCTTCTTTTACAGTCTTGCTCCAATCTTGATTGAGACCTCTGGGCACCACCAAAATACAAGCAAATAATAAAAGGGGTGGGGAAGGGCATGGGTTAACATGATATTGTGGAGATACACAGATATATACTCATTGGCTTGGTGATATAAAATGTGTATTTACACACAATTAAAATCTTATTAATTAGCTTGCTAGTAGGCAACACAGGAAAAATGAGTTTATAGTAAAAATATGAATTAGGAGTGGGTAATGCCTTTGTGTGGAGGGATTGGGAGTATATACCATGCATAAGGAACAGTATCGGGGGGGGAAAAAGAGATCTGGAGAAAGAAGTTGGAGAAGGAAAGAAAGGGGGCATCAAAGCTGGTGTCACTGGCAGAGTAAGGGCTGGGATATGCAAAATTATTGAGATCAAGGAAGTGTGTTTGGTAAGTGTAGTGTAGTACCTTGAAAGTGAAGATAAATGAAATTTAATGTGTGGGGCACTGGGAAGCCAGTCAAAGGATTCTAAATGGATGATACCATAATCTAAATGATGGGTATGGAAAATAATTTTGGTGGCATTGATGGGATTTTGGACAGATTGCTGGGGACTGATGTGGATGTCAGGAAGAACTGATTACTGTGATCAAGGCAGATGATTACGTTAAGGACAAGAAAGTGTCAGTTTTCAGATATGTTTTGGAGTAAGAAACTGCAGGATGAAACTATTGGTATATTTCTGGTTTTCAGTGAATATGATACACTTACTTATTGTTTATAACATATAGATCTTACCTGAAGCTTAAAGAAAAATGTAACTCCTGACTACTGATGTAGAGTGCTACTTGCTTGCATTGTGTTCAGTGGGCTACAAATGTATTTTTGTGTCATTCCCAGAAGTGCTGTTGTTGGAAGCGGATGTGCTTGGAAATAAATTAAGATAATGCTGTGAAAAGGAATCAAATCTGAGTAAGAACTTGAAAACTGATAGTGGCTAAATAGAGTGCATATTCAGCAATTTCTAAGTATGAGGAGTGAGGAAAAGCTCATTTCAGTTACTTTTGTTTGCCAAGATACCGTCAGCGTGGCTGTTTTCAAATTATTTTCTTCTGGTAGTGCAACGTAACAGATGTTTCACTTGGTGACTCACTACATTTTTTTAAATAAAATATTTGCAAATGATTCAATTTATAAACACTTTCCTCCATTTTAGTAATGTTAAACAACTAAATTGCCAAATCTATAACTAATGTGAAACAAAAATAATTTTAAAATATTATGTATATTAATATTTCATATTTATATGTATATAATTGATATCCCTTTTACTACCTTTAGATGTAGTTAAGATCAGAAAAATGACTGTCAGGGGTTTTATGATGATAAATCCCTGAATACTTGGGAAATATTCAGATACTCTAGTGCTGGGTGGATCACAAATATATAAATAGATAATAGAACAGCTTGATCTGGTGGAGTGTTTAGGGGAAAGGTTCAGAAGCAGGGCAAGATATGCATAGCTAGAAAAGCAGTAGTGATAGGAGGATTGACCATGAATAAGGATCAACAGTGGAAGTGGGGGAGAATTTAAGGGAAGATCTGTAGTAGCAGTTTGGGGCATCTGAGGTTGGAAGATGGTGACAGTAGCAGATGTGGGAAAAGCAAAAGGTGAAGGCAGCATTAGTTGGAGTACAGAGGAAGCATGTGCCTTGATTCATATTTTATATTAAAAACCGCTCCAGAATATTTGAATTATGGAGATTATAACATTGAGGAGTTCTGAGGATTAGATTAACTATTTGAGCTTTGCTCTTGTGGTTTGTCATCAACAGTACTCGCCAATGGACTATAATCCCAGAGTGAATTTTCCTGTTTGTTCTGTATTTTATGCACACAGTATGGTTGCACACAGTACAGGCGCCCGGTGCTTAGATTTGCAAGAGTAAAAACACCAACTACTATTTTGGTGGAAACATATCAGTATGACAAGTTTTTTTAATTTAAATGTTTTAAAACTTTGAGATAATTGGGATGAAGGCATGCAAAGTCAGTTGTTCTTTCTAATAGTGCATGACATATTTTTTTTAGGCAGATAACAATGAGAAATGAAATTTCTTTTGATATCCAATCATATTTGTAATCTAGTGGTTTTTTGTAAATTATGAAATGCCACCAATAAAGTACAATTCATGCCTTAAAAGCCAGCTGCTTGCAGCCTCAGCTCTCATTATTACAGTTTTTTGGTATATTTGCCAGTACTGGACACTGAATTAATCACATTGTTTTGTTTTTCAATTTTTAAAACAGGACCAAGCAATCCCATGTTCCACTAACAGAATGCATATTTGAACTTCCAAATCTGACAGTTCAAGCAACTAGAGCCCAGACCCTTCTTCTACAAACTATTTATCAGAGCTGGTCTCATCATGTTGGAAATGTCAGTTCTGCAGTGGTAAATGAAGGTTTGCTGAATGAAGTCTTCCAAACTTTAGGTAAGGACATAATATTTCTGACAATTTGGTAGATTAAAATCTCTGCGGTAATATAGAGCACTGCTAGTAGCAAATGAATGCACATTCAGCTATTTTTAAATCCAGGGTTTAACGTACTGTAGTTAAATGACTGAATGTTTTTGTGTGCATATGGTATTTATAGCTTATGCTTAAAATCCAGGATGTAAGCTAAACCACCAAGCTTCTCTCCCTGGCACCGGTTTCTGGATGCATTTAATATTGCCATACAGGATAATTTTTCCATACTTCCTTCATCATTTGAGACATCCAGCCTTGCTGCCTTATACTGTGTAATGTAGTAACATAAGATCATTCAGAGGTGAAGTTGTTGAATGAAGTACAAAGCAGTAGGTTTAAGGGCTTTATTCATCAAGGACATTTTGTAGAATGCAGATATGGATTTGTTCAAAAGGGCTACCAATGTTCCTCATCTAAGCCAATTTAATCAATAACTGTTTCCTTGACTATTCTGAAGTAGCTACAGTGATGCAAATCCAAGACGTGGAAGAAATAAAGGAGCTGGCTACATGGATTCATAATGCAAAACATGGATGGTTTTCAGAAAAAAAGTTTGTGCAAATTAAAGACTGATTCTGCAAAGCTCTTGAGCACATGCGTATTATCCATCTTTACACAGCTATATACATGCTTTAAAATAAGCATGAACTTAAGTGTTTGGCTGAATCTGGGCCTCGCTTAGCCCATAGACAATTCAGGTTACCTTATTATTCAAGTTTATTTAAATCCAAGTACTCAGTGATATTGGCAAAATTATGAGTAATGGTTTTACTAAGGATGAACACTTTCTTCAATGTATTGGTTCAAACTCTCAGAGAAAGCCTGGCTTCTTTTTCTTCCTGTTTTCCCCCCATGAACAAATGTATTTATTTTGGCCAAAGACAGGGGAAAACAACAGTTTTATTTCCTCTTTTTCCCTAGTACAGCATACAAGGGCAGTGATTCAATGTACTATCATATGTTGACTCCATGGTGGGTATCTTTTTCAAGACTTTCATGTCATCCAAGATTATATGCTGGTACCTGAGGATTCAGAGCAGTGTCTAGAAGGACAGCAGCAGAGAGAGCATGGACGTGAGCTCCATCTCTAGAAGTAGACTATGGTGAAGTAGTTGTCTTAGGCCTGGTCTACACTGGGAGCATAGCGTAGCTGAAGTCGACGTATCTTAGATCAACTTAGAATCACTTACTTCACATCCTTGTGGCGGAGGATCTACGGTTGCAGCTCCCCTGTCAACTTTGCTTCTGCCTCTCACTGAGCTGGAGTTCAGCAGTCGATGGGAGAGTGATTGGGGATTGATTTATTGCGTCTACACTACATGCGATAAATCGATCCCCAGTAGCTTGCGATCGGTGGGTAGTGTAGACGTACCGTTAGTCTGTGTTACAAAACAGTGCTGATGATATCCATTTCTTTGAAAAAGGTGTAAAGCAATACAAGTAGTCCATTATGACACTGGACTGGCTCTTTCCAAGAGCAGAAAGGACTAAAAAAAAGTGGAGTTAGTTTGGTTGTTATTTGACCAACTAAAGCTGTATAAAGTGTTCATCTTGTCTAAGTGCAGCTAGAGAGGATGTTCACAGAACTGTCAGGCAGTTCCCAAATAAGAACTCTAGAGCGGATAGCTGGAAAAATTATCCTCCTGCTGCATTTTGTTACTATTTGTTTTTTATGATGATGATCAGTCCTGTTAAGACTATGGCCAGGGTCCTGTATGCTCCAGGGCCTCTGAATTTGTTATAGAATTGTGCTCCAGAATCTGTTTTCATTTTTAAAATAGTGTGTTTAGCCCATATGGTTGTGATAAAAACATAGAAAATGTAAACTAAGTGTAAACCAATGCAATATTGTCTTCCTGAGTCTGCAGAAGGCCTGAAATAATAGCTCTGAGAGAAATGAATTGTTCCATTCATCTCAGTGAAGGTCCTTGTGGATGCTGTGATTCTGTGGCCGCAAAAATTGACATTTTCTCAAGAAGCTGAAGAATTCAAAAGTTTTACAATGGAATTTACAATTCTTCTGCAACCAGGCACCCAGCATTTTGCTTTTAGTGTCCTTGAGTGGCCTGCACCTGCCTCTTGCTCACCAGCTTCTTCCGTAAGAGAAAGGTAGTTGGGCTACAGTGCATGCCTCCTATGTTATTTCAGGCAGCAGGAAGTCAGAGAGCCAGAGCTGGAGTCCAGCCTCTCGCCAGAGGGCAAGGAGAGCCAGAAGTGTAGGCTGACATCCTTTAATTCAGCTTGGAAGTTTCTTAAGCAAACTATAACAGAATTACAGAAAGTATGCATGCCCCTAAACAGTAAAGAAATCAGGAAGCAAAAAATCCAAAATTCTAGTATGGTTCAAAAGTTTCTTCAAGCCGAACAGATATATGATTCAGAAAATGGAAATCCAAACCAAGGGAAAATAGAATAAACTATAGTAGGTAAAATGTAAGCTGGAAATTCAGAGGTCTAAGGAATTTGAAGAGGATAACTAGCCAAAGGGATAAAAACAAAATAAAAAGAAATTACTTAAGTGTATTGGAAACCTATGGAATTCAAAGGTTCCAGTCTTTTCCCAGGGAGTAAAGGGAGTAATTTGAGAATAAGGACAGAGGAGTTAAATGATTTATTTACATCTGCCTTCACCGCAGAGAATATTTGAGGGGAGATGCCACATTGAGATTTTGCCCGATTCTGAAAAAAAATTCAGGGTGGTTTTTTTTTCTTCGGGGAAATTAAAAAATTAAATGAAACACAAAAGATTGTTGATTTATTTTGTAAGTATATTTATTAAAAAAAACATAAAAATGCATGCATGTTATTCACAATGGAAGATATTGCAATTCTGGTAGTAAAACAACAGAACACGGTAGTTGAGTTCTCCAGGCTACTAACTAGTTAGGTCTATCACTCTTCTGAATTTCCCCTTCAGTAATGATACCTTTTGACCCATTTATTTGTTTTTTGTGCACCTAGCTGATAAGAACTTATTTATTTTTATTTTTTTAATTTTTATTAAAGCTAATGTTAAAAAAATATATATAATACACAGGTTGAGCAAAGCGTGTACAGCTGGGTATAGTGCTTAGATTATCCACAAATACAAAGTTTGTTTTTAGAAGTCATATGATAAAGTACATAATCAGCAATAATCCAAATTTAGGTGAATAGATTTAACAATATAGTTTAGATATTAGAATCCAAATACTCGGGTGCATCGCTCATGAAAAGTTGTACAGAGATTTGGTTGCACAAAGTAAAATATATCAATGAGTTGAGATTGTCCCTCAGTAATTGAGAATTAGGTAGATTGTCCATTTAGAAAATACAATTCATGAGGAAAGTATTTTAGTTACTTTCCTAACTGCACTTCTCATCGACACTTCAGCTCATCCTTTGCCACATTAGCTGAGCGTAGCGTTGACCGATTCCGCATTCTCTCAGCACTTACTCATTACTGGGGTCTCATGCGCCCAAGGCTCTGTTGATCAATGCGTGTGTCTGAACCTGGTAGCCCTTAGCTCTCAAGGTTTCAGCCAGAGGGACGTATTTCTCTACTTTTTGAGCTCGGGCATTGTGGAAGGCCGAGATCCTGTTCCTGAAGGGCACTGTGACGTCCACCATGATGATCTTCTTCCAGTCCTCCTTGGCGATGAAGATGTCCGGTTCTGGGGATGGCAGAGTTTACAGCAACCTTCCCCATGGGTGGCCGGATGGCTCTGACTAGGCGATCTTGGATGGCGTTGTGTCACAGCTGCCAAGCTCTCCAATGGGGCTTGCAGCTACACAGGATGTGGGGCAACTACACAGGACGTGGGGCAGCATCTCATTGGTGTAGCCGCACTTCCTGGATTGCTTATCCCGATTCCCATGGTGGACTGCTACGTTTAGTGGGATGCAGTTGAGCTGGACCTTGTGGATGAACCTCCAGTCAGCAAATCGGGTGAAGCTGCCCCAGGGGAGGAAGTGCTTGCTGGTGTCCCACTTGCATGTCACTTCAAAGCCTGGTCCTGGTCTGGCTTCCTGTTTCAGGTTTTCCATGTATTGGCAGCAGATGACATCCTTCAGGGTCCTCTCCAGCTTGGTTCTGGCTCTCGGAATGATGATGGTGCACTCTGTGTTCTTCACTTGTGGCACCAGGACTCCCAGCTCTTGACATTCCTTGCACCACGTCCAGTGGCAGCCGATACGCTTCTCCAGTCGTTGCGTAGCATTGCAGGTACGAGTCCAGAGTGAAGCAAAGTCTCTCCCCTCTCTTCAAAATTCGCCTTCCAGTGAGCCGCTCAGGTAGGTGGTAACATCTTGGTTTGAGGGGATCCTGGTGATTTGCTTCTTGATGGCATCCTGCAGAGCACTCTCTGCAATGTTCCTCTCCATGGCATCCAGGCATGTCAGAAGGCAGAAAGCTTGAGTGATCACAGCAACATAGCACAGATCACCTATTCGAGGAATGTTGGCACTGCCCTGCTGGGTGAGATGTACACCAGTTCATTGCTGGCCCTCTGGGGAAGAAACATCCACTTCTTTACCAGATGCCTGATGGTGTTGTCTGCCTTGTTAAGAAGTACCTTCACCACAGCAGATCCTCTCAGGATGAATACAGGGGATTAGGAAAGTGTTCAAGGCATCGATCTTCTGGCACGGTGCCAGTAGGGAGGAGTCAATCCTGGCCACATCTTATAGGATCTCTGCAATTGTATCCTCAGGTGTCTGCTGGACGCGGAAACCTGTTGGCATGGCGAGACGTTGGTATGCTTGCCCATCCTTAAGGAGATCATGGGTTTGCCTGGATCTGGGATGACGTTTCCTGGGCCGAATCCCTTCTGCCATCGATATGCAGGGATGCACACTTCCTGGCATTGAAGTGGAATCCCATCCCATTGGCAGCCTGGCTGGTGATGTCAAGCATTTTTTGGAGACTCTCGGGGTTGTCTGCAATCAGGACCAGGTCATTTGCCTAAGCCAGGATATTCACTCTGTTGTCGTATAGATAAAAACTGCATAGACTGCTGGAGATCGCTCAAATGAGTGGCTCCATGGCTAAGTTGAAAACGATGGAGCTCAGGGGACAGCCTTGTTTCACGCTGCTATGGATAGGAATTTGAGGTATCTCTTCTTTCATGGAGCAGATGGTGGTGGTGCAGCCTTCATACAGTTCCCGGATCAGTTGCAGAAAGTTTTCAGAACTCTTGAAACATGTTGAAAATGTGCTGGTGGGGCATCGATCCAAAAACATTGGCCAGGTTGAGCCATGCTATGGCACATTGCCTCCATGCCCTCCTGACCGTGTGGATGGCAGTCTGAAGGACAAAGTTGTGTTCGTAGCAGCCTTCACATGACATGAAGCCTTTCTGGATGGAGCTGATGGCTCCTCTGTTCCCCAACCAGTCTGTGATCCTAGCCGTGTGACAGCTGGCATACAGTTTGTACATGGTGGAACTGAGAGAGATGCATCTCCAGGTGTTGGGGTTGTCTTGCATGCCTTTCTTGTAGACAAGCGCCATCATAGATTTCTTCCAGGATCTGGGAGTACGGCGGAACTGTTTGCATTTCTTGAAAATGGTAGTTAGTACCAGGCAACCAGGGTCTTTGTTTTTTCAGGAAGTTGTAGCGAATGCCATCTTTTCCTGGGGCTGTGTTTTTGGTCTTTGTAAGTCTGACCTACATTACTTCCCGTGATGTAAAGTCTTGTTCCAGGTCCTCTACATAGTCAACCCAGTGTAAAGATTGAAGGCACTCCCGACGCTGCGTGTCAGGGTCAAACACCCCCTTGAAGTATGAGATATTTAATATTTTTCATAAATTGAGTCACTACATTTAAAACTGATAAAAAAAAAGAATTGGAAATAAGGTGTCTCAGCCTCATGCTCTTTTCTTTAGATTAGTGCTACCTCATGTTTTTTCCAAAATATTTTCTAACGATTACAATATGTAAGCCTAGTAGTAGTATACTAAATACAGACGCTTCCCGACTTATGCAAGCGTTCCATTCCAGAATGCCTCACATACGTCGAATTTTGCACAAGTTGGGAACGTATACCTGACAATTACGCGGAAAAAAACAAGCACTAAAAACCCAAAACTTACGGAACTTTTCCCGTAAGTCCAGATTTGCGTAAATCGGGTTTGCGTAACATGGGGAGTATCTGTACACGTTTTAATTAACATACTATCCCAATAATGTGGCAGGCATATTTTATAATTCATGCAGTTTCAGTGGGAAAGGAAACTTGGGTCTGAAATGTTCATGTTGTCTGCATATGTACAAGAAAATGTTATTTATTATCATACTTGATTATAAACATACAAATATAGGAAATAGCTAAACATTGCAAAGCAGTAATTTCTTTAAAGAACTGTAGTATTATTAATCCTTTGGAGTTATTGTTACATATTTTTTCTGTTAGTGTGTACCTAAACCACTTAGTTTCTAACCATATCAGTCTGCCAAGAAAACACATATACAGTCACATATGGCTTTACTTTGCTCTGGAAAACTGGAACTTGCTACCACTTTTTCCTTGTCCAGTTCAGGTAGTTCATTATTTTGTTGACAGTCCAGTTCCATTAATCTGGCATATTTGGGAAAATTGCTTGCAGACCTTAAATTTCTCTGAAGGCGATCAAATAGGCATTGGAATCCCTCATGTAAATGATGTCTTAAAGTTAAAATAAAATCTACTTTCCAGAAAGTAACTGTAAAACTATTTTATGCAAGATTTCATGTGGGATACCTTAATGGTTGAATAATAAATTTTACCTCATAAAAATGAAATTCAATAATACAGTAGCTTTCTCAGCGCAGTAGCATCTGGTTGAATCTCATGAGAGCCAATATTTTCCAACTCATTAGGATCATGTCGTTCTGTATGTCGTCAACATTGACTTAGCCAAGCTACCTTTACTTACATAACCGCCAAACTATTAAATAGGTCTCTTGTGGAGTGAAGTCAAATATTCCTCTTATTTTGCTTTTGCCTGGGAAGAAGAGAAGAAAATGTGCATACTGTAACATTTAAACATCTGGTCTAAACCACATCAGGGTAGCGCTGAGGAAAGTAACAGGATTCAGTATTCTTCCCAGGTGTACATGTAAAAAGAGTTTTGGAGTTGCTGCATAGTTCTTTAACCACTTAGGAAAAAGATTGAAATATAGTGATTTGCTGTTCTAATCCCCCTGTTTTAAAACTACTTTCCCCCTCTTTACATTTCTAAGTTCAGTTGTAATGCAGTTTGAGCTGTAATCATTTCCTTGCAATGTACTGGCTTTGAATCTCTGTTTGTTCCACATAACATGGCCAAGGTTGGCATTCATTTTGAGGACTGAGAGTTAGACTTTCTGTTTAAAATCAAAGTGCAAGAGTGCATTCTCTTGAGTAATTGCTTGGGAGTGGCAGAGCACAGCTGTATGAAACTTGCACAGTATAAACATTTTGCTGTTTTTCATGGATGATTGTACCCACATGTATTCTGATCCATTATATAGGTTTCTGCATACAATGCATAAATAGTACTGGTTTTTATATACAGTTAACTTCTGTGCAAGTAATGCATTTGAAATTAGGTAGAAACTAATCATCTGCAAATAGTTTGGAAATACAGCTTAGCATCAAATTATGGTTAATTCAGATATGTTAATTGATTGGCGTATATATGATCATATCACCTTTAATTGTTATGATGAAGATTAATCTTCAAGAATATTTTAAAAACATGAAGATGTGGGTGCATTGCAGAGATAACAACATTGATCTCATCATGAATGTGACAGTGTGTTACTCTTACAATCACCATTGGTATTTAGATTATGAAGAAGCTTCTAGTGTCTTAGAGAAGTCTTCCTACTACAGCAGTGGTTCTGGAGTGACCCAGCACTGATGAGAAATTAACAGCATTTAAAAAAAAAAAAAAAAGAAAAGAAGAAAAGGAACTAACATATGAATTGTGTGTATAGAGCACAGTGGTTAAACAATTTTAATTAACAGTTTCAGACTTTTCTTATTAATTTTGTTGACATTCATGTTGTTCAGTCAAAATATGTACATTAAAGAGCTTTACAGTTGTAAGTTTGTTAACCTAGATAAAAATTCAAAGACAAAATTAAAGAATGTTACAAACACTAAAATAAACAGTAAGGAAATGTGCAATTAAGGCATTCAAACAACCTTAACTCCACCCTGTAAACGTGATAGGGGAAAAAAGAAAAACATATTTTAAAATAATTTTTAATCTACTTTGGGACCACAAATGAAATGGTCACATTTGCTGAAAATGCAAAAATGGGGTCTCAGTAATACAATGAAAAAAAAATATAAAAAGTCAGTAACATAGTGTCATGGGGGGCACTCATCTCCTGAGTGCCTCCTATTGGCAGAGTGTGGTGCTGCAATCTTTTTTTCTGCTCCTGTTGCCCCTTGCAGGTTGCCAGCCTCACTAGGCCGGTCTTCAGTTGCTCAACCCTCTGGCCAAGTCACACCATCAATATGGGTTAACCCTTCCAGTGTAGCAAAAGTCCATCAGAACTATCTGCCCTCACCAAGGTCTTCAGCCCAACGTCTGGGCCCTTTTAAATCCAGCCCTTTGCTTGGGGCTTAGGCCACTTTCCTAGTGGCCAGTGGGGTAACCCGGGCCTGCCTGTTACTCTGGGTCCCAATTCAGGGATGCTATGAACAGCAGCCACGTACTGCTTTCTTTGACTGGTTGCTGCCGTTTTCCCTGGGCTTCTTCCCACCTCATCCCTTTCCTTTCACCCTTTACTTAAGGTTATAGTTCTCAAGTCCTCTCTTCCACGCCCAGTAAAGGCAGCCCGTTAAGGTCCATTGGCCACAGCAGAGCACGCTTCCTTCCCCTCTAGTCCCAACCAGGAACTGCACTGCTCAGATCCAGCAGCTTTTTAAAATCTGAGCCTGCTGGGCTCTGACTGACTGCTTCTATGCTGCCTCTCTAAGCAGGCCTGGAACACCCACCTTCCCTGCTCCTTTCCTGGAATAGCGTGAGGTAGGACAGCAGGACCTCCAGCAAGTGGCCACGGAGGCCTGGTACAACCTCTCACACATGGAAAAGGAAAGGAATGATTAGCTTTTGGCCTAAAAGATGAGCACTACTGGATTAATACCACAGCCATTACCTTGAGTAGTGTTATATAGTTGTAGAAGGCACAGTTTAGCCTTGAGTCTGTGTGTTTTTAGGATAACATAGACTCCTGTGTATATAATGGTGGGCTACCAAGAGTAACAACAAGCCAAAGACAGGGCTTATTCTAAGAATTTGGTTAATTTGGACAAATAGTGGCCATGGAAGCACTGATGGCAATCAGACCACCTGTGTGACTTTGATCCCTGCCTTCCTAGATAGGAATTTTTTTTTTAAAGAAAGAGAATGCTGGGATCATGTCTAAAGGTGATTATTGACATCTCCTTTGATGGGAAAAATTTCCCACCCACCTTAATACATACAGTAGTCTAGCCATCACTTAATGAGAGTAATTGCTCAAACTACTGCCCAATGTCTAATATCTGCTTTCTAAGCATGTTTATCAAGAAACTAGCACAAATCAATTTTAATGAAAAGTCAGCTGCCAGTGTTCTGGGTCCCACTTAAGGAGGTTTTAGATCTGGTCATGGTATAGAGGCAGCACTTGTTCCTCCAATGAATGACCTCCTCTCTGTCCATAAATGAAGAAAGTAAATCTATACTTATCATGTGGTGACCCAGCTAGGCTATGTTAACTGTGAGGAGGGTCAGAGACAGGCAGAGACAATTTTAAATTTTTAGAACTTTATAAGCGAAAACACAAAAATTTTACAAGAAGCATAAATTATTTTGAATATTACCAAAGGCTTACTATTTATAATAATTATCTATAGTTTACCAATTCATTAACATTTGTAAGCTTATACATGCTGTGCAGCTAGTACCAAGTGCATTGTCACTAACAAAAACAAGAGATTATTCAACAATCACTACTTTGTGTCACTTCAGAGAAGATTCAGCTTTTCCTTTCCTTGGCTGTAAGGCCAGCTCCACTCTTGCTGTCCCATTCTTTCTTCTCTTCAGCTTGAAATGCTCCTTAGATTCAATGTTCCTGTGCCTGTACCTCTTTTCACTGAGTTTATCCGTAAGTGGGATTCTTCTTAGAGTGCTTGCACATGTACATTCCCACATAGTTATGTGCGCACTCCGAGCACAATTGCTGGAAATTTCCCCCTAGCAGTATCTGTCAGGTTGACTCTAGCACCCTCTGGTGCCATGTGCGTGCGGTGCCAGTATAAAGGGCCATGCTGATCCCGTTCCCCTTTAGATCCTTCTTACCACCTGTGACAGTTGGCTGGAATCCTTCATTGCTTAGGCAATTCTCTCCTAGTGTTTTTTTTTCATACAGGTTTAGTGTAAATAGTGGTTACAGTTAGAGTAGTTTTTAGTAGTTTGAGGTTTTAGCTGGGATGCCTCAACACTTAAGGTGCAGGGTTGTCTACCTTCCTGATGCTGGGGCATGCCTTGGTCTCTGGGTTTCAAGCCCTGCATTGCCTGCAGTACGCCTATACTCTTGAACGACCCCCACTCAAGCTGTCTCAAGTATCTGGGGGAAGCTCATAGGAAAGACTGCTGCCAAATCTGAGGGACTTCAGGTCCTGGACCAAGGAGGACTGAGAGGCCCCACTGAAAGTCCTTCTCATTGAGACAGCTTTAAGACCAGCTTTGGAGCCGCGCTCGGACTCAGCACCAAGCATCTCAGCTTTAGTGCAGAGTGCTCCTCCATTGACTCAGGACTCTAGGTGCTGATCGACCTCCCCGGTACCTAAGAAGAAGCACCTCAAGCCCCAAGAGAAGACCAGTTCTCTGGTGCCGAAATCAAAGGGAGACAGGGAAAGAGCAAGATCCGTGCCGGACCGCTTATCTTCCCCTGCACCACAACATAAGGTGTTGGCAACTCTGGTGCCACAGCAAGCTCCTTGGATACCTACAAAGTAACAGTCTTAGAGTTGGTGGTGCAATCAGCTCCTGAGGTGTTTGCAGCTGCTTGGGACCTTCTCATCCTACCAGTACCACAGTCCCCGGAGAGTAAGACTCAGCATCATTGACAGTGTTTCCTCTGACTTTTTTCCATCCGTGTGCAAAATGAATTTTATGTGCATCAGTATCGAGGTAATGTGTGCATGTGCGCCACCAGTAAAAACAAAAAACAGATATAATATATATATTTTTTAAAAGTTACCATAGGTATGGAAGAAGAAAAAGAATACTAAAACAACGGATAATTAACAAGGTGCATTGTTTAATATGTTTAATATGAAATCAAATAAAAAGAAAATTAACACTGCTAAATATTCAGTAGCCTTTCAGGAAGACACTGAGAAACCTGATGACACAGCCAAACATGACACTTCACTCCCTACTCATCTCTCACCTTTGTCACCAGCTGAAACAATAATGCCATCACCCCCTACTATGGGAGATGATTTCAGATCCTTTCAGGACCTCTTCAGAAGGGTTGCTGAGTCCCTAGACATTTCATTGGCTCACCTACTAGAAGCCCAACATAAGCTCATGGACATGCTCTAGGCATCCTCATCGGCAAAGATAGCCCTGGTGATAAATGAAGCTATTATGGAGCCTGCGAAAATCATCTGGCAGTCTCCAGCTACTGCATCACCCTTGTGTAAGAGGTCTGACAAAAAATATGATGTGCCAGCAAAAGGAGCTGAATTTTTATTCACACATCCTGCACCAAAGTCCTTAGTGATGGAGGCGATCAATCAAAGGGGGAAACAACACCAGTCTCGAATTACTCCATATAATAAGGATTGGAAAAGGCTCGACCTTTTTGGGATGAAAGCCTATTCCTCAGCTACTCTTCAGTTTTGCATTGGTAACTATTTGGCTCTTCTGGCTAAATATACACACAATCTGTTCTCTAAAATGTCAACCTTTATTGAAAATTTGCCAAAAAAGAACAGGACAAAGCAAACATTTCTGAAGGGTCTTTGATTGCCAGGACAGTTCTCTAGGTTTCCCTTGACTCTGCAGACATGGCAGCATGATCCATTGCCACATTCGTGGTCATGTGCGCCGTGCATCCTGGCTCCATCTCTCCAGATTCCCGAGGATTTACCCATTGAAGGACAGAAATTGTTTGCAGACAACACCAATGTTTTACTACACATCCTAAAGGACTCAAAGGCAACTTTGAAAACCCTTGGCATTTGTGTACCTGCAAACAAAAAGAAACAGAGCAGGTTTTACAATCAGAGATTTCCATCTACGCCATACTCCCAGCCCCAAAGATAATATGACCATTGGCATAAACAAAAACAGAACAGACATCGGCAGAACGAAGATCAACCTTCAATGTCTCAACTATCCACGTCCAGACAATAATTTTGAAGGTGTGGTGGAAGGTATGAGAGTGCCACACTCTCTGATTCTGGAACCAGAAACGGTCCTCCACCCATTCAAAAACTGTCTATCACCAGACTACCCAGCCTGGAACACCACCATGACAGACAAATGGGTTTCAAAGATTATTCAGAAGAGCTACTCTATCCCCTTTATTTGTCTCCCACCTACCCACCTCTCTTCCCCCTCCTTGTTTAGGGACATCTCTCATGAGCAACAGGAAATAAACCACTTTGTACAATTAGGTTCCATGGAACAAGTACCATCAGAACAGAGGAAAAGAGGTTTTTGTTCACATTACTTTCTAACTCAGAAAAAGACTGGCAGGTGGCGGCCCATCCTAGATTGAGGAGAACACAATATTTCAAAATGGTGACTCTAAACGCAATAATTCTGGCATTATAGAAGGGAAATTGCCTCTTGGCCAACGACTTTCAGGACACTTATTTTCATATTACCATTCACCAGTCACACAGAAGATTCCTGAGATTCACTCTAGGAAAACAGCATTTCCAATAGAGTACCACCCTCTGGCCTTTCCACTGCCCCAGGAGTTTTATTGAAGGTCCTCACTTTCATTGCAGCTCATCTCCGCAGACAAGGAGTGATGAAATTTCCAAACTTGGATGACTGCCTGATGAGGGCACCAACGCAGCAAGAAGCAAGAAACAACATGCAGAACACGATAATTCTGTTCACAGACCTAAGGTTACAAATAAATGTACAAAAGGCCACAAGTTGGAATTCATAGGAGCCTATCTTGATTGTCTCACAGAAACAGCAGTGTTACCTCAACAACGCTTTCTCACTCTAGTCAACCTAATTTCAACAGTGATGGACAGCCCACAAATATCCGCCAGAATATGTTAAAAACTCTTGGGGACAGGGAAAGAGCGAGATCCACACCAGACTGCTCGTCTCCCTCTGCACCACAACATCAGGTGTTGGCAACTCTGGTGCCACAGCAAGCTCCTTCCTTTGCCATGGGGAAGCACCTTTGGAATTGGTGCATCACCAACAACATAGAGATATCCACATCCTATCTGCGGGATGTCAGAATACAACAGCGGATCAACTAAGCAGGTATTTTTCAGAAACCCACGAGTGGGAGATGGATCCAGGAATTCTCAATGGATCCTGGGTGTCAGCCCATACGTTCACTAAACACTATGCTATAGAACAACAGTCAGCATCAGATGCTCGGTTTGGACTTAAGGTGTTATTCAGGAATTCTCAAATCTATATTCAAAATGTGGGAGTTCCCCACCGTAGATCTATTTGCAACAGCTCAGAATGTCAAATGCCCACAATATTGCTCCCAGGCCAGATTGGAACACCACTCCCCAGGGAACCCTCTCATAAAATGGGAGGAGCCACTGATGTATGCATTTTCCCCAACTCCACTTCTAAGCCAAGTCATTCACAAGATCAGACAGGACAAATCCAGGGTCATTCTCATTGCACCCACATGGCCCACACAAATGTGGTTCCTATACCAGCATCAGATGTCAGTGACACAACTACGAACCCTTCCTGTAATGCCTCACCTTCTACCACAAGATGCAGAACGTGTCCGTCACCCCAACCTCGTAGTACTCCACCTCAAGGCCTCATTACTCTATGGCTGACAGAGGTCGAGAAGGACTATTTTGAGGAGGTAAAAGATATATTACTGAACAGACAGAGACAGCACAAGAAAGACATATATCCATAAGTGGAAACAATTCTGTGCCTGGTGCTAGGATACACAGATCTTTCCACAGTTGCCCCCCCCCCCCAAGAATCCTCGATTATATACTGGGACTTTAAAAATTGGGGCTATCCACAGGCTTCATCAGAGTACACATGGCTGCCATTACCTACTTCCACAGCAAGGTGGGCAGAGTCACTGTGTTTGCTCACCCGATGATTAAATGCTTCCTTAAAGGCATAGAAAACACTTACATCACTCTAAGGCTAGGTCTGCGCTGGGGGTGGGGGTGCGGGGAACGGGGTCCACCTAAGATATGCAACTTCAGCTATGCGAACAGTGTAGCTGAAGTTGGCGTATCTTAAGCCAATTTACCTGGCTGTGAGGATGGCAGCGAGTCAACCGCTGCTGCTCCCCCGTCAACTCCGCTTCAGCCTCTCGCCACGATGGAGTTCCGGAGTCGACGGCAGAGCGATCGGGGATCGATTTTATCGTGTCTACACTGGACATAATAGATGGATCCCTGATAGATTGCTCACTACCCGCCGATCCGGCGGGTAGTGTAGACGTACCCTGAGAAACCCTATGCTCATGTGGGACCTCAACTTTGTTCTATGCAGACTCTTGGGAAAACTGTTTGATCCCATTGCAACTTGCTCTTTGTTGGATTTATCAATGAAGGTGGCTTTCCTCTTTGCTATCATATCCACGAGATGGGTGGGAGAATTAGATGCCCTAATGGCTCACCCATCTTTATGCAACATTCTTTAAGGATAATGTAATCATATGACCACATCCTAAGTTCATACCTAAGGTCGCTTCCCTTTTTAATTTAAATCAACCAATCTAATTACCTGTATTTTTACCAAAGCCGCATGCTAACGGGAGGGAGGCCTCACTCGACACACTACACATTCGCAGAGCATTAACTTTCTACACAGAACGAAAACATTCAGAAAATTACTTAGACTATTCGTTTCTATAACAGAACACGCAAGGGGCCAAACCATCTCAAAACAGAGACTGTCCAAATGGATATCTGGATGTATTCATTTGTGCTACCAAAACAGCAGTCTTCAACCTCCACCGGGAGTTTGCACATGCTCCACCAGAGCACTAGCAGCATCTGTGGCCTTTCTCAAGAATGTACCTATCCCTGACATTTGCAGAGCAGCTACCTGGGTGTCAGCCCATACGTTCACTAAACACTATGCTATAGAACAACAGTCAGCATCAGATGCTCGGTTTGGACTTAAGGTGTTATTCACCATCAATAGACCAACTCCGAAGCCTCTCCCCTCCACTGAGGGGCACTGCTCAACAGTCACCTAAAGTGGAGCACTCACAGGGACACTCCTCGAAGAAGAAAAGAAGGTTACTCAACTTGTGCAATAACTGAAGTTCTTCGAGATGGTTGTCCCTTTTGGTGCTCCACTACCTTCCCTCTTCCTCTCTATTCTGGAGTTTCACGCCTTTTCTCTGAAGTAGAGAAGGAACTGGGGGATGGTTGGCTGTGCACCAACCTGTAACCAGCAACAAGAGCAGCAACTGTACCACCTGCAACATCCTTTTGGGTGGTTTTTCCCTCCCCTCAGACAGCAAGATGACCCCAGAAAGGGGCATAGGTCCCAGAGGTGGAGGCATTGAGGTTTTGGGTTTGGCCAGTCCACACGCCCTCTCCCGGTACCTCTCCATCACCCATTTTGACTCATTGGTCCAGAGCAGTGGTCCAGTCATGACTTCTATTACCCCAGCCCCCTGTATGGGGACAGACTAGCTCATTTTCACAATGTTTGGGGTTCAATTGCCACCAACATTTGAGTCCTAAAGACTGTCAGATTGGGCTATGTTGTCCAGTTCTTCTCTCCCCTCTCTCCCTGTCCCTCTTCAGGGACCCCTCTCATGAGATATTGGTCCTTGAGCAGGTCCAGTCTCTTCTGGCTTTGGGAACAGTGTGGGAGGCTCCTCTGGAGCACCAAAGTCAAGTTACTCAGAATGACTGGTTTGCTTCTCTGGACCTTCAGAACACTTATTTCCATGTAGTGATTCTCCTGAGCCGTAAAAGATTTCTCCAGTTCATCGTGGCAAACAGTCATTTTCAGTAAAGGTCCTTCCTTTTCATCTGTCTTCTGCCCCTGTGGTGACAGCATGCCTCAGGAAGAAGGGAATCTATATCTTCCTATATCTGGATGACTGGCTATTAAGGGACAAGTCTAGAGAAGGAGTTCTTTCTTATGTTTTTATTACACTGTGCTTACTTGATCATCTGGGTCTCATCCCAAACATCAGAAAGTTAACATTTGTCCCCCTCCCCCCCTTCAGAAAGTCACATTTATTGGGGCCCTCTATGAGTGTGTGTGTGTTTCTGAAGACTGACCATCTCCAGACAATTGGTCACCTTTGTTTTGGTCAGCTGTCTCAACCTTCCAAGACATTTCGCATGTGCCTGAGGCTCTTGGGCTACATGTCTGCATGAACGCAAGAGGTTCAATTTGCAAGGGTGCGCCTTTGCCATCTGCAATGTTACTCAGTACAGTTTACTATCTGATCCTTCACTTCTTGGACAGGTTGGACTGCCTCCCTCCATTGATCCTGAACTCCTTGCACTGGTGAGTAGTTCCGGGGAATGTATGTCAAGGCATTCCCTTTGTCCAGCCTTTCCAACCAGGACTGTTGTCGCCAACGCCTCCCTGATAGGTTGCAGAGTGCATGTGGGGTCACTGAAGGTTCAGGGTCTATGGTTGGAGCAGGCAGCTTCACTGCATATCAGTGTCCTGGAGCTTTGGGTCATCTACAATGCCTGTCAAGCTTTCCTAGACCACATCAATTGTTCAGTGGTTCACATGCTTACCGTCGATATCACCATCAGGTATTATGTGAAGAGTGGAAGTATGCTTCAGGATGCTCTGCCAAGGCTGTGGCAGTTCTGCATTGAAGAGGGTATCATTCCAATAGTGGATCATTTGCCTTGGGTCCAGATTGATCTCCCAGACCATTTCAGCTGGAATTTTCCCCAGAATCACGAATGCTCCCTGAAGCCCAGTGTTTTGCGAGTCATCTTTGGGGCATGGGACATCCTGACGATTGACCTATTTACTACTGTAAATATTATGCATTCTGCTCTCAAGGGGGCCTCATTCTGGGGTTCCTGACTGACATCCTCCACCTCAGATGGCAGTTGACTCTCCTATATGGTTTTCCTCTGATCTTGATCATTTCACAGGTCATCTTCAAGATGAAAGGGGATCTGCTCAAGGTCATCCTCATTGCCCCAGCATGGCTGAGGCAGTGTTGGTTTTCTGAGTTTCTTGCGTTGTTGATTCAACCTTCCATATCCCTTCCTCTCCATCCTGACCTGCTCTCAAAGTATCATCATCTCACTTTGCATCCCACACTCAGCTTCCTGCATCTCACAGCATGGCTGCTCCATGGTTGAATGAGGAGGAAGAGCAATGTTTGTTGGATGTTTGACAAGTCCTATTCAGTAGTAGAAAACTCTCTGCCAGGATGGCCTACTCAGCAAAGTGAAGTGTTTTTCAATGTGGTCATTGGCCTGTTGAATTCAGCTAACTCTGGCTAGTATCCAAGACATCTTGGAGTGTTTGCTGCATTTTCAGTAGTTGGGCCTTATGTTTAGCTAATTGAGGATGCATCTAGCGGCGATATCACCTTTTCATCGATCCATTCATGGAAGATCAGTGTTTTCCAGTGCCATGGTGGTGAGATCCTTAAAAGGAATCAGGTTTCAGAGTGGTAGCCGTGTTAGCCTGTTTCAGCAAAAACAATGAGGAGTCCTTGTGACACCTTAGAGACTAACAAATGTATTTAGGCGTCAGCTTTCGTGGACTTAGAACCCGCTTCATCAGATGCATGAAGTGGAAAATACAGGAGCAGGTATAAATACATGAAAGGATGGGAGTTGCCTTAATAAGTGTGAGGTCAGCCTAATGAGGATTCACTTAACAGCAGGATACCAAGGGAGGAAAAATAACTTTTGAAATAGTAATGAGAGTGGCCCATTTCAGACAGTTGACAAGAAGATGTGAGTAACACTAGGTTTAGGTTTGGTAATGACCCAACCACTCCCAGTCTTTATTCAGGCCTAATCTGATGGTGTCCAGTTTGCAAATTAATTCCAGTTCTGCAGTTTCACGTTGAAGTCTGTTTTTGAAGTTTTTTTTGTTGAAGAATTGCCACTTTTAGGTTTGTTATTGAGTGACCAGAGAGATTGAAGTGTTCTCCTACTGGTTTTTGAATGTTATGATTCCTGATGTCAGATTTGTGTCCATTTATTCTTCTACTTAGAGACTTTCCGGTTTGGCCAATAAGGGTCCTTCCCTCCGGACTGTTCACAGCTACCCACGTGTTCTCAAAAACACTCGTGGTAGTAGCAGGACATTTACGACACAATGGAGTCATAATCTTCCCCTATTTGGAGGACTGCCTTCTCAAGGGTGCCATCTGACAAGAAGCGGCAGGCATGCTGTAGACCACAATAGACCTGTTTCACCAGCTTGGTCTACAGATAAATGAAATGAAATCCACGCTGGAACCAACCCAGCAATTGGAGTTTATCGGAGCTGACCTGGACTCCATACAAGCCAAGGCAGTATTGCCACCAAACCACAGATTCACTACATTGACCAATCTTATTTCCATGGTGACCATCAGCCCACAAACTTCAGTGGGGACATGCATTCATATTCTTGGACTAATGGCAGCTACCGCTTTCATAGTAAAATATGCCAGACTCAATATGCGCTGTCTACAGCACTGGTTGAGCATGGTCTGTGCACCCAGCAAGCACTCTTTCAACAGATGTGTGACACTGCCACCAAGGGTTATCCTCTTCCTACAATGGTGAACATAGCCAGGGAATGTATGTTCTGGGGTTTCCTTTCAACAAGACCTCCCCATCAGTGACTATTACAACAGGTGCCTCCCTGATAGGTTGGGGCGCTCACTTGTGTCACCATAGTGTACAAGGCAAGTGGTCTGCGATGGAAACCTGACTACATATCAATCTCCTGGAACTCTGTGTGGTACACAATGCATGCCGGCACTTCTTCACACTCATATGAGAAACCTCAATCTCTATTCTCACCGACAATGTGGCGTGCATGTTTTACATCAATTGCCAAGGAAGAGCCAGGTCTCACTCGCTATGCACAGAAGCCATGAATTTATGGAACTTCTGCATCCACAACAATATAAACATCCCAGCATCAAACCAGGGTGCCAAAACACTACAGCTGACAACCTCAGCAGGCACTTCTCACAGGAACATGAGTGGGAAATCCATGATAGTGTTCTTGACGCAATATTCAAAAAATGGTGTCATCCAGTAATTTTTTGCCTTTGACCTTTTTGCCTCAGCAACAAATCACAAATGTCCACTGTTTTGTTCCAGGGCATGCCTGGCACTGGGATCGTTAGGGGATGCCTTCCTCATCTCATGTACGCTTTCCTGCTGATACCACTGATCCCATGGGTCATCCGCAAGATACGACTAGACAAAGCATACATCAGTCTCATTGTCCCTACATGGCCCAGACAGACTTGGTTTCCATACCTCTCACTTCTAGCGATCTGTGCCCCACAACCGCTGCCTTTCTGGATGGACGTCCTACCCCAAAACAAGGGCCTGATGCTCTATCCAGACCCATCAAAACTCCATCTCAAAGCGTGGCTCCTCTCTGGTTCCAACATGGGGAATTGAACTGTTCAGAGAAAGTAAAACTGGTATTACTAAATATCCATTGCCTCACCACTAGAAATGCATACCACCACAAGTGGAGAAGATTCTCCCTTTGGTGTCAGCAAAAACAGCTGGACACAACCATCGTGCCTCTATCTATGATCCTAGACTACCTACTAGATCTGAAGGAAACGGGGTTAGCCATAAGCTCTATTAAAGCACATCTTGCTGCCATTACAGCGCTCCATGAATAGATAGAAGGGGCTTCAATATTGGCTCCCCCAATTACACAGCACTTTCTAGCAGGTATACAGAGCATGTACCCAGAAGTACGCCAACCTGCACCACCATGGGATCTCAATCTTGTGCTCAGATGTCTCACAGGACCACCCTTCGAGCCTCTAGCAACCTGCTTGCTCCTTCGTATGTCAATGAAGGTCGCATTCCTAGTGGCAATCATGTCTTCCAGACATATCAGTGAGATGGGAGCATTGATGGCTGAACCACCCTACACTGTATTTACCAAAGACAAAATCATGTTAGATCCTCACCCAAAATTCTTGCCCGAAGTGGCTACACATTTTCATATTAACCAAACCATACACTTACCTGCCTTCTATCCCAAGCCACAGAACGACTCTTGAGAAGCAACATGGCACATGCTAGATGTCAGACGGGCTGTAGCCTTTTACTTGGACAGAACTAAACCATTTTGCAAGTCACCAGGACTGTTCATCTCTACAGAAGAGCACTCCAAGGTCTCTACAATATCGACCCAGAGATTGTTTAAATGGGTCTCTATCTGTATTCAAACTTGCTACCACCTGCATCACAAAGAACCCCCCATGGGCATCTGATCCAACTCAACACGAGCCGTGATGACATTGATTGCATTCTTGAACAGTGTCCCCTTAATAGATATTTGTAGAGCTGCAGCCTGGACATCGGAGCACACTTTTCTAAAGCATTACACTATCACCTAAGGCCATGTCTCAGACTCTATTGT
Source organism: Gopherus flavomarginatus (assembly GCF_025201925.1). Lineage (NCBI taxonomy): Eukaryota > Metazoa > Chordata > Testudines > Testudinidae > Gopherus > Gopherus flavomarginatus. The sequence goes on from NC_066618.1 coordinate 260,959,148, forward strand.
TGGCCTTACAGTGCTCTCATCACACACTTATATATAACTCCAAACCCCTACCACCGCTGGTTGGGTACTGCTCTACAAGCACCTAGAGTGGAGCACCCACAGGGACACCACTTGAAGAAGAAGTTATTCATCTTGTGCAGTAACGATAGTTCTTTGAGATGTGTGTCCCTGGGAGTGCTCCAGTACCCATCCTCCTCCCCTTTACTTCAGAGTTCACACAGCTGACCTCTGCGATAGAGAAGGAATGAAGGGGACAGTCGGGGGAGTGCACATTACAGGAGGTGCCAACAGCACTAGATGACTCCTATGCGCGTCCTTCCCCCAATCGAGCACTGCTGCAAGAAATCTCCAATCTCCGGCATAGGGAGGCACTAACACCTTGAGTGAAGCACCCACAGGAACACACATCTCGAAGAACCATTGTTACTGCACAAGGTGAGTAACTTCTTCTTTTGCGATGTCCAAAGACAGGAGGGAGTTCTGATTTTTGGAGATTATTTTTCCAAAACCTATGTTTGTTTGAAAATAGTTTTATGATGTTAGTTTTGTGTTTTCATAAAGATTTGTATGTGTGTTTGTGTATAATACATATATTTAGAAAAATCATAAAAATATAGAAAAAATCTGTACAGCTATCAATATCAGCAAGCAGCAATAGGTAGAAAACTTTAAAATGAAACATTAGAAGTTTCAGTTTGGTCATAAATTTGTAATTATTTGGGGGGAAAGTTACTAAGTGAGGAGAAGAGGTTATCATTCTACAGGAGTATAGGTTACTGCTATTCAGTAAAGAGTTTTTCTGTCTGTGTGAAATAAAATCTGAGGAGGAGAAAGAATAAGAGAGAAATCAAATGTTTCTTGCTTTTCCCAGACATCTCTTTGGCTTGACAAATATGCACCAGAAGATGCAAGCCCCTTTGTACTTCTGCCTGAAGTGCAGGGGCATCACAACAGAGAATATTCTGGGAAAGATGTACCCCAGAATTCTCTCCACTTTGATGTGTTGCTGTAACGCTTTTCAAACAAACGAAAAGAGTTGAACACTCTCTGGGGGTGTTATTGTGTGGTATAACACCAAAGAAGAATTGCAAGCTATGTCAGTGGATTCCATGTAGAAAGAAAACAAGTGGTCAACACCTGAGCTTTGTCTGACCAAAAGGATGATCTCTACATCTATCCAGCATCCTTTAACAACTTGATGTGGAACTGACATAGTACTGACTCAGAGGGAGGATGTCATCAACACTATTTCCTGAAACACCTTTGGAAGCCTCCTAAATAAGTACTGTCCCTAGCCTGAACTTACTTAGCTTCTTTCTTTTGAGACTATATCAGGAGGGCGGCAGATCATATCAAAAGCGTCTTACACTTTTCCTTTCCTTTTTTCTCTCTCTGACTTGGTGTTTTTTCTTTGTGTTGGGGGCAGCATGAGACACAAATCCAATCCTTAACTCTCCTTTTTGTGATGGTGACTGCTCCCAGTTTCCTGCTGCATCTGATCCTTAACCTTCCTTTTTTACTGTTGGCTGCTGCACCTGATCCAAGGGACATCCTACTACTTTGCCTTCTCTTTTCTTGGGCATCCTCATCTCTGATGTTTCCTCTCTCCACTTGTTGGCTGCCCTCTCTGTTCTAGTTTTCCTTAGTTAGTAACAGTGAGTTATTTACAGAGTTGGCTTTGATCTTCTCTTGGCACATAGACACTACTGAAGTTAACTCATCATTTGCTGTTGAATAGTTAAAGTAAAAACCATCTGGCAAGTGCCACTTTTTTTTTTAGATTTTTAAGCGTGCCACATTTTTAACATATAATGTTAAATGCTTTTGAAAATAAGGGTTAAATGAATATACTTGTAAATAACTAAATATTTGGTCTTACAAAAGATTCCCCATCCAAGAAGTGGTCTATAAAAGCCCAAGCTCTCTCTGAGATGGAAAAACAGCAGTGGAACAGCTGGAGAAAAAGTCTCTTTTTATCTCATTCCTTGGAGGTATTTTAAAGCTGGAGGTTCTGAATTCCTCCTCTTTCCCCTGAGCTAATGGCTTTTTAGGGCTACTTGTCTTATTTTCAAAATATAATTCCTGGATATTTCCCATTGTCACTGGTAGATTTGCTATAGCTCTCTTCACTCATCCACACCCAATATATTGTGTTCTCTTTTCTCTTGGGAGAAAGGAGGCCTAGAATTTTAAAGGCAATCCATTCTCTCTGCTGCAGGGCTAGTAACATTTGTTCCTCTTAGATGAATGTTCTTTGAGTTGCTACTTGACTTATTGAAGAAATGGTCCATGGAGAGGTAAGTCACCCCATCCTGGTCATGAAGTAGTTAAAATTTTTTTGTTGTAAAGACTTTCATATTTCGAGTCACCATGAGTAACTATTGTTATAGAGACCCACTTGATCTGATTGTATCAATTGCTTTCTAGCACTGTCATTACTTCCAGTTCAGTCTCAGGAACTCGTATTCCAGTCCTGTATTTTTCCCTTTGGTCTTTCCTTCCCCAGAGCTTATGCCTAGCTTATATCAGCTGTAGGAGCCCACCTCAGTAAGAAGGGATGGAGGGTGATAGTAATTCCCTGTCTCAGTTACTGACTCACTGGGGACAGTGTTCTGATTCCTAAACAGAAAAGCTCTCTGACCTCCACTTGGAATCTTAATCACCTGGGGATCCAGTCTGTCTGTAAAGGCTGATAAAATAACATTACCAGTCTGAGAGTTCTGTTCTCTACAGCTCTGTCCCTTTTATGAGCTGTTTTTTCCCCCTTGTGTCCTTCAATGAGGTTTTTCCTGGTGCTTCTTCTAGCTTTCAACCCTGCAACATTTCTTTTTGTGTACCCAAGCCAAATGGGAGCAGAACTTGGACAAAAGAAGCATCACTCTGTAACCCTTCTGCCAGGCAGAGCCAGCAGCAACCAGGGCCATATTCAATATCTAGGGGCTCCTTTCCATTGATACAACACAGAACTGGCTCAAGCCCCTACCCAGTAACCTGGAAAAATTACACACCACCCCTGGGTGCCTCTGAGAGGCATTATTTCCTCACTCACAAGTACGGAGTCTTAGTGTAGAAAATAAACTTTTATTAAAAGTAAAGAAGGACTCATTGTTAATTTGGGAAAACAGAGCAAACAGGATTTATAAACATAAACCATGAGCAAAAGACCCACCCACAAGTAAGTTGGACAGTGTCCTTTTCCTCTCTGGTTCATAAGTCCAGCAACCCAAAAATTGCTCTAACGTGTCCATCTCTTCTCTGCTCCCCACTCACAGTTGCTGTCCTTGGTCAGTGCAGACCCAGAGTTCAGAGGTGCATCTGCAGAATTCACCTCTCACCATGGGTGGAGGGAAAGAGGCTCCGTACTCGCTCCGCGGCCCCTCTCTGCCAGCTGCCCTGCTAGGTGCTCACTGCGCCTCTCTGCCTGCCTGCCAGCTGCTCGCTGTGCCACCTGGCTGCCCTACCAGCTGCTCATTTGCCAGCTGACTGTCAGTCACCTTCTGGTGCCACTTGTCTCTCTGTGTGACCTCTGCACATCAGTCTCTTACTGATTTTCAGATCTTTGGAGGTTGGGCAGAAACACTGCCCCATCTCAAGTGATTTCAGCTCTAGGTGGAACACAGTCCCACCACAACTGATTTTGAGCATTTAAAATAACAAAGAGGCTCCTAATGAAACCCATTTAGCTATTTCTTTAAACAGTGGGGAGGAATAGGTTAAACCAGTCCAGGGAGAACCCTTGGTGAGAGTGTGCAGCTTCCGAGTTGAGACATCTGTCCCCTCCCCTTCTTTTCACAAGGCTCTGGCATTCAAGCCCCTGGCTTAACGAGATCCTTTCAGCTGAAGGTGACCCCCCTCATTTGGGACAGGTTAAGCACAGTCCTGCTTCCTTGTATTCCTACAATAATTACAACATTTTGGTAACAGCATTTCACTACCCCTGCATTCAGTACTAAAGTAATTTGTACCCAGCAACAGCCAAAATTGATTACTTTGTCACTGTTCTATGTGCTGAATATCTAAGCGGAGCAGGAGCAAACTGTAATTACATAAACATACCCAGAGTGTCTCCCCCTCCCAGCTAGCTGTCAGGGAAGCGTTCATTCAGACCCGATTTACAATTCTTTGGATAAAATTCTCGTCTGAGTAGGCTTCAGATTTCTTACCTTTTGCAGGGAGAGGAAGCTCTTTCAGATTTTTGTTGGGCTTTTCTAATAGTTTAGTCTTTCCCTGTTGTTTTTCTAGAGGGTAGAATAAGGTGAATGTGTAGGGCATGGAAAGATGGTTCAGGGGAAATGCAGCTCTGAGTGAGTTCTAAAGAATTGTTTTACAATTAAGAATCATAAGGGCCATGTTTGTTTTGTGAGGACTCCTCAAATCCATCAGTTGTAGCTTATTTAATTAAGAAGGGGGAAAATGAGTCCTTAGTTTTTGTCAGTCAGCCTTGCCATTCCATTGGAAGGTGAAAAACGTTATTGTTCTAAGACCACTAAACAAGTTAAGAATTAAGTTAAGCATCTTAACATTGTATGAAAATAAAAATTGCCACAGTGACTCAGACCGCTGGTTCATCTAGATCTGTATCCTGTCTCTGATAGTGGTCAGTACCTAATGATTTGGAGGAATGTTCAAGAAATCCAACAGTGCACAATTATGGTTATGACACTGTCCTTTTTCTGGTTTCTCTGAGTACAGCCCCACATGTGTTAGACTTCTTGCCTTTACCCATCAGGAGATTAAAATCTCACAATTCTCCAATTCCTATACGGGGCTCTGGGTACAATTTCCCATCTATGTCAAATGCTAACCATCATAGAGACCTGATGGGTTCAGTCATCTGCTTGATCCTCTTTTTGGAGTCCTGTGACCAGTGATACAGTGACCAACAGCCTTCTTAAAACAAATATGTTTATTAGCAAATGGAACAAAGCACTAGAGAACATTATTTCAAAATAATTAACAGCCTGCACACATGTACTTTCATTTCAAGCTAAGTTAAGTGGGCTTCCTTCTAGAGTTTCAGAGAAAGAACAGAGCCTTCTTACACTCTGTAAGGAAGTGAAGGAGCTCCTGGGCCAGGCTTTGTCTCTGTGTGTCTATCCATTTGTTTCCATTTTTTCTCAGCCTTTTCTGAAAGATGCTATGTATGCGTGGGTGGAATTTCAATATTACTCAGTGGTCTTTGTTACAGGACCTGAGCATGAAGTCCTCTCTCTGCCTCAGGCTGTTTTTTTCCCAATTGACCAGGTTGGCCATTTAGGAAAATGCCTCCATGATGGCTGTTCACTGTTTGGCAGTTAGATTCATTCAGCTTTGCTGGCTTGCAATTACTGTCTGTTCCCTCTGACATTCCAACATGCCATCTCAAGAAATCCAATACATAAACCACATTTGGAGGGTACAAATAAATGCTCCTTACTAAGCACTCTTACATAGAAAAACTGATAATTTCTTCTAACACTAGTTATATTAATTAAATCACTTTCCTTTTCCTTTTCTAAAATGTTTCTATACTGAAATTTCCTCAATAAATTACTTAAGCCTAAATTAGACTCTTTGTCTAACCAGTTACATTCCAACAAGTTGTCTCATGCTTCCTAGTTTTAAAGCATATTTTTTAATTGTAGGTGCTTAGCAGTGATCATTTGCCAGTTGCTGTTCTGAAGCTTTATATTTGCTACTGAAAATATATTTATGGCCTGTTGTTTCCTGTATTTGAGTCTGTTCCAAATTCATTGCATATTGTTGGCAATAAAGGTCTGCAACTGTGGTATATTTAGAACACTGTAGTGTGAAGTGTAAAAATCCCATTCTGTGTATTATCTAACTTGTAAAATGTAAACGAAGGAGTTTAGTCATTTAACTAGGGCTTTTCTTTTTCTTTTAAAATGTGTCTCTCTCAATAGACTTATTCTCAAGTTCTTGAACTTTATTTAATGTAAGATTTAAAATAATGCTTTGTGACATTTACTCATCAGTGATTTCAACTGTATCTGGGCATTTATAGGAATGTCTAGGATCCAGTACATTTCAGCCTTTTAAAAGACTGAATTTTGTTTTGAGAATAGGATCTCAACTTTAGCTTCCTCTTGCAGCCCTAGAACTTATAAAGGTTTAGTTGTTGTTCTCAAAAAATACTTCCTCTAAAAAGAAGTCTATTTTTCTTGATTTGACAGTAGACAAGCTTATGTTCTCCCTCAATCTTGTTAATTTATAGTTTTAAAAAATTGTCAAGTCTCTGTAAAACTTCAGTTTTTTCAGATCTAATTGATAAACCATCCACATTGTCTTCTATACACTTAATGACACTAAAATAATTAAAGCTATCCCAGTGGAAGTGCTTCTCTACAGTGTTGTTTACCCTGTAAGAAATGATAGTCTAGGTTCAGGGTTGCTTTGTGGCTCTTTTTGTAAGTATAGCTGGCACAGAATTGTTCCAAAACAGCTGCATAAGCCCCCAGGGGAATAGTCCCAAACCAAGGAGCCCTCCATGGAGTCACAGAGCCAGCTGTGCACTTCTTCCCAGTGCAGTGTGGGGGCTGGAGAGGAAGTCACTTGTGTCCTCTGCCTTGCTGCAATGGCTTGTAAAGTGCTTTCTGCATTACTGACATTGCCTGCACCAGGGTACCAATCTGACTGCTGGCAGCTTCTGAATGGAGGAAGAAGCCAGCTGGTACTCCTCTATCCAGGGCCGGCTCCAGGCACCAGCGAAGAAAGCAGGTGCTTGGGGCAGCCAATGGAAAGGGGCAGCATATCCGGGTCTTCTGCGGCAATTTGGCGGCAGGTCCCTCAGTGCCTCTAGGAGCGAAGGACTCACTATCAAAGAATGAAGTGGCGCAGTAAAGTTGCAGCCGAAGTGCCACTGATCGTGGCTTTATATATATAATTCCCCCCCACCCCGCTTCGCTGCTTGGGGCAGCAAAAAAGCTGGAGCCAGACCTGCTTCTATCCATGTGCCAGCTGTAATAATTACCACCAGTAACTGTCTGAAAATGTAGAGCAATTGGCACCTACCATTGTTAGTTTCTTTGGATCGAAACCTATTTCACAGGGTACCAGGATGGTCTAATCCCACTGGAATAAACAAAAAATATCAACCAAGGGGCAATGAGCCAACATAAACTAGTGTTAAGATAGATGCTATCACTGAACAGCTTCAAAGAGATGCTGCCCCACAATCTTTTTATTGTTTCATGGTTTGCACATTCCTTCAAGATGTTCCTTCTTGCCCTTCCCCTTTCTTTTCACTCCCAACAAAATTAATTAGTTTTGCAATCCATTTTGGGCCATTAATAGGCAGGAGTTTAAACATACTTACAGAGATACAGTTGCATCATGAAGTGTTTGGTTAGGTTGGTTGTCAAACAAAGTTACAAGATGCTAAAACAAAAGCAAAAAAACCAAACCAAAGCTACTAATAATGCAATATTTATATTGAGGTTTGCTAGGTTTAATTGAACTTATAAAGAGATCATATAACGTTACAGAGCAATTCACAAAAAGTTTACAGATATGTTGAAAAGTAAGAGAAAAATTGTTGCTTTCTATTTAACATTGTGTACACCATTAGCTTTTGCTATACATTGAAGCCTCTTTCAAACATTCTGTATATTTCTTGCAAATGGGAGATAGCTCCTCCCAGGTGTTCACAAAATGCATCTTAGATTATTTCTTGCTGTAGTTTACTTTTGTTACTGGTTTCTTTAGTTAACTCTGAATTCCTTCTATTGGATTTAGATTAGGTGACTGTGATCACCAAGGTGCTAAGTGCTTGATCTTTCCTTAAGAACGTTTTTTATAAAGCCTGTTTTGAGGTGTGAAGCTACTTTTCAAGTGGTATAATTTTTATGCTACTATCTCATCATACATTGCGCTATCCAATATATTTCCAATAAAGCACAGCTTGCCAACACATTTAGAAGAGATGTGGTCTTCACCAAGACTGTGACTCTACCATGCTTGACAGTAGGAACCAACCATTTTTCTTTATTAAATTCATTTTTATTCATTTAGGTAGTTTGTTTATAAAATTCGAACCACTGAACCTCAGTGCACGCTTAAAAATCTAATAACATTACATTTTATCTTGATAACAATAAAAGGACCATCCCCAAATGAGAACAATCCAATAACAACCTTATTGTTATTACCCATATCCTTCCCTATTCCATCCTCTCCTAACTCTTTTGTCACCTTCACTTGTTGTACAACATGTACATTTAGATGGCAAACTCTTTGGGAACTGTCTTTATGACATGAATAAAGAACAATTCTAGCCCAGCCTCCTGAGGGTAAATGACTGACAGAAGAGCTAGGCCTTGCAATATGCTGTAAACATCAACACAGATGTGACCACTGTCAGACCAGGGAAGGAAACATTCCAGCACTTTCAAAAAAAGCATACTCCAACTCCTTCCACCAAGTATTAACTCAAATGCCTCAGTTGCTGTGGTTACATGTGCTGGAAGAGTTGGCCTCCTAGAAAAACAGGACTTAAGTTTCATATAGAGTTTTAAACACTGAGTTGCACACAGAAATGAAGAGGAAGATAGTGAGTTTCTGGAGAATTAGTGTAATGTGTTCTTATGGCTGCCACATTCTGAAGTAGCGATAGCTTCTGAATTGGCCTGCAAGTACTTAGCCCCATATAGAATGTCTAGGTTTTCTCCGTACCCGTGTACAGTATCTAGATATGTTCAGCATGATGGAACATGTGTATATATTTTATTATACCAGATAACTTTGCTCCAAAATTCTTCATCCTTTTGCAGATTGTCTTGAATACTTGGGGTTTTGTTGTTTCTTTCATACAGGGGCAGCTCCAGCCTCTTCCTGGTAGGGGTGCTAAGGTGAGCATAAAAATATATACAGACAGATCTGTTTTAAGCTTCATCTATGGCAGCTCACTGGTGTAACATTTATTTCACAATCAATAGAAAAAAAACCCTAAGCCTCTAAATAAATAAACTAATAATATTAATATTATTAACAATAATAACAAATGCAAACTCCTGGAAAAAATCACTGGTTAAATAATACTAATAGCTAATTACTTTAAATAGGAGAATGTACTGTATTATATTTTAAAATTAGCCATTTGCACACCCAAAGAAAACGAGACACAACACACACTATTATTTAAAGCAAAATAAACACCCGACGAAAACTAAATACACTTTTTTCCCTAGCTGATTGAGCCTATATTTCCATTCCAGTCAAATCAAAATCCAATTAAATACATATAATCTGAAAATTCAAAACATTTTTAAAGCTGGTGGGGTTTTTCAGGGGGAGGGGTGTCACTCTTCCTGTGACTGTTGTGGACCCACCTTGAGCCACAGTCTTTGTTACTTTAACAAAAGCAATTAATCTGTTAACTAAACCAAATGTCAGTTAATACAAAAAAAGCATAAAATAAATCACTTCCAATAAAGCACAAAACCAGCATTTGACAGGCAGCAAAAATCATATGTAAATATAAGTAATTTCTTAAACATACAATGTGGGGCAGGTATTTCTAAAGGTTGCTACTAAATCAGTGAAAAAACTGACATACCTTATAAAACAAAAAAAGGGGTGTACAAAGATTGAGCTGCTGCTTCCCACAGAGAAGAGGTTTAACTTAAGAATCTTGTTGTGATTTGCAGCAAAGGAATCAATGATTTTGTCAAATTTTAGTCCCTTTCCTCTCCTTGAATTTATAGAAAATAAGGTGAGGTTACTGGTTCGAAAGTCTCATAATTTTTCAGTTGTCATAGGCAGGAAAAGCTACGTTCACAGGCTGCTGAATTAACACCAATGCACACAAGTTTGTACAAATCAATAAGTGCATCTTGATATGGTAGGAGCATAGCCGAAAATGCAAGTGTAAAGTTAACATTTCCCCGTTGCTTTTTTCTTTCAAGAAGACATCGCAGTTGATGAAGTTTTGTGGCCAGATTGTCTTTGCAAATCTCACATTGGAGGACCAACGGCAGAACACAGTTTGTCCAGGAATGATTTATGTTGTGGAATTAGTGCGTTCACACCTTTCAGAATGTTGCAAGAGTCATGTGAAAAGTGCTGATTCAGTTAATTAACCAAGTTGTTTGTGCTTAGGTAGAAGCAGTGGTTTTGATAATCATCAGGTTTTGTCAATGAAATCCTGTACACGGCATGGTTGTGCTCATTTTCTCACCTGTTGATTCTGCTCTATATTAATCCCAGCTTGTTCATATAGATCATTTGCTCTGTTTTATATATCTTCCCATGTTTTTTTCGTTGTGCTTATCCTTAAGGGCAGATATGGCTGAGTGAACAAGATCAATTGCAGAGGCCAATTGCATGCCAGGGGACTGTAGATGATTGGACATCGTTTTTGTAAGACAGAGAACTTTCCATCATAGTGAGATTAACTGTAAATGACTGATCAATCAGTGTATTCAATGCTCTTGCCTCAGTTGCTGTGAGGGTTTAACTGGTTGATGATGTCTATAAACATTGCACTTATAGCTGGCAGTGCTTTTTGTATTGCCCAGCAAGGAGCATATTGGCAAGCCCATCGTGCGTCGGATAGTTTTTTCAGTTCAACGGGTTTTTTTTTTGTGGGCTCACATTCCTTCTGTTTTTGAATGAACAGTTCATGTACAATTGGTCCAGAAAAGAAGTTGTATACCATCTGAATTGTGGCAAAAATCTCAGTAGCTGTTTGCACATTGTGAACACAGTCAACTAAAACTAAATTGAGTTGATGAGTGTAGCAGTGTACATAAACTTCGTGTGGCACTTTCCAAAACTTATCCTGAACACCCTGGTGGCACCCATATATTACAGCAGCCCAATCATAGCACTGACCTATGCATGCATTCTTACCAGTGTTGTATTTGCATAGGATATGCTTTATTTTCTCCAGGAGGAAGTCGGCGTCAAGACCCTCTGCCTGGGTGAAGTGTAAAAAGTCCTCATGAATACTGTCGTCATTCAAGTAGCGCAAAACTACAAATATCTGTTCCTTCTTGCTGATATCTTTGCTTTGCAGGTATATGAATGCAAAGTGCTGTGTTGCCTTTCCCTCCTAATTTATTTGTTTTCTAATCTTTCTGTTTGCCTTGATATCCACAACTTAATTTGGTATGTCATGACGGACATATTTTGCATTTCCTGGATCATCTATCAAAATTACTTAGCAAATGTAAAAGTTCAAAGAACTTACCTCTATTGGTATATTGCTTGTTTTCCCTGTATACACGTTGTGGAATATTTTGACACCCGGTGAAATGAAGTGATTCTACTACTGCTCATATGAATATTTGTTCAGTGCAGTTGTGTGGTGGGTTTTCAGAGAGACATTTGCTTTCTTCCAGTTCTTGAAACTATCATGTGTAAAGGCAGTTTTGGTATAGACAAAATGTTGGCAAGCAAAACAAAACATGGTGTCCAATACAACTAAATACTCTAACCAAGAATATTGTTCATATCAGCTGTGATTGAAAAACCTGGCTTGCATTCCAAATATTTGTGATGGATATCTTTTAAGTTCAGGATGCTGTGGCCCTTCATCTGGAAGTTGACTGATATCATCAGACTCAAGGGGCTTTTTGTAGTATTAACGGCAGTAGCACTTTTTCTTTGTCATCTTCTACCTTATTTAAAATAGCAACACACTGTTCATCACTCTCATTGCTGCCAGTTGCAGTTACCTCTTCAGTAACTCCGTCATCCTCGTCCTTGATTTCAATGGTCTCGGCTAGGGCAGCAGTCTGTACTGGGTCCTCATCACTGGTTGACCGACAGTCACTTTTTTGTAGAATTAAGAAGCGATCCATAGTTAAAACGGATCCTGATGACCAACAAACTTAAACAACCTCAACCTTGCTGCTTCGCTCCTACTCTCACGGTGTTGACCTTCAACCTACATCATCATGCTTTGAGATTATGCTAATATTTATTGTTCACACAGTGCACAGGCGATAGCTCAGATTGACGGTTAGTCATGTAGGCCAGAGGTTCTCAAACTGGAGGGCATGGAATGTATTCGGAGTGGGGAAAGGGGATGGGCCACCCAGCTCTGAAGACAGAATGGAGAGCGGTGGCTGTTGGCTGGGTCCCCAGCTCTGAAGGCAGCATTGCTGTCAGCAGCAGCACAGAAGTAAGAGTAGAAGTGCAATACCATGCCACACTTACTTTTACATAGCATTTGACCTTTGCACTGGGAGGGGTACTTACAGGAGGAGGGCTAATGCAAATTTTGGGGTGTCTGTAGCCCCCACAAGCTTCCTCGGGTGCTGCTCCTGCTTTCATGCTACTTTTCCATTGAAACTCTTATTCATCATCACTATTTTCACTGTGTGTGAATATCAGCAGTATTACATTCTTTAATCCCCCATGTATGCCATCCTGTGCACTTCCTATTTTTCCAGGTGTTTCAGTATTGCTGTTTTGACTCTCATACATTTTGTTTCCTGTGTATTTTGCATTTTTGGTTTCCACAGTCCACTTACAGTACAGTATTTTATTAAAAACTCGCCTATGACCTTGTAAAATTCCGTAGTGTTTTACAAGGATAAGACATGTTTCTTACCCCAAAGAACTTGCAGTCTAAAGGACTGATTATTCCATTTACCCTGTGCGGATGGATTGTGCTCATGTGGTGACCCAGTGGGGTTCCACACAGGCTCAGTAGTCTACCTACATATTTTAAATTGCATAATCAGGGCCTATGATTGATAAGACAAACACAGGGTAACAATTTAGTACAGGGACTTTGTGATGAATGAAGAAAAGAAAGGAAGAGGAATTATTTGAGGAGATGGGATTTAAAAAGAAAAAGATCCTTGGTAGAGAGAGGGGGAGGTTTTTCCAGTTGAGTGGAACAATAATAGAAGAGACAAAAAGGGAATAGGAGAGGAAGGGAGCAGTAATATGAAAAGGTTAGTAAGAGTAGAGAAAGGGGAAATGAGTATACCTGTTGTTTTGGGTAGGGTTATATGAAGCTTTGTTGGGGAGGAGAGGGAGCTTGAATTCGATGTGGTAAAAGATGGTGTGCTAATGATAGGATCTAAGGCTTGTGGTGATTATTCTTGAAACTGTTGGCTTTTTTCAAGGAGAGAAGCCTCTTTGATGATATGGCAGTGGTGTCAAACACTTTTGGCCTGAGGGCTGACCATATTATTTCAAGAAGGTGTCAAGCTTAGATGTTCCTAAATTCAGACAGAGTAATTCAAGTTTCTGTTCTGTTAGACTGCCACAACCTAGCAGTGAAGCAGGCAGCAGAGAAGCCACCGATGCTCTCTCCTCCCTGCCTTTTCGCCTCCCTTGTGATGCAGCAGGTGCCCAGTTGGAGAGTATCAGCTGTGGGCAAATACCCCAGGTAAAATAAAGCCTTAAACTGTGATTCAGTCCAAAGTTCTTTGATCAGAAATGGCTTTATTAACAAAAAAGAAGCAAAACAGGAGCAAAGCAACTCCAAATGCTTGTTCATAGCCACCAGGGGCCTTTTCAGCTTTCAGTAAACTGGGAAGGTGTAGCCCCACTTTAGCTGCTTTCCCTGTGTTTTAAAATCCCACCTCAGATCACCCATGTGATAGGGGGTAGTACTGGCTTTCCTTAAAACCCCTTGTGCACTTGGGCTCAAGGTGTGCCTTTATACTTTGTTGCATGGAGCTTCTGAGCAGCTGCAGCTGGAAAACGACGGCAGGTGCTCCATATGCTCCTACCTCATGCCAGAGCTGCTCCTTTGGTTTCAGAGAAAGCAGTGCGTGGCAGCTGGTGAAACAGTGCCTCTATCTCTTAACTATACTGATAATATTTTAGTTTAAAAGTTACAGGGCTTGTTCAGGGAAACCTTTTTCAATTTTTAAGCAAATATAAATGTTCTTCCTAACACAGTTGCTCTTAAAAGCCAGCTTTTAGAGTCCCAAGAACCACAAGAGGCTTTTAGGCCACTGATAGAATGCCATTGTGTTACACCTTAGTGGTTGGAGCTGAGATCTTCTTGCTTGTGGTAACATGATACTTTTTCTTCTCTTTAAGTATTTAACATAATATATTTGTCTCACTAAACAGCTGGAAGATATCTATTTAAATAATGATTTACATTTTCTTTTTTCCTTTCAGTATGTATCTACACTAAACTGGATGTCTATATTCAGATGATGAATTTCACAAGGCCTTTACTGTTCTAATCATTTTTTGATGTAGATATTTTTTTATAAAGAGTTGATCAGTATTCTCAAACCACATGTGCAAACTTTTAAAACAAGATTATAAACCAAAATTAATTACAAAATAGCATAATGCTGACAAAGGATTATTCAAGCTTCAACAGTATATCAGGACTCGGAACTACCTCTCCCCAGGGAAAGCCTGGGAGAACAAACTGACACTGCAGGGTGCCCTGAAAGTCATTATATCTGGGTTCTAATAGACCACTATGGTCACTGGTCTCTTTAGCTGATATTTCCAGAGTTCTGTCTTTATATTCTATTAATCTTGTCCAAGCCCTGCCTTTAAAACAAGCTCCACCCATGCTAGTCACCAAAATGAGAGTATATATGTACTGCTGACAGTATACAATGTAAATGTTCAAAATATCACTGTATGCTCTCTGAGCCCTACTGTGGTCTTTGACCTTGGTACCCCTCAATGGGGTTGCATTATGCCCACAGCCTCTGCTGAGGTCCTTAGGCTTGGTTCCTTCCTAGTTTGGGAAAAATGAAAGTGGGCAGTATCTCCCAAACAGGACTTACTTGGGTCACCAGTGTGAAACCACAGAATACTGTGTGGATTTGTGATCATCCCTCTCTTTTCTTAGAGGATGGGTGAGGTAATTTAAATGACAAACTTTATTAACTATCATCATTGGGCATTTGAGTTAACACCTGACTGAGAAGAATAAGTCAGTTTACAACTCCATAAACAATTGTTCCAAGCTCTCTGGAGACTTCTGTAGATATTCCTTCATCAGTTGCAGTTGAGTCGCATATGTGTGGGTTACATCTCAAGCATAATAGCTAGAGACAGATTTTTTTTTTTTAGCTAAAAGCTGATGCTTTGGAGAAACAGATAAGAGTGGGAGGTCATGTACGGTATTCTCCCCTCCTCCCCTTTTTTAGGGATTAATAATTTTAATTATGTGCCTCATATCCAGACACTACAGTGACGGAACCATATAAATGGTCAAGAAGAACTGACACACACATTCATTAGATAAAATAGTTTAAGGTCAGTATTGCACAAACGCTCAGGGAATGAAGAGACCATAAATAGGCTCTCCTCTCCCTTTCAACTCTGCTTTGTAAGGGCTAAGGACAATGGGAATCCATGTGCTCAAGAATATGAGAACTTCACAGAGTAAGTGATGCTAACTTTCTAGCTCTCTACTTTCTTCTCTCCCGTCTTCCCACTCTGCTGACCACTCACAGCTGGAATTCTGCCGCCCTTCCAAGGTGGAAGAGGGTCCCTCTTGATCCAGTGCTGCTTGGTGCCCCAGGCAACATTATCCTTTTAAGTACAATTCCATCCAGATATCTGATTGGGGCATTGTTCCTATGCAGCACCCCCAACATCAGGCTGTGGCTATTAGCTATACTCAATCCCTTTAGTTTTTAGTGGTAGATGTTATCCAGTGTCTTTGTAAGACTATTTTTGTTCTATTTTTACTAAGATTTTATATTTGTGTCTTTTTTCTGACATTTAGTTTCTTTCAGTCTGAGATGTTTGTTCTTCCTGCTGAATGTTGAGCTAACTGAACACTTACGAGTATTGCATTTTTGATCAGTAGTAAAATGGTGGATGTATGATAAGCTTTTATTTTTGGTATCCTAACTTTGAGGATCAGAAAACCAAATGAGCCCACAATGCAAAACTTACAAAGCTTAGTGGCTGAGCCTCATTATAAGAAATATGAGTTTGGCTCTCATTTCTCTCATGTCCAGAGTTGAAATGCTTTACTGAATATATTTTTTTAATATAGCTGTTAAATTGGTTTAAAATAAGCTCATTAAAAATGACTTTATTGGTTAAATTAGATTGAAATAGTATTTCCTGATGGCAATTATTTTATTAATGAATAGAATCATTAGATGCTTTTACAAGAGAGAATAGAAATGTTGACTGTTAATGTACAGCTGTTCATAATAATGTCTTATAGTATTGGAATCTTTTTGTACATTACTTAGAGACCATCCAAGAAGCAACCATGTAATTTTAAAACTTGTACACATATTATCAATCCTTTAGAATTACATTGTAATTTTAGAAATTGAACCAGAATGAAGTTACCTTGTTTTACTGAAGATACAGTAGGTTTGTTTAGATTTATTTGACCACCTCAAACTTTAAAAATATTTTTGGCACTTTCTTTTAACAAAGAAAACGCTGTGGTTATAGAGGAAAAGATCCACCAGTCAAGGTAGGTTATAGAATGGGTGGGCATAGTCTTACCTGCCTCTAAAGGTTCCCCAAATTGCTTTTCATGCCAATTTTTTCTTTACCAAAAGTGAGAAGCATGTTTATTCAGAAGAAAGCTGGGTTTTTTCTTAGAGTGCTTGTTCATGTCAATTCCAATCAGGTGTGCACGCGCCACGTGCGCAGTTGCTGGACATTTTTCCCTGAGCAGCTTCCGTCTGGTCAGCTGTGGAGTCCCCTGGAGTGGAGACTTCATGGTGCTCGATATATGACCCTGCCAGCCTGGCCCCTCTTCAGTTCCTTCTTACAACCTGTGATGTTTGTTGGAACTGTGAGTGGCTTTCTTACAAGTTCTTCTCGCTTCCACTAGGTTTCTAGTGTTGTTTACCTTAGTAGTTTATAGTTCTAGTTTTATTAGTTCCTAGTAGTTCTGTTAGAAATGGGAGGTTTCCCCTCCAGTCCGACCTTTCCCCTTGGGAACCTCAGGGCATGCCTCGATCCCCAGGGTTCTAGCCCTGCAAGTCCTCCAATAAACCCATGCCAATGAGCGACCTCCACGGCACTTGTTTAAAGTGTCTGGAGAGGCTCACCAATCCGATAGGTGCAGGATTTGCGGGTTTTCGACACAGGACCAAAAAGGAGCGAGATTTCAGGTTGAAACAGCACCTCAAAGAGGTGGCTCTTAAACTGCAGCCCGCCTTGGCACAGCAGGACTCTACACTGAGCTCCTCAGTGCGGAGCGCGCCGGCATCAGTGACAGAATCAGCACAGTGGAAGATCTCCGAGCACAGAGATTCGTGGCAGTGCTGATCCCCCACGTCTATGACTGTGGGAACTACCCAGCACTGGTCCCTCTCTCTGGCATTGCAGAAGCAGCACACCAAGCAGGGTAGAAGTGGATCTCCTGTGAGACACTCCCCAGTGGTCTCAGCCAATGGAGTGCATCCCAGAGAGGAACACCCGGCCCCAAGACCCTTGGAGTTGCTCCGGGAACTTCAGAAACGCAAAGAGTATAGTTGAGCCCGGGACCATTGGACTCCCCAATACACGTGGTGGAGGAGGTGAGGCTGCCGTCCACTCTAGGACCTCATTTCCGTGACAGCACCACCGTCTTCCACTCTCTGTGACAAGCCCCTGGCACCACTGAGGGCTCTACTGTCCCACAGCAAGCCAACAATGATGTCCCTGCCCACATCGCCAGATCACCGGCACTGGAAAGGGGACATCGTCCTGATTCCTGGTGCCACTCAGAGTTCTGGCCCTGATCGAGCTCGCAGCTCCGATCGTCTTGGCACTGGTCCCTGGATCATTGGTGGTCTCGCTCCCGGCGCCAATCATCATTGTGTCGCCGATCTCCTGTATACAGATTGAAGTCTTGGCACTGCCTCCCTTCTGAGTGGCACCACCATGGCCTTCTACATCCCTGCCCCCATCCTCAGAATGAGACGCGGGGTCTAGGTACTCACACCAGAGGCGGCACCGGTTGACACATCGATGGGCCGACGTGGGTACAATACCATGGCTGCCCCAGTTGAAAGGACTGGCACAATGGCCTTTTTGAACTTTCTGGGCACATCACCAGTCCCAGGGTACCTTGTCCAAGGGCTCTCGGTCAGTGGCATCCAAGCCGAGGCTGCCAATGGTTTCGGTGAGCCGCCCCATGCTCAGAGGTGCTGAAGGGATTCTGGTTACAGCACCTTCACTGACACAGACCTCTGCCCCTATGGTGGAACAGGGGATTGTCAAGCAGCAGGTGCCCGTGGACCAACAGGCCCAGCATGACCTGGTTCCCCCGCCTGCGTCCTCGTCCTCCTCCCCGGATAAGGCGGTAGCGGGAAACTTCAGTCTCAGGACCGCCACCTGTAGATTTTTGAGTCCATCAAGACCTACTCTGCTTGGTGGCGCGCAACATGGGCTTGCAAGCCGAGGAAGTGGTGGAACAGGAGAACCCAATGGTGGACATTTTGGCCGCAGAAGGACCATCCCGAGTAGTGCTGCCACTCATTCGGACCATTGAAAACAACACCAAAACTGTGTGGCAGACCCCGGCTTCCATCCCGCTCACCCCCCAGTAGCCAGGGGAGTAGTTACAAGTATCTATACTCCGACCTGAAGTCCTGCTTTTTGGTGGTGTCTGCGGTTAATGAATATGAAAGGCAGGGGCAGTAGGGACCCCCACCTAAGTCCAAGGACTCTAATAAACTTGACCTTTTTGTTAGAAAGGTTTACTCCACAGGGGCCTACAGCTCAAGACTGCTAATCAGCTCGCAGTCCTGAGCAGATATAATTTTAACTCATGGAATTCCATGCTCAAATTTAAGGAGCTGATACCATCAGAGTCCAGGGATGAGTTTGGGGCCATTGTGGAGGAGAGCATGACAGTGGCACGGACCTCTTTACAGGCCTCACTGGATGCTGCTGACTCGGTGGCACGTACCTTGTCCTCTGGCATAGCCATGAGGAGAACCTCGTGGTTTCAAGTTTCAGGCCTACCCCCTCGAGGTTTAACAGACTCTGCAGGACCTTGCTTTTGATGGGACAGGATTATTTGTGGAGCAAACAGACTGCAGGCTACACAGCCTAAAAGATTTGAGGGTGACGATGAAGTCACTGGAGATGCATACCCCAGCTACTCAGCGAAAACACTGTAAACCTCAACATCCTTACCATCCTTGCCCTAGGCAAGACTTTTCTAGAAGGCGAGGTAGGAACGGCAGGCATAAGCCCGCCCCAGCCCTCATCATCACAGGGCCAAGCACGCACCTCCTCAGCCTCTAAGCAGGCCTTTTGAAGGTGCACCCAGGGACAACATGCCAGACCATATACCGGATCCTCAACCTTGCTTTCAGAATCGTCTGTCCCACTTCCACTGTGCCTGGTCCCAAATAACGTTGGACCCCTGGGTTCTCCGATCTTGGATGCTTTTTCGCTCCCCTGAGGAGACTGTCTCATGCATGCCTTTCTACCATTCCCACTTATGCACCAGAGTACTGCTGAAAATCCACAGAGACAGAGCTGTAGTAATTGTACTGGCCCCGGCATGGCCCTTCCAGCATTGGTATACCAGACTTCTGGAGCTGTCAGTGGACACTCCCATTGTGTTACCACTCTACCCCGATCTGGTCACTCAGGACCACGGTTGCCTTCACCACTCAGATCTCCAGTCCCTGCATCTTACGGCTTGGAAGCTTCATGGTTAAACCCAGTGGCACTCCTGTGCTCGGAACCAGTAAGAAAGGTCCTGCTCAGCAACAGAAAACCATCTGCCAAGGCCACTTATCTGGTCAAGTGGAAAAGGTTCACTTGCTGGTGTTCCCAACATCACACTCCTACACTCCAGGCATCTATACCACTCATCCTGGAGTACCTTCTGTACCTGAACCAGGAAGCCCTGGCAGCATCATCCATCAAGGTACACCTTGCTGCTATCTCGGCCTTCCATCCGGGAATGTCTGGCCGCTCCATATTTGCTAACCCTATGGTAAGATATTTCCTTAAGGGCCTGGAACGGCTATATCCTCGGGTTAGACAGTCTCTTCCTGCATAGGACCTTAATCTGTTCCTCTCCAGATTAATGGGATCCCCATTCAAACCACTGGCGACTTACTCCCTTCTCTACCTGTCATGGAAGGTAGCCTTCCTGGTCGCCATCATGTCAGTGAGGAGGGTGTCGGAGTTAAAGGCCCTTACCTCCAATCCACCGTACATGGTCTTCCACAAGGACTAGATACAACTCAGACCTCACCTGCCCTTTCTCCCTAAAGTAGTGTCACAATTCCATACTAGCCAAGACATTTTTCCACACAACAGTACTCAAGAGCAAAGGCTGCGTTCACTGGCTGTTCGGTGAGTATTAGCATTCTACATTGAATGCACAAAGTCATTCAGGAGGTCGAACCAGCTGTTTGTGGCAGTGGCAGACCGCATGAAAGGACTCCTGGTTTCATCTCAAAGATTATGTTCCTGGATCACGGCCTGCATCCACACATACTATGAGCTGGCCAAGGTCCCAGCCCTGCCTCTTAAGGCTCATTCCACAAGGGCATAGGCCTCATCAGCTGCATTTCTGACCCAGGTCCTGCTACAGGAAATCTGCTTGGCAGCTACTTGGTCCTCAGTGCATACGTTCACCTCTCACTATTCCATCATACAGCACTCCAGAGATATTTCAGGTTTCGGCAGAGCAGTACTCCAGTCAGCGATTCCTTGACTTCGACCCCACCTCCATAGTAGAGCTTGGGAGTCACCTGATTGGAAGGGACATGAGCAAGCACTCGAAGAAGAAAAAATGGTTACTCACTTTCTGGTAACTGTTTTTCTTCGAGTGGTGTTGTTCATGTTCATTCCAGTACCCGCCCTCCTACCCCTCTGTTGGAGTAGCTGGCAAGAAGGAACTGAGGAGGGCCTGGGTTGGCAGGGTCATATATTGAGTGCCATGAAGGCGCCATTCCAGGGGCTCCACAGCCTACCCAATGGGATCTGCCAGGGGAAAAATTTCTGGTAACTGATTGGAATGGACGTGAACAACACATCTTGAAGAACAACAGTTACAAGAAGGTGAGTAACCATTTTTTATCTGAGATAACCATATAGTGAGCAGCCTGTTGCCTGTGCAGGTTGACCATGCTGGGTGTGAACATGGAACTGGGAATCTGGAATCACTGCTTTTGCACTGATGCCTTTGACATAATTTGACAAATAATGTAACCTCCCCAGCTTGGTTTCCTCATTTGCAAACTGGGGCAGCCATCATTCTTGACCTTGGAATTCAGGTTCATCAGCTGAATTCTGTATGCCAGGGATTGGCAATGTTGTGCACATGGCCCATCAGGGAAATCCGCTGGTGGGTCGGGACTGTTCGTTTACCTGCAGTGTCCACAGGTTTGGCTGATCTCAGCTCCCACTGGCCACGGTTTGCCGTTCCAGCCCAGTGGGGGCTTTGGGAAGCGGTGCGGGCCAAGGGAGATACTCATGTCATTCTTGAACCCAAGTCTTCTCATTAGTGCACGGTGTCCTGCAATACTACTATTTTTGAAGACTTTTCTTAATTCTGCACCTGTTTTTCAGAAAAGTTTTACCCAATTTATAAGCACAACAGAGTTGTCTTTTAGATCATTCTCATCTGTGTTAAGAACTCTTTGATTTTTTTAAGTTGTAGGACTCTATTTCCAAACAAAAATCATGTGACATAAGCAGTGAGGTGCAGTAAGAGCTCTCTTAGGATTACTTTAAATAGAATGGAAGAATTTGGGTATATAAAGTTGTGTGGCCTTGAGTGTGATTTTTATTTGATATATGAGCTGTGACATAGCTATTGCATGACTGAGATGGGCCTGTAAGCGATGTAGTATACAGATGGAGTTTCTCTGAAACAAAGCCAGAGACTAAATCTGAATGTGTTCTTTTAGAGGGTAAAGAATACTTCATAAAACATATGGAAACATTTCGATGTTTTTTCATTAAATAACCTTCTTAGACTTTAAGCACATTTTTATGATTGATCATTTTAATGTGTCATTTACCTGAATCAAGACCACCTACATATGTGATTTAGTAAAAAAAGAGGAGGGGGAGAAAAGAGAGAGGAAGTATTGCTATAATGTTATGAAGTTTTTACAAAAATAATTTGAGACACTTACTTTTGTATTTTATTATTCCAAAAATTTTAGTGTATTCCAGTATTTAAAAGCTGAGAACAGTATGCTTCTACAGGGTCATTTCATTTGCTGAATGATTAATGCTGAAATCCATGATTTGTTTATAGTTTATGTAGAATGGTAAATAATGAGGAGGACAGGGCAATCATACAGAGTGATCTCGATTGCTTGGTAAGTGGGGCTTATTCAAATAAAATGTATTTTAGTACAACCAAATGCAAAGTTATAACTTTAGGAGCAGGGTAGGCCATGCATATAGAATGGGGTCCTGTATCCTGGAAGGCAGTGACTCTGAAAAGGACTGAGAGGTCATAGTGGACAAGCAACTCAGCATGAGTTCCCATGGCATTTATGTGGCAAAAAGGGCTAATGAAATCTTCCAGTGTATAACTAAGGAGTAGGTATAGGGAGGTGATTTTACCTCTGTCTGCAGCAGGGTTTCTCAAACTTCATTGCACTGCGACCCCTTTCTGACAACAAAAATTAATACATGATCCCAGAAAGGGGGACCGAAGCCTGACCATCACTGCTCCAGGCTGGGGGGCCAAAACTGAAGTCTGAGCCCCATCATCCCGAGTGGGGAGGAGGAGAGGGGCAAAGCGCTGAAGCCCGAGCCCCACCGCCCTGGGGTGGGGGCTGAAGCTGAAGCTTGAGGGCTTTAGCCCCAGGTAGGAGCTGTAATCTGAGCCCAGCTGCCTAGGGCTGAAGCCAAAGCCTGACCTCCCCGCCGCCCAGGGCTGAAGCCCTTGGGGTTTGGCTTCAGCCCTGGGCAGTGGGTCTCAGACTTTGGCTTCAGCCCCAGACGACAGCAAGTCTAAGCCAGCCCTGACAACCCCATTAAAACAGGGCCATGACCCACTTTGGGGTCCTGACCCACAGTTTGAGAACTGCTGGTACAGCATTGGTGAGAACCATACTAGAATACTGCATACAGTTCTGGTGTACCCATTTTTAAAAAGAGGTTGAAAAATTGGAGAGGATGCAGAGAAGAGCCACAAGAATAGTTTAAGGGCTAGAGAAAATGCCTTACATTGAGAGACTTAAGAGTCTGAGTGGTATGAAATGAAATTTTAATATTGTTTGAGGTGGTATATAATTGTTAGTATCTTCCAGTTTAAAAACTTTCACTAGATTGAATTGTCCAACTTGAATGAGATAACATATGCTGTTCAATATATGTGGGTGCACATGTACATGCACATATGCATACATATTTGTTTAATCGATATAGCAACAGTCCCATAGTTATTTCTCACCTTTACAATCAGAGACTATGGACTTTACTCTTCATTCTGTTACATTAGTGTAACTCCATCAAATTCTATGGAGTTTATACTAATATAAATGGAATGGAGAATAACTTTATATTTCAACTTTGTGTGGAAACTTGTCCACTAAAAGAAACTCAAAACAATGTTCACATCATTTTAATTGTTTGTATGCAAATGACTAAAATCAACTAGTGTCTAAGATTCACAGTCTGAGGATGATTCTTGATCCTCACCTGATCATGGATTTGCATGTAGCATTGGTGTCCAGAGGTGCCTATTTTTACCTGTCCAGCTAAATGAATGCATTATTCTTAATATAGACTGTGTCACAGCTGTGTGTGCTTTTAAGAGCTCCAGGTTTGATTAATAACACGTTTTCCTTGAAAGGTGAAGGAAGGTTTGTGAATAAAAGCTAAGACTAACAATTGGAAGTTCTGGACTCCAGTCCCAGCTCTGTGGGACATGCTGTGTGATATTGGCAAAGGCACTTAATATTGCCTTGTCTATTTGCTCATCTGTACAATGCAGGTAATATTACGACTTTGCTCTGTCTGTGGGGAATGGGAGTGTCAGAGCTCCTGGCTCAGCACAGACAGGAGAGGGAAGACCCCAACATCCTGACTGTTCCCCCTCCCTGCAGGGCAGCTGCTTGATCCCTGCTCCGCTCTTTGGTCCCCCTTCCCTCTCTGGAGCTGCTTGTGTTGAGGCACCTGGCCAGCATGCACTGTCAGGGCAGTGAGCGGGAGCCAGCTCTAAAACTTCCCCAAAGCCTCCTGGGGATCCCTTGTCCCCGCTTTCTGGGGGGCATCTAGCAGCAGCCAGGCTGGGGATGAGTGTGTTTTTCCTCTGAAACCTGCATCTTATGTCAAACTTCCAAACAAACAGACAAAAATAAATTAAAAAAACAAGCAACAAAAAACCCTTCATTGAACATCCCATTTTAAAAATTAAGAATTGCAAAATTTCATTATAATAGTTTGACAGCCCTGGAGAACAGAACAGGTACACGGGTATTTTCCTGCCAGTGTGTCTCAGCCCAATTCTCACTCTAGATGATAGTTCTGTATAAAGCCTTCTCAAACTACTGTCATTTTACTGAGAGAGCCCCAAAGGGGCTAATTATGCAGTTCATGCACTCGTGCTTCTTATGGGCAGCTGAGTTCCATCAGTAGCATTGTTATAGTTAGGAAGCAGAGTGGGCAATAGAGTTCTTCCACACTGCAACATATGCATAGGGCTAGAGTGTTGACACTGAGTGGGGACTCTGGGAACTTTGGGATATGGTAACTTCACTGCAGTGTCAGAAAAGTCCTTAGCCTAGGGTTAAAATGCAGTGTAGACACTCAAGTCCAGGGTTTCCTGACATGGGTCAGCTGACTTGAGTCTCACTAACCATAGGCAGACATTGCTGTGTAGACATACTCGGTGCTAAAGCAGGGCTCAGATACCTCAATATAAATAATATTTCTTGTCTCAGGAAGGATGTCAAGTTCTTCAACTAAAAGAAAAATCCCTTCACCTAAGCACTAGGTTCCTGGTTTATTACTAAAGAATTATTGCATTTGTGTGAGCAAGTCAGTTTTTCTTTTGGAATCATGAAAATCTTCCTCTAGGCTGTCAAGTGAAAACAGTTTCAGGCTTATTCACAGTTTGAAGTGGTGTTTGAGCTCTTCCTTTTTAGTAGTAATATCTTACCTATGATGGATTCAGTATTATTTTGTTCTCTGTGGTTAAAGCTTATATAGCAACCAGACTACCTGCCTTGTCCTTGCTCAATCTTTTCTTATTCCTTGCCAGAAAAGGTTCTTTAAGGCTCTGATGAATGATTATATTATGGTTTATAGACCTGGGAGATTGAGACTTACCAGAGGCTTCTAGCTTTCAAGCCTTCCCTTGAAGCTCACGGCCTCCAACTGCCAGCCACAGCACACGGTCCTTCAAACAAACAACCAACCAACCAAACGAACAAACAGACTGACAGACACAAGCTCAGCACACAGCACACAGCAAGTAACTCCCAAACACAAACACACACACACTACAGACAGTCACTTACCCCACAGATGCTGTATTTGCTCCTCCTTCACCTGGAGAACTCCCTTGCGAAACTCCCTGTTAGCAGCCCCTGTTCGCTGACCCTCCTTCCAGATGGTGCTGGGGTTGCCGCTCGCACTGCCTCTCGGGGGGGAGGGAACTCCAGTTGCTCGGAAAAGGCAGGTGTTAGTAATGGGAGATTCGATCATCAGAAACGTAGATAGCTGGGTTTGTGATGATCGGGAGAACCGTATGGTGACTTGCCTGCCTGGTGCGAAGGTTGCAGATCTCTCGAGGCATCTAGACAGACTTATATGTAGTGCTGTGGAGGAGCCGGTGGTCGTGGTACATGTAGGTATCAATGACATAGGGAAGGGTAGGAGAGATGTCCTGGAAGCCAAATTTAGGCTGCTAGGGAAGAGACTGAAATCCAGGACCTCTATGGTGGCATTCTCAGAAATGCTCCGAGTTCCACGTGCAGGACTAGGTAGGCAGGCAGAGCTTCAGAGTCTCAATGCGTGGATGAGACGATGGTGTAGAGAGGAGGGATTTATGTTCATTAGGAACTGGGGAAATTTTTGGGATGGGAGGAGCCTGTACAGGAGAGATGGGCTCCACCTAAATCAAAGTGGAACCAGGCTGCTGGCACTAAACATTGAAAAGGTTGTAGAGCAGTTTTTAAACTAGGAGATGGGGGAAAGCCGACTGCTGCAGAGGAACATGTAGATCGGACACAGACTTCTCTTAGGGGAGAGTCTGATGATAGAGAATCTCCAGATTATAGTCAGGAACAAAGGACGGACGAGGATAATGTAAGGGCTGGATCAGATGATAAACAGTCACATAAAAAAGAATCTGGCCCATCAAAAAAGGGCAGACAAATAAACAAGGACAAGTTTTTAAAGTGCTTGTACACAAATGCCGGAAGTCTAAATAATAAGATGGGTGAACTAGAGTGCCTTGTGATAAAGGAGGATATTGATATAATAGGCATCACAGAAACCTGGTGGACCGAGAG
This sequence comes from Gopherus flavomarginatus, assembly GCF_025201925.1. Lineage (NCBI taxonomy): Eukaryota > Metazoa > Chordata > Testudines > Testudinidae > Gopherus > Gopherus flavomarginatus. The sequence goes on from NC_066618.1 coordinate 260,985,511, forward strand.
CAATCAATGGGACACAATCATTCTGGGGTACAAAATATATCGGAAGGACAGAACAGGTCATGCAGGGGGAGGAGTGGCACTATATGTGAAAGAAAATGTAGATTCAAATGAAGTAAAAATCTTAAGCGAATCAACATGTTCCATAGAATCGCTATGGATAGAAATTTCATGCTCTAATAAAAATATAACATTAGGGATCTATTATCGACCACCTGACCAGGACAGTAATAGTGATGTTGAAATGCTAAGGGAAATTAGAGATGCTATCAAAATTAAGAACCCAATAATAGTGGGAGATTTCAATTATCCCCATATTGACTAGGAACATTTCACTTCAGGACGAAATGCAGAGATGAAATTTCTCGATACTTTATATGACTGCTTCATGGAGCAGCTGGTACGGGAACCCACAAGGGGAGAGGCAACTTTAGATTTAATCCTGAGTGGAACGCAGGAGCTGGTCCAAGAGGTAACTATAGCAGGACCGCTTGGAAATAGTGACCATAATACAATAACATTCAACATCCCTGTGATGGGAAGAACACCTCAACAGCCCAACACTGTGGCATTTAATTTCAAAAGGGGGAACTATAAAAAAATGAGGAGGTTAGTTAAACAAAAGTTAAAAGGTACAGTGACTAAAGTGAAATCCCTGCAAGTTGCATGGGCCCTTTTCAAAGATACCATAATAGAGGCCCAACTTCAATGTATACCCCAAATTAAGAAACACAGTAAAAGAACTAAAAAAGAGCCACCGTGGCTTAACAACCGTGTAAAAGAAGCAGTGAAAGATAAAAAGACTTCCTTTAAAAAGTGGAAGTCAAACCCTAGTGAGGCAAATAGAAAGGAGCACAAACACTGCCAGCTTAAGTGCAAGAGTGTAATAAGAAAAGCCAAAGAGGAGTTTGAAGAATGGCTAGCCAAAAACTCCAAAGGTAATAACAAAATGTTTTTTAAGTACATCAGAAGCAGGAAGTCTGCTAAACAACTAGTGGGGCCCCTTGACGATCGAAATACAGAAGGTGCGCTTAAAGACAATAAAGACATAAATAAATAAATGGATTCTTTGCTTCGGTCTTCACGCCTGAGGATGTTAGGGAGGTTCCCAAACCTGAACTGGCTTTTGTAGGTGACAAATCTCAGGAACTGTCACAGATTGAAGTGTCACTAGAGGAGGTTTTGGAATTAATTGATAAACTCAATATTAACAAGTCACCGGGACCAGATGGCATTCACCCAAGAGTTCTGAAAGATCTCAAATGTGAAGTTGCGGAACTATTAACTAAGGTTTGTACCCTGTCCTTTAAATCGGCTTCGGTACCCAGTGACTGGAAGTTAGCTAATGTAATGCCAATATTTAAAAAGGGCTCTAGAGGTGATCCCGGCAATTACAGACCGGTAAGTCTAACGTCGGTACTGGGCAAATTAGTCGAAACAATAGTTAAGAATAAAATTGTCAGACACATAGAAAAACATAAACTGTTGAGCAATAGTCAACATGGTTTCTGTAAAGGGAAATCGTGTCTTATTAATCTATTAGAATTCTTTGAAAGGGTCAACAAACATGTGGACAAGGGGGATCCAGTGGACATAGTGTACTTAGATTTCCAGAAAGCCTTTGACAAGGTCCCTCACCAAAGGCTCTTATGTAAATTAAGCTGTCATGGGATAAAAGGGAAGGTCCTTTCATGGATTGAGAACTGGTTAAAAGACAGGGAACAAAAGGTAGGAATTAATGGTAAATTCTCAGAATGGAGAGGGGTAACTAGTGGTGTTCCCCAAGGGTCAGTCCTAGGACCAATCCTATTCAATTTATCCATAAATGATTTGGAGAAAGGGGTAAACAGTGAGGTGGCAAAGTTTGCAGATGATACTAAACTACTCAAGATAGTTAAGACCAAAGCAGATTGTGAAGAACTTCAAAAAGATCTCACAAAACTAACTGATTGGGCAACAAAATGGCAAATGAAATTTAATGTGGATAAATGTAAAGTAATGCACATTGGAAAAAATAACCCCAACTATACATACAATATGATGGGGGCTAATTTAGCTACAGCGAGTCAGGAAAAAGATCTTGGCGTCATCGTGGATAGTTCTCTGAAGATGTCCGCGCAGTGTGCAGAGGCGGTCAAAAAAGCAAACAAGATGTTAGGAATCATTAAAAAGGGGATAGAGAATAAGACTGAGAATGTATTATTGCCCTTATATAAATCAATGGTATGCCCACATCTCGAATACTGTGTACAGATGTGGTCTCCTCACCTCAAAAAAGATATTCTAGCACTTTAGAAAGGGTTCAGAAAAGGGCAACTAAAATGATTAGGGGTTTGGAGAGGGTCCCATACGAGGAAAGATTAAAGAGGCTAGGCCTCTTCAGCTTGGAAAAGAGGAGACTAAGGGGGGATATGACAGAAGTATATAAAATCACGGGTGAGGTGGAGAAAGTGGATAAGGAAAAGTTATTTACTTATTCCCATAATACAAGAACTAGGGGTCACCAAATGAAATGAATAGGTAGCAGGTTTAAAACAAATAAAAGGAAGTTCTTCTTCACACAGCGCACAGTCAACTTGTGGAACTCCTTACCTGAGGAGGTTGTGAAGACTGGGACTATAACAATGTTTAAAAGAGAACTGGATAAATTCATGGTGGTGAAGTCCATACATGGCTATTAGCCAGGATGGGTAAAGAATGGTGTCCCTAGCCTCTGTTCATCAGAGGATGGAGATGGATGGCAGGAGAGAGATCACTTGATCATTGCCTGTTAGCTTCACTCCCTCTGGGGCACCTGGCATTGGGCACTGTCGGTAGACAGATACTGGGCTAGATGGACCTTTGGTCTGACCCGGTACGGCCGTTCTTATGTTCTTATGAGACTTGTTTCTTGTCCTCACAAACTCTTAGATGCTATTTTAGAAGCCCCTGGTACCTGTTTCTTCTAGCATATATTGTTAGAGTTCTTTTTTTGTGGCTTTTCCATAAGCCAGGAGAGCTTCAGCAGCAGGCTTTGATGACAGATATTTCAAATGTTAATTTTTCATAAGGATAAGATAGTTTTAAGATCTCATCCAAAATATTTTACTTAGGCAATCTAATTTCATTTTAATTAGTCAGTTTCTTTGCTACCATTTTTTCTGAAAGCCTCATGATCTCCAAGGTGAAGCTTTGTTACATTCCTTGCATGTTTTAAAGGGTTATTCATTATAGCTAGTTCTAAACCCTTTATACATTGGACAAGGTTATTTGTGAGTCTTGCTTGAGACTAAAGGCCAAGCAATGTCAATCCAGAAGCCATCAACACGGATTAAATTGTGTATTTTGTTATGCTGTGACCTAACTGGAACTACTCTTTCAAAAGTTCCAGGTGTCCAATATTCAAAAGGGGAAATAGTCTCTACAATATTTTTTGCCAGTGCAGCTTTCTAATGCTCTGATTCCTGAAGTTCAATTAATATGTTTGCAAAGTAGTATTTTCTTAGTGCTGAACCCAGAGTGAATGTTCAGTTCAGCAAAACCATGCTTCAGTTTCTTTTTAATTAGTGATAGTACTATCTGTTCATCATCTTGAGGACTGTCATTTCAAATTAATTTTCTACGTTGGGTTATCTGCAGAGGCAACATCTTTTAGAAGAAGGAAAGGTTACTTGCCAGGAACTGGTGGTGTTTCAATGTATGGTCTCTACGGATCAATTCATCCTCCTGTGTACTTCAGAAATTTAAAAGGATTTATCCAGAGAGAAATGTAGGGTGGATATGGGGCACAGAGGCTTGTAGCTTTATGGATGGAGAATGCCACATCTGAAGGACATGCTTATAGAAACTGATGGATAACTCCTGAGACCTACAGTGTAGATCAGAAGTGGCAATATGTTCAGAGAACAAACAACTGATAAGTAACCTTTCTCTTAATTAATACGCACACCTTTCTCTCACTACATGCACTCACTGTTCTCTCACTAGACACACACAAACATACACGCACGTATATAAAATTTAAGCATTTATATCATGCACATCTTAGTATTCTTACAAATAATATTGTAAACGTACTAGGCTTGTGGTATGGTTTTCTCTTTTTTTATTGGAATCAGTTTCATTAGATAACATCGAAACAAATGTGGAGGTACATCAGTTCCTTTTTAGTCTTTGATTTTTATTATACTGGGTGTGTAACTAAGTATGATACTTCAGGTCTCGTGTGTGTTTCTTTATCTGAACTGTTGTCATTCTGGCATGTTTCATATGTCCTCCTTAATACGTGGATTATTACAGTATTTCCTTCAACACGATAGACATACAGGAACTCTTTGTATTTCTGCTTGTACTGTATACGGTTCCTGACTAGAGAAGGTAAATAAATTACCTCAACCCTTAATCAGCTCTCTGCTGCCACTGATGACCCAATATTTATGCTGCAATATTGCTGCTGTTGAAGCTCAAACAATCTCCGGGGGCTTTTTTGTAATGCAGTGCTTTTTACCGTGGTTTCATTTCCACTTTCATTTCCAATGGGAGTTTTATTTCCTTTGGAGGGTTAACCTTTCCTTCAACTGCCTGAATATTTAAATTGCCTGCCTGTTGTGTGAACAGCGTGTGGAATACAATAAATGGTTTTTCATAGTTTTTATCCTCTCCCCTTCACCATTTCCTTTCTCTTTAATATGTACTGTGTGATATGCGTATGCTAAATAACAACATAATTGCTGTATAACACGTGTGATTTCTTCAGATTGAAGTACTTTAAAAGATGTCTCTTTTTGACATTTTGTTTGTTTGTTTTTTTATACTACTTTTATTTCATGCATTACTAGTAGGAATGTCTTAGTTACATTTTCCAAAGGCTAGAATGGTACTAAGAACTGTCAGCTATGTGCAGTTGAAAAGTTTAATGAATTGTAAAGCTGTGCTGTCCACATTTTCTTTGTAACAAATGTATTATCTGTGAGGAAGTGGTTGGGATAATTCTAAATGAATAGGCTCTAAAACTGCTAGCAGTCTCCATTTTTAACATTGACAACTGTCTTTTAGAAAAATAAAATTTGATCACCAGAAAGATTATGCTTAATCTTTTTTATTAAAACATCTGGATAGTTTGGCCTGGCCCTACAGCGATGACATATTCTGCAGTAGAAATAAAATATGCATTCCACATTTGAGAAGTGACATCCTTAGATTTATAAGATGGCTTTCTTTCCTTCACACTGCACATTGTCTAATGTGTGTATTTTTTGTCTGTTAAAAGGGATTTGAATCTTAGCTTTGTGGAATGTATTATGATGGTACATACATATAATGTTGCTGCCATTTCTAGAGTTCTGCTTCTATCATTTTCTTAAGAGCCACTTTAGGTCACTACTTTTAGTATTAATTAAGTATAAGTAGCAAATTATATTAACATCTTTTGTTTCCTTTATTTTGAAGTATGTCCTATTGTAAATAGCTTACATATTTTACAAGTTCCTCCTTTGGAATATTTTATCTACTATTTCCATGAAATATTTTGGTGTTAGTCCAGCAATAATCAGCATCTTTTTGCATCAGCCATTATTTGCACAGGTTAGCACAGATGTAATCCATTTCATGTTTTTTCTTTTTTGATTGTATACTCAGTTGGTACTTCTATTGTTTGTCCCCCAACTCCTACTGTTTATACTCTGCTTAGAATAACAGGTAAACATTTAACTGAATTCCCTGTAGGATTTTTTTTTAGCATCTGCTTGATTATTAATTATGCATTATTATTATTTATTATTTTTATTATTGTAGTCCCTAGGAGACCTGCTTATGGACCAGGACCCCATTGTGCTAGGTGCTGTACAAACAGAACAAAAACAGTCCCTGCCCCAGAGAATTTACAATCTAAGTATTGGCCAGCATGTTGGAGAAGATTATTCACTATATGGGACAGAGGTTGTCTGAGGTCTTGAGAAATAGAATAAGTGTAATAACTTTAAATAATAAGTGTAGTGATTCATTGCATAACTGATTAACAGATATTTGCCATATATTTGGTTTGTAAATTGGTCAGAAGTTGCATAAACCCACAAAGAATTTTATCATTTCAGTACATACATTTATGGATATGTCTATACTAGTGTCTTGTCATGTAAACACAGATGTTTAGCATTAGGGTATTAACATTTTACTTATTTTAATATACCTACAAACAAAAACAGTTAGGGTTGCTTACATGTAACTCCGTCCCCCTGCAAATTCTTAAAAGCAGTGAAATAAGTTAAGAGAACCTTCTTTACTGTATACCCACACATCACATTAGCCATTCTCACTGATGAACTATGGGCATGTTAATTTACTTTGTAACTCAAGTGTTGCCCTAACTCAACTCCCATCCATCCACAAAAACCCGTCATTTGGGTGTGGTGGTGCTTTTAATTCAAGTTGGTTGGCATGAGAGGGGGCATAGGCTAGTGCAGAAGTAAAAGCGTCTTATCAGCTGCTAACAACCATTCTGCGGTGTGGATGGAAGCTATTGTCATTTCAGTACTGCTAGTTTTCCCACTGTTCATCTTGTGTGTTCAGAAAGGACAGACAATTGCTCTCATAATGCCTTGCAAACAAAATGCATAGTGAGCTAAAAATCATAGGATTTGCCCCCTGAATTCTGAGCGCCACGCATGAGCGAGAGCATGCTAGTGTGGTTGCAGTAGCTGACATGTTTCATAGTGTGGCTGCTCTCATTCAAGTGAGGCAAACTCAAGAGGAATAACTCAAGTGTAGATAATTTGTGTTTACTCTGCAGTGAAGACATAACCTGTACATTTAGAAAGATCTCTTCTAGCTCCACATTATAGTGCTTCTAGTGCAGGCATGCTCTGAGTTCCCCTAATTTTACATTCTAATGTAGAACCTTAACTTCTAACCTCTGTAACACTAACATATTTACTGTAGAAGTATGTATTGATCAAGTGTAAGATATTGTTTTTTCATGTGGAAAGTAGAAGGTAGGAAGTAATGTTCTGTTACTATGCAAGCTAGAGAAATTTAGGGTGTGTATATATTGTTTGTTTCTTTGTTGAAAGAGGTGGAAAGGAATTCCTGGGGAGGCAGTGTGTGCCAGCAGTGAAGTGTGGGCTTAAAGTATGGTAACAAGGTTCTCTTCTTTTTATTATTTTTATGGTTTTGTGAGGGTTGGTTTGCAGAAGGAAATATACAGTGTACTTTCTTAAAAGATGGTATAGCAGACCTATATGCCTGCTCTGTACCACCACTATTGTGGGTTTGTGCCTATAAGGCAGAAAGGACCCCTTGGAAATTATAATAAAAATGTCTATGGTTGCTTATTGTATTGCAAGCTTCGCATACTGTCATGGAGGAAGGGAGAGAGAAAAAACCCTTTTGCCTAGTGTGACACACGTAATGTTGAATTAATTTCCACAGGAATGTCTATTTCTCATTTTTAAGATGGTACTGTATTTAATGCATACTGGGCATATGAAAATGATTATGGAAATGAGGGTATGTGATCTGAGCTTCTCTGCCACTTTGATGCATAGCACAACGTCTGTTACAGACCACATTATTCAACACCTCTGCTAATAGAGATATTAACATGCCCTTTTAAGGGCAATGATCTGTTCTATCTTACTATATTTATGTATGGGATTTTTTTTAAATATGGAGGCTTGACTGCATTTAAGTTCCACTGTCAGTTTATTTTGACACCTTCCCTCCAATTTTTGATCTGTGTAAGTGATTTGTTTGAAAATATCTCTGTGATGTAAAGGGTAATGTTTGGTGGCTGTGGTGGGCTAGAGAGTGTCCAGAGCAGTAGGCAAGTGTGCATGGGTCGTCCAGTAGCTGGCAGGTCATTCCGTATCAGAGGCAGTGCAGGGCGGTGGTTGAGTTCTTGAAGGGACAGTAGCCAGACGATCCAGTCCAAGGGGCTGGGTAAGTTGGTTGGGAAGGCAAGGTTAGATAAGGCATCAAGGCAGCAGGGCAGGGTCAGAGGAAGCGGCAAGGCTGTCTGGAGAGCAGCTATCAGGCACTTGTCTGTTTCTCAGCTTCCTTTTCCTGTTGTAGCCTTTATATAAGCCAGGTTCTCAGTGAGAGTGCTGACTGTCCATCCAATCAGGGGCCTAGTGCATGGCTTTTGTGGGCCTGTAGGCCTTTAACACTAAGGCTGTTTAGTCAGGCCCTCTGCTTCAGTGTATTGCTGTGGCACAGTGGTTAAGGATGCTGCCTAAGGACCTTGTGGGCCTGGCTTCAATACCAGGGTCCTGGCATATAGGCTGGAAGAATTTTTTTCAGAAAACTTCCTAATTCTATGATATGTAGCTTTCCCATGCTGTTAAAAAACAAAAATCCAAACACCCACTGTAGGGAAAAAATGTTGTCCTCATGTCTTATCTGAATAGAGTAATTGGAAAACTTGTAGAATGCAGAAAATGTATATGAAAACATGCCCCTTGTGTACAGTTCACCTAATTTCACTGACTCCTATAACCTGTAGAATTGTGGCATGCCAGTTAATTGGAGAAGAATGGTGATGACTCATTAAGTTAACTTCTCTCACAGTGACACCACTTTAGAATGATCTGTTTTATTGATCTGGACCTTACTGTAATCATAGCAGATAGTTAGCTCAAGGGGTCTCAAACTTCATTGCATCGTGACCCCCTTCTGAGAACAAAGTTACTACGTGACCCCAGGTGGGGGTGGAGCCTGAGCCCCACCACTCTGGGTAGGGGTGGAGCTCAGGCTTCAGCTTCAGCTAGGGGTCCCAGCAAGTCTAAAGCTGACCCTGGCGACCCCATTAAAATGGGGTTGAGACTAGTGTTCTCTCTAATTTTTCTCACCCATGTGCGGAATGTGGCACATTACCTTCATATTGGTGCATATAACAAAATTCATGTGGTGGGGATGGGACTGAGGGGTTTGGAGTGTGGGAGGGGGCTCAGGGCTGAGGGAGAGAATTAGGATGCAGGGATGTGAGGACTCTGGCTGGGAGTGCGGGCTCTGGGGTTGGGCCGGGAATGAGCGGCTCAGGGCTGGGATGCAGGACTGTGATGACTCCAGCTGGGGGTGCGGGCTCTGGAGTGGGACTGGGGTGCAGGAGGGTGCTTCAGGGCTATGGCGGGGAGAGAAGACTCCCCCCAGCTCTCTCTTCCCACAGCAGCACCTGGGCTGGGGGGAAGGGGCACCCGTCCCCTTCCCTTTGCGGCAGCTCCGGGTCTGGGACTGCAGGATAGGTGCTCCTCCCTTGGCTCCTGGAGGTCCAGCTGGGGCTGGGTTCAGGGAGGGGTGCCCCATGAGAGGTCTGGGCCAGGCCACCCGAGTTCAGGCCAGGATGCCCCGGCTGTGGCTGGGTCCAACCTGCACCATGCTGCTGTGGCTGGGTCCAAGCAGGCTGCAGCTGGATCCGGGCTGTGCTGCCCCACCCCAGCCATGGCTGGGTCTGGCATGCACCGGGCTGCACTGCCCCAGCCATAGCTGGGTCTGAGTCATGCCGTGTTGTCCTGGCTGGCAGGTCCAAGCCCGGCATAGATAGGGCTAGGGGGCTGCCCTGGCTGCGGCAGGTTGGGGGCTGGGCTAGGTTGGAGCTGGGGGAGGGTCATGTGATGCTAAAGAGGCGTCTGCGCAGCATACAGGGAACTTAGGTCAAGACCCACTGTGGGGTCCTGACCCCACAGTTTGAGAACCACTGAGTTAGAGACAACAATCATTTATAACTTTGCTTGATTGCAACTTAATAGCTTCAAATACGCGTTGTAACTATGTGGACAGTTTGAATGGTTAATAAACTATTTGTTAGCTAGAGAGAAACGAGATGAGACTAATGGAAACATTTCTTAAAGGACTCATTTCAAATTATTTTTAACTTATCAACTATTAATTGTGAGTTCCCAGAAAATTCATTCTGTTCAGAGAGATGTAGTGCTGTAAGTGTGGGACGGATATAATATATAATTCGTACATAACAAGGAGTATGTCCTCACAGAAGGGTAAGCTTGGGCTTATAGCCAGGTGTTGCCCCAGTCCTCCCTCACGCCACATACAAAAACCTCTAACCTGGGTTTGAAGGTGCTTTAAAGTAGGATTAGCACAGCTAAGGGTATAGGTGTGAGCTCATGTTTTGATTCAGCACAGGCTGGCAACCCACCTACTTTACAGTGAGAAGGCAGGCTAATCAAGCCTAGGTGCTGTTAGTTCTCTGGTTCTATCCCAGAATGCCACCTGAGCTGTACTCTCTTGTCTGATACCTCCCTTCTTCTGCTCAGCAGTTTAACCCCATGGTTGCCTGTTCCATTTCTGTGGCACTTTCACAACATTTTAACGAAGATGCCGCCTAAGAAGTCTTCCTCCCATGCTGCCAGCATGTTAGATTCTGACACCAGCCTTCTGTTAAAGTGTGATATTAGCAAGACTCATACTTTGGGGAAAAGGATCCAAAATGACATTTTTGTGTTTAGTGGATAGGAAAGAAACCTAGAGGAAGATAAGTCAGTTGGGAGCTCTATGATTCACTTTGTGGTTTGCAAACTGAATTCCTAAATGACATTCTCATTGAAAGTTCCTGCTGCAAAATGCTGTTTGCTTTCGCCTACATGAATCTCTGTTGTTAATGAATAGCTCCACTTGGAAGTTATTTACATAAAGTACTGTTCTCACATCAGTACCACAGACTTCAGCTCCATACTACATGGGGAAGAGAGAGAAAGAACAACGAATAAATTCATAGAACAGCCCAGTTTAATGCATCACTGAGAACTGTGGGGTATCCCACCAGAAATCCATTCCAGCACATGGGCTTGTACAGCAGCATTGGGTATGCAAAGGGGGCTGGCAGAGGTAGCTGTTTGCAGTAGGGATGCTCCACTCATGCTAAGGGTATGTGTACACACAAACTGCTACAGCGGCACTGCTGCAGCTGTACCACTCTAGTGCTTCAGTGAAGACACCAACTGTGTTGACAGGAGGGGTTCTCCCTTTGGTGTAGGTACTGCACCTCCTGGAGAGGCAGTAGATATGTCAAGGGAAAAATTCTCCCATCAGCCTAGCACTGTCAACATGAAAGTTAAATCTGCTTAACTGTGTTGCTCACGGTTGTGAATTTTTGACAACCCTCAGCAATGTAGTTATAGCATCCTAATTTCCTAGTGTAAGATCAGTTTTAAGCTAGTGAAAATTCACCCAAAGAGGCTTAATCCCTATTGTAAGGAAAAATACTGAATTTGACCTTAACCATGGAATCATGACCAGTACCTAAATATTTTTAGAATTTCTAGAAGTCAATTTGTTGAACTAAAAACATCTGTTTTTGTCCTTCAGGACTTCCAGATAAAGGTGAATAGTTCTTATTTTAGTAAATTATTCAGCCAAGCATCGAGTGGGTTAACTATGTATGAAGGATATATTAAAAGTTCCAAAATCTACAAGACCAAAACAACTGCCCAAAGATTTTCTCTATCAAACTCCGTAAAATAAGTATTATCTTAAACCCACATTGCATGGACATGTAATGAAAGGAAACTACTTATCAACGGACATATACTGAGCAGATAATATGCAAATAATTGATCCCATTTTCCCCACTTTGATCTTTTCCCCATATCTTTGAATAATGGAGTAAATGAAATTATAACTATTAGTGTGGAAATAAAAAGAAAATATAACTATTTATTGAGATGCTTTGCCTTAAAATAGTATAATAAAATACAAAATAGTGGTGGTCATTTACTGATTTAATTACCAATAAATGTAAGATGTAGTATTTTTTTGGGGGGGAGGGGGGAATAAAAAGAGTAAAATCCCAAGGGTTACGCAGTTGTGTAGATTCCAAACAAGTAATACAGGACACATTTCAATAACATAAGAAATTATTTAATTTAATTAACTGTGGTCTAATATGTTGTGCATCCCACTCTTGGTAAACCACAGTGGCATTTACTGGCTATTGCTTCAAAGCACTACTGTTTTTCATCCATTTTCATTGGCCAAATGTGTCATAAGAACATTAACTAAAGTCTGGAAAACAGTTCTCATGGATTTTGCTTTAATGATAAATCTAACATCTAGTGCACTTGCTGATATAATCAAGTGAATGGAATTTCCAAAATCTTGACTTAATGTCTTTTAAGTATGAAGCAATAATGTTTTTATGAAGTAGCTTTTAAATGGCATTTGTTGAAGTGGAGAGCAGATGGATTAGAAAGATCTGTTTTTAACTGCAATCAGCAATGATCATAGTATCATATTACAATCACCCTATAAAATAGACTGTATTTTTTTAAAAAATGGAAAAAAATGCATGGTGATATGTGTTGCCCATAGGGGTCTGGAGCTGGTTACAGTTTGATAATGTTGCTTCAGCTGCTTTGGCTAACAATGCAGTTTTCAATCTGAAAATTCCTCTGTCAGTTAGGTTTTTGTCAAGTTTTCTGTTCAGTTTTGCATACACTTACGAGGTTTGGCTGAATATGGAAAGATGATATTTTTCTTTCTTTCTCTCTCTCTCCTCCCTCCCCAAGTACTATTCATGTGTTATACAGGTGTTTAGTTATAATGCTTGCCAGGCTGCTACTTAGTAAGAATTAAGGCTACAACCACAGCATGTTTGCCAGTTCTTTCCCTTCCCCCACACGTGAGAAAGTGGTAAATGCATATTCAAGCTCACCATCTCTGCTACTGCTGTGCTTGCAGATAGTTTAAAACAGAGTATTCCTCTAGGTCTTCGAACACATTTTTGTGTTGTCAGTTTGCTCAGATTATAAATTCTTTTTGGGCCAGCACAGTATTTTCTTCTGTGTCTTGTACAAACTAAACTCAAAAATGAATAATAATTAGGGCTGTCAAGCAATAAAAAAATTAATCGTGATCAATCAAGCAATTAAACATTAATCATGATTAATCGCACTGTTGAACAATAATAGAATACAGTTTAAATATATTTGGATGTTTTCTACGTTTTCAAATATATTAATTTCAATTACAATACAGAATACAAAATGTACAGTGCTCACTTTATATTCATTTTTGATTACAAACAAGTTTGTTTCAATTTGCAGGGAATAATGCTGCCTGCTTCTTGTTCACAATGCCACCTGAAAGTGAGAACAGGCATTCACATGGCACTGTTGTAGCTGGCATTGCAAGATATTTGCATGCCAGATCTTGATGCTTCAACCACCATTCCAGAGGACATGCGTCCATGCTGATAACGGGTTCTTTTCGATAACAATCCAAAGCAGTGCGGACCGACGCATGTTCATTTTCATCATCTGAGTCAGATGCCACCAGCAGAAGGTTGATTTTCTTTTTTTTGGTGGTTTGGGTTATGTAGTTTCCACATCAGATTTTGCTCTTTTAAGACTTCTGAAAGCCTCCTGAACACCTCATCCCTCTCAGATTTTTGGAAGGCACTTCCAGAATCTTAAATCTTGGGTCGAGTGCTGTAGCTATCTTTAGAAATTTCACATTGGTATCTTCTTTGCATTTTGTCAGATTTGCTGTGAGTTTGTTCATAAAATGAACAACGTGTGCTGGGTCATCATCCAAGACTGTTATGAAATACAGGGCCGGCTTTAGGCCGATTCGCCCGATTCCCAGGAATCGGGCCCCGCGCCTAAAAGGGCCCTGCACCTTAGACATTTTTTTTTTAAACTTACCCCGGGTCCCTGGCTGCAATCTGCTCAGGGGTCTTCCGTGGTCCCACTCCCTTGAGCGAAGCGCAGGCGGGAGCGCGGCAAGCCCCGCTCTCCTGGCTGGAGCCCCGGCCGGAGCGCGGCAAGCCCCGCTCTCCCGGCTGGAGCCCCGGCCGGAGCGCGGCAAGCCCCGCTCTCCCGGCTGGAGCCCCGGCCGGAGCGCGGCAAGCCCCGCTCTCCCGGCTGGAGCCCCGGCCGGAGCGCGGCAAGCCCCGCTCTCCCGGCTGGAGCCCCGGCCGGAGCGCGGCAAGCCCCGCTCTCCCGGCTGGAGCTCCGGCCAGAGTGCGGCAAGCCCCGAGGCCCTGGTCTCCCGGCTGGAGCTCCGAGCCTTTAAATAGCCTCCAGAGCCCTGGGGTAGTGAGGGGCTCTGGGGGCTATTTAAAGGGTCAGTGCTCCGGCTGCCTGCCTTTGCCACCCCGGTCCTTTAAATAGCCACCAGAGCCCCGCCACCACCATGCATTCCCAGGGCTCCCGTGGCTATTTAAAAGGTCCAGGGCAGGGTAGAAGCTGGGGAGCCGTGGGCCCTTTAAATAGCCCCCAAAGCCTTGGGATAGCAGGGAGCTTGGGGGCTATTTAAAGGGCTGGGTCTCCAGCTGCCTCTGCTGCACCTTCTGCCTTGCCCACACCAGCCCTGCTCCCCCTGCCTGCAGCCAGCTCTGCACCCCGTGCCCACAGCCAGTCCCTGTCAAACCCCCTGCCATGTCTCCAGTCAACCCCTGCCACACACCCGTGGCCCTGTCCAAAGCCAGCTAGCCCCACACACGCTGCTGCCCGCACCAGCCCTGCACACCCTGCCCTGTCTCCAACCAACTCCTGCTGCATCCCCCTGCCTGAAGCCAGCCAGTCTCTGCCTCTGTCTCCAGCCCCGCCAACCCCTGCTGCATCCCCCCGTGGCCCTGCCTGAAGCCAGCCTGCCCCACACACCCCCTATCTCCAACCAACCCCGCTCCCCTTGCCCTGCCTCCAGCCAGCCCCATGTCCACTGCTGCCCTGCAGTTCCAGGACAGTAACCCTGCACACCTGCTTCAATGAGGTGGGCAGAGAGCAGCTGGGACCCACACATCTGAAACAGCAGTCATTAATAACCAATCAACAGCATATATGATGCAATGTACATAATTCATAATTTTATTATTTATATAGTTATGGAAAGTAAATAATACATGAAAGAAATGAAAGGCTTTTTTTTCCACTTTTTTTTTTAAGTCATCCCTGCCAGGGTCCCGCCGAAAATGTTCGAATTGGGCCCTGCACTTCCTAAAGCCGGCCCTGGTGAAATATATGGCATAATGTGCATAAAACAGAGCAAGAGACATACAATTCTCCCCCAAGGAGTTCAGTCACAAATTTAATTAACACATTATTTTTTTAACATGCGTGATCAGCAGGAAAACATGTCCTCTGGAAAGATGGCCGAAAGGCTTCTACACCACCTTTCTGAATAAATCCTTCCTTCAGGGAACGAATCCCAGGGGTTCTCCTCTCTCGCTGGGTTTCCTCCTTTTCCTCTCTAATGCCCAGCGAGTGAATACAGGGTTCCACACTGCCACTTCTTTCTGCTGCCAGCTTTTTGCCTAATACCAGCCCCTCTTGCACCTGCTCAGCTTAGCTCCATCCTCAATTAGGGATTGTCTGTCAAGCCTAACTCTCCCTTAGGTGTGGCTTATCAGACTACTTAACCCCCTCTGAGCCACATTAACTCTTTCCGTACTAGTGTAGGATTAACACCCCATCACAAGATAATACCTAGAATGCTGTGTTCTGTTTGGAACTGGAGCACCTATGTATTAGAAACATATTTCAGACGTGGAAGACAGTCAATAAAATGAAGCAACAATGATTAACAGAGATGGGCCCAGTGAAAACTGTGGAGCAAGGACTTGAAGCTGTAGTGGTGGGAAGAAATAATGGTACTCTCCTAAATTGTGCGGTTCACAGTAGATACTACAGATGTTTCAAAATATAGTTAGTTCTGCTGGGCTCCGCAAGCAGGGTGGATTTGATTTAAATCAATTTGATTTAAATCACTAGTCAGGAAGACTTGATTTAATCATGAATTTCTACATAAAAGTGCATTCTTGTTGGTAGTTATAACCTTAATACATATTCTTCACAACTCAGAGATAGATGTAGGTTTCATTTTTAGAAGGTGCACACTATACATTTTAAAAGTGATTTATTTGGAAAACTTTTCAGATTAGGTTTACAGCTATATTAGAAAATGAATCTTTGGTCAAAGGTAATTGAGACAGATGTTTATGAAGTCATTGGGAGGTGAACTATCTCCAGTTTAACAGGTTAATCATTAATATTTGGAGGATTTTCTTGCCGTGCTGTATTAGGAAGAGAACATCGCCGAACAGGCATTTAAATTGTTTTATTTAACTAAAACAACAACTGGATTTTTTTTTTCAACAGCAAACATATCATATTTTAACAAAACAAGCATATGAATTTTTGAATTTAAACATTCAAGTTTTTTTAAAATCAGGTTTGTTTTTGTTAAAATTGTTTTTAACTAAAATAGTTAAATGAAATATTTAAAAAAAAACAAACCAAAAATTAAATTGACTATACAGCCAAGTCAACATGAGAAACTTAAAAGTATTGGCTTCTGTAGCTAACTCAGTCGTCTTCACCTTCATTTTGCTGTTTGTTCATAATCTGGAAAAGAAAAAAGGTTTCCTGCTTTTAGAGGTCCCAAACGATTTCTCAATTTGGAATGAATTAGTCCAAAGGAAGAAGCAGTAGCTTCTTTCTACACCGGCAGAAGAAGCTACTGCTGTTAAAATGAGATGATCATTTCAACAGTCTCTGAATCCAAGTGCTTAAGTAACTTCCACCAGTTCACTGGTGTGACTTTCTTTAAAACATCATCAGCAAACGTATATTTCTTGAATGGTTCACCCTTAGCTCTGAAGTTTATTATAGTTGGCATTATGGAGGGATGATTGCTGGATGTCCATGTCATAGCCATCTCCTCTTCTTCAACACTTAAGGTTTGACCCTGGTACCAAGTATTGAGAATATTTGCAAGAAAATGAGCTGGAGATAGTGCATGTCCCATTTGTGGGGTTTTTTAAATTTTTTTTTATGCTTGTAATTTAGCTCTGTCATTGCATATTTCTCTTTTTAAGATCTCAGTCAGTTCCTTCCAAATTTCAACAGCATGAGCAATAAAGCAGCTATTTCCCTGCATTTTGTTCAAGGCTACAGAAATAGGCTTCAAGGTACTCAGCATGTGTTCAACATTTCTCTTAAGCCCAATATTGAGAACTTCCTCTGTGACAGTGCCATCTATTTTTTCACAATTTTGTTCACAAATTGTCATCAGATTAGACCAGTTCTTGATATAATGCTCAAAACAGTCCACTACTGAGTTCCATCACACGTCTTGTGGGAGAGTTAGCTTGGTTCCTCCCACTTTTTTCAGAGCAGCTGCTGCAAAGTGGTTGTTATGGAAGTATTTTGCAGTTTCAACAACGTTAGCCTTTATTTCTGAAACACTGAAGTCTTTGGCTAGGAGGTGCATCAAATAAGCACTGCAACTGTATGTTGTTAGCTTGGGATTTTCTTCACTCTCTTCTAAATAATTTCTTCTAATCTTGGATACATTTGCAGCATTGTCTGTGACCAAGCTGTGTACTAGACATTTGAATTTTTTTTCAGTTTGTTATAGCTTTTACTGCTACTTCTTGTAAGTATTCTGCTTTGCATGAATTTTCTAATGTATCAATTGTTTCTGTAAGGAAAACATTCCCTTCTTCTGTTGTCACACAAGCACATATAACAGAATCATTGTGGACGTTGCTCCACCCATCAAGACTCAGGTTAACAATTTCACCCTCTAGACCTTTTGCACACAGCTCAATTTCTCTTTCATACACTTTATCCATCAATTTGCCTGTGACATCTGCTCTGTTCTTCTTCGAGTGATTGTTCATATCCATTCCAGTTAGGTGTGCGCACGCTGCGTGCATGTTCGTCGGAAGATTTTTACACTAGCAACATTCGGTAGGTCGGCTGGGCGCCCCCTGGAATCGCGCCGCTATGGCGCCGGATATATACCCTTTCCCCTCACCTGGTGCCGGGGCCCATTCCCGGTTCACCAGGTTTCAAACCGTGCTCGGCTTGTGACAAGCCGATGCCGACAGGAGATCCTCATGACTCCTGCCTTAAGTGCCTGGGGGAATCCCACCTCGCACACAAGTGCCGCATCTGCAAGGCCTTCAAGCCGGGACGAAAAAGGAGCGGGACTTTCGTCTCAAACAGCTCCTGATGGAGGCAGCTCTTACTCCTCTGCCCTCGGCACCGGGGGAGACAGTCCGCACCGGGGGAGAAGTGCATCTTCAGCACCAGAATGCACCGGCACCGTGAAGGCCCCTCGGCACCAACCATCACTGGCCCAGAAGCCTGCCCGGCACCGCTCTCTCTCTTCACAGGTCAAGAAGCACAAGACTCCTGCGACTCCCGTGCCTACATCGCAGTCAGAGCACCCACCTAAGTCTGACTGCCCGGCACTGACAACTGCCGCGACACCGAAAACTTCAGTGCAGTTGATTCCGGCCTCGCAAGAGCTGTCAAGTCCGGTGCCTGACAGCTCCCCGGCACGCACTGTGTTTGAGCTTATTGCTCCTTCCACGCCGGAGACATTCTCTACAGCAAGGGAGCTGATTGCCCTGACAGAACCTGCACTGCCTCAACTCCCGGCACCGCCGGTGCGGGTTATCCAAACAATAGGCAAGCCTGCCCTGCTTAGACCATCTTCGCTCGGCACCCGTCACGATCGAGGTCCCGCTGGCGTTCTCGGTCCCGTCACCGATCCCAGTCCCGACGCTGCTCGCAGTCCCGGTACCGCTCTCCATCTCGGTACCAGTCGTACTTGCGGCACCATTCGAGATCCCGCCGATCCAGCTCCCGGCACCGCTCCCGGCACCGCACCTCTCGCAGCTGCTCTCGACGTCGAGCTTCGAGTTCCCGGTCAACCTCCTGGCACCGCTCCGGTCGCAGGTCCCGGTCTCATTCCCGGTACCGGTATGGTGCCTGGTACCGTACTCTGGTGCCGCATGGAGACGGATCAACCAGACACATAGACCCTTCCCAAGTGGTTTCAGCTCTTCCGTGGCCATCTTGCCATACATCCGTATCGTCACACGCGGACAGTGCTTCCTACGCACGGGACCGTGATTCGGATACACACAGCCAAGTCTTCCAAGAGACCCACGGCCCAGACCAGGGACCTCATCAGTGGTCCTTCTGGACACCTTAGGCATATCATATTTTTTAATCAGTTACTTCTTTTTTGTAATCTGTTGGTTCTTATCCCAAATTTATCTATGGCTGTTTCTGGATGATGGAGATTTTTTTTCTCCTTTTGCTACAGGTGGTATATTGTGGCTATGTGACATACATGATGTGACTGAAACACTGTCATTGGCAGATAACTCTGAAACTATAGAAAATGATGGTGATCTTGAACGTGGATAGTCTTCAGAATCCTGTATGTTGAGGATGACTTCTCCTAAACAAACTAAGTCAATGCAGTTATTTAATTATTATGACCATACTGCTCATTTAGTATTACTCATAGCATTCACTGACACTCAGTACTACTTTAAAGGTAAACTTGTAAAAGGAAGATCTGCCTATTTCAGCTATTTATATTTTATCACAACTGAATCTAAAATGATAGTACCATAGAGTAACAACTATATTTTTTGTTCAAACATGAGAATTCAATCCTTGAGGGGGCTACTTAGGGATCTGGGGCAAAAATCAGTACTTGGTCCTGCTACTGAAGGCAGGGGGCTGGACTCGATGACCTTTCAAGGTCCTTTCCAATTCTAGGAGATAGGTATATCTCCAATCATTCTTATAAAAAAGAATAGTCCAGAAGGAAGACAGGCAGTCCTTAAGAAAGAAGTCTTAAATAAACAAGTTTACCAACCTGAAGTTCCTGCATGTTCAGACATGTTTCTTTCATCATCTTCAGTGCAGCTTCCTCCTGATAAGGAACATTTCCCCCTGCCTGCTCAGCTGCTTACTCAGCTGTTCGCTTCTCCCCTGTTGGTTGGAGGGCTGGACAAATGGAAGCCCCGGGCCGTAGTTTGGAGACACCTGTTCTAGACCAGGGGTGGACAAACTACGGCCTGGGGACCACTTCCGGCCCTTCGGACGTTTTAATCTGGCCCTCAAGCTCCCTCTGTGGAGCAGGGTCCAGGGCTTGCCATGCTCTAGTTCTCCAGATGGCAAGCAGAGTCGGGAGTTTGCCCTGCGCCGTGCATGCCGTGGCTCTTCCTGGCTTCCAGAAGCAGCAGCATGTCGCTCCTATGCGTAGTGGCAGCCAGGGGGCTCCGTGCATGGCCCTGGCCCCAAGTGCGGTCCCCGCAGCTCCTGGTGGCTGGGCATCGCACCCAATGGGAGCTGCAGGGGCAGCGCCTGTGGATGGGGCAACACATAGTCGTCTGGCCATGCCTCCACATAGGAGCCAGAGGGGGGACACGCTACTTCTTCAGGGAGCTGCTTGAGTTAAGCGCTGCCTGGAGCCTGCCCCGCTTCCCGAGCCCCAACTCCCTGCTCCAGCCCTGATCCCTCTTCTGCCCTCTGAACCCCTCCATCCTGGCCCGGAACACCCTCCTACACCACCCAACCCCTCATCCCCCCCCCCCCCACCTCAGAGCCCTCACCCCCAGCCAGAGCCATCACCCCCTCACACACCCTAACCCCTAATTTCATGAGCGTTCATGGCCTGCCATACAATTTCCATAACCAGATGTGGCCCTCGGGCCAAAAAGTTTCCCACCCCTTTTCTAGATTGAGCACTGAATCCCATTGGGTAGATAGAAAGATTAACCTAAATAATCTATACAGAAGCCCCTCCCTAATCCATGAACTATTGGAACTCATTTACAAAACTTTTCTTAAACATTACATGAATATATTGTCTCATATGATAGAATTAGAATTTATAATCCCTATTCCATGATGAGATATCTCTGAGCTATAATGTATCTTAATTAAAACTACCAGTATCTTTAGATAAGTTTTTTCGTCAGAAATCATTTTATCAAAAAAAATCCAATTAAAAAAAATCATTGATTTTTATTCACCTTTTCTGCAAGTTTGATTCCTCTCAGTGAGGTTTGGAAATAACCATGGGCAGGGCTGGATTAAGGCATAAACACAATAGTCATGTACCTAAATTCCCCATTTTCTAGAGTCAAGTGATGGTGTCAAGATTCTGAGCTTTCATTAGAAATGAATTATTTCTAGCACCCATTGTTGAAAAACCTTGAAATCATGAACTGATGCATTCAGCACTGGCTTAAGGTATAGGCATTAAATGTGTATGTATAAGGTGACAGCTCAATCAACTTGATTGAGTTCAGAATCTCAGTTTTCACTTTTTTTTTTTAAATAAGGTTATAGCACTCATGGTTGTGAAGAAAAGCTTGTTAAGGTGAGACCCAAGTGTAACCAGTGCAGTGGTGTCTGAGTCTGCAGACAGCCTAGTACAGTAGCTCTGTGAAGTGTGAAGTACTCCATGCATCTCTGTGGGGGGTTAATGTCATAACCTACTGCTGTAGGGACCCCCCACCACAGCACCCCAGCAGAGGGATCTGTGTGTGGCAGAAACATGCATTTGGCCTTGCCTATCAACTTATTCTGAATCAGCCCCCACTGCTGGGAAAAGTACTGCCTCTCCCTTCTGTCACCAAGAGTTGGACAGGGATATTTGCTCCTCCTAGGGAAAGAGTTCCTACTATTCTGGAGAGAGCCCCATTCCACTGCTTTTGACACAGCCATTCTAATTGTGGGACAGCCACAGCACAGGGATGGGGCTAAGGGAGGCTCTGGGTCCTGATGTGTCTAGGGTCCTGGATTGCCATAAATGTTTTTGGATGCACTGATATCTGTAAACACTGACTGCCAGGCCAGATGCCTACTGGATCTGGTCAGGGAGACAGGTCTTGTATTTATCACTGGGCTCTGTAGGGATTAGCTCCACCTTGATGAGCTCAATTGCCTCCAGGACTCTGCTCCTTCCCAATGGCCTTTTGTCCCCTGGCCTGGATCAAACTCAAAGAAAATCAGAAGTGTTGGGTCTCTCCCAGCACTACTCACTCAAAGTGAGTTGACACTCACAGTAGACTGTGCAGATCTTTATAATGTGATCATGTCTCTCCTTTCTTAATTATTTTGAATGATATTGAAATAGCTAACCTTTCATAAAAGATTGGATCTGAATAATCCTGGACTTTGTGGAAGTTCAGATCTGAACTTGATGGCATGGGTCCATCGCTCTGATTAAAAGATGGATAGGGATTGATTTATATAGAGAGATTTAAAGAGGTAAATACATATTAGGGCTAACATTTTCAAACGTGAGTATCTGAAGTAAGGCAACTAAATAAATAGCCTGACTTTTTTAAAGGTGCAGAGATCCTCTGAACTCTCATTGACTTCACTGGGAGCTACAGAGTCTTGCCACCTCTGGAAATCTTGCACATGTAGGTTTCTAACAAAGGTGGAATTGTACTCAGTACCTTTGGAGATAATTTATATCATTTTCTTAAAACAGGAGCCTTAAAAGGACAATCTCTTCTATAGGCTTCTCTGTGTACAAATTAAAATATCTATGTAATACTGGAAGCACTATAGTGGCTCCATAGTTAAGGTGTGTGGAGATTTATTTATGTAGTATTTTCCAAAGCACTATCAAAACATAAATTCTCTCCTGTGTGATAGCTTCCATTTTTCCTTTGGGGAAACAGGGACACAGAGAGATTTGTGATTTGCCTAAATCACAGAGCAAATCAGTTTCAAAACCAAGATTAGAACCCAAGTCTCTTGGCATTTAGGCCTATGCCTAGTCTGCTACACCACTGTGCCTCCTAGGAAAAAGTCATTTAACTGTCTTTTTTACCATAACATCCCTACCCTGGACACACCACATTGGCCCTATTGTCTGAGGCCACAGATTCAAGTGAGAAAGAACAGGTCACTCATCTAGGTCCCTTTGAACTTCTTCAAAGTTTTCTCTTATCTGGACTATATAATTTGGTTCCTCTGAAAATGTTGCTACCTCACTTGTTCTCCCACGTTCCGAGGTTAATAATATACATATTGAAATTTGGGGGACACAACTGCTAATAGTTTGAAAATTAGCAACTTATTGCTACCCTTTTATGCCACATAGCCAGTTTTTGATCTGTGATGGTATTTACCCCTATCACCTGATGGCTTACTATATTCAGTAGCATTTTGTTAAATACTTTTTCAGACGCTTTTTGGAAGTTCAAATACATTTTGATAAACTCTGATCAAATAATTTCTAGTAGATTAGAGTAGCACAATTTTCTTTTATGGAAGCCATGTTGTCTTGGCCTGATGGTATCATGGACATTTTAGTGTTTTGTAATGTTAATAATAGTGTCTAGTATCTACATGGGGAACAAATATTTTATAATGGGCTCTTCAGTCCAGCAGACAAAGATATAACACCATCCAGTAGTTGGAAGTTGAAGCTAGACAAATTCAGACTGGAAATAAGGTGTACATTTTTAACAGTGAATATAATTAACCATTGGAACAATTTACCAAGGGTGGTGGTGGATTCTCCATCACTGGTATTTATTAAATAAATTTTAGATTTTTTTAAAGATATGCTCTAGTTCAAAAGGAATTATTTTGAAGAAGTTCTGTGGTCTGTTTATACAGGAGGTCAGACTAGATGAACACAATGGTCTCTTTCAGTATTTGAATATGTAAGTGACTTCTTGGAGCATGAGGAATGGTTAGCCTTCTCTAGCTCTCTTTAAACATGTGTGGGGCATGTTGAAGAGAGTTTGGCTCTCTCTTTTTCCTTGTTTCGCTCCAGGCATGAAATGGGTTCCTCAGCAGAAGAACCTGGGCAGAGAGTTTTGAAATTGGGTTTATGTTACATTGTCTATATCTGCTGTCAAAAACTGGTCTCTTCTGGAAGAAAATGTGGGAGCTCATTTCTCCAAACGTGCATAACTGGCCTAATAACTGTCTCATCTTAAAAGTCTTATGTGCTCAATTTTGAAGTTGCCCCCCCCTCCCAATTGTCAGACATTGTTACTAAAATTAGTATAACTATGCTACTTTTAGAAAATTCTGCTTACTGGTAAGGTATTTTATTTTTGTGCGATTTCCCTACTATTTCAAAGTAAACACCATTGACAAATAACATTAAAGGATATGTTTCATTTATCAATGGAAAACTAAGATTTAGTATCTACTCAGTTTTGTAGATAGCTTTTGTATTTTGTCATCCTTACAAGTCAGTGATTATACCTATGAGAGATACTATAGTTTGAACATTGTGGAGAAGTATGCTGGACGTTTGCACAGAGGTGTTAGCTGTTTAGTTGATTGTTATTGCCTTTAACTTATTAAAATACCACCAGGTTTTTAGTGGAGACTTGAACAAAATAATTCTTTAAAACATTATCTTCACTGCTTCAGTAAAGTTATTTTAACACTTACGTGACTGAGAAGAGCTAAGCATGTGTCTTCCAAATGTGGTTTTGACAGGAGAAATCTCTCCTATTACATTTTAACACTGACATGATACTATTAAAAATAAACAAGATTGTCAGAATTATAAAAGATAAAGCAGATTTACTCTATGCTGTCCTTTTTCTCAGGTATACATATAATAGAGAATTCACCTGAGTTAAGCAGTTAATCATGGAGCTAAACAAATACAGATAGAAAAATGTTATATAATTACAATAAATGTGACAAAATATAATATATATAACTAGCAAGAAGTTTTATGATATACTAACTGTAATTGATTCCAGTGATTTGTCTGTTATTGCCAATGCAAATAATTGTAACATCTGTCAAAAACCAACCACTACTATGAAAACCTTTTAACGTTTTGCACATAATAAACTATTTTATACATAAACTACCTTATTGTTTATATTAAAAACTAAAAAATATTCAGTCTGTTCCAGCCATTCTAACAAAAACTTTAATAAGTAGACATTGCATAAAAATGACACAATCCAGCAGTTATTTGGTAAGGCAAGCACAATCATAAATTTACCATCCATGCTTTTCCAAAAATACTAACCCATATTGTTCTCTCTGGACCTGTTGCAGGGATGACTAATCCAGCTGCTGAGGTCTCCCTTTATGTGTTTGATGGAACACTTGGCTTGGTAGACTACAGCTGTGTGTTTATGTGCAGTGCACACCTGCAGGGGCCTGACAAATAGCTGTAGTATGCAGAGTATACAAAATTACCCTGGCAGTGCTGCAAATAAGGAAGTTTCTGTTTTGAAGTCCATATGTGTGTGAGCTTTAGATGCCAGCTGGGGTATTTATGTTGCATTGCACAGATGTAAAACTGCCAACTGGTTTTATACCAAATAAAGGCTAATCTTTTTATACATACTTGGTGTCAGAGTTATGAAGTGGTACGTAAGAATGTTCTCACGACTTAGCTCTTTTAAAATAAAAGCTGACATTAAAAATACCTTCTATTCATATTGTGAGTTCAAGCAAACTGACTGCATTTATTTACATATGTGCTGTACTATAGAATCTTAAAGGTTTTCTTATTAGTGATGTACACTTCAGTATAAATAATAAGGACTTGATTTATTGTGTGCGCATACAGTATGCTGCATATCCTTTTTTTCTCTAGATTGGTTTAGCTCTGTGTTGAATCCAGTTTATGGGTTCTGAAATGTTAAAGCCAAATTTATACAGCTACTTAACTTGAAAGCTTTGCCTTCCTATTTTCAAGTGTGTTTAATTTATAGCAGACTGAATTTTTTATCAAATAAAACACAGTTTGAACATTTTAGCATTGGAAAGAAATACTTTTTTTAAATGTAAGAATTTTTCCAAATGTGTGGGAAATAGAAATAGCAATGTTCATTTATTTGCTAAAATAAATAAAAGGTAGTGCAGATTTAGGGCTCTATTCTGTTACCACTAAAGTCTGTGACCATACTTTCAGTAGGAACAGGATTGGGGCCAATAGTGAAAAGAAAAGAAAAAATGAAATGATGAATTTATAATATTCTGTTTTCCCATATATCATTTATTTTTAATGCTTTAAAAACATAAAAAGTGGTAATTTTTGTCAAGGCATATAGTTTGAGTCTGTGTGTTTCTAATACACCCTCATACTTCTTAAAATCCGCACGCTAACTTCAGTTTTAGATTTGTTTCCCTATATCCCCAAAATATACCGTTTTGTCTATGACTTATCAAATTCTTTTTATGCTTGTGTTTTTGAAAAATTGCTATTTACTCCAAACTACTGATTGTTTGAAGGCATGCAAAGTTTTGCTTTTGGGTGTCCGTCTGTCAAATTATACATTTGAAACACATTTATCTAGAAGTGTACAAACAAATACACCATGCTGAAATGGGCACAGCTCCTATTAAAAATGGGAGGTACATCTGTGTATACTAGATTGAATTTTGTCCACAGAATTTAGAAATTTTTCTTTTCCCAAAGGCTGATGTACAACTTAGGCATTTTGTTGCCAGTGCTCACCTTTTTGTCGTAAATGGGACAAAAGGAGATAAATAACATATGAGACCAAGGCACTGATCCTGCAAAGTCTTAAGTGCATGTTTTAAACATTTGAACAAGTAGTGCTCCCAAAGATAGGCATGTGTGCAACTGTTTGCAGGATCTGTGTCTAGATCATATGTAAGTATGGCATCAGACCATATTTATTATAACTGTAAAACAATGTTTATAGAAGGTAAGCTGGCTAGCATATTTCCTGCCTAAATAAATAATGTTTTCTGTTTCTACAACATGACCTAGAATACGATTCTTTCACATTTTGTGTTGTGAAAAAAGATATTTAACAAAAATAAGTGACAAACATTATCCTGATTCAGAAATACAGCATTTTGTTTTTAATTTTGAGAGTTTAGGAACAAATCGGGGATCTTGGATTTGAGGGCAGAGTTTAGCTGAAGAGATGATATATTTAGTGCAGAAGGAAAAGAGAGGTTGGTGTTTAAGCTACACTGTTTCAAAAATATCGTCTTCCAACTGGCTGACCTATAGCGTAATTTTGAAATAAACATGGTCTTGTGATCCTCCAGCTCAAAGGAAGCTTTGTACTAGATATTATAACTGCTGAGAACAGAGCTATACAATAGAGAAAACTGAGAATTGAGAAGCACAAGTCAAACTGGAAAACAAAAACTTCAAAAGAGATTACTTTTGCTATATGGGATATAAGAAATCTTAATTATTGTTATATACCCTTATTTACCAAATACTTGTCAAATAAATGACTAAACCTAAATTATAAGACCAGAAAGACCGAACTCTTTATTACTCATGTGAGAGATTATGTTGCAAAGATGGCCTGGTTATTTAGTGTCAAGGCCAGCTCTCTTATAGAAGGATATTACTTCAAACAGTGCTGCCGCCACTGCAGGTTGCAAACATACAATTGAAGACTTCTAGTTCTCAGCTCATGCACAGATGTCTTTCCATAACTTTCTCCAGTAATTTCTTCAGATTGCTCAGTTTATCAGCAGCACATGTCATCAATCCTGGAGTGGTTGCTCAAGTCAAACTACAGAATCCTTAGCTTACAGATGCAGCTGCAAACAGGTGAACAGGCAGAAAGTAATTTGTGCAGCTTGGTGGTTGTCAGACGAAAGACAGACAATCTGTGTTCAAAACAGATTGCAGGCCTTGCATAAGCCAGACAAAAGGGTTTTCTACAACTGCAAATAATTCTAAGGTTAACATGTTTTCCTTTCTGCTATTAGGTGATTTGTTAAAATTGGAAACAATGAACATTATAATTCTACAGAGAAACTAGAGATAAGTTGAAAGAAAAAAACAGATCACAAATAAGTTTGTATCCTTCTGTAGAAAAGGATACAACCAGCATTCATATAAGCCTCCTTACAAATTAAGCCAAGTTATAAAATAATGCTTTGTAAGAAATAAAGATATGTCAGTACACATTTAATGTTATAGTAAAGACTTCTAATTGCCAAAAGAAATAATGTTGGAATAAGAATAAGTTCATAGTACTAAATCTTTACATTAAAATTTTGATTTTTTTTCACTAGTAAAAAGAAAAGCAAGAAAGGTGTATGTTTCCCAGTTTACAGATTGTTAGAATTTGCATTTGTTATGTCAGAAGTTCTACCAAAATATTTCTGTAGATTTTTGGCTGACATGCTGCAAACATGTATAAGGATTTCATTTGAACTTTGTCATTCCAGTGCTTCAAATGTTACAAGATATTACTTGCTAGATTTATAAAGTTTTACTTTACTAAAAAACTAAGAACATCAAAAGATTTTGGAAGTATTATAAAGAGATTAACTACAACACTAACCTAATTACGGTAGACATTTTAAAATTTGCCAGAGATACCAATTTATGCTTGCTTTCCTGATCATGAGTGTTAGGTGTACTATGTAGTAAAACAGAAGGCCTAATCCTTCCACTTCTCATGATTTATATAAACTTCCATTGACCTCACAACTTCTTTAGCAGTCTTCCAAAAGGTACTCATCAAGCTAATATAGCCCTTCTTCCTGTTTAGTTTAGTGGGTAAGTAGTTATGTAGACTAATATTGACAGGTAATGCTATGCTTGGTTCAAGTTGTTTTGGCAAAGTTTATCAGTTTAGAGATTTGTAGATGGAAAAAGGTCCACAGCCTAACTTTCTGCCATGAGTAAGAGAGTTTTCTGCAGATGCTTTCAATAGTTTTCATAGAATTATGTATCAAGAACTCTTATTTATACTAAACCAGGGGTCGGCAACCTTTCAGAAGTGGTGTGCCAAGTCTTCATTTACTCACTCTAATTTAAGGTTTTGCATGCCGGAAATGCATTTTAATGTTTTAGAAGGTCTCTCTCTATAAGTCTATAAACTATT
Organism: Gopherus flavomarginatus; assembly: GCF_025201925.1. NCBI lineage: Eukaryota > Metazoa > Chordata > Testudines > Testudinidae > Gopherus > Gopherus flavomarginatus. Next base: position 261,014,099 of record NC_066618.1, read on the forward strand.
GTTGTATGTAAAGTAAACAAGTTTTTTAAAATATTTAAGAAGCTTCATTTAAAATTAAATTAAAATGTAGATCTTATCAGTTTAGTGCAGTGGTTCTTAACCTGGGGTGCACGCACCCCGGGGCAGGGCCGGTGCAAGGATATTTTGCACCCTAGGCGAAACTTCCACCTTTCCCCCACCCCTTGCACATCGGTTATTTGAGGGGTAAATCCCAACGAGCCTTTATAGACCTCAGGGGCTAGCCGTGCCCAGGAGCTGCTCCCAAGACCAGGTTCCCCTTTCCCCGCCCCCTGAACTCCCCTGGAGAGTGCACAGCCCCACTGCAAGCCCTCCCCTCCTCACCACACCCTGGTGGCCCCTGCCCCAAGTCCACTCACAGGCGTTGCTGGGCTTGGGCCGCTGCAGCAGCTCAGCAGGGAGGAGCCTCCTTCCGGAGGCGTCGGAGAGCCAGAGCATCCCTCTTGCGGCAGCAGTGAACCCCAGCCATGGAGGAGCCAGCGCAGTGCAGGGGGGCAGCAGCCCTGCAAAGGTGTTGGCGCGCTAGTGGGGAGCATCCGCTAGCCCCTTCCTGTCCCTTGATTGCCCCAACCCTTATCCACACCTCTGCCCCCAGACAGACCCCTGGGACTCACACGACTCATCCAACCACTCCCTGCCTCCTGACAGGACTCCCAGAACTCCCGACCCATCCAACCCTCTCCCTGATCCCTGACTGCACCGCAGGACTCCCCTTTCCATGCCAGCCAGACGCTGGCTCCACGTGGAGGCAAAACACACTGACGGGTTGCTGTGTGGACAGCCCCTCCCCCACAGAGTGCTGAGGTAGTGGGAGGTGGGGAGTTGCGGGAGGGGCAGTGACTGCGGCAGCTCACACTTCCGGGAGCAGCAGAACCTAAGCGTGATGAGAGGGGAAGCCGGGGGCGCGCCAGCCTGGGCTGCTGCCCGGTGTCCCCCTGGGGGTGCTTTTGCAGCGGATGCATGCGGGCAGCAGTGTCCATGTATCCGGCAGCTCCCCCCTCGCCATGCTCGAGCTCTGCAGCTCCTGGGAGTATGAGCTGCTGCACCTCCCACAGCAGGCTTAGGGACTGCGCCCTGGCATCTCACTCTCCTGGGAGCCGCAGAACCCAAGCGTGGTGAGGGGGGAGTCAGGGGGCACACCTGCTGCCGGTCTGGGGTCCCGGACGCTGGCCCCGCTTAGCCTTCTGCTGGTCTGGGGTTCCGTTCATTCAGCTGGCAGCAGGCTGAGTGGGGCCGGCGGCCGGGACCCCGGCTCGTAGCCGTGTGCCAGGCAAAATCGGCTTATGTGCCACAGGTTGCAGACCCCTGTACTAAACAGTCAAAATCGCCATGATAATTTTTTAAGAAATTGAGGCTAAGATATTTTCCCTGCTTTATGAAAAAGTATTTAATACTTGTTGAGTTTTGGTTAATTATACTAAATTGCTACATGTGTATAATTGATTTTGCACTCTTCCTCCCACAAGTCCCAACTTTTCCAGTCAAATGTTCTAAAGGTACATTGTAGTAAAATGTAATATGTTCATCCTACCATAAAGTTAGGCATATAGTACATACTGCAATCCAATTATAATATTCTTGCAGTGGAATAAATACTTCTGAACTGTTGGAATGTTTGTTTTATAAAGTTAAACGTACATGTTAATGAATATAGATTAATGAATACTCCTATAGGGAGAGTTGTGCTGAGATTGAAATTAAGAACATGACATTTCTTGATAGCTGAGAAATGTAAGGCACTGTAGAGGCTTGTGTTTTATTATACATAGTGTTTTTCTTTATGAAATGCAAATTTCAGTGTCCTTGAAATCCATCGTATTTTTGAAACATTTTAGGTAATAAGATATTTTGAACCTTTGACAGAGGAATTATTTGAAATAAAGGATGTCTTCTAACTTGCTCTTATGTTACATTAAAAGAATATATATGATTTTAGTTATAGTTTAATTTTTTAAAGTACACATAGAGGATTTTTCTTTTAATCCATATCAAATCAGAGAGATTTTTAACATCTTGTTAATTAACAAGTATTCATAATTAAAGAGAATTGACATTATTCAGACAGTGAAGCCTAAGGTAAAAATTATTTTCCTGTTTTTATTCTGCTGCTAGCATGCCTTTTTTCATTTAGTTGTGCAGGGTAAATGTGCTTTTGTATTCTGTAGGTGTGATAGTGTACTGTACACACATACATAAAGTACCCATATATGTACTGTATATATTCACTGTGAAGGTGAGATCACCGTCTTGTAAAGGATGGTTTTAATTTGTCTTGGTGAATCAAGTGGATACTATATTTAGGGGAAAAAAATGCACTCATGCAGGTTGCTGTCTGCAGTCCAAATTGCTGATCAGAGAGTCTTTATACACATCAGTAATGTGCTGTGCAATATAAGCTGAAATACATTCCACAAGGGAGGAAAACGGAATAGGTTACATACGCTGTTCCTAAGTGCAATGAATATAAAAGTCCATTACTCACTTTAAGCAGGTGCTTTTTATATGAGGCTTTAAAGAAATATAAAACTGCTGGTGAAATGATTGGTTTGTACGGACACAACTCAACTTCCAGTGCTTTGACCAGATAAAAAGAGTCTAAAAATATTCCTAAAACATTTCTTTAATGGTTTTGGGGATTAAAGGTTAGTATCCTTCTGGTGTAAGAAACTGCCACTTCAGATGCTAAAGGTACTGTTTATTTTAACTACTCACTAATGATACATAATATTTTGGGGATAAATAAAAACATTTCTTACTCTTTTTTCCACTAAAATTAGAACACTCTGTAAGTTTAACTTAAACCATATATATTTGAATTATTAGGGCGAATTCTGTGATTTTTAACTGAAAAATTTGTAGATGTACACAAGATGATTTGAGTGGATTTGAATGCTACTGAAATTAGAAATAAAATACACGTTTTGATGTGTTGAAATTTTGGCCTCCCTGGCTACAGAAGGTTAGGAGTGAAGGTTCAGATTCAAATATTTGGGTTTTTGTTTTGTTTTTCTTGTTTAAGCAGCCAGTATTTCCCAAGAGAGAACAATGGTTGTTTTTAAATAATGTTGGTAAATAGCTGCTTAACATTTTCACATGTAATCCATACCACTTCTTACCTTTTCATTCCCTCAGGCTCCTATTGCAATCACTGTTGTTCTCCAACTGTCCCATTTCCCATCCAGTGACTGTTTTCAACAGCAACCTGCAATGCCACAGCACAATGTAGTGTATATCCCTATTGATGCTTCCCATTGGGTCCCCACCACCTCCGCTTATTCTGCCACTATACCTGCTGTTTTTAATGTTCAGCCTATTAATGAAAAATGTCTATTCTTACATGAGCACCTTGAGGACTAATTGGTGTCTTTGCCCGAGACTCAGAATTTGTGCTCTCACCTCTTCATTTTACTTGAAATATCTTTTCCCATCTCATTCATTTTGAACAGTTCTGTTTCTATACTTATAAAAGGCAAGTCTGTTACTGGCAAATTTGGATTTGTTTTCATCTCAATATACACTAACACTTCAAATACATAACTACCGTTCTTACATCTTATTCAGCATAGAAGTTCTTGATTTAACAGCTCTACATCCATAGTTTCTCTGGTTTCATGATGACAATAGGCCTTTTCTACTGTAATCATCACTTAACTGTCAATATCTCTGGTGACAGCCACTCTGACTCCCTTGCTTCTAGCTTCCTTTACCTCATAAAGGTAGGATAGTAATGATCTTTTACATTTTCACACCATTAACCTCTATACACTTTAAATTCTTCTCCCTTACTTTTTCTCATCCCGCCATTGAACTTATCTGTATTAGTTTGTATCTCCTCTTCCTCAGTGTCATGCATCACTGAGGAAACTAGTAACTCATTATCCTTGTTCCAGATTATTTTAAGTAATAAAATTTGCTTTGTCCTTCCCTCAGAACAGGAGTTCTCAAACTTCACTGAACCACAACCTCCTTCTGACAACAAAAAAGACTACATGATCCCAGGAGGGGGGACCGAAGCCTGAGCCTGCGCGAGCCCCAGTGCCCTGGGGAGGGGGCCAAAGCCAAAACCCGAACTCTGTCACCCAGAGCTGAAGCCCTTGGGCTTTGGCCCCAGGCAGTGGGACTTGAACTTTGGCTTTGTCCCTGAGCCCTGGGGCTTGGGTTTTGGCTCTGGGCCCCAGCAAGTCTAATGCCAACCCTGGTGACCCCATTTTGAGAACCGCTGCTTTAGAAGATTGAAAATATACCTGATCCTCTTATTATCTTAAGGGCAGTTGTCTGTTTCTATTCTTTATATGTTTGCAACCCCGAATCCACTTCCAGCCTTTTTTTTGCCTTATAAGATCAGCTATCATCCCTTGTGTCAACAATTCCATGTCCTCTAGTTCTTTCCCTGTCATACTGAAAATTTGCTCACCTTAATTTTGGTCTTAGTGATTAGTTAACTACTGCTCTCTCCAGTGCTCTTATCCTATTTTATTCAGGTTCTTACACTGTCCTTATCACTGTAGTATCTGAGCGAATTCCAGCAGTGCATTGAGCAGTATGGCCTAGAGCTTGTCTTCACTGCCGCACTCCATTGGTGATACTGCATGGTGAAGACGTGCTATGTCCATGGGAGAGCACTCTTCTGTCTATGTAATTACTCCATCTCAATGAGAGGCAGAAGCTATGTTGGTGGGGAGTTCACATCCCTGAGGGACATAGCTTACATCGACTTAAGCGGTAGTTTAGACAAGCTCCAACATCTGTCACATGTGGTTCATTTTCTTTCATCCTCTTCCATGGGGGAGAATTGTGCATGCTGTGTAGTGTTTTGTTTTGTTTTTGTTTTTTAAATATACATGTTGCTATATGTGTGTGAGAGAAGGCAAGGTCGAAAGAGTGTGCCATGCACTAGGAGCGGAAGGTGGTGAAGTTTGTAATGGGCTCCTGTATGACTTCATTCAGCTGTCTTAGACCAGTCCCCAAGAAACATTCTCTCGTGCATAGACTAGTATTCTCTTTATGGTAGTTTCATTCTGCCTGAGCAGTGGAGTTGTCAAACAAAGTCTTCATCCCAGAGTTTAAGATGTTCATTTAGATATTCTGAGGCCAGGCCATGGAGCAACTTGAAGATAAGGATTGAGGCCTTGAACTTGAGTCTATATTCTATGGAATAGTGGAGGCCAGGTTTTATGTGCTTATGGTACCTTGTGTTGATGAGGAGATATGCTGTAGTGTTCTGTTCCGATTGGAGTTTTGTAAGAATGACTGGCTTCCTGCCCATGTATATTAGATCACTGTAGTCCAGCTGAGAGGTGGTGAAGGTGTATATAATTGAGGCCAGGTCATCATCGTCCAGGGTTGGATGGAGTCTCCTGGCCTGGGAGGTGGTAGAGATCATTATTTGTAGATGCTGCTATGTGAAAGCTTGGTGTCAGCAAGGAAACCAGGAGCATTCCTAAACTACATACAGAATTGATTAATAATCACTGTGTACCTTGGCTGCATACCCTTCAAAGAGCTTTCCTCTTTTTCCCCAGCAACACCTCTGTCTTGTTCAGGTTCAGCTTCAATCAGATCTTCCAGTTACTGGACTATCTTGGTGGTAATGGTATGGTCATTTGTTGTAAGTAGAGCTGTATATTGCTGGCTCTTCAGTCTGTGTCATCCTACCAATTTACCTGTTGGCTGAATGTAGGTATTGATAGGTCCGGAGAGAGAATATATCCTTGTGGGACTCCACAAATGAGGTTTTTGGAGTGTTTCCCATCACTGGTCATTGGGTGCATCCCTTTAGGAGGAACTTAAGCCATTTTCACCACAATTGCCTGGGCCCCTATTGCTTCTCTTGGGTAGGACATGAGGATGAAAATGAAAGTCTTCCCTCTCTCCATTTACAGCAAGAGAGCATCCATCAATGCCACAAAAACTGTTTCCATCCCATGTCCTGGCTTGAGTCCATCAATTAGATGAGCTTGTAGTTAGCTTTTGTTTGAGCTTGCGTAGGAGTGGAAGGTTTAATACTGAGCAGTAATTGGCTAGAATCATATGTTCAGGGTTGGTTTCTTCATTGTTGGTTGCACTATTGCATGTTTGAAGGACAAAGGGAGTATTCTTTCCCTGAATGAGGCATTAGTATTTGCCACAAGAAGCACAAGTTGCTTATGACTCTTATTCCACCAACCAGGAAGGGCATGGGTTGGATTCATGTATCTTGGGTTGAGACGCCTTTTAGGGTGTCCAATATTTCTTCGTGAATGAATGTACTGAAAGCTAGGAATGCAGGCAAGCTGTTTGGTGCCTGGGTTGATGGAGTGGATCCATGGTGTTTGAGAAGCCTTCTCAAATGCACATGATCTTTTCAGTGAAGTAATTTTTTGCAGTGCTTTGTGCTGGTTTCAGTTATGGACTTTAGACACTCAGGACTGATGAAGTGGTTTACCACATTGCATAGCTACTTAGGATGGGATTTGGCATCTTCAGTGGAGGTTGATAGAAAGTTTTTCTTGGCCTGTAATACGACTTCAGAATAGTCTTTGTCATTCTCCAACCTGTTTATTTCAGCTTTCGTTTCTCGCCATAGGTGCTTGAGTTTCCAACCTCTCTGTCTCATCTGGTGCAGAGTATCAGAAAATCAAGGAGATATGTGTGAGTGAAGGGAAGGAATGAGCTGTATGGGGGTCAATTCATGGCTGCGGCTAGAGTATGATAGTGATTATTCACTAGATCATTGAAACCTTGTCCTGTGGTGGAATGTTGTTCTGCTTCAGCATGCTTTGAAATTTGATTAAGTCTGAGTCTTTGTGTTTGAATCAGGGTCATGTGACTTTCTTGTCATTTGGAATTGGACCAGTCTGTTTTTTGAGTTGTGGTGGGTGTGTTGGAAGCATGTTGGCATTACAACAGAAAGGATAATAGCAGCAACAATAATACTAAGTAGGCTGAGTCTAGGAAAAGGGGGATGTAAATGGCATCAGATGTCTCCTTGAAATAAGCTGTCTGTGGTCATGCTGCATCTGCTGCCTTTTTCTGCTTTGGGGGAGAGGGGTGAGAGGAAGCTAAATAGTTCTTACTATTGAACTGTAAAAATGTCCTCCTGGTTAGAAGAAGGTAGCAAAGGCTGAAGGAGCTGGAATGAGGCTAATGACTCCTTCTCCATAAGAGAAGTGTCTTCTGGGAGCCAAGTTCCTGGTGGCGGTTCTTGAGCTGGAGAAAGTGACTTGGAGAGTCATCACAACCTCATTTTCAAATTTTAGAAAATCTCTCTAATTTTTTCTTTTTTTTTTTTTGGAATTGAACAGTGGTCCCTTCCATGCTGCTATGTCCTCACTGGTGGAGGGAAAGAAAGAACAGCCAGAGAAGTGGGGACCCTGAACCCTTTAAGGGTAGTAAAGCTCCCCTGCTGCTGCTGTGACCCTACTGTTGGAACAGGACAAGTCCCCTTTATGGGTGCTCTGGCTCCTGAGCTACTTCCAGTTGGGCTGGTGGCATGTGGGGTTGGCTACATTTGGTTCCCATTGCTGCTGTGTCACTTCTGTGGGAAGGAGGGAAAGAAGCTCTGTCTCCAACTCTCTAACCAAGCTTTTTCACCTCTCTAACCAAGTGCAAAACAATCTTGTTAAAACTACAGTTCAACAAATCAGATAAGCATGTACTGAATTTCAAGCACATGAGTAGTCTCACTGAAGTCTTGTGGTTAGAGTTAAGCATGTTCTTATATGCATTACTGGATCAAGATGTAAGGGCCTGATCTAACGTTCTTTAAGACAGTGGGAATATTTCTATTGACTTCAAAGGACATTGTATTAGTCCCTAAATTTTCTTTCATTTAGGTAAAAACTACTTGCTCCCATTCACTAATCTGTCCCTTTTCACACAACTCTTAATCATTCTGATGTTTGTGTGCCAGTCTTCACTTTGTGTCCTGGCCATACCATCATTTCCTGCTACTGAATGCTTTAAATACTGAAGTCCTCTCTTTGAAGCCACCTCAAAAACGTTGCTAGAATCCATCTGGGGCCACTTCTGAAAATTTTAATCATGCCTTACTCATTTCCCATCTCATATTTTGCATTTCCCTCTTTTATGATCTTCCTAAATCATTTCTCTTTAAACTTAATGGGTGTTCAGATACTTAGTTCAGACTTTCTTGCCCTAAGTAGTAGTAATATATCACCTTTATCTTTCATTCCCTTCACTGATTTCCTGTATATCATAAAATTCAGTTCAAAACTACCCTCCTGATTTTACCACTAATCACTGCAAACTCATTACTTTACCAGTGCATTGGTAATGGATATAAAGGTTGCTAAGTTCACCAATTAAGATATAGATATTTAAAAAAATAATCTTAGGTTAAGTTAGGGCTCACAATAAGTATCAGATTGACAGCCTTGGTGATTGAAGTCTTTAATTTAGCCATAAAGTGCCAGATTGTGACTTGTTTTGCAGATGACATATGGAGGGGGAAGGTTGCAACCTTTGTACTCCTTCACATTTGAGGAGTACCCAGTAGGAATGTGAGGAGGCCAGGTCTTGGCCCCAATGGATAATGCTGCCTTACCTATAGAAACCTTACTACACCTTTCTAAGGGTAACACAGTTGCTATGCTCCCCGGGAGCTCTTAAGTAGCATGTCTCCTTGAGGCCTTTCTGTACATATCCTTGGAAAAGAACAGCTCTGTGCACTTCTGGAGACTAATAGAATGAACATTAAAGTGAGTTATTGTACCGTATAGGGAGTGTAAAATGTCAAGGCAGAGCTTTGGGAAATCTTTCAGCCAGTTTTCCAGTTCTGCAATATAGTGGAACAAAATTTCATGTATCTGGTGGTGGTATGTTTTACACTATGTGAAATATTCCAGTTCATCTAAAACAGAAAAGCTGCATGTGACATACTGAGAGAAGAGTTTGATTTTGCTGAAATCTGCTCCACAGAAAAGCAGGTATCTTCTACAAAAGCAATACAATCAGAAAAGAGTAATCTATCTCTGCGTTCTTACCTGAAGCAAATGTAAAATCTGCTTGAGTCATACTACATCTCAGTAGTCATGTATACTGACTATCTCCCTATAGTCTATGGTTACCATGTAGCTGAGATAAGAAAGAAATTAGCTAAAGAAATTTGTCAGTTGTGATGGAGAAAAAAACACATAATGAGCATGACTGCTCTCTCCTACTTTCTCTCAATGAATTTGTTGATGTTGAACAAGGGAGTGAAGTGAATCTCATAGCAATTCTATTGGAACATTGAGTTCTAGAGAGCAACATATTTTCTCCTCACATTTTTTCCCTGTAGTTTACTTGCAGAAATTCCAGGAATCAAAGGACAGCCCTGTATAGAACTTGCATATTGTACTACCATCTTAATGGCACATTTGAGGACAAAATTGCAGCTTTGGTACAAACTGCACTGTCTTCTTTGAAGAAGAGGATGTACTCATCCAAACGTTCTGTGTAGCGGAAAACAGGAAAAATTAACAGCAAAGGAGGTAATACTGCTACATAGATTCCAAGGCCAGAAGGAACCAATGTGATTATTTAGTCTGACTTCCTATATAATACAAGTCATAGAACTTCCCTGAATTAATTCCTGTTTGAACTAGTGCATATCTTTTAGGAAAAAAAAAGTCTTGTTTTTAAAATGACCAGTTATGGAGAAGCCACTGTAACCACTGATAAGTTGTTCCAGTGATTAATTATCCTCACTGTTAAAAGTGTGTGCCTTATTTCCCGTCTGAATTTATCTACCTCTACTTCCAGCCATTGACTCTGGTATATCTGTGTCTGCTATCTTGAAGAGTTCATATCAAATATTTGTTACCTATGTAGGTATTTATATACTGTGATCAAGTTATATCATATCCTTCTTTTTGTCAAACTAAATAGATGTGTTCCTTGAGTCTATCACTATACTGTATGTATATCCTTTAATCATTCTCATGGCATTTCTCTCAACCCTCTCCAATTTATCAGCATCCTTACTGAAATGTGGACATCAGAACTGAACACAGTAGTCTAGTAGTGGTTGTACCAGTGCCATATACTGAGGTAAAATAACTTCCTTGCTCCTGGAGATTCCTCTGTTTATGAATCCAAAGATTGCATTAGCTCTTTTGGCCATAGCATTGCACTAGAAGCTCGTGTTCAGCTAATTATCCACCACGACCCCTGTCACGCTGTTTGGAATGGCTCACAACCATGAATGCCAACCTCAGGGCAGACTACCAAGAAGCAGGGCAGAGACCCCAAACTGGCTGTATGTTCTATGTTTAATTTCACCAACCCAGTAACAAGTGTGAATTCCTAAAGCACTGTAACAGTCTTACTGTGGAATCACAGACCGTCCCCTTGAGGATTCCAGTCTATTTTGCCACCCAGGCAAACTGGACTTAGTGATAGATAGTTGCTGTACACTACAGATCACAAAATTCAGGTTGCTCCCAGTGCCAAGAGATCAGCCACTTACCCCAGGTTAATGTGTACATTAGATCTCATTCCAAAGACAACACTAGTAGCCAATCCTATACTAAGCTATCTAAAGATTTACTAAGAAAAGATGTGAGTTTTTTTACAAGGTTAAAGCAGCAAGCCTTTATACACAAATGAGTCACATTCTATAGTTCCAGAAAGTGACAGAGTTGTAGTGATATGTCTGCTCTGAATGTCTTTTAGGGCTATCCCAGGTCGACCCTGGGGATCTCTGTTTCATATACCCTGTGAAAGTTCAAACTTCAAAAGAGATGACAATTTTTTTTTTCTTGTCAGCTAATTTTATTTCTTTCTTCCAGAATTCAGGATGATGTGATGAACCCTTTTGCACGTAGCCTCTCCATGGGTGTAAGGGATAATTAGTAAAATCTTTGTATTGTGATGTCCCAGAAGGGTCCCTTTAGTTTTGGTGGCCCATCTGGGTTCACAGTTTCAGAGCAAACATGTTTTTAGTTACAAAGCAAAAATGTAAATATTTCCTTATAGCAGGTGATAAAGATATTATAAATGAGATTAATGCATGCAGCAATTTACAAACATTTAATAAAGTCTAAACACATTGTTCTAAATCCAATACTCATCTTAACAATACTAACACACATGTGAAACAGACTGGTTTCCAGCAGTGAATTTGTCAGTGTTCAGCTGAGGCCTAAAGCCTTGGCAAGAGTAGGCATCTGTTCTGTCAGAGTCACAACCCACAAGTCTTTTTCAGAGCCATTGCTTCCCAGGAAAGAGCTCGCCCATCTTGTACGTATGGCCACCATTCTTTGCTCCTCAATTTATACCTTTACATTTGTCCTTATTAAAACACATGCTGTTTTCTGTACTCAGTTTACCAAGAGGTTCAGATCACTCTGTTAGTAACCTGTCTTCATTATTTACTGCCTCTCTTGCATGTTTTGTCATCTTCAAATTTTATCAGTGATGATTTTATGCTTTCTCCAGGTGATTAATAAAATTGTTAAACCAAGTAGGGTCAAGAACCAATTCCTATGGGACTCCAGTAGAAATACACACACTTGATTATGTACATGCATCTGAGGAAGTGGGTATTCACCCACGAAAGCTCATGCTCCAAAACGTCTGTTAGTCTTTAAGGTGCCACAGGATTCTTTGCTGCTTTTACAGATCCAGACTAACACGGCTACCCCTCTGATACTTGATTATGATTGCCCATTTACAATTACATTTTGAGACTGAGCTATTAGCCAGTTTTTAATCCATTCAGTGTGTTACTATGTAAAAAGATCTGATCTGAGGCTGCAGGAAGAGTTTGTATTTTGTTTTCTTTAATGGCATAGTGTATAAATGATGTCTTCCCCCCCACCCCCTTTTATTTAAGTGAGCTACAACAAAATAATTTGTTACTAAAGTTCTATATCCAAATGTTGCTACACTAGTTTAAGCAGGAAATTAGCTTGATGCAGAAGTTTATATGCACTCCATTAAGCAGAAGGGGTTTCAGACCTTGCTCCTAGCATTTGTTCATGTATGCAACATAGTCTTGAATAAACATACTTTGGGTAGGAAACATCAAACTTTTGTAGTGTTGGCAATATTATTTTTGCAATGGTTTCAAAATTAGTGTTTTTTCTTCAGGTGTGCACTGAAACATTTTTTAAATCTTACAGAGCATTGTTTGGTTGATACTAGCCATTAAAATGTCATATACAGTGTAGTTGTAGCTGTGTTGGTCCCAGGATATGAGACACAAAGTGTGTGAGGTAATATCTTTTATTTTACCAACTTCTGTTTATAGAGACAAGGTGGGTGAATGTCATGTGTAAGACACAGGAAGTATTTGGCATATGATGACATCACGTCCTGCCCTCCTGCCTGTTTGATTAATGAAAAATTGTGTGTGTGTGAGAGAGAGGGTTAGATATATACAGCCTGAAATATCTCCATACAGCTGCTAGTTATGAGCAGGTGAGGTCACCTTGGAATGATGTGTATGACTTTTCCTTTGAGCAACATTGGCAGAGACTCAAAGAATTCTGAGGGGAGGGCAGGAGGAACTGCCAAAGGAGATGATGAAAGAGTCTTAGAGAAACAAGACACAGCTGTGGAAACCAATGGAGAACAAGATGCTGAGGAGGAGGGACTGATTTTCTTTGGCAAAAAGACCAAGATAAATGAGAATGAAGGAAGAGCCAACTGAGTTTCTTGAAGAGCGGTGCAAACGACTTTGGTTCTGTTATTACCAAGCTGAGCTAAACTGGTGACTTAGAGTTTTGCATCTCGTCATCAATCACTTGAACTTGCCCAGTGCTCTCTAAGTTGAAGGAAGTTATTTTTGGCTACTTTGAATGCTGAACGTTTTCTTTTAAGTTTGCACTTATAGTTCACTGAATTAACCTTAACTACTTATTTAAAGATGTACACCATTCATACCACACTTTAACTGTTCAATATATCAGGTGTCTTAGTGATACATATTTAGTTTACTAGCTGAACTACCCTTTTCTTAGATATGTGCATTATAACTTGCTGTTCAAGCCATTTCATCTAACGTCCTTATTTTTAAAACATCCTTCTCGAAATTTATGTCATATACCTCTAAGTATGATCTCGATGACAAGAATGTCACAATTATTTTGTAGAAAATGTTACTTAGTGGCTCAACCACACTTACTTCCTGAACCAACACCTGTGTGTAATTGAATACTAAATCACCAGTAGACTCCTATTCTTGTATGTTCCAGAATAAGCTGTTATACAAAACAATTATTTTGATATTAAGAAATTTTCTCCAAATGTGCTTTTCCACCAGTTTGGTTTTGGGAAATCGAATTTGGCCATTATTAGTGCACAGTAGTAGATATGGTTACCTCTTTAAATTCTCAACATTGAGTTTACTATCACTAGTCCAGTTAAAAGACTGGCAAGGATGCTTGTTGTCACCACATCTCTTTCTCCTCGTCATCAATTGGATTATGAAGACATTCACTTACGAGCGTAGGAACGGAATCCAGTGGACGTTGTGGACCCAGCTTGATGACCTGGACTTTGCTGACTAACTTGCACTGCTTTCGCACAGTAAACAGCAGATACAAGAGAAGACCAACGTAGTGGCAGCCACGTCATCACAGGTTGGCCTCAACATTCACAAGGACAAGACGAAGATCCTCAGGATTAACTCCACTAGCAATGACCCAGTCACACTGAATGGAAGCCCCCTGGAAGAAGTGCAGTCCTTCACCTACCTAGGTAGCATCATCGACCAGCAGAGTGGCACAGACGCAGACATCAAAGTAAGGATTGGTAAGGCAAGAGCAGCCTTCATACAGCTCAAGAACATCTGGAGCTCCAGAGAGCTGTCTTTGGCAATAAAAATTTGACTGTTCAACTCCAATGTGAAATCAGTCCTACTGTATGGAGCTGAAATCTGGAGGACAACCAAAACAACCATCAGGAAGATCCAGACCTTCATTAACAGTTGCTTCAGAAGGATTCTCCAGATCCGCTGGCCAGACACCATCAGTAACATCCACCTCTTGGAGAGGACCTGTCAACTCCCAGCAGAGGAAGAAATCAGAAGGAGAAGGTGGGGTTGGATAGGATATACACTACGTAAGCAGCCAACTAACATCACCAGACAGGCACTGCGGTGGAACCCCAAGGCAAGCGGAAAAGAGGCCTTCCAAGAAACACCTGGCGACGCGGCTTTCAGGCTGATAGCAAAAAAATGGCTATACCTGGAACCAGCTAGAGCAAATGTCCCAGGATAGAGGACTCTGGAGATCTGTGGTTGGCGGCCCATACCCCGATTGGGGTGACGGGCGTGAGTGAGTGAGTGAGTCCAGTTAAAACACTGGTAGTCTGTATATATTTGTGAGTTAGTGACTATGAATTAGTATTTTGATGTACGGATGTTACCTCTTCAGAAATATTCTTTGAACCATAGTTCTATAATTCTTTTCTATATACTACTTCCCAACCTCTATTGCCTAATGTTTTAAATATATTTTTATTGAAGGGAAACAAGGCATATCACAAAGATTTCTACTACAGCTATAAGGGCTTTGATTTCACAAACACAGTATATTATCATTGAAGAAGTGGTATAGTAGATTGGGAAATAACTTAAAAAAAGAAATCCTTGGCAAGAAAGAATGATATAAATAAGGCTTTTCACATGAGAATAAGAAGCAGGATTTGACCAACAGAATTTATTTTGGATGGGTCAGTGAAGACTGCTGCCCAATGGAGAGCATGTTTTGAAAAAAATGATTTAGAAGCATTTTAAAAAGATTAGAAAGTGATGGTAGAAAATATAACATATTAGAGTCATTCCCGGTGTAATTCAGTTTACTTGACTGATGTTACAGGAATGAATTTAGCCTCCTGACTGTTGAACAAATCAATGTGAGTTGAAATATGGTGTCTATCTTTTTCTTTGCCTTATCTTCAGAAATATATAACTGAGATTAAAAACTTCCAGAAGAGCACATAAAAGATAATTTGAGGAAATACATGTAATGACATTTGCAAGTGCTTGGATTATTTTTCTGAAGGACTCAGAATTCTGAATGCCAAAAAACCTATCAGACCTGCTTTTGATTGTTTCATATAAAACAAAAACAATGGAACTCTTGTTAACTTTGTAATGAAATGAAAATATCTACAGTTAAATTTGATAGAATTATTTACAGTGCTAAATTATTTGTGTTTATGCATGGGTGTACATAATTGTGTACAAGCATGTACAAATAAAGTACACTCAAAGAACATTAAGATTGCAAAGTCAAGCACTAAAATTAGGAAATGGCAGGTGTCCTGTGGAAAAAAGGTGAGATTGTGTAATTAAAGATTGTTTATGCATAAAAGGGCTAGATTAAGGTTGCACAGGCAACCTTAATCCTGGTATTCCTAATTTTTGAGTGCTTGACTTTGCAACCTTACAGATCTTTTAATGTAAGTTTTTTTTAATGTAAAAAAAAATCCTGAAAAAATAGAAATTACATTGCATTTAACCATACTGGCTCACATTAGTCATCAAGCAGGTTGGAACCTTTAGACCTACAATGCAGACCTTTACCACTTGAGCTGACCGAGTAACTGACAGCAGTAGTAGGCTGTCTCTTTGTGAGCCAGACACTTGGAAGTTAGGATACACACTGTTCAAATGGGTTTCACAGGTATTTGCTAGATGGCAGAGACATTTTGGGATTTAAGAATTCTGGGTTTTAGTCCATATTCTAGAGGAGAGTGTGCTATAAAGGTTATAAAGTGGAAAGAATCAAAGGTAGGAGACATTCTGCCTTACTTAAGAATGCTAATAGAACCAGGACCCTCGAATGGCGTGAGATCAGACCATGGGGATTGCTTTCAGGACTGTTTGTTGTTTTCCATGGGTTTGTAACTCTTGTGCTCTTAAAAAGATGTTTGTGATTAAGAAATTCTTCTGCTAAGCCTGTGTTCATTGCTTTATTGCCATGTTCTCCCTGAATAAAGTATCTAGGTGTGGAGAATGTGGGAGCTGTACAGTATTTTTATAAATATGATATATCCTTATGTCTTTCTGGTTATCATTTTGATATTAACCTGCCTGACTGCAAAGAGTTAAATCAAAGGAGGCTGTTAAAGGTGAAACCATGAGGAAAGACTAGACCGGGGTAGGCAACCTATGGCATGGGTGCCAAAGGCGGCACGCGAGCTGATTTTCAGTGGCACTCACACTGCCTGGGTCTGGGGGGCTCTGTATTTTAATTTAATTTTAAATGAAGCTGCTTAAACATTTTAAAAACCTTATTTACTTTACATACAACAATAGTTTAGTTATGTATTATAGACATATAAAGAGACCTTCCAAAACGTTAAAATGTATTACTGGCACGCAGAACTTTAAATTAGAGTGAATAAATGAAGACTCGGCACACCACTTCTGAAAGGTTGCTGACCCCTGGACTAGACAGTGACAAAGGTCAGGCTCACTGGGGAAAAAATATGGGAAGCTTCTGGTTTCAAGATAACTCCTGACTAGCTCTTACTAGTCTGGTAACTTTTATTCTTCCCAGATCCTAAACCTGAAAGATGCTAGCCTCAGGAACAAGGATGAGGGAGTGGGTTGTTATCAGTCTGAGGCTGACACTCAAACTGACTAAGGCTAGTGTACACTTACAGTGATGAGTAGAGTACAGACACTACACATGCAACTAGCATGCGTATAAATAGTAGTGTAGACAGTAAGACACAGCTTAGGTGAGTAGAGTACACAAGAGTGCTACATGCCTGAACCCCTAGGGTGAGACAGCTCTCTACATGCCCAAGCAGTGCTTCCCATGTCAACGTTGCTATTGTTAGCAGTGTAGCATCGCACGGCCACCCCCAATCAGAGTTTTTCTTCACCATAGTAAAAGACTCTGGCAGTGGGGAGCTACTAGAGCTTTTTACTGAGGTGTGTAGTTGCACATCACTGTGACAAGTGTGGAAACAGATTGCCTACGTGTGTAGTGCCTGTACTCTGCCATAAGTGTAGACTTGGCCTGATACTCGCAGACAGAGAAACACGGACTGTGGCAAACAGGCTGGGTCTCTCAACCAAAAGGTTAAGTTTAGGTAAGGACATGGGCATATAGGACTTTTTGTTGTGTTAACCCATTTTCCTAAATGCTATGTTCCCTTTGGCAATTAAATGCTACTTTTATTTAATGATGCTGTTTTTGAGTCATTGTAGTCAGCTGCTGCCACCAGTGCCTGAGAAAGAAAGTTTATAGGTGCCAGACCCAGTCAGACCTGTCAGATAAATGTGGTTGGTAAACGGGGGGCTGCAGCCCAAAGATCCAATCTAAGAGTGGTTAGACCGTGTGGTTCAGTTCACAGTGGGGTGTAGAAAGCCAGACCTGGCACTCGAGGGACTAATGGGGTGTAAGGCATGGCTCACCCAGTAACAGTGTCACTAAGAAACCAGAGCTCCCACAGCCAGGCAGACTCCTAGAGGTTGGGATGGGGGAATGTTTCTAAGCATCTGGGCACTCGAAAAGCATTTGGCATTGTTTCTGGGGTCTTGGTGGCTAGATGGTGGGCTCCCACTAACCAAGAAGGTTACCCAGACGTGTACCCAGAATCCTCCTACTGCAAGACAAACCCAAGAGAGAAACCAACAGGACTCCACTGGCCATCACATACAGCCCCCAGCTAAAACCCCTCCAACGCATCATCAAGGATCTACAACCCATCCTGGATAATGATCCCACACTTTCACAGGCCTTGGGTGGCAGGCCAATCCTTGCCCACAGACAACCTGCCAACCTGAAACATATTCTCACCAGTAACTGCACACCACACCATAATAATTCTAGCTCAGGAACCAATCCATGCAACAAACCTCGATGCCAACTCTGCCCACATATCTACACCAGCGACACCATCACAGGACCTAACCAGATCAGCCACACCATCACTGGTTCATTCACCTGCACATCAACCAATGTAATATACGCCATCATATGCCAGCAATGCCCATCTGCTATGTACATCGGCCAAACTGGACAGTCTCTACGGAAAAGGATAAATGGACACAAATCAGACATTAGGAATGGCAATATACAAAAACCTGTAGGAGAGCACTTCAACCTCCCTGGTCACACTATAGCAGATCTTAAGGTGGCCATCCTGCAGCAAAAAAACTTCAGGACCAGACTTCAAAGAGAAACTGCTGAGCTTCAGTTCATCTGCAAATTTGACACCATCAGCTCAGGATTGAACAAAGACTGTGAATGGCTTGCCAATTACAGAACCAGTTTCTCCTCTCTTGGTTTTCACACCTCAACTGCTAGAACAGGGCCTCATCCTCCCTGATTGAACTGACCTCGTTATCTCTAGCTTGCTTGCTAGCACACATATATATACCTGCCCCTGGATATTTCCATTACATGCATCTGAGGAAGTGGGTATTCACCCACGAAAGCTCATGCTCCAAAACGTCTGTTAGTCTATAAGGTGCCACAGGATTCTTTGCTGCTTTTACAGATCCAGACTAACACGGCTACCCTCTGATACTTAACCAAGAAGGGTGTCAGACGCAGAATCTGCTTCTAGGCGAGACTCAGAGCTAGGGAAACCCAGAGTTGGGAGCAGTAATCAGTCATTTTCCAGACCCAAAGTGGTTTAGAAGCACATGGCTTCAGTGGTTAGATTCAGTCACAACAGACTGGAGTCCATCCAGAGAGCAGCATGGGTCCAGATTGTGACAGAAATGGTTTTAATCATTGTCTGCTATAGGTATTCTTGAACTTTTTTCTCTGAAGAGTTTGGTACTGGACCAGATGGGCCACTAGTTTCATCTAATATTGCAGAGGAAGGATGTTCCAGTGGCTTGGGTGTTTGTTGGGACTTGGAGGACCTAGGTTAATTTATTGGCTCTGCCCCAGGCTTCCTATATTGGATGAGTCAGTCAGTCTCTCTGCCCCAATTCACCATCTTTAAAATGGAAATATGAGTACTTCCCTACCTCACAAAGGTCTTGTGAGATACATGTTACAAAATTGTGAGGCACTTAGGTACTATAGTGGGAGCCACATAAGTACCTAAGATAGATAGATAGATAGCTGTCACGGCTTATTCTGCACTCTGGCACTTTGAGTGCAGAAGTTGGGGGCCAGCAAGGATTTTAAAAATTAATACTGGCCACTCCAGGCTGTTATTAAACTCCCAAGATTACAGCTTCTCTCTGACCTTTTATTGGTAGATGCTGCCACCATCCAAGTGCAAAAAACACACACCCCCTTCTGAGAACCTAGGAAGGAGGACCTGGGAATTCCTTCCTGTGGGGTACCCTCAAGCCCTTTCACACACATCCCTCCCCCTTCCCCCCGGGAGGAAGAGCTGCTGTATAAATAACTTCACTGGTACGTAAGCTGTCCTTAGCAAATTTAATTGCTTTACATAAGGGACTTTGGTACTCTCCACTTTTTCCCATAGCTCCTAATTTAAATAATACTTCCAAAGTTTTCCCCAATACTACACCCCTTACATGAGTTGTCATTGTGTGAAAGTCCTAATAGGTTCATTTGGAATTCAGTGTTACCATTCATGGGATTGTGTTAATTGACTGTAGAGGGATTACTTGTGTAATTTAATTTTTAGTTTATTCCCAGGTACGGGTATATTGCAAAGGACTGAGCAGCATGATTATACATGCCCAACTGAATATGCTGTAGTATCTACACAATGAATTGTACTAAGCACAGAGTTTCAGACTTAATTTTGAATTTTCTGCCTATTGTCATTTTGTAAATTAAGTGCTGTGTATGTTTTTTCCTGTTTACTTAAAATAATCAAAAGAATAATCTTTAATGCAAGTGTCTTTGACAGCTAATCCAAGAAAATATAGTCTCTTAAGTATTTAGGGGACTTAAAATATATATTTATCCAGTTTCCCTAATGTCTCCATCTATCATGAAAATGTATATCAAAGTGCTTTAAAAAAAAGTATTTTTGCCTGATGGATCATAATAGTTTCTTTGTATATATATGGATTCTGGCAGAAATACTGTGTTAGCTATGCACAGTATTGATCCCCATAATTAGGCTAATCCTCGCATAATGAACAAAATGCTTGCCAAATCTAATTTTTGAATTCAATATCAGTTCTGTGTAGGGAAAAAATCATTTATAAAATGGTAACTTCAATTTCTCCCCTGCCACATGCTCTTTACAAGTGTCAAACTATTTTTTTAATATAATTTGTAAGTGTATGTAGTTTTTCTGATGGTGAAAGTCTATGGAATAATAGAGTTGACTTGAGCCATACATGGTGTGAGTGGGTGATATTGTGTAAGCTTCCCCATAGAACTCAGCTAGTGTACCTAAGTCCTGACCTGCAATATCCCCTGCTGTTACAGTTCTAGGCATCTCTTCAGAAGAAATTGCCAATAACAGTGATTTGTTCCAAACTGTGTCTTAGCTTTCTGTGTGCACAAATGGGGACTCAGAACAGACCACCAAACTTATTTAACGTGTGACCTAAAGCAAGGTTTGAACTCTGGTTTCCGTAGTGAAATGTCAAGTGCACTAACCTGCTGTGCTACTCAGCTGCATGTATTTAATGTTTTGATTTTGCTACTGAATGAAACCCTGTTTTCTAAGTGTCGTATGAAAACATTTTTAGTCATTTAAGATCCTCAGATTTAAGGGATTATAATAATAATGTTGATAGAGAGCAGTTTAAGTGTCATGGCTAAATTATAAAATGAAACAAAATTATCTGGATTTGTGTATATACATATTTATTCTAAAAGTTGTAAGTTGCCATATGTGTATGAAAATAACAAATAAATATTTTGTGCATTATTATATGTATATGTATAAAAGTATATAACAATATTCTCTCACTTCACAAAGTCAGCCATGAATAGCAAGAAAAATGCTATAAGAATATCTAACATGGATAATTAAAGTATAATTAAGTTTAAATACCTTGGTGAAGGAATATAAAAATATTTAAATTCAACAGGCTAGTACATTTGCAGTTTTCTTTTATTAGGTGTGAAATCTAAGAATCCCCTGCCAACTCTTGAGGGCTCAGTCCAGAATGTTGAATTGAAGTACTGCAGCACATCATTGGTCAAATGTGCCTCTGGGACCGTGGGATCAATAAAAATTTGTGCCAAAGCCCCAGGTATGTGCAGCTGGACCATGTAAAACTTTATTGCCTGTATAGGAGAATTGGCCTTGCTTTTTACAAGGAGAGTTACTGAAACAAGAATTTACTCATTGTTCATATGAATCAGAGAGGGGTTTTTTTGTCTTCTTTTTTTTTAAATTGTGCCAGGATGATATATATAGTAAATTTGATTTTGATGACAAATAAATAAAATTAAAACCTGTTGGATTTTGAACTCAAAAACCAGTGTCTAACAACATTGAAGAAAATGGATATGAAAACTGAACTTTCAAATCATATAGTACATTTGTGTTTTATCCCACTTTCTATATAATTATGAATGTATATTATGATTTTTTTAAATCTATCTCATCGTTTTCAAATAAGACAAAAGTAAAATTTTCAGTTGTGGAGATTTTAAGAGGTTTTGTGGTATAATAAATCTTTACTGCTTCTAGTGAAGAGAGGTGTATACAGTAAATATTTTCAACCCATACAAATACTTTATGTAGTCAGTGTTTAGAGTTTTTTCAACATAGTAATTTATAATTAAATGTGATTTAGGAATTCCCAGGTGATTGTTGAGATAAGTGAATATTTTATTAGTCAAGAGATAGTAATTTACAAATTATTTAATGACTTGATTGATTTATCTGGGAACATTATTTTAAATTAAATTTTAATTTAAATTCTTCTGCATATAAAGACATTTGCAAAATAACTTTATAAGGAAGTTGTTTACTACTAACAAGTTTATAAATGCTGTTCATTCTTTGTATTTTGTCACTTTGTTCTATACTTGTGTATTTAATAGCTGCCCTGCTCAAGCCAGTGAAAGTAAGTGTTGAATTACCTTGTTGTTAGAAAAGGTGTAAAGAGTTTAATCTTTATTTAGGTGATGGTGGAAAAGAGAAGCTGATTCCTTTAATTCAAGGCCCTTCTGACACCAGAGACCTACACAGCGGCAAATGGCTCAATGAAAGTAGAAAGCCAGAATCTCTCTTAGCGCCAGATATGGTAGCCTTTACAATCCAAAATCCACGGTATATGGACTATTGCCATAATTCTGGTAAGTGCAAAACTCTTGTTAAGCTGGTATCACATTACATGTTCATATCCAATGTAGTTTTCGAAAGGGGGATTTGATATAAAATGTGCCAAATGCCCAGAGTGTCTGTTTCACATACTGCACACACTATAGCTTCACCCTAGTTCACTCTGAAATTTAAAAACAAAATACACCATTGTAATATATATTCTCTTAGATAGTGCATGCCTAACTGACTTGGTTTGCTTTTTGAAAAAATTATATACTGTCTTCTGCCTACTTTTTTTTAGTTTGACAAAATCCATGTTGTAGATGTTCATTTTATTCTAGTTTCTTATCTAACTAGGGTTTGATATACAGAAGCAACAAGTTAGTTCTTGAGTTGACATTGGATTCAAAATGGCTCATGTAAATCTGTAGCATAAATAATTGCCATTAAAAATTTGTTAACCCACATAGTAAGAAGTGACAACTTTGGAAACAGTTCGTAAACTATACATTTAGCCTCATCTATCTTGCTACCGTGCTATAGATTTAAATGGTAAGCAAGTTTAGAGTCTCTGAATAGCTTGTATAGGAGTTGAAGGAAGTTGCTGATTTGAAAGGTTTGGCAATGCTTGCATAGGTATGAGCACTCATGTGGCATTCTCATGAGTTCTGTGATATTTAAACAAAACATTGACCACTAGTGGTCTGTTTAAATGGACCTTGTCAATTTGAAATCCAGTTCGTTAAAAACAATTATGTAAAAGCCGTTTCAGGTACTGTATTTGGTCTTACATCCCCCTGCTAATATGTGTTGATGTAGTTATCACATTTTCCTATTTTTAAAATATTGTTCTCACCCTTGACACTATTTTAAAGATCAAAACAAAGAATGTGGGAAGCTGACAAATATACTGATTTTACCAGAGAAACAATAAAATTAACTGCTCTCAAAACATTGCAAAACAAAAATAAACTTCTGAGAGCACAAAATACACGTGGAGGCTATACTAGGATCCGTTTGAATATCTTGTCCTATGTGTGCTGTATGTAGTCTGTATTTTTTGTTTTTGTTTGTTTTGTCTTCACTAAATTGTCTGTGCAATAGCTCTGCCCAGTCTGGTTTCAAATATTTATAGCAGGATTTTTATAATGATTATATTAGGTAGTCCAAGTACTGCAATGAACAACTGCCTGGAGCCATTAACTTTCAAACATCCCCTTTTCCTTCCTTTGAAAACCTTCTGAACATCTACCTATTCCTCACCAGTTTTCATAGCATTAGTTCATGACATTTATATTGTTTTGTACCTTTTTTGTCTTTTCTTCGTAAGTTTCTCAGTCTAAGGATCCCATGTTTGACTAGCACATATGACTCATTTTAAATGACTATATATACCTACCATCACTATATAAATTATTATTATTTAGAGTGTTTAAATATATTTTAGATCACCATGAAAGTAGTTCCATTTAATATTTGAGCTTTTAAAAACAAATTTAATTGATTTTTAGAAGAGGATGTTTGAGAGAATTGAAAACAAAAAACAAATATAGGGCCAGTATTGTGTAGGTGAATTCACAAGAATAATTAACAGATGTGTGAGTTTAAAATGCCATAAATCAAGTAGCCAGTTTTTCTTAGCAAATTGGAGAGTTTCAGAAAAGAGCTACAAGAATGATTGAAGGATTAGAAAACATGCTTTACAGCAATAGACTCAAGGAGTTCAATCTGTTTAGTTTAACAAAGGGAAGATTAAGGGGTGACTTGATCACACGTTACAAGTACTTGCACGAGGAACAAATATTTGATAATAGGCTATTCAATCTAGCAGAGAAAGGCATAACACAATCCAATGGCTTGAAGTTGAAGCTAGACAAATTCAGATCGCAATAAGATAACATTTTAACCATCAGGGTAATTAACCATTTGAACACTTTACCAAACATGGATGGATGCATACTCTATCACTGGCAATTTTAAAATCAGGATTAGGTGTTTTTCTAAAAGATATGCTCTAGGAAATATTTTGGAGAAGTTCTGTGGCTCGTGTTATATGGAAGGTCAGAGTTGATCACAACAGTCCATTCTGGACTTGGAATCCATGAATCTATAAAATTAAAAGGCTGCTAAAGAATGTGCAATGCTGAAAATGGACAATTTTTTATCCTTTCCTTTCCTTTTTTTGAATAAGGCCATGCCATCTACATATGCACAAAGTATTTGTTTTCCATTTATGAGTGTACAAAGGGTGTTGTGAGCAGGACCAGCTCTGGCTTTTTTGCCAACCCAAGCAAAACAAAAACAAAACAAAACAAAACCTGCAGGGCAGCTGGAGCAGCGAAGGGGGAAAAAAAAACCTGTGGGGTGGCCGGAGTGGCGAAAGGGGGGGAAAAAACAAACAAACCTGCGGGGCGGCCAGAGCAGTGAAGGAATGAAAAAAAAAACCTGTGGGGCAGCCGGAATGCGGGTGCAGGGCGACTCCCAGCCCCGCAGACGTGCCCCGGGCAGCGGAGTGCGTGCCCTGGCTAGTAAGGGGGAGAGAGAGAAGGGGGGCGGGCACGGAAGGACATGGGCTGCCCTGCTGGGCTTGCTACAGACCTGGCACCACTCTCAGCAGGGCGCTCCCCTCCTCCACGCTGCGGCCCCACAGTGCAGCTGGAGCAGTGAACCAAAAAGAAAAACACCTGCGGGGACGGCCAAAGGGGCAAAGCAAAAAAAAAAAAAGGATTTGAGGGAATGCCGCCCCTTGGAATCTGACTCCTCAAGCACGAACTTGCTCGGCTGGTGCCTGGAGCCAGCCCTGGTTGTGAGCATCATCTGAAGCCACTGACAGAAACCATTAAAGCTAAATTGGATAGTTTGAGAGCTATAATAGGTTTAAACTGAGTTGGGATGGATATGGAAAATGAAGGGGTATTGAAAGATTATGATGCAACCAATTTAGAAGAAGAATGGAAAAGATCCTATCAGAGGAGAAATTGAAACAATTGTTCTCTACTGATAATTTGATAGTGAAGAACATGGACCAGACAATATATGATCCAGATAAAGAGAAAAGGAAGCTGTGCTACCTTTCTGGGAATCCAGCCAAGAAATATGACCAGAAAGGCCAAGGATAGATTAATTCCAGATACGTTTCTCAGTGGCCTATATAGGAACTAGTGACACAAGAAATATTAATTAGAATAAAGGACAATTTTCCAGATCTTGGAAGAGAATTGAAAATATCTTGCAGATGAAATTATTACAGTTCCTTCTATTACAAGTATGAGTGAAGGAAGAATGACTAACTTAATTTTGCACCTATGGTGTAGACAGGAGGTTTTGGCATTGTACAGAACTGATTGCTTTCTGTAATGAGATGACTGGGTTATAAATCTCTACTTAGATTGGAAATCAACTTCTGATATGCACAACTAGTGGAGTGGTAGACTGGCTTTAAACTGGGTATAAATTGCTAGGAGGAGATTGTACAGAGTTAAAAAAACAAGTGTTAATATTCATTTGGAAGTACATGCCAAGAAAATTTTATCAAAAAGTGAATAATTAATTAACTAATTAATAAACCCTACATTAACATTTTTGTGTCTATTTTCAACTTAAGGAATTGATGGTGGAAGGAGTAAGATAATACAGTATTAATATTAAATTACAGTGATTGTAACCTAGTAGAGAAACCTGAATCTTGGTAAAATGAGTTTTTTCCTTTTTTCTGTTAAGACTTTTGTAAATGATATATAATAGCCCATGTATATTAACAGTTTCTTAACAAGGGCTCATACTTGTGGTAGTGTTTTTTGTTAACATTTGTGTGTTTACAAAAAAGTGTGGCAGCGGTATCCGTTTGCCTTGTGTAGATAGCAAAGTATTTTCCAATATAAAAATAACAGTTCATTATTGTCATAAACAGATAGCTAAGGGTTAATGTTCTTTTACCTGGAAAGGAGTAACCTGAAACACCTGACCAGAGGACCAATCAGGAAACAAGACTTTTTCAAATCTGGGTGGAGGGAAGTTTGTGTGTGAGTCCTTTGTTCTTGTCTTCTGCCTGTACTCTCTCGGCTATGAGAGGATTTTTCTGCCTCCTGCTTTTCTAATCTTCTGTTTCCGAGTTGTAAGTACAAAGATAGGAAGACCATAGGTTTGGTTTTTTGTATTTACATGTGTGTAGTTGCTGGAATGTGTTAAATTGTATTCTTTGTGGATAAGGCTGTTTATTCATATTTCTTTTAAGCAATTGACCCTGTATTTGTCACCTTAATACAGAGATACCATTTTTATGTATTTTTTCTTTCTTTTTACATAAAGCTTTCTTTTTAAGACCTGTTGGAGTTTTTTCTTTAGTGGGGAACTCCAGGGAATTGAGTCTGTAGCTCACCAGGGAATTGGTGGGAGGAAGAAGTCAGGGGGAAATCTGTGTGTGTTAGATTTACTAACTTGACTTTGCATTCCCTCTGGGTGAAGGAGGGGAGTGGGGGGGAGCTTGTCTCTCTCTCTCGGTACCTATTTCCAGGACTGGAAATAGGGAGGGTGGAATCCCTCTGTTTAGATTCACGGAGCTTGTTTCTGTGTATCTCTCCAGGAACCCAGGGAGGGAACACCTGGAAGGAGAGGGGGAAGGGAAATGGTTTATTCCCCTTTGTTGTGAGACTGAAGGAATTTGGGTCTTGGGGTCCCCAGGGAAGGTTGTTGGGGGGACCAGAGTGCCCGAAAACACTCTAATTTTTTGGGTGGTGGCAGCTTTACCAGGTCCAAGCTGGTAACTAAGCTTGGAGGTTTTCATGCTAACACCCATATTTTGGACGCTAAGGTCCAAATCTGGGATTATGTTATGACAATTATGATTTTGGTAACAGTAGTTCTGGCCCTTAAATGTAACTCTGTATGTTAACGCTCTTAATTCTGTCATCATTCATCTGTTTCAATAGATCGCTCAGTGGTTTTTTTAATAGTCTTTGGTCCCATGAATATCATTGTAGCATTAGTGCTCCCTCACCTTTGTCTAGATCACAGCATATATATAATATAATAGAGAGGGGATGACTGGCAGGATTTTCTTTGTTAAAGGACCTAAGGTTTGGTAATGCCCTCCTACCTCTATCTGAAAGTTTCAGCTGTCGTTTTAAGGCGGATGGGGGACTTTGAAGATGAATGGTAGTGCTATGCTGTGTCTACACTATCAGCTAAATTGGCACTGCTGCAGTCAATGCAGCAGTGTCGATTTAGTGGGTGCATGAAGACATGATAAGTTGATGGGAGAATGCTCTCCCATCAATGTCTGTACTCCACCTCCACGAGAGTCGGAATCTGTATTGACAGTAGAGCGTCTCCTGTTGACATTGTACAGTGTAAGACACTACTGTAAGTCAGCCTAAGTTACGGCGACTTCAGCTATGTCATTTATGTAACTGAAGTAGCATAACTTAGATTAATTTACAGCGTTAGTGTAGACCAGCGCTTTGTGTTGAATTATGAGATTCTACTGAAAAGATGGGGTGAGCTGATTAAACTGTTTTATTTTGTACTATTAAATAATTGGCAGGGCACTCAGAGTCTTTGTACAGGCAGTTTTTATTACTTAAATCAGAAGGAAATAAAATAAATATAATTAGTAAATGATCTTCTTTGAACTGAACTTAAATATTGAATACTAGAGTAGTGAAGCAAGGAAGTAAACAAAAGCAATCATGTTAATTTTGGGTTCGTTTGATATAAATTAGTGCATCCAGTAGACAACGACCAAATTGATGGTAAAAGATTTTTCTAGTTTTATGGGGGAATTAGTAACAGTGGAGAAGAAACATTTTCATACTATTTTAAATGTTAATCAGGGATTAGTAGTGCCC
Organism: Gopherus flavomarginatus; assembly: GCF_025201925.1. NCBI lineage: Eukaryota > Metazoa > Chordata > Testudines > Testudinidae > Gopherus > Gopherus flavomarginatus. Next base: position 261,042,085 of record NC_066618.1, read on the forward strand.
CATTAACTGAAAGTGACTTTCTTTTCTTTCTCTTCCTTTCCTTAGAGTGACTTTTCTTTCAAGCATTTTGAGACTCTTCTATTTAAAAGTATTGGAAATATATGCATAATTTCACAAATCTCTGAAAATAAATTACTCTGAAATTGAGTATTTATAACTGTATGAATATTTCTCAGCTTTCAAAAAAATCCTATGAAAAAGAGTGCACTGAGATTTACAAAAGTCTCATAAGTTATAACAGTAATAACAACGTTATCTGATATTTTTCCTACAATGCAAAGGTTAATTTTGTTCAGTAGGGTCAATTGGAAAGGAAAGGATGGGCTTAAAATCCAATTTTGCTTTTCTTTTTTTTTAAAAGCCCAAGGGTTAAAATGAAGTTATCAATGTTTATTATTTTTACATTTCACCATTCTGGTCTGGAATACTGTAAATTCTAGCAGAAGTTAGTTTTTTTAAGTTACAACAATGATGTTTTATACATTTTTCAGTTTGAATTTAGATGTATGTCTTTATGTTGTTAAAAATAGTAAAATCTCAATGAACTGCTTAAAGTACCTTTTAAAATATTTTTGACACGACAAGTAAGAAAGAATGCTTATATACTGTAGTGAATAAAGACCATTCACATTTGTGGTTTGGGCACAAATGCGTAAAAATTATACCCATCTATCTTATTACATTTCCTCTCCTATCCCTGAGGACTTCGCTATGTATTTTATCTACAATTGTTGCCAGTTTTCTATCATGTTCCCACTGGGCTTTTGGTGCAAAAAACCTTATCCTCTCGATGACAGAGCTTGCCCGAATGATTTCATGCTCTTAGCATTTTTGTTCATAGGAATTAGGAGCAAAATGTAACTACAGCTGAACATAGCATCTATTTTTGTAATTTTGAAGTTTAGACTCTGTTATTGGAACTAAATGAAGAGATGCAGGTGTTCTCCAGTTCAAGTCCTTTGGGATTTTTTGATGGTAGATGCTTGAAAAGAAAATGCATATGTTTCCAGAGTAAAACAGCAGCTGTGGACAAGGATTTATGTTTTTCTCAGAACTTTGGGATTTCAAATGTTACATTTAATCACATGCACAGAAAGGAGTGCAAATGTTAAAGATGTTACATATAAAACTACGGATCTGATCTCTTTACCATACCAACTAGTTGTGGGAATACAGGAACAAAGTGATCTTTTAATCTTAATATCAACAATTTCAAAAGGATTATGATAGTTGCCAGGACTCACTCTTTTGAGAACTCTGCAGTTGCAGCACAGAACATTTTTATCCTCTTAATTACTTTTAAAATATAATTTATTCTCATTATTTTGCCGTTAAAAAAATCCTGGTACCAGGTAATATATGTTTCTGAAAGCACAATGTTTTGTTAGAATGAGGTAAATTAGGTTTCAAGCACTTAGATATTCTATGATGAGTTCCATTAACTATTGCCTGTAGTTTTCAAAATTGGGTTGATAACAACAGTTAAAATACTTGGAGTGTGAGGCTAAAATTAGAAAAGTTCCCAAGTTACAAACCTTGCCAAGTGAATGTTTTACTGGTAATGAGTGTACTGTCAGATCTGTATATTTTAAGAATTTGAGATTTGTTAGTAAATGAAAAGTGCTGTCTGCAAACACGTCATCCATGAGGAGTAATCTTAATATATCTCATGTGTATAGTTTTTGAAAGTGGTGATTTTCTGTGTCTTAATTGTTCCTTCCTCATAAAAAAGTGACTTGCATAATGTGAGTAAACTTGATTACAAAACCTTTGAACACAGAACAATATAACTTTTTAGTAATGATATGTGACCCTAAATCACCAAAATGCTTATGTTCTTTAGTCAGGGCCTACAGCTGGCCTGTTTCTCTGCTTGCTTAACCTCCAGGCAGTCTAATGAGCACAGGTAGGCCCAAATTGAGCCTCCTGATTGGTATAACAGCCTGATTGGCTGAGGGGATCCACAGACTTGCTTTGAAGGCCAGCAGCAGGGTGCTGTCTGCTCAAAGTATTTCCCAGCAGCAGCACTTGGTTCCAGCCCTGCTCCTACCTTCCCTGACTCTGGATTTGACCTTTGGCTCCAATTCCTGTCTCTGACTATGGCTTGACCTTTGGCTCTGGCATCTACCTTCTGACACTGGTTCCGACCCTCAGCTCCTTTTTCTTGGCACCTGGCTTCTGCTCCCACCATTAGGCAGGACTGTCCACATCCCACTGCCTAATAGTTTGAGCAGCCTAAATGGAACCAATGAGGGGGAAAAGGGCCTTCTTTCCCACTGACATGGATCCCACCAAGACAAACGCCTCCCTGTTGGATATAGTGGGTGCTGTACACAATCTGTATACTCCGCAGGTGCAGAATGTGCCTCTTCAGGTGCAAGCTGCAGCTCCAACTTCATCTCCCTGCAAACCAAAGATTCCACTGCCAGGTGAGTACAATGGTGACTGAAGCAAATTCAATGGATTCCTGAGTCAATGTCAGCTTCTGTTGACACCATGGGCATTTCCCACCAATCAAGCCTGAGTAGGACTTATCATCAGTTTGGTAATGGGTAGACTCTGGCCTGGACTTTCCCACTCCTGGAGAAATCGAACCCACTCTAGGCTAGTATGCAAGCCATGGTGCCAATTTTCAATGATCCAAACCACACATGCACAGTACAGACTGAGCTCCAAGCATTGTGACAGAGGTGCCAATCAATATCCAAATAGCCATGGAATTTCAGAGCCTGGTAACAGATACCAAGTGGAATGAGGCTGACAGCGTTACTACCTCCAGCCTAGCCTCAGCAAAGAAATCAAGGATGAGCTGGCATGGGTGGAGTTCCCACCCGGCTTGGATAATTTAATTGAACCTGTGCATAAAGATTGATAGCTGTCTGACAGAGCAATGTGAAGAGCAAAGCTTAGCCTCCTGTGCCCCAGTGGTTTCTCTGGCCCCAGCTCTCCAGTCACCAGCTTTGTCCCTCTATATTGAGCCCATGCAAATTGACCAAACCCAGCCTTGCCTTTCAGATGCAGAGAAAAATGGACACCAAATGATGGGCTTATGCCTATACTGTGCAGAGCCTGGATACATCAAATCAGGCTGTCCTGAAAAGGTCCAACTTGCATCCCAGCTGGGAAACGCCAAGTCCCAGTCCCAACAGAGGAGTCTGGGCTGGGCTGGTATTCCTCCTGTTCCTCCAGTACACAACATCAATAAATGCCTGCTGGTACTATGGCAAAGGCTAACCAGAACCTGACACATCTCTGATTCCCCTTCCAACTTCAGCACCCCACTGTGATGGTTTTGATCACTGAGACCCCCTTGGGACTGTCATCTGACGTGCTGGAATTATCTCTGAGGCCATTTTCATTGCCAGCTTGGGACTCCAGAACACTGCCTTGTTTAGACAGACATGCTAGCCTGCTGCAGCACAGACCCACGTCTGGTCCACACCCCCAAAGTTGCGGACGTTAACAAAAAACTGCTCAGCAGGTTACCTGCCTCCAGCACTGAAACACCCACCTCCCAATGAGATCCAAATCCCAAATAAATCTGTTGTACTCTGTATAAAGCTCATACAGGGTAAACTCATATATTGTCCACCCTCTATAACACTGATAGAGAGAGATGCGCAGCTATTTGCTTCCCCAGGTATTAATCACTTACTCTGGGTTAATTAATAAACTAAAGTGATTTTATTAAGTATAAAAAGTAGGATTTAAGTGGTTTCAAGTAATAACAAACAGAACTAAGTAAGTCACCAAGCAAAATAAAGCAAAAACACGCAAGTCTACGCTTAAAACATTAGGAAACTGATTACAGATAATATTTCACCCTCAAAGATGTTTCAATAAGCTTCTTTCACAGGCTAGATTCCTTCCTAGTCTGAGCCCAATCCTTTCCCCTGCTACAGTGCTTGTTAGTTCCAGCTCAGGTGGTAACTAGGGGTTTTCTTATAATTAGCAATCCCCTTTGTTCTGTTCCACCCCCTTTTAGAGCTTTGGCACAAGGCGGGAATCTTTTGTCTCTCTGACGCCCCACCTCTCCTTCTGAATGGAAAAGCACCAGGCTTAAGATGGATTCCACCATTCTTCCTGGACTGGCTTACACGAACACCGGAAGGCTTGCAAGTAAACAGACATTTACAACTAATTGTTCTAGTCAGTGGGAGCCATCAAGATTCTAAACCATCATCAATGGCCCACACTTCGGATAATTACAATATTACCTCAGAGTTATACTTTATATTTCCAGCTTCAGATACAAAAATGATGCATACATACAAATAGGATGAACACACTCGGTAGATTATAGGCTTTGTAATGATACCTTACAAGAGACCTTTTCCATAAAGCATATACCAGTTACATTATATTCACACTTATAAGCATGTTTCCATAAAACATATGGAGTGCAACATCACACCCTCTATGACTGAAGTCCACAGGAAGCACTGGTGTATTTGAATGCCTCCAGTAATTTCATGGACTTGGACATTGTATGAGCTCATACTGTCCCCATCCACCATAACGCTCTCTGGACTTAGTGGAGTCTATTGACGAGTTGCTTCTCTCATCGTGCCTGGCTACACAACAGACTGTTCCTTTAGGTCATCACCCTCCAGGGTCATCGAGAAACCCTCTAATTCAGACTCATCCAAGGCCCTGCACTCTCCAGTTATGCTTGGCATGCTCTGGCTCACCACCCAACATCCTCATATCCGTTGGCCCGCAGGCACAGTACGTTTCAAGTCCCTGCACTGTTGACGTTCTTGTCTCCCAAAACTCAGATGTGGGCCAGAAGTCCTCTGCAACTTGGTCTGCCTTCTCTGAGAACCTGAGTCTGAGGCTGTTAGTTCACAAGAAATTTCAGCATCATCTGTGCTGCTTCTTACAATTTCAGCGATATCTGTTAAATACCAAGAATTTGTCAACATGTTCGTTAAGAAGAATACAGACACCTTGCTGCCCCTTCACAGTTATGACTGGCCCATTAACCTTCAGCTAGGAGCAGAGATCCCTTTCAGTCGCATCTACTGTCTCACTGAGAGTGTGCTATGGGTGCTCTGGAGCTACCTTTAAGAGGACTTTCATCCGTCAATCCATTCACATCTTCAGCTGGGGTGCAGATTTTCATTGTAAAGAAGGAGGATGGATCTCAGTGGCCCTATGTGGACTACAGGACACTAAACAAGATCACCATCCATAACTGGTACCCTTTTCCCCTCATCAATGAGGATTTTAAATGATTTTGCTCCACCAAACTCTTCACGAAATTGACATCCATGGAACATACAACTTCGTGAAGATTAGGAAGGGAGATGAGTGGAAGACTGCCTCCTGCCTTCCTTGACTCTGAGTAACCAAGTTCTGACCCTCAGCTCCAATTCCTGGCTCTGACTCTAACTTCAGTCTTGACTCTAGCTTTCGGACTCTTAACACTTTTCCTGACCTTCAGCTCCAATTCCTCACTCTGGCATCTGGCTTCTGACTCTGGTTCTGACCCTTAGCTTTTTATCCTGACTCCTGCTCTGACCACTAGACAAAACTACCCATGTCCCGGTCCCTCACAGTGCCTTGCTATATCTTGCAGACTAAAGATGCTTTTTTAGTACTATTGTATGTGTAAAAGAGTTATTTTCTTTGTTACTATGCACTTTCTCCATTTGCCAGCTCCCATAATGAAGTTGTAATGATCTGTTGTCATGGTACTTGTGATGTAACGAATTGAGCATTTAAATTTTTTTGCAGGTAGGAACAGCAGATGGGGATGCCAAAGAAAAAAGTTTAGTAATAAATATCCTTGCTAATTAGCAACAATGGTAGATTTATGTTTAAAATAATTTCTATTTGTAAGATTTAAAAGTCCTCTGTTTAGTTTATTTTATTAAGCTGTTTGTGCAATTGTAACAATAGCTACCTAAGAAATTAATGTATTTTGTGTCACAATTAAATAAATACTGAAGACTTTATCCAGCCCCACATCACCTTTACATCTGCCAGTTTATAAAGATCCTGCAATTTTCTTAGGCTATGAAATTTAGAAACCTGCTACTTGTACCGAGGGGGAAGTAATCCCTTTCTTGAGTACAGTCTGTTACTCTACTCACTATGATTGCATCCATCTCCTGGGAATAAAATCAGGGTGGGGTGTGCTGTTGTACTGTAACAACTAGATCAGTGTTACATCTAGTGAACTGCATAACCCCAGCAGTTGGTAAGGAAGATGATCTAATTCTATATAGGGAGTTGTATTGTACAGCAGGTAGGAAGTTCATTTCAGTGATCTGTCCTTTCCCACCAAATGGCACTGCAGTTTCCGGAAACATAGCTGTATTTTTTTTTCTTCTCCCTGTTTCTGCAGTGTCCTATTTTTCCCCTGGGTAAGACAGCCTGGTATGCAGCTTTTAGTGTTTTGTGTGACTTAGACAAACATGTATAATTTTTGCTAAATAAGTTCCTGAATTGTGTCAAATAAAATGGGAAAACTGCTTCTTTTTAACAAGAATAAAGAAAAAAATGAATATACTGTGTCAATGCAATTGTTATAGGGGCCGCTGGTAAAGACTCCTATAGGTTGTCTATCACTTTCCATTATTAAAAAAAACCCAAAAAAGTGTGCCTTTTTTTTTTTAGATGCACTAACATTTTTATTATTTGCAGCAGCATATTAAAATTTGGTTGAGGAAAACCCAGTGGCAAGAGAAATGTCTTTTCTTTGTGCCATTCTTTGAAAATAGCCATTTCTCTTACCTTGCTTGTATTGTTCAGGAAATATTTGGCAATAAGCCAAAATAATAACTAAACATAAATCTTTTAAGGTTGGATCCATGTGCTCAAGGTCCACCGCATTCATCTGAGAGTGGAATGATTTTACGAAGTAGAGACACGAGAGTTTTCTCTGGTAACAGATAAGATTTCCACTGGCATAAAGTGGTACAGTTCTGTTTGGCATGACCACACCTCCCTGGAGTGTTTCTACGTCAGTGTTTGCAGCATTAGTGAGATGAACCACCTCAGCTCATCATAACTGATGCAGAATCCATGTACCTATAGTATGTCAACTAAATTGTGAAACCCAAACTCATGGTGTAGCAGTGCAGCAAGACTAATATGCAGTGGTGTGATAATTTTGGAACTCTTAAATACTATGAACTCTGCAACTGAGAGGCACCTGGTTTGAATGTCTTCTGAAAGATGATACACATTGCTAGCTGAATTATATGCCTCTCTATCCGTCAACCAAAGGACAAACTCCTGCACCGGTTGGGGCACAAAAGTTGCTGACCTCTGTAAACTGATGTCACCGGCTTTGGAGATAATATTCAGACCCTTTCATTTTGGCTATTTCAGATGAGAGGATTGAAACACCATTAAACAAAACCACTTGTTCATTTGAAAGCTTATCATCAGGCTCACTTGCCAGAAGAACAGTCACAAAACATTTGGATTACTTAAATTTGTGCTTCAGACTACTGGCAATTTGCATTAGCATCAGCTACATGTTATTGTACTGTATTGAAAAATGGTAGACTCGTCTCGTTGATGCTGTGTATAGAATGAAACTGAAGAACTACAGTGTTTTTCTTATTTTGCCTATCATTTGCCACTGAAATAGCTTTCAGTTCTTCGAGTGCTTGCTCATATCAATTCCAATTAGGTGTGCGCGCACCGCGTGCATGATCATCGGAGAATTTTTACCTTAGCAGAACCCTGTGGTTCGGCTGTGGAGCCCCCTGGAGTGGTGCCTTCATGGCGCTGGATATATACCTCAGCCGACTCAGCGTCCACTCAGTTTCTTCTTGCCGTCCATGACGGTCGTTGGAACTGTGGAGCGCGGCATAGCTGTCTTCCACTCTCCCTAGCTTTGCCTACGGGTTTAGATAGTTGTTGTAGTTCTTGTAGTTATATAGTGATATAGTTGGTGTAGTATAGTAGTTTTGATGGTTTTAGAATTGGTTTGTAAATAAAGTTAGTGGGTTGGAAGGGGCTCTTTCCCCTTCCTCCCTGCATGCCTCCTGGGCTCATGCCCAAGGCTCCGAGGTTTAAGCTGTGCTCAGTCTGTTCAAAGCCTATGCCAATGGGAGACCCCCACGTCTCCTGTTTAAAGTGCCTTGGGGAGTCTCACCAGGCCGAAAAGTGTAAGATCTATAGGGCCTTCAGGCCTCGAACTAAAAAGGAGCGGGACTTTAGACTTAAGCAGCTCCTTCTGGAGATGGCCCTCAGCCCAGATCCTCCTTCGGCATGCCAGGTTCTGGCACCGAGTGCCTCGGTACGTAGTGCCCCAGCTGCACCTTTGAGTACTGCACCGCAGGGAAACTCTAATAGAGACTCACGGCACCGGTCCTTGTCGGCACCGTGTCCAGTGCAGGCACCTCGGCGCCATTCACTGTCCCTGGGACATAAGAGACCTTGCAAGCCGGACGGGGCTGCCTCTCGACAACAACATCAGGCGCCGGCACCCCATTTGTCAATTTCCGACTCGCGTCCGGCACCGGAGCGACCAAAGGTGTAAGCACCTTTATCGGCACCATTGACTCCGGTACTGAGGAAAGAGCCATTGAGTCCGGCGCGTACAGGCTCCCCAGGCCGCACTGTGTTTGAGCCGGACTTCCATTGACGCCAGAGACGTTTGCTACAGCAAGGGATCTCATTGCCCTTACAGAACCGGCACTGGCTCAGGCTCCGGCACTGTATCCTGCCCGTGTGATACAGTCTAAAGGCAAACCGGCCCTAATACGTCCACCAACTCCGAGCGTGAACACTCAGTACTGCTCCCAGTCTAGGAGCAGGTCCCGGCATTGCTCGCAGTCCCCGCGCCGTTCTCTATCACGGCACCGGTCGTACTCGCGGCCCAGACCTTACTCCCGGCACCGTTCTGCCTCAAGGCACCTCTCCGGACCTCAGTACTTCTCGGACTCCTGACACCGCTCCCGGCACCGGTCAGAGCGCCGATCCTATTCAAGGAGTCGCTCCCGGCACCGCTCCCGCAGGTGATCTTCATCGCGATCCAGGTCTGGACCCCAGTACCGACATGACCATCGGCACCGTTCTAGATCCCGGTACCACTCCCCAGCACTGCATTGGCACCGCTGCCCTGTGGTTTGACACCATTCTCAACAGAGTCGGCACAGGCACACTCTGCACTGCCCTGGCCCTCGTGCTCTGCCTCATACTCCTCGCAGTCGGACGGCGCATCCCACGTGGCCTATCCTGCACCAGACCAAGCAGAGGGTAACCTGGGTCAATGGCAGGATGAAGCTCAAGACCCTAGCCAGCAACTGCACAATGGTCCTTCTACGTCCCGAGGGAGTACTACTAAGCCCAAGGGGTACCATCCGCAGCCTCCCGATCAGCCCATTCAGAGCTCTGAGTACTGGAGGCCAACATCAGTCGACCCCCTCAAGGGGGTGTGGAGGCATCTGCACCCACCCCAACGCAGGCCCCAGACCCTGGCATAATGGATCCTGGGCATCAGGACCCCTCGCAGCTGGATCTACCACAAGATCAGTTAGCCCCTGTAGCCTCCTCCTCATCTTCTCCAGATGAGGCAGTGGCAGGGACGATGACCTCAGGTTCCCTTCCGATAGACCTACGTGCTCACCAAGATCTGCTACATTGGGTGGCACATGGACCTCCAAGCAGAGGAGATAATGGAGTTGGAGGACCTGGTGGTGGACATCCTTTCAGCTGATGCTCCATCACGAGTAGCATTACCCATTAGCCATATCATCCAGGCCAACGCCAAGACTATATGGCAGACCCCGGCCTCTATCCCACCTATGGCCAGAAGAGTAGAGAGAAAAAACTCTGTTCCCTCTAAGGAGTATGACTACCTGTATACTCACCCTCAGCCGTGTTCATTGATGGTGTCCTCAGTGAATGCAAGGGAGTGGCATGGTCAACAAGCTGCAGCATCCAAATCAAAGGACGCCAAGTGCCTCGATCTGTTTGGATGCAAAATTTACTCAGTGGGGGGCCTTTAGCTCAGAGTCGCAAACCAGCAAGCACTTCTGAGCCGTTATGATTATAACTTGTGGAGCTCCATGGGTAAATTCAAGGAGCTGATTCCATGAGAATCTAGGGATGAATTTGGAGGTTTAGTAGAAGAGGGCAAAAAGGTTGCTAGGACCTCCTTACAGGCCTCCTTTGACGTAGCTGACTCTGTGGCTAGCACCCTTGCGTCGGGCATCGCTGTGCGATGCTCCTCCTGGTTTCAGGTATCTGGCTTACCGCCAGAGTTGCAACAAACCCTGCGGGATCTACCATTTGATGGGAAGGGCCTATTCTTGGAGAAAATGAATTCTAGGTTACAGAGCCTAAAAGACTCCAGAACCATCATGTGCTCTCTGGGGATGGATGTCCCTGGTACCCAGCGCAAGCCTTTTAGACCACAGCCTCAAAGGTTCTACCCTCTCCCCATCGTCCAAGGCAGGACTTTTACAGGAGACGTGGTCGAGGCGGCAGAAAGAGATCCACCGTCCACCAGCCCAGTCAGAACCAAGGCCCTCCTAAACCATCATAGGAGCCTAGACAAAATTTTTGAAGGTGCGCCCAAGGACGGCGTACCACTCTCTATCCAGGATCCTTTTCCTCCATTTTGAGATCGTCTCTCCCATTTCCACCATGCTTGATCCCTTATAACTTCAGACCGATGGGTTCTTTGCACGATGTTTGATTCGCCCAGACATCATCCACTCCATCTTCCTGAGGTGGGGTTTCCCCAGGTCAACCTATTAGCCTCACGCAACAATCGGAAGTGCCAAGTGTTCTGTTCTCTACAGGGACATTCTCTGGGATCTCTATCGGACGCTTTCCTACTCCCATGGAAAGATCGGCTCTTCTACACATTCCTTCCATTCCCGCTAGTCCACAAGGTCCTGCTCAAGTTACGCAGGGACAAGGCACACGTGATTCTGGTCGCTCCAGCATGGCCCAGGCAGCACTGGTACACCACACTCCTGGAGCTATCGGTAGAGCCCCCAATCACACTCCCCCTGTGGCCAGACCTGATATCACAAGACCACAGTCGCCTCTATCATCCCGACCTGCAATCCCTTCACCTTACAGCGTGGGTGCTGCATGGCTAACTTGGTCAGAGTTACTCTGCTCTCAATCGGTGCAGCAAGTTCTATTAGGCAGTAGGAAACCCTCCGCTCGGGTTATGTATCTGGCCAAATGGAAGCGATTCTCCTGTTGGTGCAGGCAGTGTGCCATGCCTCCGTTATAGGCGTCAATTCCTTTCATCTTAGACTACCTCCTATTCCTGAAACAGCAAGGCCTGGCAACATCATCTCTCAGGGTGCACCTGGCAGCCATATTGGCTTTCCATCTGGGAGAATGTGCTTCCTTTGTCTTCTCCAACCTGATCATTGTTAGATTTCTGAAAGGTCTAGATTGTCTCTACCCACCAACACGACAACTGGTCTCAGCATGGGACCTAAACCTCGTCCTCTCTAGACACATGGGGCCCCCCTTTGAGCCGATGACCACCTGTTAGCTCCTTTATCCATCTTGGAAGACAGCCTTCCTTGTAGCCATCACTTCAGTGAGATGCGTATCTGAAATCAGAGCCCTCACATCTGAACCACCGTATACCTTCCTTCCCAAGGTGGTATCAGCTTTTCATGTGAACCAGGATATTTTCCTCCCGGTCTTTTATCCGAAGCCCCATGCCACTCGAAGTTCGTAGGGCCCTCACCTTTTATATCAAGTGCACAAAGCCATTTAGGAAAACAACCCAGCTTTTCGTTGCAGTGGCCAAATGGATGAAAGGCCTACCAGTCTCCTCACAGTGCATTTCCTCATGGATCACCTCTTGTATCCGCACTTGTTACAATTTGGCCGGTGTCCCAACCCCTCATCTCACAGCTCACTCCACGAGGGCCAAGGCCTCATCGGCCGATTTCCTAGCTCACATTCTGATTCAGGAGATCTGTAGAGCTGCGGTTTGGTCATCTGTACATACCTTCACCTCTCACTATGCATTAGTCCAGCAGTCTAGAGATGACGCTGCATTTGGTTCAGCGGTTCTACACTCAGCGATAGCTCACTCCATCCCCACTGCCTAGGTAAGGCTTGGGAGCCACCTAATTGGAATCGATATGAGCAAGCACTCGAAGAAAATACGGTTACTCACCTTTGTAAGTGTTGTCGTCGAGATGTGTTGCTCATATCCATTCCAAACCTGCCCTCCTTCCCCACTGTCAGAGTAGCCGGCAAGAAGGAACTGAGGGGGTGCTGGGTTGGCTGCGGTATATATCCAGTGCCATGAAGGCGCCACTCCAGGGGACTCCACAGCCGACCCAACCCAGCTGTTGCTAGGGTAAAAATTCTCTGACGATTGTGCACGCAGCGCATGCACACTTAATTGGAATGGATATGAGCAACACATCTCGAAGAACAACAGTTGCAAAGGAGAGTAATCGTCTTTTTCTACATCTGAGGGAAGAAGGGCTTAATATCTTCTCCAGCTTGGACAGGAGAAGAGCCTTCTTGTTGTGCATAAGATCACTGTCTGTCTCTTGGCATCTGATAAAATGCAATGTCATAAGATGACTATAGTTGCTGTGTAACTGGATGGTTTTGCTTTAATATTTGTTTTGCTCAAGTAGAAAGAAAGTCATGTTGAGTGATAAACTGCATCCTTAGCAATCAGGTCTTCCATAGATACTCTGTTCAATATGTCACCATCTCCTCTTTGAAGTGCTGCGTCCTTTAGGCTACTTGCTCTCTCAAAGGTTTCTGTTTTATAAAGTTTCTTATCTTGAGTGTTTTTCCTCAAGCAAATAATGTAAAAGGATCAATCACTGGAGGACACGATTGCTCTGATGGGTATAGAAGCAGGTGAACATGATGCTCTCTGATCAGGTTCAGAGTCTGTTTTATATCCTGGGTTCAATACAACTCTGATGTGCAAATTTGACTTGGTAGTGTATTTTTCAAAGCAACCCCTATGATAGAGTATTGGTGGCACATCATCTAAACAAGAAAACTCATCCAGTAGCTGTCAACACAATTAATCACTTCTGGCTGCTTCTTCCAGCATCACAGAATTGTGCACAACACTGGTGACTTTTGCATTTTTTTGGTTTCTTGACAAATAACACATATTTTCAAAGTTTGTGGAAAGTCATTTTCTTTTTGATGCAACCTTTAAGATGCTTACATCCTCCATGTTTTCAGATTTCGCATCTTCCCTGTAGAGGTAAAATTTCCAAAGTATATTGCTAACATTACCATCACTACTATCACCATTTTTCATTTTGTTTAAGTATACAAACTTGTGCTAACTTATATATAAATTAGATCTATCGGTTAGTATAAAAATGGCTATTTTTGCTTAGTGAGCACTTTGATTGAAGCCCATACGAAGCTGTGCATTGTGCATCTCTAACACTAATACTGACCTGTGCGTAAGGGTCACTGCGTTTAAAAGCTAGTTTCTAGCATATTTAAAAGGCTAGTACTGCATGCACAGGCAATTACAAATTTATAATCTTCTACCAGGCAGACTAGTTGTTGCATTGTATGTACAAAAGCTTACAAATGGCGAAGCATTACATTAAGAATTCACTTACATTTGTACCCACTGTGCAGTACAAACTGTGGGCATGCAATCTACTGCTACTGGTGCACAACCTTCAGTGTGAACTATTTGATCAGCAGATTTCAATTGAAAATGTGGAAAACGATTATCATTTGTGAGATACTTCGACAATTAAGAATGTGATGTGAAAACATTTCATGTTAGTATATTGCAAAATGTTGATATTTGCCATTTTTGCCACATGTTAAAGAGCTACATCATTTCTGAAGAAAAATTATTTGCCCATGCAAAACCAATAAAAATCTTTTAATACATTATTTAGTAGCTTTGATCAATAAACACCATAATAAGGTGTTGAAATTAACTGAAACAGTAAAAACTGTGGTTATAGTCATGTTGCAGTATTTTTGGAACTGTGCAAAAAAATGACACTTTCTCATTTTGGATTCCACTGTTTCACCTCACCTACAGGCTTACAGCACCATTTGGCAGCAACACATCATATGTCATCTAAATGCATATAAAATAAGCTTTTAAATGGTATATATGGGTATAAGCAGCAAAGAATCCTGTGGCACCTTATAGACTAACAGACGTTTTGGAGCATGAGCTTTCGTGGGTGAATACCCACTTCCTCAGATGCATGCATATATGGGTATGTGTAGGATGGGTACATTAAACTCCCAAAATATGGGTATTTCTGGAGAATTGCCATATACCTATGTGTAGTAGGGGGTTGGAGATAGTGTTACGCTGAGTTCCTCCCTAACCAGCAGTGCAAGTAGGCTGGTATTTATAGCCGGTACAGCATACTGGAAAGACACAGCAGCAGCCCCACAGGAGGAGAGGGCTGTGGGGTGGGGCTAGGGGTTCTGCTCCTTTCACCGCAAGGAGGGACAGCAGGGAAAGGAGCAGAATGCTGGCAGCTCTTCCGGCAGATTTACTTCCCCCAACCTCACTCCCCTTCTCCCTGTCGCAGGCAGGGGTACTGCTGTAGTATGAGGAAGGATGGAGACGCAACTCTGTGCCTGGAAGGGCAGGGGCGGGGCTGGGAGTTCTGCTACTTTCCCCGCTGCCCTTCCCAGCAGGGAAAAGAGCAGAACTCCCAGCCCTACTCTCTGCCCTTCCACAGAGCTGCATCTCCGTCTGTGTACCACAGCCCTGCCAGAGGAGAGGGCTAGGGGATGGGACTGGATGTGGGGAAGGACAGATAGAGCGTGGGGGCCCCAGGCTGGGAGTGGGGCAGTGAGAATTCACTTGAAGGGTCAGGTGGGAAGGTCACATGCCTACCTTAACTGGTGGCCCGCCCTGTATCGGTAAGACATGGATTTTACTTGCACCCCTGTCCCTAACCCATCTTCCTCTCCTCTGGATAACAGCTTTCCATTGACAACTAATGTAGTTAGTTTTGTAGCTGAAGTGGTAGAGGTCTGTGCTGCAGTGTTGGAGGTTTAGGGTTCAAACGCTGTTGATGATGCGTAATTTGGGAGGACTGTTAGTTGTACATAATAGAACTTATTTTCCTTTAAAAAGAGAAAAGCCTAGGAAATTTTGTACCAAAAATATGTTGTGTTGTTTAGGAGGTTTCAAAATTAAACATTTGAAAAATAGGAAATGCTAGATATAAGGTTACATGTGCAACTTTAATTCTGCCCCCTTGTGTATAAATATTACGATACAGTCCTTAATTATATGGTCACATATTATTGTTTTCTATAGGACTCCTGCCTCATTCAGTTCACTGGTTGGCAGAATTCAAGTTGCATAGGCACCATTAAATCTGGTGTCTGCTAATTGCAAGAGCTTGATTTAGCAACCTAAATAACAACTCTTAGGTGGTTTTTTTTGTATGTAATAAATTCTGTATGGGAGGCCAAACATAAGATTTTATTTCAGTAACAATATGGGCTAATACGTTTTTCTATAATATATTTGTATAAAGCAGCTTTCTCACTCAAGATACCTCAGAGCATTTTATTAAGCAAGGTGACTAGATGCTGCTTGTGCAGAAAGGTTTTGGAAACCTGATAGCCATTATACCCTCCAGAATTGGTGACACGCAGCTTTGGACACTAAAATCTGTTTTAATTGAGAGAGTATATGTTGGCCAAGATATCAGGATAGCTCCTACTCATTTTGAAAAATTGCCTTGGGATCTTTAACTTGCATCTGGGTGCTCACCAGAGATGGGTATAAAGGACCATGGCTGTTCACTTTCATGTAATGTTTAAAATTCTTCCAACTTTATAATTTAGTTAAATTGCTGCAACCATCCTTTTTTGGAGCCGACGCATATAATGTTGAATGAGAAAAATATTGCATTGAAAATAAATGCAATATGCATAAAACACAAATGTATTTCACATGTTGCTTATTTTTATGTTTTAGATTAATTATTCAATTTTCAAATGACACTGTTTTCTTCAAAAAGTGTAATAATAAATTAAATGTGAATATATTGTAACTGTTTTTTCTTTAAGGGTACTGTATTTTAATGCAGTGTAACCGTTATTAAATATTTCATATAAAGTTGTCATAAGTATGCACAAATAGTTGTGATTGTAATTTGAGTTTTAGTAATTGTTCTGAAACTCTGATTACTACCTAACACTCATACAATTATAATTTTATACCAATGGTTTTCAACCTTTTTTCATTTGTGGACCCCTACAAATTTTCAAAGGGAGGTGTAGACCACCTTGGAAATCTTAGACTTAGTCTGTGGACCTTGAGTGGACCACAGACCAAAGGTTGAAAATCACTGTTCTATGGTAACAACAACCTTCCATGGACTTGTTAACATTAACAAGTCACCGGGACTGGATGGCATCACGCAAGAGTTCTGAAAGAACTCAAATGTGAAGTTGTGTAACTATTAACCAGGGTTTGTAACCTGTCCTTTAAATCGGCCTCTGTGCCCAATGACTGGAAGATAGATAATGTAATGCCAATATTTTTAAAGGGCTCTATAGGTGATCCTGGCAATTACAGATCGGTAAGTCTTAACGTCAGTACCGGCCAAATTAGTTGAAACAATAGTAAAGTATAAAGTTGTCAGACACCTAGAAGAACATAAATTCTTGGGCAAAAGTCAACATGGAAATCATGTCTTACTAATCTACTGGAGTTCTTTGAAGGGGTCAACAAACATGTGGACAAGGGGGATCTGGTGGACATAGTGTACTTAGATTTCCAGAAAGCCTTTGACAATATCCCTCACCAAAGGCTCTTACGTAAATTAAGTTGTCATGGGGTAAGAGGGAAGGTCCTTTCATGGATTGAGAACTTGTTAAAAGACAGGGAACAAAGGATAGGAATTAATGGTAAATTCTCAGAATGGAGAGGGGTAACTAATGGTGTTCCCCACGGGTCAGTCCTTGGACCAATCCTATCCAACTTATTCACAAATGATCTGGAGAACGGGGTAAACAGTGAGGTGGCAAAGTTTGCAGATGATACTAAACTGCTCAAGATAGTTAAGACCAAAGCAGATTGTGAAGAACTTCAAAAAAATCTCACAAAACTAAGCGACTGGGCAACAAAATGGCAAATGAAATTTAATGTGGATAAATGTAAAGTAATGCACATTGGAAAAAATAACCCCAACTATACATACAATATGATGGGGGCTAATTTAGCTACAACGAGTCGGGAAAAAGATCTTGGCGTCATCGTGGATAGTTCTCTGAAGATGTCCACGCAGTGTGCAGAAGCGGTCAAAAAAGCAAAGAGGATGTTAGGAATCATTAAAAAGGGGATAGAGAATAAGAAGGAGAATGTATTATTGCCCTTATATAAATCAATGGTATGCCCACATCTTGAATACTGCATACAGATGTGGTCTCCTCATCTCAAAAAAGATATACTGGCACTAGAAAAGGTTCAGAGAAGGACAACTAAAATGATTAGGGGTTTGGAATGAGTCCCATATGAGGAGAAATTAAAGAGACTAGGACTTTTCAGCTTGGAAAAGAGGAGACTAAGGGGGGATATGATAGAGGTATATAAAATCGTGAGTGATGTGGAGAAAGTAGATAAGGAAAAGTTATTTACTTATTCCCATAATACGAGAACTAGGGGTCACCAAATGAAATTAATGGGCAGCAGGTTTAAAACAAATAAAAGGAAGTTCTTCTTCACACAGTGCACAGTCAACTTGTGGAGCTCCTTACCTGAGGAGGTTGTGAAGGCTAGGACTATAAAAGCGTTTAAAAGAGAACTGGATAAATTCATGGTGGTGAAGTCCATTAATGGCTATTAGCCAGGATGGGTAAGGAATGGTGTCCCTAGCCTCTGTTTGTCAGAGGATGGAGATGGATGGCAGGAAAGAGATCACTTGATCATTACCTGTTAGGTGCCCCAGAGCGAGTGAAGCTGGCATTGGCCACTGTCTGTAGACAGGATACTGGGCTAGATGGTCTGACCCTGTACGGCCATTCTTATGTTCTTATTACCCTTTAGACACAGTCTGCAGACTCCAGCTTGAAAACCACTGTTTTATACAGTTGAAATATTCTTTTTAATGAGATGGTTTGTTTTCAACTCTAAATATTTTCATCATGCTACTGCTTCTGTACTCCATTATTCACCACAGCCTAGCCTCTGTTGTAGATGAAGAGGGAATGTAGATTGCTCCACAAACATTTTCGGAAATGGTCACAGATTCAAAAGTTTTGATTGCACACATGCACAGAAGCTTATTGAAAATCTTTGATATACATGGTTTTTTATTAAAACCGAGGCTACTTGTTCTGAGACATAATCTCAAATCTGCAAAGCAATGAACATTTTCAGAACATTATCAATATCAATCAAGTGCCTCATTGATTTGAGGCTCATAGGATTTGCCATACCAGATTACAACTATCGTCACAAGATAAAATTACACAGTTACCATGTGACTAAAGAAATGTGGTGCCATGTGAGATGTGGAACAGATCAGAGCTCGGATTAGTCAATCCCAAAACTTCTTGGGATTTAATCAATAAACTAATTGTAATCCAGAAAGACAATGCCAGCGACAAACTGAGCTAAAACAATATTTTTGTATATCTAGAAAAGTTGACCAAGATTTTCAGAAGTGACTGGTGATTGTGGAAACCTCAGTTTTCACGTCAGAAACTCTAAAGAAGCGTATATTCAAAAAGTGCTGTGTACTCACCCTGTGAAAATCAGGCCCCCTTAAACTGGACATCCAAAAATTGAGACTTTCAAAATCACTACTCATTTTTGAAAATCTTGGCCATTAATCTTTTGTATACTGAATAAGTAACATCTGCATTTTTCTCCAAAGCATCTAAGTACAACTAGTTTGCACTAAATACCAATATGCCTGCCTGTATATAACAATATTGTATTAAATAGCTAGGCATTGTGGGTGCTTTAGAAGTATCTAAGATAGATATATTATTATGTAGAATAATAGTGGATATGCTGCATGTATATTACGTGGTCTTAGTTGTAAATATCTCCATAAAACAGTTTTTTAAAAAAACTTCAAACACAGGCACCATAAACATAGTAGAATATTTAATTTACATGCAATATAGTAATTTTAAATCTCATTTGAAATTCACTTTTGAAACACTTCCAACATTCTTATTACTTCCTGGCAAGCTAAATGTATTTGAAAAATACACTGATAAGATTATATAGTTTAATGAAATAACTACATTTTAAAAATTGTTACTTAACTTGAATTTGGTTTGTGGTTAAATTATTTTGAGGAGGATTGTAGAAGCAACACAGCAGGGCAGACAATATGCTTTACTGAAACAGTGGCTAAATTACAGATTACTATGTCTATAGCCCCAGTCCTGCAACTAAATCTATGCAGGCACTGGCATCTGCCTGAGCAGAAACAGCTGCAGGTTCAGAGCCTATGTTTGTACTCAAACAGGTATAAGGCTGCTAACTTACCAAAAATGACCAGGAGACAATCAAAACAGATTCAGAATTATATTTTCCAGGTCATGCAGGCAGATCTAAAACCCTTCTGGTTGTCATTTTCACTAGGAAACCTGGAAAAAGAATTCTATGCCTGTAGAATGAGAATAGCAATAATTTAAGGCTATACAATATGAAATTAATGGAAAGGTGTCAGGGTACGTGCCACAGTAATAGCTATTACTGAGGAAGTGGACAACGTAGTAATGACAGTTACAGATCTGGAGACTAAGGAACAGCATGGATGCCAACACAACAGCACTGCAAACACAGCAAATATCTATGCCATCTTCAAGAACCTGATAGGAGGAAAAATGAATATGTTTCTAAAATTATTATGGGCACTAAAAGATAACAAATGATACAACTGAAAGTTCTGAAGATCAGTTTATTACTCTCAGAATGATATTCTGAATCAGGTGATGCCTCTTTGTCTTGAAACACTACCCAAATATGTCCTCAGAGTACCGCAACGTAAGATCCGAGAGGATCTACTATCTCGCTAAATATATTTGTATCTCTAAAGATATAGTATAGCCACAAAACATTTTATT
Source organism: Gopherus flavomarginatus (assembly GCF_025201925.1). Classification (NCBI taxonomy): domain Eukaryota; kingdom Metazoa; phylum Chordata; order Testudines; family Testudinidae; genus Gopherus; species Gopherus flavomarginatus. The sequence goes on from NC_066618.1 coordinate 261,062,122, forward strand.
AAAATTCATCATTTTTGTGTATCCTGACATCCTACCCCCTTGAGGTGCATGTGAATTATGTATACTGGAATTTGTCTTTTTAATGTAATTGTATTAATGTTTGATTCTGTTTCCATTGAATCTATAAGCAATCACTATTATCTGTTTAGAGGGGCAAGTGAATTCTCCTCTCTCTCCCTTAATCCGTAGAGTATCTTACACAGGGCCTTTGGGTGGGGATAGAAAGAGGGAATTCCACTGTGTGTGTACCAACTCTGTGGCCAGTGAACTGAAAATTAATAAATACAAAGTTAGAAAAAATAACCATTATATTATTTGGAAAACATTTTAAATAGTTAAATTATGCTTTAAATATATGTACCAATATGGTTAACTCATAAACATTTCCTAAAATATATTTTCATGTTCAAAATGTATTGAAAATAGTTAACAGCTATTTTGTAAATGTTTAATTATAGAATCACTAAGTTACATTCTTAAGATGCACTAAATTACTCCTGAGGGCATTCTGTGCCAAAAAATGTAAAATTCTGAACACAATATTTTAAAATTCTACAAATGTTATTCATCAAATACATGTGGCGTCTGCAGCATGGCATTGGGGAGCACAGGCCATGGGCTACACAGAGATGGGAGATCAATGTGCAACCTCTCCACCCCCCGGACACAGACTCAGAGGTGAGGCTGCACCCAACCCTGACACAGTGCAAGGACCCGGTCTGCCCGAGAAACGCCTCAGGGCGCTGCCCCTCTGTGTGGGCAGGCAGGCTCAGCAAGACAGGATCCAAATGTGGAGGGGCTTAATGTGGGGGGATCTAGGTGTGAGTTGAGAAGGTTCTGTGTGAGGCAGTGTGGGTGCAGGCGGTTCAGGGGGGAATCTGGATGCACAGGGGCTTGTTTGGGGGTTCTGGGTGCAATGGTAATGGGACTCTGCAGGGGGGTCTAGGTCAATGTGGTTGGGACTCAGTGGCAGGAGGGGATATGGGTGTGGGAGGATAGAGCTCAGCAGAGGAGTCTGGGTGTGGGAGGCCCAGTGGGGGATCTAGATGCTGGAGGAGTTGTGCTCAGTGGTGGAGGTATTCAGGTGCAACTGGTTGGGACTTGATGGGGTGGGGATCTGCATGCAGTTGGCTCATCAGGTAGGTCCAGGGGCTGGGGAAGTGGGGATCATCAGGTGGGGTTCTGAGTGCAGGGAGGGGAGTGAGGCTCAGCGGGAGAGTCTGGGTATGAGGGGAGAGTTTTCAGAGCTTCCTACAGCCGGGGGAGAAATCTGGGGTTGGGTTTGACCCGGGCCTGGATGCTGTGCAGGGGAAGAGGAAGTCCCGTCCTCACCAGCCTTGCCAGGACTAGCAGCTGAGCTGATGCAGGGTAGAAGTCACCAGCCCAGTCTTCCTCTGTCCCACCTACTGCCCCACGGTGATTTATCTCTCTGCCAGCTCCCTTGGGCGCCCGAAACATACTGCTAGGGAGGGTTACAAGACCGCTCTTGTGGTTTCCCTTTGCTTCCTCGTGAAAGAGTCATTTTTCTGTGGGGAAGCAAAGAAATCTGTAAGGGATATAAATTCTGCGCATGTGCAGTGATGCAGAATTCCCCCCAGGAATAATTATGTTCTGTCAATTATATTAAAATGTCTGTATTTAAATCAGTTTTCTGAAGACTCATCTGTTGGCAGCGAAAAAATAGAACTTTTGATTCGTGTGCCAATATGATACACAAACTTTAATAAGTTGAACGTTCTGTAAACAAATTTATAGTTTAAATGGATGGTTAATACATTATAATGCTTGATTTTTAAGTAATGTGATACCACTTGAATTAAGACAGCAATCAGTGAATGAAATTATTTTTAATTCATTAGCCAAGAGTTAAATTCTTATGAAAATAAATGTCAAAGTTAATAATACTGCCTTATTTTTCGATGGTTACAAAACATGGCATAAGTAATCCTAATCAGCCTGTGAAAGGGATGACTTAACACAACTGTTGATGCACTTGGAGTGAAACATCTTTATCAAGTTAATACAAGAAGCAGTCATGCCCTACTTGAATTACTCATTTATAATAGCTGAGCAGCAGCCTGCATGTGGACTTTGAAATCCTGGGAAAATAAGATGCATGCATGCATTCAACTGTCTAAAGGCTTTACTCTAGAGCAGCTGGGAAATGTTGAAGTTAGTTGTCAGCTACTAGCTGTTGTCTACATTTTTGGTCTTCAGGGAGATGTGATCAGTTTAATTACTGACCAACTTCACTATTATTTTAATGGTCCTGGATTAATGCAACCTTTGGACTTTATAGTTTCAAGAGGCAGTCGACCACTTAGGAGTCAAGTTACAAAATGATCATCTACTTTTTGCACATTTTTTATGCATAAATTCAGCTGACCTAAAATGACATATTTTTAAAATGCATATGTGATAATTATAGATTTTTCTATATTTACAATACTGTAAATGTTCACCACAATGTAAAAAATTAAACACAGTCCTTTGGGTTTATAGGTGAAAAGAAGAGAGCTGAGTAAGGCATAAGTGTTGCAGAAGCGATTTCAAAGAGCATTATCTATCTGCTTGCTAGGGCTTGATTCTAGTCTCTTTGATAAAATGCATATCTTTTAAAAGGTATTTATTTACACTGAGGGCAACAGAATACAGTATATTACTCTGTTTTGGTAGATCACTTTTGTTGGATGTGCCCATGGGCAGGGTTTCCATAACCAAGCTCCCTGCATATGTAGTTGTTTAACCGATACCTTGCCTAAGCCATCTCGGATGTTTTTTTTTGCTTGTGTTTTTGTCTACCGTACACCTTGATTGGGTTGTCCAATCAAGGATAAGCTTCCTAACTCCCTGTTCTTCAAGTGCTGGTCCCTATGTGTATTGCACACATGAGTGCACATGCATGCTATGAGCCCAAGTTTGGAAATTCTAAAAATCAGTGTCTGTTGCACCGCAGATATAGTGAAGGTCTCCTTGTACTCCAGACCAAGGACATAAGAGGCAGTGTGGGCTGATGCCTCTCCACTTCTTTCTTACCGTGACATGGGCAGAGTTGGAATCACTGTGTCCACAGATTTCTCCAGCTTTTATCTTTGATAGCCTGTAAATAGATATTGTAGATAGCTTTTATAGTTTTTACATTGGTATTGTTAGAATTTTATAGTATAGTTGGTATTGCTAGTTCTTTCCCCCTGCGGTCTGGGACTATGCCCAGAATCCTGGGCTTCAAGAACTGTCTCTCTTGCCCTCGCTGCTTCTCCACAAGTGACAATCACCAATACTGTCTCTACTGCTTGCGGGAGCTGCATGTTGTTGGAATGTGCAGCATGTGCTGCTCATTTTCACTGCAAACATGCAAAGCTCATGAGCTTCAGTTAAGGAAACACAGTATGGAGAAGGCTCTGAGGCGTCACTTTGATCTGTGCCAGGGAGACTCCCCCTACAAACTGGCCCCATCAAATGAGCAGCGCCCCTCCAAGAACAAACTTAGGAGCAGAGTCTACAGCTGCTGAGTCCAAGAACTGTTCTTCCCAGGCTTCCTATGAGAGTAGGGGGTACTCTCATGGTTGAAAGGACAGATTCCCCATAAAAGAAGCCTGAATTTGTTTTCTCCCACCCTGGTGGTACAGGCAGTCATGGATAGAGCAAGATCACAGTGTCCCAAGAACACTCTGGTTGACAAGAGCTCAAAGAGGTTGGATCTCTTGAGAAGAAAGTCTTTTCCTCTGTGAGCCTGCAATTCTGTATAGCTAACTATCAGGCCTTGTTAACCAAGTATAATTTTAACAATTACTCCAGGGTGGCTGATTTTTAAGGACAAACTTCCCTCTGATAACAGAGCCCAATTTCAGTCCTTCAGAGGAGGGCAAGTTAGTGGCAAAGACATCCCTTCAAGCTGCAGTGGACACAGCATCCAGAGGCTTAGTCACTAGCATAGTGATGAGGGTTGAGTCTTGGCCTCACTCTTTGGGGTCCCCAGTGAGGTCCAGAACATCATATAGGACCTGCCTTTCAACGAGTCACATTTTTTTCAACAAGGAAATGTATGAGTCCCTAGACTGATTGAAAGACTCAAGGTCAACTCTATGGTCCCTGGGACTTTATACTCCCACCCCAATGAGACAACACCAGAGGCAAGTGTATTAGAACAAAGCCACTCTCTCCACAGACGTTCTACCACAAGTGTCCAGCTGAACCCTTGTGTAAATGTCAGAGGACTCAAGAGGCCTTGGTTTTCAGCCCCCTCTGCTGCCACGACCTTTACCCATTCCCAGCTGTACATTAAGGTCTACTTTTGACCCTTCAGTCAAGATCCGTCCACCTGTATTGATGCCATCCACCTCTACTCCCCTTATTTTTGTGGGCTGTCTCTCATTTTTCTCCCACAATTGGGCCTCTGTCACAACAGACACTTGGGTCTTAGAAGTTATACATCAAGAATATTCCATAGAGTTTCTCTCCCTCCTCCTTCTCAAACCCCCTTTCCTGACCCCCTTCAGGGGCCACTCTCACAGGTGATCCTTCAACAGGAGATGGACTCCCTCCTCCAGTGATGGGCAATTGAATGAGTGCCATCTCAGTATCAAGGGAGATGGTTCTGTTCCTCTTGTTTCTTAGTCCTTAAAAAAGATAGAGAGTATAGACCCATTCTGGACCTTCAACAACTGAACATCTTAATTTGAGAGTCAAAATTCAGGATGGTTACACAGGTGTCAATATCATGTGGTTCATGGCTGTCAGCATGAAGGACGCTTATTTTCATGTAGATATTCCTCCGTCCCACAGAAAGCTCCTTTAGTTTCTAGTTGGTTAGGAACATTTCCAGTTCAGAATCCTTCCGTTTGGACTAACAGCAGCACCCTGAGTATTCACAAAGGTCTCCTCAGTTACGGCAGCCTAAATCAGGGTTACACAGTTTTCCCATATCTTGATATCTTTTTAAGGCCCGGCTTGACAAAGCCCTGATTGGGATGATTTAGTTGGAGTTGGTCCCGCTTTGAGCAGGGGGTTGGACTAGATGAGCTCCTGAGGTCTCTTCCAACCCTAATCTTCTATGATTCTGTGATGATTGGCTCCTAGTAGGTTGCTCCAGCCATGAGGTCAGAGTGGTGACTTTGTTCCTGCTCCATCTTCTAGCAATACTGGGTACCTGTGTGAACAAAGAAAAGTAAATTTTAACACACACAAAGACGATAAACTTCATTGGAACGACACTGGGCTCCATTTCAGCAAGAACTTTCCTTCCCACATAAAGATTTCAGTTAATGAGCCAGCTGATAGCGCAGATTATTTGCAGACCAAGGACTACAGTCAAGGTATGCCTTTCTCTTCTAGGTCACATGGCCTCATGCATGTATGTTATATCATTTGCCAGACTTCATCTATGCTGCCTATAGGCCTGGCTCTGGTTGATCTACTCACCAGACAAGGATCACATCAACACTAGAGTGGACTGTTACCACCTTGGTCATCACCTGTTTTACCTGGTGGTCAAATCTGGATTGAGTCAATCTGTCCTCTTATCAGGATCCACCCCTTCCCTGATCTCCTTACTCAGGAAGGGGGCAGAATCAGACACCCCAATCCAGATCCATTCCACTTAAAGGTCTGGTGTTTGGATGGGCACTGGAACTAGAATGAATTTGCTTGACAGCCGTCCAGGCTGTTCTTACTCAAAGTAGGAAAGACTTGACTGGAAACTGCCTCCTAGCTAAATGGAGACATTTTGCTGGGTCTAGGATAAGCAGCCTTCTTCACGTTCTGCAGGTATCCTAGTCACTTTAAATTACCTCCTGTTTTAAAAAAAACTCAGGTCATTTCATTAGCTCACTGCAGGACCAGCTTACAGCAACCAGTGCCTTCCTTTCTTCAGTGAACAGGCCATCTTTACTTAGCCTATGACAGTGAAATTCATGGAAGGCTAGTCAGGACTTTTCCTCCAGTCATCAAACCTTCACCTCAGTGAGACCTCAGTGTCATCCTATCAGCACTCGGTAGGCCTCCATTTGAACCCTTGTCAACATGCTCCATATCCCACCCATCCATGAAGGTAACTAGAAAGGTGAACAAGATGCGAGCCCTCATGGAAGACCCACCGTATACTGTTTTTCAAAGGAAAATCTCCATTTGCCTTCGTTCTAAATTCCTGTCCAAGGTTATTTCTGAATTCCATGTCAATCAAACGATCCATATACCTGTTTTATTCCCCAAACATCGTACCTTCACTGAAGAAAGAAGACTTCATTTCCTTGATGTCAGATTTGTGTTGGCATTTGACCTGCAGAGGACCAAATCTATCAGAAAGTCACCAAGGTTATTTCTTGCCATAGCAGAAAGTTCAAAGAACAAACTATATCCTTTCAGAGAATCTCTTAATGGATTTCTGGGTTCACCATCAGATAGTATCAGTTAGTACATATCCCACTGCCTGTCGGATGAGCGCACACTCCACGAGAGCACAAGCTGCCTGTACAGCATGCCTGTAGGAAGTACCTACACTGGATCTATGCAGAGCAGCTACCTGGAGTTTCATGCACACAGTCACAAAGCATTATGTGCTGATTCAGGCCTCCACTGCAGATGCAGCAGTGGGAACTACAGTACTTCAAGCATCTTTGTTGCTGGCATCTTTGTTGCTGGCATTCTTGCACCCCCCCTCCAGTCTAAATACTACTTGTCAATCACCCATATGTGGAATACACATGGGGACCAGCACTTGAAGAAGAAATGGAGGATAACTTACGTGTAACTGGAAGTTCTTTGTTATATGTGCTCTATATCTGTATTCCGCTACCTGCTCTCCATCCCCTCTGCTTCAAACCCTGCTGGATTCACTTTAAGAGAAGGAGCTAGAGAGGCATCAGCCTCTTATGCCCCTGGTCTGGAGCATGAAGAGAACTACTGCGTATGTGCAGGCAAATGGACACTTTGTTAGAATTTCCAGACTCATGTTCATGGTGTCCATGTGTACCCATGTGTATAATACAGATAGGCACCACACATCTGAAAAAACTTCCTGTTACCGGTACGTAACCTCATTTTCCTTCACACAATGTGGATCAGAATAGTAACTAAGGGCTTACCTGCACTGTGCTGGCGAAGTGCACTAGAAGAGCGCTGTAAAGTAATCTGATGTGCTGTGCCCTAACTGTCCTGTGTAGACCCTGTTGGTGCACTCTAAAAGGTAGCTGGTTCACATTAACATAGTCTATTAATGCAAACTAAGTACCTTTTAGAGTATGCCAACAGAGTCCATTTGGGGCAGTTAGAATGCAGCATGTTAGAGCACTTTACAAATCACAACCCTCTGGCACGCTTTGCTGCACAATGTAGACAAGCCCTTAAATTGTTTATTTCTCATTAGGAGGCATCAATCACAACTCCATAAAATAGGTTGAGTTCTGTTTTGCATTTGAATCAGTGATTCAGCCTCTTTATGTATGAAAAATATAGCATATCTTCCCCAAACTTACAGCAGTTAGTTTAAGTACAAAATGTATTTTCTGAGAATTTACAAGTAAATCAATTGATTAGTTTGAGTTAAAATGAATGAAAAGCCATGTCCTTTAAGAAACTCAGGTGCTTTTTGTCCTAAATGAGCTCAGGAATAAAATAGCACAGATCATTCAATCTTTCCTTATAGATAAATTAATTTTGTTTGAAGAAATTAGGTTGCAATTCAGCTAAATTATTAACAGTTTTTGTACTTAATTGTTATGATTACATGGCTAAAGATAGGATAATTTCAACAGCACAGGTAACACTTAAGTGAGTCCATTGTGATGTCAAATACTGAATCAAACATCACCACTTCTCTACAGCTAACTTGCAGACAACAATTCTAATGGTTGTAGTGAGTCAGTGGTATGAGGGAGACTGATCACATGTATTGAGTTCTCACTGATAGATTCCTTGGTCCAACTGTCACTTCTTTTTAAAGGTTCCATGGCTATATGCTAGCTTCAGCTTCAGTGCTTGAAAGGTTCCTCTGGAAGTGGGCTCCCTTTACCCCTTTAACATTGCATCAGTCTCATGAACACTGCCCTTAGACTATAAATTAAAGGTCAGATTTATCCATATGATTTGGGGGTAATTACAATATATCTTTAAGTAAGCAAAGGAGGCACTACTCTGGGTTATGCAAAATGACCTCACTGTACATTAAGTGGTAGAGGCTGTTGTCTGACTTGTTGGAAAAGGTGTGTGCCCCTTTCAGGCTAGAGAGCAAGGGAGTGACTTTCTGCTGCAGCTGCAGACCAGGTTGGTGTGGAGGTGTTGACCCATCCCCCTCAGGTGACTGGAAGAGAGGGGAGACTATGTAAGTGCATGTCAGTGTAGGTAAAGCCATCTTTTGTTTGGACCAGAGGTAACAGCACCCACCTTCCCACACATGGAAGTGGTGGAATACTGGGTTTTGTCAGGATCTGCTGTGGGCATTATGCAAGTCACTCCTTTCTCAGGGGGCTGGGAAGTAATTTTTCTCTCACCACCAAGTATGCCAAGGCAAAGTGGGTTTTTTTGCCTTCCCCACAGCAGGTTTTGGGGGCTTAGTTGGGGCAAACATAAAACAGGAGTTAGGCTATGGTGTCGCAACTCATTACATAACTGTGAAGTGGATGTCCAGTGCAGGTACTCTGTATTGAAGGGATATAATGATTAGATAAAATGAATTGGTAAAGGATTTAAAGGAGATATTCTTTAAAGGAGAGGAAATGGGGGTGGGGAGGTTCAGGGCTCCTATGACTAATACAGGAGAGAGCCACACCCTCATCTTTTTTGTAACCCCTCCCCCAATCCTCATTTGAGGAGGGAATAGTGAGGTCCCAGCAGCAGTTGGCTGCGGACCAAGATGGGTAATGGGGAGGGTTGACAGAAGCCCCCTAGGTATATATTGAAATGATTATGGAATTATCTGCACTGTATCCTTTTATCTGCTGGGTACTCCCAGATTTTTAAGAATAAAGTTTTGTCCTATTTAAACCATATACAATGTTTCCTGTCCTCCTTCCGGCATAGCCAGACAATGGCTGTAAATTAGGTCTGTCAAGTGATTAAAAAAATTAGTCGCGATTAATCGCACTGTTAACAATACAATACCATTTATTTTAAGTATTTTTTGATGTTTACAATTTGCAGGAGATAATGCTAACTGTTTCTTGTTTACAATGTCACCTGAAAGTGAGAACAGGCATTCACGTGGCACTGTTGTAGCTGGCGTTACAAGTTATTCATGTACCAGATGTGCTAAAGATTCATATGTCCCTTCATGCTTCAACCACCATTCCAGAGGACATGCTTCCATGCTGATGATGGGTTCTGCCTGATAACCATCCAAAGCAGTATGTACTGACATGTTGATTTTCATTATCAAAGTCAGATGCCACCAGCAGAAGGTTCTTTTTCTGGGGGGGAGGGTTCTGTAGTTTCACATCAGAGTGTTTCTCTTTTAAGACTTCTGAAAGCATGCTGCACATCTCGTCCCTCTCAGATTTTGGATGGCATTTCAGATTCTTAAACATTGGGTTGAGTTCTGTAGGTATTTTTAGAAATCTCACATTGGTACTTTCTTTGCGTTTTGTGAAATCTGCAGTGAAAGTATTCTTAAAACGAACATGTGCTGGGTCATCATCCAAGACTGCTATAACATGAAATATATGCAGATTGCGGGTAAAACAGAGCAGGAGACATACGATTCTTCCCCTGAGGAATACAATCACAAATTTAAGTAATGCATTATTTTTTTAATGAGCATCATCAGCATGGAAGGCTGTCCTCTGGAATGGTGGCTGAAGCATGGACAAGGCATATGAATGTTTAGCATATCTGGCATGTAAATACCTTGTAACGCTGGCTACAAATGCTCTCTTGGCAGCTACAAGTGTGGAGCATGGAGAGAAAAAAGAGATGAAATTGAGTTGCATGAAGTAACAAAAAAAATCCATGGTATAATGCCCTGATATTGTATTATGATGATTGAATGATGATGATATATCCTTATTTTCTGAGTACACTGTCATAATAATTAAACATAGCACAAATGTCATGACACAATGTGAAGACTTCCCACAGTGATTATTCCACTTTCTGTAGAAGAAATGAGCCTTCAATATCTTTATCAGTGATTTAGAGTATGGCACAGAGACTACACTTATAAAGTTTGTGTATGAAACCAAGCTCGGAGGGGTTCCAAGTACTTTGGAAGATAGGATTAAAATTCAAAATGATCTGGACAAACTGGAGAAACGATCTGAAGTAAATAGGATGAAATTCAATACGAACTAATGCAAAGTACTCCACTTAGGAAGGAACAATCAGTTGCACGCATACAAAATATGACATGACTGCCTAGGAGGGAGTACTGCAGAAACAGATCTAGGGATCATAGTGGATTACAAGCCTAATATAAGTCAACACTGTTGCAAAAAAAGCAAACATCATTCTGGTACAGTATGTATTAGCAAGAGTGTTGTAAGACACGAGAAGTAATTCTTCTGCTCTACTCCGCATTGATTATGCCTCAGCTGGAGTATTGTGTCCAGTTCTGGGTGCCACTTTTCAGGAAAGATGTGGACAAATTGGAGAAAGTCCAGAAGAGAGCAAAAAAAAAAAAATGATTAAAGATCCAGAGGACATGACCTATGAGGGAAGAGTAAAAAAAATTGGCTTTGTTTAGTCTGGAGAAGAGAAGACTGAGGGCAGACATAACAGTTTTCAAGTACATAAAAGGTTGTTACAAGGAGGAGAGAGAAAAATTATTCTCATTAACCTCTGAGGATAGGACAAGAAGCAATGAGTTTAAATTGCAGCAAGGGATGTTTAGGTCGGACATTAGGAAAAACTTCCTGTCAGGAATAAATTGCTTAGGGAGGTTGTGGAATCTCCATCATTGGTGGTTTTTAAGAGCAGATTGTCAGGGATGGTCTAGATTATACTTAGTCCTGCCTTGAGTGCAGGGGACTGGACTAGAAGACATCCTGAGGTCCCTTCCAGTCCTACAATTCTATGATTCTGTGTCAGCCAGATGTTCAACATTTTGTTTTGCCTCCCTGATCTGCTGGGACCTGCCTGTAGTTGCAGTTTGTGTTGCCGTTTTCCGAGCAATGGGGAGTTAATTGGATTACAGTACAGCCAGGCAGTAGGGAGTCAAGGAGCCAGAGCTGGAGTTCAGATTCTAGACAGGGAGTAGGGGAAACCAGAAATTTAGATCGGTGAGCTGGGTTGCCTGCAGAACAGTGCAGCAGCTGTAGCCAAGAGCTGGGGAGATCAGGCATTGATTCCATTGCATCAAAACTTCCTCCTTCCCTGGTTCATATGGGGGAAGAAGATGCTGAGTCGGACTGCCTGGAAAACCTCAATGTGAGTGAAATTTGGCTGCCTGGAGAGCATAGTGAGGGGAAAAAACCTTCCTGTAAAATAATCATGCTTGATAATCCACAATGAATTTTATGATGATTAATTTCAAGCTTGAGCCTAGTATGTGTGGGTTTTTTTGTGGTGTTGGAAAATGGGAATAAAGGATATTTTTGATGATAGAAACCATTGGTATGGAATTTGGTGATGGATGTGATGGAATTTGGTCCCACTGTACAGAGAGTACACAGAACCCAGGCTAGTAGTTATTACAAATGATTTTTCCCACTGAAAATACTGATATATCCATGGAAATCGGCTTAAAATGCTACTTTGTTTAGCTTGCTCAGAATTGTCACAGTACATAAAGACCTTGAAAATGAGTCCACTGGCCAGGATATCTCAATTCATTGGTATAATAATAATGTATCTTTATCTAAATTGCAGTGAAAATGAGATTTAAGAACCTTTATGACATAAAGGGTGTATACACAGTGGATGCATAACTGTGTATATTTTAAAATAATTATTGAATTAACATAGTTTGCTGGTAGCACCAAGATGGTCAGTTGAAACAGATACATTATTCCTCTGCATAAACATCTTCTAATCTCAAAATATGTCTGTTTCATTTCTAGGATACACTTTATACCACAACAGTTGTACAGTGTTTTCTGCTGTAAAAAGCATGTCTGTAAGAAGCCCATTAATAGTACTATGTGGAACAAACATCAGTGAAGATTTTTCTAACTTAGACTTTTCTAGCACTTCAGATAGTAATTGGAAACCCTGCTCACTTTTCAAGTAATCTGTCTATTTTGGAAATTTGCTTTTCTGAGATATTAAGGTTCATGTCTATATAATGGGCTATTTCAATATATAACCTATATTTGACATAGTATAATATCAAGGGAACTGTTTTAGAGTGGTACACACTACATGGCATAGCAGTAATTTTCTCCTGCCACCTAATTAGTTCTGTAGCTCAAGTGGTAGAAGTCTGTGCAGAAACACTGAAGGTTTAGGGTTCAAACTGCTGAACTTGCATGATTGTGAGTGGAAGGGAATTCCGTACTTGTACATAATATAATTTATTTTTACCTTTTTCCTTAAAAAAAAAAAACTAGGAAAATAACCTTACGATCTTAATTTTACTCACTTGTGTGTGTGCATTCTTTTTCACTGTCTTTAATTCCATGGTCACATACTGTTTGTTTCAAAGGACCTTATAGGTGGAGAGATATGAAATACAGTATCAATAATAATCTTTTTAAAAAAAACCTAATGATATTCAATAATAGGTTTTCTATAAGAATATGGCATAATGCACAGGTGCATCATGATGTGGAATAAAGCTTTTATTGACATTTACTTGGAATGATTTATATCACTATTACTGTCCCTGCCAAACAGTGTGATCATACCAAACCTTTGCAAGTAAATTTTTTATGCCACATTTTCACATATTCTGTATATATTCACTCAAACTATCATGTAAATAGGAAGAACAAAGCATATAAGGTGAATAATTTGTGTTTTGGAAAGTGATCAATCTGAAAGTTTTTTTGTTTAAAATTTTATTATATATATATGCTTAAGGATTAATATATAAAATATACTCACTTTAGAGCTCAATCTAATATTTGGTTGTACTGTATAGCAAAATATCAAATGGGTATTTAAAAATTGTGCAGTTTCGTACTATATTTTCTTCTACTTGTAAGCTAAATTACCTTTTCAACTAAATCTATATTAAAGATACATAATGTTATCTGGCTGGAAATCCTAAACTATAAAAGACAAGTGTGGTAGCTGAAATTTGTAAAGAGTAGTTAGATTTTAAGTGTATTAATTAAACAATAATGCTCTGATATTGACTCATTTGGCCATAATGATTTGTCTTGCATGATAGTATACTGATTCAAATAGATGTTTAGAGTTTTCTAATTTTTTTTTGATTATTATATTTCTCCTACTAAGTGCAATTTAATACTTAGCTACTGATAGTGTTTATTATTACTGTTATGCTTTAGATCAAAAGAAAGATAACATAGTTTGTTACAAAGCATCAAATAATTTGATCTTTGTACCTTGGCAATAACTAAAAGTAGTGGACTGAAGTTCAGATTTATATAGTGAATGAGTCTAAGTAGTTTTCTGTGCCATTAGCGGAACAAATTAAACTTTCACTGGTTGAGTGCATATTTCTAAACAGTGTAGTGTGGGAGGATTATCAGCCAGTTAGTCTTATTGTTTTATTGGTAGCAGAGCAGTTTTAAACCAAATTTTCCCATGTCAGAGGTACTGTACTAAAAATCCCAGAAGTTCTGCTAAGAAATTTATGAAGTGGTATGAAAGTAAATTACTGAAGATCCATCAAAGCAAGTATGTTATTAATTGACAATTTATTGACTTCATCCTCAGTGCTAGTTTAAAAGAAAAAAAAAGATGAGGTTTCAGATTACACTTTGAAAGCTGTGTGAGGTCTTTTGTAAGATATTTCAGTTAAGCTGTAATTAATTAACTTAATTAAACAAATATTAGTAAAAGAGTAAAAACACACTTATTCTTATGGATCTATAAAAGTGGTAGTCATGGGCTTAATATAAATAGCTAACGGAAAGTGTGAATCTGGGTCTGTTTAGGACAGAATGCAACACTAGTTATCTTTGATCTTCTGAGAAATGTAGTTCTTTCTCAAGTAAATTTCCCATTGACATCATCGATTTATTGACTAAGAACTTACCCTCCAGGTTAAGGTTAGTAATATACTACTGTTCATCACACTAAACTATTGCAATATGTCTAAGTGGGTTTAATTCAAACAGCATTGTCATTTACTTTCATTGTTTATTACTTTACCTTACATTGTGTGGGCTGTGTATTACAGCAGAAAGATTCCATCCCATGATGTATTCTTGTCTCTTCCACTTACTTACTGACCTTGTCTGTTTCACCTAACTTCTTTTGTATATCAATTTATGTATAAAATGTGCTATTTCATAATCTACTTCAAAGGAGTGTTGTGAAACTTCAGAATCTCATTTGGAATGTACAACATGGAGTGTGGAATATTATAAATGAGTGTACTTGTGTCTTTAAGCATTAGTAAAACTTTGATATAAAAAATATTTATACACAATCCAAATGAGATTTTCAATAGTGGCTAAATAAGTGAAGCACCTAACTCATCCCACTGACTTTCAGTGGAAGTGGGGAACCTAACTGTGTTAGTCATTTTTGAAAAAATCCCATCTCCAGTCTTTTTGATTCATCTGTAATTTAAATATGTCATCTCTTGAATTTGTATGTATATGAAGATGCATTATAAATTTGTGCTCTGCAAATACATTTTCTTATTAGTAGAAATCCCCAAAGCCTACTTCACATAAGACCTGATCAAGTGCGTACAGAAGTCATTAAGAGTCTTACCACTGACTTGAATGGATGCTGTACTGGGGGGCTCCCAGCAGCTTGCAAGATGGGGCTGAGAGAGCTCATTGAGTATGACTCAAAGTGCAATTTCTTATGAAAATATTATGATAAATAAAAAAAATTAGAACAACAACTTTTAATACATTACAGCACTAATAATTCTGGAATAAAATCTCTTTTATCCTGGAATGGTGTCTCCATATGGGGATCAACTCCAGAATATCTGAAGCATGATATTTTATTCTGCTATGGTTATGCTACTCAATTTCCTTATAAAGACAAGCCCTTCAAGGTTTACCTAATCAGAAATATTGTTATTAGCATAGACAGTATCTAAAGGTATCCTTCCCTTTTTAGTTAGGGCCTCAGAGCAACCTTAAGCTGCTGCCTTAGTATTTTTTTAAGTCAGCAGTGATCTAAATATTTTCTTTACTAATGTCAGCTTTATCTCCTTTGCAATTTTGTATATGCTTTTCAAGTACTTTTCCATGTAAAAATCAACTTTTGAAATGCTTTGCTGACTTCTACAATTCAAAGATTTCCTAAATTAATTAGGGCTGTTGATTAATCACAGTTAACTCATGCAATTAACTCAAAAAATTAATCACAATTAAAAAATTAATCACAATTAATTGCAGTTTTAACTGAACTATTAAACAATAGAATACCAATTGAAATATATTAAATATTTTGGATGTTTTTTCTGCATTTTCATATATATTGTATTATGTAATTGGAACCAAAGTATATATTATTTTTATTATAAATATTTGCACTGTAAAAATAATAATCAAAAGAAATAGTATTTTTCAGATCACCTCATACAAGTACTGTAGTGCAGTCTCGTTGTCCTGAAATTGCTTTGTCCTGAAATTGCAAGTTACAAATGTAGATTTTTTTTGTTACATAGTGTTTTGTTCACTCAGTCCTACTTCTTGTTCAGCCAATCCCTAAGACAACCAAGTTTGTTTCCATTTACAGGAGATAATGTTGCACTCTTCTTATTTACACTGTCACCAGAAAGTGAGAACAGGCATTTGCATTGCACTTTTGTTGCCAACATTGCAAGGTATTTACATGCCAGATATGCTAAATGTTCGTATGCCCCTTCATGCTTTGGCCATCATTCCAGAGGACATGCTTCCATGCTGATGATGCTCATTAAAAAAAATGTTAATTAAATTTATGACTGAACTCCTTGGGGGAAAATTGTATATCCCCTGCTCAGTTTTGCCTGCATTCTGTCCTATATTTCATGTTATAGCAGTCTTGGATGATGACCCAGCACATGTTTTTCATTTTAAGAACACTTTCACGGCAGATTTCACAAAACGCATAGAAGGTACCAATGTAAGATTTCTAAAGATAGCTCCAGCACTTGACCCAAGGTTTAAGAATCTGAAGTGCCTTCCAAAATCTGAGAGGGACAAGGTGTAGAGCATGCTTTCAGAAGTCTTAAAAGAACACTCCAAATGCGGAAACTACAGAACCTGAATCACCAAAAAAGAAAATCAACCATGTGCTGGTGGCATCTGACTCAGATAATGAAAATGAACATGTGTCGGTCTGCACTGCTTTGGATTCTTATCGAGCAGAGCCCATCATCAGCATGGACTCATGTCCCCAGGAATCGTGGTTGAAGCATGAACAGACATATGAATCTTTAGTGCATCTGGCACATAAATATCTTGCAATGCTGGCTACAACGGTGCCATGAGAATGCCTGTTCTCACTGTCAGGTGACATTGTAAACAAGAACTGGGCAGGATTATCTCCTGCAAATGTAAACAAACTTGTTTGTCTGAGTGATTGGCTGAACAAGAAGTAGGACTGAGTGGACTTGCAGGCTCTAAAATTTTACATTGTTTTATTTTTAATGCAGGTTTTTTTGTCCATAATTCTACATTTGTAAGTTCAACTTTCATGATAAAGAGACTGCACGACAGTACTTGTAGGAGGTGAATTGAAAAATATTATTTCTGTTTTTTATAGTGCAAATACTTGTAATTAAAAATAAATATAAAGTGAGCACTGTATTCTGTGTTGTAATTGAAATCAATATATTTGAAAATGTAGAAAATATCCAAAAATATTTAAATAAATGGTTTTCTATTATTAACACTGCAATTAATTGGACAATTAATTTTTTTAATCGCTTAACAGCCTTAAAATTAATGCATTGCATAATATATAACTGAGTAAAGATATTTCTTCCACAGTATTTGCTATGTTGTATTTGCTCATGTTGCAAATATAAAAAAGGTTTTATATCTTAATAATTAAGCAATTAGCAACATTGCTGGACACAGGACAAAAAATTAGGAAGCTGTAGTTAATCTGTGTTATTTAATATTACAAGATTCTATTTTTCTAAACTGAAGGAACATTATACAATGTATTAATGGCAGTTTATTGTAGTTTGAAGTATGGTTCTCCATCTTGTAGTGCAAAACGTTTATTCAGTAAAAGCTCAGCTTGATTGTGTGTACCAGGGTTGGGCAAACTTTTTGGCCCAAGGATCACGTCAGGGTTGCAAAACTGTATGGAGGGCTAGGTAGGGAAGGCTGTGCCTCCCCAAACAGCTGGCCCCCACTCCCATCCAACCTCCTCCCACTTCCCACCACTTGACTGCTCCCCTCAGAACTCCCAACCCATCCAACCGCCCCACCCCCTGACTGCTCCCCTCAGAACTCCCAGCTCATCCAACCGCCCCCACCTTGTCCCCTGACTGCCCTCTCCTGAGACCCCCCCAACCCTAACTGTCCCCCAAGATCTCACTCCCTATCCAACCCGCCACTCTCTGTCTCCTGACTGCCCTGCCCCTATCCACACCCTGTCCCCTGACAGGCCCCCTGGGCCTCCCACTCCTATCCAACCCTCTCATTCCCTGTTCTCTGACTGCCCCCACCCCGAACCTCCACCCCATCCAACCGCTCCCTGTTCCCTGACTGCCCCCTTGGATCCCCTGTGCTATATCCAATGCCCTGGCCACCTTACCATGCCTTCCTGGCAGCCGCACCACCAGCCGGAACCAGACGTGCTGCCACACTTACCTGCAGGAGCTCACAGTCCCACCGCCCGGAGCGCTGCCCGCATGGCGGTGTGGCTGCGGGGAAGGGGGAATAGTAGGGGAGGGGCCAGGGTCTAGCCTCCGGGGCCAGGAGCTCAGGAGCTGGTCAGGATGGTCCTGCGGGCCGGATGTGGCCCACGGACGATAGTTTGCCCACCTCTGGTGTATACTGTGGTCTTGATTCACCAATGTGTTTCCACATTTATGCTGGGATACTCCATTAAAATGAATTAAATTACACCAGAAGAAT
Source organism: Gopherus flavomarginatus (assembly GCF_025201925.1). NCBI lineage: Eukaryota > Metazoa > Chordata > Testudines > Testudinidae > Gopherus > Gopherus flavomarginatus. Next base: position 261,080,226 of record NC_066618.1, read on the forward strand.
ACTGGAATAAGACTGAACAATGAATCAAGCCCTGTAGATCTTTGATAATTAATTTTATTTGCATATGTAAATAATTTAAAAAAGACATGAACTTTGTGAGAGCTCTTCTAGGCGCAGCTGAGGAGAAGGGTACCTCATCCTCTCCAGTCTCTTGGCTCTCAGCACCTTCTTGCCTCAAGATATCACATGAGGAAAATGCTTGAGAAACCATTGTGGGGTGAAATCTCTAACCCATCGACTCTTCTGTTAGTTTTGGCAAAATGGTAAGAGAACTTGCTTCCCTTTGCATCCTGCTTGAACCTTATTATTCACAGATTGGAGGCCTGCATGTGCTAGCCAACTCGGGCTTGGGCTGTGGGGCTATTTCACTGCTGTGTAAACTTCCAGGCTTGGGCAGGAGCCCAGGCTCTAGGACTTTGAGGGGTTGGAGGGTCCCAGTGCTCAGTCTCCAGCCCAAGCCCGGAAAGCTACATAGCAATGAAATACCCCTACAGCCCAAGCCCCGTGAACCCAAATTGGCTAGCACAGGCCAGCCATGTGTGTCTAGTTGCTGTGTAGACATGCCCTTTGAGTCTTAATAGCAAAGGGAGAAAATTCACCCAAGAAAGATACGTGTTGAGAATAAAATAAGATTTGGTGAAACTAAGTATATTTAAGTTAATATATGTTAACTAAAGCTGTGGGCTGAGAGATAAAGGAGTAAAATTTCATTGTATAGTAATAGGAATCTATAGTAGAATTTTTGTAGTTTATTATTGCTAAGGCTACATTTTAGTCACGGGTATTTTTAGTAAAAGTCATGGACAGGTCATGGGCAGTAAACAAAAAATCGCGGCCCGTGATTTGTCCATGACATTTACTAAAAATAATGGTGACTAAAACTTGAGAGGGGCTGCCGGGGGCCCTGTAGGTGCTGGGGTAGAGTGACCTGGGTGCTGGGGGAGGATGGCTGACAGCGGTGTGTGGCCCAGGATCCCTGCTGATGCTGGAGATTGGGAGGTTGGCGGAGCCGGTAGGCTCCCTACCTGGCTCCGTGCCTCTCCCCCCTCCAGTAGTAGAATTTGGGCATGGGAGGGGGCAGGGGATTGGGGCACAGGATGGGGTGAGGTGGGCTTTGGATGGGGAGCAGTGGGCCAATGGGAGCAGGGTTTGTGCCCTGGGCGGAGGCAGGACACAGTGCTGCCTGACCACAGCTCTGCTTAGCAACTGAGCTAGGGAAGTGTCACCGCTTGCAGGGAGCCACCCAGGTAAGTGCTGCCCAGAGCCTGCCTCACTCCTGTCCCATGCCCCAACCCCATGCTTCCTTCCCCTCCCACACCCAAACTCTTCTGCTGCGGGACAGGGGGGCGAGACTGCCTGAGCAGTCTGAGCCAGGTGTACTGGCCGCCAGAAAGTCACAGAATCCGTGAATTCTGTGACCTTTGCGACAAACTCACAGCCTGCAGTGAAAGTGACAGTCCTTAAAAGAAAAAATCTATTTAACTGGAGAAGCTACTTTTCTAACATTAATCGCCACATGCATCTGAGAGCAGGATGGAGCCACAGAATTCATTAGTAATATAAGAGCTCCTTTACACAGGTAAATTAAATTTCCATTGAAGGCAATAGAGATGCTGGGTGTACTTCCTGACAACAGAATCTAGTGCCCACAAAAGTTCCTTTAGAACCAATGTCAGTGCTTTGTAAATCACATGGTTCAGTATGTTGCCTGCCAGTAAATGTTACCATTGAAATTTTCATGATCTTTGAATCCTTGGCTATTAATTTCACACTCTGTTTCCCACCAAAGAGCATCCATGAGTTAATGGACAGTTGCACAGATTTTTCCAGATTCTGATGAGTGGGAGCTTCTTTCTGATAATATTTAAGTTTTCAGTGTGGCTGAGGGGAGGGACACATTGGGAATGCACATCTGAAAGGTCATATATCCACTCATACATGTTTACACAAACAAAATGTTACTTTTTGTCTTTAAGATTGTTTTATCTCCTTGAAAATATTACACCATTCTTTTTTCTTTGTAAAAGTCCAGACCAGAATTCTTTATTTCTTCTCTATTGTGTTTCCTTGTCAACTGCTCCTGGTGCAGTCTCTCTAGGGGTCTCAGCTTCCTTGTAACTGGTCCCCTTTAATTTGCTTACAATTAGACCAGTCTATAAACTCCTACCCTAAATTGAGTCAGTCAGCCCTTAAACTTCAGGGCTTGCAGTCTTCTTTTGTCTCCTTGTCAGTTTCTGAGAGTGAGCCTGGTGTGGGGCTGTTATCCTTTTGCTACCCTTTCTGCCTCACTTTTCCTCTTTGTCCTGTCTTATTTTCTTTATTGGACACAGGTGTGGGTGCAGCCTCCACAATTGGCAGTTCTGGCCTGTAATCAGGGAAGACTCTCCTTTCCCTTCTGCATGTGCTCAGTATGGGGTTTGTAGACCTCATTACATTCCTCTGTTTATTCTTTGTAATCTTTTTTACTCTGTTAGCTCTCTGTCCTCCCCTGTTTTACTGGTTGGATGTCTCTGGTTTCCCATGGCTTCCTACTTCTCTTGGTCACATGCCTCAGTGTTTCCATCCTATCTATTTTGGTTCCTTTCCATACCCCTCTAGTCCTTTGTGCTATCTCTGTTGGGAACCTGCAACATGAAACTTAATTCTTTGGTAAATTTTACTCTGGAGCCCATGGAACAGAGCAAATAGGCTATCAGCTGCTAAGTTCTGCTCTGTGGCTTTGCCCTATGTGGATGACAGGTTGATAAGTGAAACTTTAACAAATAATTAATTCCTTTTCAATTTGGATATCCACTGTGCTATGCATAACGAATGGGAACACAGAGCGGGTGAAAGAGGAAGTGATGCTAGTAGGATGTCAAAGTAAAGACATGGGCTTGCAGGCAGGGTACAGTGCTTCTTGCAGGAGAGCCAGCCAGATAAATTTCTGAACAGTTGTATGTAGATCCAAAGAAGTACTTAAAAAGTCCTTTTAAACTCCATTTACAATGTGGTATACTAATCCAGAAGAGATACTACCACACTCCATTTCTTCTCAAATGCCAAAATTCAGTATTTTATTTTGAATTGCACCATGTTTTAAGCACCAGAAACAAAAGCTGCACCACTTTTCTAGGTAAGTTAATAGTGTTAGAAGAAAGTACATTTATTATAACCACTACTTTCTTAGTGTATGTGCAATAAAAAAGTAAAGAAAACATAAACTACTGTTTAGTCAACGGGAACTGCTAGAGATAATGTTACCAGAAGATTAATAGCTTTCAGGGAGTTAAAAAATTTACAATACTGCACAGATTCATTAAATGTTTAGGGTTCTTTTGGTATTGTATATCTATTATTTGATTGATTTTTTTAAAACTAAATCAGCTGGCAGACAAAATTAAATAACAATGTGTGATGGGGGCTTTCTCATAAGATAGATACTCACATTTAGAAAGCAAGATGGGGGCAAAAAGATGTTTCCTCTTTTACTGAATTTCAAGTTTTGTAGCCAGAAAAGTAAAATGTGATATAAAACGATTAAATACAGTACAAATCAAATTAAGCCACCCAAGCTGGAGTCTCTAGACCACCCAAGTCTTAGATCACACAATGGACCAACAAGAGTCAGTTGCCTGGAAAAGATGGCCTTTCAGAAAAGGTTGAACAAATTGTGCTACAAACCTTGGAGATATTTAAAGTGATTTCTTCAGCTAGTAGGTCATCTGTTGGAGGTGGTCCTTATTGCAAATGTCTGTGTGAACATGTCCTCATTGCTGTGCAAGTGATCTTAATTCTACTATTGTTTCCTTTGGGAGTGAGAAAAAATTGGTACTTTTAGCAGAGTTTTTCCCAAACAGAGGTCCCAAGTCATGAAAAATGTGTGTGGTACCCTTTGTGTGTGAGATTTTGAATTGGAAATAATTGATGGATTTCATTTTCAAGACTTCAGGTGAGAAATCAAACCCAAACTCCCACAGACAAAAAACTTTATCTCTTTAGCTATCCAACTCCTTTCCCAGTTGTGAAAAATAAAGCATGAAATCCAGAGGAGCAATAGACTATCAGGCTACAAGACAGGACAGAGGGCATGGGAATTGTAGAGAGAGAAGCTAAATTATTTATTTTTTGCTTTGACTTAGAAAAAATGATTGCTTGTTTAAATGAGACACTATCAGATACATGAATTAGAAGAATGATGGAACAAATCAAGAAACTAAAGTTACAGGAAAACATCAAGGGCTCTACTTTCCAATTGCCGGATATAAATAACTACATCATCATAAGTTTTTAGATAATAAACATATTTTAACGGTAAAACATATCTAACAGTAAGTTCTTAATCTTTCTGAAGTCAGAATTAAGGTTGTTTGGACTTGAGCATGTTTTTGGGAAATGGGATGTGTGCATTTTAGATGGTTGAATATTGAAGTGGAAAGGGAGCTTCTTGAGAAATCTGAGAGCGTGTTCGGGTATTATGATGTTTGGATAATAGAGTCTGTGAATTGAGGTTAATCTGCATGTTAATGTTGGGTGCTTAACTATTGAGTTCCTAGAGTTTTAGTGATAGGAAATGCACATGAGTAACCTTAATTATAAGTTAATACTTTTTTTGGTTTTGGTTTTGGTTTTCAGCATTTTTTGTGGTGAAATATAAATGTAACTTCCAAGGCTTCCATTGTATAACTCACTGTTCCTGTGAAACGGTTGTGGGTGTCAGATTTGGGCTATTTTTATTTACCTGATGAAACATCTGAGGATAGGTATACACTGGTGTTAGTGTGCTGCAACTTATCTGTATGTTGAACATATGTACTTGCTGTTTGATTTAGGGAAGGTTGGGAATTCAGTAGCTGGAGCGAAATACAGAAGATCTTCAGAACAACTGAAATATTTTTTTCTTACTGCGCTTTTATCTCCTTCTCCTCTTTCTGTATTTCACTCTTTGTAATACTGTGGTGGTGATGCTGATGCTGATGAGGCAAAGCTTGGAATAAACTAGACTATCCATTTTTCTGTTGTTTGGCTATTAAGTATAGCAATCAAGTCTTTTATGTTTTTTTTTAAATCAACAAGATAGGTACTACTAAAATACTAATAGATTATTTGGTAATCCTGTGTGCAGCATATTTTGAGTATTTCACCCCCTTCATTAATTTTCACCTAGTTTCATATTGATGGTAATTCACTGAGAATCTATGTAAGCAGATTCTTGACAGGCAGTATATAAATGGGAAATTTCTGGCTGAGGGTTTTGTTAACCTGACATTTCATGGTTTCGCCTCATAAAACTGGCAAAGGACTCTCTGCACGGAATGTTAATGGGGTGAAGTAATGAATGCAGGATGGGATGTAAGACATGAGCAAGCATAAAGTCCATACTTCAAGGTTCTTGGGGGAGGTCCTTGCAGACAGTAGCTTTACTAATAGATAAAAGCAGTGGGAAGACTTTTAAAGCCAGCACTTGGATCCTCTCCTTCCCCTTCTCCCTCCTCCTTCCCCCATCCTCCTGCAACTCAGGCTTTGAACCTAAGTGGTGGGGGTGGTGTTATGAATATAGGAAAGTCTTTAAAGTAAAGCCATAGACATTTAATAATTTGGTCTTGCTGAAAGGAGCATAGTTGAAATAAACAGCCTTAACAGAATTTTATAGCTTAATCTTTTTCTTCAATGTGATAGTCTGTGAATGGGATTTTTTTTCAGTGGCATTTGTATGTCTTGATGACCATTAAATATTTTAAGAGAAAAATGTCATTTTCTTTTAATAAAAATGTTAGTGCCTTTACTTCCACTTTAAAAATACTATTTCAGAGAGCATCAGGAGCAGCTAATTTGAAACACATGAGTTTGTCTCTCTCTTTGGGGAGCATTTATTGAATACTTTTCCTTAGCATTCCCATACAACATATAACAGAGAATATTTAGGGTAGGTGCTCTTTGCACAAAAACACACGTGCTTTATTAATAATAATATGAAGATCTTAGGTTTTTTGCAAACCTCCCAATGCTCCTCTGAGTTAGAGACGTCATAATATACACATTTAACAAGTATACTGAGCTGTAGAAAAATTGAATTCTTAAGATGACACAGCTAGTCAGTATCAGAGGCAGGGGTAGATGCCAAGTTACTGATTTTCAAGAGAGTTTGGCAGCCAGGCAGATGAGTACAGCACCACATGGTCATGCAGTTGTCCCTGGTTCAGTATCCGATGCCTGATGGGAAGGACACCAAAATCAGGATACAAGAGGCAGGTTAGCAGGAGAGGTCCAGTAGATGGCATTCCTTGACCTAAGAAACAGAAGAAAGAACTTCGTACAGGTCTGAAATTGTTGCTGTTTACATTGGGTCGGAAGACTAAGAGATGGACTGTAGACCAGACTGGAAAGGAATATGTGAAGCAACTGATAATAGATAAAAATAAGTTAGTTAGAACTGGCATGACACATTTCTTTTTGGATATAATGATTTATATATTAGATAAATGGGACTGCAGTACGGTAGATAATACCTGATTTTTTTTTGTTAGCGCCTCCATTCTTCTAGGCATAATTCTGTGCTCTCAATGAATTAAAAACACATTTTCACAATTTTGTACTCTTAGTTAACTTATGCTTTTTCTTGACAATATTGGAAAGGGTATAATATTAAGGATCTTAATGTTTTCAGAATTTTGAGTAACATATAGTTAATAGGCATTGCCAGTTCCTTTGGAAATATTACTCTCTATGATGCTTCAGGAAAATGCAGTGACTAGGAAAATCAAGCTTTACTATAGATTCAACATGTTTGCCTGATATTGAAATCAGGCTTACTGGCTGTAATTGCCAGGATCACCCCTGGAGCCTGTTTTAAAAATTGGCATCACATTAGCTATCCTCTAATCATTTGGTATGGAAGCTGATTGAAATGATAGGTTACAGACTATAGTTAGTAGATCTGCAATTTCACATTTGAGTTACCAGGGGGGAGGGATAGCTCAGTGGTTTGAGAATTGGCCTGCTAAACCCAGAGTTGTGAGTTCAGTCCTTGAGGGAACCACTTAGGGATCTGGGGCAAAATCAGTACTTGGTCCTGCTAGTGAAGGCAGGGGGCTGGACTCAATGATCTTTTGGGGTCCCTTCCAGTTCTATGAGATAGGTATATCTCAAATTATTAAAACAATTAATTACTTCAGAACTCTTGGCTGAATACCATCTGGTCCTAGTGACTTATTACTGTTTAGTTTATCAGTTTGTTCCAAAACCTCCTCTAATCACATCTCAATCTGGGACAATTCCTCAAATTTTTCATCTAAATCTCCCTCACATCCTCACCCATGAAGACCGATGAAAATAAATCATTTAGTTTCTTCACAATGGCCTTATGGTCCTTGAGTGCTCCTTTAGCATCTCAATCGTCCAGTGTCCTCTCTGGTTGTCTAGCAGTTTTCCTGCTTCTGATGTACTTAAATTTTTTTTTGCTATTATTTTTTGAGTCTTTAGCTAGCTGTTCTTAAAATTCTTTTGTGGCCTTCCTAATTATATTTTTATACTTTATTTGCCAGAGTTCATGCTCCTTTCTATTTTCCTTCCTAGGATTTCACTTCCCCTTTTTAAAGGATGCCTTTTTGCTTCACACTGCTTCTTTTACTTTGTTGTTTAGCCAGGGTGGCACTTTTTTGGTTCTTTTCTATGTTTTTTAATTTTGGGTCTAGATTTAAGTTGAGCCTCTATTACGGTGTCTTTAAAAAGTTTCCATGCGGCTTGCAGGGATTTCACTTTTTGCACTGTATCTTTTAATTTCTGTTTAACTAACCTCCTCATTTTTGTGCAGTCCCCCTTTCTAAAATTAAATGCAACAGTGCTGGGCTGCTGTGGTATTTACCTCACCATAGGGATGTTAAATTTAATTATATTATGGTCGTTATTACCAAGCGGTCTAGCTATATTCACCTCATGGACCGGATTCTGTGCTCCATTTAGGATCAAATCAAAAATTGCCTCTTCTCTTGTGGACCTCTCCAGGACTAGCTGCTCCAAGAAGCAGTCATTTAAGGTGTAAAGAAACTTTATCTCTGCATCCCATCCTGTGGTGGCATGTGCCCAGTCAACATGGGGATAATTGAAATCTTCCATTATTATTGAGTTTTTTATTTTAATAGCCTCTCTAATTTCCCTGAGCATTTCACAGTCACTATCACCATCCAGGTCAGGTAATATATCCCTACTGCTATATTCTCATTATTGGAGCTTTCTTTCACACATATTCTCACATATTCTTTCACACATAGTACTTTGTTTCACATATAGTGCCACTCCCCCACCAGCATGACCTGTTTTGTCCTTCCAATATATTTTGTACACTGATATTACTGTGTCCCATTGGTGGTCCTCATTCTACCAAGTTTCTATGATGCTTATTATATCAATATCCTCATTTAATATGAGGCACTCTAGTTCGCCCATCTTATTTAGACTTTTAGTATTTGTATATAAGCACTTTAAAAACGTGTCACTTTTTAAATCCTCTCTTAAATCCTCTCCTCTCCTTTCCCTTCTTAAATCCTTCTTAAATCCTCTCCTCTTTAATAGAACACAGAGAATTTCCATTAATAGATTCTCCTCTAAGGGATGTCTCTGTCCAAACCACGTGCTCCTCTGCATCTGTTGGCTTTCCCCAGGCCTTCATTTAAAAACTACTCTGTGACCTTTTTAATTTTAAGTGCCAGCAATCTGGTTCCGTTTTGGTTTAGGTGGAGCTCATCCTTCCTGTATAGGCACTCCGTCCCAAAAGTTTCCCCAGTTCCTAATAAATCTAAACTCCTCCTCCCTATACCATTGTCTCATCCATGCATTGAGATCCTGCAATTCTGCCTGTCTAACTGGCCCTGCGCGTGGAACTGGGCGCATTTTAGAGAATGCTACCATGGAGCTCTTGGACTTCAATTTCTTACCTAGAAGCCTAAATTTGGCCTCCAGGACCTCTCTTCTGTCCTTACATATGTCATTGGTACCTACATGTACCATGACTAATGGCTCCTCCCCAGCACTACACATAAGTCTATTTAGATGTCTTGAAAGATCCACTACCTTAGCACCAGGCAGGCAAGTCTCTGTGTGGTTCTCCTGGTCATCTCAAACCCAGTTATCTATGTTTCTAATGATTGACTCGTCCATTACAATCATCCTTTTTATTCATTTCCAAAGGGTAAACTGCACTTCAGTTACTAAACTGTAATTTTAAAATGGAAGCTTAGACAATGAGACATTCCAAATATCTGAAACGACTGAATTTTGTTTTGTTCATTGCAGTTTCAATTGAACGGAAAAAATATTTTTGATCTGTAATATATAGAGAGCTTCACTTAATATGAACTTTCAGAATTGAAGGAAGCTAAAGCAAGTGTAATCTTTGTTCAGACTGACTGATAGGATTTATAAATTCTTGTGGGAGTAAAAGCCTGAAAATACAAGTTGATCTAAAATGGACTTCCAGTCATTAACAATTGTTAATCTGATTAAGTCTGAGATGAGTTGGAGTCATTTACTACTACAAGTGCTTGAGAAAGGTCTTCAAAGATTTGAGGGGAAGTTCTTACATATGGAACTCACTTATTAATTTGAATAGAAGCATGCAATCTGAAAATTTAATTTAGTACTGAAACTAGGGTAGTGGCCCTTTAAGGCTGGAGTAAATAGCCTGGGAGGCTAATTATATCATTCCAGGTGTCTGGAGAAGGTGAATGAAGGGCATAGGATTAATTGAAACAGACTTTGGATGAGAGGAAGATGGTCCTGAAGAATGTTAGTATCTGAGAAGAGGGAAGAGTAGGACAACCCAAGCCATTGTTCCTTTAAGGGCCTGGGACCAGGAACCTTGTAGCAGGTAGTACAAAGCTCCCCTTTGTCCTAGGGGTCAGACTGATGATTGGAGTTATTGAGAAGGGTCAAATGAACGGTCAGATGACTGAGTGGATGAATCAGAAAGGAGGCTCCAAGTCTAGTGAAGGAGAGCCTGCTGAGAGGAAGACTCATGCAGGTCACACAGCTCTAGGAGGGCTGTATAAACCAACTTTTGAACAGACCCCAACATCTTTTTTTATTTATTATTTATTTATTTATTATTATTGACTAAGAAATTTGGATCTTAACAAAAAATTGACTACTCCTGGAAACCCTAAAATTAAGGGGAGAGTTTATAGGTAGGGGAGTCCAGGACTGAAATCATGCAGTCTTGAGAAAGAGCACAGCAGAGCCCTGTACCTAAGGCAGACTCAAAAGAGGGTGTGGGTTTTTTTAGAAGCTGGCTATTGTTTAATAAATTAGACCCCAGAAGTGGCAGGGAATATTGTTTTAAAGACTCTGGGTGTGAGTAGAAGATTTCTGAAATTTAGAGGGAGATTGAGGCAGGGGATTGCAATGGAATACCATGTCACAAGAGTGCGCACTCTGTGGCTGCATCATGCCTACAAGTATATAGATTAATTGTTACATTGTCTATAAAAACATTATACTATTTTGAGCCTTAAGCAGCTTGGCAATTGCCACACACCACCACCCCTTGCAAATTTAGAAGGCTTATAAGGGAGTTCCCTGCATCCACAGGAATTGTGAGGCTTGTTTGGGCCTTCCCTGAGCTTTAGGAGGGTGATGGAGGTCTCCAAGCCTGCACAGCCCATGTGAGCTTTAGTAGTTACTGGGGCAAACTGTTACCTCTCTCCCCTGCCCCCAAGGTTTAAGAGCTTGTTCTTGTCTCATATATTAAAACTGGATAATCAACTATCAAACAAGCCTATCCAACAGTTTTGCAAAGATCCTTTTAGGCTCATCAAGGGGGCCGCTGTGTTGTGCTAAGCTTAATAAGTCTTTAGCTTGTTTGCTGCGAGGGATCCCATGATCCTACTAAGGCTTGAGGATAGAGGGAAGCCTATGAGCCGCTAAGATTAGTAGTAGGTGAGTAGGTGTCTTGCAGTAGGATGATGAATCTCACAGAGTGATGCACCCAATTCTTCTTCTCCTCTCCCCCTTCCCGCATTCTCTCTGTCTCTACTCTTCCCTGCATTTCTGCTCCCCCAGGCTCTATGCTTTCCCACATACTTCCTCACACATTCACCACATACACATTCTAAGATCTCCAGGAAGTGTGCACCTTGGGAGGGCTGAAGAAGAGTAGTATTTGGGCTAGCAAGGGAGTTGGGGTGGGGTCAGTACAGAAGGAACCTCTCCTTAAATGTGTGGACCAAATAAACTTAATTTAAAATCACTCCCATTTTCCATTCTCATGTTTGGAACATACAATAAAAGTGGTACAGGAATTCTAACTGGCGACCACCACTTTCTTTAATATGTCTTCATTTCAAGTTAAGAGAGTTATGCCTATATGCATCAGATTACCTGCTTTGTAATTTTCTTTTTTTATATGCACTCGTAAGTGAGAGTCTTTTGATGCCCTATCATATGATATTTCTATCAGATCAGTAAAATTGTCATTGTGCCATTATTATTTACAATCTTAAACTTTCAAAATAAAAATTTGACTAATTTCTTTCTGTGCAATAGATGTCTAGTAAACTACATTTAAATTCCTCTCCTTCTTTTAATGTTTTTTTAAATTGCAAATGACAAAGAAAAATATAAGGCCAATTTCTAATAAACATTTATTTTTAAGATGTCAGAACAGAGGAACCCATTGTCTAATGTACTTCAAATTTGGCACAAAATTCTACCTCAGCCCCAGTCCTAATTACCAATTTTGAGGTGCTTTTTCTCTGAATTTTTTAAGGGGAGCCAAAATGGGCTTAAAATGGAAACTCCTTAGTTGCTGCTACTCCATAATTTGAAGTATAATTAAATAGTAATGAGTTGGTTTCTTTACTTCCTTCATCTTTCGCAGTAAAAGTGGCTAATATCCTTATAAAGATGAACAGCTGTTTGGTTCCTACTGACTTTCTGGCTTTGTGATTTGATAAACCAAATCAGTAATAATTCTACTTCATTAAAATGTCAAAGGTCTAGATCTGTCTTTTGCATGATAGAGAGCAGACCTAAAGGCTTTAGAGCTGTCACTACTGTCTGATTGAATTATGCTGCTAATTTATGGACTTGTCTGTAGAAGAACTCTCTGGTGACACCAAATTCCATTGTTGACACCTTTCTTATCACATTCTTTTTCTCAACTACTTATTTATTTCTGTTTCTTCTCCTGTGGGGTCTGCTGAGGAGAAAGTAATGATAGATTTTCATATGCTGTGATGAACAATTTAACCAGTAGCTACAAGGATGACACTAGGAAGCTTAGGGCAATGCTTTAAAGTAGTATCAAATTAGTTTTTATTCTATTTTATTAGTGTAGTAGAGTGAGTAGTTTGTCATGCTTTGTTACTCAGTATGAAAAATTATCTTAGCCCTCCAGGTGGAGTACTGGCTTCTGTTGATTTTACTGTCTTCCTCAAAAGTTTTCAATGGGTTACTTTGTGGCATTGTTATATTTAAAATGTTTGTTTCTGCATGTTCTTGGTAAGATAGCGATGAAGTGAAAGCTATGCTTGTGGTGATGAAAATGGTTATCAAACAAATTACATTGAAAATGGGACAGTTTATTAAATTTCTGATGTCTTGTGACAATTTTTCTATTCTGAGTATATCATATGATAGAATTTGGTATCATTTTGCTTTTACTGTCTGCTAAGGAGACAGTGGTCAAATGATAAATAGCTTCTGTAATTGACAAATATTTTATTTATTTTGAAAAGTACCTACAGTCCTGTACTTCCATCCTAGAGCTCTTGTTTGTCAGACCTTTTCCTTTTCATTTACATACTAGTGAACCTACTAATATAAAATTACTAATTATAGTGAAAATGTGCACTCATCTCTAATATACACTGCTTTTACTGTTTTTGCAGTACTGGGTAATGATAATTTTAACATAGATATCCATCTGTATCACCAAGAATTGATTTTTAAATTTTCAATTCAGTTGTGCTTGTGGTAATTTTCTTTGGAAATTAATAGAGAGTTGTATTTTTATCTTTTATAAATATTTTAATAGGATTGTAACAAAAAGGTGCAAAAATTGATAAATGACTCTATATCACACATTGCTGATGTGACCAAATGGATTTTAATTTTTTTTAGTTGTGGGGGAGGAAGAGAAACCCAACCTAATTGCCTGGAAAATGTCTTTAATTCTTATGGCTGAGGCATAGACCCATGAGTTGAATACTTTAAGTGGAAATGAATACAGATTTTTAATGAGTGGAATTATGGAAAACATTGTAACATCCTGAAAAGTGATTTCATAGTTGTCATTGATATTTGTGATGAATTAATAATGAAATATTGACCTGTTCTGTTAGTACGTTGAAAAATAATGCATTGCAATTATATGAAATGTTAATTCATTTATTTAGAAGATTGGGCTTTACTTTGGGCCAAAACAAAAAGCTTCTCTATATAAAAAGTTGTATATAATGTGGAATATATGTAAACCCATCAAACTTTGATATAATAGTTGCCAAAAGGACAGTCAAATGGCAAAACAGAGTCATGCTTTCCTTTGAAATGGCAGAAATCAGCCTTCTTCCCAAGTCCGTTTGTTGTTTCCCATTCACATCTTCACTTTCCCCATGCTGTTCCTATGCATGGGACTCCTTCCCTCTGTTCATTGAAATTCGTTTTCAAAAAGTCATCTTCTGTGAGTGCTGTCATTTATAGAAATAAGCAAAGAGGATTGTTAGGTCATCCAGTCACTCTTGCTGCTGATAAAGCAAGAAGGGGTCAGCAGAGCAGGGAGGAATGTTTCTATGTTTCCTCTAATGCATTTTAAAATAATGACATGTCCAAAGTAAAGCCCAATACGGATCCTTTTTTTTTTCTGAGTAGTGCTCATGGGCCTGAGATGTTTCTGTATCCAAATCTTCAAACTTTTCAGTATGAATAAAGCTCTGGATTTAATACTAGATGGCTGAGACATAGAAAAGAAACCAAAGATGTGAGAATAAGGAATAAATATTAAAACTCCTATTGATAAGAGAGAAAATAACTGGGAAAGAGAGAGGCAAGAGAGTTTATGCAGTACTTGAAGCAATTGGAAGATTATCTGTCAATGACCTGAACTTCTCATGTAATCATACTAGAGCTTGAAGTGATGGACATCCTGATCATAAAGGTATCAGACTTAAAGTTCCCTGGAAGAAGAACAGATCCTCTAAAATGGTTTTTTTAAAGGATACATTTTTACTTAAAGGGAATAATAGATTTCATCATCAAGGGTGAGGTGTGTTCATTTGTTTCCCATTTAAGGAAAATGCTTTCTGAGAAAGAGGGAACTGATAACACTCAGCTGGCAAACTTATGTTAAGCACCATATGCTGAAAATGTTTATATATTTTGTTTGTGAAAAATATACTGAGCATATTGATAGTGTAGTACTGTGTTCAACTACAGTATAACCTCAGTTATGAACGTCTTGGGCCACGTCCAGACTAGGGGAGGAAAATCGATCTTAGATACGCAACTTCAGCTACGTGAATAACATAGCTGAAGTCGAATTTCTAAGATCGAGTTACTCACCCGTCCAGACGGCACGGGATCGATATCCGCGGCTCTCCGTGTCGATTCCGGAACTCCGTTCGGGTTGATGGAGTTCCGGAATCGATGTAAGCGCGCTCGGGGATCGATACATCGTGTCCAGACTAGACGCGATATATCGATCCCCGAGCAATCGATTTTAACCCGCCGATACAGCGAGTTAGTCTGGACGTGGGCTTGGGAATGGAGGGTGTTCTTAATTCTGAACAGAATATTTTGGTTGTTCTTTCAAAAGTTTACAAATGAACAAATTGACTCAATACAGCTTTGAAACTTTCCTATGCAGAAGAAAATATTGCTTTTAACAATCATATTTTAAATTAAGCAAACAGAGAAACAGTTTCCTTACTTTGTCAAATCTTTTTTAAAATTTTCCTTTTTTTAAAAGTAGTTTACATTTACACAGTACTGTACTGATTTGCCTTTTTAAATTTTTTTGTCTCTGCTGCTGCCTGATTCCGTACTTGAAGTTCCAAATTAGGTGTATGGCTGGTCAGTTCGTAACTCTGGGGTTCTACTGTAATGTCATTTGAAGGAGGACAAGGAAGATGGGTAAAGATGGGATAAGTCATCTCTGGCAGAGATGATTTGTAGCAGTCCCCAGAGACAGGGAATCAACTCAATTCCAGCTTGGCTGGGGAATTTTAATAAAGGTCTACAAATCTCTCCAGAGAGCCTACTCCAGTACGCCATTGAATTTTTTTATTGCAATATGCTTGCAATTATTTTAAAACAATGACTTTCTAATTAGAAAATAAAACTACCTATCACTGTTCAATAACTCCACTCTTTAATCCAAAGGGGTAAGTTCCACCTTCTCTCTGCACTCAGACAGTAGTCACCAATGATAATTTGAAAAACTGCCACACATGGAGGTGTCACATTTTTCTCTGGTTCAGAAAAAATACAATCTAGTCTTTGCCTTTGAGATTTGAAGAACGGTAATTTAGAGGCATTGTGTATTTTTACGAGGGTCTCCTTTCAGGTATAAACTTTATACTTGAAAGGAGACCCTCGTAAAAATACACAATGGGAGAATACGCCCAAACTCACTCTGAGATAGTGGAAGCAGGGATGATTCAAATCTGCTTTCCTGGAGCAAACTCATTCCAGGCTTCCTTCCTTCAGCAGAACGAGTCAGAGGAAAGACTGCTACAATCTAGATCACAGCTAAAGTGTGCATCTGAGAATTCCAACTGAGTGGGACAGAAGGTTGTGGGAGGAAAGAGTCCTATCTGATGCAATAGCTCTTTCAGTCTAGATCACTTTGGGATATCCTGATCAGAATTTCAGTTGAGACAGTTGTTAGTTTTCTCTGTTTTTTGGCTATACAGGTACTTAATGTTAACAATCAAGCTCCTTCTCAAATGGCCAGAGAAAATCCATCTGCCTACAGAGGAAACTCCCTATTAGTTCCAAATTATGAAGAAAACTGATCTCTTTTCAATCTTAAAACCAACTTCATGTGTAATACACCCTACAATTCCCTCTCGCTGTCGGCTGGGGTAATGGCTATCAACATAATCACCAGACATGCTCTGTGGCTTTGACCCTTTTCTGCCCTTTATATAGGGTAGTGTCTGTTCTGTGAGCTAATGATCAGACATTGATAATAAGGATTTCCTTTCCTTGCCCTGGAAATCCACATCAGGCTTGTCATTCTCTGCCCAGTAAAGTTGCTGTGTAGTCAAAATACTTCCCTCCATGCCTTGAAAGTAAGAGCTCTCCTCCCCATCACTTCTTTTGAAATGTGCAAGCCAAGCCTATGGAAGCACCAGCTTCTTCAGAACTTTTTAGAGGTGATTCCTATTTGTCTGCTTTCCTTTCAGAAGTACAAATATGGTTCCCATTAATAAAAAATTGTATTAGATAATGGGTTATTTCAGTTCAAGAGAGGCTATAGTTTCAATTTCTTCCTTCTATCCAAATATCTGATTTCTTAACTCATTCCTTCCAGTGCATAAAAAGATAGGCATCATTGTCCTGAGACAACTTCTTTCCACAATATTTAGTTGCCTAGTGCAACAAGAAGAGATTTGAAAGTTTGTACTGCCTCTGTTTCATACTTCTACATAGGTCACAGAAATCCCTACTGATCCATAGCAACAGCAACAACAAATGGCTGAATCAATGCTGATTATCATCAGCAAATGCAAAGTTCTTGTCATAAAAGTAAAATGAGCCATGATTTTCTCATGTGAGAAGATTGGAACTTGTGGTCTTTCCATGAATTTTAGAGACTTTGCTCAGAATTTTCAAAGTGCTGAAAGTTAGGCTTCTAACTCCTTATGTAGACCTAAATAAGTCGCCTGATTTTCTAAAGTTTTGAGCATCCAGCAGCTCCTGTTAAAGTGAAAAGTCAATGCAAACTGTTGGGTGTTCAACACTTCAAAATCTGGCTGCTTATCTGGGTCTTCAAAATACACCTATGAGCCTAGTTTAAAATCTTTCACTTCATGTTTATTTTTGACACAGTATTGCCAACCATTGTGATTTTTATCACAAGTGTCACTTCGGTGCAAGAATTCTCTCTTTTTCTGTGTTTATACAGTGCCCAGCACAATGGGGCTCTAATCCTGATTGGGACCTTTAGTCACTAACATAATATAAATATTTAATATTACCACGACTATAAGATTTTATTTGTTTCAAGTTTCACATGACCTCAGATTTGTAGCTTCAAAATGTGCAAAGTTTTCCATTATTCAAAATGCCCCCTTATCTCCCATTACTTTCAATGGGACTAAAGTCAAACTGCTCTCAGACATAGAATATTGTGAAGGGAAAATGGGACAATTGAATGTAGAGGGTCAGCTGAGGACACTTTTGTAACTACCAGTTGGGTGGGCTGTGGTGGTAGGGTATGGAGAAGGGCAGAAGACTGGATAGGGTAAGGAAGGGGGACAGAGAGGGGACGGAGACAAGATAGTGAAAGGGGAGGAGGATAGAATGGCAGCTAACCCACTTCAAGGTGATGAAAATCCCCCTCCGAGAAGCCAGTGGGGATGCCTGCATTTTAAAATATGCATTTCAGGAAGAATTTTGACCCTGAAATGCTTACATACAGTTTTGGGTGGGTGTCTTCCACCTAAAAGCTAAAAAAACTAGAAAGCAAATACCCTCCCAACCCCTCAAATTTATATTATTTTTAAATTGTTGTGATGAAGACAATTTAATGATTTTTAGAGGGCTGACTCAAGATTTTTGAAAACATGGAGTTGACAATACTGTTAATATTACAGAGAAAATGTAAAATGTATATGGTTAAGAGGATTAGCAGAATTATATGCCGTATATATTTGTTCATTAGCCCTTTCGTTTATAAGCCGACCTCCCAAGATGAATAAGTAAAAATAGCAAAAACTGATGAGCCTTTCATAAGCCGAACCTATATTTCAGGGGTTGGAAAACTTTGGCTCCCAGCCCATCAGGGTAAGCCGCTGGCGAGTTGGGACGTTTTGATTACCTGGAGCGTCTGCAAGCATGGAGCCCCTCAGCAGCCTGTGGCCATGGTTCGCCGTTCCCAGCCAATGGGAGCTGCAAACCGCGGCCATAGGGAGCTGAGGGACTCCATGCCTGCAGACGCTTCAGGTAAACAAAATAACAATGTATTAGATATTCAGTTCAATGATTCCATAGTGCAGGGATTGGCAACCTTTGGCACGTGGCTTGCCAAGGTAAGCACCCTGGTGGGCCAGGCCGGTTTGTTTACCTAACGTGTCCACAGGTTTGGCTGATTGTGGCTCCCACTGGGGGCGGTTCACCACTCCAAGCCAATGGGGCTGCGGGAAGCGGTGGCCAGCACATCCCTCGGCCTGCACTGCTTCCCGCAGCCCCCATTGGCCTGGAGCAGCGAACCGGCCAGTGGGAGCCACGATCAGATGAACCTGTGGATGCGGCAGGTAAACAGACTGGCCCGGCCCACCAGGGTGCTTACCCCAGCGAGCCGTGTGCCAAAGGTTGCCGGCCCCTGCCATAAAGTTTAAAATTATCAAATTTTGGTGTAGACCCATTTATAAGCCGACCCTTGCTCTTTGATGCGTCACTTTTTTACCAAAAATATTCGACTCATGAATGAGTATATATGGTAATTTCCAGTCACAATAAGCACAGTGATAACAGTGGTGTATGATTTTATTGATATGAATGACTTATAAAAAAATTATGGACTCTGCCATTGTATTATGTACAGAAAGTGGTGTTCATTTTGGACAAAAACTTTTTTTTCCTGGAATCTGTGTTGTTTTAAGATGGAGACACATTTTTTAATAATAAGTGCATTTCATTGGTCCTATTTTTAAGTGAAAGATTCATTATTATTTAGCGTGTACATTACAGGAGCATCCACATTGTGCGAAGCGCTTCCCAAATAGTGTACTTAAAAGACAAACAAAGGTTGGAGGGAAAGGATTCAAGGGAAGATATCAGAGTCATGGTGTCTTATTAGTTACATGTTTGTTTGCTTTTGTTAAACATACTAAATTCCCCTCCTTCCATAATTCAAACTTCTTATCTTTCACCTTTATCAATTCCCAGCTTCAGTTCCTGTGTCCTTACAATCTTTCTCCTCATCATTAAATCACCCTCTTACCTATAGGTTAACATTACATTCAGGAGATAGATAAATTAAATAGATGAGCTACATGACTTAATGAGCTAGTTTAATGTAGATGGCATGGAAGAACTGGATTTTCTGGATGAATGTAAATGAGGAGGATTAGTGCCTTTGCAGACTAGCTCTGGAAGGTGTTAAATGCACAGCGTGTGATATGAAAGAAAGCAGTGCTAGTTATGAGAGAAGCATTCTGCTTCAGAGCAGCTTCAGATCTGAGGAAGATACTCAGATATAGAAAACACAATGCAAGTTATTGAGAGGGAGCACTACATACAGTTATGCCAGGGAACTAGACACCGAGTGGCCTTAAATATGGTTTACTAGCAGTAGCATTTTAAAGGGAGTTGTTTGACATGCAATAGCCTTAATATTTTGTGTTATTTCTTTGGTGCTAATAGCTATATATGTTTAAAATTTCACTGATTGTGTTCAAGAAAGGTCTCTGTGAACGAATTAATTAGGGTAGCTATGATGGAGTTGTTATTTTCTTAAACATTACTGCCCCCACATGGACATAATAATAACGTGCAGTGACTTTAGGGAAAACATTTTGTATATTAAGTAGTTTTAAAAGCCAAATCAAAGTCAACTGTGCAGTTGCCTATTAAATTTCAAGTGGTTTTTTATTGTTTGGTAGTTAAACGAGGTTACAGAAGTGTGTGTAAGAAAAGTATATGGTACTGTATCACCCGATGCTGTGAAAATGATATTTTGAAGTGCAAGAAAACATTCTTTAATAATATTTTATTTATTAATATTTGCAAATGCACCTGCTGTCAACAAGATTTTTATAAAACCTTCCTATTTAGAAATTAAAGCATATATGCCTCATCTTCTTTATTTTGTAGATTAATTTTACCTAAGCGTGGAACATGTCTTAAATGAAAAACCCATAAAATTTATTTATAAGGTTATTTTATAAGATTTGGTAAGTATCCTCAACAGCTTTCTTACTGAGTGACATCCATCTCTCTTGGCTGTGAGCTAAAACTGAATTAGAGGTCTCTTTTTGCAAGTCCCTAAACAAATAAATCAAATGGAAGAAATGTGTCTTATCTTTGGAAATATCTGTGGCAACATCAATTAAGCTAAACTTGCTGACAGAATTCACTGGCTCACATGAGTAAGGAACAGCATGTGACTTATCTTTTTCCAATATTTGCCTGTGGTTCATTGGATCAGTACTACATTTCTAAGCCTGAACTGGTTGGATTCAAAAGATTATTTTTAACAAGCCCCATGTATTTGCAGGGAAATCCAAAAATAAGGAATTAATAAAGTTACGATTTACTGTTGCCACAGCAGATTTTTTTTTTAAATGGCTATTTCCTTGCAAGTAGGGGAACAGTTAAAACTCTTTTTAATCAGTTAAAGTGTTACAGACCAAGTCAAATGTTCTTTATTTATTCCGAGTAGCTCATTCAGTAAATTCTTTGAATGTCCCAAAGGGCTCAGTATGGAAAGGATGTTTATGAGTACAAAGTCAGTGTTATACTTACACTATATGCCTGTTTAACTCCATTTGTTTTTATACACATAACATAGGTTACCATTTGCTGCATAGAAGCACAAAGGCTTTATGTAGTCAGCAACATAGCAAAAATATAAAATTTAAAACACAAATTTCTGTCTAAAGTTTTCTTTTTAGTTTCTCCCCCATATTTTCACACTAACATATTTGTAAACAAAAAGTCCAGCTATAAAATTA
Organism: Gopherus flavomarginatus; assembly: GCF_025201925.1. NCBI lineage: Eukaryota > Metazoa > Chordata > Testudines > Testudinidae > Gopherus > Gopherus flavomarginatus. The sequence goes on from NC_066618.1 coordinate 261,101,099, forward strand.
CAGCAAATTACTATATTCTGATGCCCTTTCAGTTTTGGGGAACAGCTTTCTCCCTCTGTAGTTGTGTTTGGCATAGTGCATTGTTTTACACCTGTATTGAAAAGAAAGCAAAAACATTTAGTCTGTTTTTCTACATTGTGGTGATCTAATGAAATGATACTGTTTAATTCCTTTCATAACAGAGGGAATGAATGATTCGGTAAGATTGATTTAGAATATTTCACAAATTAAGCAAACATTTTACTGCTTTTTGCTTGGAGAGAGAATATTTTCTGTTTTCAGAGTGTATACGTTTGGAACAGAACTTTTATGCCCCAGAAGAAATCTTCGTAAATATCAATAATGTATCCATTCTGTAATTCATATCTTCACTCTTCAAATTTACATTTAGATATTAGTAATCTATTTATAACAAAAATCAGACCAAGACCAAAATAACATGGAAAATGACCAAGAAAATGTTTTTGTTATCATATATATATTCTTAATTGTTTAGGTGCTGAAATAATAAAATGACCATGTCTGCATTAGAAATGGTTAACTATATCAGCATACTCTCCTAAAGGAGATGCAGCTTACACTGGCAAGAGTTCATTTGCCAATATAGTTTATACTGGTTTCATGGACAAAAAAAACTATATTGGTGATAGGACTTTCTTGCTGGTATAACTGCATATGTATTAAGGCTATTGCTTGTGTACCTATGTCAATTAGGAGAGAGAATTTTGTCACATTTTTAACCAAAATAGCTATACCAGCAAAACTGTTAATATATGGCCTGGTCTACACTTAAGTCTTCTCCTTTTACAATAGATCATAAAGGAGCAGAAGCCATTGTTGAGGTGCGGAAGGGGGAAAAGTAGCCCCACAACATATACTCTGTTCCACCATGTCATGTCTTCAAGTTAGGAATACCGTGTATTGGCAGGGGTTGTCTGATGGGCATTCCTCAGGTGCAGCCTGAAACTGAGATACCACTGAGCCCTCTGTTTCACCAGCCTGGGCTCCCTCTCACACTCTTCAGGGTGTAACAAGCTGCAGACCATTCCAGGTTTTGCACTCACACAAACATTCACAGGCAGGGACACGTGCAGCTGAGTTACACAAATGCTTTTGCCAGCCACTCATTAATCAACAATAGAGAGGCCTCAGTCAGTTCTCCCCAGCCTATCACCACCTCAGAACTGTACGGTCTTGCCCTGGTCAAAAGTCTGACCAATGTAAGTTTATTAACCAGTCCACCCCTCTCTCTATGTGGAAGGAATATGTACAAACTTTTTGTTAACTGAGCTACAATTTTTCATGCACATCACTCAAACCACACGTTTTTTAAGTAAAATATAAAACGGATTTATTAACTTCAAAAAGATATATTTTAAGTGATTGTAAGTAACAAGTGTACAGATCAAATTAGATTACCTAAGAACAGTTCCGTAACAAAGGCGAGGCGAGTGAGGCACTTGCCTTGGGCGCGCAAAGTGGAGGGATGCAGCTCTACCGCGATCAGTGGCAGTAGCTTCTTTGGCGGCAATTCGGTGGTGAGTCCTTCTCTCCAAGAGGGACTTAGGGACCTGCTACTGAAGAATGAATGCAGCAGCGGCGGCAATTCGATGGCAGATACTTCCCTCTGAGAGGGACTCAGGGACCCCCGCCAGAGAGTCTGGAGCTGGCCCTTGCCTCGGGCTCAAAAATTCCTTGTTACAGCTCTGCCTAAGAAATAAAACAAAATCGCAATCTGAGTTCTATTAACTAGACAGGATTTAAATCAAGCAGTGTCTCATCCTAATGGTAGAAACAGTTCACTGATCTTCCATACACTGGCTGGGATTCCTTCTTTCCCACCTGGGACCACCTCCCCAGTCCAGTCTTTGTTCCTGAGGTATTTCAAAGTGTTGAGTTGTGGAGAAAATGAGGCCAAGCGACGACATTACTTCCTCCTTTTATAGCTTCTTTCATGTGGAGAGAAGTTCATTGTTCCAAGCAAAGTCCCCAGCATGGTTTGTGGAAAACGACTGGCACAAGATGGAGTCCAGTATCACATGATCTAGCCACACACACTTGTATGCTTCTTAGAGTCATAGCAGCCATTATTCATATACTGGCTGAAGTATCCACAGGAAGACCCACTAGGTGGGGATAAGTTGCTTCTAAGGCATATTGTGTTACCTAATGGTCCATCTACTTGAATAATCCATCCACAATGTGCTGGCTAGACTGGATGTAAACTACCTTGTGGGTGTCACCCCAGGAGCAAACATATTTGAAATACTGGTACATAGTCAATATTCATAACTTCAGATACAATGGTTAAGCATACAATCTAACAGGATATTAACGTTCAACAGATCAAGACTTTTAGAATAATACCTTACAAGGCATAATCCAGATCGTTAATAAAGATGGTCAACAAAACTGGCCCCAGACCGGCTTGATACCGGTTGCCAACTAAACATCGAGCCGTTGATCGCTACCTGTTGAGCCTGACGACCTAGCCATCTTTCTACCCATCTTATAGTCCGAGACCTCCCCTGATCACCATGAGTTTTCAAAGATAATGGCCAATGGCTCTGCAATCACATCAGCCAACTCCCTCAGCACCCACGGATGCATTGCATCGGGCCCCATGGACTTGTGCATGTCCAGCTTTTCTAAATAGACCTTAATTTGTTCTTTCATCACTGGGGGTGCCATATGGGGGTGCCCAGGTGTTGCTTTGGAGTACAAAATGTCAAATTGACATAGGTGCATTTAAGGAAGAAGCCATATTAAAGTACTACCACATGCTTCCCTCTAAACCTGACATACTCAAGCAAGAATAAATGGCATGCTAAGCAGCACTAATTCCCATTGTACACATGTGACCCTTTAGAGAGAGCGTAGGAGCTAATGGCAAAATAAGTCCAGAAGAAACAGCTGTCATAGGTTGGGGGAAGGGAACAATCATCTAAATGGAAATGATTAGCATACAGAACTTCATCTTAGAGAAACCTGAACTCCAAAAAGTTTGTAGGCTGTGTGCTCTACTGCTTCTACAGTCCTACATCCTTCTTCCTCAAAGGCAGCATTGCAAGGAACCTCCATGAGGTGAGCCTTGTAGAGGATTATAGGCCTCTTGTCCCATTCCCACAGGTTTTACTGAAGGCAAGGTACAATATGGTTGTGACAGGATGTATAAATCCTCCACCAGTGGCAAAGGAGTTAACTGCTGTGTCTCCAGTGCTGTCAATCATGTAATGGGTGAAGTAAGATTTTAAAAGCAGGAAGATCCAGACAGTTGCTGGGCAGCTCTGGAAGAGAGAAGGCTACAGTTCTACAGCTCCCAAGAGGCACTCCTGGATAGCTTCAGAGAAACTGCCCTCAAGAAGATGACACACCAATCCTAAAGAAAACAGTAGAGTCCAGTATTCCTGCCAGGCAGTATAGGTTTGACAGTACCACGGCAAGCTGTTAAATGATTGACACTGCTATCCTCAAACCCTCGTAGAGTTAGGGAATCAAGGACTATACTGAAAGGACTTGGAGAATGGGACCCAGGAGCCTCATCCCCATCAAACGCAATCAAAGTACACCTCTATCTCAATATAACGTGACCCAATATGACATGAATTCGGATATAACGCAGTAAAGCAGCACTCTGGGGGGCGGGGGCAGCTGTGCACTCTGGTGGATCAAAGCAAGTTTGATATAACGCGGTTTCACCTATAACACAGTAAGATTTTTTGGCTCCCGAGGACAGTGTTATATCAAGGTATAGGTGTATTCAGCTCAATTTAGTATCACTGAGACTCCTGTGTATGTAGATGGGGATGTCCTAAAGGTTTTTCAGCACCTAGATAGCAGGACCTGCCTGTCAGTAACCTGAGAACTGTGACACATAGTGGAGAACACGGGCATTAGAACACCCCTGAGGTGAGGGAAGGCATAAAAAAAATGTTACTTATAGGTGGTCTAAGCAAAATGGACTTGGACAGGCTATTTCAATGGCTGAGAGAAAGATAACAGCAGTTGCTACAACAGTTATCTACGAAGCAGCAGCAGCAGCAACAACAACAGTAGCTGCTTCTGCGGGAGAATAATAATACCAGAGCAGCAGGACCAACAAAAACACTTGGTACAACAATGTTATCTTTTTTTTAAGCCAACTGGAGCAGCTCAGGGGCTCCATTGAGCCTAGCAAGTGTGATAATGGAAGACCCACCCATGCTGTGAAGTCTGTTGAAAATGGGTCCAGAGGATGAGTGACTCAAGCAACCCGGTGGCCTCAGGAACACTGGGCTGTCCTGCTTGCCTCTTTCCTTTACCAGATAAGCCAAGGCAGCATATTGAGAACTGGATGCAGTGGTTGCGCAGGATTACCTGAAAATGAAAATGGCTATCTTCGATTACTTAGATATTACAGAATAAACTAACTCTGGCACTTCCAAGAGGAGAAGTACCCCACCTTTTCTCCCCAGAGCATGATCCTGAGTGGTGGCTCAGTACTTGCTGAATTAAAGCCAGAAGCTGGGACAGGGATACAAGTAGCTGAACTTGGGTTGGTGGAACAGTTAACACTCATCCTGCCTGCTGGGAAAAAGGGCCTGGGTGTTAAAATACTGCCCAGAGATATTAGCAGAGACAGTTAGCCTTATGGAAAATTATGCAGTTGCTGATAGCCTACTGGCAGCACTGGGGAGTAGTATATGGGGAACCAGAGGAGGACCTGATCGAACAGAACCTGGGACCAGCTGGGGGGACAAACCTCACTTTGGGCCCCTAGAAACAAAGGTGAGTGTGGCGAGGAACACAAGAAAAAGGAACTAGGGCATGGTCTGGAGTTCCCAGGAAACTACAGTCCTCTAGAGAACGACTTCCTTGCACAAAACCAGAGGCCCATCAGACACATCAGGAAGACCAACTGGTGGTTCATAAAAGACTTTTTCAGAGAGAATTACAACCACCTAAAACAGAGCCCAGTGTGTCTGTAGCTCCAGGAGTATGCTTTTCATGTGGGCACCTGGGCTACTTCCACTAAGACTGCACCTACATGGAATGTAATTATGGGCAAGTATGGACACTCAAGGCCTGAGCTTGGAAGAGGAGGAAGGCCAAGCTAGTGGTGCACATACGAGTCAATGGCCTAGTAGACTATGGCTATGCACAAACCCTGGTAGATGAACAATTACTTGGACAGGAAAGTGAGGCTCAGGGGATGGTCGTTCTCCAGTATATATTTGTAGATGTGAAACCTTTCCAGACATAAACTATACAACTAATGATGGGTGCTGGATAGCAAATTTTCTCGTTGGGTTAGCTCCTGCCTTGACATATCCAGTTATATAAGGAAGAGATTAGAAGTATTTTCAAGAAACCATAGCAGAGTGTGGGAGAAAGCCCTGTGAGAAGGCTAGCTCCTCCTAAAAGCTGGAGACAATGGCCATATAAGATGATCTGGTTGAAATAGGCGAACAACTTGACACAGGGTAAGTTTCCTCAGGCGCAGGAGCTCACCACCCAAATCCGTGGGTCTCAATGAACTTATAGGAACCAATATTCACACCCAAAATACTGGTTTTTGTACAGAAACAGTGGGCCAACCCCATGCTTAGCTGGGTTGCCAGTCAGCTTGCTCTGGTAAATGGCGAATTGCTTGAAACCCAACTACTGAATCAGTGGCCTAGTTTCAAACTCTTGGATGAGCAGGTCTACGTCATCGAGAGAGACAAACATATGAGCAAGGTCATGCCTTATAGAGGAATGAGGTTGTGACGTTGCACCCTATATGATTTTATGAAACTATGCTAATGAGTATATATATGAGTATATAATGAGTGAATATAATGTAACTGGGGTATGCTTCATGCAAAAGGTGTCTTGTAAGGTATCATTATAAAGCTTATAATCTACTGAGTGTGTTCATCCTATTTATATGAATGTATCATTCTTGTAGCTAAACTAGAAATATGAAATATAACTCTGAGGGCCTATTGTAATTATGCAAAGTGTGGACCATTAATGGTGGTTCGGAATCTTGATGGCTCCCATTAACCAGGACAATTGACTGTAGATGGCTCTGTTTTACTTGCAAGTCTTCCTGTATACGTGTGTGCTGGCAAGTGGGTAATGAAGTCTTACAGTGACGTGATCGTGTCACCTGAACTGGAATCCATCTTTACCTGGTGCTTTTCCATTGAGAAGGAAGAGTGGGAATCCAGAGAGGGACAAAAGATTCCCTCCTTATGCAAAAGACATATAAGTGGGCGGAACAGAACAAAGGGGGCTGCAATCATGAGAAATCCCCTAGCTACCACCTGAGCTGGAATAAGGGCTGATTAGGGAAAGGACTATGCCCAGACTAGGAAGGCGTCCAGTCTGTGATAGAAGCTTATTGAAACATCTATGAGGGTGAGATTTTATCTGTATTCAGTTTTCTTACTGTATTAGCCTTAGACTTGTGTGTTTTATTTTATTGTACTTGGTAATTCACTTTGTTCTGTCTGTTACTAAAAAAAAAAACTAGAAAAAACAGTGGGGCCACTGGACAATCGAGATGCTAAAGGAGCACTCAAGGACAATAAGGTAATTGCGGAGAAACTAAATTAATTTTTTGCATCAGTCTTCATGGCTGAGGATGTGAGCCATTCTTTTTAGATGACAAATCTGAGGAACGTTCCCAGATGGTGTCATGAGTCAACCATTTTCTAGAGATGAATTCTGCGATGAAGACAAACGCTTCTGTTAAATATTTGATCTATTCTCTATAGATTATGCTTTGTTCTATGGAAGTGGTTTATTTTACCACCATTTTCTGTTCGATGAATGCTCTTACCCAAAGAAGGTAAAAGGAAGCATAATTCTGCATGTGGACTGGCTATAGAGCTGAGCCCTCTCTATTAGGGGCACTTTTTAAGCCTTCATTGGTGATCTTGGCAGAGAGGCTTTATCAAATAGAAAGGGGGATTTTACAGGAGTACATTCCTGCCAGTGAGTTACCAATGAGGAAACTATTGAAATATTCCCTTCAAGTCTGCTTTCTTACTACTGTAATAGTCTAACAAAAAACAAAAAAAGAAAGAAAGAAATGTTTTCCATCACTAGTCTTAACTATAAGAAGTTTGATGGTCCCACTATGAAGGCCATATTAACTTTACTGAGAATTATTGCCTCATGTTATATAAATTCTATTCAGTTTGGATGAAAGCTTTTGTACTTTTTTCAGCCAGAAATGTATGCTTAAGCAGGCCAAACACACTGTGTGCTCTTTGTGAGTTCAATTAGTCTATTTTTTTTTGTGCTTCTAAAGTTTGTGAGATTAGGCCATGGAAGTTAGTGAACCAAATAATCAAAGAATGCCACTTTTAGAACCTAATTTTATATGTACAGTATGTATGTGTGTACACACACATTATGAGCAATCTTTCCACAATAATAGGGGCTTGATAAAATGTTAGAGAAGGATAAAATTTGAGGGAAATATTTTAAATCAGTCGTTTTCAAACTGGGGTATGCATGCTCTTGTCAGAGGATATGCCAGAAAAATCCTGTAATGGCGGACAATGCATTTAATTTAGCAGAACTTGGCAATCTAATCTACTATTAATTTCCTTTCAGTTAAAACTACAACTACATTGGTGAACATTTCCTTTCTGCTGTGCGAAGTTAACGATATAAACACATATAAACACTATAAGAATGAGGCCAAAGACCTCATTAGTTAAATTAATGTTAATGAGAACTAATTGGCCTCATTCTTACAAGCCATTATTGATGTCTGATGTCAGAGTTAAAAGTTTTTATTCTTCAATTAAGTGAAAAAATATGGATTGTTGGCTCAAGACTGGTACATTAGCAAAGAGTGGAACACATAGGGATCAGCAGGATCTCAGTGCAACCACAGTTTCAGCTAATTCAACTACTACTGTTGGCTCTAGCGGTGCGAATGCAAAGGAAGCCACGCATGATTTGCAAGTTCAGCCTGGGAAGTGTGCGACAGGGCAAGAAAAGAAAGTGCATCAAAAAAATTCAAGTATGATTAAAGTTACATTGAACTTGGATTTACATGGACCGGGGACTCCGGATATTCTCAGCCACAGTGTGTCCTATAGTGTGAAGTTTTATCAAATAACAGTCTTAAACCATCCCTTCTTCCCCAGCATCTAGAAACTAAACACAATACATTTAAAAGACAAACCGGCTTCATTTTTCAGCTGCAAACTGAAACAGGTAAAAAGCAGTAAACAAATTCTGCAATTGAATTCTTGCATAGAAAACATAAATGCACTTCAAGCCTCATACCTTGTGAGTTAGAATCACTGAAAAAGGGAAACCACACACTGCTGCACAAGATTTAATTATACCTGCTGTTAAAGACAGGATAAAGTGCATTTTTGGTGAAAAGCAGAAAAAAAAACTTAATACCATACATTTCTCCAATAACGCTGTGTTGTGCTGCCTTGATGATAGGACTGAAAAAATTCTTTCTCAGCTTGTGAATCACATTAGAAACAGTGAATATTATTCTCTGCAACTAGATGAATTCACGGACTTAGTTAGCCTGGTTAATCTTTCGGTTTGTGTTTGTATATGTATGAAGGTACCATACATGAAGATTTTCTGTTTTGCTGTCCCCTGCCTACTGAAACAACAGAAGAGATTTTTTTTGTTTTTTTTACTGCTTGATAACTTCATGAGTGAGAATAGTATTGACTGGTCCTGCCTTGAAAGGATCTGTACTGATGAGGAAAAATCAATGACGGGAAAGCACGGTGGAGTTGTGGTTTGCATGAAGGCCTTTACAACAGAAGCCACATGGGTATACTGCAGCATCCACAGAGAGGTCCTTGCTTCCAAAAAAATGCCTGAAGACTTGACTGTATCAGACAATGTTGACGTTAAAATGGTTAAACTTGTTAAGGCATGGCCTTTAAATTCAAGAATTTTTGCTACCTTGTGTGATGAAATGGGAAGTGATTATTTGATGCAACTAATGCACCCTGAGGTTAACTGGCTGTCGTATGGCAAAGTACTGACACAACTCTTTGATTTGAGCAGCGAGCTTCACATTTTCCACAGTGACCACCCCCCACTTTGCATTGTCTTCTTGCTTGGAAGATGCTGCACCAGCGATTAATCTACTTGGTGGACATTTTTTCTTGCCTCAACGATCTCAATTTAGGTCTTCAGGGCTTAAGTGCACTATTTTCAAAACACAAGACAAAATTGAATCCATGATTAAGAAAATACTGTTTTGGAATAGCTTCTTAAAGAGAAATGTGATTGACTACTTTCCAATACTGTAAGAATTTCTCACAACAAATGACAACATGCAGTTTACACGAGAATGTGAAAGCTGATATTATGGAGCACGTGCAACAACTTAGCCTGAAAAAGGACAATGCAAATGTTTTGATATGCAATCCGTTTGAGGTGCCTGAATCTCTCCCAATCTCTTATCTCTCAGTGCATGCGCAGGAGGAACTTTTCGATTTCTGTTCTGACAGTGGGGCTAAATTAGTGTTTGCACGCAAATCTTTGGCAGAATTTTGGGCACAAAGAATGGAAGATTACCCAGACCTGTCAAAATAAGCTGTCAAGTTTCTGATGTCCTTCTCCATAATGTAACTTTCCTTGCCTGGATTCTCTGCCCTCACAGCAATCAAAACCAAGTACTGTCTGAGATTAAACACCAAAAATTACTTGGAACTGAAGCTCTCCCCAATTTTCCCTACCAGGAGTGATTTGTCTGATTAAAAAGTAGGAACATCCATTATATTGATAGATAACCATTTTATTATTATTATTTTCAATTAACATAGATAAGTATGATACATTAATCACCAAGAATTTAAAAATGCCAATAATATATTTTCGTATTATTCAGGTCAGCTGTAGGAATGTGTGGGTAGTAAGCTTTTCTTTTCCTCTTTTTCTGTATCTTTATCATCAACAAAAATACATGACTGGCATTTTTAAATGCTTAGTCACGACATAAGAATGGCCATATTGGGTCAGAGCAAAGGTCCATCTTGCCCAATATCCTGTCTTCCGACAGTGGCCAATGCCAGGTGCCCTAGAGGGAATGAACTGAACCGGTAATGATCAAGTGTTCCATGCCCTGTGGCCCATTCTCAGCTTCTGGCAAACAGAGTCTGGGGACACTATCGCTGCCCATCCTGGCTGATAGCCATATATGGACCTATCCTCAATGACAGGCTAGCATGGGATATGTCAGTTCTGAGTGAGACAGACCAGCACAGAGGCTTCATTCATTTTAATTGATTACAACAAAATGTCGCTGAAAACTTCCAATTTAATGTTTACAACAAGTAGAAACTTGTTTGAGGGATGGGCTATTTTTATTCAAAGCAAAAGTATATATAATTAAATTGTTTGTAATAATAATAATAAATTAATTGTATCCGTGACAACACACTTGAACATTGTGTTATCCTTTACATACCTTTCCCCTCGTTTTCATAGGTATATTATGACCCTATCTCAGATAGGGGTTCACAGTAGACTACGTTATTTGGAAAGGGATACGCAGCCTAAAAAGTTTGAAAGCCAGTGTTTTAAATCCATTGTCCTGCTCTTGCATAGACAAGTATATTCATATACAGAAAGATTGGTATGAGTTAGGTAGATCATTTAACAACATGCAGGTTTCTTATTTAGATTGTTTGCTTCTCATGACAAAGCTTGTCAACCTCCTTTAATTCACCTTCTACATATACAGTGTAAAGCAGATTATGATAATGCTTTTTTCTTTATGTAGGATAATTTTATGAATTATGTGGCATTGTGAAAATTTTTGCATTTGAGGCAATATAAACATGATCTAAAGAGTGTAGTTTTAGGCTGCTTGTTTATTTTGGTTTTCATGTATTTTGATTTCAACACACAGTATACAGATACCTACAGAAGGCTCTGGGTCCCTTAACAAATATTTCAAAACGCAGTACACAACAGAACAGCAGTGGTTGCTGAGTGGTCTTGTCCTATCCCAGCACAGAAAACAAGCTGTGGAAAAAAAGTAAACATCCCCACATTATTTACCACAAAAATCCTGAACCCATGCAGATTTCACATTCATCCCACCCACATAACCAATCCTGAATCCATTGACCCATATATCCCTGGCTGTTTGCACCTGTAGTGGTGTTGCACTGGGAGAGAGGCAGTCTCTCTAGTAGGTAGGTGCAAGATCAAAACCTGCACCACAAATTTAACCTGGAAATCTACATGTAGTTAGTGCATATTTTGGTATTGGTGTCATGTGCTCACTGTGAGATACTTTACTTAAGAAATAGAAAGGGTTTTTTTTGTTTGTTGTTTTTTGGGTGGTTTTTTTTTTGATAGCGACAGTTTCTGAAAGTATTTAAAATGTAATCTCATGTCCAGTTTATGGGAGTAATCTAATTTCAAGGTGAGTAGCAAGGTTCGCTATTGAAAGAAGCTGCTGCAACTTCTTGACCAGATACAAATGGAAAAAAGTAGTTTTGGTCCTGCTACTATATGATAATCCAAATAGCATCTAAGAACACCACAAAATCACAAATTTGAGGCAATTGATGGACACATACTTTTAATCAAAGGAGCAGATACAATCTTTCTCATCCTTCAGTTAATTCCCTCAGCTACTGTAACCACCAGTTTTATCTGGTGTGAGCTTTAACCATCTTACACTCATTCATGTGCCAATCTCTACCAAACACACCACAGTGCCTATTTTGGGCACTTCACTACTATCATGCAAATAATAATTCCACAAAGGCTTTCATCCACCAGGAAGGAAAAGGAAGCAAAACATATATTGTAGAATGAAGTTCTCCCAATGCATCCACAACCTCAGTTAACATCTCTGGTGAAACCATGTGCAAGCTTTTTAAATGGCCATGGCTTGTTGTTATCCTTCAGCTCAGATCGAAAATAGCTAAGAGCAAAGCTGAAGCATCATGAACTGAAATAGGCTGTCAGTTCATTCATTTGAGTGCTCTTTGCTGTCCAACTTTAGCTCCAGTTAGAAATAGATGAGCAGAGATTAATTCTGCAGAAGACCAAACAAAAAATCTAAATTTGACAAAGATTAAAATTAGTGTACTTTTTTTAAAAAAAGAACAAACTGCATAACACAACAGGAGTGAAAAAAAAAAGAGGAGGAGAGAGGTTTAAAAATCCTCTCTTGAAAGAGTAAGAAGGAGTGACTACTAGGGCTGTCAAGCAATCAAAAAAATTAATCACAATTAATCGCACTGTTAAACAATAATAGAATACCATTTATTTAAATGTTTTCTACATTTTCAAATATATTGATTTCAATTACAACACAGAATACAAAGTGTACAGTGCTCACTTTATATTTATTTTTATTACAAATATTTGCACTGTAAAGAACAAAAGAAATAATATATTTCAATTCACCTAATACAAGTACTGTAGTGCAGTCTCTTTATCATGAAAGTTGAACTTACAAATGTAGAATTATGTTCAAAAACCCCCCTGCATTCAAAAATAAAACAAGAGCCTACAAATCCCATCAGTCCTACGTCTTGTTCAGCAAATTGCTCAGAGAAACAATTTTTTTTACATTTGCAGTAGATAATGCTGCCTGCTTCTTGTTTACAATGTCACCTGAAAGTGAGAACAGGCATTTGCATGGTACTGTTGTAGCTGGCGTCACAAGATATTTACGTGCCAGATGCGCTAAAGATTCATATACCCCTTGATGCATCAACCACCTTTCTAGAGCACATGAATCCATGCTGATGACGGGTTCTGCTCGAGAATGATCTAAAGCAGTGCAGACTGACGCATGTTAATTTTCATCATCTGAGTCAAATGCCACCAGCAGAAGGTCGATTTTCTTTTTAAGTGTTTGGATTCTGCATCAGAATGTTGCTCTTTTAAGAGTTCTGAAAGCTTGCTGAACACCCCTCGTCCGTCTCAGATTTTGGAAGGCACTTCAGATTCTTAGATCTTGGGTTGAGTGCTGTAGCTATCTTTTAAAAACAACAAGGAGTCCTTTGGCACCCTAAAGGCTAATAGATTTATTTGGGCATAAGCTTTCGTGGGTTAAAAAAAACACTTCTTCAGATACATCTTTGCTGATGCTGCATCTGAAGAAGTGGGTTTTTTACCCATTAAAGCTTATGCCTGAATAAATCTGCCAGTCTTTAAGGTGCCACCAGACTCCTCGTTGTTTTTGTGGATACAGACTAACACAGCTACCCCTCTGATACTTGTAGTTGTCTTTAGTAATCTTGCATTAGTACCTTCTTTGCACCCACAGGGACAGCACTCGAAGAAGAAGGTGTTCTTAAAACGAACATGTGCTTGGTCACCATCAGAGACTGCTATAACATGAAATATATGGCAGAATGCAAGTAAAACAGAGCAAGAGACATACAAGTCTTCTCCTCCCCCCCCTCAAGGATTTCAGTCACAAATTTAATTAACACATTTTTTTAAAACGAGTATCATCAGCATAAAAGTATGTCTTCTGGAATGAAGGCCGAAGCATGAAGAGGCATACGAATCTTTAGTGCATCTGTCATGTGAATATCTTGTGACACCAGCTATAACAGTGCCATGCGAACATCTGCTCTCACTTTCAAGTGAAATTGTAATTAAGAAGTGGGCAGCATTATCTCCTGTAAATGTAAACAAACTTGTTTCTCTTAGTGATTGAACAAGAAATAGGACTGAGTGGACTTGTAGGCTCTTAAGTTTTACATTGTTTTGGTTTTGAGTGCAGTTATGTAATAAAAAAAACATTTGAAAGTTGAACTTTCATGATCAAGAGATTGCACTATAGTACTTGTATGAGGTGAATTGAAAAATACTATTTCTTTTTTTTATAATTTTTACAGTGCACTGTAAACTTTGTATTCTATATTGTAATTGAAATAGATATATTTGAAAAAGTAGAAAACCTCCAAAATATTTAATAAATTTCAATTGGTACTCTATTGATTAACAGTGTGATTAATCACAATTAATTTTTTGAGTTAATCATGTGAGTTAACTGCAATTAATCGACAGCCCTAGTGACTACATATAACCAAAAATAAAATTTCACTTGAATAGTGCTGCATGTTTGAAATACTTGTATAATAGTAACCACTATCAAAGAGTTGGAGCAGCAGCTGTTCAAAATCTTCCACCTGCACAAAAAAAAGCAAAGTTCTGTCCTTGAGGAGCTTATTTAGGGATCTGGGGCAAAAATCTGTCTGGGGCTTGGTCCTGCTTTGAGCAGGGGGTTGGACTAGATGACCTCCAGGGGTCCCTTCCAACCTTATGATTCTATGATCACAACTGAGTGCTGCTCCACTAAATACAGATTTAGTAACTGGGATGGGAAGAAGCAGCTGGCCAGCACCAGTTTTCCCCTACCACCAGAATGTGATGGGATCAGAGCCTCTAGCTTTGTGTCTCCTGCAGCTCCACTAACCACTCTGTAACGCAGCATGCATGTTGATATGTATATACCTGGTGTCTGGAACTAAACTTCCATTTTGGTTGAACACTGGAAGATTTGAACACATCCTTGTGATGCGTGGATTAGTCAACCATTTAATTACTACACTATAGCTAAATTGGAGAGCCCACACATCTGAACAGGAAATGTTATGGCATGAAATTGTAAATGTCCTTGGAGTATCAACACCATCAGGTATAATTCCATTATTTACAAATTGTCATTATTTCTTATGACAAACACTATTTGTAATATTTGACTGACTTATTTAAATCTCTTTCTAATGTTTTCCTTAACAGTTTTAGATATTTGATATTTGCTTCCTGGTTTAATAAATGAATGTAGAATTAATGTAAAATATGACCCAAGAACATACTACAGTTTCTGAAAGTACTGTAATGATGTCACGATAATTTTGCTAGCTTTCTGTAGGATTGTTTCCTTTGTAAATAAACTTGGTATTCCATAATGCTAATGCAGATGTTTTATACAGTTTACTTACAAACTTTTGCTGACATTTTTAAATGAAGTTGATAAAATTATAAAGCTAGTGTTAATTTTAAAGCCAACATAACTGTAAAGGATACTACTGTCTGTCGATTCTTAACATTTTTCTTAGAAGATGCTGTCAAGGACTTGAAAAGCTAGTTTCACTTAAAAATCAGTTTTTCAAGGCAGTATATTTAAATTTCTCACTGTGGTCTAAAGGCATGATTGCAGCTGTCTGTACTGCTAGTTGAGAGATGCAGGTTTATAGATTTATTTACCTGTAATTTCCCAAAATGTGTATTGGGGAAGGTGATACAGTTCTTTAGATCTAAGGGAATGTTGTCAAACAGTTTTGTTAGTGCCTGCCATAAAGGGAGTCCTCACTCAGGATCCAAAACAGAAAGTAAATATGCTGCTGATACTGTGATTCAGAAGTAGTTTTTGAAACTGATTTAACTGGGCAGTATTTTGGAGTTATTAAAATAACTGCACAAGATTAGATTAACTCTTTTTCAAAAGTTGGATATTTGTTAGTATTTTTAGTGGAAGTAATTAGAAGTTAAAAAAATTTACTTGGAAAATAGGTAAACAGTAATATGTGACAGATTATTGAATCCATATTACCCCTGTTAATTAAGAGATTTAGCCAATCTTCCACTGCTAAGGCACTGATCAGGTAATGGTGAGTGAAGAGAGAGTAATTATTGCTTGGTTTTAAGAAACTGTTAATTCCTTATTTTAGGTTTTCTCATTGGTAAACAATTGTGATAATTTTTTGTTGTCTAATATTTTAGGGTGAGTGTCCCTGAATTATGATGAATCTTGCAGTAAGATTCCAGACCATATGACAATAAGATGCCTCTCTCATAAGGCTATTCCAGAACATTAGAATCAGATATATTAATATCTGATTTTATTTGCCAGTTCAAAGGTTATAAAGTTGCAGGTTATAAAGAGGAGAATTTTTCTTTTTCAGCTGAACAATGCAACAGAGACAACTTAAAAAAACCCCGTGAACCCAAATATACCCATTGACATGTGCATTGCAGATATAAATGAATTGTACATGCTTTGGCTCAGTTGTAGTGAGTGTGCACTGATTTCTTATGTGAGCTAGTTAGAAGTTAATTTTCTGTCTGTTGCATTGATTAGTTGAAGAACTATATTAGAGGAGCTCTCCTTTTCGCATTTCAGATGTGCAAGAATAAAGCAATATTTATGGTCAACTAGCTTGGGAATCTAAATGTCTTTAAATAAATAAAGGAAGTCATATTTCACTTATTTTAAAATTACATTCTGAAATTTATACTTCACTCTGCCATAAAGATGTAAGTATCAGATTTAAATTAATCATTCAATTTTATGTCCTCATGAACTGTAAGGACATACTTTCATTATTCATCTCTCAATTGATGATTAGATAGCAGTCATTAAACTGTTGGCAAAGATATACCAAAACTGATTTCTCAGTTTTGTTCTGTATGCCTGAGAACTTTAAACTCATTGATCCAGATCAGGGGTGTCTTTATGGCTTGGCCCTGCGGCCAGATCACTATAGTCCTTCCCTTCCAGGGTATCAAAGTCTTTCTGGTGCCATTTCCCCAATGGCTGGTAGGGGAACCTGGCCCTACCCTACCCTCTTTTTTTGGTTCCAGCCCAGGGATCCTCTAATCAGCAGCCAAGCTCTGAGCCATCCTAAACTTTGCTACCTTTTCCTTGAGCCTTTTCTACATCTTCTGGTTTTGCTTCCTGTGGGTTTGTCAGCCCAAATTCCCTCCTCCCAGGGAATAATTGAAGATTAAAATTCCATAGGCCCAAACACACCTCCCTCCCTGCAGGGAGTGACTGCAGACTGCATCCCTGAAGCCCCTTCCTATTGCCAGCTTTATCCTAGCCAAGGCTGTTACTTCTCAGCCTGACTCCATCATCATTCAGGGGATTACTTAGGCCCCCTAATTCCCCTCAGCTGTGTCCTATCTGATTAACTGACCCCTTCTCAGCCACATTAACCCCTTTCAGGCTGGTGTGGGGTGAACACCCCGTCATACCATTTCATTCTGTCATTCGCGTGTACAAGTATTAGTACACTTCACATGCAAGTAACTCTGCGAAGTTTCACATTGAAAAGAGACTTGTGTCCCCTTAGATAATATGGCCCCTTTAAGTGTATAATATGTGAAAGTATTAAACTTCTATTTCTTTGGTACCATGTAACTCAAAAACTGTCAGATTTTTTTTCCAGAGTTTATCAGAAAACATTTGCTCTCAAACTGAGACCTCATATGCCAAGTTTCAGCTGGAGTGTGCTTGTAAAAAAAAGTTTATGGTGGAACTGCCTGCACAATCTTAACTACACTGTAGTGTCACAAATGTGATACTGTAATGAACTACAGATGGTTTTTTTTTCTGCCACCCTGTTAGAATAATAATCCTAGCTCAGAAAATGGTTGATTGATTGGCAAATATATTTATTTGTTATTTATTGCCGTTTTTAATTTCTGCAGTATTGCATGATGGGTTAGATCAGGGGTAGGCAACCTATGGCACAAGTGCTGAAGGCGGCATGTGAGCTGATTTTCAGTGGCACTCACACTGCCTGGGTCCTGGCCACCGGTCCAGGGGGCTCTGCGTTTTAATTTAATTTTAAATGAAGCTCCTTAAACATTTTAAAAACCTTATTTACTTTACATACAACAATAGTTTAGTTATATATTATAGACTTGTAGAAAGAGAACTTCTAAAAACGTTACAGTGTATTACTGGCACGCAAAACCTTAAATTAGAGTGAATAAATGAAGACTCGGCACACCACTTCTGAAAGGTTGCCAACCTCTGCATTAGATGAATTAATTGAGGTTTTCTATTTAGAATAAATGGTATACTTCAGGTTACCTTTCCTTTTCTTCTATTTATGTTTTTCTGTCCCCTATAGAAAAGGACAGTCAGAAATCCAGTCTGGTCTGTAAGAACTGTTTGCCCCTTAAAATTATTTTCTTATGCCTCAACTGCTCTGGTAATATATATTTTTATTGAGCACCTAAGAAAGTGTGTGAAATCTTCAGTATGTTTCCTGTTGCCTCTGGGGAACTATAATGTTTAAGAATAAAAGGAAATATAAGAGTTACAGCTGCATATTGTTCAAATTATTTTTAAGAGAAGGTTCATGAAGCATCTACTGGTAAAGTGATTTTAGGTTTGCATTTTTAAGTTCAAAACCCATTGGTATCCATAGTCACTATGCTACAAACATTCTACTGCTAGAGAAAGAAGGAAAATAGTTCCCTTGATGTACTGTTACCGTAGGGGGAAGAGAGATTTCTTGCAATTCACTGAGGAATACACCAGTAAGAAATTCCAAAATAACACTTCAGCAGATGATATGAGGTATTTACAGATACAGAAGCTACACTGTACTAGGCAACTTCCTGGCATTTATCAAAGTGTTGGCTGCTCCCATTTTAAGAGAGATGAAAAATAATATATGGTTGTAAAAATTATGTCAATAAATAATGTAAAAACCCCACCATAGTACAGACTGGTTCATGTCAACTCTTGTTTCTACTGGTAATACCACTATATTAGGAAAACTGATGTCATAATGAAGCTGTGAATATATTGCAGTTCACTCAAAATGACCCAGCATTCATTTTATCTAGGTCATTGGTTCCCAACCTTTTCCATATTGTGATCCTATGCTAACAACAGAAATAAGTTTTCTTATAAGTTTCCTCCCATATAGCCATAAATAAAAGAAGATGGGTTGCAACACCTAGGATAAGAACCTGTCATGTCGATAATTAAGCACAGCTAATTGTCTTGTAAATTATGGATTTCTTTTGACAAATAATTAACAGAATGTCATAAGAAAAGTAGGCCTACATAGTTCTTATAGAGAGAAGTACTATATTGAAGTGCTCAGATATTAGTTACAGCCATGATATAATAATCTAGATATAATCATGATGTAACAATCTAGAAGTCAAGGGGTTGTATTTCCATTTAGCCTTACCATATACTAGTTTACAGTTAGTATAAAAAAAATACGTTTCCTTTCCTATAGTGAAATTAAATATGTATCCCATTCTTCTTCCTCTAGCTTTCTAGTTTTATCCTCTTATTTATTGTCTTGTCTCAGCTGGGAACTATTATATTTATCTTACAGGGTAATATATGTATCCTGGGCTGGGTTTGTATTATCTGTTAACGATAATACAAACCCAGGATACTACAGGATACCCAGCCCAGGATACTACAGACTCCATCCATTATTTTCTTCTAATTTTAACTCCTTGTTCTTCACAAGTTTTGGAGACCTCCCTGTTACCACTAATGCATTTCACATTATTAGTGTTACATCAACAGATCTCATCTTTAGGATTAAACACCATTTATGAGAGATTAACCCATTCTGTGCTTCAGTTCATGTTCCATTATATCAGCATTGATCTCACTGCTCATGCCCAAGCTCTTGAGGCTTGTATTATCAAAACAGTATCCATTCCTTACTTGTATGCCTTCATTCAATCAGGATTCTCAGTACTATACTGAATCCCTGATTGGGTATTAGGTTTCTGTATTTCCTTACAATCTTTAAAATCTAGTGAAGTGGCTCCATCTTTCTGAGGAAGAAAGCGTGGTTTTACTGACATTAGTATTGAGAATCATTTTGATTACCTTTTGTATGTGTGTTAGTGAGTGTACTACTCCTGGGGGAATTCTGCAACACTGCATGTGCACAGAATTCATGTCCCCCGCAGATTTCTTTGCTTCCCCACAGAAAAATGACTTTCTGACAGGGAAGCAAAGGTAAGCTGCAAAAGCATCACGCACCACTCCCTAGCTGCAAAGGTACATAGTTTCAGGCATCCGGAGCAGCTGGCGGAGAGGTAAATCACTGCAGGACTCAGGAATACCCCCTACCCTGAGCCGGGATCAGTTGCTAGTCCTGGCTTGGCTGGAGGCACGAGGGAATGGGACTTCCTCTTCCTCTGCAAGAAGTATCTGGGGCTGTGTCAGACCTACCCCCAAAAACCTCCCCCAGCTGCGGGGAGCTCAGCATCCTCCCCTGCTTCCTGCCCCCATCACTCCTCAGCTGCAGAGGGGAGGGGTCACTGTATGGGGAGCTTCTCCCCTATCTGCCCAGCTCCCATGCATCTGGGCCTTCCATACCCAGACACCTCCATCAAGCCTCACCACATATACCCAGAACCCCCTATCCCTCCTTACATGAATCCCACGCCACTGAACCTCAGCCTCTGCATCTGGAGCCCCCTTTCACCCAGACCTCCTGCCTCTGGACAGCCACCCTGCACTGAGATCACCCCCCAGTGAGCTCCCTGCACTCAAACCTCAACCCTGATGAGCCCCACCTTCCTGCACCATCCTGAGCCCCCACATCCAGACCCCCATGCCACTGACCCTCAACTAGCTGCACCCAGATCCCCACTCCACCATGCCCCAATCCCCTGGCACCCAGACCCCCTGCTGAGACCTCCACATCCAGCCCCTTCTGCTGAGCCCCAACCACTTTCACTTGGAAGCTGCAGCAGAGTCCCATTGCCACTGCACCTGGAATTCTCCCCCACCCCCCGCAACAAGCCTCTGTGTATCCAAATCCCTCACACCTAGACTCCCTGCTGGGATGCTTGCACCCAGATTGTCCCACACCTAGATCCCCCCACACTGAGCCCCTTCACACTTGGATCCTACCTGGTTGAACCTGCCTGCCCAACACCTGGTGCATTTGGCGCAGGGCAGCAAGGCCTCTGGGTATTTCTGGGGCAGGGCCAGACCTTGTGCTGTGTCAAGGTCGGGTTCAGTCTTTCCAGTGAGTCTGTGTTCCAGGGGTTGGGGAGTTTCCAGTGGCCTGTGCTCCCCACTGCTATGCTGGAGCCTCTGCATTTATTTATTGACAAATGAAACTTGCAGAATTTTAAAATATTGTGCACAGAATTTTTTATATTTTGGCACAGAATGCACTCAGGAGTAGTATGCAGTGTTTGACCATTTGGGAAGGTCCAGTATATTTTTCCTGCAGGAGTACAAGAAAACCTGAGAACCCATTATGGGCAAGCTGAATCCTACCCTCCCCCCCACCCCTATTACAGCTACCAGAACTTCCATTCATGGAATCAGAATTTCTTCATTTGCTTTATTTTAGATTAGAATATCATCCAGAACTAATAAAGTACTCTTTGGTTCAAAGTAGCTCAGATCCTTATTAGTCAGAGATTGCTAGGGCTGGGATCGGGTTTCCATATTGCAGTTCCTGAGTAATGAGAAAAATGGGAACTCCAGTTTGTCATGCTCCTTCCATTTCCAGTCTTGGCCTCTTTAATAAGGTAGTAGTGTATGCTGCCTTCCTAAACTTCTTGCCCCCTAAGAATCCCCCAATAAACACTATATGGTCTCTCTTCACTTGGGAAGACACCAGCATTCAGTAGTTTGGCACAGCCCCAATCCCTCGAACCTCTTCCTTTACAAATGAGACTAGAAGCCCTCATGGACTAGAAGAGGGCCACAGTGTTTTGAGCCTCTTCTTTAAGAGGATTTGAAAGGTCTTGAGGTCTTGGTTAAATAAATAAAAAATGAAAACACGATTCCTGGCCCAATGAACACAATTTTTAATTTTTTTAAAAGTATGTACATTCTGTGCTTTGACCCAGAAAGAATTGAACAACTGGAAATTATCTTTTCTCTACAAGAGAAATTAACTAAAACGATCTCTCGTTTTAAACCAGTTTTGTAATTCTCATCTTGCCCCAGAAATAAACAAACTGGAAGGTCTCCTTTTTGTAATTCAAGGGAAGGCAGACCAACTAGTCTTTTTAAACAATCTGAAAACTTAGGCACTGTCTGGCAGCTTGACTGTTGATCCAATCACAGCAGCACTAGTATCTTCCTTTTTTACTTTTCCGAATTGAGTTTCGGACTCTAATGAGCCTCAGTTATTTCCGAACTCAGCCAGTGTTTGCCTCCCCATCCTTGTGCTGCCCAGCTGGCTAGGTACATGGCCATCCTGAACACATGAGCAGTTAACAGACTTCACACAAGGGCCTGTTCCAACAATCTAAGACTCCTAGATCACTTGTAGAATCCTATGAGTCCAAAGATGAATGAGCATGCTCAGATAGAAGCTTTTCAGATCTATTTATGAGATATTTTGGTAATGGATCCAAAGTTCTGAGGTTCTTTGTTTATCCAGAAAGTGCC
This sequence comes from Gopherus flavomarginatus, assembly GCF_025201925.1. NCBI lineage: Eukaryota > Metazoa > Chordata > Testudines > Testudinidae > Gopherus > Gopherus flavomarginatus. The sequence goes on from NC_066618.1 coordinate 261,123,255, forward strand.
CATAGGACCGGCATTGGCAGTAAAGAAGTCTATCATTTTATTTCTTTGATGGGACAAAGCCTGTTAAGAAATTCTCAAGATGGTTTATAGCTTTTGGTGGAAAGATAAAGGCCTGTCCATTTAAGTCCAGAGCTGATTTAAATGGATAGCCTGTCTGAATACTTAATTCTATATGTCCACTGAAATTCCTACACCAGAAGTACTTAACACTCTTTCTACTGTGGAAAGGAGGGGTTACCAGTTTATGCAGCATCTACTTGTCATATATCAGTTGTGCAGATCCTCAAAGCTCCTACCCAGGACTTGGTTGATATCTTTATGTAATATTATTCTCTTGCTGCTTAGTCCAGATTAGATTGGATTCTCCATTTAACTGTGTTTCATTCATTTTTGAATTAGCTGTACTCTTGAATCTTCTTTCAGATAGTTGTTACTATATTTAGTCTCTCTCAATGGGTACCTGGAGAGGCAGTGTCCTGAAGGATAAAATGAGGTCATTTACCAAAGTAACTTGCCTTACTATTCAAATACAAGTCTCATTCTTCCTTGTAGTATTACTGTGACATGATTGCTCACAGTTGGTGGTATAGTATTGTACATGTACAGTCAAGCCATGATACACTGAGTTAGCTATTATAGGGGAAGTGACAGTGACACCTATATTTAAGTTGCCTATCACTTTCCATTAAAAAAAGTTATTTTTAAGAGCTCTGAGATTTCAGTGGTTTTCAGCAAGACTTTGAAATTTGGCATGGTAATCATCTGACGGATGTGCTTCTTGCTGACACCCTGAAAATTCATTCAGATTTGGTCAAGTTATAAACTGATGAAAATCTGCTAAATATGAGGCTGCATGTCATGCTCCTTCATTTTCGTATCAAATGATAAATAATAGAAAGGTTATAGCTAAATAGACCTATCTAAAACAAGAATGTGGACATGAGAATGTTTCATAATAGCTTATAAAGAAATGATCCTTATGTTAAGAGCTACAATTTAGGGGAGGGAAGACTGTTCTGCTCAGCAGGGTAATAATAGCCATCTGTCACCATGTTTTCACACAGACAAATCAGAAATAACCAAAAAGAGAGCTGACACATATCATGCATGCTGCAGCTGCCCATCCATTTGCTAGTCATACTGAATAAGTGGTGTTTCTTCTTTAGCCAACTTTCCAACCCCACATCCCCGTACCCTCAGAAGTCAGTGTACATAGTTTTGTTCAGATGGAATAGACAAAACTAGGAAGCAATTAGTAGAAAAATACTTTGTATTTCAAAATTGTATACCATACAGGCTTAATATTAACGTTTTAGCAATTTTTGGTGAAAACTGGTTTAACTCAGATTGTCACATATGCAATAAACTGCATTTGTTTCTAAAATAAGATCCAAATTTTACCCTGTAATGAAGATATGGGTCTTAACTGACTTAGCTCCAATCTTAACGTCAGAAGGCAGAACTAGGCCCTGAGTTTTTACATGAATGATGAGTGCACGATGAGAACTATTCTTAACAGCTTGATTGCGTATTGTTCACTTTGGGGTCTGATTCTGATCACACTCTTTTTTTTTAACCACAGTGTAACTCCTTTCACTTCAGTGAAGTTGCACCTGATTTAAAGCAATAAGCAGCAGAACCTTTTGTGTTTAGCCAATGTGTTGAATGAATTTGTGTATTTTGATGCTGTATCTTCTTTAATTTCATCCCTTGTGGTTTGCATATGTTCAGGTGCATATATAGATGGCCATACATACTTCGATTTTCACAAACCCCTAACATTGTTTGTTAGAACATGTGCTTGAAAGTTGTGCCACCACAATTTATATATTTTTATGCAAAACAGGTCAAAACATTACATTTATATTATTTGCATGTTGTTTTCACTACTATGTACAATAGATGCTTAATTGCAGTACATAACATACAAGTGTTGACCATTAAACTATGAAATATTTCCTAAGACCAAAAGCTGTTACTTGGAAGGCAAATAGCATTAAAACATAATTAAATATTTAGGATTCTCTGTGTATGTTTGCGGGAACATGTGTATATGAGTGATCTGTGGAGAAACTGTATTTTAAAATGCCCGAGTTGAAGGGAAAAGCTGGTTTTAACATTTGTACTGAGGAAAATACTGTGGTTGTTACAAAAAGTATTTGAATATCAGCCTAAACAGCTAAACTTTTCAATTGTACTTGAGAGTTTTAAAACAAAAAGAAAACTTTACTAAAGTAACCATGGAACTCTGCAAATGTGTGTTCATTTTTCTTCAAGTTTCTGTGCATTGTCTATAACATAGCTTTCCCTAGTGAATATTTATGCCTTTAGGTAGCCTGTGTAATGTTAAATAAAGGTTTACGGTTTTTGTTTATTATTCTATAGGATTTTCAAACAATAGGAGAGAGTTGAGCTAAAATATATTTGACACTTTGACTGCTAACATTACATAAAAATGAAGTTTATAACAGTCAAACTGGGCCCGATCCTACTCCCATTGAAGTCAATTAGGGTTTTGTCAATGATTTTCATGGGATCATTACTTGCCCACATTGATCCTCCCACTCTCCTTAGGAACTAAGTACTCTTTCTTCCAAAACCCAGCCCATTTTGTTGTGTTTTTTCTCAGAGATAAAGTAACATTGTTTGTAAAATATTTGTCTTAAAGTTATTAGTGTCCCTAATTAGATCTTTTTAAAAAGCCACTCAAATAATCCTTAAATAGCGAGACTTGCAGACAGATATCTCAATGGGTAGACGATAAAAAGTTGTTGACTAACTGTAGCTGCCATAATGCAAAATATAAGTGTTCATAGTCACTTAAACTTTAATGTAGATTGATATGTCTGCTCTCCCTGTTTGGTTCAGTGATTCCAGATAAAATGCAGGACACTTTGTCCCTCAGATAAGTTGATATTTTACAAAGCAATCTTACTGGCTTGTCATATATGTTATAAAACTGACAAAAAAGTGTGCATGTTTAATTTTTATGCTGTGTAACTTCAGTCTCTAACCCCTGCTTCAGCTCTCATTCTTCACTTTGGGATGTAACTGAAAATGATTGTGGTGCCCTGGGATAGCTAATTGGTAAAGCCTGTTTGGAATGTGGCTAAGTGAACCATTTTGGCAGTAAGCAGAGTAGCAAAGCACATTTTTCCCTTACTTGTCTCTCAGGCTAAAATTAAACAGAGTTAGATATTTTCACTTTTAGTGATTTACAGTGGATCTGTTCTGAGTCAAGCCATCATAAAGAGCTAATTGCCTGCACACTCTTGTACAAAAGAACTCTTTATTTGTGTGTAATATGTAGGTCTGTGTCTAGTACAGTGTATTGGGGATCGAATAATCTGATGATGATAAATGAAAAATAAGACTTTTTTTCATTCCCCGTCCCCTTTGAAATAATTGGATATTAAATTTATGATGCTAAGTTAACCTGCATCAGCACCTGTTTAGCATTCATGGACTCCAAGACACCTCAGAGTCATGAGGTCATTTGGAAAAATTTATGATGCAGTTTATGTAGCATGCTGGTGTAATGTTTTCTTAAGCTACTTAGTTACTAAAAAATAGACAAAACTCGTCAGAATTAATGTTCATTACAGAACATTTTCATTAGTTTTGTCATCCCTCCCTCAAAAAAAATCCCAAATTTATTGTAACTAAAAAAGGTGTTGGTGTTTTTTTTTTTTTTAATAAAGGTGCTACTATTCTTTTCTCCAGAAAAATATTTAAAATCTTGAGAGAAAGAGTTTCATTTCTGAAGTTTTGCATTGGGAACAATTTAAATATTCATATTTTTAATTGAAAGGAGATTTCAGGAAGTGTTCCAACAGTAGAGCATTCTTTCTTTTCTTCCAGAGATTAAATATTTTAAGCAGCATCTCTGTCAGTCCTGTTCACAAAGTCTCAAGACTGCTTCTTATCTCAGATCATCCACAAAATTAGCTATATCACTGCTGTCATGTGCTCGCTGTTGAGTTAGAATAATAATTCCACTTACAGTTGGAATACCCCTGTCCATTTTAAACAATGGACTCATTTTGACAAAAAGATGAGAGAGACACAGACACTTAGAGTACTGGGAGCCCTTCCCTTCTAAGAACACCCCAGCAACAGAAGTCCACTTCTACACCTCTACAACCCAGGCTCTGCACACCTCTGCTCCCCAAACAATTTGCTTCCTCAAATCTCCAATCTTTCCTCTCAAAGCACTCCTTCTCCACCAATCATCTCTCTTTCACTCTCCACCCAGCAAACCCCTTCATTAGCCTCTCCTTCTCTCTCACCAAACTTCTCCTCTCTCCCACCAAACACCTTTTCTCCTCCACCTGCCCCAACTCCCCACAAATCTGTTATCCCAAGTCTTCTTCAAGCCTGTCTCCCTCCCTGCCACCACTTTCCTCCCAAGAGATTCCTCCTATAAGTCACAGCCCCCTCTCCCAAACTCTTCTCTCAGACACCAGTGCCATCCCCCAGAAATGTGACCAACCCCCTCTCCCATACCTGATCCTGCTTCTTGGGTGTGCAGCAGTGAAGGAATGACGAAGAGGGACTAGAGTTGGTGCTTCTTGGCAAAGGGGCTGATGGCTGAGTCGCACTGCCTATCAAGCTTGCGCACTCTCTGCTCTGTACTTAGAGCTGGAGGTGATGATGGCGGGTGGGGATGGGGGTGGAAGGGTTGGGTTGGGTTGGAAGGGAACAGAGAGAGCTGCCTGCCTATCAGGGAGACAGAGCTGATTCCTAGAGACAGAAGATTGCAACTTCTGATGCCTCCTCCCTGCCCAGCTCATTAGCTAGCTTATCCGTGGGGAAAGAGAGTTCTGAGTGCAGCTGTACTAGGTAACTTCAGACTACAGTAGAACCTCAGAGTTATGAATACCTCCAGAATGGAAGTTGTTCATAACTCTGAAATGTTCGTAACTCTGAACAAAATATTATAGTTCTTTCAAAAGTTTACAACTGAACATTGACTTAACACAACATTGAAACTTTACTATGCAAAAGAAAAATGCTACTTTCCCTTTATTTTTTTAGTTGTTGTTTTTCACAGTACTGTACTGTATTTGCCTTTTTATTTTTTGGTCTCTGCTACTGTCTGATCATGTACTTCCAGTTCCAAATGAGGTGTGTGGTTGACTGGTCAGTTCATAACTCTGGTGTTCGTAACTATGAGATTCTATTGTACTCTCTTCTCTCTTCTTTGTGCCTGGCCCCCCTCCCTCTGTCTTCTTCCTCCTCCAGGTTGGGGCTGAAAGTTGGGGGGAGAAACAAATTGTTTTTCACTCAAGCTGAAATTTTTTTGGGAGGAGGGAGGAGGGGAATGTACCCCCATATCTCCCTAAAATGTACACCATGACCCTAAGGTCTTCATATTCTCAAAGACTGCATAACAATTGTTATCAAGATTTATATTTTGTACTGGTTAACTAGAAAGGGGTATGAGATAAATATATGTGAACTGGGCTTTGAAAGTGAAACACAGTATGTCAGTAAGACCAGTTCTTCATTGAAACCTTAATTTAATTCAGTGAAAAAAGTGAGTGAAAAAAGTTCAGACCACTCCTAATGAAATTCAGGAAACTTTAGTGCTTTTTCCTGAAAAAGATAAAATAGTCATTAAAGAATCTTTAATTAAATATAAAACTTGCCTCAAAAGAATCTGTTTATGTCCTGATCCTGATGCCAATGGAGTCAATGAGAGACTTCTATGGCAGTTGGGTCAACCCTTAATTTTTGGCATTCTAGCTAAATTTAAAAGTAGCTGATTAAGTAGAATCTTTTGTGCTTGGATTTCTTGGGAGAGGTCCCATAAAAAGTATTTGTGTATTTTACATGTACATATAATATTTGTCCATCAACATAGAATCTAAGGCCATCTCTACAGTTACTGGGGGTCGATGCTGCTGCGATCGATGTAGCAGGGGTCAATTTACAGAGTCTAGTGAAGACCTGCTAAATTGACTGCAGAGCACTCTGCAGTTGACTCTCAGGACTCCATCAGAACTAGAAGATTAACATACGTCGATGGGAAAGCGTCTCCCGTCGATGCAGCGTGGTGTAGACATCGCAGTAAGTCAACCTAAACTATATCGTCTCCAGTTATGTTATTCACATAGCTGGAGTAGCATAACTTAGATCAGCTTATCATGGTAGTGTAGGCAAGGCCTAAGCAAAATATGCGGAAGTTAAATTTAATAAGTGATTAGTAGCAAGCTGAACTTACCTGCCACTCAAACTAAAAGGCAAAATAATTTAATTATTTATCTACTTGAACTGTTTTTCTGAGACTTAAGGGATGAACAGCTAAAGAGGTTTGAGAAACTAAACTACAGTGTCCTCCTCCACCTCATCTTTGAGCTTATGGAGCCATCATAACAACTCCATAGTTAAGATTGACAGTCAAAATCATGCTTTAACTTGAAATGATTTCCAACCTCCTAACAGTTTGAGCTGAGTTCTTTTTTTGCAGTACTAAATCATGTTACCTGCTAACACTATGTTTGTTGTTGTTTTGGGGGAATTTGTTATAAAAAACAAATGTCCGCTAATTTTTGTGCCTAGGCTGACTCCTCCCCAAATCCTGCCCCCCCAGGGAAGTCTGTCCAATTCGTATTTTTTATTTGACACATATAATGAATCTATCATTAAGGCTAGCTGACATCAGACAATATCTTTTAAAGATGCAGGAATCCCTCATAATTTTGGCGCCTAAAATGTTGATAAATGCTAATTATTGTAATATGCTCCATACCGACCTTCAAGCATTTTCTGTTTCCAGTCTCCAATCTGCTGAAGATCCTACTGCAAGGCTTATTTATCGTTGTTCGCATTGTACACATGTTACTCTTTTATTTTATGTCCTACCACTGGCTTCTCCTTAAATTGAAGATTTATTTTTAAGGTTTGTTACTGACATTTAAAACTATCAGATCACAAAGCCTCTTCTAGCTACAGGAGTTCCTCTGTGTGTGTTCCAGCTCAGAGCCTGTGCTATACTGATGATTTATCTTTGTGTATTTTTCAACTGTCTCTTGCACATTTGTACTCCTCAAGTCTTCCTCACTTAACCCCACTTTGATAGTATTTCCTGCCTTATAAAATTCAACAGATTTGCTCACTTTTTATGTAAAATACATTCAAATTTTAATATTTTAGCTTTTTTAAAAATGTTGTGAAGTATCTTGTATCACTGAATGGGATATTTTTTCTGTCTGTGTCCAAAGTGTGTTGATATAAATGAAAGGATTATATAAATTAAATTTAAAATACCATGCCATCTACTTATGAAATATCAAATACGATATTTGGAGAAATCACTCTTTTTGTTCTCCTTGAACAGTATTACTACTAAAAATATCTGGATTTTGTTGCCTCATCTTCCAATAATCAGCTGCTTTTTATGAACTGAATTTCATTTTTCATTGCAAAATTTCAAATCAGGTACATGGGTCTTCATCATTTCTCTTTGCATGACATTTATCCATTTGGTTTAAAATTTTGCACCTTTGCAGTTAAATAGCTGTAGTAATATAAATGCATATAAGTACATTCTAGTCCTGAATGCAGAATACTTGCTGCATTAACATGTGTTAGTGTAACTTTCAAAAAAAGTTAATTTTAATGTCCATGAAAATGCTCCATTGTCTGTATTTGAAGATCTTTAGATACAGAATAATTCCAATACACATGCAACAGCAGTTCACACTCCTCCACCCATACTACTAATGCATCTTCTCCAGGACTTGAAAGTTCCACCTTTGGGGCAGAGGGGATAGTACACTCAGTGTTGTACTATCCATAGTTTAATCCATAGTTCTCTGCCTAGACTGAAGTACTGCCAACCCCAAGCATACAAGAATCATGAGTCAGGCCCCAAATAATCATTAAATTGATTTCAAAATAATTAACTATTAAAATAATACATTTGGGTATTTTTTTATTTGCCATCTGTTTTTTTGAGCTTTGAGTCCCTTTCCAAGCTTTTCTCCATAACTGAAGCAAGAAACTCTTCTAAAAAATATAACTGAAATTATTGTATAACCTCGCAAACTGGTGTTTTAAGAAAAGCGCCAACTATTGTGAGGCTCATGATAAAATCATGAGGATTGGCAAAAGTTTAGACTGCTGACAATGGTAGTGTTTAAAAATGTATTTTAAGAAAAGAAAATATGTCCAAAATTTGATTGTAAAGCAAAAATGCAGTCTTAATACTGCAAGGATAAAGAATGTCATATTACATAAACAGATGCTAACTGTAATTGATACAAGAGACAGGTGCCCTGGTCTTGCTATTGGACAACTTGTGTGTGAAGTTGGATTTCAGTGGGATTCAGGCACCTACCTCCCAAAGATTGAAAATCCCATCTTAAGCCTTACTAATCATCATTTAAGACACCATAGTTAATCATAGTTGCTAAATGATTACATTTGTGGGAATTAAAATAAATTCATACTACATTGCTTATACTGAAGAAAATAAATGAAACTTATCAAGAACCTATTAAAATGTTAAACATAAATTTTGAACGGTGAGGAATTTTGTGCTAATTATGTTTTAACTAATAAAGTTTTAAGGAATTATTTGTATTTATAATTATTAGCTTTGCTTCTGTGCATAGCTCTAGTCTTTAAACTTCATGCTATTTTACGTTTAGGTGCCAGTAGTTAATTTCCTTGTGTGTGATGAACAGGGCCAGTGCAAGGAAGTTTCGCGCCCTAGTGAAACTTCCACCTTGCGCCACACACACCCCCAGCTAATCCCACCCCTCCGCTGCAGCTAACCCAGCCCTTCCCCCCTCGGGGGTCCGCCACCCCTTCCCGGGAGCCCCCCTCTGCAGCAGCTACTCCCCCCCCTGCGGCAGCTAACCCCGCCCGGGGAGACCCCCCCCCTGCGGCAGCTAACCCCACCCACAGAGACCCCCCCCATGGCAGCTAACCCCACCCAGAGAGCCCGCCTCCATGGCAGCTAACCCCGCCTGGGGAACCCCCCCCCCATGGCAGCTAATCTCGCATGGGGAGCCGCTCCCCCCCCGCGGCAGCTAACCCCACCTGGGGAGACCGCCCCACTTCACCTTGGCTCTACCTTCTCCGCTGAGCACACTGGCTCTTTATTCTCTTCCCCTCCCAGGCTTGCGGCGCCGACTGGAGGAGAATTAGAGTGGGGGCTGTGTGCTCAGCGGAGGAGGCAGAGTGGAGCGGTTCCGCTGTGCACCCCCCCCCCCCCGTTACTGCGGGCAGCCCTCCGCATGCCCCCCCCCGCCCCAGCTCACCTCCACTCCACCTCATCGCCTGAGCGGGCTTTTAGGCACCCCCAACCACTAGGCACCCTAGGCAGCCACCTCGTTTGCCTAACTGGTTGCACTGGCCCTGGTGATGAAAAAGTGTTTTCCAAGGGAGACCTCCTAAACTTTTTGTCCACAGCAGTAACTGATTCTAAGGATTTCATAAATTGAAGAGAACCCAAGCAGAAAAATTCCCCAGCATTTCTTATCTGCATGATCTTCTAAAACACTGGTTATAAAAGAAATGGGAATGCAAATGAATATTAATATTTAGACCATAACATTTTGAATACAAACTTTTCAGAAACAACTCATGGTTCGATTGTTTCCTTTTCATGGTGGCTCAGTTTCCTCTTTTCTCCATTCTAACTTTTTTCTTATCTTTTTTTTTTTTTAATCTTCTGGTCAGTCTTGTAGAAGAGCCTTTTGTGTGTATAATGTCTCCCTCTCTAGTGTTTTGCCTTGTAATCTCTAGTGGGTCAGTAGGGTATCTGACAACATCCATCCAAATAATGTTTTGCCCAGGATAGAGAGATAATTGAAGTCTGCTTTGGGCAGAGCACCAGCTGGAAGAATGCTCCAAGGCATCCCCCTCTGGCTCACTATAGAGAAAGTTGACCCCACCGACCGATTACAAGTGTTTTCTTTTTGAGGGGAAGAGTGGGTTACATTATTTTCTTTGGGCCTGGGGCTACAAGGCTCAATTCTAGCGTAGTGTTTCTGTTGGCTGAGAAAAGAGTCTAGGGAGAGAAGTTGTGAGCTTTGGGTTACATTCACAATTTTTTTGTGAAAACAGCTGTGTTTGCAGCACAAAAAAGAAAAAAAACGTACAAAAGCAAAACCAAGAAATGTTGTGCATTTTCTCCATTTTGTATTCTGCTTCCTTTTCCCCACACCATTTGCAAAGCAGCCAAGTTTCTCACTTTTGTGATATGATGAATAGGGGTTTATATGATATACACAGTTCTGCTGTCTTGTGATTTCCACTATCCACTAATCTTCACGATAAGTCTCTGCTGGACATTTGAGTTTGTTCTTTCTCCAACTGTTTTACTGCTCTGACTGTGAGGGAAACACAGAAGCCTCAGCAGTTGCTGGGAACAAAGAAGTGGTTATGAATTGTCAGACTGACAACTTGCTGGAAGCAAAAGGGACATGATTACAATTGAGAGGCCCCCATAAGTTGGGTGTCCCTGCTGGCAGTAAGAATGGTGGTCAGTTGCATTGGCCTTTGTGACACACTTCATTTTCCATGAGATCTTTGCAGTTTCCACTGTAAATAAGATGAGCTGTAACTGTGTGTCTGGAGTCCCTTCAACTTTTGAGGTTCACTGTTAGGGTTCATTTTAAATTTTCACGCAGTCTAGTGCATGGATGATGGAGTAAGGCCTGTCCTTCTCAATAAGGACAATTAGCAGAAACACGGATCCTAGTCAGACCTGGGTAGTCAAAGGTGAACAGAATTATTTCTTCAGGTTCTCCTATCCCCAATTTAGGGCAAGCCTCATGAAATGTAGGCGCTTAGAGGAGTTGATTGGCAGATTTTAAGAATCATGAAAGCCAAAAACAGTTGTGAAAGACTTCACCTAGAGGCTGTGAATAGTTTATGGTATCATTGACAATCAGAAATTAACAGCAGTCTTATGTAATGTCAAGGGGGCGTTTGTATGAGGAGGTGAACATTGTGCAGAACTATTTTCTTTCTTCTGTAAGATTCCTTGATTCTCCATTCTTCTTCCACCTTTCTTTTTCCACTTCTTTTATAAAGATATAGGGTCATATTTTGTGCTTAGAAATGTTTATCACTTTCAAAATTGCCATTTTACAAAAGCATTTATTTAAAATAAAGCAATATTGTATTATGATATACCATCAACAAAATAAAAAAATCCCATCCTAATCAAAAGAAAATGAAATTTACAGTACATCCAATGTTCACAATTAAAAAGTTACATCCATTTTAAAATATTCTGTCAGTTTATGTGGTACTTATTCTCCATTTTAACACTATCTCTAGAACTGGTAACATCTCTAAAACTGGACTGAACTTTTAAAGTGTAAAGTGTAATCACTGCACAATGGTAACTTTATTTTTCAAAAAGGATTTGTATCTACTAAAGAAAATATATATTTGTATGTATGTTTATATAGTTTATCTTTTTAATTTCATTTTCTCTTTATGCTATCTAGGTGCTGTACTTTTGGCCAGTCTGCAGGGATTAGCAGTCAATATTGATCCTGTCTTGTATACTTGGCTTATGTACCAACCTCAGAAACGAAGTAGTAGACACATCCAACAGGTAGGAATTCTTGAGAAATCATTTCTTTGGATATATAAAAATAACATTTTCCTATATCATATTCTCTCATTTAATATGAAAATTTTATGTTATATTACTCCAGACTACATTTATTATAAAGGATACTGTCACAACCTGTCCCTGTCCTGCACTCTGTTTTGATTGGCTCCAACCTCTGAATCCCATATGCTTTAAACTCCTGGGTCTAGATAATGGCTGATCACTAATCTGGAGGCATGTATACACAGCAGTTACGAGGTGTATACATTCCTTCCCAGTGTGAATACACATACATGAGCTAGCTGTGCTCAAGCTAGTGCACTAAAAATAGCAGTGTGGCCATGGTGGCACAGGTGACAGCTTTGATTAGCTACCTGAGTGCAATCCTGCCCGACTCCCATGGTGGTAGTACCCAGGTCCCTAGCCCAAAGCTGCAGCCCATGCCTCTAAGCCATATTGCTGTTTTCTGAATGCTAGCTCTCCCAGCTGCTGTGTAGACATACCTTGAGTGTATCATGTGCACTCCCGGGTACAGGCCTCCATCAGATACCCTTCTTAGGTGGTGGGATCCTAAAATCCAGCCACGAAGATCCCAGAACCAGTGCCACAGCTCTCCTGAGCCCCCAGTTGCTTAGACACATTCCTCACAGAGTCCACCCAGCTGTGGGAACTCGGGTATCTTAGTTACACCCTTCAGGGACAATGTGGCAGTAAAGCAAGGCAGCATAGGCTTATCACAGGAATATCTTGTCTCACACACTTTACTCTTAAAAAGCCCAAGAGAATTACAGATTCATGGAAAATAACAACCTTCTAAACACAAATTCCCTCAGTCTGACCTCTCCACCCAGTGAGTCGTGGTCTGAGACCTTAGGCCACGCAGCCCTTCTGGCCTTCTCAGCCTGGCCATCTTGGTCTCTTTGACTTAGAGAAGTAGTTCTTTTAAAACTGACTGTCTCCTCAGTGAGCTGGGGGTGGGAGCAGGTCCAGGCTCCAGGGCTCCCTACCAGTTGGCTTCTCTGTAGGAAAGCATTGAAAGTCAATGAACCTGCTCACAGAAAACCCATTATTTTGGTAGGAAACAGTCATTCATTATCGATCCCCCTTGATCGTTCTGTCACAGCTGCTCAGACAGTTTGTCTACTAGGTGTCAAGCCTCTGCTACAAAATCTGCACTGAAGGTTCTTCTTCAAGTGCTTGTACATGTGCATGCCATTCTTGATGTGTGCATGCTGCATGCCCAGTCATCAGAAAAAATTCCTTCAGTGGTATCCATCAGGGCAGCTTGAGTGCTCTCTGCTGTCGCCCGCTACTGCTGATATAAAAGGTCCAGCTGCCCCAGATTCCACTCAGTTCCTTCTTACCATCCATGATGGCCCTTGGACTTGCTTGGCTTGCTTTAGCAAGTGCTCTTAGAGTACTTTATGTAAATTTAATGTAAATAGTTTTCTAGTTGATCAGTACTTAGTTTGTAGTGTAGCCTTAAACTGTATAAGGCTCCTGGGACATAAAGTCTTGTGCACATACCAGATTATATCTCAGGGTTCTTCAGAGTTGGCTGGCCTCCATTTATTCACCAATTTGTCACCATCTGAACTCTCTGCTGAATGTGCTTTCTAGCATACTGAGATCTCTAGATTGGTGGACAGATTTGGTCAATCTATGTGCAGGCATTCCTTTGGACTGCTCTCAACCTTTGCTACCATTGGTGATGGATGTGGCTGCCTGGGAGTGGAGCTCATCTGGGTTCCCCTTACAAGCTCAGGGTTTATGGTCCTCGTGGGCTCCTCATGTCTCTACATATCAATGTCAGGGAGGTAAGGGCTGTCTGCCTAGCCTCTCAGGCTTTCCTGTTTCAGACAGGGAGGAACCCTCTGTTTTCCACTTTGTCAAGAGGCAGTTCACCTATAGAACTTTTGCATTGTCAATTCAATCAATCTCAAAGCCTCTTACATTCCAGGATTGTAGAATGAGCTTACAGACCACCTAAGCAGATCGTTTGAGTCACTGCAAATGGTCTCTCTGCCTGGATGTGCCCAGGTGCATTTTCCAGCAGTGTTCACAACCAAGGCCAAAAGGAAATGCCGTCAGTTTTGTTTCCTACAAGGTTTCAGTCCTGGTTCCATCATGAACACTTGCTTGCTGTCTTGGCTGACCAAGCTGTGCTACACTTTTCCTTAATTCCACTTCTACACCGAATGTTGCAGAAGATCAAACAAGACCATGCCCAGGTTATAGTAATAGTCCCCAGGAGGTCCTGGCAGCACTGGTTCTCCACTCTCCTCGATCTGTTGGTAGAGGCTCCAATTTCACTTCCTTTGGACCCAGACATAATTTTGCAGGACCTCTGTCAGGTGCTCCACCAGAACCTGATTTCATTTAACAGCCTGGAGGATCTATGGCTAAATCAAAAAGAGGAGTCTTGTTTGGAGCAAGTTTGCAATGTCTTGTTAAATAGTAGAAAACCCTTCACCAAGACTATTTACATTTTGAAGTGGAAGCATTTTTCCATCTGGTCTTGTCGATTTGGGGTTTCACCAATCCAGTACTCTATCCATCATATCCTGGACTATTTATTACACCTAAAACATTCATGGTTGATGATTAGTTCTGTCAATATTGATCTAGCAGCAATATTAACTTTCCATCCTTAATTGGACAGCCATTCTAAATTTGCTAATGATATGACAAGCAGATTATTGAAAGGCCTGGAAAGGTTGTACCCTCAGAGAAGGGAATCTATTCCTCCATGAGGCTTAAATTTAGTTTGAGCTGTTAGCAACGTGCTCTTTGCCAAACCTATCATTGAAGGTGGCTTTTTTTTAGTATGCATCACTTTGCCAGGAGTATGGCTGAGCTACGTGCTCTGATGTCTGAACCTCCTTATAAAATTTTCTTTAAGGACAAAGTATATTTCCTCATCCAAGATTTCTCTCTAAAGTGGTATCTAACTTTCCTATTAACAAGTCAATTTACTTACTTATGTTTTACCCCAAACCACACATCAATAGAGACGAGCAACCCCTGCACACCCTAGATGTTAGAAGGGCTTTGATGTTCTACACAGATAGTACTAAACAGTTCCAGTTTTCAACCCAACTATTTGTGGCCATCACAGACAGGATGCAGGGTCTCCCAGTCTCTTCACAGACAGTTCAATTGTGGACAGCATCCTGTATTCATGTATGTAGTGATCTGGCTGGCATTTCCCTGACAAGCAAAGTAACTGCTCATTCCACAAGATCTCAAGCAGTCTTGGTGGAATTTCTTGCACAAGTCCCCATCCAGGATACTTGTAGAGCAGCAACCTGGCTTCAGTCCACACCTTCGCATCCCATTATGCCAACACTCAGCATTCAAGAGACAATGCTAAATTTTGATGAGTTGTCCTCCAGTCTATGTTACATAGAATCAAACCCCTTCTCCTCCTTTATGGCTTATGAGTCACCAAGAGTGGAATCAAGTATCAGAGGGGTAGCCGTGTTAGTCTGGATCTGTAAAAGCAGCAAAGAGTCCTGTGGCACCTTATAGACTAACAGACGTTTTGGAGAATGAGCTTTCGTGGGTGAATACCCACTTTGTCGGATGCATGTAGTGGAAATTTCCAGGGGCAGGTATATATATGTAAGCAAGAAGCAGGCTAGAGATAACGAGGTTAGTTCAATCAGGGAGGATGAGGCCCTCTTGTAGCAGTTGAGGTGTGAAAACCAAGGGAAGAGAAACTGCTCTTGTAGTTGGCTAGCCATTCACAGTCTTTGTTTACTCCTGAGCTGATGATGTCAAATTTGCAGATGAACTGAAGCTCAGCAGTTTCTCTTTGAAGTCTGGTCCTGAAGTTTTTTTGCTGCAGGATGGCTACCTTTAGATCTGCTATTGTGTGTCCGTGGAGATTGAAGTGTTCTCCTACAGGTTTTTGTATATTACCATTCCTAATATCTGATTTGTGTCCGCTTATCCATTTCCATAGGGACTGTCCAGTTTGGCCGATGTAAGAGTGGAATGCTCATATGCAATCACTTGAAGAATAAAAAATGGTTACTAAACTTCTATAATTGTTCTTTAAGATGTGTTGCACACTTCCATACCATGATTCATCCTCCTGCCCCTCTGCATTGAAGTTGTCTGACAAGAAGGAATTGAGGGTGCTGTGGGCAGCTGGACCCTTTATATTGGGACACAGTGGCACATGACAGCAGAGGGAACTCAGGCTGCCCTGGTGGGTTTTTCTGAGGGAAAATTTTCTAACGACTGTGTGTGGAGCATATGCACACGAGGAGTGGAATGGATATGTGCAACACATCTTGAAGAACGGTTATGGAAGATTAGTACAATTTTTTAGTATTATAAATGGCAGGGCATTCATGGCATTCATAATTTGACACACATCTCCAACTGTCACAGCTCCGATACATAATCTGTAATTACATGTGTTCTAAATGTGTATTTGTATGTTATATACATAGAAGAGATACAGGAAACCAGTGTGTTTGTGTCCATCTGACAAGATATTCTCTGTGAAGGATTCTTATCTATAGCATTTGATTCCCCTTTTGTCTGGCAAAGCATGAATTTGCAGGTTTGTAGGATATGTTGCAAGGTTGGAGCCTTCTCCAGCAGGGTGCTGGATTGTTGGGCACTTTTGTTAACATGTTGATAGAATATGTCCTCAGGTTTTTGTGTCCTTTGAGTTATGATATTTTGTACAGTAATATTGGGTGCCACAATCAATGTATCTATCTTTTTTATTTTAAGTTTTGTATAAAATCCATCCTCAGTTCATATAAAGTAAAAAAGTAATCTCTCAAAAACAGCCTTCTAGACGGTTACGGAATAAGATTATGAAAGTCATCTGGTTTGACAGTTTGTTCCAAATTCAGATATTGGCCCAGATTCCTTGGTTCAATGCACGTTTTGGAAATCATCCAGGAATTTCAGGCTAGGGCTTAAACAAGCCAAGCTTTGCCTGATTTTGAATCTTCTTTTACTTGAGAAATCTCCTTCACTTTTTTTTATCTTCTGTGTTAGGCAGGCCAGTGGCCTGTTAACATTCTCATTGCTGATGTCTTGGTGGGGCAACAGTTCTAAGAGAACATTAAAATTGACATAATGGATCAGACCAGTGGTTTGTTAGTTTAGTTTCCTTCCTCACTGTGACCAGGACCAGATGGAAGAGATACCCATAATTACAGAATAAGCTGTCCATAGTGGAAGTTTGTTTGTCTAATCCTTATTTTTGACTCTTACTAAACTCTTGCTCCCATCGACATCTTGTGAAATTGAGTTCCACAGGTTAATTAGGTGTTGCGTAAAGATATTTCCTTTTAAATAGTTTTTCTTTCAATTTTATCAAGTGCTTCCTTGTCCTTGCGATATGAGAGGGAGAAATAGACATTCCTGATTTTTCTTCTCTTTCCTAGTCATAATTTTTTACCGTTTTGCCATGTCTCCTTTCTAAAATAAATGGTCCCAGTCTTTTCTTCATATGGAAGTATCTCCAGGCCTTTAATCGTTTTCATCAACCTTTTCTATTTCTTCTTTTTTTTTTTTTTTTTGAGATAAGTGAGCAGTAAGGCTTCTTCTTTCCTCTTCATTCTAAAGCGATCTGTCAGACATCATCGGGAACAGGTGACCTATCTGCCCACATTCTTGAGTGGTTGTATCAGAAAAGTTTCTACTAGTCCTATTACTGCTGGGCAGCTTTACCTTATTTTGGGACCTGAAATGCCCCAGAGCTAAAGAAGAAATGTGTAAGCTTGAAAGCTTGTCTCTTTCACCAACAAAAGATGGTCCAATAAGAGAGTCTCACCCACCTTGTCTCGCCCAGTGTTTACTGGGTCAGTTGACTATCCCCATGTATTTAATATTGAAGTTCATTCTATTGGGTGTGATATATGTAATATGTATTAACAGATTTGCATTTGGATACCCTTGTTTAGCTTTTATTTTGTTAATTATGTTAAATTGTGTTTTAATTTGTGTCATTATATTATATATACAGTATTATACAGCTCTTCAAGAATCTTGGAAAGGGGGTGCTTTATATATAAAATTATTGCCCCAGGTTTTCAAACCTAGGTACCTTCATCGAGGTTTAGACATATAAATAAAAAATGGCCTGATTTGTCAGAAGTGCTGAACACCTGCTGTTATTACTGACTTTAGTAGGATTTATGGTTGCTCCTCTGAAAATCAGACCACTTCCATCTAAATGTTTAAATATGGATTTAGGAACTTCTGTGTACGCATCCAACTTTGAACATTTTTGCTATTATTAACATTGTAGTTTTGCTTATAACTTGGATAAAATTATAAAAAATATCATTTTCTTTATGATGTCAGAAATGCATTTTCATTTAAAACTATCGCTGCTTATGCTGAAATAATCTTATCAAGGGAACGTTTTCCTTCAGATGATATCCATTCTGAACACATTCAAGGATTTAAAGTTTGAGTCTGTGCTAAAGCATTGACACCGTACGAGGTAAAATAATGTAGCCAAAGAGATGATCACGTATCTGTTTTATTGAAGAGAGGTACAGTTCATTATCTTAAGAACTGATTTGTATAAGAAAACAAAAACATTCTGCGACAACAACATGTATTTTTCCACAGTTTAGTGGTTTTTCCACAGTTTCCATACTTTCCCTTGTTTTGATTTCTTTTAATTTAATCTTAACTCTGGATTTCCAGAATTTGTAATGCTAGGTTTTGGGATAATTACAATATCCCTGTAATGTATTTTTACTTTAAATTATTCATGTGTACTTGTAACTGTAATTCTGTCTTAATGTAATTTTGTCTGGGTATATAAAGAGAGGTTGAAAAGATTGGAATCTGTGTAATTTAGATAACAGATTAATAAGGGGGGATATGACAGAAGCATGCAGAGTTGTGAGTAGTACAAAGGATAAACATGTGTGCTGTATTTACCTTCTTTCTCATACTACAAGAACAAGAAGACATTCAAATGCACTGACGGCATTAATTTTGATAAAAGAAAACACTTTTTAAACAAACTACATAATCAAACTATGGAACTGACAGTCACAAGATATAGTTGAAATGAAGATCTTAGTAAGATTCTTCCCTGTTTTTCATATAAGAAGCCTTAAATATATCGGTTCTACCTGCACTATTATCTGTAATGGGAGTCTTGTAGGTTCCCTGTTTATACATACACCAGGTTGAAATCTCTGTGCGTGTGTGTGTGATTTTTTTTTTTGGTGTTTTTTTTTTTTTTAAACAAGAGGATTTTCACATGCTGGTGAGGCAGAAAGTTTTATAAACTCACATTAATCTGCCAGAAGATCCAAAATAATAATGAGTAAGATTGAGTAATAGTTTTCAGTGACTCAAACTACTAATGATTTGGTTCAGAATGCTATTCTATGTCTTGTGTAAAATTAGTACAACTATGCATCTTTCTATGAGAATGTCATAGAAATAATTGTGTCTGTCCTTACTGAGAGTCCCGCCAGGAGGAGCGAATGCAGAAGGAACCAAACCAGGGCCAACAAACTTTCACAGAACTACAGTTTTGAATCTCTCTTCCCCTCCCTCCCAGTCTCTTCATCTGTATTTCACTCCACATTTACCCCTTTCCCCTTGCGTTAAATGTCCCCTCTCTCTTCATTTTTCTTTCCATTCAGTTTATCCCTAAGTAAACCCACCATAATAATAATAATAATTGTGGAATTGCCATGATGTTTGCTCCCATTATATTGTTCACTCTGTGTATTATATCTAAGGTTAAGATTTTGCCACCATTATTTTTAGTATAATTTGGAGCCAGGAACTGCCTATTACTCTGTGTTCGTGCTTGGTACTGTGCAATGGGGACCCATTCTTGGTTGGTCCTTAGACCTTACCATAATAAACATGATTAATAATAACAATAGACTAAAAAACATAGCCAATGTGTGCTATAGCAAATTCCACTTTGCATTAGTCATTAATTTCATGCAGTTGAAAAATTCACAAATGATTTAATTGTGAAGTGCATTAATAATAATAACCCATACCAAAAATTTAGGATTTTGAGAAGTCATTTATTTCTCAACTACACACATATCAACTGTGCTGTCCTGCTCACATTCAAGTTGCATACATCATTCTTGCTTTGACCTCCTTAAACTAGAAATGGAATAGTAGAGAGAAAGTTAGGAGCAGCATAACTCTGCTTGTAAGCTTCTGGCATAATTTTGGAGGAAGAATGGAATTTTGGGAGTCTGATGTTGTCAATGTATGGTTTAACAATGTATTAAGTTTATGTATTTTTTCCTCAGCATGTGAATGTACGTGCCAAAATGTGGCTGCTGTTACATATTTGAGTAAGGATCCATGTAGTTCCTGTTGTGACTATGTGGTCAGTGCTCTAGGGGTAAAGGGGGATGTTTTCCTATAATCATATTTGATTTCCACATGCATCTATCCATTTTTCATTTTAAATAAAATGAACAATGCGAACTTTGATTTAATATGTAAAAAAAAATCCATGACAAACTTTCTGAATGCCTGCATAAATCTGCATAATAGCTTTGAATTTCTTCATTGGATACTAGTGAAATATGGTACTGATTTTAAGCTTCTTTTGCTGAACTGCAAACTCTCAGGAGGGGAAGAACAGTCTGCATCTCCAGCCTTGTTATCTGCTTATCAGTGATTGGGCTGTAGTGTGATATAATCCCATACTAATGAACGGCTCTGGGATTTTGATTTTCAGTAGTAATGCCCCATAACTGTAAAATCTACATCTGGCTGAAATGAAAAACTGAACCATTTTTTGAAAATAATTAAAAACATTAAAAACATCCAATTTACAATTATAAACATATATCTTAGTAATATTTCTGGAGGAGTAGCTATAAAGCATATTTATTAAGGTATTTAGTATTATGATGTATAAATAAGCAGTAAAACATGCCACAGTATGCATTTGTCATGTGAAAGTTATGCACATTCACTTACTAGTGTGTTTTCTATTGATAAGATGGCTGTTTATATTTTTAAAAAGTAAATGGCTACTTTCACCAAAAAATGTATCAGTTGCAGAAATCTGTAGTAGGTGTGGGTATATGCACATGTACATGTACACATACATTATATATAAAACGGAAATTATACATAATTTCCTCCATAGGTCATTAGCTGGGTTTGAATACACAATCTTCATTTCCATTGTTCAGACCTCTTTCACTTCAGCTGTAAGAGTAAAGTTGGGCAGGAGATGGTTTTCCCATCCCATGAGACTTTTTGAGATTTCTGAAAGTTTTCCCATCCCATATTGGGATTAAAAAATCACAGAGATATTATCAGCAGTCTGTGGAAAAACTAGGACTAGAGCTCGTGGTGTCCTGGCTTGAGCTCAGTACGTTTTCCCATAAACTACAAAGCATTGTGTGGGAGTCTCTATCCCTCTTCCTCTGAAATCACATGACTGCAGGAGCTTATCACATATTTGCAAGCGCTTCTGCAGAAGGAGCCAAAATCACGTTACTTGCATAAATTCAGTAGCGGTGACAACACTAAAAGCTTTCAAAACTGATATTGATGGTCTTCACAGATAATCAGAGTAGCAAGTATTTCTTGTTGCTAGTTTTTTTTTTGTCTTTTTCTACAATATGTCATTAGTGCAAACCCTTGCAATATTCTATATAATTAAACAAATTAAGGTTGTTTTTCTAATTCTCATTACTCTGATGACCCACACTAATTTCAGAGACATATCCTCTTTTCACAGAAGTGCTTTACTGATTGGCTGGTGTCAAAAGTTTTGTCCAGTCTTCCTTGACTGATGTTGTCATATCGCAGAGGTCAGCAAGGTGGGTGGGGAAAATATTGCTCAGTTTTCCACTAGAAAGATGGAACTTAGTAATATATAATAATAATATGTAGCTCTTATATAATGGAAATACTAAGACAGGCTTAAAGATAGCAGAACTTTCAAGCATTATTCTAATGTTTGACACATTTGGGTTAATTTTCAAAGAATTGCATGGGGTTTTAGCCACATAACTTCTATCAAACTTTAATGGATATAAAACCCCATCCACAGCTTTGAAAATATATCCCATAGTGTTTTCTCTGTGGCTCTGTGTTCTGAAATGTAATGCATGAGGTGGAAAGCTAGTAAAAAAAATTAATTTTTGTGCATTGTATATAATCCTTATGACTGCTCAAAAGAAAAATTAGCATACACCAAGATACATTGTACTCTAGCCATCTGTTCTACATAAAAAACACATATTTTACATTATTTGGGTATTAAAAATAATCACATCTTTAGTTCTCAAGATTTGTTATACTTCTCTAAAATAGACTTATGTTACCATCATTTTTGTAGTGGCTGGCAATAAGCCACAGATGAAGGGCAGCAAATACAAAGGATATTTTCTGTAACCTTTTTGATCATTGATGAAACATTGTTAGAAAATAGTTGAGAATTTTTTTTCATTCAAATATTCCAGTATATGTGAGACTCTGACAGATAAAAACTATCAGTTTTTAAATTCTATTTATATTAAATATCTAGTTAAACTCAGCTAGATTTGGAGCAGGTTTAGTCATTTCTTTGTTAAGGTTGAAATTAGATCCCCATTTGACCAATGAGCCTGATTTTGAAAGCTCCTTCTCTTTCCCCCCTCAAGAAACCAACCTTTTTGAAATTTTGCATCCCATATCCTACCGCAGGATAGAGTTTTCTGAGAATTTGAGTAGAAATCAGGTAGTGTTTTAAACTTATGGTGTTTTGAAAAAATAGCTGTAGTTTACTGTTTTTATTATCTTGTAATTAGTTTGGTTGATTTTGCTGAGTAAAAGTTCCTTTTGGTATTTTGGGGCAGTTAGTTCAGGGCACAAGTTAAGAAGATATAAGCAGTTTTTAATTACATAAACAGAATGTAGTATAATTCTTGTTCCCTCATTACTACCTCATCTAAACATATGCCATCTACCACATATTAACATTACCTTCTTATAAAAAGATTACAAAGTCCCATTCTGTGTTCAAGGGTTCCATTTCCTATAATCATGATGTCATTTTGATCTCTGTTGCTTTCTCTCATATGTAAGCAAATTTGATAAGGTTGAACATAAGAATGGCCATACTGGGTCAGATCAAAGGTCCATCCAGCCCAGTATCCTGTCTGCCAACAGTGGCCAATGCCAGGTGCCCCAGAGGGAGTGAACCTAACAGATAATGATCAAGTGATCTCTTTTCTGCCATCCATCACCACCTTCTGACAAACAGAGGCTAGGGACACCATTCCTTACCCATGCTGGCTAATAGGCATTAATGGACTTAACCACCATGAATTTATCTAGTTCTCTTTTAAACTCTGTTATAGTCCTAGCCTTCACAACCTTCTCAGGCAAGGAGTTCCACAAGTTGACTGTGCGCTGTGTGAAGAACTTCCTTTTATTTGTTTTAAACCTGCTGCCCATTAATTTCATTTGGTGGCCCCTAGTTCTTGTATTATGAGAATAAGTAAATAACTTTTCCTTATCCACTTTGTCCACACCACTCATGATTTTATATACCTCTATCATATCCCCCCCTTAGTCTCCTCTTTTCCAAGCTGAAAAGTCCTAGTCTCTTTAATCTCTCCTCATATGGGACCCGTTCCAAACCCCTAATCATTTTAGTTGCCCTTCTCTGAACCTTTTCTAATGCCAGTATATCTTTTGTGAGATGAGGAGACCACATCTGTACGCAGTATTCAAGATGTGGGCATACCATGGATTTATATAAGGGCAATAAGATATTCTCTGTTTTATTCTCTATCCCTTTTTTGATGGTTCCTAACATCCTGTTTGTTTTTTTGACTGCCGCTGCAGACTGTGTGAATGTCTTCGGAGAACTATCCACACTTACTCCAAGATCTCTTTCCTGATTAGTTGTAGCTAAATTAGCCCCCATCATATTTTATGTATAGTTGAGGTTATTTTTTCCAATGTGCATTACTTTACATTTATCCACATTAAGTGCATTATTAAGTTTTAGTGGATAGTCTGTATTTATCTTAAACAAAAATAGCTCTACCAGTTGTTGTGTGTACTCTTGTGTTTCCTTTCATTACTCACATTTATATATTTTATATGTATATATAATACCTACATATTTAATTCATACACTATTGTTTGTTTCATGTTATGTTTAAACTTTAGTTTATACTCCTAATTTAGGTTTACATAGGGATACTTGAGTGTCTTGGCACAAAAATTGTAACTATATTTTGGTGTGCTATCTCCTCTGCAGACCTTGATATCTGGGTATCAGGTAGTCATCATTAAATTGTTTTTGGTGTTTTCATAGGAGATATATGAATCTGTGTGAGAAATCTCCGTTTTTAGGAAGTGCTCATCAGGTTCTAAACTCTTGACATTTGTCAATTTTCTAAGTGTTATTGGATTTTATTTTTATAATTGTTTCACAATTTGGAAATTTGATATTTTTACCAACATTGTTAGTTATGGAGGTGAGGGTGTGGACTGTATGTGTATGTTATGCCTAAACATTGTGTCTTCCTTTAAAATTATTTAGGAAAGAGAATGGCTGTAAAAACCTAAGTTCAGGATTGTCTGAAGCTGACATATACTGAAGGAGGGAGCGAACGGGGGTAGTGACTAAGGAATAACCTTTTTTACCTCTTCCAGATTCATCAGTGTCCATTGGCACCCTGTGCATGTTATCTTCCATTTCTGATTCTTGCAGTTTGCGCACCTTTCAGAAGAAAAATTTCTCATCTTGTTATTGCTCTGAAAGGGTCTTTCAAAATCTGTTGCAATGAAAACTGAGAACTACAGTATTTTTTTTTCTTCTCTTTAGGATAAAATCTTCAAGGTGTTTCAAATAATGCATGTGCATAGAGAGAAAGAAAACTTACATACTGATGGAGATTTGTTGGATCCAGTTAAAGACATCTGGGCCCAGCCTGCTTCATCCTTTTAGTTGTTAGCAGGCCTTGTAGGCTTTCTCTTTTTTCTCTCTCATCTTTTATTTGAAGCCTTTGTAGGGTTGATATAATAAGAATGGTCAACAGCTTTGAAGATGTATAGTGACTACCCTTAAACTTAGTTTGTTTAAATAGGAACAGAGGTAGAAAGGGTGATCTAATGGGTAGTGTACTGGACTGGGAATCAGGAGAGCTAGGTATAATTCCCAGCTTTACCATTACCATTCTGTATCCTTGAGCAAGTCATTTAATCTATATGCTGTGCTTTAGTTCCCATCTGTAAAACTTTGATAATGCCTTCCTACCTCAGAGAATATGGTGATGATAAAACTTATTAATTATTGTGGAGGTGCTCAGATATTCCAACAGTGAGGGCCATCATCTTTCTATCTGTCTAGACAGGCAGGTGACATTACCTCAGCATTTGCAACATTCCCTTATTCTAAGGTATCCAACTACCAAAAGCAAAAGTGGAAATTTTTGAGACTGACAGACCACTTTATTTTGCTTCCCTTGACAAGGAGTCAAGACATCTAGACCCATAAGAGGAAATCTTCTTCAGCCTTATGGAGGATGAACAACAATAATTAATATTTTATTTATATTCACCCTTCAAAAGGATACTTCCAATGTTTTTCAGTATGTGCATCATGCCCATTACTTACAGTAACACAAAAGTAGCTCATTTATGGCAAGTTTTCTGGGACAGTGACAATAAGGAACAAACTTTTTATCAGAGGAAATGTAAATAGTAACTTTTGTATTGAAGCTCCAAAGGGAAATATAAAGGGACAGTCGCTTGTCTGCCTCTATTGTTTGTTTTATCCTTTCACTGAGCATTTTCTTGACATGTATACTGCAGTATATGTCAGATTATTATAGTTGAGGTTAAAGTTGTAACTGTCTTTTAAATACATTTTCTGTATCAGATAATAAATTGGATATTTGGCATATTTCCACTTCTTTGTACACCAGGAAATATTTGGAATTTTATATCTCTGGATGGTTATTTTTGAGTTTGGTCTCTTTTTTATAATTCCTGTGCCTGCCTTTGATTTTACATGGTTCTTTATCAGTTCCAGAGTCATAATGACAATGTAGTATAATGAAAAATAAATGAATAAATAATGTGTCATTAATGGCTGAAACAATCTGAAATTGAAGATGTTTTGTTTCTGTTGGGGTTTAGGCTCCATTTAAAAAAAACCAAACCTAATTCTAACAATATAATTATATTGAAAAGAAAGTCACAAAATGCTCATTTTTAAGACCATGAGTTATTATTAATCTATCATAAAATTTGTTTTATCTATAATAATAATGTGTTGGTAAAACTGCACTCAGTAGTCAGGAGTGGTCAATTATCTCTGTTTCTGGGATCAAAGCAGCCTAAAACTATAGTATAAAACCCAGCTGATTGGTAGTTAATTCAGTACAGTACTTTAAATAAACCATGAAATCAGACCGGCTTTCTGATGTTAGTCAAACTCTATCATCTTCTGAAATATTTTTAATTACCATGAAAACATAGACATTCAAAGCAATCTTCATATAATAGAAGTCTACCACTGGTCATGTATTTTCATAATCTGAAGAGAAAGGTTATATTTTTTAATTATTGGGGTAGCTAGTAGTGACTGCTATATTTAGATTGTCTAGCACTTTTCATTATAAACGATCTTGTGACCTTTTTTGAGCAGTGCTAACTTCTCCATTGTTTCAAGTGTGCCTTTGAAATTCAGCAGGGAGAAAGCCTAGGGGCAGAGAAGTGCCTTTTCTTTGTCCCATGAAATTGTATTGGGTTTAGCCAATTTAAAAACGATTGAAAATTACCATTTACCTTCTATCATTTGCATTGTCCACAAAATGGTTTCAGCCTGCCAACATAATAACTGAACTTTAACATTCTAATCTAAATCCAGGTCCATATCGCTGTCAAACCACCATCAGCAGCAATACACGGTGAATGGGGAACCCTAGGAGCAGAGAGCATCTCGGGCAGAGAAGGGGATTCAGGCTCAGCTTCCCTCAACACCCTACCTAACACATGACCCTAGCGGCTTGCATTCCCATCTGGGGACATCATTTAGGGCAGTAACTTACCTCATCTCTTGAGAGAGGGAAGAGAGAGCTAAGCAAGGCTTTTCCAGGCCATGCTCTGAGTTGAGCACATTACCCTAATGTCAAGTGGTACCATCTCAGGCAGGAGCATCCCCTACTTCCTTGTGAGAATGAAAGAGCTGAGCCAGGCTTCCACGAACCATCTCCTGAACCCAGCACATATGGCTCAGTCTTCCATCTCCTCTCTGGGATAATAACCTTCTGCTTCTGCCAGCTAATGTAATTAATCCTTTAGCTCAAGTGATAGAAATCTGTGCTGCAATGCTTGAGCTTAATGGTTCAAACATGATAAATGGTGCACAATGAGAAACAGATTTCAGTTGCTCATTATAGAATTTATTTTTATCTTTTTCCTTAAAAATAAACAAAACCTAACCCTTAGGATATTTCACTGACAAAAAACATTATTAAGTTTGCAAAGTTGAGCACTCAAAACTTAGGAAATGACGGAATTAAGTTTTCCTGTGCAGTCTTTAATTACACGAGCACCTTATTTTTTTCCATGGGACCTCAGCTGCACTCAGTACACAGGATGGGAAGTATTCAGCGAATAGGCTGCTCTATAGTATTCCTGCCTCACTTGCTCTAAACATTTGGAAAGTGTATAGAGAATGAGACAGGAAAGGAAAGAATATTCTGTTGATTAAGGTAATTAATGCCTGCATAATCGTTACACACAGGAGCCAGATTAAGGGTGAACAGGCAACCTAATTTGTCGCATTTCCTGACTTCTGGGTGCTTGACTTTGCAACTCAAACAATATTCTGTTAACATGTTGTGTAGGTTGTTTTTGTTTTTAATTTCATAAATGACTTTGGAGGGGAGGCATCATGATGTAGTAGATAGCCTGGCTGCTGCATGGAGAGCTGGAGATCTGGTTTCCATTCCCAGGTCTGCCACTGAGTTGCTGTATGGCTTTTGACAAGTCATTTCACCTCTGTGCCTCTGCTCCCTCTCACCTTTCTATTGTCTGTGTAGACTGTAAGCTTCTCTGGGAAGGGTCTGTCTCTAATGATGTATTTTATACAGTGTCTAGTACAATGCAGCTCCAATCTTAGTTTGGGCCTCTAGGCACTACTCCAGTGAAAACTCTTTTAAAATTCTCACTTACATGCAGTTCTAATTACTGTGGTGAAGAACTACAAAGTATGGGGCTGATCCTGTCAATACATATGTGCACAGTGTTGCGAACCCCAAAGCTTAAAAAATCATGAATCCACCCCCCCCACAATGAGATTGGGAAAAGGAACAAAAAGGTGGGGGGTTGGGGTCTTCCAATTTTTGAACTCCCCCTGACATTCTCTATGTCTGTGTGATATAGCTGTCACAAGCTCTTGTAAACTTATATTGAGTAAGATAGTTTTGGACATCTATTTTAGGGGCTCTCAGTAGAGAACTCAACTGAGATTGGGTCATCATTTTGCTAGGCACTGTTCAAAAACATAGTAAGGGATAAATCCCTGCCATGAATATCTTACAATCTAGTGCAAAGTTTTTGATGTGGGAGCTGGAACTGGGACTCGCCAAATTCATTTTATTTGGGGGCTATCAAACATCCATTAGATGGTAACAACTTTTCCCACCTCCAGACATGGGCAGGATTCAAACTGGTGACCTATAATTTGGGAGCATAATATAGTAAAATCTCATTTTGAGGGCAAGTTAGTGATGTAAAGGTAAGGAAGGTGTCATTTCATTAGTAAAAACCTACAGAATCATAATTTCAGAGGTGGCACCCCCTACACCATGACACCATCCCAAATCCAAGTCCTCTGGTTGGTGTAAATTTTGATAATACAGTGTTTGTCAGAAAAGGGATAAGTTGGATATCATTTGAAAGCCCTTTCTCCTATGAACACAGTGATACCAAACATAACAGACCTAGAACAATTATGTAGCTGTATATTCAAAAAATGTTTAAAAATCAATGTTTTTAATTATATTTTAACACAGGAATGCATTGCTTGCATGAAAAAGAGATTGATTTTTGGTAATTGAAGGGAAGTTAGCCTTGACATATAGGACTTAAAACATTTGTTCATCTAAGTCATCATCAGTGACGTCTCCATTTAGGGCACCACTGCTAGACACGTCACAGTGATTCTCCTCTGTGACGCACTTGCACATATCAGTACAATGCAGGCTGCTGGGCAAACATTTGCAGGGTGGTGAGCATCTGGTCTTTCCATATAAGCAATTGATTAGCGGATGGATGATTCGGAAGTGCATTTCGTATCAGTCCATCCTGCATGACCCATCCATGCCTGATAGAGGAGGATTGTTTTGAATGTGCTCGCTCATCCCAGTCATTCCATTGCTTGATAATCCTCTTCTTGATAGAAGCTATACATGCACCTCTGGACGGTGGCAAGTTTTCTTAGTGAAATGAGCGATCATTGGGGCTAGCAGGTATGACTGGCAGGATGTATACACGGGTCATTAGTTGTCTGCTGCTGCTGTTGGAATGTATTTTTTCCCCAAAATGATGTATGATATGTCCTAGATTTCCAGATCATTTGAGAGTATGTCTTCTCCCTCTTCAGCTGAAGCCATACTCAATTATTTTTCACTTCTGGAGTGCATCCCACTTTTCCACAATAATGAAGTGAGGTCAAGGTTAGTGAATGCAGAAAGCTCTGCTTTAGTCAATTAAACCAATACTTTATTGAAAACTGAATTTTTGGCTTCAGAATTTTTGGACTTGTTAGAAAAGTATGTGTCATGAAGTCAAGAAGCACTTTCAAGGAACAGTTCTTTGCTGGTCCAGACAGCACCTGAGGCTGGGACTCGTCCCCATTAATATAGTCCTGATAGCAGACCATAACAGTAGCATGAAGAGTACCTGTGCCATCTGGTGTATCTTCAAGGAAGTCTAAGTTATTGGCAATACAAAAATATAGACCTTCCCTTGATGAGGTCTGGGGAATGTACAACCGTTCATTCAGTTCCATGCAGCTGAGAACATTGCTTGCTATTGCAGTCTCCAGGAAGAGTACTTTGTACTCAGTGGAGGAGGCAATGCTGTGCATAAGCTGCACAAGGAATTTGCTACAGGTTTTAGAATTAATTGTTAAACCAACAGCCATTTGTAGTGGTAAATTGTGCATATGCCTCACAGTTGTCATGCATGTGTTGAAAACCTGCCTTTCACTCAAGCACTCGTACATGAGGCTTTGTAATAAAATGGCAGCCTTGTGCTCCACTTGCTTACTGTCATGCTTGCTGGTACTGAAGTAACCATGATCAAAGATGCACCATTTAAAAAAAAAAGAAAAACAGGTCACTCTGTATTATTTTGTCAGATTTGGCATCAACTATGGATCCCTGAAACTCCCACATACTGCAGGACACAATACTTTTCCGTAAACATTTAGCATCTGGAAACAGTCTTCATATTACTGTTGACATCAACGCTTTGGATAGCGCCACGTCTTTTGCAGCTTATAAGTATATGTGCTGTGATTCGTTTCTGTGGATAGGATTGCTAAAAACTACATCCACATCCCACAGCTCATCTTCAGTATATGCTTTCAGAGCTTTTCTGCTAAGGATTTGTTCCTCTTCAATCCATTTCTCTGTACTAAGCCTTTGCATCACCCATCACCACCACTTTTCCATCCATTTGAGCCCTCTGTGAGGCAGTTTTTGAACTCCAGGTGAGTTGCACAGTTTAGAGTGGTAACATCAGTATTTGTTTCTATTGCTTTTACCGTTTGACACAATATATGTTATTGGTGTAGTACTTGATGTGATACACAATATCATATGCATGGGCATCTTTTGGGTCAATGCACTCACCTTTATTTTCCATGCAACATTCTTACTAAGAATGACTGCTTCATACAGTTTCACACCTGTCTTATGTGTCAAAACTGTGCTTAATGGATACTTTCGGGCTTCTGGAAAACTGCAGAAGAAGAGGTATTCTTCTCAAAACACATGCCAAGGGATCTAGGATAAGGTGACTCTTGCCCATGACTGGCAGTTGTCTTCGCATCTTGAACTTTTTCCTGATGCTCGATGTACATCTTCTCCAAGCTCGCCAAATTCAGTTTATGCGTGCATTTCTTCTAGCCTGTAAGGTGCTACCAAGCATTTAACTAGGACTTCCACAGTGATATTCTTCAAAGATTCATAGACTCATAGACTCATAGACTCATAGGTCAGAAGGGACCAATCTGATCATCCAGTCTGACCTCCTGCACAAGGCAGGCCACAGAACCCCACCCATCCAATTTTATACAACCCCTATCCCAGGACCGAGTTATTGAAATCCTCAAAAATGGTTTGAAGACCTCAAGCTGCAGAGACACCACCAGCAAGCGACCCGTGCCCCACGCTGCAGGGGAAGGCGAAAAACCTCCAGGGCCCCTGCCAATCCGCCCTGGAGGAAAATTCCTTCCCGACCCTAAATATGGCGATCAGCTAAACCCTGAGCATGTGGGCAAGACTCACCAGCCAGCACCCAAGAAGGAATTCTCTGCAGTAACTCAGTTCCCATCCCATCCAACATCTCCCCGCAGACCATTGAGCAGACCTATCTGGTGGTATCCAAGATCAATTGCCCAAATTAACGATCCTATCATAACATCCCCTCCATATACTTATCAAGCTTTGTCTTAAAGCCAGGAAAGTCTTTTGCCCCTACTACTTCCCTCGGAAGGCTATTCCAGAACTTCACTCCCCTAATGGTCAGAAACCTTCGTCTAATTTCAAGTCTAAACTTCCTAATATCCAGTTTATACCCATTCGTCCTCGTGGCTACATTAGTACTAAACTTAAATAATTCCTCTCCCTCCCTAACGTTAACCCCCTTGATATATTTATATAGGGCGAGCATATCCCCCCTCAGCCTTCTTTTGGCCAGGCTAAACAAGCCAAGCTCTTTAAGTCTCCTTTCATAAGGCAGTTTTTCCATTCCTCGGATCATCCTCGTAGCCCGTCTCTGAACCTGTTCCAGTTTGAATTCATCCTTCTTGAACATGGGACACCAGAACTGCACACAGTATTCCAGATGGGGTCTCACCAACGCCGTATACAACGGTACTAACACCTCCTTATCCTTGCAGGAAATACCCCGCCTGATGCATCCCAAAATCGCATTTGCTTTTTTAACAGCCGTATCACATTGGCGACTCATAGTCATCCTGCTATCAACCAGTACCCCAAGGTCCTTCTCTTCCTCCGTCGCTTCCAACTGATGCGCCCCCAACGTATATCCAAAATTCTTATTATTAATTCCTAAATGCATGACCTTGCACTTTTCACTATTGTATTTCATCCTATTTCTATTACTCCAGTTTACAAGGTGGTTCAGATCTTCTTGAATAGCATCCCTGTCCTTCTCCGTGTTAGCAATACCCCCCAGCTTCGTGTCATCCGCGAACTTTATTAGCACATTCCCGCTCTTTGTGCCAAGGTCAGTAATAAAAAGGTTAAATAAGATCGGTCCCAAGACCGATCCTTGAGGGACTCCACTGGTGACCTCCTTCCAGTCCGACAGTTCACCTTTCAATACGACCCTCTGGAGTCTCCCCTTTAACCAGTTCCTTATCCACCTTACAACTTTCATATTCACTCCCAGCTTCTCCAATTTAACTAACAGCTCCCCGTGCGGAACCGTGTCGAACGCCTTACTGAAATCTAGGTAAATTATATCTACCGCATTTCCTCTATCTAAGTAATCCGTCACCTTCTCAAAGAAGGAGATCAGATTGGTTTGGCACGATCTACCTTTAGTAAATCCGTGTTGCAGTTCGTCCCAATTACCATTGACCTCTATGTCCTTAACTACTTTCTCCCTTAAAATTTTTTCCAAGACCTTACATACTACAGACGTCAAGCTAACAGGCCTATAATTACCCCGGATCACTCTTTTTCCCTTTCTTAAAAATAGGAACTACATTAGCAATCCTCCAGTCATACGGCACAACACCCGAGATTATCGATCGCTTAAAAATTCTCGCTAACGGGCTCGCAATTTCACGCGCCAGTTCCTTTAATATCCTCGGGTGGAGATTGTCCGGGCCCTCCGACTTCGACCCATCAAGCTGTTCAAGTACGGCCTCTACCTCAGTTGCAGTAATATCCACTTCCACATCCACATTCCCGTTTATCATCCCTCCATCATCGCAAGGTTCCTCACTAGTCTTATTAAAAACCGAGGCAAAGTACTTGTTTAGATGTTGGGCCATGCCTAGGTTATCCTTAACCTCCATTCCATCCTCAGTGTATAGCGGCCCCACTTCTTCTTTCTTTGTTTTCTTCTTATTTATGTGGCTGTAGAACCTTTTACTATTGGTTTTGATTCCCTTTGCAAGTTCCAGTTCAATGCGGCTTTTAGCCTTCCTCACTTTATCCCTACATGTTCTGACCTCAGCAAGGTAGCTTTCCTTACTGATCCTGCCTTCCTTCCACTCCCTGTAAGCTTTCTGCTTTTGTCTAATCCCCAACTACTTCAGCTACTCCGTCTTTCCATTGATTCCTAAAAATGATCAAGATGAGAGTAAAAATGAAAAGATTGTAATAAATTATTTTGGGATTATAATTATGTTATGTAACTATGTGCATACCATTTGCGGATGGATTCCAGTAATTTCTGGCATGATGCTGATGTCTTCATCAGTGCCTCAGTACAACTCTTGGCATAGTAAATAAAGTTGATAATCAGTTCCACTGAAACAATTCTTTTTTTGCCGATGATGCCAAACCAACATGATGCATTCCTTTCTTTCATAGTAATCTGTAACATTAAAGAAATGAATCAGGTATCATGTTCTGAGACTGAACTGATCACGCAGTACTGTCAACTGAGGGCCACAATTTAACATTGTGAGGGCTGCATGTTTGACAAGACTTTTTTAAAGTATAATTTAAAAAAGTTTAAGCATTCTCTTGAATATATAGCTACATAGTTGTTCTGGGTTTGTCATGTTTGGTACCATTATGTTTGTGGGAGAAGGGCTTTTGAATGATATTCAACTTGACCCGTTTCTGACAATATTATCCAAATTTCCACCAGCTGGAGGAGTTGGAGGAGGGAGCCATGGCACGCAGGAAGCCTCATCTACCACGCTGCGAACAGTGACACTATTGAAATTATTATTCAGTCAGTTTTTACAAATCAGAAGACACCATTCCTATCTTTCTGTCATTAACTTGCCTACAGAATTACATATGCTCCCAGATTACTACAGGTGAAAGGCTCCATAGCTCCAAAGCAATGTTCTGAGACATCCAATCCCTGTTAATGTTATACTTTTATAATTATGTTTGCTTTCTGAAAAGATAATTTTATTAAATCAAGTTCTGTCCTTTTTGGACTGTATGTTGGCAGGGCTTCCTCTCCCTGGACACACTGCTAAAATCATCCACACATTGCTATTAGTCTGAAACACACTCTGCATCTCCCACACCCTATTCTTAAAAGGAAAGCTCCTATTAAACAAATACAAATAATACAAATGCAACAATAAAACAAATTATTAAACCAAGATGCACATTCACTTAAATAAATAAAATTTTTGCAATATAAAATTGTTCTAACAATTACTCTTGGGTCCACTAACTTTTGCTTACACGCACACACACACACAATTTGTCATATTCACATGGATCATCACCAGGTTTTGAACCCACGACCTTCAGACCTGCTATACAGATCCCTTACACTACAGCTCTAAGAGTAATGGGGAAGATATGTTGTTGTTCCCTTTGTGGACCAGCTCATGCAGGGTGCTAAAACACTCTCATTGCCAGTGGGTTAAGCAAGTATTTGTGAGACAGCAGTGCAATGCTGGGCATCAATATTTCTGGTTTCTATTTGTGGCTATGGGAATGGATTGTGATCCAGTGGTTACAGACAGCATCACTAAATGTAACAATGCCTTGCTTGGGTCATCTGTGTGTACTGAATCCAGTACCTCTGAATGTAAAAGTGGCCTCTTCCACTTGAGATAAAGAGCCAGATCTCTTAGCACAGGAATACTCACAGTCAGAAACCTCTGTATGTGTAGCTACTAGAGAGCGATGCTGTCATAAACAGATAGCTAAGGGTTACTGTTCTTTTACCTGGAAAGGAGTAACCTGAAACACCTGACCAGAGGACCAATCAGGAAACAAGACTTTTTCAAATCTGGGGGGAGGGAAGTTTGTGTGTGAGTCCTTTGTTCTTGGTCTTCTGCCTGTACTCTCTCGGCTATGAGAGGATTTTTCTGCCTCCTGCTTTTCTAATCTTCTGTTTCCCAGTTGTAAGTACAAAAGATAAGATAGTATCTCTCCAGGAACCCAGGGAGGGAACACCTGGAAGGGAGAAGGGGGGGGGGAAATGGTTTATTCCCCTTTGTTGTGAGACTCAAGGAATTTGGGTCTTGGGGTCCCCAGGGAAGGTTTTTGGGGGGGACCAGAGTGCCCCAAAACAATCTAATTTTTTGGGTGGTGGCAGAAGATGTTGGGAGGAGGCCATGGGGAAGTAGCCCAGGAAGTTGCAGCTGTCATGCAACTGTACCAGGAGGAACTCTAGACAGCTGCAGTCCACAGGGCCCTGGGCTGGAACCCGGAGTAGAGGGCGGGACCGGGTTCCCCCCAAACCTCCCAACTCCTGATCAGACACAGGAGGAATTGACCTGGTCTGTGGCTTCTGCCAGAGGGGAAGGTCTCTGGGCTGTTTCCCTACCCACAGGGTGAATCTGTGAGGCGAGCAAATCCTCCAATAAGCGCAGGACCCACCAAGGTAGAGGAGGAACTTTGTCACACTGGTTTCTATTCGGTTATCTGTAAAATGGTGAATGATAGTTACCCCCAACAAGATATGAAAGCCTGGCTCGTAGTATGATTTGTGAAGGGCACAGAAATATTAAGAGCAGTCAGTGGAAGAGAAAGGAGTAAAACTCATGGGCTCTTGGCTTGCTGTTTAGTGCACCTAACACTAGACTACAGAACTTTGTGTTCTTTCTCTTTCTCTGCCCCCTCGCCCGCTCCCCAATATATGTGAAGGCTGGAGTGAGGGCCAAAGTCACGTTATTTGTGAGAATTAATACTGCATACACATATAATTATCCCAGACGGACTCTCAGTGACTTCAGTGTGGCTCCCTGAGGAAATACGTAAACCTTCATGTGTAAGTGAAGTCCAATAACAAGAATAGAGTCAACATGAACTGCACTTTTGTAATGTTCATCTCAGCTTTTTTTAACTGAATGGTTTTAAAGTTAGCCATGTCCTTGCAGCTGGATTTTACTTCGTGATGTGACTGCAAAACAATTACAAAAATTAGAACAGCTTTTGGTGCATTTATTTTTCTTTTATGACAATGTTGTATGAAAGTCTGATCTCTATAGTTAAATCTTATAAGCTTTTCCAATCATAGACTCTGAACCTGGAAGCAGTTACTCATGAGCATATATTTATTCCTGCATGGAGTCCCATTGGAGTCAATGAATTTTGCAAATCACCTTTTAATTTTGTTTCCCCTCTTGCTATGGGAAAAACTTACAGAAACAAAAAGGGGAGATTATTTCTGGACGGCAAGCAAGGGAGCTGAATATAATCAAAGTACAATCTAATATACAAAGTTAACACACTGAAAAACATAGAGAACATGTTTTTTTCCCCTCAAATCTCTTTTAATTATTGAAACATTAGGAGTTACTTGTAACAATGTCAGCTTAAAAAATGTAAAGTGAAGTATGATTTTTTTTAAGTAGATAAAATGAACCTTTAAATCTAATCTATTATATATGCCCTGTTTTGATTTTCCAGACGAGTTCTTTAAAATTCTCCATGTGCTCATTTAGATTTAAGTGATGCTTATTGACAGCTACTTTCTTCCTGTCACGAATAGATGATTGGCCTTGAAAACTAAAACGAGCATTGCACGTATTTTAGTCTTGACAGTTGTTTTTCTGAGAACTTCCCCCTTAGTGTTCCCAGGTGAGCTAGCTGAAGTCATTGGTATAAAAGATAGGAATTATTCATGATATTATCAATTTTAGAAAGATATCGCTGAACAATTTGTGTATTAAATTGACCCTATGGAATTTTCTCTCTTACTGCAAAGGGGACATGAAGCGAGAGAAATTAAGACAAGAAGAAACCTTTTCGGCATTCAAAACTATTAAAATAGCACTATATAATGGGCACTATTTTTATATAGTTTCAGTAACTATTAAATATGCTTAGATAAATACAATTTTTGTTGAAGTATCTCAGGTCCTTCCAGGTTAATTAGATTAGAAATAATGAGGTTTCTGGTGGACTTCATGGAGTCTCTGGTTTTTCTCCCTTTCTGTGTTATAAAAAGTTCTACTTGGGGTAGTTTATTGGTTCTTTTCTTGGATGAGCTAGAGATGGGATGTCTGCTGTGAATGTCATTCTGGTTAAGATGGAAAAGCTTTATCCAAGAGATTTATGTAATATTTCCTAGAGGTCCTCAGACTTTGGATTAATACATGTCACAACCTGAGATTGGTTTTGTGATCTTCACTGTCCCAGAGAAATGCAGTTACTCCCTTATTAAAACACGTGAAAGGCTTACTGAAAAAAAGTTCAGTCTTGGTCATTTGTACCCCTTTTTCTGCTCATCACCTTCTTCTCTTTTTCCTATTTGCAAGAATAATTCCCTCTCTATCCCATACCTACCAATAACATCAGCAGTTCCCTAAGAAGCCCTTGTAAGGATAACTGCTATGGT
This sequence comes from Gopherus flavomarginatus, assembly GCF_025201925.1. Lineage (NCBI taxonomy): Eukaryota > Metazoa > Chordata > Testudines > Testudinidae > Gopherus > Gopherus flavomarginatus. The sequence continues at coordinate 261,160,603 of NC_066618.1, forward strand.
TGTGTAGGTGGTGGTCTACAGACAGTTGTCCCTTATTCCCCACAAGCTAGCTATATGGGACTTCATGTGCTTTTCTCCAGGCTCTGTGCAACTTCTTCAAGTGTGTACTCCAACCAACAGAACATTTATAGTTGTCGGAAAGTGCAACACTGTTATATATTATATCACTGACTTGGGGAAGGACTTCTTACTACAACCAGGACAAAAGCAGGAAAAGCTAGAGGGGAGCCAAATACAATTTAAAATTAAACAAAAATCCATTTTAATTACATCAGTATGACTCTCTTATTCAGTAAGGCTGTAAACATTTTTATGACATTAGTTCACTGAGCATAAATACACTTCAAGTTCCCTGAACTTTGATTCATTTATTTCCAGACAATTTTTTTAAAACTTTTAAAGATCAGCAGAAAAATTGGTGTGGAATTAGATTTTTTTCCCCCTTTGTAACATATAAGATGTCCTGCCATCTGTCCTGTTTCAGTACAATGCCTCTTGTTACAGTGTCCTCTAGTGTGGTACAACTTTTTATAAAAAGCTGCTATAATTTTTCATAGCTATATTAAGTCTTCTGTATGTTTACCCTTACTATAACAACATCTACTAATAATCACAAGGTGGTTCTTAATTAGGTGTAGCAACAAATGTGCAGTAGAGTTTATCTCTAAATTTTTGATGTGATAAAATGTTGATGGTAACACTTGAGTGCGTCATTACCTTTCCCATCAGATTCATCATCTTCTGATACAGCTGTGGTGCTGTTGTCATCTTCTATTTCCTAAGCCACAATTTCCATGTCAGTTTGTGGCTAAACCCCAACATCTTGACAATCCCTTTTTATCCAGTTCAACATTGAACTTGCATTTACTGCTTACTTATAACTGGCATTTTTTGCCAAAAAACTGACAAGACTGTATTGGGCCTCATCAACAGCATCAGGCTTGCTTTTGGACAGCAAAGATGAAGCAGCTATTTCATTGTCCGCTACTTGTGCATTCAATATATGGCCCTATTTTTTTTCCATCTTTCTCTTAGTATTACAGTCTTGATGGTTTTCCCTACATGTCTAGTGGTGTTACATATACTTCTACGTTGTTGAGACAATGGTTCAGAAGTAGATTTTGTCTCTAAAGACAATTTATTTCCATCATACCACTTTCATAGAATCATAGACGATTAGGATTGGAAGAGACCTCAGAGGGTCATCTAGTCCAATCCCCTGCTCAAAGTAGGACCAACACCAACTAAATCATCTCAGCTAGGGCTTTGTCAAGCCAGGCCTTAAAAATCTCTAAGGATAGAGATTCAACCACCTCCATAGGTAACCCATTCCAGTGCTTCACCACCTTCCTAGTGAAATAGTGTTCCCTAATATCCAACCTATACCTCCCCCACTGCAACTTGAGACCATTGCTCCTTGTTCTGTCATCTGCCACCACTAAGAACAGCTGAGTTCCATCCTCTTTGGAAACCCCCTCCAGGTAGTTGAAGGCCGCTATCAAATCCCCCCTCACTCTTCTCTTCTGCAGACTAAACAAGCCCAGTTCCTTCAGCCTCTTCTCAGAAGTCATGTGCCCCAGCCCCCTAATCATTTTCGTTGCCCTCCACTGGATTTTCTCCAATTTCTCCACCTCCTTTCTGTAATGTGGGGCTCAAAACTGGATGCAATACTGCAGATGTGGCCTCACCAGTGCTGAACAGAGGAGAATAATCACTTCCCTCGATCTGCTGGCAATGTTCCTACTAATGCAGCCCAATATGCCGTTAGCCTTCTTGGCAACAAGAGTACATTGTTGACTCATATCCAGCTTCTCATCCACTGTAATCCCCAGGTCCTTTTCTGCGGAACTGCTGCTTAGGCAGTCAGTCTCCAGCCTGTAACTTCATTGTGTCTCATAGTCTCTGGTCATGTTCTCCAAGCCACTGCTTTAATTTGGCATGCCAGCACTCTTTGCCGTGTCATATCCAGAAATGCCAAATTGTAGAAGGAAAAGATTCTCAATGGTAGGCGGTATAGGGTGACCAGATGTCCCACTTTTATAGGGACAGTCCCGATTTTGGGGTCTTTTTCTTATATAGGTTCCTATTACCCCCACCACCGTCCCGATTTTTCACATTTGTTATCTGGTCACCCTAAGGCGGTAGGAAAGGTGCAATCATTTTTGCCATATAAAATAGTCATAGAAGGATAAGTGGCTAAATTTTCAAAAGAGAAATGTAGTATTACTAAATGTGTCTTGACAAAAGTGTGCTTGACACATTTTCTTTTGACCTACCTTTCCCTATGGAAAATAATTTTACGCCATAAACCTTATCTTGCTTTTCCAGTGCTGACTGAAAATTCCTTTTGCGTTGCTAGAATGACTTTTAGGGCTTTTTGGTGCATGGCGGGTGTTTGATGGGCATATCCTGGGGTGTTCTATTTGTCTACAGCAGTGGGGTTGCTCTTTTCTGTCTCACATCCCACTGTAGGTGCGTTCAAGTTGGCTTCTTTGGGGTATGATTAAAACATGCTATTTCCTCAGTAGATGCTGGATTTTTCTGATGAGCAGTTTGTTTTTCTTGCACTAACTTATTTTCCTAGTGGAGTTTCTAAGCATTATTAAAGGTGTTTAGCAGTCACTCGTCCATGGATGATATTTTGTGTGTGTGCACGATGCTTAATGCAGTAATCTGTTTTCCATTGGGGGAAATTTACAGGCACATAACCCCTGCCTGACACAAACTGTTTCCCACAAAGATTCCTCATGCAACGTGTGAGGTTTCTTTTTTCTCGTCTATATGAATTACATTATCACTCTAGTACCAACAAACTTAAACAACAACAAAAAACTTGATTAAAGTATGTGTAACCCTGTTGTATGGTCTTCACAGAAACTGTATCATCTGTAAACAATAAACAAAAGCAAAATCAGCATTGGGAATGTGTAATAGTTCTCTCCTACTAACAGTCAGGCTTTGGGGAAAAAAATCTCCTATTTCCCAGTGACTGTTGCCAGGTATGGTGTAGCTTCTAAAACAATTTGAAGGGCTGTTTACTTAAAGAGCCTAATGATCAATTGTGTAGCAGTGGCCCACAGTATTGTCATTTTGATTTTTTGTATAACATACATTAAAAAGAAAACATGTCTTGATGGCTTGAAGACATATCTTAGAGTCTAATCTCAGCACTGACACTGACTCACTGTTTGGCCTTGGGTAAATCATTTAATCTCTCTCGACCTATTTCTCCACTCCATAAATGGGAAAGTAACACTTACTTTAGGAATGGATTCTAATACCCTTACTCATATTAAGCAATATCTTACTTCATGTGTAGCGTCATTGATTTTACTCAGACTGCCAAAGAGATAAGATGATATTCAACATTAGTAACTGTAAGAAGGTGGTCCTTAGTATTTAAGGTATAGATTTCATCTTTTTTTTTTTTCCTATAAAGCACCTGGTATATACATGGCATTGTGTAAATAATAAAAATGTTTACTTCATCCAACATTTTGAGGCTTAATTAGGCAAAGTTTGTAAATTGCTTTGTATATAAAGGACTGTACAATTTATCATTATTATTATTTATTAAAATGTCTTAGAATTCATATCTCATACAAACATCTTTCAGTTTCTGGGAACCTCAGACGTCCAGACTTCAGTGTTTCTGTGGTCATTGTCATTTGTCCAGATTTATTCTTTAAGTTTTGGTTAGTTTACAGACAAAATATTACCATTTTTTGATATTTCAGAGCGTTTTCAGGAACAAAGAGTTACATGCAGAAATCTGGATCTAAAAATATTTAAGGATTTTAATCTATTTAATACATACTGAAGGAGTTCAGTGTGCAAATTTTTCACATTGTATGTGCTTGAATTATAATTTCAAGTTATTTTTCTAGGAGTTTTTTTGGGCGAAGTAACAGTTTATGATACGCTTTCTATGATGATGTAATGTTCTGTCATATATGTTAATTGTCTCTGAATTAGTCACCATATAGCACTTACTTTTTTCCTGTTTCTAGCAGCCCGTAGGAACTGTTCCACTTGGTATGCCAGTAACGAGAAAAAAAGAGGATGAGGTGTCAGTTGGAAGTGTGCCTTTGGCAAAGCAGCAGTCAAATCAAGCTTCTGAGTATGCCAGCAGCCCTGTCAAAACAAAAACTGTAACAGGTATGTTCTCTTTTTAATTGAATCTGGCCATTTTGTCTTCTCGCCAACACATAACACACAAGCATTTTTAGCGGTATTACATTTTTCAGACTTAAACAGTTCTTTTTAAAACGCTCATTTTATTTATAATTTATGTAATTAAAAATCATCAGATTTTTCATTGCTAAAACGTTTGAGTTGCCTCTTGTTTTGCTATAAGTATTGAGGTTCATGCTCTTTTACACAGTGCTCTTGCTAAGCTGGATGAAGCAGATGCACTTACAGTAGAATTTTAATTATTGTCTTGATATATAATGTCAATGGAACTACTCACATAGTCTCGTTCTAGCATGTTCAGAAGTCTTTGTAGTATCAGGGTCTTATGTTTAAATAAAGTACAATGCAGTATTTTCAAGACCACCTACTTAAGGAAAATGTATTAGCCACCACTTTGTTTTCTGTCTTTAACAAAAACTTAAATGCTGGTGTAGTTTGTGATCCTTAACAAATGTCTGTGCTTATGTTGTAGCGTGTTATTACTGATTGTCAATGGACATAATAATCTGTACATTTCTGGGCTATGATAGCGTGCTTTACTTATTATTATAAGACACAAGCCAAAAAATTGATTCTATCCATTTAAAAAGTGTAGTAATCCTTATAAAATACACAGATCCAAATTCTGCATTCGTTCACACTGGTGTATATTCCCACATAGAACTTATCATTGTCCTCATTGCTATGTTCTTCTGTCAGCGCTATATGATTGACATCTTTAGGAATCTGGTTTGGAATCTGGCAAAAACGATGCATGGATTAATAGGTTCCCAGTTGATGAGTGATTTTTCAGCAGAATCTGTTATAATGAGCATTACTGCCTCTGAGGGTTTGTTGTCACTACAACCTGAGTAAATGAGATGTTTTTTCTTTTGCTTAAAGTGCTTGTTTTCTGCACCTATCAGTCTGCTCTCATTGATACCCAGAATTTAAAGTTTATAGTTGTCCATCTCCCTCATGATTGCTGAGATCTTTTGTATTTGAAATGTTGTTCTCATGTTTCAGTAACCAACTCTGGAATGTTTTATTGTGATAGTGTCAGTTTTTTGGGTTCCTGGCTTCCGGCTTTCACAGGAGCTGTCATGCAGCATTAGGGGTCAGCATAGTTAATTTTTAACAGAATGGTAGCCTGATTCCATTTCTATAACCAGTAAGATGTTTCTACAAAGCCAAATGGTTAGCCCTGTGTTCAGCCCTCCCCGCTTTACCTGGGCTTGGGACCAGCAGTCACATGAGTGTGCAGCAGGTGGGCTTATGTTGTAGAGCTAGCAGCTGAAGCTGCTGCTATGATAGGGAATCACAGAGCTGTTTACCAAGTGACGAAAACTCTGTGTGAAAATTTCAAAACAGGACATGAGCCAATAAAAAGAAAAGATGGAAAAATGTTTACAACTGAGGTAGAACAGAAAAACAGATAGGCAGAGCATTTCAAAGAAGTACTCAGTAGACTCAGCCCCACCACAGCACCAGATCTGATGAAATGTGAATCTGATCAACTTGACACTAACATTGATCCAATAGAGATATCAGAAGCACAGGCTGAAGTAAAAAAGCTGAAAAATAACAAGGCAGTGGAGGATGATCAAATTACAGCAGCAATGCTAAAAGTACTTGCTACCCCCATCTAATGAAATTGACAGAATTGTTCAATGAAGTTTGGGGAAAAATTAGTCCTCTTCACCAGTGGAAACATGGAATCATCTGAAATATCACCAACTAGCAGCTCATTTGCACCAGAATCAGAAGGAAGTGCTGGAGATATTTGGGTCATATACTTTGGATGACAACACAGACTTCCACATGAAGCTTGTCAAGTGAATACCGACTGATTTAAGGAAATGAGGCTGCCTTAGAGCAGTGGTCCTCAAACTGTGGGGTGTGCCCTCCTAGGGGGACATGGAGGAACATTTAGGGGATGCAGCGGGGCCTGGGTTAGCCCCCCTGCTCTGCTCTGGCCCTGTCCCATCCCTGTCCCAGGCCCAGCTGTGGCTCTGCTCTCAGCCGTACCTCCGGCCCACAGCACCCCCGGCTCCCGCTTCCATCTCTGGTCCTACTCCTGGCCCTGGCTTCCAGGGGGGTGCAGCCTGCGTAAGGTGGGGGCATGGCCAAAAAAGTTTGGGGACCCTGCCTTAGAGAAACCTTAAAAAGAATCTTAGTCAGGAAAGGCAGAGTAGTTGAGCGAACACCACCGAGCAAATGGAAGTGGCAACAAATTACACAGATGAATGGAAGAGATGGTTTCCACCCTATATGCCAACATTGGTGTGGGAAGGATATAAAATGTGTGTATATGTATTTTTCCAGGTATTCAATAGAATTACTCAAGATTTTCACTGATGTAACTGAAATCAGAATCTGGTACTCTAATCCTAGTGCTTTTTTATTGCTATTTTGTTACTGAATTAAAGCATTTGAAAAGGAACAATGACAGAAAATATGTCTTTACAGTGGATATTACAGATATGGCTATGACATCATTAATAGTGAAAACATCTGAAAATTGTCCTAATAATACATGCGTGCTTTCAATGGTTAATATTGTTTGAGAAATTGTTCTATAACTAATTATGAAGCCACAATGTGTGTTCTGAAATTGATTATAATGTTATCATAAATATGTGACTGACTGAAATTATGTGAATATTTGTGAATATAATTTCAGTAATGAACTATTGATCAAAAAACAAAATAGAATAGAATGGTGACAGGAACCCAAGCTGAATACATCTGTATTTTTTTCATAAATAGAAGAGAAAATTTTGGGGAAAACATAGTCTTTATAAACACCATATTCATGTTAAATCAGAAGGGGGGATTACAAACTGGGATTTTCAAAGGGGAAATAGAAAAGGGAGTTGAGAATGATAAAGTAGGAAGGTAAAGTCTCTACCCTTTGCTTCTTTCAGATATTTCCTCAGAACCATTCTACAGTGATACCTATAAGAAATCAGTCAATTAAAGGTGGTTTGATGGACAAACAGGATGTCTATTGGCATTTTATGAATTTATCATTTTTAAATGATTATAAATGTGTATATGTACATTGTGAGAAAGCAGAGGGAGAGAGGGAACTGCATGCAGGAGCCTAGAAGCCTGGAGCAGGCTTGCTAAATGAGACAACCAGAGACATCTGGTGCAAGGAAGGAACCTCTAGCAACTGGTTCGTTATAAGAGAGCTATTGCTGCTCTGGAAAGAGGGGACTGACTCTGAGAAGCTGCAAGGGAGTCAGCTTGGTTAGGGCACCCACAAGCTGGTAAGAGAGACTGTGGAAGTAAACCTTTTCCTACTCCCTCTGTCACTGAGGTAAGAGTCATGCCCTGAGACATATTTCTGGGGACTCTGTAAGTGATTGGAGAAATTCATTTGTGTGTGTGTTTGTTTCTGTTTGCATTTTTGGAACTTTGTAAATAAAGAAACCAGACCCCAAGAAGGGTTGTGATTGAAGGAAAAAGACTATGGGGTGTATGTGTTGTTTAAAGACCTCTGAAGAAGGGGAAATGTGCGAGGCACTACAGAGGCACTTTTGCCGCCAGACATAAAAATGTATATATTAGACTATATTCCTCTTCCACTTTACCCTTCATATGCCTCTTATCTCATTATATTGTAGGCTCTTCAGGGAACAGACCTTGTCTTCATATGTGTTTGTTCAGAGTCTAGCAAAATGGGACTCATATTTTGATTGGGGTTTCTGGGTGCTGCCATAATTCCCCTTCTTCTTTTAGCCTTCATTCCATTTATGTGGGGTTGGCTCTTCGAATCCTTTTTCTCCATTTCAGTCTTTTTGACTCAGTTCCTTAGAAACTCCACAGCTAACCAGATCTCTTTGTATGACATCTATCCATCCAGTGTTGGATCTTTCAACTCTTTTCTTACCCTCCACTTTGAAGTTTAATATTCTGTTCTTATTTGAGTGATTGCATATGTGCATTCCTCTCTTGGTGTGTGCATGCTCCACAGTTGCTGTATTTTTTTCCTCAATCGTGCCCTTTGGTGCGGCTCGAGTACCCTCTACTGCCACACAATGTTGGTGCCAGTAAGAAGCACCCAGCCAGCCCTGTCCCATCTCAGTTCCTTCTTACCTCCTGTGACGGTCACTGGAACTGCTCTTCTTGCATTTGCAAGTTCTCTCTGTGGACTTTCCTCTGTATATTATAAATAGTATTAGTTAAGTAGTTAGATTTCAGTGTTTCATTTTTTGGCCAATTCCCAGTGATGCCTCGGTCATCACGCTTAAAGCCTGCATTTCCTGCAACAAGGCTATGCCTGGATGACCCACACACTAGTTACTTAAAGTGCCTGGGGGAAGCTTATACTGGGGACCATTGACAAATCTGCAAGGATTTTAAGCCTCACACAAAGATGGATTGGGAGGCCAGGCTAAAGTTTCTGCTCATGGAGGAGACACTGAGACCTTCATCTGAGTCAGGCCAGTCAGACTCAGCACCGAGTGCCGTGGCATTAGTAAGAAATGTTCCTCTGACTGAACCAGAATTCACATTACCAGTTGGCAGTGCTTGCATGTTCACAAAGTGTATAGCCATATTGGCAGCTTTCCTGAGGAGATTAAAGGTTCAGGTCTACCTTATCTGGATGATTGGATAGTCAAGGACTGGTCCATGGCTCAGGTTGTGTTCAGAGTTCAACTCAGCCAGTTGATGTTCATAGCATTAGGCCTTCTGATCAATGCAGACAAGTCTACCTTTTGTCTGGTACAGAGAATAGAGTTTATTGGGGCGTTGTTGAACTCTACCTCGGCCAGAGTGTTCGTCCCCAAGTTACAATTCCAATCAGTCCAATTGCTGGTGACACACTTCAAAGATCATCCAATCACAATAGCCTGACATGGTGTTGGGCTCCTAGGCCACATGGCCTCATGCATATATGTGATACAACACAGAAGATTGCATCTCAGACCTCTCCAGACATGGCTGGCCTCAGTATACTCGTCAAGCCATCTCCACCTTGACATTGTGCTCACAGTACGCTCACAGGTTCTCATCTCTTTGAATTGGTAGTTGGATCCTCTCAATGTTTGTGCAGGCGTTCCCCTTCATCCGCCACCAACTATCAATTACTCTGGTCTGAAACGCATTAACGCTAGGATGGGGAGCTCACCTGGGGCTCATCAGAACTCAGCGTCTTTGCTCTCTGGCAAACTCTCTTTTCATATCAATGTCATAGACTCAAGGCGGTTTGTCTTGCCTGTCAGATGGTCCTGCCTCATATCAGGGGCAGAAGCTTATTTGGAAACAACATTGCAGCCATGTTTTACATAAATAGGCAAGGAGAGAGAGCTCACTCTTCCCTCCTTTGTCAGGAAGCAGTTCACCTATGGGAATTTTGTACAGCCCATCAAGTCCTCTTAACTTCTGGAGCTGGCAGATCATGTGAGCAGGTCTTGCTCCTGTCTCAAGTGGTCTCTTTGCCCAGATGTAGTTAGAAGCATTTTCCAGCACTGGGAGACTCCCCAACTAGACCTGTTTGCAAACAAGGACAACAGACAGTGTAACCAATTCTGCTCCCTTCAAGGCCGCAGTCCAGATTCCATTATGAATGTCTTCCTGCTACCCTGGATGGGACAATTTTATTATGCTCTTCCCCCAATCCCACTCCTACACAGAGTGCCACTAAAGTTCAAGTGGGTTATATTTATAGCCCCACCAACATTGGTTCTCCACTTAGACCTCTCAGTAGCGACCCCAATCTCACTCCCATTGCACCTGGATCTGATCTCTCAGGACCATGACTGGTTGCTCCACACAAACCTGCGTTCCCTTCATTTAACAGTCTGGAAGCTGCATGGCTAAATCCCAAAGAACAGGCTTGCTCGGAGCAAGTTCGCCAGGTCTTACTAAGTAGTAGAAAGCCCTCCACCAGCATGGCCTACCCAACAAAATGGAAGCGGTTCTTGTTCTGGGATTCCCAAACCAGAGTCTCGCCAATGCATTCATCCATCCAAAATATACTCAACTATTTGTTGCACCTGTAACAGCAAGGCTTAGCAGGACCCTCTATCAGATCCACCTGGCAGCAATATGCGCTGTCCATCTCGGGTGGACAATCACTCTGTTTTTTCAAATCCCATGGCAGTCAGATTCCTCAAAGGCCTAAAAAGGTTGTACCCTGAAGTAAGGGAACCCGATCCTCCTTGGGATGTGAACCTGGTCTTCCCAAAACCTGTGGGACCACCGTTGAAGCTGTTAGCAACGTGCTCCTTACTATACCTCTCTTGAAAGGTGATATTTTTAATTGCCAGCATGTCTGTCAGAAGAGTTTCTGAACTGTATGCTCTCACCTTAGAGCTACCATACACAGTCTTTTTTAAAGATAAGGTGTATTTATGTCCTCACTTGAGTTTCCTCCAAAAAGTAGTTTAGCAATTTCATAGTAATAGAGCAATTTACCTACCTGTCTTTTCCAAAGCCTTGTGCAAATAAGAATGAACAATGACTACAGTTATTGGATTTTAGACACGCTCTAGAATTCTACATAGAAAAGACTAAACTGTTTCAGCATTCCACCTAATAGTTCATGGCTGTAGCAGACAAAATGAGAGGTCTCCCTGTGTCTGCACCGAATTTCATCCTTGATAACTTCATGTATCCACACTTGTTGTGATCAGGCAGGCGTTTATCCGCCAAGTAATCTGACTGCTCATTCCATGAGATTGCAAGCAACTTCAGCAGTGTTCTTAGCAGTGTTCTTAGCACAGACCCCTATCCAGGACATTTGTAAGGATATGTCTACACTATGAAATTATTCTGGTTGTACATAAGTCAATTTTTGGGAACAGATTGTATAAAGTCGAGTGTATGCATCCACACTAAGCACATTAATTCGGCGGTGTGTGTCCATAGAACCGTGGCAAGCGTCGACTTTCAGAGCGGTACACTGTGGTAGCTATTCCACAGTTCCTGCAGTCACTGCTGCCCATTGGAATTCTGGGTTGAACTCCCAATGCCTGATAGGGCCAAAAATTTGTTGCAGGTCGTTATGGGAAAATGTCATCAGTCAACCCTCACCCCCGCAACCTCCATGAAAGCAATGGCAGACAATCATTTCACACTCTTTTCTCTGGATTGCCCAAGCAGACGCCATAGCACGGCAAGCATGGAGCCCATTCAGCCTTTTTTCACTGTATGTCTACTGGATGCTGCTGACAGTGCTACACAGCAGCAGCTGCAGCTCCTTGCCTTTGCAAGTTAGCAAACACGGTTACCAGTGATACTGTACCATCTGCTGCTGTTACGGGTGCTCCTGGCCGGCCTCCGTGAGGTCGGTCGGGGGCACTTAGACAAAATGGGAATGACTCCCCAGGTCATCCTCGTCTTTAAGTTTTGTCTAATGGAGATTCAGTGCTGCCTAGAATATCAGGCAAGCCTACTAAAGAACCACAGATGCAAGCGGCCGCTCCGGGTTAGAGCCCCAGACGTCCCGCAGAAATTATGAGCTGCATGCCATCCTAGGGGGTGCCCGTACAACAACCCCACCTGTTGCTTCCCTCCTTCCCCACTCCTCCTGAGCTACCATGGCAGTTATCCCCCCATTTGTGTGATGAAGTAATAAAGAATGTATGAATTTGAAACAACACTGACTTTATTGCCTCTGCAAGCAGAGATCAAAGAGGGGAGGAGAGGACGGATGGCTTACAGGGAAGTAGAGTGAACTACCATTCTGCACTTGCTCAGCCTATAGCTGGACTGCGCCTTACTACTGTCCAGGCTTCATGAGCCATGAGAGCAAGGGGTAGGCGCAACTGTGTGGTGCTGCCAACTGGGAGAGCAGCCTGAGGCAGAAGCCTCCAGCTCACATGATATTCGAGGCAGGACTGAATCTCCATTACACAGAACTTAAAGAGAGAATGACCTGTAGTCATTCCCGTTTTTTTCCAGGCACACCCAACCGACCTTACCGAGGCCGGCCAGGAGCACCCATGTCTGCCCAAGCACCGCCTACTGACCTCACCGAGGCCAGCCAGGCGCACCCACAGGACGATGATGATAGATACCAATCATACTACACCATCTGCCGTCCGCAAGGCAAGGCAAGGGGATGCTGCTGTGTAGCACTGCAGTACCACTCTGCCAGCAGCATCCAGTAGACATACACTGACAATGAAAAAAGGCGAGAAACTATTTTTTCCTTTGCTTTCATGAAGGGGGGCGGGAGGGCTGATGACATATACCCAGAACCACCCGCGACAATGTTTTTGCCACATCAGGCATTGGGAGCTCAACCCAGAATTCAAATGGTTGGAGGAGACTGAGGGAACTGTGGGATAGCTACAGTTGTCAGTCGCCCCTCCCTCCGTGAGAGCAACTGCATACAATCATTTCGCGCCTTTTTTCCATGTAGATGCCATAACATGGCAAGCGTGGAGCCCGTTCAGCTCACCGCAGCAGTTATGAGCATTGTAACACCTCATGCAGTATCGTGCAGTTTATGCAGAAACAGAAGCTGAAAAACCAGGTGAGGAGTCGACGGCAGCACAGTGATGAGAGTGATGAGGACGTGGACACAGACTTCTCTCAAAGTGCAGGCCCTGGCAATATGGACATCATGGTGTTAATGGGACAGGTTCATGCCGTGGAACGCCGATTCTGGGCCCGAGAAACAAGCACAGATTGGTGGGACTGCATAGTGTTACAGGTCTGGGATGATTCCCAGTGGCTGCGAAACTTTTGCATGCATAAGGGCACTTCCATGGAACTTTGTGACTTGCTTTCCCCTGCCCTGAAGCGCAAGAATACCAAGATGAGAGCAGCCCTCACAGTTCACAAGCAAGTGGCAATAGCCCACTGGGAGCTTGCAACGCCAGACAGCTACCAGTCAGTCGGGAATCAATTTGGAGTGGGCAACTACTGTGGGGGTTGCTGTCATGCAAGTAGCCAAAGCAATCACTGAGGTGCTGCTATCAAAGGTAGTGACTCTGGGAAATGTGCTGGTCATAGTAGATCGCTTTGCTGCAATGGGATTCCCTAACTGTGGTGGGGCGATAGATGGAACGCATACCCCTATCTTGGGACCGGACCACCAAGGCAGCCAGTACATAAACCGCAAGGGGTACTTCTCAATGCTGCTGCAAGCACTGGTGGATCACAAGGGACGTTTCACCAACACAACGTGGGATGGCCAGGTAAGGTTCATGATGCTCACGTCTTCAGGAACTCTGGTCTGTTTAAATGACTGCAGGAAGGGATTTTCTTCCCAGACCAGAAAATAACTGTTGGGGATGTTGAAATGCCTATAGTTGTCCTTGGGGACCCAGCCTACCCCTTAATGCCCTGGCTCATGAAGCTGTACACAGGCACCCTGGACAGTAGTAAGGAGCTGTTCAACTATAGGCTGAGCAAGTGCAGAATGATGGTAGAGTGTACATTTGGATATTTGAAGGATCGCTGGCACAGTTTACTGACTCTCTCAGATCTCAGCAAAAGCAGTATCCCCATTGTTATTGCTGCTTGCTGTGTGCTCCACAATCTCTGTGAGAGTAAGGGGGAGACATTTATGGCGGGGTGGGAGGTTGAGGCAAATCGCCTGGCGGCCAATTACATGCTGCCAGACACCAGGGCGATTAGAAGAGCACATCAGGAAGCACTGTGCATCAGAGAAGCTTTGAAAATCATTTTCATGACTGGCCAGGGTACTGTGTGACAGTTCTTTTGTTTCTCCTTGACGAAAACCCACCCCCTTGGTTGACTCTAAAATTCCCTGTATGAAAACCACCCTCCCTCCTTCGATCACAGATTGGAAATTAAGTCACTATCATTTAAACACCATGTATTCTTTATTAATTGATTATAAAAATAGGGAGATAACTCACAAGGTCGACCAGGTGGGGCGGAAGAGGAGGGGAGGAGGGAAGAAAGAGGCCACTTCAAAACTTGTTGAATGACAGCCTTCTGTCCACTAGGGTGGAGTGATTGGGTGCCTGGAGCCTACCCCTCCACCCCCCGCGTTCTTGGGCGTCTGGGTGAGGAGGCGGCTATGGAACATGGGGAGGAGAGAGGGTGGTTATACTAGGGCTGCAGCGGAAGTCTCTCCAGCTGACGTTCCTGAACCTCCACCAGACGCCAGATCATGTCTGTTTGTTCCCGCAGTAGTGTTGCTTCGTGTATCCTCTGATCTTCCTGCTGGCACCTCTCTTCACGTTCAGTGGCTGCTTTCCTGTCCTGTGCTATTGTGTCCCTCCACCCTTTCTGCTGAGCTCTTTCAGTGTGGGTGGCCTGCATGAGCTCAGAGAACATTTCATCGCACATACATTTTTTTCGCCAATTTATCTGAGATAGCCTTTGGGACAGAGGAGGGAGGCTTGAAACATTTTCAGCTGCAGGAGGAAAAAAAGGGAGAGAAGTATTTAAAAAGATACATTTTACAGAACAGTGGGTATACTCTTTCATGGTGAACAAAACTATTCACATTATATAGCATATGTGATTTCAGTACAAACTAACCAGCCCATCCTTTTCTCTGGATGACTGCTTTAACCCTCCCCCCCACCGCACTGCGTGGCTGGTATCAGGGAAGATCCCAGCTAGCCAAACACAAACAGCTCAGTGCCAGTGCCTCCTCTGCCCCCCACCGCTTTGCTAACTGCGAGGAGGATTTCTTTTCAGCCACAGGCAAACAGCCCAGTAGGCCACCTATGAATGTCCCCATAATTAAATTCTCGTATTTCAACCAGGTTACCATGGACGATATCGCTCTCCTGAGGATAAAACAGAGAGATAAAGAACCGATGTTGCTTGAATGCCAGCATACACCAGGACCATATGCTGCCAGGCTTTGTCATGCAATGATACCAGAGTACTTGCTACTAGCATGGTGTGGTAAAGTGTCCTACCATGGAGGACAGAATAAGGCTGCTCTCCCCAGAAACCTCTGCAAAGGCTTTTAGAGTACCTCCAGGAAAGCTTCATGGAGGATTTCCGCTCCATCCCCAGACACGTTAACAGACTTTTCCAGTAGTTGTACAGGCCACAAATGCATCCCAAGTCCTCAGGGCAAATTAATCATTAAAAAACACTTGCTTTTAAACCATGTTTTATATTTACAAAGGTACACTCACCAGAGGGCCCTTCTCTGGCTTCATGGTCCAGGATATGACCTTGGGAGAGTATTTTAGTCAGGCTGAGAAAAAGATCCTGGCTGTTGGGGAGAACAGTGTGCTGTGTGGTCTCCTCAACCTCGTCGTCCTCATCTTCCCCGTCTGCAAAATCCTCAGGCATGGCAACTGAGAGTACCCCATCATCGGAGTCCACGGACAGGGGTGGGGTAGTGGTGGCGGCCCCCCCAGAATTGCCTGCAGCTCAGCATAGAAGTGGCATGTCTGCAGCTCTGTCGCAGAGCATCCATTTGATTCTTTGGCTTTCTGGTATGCTTGTCTCAGCTCCTTATGTTTCATGTCGTACTATGTTGAGTCCCTGTTGTGGCCTCTGTCCATCATGGCCTTGGAGATTTTTTCAAATGTTTTGGCATTCTGTCTTTTGGAACAGAGTTCTGATGGCACGGATTTGTCTCCCCATACACCGATCAGATCCAATACCTCCCGTATGGTCCATGCTGGAGCTCTTTTTCGATTCTGGGACTTCATGGTCACCTGTGCTGATGAGCTCTGCATGGTTACCTGTGCCGATCAACTTTCCACGCTGGGCAAACAGGAAATGAAATTCAAAAGTTCGCGGGCCTTTTCCTTCTACCTGGCCAGTGCATCCGAGTTCAGATTGCTGTCCAGAGCAGTCACAATGGTGCACTGTGGGATAGCTCCCAGAGGCCAATACCGTCCAATTGCATCCACCCTAACCCTAATTCAAACTGGCAATGTCGATTTCAGCACTACTCCACTCGTTAGGGAGGAGTACAGAAATCAATTTTAAGAGCCCTTTATGTCGACAAAAATGGCTTCATTGTGTGGATGAGTCTAGGGTTAATTTGATTTAATGCTGCTAAATTCAACCTAAACTCATAGTGTAGGCCAGGCCTAAAGTAGCAAGCTGGTCATCAGTGCACACTTTCTCCTCCCATTATGTCATCACCCATTACTGTAGGGACGATGCCAAATTTATTGAGCTGTGCTATGCTCTGCGTGTATGTAAACGCTGATTCATTTGCCTATATTACTGCCTGGAAGTCACCAAGAGTGGAATGCACCGTGCAATCACTCAAAGAAGAAAAAATGATTAGTCACCTTTTGCAACTGTTGTTCTTTGAGACGTGTTGTCATATGTCCATTCCAGAACCCGCCCTCCTGCTTCTCTACATCAGAGTTTCTAGAAAAAAGGAATTGAGATCGTCTGGGCACTTTATACTGATGCTAGTGGCCCAAGGGAGCAGAGGGCACTTGAGCAACCCCAATAGGTACCACTGAGGGGAAAATTTCGGATGACTGTGCGTGGGGCATGCATACACCAGAGTAAAATGGACATGTGCAACACATCTCGAAGAATAACAGTTACGAAAGGCTAGTAACCATTATTTTCCAATATAGTTTTCTGATCTTCTTTTCACATGTCCAAACCATCTAAGTGTGGATTCCCTCAGCTTTTCTGTAATTGATACCAACATCACATTTCTCCCAATTTGTTCGTTCTGAACATGGTCCATCCTTGTAACTCCAAGCATCCATGTTGTTGGGTTTAGTGTGTGAGTGTTGGATGTCATTGGTGGCCTGTGATATAAAAAGGAGGTCAAACTAGATGATCGAGTGGTCACTTCTGGCCTTAAACTCTATGACTCTATTAATATTTTAATTTCCACTGGATTCAGGACCTGCCTTTAAATAAATATTAAATAATAAATGAAGGTGCTGCCTTTAAATAAATATTAAATAATAACGTTTTGGGAGCCCTCATTTCCCATCCCACTCTTTTACTCTAAGTTTGTTTGCTCTTAGTGTTGATCCTCATATTTCTCTCAGGCTGGAAACTATTGGCTGAGGAGGAATACTTTTGCATGGAACTCAGGAACCCAGAGCAACTTCATAAGTGTGAAGCTAGTAGTTGGGAGAAAGCAAGTGGGAAGTATGAGTGCTAGAGCTGGGAAAATACCCTTTGGAAAGCCAGGGAAGTGAGTCTTCATGAAGTGAAGAAGAAGGGTTTACTCAGGAGTGGGAAGGGAGGTGGGCCTGCTACGTGGAAAAGTAAAAGTAAGAGGGAACTAGGATAAATTTATATTTGGCATTGAGGACTGGTTAATTTGCAATTATAGAATTTTTAATGGCTCTTCAATGTTGTTATGGAGGGAAGGAGTGAGGGTAGGGGCAAGTGTATATTTGTACCAAGTGAGTTTTTGAAACGTTGGATTCTGAATTACACCTACAAAAACTGCACAAACTTTCATTTTTGCACAGGTAATTGCTCATGCAAGTATTTACTTGCATGCACAAATGTAACATTAGTATATGGCAGTTGTCTGTTTATGCAAGCATCTACATTTTATCTGGACATAACTTTGGACCCGAGTTTTAAGAATTCGTCCCTATGGCTGGCTCATTCTCTTTTTCAGTTGTCTAGCTGATTCTGACCTTTGACCTTTGCTACTATCTTCTTTGTAAAGGAATTAGATTTCCCATTGCTGGTAATGGTCAAATCAGAAATTATTAGTCAAAAAGTCTGTTGTTCAAAATCTGGAGATGTCAAGAAAGGTGGTGATGTTGATTTTACAGACAACCTCTTTTTTTGGTAGCAAAAATTTTGTGGCAAAAAATTGATAAATGATAAAGGTAATGATAAAGACACACAACTATTTTCATGGGTCATCAAAGTACTCCTTAGTTTTCTAATGCAAAACTGCTGAATTTAAATTAAAAGTGGATGTTGAAAAGTCATCTTTTTAATTATTTAGCAAAATGGACATTACTGCAGCAAAAAAGAAAACTTCCTTGTTAGATTTCATTTATATTAGGAATCGCTCACTTTAATCACGTACTTTATCTCACTAGTTTAGACTAAATCCCATTCCTTTTATGATTAATCGGGTATTTAGTTTCATTGTAAAATAATTTCATGGCACAGAGTTTGACACTAATGAACAAAATATGATAGCTTTGTTTCTCTCAGGAGATAGAGTGGTTTGACTAAGTATTCTATTTTCCTTTTTGAATTAAAAGTAGTTAGTCTTTTGAAGAATGCATTATGTAATTTGGCATAGTTAACTCGTGCTTTAAGGACTTCCAAATTATGTGAAAGTGGGAAATATTATATATGACAAGCAAAGCTACAGCACAGCACTGTTTGTTTAAAAAAAGATCTCTTCAAAATTTGTTCTTTTATCTTTTTTAAGATTGCAATGTACATGAGAAAATGTTTGGTCCTAATCTTAGACCTCAACTTTTAAATATGTGCACAATTTTTGCATGCTCTGGAGTTGCAGGTATAGAATGCATGATGTACAGATGTAGATAGGAGTTGCATCTGCACACGGGTATGCAGATATCCGGCTTGCCTATGTAAATTTCGTGCACATGTTGTTTTATGTACAAATTTAAATTTAAGCCTCAATGTGTAAAAAGTAAAAGCTAAAACATTGTTGGTTAATAAAAGTGACTTACAGGGACATCATGTTCACCTAAAAGGGACCCCTAATGGTAAAGAGAGATAATAGGGTTCTGGAAATGTCACTCTTAGCCTCTGTACCTTCCTGTTTTTCATCAAAAGCTTGCTGGAAGTGGATGGGACAACAGATGTTTTATTTCTAGAGTTCATATTGTAGCCTATTGGGCAGAATTGGTTTCTGGTTAGAGGATTTAGGGAGGGAAGATCTGGCCTGTCAGTGAAGTTGAAGAACACTAGACTTGAACTTCCATTTCCTATAGTCTGTGATTTGACTAGCTAGAAAGACCTCTGTTGTGGATGTGAGGCCACAGGAGATGGTGGTTATGAGAATTTGGAAAGGTTCAGCTGTAGAAGGTGAGGTTTCCCCATCAAAAGAATTACAATTGACTCTTTACCCTTTCTTTCAGCTCCTCTTTTCTGCTAGAGATGTATAACATATATTGGAATATGGCTAAATTAATACGAAGTGTGCTAATCTTAAAATTGTATATCTGTGCCTTTATTCCATTTCTTTGTTCCCTTCATTCCCATCTCCTAGTTTAGTTGACTCTGTCTAACATATTTCCAATTTCATTTTACCTTTTTGTATCTAGAGTTTCTTCATCGAGTGGTGTCCCTGTGGGTGCTCCACTCTAGGTGTCAGTACATCCCTGCACTGGAGATCGGAGATTTCTCACAGCAGTATTTGGCAGGGGGAAGGGCGTGCACAGGCGTCATCTCATGCAACTGTTGGCACCTCCTGTAGTGTGCGCACCCCTGACTGTCCCCTCAGTTCCTTCTCAACCATCCTCAGCTGCAGATGGAGCTCCGTGGCAGTGCTCTCTTTGATACTTTCTGGAAAAAAAAGAGGTTACAAGTTACATAGGAACTTCTTTTTAGTCTATACTTAGTTACATTGTTTCCTTAGTTCCTCTTAGAAGTTTTTCTTCCCCCTCCCAAAAAAATAAGGTGAGGGGAGAGAAGAAAGAAAAAGGCTTTTTCTCTCCTTAACTCCCCTTTAGGAACAGTTTCTACAGTTTACCTTTACAATTAACTCCCACTCATGTCTCTTGAAAGGTTTT
Source organism: Gopherus flavomarginatus (assembly GCF_025201925.1). Lineage (NCBI taxonomy): Eukaryota > Metazoa > Chordata > Testudines > Testudinidae > Gopherus > Gopherus flavomarginatus. The sequence goes on from NC_066618.1 coordinate 261,180,414, forward strand.
GTTCAATACCTTCATTAATGATCTGGAGGACGGTGTGGACTGCACTCTCAGCAAGTTTGCAGATTACACTAAACTGGGAGGAGTGGTAGATATGCTGCAGCGTAGGGATAGGATACAGAGGGACCTAGACAAATTAGAGGACTGGGCCAAAAGAAACCTGAAGAGGTTCAATAAGGACAAGTGCAGAGTTGTGCACTTAGGACGGAAGAATCCCATTCACTGTTACAGATTAAGGACTGAATGGCTAGGAAGCAGTTCTGCAGAAAAGGACTTAGGGGTTACAGTGGATGAGAAGCTGGATATGAGTCAACAGTGTGCCCTTGTTGCCAAGAAGGCTAACGGCATTTTAGGCTGTATAAGTAGGGGTATTGTCAGTAGATTGAGGGACGTGGTCATTCCCCTCTATTCGACATTGGTGAGGCCTCATCTGGAGTAGTGTGTCCAGTTTTGGGCCCCACACTACAAGAAGGATGTGGAAAAATTGGAAAGAGTCCAGCGGAGGGCAGCAAAAATGATTAGGGGCCTGGAGCACATGACCTACGAGGAGAGGCTGAGGGAACTGGGCTTGTTTAGTCTGCAGAAGAGAAGAATGAGGGGGGATTTGATAGCTGCTTTCAACTACCTGAAAGGGGGTTCCAGAGAGGATAGATCTAGACTGTTCTCAGTGGTACCTGATGACAGAACAAGGAGTAATGGTCTCAAGTTGCAGTGGGGGAGGTTTAGGTTGGATATTAGGAAAAACTTTTTCACTAGGGGGGTGGTGAAGCACTGGAATGAGTTATCTAGGGAGGTGGTGGAATCTTCTTCCTTAGAGGTTTTTAAGGTCAGGCTTGACAAAGGCCTAGGTGGGATGATTTAGTTGGGATTTGGTCCTGCTTTGAGCAGGGGGTTGGACTAGATGACCTCCTGAGGTCCCTTTCAACCCTGATATTCTATGACTCTGTGAAAGGCAGGAGAGGCTTAACTGCAGTCCTGCCAGGCTCAACAGGAGTTAAAAAGTGTGACTCCTGTAGTGAACTGATGCCAGTCTTTGACGGCCACACATCCTGCATTCTCTGTCTGGGAGAAATTCATATCCCAGAAATGCGCACTTTGCACAAACTTAACATCAAGGGCAAGACATGATAGGAATCTCCACTTGAAAATGCTTCTGCTGGAGAAATCCCTCCAACCTCTGCAAGAGACGTCCTCTGGGGAGTCTCACAGACCAAGATCCCTGAGCTCTAATAAGGCTCTGACTTTGAAAACTGTCAGGAAGCGAGCCTCAAGCTCTTCAGCAAGGGTCTCTCAGAAAAAGAGAACTTCCTCCTGTGAAGTCTTTACCCTCAGTGTTCCACTCATCCAGATTGAGCACTTACGAGGCACCTGGCTCTTCCGGCATCATCCCTCAGTGAGCCCCTGCTGAGCCCCAACGCGTGGCACCGGAGCTGAGACGTCAGGTCTCCTCCACGGCATCGACTACCCCAGTGCAGAACGTGGCACGGGCAGTGGCACCGCAATCAATTCTTCTGCTACTGGCACCGACCCAAGACTTGATGCCAGCTAACAAGCCAAACCCAGCACCGGTCAGCGCTCCAACGGTCGATTGCAACCCCAAGGCGGGACCAGCGCAACTCCTGTGTCCTGCTGACATAGCAGTTTCTTCAGCACCACAGTCACCACTGCTCGACACCGAACACTCCTCAAGCTACATAGCACGGTACCATCCTTCATCTCCTGCACCACCCTCCATGCATGATGGCGAGGATAAAGACATGCACGACATCTACTTCTCCTCTCAACATTCATAGGGGGGAGGGATAGCTCAGTGGCTTGAGCATAGGCTTGCTAAACCCAGGATTGTGAGTTCAGTCCTTGAGTGGGCCAATTAGGGACCTGGGGCAAAATCAGTACTTGGTCCTGCTAGTGAAGGTAGGGGGCTGGACTCAATTATCTTTCAGGATCCCTTCCAGCTGTATGAGATAGTTATATCTCCATCACATATAAGACTTACATGGAATGCTGTGAAGCCAGAGCCTCATCCCTCAGAGCATTCACAGTCCTGGTATGCACAGCACTGGCCTTACCGATTGTCACCTTATCCCATGCAATGGCCACAGTGGAGTCCTTGGCCCACATACCAGAACCCCTATTCTGGTCCCCCTTCCCCAGCAACAAGAGCTTCCAGAGTACATCTATCATTACCACACAGAGAAATCTCTGACCCCCCCGAGAGAGAAGAGGAAGAGAGAGATACTCTTTCAGGCCGACCTGGATAGTTCACCATCTGCCCCACACTCATCTTCTGTACCAAACGAAGCGGTGACGCCGTCTACCCCTACAACACCAGATGACCTGAAACAGTTCCAAGAACTCAGCAAAAGAGGAACAAACTGCCAAGAAATTGCCTTACATGAGATGCAGGAGAAACAACATAAGTTGTTACAAATCTTATGACCGGCATCATCGACCAAGATTGCCCTCCCCATAGATGAGGCTGTCATAGAGCCTGCAAAGGTAATATGGCAAACATCGGCATTGGCACCACCCACCAACAAAAGGACTGACGGGAAATACTTCATTCCAACCAAAGGCATGGAATTTTTGTTTTCACACCCACAAGCCTGCTGTCTGGTAGCAGAGTCTACTAATCAATGCAGTAAACAGCCTCATTTCTGCTCCTCACTGCACGATAAAGAACACAAGAGACTGGACCTCTTTGGGTGGAAAGTTTACTCTTCTACTTAGAGTTGATAACTGTTCTGCTCTACTAGCAAATCACAACTACTCTAACTATAGTAAAATACAAGAGCTTGTGGAGGACCTCCCCAAGCATAAACATCCTCAACTCACTGCCATTATCAACAAGGGTCAGTTAATAGCCCACACAGTGCTACAAGCCTCAATGGATGTAGCAGATACAGCTGTCCAAACAACTGCAACAGCTGTGGTTATGAGAAGAAACATCATGGTTGCAGGCTTCGGGAATTCCAAAAGAACTACAGCTAAAAGTGGAGGACCTCCCCTTCGATAGGCATAAACTATTCTGATCGCAAACAGACGATGTCCTCCATACCATGAAGGCCTCCCGAGCAACGCTGTGTACACTAGGTATACACCCAATGCCTGACAAACATCTTCGCTTTACACCCTACCAAAGGTCACGGGACACCTCATTTAACCGTCAACAACCACGATATTTCACTGAGAACAGACCCAAACAACGGGCTCGGAGACGACGAGGTCCACAGAACCAGACTTCGTCCACCCATCCATCTACATCTAAGCCACAATTTAGAAGTCTTGGTTGAGGGTATACAAGACCTCTCCACACCTCTAACGCCAACAGATACCCCATCCCACAATTCTGGTCACCGCCTATGTCGCTTTTACCATGCCTGGGCTGTGACAACCATAGATCAATGGGTTTTGGAGATCACACAATCTGACTACACCATTCCTTTCACAGCCATCCCCCTACCCTCCTCCCTTCCTTGTTCCTCTTCAGGAACCCTTCTCACAAGCACATTCTGCAACAAGAAGTAGACCACCTCCTACTGCTGGGTGCTGTAGAACCAGTACCACATCAATACCGAGGGAGGGGCTTTTTTTTCCAAATATTTCCTGACAGAGAAGAAAGGAGGGGGATGGAGACCAGTCTTAAATCTCCAAAAACTCAACAGGTTCGTATGTAACCACAGGTTCAAAATGGTCACTGTGGCCACAATAATCCCAGCTCTAGATGTGGGGAACTGGTTTGCAGCCCTCGACCTCCAAGACGCATGCTTTCATATTACAATATATCCTGCCTACAGACGGTTCCTGAGTTTCTCAGTAGGACCCAATCACTACCACTACAGGGACCTTACCTTAGGACTGTCCACTGCTCCCCAAGTATTCTCAAAAACACTCGCGGTACTAGCAGCACATTTACGATGCAATGGAGTCATCATCTTCCTGTATTTGGACAATTGCCTTCTTAAGGGTGCCATCCGACAAGAAACGGCAGGCATGCTGAAGACCACAATAGACCTGTTTCACCAACTAGGTCTACAGATAAATGAAAAAAAAATCCACCCTGGGACCAACCCAGTGATTGGAGTTTATCGGAACCAACCTAGACTCCATACACGCCAAGGCAATATTGCCAAACCATAGATTTACTACCTTGACTAATCTTATTTCCACGGTGACCATCAATCCACAAACTTCAGTGGGGACATGCCTTCAGATTCTGGGACATATGGCAGCTACCACTTTCATAGTAAAGTATGCCAGACTCCATATGCGCTGTCTGCAGCACTGGTTGAGCACAGTCTATGCACCCAGCAAACACTCTCTCAACCGACGTGTGACACTACCACCAAGGGTTATCCTCTCCTTACAATGCTGGACACAGCCAGGGAATGTATGCTCCGGGATTCCCTTTCAACAAGACCCTCCATCAGTGACAATTACAAAAGATGCCTCCCTGATAGGTTGGGGCGCCCGCTTGGGTCACCACAATGTACTAGGCAAGTAGTCTGCGACAGAAACCCTACTACATATCAATGTCCTGGACCTCTGCGTAGTACACAATGCATGCCGACACTTCCTCCCACTCATGCAAGAAACCTCAATCTCTATTCTCATCAAAAATGTATCATACATGTTTTACATCAATCGCCAAGGAGGAACCAGGTCTCACTTGCTATGCGTAGAAGCCAGGAATTTATGGAACTTCTGCATCTGCAACAATATAAACATCACAGCATCATACCTACCAAGGTGCCAAAACACTACAGCCAACAACCTCAGCAGGCACTTCTCACAGGAACACGAGTGGGAAATCAACAACAGTGTTCTCAACACAATATTCCAAAAATGGTGTCACCCAGTAATTGACCTTTTTGCCTCAGCAGCAAATCAGAAATGTCCACTATTTTGCTCCAGAGCAAACCTGGCACTGGGATTATTATGGGATGCCTGCCTCATCCCGTGGAATGTGTCACTCATATACGCCTTTCCGCCGATCCCACTGATCCCACAGGTCATCCGCAAGATACGACTAGACAGAGCATACATCATTCTCATTGTCCCCATATGGCCCAGTCAGACTTGGTTTCCATACCTCTCATGTCTAGTAGTCTGTGCCCTGCAACTGCTGCCTTTCCGGACAGACCTCCTGTCCTAGAGCAAGGGCCTGACACTCCATCCAGACCCAGCGAAACGCCGTCTCAAAGAGTGGTTCCTCTCTGGTTCCAACACGGGGAATTGAACTGTTTGAATAGCCGCTGCCTCACCACTAGAAATACTTACCGCCACAAGTGGAGAAGATTCTCCCTTTGGTGTCAGCAAAAACAGCTGGACGCAACCATGGTGCCTCTATCTATGATCCTAGACTACCTACTGGAACTGAAGGAAACGGGGTTAGCCATAAGCTCTATTAAAGTAAACCTCACTGCCATTACAGCCCTCCATGAACAGATAGAAGGGGCTTCAATATTGGCTCCCCCGATTACACAGCACTTTCTAGCAGGTATACAGAACATGTACCCAGAAGTACGCCAACCTGCACCACCCTGGGATCTCAATCTTGTGCTCAAATATCTCACAAGACCACCCTTCAAGCCTCTAGCAACCTGCTTACTCCTTCATATATCAATGAAGGTTGCATTCCTAGTGGCAATCACTTCTGCCAGACGTGTCGGTGAGAAGGGAGCATTGATGGCTGAACCACCCTACACTGTATTTTCCAAAGACAAAATCATGTTATGTCCTCACCCAAAATTCTTGCCCAAAGTGGCTACAAATTTTCATATTAACCAAACCATACACTTACCTGCCTTCTATCCCAAGGCACATAACGACTCTCGAGAAGCAAGGCTGCACATGCTGGATGTCAGACAGGCTGTATCCTTCTACTTGGACAGAATTAAACCATTTCGCAAGTCACCAGGACTATTAGTCTCTACAGCAGAGTGCTCCAAGGGCTCTACTATATCGACCCAGAGACTCTCTAAATGGGTCTCTACCTATATTCAAACTTGCTACTGCCTGCATCACAAAGAACCCTCTGTAGGCATCAGATCCCACTCAATGCAAGCCATGGCAACATTGATTGCATTCTTGAACAATGTCCCCTTAATAGATATTTGTAGAGCTGCGACCTGGACATCGGAGCACTCTTTTGCAAAGCATTATGCTATCACCCAAGGCCTTGTCTCAGACTCTATCATTGACCTTACAGTGCTCTCATCACACACTTATATATAATTCCGAACCCCTACCACCTCTGGTGGAGTGCTGCTCTACGAGCACCTAGAGCGGAGCACCCACAGGGACACCACTCGATGAAGAAGAAGAAATTACTCACCTTGTACAGTAATGATGGTTCTTCGAGATATGTCCCCTCGTGGGTGCTCCACTACCCACCCACCCTCCTCTCTTCTTCGGAGTTCACACAGCCAAGCTCTGCAGTAGAGAAGAAATAGAGGGGACGGTCAGGGGAGCGTGCGTTACAGGAGGTGCCAATGGCTGCATGAGACGACTTCTGGGCCCACCCTTCCCCCGGCTGAGTACTGCTGCGAGAAATCTCCAATCTCCGGCTCAGGGACTCACCAACACCTAGAGTGGAGCACCCACAGGGACACACATCTCGAAGAACTCAAGGTGAGTAACTTCTTCTTTCTCTTACCACTCCTCTTCCTCTCTCTCTTTTCTCCATAAAACAAGGAGCAAAAATCACACTAATTATAGGTCCAGGCTTTTGTTATATTCAGTGTCAGACCAGTTTAAAAGAAAAAAACACTTCTCAACAGAGAGATCAGTAATTATTTTAAGATTGGTATGTTGTTAGCCTTCGGGTCTAGCTATGTGTGGCTTAAATGGACAGAAAGCTGGGGGTCCTGCATTAGTGTAAGATGCATGTGTAGTCCTTGACAGTTGAGAGAGTTATTATCTTAAAATCATACAGTTCCATTAATTGTCTTGATCTTACCTGTTTCTTTTTCAGCATGCTCTTAGAAGCCAGACTCCTGAGACCAGCTAGAAACCAAGCTTATATATTAAATGACAGCAGCTTGGAATTGCTGTGACATAATTTAAAACATTGATCTCTAATTTTATCAGCGTGTGAGATAAAGGCTGCTGAAACCTTGCCAGAAATGAAGTTTGGTAAAAAAGCAAAATTGTTACTTTTATGGCACCTAAGTGCCCAGCAAATAAATAAGACAAGGCCCCTGCTCCAAGTGTCAAACTAATGTTATTATTTATCAAGCATCCAGCAATATCCTAGACACGTCACAAAATAAGAAAAAACAATAGAATGTACAGTCTAGAGTTAACATGTAATTAACAAGAAAGGAACAATGGAGAATGGTAGAGAAAAAGGACGGGGGTTACATTAAGTTCACACAGTTACTCAGTAAGGATGTAGGTGGTTGCCTGTCCTCCCATATTTATATGTTGTTTACTGGTCCTCTCTGTTGCTTCTTGGAGGTGAGATAGCACAGTGATGAAGCTGCAAAAATTATATTTGCCATTTGTCTTTTTCCATAGATTGTTGGTTTTTTCCCCTCTTTCTCCAACACACACACACTCTCACCATCTCTACATTGAAAGACTGGGACTGGGTTTAATAGACCTGTAGAAAAAGAAGTTAGTGTTACAGTGGTGAATGTGTTTTAAAGGTCCTATGACTGGACCAATGATGAGGAGAAAGCACATAGTTGCATAAAAAAAAATTAAATAACCCTTCCTCCCCACTTTAAAACATTCCTTCCCCTTTTCTCTTACTTTTAAATATCTTTTAGTTCTCTCCATTCCTGGTTTTCTGTGCTCTTTCTGTCTCCTCTCCGAGTTTTGCTCGATGTCTTTTCCCTTAATATTCTGTTTGCTCTATTTACTTCTTCCTCCTTTTATCTTTGGTTTATTCTCTTGCTTATCTAACCCATTACTGTATTTCTTGTCTTCACTCCATAGACTGACAGTCACCAGCTTGTTTTGTTTCACCCTTCTCTTCTCCCACTTCTAGATATTCATGTCTTTCTTGTAGGTGCTCTTCATCCATCCAAGCTCCAAAAAATCATTTCCAATCACTCCCACCTTCCCTCATCATCTTCTCTGATCTTTGTTCCCACTATTCAAAGTCCCCTAAATTTCCCTTTCTGCTTCCCAAGTGCACCATAATCTTTGCTTTCACACCTGAATTCCCTTTTGATATCGGTTCTTCCCTTCTTTGAGGCCCCATTTTAGCCTCTGCTCTTTAAATTCTCTAAACTGAAGCCCTATCAAGGAACAGAAAGGCCAGCTGAGTTCTTCTTTCAGCTCCGACAGCTACCCAGATCTTCTGCTCACATTCTCAGCAGCTATATTAGCTGAAAGAAAAGAAATAGAAGCTTGGCTGACTTGCAGCCAACTAGAGAAGGTATCCATCATCAGGCAGCCTTAGCAAAATATTCGTGTATATAATCTGTATGACACAGGTGGGTGAGAAAATATTATGGGTCACTGTAACAGGAAACACCAGCTGTGGGGAAACTTGAATGCCAGGACTTTCAAGCTTCCAGAAGTGCCAATATGTCAGATACCAACTATAATGTCAGCTGAATCTTTTGCAGTGTTCTATAAAAACTGTATTTGTTCATCTCTATTATTTTTTAAATTTTCAGTTATTTTTACTTTTTCACTGAGAACTGAATTACTTTAAAAAAAATTAAATTAAAATGTTTTAAACTTGCTTGTGAAATAGTAAGTTGTAACCCTGTGGCTGACATCTCAAGTGATACCTTACAAGACCCATCTTGCATAAAGTACATCTCAGTTATGGCATATTCATGTCATAAGCATATTTTCATAAAGAATAAGGAGTGAAACATCACGCCTTCCCCCGGAGATTACTGCCAGAGGATTGGTCACTGACCAATGTGGAGGCAGTATGCCTACAATCCCTTTATGGCTTTGGTTATACAATCCCCAAGTGTTACTAAACACTGTAATGTCATTCATAGATGCTTTTGCAAAGTTCTGAGTTTCTGTTCCCAGGTTGCTACAAAACATTTTGATGTGTAATATTGCAAACATAATGCAGATATCAATATCTTTTAAAGTATAGGTGCCTTGGCATTTAGCCACCAATGCCATGCGCTAGTGTGCCTCAGTTTCCCGTTCCACACAGCAGTATAGATTGGTTATGCTTTCTCTGCTGTGCCCAGCTTTAAGCCTGTTTATAGGTACTAGCTGAGAAGCAGTATTGTTATAGGACTTTCTTGTTACCGCTCCCAGTCTGTACCAAAGACTCTTCCAAAAATCATGCATGTTACACATTTTAAAAGTATTTACCATCAGTATCAAATTCTTTGTCTTAACCCATAGTGTGTGGAGTAAGAGATATTAAATTACTAGCAAATTGATGACAGAGCGGTGCTGCCAAATATGATTATCATACCGCACCTTCTGTCTAAACAGATCAGTTTGTTCAGCATTCATTGTATTTCTCATCCCCTCAATAAAGGTTCTTACTTTAAGTATGTCTTTGCGGTTTTGGCAAGAAAAGGGTGTAAGACCTTGTATGTTACTGGCCCACTCCCTGTGCAGTTGCATTTCCTCTCCAGGAATAAGCCCTTGGGAAGGAATCCAACCCCTCTCCTGAGATTCCTTTGTGTTGTTCACCCCCATCACTCAGTGTCTGATGCTTAGCTATGAGGATGGGTTTACCTGCCTGGGAAGTGGCTATCTCCACTCCTTCATCAGATGGATCATTAATATGTTCACTGACACCAAAATGCTTGGATGAAACTCCGCCCCCGATCACCATAAAGAGACAGAGTTAGTTTTCACAAGTACATCAGGAAAAACATTTTGGCCCCACATTTCCCTATGCATCTCGCTGTTCCCAAGAGGTCAGCTATATGGCTGCTCCTCTCAAGGAGGTCAGATAAACCGTTCCCCCTTAAAACCAGAGCCACAGGTGAGGTGCCTGGGATTACAGATGCAGATCCAGCAAATTTCTCCTGGGCAAAACCTTCCCTGTAATGAGAGTGGAGACACTACTGAACTCCCCCACATTCTTTCTTAACCTCTTTTTCTGGGCCCCCGCCAGGGCACACACCCCGTGCTCCCTGGAGGGTAATCTGTCCCCTATCCATCTGTGGGCTCACAGGTACCAGCCATGACAGACCCTTCACTGTCAAGCCCTATATCCTCCTCCATCTTTGAATTGGGCTGGCCTCCAGGTACAGAGCCCATGGAATCCTCATCCTCAGCAGTAGTTTCTCAGATCCCATCTTCCCCTTCTAGGGTTTCCTCCAGGACACATTTCCGTATGCATCCTAGAGCAGGATTTATCCCTTGCTTAACTGCAACTTCCTGGCAGCCAGTAACCTGGACAGTCTCCCTACCATCAGGCAAAACATTCCTCTCCCTTGAAACAACAGCCACCGGACAGGAGCTGGTTCTACCCACCCCTACCCCTACTCCTTGTTGCAAACTGCTATGCACTCCTGGAGAGGAATTAAAGAGACACTTTAATTCCTCAGCTATTTCTGTAGCTTTTCTCTTTCTCACTGGGGCTTCAGCACAAGATTTCTTCTCACTGCTGACAGAGGGCTTTGTAGCCCTAGCCACACTGAAAAAGTCATTTCCAGGGAGGTGTGTAGGATTTTGAGAAACTGCAGCCATGGTTAACTCATCTTGCAAATCCCCAGTGTCCATGTGTACTTCAGTGAAAGGCACAAGAATTTTGTGACCCCCTACTAACAGAAGCTCTGCCATCTGTCCTGGCAGTATGTCTTTCTCCTGAACCAGATCTCTCCTGACCGCATTGATTTCTGCACCAGTACCTCTCCATGCACGGAATTCTCTGCCATTTACTCTGGCAGCCTTTATGTGCTTACTGCCTGGCTGTGCAGTGGATACCTTTACAAATCCTGTGTGATAAGTGGCAACTGCCTGAGGTGCCTCTGTGCTCTGGGTAGCAGCATTTCCATGAGTTGCCTGCTGCCTGTTTCCACTCAGCACAGGACATTTATTCCTCAGTTGCTCAGTGGAATTACAATGATAGCACCTTCTGGGCTCTTCTGTTTTTACAGGAGATTTGGGAGGAAGACAAGAGGAATGGACTTGAGGAGGTGAGTGTCCAGCCACTGATCCACCCTCCTCCTTCCCAGGGTAAAACGGGGATTTTTGCTTCCCACCAAACTTGAACCCCTCTGCCTGTGATTTGTTCCTACTAGGTGCAAGTTCATCGATCGTTTTTATCTTTTTATCACAGAAACACTGTTTTAAATCGTCACTAGACATATTTAGGAACTGTTTCTGAGCAATCAAATCACACGTTCCTTCAAAGCTTATAATATCTTTTCCCTTCACCCGTTATCCAGTAAATCTTTCATTCGGTTCACATGAACCACATTACTTAATCCAGCCCCTCTCGTAAGGCTTCTAAATTTTACTCTATAAATTTCAGGTGTAATCTGAAACTGTTTCAAAACCAAGTCCTTAAATTTAACATAATTGGAAGCATCACCAAGTGGCATCTTATTGAATATGTCCAGAGCTCTCCCAGTTAACTTTGCAACCAAAGCGGTCATCTTCTGATCCTCAGGAATTGCATGGAGCATACACAGCCTCTCAAAGGTGATGAAATATTCAGCAATGTCACCTATGGTGGACACAACCACTCCACTTGTGGGTTTTTGGAGAGGTGGGGTCCCCTAGTGGGGGGTTCTGTCTCCTCCACTCCATTACAGCCAATTCATGTTTTGTCTCTTTTTCCATCTCCTCAAAGGGTATCCTGTGGCTCACCCTGGCCATCTCGTGGTCTGTTTTTGTCTGGCTGCTTGTGCCTCCAGCTTTCTCAGTTCTCAGGATTCCCCAGCCTCTAGCAGTTCTCAGGATTCCCCAGCCTCTAGCTGTCTCAGTTCATGGCTCTCTCATGAGCTAACTTCTCCCTGGCTGCTTCTGCTTCAATTTCCATCTGTTCCAATTCCATCTGTCCCTTTATGCATCCCCTCATTTTTTTCTACTAGCAGCCTATGGAGATCCAACTCTTTGGTAACTTCACTTTCACTCATTTTGCTGCTTTTCCTGTCCTGACTTCTCTTGCCCAAAATAAGCAAACCGAAAATAGCAAACCAATAACCACTTCGTCTGTTCTCTAACCACCACACTTAAAACTCACTTAAAATCACCACCAGTGTTTCAGGGCAATAAGCTGTGCACACTATTCTGCTCGACTACACAACTGTGATGTGTTGGGGTTTAACTGAGCCTCCCCTGCTCAATCAGCCAGGGTTCTCTCTTATTGAGTTGCTGGATTAGGCTCTCTGGCCTCTTGCAGCACACACACACAGATAGGACCACACCCTGTTGCACACACAGAATGAAGTCAGCTCTGTGTGAGAGGGCTCCCCAGCACTCACCTGCCACTCCTTTTAAGGGGTACAAACCCAAAGGTTTTATGAAATTCGCCCCTCCCTCAATGTGGAGGGAGGTGCAAAACTTCTTGTCCCCCCCCCAGTTAGAAATGACATAAACTGGGTTATATTATAAACAAGCAATAAGTTTATTAACTACAAAAGGTGAATTTTATGTGAATATAAGAGATAACAGACAGAACAAAGCACATTACTGACCAAATAAAGCAAAATACGCAAGTTAAGCTCAATATACTTAAGAAACAGGTTACAAAATGTAATTTCTTATCCTAAATGTTATTTTAGGCAGGTTGCAAAGTTTCTGCGATTCAGAGTACCAGTTTTATTTCTTTTCAGACTGGATTCCTGCCTCAGTCTGGAAGATTTATAAGCAAGATTTACCCAAAAGTAAGCCAGTCAGTGAAATAGCCAGAACAGAACACATAACTAATGAATATGTAGTTTAACAATTGTTCATAGGTAGGAACACTTTCTGTGGGCCATCAAGAGAAAGAAAATAGCTTTAAGGATTTTCCTAGTTGGGGCTCAGCCTACTTCATGCACTGGAGGAAAGCATAAGTCGGGCTGATTGGCTGGATAGAAAGGTTTAGCAGAAACCCATTGGCTCATGCATATCTGTGGGTGGAGAGCTTATCAACTCTTTCTCTTGCCCAAGGTGTCATTCTGTGCCTGGGAGCAATAGCTCCCTGTCTTCCTTGGAATTAGAATAGGATCAGGTTTCTGAGTCTTGCTGTTGGCATCATACTAGTCAGTTTTGGGGTCTAGGAAGGATTTTTTCCTTGTCCTGAGTGGTGTGGGTTTTTTCACCTTCTCCCAGCATCCCAGGGTCCGCTTGTTCGGGTAGGTCATAAAGATGTTCGTGTCACAACCCAACAAGTGTGCATTGCAGGTTCTTGTTTAATAAACAAAAACCAGCGCTGCACACTTCCCTAATAAACTGGAATTTGAATCAGGAATAGATGAGGAATTAGTTTGGGACTCCTAATATCTGGCATCAACTCCCTTTCCCCATAACCCTAACTCTTATATAAAGGAAAGGTGGTGGGACCCCAGGAGTGCTTCAGGGATCAAGTTAAAGGTTTGGAGGGTGGCAGAGCTGAGGTCAATCTTCCCCCAGCTGGTACAGATTACAGAAGAAAAATTGACCTGCACTGGAAGAGATACCTTTCCAAGATATGCTAATAACATTGTAGCCTAGCTAAAGCACATTCCTGATGTCTTGTCTTGTCTTCCTGTGGTGTCCAGGGCAATGCTAGTTATATATTTTATGTTTTAGTATTTAGTTCATACTAGTTTAAAATTCTGAAGTTTAAAATATTACAAAATAATCAAGTAAGCATGAATATAAGTATGTGTAAGTAACTGATTGTTACTTCTTCATTAATTGATTTCTCAAGGAAGACAGTTCTCCAGCTGCTATGTCCCCCTCCTTCTATATACTTATCTTTGGTCCAGTTTAGGAAGGTACTTAAAGCTTGTGTCTTTAAAGCTGTAAGTACCCAAATGGCTTCAATAGGCGTATTCTTCTGCCTAAAATTAGGCATGTGTTTAAATATCTTGGTGAATCAGGGACATTGTGCATTATCAGGTTCCTTAGAATACTCTGTACAGTTGTTGAGCCAACAGTACTTTTTTTTTAATGTCATAATTAAGATGGATATACTCTATATAACTGAAGTGGTTGTAAATGCTTCTCCACTATTCTGTATATTGGCTCTATTTCTAACTCATGTTCCTTCTCTTCCAAGTCAGCTCATATACTTCCATTGAGGTTGTTTTTCTTTCTGCTGATCTCTTTTTATGAAATTTCAATTTAAAAAGTTCTGACGTTAAAATCTTGCACCTCCTCTCTCACATATATAAATATGAGCTTAATCAGAAAAGAAGCCGTTCCTTCTAAAATACAAATTACACACATTCAATCAAAAATATTTTAAATATCTGAAAAGAATGGTGAAAAAGTTAAACTTGTCTGAGTAAGGTGTAGATGTGTGCTCTATTTATTTAGGATTTATGATGCTTATTTTACAGCTACTTAATAAATCAGTGAATTCATAACACCTACATACTGTAGCACTTTTCCTCTTCAGAGCATTTTGCAAACATTAACTAATTAATACCTAGCATAGCAAGCAACCACAGTTTCAGTAAATACAAGAAAAATATTTTCATTATTGGAAACATCCATGTCTCTGCTTACAATTTATTTTTTCACTAAGTTTCTATACAAGTATATATAAATCTACAGTTTAACTGTCTAGCTGTAAAAAATATACTTCAACATGTATACTGTATTACCTGCGCACTTCTATATCTAATTGAGTTCCTATTGTATAACTGCAACCCTTGCCTAAAAGTTTGAGTTCAAATGTAAACATTATAAATTTTTGTTTCCAGATGAAACGTAATGTATCATTTTCCTATTTTGCAAGAGTGACTTAGCAAAGTATACAGTTTCATATGCGATTACATGCACTTTTCAGGTGTCCAAAAGTTGTTATATCCAGAATGATAATAAGGGTGACAGTGATAATATGAAACTTAGCACACATCACTGCATCAGGTCTCAGACGACGTTTTTAGACTGCCTGTCTGAATTAAATAACAAATAACATAACTTCTGCAGAAAGTCTCTAGAGGCAGGAATATGGAGTTAGGAATCATGGACTCTTGTGTTGTAATACTCGCTCTACCATTGACTTACTGAGTGACCCGGGGTAAGACACTACATCTCTCAGCTTCAGTTTTCCCAGATATCAAATGTCATACCATTTACCTTGCCTACTAGACAGGATATGTGTGGTGAGAATCAAGTGTTCGCATAAGTGAAGATAATAATCACTTTTATCATAGTCATTAATAAGAATAAAGTAGAATGCAAAAACACTGAAAATGAATTAGAGGAACTGACGATCTATAGATTGTGTGTGTGCACGGTACTGCATCATGTTGATTGCTGGTAAATTTACCAAGACCTGGTATCAAAATAGACAGTATATTGGTAAACATAACCTTTAAAAGCTCTATTCTAAGGCAAACCAATGCAGAAGAGTTTAGGGGCAAACTTATCCATGAACAGGCAGTCATGCAAATCCCAAATTGCAAGTCGTATACCTGGGCTGACCAAACTTACTGGCTGCCTGAGTTGCATACAACAATCTTCAGAAGGTCGAGAGCCATGGTGTGTCTGCTGGGAATAGGGGCTTCAGTCCCTTGGGGTAGGGGATCTTGGTGCCTCAGTCCTACGAGAGGTGTCTGCTGGGGCTTGGGGCTTCAGCCCTGCTCCAGCTGAGGCCTTGAGCCATGGCAGGTGTGCCCTGCAGGCCTGAAGCCCCAAGATGTCCCTCCCTGCTGGGCAGAAGCCAGAGGTAGGATGACCAGGTGTCCAGTTTGGGACTGGAACACTCAGTCGAAAAGGGATCCTGGCGGTGCTGACCGGACCGTTGAATGTCTGGTTTGTGGCTCTGTGCAGCGGGGCTGGCAGGCTCTCTGCTAGCCACTGTGCCGCACAGTTCCCGGGTTGGGAAGCAGCCAGCATGTCTGGCTCCTAGCCTTAGGGGCTCCCCATGGGGGTCGGCATGCTGCCTGGCACCCCCTAGAGATGCGGCTCCCATTGGCTGGGTCAGGGCCAGGGAGTAACTAGCGCAACTCATGAGCTCTCAGCAGGCCGCTGTTGAGGAGTCACATGGAACGTGTCTCTCCCTCTGCTCCTTGCGCTCTTCTCCTTGTGCTCTTCGTGTGACTGGCCTCCAGCTGTGGTGTGTGCCCTGCGGCAAACTGCGGTCTCTCTCCCCATCGCTGGCACCCAGGAGTTAGAGGTATTTGTATCCCTGTCTCCGAGTGCTGGGAATGGGTCTGCACCCCCACCCTCCTCACTGCACCCCTTCCCATCCCAACCCCCCATGCCACCATTCCCCCATCCCTCTCACTGCATCCCTTCCCAGTCCCATCCTGTCCTGCCCCCCACACCTACCCATCCCAACCCTGTACCCCTTACAGCACTCTCCCACCCATCCTCTCCACCTCCCAGAGTTGCCACCCCCATGTGCCTCACCCCCCACACCCCTGCACCGCATTCACCTCCATACACTGCTGTACTCCCATTATGTCCGTATATATCCCTGTGCCCCCACGTCCTCATGTACCTGTAGCCTTCTGCCTCCCCCTGCATCCCCATCCACCCCATATACCACCACACCCCCTCCTCTCTCCTTCACCGCCCCCTCTCACCTCCACCCTGCTCTCATCCTTGGCCTCTGTCCCTCTCCATTCTCTCTCCTCCACCCCCCCATCTTTCCCCCTCCAGCCCACCCTCCTCCCTTCCTGGCTGTGTATCTTTGTGCAGGCAAGTGTGTGCATGCATACACTGTATGTGTGTAAGAAACTGTTTGTCTTTGTGTAGGGAGGTGCGTGTATTACTGCATGTGTGTATACCTGTGTGAATAAAGTTTGCACCCTAACTCTTTGACTTTTATTCTTTTTGCTGGCTTGTGCACAAAAAAATGGATGACCTAAAATATATGTGTATTCATTTCATAACAAGTTTTTAAAAGAGAAGGGAATTCTAAAAGAAATGTACTATTTCTTAAAAGTGAATGTTGTTGACTAGTAATCGCAGAAGAGCCAATGTATCACATACATTTTTCCCCACCTTTGTCTTGCTAAACTCTTTGTTGCAGACACTCTCTTTTTATGTGTATGTGCAGCATCTACCACCTTGGAGCTCTGATTGTAGTTGGGGTTTCTAGGCACTAACCAACAATTGTAATAATCAATAATGTGGAAGTATATGTGTTAGTGTATGCTAGATGTGTACACATGAATACACGTGTGTATCTGCATGTAGATATGGGAGTCGATTTCTACAGATTTATTTAGGTGTACATGGACACGTGCATTATTTATATAGGTGTACATGGACACTTGTGCATTTCTCTGGTTGTGCTGTATGAATTTGTATTTGGGCTTCAGGAGTGGGCCTTTAATGGACCCATTGCAGCTGTGATAATGTGCGGTCCTAATTCCACAAATAAAATTACAATAACTTTAGTGAACAAAAAATGGGAATTCAGGAGGGAAAGAATCATTAAAACCTTTGTGAAATTTCATTTTTTTTAAAAATGACCCTTTTTGACTATTTTACTGCCAGCTCTAGCATCCTATAAGAAATAAAACTTGAAATTAGGATAATACATCTGTCAAAAGAATAAATAACCTGTTTGGGTCTTGCAGTGAAAATAAGCACATAAGAAAGGGTGGGGGAGAGCAAGCCACAGAGGGAGGGCGGATGGAGTGAGCGGGCCTGGGGCCTCAGGGAAGGGGTCGGGCAGCGGGTGCGGCAAGGGCGTTTGGTTTTCTGGAATTAAAAAGTTGGCAACCCTAGCCAGAGGTGACATATGGGGAGGGGCGGGAGGCACATGGGGTCATGTCCTCCACCCCTCAATTTTTGGCAGAGTTTGCTGGTCCCACTCAGTCACATGGTGCCTTCAGGATCCCTCCCAGTATGGCAGGTGCTGGATAATGGGGGCCAGGGCTGGTGCAACCACTTAGGCAAACTAGGCGACTGCCTAGGGCGCCTAGTGGTTGAGGGCCCCTAAAATCCCGCTCAGATGAGGAGGTCGAGTGGAGGTGAGCTGGGGCAGGGGGGCACGGGGAGGGCCACCCGCAGTAATGGCAGGGGGAGAGCACAGGGGACCCGCTCCCCGCCCCAGATCACCTCCACTCTGCCTCCTCTGCTGAGCACACAGTCCCCACTCTAATTCTCCTCCAGTCGGCGCTGCAAGCCTGTGAAGGGAGGAGAATTAGAGCAGCGCCGGTGTGCTCAGCGGAGGAGAGCTGGGGCGGGCTCTCCAGGTGGGGTTAGCTGCCGCGGAGGGGGGCGTTGTTAGCTGCCGCGGAGGGGGGTGGGGTTAGCTGCTGCAGGGGGGGGGCTCCCCGGGCCGGGTTAGCTGCCGTGGAGCAGGAGGCTTGCGGACGGGGGTAGCTGCTGCAAGAGGGGGATCCCTGGGTGGGGGGAGGGCAGGTTAGCTGCTGCAGCGGGTGGGGTTAGCTGCTGTGGAGGGAGGGCTGGCAAGGGGGGGTAGCTGCTGCGAGGGGAGGGCTCCCTGGGTGGGGGGGGGTTAGCTGCCACGGGGGGGCTCTTCAGGTGGCTGGGGTGGGTGGGCGTGATTAACTGTCGGGGGGCGGTGGGTGGGGTTAGCTGGGTGGGGGGGTGACACAAGATGGAAGTTTTGCCTAGGGTGCAAAACTTCCTTGCACTGACCCTGATGGGGGCAGGGCACGGGGAGCTCTGTAAGCGGCACTTTAACTGTAAAAGAGCTGCATGTGGCCTGCGAGCCACAATTTGGCCACCTCGTATATACTTTCCTCAAGAAATCTTCAGCTATTCAAATGGTTCTAACAGTGGTAATCCAGCAGTAGCTGTTCATGTTGTGCCAGAGCAAAAATAGAAGGTTGGTGAATATTCTGTCTGCTTCTTAAACACCCTTGATTCTGCCGGGCGATGGTTCAGGTAAATGTAAATGCAGCTGTTCACGATACCCACCAAACAGTTGTACACATCATACCTTCTGGACAGAAATAAATTTCCATATATTGTTGCAACTTTGATGGGGCTAAACCTAGAGATACATGTTAAAAGAAATTAGCAGGACTAGGAGAGATGTGAGTGTATGGAACAGTGTATTGCAGGGTGTTTTCATTGTTGTTTAACAATACATCATGCAACAAAATCTTATCTGTTGCAACAGGATGTTGACCTCAGTGGGGCTGTACTCATATAAATGAGAGTAAAACTTTGCCCTTTAATTGTAAGCCACTTTATATACATAGACATGGGGGAGCTCTGATTTCATGCTCTACTGTGGTTACAAGGATATTATTTATTCTGCTCCCTTGTAATTAAAAAAAAAAAAGTCTAATTTAAGTGTGTAAGTGTAAAGCAGATGTCGGTGTGTCTAAATTGCTTCTGTATAATACATGTAACAGAACTCAGACCATTTTAGAAAAATGAAACGGGGGGGGAAGAGAAATGTTTTAGTCAGTTTTGAAAATATGAAGAGACCTACAGTAATTGAATGATATGATTTTCCTCAAGAAAATCTATGATCCATTCAGGTTTTTAATTTTTTTTAAAGGTATTTGGAGACTGAATTTTCCCCTTGACTGCCTTTAAATCACATTTCTAATCTCTTAGACCCCTTTATCAATTACTCAGTGGCTTATGTTTTATCAAACTCCTAGGTTTTATCATTTTTCTTCCTGATTAAAAGCCAGATGTATACAGTATCTTAATGCACACATAAACATAATTACATTAAGATCTCCAACGCAATTGCTTGTAACATTTTAAACTATTATAGGTGTAATGATGTGCACAGAAGGTTTAGAAAAGGTTTTTTAGATTGTAAACTCCTCAGGGCTGGGTCCTCCTTATGTTTGTAAAATACTTTGGATAAATTTGGCACTAGAAATAATAAATATTACTAGAAAAATGTTTCCAGGGTAGCTGAAAGATAAACTTATTTTTTTCAATTATGTTTTATTTGAAATATCTGTTTCTGTCAGTTTTTTTCATTGTCATGCCCATTTGATATTTGTGGATAGCTAGTACTATGAAAGAGCTAAGAAGTATTTATTTCTAATGCATTTTACCTGGTCCTATATTCAATTTAGCAGCTTACGATAGGCAACTTTCCACAAGTGGTGTCCAGCCCACCAGCAGTTCCTAGACCACATTTGGAGAGCCTCTGACCTAAAGTCCTAATGAGGACATTTCCATTCCTCCTTTCTGCCACAAACCTTGGAATTCCAAAAAAAGTTCTGCTCTATTCCTTGAATATTAATATATTCTTTTAAGAAGTCTTCTGTTTTTTATAACTCATAGACTCATAGACTCTAGAACTGGAAGGGACCTCGAGAGGTCATCGAGTCCAGTCCCCTGCCCTCATGGCAGGTCCAAATACTGTCTAGACCATCCCTAATAGACATTTATCTAACCTACTCTTAAATATCTCCAGAGATGGAGATTCCACAACTTCCCTAGGCAATCTATTCCAGTGTTTAACTACCCTGACAGTTAGGAACTTTTTCCTAATGTCCAACCTAAATCTCCCTTGCTGCAGTTTAAGCCCATTGCTTCTTGTTCTATCATTGAAGGCTAAGGTGAACAAGTTTTCTCCCTCCTCCTGATGACACCCTTTTAGATACCTGAAAACTGCTATCATGTCCCCTCTCAGTCTTCTCTTTTCCAAACTAAACAAACCCAATTCCTTCAGCCTTCCTTCATAGGTCATGTTCTCAAGACCTTTAATCATTCTTGTTGCTCTTCTCTGGACCCTCTCCAATTTCTCCACATCTTTCTTGAAATGCGGTGCCCAGAACTGGACACAATACTCCAGTTGAAGCCTAACCAGCGCAGAGTAAAGCGGAAGA
Source organism: Gopherus flavomarginatus (assembly GCF_025201925.1). Lineage (NCBI taxonomy): Eukaryota > Metazoa > Chordata > Testudines > Testudinidae > Gopherus > Gopherus flavomarginatus. The sequence goes on from NC_066618.1 coordinate 261,201,242, forward strand.
ATGACTTCTCGTGTCTTGTTTACAACACACCTGTTAATGCATCCCAGAATCATGTTTGCTTTTTTTGCAACAGTATCACACTGTTGACTCATATTAAGCTTGTGGTCTACTATGACCCCTAGATCGCTTTCTGCCATACTCCTTCCTAGACAGTCTCTTCCCATTCTGTATGTGTGAAACTGATTGTTCCTTCCTAAGTGGAGCACTTTGCATTTATCTTTATTGAACTTCATCCTGTTTACCTCAGACCATTTCTCCAATTTGTCCAGATCATTTTGAATTTTGACCCTGTCCTCCAAAGCAGTTGCAATCCCTCCCAGTTTGGTATCGTCCGCAAACTTAATAAGCGTACTTTCTATGCCAACATCTAAATCGTTGATGAAGATATTGAACAGAACCGGTCCCAAAACAGACCCCTGCAGAACCCCACTTGTTATACCTTTCCAGCAGGATTGGGAGCCATTAACAACTACTCTCTGAGTACGGTTATCCAGCCAGTTATGCACCCACCTTATAGTAGCCCCATCTAAATTGTACTTTCCTAGTTTATCTATAAGAATATCATGTGAGACCGTATCAAATGCCTTACTAAAGTCTAGGTATATCACATCCACCGCTTCTCCCTTATCCACAAGGCTCGTTATCCTATCAAAGAACGCTATCAGATTAGTTTGACACGATTTGTTCTTTACAAATCCATGCTGGCTATTCCCTATCACCTTACCACCTTCCAAGTGTTTGCAGATGATTTCTTTGATTACCTGCTCCATTATCTTCCCTGGCACAGAAGTTAAACTAACTGGTCTGTAGTTTCCTGGGTTGTTTTTATTTCCCTTTTTATAGATGGGCACTATATTTGCCCCCTTCCAGTCTTCTGGAATCTCCCCCGTCTCCCATGATTTCCCAAAGATAATAGCTAGAGGCTCAGATACCTCTTCTATTAACTCCTTGAGTATTCTAGGATGCATTTCATCAGGCCCTGGTGACTTGCAGGCATCTAACTTTTCTAAGTGATTTTTTACTTGCTCTTTCCTTATTTTCTCTTCTAAACCTACCCTCTTCCCGTAAGCATTCACTATGCTAGACATTCCTTCAGACTTCTCAGTGAAGACCGAAACAAAGAAGTCATTAAGCATCTCTGCCATTTCCAAGTCTCCCGTTACTGTTTCCCCCTCCTCATTGAGCAGTGGGCCTACCCTGTCCTTAGTCTTCCTCTTGCTTCTAATGTATTGATAAAAAGTCTTCTTGTTCCCCTTTATTCCCATAGCTAGTTTGAGTTCATTTTGTGCCTTTGCTTTTCTAATCTTGCCTCTGCATTCCTGTGTTATTTGCCTATATTCATCCTTCGTGATCTGACCTAGTTTCCATTTTTTATATGATGCCTTTTTATTTTGTAGGTTACGCAAGATCTCAAGAGTAAGCCAAGGTGGTCTTTTGCCACATTTTCTATCTTTCCTAACCATCGGAATAACTTGCTTTTGGGCCCTTAATAGCGTCCCTTTGAAAAACTGCCAACTTTCCTCAGTTGTTTTTCCCCTCAGTCTTAATTCCCATGGGACCTTGCCTATCAGCTCTCTGAGCTTACCAAAATCCGCCTTCCTGAAATCCATTGTCTCTATTCTGCTGTACTCCCTTCTACCCTTCCTTAGAATTGCAAATTCTATGATTTCATGATCACTTTCACCCAAGCTTCCTTCTACTTTCAAATTCTCAACAAGTTCCTCCCTATTTGTTAAAATCAAGTCTAGAACAGCTTCCCCCCTAGTAGCTTTTTCAACTTTCTGAAATAAAAAGTTGTCTGCAATGCAGTCCAGGAACTTATTGGATAGTCTGTGCCCCGCGGTGTTATTTTCCCAACATATATCTGGATAGTTGAAGTCCCCCATCACCACCAAATCTTGGGCTTTGGATGATTTTGTTAGTTGTTTGAAAAAAGCCTCGTAACCATCTTAAAAGATAAAGATTCTAAAACAACAGTGTCCCAGTGGATTAAAACTGCAGTTAAAGAGGAATATGTCAGTTTCAAAAGGACATCTGTTTCTGGATGTGTGCCTCTTATTCTTATTCAGCTGCATCTTTCTCAAGAGAGCAGAATTAGATGATGGCCTATTATGATTAATTTTGCAACACTGACACTTGGAGCCTTATTAAACACTAAAAAATAGGTGTCGTCCTTGGCAAAATCTTTTTTGCTCCGAATCCTGAAGTCCGTACATCTGTGGGGGTTTTATGTTTTGTTTGTTTTATAAGTCTCTGTCTCTGCGTGTCTCCCCTCTCTGTATATACTTTGCTGCTGTTTCTAAATTTGTTCTTTGGCTGGAAAGCTTTTGTTCTCTCCTGCTGTTTTCCCTGCTTTTCTTTTCTACTACTTCCTAATATCCTAATAGTATGTATAAATTGTCTCATGAGATAGTGGGACAATTTTGTCCTACATGTATATTGATTTTCTCTCAGGGTATGTCTACATTACCCGCTGGATCAGGTAAATTGACCCCTGAGCACTCTCCCATCGACTCCTATGCTCCACTGCCGTGAGAGGCGCAGGCAGAGTCGACGGGGGAATGGCAGCAGTCAACTCACCACAGTGAAGACACTGGAGCGAGTAGGTCTTAAGTATGTCGACTTCAGCTATGTTATTCATGTAGCTGAAGTTGCGTAACTTAGATCTATCCCCCCACCTAGTGTAGACCAGGCCTTAGACTCCAAGTCGGCCAACCTCTAGCAGGCCTTCTTTTCCTTCTTAATTTGTAAGGTTTTGTTTTAGCCAGGGAATTTTCCTATCAAGCCTTTGATGCCCAGCTGTTGCCCAAGACTGGTTTCACTGTGAAGAATAAATTTTGCTAGATTTTCACAAGGATGTGATCAAATCAACAGTAGCCATTGAGTGTCATAATTATCCTTAGAGATGTGCAACTTAGAATTGAGACAAAAAATTGAGCTGACCCGTGATAGCTGGCCTAGATTGCAGAGCTGGGAGGACAGGTCACACCACATTCCTGGCAATGTCACCACAACTGCCATCTAATAATAGTCCTCCCTTATTGGCAGGTTGCCCCTGACTCATCCCAGCACTTCTCTAGCATTGGGATTGTTCAGAGAGATATTTGGGTCTGTCCACACAATGCAATGCTGGACAGAAGGCTTCTTTCTGTTCCGCCCTTCAGTAGACACTCCGATCCCTACTTCTTCCTCTGGCACTGAAAAATCACTCTCTTTCCTACCTGTCCTTTCTTTCACATCTTGATTCTCCCAACTCACATAGTGAATTGGGACAGTACCCCCTGTTCTGAGTACCCGGCATCAATCTACTTGGATTTGCAAGGAAGTCCCAGCCTGTTGATTGCCTTTTGCAGAAGCCTGCAATGGGTTGTTGCAGCTTTCATTGGGCTTTGAAAGGGCTGCAGGCTTTGCTTAGGCCTTGGAATAATGTAGACCAGATAAGACCTCAGTTTTAAGAGGGCTGGGTTCGGCCTGAGACATGTCGGGATGCTCTTGATATAAATATTAATTTCCTGGAATGCTAGTGACAGCTCAGGATGGTTGATACTTTCCCCACTTTCATTGCTTCCTGGACTTTTAAGAGTTACAGTCAGACCCCTAATTTATGAACTATTTGTGGATTAAGGAGTTGATAAAATCAATATGTTTATAAAACTGATCTCAGAATTATTATGGGTAAGCTGCATTAATCATTCAGTGATAGTGTACATAATGAATAGTTAAAAATGTATACAGTGTGTCTGATTGTTCTTTAAGAGAAATGCATTATTTCTCTGCTACCAAATCTGTCTTTTCAAACCTGTATAGCTGCTTGAACATTGGCTGGGTAGCAACAAAAAGATTACTTTGGTGGCAGAAAAATGGTTCCTATGACTTATTGTTCAGTAAATCAGTCTTCTACTATACTATGTTTTAAGTGTGAAGTTGCAGTTCCTGAGCCAAAAGCTTCTAATCTATCTTTGTCTTTACTGGCCCATTTACAGTTATTCTGTTGCACAGGAATAGTTCCATATTGGAACAGCAAGAATGTTTCATATTAGGGTTTGCAAAATTTTGAGGGGAAGCTTGCTCAGAGCCCGTTGACATAATGCTTTATCATGATGATAGGATGATAGTTCATGTATGTTCCAAAACACACACACACAAAATCTCTACCAGACTCTCATTATCTTGTTGTAAGTGAAATGTATCCAGGTGGGTATTTTTTGAGTGCTTGCATATATCTGTTACACTGTAGGTATCTGTGTGTCTCATGCATCAGTGCTGGAGAGTTTCCCTAGTGGTACCCTTAGGGTCTGCTCCACCTATCTCTGGCTTCTCATGTTTGGGGAGGTGGGTAAAAAGGATGGAGCCACCCCACCTCTCCTTCAGGTCCGTTCCTTCTTATCATCTGTGGTCAGTAGTTAGAGCATTGTGTGTTCACAGCCTTATTCTGTTATAACGAAATTTGGGTACTTTAGTTCACTTTTTTGTCTACTGGTACTGTTTTTCATCCCTTGGACTCTCCCCTCCCCACCCCCCCTTTTGTTTTAATATTTTTCTTTTCCTATTCATTTTTTGAATCTGGCAGGCCTTGTCCAGTACCAGGGGGGCCATTGTCAAGGTTCCCAGGTTTCAAACCTTGTTCTGGTTGTTGAAAGTCAATTCCTGTTGATGAACCTCATTCTTACTATCTAAAGAGCTCAGTTGAGGGCCACATAAGAGGTGTTTGATTTGCTGGGGTTCAAGAGCAGAACAAAGAAACTGACAGAAGAGTGATATTACATATCGCTTCAGCGGGTGTCTGAACATGCTTGGTTGACAAAAGGGAGCGCAGTGATGACTCCTTCCCAGAGTGCTCCCCATTTTTGTCAGCACGCAGAAGCTTTAGAAGTTCCCTGTCACCTGGAAAGTCGTCTTTGGGGTCTAAGACATTAGAGGTATTCCAGCTTCAGAAATATAAGTCACCATTGAGTCCTTCTAAATCCAGGGTACGGTACTCCTCTGGAGAAGGTCACTCCAGTACCAATGATAGAGCACATCCTTCAGCTCCACTCCCCAGTAGTACCTCACACTGATAGACTTGAGCCGTTAACTGTGATACCTGTCAGGGACCATTAAGCATGGCTACTTCTTCAGCAATGACAATATATCAGTTATCTTTGATCATGGTGGGACAATCATCTGTATTGTACCAATAATGCCAGAGGCCTATGTGGCAGTGAGGGACATATTCTTCTTCGTGGTACTGCCATCTCTATTGATTCAGAGCAAAGACCTTATTCTGGCACTCTCACAGGCACGCCACTCGTTGGCTCTGCTACACTCTGCTGTGGACCCACTGACTTTAGGCCTGATACCACATTCACTGGCCTCTTCCATGTCCATTTCAAGACCTCTGGTACCAGCTCCATCTCATTTGCCTGGCCCCAGTAGCTAAGAAGCCTTCCATGCTTCATCTGGCACTGCATTCCTAGCATAGATTATGGTCACAGTCTTTGAGGACTTCTCTCAGTTGGGCACTGCCTTGGCTTTCCAGATACTCTGTTTCTTTGTTGGAGTCTGAGGCAGGCTGTTGAGTCTCACACTTCTGAGAGTCCAGAACTTTCTCCAGATCCTGTTCTCTTACTCAAGGAAGGAAATATGAGAAAAATAGAGCCAGAGTTTGGGAAGCCTGGTCCAGGCACAACCGAACCCCAGTACTATATCAGCCCCCTGATTAGGTGTATTGGATGCCTTGGGGGTTGCTCGCAGAATCAAAATCTACACTACCATTCCCCCTTAGTAGCAAATAACCTGGAAGAGAGACTTTTTCTGCTGCTATCGAGAGTACTTTTACACTGATCAACCTACTGGCACAGATTTAGCAGACCTGCCTGAACTTGCTTTGAAATACCAACCTATCTCAGCAGCACTGGACAACCTTGGGAGGCTTCTCCCTTGCATGTCATCAGTGCATCATCCTCATCATCAGATACCAGACAACTTTAAAGTATACCAAGAGCTCCTCAGGGGAATGGCTGCTTTCCTTGGTATTGCAAGGAAAGTTGTGGAGAAGAAAACCCACGAACTAATGGATATTTTGCGCCCAACTTATAAATGAGGCTACCATGCAGCCTATTAAGACGCTGTGGCAAATCCCTTTGTCCAGTGCACTGGCACTAAATGAATGGAATATAAAAACCAAGCGTAGTAGGAGTTTTACTCAAACCCTATGCTGGGCTCCCTAGGAGTAGCCTCTGTAAACAAGGCTAAAACAAGGCTAAAGTCCACTTCATCGGATGCATGCAGTGGAAAATACAGTAGGAAGATATATATACACAGAGAACATGAAAAAATAGGTGTTGCCATACCAACTATAATGAGAGTAATCAATTAAGGTGAGCTATTATCAGCAGGAAAAAAAAACTTTTGTAGTGATAATCAGGATGGCCCATTTCCAACAGTTGACGAGAAGGTGTGAGTAACAGTAGGGGGGGGAAATTAGCATGGGGAAATAGTTTTTACTTTGTGTAATGACCCATCCACTCCCAGTCTTTATTCAAGCCTAATTTAATGATGTCCAGTTTGCAAATGAATTCCAGTTCTGCAGTTTCTCATTGGAGTCTGTTTTTGAAGTTTTTTTGTTGGGCTATTATGACTTTGAGGTCTGTAATTGAGTGACCAGGGAGGTTGAAGCATTCTCCGACTGGTTTTTGAATGTTATAATTCTTGACGTCTGATTTGTGTCCATTTATTCTTTTGTGTAGAGACTGTCTGGTTTGGCCAATGTACATGGCAGAAGGGCACTGCTGGCACATGATGACATATATCATATTGGTAGATGTGCAGGTGAACGAGCCTCTGATGGTGTGGCTGATGTGATTAGGTCCCATGATGGTGTCCCTTGAATAGATATGTGGACAGAGTGCACTGCATGCATCCGATGAAATGGATTTTAGCCTACGAAAGCTTATGCCCAAATAAATTTATTAGTCTCTAAGGTGCTACAAGTACTCCTCGTTCTTCTAGCATCCTGAGTTATTCATTTTTAAGAAAATATCTAAAAGTCCATCAGATACAGTAAGTCTGTGGTGAAGACTCTTTTGTAATCAAACTTAGGTTTGCTAAGATTCAAGATGATTGTTTACTGCTCTGGAAAGTAAATTTTAACACTAGTTATTTTATTGTTTTGCTATTGTTTAAACAAATGCAGCCTTAAAATCAAAGTGTACCATATGATAGTTTTAAAATCTTGCCATATACTAAACTTTAATTCAGCAACTTTCAATTCAGTATTAATTTAAATCAGAAAGTAAATTTATTATTTCCAGCTGTTAAGTATATTTTCACAATATATTGTCCCCTCAGGAGTGTTCCGGTACAGCTGACTCATTTTGACACTCCTACTGACTGAAATGTGGAACTGTAATATTTTCATTTACATTGTACTTGTTTGTTCACCATTACCTTCCCCTTCACTGATTTCTCCTCATTGTCTCTCTGTCTGTCTCTCTCTCTTTCAGGAATACCTGTCTATGAAATTTCCTTGTAGTTAAGTTACTAGTCTCCCTGTTATCCAGATAGGCATCTCTATAGGGTCCATCAACTGTTCTATTTTTCCCCCCCTTCACATTTGGGCTCTTACCAAATCCTGATGCTTCCTTCTCTGTAATATCTCTAGTATTCATTTGGTTTTATTCTCTCCAACTCAACGGACAACATCCACTGCCCATGTTCTAGTTCTTCAAGTAGATGCAGACACGTATTTCAAGTAAGTGTGTGCACACCCCATGGCTCCGAGCCAGAGACTTTTGCCTAGCAGTACCCATTGAGGGGTGGCACTTGCCCCTCTTGTCTGTAGCCCCTCCCTGGGCTATATGAGGTGGCACCGCCCTGACCTTCATCAGTACTTTGTCACTGCCCATCAGTTAGAGTTGGAACTCTGTGTGGTTATTCCTTCACAACCTCGCAATTTGTCTCTTGGACTAGTTTTTGTTGTAAATAATTAAATCAGTTAGTGGTGTTAGTTAAGGGTTATAGTATATATTATAGTGGTAGTGCTCTCCAGTGATGCCCTCACTGAGATTTATGCATTGCCCTTTGTGTGGAGTGGCGATCCCTAACAGTGACCTACAGATGCATTGCTTGCTCTGCCTTGGTGAAGAGCTGTTCAATCTGCAGATCATTCAAGAAGAGGACTCAGGTGGCATGGGACCTTCATCTTAAACAGCACCTGCTTCAGCAGGCCATGAAGTCTGACCTGGTACCGAGGCCTTCCTTGGTCTGCAGATTGTCCTTCAGCTTGGAGAATGCTGCTGTCTCCCATTCGTTGCACAGACCTCTCCGAGGAGGTACAAGAGTTGTTCTCCATCATCAGCATCAAATCAGAGGTTGTGTAAGACCCATCAGGAGTGCTCCAGGTTCCAGGCTGATTCGTCTGCCTCTGCTAAGAAGAATACAGACCATTATGGTGCCATTTCTGGTATGTGGGATGGCATAGGTGAAACTGATCCTCCCTCGGTACAGGATAGGAAGTGTAACACCCTGTACCATCAACTCTGGTTCTGCCCCTCGGCCATTCACTGAGTCTGGTACTGATGGGAATGATATCAGGACCAACAGAGTCAGTGGTGTTGGTGTACCAGGTTGCGGTGGATCTACTCTGCCTTTTGGACTTGACCTTGCCGCTGGTGCCCGCAATGGCTCCTGAGTTGGAGTGTGCCCCTGAAGTCTCGGTATCGCACCATGAAGCACCCGTTCTGGGGGTAGGTTTGTATATGGTACCGGAGACAATACAAGGTTCTTGGGTACCAGGCCCTCCCTCAGCATCAATACATCAACACTGCAGATGGTTCCATGGCTGGTGTTGTTGCCCTCAATGTCAAGGCACGCGGGTGCTCTTGTACCATTGTTTACATTGGGATAGACCTTGCCTGTGGCACCAAGCTTTTCAGCACCAGTGAGTGCCAATCCCAACTTCATTCTTGGCTATGGATGAATGGGGTGACCTCTTGGTTCCCTGTGCAGTTGCCCCGCCACATCTACATGGTCCTGGGACTCTCGGGCTTCAGATTTGGGCTCCCCATCCAGAGATCACCAGTGGACCAATATGGCTACCAAGGTTGGCACGTGCCTCGAGGCCGAGATGGAGGCCCCTGGCCCAGTGCCTACTGGCCACCAATATCTTACCCATACCAGTGGCTGCCTGAGGCCCCGTGGGAAACTCCTTGCCCCCATAGGTCTCACTCATCATCAGAGTCAAGAGCAAGATCCCCTGCTCGTTCAACATTAGTGGCTGCAGAACAGCGCAGGTCCAGATGTCTGAGTTTCCTCCTTCCTGTGGAGTCACCGGAATGTCTTCATCTGGACACATTGCCCGAAGAGCAGGATATGCCTGTAATCCAGCCAACAGCTTATGCGGTGTTGCCTGGTTTGTCCTCTCCTTCAGTCCTAGAAGACGTCACAGCATACCAGGACTTATGTCAGGTTGTCTCATCACTGGATATTCAGGCAGACTTTCTCCAGGAGAATACCCATAAACTCACAGGTAAATAACTTCTGTGTAAACAAACTCCGATAAATGCAAGATAACTTCCTCAACTGGTCGGCTATGGCCAAATTTAAGGAGCAGTTGCCTGAGGTTTCCCGGGCTAAATTTCAGGCATTTGTTGTTGAGGGCTGCTTGGTGGCAAAAACCTCATTGCAGTCTTGCCGTTAATGTGGCTGGGCTATGGCCTTGGCAATTACTATGATCAGGGAGTCTTTGCTCCACAACTCAGGGATTGTATTGCATGTTGCAGTTTGATGGCAGAACTTTGTTTTCGAAGAAGAATAATGAAACCCTGCATTCCCTTAAGGATTTAAGGACTCCTTTAAGGTCTCTGGGGATATACATGCCACCCACACAGAGACGTCAATACGAGCACAGTAACAACAGCCACACGGACCACAGCATCCCTTTGTATAACCTTTCCCCCTGAGACAGCAGGACTGCCCGGGAAGAGGGATAGGTCTCACAAGAGGAAACACTGAAGCTCAGGGCCTGACTGCTCTGCACACCCTTCTTTCGCAGCTGCTAAGTGCCCATTTTGACTCAGTTCAGAGCTCTGTTACGATTGTTTTCCTTCCTCCCTCAGCATCCCCCCATTCCTTTGGGGATTGACTGGCTCATTTTTACAATGCCTGGATCTCAATAACATCTGGCAGCTGGGTCCTAGACACTGTGAAATTGGGCTACACCAGCCAGATCCTCTCCACACCCCACCTTCCCACCCCTCTTCAGGGACCCCTTTCATGAAATACTGCTATTCAAGCAGGCCTGCTCTCTGCTAGAATTGGGAGTGGTAGAGGAGATTCAGTGAGAACACTGCGATCATGGATTCTACTCCAAACATTTCCTGATACCAAAATCCAAGGGCAGGATAAGGCCCATGCATAACCTTCGCAATCAAATACCTGAGGTTCCACGTGGTCATTCTATCATGTATCGTCTCTGCTTTGTCTCAGAACAACTGGTTCGCTGCTCTGAACCTTTAAGATGCCTACTTCCATGTGACCATTCGGCCAACTGACAGGAAGTATCTTTGCTTCATGGTAGGAGACTGCCATTTCCAGTAAATAGTTATCCTGTATGGCCTCTCTTCTGGCCAGTGGGTCTTCATCTAAATGCATGGCAGTGGTCATGGCATACCTCAGGAGGAAGGAAATCCATATCTTCTCCCCACCTCAATGACTGGTTGCAGAAGGACAGCTCCAGAGAGATTCTTGCCACATCCACACCCCATTGTGCTTACTTGACCATTTGGGACTTTTTCTAAATACAGTAAAGTCAACCTTGGCCCCTACTCAGCAAATAGAGTTTATTGGGGTCCTGTTAGATTCTATTAAGTTGAGAGCATTCCAGGAGATTCAACAGGTGTGCCTCATTTTGCAATCACAACCATCCATGACTGTCTGTGTGTGCCTGAGCCTGTTGGACCACATGTCTGCTTGTACCCAGGTCATCTATCTTGCCAGGTTAAACCTTTATCCTCTTCACATGTGGTTTAGGACAGTTTGCCGCCCTGCCCTGCATTCTCTAGATAGGTTGGTTCACCTTTGTCCATCAGTCCTGGAGTCCTTACACTTGTGGGAGTCCCCATGCAATATGTTGCAGGAGGTCCCCTTCACTTGGCCCTCTCTGACCAAGTCATTGGTTACCAACGCATCTCTTCTGGGTTGGGGAGTGCCTCTGGACTTGCTCTGGAGGCGGAGTCTGTGGTCAGAACATGAGGCCACACTGCATATCAACCTGCGCGAACTTTGGGTCATCCACAATGCGTGTTGTGCATTCTGGGACTGCATCAGGCATTTGGTGGTTCATATAGTCATGGACAATACCACTGCAATGTACTATGTGAACAAACAATGAGGAGTTTGCTCCAGATTATTCTGCTTGGAGGTGATCAGCCTGTGGTTGTTCTGTATTGAAGAGGAAATCCCCCTGATAGCTGTCCACCTACAGGGGTCCAGCACCCGTCTTGTTGATCATCTCATCAGTTTTCTCTCTGAATGGTCCCTAAAGATGGAGGTGCTTCGGATGGTGTTCACAACGTGGGGAATCTCTATGATTGACCTCTTTGTAACAAAGGAAAACAGAAATTGTCACCGGTTCTGCTCTCAGGAAGGGTTCAGCCAGAGCTTTTCACTGCAGCTGGAAGTCGACTCTGCAGTATGCATTTCCTCCTATCCCGCTCTTTTCCCAGGTCATCACCAAGCTCGAGGCAGATCGAGCCAGACTCATTCTGATTGCCCCTGCATAGCTGAGGCAGCACTGGTTGTCAGATCTTGCTCTGTCCGTTCAGCCTTCCATGCCACTTCCTCTCCTTCCTGACCTTCTCACACAGGACTGCAGCTGCACTCTGCATCTGGCGATCAGCTCCCTGCACCTTACAGTGTGGCAGCTGCATGGCTGAATGAGGAGAGAGGGCATTTCATACAATTGTAGAATCATAGAAGATTAGAGTTGGAGGAGACCTCTGGACGTCATCTAGTCCAACTCCCTGCTCAAAGCAGGACCAACATGATCTAAAACATCCTAGCTAGGCCTTTGTCAAGCTTAGCCTTAAAACCTCTCTGGATGGAGAGTCCACCACCTCCCTAGGTAACCCATTCCAGTGCTTCACTACCCTCCTAATGAAATAGTTTTTCCTAATATCCAACCTAGACCTTCCCCCACTGCAACCTGAGACCATTGCTCCTTGTTCTGTCATCTGCCACCACTGAGAACAGCCGAGCTCCATCCTCTTTGGAACTCCCTTTCAGATAATTGAAGGCTGCTATCAAATCCCCCCCACTCTTTTTTTCTGCAAACTAAATAAGCCCAGTTATCTCAGGCTCTCCTCATAAGTTATGTTCCCAAGCCCCCTAATTATTTTGTTGCCCTCTGCTGGACTCTCGCCAATTTCTCCACATCCCTTCTGTAGTGTGGGGCCCAAAACTGGACACAGTACTCCAGACGTGACCTCATCAGTGCCGAATGGAGGGGAATAATCACTTCCCTCAATCTGCTGGCAATGCTCCTACTAATGCAGGCCAATATGCTGTTCGCCGTCTTGGCAACAAGGGCACACTGCTGACTCATACCCAGTTTCTCGTCCACTGTAATCCCCAGCTCCTTTTCTGCAGAACTTCTGCTTAGCCTGTCGGTCCCCGGTCTGTAGCAGTGCATGGGATTCTTCCATACTAAGTGCAGGACTCTGCAGTTGTCCTTGTTGAACCTCATCAGATTTCTTTTGGCCCAAACCTCCAATTTGTCTAGATCACTGGACAGTATGCCTACCCTCCAACGTATATACCTCTCCCCTCCAGCTTAGTGTCATCTGGGAACTTGCTAAGAGTGCAATCCATCACATCATCCAGATCATTAATGAAGATGTTGAACAAAACTGGCCCAGGATCGACTCGAGTTGTTGATCACTACCCGTTGAGGCCGACGATCTAGCCAGCTTTCTAGCTACCTTATAGTCCATTAATCCAATCCATAGTTTTTTAACTTGCTGACAAGAATACTGTGGGAAGCCATATCAAAAGCTTTGCTAAATTCAAAGTATATCACATCCACTGCTTTCCCAATATCCACAGAGCCAGTTATCTCATCATAGAAGGCAATCGGGTTGGTCAGGCATGACTTGCCCTTGCTGAATCCATGTTGACCTTTTCTGATCACCTTCTGATCTTCCAAGTTCTTCAAAATGGATTCCTTGAGGACCTACTCCATGATTTTTCCGGAGACTGAGATAAGGCTGATAGGTCTGTAGTTCCCCGGATTCTCCTTCTTTCCTTTTTTAAAGATGGGCACCATATTTGCCTTTTCCAATCATCCAGACCTCCCCCAATCATCACAAGTTTTCAGAGATAACGGCCAATGGCTCTGCAATCACATCAGCCAATTCCCTCAGCACCCTCGGATACATTGCATGTCCAATTTTTCTAAATAGTCTGTAACCTGTTCTTTCACCACTGAGGGCTGCTCACCTCCTCCCCATACTGTGCTGCCCAATGCAGCAGTCTGGGATCTGACCTTGTCTATGAAGACCAAGGCAAAAAAAGCATTGATTACCTCAGCTTTTTCCACATCATCTGTCACTGGGTTGCCTCATCCATTCAGTAAGAGTTGCACACTTTCCCTGACCATCTCCTTGTTGTGAACATACCTGTAGAAACTGTTCTTGTTACCTTTCACATCCCTTGCTAGCTGCAATTCCAAGTATGCTTTGGCCTTCCTAATTACATCCCTCCATGCTCGATCAATGTTTTTAGACTCTTCTCTAGTTTTCTGTCCACTTCTTATAAGCTTCCTTTTTGTGTTTAAGTTTGCAGAAGATTTCTCTGTTAAGCCAAGCTGGTTGCCTGCCATATTTGCTGTTCTTTCTGCACATCGGAATGATTTGTTCCTACACCCTCAATAAGGCTTCTTTAAGATACAGCAAGCTGTCTTGGACTCCTTTCCCCCTCATATTAGTCTCCCAGGGGATCCTGCCCATCAGTTCCCTCGGGGAGTCAAAATCTGCTTTTCTGAAGTCCAGGGTCCATATTCTGCTCCTCTCTTTTCTTCGTTTTGTCAGGATCCTGAATTCGACCATCTCATGATCATTGCTGCCCAGGTTGCCACCCACTTCTGCTTCCCCTACCAATTTTTCCCTGTTTTTGAGCAGCAGGTCAAGAGGAGCATGATCCCTAGTTGGTTCCTCCAGTACTTGCACAAGGATGTTGTCCCCAACACTCTCTAAAAACTTTCTCAGAGGTTGTCCAAGAGTTCCTGCTTAAGAATAGGAAGACTAGAATGGCCTAATTGGCTAAGTGGAAGAGGTTTTCCATGTAGTCCTTGGCCCATGGGAACCATCTGGTTGAGGCTTCCATGCAGGTTAACTTGGAGTACCTGTTACGCCTTCAGGAATCAGGCCTAGCACTCAGTTCTCTGAGAGCGCACTTGGCAGCAATATTGGCACTTTATCCCCCTGTCTAAGGAAAATTGGTTTTCTCCAATGACATCGTGACAAGATTTCAGAAAAAGCTCCTTCACCTGCATCTTCCAGTGTGAGAGCTAGTCCCCTTGTGGGACCTGAACACAGTTTTAGCGGCTCTAATGGGGCCACCATTCAAGCACCTTGTTTCCCATCCAGTGCTGCTCTTGTCTCAGAAAACTGCATTCTTGATAGCCATTACCTCTATCAGGAGGATATGTGATCTGCAGACCCTGATGGCTATGCCTCCTTCCATGCAGTTCTCCAGAGACAAGGTTACACTTTGGCCACACCTGAAGTTTCTATCCAGAATGGTCTCTCAGTTTCATTTGAACCAGGTGCTGTATTTGCTCGGAGCAGCACACTTCCATATGCTAGACATTAGACATTGTCTAGCCTTCTGTCGGAACAGAACTGAACAGTTTCATGCCTCGCCTCTTCTTGCCCTATGCGGACCCCATGAAGGGATAAGCAGTCTCTGCGCGGACCATCTCTAGATGGATAACATCTTGCATCAAGACTGATTATGAGATAGCGTCAGCTACGCCTTCTCTGCAGATATGTGGTCTGCACGTACATTTGCAGACCTTTAGGCAATTGCCGCTTCTTCCAGAGTTCATGCTAATGTCTGCAGAGCAGTCCTGTGATCCTTTACTCAGATAGACTCTGAACCCTGCCTCCAGATTGGGGTACTGCTCATTAATTCCCTACTTGGAATACACATCTGCATCTACTCAAAGAAGAAAAAATGGTAACTTACTGTAACTGTGGTTCTTCAAGATGTAATGCAGACATGTATTCCACAACTCACTCTCCATCCCCTCTCCAGAGTCTTACCCTGGATAGTCAATGTGAAGGAACTGAGGGGGTCAGGGCAGGGCTGCCTATTATAGCTAGGGAAGGGGCTACAGGCATGAGCGCCTCCCCTGTACAGGTACTGCTAAGCAAAAGTCTCTTGACTCCAGCGGGTGCACACACCTACCTGGAATACACTTGGAATGTCTGCATCACATCTCAAAGAACTACAGTTACAGTAAGTAACCATTTCTTACCTCCTTTCATCCTCACTACCACTGCAATGTCCTGCTCTATACTCTCCCATGTCTTTTTTTCTCGTTCTATTCCATTATAACCCAAATGCTGCAACCAAAATAATCTTTCCTTCCTGCTTTTCAGACCATCTCTTCACCTTTTCTTTATTTCCTTGCTTACTACATAAAATTCAGCTTTCTTTTTTTTTTCAAGGTAGGCCATAAACTACAATCTATCACATTTTTGAAACTGAGTTTTTAAGTGGATTTTGCCTAAATTATTAGCCAGCTGTAAGTTTTTTGGTTTTTTTACCCTCTCATAGCTTTTTACTGGAAAAAAAAATCACAGATTAATTTCTAAGAGAGCACGCTGTTGCCTCAGTCTCTCCCCCTCTCTTGCCCATGTCCCTTTTGGGGTGCTTTAGAATGCGATCTTTTGCCTTGTTCCTATATTTTCAAAGATGATTGAAATTGTCTAATGGCCAAACTTCTTTGAGAAGGGCATACAGTCAGATTTTGCCAGATTCAATTTTAAGATGCATATGGGACAGAAGGAGGCTGTTGGTTGGTTGTTTTTTGGCGGAGTGTATATGCTACAGACTGCTATAGGCATTAGAATTCTATTGATTTTAAATTCATTTTAAAATGAACTAGAAAGAATTCTTAATTTATGCCTGCCATTTTCTCTGCCCATTCATGGATGTGATAGAATAGAGAAGTTGAAGAAGCTGAACACATCAAAAGATAGTCCAAAATCTCAAAGCGATAATTTAATATGTGTTGTGGAAAATGCATATAATTGCTGCTCCTACTGAAAAAAATGTTATATGGTAGATCATTGTTGCAGGATGACTGCCTCATGAACCTAGAGTGGTTCTGCAGTGGCCTTGCCTCAGTTTCCTCTTGTGAGAGTTTGGCTGATCCAGTGACTTGGCCCCACAGCTAAGGCTTTAATGGAAGTTGCCCCATTCTGTAGTATACCAGTCAAAAAGACCAGTACAAAAAACCCAGAGTCTATGTCCCAGCCTCAAGCTGGGCACAGCCCCTGCATCCTGAGGGGTTGGTCTGTCTTCCACTCCAGACACTCTCCATAAAGCCCTTTGATTCAGTATTCAGCTATTTCCAGGCTCTGTTCAGTCTTTCCCTGTCAGCCCTTCCTGGGCTCCTTTGAGTCACTCCTTGCTCTTTTGCTGAGCAGCAGCTACCAGGGCTTCCTTCCTGAAGAGTTCCTCCTAATCTCTCCTCCACCCTATTCCGCCTCCGAGTAGGATTACCACATATCAAGGTGTTCCCGGATATGACCTCTTTTTTGTTTGTCCGATCTCTTTTCAGGTAGATTTTTTTATATATGAACAAATGTCCATGGTTTTCCTTGCTCATCCTGTTTCCAACATTGATTCCGGTAGGACTTCAGTTCCTGGCATGCCCTAATAGTGATGTGTGAGTTTACTGGATTTGCCATCCTTATTTCTGTGCTGCTGCCTTCGGACCTGGGCAGTTAGAGAGCAGCAGCAGCTGGCCAGGTGCCCAGCTCTGAAGAGAGTGCTGCCGCCATCAGCACAGAAGTAAGGGTGGTATGGTATGGTATTGCCATAGAAACTGTACCCACCCCTTCCAGATTCCCCTCCCACCAGCAGTATCCTCTATTTAGCAACTTGAAATATGGTAACCCTACCTCTGAGGAGTTTCTTCCCTAAGATACCTAAATGAGCCACATGACCCATAAGTCATATGATCATACGGGCTCTCACCATGCAGGGAGGTAAGCTAATTGTGTCACAAGTGAGGCTGAGACCCACCTCCTCTCAAAGGGCCAGACACTGTGACAGTCTGGTAGTTCGATTCTGCTGGCATACTTGTAAATGAATTCCTCATTTAAATCATTTTTATATTCACATATTTATAACTAAATTAAATGTATTATTAATATGGTATGAGGCAGTCATTTTTTGTTTTTTCCTTATTAGAAAATTTTATTTTTTCCAACATTTTGTGATTTTTTTGTGCATTTTAGAATTTTCTTAAGCCTGTTAGATTTTTTAAAGTTTAGGAACAACATTTAAATGATGATTTAATTTTCTTGAATATTTTGGCATGTTTGCTGAAAAACCTTTCCTTAAATTAATAATTAAAGATACCAAGTCAAAGACTGAATTTTGACATGGACACTGTCTTGCTCTTTGCATCAAGTTTACAGAACTAAATCTTGGTTTAGATTACTCAGGCAGCAAATTATGTGGAAAACTTATTACTAGTACATCATCAAATATGCCATCACACGTTGAAAACTGACTTTAATTGCTTAGGTCAAGCATTCTTCATAATATTTTTTAACAGCTTACGTTGGAAAAATTTAGGATGTCTCTAAATGCTGTTAAAATGTTGAATTTCTCATCACACTTAATTGATACTATTCCCTTTCCAAGCTTAAAGCTAGTAAATAAAACAATACTAGTCCACTCAAGTTTCTGCTATACAGTGTAAACACTGAAACATGCATTTTAAATTGGGAAGTGGAGACAAACTATTTATAGACTTTAAATAAAAAAATAATGTACTAGTAATCAATTACTGAGTGAAGGTACATATCATCCAAGTAACTAGTGTATGTTGTTTGCTTTAGAATCTAGGCCTTTGTCACTTCCATTGAAAGCCATGCTGACCTCATCTGAGAGCTGCAGAAGTCCTGAGGAGAGAATGAAAGAATTTATTGGGATAGTGTGGAATGCAGTTAAACGCCTTACACTTCAGGTAAGATGAAAAGAGAGTGAGAAAAGTTATGTCTTCCCACTTTTTATGCGCTTTAGCACTTTTAAAAAATCTCTATTAAAAAAAGCTTCCCCGTTTTATTATCGTATTTTACTTTAAAATTACTACAGACTGAAAATTAAAATATGGCTATTTGATAAATTCACCAAAGATTCATAGAATTTAAAATATTTGTATTCAATGGACTTATCTTTCTACTTAACTTTAAAAGGAGAAGAAAAACATTAAAAACATTACTTTTTTTATATCACACGTATGGAGGTCTTACACCAGCTGTAATTGGCCCCACAGAGCAGTTTTCTTTCTAAAAATAAACTATTTCCGTACTTTTAAGTATGGAAATAGTATGTGTAATTAATGCAGTCATAGTGGTAGCTCATTTACTTATATTTTTGCCTGTTTGTTGAGATAAGAAGTAGACCACTCAGACTAAACTGTACCATTCTGTTCTGCATAAATTTGAACTCAATGGAAGCAATGCTTTTTTATGACAATGTATATACACCTCTAACTCAATATAACTCTATCCTCAGGAGCCAAAAAATCTGACTGCGTTATAGGTGAAACTGCATTATATCGAACTTGCTTTGATTGGCCAGAGTGCACAGCGCCCCCCGCCCCCAGAGCACTGGTTTACCGCGTTATATCAGAATTTGTGTTATATCAGGTCGCGTTATATCGGGTCAGAGGTATATATACCACACAAACACACACAAATAAACTGTTAAAAGAACATTAGTAAGGTTGCAAAGGCAAGCATTCGGAAGTTATGAAATGCCTCAATTAAGGTTTCCTGTGTAACCTTAATTTGACTCCCTTGTGTGTGCACATTATGATACAGCCTTAAATTACATGATCACATGCTTTTCCCCCCTAGCCAGTCCCACTTCTCCCCCTGAGTCCTAGCTCTTTGTCAAATCTGTTTTTTCATCCCTATGTGTGCACACAGGCAAACGTGTATGTATATACATATGTGCACATGTGCGCACATGCAGACTGACACTCAGAAATTATGCAAAGTTAGCATAATATTTGTGGAATGCCTAACAGATTTTTTTCTTTATTGAGACCACTCAATGGTATAAAATATGATAGCAATGCATTTTTCATGTTAAACTTAAAAATTATTATTGGGGAAGCATGACCATTGGATCTTCCATGACCCCTTCTGCATATTAATTTATTCACTTGTTTATGGCCAAATACCAAAGCCTTCACTTTACTTATTCTGTACTCAGATAAAACTCTCATTGACTTCATTATAGCATAGAGTGTGAAAATTGGAGTTTTTCTGAGTAAGGGCTTCAGGATTGTGGCTTAATACAGAACCTCCTGAAGTTGATGAGATACTATCTTTTGATTGGGGTTTGAGTCAGGTCCTTGGTTCATAGTTTCTAAGCGGGTTTGTCTCTCCCCTCCCCAATGTCATTTTCACCACTGGGAAAGAGGACAGCTGGAAAAGAGGAGTCAGATATTTACTTGTAAGCAAAATATTTTTGTTATGTGTTTGTACAGTGTACAGCACAATGAGGCCCTGATCCTGGATTGAGGCATGAAGGTTCTATTGCAATACAAACAGATGAGGATGATGATGATAATAAAGGAGTGAGTTATGAATGAGAGAATTGGGTGGGGAAGGGCATGGGAGTTTAAGGGTGTTAATTGTCTCCTGTGCCCAAAATTTCTCCTGGTGACCTTCTCTGTTTTACCAATAACATTTCCGGCGTTTTGCAGCCAAAGCATCTGCCAGGAAAATGAAAAATTAGTTCATGTGTTGAGGTGTATGAAAGATATTGACCAGTTAAAATAAATACCCAGTTTTTCATATTTGCAAAGAAGTAAAAAATGTTGCAGTTATATTCTGTCTGGTTTTTTTGCAAAAATTAAAGGAGGTTGTACAAATAGATTTGTGCATTCTCAAAAAAAATTCTGGAAGTGAAGATAAACTGTTGTATAACACATGTATTAGCTCGATTCCTTGATGTTAGGATATTGGTAGATTTTTTTTAATGCTAGATCCACTTTTTATTTTTCAAATTTTTTTTATCTACAGTTTATAATTTTGGTTATATTTTTGTGAAACAATCAGATAGATACCTTCTGGTTTTAAGTGCCATGAATATGAAACTGTATTTTTTATCTATTTTAATACTGCAATAGTTCTGTAAAATCACAAAACACTTTACAAAAATAAAAAGGACACTGTTGTCCCAAAGGACTTAGCACCAGATTTTTAAATGTAGCTAGCTGCCTAAAAAATGTAGATAGATGCTTAGTGGGGTTTTCAAAGTATCTAGGCATCCAACTCCCTTTGTGACTTGGGGACCATTCTGAAAATCCCATTGGGAACCTCCTATCTGCATTTTTAGATGCCTAAATATCTCTTAAAAACTTGGCCCTTAGCGTCTAGGCTCCAATCCTGCAAAGACTCAAACATGCTTAATTTGCTGCCCTGCATAATACTCTGATTTGGTTCCAGACCTTAGACGTAGAATGCTCTCATGAGGTAAAAGACGTGTTGTTGTCAGCCAAAAGTTGACCGCTCAACATACTTACCTACAAAAATGGAAATGATTCCAAGTTTTGTGTCATTCTAAGCACACAGACCCAACCTCGTCTTCCATCTCTCTGATTTTAGACTACATTTTAGATCTTAAGAGGTAAAAACTCACTCAGCTTCCTTAAGCTACGTCTTGTGGACATAATGGCTTTCCCCATCAGGTCGATGGATACTTGGTGTTTGCTTACCTGCTGATGCAGAGATTCCTTAAGGGAATTGGAACTCTTCATGCATGTAAGACCACCCTCTCCAACCTGGGATCTTGACCTAATTCTCAGAGCTTTGACTAAACCTTCCTTTGAGCCCATGGCAACTTGCTCTCTCTTACAGCTGTCCATGAAGACAGCATTTTTAATTGCCATCATCTCAGCTAGGGGCATAGGAGAAATGGCACATCCACCATACATGGTCTTTTTTAAAGACAAAGTAACGCTGAGGCCTCATCCCAAGTTTCTCCCTAAAGTCGCCTCCACTTTCTATATGAATCAACAGATCCATCTTCCTGTTGTTTTCCCGAAAACCACATCATGAAAACAGGGAGGTGACTGTGCATATGCTAGATATTAGAAGAGCACTAGCATTCTACTTGAACAGGACTAAGGACTTCAGGAAGTCCTTGAATTTCATTAATCACTTATCAAGAGTACAACCTGTTGCCTCTTTCTGGAATCTGTACACACTCCATGAGGTCAATTTCTACATTGGTTGGATTCCTTAAAGATGCCGTATCTCAGAAATTTCCAGAGCAGCGACTTGGGCCTCTTATCCCATGACTGCCTACTTTGCTTAAGAACCTTTGATGAGGGACCTTGTCAAAAGCTTTCTGAAAGTTCAAGTACACTATATCAATTTGATCATCCTTGTCCATGCATTTGTTGACTTCCGTAAAATTGGTGAGTTATGATTTCCATTCACAAAAAACGTGTTGGCTCTTCCCCAACATATCATGTTCATCTACGTGTTGGTAATTCTTTGCCAGTTTCAACCAATTTGCTCCATACTGACGTTAGGCTTACTGGCCTTTATTTGCCCAAATTGCCTCTGGAGTCTTTTTAAAAATAGCTCTTACATTAGCTATCTTCCAGTCATATGGTACAGAAATTGATTTAAGCAATAGGTTACTACCATAGTTAGTAGTTCTGCAATTTCATATCCGAGTTCCTTCAGAACTTTTGGGTGAATGCCATCTGGTCCTTGTGTCGCACTACTTTTTAATTTATCAATTTGTTCCAAAACTCCTCTGTTGACACCTCGATTTGGGGCAGTTCCTCAGATTTGTTACCTAAAAAGAATGAATCGTGTGTGGGAATCTCCCATACATCCTCTACAGTGAAGACCCAATACAAAGAAGTAATTTAGCTTCTGTGCAACTACCATGTCTTCCTTGAATTCTCCTTTAGCACCTTGATTGTCCCTTGGCCTCCCACTAATTTTTTAGCTGGCCCCCTGCTGCTTTAAAAAATGATGTACTTTAAAAAAAATTGCTATTAGTTTTTGTGTTTGTTTCTAGTTGATCTTCAGATTGTTTTTTGGTCTGCCTAATTGTATTTTTTACACTTAACTTGCCAGAGCTTGTGCTTCTTTCTGTTTCCCTCAGTAAGATTTTACTTCCGGTTTTTAAAGGTGGTCTTTTTGGAAATGAAGCTTATAAACTGCAATATTTTAAAACAGAGAATGAGGTAAGGTGATTATTTTTATTGTTAGTGCTGAGTAACTTAGGGCATATCTACACTGACCCACAGTTTGAACTACAGGAGTTTGAATAGCAGTGTGCACCAAAGTGCTGTGCTGTTATTTCTCCGTATGGATGCTGCAGGCGCAAACTAAATGGTTCCTAGTTCACATTATTTTAGCTCTCTTCAAACAAGATTACATTACTGTGAGTAAAAACTGGTATTTCATACCTGTACATCCAGGGAGTGGAGTTACAGTGCAACACTTTGGTGTACACTGCTATTCACACTCCTGTAGTACAAACTGCAGAAGCAATGTAGACATGCCCTTAGAGTTGCTTAGGAAATATAGCTATTTGTATGCCCAACTTTTTAATAAACTTTCCATGTTTGTGTCCCTAAACCACATTACTTGCTCATTTGTCCTGGTTTCTCTTCCATTTTCCCTGTTTCTCCACTGCGTTTTAATCACCATACCATCTCAATTTACATAGTGAGATATATGGATAAATTTTGGTGAATATTTATTTTCTTTAACTTGCTGGAAAGAGGCACATTGAGAAGCCATCCAAAGAAAATTACATCAGCTCCCAATGAGAAACCACATATGTAATTTAAGAATAGATTTCTAACAATGACTTGGCATTATTTAGGGTTGCACATCCTGACGAAGTATAGAAGTTGAGTGTATTTCTTTGCAGGTGGTTTTCTTTCAGTTGTACAATATAAAAGTCTGCAGTTGGTCATTGGATAAAACAGAACTTGATAATTTAAAATCATCAAAGGATTTTTTTTTTAGTGAAAGTTTGAGTAAGTAAATGTGTTGAACCAAAGTCGTGGAAAGTTTGTTTTGGAGTTAAGACTGGTACTGGTTTAGCCCTGGCCCTTTTTGCTCATGATAGACCCTTGCATGAAGATATTGTGCATTGGACTTGTAAACTATTAGCATTTCAGTGAAAAAGACTTTCAATCTTAACTAAAAATAGTTTTTATTATTTAGTTGTGGGGTTTTATATGCAGCCTTGAAGTCTTTTGGCAGCTAGGCTGTGGGGGCGGTACTCACTTTTCACATGTTACTTGTATTAATAGTTGCTAAAATCATGAAGCGGCATAAACAATTATTTTAATTGGTTGTTAATGATGAGTTCTAGTGGGAATAATGAGGCATCTGTAGTAAAACCAAATTAATTGAAGAGCAATGTTACAATGAATGACAACCCAATAAGTGTACAATGATTATTTGTAATGTTCAGTAGATAACTCTGTGCTTTAAAATATGTTGAAAATTAAGCCTGTTTCCTGCAATTATTTGAAGTAATATTTTCTCTAAAGAGTATAATTTCCACTGAATTTTTTATTGTTTGAAAGAATAGAAATCTAATCAGGTTAACTTATATTCTTGTTCCTTGTGCAGGACACAGAGAGCTTTTGTAACATGTAACTTAGCAATAATATGCAGTAGGTATGGGAGGGAGAGAGACTATGAATTGACTCGTTATTTATCACACAGTGAGACTGATAGGATGATCCTGCTCATTTCCTGCTAACATCAGTAAGAGAGTTCCTAAAGTTTTCACAAGAATTTCTATAAAATGTTTCCATTTTGGAACATTTATCTACAAATTTAGTCTATCAGTTTTGATTTCTGTAGTTTCATGACCAAATAAAAATATGGTTTTAAATTTAGTGAACAGTGAACTGTGCATTGTTCAGAAGGTAGTAGGAAATCAATCAAATATTATCAGTTATGTTTTAAGATGTTTTTAACAAAGTTTTAAGTGTGAAATTCTGTCTCCCTTGCAACATACAAATAAGCAGAGCTTGTGTGGTACACCAGCAGAAAAGCTAGATAAATAAAATGCTATTACCCAACTTGGAAGTAGGAGTCAAGCACCTGTGCAGCTTTGCCACGGCAGCCCTCATTGTTAACCTCATCCCCACCCCCCCCACATGAGACTTCTGGCAAGTGGATCTCTTCAGTTTGTGGGACTCATTAGGGTGACCAGATGTCCCAATTTTATAGGGACAGTCCCGATTTTTGGGTATTTTTCTTATATAGGCTTCTATTACCCGTCACGTCCTGTTCCGACTTTTCACACTTGCTGTCTGGTCACCCTAGATCTCATATATGTGTACCCCCATCTTGTCCCCCCTCCAAACCCCCCAAAACAAAACAGACAAACACACACTAGCCTTTTTACAGCAGGAATACATTTGCAGGGCTGGGACTTAGAGGGGACAGAGGCCACACTGCTTAGAGATATCCTTACAAAGTTCCCCCATTGGGCGGTTTCTATCACCTATAGCAAGTAGTTGGATTGCCTGGGGCTGGCTATCAAGGGCTCAGCAGGGAAGGTGTGAATCTTTTAATTGTAGCATAAATGAAGCATAAGGGGCCGTAGATATCCCTCGCACATCTTCTCCACTCTCCTACACAGCAGTACCTCTGCTGCATTTTGGGCCTTTAGTGGCCACTCCACAGCCAGGATGATTTTTCCCTAGTACAGTACATATTTTACAATTCTCTCTACTGAACAACCTTCTCTTTTATGCAGTATATAATTTTAAAAATAGTATAAACTGCTTTAACAATTCTTGTGCCATCACTTACTTTAGTAAATTAATATTTTCCTTTTTAAATAGCTGAGATCTGGTGATCCACTCACCTTTCAATGTATATATGTTAGTAAAAACTTAAATACAATATGGTTCACTTAATTCTTTTTAATTAGAAGGCAAAACAGTTCTTTTGCCCTTAGTTTATCATTAGTATATGTTATAGCCCTTGACATAATAGAAATCAAAATAGGAGGTGATTCCATTTCAAGAATTTGTAATAATTCTTTCTCTTTAACACATGAATATGTTCAGTATTGGCACAAGAACATGTTGCTACCAAAACTGAAATAAGATCCTTGAAACAGAAAGGATGTTGCCATGGAAAAGTGAAGTAACACTCAGTACAGCTGCGATACATTAATGAATAGGATATTTTTTTAAAAGATCATTTGTGTTTGGTGTGGCTTGGAGGGTCCCAGCCAGATGGTTTCCATGAACAGGATCTGACCCCCAGCTTGAGGACTTCTTACTGGCAGATTACTTCATTTTCTTTCCCTTGGATTGTCAGATCCTTACATTAATGCAAGATTTACTGCTACAGATTTATATTCAGTTACATAGATCAGTCACATTTTACGTTAAAGTCGCAATTTTAGAAATACCATTTCACAATTATTTACAAAGGTAAAAAAGATTTATATGGTAGCTTTACTATATGCAATTTATATATCTTTAATTTTAAAATATTTTGATTACATATAATTTAAAGCACTTTCCATATCAATAAAATGATACATAACATATATTATTATTATTTAATCCAACATATAGTGCATCAATATTGGATGTGTTCTTCCCTCTCTTTACTAGAGCTTGCTGTAAGCCAAATCTCCCGAGTGGGATTGGGCAGGGGAGAGTGGGGGTGAGAGAGACAGATTCTGCTTTCAGATGCATGTGAAAATCCTGCTGAAACTTGCTGGAATTTCATGAGGGGAAAATTTGGCCCAATGAGAAATGTAACGTGTTCCTTAAGAAGCCACTGTTGAATGCTCTGCCAGGCATTTCCACATATAAACTGATAATTTCCTGTGACAGGTAGTAATTGCCTGATTTATACAGGAAAATTTGTGTTTTTAGAGGTTCATCCTTTGTGTCCTCCTTTGAAAACCTTAAACTGTATATTCCTCTCATTTAAGACCTCCTATATGATGCATTCATTTATTTATGCATGCTTTTTCATAAGAACATAAGAACAGCTGTACTGGGTCAGACCAAAGGTCCATCTAGCCCAGTATCCTGTCTACCGACAGTGACCAATGCCAGGTGCCCCAGAGGGAGTGAACCTAACAGGTAATGATCAAATGATCTCTCTCCTGCCATCCATCTCCACCCTCTGACAAACAGAGTCTAGGGACACCATTCCTTACCCATCGTGGCTAATAGCCATTAATGGACTTAACCTCCATGAATTTATCCAGTTCTCTTTTAAACGCTGTTATAGTCCTAGCCTTCACAACCTCCATAGGTAAGGAGTTCCACAAGTTGACTGTGCTCTGTGCGAAGAAGAACTTCCTTTTATTTGTTTTTAAACCTGCTGCCTATTAATTTCATTTGGTGACCCCTAGTTCTTGTATTATGGGAATAAGTAAATAACTTTTCCTTATCTACTTTCTCCACATCACTCATGATTTTATATACCTCTATCATATCCCCCCTTAGTCTCTTCTTTTCCAAGCTGAAAAGTCCTAGCCTCTTCAGTCTCTACTCATATGGGATCCTCTCCAAACCCTTAATCATTTTAGTTGCCCTTCTCTGAACCTTTTGTAGTGCCAGTATATCTTTTTTGAGATGAGGCGACCACATCTGTACACAGTATTCAAGATGTGGGCGTACCATCGATTTATATAAGGGCAATAATATATTCTCTGTCTTATTCTCTATCCCCTTTTTAATGATTCCTAACATCCTGTTTGCTTTTTTGACCGCCTCTGCACACTGCGTGGACATCTTCAGAGAACTATCCACGATGACTCCAAGATCATTTTCCTGATTTGTTGTAGCTAAATTAGCCCCCATCATATTGTATGCATAGTTGGGGTTATTTTTTCCAATGTTCATTACTTTACATTTATCCACGTTACATTTCATTTGCCATTTTGTTGCCCAATCACTTAGTTTTGTGATATCTTTTTGAAGCTCTTCACAGTCTGCTTTGGTCTTAACTATCTTGAGCAGTTCAGTATTATCTGCAGACTTTGTCACCACACTTTTTACCCCTTTCTCCAGATCATTTATTCACTTAAATTGGCTTGAATTTATATAGAAATGTATTACTATTATTACACATTTTGGACCAGATTTTACCACCCATTAGTCCATGAGCAGTCCCATTGAAATCAATGCGCCAACTCACATTAACTCAAGGTACTACTGAACATGAAAGGTGGTCTAATCGAGGCCTAAGTGAGTGATAGCTCCTTCTAAATAATATAAGGAGTGCTATAGTTGTGATTACACTTCAGTGTTCTTAATACGGTAAAAACAAATTAAACAGAGGAAAATAACCTGAGCAACTTGTATTCAATGCAATTTTGCAGATAAAGTGTAAAAAATCTTAGCATTTCCTGGTTCTGTATACTTGTAAAGTGAACTTTGTTAAACATCTATCGTAGACCCTTGCAGTGAGTAAACTGATACAACAGTGTATCTCTGAGTTTGTGGAATTTGTGGATTATTATAACCACATGTCTTGTATATTCTGGCAACATTTGATGTTAATCATCATAGAGATATATATTGGGTGATTTGTTATAAATTGCTTACTCAGTAAGTGCATTGATAAAAGAAAAGCTACTCTGATCATAAGTGCATTGCCTTTGTCATCTATTTATCACTGCCCACCAGTTGTCTTAACTTCAACTTATTGCTAATAGACCAGAAAATACTCTTATATGTCACCATAAAAATCTTTGAACATTGACAGAATAATTAATTTTTACAGAGTTTTTGAAAATCAAAATGTGTTACATTTGTAACAATACACAGTTGCTTCTTGTCTGGTATAAATAAAGTACATTCTAAACCTTGGATCAATAAATTACTTATCAAAGATGTAATTAACTTCATTTTATAGCTCAAATAACTCTAAAACTAGAAACAGACACAGACTTCATGTAATGTATTTATTTTTGTGAAATTCTACTTATATTTTTTGACAGTGAATTCTTGTCACTTTATCTCTGTTCACCAGGCTGGCAAATTATTCATGGTATTGAGGGATTCCAATCCTGTTACACATCATTATTGCTCTTGTGGGGGAATGTCAGCCTTTAGGGGAGTTATCGTACACTAAGTCTTCATTATCATTTGTAAGATATAGTTCCTTTAATTATATAAATTTATAGTATCTTGAAGCATTTATTGGACACTGCTACGTGAGTTAGAAAGCAGCAAACAAAAGTACTTTATCATGTCTTCAAATAACATCTTGCATCCAAAATATTGTGAAGAAACGGATTGAATCATAGTTTGTATTTGCTTAACAAAGCATTCAAGTGTGTAGGCTGTTATGGTTATTTGATATCCAGGTGCAGAATATTACTTGCAAGAGCCAAGTAAGACTAACAGTCTTTAGCGTACATTACCTTTGAATTAAGAAGTCATGATGAGTTCAGTCCTTGGTTTGGGCTTACTTAGCCTTGCTAGAAGTCTCTAAGGATATGGCAGAATTATCAAAACTGTTTCATAGCTGTCTAAGTAACTGTGCACTCATGGAAACAGAAGTTTCATATGAAATCACATGTTCTTGTTCTAATCTGAAAAGTGACAAGAAGAGACAAACCTGTTAGTTTCTAAACTTTATTAACGTTTTTCATTACGATATATATACTAATGAACATGTCGATATTTGGCTGAGGCTTTATTTATGTTTGACTGATTGAGCTTGACCTTTTTATGCACTTTAGTCTATGTTAAGTACAAAGTAAGGGAAGAATTCTCACTGAAATAAAACTTTTTTAGAAAGTAACAGCATATAAAATGTTAGTCAGCTCTAGAGCCTTAGCTAGTGATAACAAAAGCTAATGAACTGCAAAAGAAGGAGGATTTTGTCACCTTTTCTGCCCGCACAGTTTCTAACTCCATTATGTTTCCTGAAAACAGCTGTGGAAAGGCAAATGTATGTTCAACTTATGTGGCTACACCCTTTTGATCAAATTTATAGACCAAAATGGCACCTTTTCAGGTGTTATTTTCTATGTATGTAATTTATGAAAGTGTAAGCATTTGCCATTTTCTGTTGTCCTTTCTTTAATTCTGTTTAAGAATTTAGACAGGTTTTTAATGAACTGTGATATCGGTAATTCTGTGATATAGTCTTTGATGCTGTATTATAAATGAATAAATATGTTGGGAGAATGTTGAGATCTATTTCTGAGAATCCTGTCTTGGATTTGTTTTTGTTTTTCCAGCTTGAAGTGCAGTCCTGTTGCGTGTTCATTCCAAATGACAGCCTGCCTTCCCCAAGTACAATCGTGTCTGGTGACATTCCTGGAACTGTCCGAAGTTGGTACCATGGGCAGGCCGGTATGCCTGGTACACTAGTTCTTTGCTTGCCCCAGATAAAGATTATGAGTGCTGGACACAAATATATGGAACCGCTGCAAGAAATCCCCTTTGTTGTGCTAAGATCCATTCTTGAAGAAGGTACAGTATGAGAAATTTGGAAAGTTGTCCTGTTGTTATTTCAATGTATAATTCTGTTGTATGATCATTGTTTTATATTGCCAACATTTTTATATAAATCAGTCTTCTTACTAAAAGATTTCATATCCAAAATATGTGAGCTAAGTGCCACAGACACATTTGTATTCTTTAACCATGATCCATGAACCTGTACAACTATAGCAAAAATTTAAACTTTCTGGAACTTTCCATGTGCATTTAATTCATTACTCTAATCTTGAAACTATAAATTTTTTAGAGAGGTTTTGCTGTTTTTGTGTATTTGCATTAAAGTGAGCAGAGAAAATGGAGAACTTGTTAAAAGGTTTTCATAGGAGAATTTTGTACATAATATTTTTCTCTTTTTTTGCACACAAAGTTTACAAATGAAACTTACCAAAAAATTATAAAACACAGATTATGAAAAATGAAGTAAGAAGTATTTTCAAGTACTACATTTTCTCCTGAGTGTCTGCCAATTTTTGTGATTTTACAACTACATTTTCCTATATTTTTTTTATTGATTTTCCCCTCCCTTTTTGTTCTATAACAACCCCAGTCTCTCCTCCTCCACATGCACAACAGCAGAAACAGATTTTAGTGAATTTTTAAACGATGAAACTCTCTGTAATGGTACTGTTAAGTGCTGTCAAATGCACAAAGTAAACAAGAATAGAGAAATAAATGTTTCCTCTAATTTCTTTCAGGTAAAATAACCTTATTTGTTATAGTAACAAGAAAAGGTAAATATGTTTAAACAGAAATGTGATTTTTTTAAGTTGGTAGTGCCCTTTAAACCTTTTATGAAAGCAGACCATACTTAAATTTTCTCAGACTCAGAAAAGAAGGAGCAATCCGAGAAAGAGAGATGAATCCCCTTGTTTGGGATAAATCCTACTGTAAGGGATTTATTTGTGTGTGGCTTTGTGCTCTGGGAATAATGCCAAACAGAAGTTCTCACAATCTTGATATTTTTGATTCTCTAATGGAGCTGTTACTTTCTCCCATGCCAAAACTTCCCCTTAAACAGGCTAATAAAAAAATATTTTCAAAGCTTTTAAGTCGCCTTCTTTATTTTCTCCATGCAGAGGTAAGTACTTTTTATAGCCTTTTATTAGGGAGAGTCTAAATGACTATCTATATTTGAACTGGACTCCAGTGACGACATGTCATTCGTAAAACGTTACCTTCTCTGTGAAATCATATGCATGTAACCTTACTCTTCGTGAAAGCTATTTTGGAACTGTTCATTCTTTCGTAAAGAAGATCCAAGCAAATGTCCAATTTCGTACAGGACTATGTAGTTAGTCTGACTGCTATCTGCTCATTCACATGTTTTTCTTACTTCTTTAAAAGAAAAAACAGCACAATCATCCTGTCATCTAGGAATATTGCAACTTTGTCAGGAAGGCTTATTGACCTCCAAATGTCAATATACAACAAAAATAACTCCTACACTCAAATCTTTGTTTCCAGAGCTCTGACAAGAGGATTCCTCTGAGATAACTGTAAGCTGTAGGAATACTTTTGGTAATCACATTCAAAAGAGCATATTAAGCATGGCACTATAATTCAGAATTACTGTAACTTGGATAATATTACCAAGTAGCATGTGAAAAGGAGATGGATTTACACAGGCCATGTGTGTAATCATAGGTTCATCTTTGAGTGCTGGTCCCTGTGTGTATTCCACATGTGGACATGCATGTACCTAAGACGGGAAAATCTTTCAAGTAGTGTTCATTGGTCCATGCCTGCACCTTCCTCATGCTCCGCACTGAGGTTCTTAAGGGGAGGTATGGACAGACCACCTCTCCAGTTCCTTCTGACCACTTCATGGTTTGAGTTTGAATTCTGTGTCCAAAGTTATCTTCACACTGCCTTTCTTATCCGTAAATATAACTGTATATAGTTCTTAGTGTTTTAAGTAGTCTCTTTATAGTTAGTGTAGATTTGTTCTTCTCTGCCCCGGGGACCCTCTGCATTTCTGCACTAGGGAGAAGGTCTATGCCCAGAGTTCTAGGGTTTAAGAACTGTGTCTCCTGTCCTTGCTCCTTCTCAGTCAGCAATGACCACTAACATAGCCTTTATTGACATAGGGAGGCTCATATCTTCTTCAAGTACAGAATCTGCTGCTCCTTCCCTTCCCAGACCTGTGAGGGATGAGAGCTTCAAGTGAGGAAGTACCTCTTGGAGAAAGCCATAAGTCTCCAGTTGGATTCCAGGCCAGGGAGATCCCCACTGAACATCAGATTGAGCCTCTGAGCACGAGCTCTGGAGCAGGCCATAGCTAATAAAGCCAAAGTCCTGTTGTCTCAGTGTTCTCATGAGAGTAAGGAACACTCTCGCAGACACAGGAACAGGTATCCTTCCAGATCTTCTCCCAAGATAAAAGATCCCTCTCCATATCCTTCCAAATTGTGAGAGTCCTCACACTCGGGTCCTAAAGACTTAGGCCCACCTTAGCATTCCAGCCACAAGAGTAAAGCACACAGAAGCAAGGATCCAACAGTACCAACTCTGGTACCAGCCAGTAAGCTGAAGAATTGGCATTTGCCAGCACTGACTGAGGGCTCCAGGCAGGACTCTTCTTTGACGGCACCCATCATCCCATAAGGACCCACTCACCGTTAAGCCTGTGATATACCAGATCCAACTATACCGACTACCATGACCCCTCACATTGTGGGACAGACTGAGACTTATACCTCCTCTTGCCCTCCTGTGCTCATAATCTCATTTGCTTTTGGGTCATTCTGCCTGAGGGACATTTCCACACCAGAAGAAGAATCCACCTTGAGAAGAAAGAGCTGCTACTCTGCTCTGTCCATGATCTGAAGTCTCCATCCACTGGCACCAACGGTACCACTGATAAAACCAAATCCGACCTGCTCATGGGCTGAAACCAAAATCTGAGCTGAATCATCTAGACAGAGTTTCTAGACTGCCTTGAATCCATCCTCTGACCAGACAAGACCAACTTCTCAGGAACTGCTGGTACCCAGTGCGTAGGGGTCTCCCCAACCGGCCTCTTGAACCATCATGTTGGCCCTCTTGGGTTCCTTGAGATCCCTATGCAGAGCACCCTGGATCTGTGCAAGAGTCTGATTGGCCCTCTTCCCCTAGGCAACAACAACCAGCTCTGCCAGAGTATATGGAGAAGGAGGACATCAAGCCAGATCCACCGGTACCAGCAGTACCGACAGGAGTATAAACCTCCTCACCTGATGAGTTAGTCACTCCATCTTTGCCATTCCTGCATGATGACCACAAGCAGTACCAAGAACTACTGCAGAGGATGGCAACTGAACTTCAGATTCCACTTAAGGACATTCATGTGGCAGTATATGCTCTTTGATATACTACAGCCCACTGGACCCAATTGGGTAGCTCTCCCAGTGAATGAGGACCATGGAACCATCCAGGGTGAGAATCGTGGCACCATCCAGGGTGGTATGCAACACAGCTGCATGAAGCACCCATACGACCAAATAAACTGAGAAGGTGATATTTTGTCCCTGCAAAAGGGGCAGAATTTTTGTTCATCCATGGAAAGATCCAGGCAACAACACCCCAAGACCACCTCTGCAGACAAGGGCACTAAATATCGTGACTTTCTGGGGAGGCAAGTGTTTACATCCACTAGCCTTCAGTTTAGAATCACTAACTACCAGAACCTGTTGGCAAAGCCTGCTTCTGTGAATTACTGCAAGTTTTTGGAGTTTAAGAATAAACTTCCTCAGGACAGGGCCCAGTTCCAAGACCTTGTTGATGAGGGTAGATGCATGGCCAAAACTTCACTCCAAGCCACAGTCTATGTGGACAATACTACATCTAGTGCTATAGCAATGGAAATAGTGATGTGGCATAAATTGTGGCTCCACTCTTTGGGGTTCCCCAGAGAGGTCTAGTACACCATTGATGATTTTCCCTTGATTAAACTAATGTATTTAACAAAAATAAAGATCAGTCTTTGCACTAGTTAAGACTCCAGGACAACCCTCTGCTGCCTGGGTATTTATCCCCTGGC
Source organism: Gopherus flavomarginatus (assembly GCF_025201925.1). NCBI lineage: Eukaryota > Metazoa > Chordata > Testudines > Testudinidae > Gopherus > Gopherus flavomarginatus. Next base: position 261,235,051 of record NC_066618.1, read on the forward strand.
CCAAAGAGGAAACATCATAAACAGGTATATAAACCAAGGCCTCTTCCACATCCTTTCTGCCACCAATAACTATACAAACCACCATGCAAGTGCAGAAGGTGGAAACTTTAGACATTTTATTTGTTGATTTTGAGGCACATAAATGAAATAAGACTGCCTTCCAGTAGCTCTAGGTACCTTTAATGTTATGTGTATATGCAATTATAGCCAATAATAGCAGACAGTTACTGCTGAGCTTTTTTTTGGCCAGGACAGGAGGGAGGATTCCAAAGTCAAGGCATCCATATAATGAACTGTCACCTTCTCAGCTGTGTGCATACTCAAAAGGAGGCTTCAAACCAGAAGCAGCCAACGGAATAATGCCTTTTATTTTCGGTGACTGGAGGACACACTTGTGGAGGCCCAGTCTGTTATATTGAACCATAATCCAAGCATGTATAGGCAATCCCTGTAGTGGGGCCACCTGTGGTAGTTGGTCTCTGTGGATAGACTAAACCCAGCTCCCCAAGACAAGCAAGTGAGCCCAGTCCAGCTAATTAAAGAGGACCGGGCTACACCTGGGCCTATAAAGGGCTGCTAATAGGCAGCTGGAGGAAGGAAGAACTGAGACAGGCTGAGCCCTTGGGAGGGAAAGCCACACTGGAGTGCAGCTAGCTCCTGTGGAACAAGGACTCAGGAAGGGAGCAGAGCTGACTGAGGCTGGGAGGCTGCCAGGAGCTGGAGTGCCAGAGACCCCAGGGTGGGGTGTCCATGAAGCCTGTCACCAAGGATTGAGTTAAGACTGTGTTCTGTTTGTTGGTTAACCTCTATTATGAAAATAAACCTCCTTGACTAAGACTGGGTATGGCAGCACGTGCTTTGGAACTAGGCAGTGATGGCTTTGGTGACACTCAGGATGTAACAAAAGCATAGGTTTGTACACTGAATAGATCATCAACTGACTCCGGAAGTACTGGAAGATTAGGACCTTAAGTACATTTGTATGAGTGAGCTGTAAGTAAATATGTTGGCTGTAAGATCTTACTGTCTAACAGGTACAAGTGTTTAGATGCATAGTTCCAAATATAGCAATAATTCAGTTAATGCTTATGGCAGAACTATAGTACATTAGTCACTCTTAATAACTTGCTAATTTTGCCTTAGATAAACAAATATATTCACCTCAGCATTTGTTTAGTTGTGATCCTAAGAGCATCCCAGTACCAGATGGCAAGGGGTTCATCAGTATCATGTAATGAGTTTAAGCTTGCATGATCAGTTCAGTGTAACCTAACTCACTATGCTTATAATCTGTATCTAAAAAAGTGTCATGTAATATGTCATTGGAAAACTATAGTAAAAGCTAAAAGAGAGAGAGTTTGGGTGCAGGAGCAAGCTCGGGGCTGGGGTGCAGGAGGGGCTGTGGGACATGGGCTCTGGGAGGGAGGTAGGGGGCTTGGGGCAGGGTGTTTGGGTGTGGAAGGGGCTTTGAGGTGCCGGATCAGGGCGACACTCAGCTCAGATGGCTCCCTGCAAATGGTGACATGTCCGGAGAGGCACAGCCAGGCAGCTCTGCATGCTGCCTTTGCCTGCAGGTGACACCTCCACAGCTTCCATTGGCTGTGGTCCCCTGCCAATGGGATCTGCGGAGCCAGCACTTGGGACAGGGTGGAGGCAGTGCACAGAGCTCCGGTGGCTGTTTCTCCACTTAGGAGCATTGACTGCAGCCAGTAGGAGCTACAGGGGCAGCGCCTGCAGGTGGAGGCAGCAGACAGAGGTAAAGATACTTAGTTGAGACAACTTGTAAGTTTTTAATGCTGTCTACTGCTTGTGACATTTAAATATTGCAGGTCACTCATTTTTTACTAAGTACCATTTTCTATAAACTAAATTAATAACTATAATACTTAGCTGAAATATTACAGATAATCATTTTAGAAAATTAGAACCTGAACTGCCATTTTACTAACAGTCTTATTGTTGCATTAGAATGCTAGTGAGGGTTGCATTTAAATAACCCCTGTCACGTACAGAATTCTGGCTCTTGCTAGTATAGAATTTGATTCTGTAAGGTGCTGAGAACCCTGGCCCAGTCCAGCAAAGTGCTTAGAAGTATGTGCTTAATTTTGTAGTCAATGAAACTACTCGCTTAAAGTTAAATGTGCTGAAGAGCTTTGCTGGATTGGACATGAGTGTGCAGCATCTTGCATGTCTCAGCATAGGATTTTAAGAACCACAGACAATGATTGCTCAAATTAAAGAACCTTTAAAATGTGTCTTCTGTATTTGCACTGTAGATCAGAACTTACTGAGTCTCTTTATATTGCTATCTCTACCTCTGTCCTTTCCATCATAAAGTCTTGTCATCCCAGCTGCAATAAACAATTCTTACGTAAAACTAAAAATAATCTGTGCACATGGTTGATAAATTGGACCATTCTGTGGCCAAACTCTTTACCATTCCAAACACAGCAATTTAACGTTCTCAGAACTGTCACAACTGAAAGTGCATCAAAACCTGAAAATCTGGATAAAAGCAGAAATGCCTGGCTATATGGCCTTAAAACACTTAACTCCCTATGATTTAAACTTGGAAGAGAATACAGTATGTCTATTTAATATTTGAAGTGACTGGAATTAAATATAGCATACCATGGAACAACTATTCAAAGTCTCTAATTTTAAACAACTTGTTTGTTGTTTAATATCTTTTACTCCTTGACAAGGGAAAAGCCTAAGTATTTATAAAGTGCTTTCCTGGATTGTTGTTTCTGAAGGATTCTATCTCTCTACTGTAACTTTGTATGAATAATAATAAACATAAATGCTACTTTTCAACACTGGAAAGCCTTTATTCAAAAACAAATGTGGTGGAGTGAAGAAGCACAAATGATAAAAAATAAAGTTTAAACTCTGGCAAAGGAGTAGGAGCAAATGAAACCTGAAGGAATAGAAGGATGTGAAGAAAATGTCCAGGAATAGTTGTAAAAGCAGAAATCTTCAAGCAACTTTACACAAGACTTAGAACAAAAGGAGGGGGAAAAGAAGTGTATAGGCTAGCAAAATCATGGGTCAAAATTACCAGAGATATAAAGGAAGTGAGGTTCATCAACAATGAAATTGGTGTGGTGTTGACTGGTGATATCGTGTAAAGGATCGATGGAAAAGGTACCCAAGAGAACAATGCAATTTCAAAATGATGAACGTTGGTGTAGTGGAGCCTCTCATACCTGATGAAGTGGCAAACACTGTAAAAGCGATGAAAAATAATGAGGCCCAGATAGATCCTTATTGTGACATTGAAAAAGCTTGGAATAGAAGGCATCCATTTGCCGACATTTCTGTTCAATTTAATCATGAGATGGGAAAGGATACCAAATGAGTGGAGGAAAAGTATCTTGGTGCTGATATTCAAGGGAAAAAGTGACAATGGAAACTGCACAAATTAGAAAAGCATTAAGCTGATTAATCATACGATGAAACTGTGTGAGAGAATCATCGATAAAAGATTAAGTGAAGTGAATATTAGCACAAATCAGTATGTTTTCATGCCAGGAAGGTCGATAATTTTTGCACTTAGGGAGCTAGTGGAAAAATATATAGAGAAAAGGAAAAATATTCACATGGCATTCATGGATCTCAAAAAGGACTTTGGTTGAGTTCCAAGAGAATTCATCTGGTGGTGTATGAGGGAGAAAATGGTACCAGAACTTTCTGTGTCAACAGTCAGAACTTATGGTGATGAAACAGATGTACTATCGGTAAAGGTGGGAGTTCATCAGGAATCAGCACTAAGCCATTTCTTGTTTATTCTCATCCTGGATACCCTCAAGAGGAACATACAGAAGTAAGCATGCTATTTGCAGATAATATCATTCTATGCAGTGAGGGAAAAGATAGTCTTAAAAGAGAATCTTGATAAATGGAGAGATGTGGTATATGATATATAATTTCAGTAATGTGCACACTGAAGAATTATCTTTGAAACTAGGTGAACAAACAATACCAAAAATGCAAAGTTTCAATATCTGTGTTCCAAAATCTGGAGAAATGGAGGATAAAATTAGATGTAGGATAATAAATACCTGGCTCTGATGGAGAAAGAGAAGTGGAAAGTACCAGTAAGAATAAAAAGAAAAGTCTATAAAACGGTGTCCATCCAGTTTTAATGGGTGGCTCTGGGTGTTGGGCAACAAAGAAAGAACATGTGCGAGTGATCTCTTCCACGGAAATGTAAATGGTCAGATGGATGAGTGGTGTAAACAAGAAAAGATTGCATGAGGAATGTGTATATTAGAGACATGCTCAAAATAAAACCCATACATGAAAGAGTAAAAGAGTACAGGCTCAGATATTTGTTCATGTAAAGTGAAGTCCTGACAACTACATGGGTAAGAGAATCCAACAGATCAGGATTAAAGGCCAACCCAAGAAGTAATGGTGAGATGTCCTAAAGGAAGACATGTTAGTATGTGGTATAATAGAGGATATGGCATTGAACATAGCAATTTTGAGGGAGAGGACTCAGAGCAGACCCCATTTGATGAGATTACTGCAAGGAAGAAGACTTTTTATCTGAGAACTGAGTGCACTTAAAATCATTAATAACTCATAAGGCCTCATAGCACCTCTGTAAGGGTAAGTATTATCCCTTTCTTACAGAGGAGGAAACAGAAAGAATGTTTGAGAGACTTGTTGAAAATAACATAGAATGACTTTGGTAAAACTTGGAATAGAAACCAGATCGTCTGAATTCCAGTGCTGTAATCACAAGATTATTCTTCCTTTCCACTTACTTTTAATAAAAAAATAATTACACATCTGCTACAGGTTACAGGTAACTGTCATTACTGCAACAAGATCCTTTAGAAAAGGGAAACTAACAAATGCGAGGGCAAATGTATAACAAAAAAAATTAGTATTTTTACAATTTGATCAATATTTTACACAATGAGTAGGGGTAGATAAAAGGCATATTTAGCTCTGTTGCTCGCCAAAGAAACCAAAACTAGAACATCAGCAGCATGTTACAATGAACAGATAAACTCTAGAGAAGACTCTTTTTTATGATGTTTAGTGAAAACAGCTTTTATCACACACACGAGAGAATTCTTGTCAGGGAGCCCGAATGTAACAGATCAATGATTAATATTAAGGAGGGTACCCTGATGCCAAGGAGAAATTCTTTCCCTATCCTGAAAGTGGCATTTATAAACACAAGAAGTTGTTAAACCAGTTGAGTATAACTGTTACCATCTTTTGCATTAATTTTCAAGTCCACTAATAGTTCAAGTAACTGAGTTATAAATCATCTGTAAGAAGAAAAAGTAAGGATTTGTCAGACCTCAAGTTTGTGAGTAAAAGGGATTTTTAGCAACATTCTTGCCATATTGAGAAGCTGCAATGTCTATCTCATATTCTGGCTCAAAAAAGATCTAGGGTGAAATACTGACCTCATTGAAGGGCTATGACTCATATGAAGGGTCGGTTGGAAGGTTGTAGAGATTTCTTCTGCTCCTACTATTGTAAACCGTGGTACCTGGCTTCCCTTCAGATATACTAGTAAGTGGGTTTTGAAACAAATGTCTTTTGAATTACATTTCTTTTGAAGGGTAAACACTTTAAATAGTTTCTGAAGGTTTGTACGTTCACCCAACAATGAATATTGGCCACCAAAGTGTTTTTTTTTTAAAAAAAGGCAAAATTAAAGCACTAAAAACAACTGCAGAAAAAAATTCTCTAACACTTGGACAGTTTAAAGTAGATATCGTATGTGTGGTGGAATAATGTTATAGATACTATTTTTGGGTGATCTCTGACTAGTCACTGAAAAATATTCAATATTGAATTATTATGGTGATCACTGAGAAAAGAAAAATCATGTATTTTAATTAATAAATAAGCCATTAGAATCTACTTCAAGTTTTTGAACAGTTTTCCATCCTAAACAATCAATATTTTGTATTTCTTGGATGAATTAAATTTTTGGAGAATTTTAAATACGTATTCAGCAGTCTTTCCAAAATATTTTAAAGCAAGTCTAGCTGAATTTTATTTTGTACATAATTTGGAACCTTTCTTCAGTTTGTAAATAACTTCAGAATAAGTTCAAAGTTTTCAGTTCTTGTATGTTCTCATGCAGTGCTTTATGGCTATACTAGTGACTATAAATGAGTTATTGCTGGTGTCACCTCTGTAATCACCAATTAAACTCTTGCCAAAGTAGTATGGAGAAGACTTCTGGCTTCAACTTTATTCTAACTTCATATATTTTTGTAAAGTATAATTTAAATAGTTAACCATCAGTTAACTCAACACTTTATTTCTGGTGTCACTTAGTTGTATTGTTTGAAACCCTACTTGAACCTCAGGACTGCAGATTATTCCCAAGCAGCAAATCCCCAATGTAACTCTTCATTAATTAGAGAGTTGGACACACCAGTTAAGGTGCTTTATAACTGTGCACTGGAAAGGCTCAGTCCCATGTATTTAATTGCCATTACTTGCTATCATATGCTCACTTTCCCAAGCCTCACTTTGGGACATGAGACTAAGTTTTGTCTCTTCTTACCTTGTCTTTATTTGTCACCTGCTCAAAGTTGTGACAAATAGTCTCATCACCAGCCCAGCCCTCTGGATTTGTTGTAGGAAAGAGAATTTCACCTCATGTATCTCCTGAAAATTTAATAAGCCCTATTCAAATATAAGGATGTCACAGAGATGGTTGAGCTTTCACTTGTTGGACATTCACCAGGCTGCTTTGCTTAGATCCCAGCACTGGATGTATGTTCTTCTGAACTCCCATGTGTCACAGTATCTTTCCCCAATCTGAAACTTAGAGTCCAAAAGTTGGGGTACTAGCATGAATTCCTCTAAGCTTAATTACCTGCTTAGGTCTGATAAGCTGCCACCAATCAGGAATTCCAGTGCCTGATACACTCTGGTCCCCCCCAAAACCTTCCCAGAGAACCCCCAAGACCCAGACCCCCTGGATCTTAACACAAGGAAAGTAAACTCTTTCCCTCACCCGTGCCTCTCCTAGAATTTCCCTCCCTGGGTTACCCTGGAAGATTACCGTGATTCAAACTCCTTGAATCTTAAAACAGGGAGGAATGTCCCTTCCCCCCCTCCTTTCTCCCTCACCTAGAGGCAACACAGATTCAAGCTCCGTGAATCTAAAACAGGGATTCCCCCTTCCTCCTTCCTTCCCCTGCCCTGTTAAGTACAGACTCAATTCCCTTGAGCCTCAACAAGGGGAAAAAATCAAACAGGTCTTAAAAGCAAAACTTTTAATAAAAAAAAAAAGAATAAAGAAAATCACTGTAAATTCAAGATGGAATATTACAGGGTCTGTCAGCTTCTAGAAACTGGAGAAAAAGCCTCCTCCAGCAGAAATACAATTTAAAATACTTCCAGCCAAATACACATTAGACCTCTACCAGCCAGATGCACATTTGCAAATAAAGAAAACCAATTAAAAAGACTAAACAGCCTTTCTACTTGCACTTACTGCTTGAATAGAAAATTAGAGCCTGTAGTACGTCCAGTCACTCTCAGATCCCAGAGAGAACAAAGCCAAACCCAAAAAAACACAAAGAAAGGCTTCCCTCCACCGAGATTTGAAAGTATCTTGTCTCCTGATTCGTCCCCTGGTCAGGTGTTTGGTTCCCTCTTTGTTAACCCTTTACAGGTAAAAGAGACATTAACCCTTAACTATCTGTTTATGACACCATGAGCTCTAGGTACTGTCTCTTTTTTTGGCCTCTAGGCTCACTCTAGGCATGGACTTTCTATCTAGGATCCCATGGTCCAGCTTTCCTAGTCCCCAAGACCAATGCCAAACTCCCTGAGACTCCCCAATAGCATACACGCACCATCCCCAGAACTCCACCAGTCAGGGTCCTCTGGTTTGCAGTTTAATCCATGCAAAGTAGGCCACTGGTCCGGTATTGAATCCAGCAGTCCTGCTTTTCTAGGATTTCATCCCCATTCAGTACTCAGACAAAACTGAATATGGTTTTGTCCAGCATTGAATGGAGGTTGCCATTTTGAGAAGCATACTGCTCTGTCCCCACCCGCATGACCTTGCATGCAACGTGATGCCAGTGGGGGCTGCGTGATAACCTTTTCAAAATTGCACTCGGATTTGTCAGGAAATTGCACATGTGAATCCAAGTTCACCCTGGCAGGAGAGGGGTTATGCTGGCAAGAGCAAGTGCATACTGTTTCTGAACGTCCAGTATTCTGGGAATATGTGAGTGGCCACCCTAATGCAAAATAAGAAACACTTGTACACCATTCCCTGCCTGAGTTTTTCTCACCACTCGTGAGTGTTCTTTGGGGTTTGGTCAGTGTCCTTTAGGGTCCAAGGTCTCCTTTCCTGGATCTCAGTCCTTCAACTCACAATCTTCAATTTGTAAAATGGAATGCTCCATCATGACTCCTACTCACAGTAGTAGTTGTATGAAAAATTTCATCAACTGTAGGGTGTCTGTATGTGTGACTAAAGTCTGATTTTGCTACCTATAAACTGAAGTCACTGGCTCTGCTTGCAGAGCTGGATATTTTTCAAAGCGAGTAAGGTGACTGGTCTCTTAATTAAGGAAACTTCTTTGATACAAGGCAATACAAGACATTTACAGCAGACATATGCTCACTTAGTTTTAATATATTCAGATTGATTTTTAAAAACACAGTGCTGAAAAATCAAGTAAATCAACAAGATACTGTCCTTTAACATTGTTCTGCTAGATTTATTTGCAGTGTGAAATAAAAATTCAAATCAGATTTCTGTTTTTTATCTCCTGGCACCGTATCAAAGGATATTTTATTAGGATTTGAGACCTGGTCCAAGTGCCCATTGAAGACGTCCATTAACTTCTGTGTGTTTTGGATCAGGCCCATTCATTCTGAATTTCATTTAGCATTTACTATTTGAATAATGTTGAGAAAAATCATCACTTAACATTTAGAGGCATGTAGTTATAAAACTTTTTTTTCTCTTTAATCACCAGGTGATGCCTTCCCCTGGACAATCAGTCTGCATCATTTCAGCGTTTATACTCTTCTTGAACAACAAATGACACTTAATTTAGTGGAACCCATGGGCTGTACTTCTACTCTAGCTGTCACTTCACAAAAACTACTTGCCTCAGGGCCAGAATCCAGACACTCATTTGTTGTTTGCCTCCATGTCGACCTTGAGTCACTTGAAATAAAATGCTCGAACCCCCAGGTTGGTATATTTACTTGATTTATTAAAGGAAATTAATAATAACTTGAATTAAGTACAATTGTTCTCCATTTTGTTGAGGAGGTTCTCTTTTATTAAACATCTTATTTTTTATTTTTTTTAAACTGGGCCATCAAGATCAGGGTACTTAGATTAGATTTGCTTTGAAGCTCTCTCAAGTTTTGTAATTTAAACTCTTCTTAAAATGTAATAGCTACAGCATAAATGCATCTTTTGGCTGATGGAATGAAATCAGTTGCAGATGTACTGAAGCACTGCTCAACTGTCATTGTGAAAACAATTGTTGAAATGGTCTAATGTAATTTTTGATCAAATTCTCACACAGTCTCTCATTCAGCATGGAATGTTTTCAAACAAGCTATGATATCTTTTATTAAAAGGGAAAACTGAAAGGGAATTGTTTAAAAGAAAGCAGATTGTCACCATAAATTTATTCTTTAAAAGGTAGATATGTTACATACACTACTGAAAACTGCATTTTAATTGAGTTAGATCCAAGTTACTCTACAGTGGCCTGAAGTCACTCCAAATAGGAGAGAATTTCTGTTCAAATTTTCAGTGCACTGAACTGTGTCTTTAATAATGTTTTTGTTGTCAGTACATCTTAATTGTAGTTCTGATGAAGCTGGCACCTCTTGTTATTGATGTTTATAATTCAGGCGCCATCTGGGTGCTTGATATTGTACAAGACGCTGCATTCATACAATTTCTTCTTCAAAGAGCTAGCTATCAATGAGACAAGACAGAGAAAAGAGACACAATGGGGTAGCCCAGTGAAAACGATACTTGAATTTTTCAGCTATTACTGCTTAATAAAATGAAATAAAAGTATGTCATAAGAATGGCCATACTGGGTCAAACCAATGGTCCATCTAGCCCTGTGTCCTGACTTCTGCCAGTCCCAGATGCTTCAAAGGGAATGAACAGAACAGAGCAATCATCAAGTGATCCATCCCTTGTTGTTCATTCCCAGCCTCTGGCAGTCAGAGGTTTAGGCACATCCAAAGCATAGGGTTGCATCCCTGACCGTGTTGGCCAGTAGCCATTGATGGATCTATCCTCCATGAACTTATCTAATTCTTTAATGAACCCAGTTATACTTTTGGCCTTCACAACATTCCTTGGCAATGAATTCCATAAATTGACTATGCATGGTGTGAAGAAGTACTTCCGTTTGTATGTTTTAAACCTGCTGCATATCAGTTTCATGGGTGACCCCTAGTTCTTGTGTTATGTGAAGGGGTAAATCACACTTTCTTATTCACTTTCTCCATGCCATTCATGATTTTATAGACTTCTTTCATATCTCCACTTAGTCATCTGTTTTCTAATTTGAACAGTCCCAGTCTTGTTAACCTCTCCTCATACGGAAGATGGGCAGGTGGTTGGTAATATATTCTTACTGCTATACTCTTATTATTCAAGCATGGAATTTCTGTCCATGGAGAATCTATGGTACAGCTGGATTCACAGAATCACAGATTATCAGGGTTGGAAGGGACCTCAGGAGATCACCTAGTCCAACCCCCTACTCAAAGCAGGACCAATCCCCAGACAGATTTTCACCCCAGTTCCCTAAATGACTCCCTCAGGGATTGAACTCACAACCCTGGGTTTAGCAGGCCAATGCTCAAACCACTGAGCTATCCCTCCCCGAATTTTACTATATTTGACTCTATGCTTTCTTTCACATATAGTGCTGCTCCTCCACCTGCAAAACTTACTCTGTCATTCCTATATACGCCTCTACCCCACTATAATGTGACCCGATATAACACAGGTTCGCATATAGCGTGGTAGCAGTGGGGCTCCAGCAGCACTTTAAAGGGTCTGGGGCTCCGGCTGCTGGGAGCCCCGGGCCCCTTAAATCACTGCTGGAGCCCTGCTGCCGCTACCCCGGGGCTGGGCAGCAGGGCTCAGCGGGCGATTTAAAGGGCCCAGGCTCCCTGCAGTGGCCGGAGCCTGGAGCTGTTTAAATCACTGCCGGAGCCCTGCTGCTGCTACCCCGGGGCTGTGGCAGCAGGGCTCACTGGTGATTTAAAGCATCTGGGTCTCCCCGCGGCTGGAGCCCCAGGCTCTTTAAATCATCACTGCAGCCCTGCCACTGCTACCTTGATATAATGGCATTTCGCATATAATGCAGTAGGGATTTTTGGCTCCCCATGACTGCGTTATATCGGGATAGAGGTGTAATTACCATGTCCCATTGATTGCCATAATTCCACCAAGTTTCTGTGTTTCCTGTTGTATCAATATCCTTATTTGATAGCAGGCACTGAAGTTCACCCATCTTAGTATTTAGACTTCTTTCATTGCACTGTTTCTCTACCACAGAGGTCTTGGACATCAGTCTCTTACCTAGCAGCTTAAATTTGGTCTCCAGGGCCTCTCTTCTACCTTTCCCTATGTCCTTGGTGCCTATCTGTACCACAAACATCGGCTCCTATCCAGCACTGCACATGTCTGTTTAAATGTCTGTTTAGATGTCTTGAGAGATCTGCAAAATTTGCACCTGGCTGGCAATTCATCATGCAGTTCTCCCATCATGCAATTCTCCCAATCATCCGAACCAGCTATCTGTATTTCTAACAGTCAAATCCCCCATTATTATTACCATTCTCTTCCTAATAACTGGGATTCCTTCCCCCAGAGTGGTATCCTCAGTGTGAGAAGATACCATGACATATCTGGAAGGAGGGTCCCAACTATGGGATCGTTTCCCTCCACTCCAGTTTGATGTTCTCCTTCCCTGAAACTTTCATCCTCCTTGACAGCACAGAGGCTTTCAGACTGGAGGTGGGGCCACTTTACTGTGTTCCCAAAAGTATCATCTGTGTACCACTTTGTGTCCCTTGGCTTCTCCAGTTCAGCCTCTCTGGTCTCAAGAGCCCATACTCGGCCTTTGAGGGCCATGAGTTGCTTGCGCCTAATGCACACATAAGCCACCTACCCACAGGGCAAGTAATCTTACATGCTGCATTCAGTTCAATAAACTGTATAGCCCACCTCTGCTACTGGACTTCTGCCTGCATTCTCTTTACTTCTTCAGGTTTTTTTGCTTTGCCAAAGATTCTTCTTCAAGTAGGGGCCTCTGTGTATGTTCCCTTCATGGATTGCATGTGCCCCATGCACCTGAGACTGGAATTTTTCTGTTTACAATGTGTATTGCTTTTCAAATGCACCCTACTCTCCATACTCCCTGTCAAGAGTATAAGGTGCAGTGTGGACTGATCACCTCTCCAGTTCCTTTCTGCCACATGTGGTCTGAGATGGAACTTCTCTAGTGTCTGTAGCTTTACTTGGTGTTCTTTGTTTTATTAGTTGCAAATAGAACTTTCTTAGCTTAGTTTTGGTTTTAGCTAAGCTTCTTACAGAGCTGCGGGGTTGTCCTCCATCTCTGGGTACTGAGTACCTAGCACGCCCAAAGCCCCAGGTTTCAAGATCTGGGTCCTTTGTCTCTGGACCCTCATGGCCAGTTACTGCCCTGACATATATTTCTGTTGCCTCAGGAAAGCACATACTCCTTCCAATTGTAGCATCTGCCAGACTTTCAGTAGCCAAACTCATCAATCCTGTGAGTTCAGACTTCAGACATTCCTGATGGATTGCTTCATGAGACAAGAGTCCAACCCCAGCCTGTGCCCTTTCGAACACGATTGCCTCCAGCTCCAGGAACCCTGTAAGCAGAGTTAAGGACTCTAACAGAAAATGGGAATCATGAAGAGGATAAGAATGAACACCCTCACAACAACATACATAAGAAATCCACTTCTAAATCCTCATCTAAGAAAAGAACTTTTTCCCTGACCCACTCAGTCAAGTAAGATTATGCATTCGAGTATGAGTGTGTCAGGAGTTGAGAACTCATCTCTCAGCACTGAAAACTAAAAAGGTTCAGAGGCTTCTATTTACTGAAGTAGCAGCACTGGGACTGTCCTTGGGAAGGGAGTAATTGGATGCCTCCAGCACTTATGGTACCGACTCACCTGGAGAAGGAATCGCTGGTACTGAGAGCCAGTGCCTGACCAAAGCTAGGACCCTGCGAGGTGGGGAGAGTATATGAGACTTGCAGACAGTTTCTGCCACTTATCTAGTGCCTCCCACCTCACAGGGTTCTCAAGCTCAGGATCCAGCCTGAGCTGGGAAGTCTACACTGCGGGTTTTTAATTGCGGTGCAGGCATAACCTGAGACTGATCATGAAGGTATTATCAGTAGAGTCTCTGCAGCTGTGTCATGAGTTCCCTTACCTGGACAACTGGTTGCTCACAAGGAAGTCATACCAGGACGTTCAGGGAGCAACTCTATCCTTACTTGGCCTTTTACAATAATTAGGACTTTGAGTAAATGCAGAAAAGTCCACTATAACCTCAATACAGACTCTGGACTCTTATTGGAACAACTCTGCACTCAAATACTGCCAGGACATACCTACTGGTTCCAGGCTATGATGATGCTCATCATGTCAATGCTGAGGGAGCCCCCAAATAATAGTGAGATCCTGTCTCACCCTCCTAAGCCACATTTCCTCATGTACATATGAGAGACCTTGTGGGAAACCTTATCTTCAGTGTCTTCAGGTTTGGTTACAGACAACCTATGTCCCAGATAGACACAGTCTACATAAGTTGATTTTGCTCCCCCACAGGATACTAGCCTCACTCAACTACTGGAAAAACATGGAGACAGTATATGTAGGGATTCTGTTCATCTCTCTTCCACCCACCAAAAGTTGATTTACAGATGCCTCTCTGTTAGGTTGGGGGAGCTCATCTAGATGAGCACATATCCCGAGGTACTCTGTGACCAAATGCTATACAGCAAAATGAAAGATTTTCCACATGGTGTCAGCATCATCAGCGATCTCCAGAAGGTTTGGGGAGATCCCAACTATGTTGGACTATTTCCTTTCTCTGAAAATGTTGGGATTGTCATTCTGCTCCTTTCATGTACACTTAGCAGCTATTAGTGCCTTTCAGCCCTGGTGGACAACTATGCAATCATCACCCATCTGGTCTCCATGAGGTTATTTAAAGGCCTTTTCAGAGCCATTTCTCCAGTACTGAAACCAGCCCCAGTATGGGATGGCAATCTAGTCCTATTTGCATTAACAAATCCCCCGTTTAAACCTTTGTCCTCATTTGCTTTCAGTCATCCATCCATGAAAATTGCCTTTCTTATCACAATTATCTCAACATGGAAAGTGGAAGAACTAGGAGCCCTTATGGCAGATCCTCTATATAAAGTCTTCCATAAGGATAAAGTTTCCTTAAGATTACATCCCAAGTTTATTCCAAAGGTGAGCTCGAAGTTCCACCTGAACCATGTCATCCTCTTTACCTGTCTTATACCCAAAGCCACGTGTCAGAAGGAAGGACATGAAGCTTTACACTTTGGATGTCTGATGAGCCTGGACTTCCTACCTAGAGAGAACAAAATTCATCAGGAAATCCCCTAAACTATTTGTCTCCTTGGCTGAATGTATGGGAGGAGACTTTCTATGTGAATTTTGGGCTACATCTTGCTTTGCTATAAATTGACTGCAATCCTGCCCCACAAGGTGGAAGGGTACACTTCACTAGGCCCAGGCAGCCTCTGTAGCTTTCCTACAAGATGTCCCTGTTCTCAAGATATGTAGGGCAGCAGTGTTAGCTTTGAGAGACATTATGCCCTGGTGCAGGCTTCAAGAACAGGGGAGCCCTTTGGCAAAGTAGTTCTTCAGTCGGTGGGTACAGCCAAGCAGGGCCGGCTTTATGACCCACGGGGCCCGATTAGAATACTCGATGGCAGGCCTTCTGCTTTGGGTTTTCCATGTCACTGAAGGACCCCCCGCCGCTGAAATGCCGCCGAAGACCCCTGGAGTGGGGCCCTGCCACCGGGGAATCGGGTGAATCAGCTTCAAGCCGGCCCTGCTGCCAAGTTCCTTGTACCCTCCTTCTTAGTGAATACTGCTTATGAGTCATCTTGAGTGGAATACATGTAGTGACCATCACTTGAGAAAGAAAGAATGATTACTTACCTTGTACAATAATTGGAGTGCTTCGGGATGTGTGGTTCCTATGGGTATGTCTACACTGCAGCTGGGGTGAACCTCCCAGTCAGGGGAGACATTATTGGGCTTGTGCTAGTCCACTAAAAATAGCTGTGCGGATGTTGCTGTATCATCAGAGGCTCAGGCTAGCTGCCCAAGCTCAAGCCCATCCTACCCCCTAGGTCCAATCTTGGGTAGTTAGCTTGAGCCTCTATCAGTGATGCAAAGTCCACACTGCCATTTTTAGCATGCTAGGTTGAGTCCCACTAGCATGAGTCTGTTTACCCAAGCTGGGAGGCTTGCTCTGAACTGAAGTGTAGACATACCTTATGTGTATTCCACCACCACCTCTCCTTCCCTTGAGCTTTGGATCCTTATCCTTAGAATACTCCTGATAGAAGAGGAACTGGAGAGTGGTTGTCTGCACTGCCCTTAAATCCTCAGCTTGGAGCACGAGGAGTAGCCACTCCTAACAAAAAAATATTTTGGTCCCAGGCGCCACAGTTGCCACAGTTCCAACCTTGAGTGGAATAAACACAGACACCACTGATTGTGGAGAACTCCAGTTACTGTATAAGGTAGGTAACCATTCTTTATAAGTCTCCATCTCATAAACATTTACTCTCATATATATAAAGATTTGCCAGATCGGGGCCTAAATCTGGAAATGATAACGTTGTGGTTGCGGGGGTAATCTTTACATTGTCCCTTGTGCACATGCGTTACAATGTGTTCTTTAATTAAATGCTCTTCCCCCCTCCGCCTCATTCAGTGCACATATTGGATGATGGTCTGTATGTAAGGCAAATGTTCTGAATTTATTTATTTATTTTATCCTCAGTGTGTGGTCCCCTGCCCCATTCACTGCACATTCTCCAAGCCCACATTATAGACTCTGCCTCATTCGCTGCATGCCCTCCACTTTATGCAATGGATGAAACTAGGGTTCAAAGTGTAGGTTGGATGATGTGTGATGAAATGGGCAGGGGATTACACACTGAACAATGAGAATAAAAATTAAACATTGAACAGCTGCCACAATTCACCAAGATCCATCCAGGCTGCACAATCATTATGATCATGTTATAAAAGCATATTCAAAAAGAGACATAATAATGAAATGCAGACAACTTTAATTTTGGTATTTCAAGACTTTTGAGAGCTTCACTTTGCAACCTTAACAATATTTTTGCATGGAATAATATTGCACAATTTTACATCCTTTATAGCCTGCCTTATTCCGTATTCATCTTCATAATACTGACTTAAACAGAATTACACCCACTCACATAATGGTGATTGTGGCTCAGGCTTTCACGCAGCACTGACCTTCAGACTGTAAACCTTATAAGTCATAAATGATTCACAAAAGCCAGTGTAGTGTTAATTTCTTAATGTTCTTGCCATACATGCACCTAATATCCTAAAACAATGTTTTTTAAAGCAAATAATCTGGTCACTTCTAATTCCTTTTTCCTAAACTTTCAAAGGCTCTAATTGAGGAGTGGGCAAACTTTTTGGCCTGAGGGCCACATCTGGGTATAAAAATTGTATGGCAGGCCGTAAATGCCGACAGAATTGGTGGTTGGGGTGTGGGAGGGTGTGTCTGGCTGGGGTTCCAGGCTCTGAGGTGGGGCTGGGGATGAGGGGTTTGAGGTTTGGGGTGCCGGAGGTGCTCTGGACTGGGAACAAGGGGTTCTGGGGTGGGGCCAGAAATGAGAAGTTCAGGGTGTGGGAGGGGGTTTCCGGGCTGGGGCTGGGGTGCAGGGGCGGTGAGGGCTTTGGCTCGGGGTGCGGGCTCTGGGGTAGGGCTGAGGATGGGGGGCTTGGGGTCCAGGAGTGTGCTCTGGGCTGGTACCGAGCGGTTCAGAGGGAGGAGGGGGATCAGGACTGGGGCGCAGGGGGGTTGAGGGCTCCAGCTGGGCGTGCAGGCTCTGGGGTGGGACTGGGGATGAGGTGTTTGGGGTGCAGGAGAGTGCTGGGCAGGGGGGGCTGGGGGCGGGGCTCAAGGGTGCAGGTTCTGGGCAGTGCTTACCTCAAGCAGCTCCCGAAAGCAGCAGCATGTCCCTCCTCCAGCTCTTACGTGGAGGCGCAGCCAGGTGTCTCTGCACGTTGGCCCATCCACAGGCGCTGCCCTCGCAACTTCCATAAGCAGCAGCATGCCGCCTATGGCTCCTACATGGCAGCGCAGCTCCGGCATGCTGCTTTTTAATCTGAAAGATGTATTTCCTTCTGGCTTGGTCCCTAATTTTAGCAATTTTGTTCATTGTGACCCAGTCTCTGACTGCTGACATAGATGTCACCTGCTGAGATAGTTTTACGTACTTCCATCAACTAGTTCCATTTAAAATAATATCCCCTTAATATGGGAAAGAACTCTTAGCCTTAGTGAAAGTTGAAACTCTCTTTCCAACTTCTCAGCTCTGAGACACTCTGGTAACAAAATTCTTCACTGGATTATTTGTGATTGTGGACATGCACATGGCAGTGACACCATCCTTTCATGCTCTGTGCTTCCGCCTTTCTTATGAATAATGGGGTACTGAAATTGTCAGAAATCTTGCTTTTGTAGGGCACCATTTCCTTAAACTATCCACTAGTCTCTTGACCACCCTTTTTGAGTTTCCAGGAATGTACTGTTTGGGTCTTTCCAAGTAGCCCACTAAACTCCCAGAAATGTTTAAACTATCACTCATGTTATCAGATCATTCATTTTTTAAATTGGAAAGTTTTGTTGTTTCTTTGCTAGTGTAGAGTCAGCCCCAGTTAATAATATACAACTTAATCAGTCGGAAGTGTGTTATTCTCAATTATGTGGAAACTAGTATGGAAATCTGAATGTAGTAGTTTTTAAATAACACTGTTTAATTATTGTGGTTAGTTACAGTAATTAAAGTAATAATTAAATAACTATCACAGAATATCAAAGTATCAGGGACATAAGAGACTCTCTTAAACTTAATGAAAATACATTTCTGCTGTAGACAGAACAAATATCATTGTTTATTACTCAATGTGGGAAGACATAAATGCAATTCATCCACTCTTGACAAAACACCGTATGTCAAAAAGTTATATGACCTGCTCATTGTAAGTCTTGAATCTTCAAAAGAAAAACCCAAATGAATTAAGAAGCTTTTTATAAAACTCCAGCATTTCACCTCTTAAGAAGTGACTGTAGCATAATCTTTGAGACTTCATCACACATTCACACGCACAAAATCAAGTACTGTTTTATATCAAATATAGATTGACAACAATGTTTTCCTGCATCTGTTCTGCCCACATAAGAAGCCAGCTTCATAGCCTGGATGTGTCCTGAGGCTGAAACTTCTCATAAATATAAGAATTTTTTATAATGGCAGCTGGGTATGGTATCCAGCTGTGGATCTGCTTATGTATTGTTTGCAGTATTCTCTGGACTTGTTTTATATAGTATATGGCAATATGTTGTCATACAAATGTCATGATTAATGCTTATTTACGAAAGCTTGTGTAAATATCTAGGAACTGAGTCAAACAACGTGCAAGTTAAACAGTATGTTTTCTGAATATTGGAATGACATATCCCAGGAGGCTATTGAGTTGGATCGTGGATGTTCTTTCTGCGTATATAGAATAGTTTCATATGTAGCATGGAATCATTTTAATATTGTTAAAAAGGAGTCTCTCTTACATTGTTTATAACATAACAACATTCGTATTCCTTTCTTCATGTGAGTTTGCCTTTTCATAAGAATCAACTAAAACAGCAGTCAGTATCTCTCTGTGTGAGATAATCCAGAAGTTAGATAGTTTTTTTTATTGCTAAAACTTTTACTAATGAAAATTTTCCAAGACCAGATTTATGACATATTTTTATGAACTACGTATTGTAGTTTGATTTTCTACTATATGTTTAGACAAGCAATGCTTTCTGAGCAAAATCACTATGTTGTAATTGTTGTTAATTCATTTTATAGCAGCATAATCTCTTATTAGGATGTTATACACTGTAAAAGTATTGAGCTCTGATATGTAGTTTAAATCTCACTGGAGGATTTTGGTGGCTATGATGGATTTTCGTACACCTAATTATGAAGAACTCCATCTATTTTTCTTCTTTAGATACAGCTTCTGTATGAACTGACTGACATCATGAGCAAAGTCTGGAATAAGATTCAGAAGAGAGGTATGCTGTATCAATCTTCTGTCTACACGGAGTCCGTGACAGGGCCTGCTCCTCCTAGCTCTCCAATTAAAAGTAGTGTTGGGACAGCTCCAGCGGATACCAGCACATATAGCCCATCTGCTGACTTTGGAACCACTACAGAGGTAAGTGTTTCTGAAAAAAAAAATATCCTATGAAGAGCAATCTGCAAAATGTGGCAAGTGACCAATTAAGAATCACAAAGATAAAATAAGTAACAGTGTTCCTATATACTGTAGTTTTGACTATAATCCGCTAAACATGCAATACTGTAAATTTGAGGAAACCGGAGGAGGAAGGAAGGAAATAGTTACAATATTGCTGCCATATTAATTATATAACTAGCTCACTGCTATTAGAAAGGTATGAATGCTGATTCTTTTAAACTATAAGTAGGGCTCTACCAAATTCACGGTCCATTTCGGTTAATTTCACAGTTGTAGGATTTTAAAAATAGTAAATGTCATGATTTCAGATATTTGAATTTGAAGTTTCACGGTGTTGTAATTGTAGGGGTCCTGATACAAAAGGGAGTTGTGGGGGAGTCACAAGTTTATTGTGGGGGAGAGAGGGTTGCGGTACTGCTACTTGTACTTCTGCCCAGCTGCTGGTGGTGGCGCTGCCTTCAGAGCTGGGTAGTTGGAGAGTAGCGGCTGCTGGCAAGGAGCCCAGCTTGAAGGCAGAGGAGCAGCGCAGAAGTAAGGCTGGCATGGTATGGTATTGCCATCTTTACTTCTGTGTTGCTGCCTGCAGAGCTGGGCCCTCAGTCAGCAGCCGCTCCTCTCTAGCCACCCAGCTCTGAAGGCAGCACAGAAGTAAGGGTGGCAATACCACAACCCCCCTAAAATAAACTTGATGCCCCCCTCCCCCCTGCAACTCCCTTAAGAGTCAGGACCTCGAATTTGAGAAACACTGGTCTCCCCCATGAAATCTGTATAGTATAGGATAAATGCACACAAAAGACTAGATTTCATGGGGGGGGGAGACCAGATTTCACAGTCCGTGACGCATTTTTCATGGCCGTGAATTTGGTAGGGCCCTAACTATAAGTGTAAGAAAATTATTTTTAGGTGTTTTTAAAAACAGAATATGAAGGAGTTTTTCAGGTGCAAAATTATAAAGGTGATGGTGGCTGGCCTATATATTTTTGCTGGGGCTGGGGCCAGGTGAGTTTTTGTCTTTAGTTTACTGCCTGGTCTAAGTCTCTACAGCTTTCACAAGTTGTATTGATAGCCGTATTTGGGCATGGAGAAGAATTTTCTTCCCTACTGTACTGGCTGAATCAAGGCAATTTTTTCACCTTCCTGGATGCATCTGCTGAGCCTATTTTATCAATGTGGTGCCTTTCAGGCAGTTGTCGCTGAGCATAATAATGCTCGTGGCAACTGGACACTATGCACTATGAAAAGTCACGGGACATGTGACTTTGCATCAATGTGTTTGTTAAGGTCAGCTGGTTAAATTAATTAGCTGACCTGACACAAACCGAGCTCATGGGTATATTGATGGGTCAAGGAACTAGTGGTAAACGTATTGGGTGGGATAAGGATAGTACTGTGCCGTGCCGCATGTATGGAATGCCAGGTTCTTTCCACAGACATGAAAGTATCTATCCTCCTTTCCAATGTGGATTGCATCATCATGCAGGTCGATGATTTTAATGCTTGTATTTCAGTAAAGTTGCAGGTTGTGTTCAGTAAAAGTTTTGCTTTTGCATACCTCTGAAATTCTAATTCTGAGAGATCATGAGGCTATTGCAGTGGTAAACTAAATCTAATCTGTGAATTATCAGCGAAGCAAAAGTACACCTCTACTCCGATATAACGCTGTCCAAAAAATCTTACCATGTTATAGGTGAAACCGCGTGGTATCGAACTTGCTCTGATCCACTGGAGTGCACAGACACAACCCCCCGCCCTCCCCCTCCCCCAGAGCACTACTTTACCGCCTTTTATCTGAATTTGTGTTATATCGGGTCGTGTTATACTGGGGTAGAGGTGTATATCTATAGTATGTTAAAATAAATTTAAATGTATGTGTCAGAATGGCAGTGTATTACATTCAATCCTGTGACCTTAATCCTAGTTTATTGATAGTGATTCATAATAGAATACTTAATGTATACAGTACTTTCCAAAAAAGATCTCAAAGCACTTTACAAAGAAAAATATAATTGTGCTAGAGACTGTAGAAACACATTGTTAAAGGTAGGCCTTGCTGTAAGGAGTTTACCATCTACTGTAGCTGAAGTCGAAGTATCTTAATCCGATTTACCTCCCATCTTCACTGTGCGGGATCGATGTCCGCGGCTCCTCTGCTGACTTCGCTACCACCGCTCACTCCGGAGTAGTTCTGGAGTCGATGGGGAGCATGTTCGGGGATCGATATATCGCGTCTAGATGAGAGACGATATATCGATCCCCAGTAAATCGATCGCTACCCGCCGATACATACCCTAAGTTACCAGCAGGAACAAACTGAACTAGCATAAGGCCTGTTATGTCATCCAACTAGGTCTTGATGATGCAAACAAGGTCAAATGTATCAAGCATGGTATTAACAAGTCCTTGCCCATTAATAGGAAATAGTCACAGCTATTTAACGCCCAGATTTTACTTGGCTTAAAATTGTTATGATCTGGTGGGCAGTCTTCCCGATTCTACTTATTTTTCTTTTAATTTCCTCACATAATTTCTGAGATTTTACAATGAAGATAGCCACTATTTTGACATGACAGAGTGAAACCATGTGGGCTGCTATGCAGGAAGCAGCTTACCGCCCCCCCTCCAACTCCCCAACTATTCCTGGACCTACGTACTTTCCTCTTGACATCTTTGACATTGTAGGTGCACCGGGAGAGTTGTAAAGGAAATGGAGGCCATAGCGTTATTTCATAGGGGGAAAAGGTCAGTGTTGGCCAAATAGAGTATGACACAATAAAAAGAAAATAAACCTTATTCTCAAGTTTCTAATAGGCTATTGCTGACAGAGTAAATATAAAATTATAAATTAATTCTCTTGTGCAGTCGTCATTGGTTGTTTCAGAAATTATAGTGTATTGGCGGAGCATTTCCAAAAGTTAGAGTGCCAGTAAGGATTGATGTCATAATAACAGAGTTGCCGTCCCACCCTTTGGGGAAGGGATTGTCAACCCTTTAAAATCAAGTGTGGGAAGCAAGCATACAACAAACCTCTCCCAAAACAACTCAAGGCCATTTTCCGCCTGGGGGGCAATTAATCTCTCATAGATCCCTTTTTCAGCAAGGTGGCTTAATTAAAACAAACATACAAATAAAATTCCCCTATGGGTACAGTGGCCACCGAGTCCTTGTCCTCCCTTGAACTGAGAAGGATGGGATTAAGGAGAAAAGAGAAAATCTCCTGACTCCAGTTCCCTTCCCTCCACTTGGGATGAAGCTGGAAGCATCAAGGATTACCCCCATCCTCCTGAAAGCTTTATGCCCTGTTTAGACGGGGTTTATTTGCACCAGTGGAATTAAACCACTGCAAATCACCATTGTAGAAGCAATAGTGCAGTGAATTGACAATGGGGGTTTGTAGCTGTGTAGTTATACTACTACACTGCCCCCCCCCCACTTAACCAACAACAACAAAGCCTGTATATACAAGATCTGAGCTTCTTATGTCTGCCACTCTGTGAGGCACAGTTGTCAGCTCCACCTTTCACCTGCCCAAGGGGCGACAACCGTCAGCCCCTAAAACCAAGGCAGTTCTAACTGGCTAGGCTTTTCCTCTAAGCCCTGCATAAGGGTGCAATCCCTTCATGGTTTAGCCAAAGATGGGTTTTTGTATAGTAATCTTAAGAACTCTGGAAAGATCTGTCTCTGTAGAACTGAATTGCAGTTGCATGCCTACTGGAACCAAAACTAGCATTTTAAAGCCTTGCATTCATTGTTACACACATGTTGTAGTTAGTCCTTGCTAATCACTTTTTGGATGTCTGTTGAAATCTAAATTACTTTTTGCAAGTCCATAGCTGTCCCCTCTTTCACAGCCCCATGTGTGACAGTACTCCCCAATGCTTCCCCTTCAGGTTGTCTCAGACGAGTGGGAAGTGTGTGTGTGTGTGTTTGTATATGTATTTTATAGATAGATAGATAGATATAGATATATATTTCGGGGTGGGAGGGAGACAGAGACATATTATTTGCATCTCATAGAAGCAGTGAGAGAGCCTTTGGGAGATTGTTGAGGAAGTAAAGAACAGCCTCTTTCCACTTCTGGTCTAGGGTTGCCAACTTTCTAATTGCACAAAACCAAACACCCTTTCCCTGCACCCTGCCCTGCCCCTTCTCTGAAACCCTGCCCCCGCTCACTCCAGCCCCCCCTTCCTCTGTCGCTCACTCTCCCCCACCCTCCCTCACTTTCACTAGGCCGGGGCAGAGCATTGGGAGGGGATTTGGGGAACGGGGTCTGGCAGAGTGTTCTGACCTGGGGCTGGGAGTTTGGGTGCAGGTGGGGTGGGAGGTCTGGGAAGGAGTTAGGGTATGGAAGTAGGTTCCGACCTGGAGCAGAGGCTTCCCTAGGGGCCGCAGGGACATGCTGTTTGCTTCTGAGAGTTGCACGGAGCCAGAGAAGGCAGGGAGCCCACCTTAGCCGCGCTGTGTCGCCGACTGGATTTTTAATGGCCCGGTCAATGGAGGTGACCAGCGCTGCCAGGATCCCTTTTCAACCAGGTTTTCTGGTTGAAAACTGGATGCCTGGCAACCCTATTCTGCTCCTTGCTCCCTAGATTTGAGTCAGGCTGATTCCCCTTATTTTCCACACTGCCTCGATTTTAGCAGGGGGTGCGTTAAGAGCACAGGACAGAGAGCCTCCCTCCTGTCAATGCTGGTGCCCGGTGGCCAGGAGAATTAATTGCAGGAAACATTCTGCTTGATCCCTGAGCACTACTATATGCATGACACTTGGCAGGGCTGCAAGTTGTAAAAAACCTAATTTTAAAAAACATTTGGCCATTTCATTTTACCAAACGTTTGGGAAAATAGTACTTAATATAAAATTTCTAGATATACACATTTTGGTTTTTAAGGGTGGGATTTTCAAAAGCGCTCAGCATGGGCCTAGCTTTGCTCCCAGTGAAGTCAATGGGAGGTGATGTCAGCGGGAGCAAAAATAGGTTCACACTGGGTGCTTTTGAAAAATCCCATAATATATACTTAACTTTATTATTTTCTGTTCAATTCTGATAAAATTTATAGATCAAAATGTTTAGAATTTTGTGATACTAGAATTTTTTTAAAGATTGAGAAGATAATATATGAAAGTGGGTCATGTGAACCACCTTTGTCAAATTTAGCTCCCCAAAGCTAAGTATATGCAGTTTTTATACTTAGTGTTGCAAACAAACAACAACAATAATATAGGTAGACTCATTACACCACAGTATTTATTTCTACTGGTTTGACTTTGGATGTGGGTTTTTTAATTTCAAATATTTTAGCTACATGATTGGAGATTGGCATTGAAATTCACTATGGTATAACATTTCATTTACATATTTATATTATTACAATCTTTTGGGACCATTTTGAAATTACAGTGTCTGTTTTGTTTATATGTTTCTACAATTTACATTTAAAACGTTGACGATTGTCAAACAAAAATACCCCATGCCATCGGTCTGAATTTTTGAACTTTATACATTTTACAGTTAAAGCATTTCTCTATTCTGGTGGGGCCAAATGATTATTTTTAAAGGCTTTTTCAAGTGCAGTAGGCTTACTATAAATGAATTAAAAAAAAGTAAACTCTACAAATTGTTTATATTAAATAGCAAAAGAAGTATTTGTTTATAAGATCCACAGATTATTTATACTTTAAGCTGTGAGTAATTCATTTCATGCTGACAAGTTGATAGGGAGCACTGCACTCCTGTGCGGGTAAAGCTATCTAGCTTCCTGAATTTCAATCTGGGTGGTGGCAGAGGAAAAGCGTGAGTGAGAGGCTTAAGTACTGGGTCTTAGAAACAGTTAATCATTTTTACCACCCTGCATTAGAACAGCAAGAGCAAAGGTAGTGCATACTACAACAGGCCACTTGTTTCTGTTTACTTAAGTACAAACAGTGGTAGAAGTGTTTAGTCCTTGGGGAAGCTCTGTGATTGAACAAGAACGCAGAAGTTATTTTGATAAGGCATAGCAGTGGTGTGGCCAAAACTGTGATCATCCCTGAGCTCTAAGGCAGGCCAAGGATGAAGGCCTCATATGTTTGGTTCTTCCTGATGAACAAAGATAAATTCTGCTAAGAAAATAAACTCAGTATTTTGGTCAATTTGCAACAATTGGTGAAAGAATTAAATTGTATATTTTAGAACTTGGCATGAGGAGGTGTGGGAAAATAGTTCAGCATTGCTGATTCTGGCTTGATCTTTCTGTAGATCTGGAAGCAGAGCAGAAAATTAATGCATAAACATCTTTAACAATACCATGCTGGGTGCTGGAAATCCAAAATGAAAATTGAAACTGCATGAGGAATGAGAGCATGATCTCTCACTGCAGTTTCTAATGTTCCTAATTCAAAGCAACAAATTTCTAAGGATTTAAACATATTATACTTAAATGAAATAAAATTAGATTTCTTCATGCAATTGCCTCTGCAGATCCTCACTCTTTCAATTCTTGAGCTGTACACCAAGCTTTAGTGCAGTGGATCTCAACCTTTCCAGACTTCTGGACCCCTTTCAGGACTCTGATTTGTCTCATGTACCCCCAAGTTACACCACACTTTAAAAACTACTTGCTCACAAAATCACACATAAAAATACAAAAGTGTTACAGCTCACTATTACTGAAAAATTGCTTACTTTCTCATTTTTGCCATATAAATATAAAATAAATAATTTGGAATGATACATATTGTTGTTATATTTCACCGTATAGTATATAGAGCAGTATAAACAAGTCATTGTCTGTACGAAATTTTAGTTTGTACTGACTTTACTAGTGCTTTCTATGTAGCCTATTGTAAAATTAGTCAAGTATCTAGATGAGTTCATGTACTCCCTGGAAGACCTCTGCGTACTCCCAGAGGTACCGCGTATCCATGGTTGAGAACCACTGCTTTAATGGATACAGAGCCATTAAGAGTTAGATTGTATCTGACCCTGCAGTAGAAACTGCATCCCTCTAAGTCCCACTTTGCAATGGCCAGCCACGACAGCAGTTCTTACACTCTTGGGAGCACATGTATTTCTCCTGACTAGTGTCACTGAGGAGGAGAATGAACAAGTCCAACTGTCCAAGTTGTGCAAGAAATCAAGTAGGCAGACAGCTAAATGCTCTTGTTTGCAGCCATAATTAATTGTGTCCCCAATAAAATAAGGCACAAAAATGTCACTTTAAAAAATTGCCCCCAAATGTCAGAAGATGCATTAAAACAAACTGCCAGCTTTGTGTGTCTCCTATTGATACCCATCATAGATATATTGCAATGATGATATACACAAATATGTGGAAAAGGTATTTATTACCAATGTGTCATGCAGAGAACAGTTTATACCACTACTCTGTGCTGTGCACTGGCTGCTAGTAAGCTTCTATGCAGAGTTCAAAGTATTGTTGTTAATCTATGAGAGTTCTAAATGGTTTGATTACTTGAAAGATCAGTTCCCTGTACAATGTTGTCAAAGTTTCTGTGAGCACTGATGATCCATCTGGAGACCCCTCAGTTCAGACAAGAATGGGCTGCTGTCACGACATTCTTTCTCAAGATTTTCAACTTTGGAACTTGCATCCCTTTTTGGTTCACCAAAGCCAATATTTGTTAACCTTGCAGGCATACTGCAAAACCCTCTGTTTTTCACAGCCATTTGGAGAAGAAGAGGGTTGATGGGCTGACAAGGCTGGGGTGGAGTGGTTTAGCTGAGGGTTTAGAATGGTGTCTGTTTAATTAGTCCTGCTTAGCCCTTTGGTATTATATATATATTATATATATATATATATATAGATATTATTTTTAATTTTTGTGAAGCATAAAAATGGTAAAATTGATGCTATAAAGAAATATAAAATGCTTGAGATTTTTGGCGTAAGATAAAGTTAAGAGTTAATTTATCAATATGTCAGCCTTATTTTCTTCCTTCACTTCCAGTTATTCTTCACTGTACTTTTTCTTTCTGTATTTTTCCCATAAATGTGTTTTCCCACAGGCTATTTTTTTACACTGTTTTTTTCCTAAGTTCATCCCTCCCCCGCCTTCCCCTTCTCTTTGAGGCACTCTTTCTCAAATTCCATTCTCTTCCTGGTTTTCACGTTAGTATTTTTTTTTCTGTCTTTGTTTTATTTCTTAATTCTAAGGCTATATCTACACACAGAACTTCGTGGCTGTTCTTTATTGCTGGGAGAGAGCTCTCCTGGCAACAAAATAAAACCATCCCCAACGAGGGGCAGTAGCTTCATCGATAGGAACATAGTTCCTGCCTACAAAGTGCTGTCCACACCAGTGCTTTTTGCTGCTAAAACTTTTGTCATTTGTGGGGTGTTTTTTCATACCCCAGCAGTGTTCCCTCTAATGTGTGGAATGAATTTTGTTATGTGCACCAATATGGAGGTGATGTGTGACACATCACGTTCATATTGGTGCACATAACAAAATTCATGTGGTGGGGGAGGGGCTGAGGGGTTTGGAATGTGGAAGGGGGCTCAGGGCTAGGACTGAGGTTTGGGGGGATGACGGTTCTGGCTGGGGGTGCAGGCTCTGGGATGGGGATTGGAGTGCGGGAGGAGGCAGAGGACTCCCCTCCTCCCCAGCCCTCTCTCGCTGCAGCAACTCAGGGCTGAGGGAGAGGTGCCTCGCTCTGACTTTGGCAGCTCCCGCAGGGCTGGGCTGGGCCGAGCCGAGGAAGAGGCTCCTCTCCCCCGACTGTGGCAGGTCTGTTCTGGGGCCGACTGGGAGAGGCATATCTCCCTGCTGCAGCCCTGAGCCCCTGTGTGGGGCTTAGCAGGCAGCTGCTCGTCCGCGCAGCTTAGGGGGAACTTAGCCCTGAGTGACAAAAGTGCCAGTGTAGACATAGCCTTATTCTCCCTTTTTAGTTAAAGCTCTTATTCTTTTCCTGCTGCTCTAATACCTCTCTCCTACCCATTCATTTTTTCTTCCCTTCCCCTGCATAGACCCTCCATAATGTGCTCAGGCTGTAGAGCCCAGAAGTTTTTCTTCTCCTTGAGTTCTTTTGCATTCCCTAAGGTTGCAGATACCTGAAGACATTTTCTAACTTTCTGTTTGCTCCATGGCACTACACAAGACCATTACTGTGGAGAGCATTGCCTTGCATTGCTGCCTTCTGTAGGGTTTTTTCATGTGAAGCCCTGCATGTTTTGTTTTATTTTCTGTAAAGAGATGCCGTCAACTTAAATATGGCCCCAAATTTAAATTTTCTAAAGCAGCTTTTTATAAAACTTCTGAACAACACACATTTTCCATTTTTTTAGCACTCCAATACAAACAGTTGTTTTAAAACAAATAAACATCATTCTACAGAGAAGAACCTGAAAGCAAAACTGACCATAAAGAGAAATGAAAGTTGGCCTGGCTGAGTATCATTGTCTGAGTAAAAAGAAATGAAAAAAGTAAACAAAGAGCATGGATAGTAACAACTAGATTGTGGTCCTGATTAACCACTTACACTCTGGCTGCTTTATGCAGCAATGCAAAGCAGTCTAAGGATATGTCTTCACTATAGAGTGAACTGAGGCTCTTACTCAGGAGTTGCCCTTAATCCTCTTCCCCCTGTTTAGGGTTGTCACCCATCGAAGTTTAACTTGAGACAGTCCAGTTTTTGGCTTCTGTGTCCAGGTGCCATTTAGGGTTGCCAGGGGCCCAGTTTTTGACCAGAAAGTCCAGTTGATAAGGGGACCTGGCAACTGTCAATGGCACCCAAACCAAAAGTCCAGTTACTGCAGGGCATGGGGGAGGCACTAGATCAGGGGTGGGCAAACTTTTTGGCCCGAGGGCCGCATTGGGTTTCGGAAATTGTATGGAGGGCTGGTTAGGGGAGGGGGGCGTGGCCTGGACCCCACCCCCATCCGCCCCTGCCCCCCTGCTCCTGTCCCATCCAACCCCCACCGTTCCCTGATTGCTCCCCAGGACCCTGCCCCATCCACCACCCCCTGTCCACTGACCGCCTCCTGAACCCACACTCCTGACTGCCCCCCGCTGCCCCATGCAACCCCCCCTCTTCCTGACTTCCCCCCCCCGGACCGCTGCCCCATGCAACTCCCCCCAGTTCCCCGCCCTCTGACCACCCCGACCCCTATCCACACCCCTACCTCCTGACCACTACCCCGTACTCCCCTGCCCTCTATCCAACCTTCCCCCTCCCAGATCCCTGCCCCCTTACCGCGCTGCCTGGAGCACTGGTGGCTGGGGGTGCTACAGTGGTGCCATTGCGCAGCACAGGGCACTGAGTCAGGCCAGGCTCTTGCAGCGGCACTGCCCCAAGAGCTCACAGAGGGGAGGGGGAACAGCAGGGGAGGTGCTGGAGGCTAGCCTACCAGGCCAGGAGCTCAGGGGCTGGGCAGGAAGGTCCCATGGGTCGGATATGGCCCGCAGGCCATAGTTTGCCCACCTCTGCACTAGGTCATTAACTCACACTAGCCCTGTCTCAGCTGAGGCCATCTCCTACCTGCAGAGAGGCTCCTTGAGATGATCCAGCGAGCGACAGGCGGAGTGGGGGAGAGGAGTGAGCAATGGAGATAGGGTCTCAGGGGCAGAGTTGGAGCAGGAGCAGGGCTTGGGGGAAGAGGCAGCATAGGGGTGTGGTCTTGATGGAAGAGGTGGTGCAGGGCCTTGGGGGAAGGGGCGGGGCATGTGTGGGGCCTTGGGGATCCAATTACCAGGAATTAGGAAGGTGGCAACCCTATCCCTGGTTTCATCCACACACAAAACCCTCTCACTCCAGTTTGATGGTACTTTAAATTTAGGCTAGCCTGGGAGAATAGACCAGAGCTCGAGTGCCATGTTCACTCAAGCTGGTAATCTGCACACTTTGCAGTGAGGAGGACACAGGCTAAAGCACTGGGGTGCTGATAGTTCTCCAGCCTCTTACCATGATTCCCTCAGACTTCTCCTTCCCCCTCTGCCTCCTTCCCCATGTGCCCAGAAGAACAGTCAAGTTCTCGCCTACTGCAGCACAGAGAATCATAGGATATGCCCCTAGAAGGCCTAATTTCACAGAGTAGTCAGTGCAGTGCCAGTGAGGACACATTAACTCAGACACGGCTTTGCAGTGACGCTGCTCACACCTGGGCTTTGCTAACCTGCAGGCTGATGCTGGAATGTTGATCACCCACGTTAACTCAGCAGTGAAGACATATCCTGACTGTGCTGGTTAATCTGGTCCTGGAATTTTAATTTTATTTTGATTTTAAGAATCTCAATTATTAGGATTATAAGTAAAGAAATATATGTTTCTACAACATTATTCTTAAATTGGCAATGTCCTTTTGAGTTCTGGCAAACAGAGCATTGATTCTATTTTTTAAGTTCACTTCCAGACATGTACTGTCCATGCAGGCCTTCCTTGTATCATTGCTTTTTAACACAAAATTTCTATGTATTTTTTTTAAAGCCACTTCACACAGAAGAGAGATTATAGTATGCTCCTAGGAAACATCTGCAAATCAGGCAACACTGAGCATAAACATAGTTGGAATCATGCCAGTGCAAGTTTAACTCCAACAGTAGAGAAAACTCTGAACACTTTGGTATCTTTTCTAAGTCTATGTGCTTTTCCATTATTGTTATGTCAGCAGCAGTGTCTGTTCCACTTCATGGTGTATCCATGCAGACACCCAGGACTGAATTCTTGGTAGACTTTGGGTGTTAGATATTTGGTTGGTAATATTCACATTCCCTAAAACTCAGTATGCACTGCTTTCAAAATTTCATTGCACATTTCTCTGTCATTGCACATTTTATATGTCTTGGTTCATGCTAGATAAATGCATTTCTTCAAGGATCTCCCTAGTATTGCCACAAGGAAACGTGTGTCAAAATTATTAAAAAACAGATTCTTTGAGGAACATGATGCATCATTTAATATTTTCAGAAAAATCTGTTCTAAAAAACAATGGGAAAATTATTGCCTAAATGTTGTACAGCACAGAGTTATCTGTATCCTCAACCACTAAACAAAAACATAATTCAGTGGGGGTGGGGATTACATAACATAGGCTCAAACTCTGAAAAACATGAAACACCAGAATACATAAAATTGAAAAGAAAAAAATAAGAGATCTAATTCATAAAATGCAAATATTGCCAGAGTGGCAGTGTTTATTTTTTGTGAAAGGTGCCCACTAGTGTTTAATTTATTATTGTTTTGTTCTTTTTTTAAAAAAAATATGCAGAAATGGAGAGATCTGCCAATTTTTTAGAAAAAAATACAGTTCTTTGGGAAAGAGCATATACAATGGGAGAGGAAGGGGGGAAGAGGCTCCCAACCCCCAAAGTACGCAGTTTGTAAATTAGATTGGTAAAGTGAATGTGCCAGCACTAGAAAAAGAACTTCAAAAATTTTCCAACTGAAAAACAAGGAAAAATGCACTCTATAAAATAAAAAGAATAGAGACTAGAAAATCAATTCATACAGTATCTAAATTGGCTTGAATCTCAGTTTGAACTAAGCTTGAACATATTTTTAGGTTTAAATAAGTATTGTTTCTCTATTTCCTTGACCCTCAATTGGCCTCTACTTTTTTATATTTTGTGAAATCCATCTCAGGGTCTTAGCTACGGCAGCATGTCCTTGGCTGGCTGCTGCCTTCAGATCTCACAGGCTCCAGTGCTTCCCCTGTGTTCCAAAGTGCTTCTGAGTCAGGAGTCTCTAAAGCATATGAGGTTAGAATAAAACAGCCATCTCAGACCTGACTGAAGACTTCACAGTGAAAACATCTTACATGTGAGCCCGTTCAGAAGCCAATTATGGAAGTGTGGGAAATCTATTAGGAGATGAGGGCCATACTATGAAAGAACCATCTGGTAGGGTTGTCAGAGAGATATAGCAAAGATGCAAGTGTCCTTGCCATTGTTGGCAATGAAGTGGGAAGATGGTATTAGTATGCAGAAATTACTTTTTAGAAAGCAAAGAAACATCATCTATTTAGGAAGTGAGATTGAATCTCAGTGCTTTGATCTGAAAGTGCTGTCTGCTACCATGGTAGGATATTCATCTTTTCTGGTTCTCCTATTCAATTTTATATAGGCTTCTAAGTCAGAGAGTTCACTTTCTCATAGGGACAATATGTGGGTCCTGAAAGGAGCAGAGTTCTATGTAAAGATATGTAGGAAATCGGTGGAAGCATAGTTGGTGAGTAGGATTCAGGATGGGCATGAAGGTGAATTGGGCTGTGGGGAAACATGGGAATTTGAGCTGTTTGTGAAGGGCATGGGGAGAAATGGAATTGGAAGTCATAGGGATGTGGCAGGGAGAAGCAAGGGGGGGAAGATCTGCATGCTGACCAATCACCTTTGGCTTGGAATGGGTCTCTTCTTCTTCAATGCTTAGCCAAACAGTTGACCGTAGGGATCATTCACCATTTGGTCCTTTCCTGTGCAGCCGCAAGGGCTCAAAGGCCCAAGAGTCCAGCATCAGAATAGACTTGATGAATCCATTTAATAGGGAGTCTGCCTCTGGGCCATCTCTACTCCTCGATTGGTTTAATTTTATCTCCGATGTTATATGCCACCCGAAGAACGGCATTCCCTTGACAAAGCCTCCAGCTTTTCCCAACCTGGGCAGCAAAATGTCCATTTTTCACAACAGTAGGGAGAGGGTACAGATCGAATAGATTCTTAACTTGGTTGTCGTACTGAGATGATGTTGATTCCATATTTGTTATAAATGACCCATGTCAGATGCTGAGATGCCAGTCCGATGGAGAATCTCTGTGTGAGAGTTAGAGGAACTAGTGAGTATAGAAAACAAGTAGCAAAAGCTAGAGACTGCTTTAACAGTTTAATTATTCAAAGATTGGAGTCGTGGTCTTGGTCCTAGATTTTATATCTTTGTCTTTGACCATGAGACACAGAGACCAATCTTAACCAGCTCCTCCTCCATTTGCTGGAGTGCCTTGTGAAACCAGTCGGGGCTCTGTATTAGAAGAACAAGTCATCAGCATAGTCAAGGTCTGAAGGTGAGAGATCACTGATCTTAATGCCTATGGACCTGACAGAATGCTGTATTATGAAACCCCTTGCCCAATGAAAGAGTGCCGGGGCCAAGACAGAGCCCTGCCTGACACCAGATACTGATTTAAAAGGGCTGACATCCAGTTCCCCAGATGTACACAGGCAGTGGTTTCATTATGCAGCTCGCTAATTAAGTACAGAAGAGTGCTTGGATCACCTACACCCTTTAAGGCCTTCCATAGTGTGATTTGGTCAGCTGAATCAAATGCAGCCTTAAGTTCAACATACACTATGTACAGGGACTTCTTGAACTCATGATGTATCTCTGACAACAAGCAGAAGGCCAAAATGGTGGCTAATGTGGACCTGTTCCTCGTAAAGCCTGACTGTTGGAGGCGACACTTCTGATGTAGCAGGGGCTCCAAACGTGCTAGCAGATCATGCGCCAACACCTTCCCTGACATGGACAACAAGGTGATCGACCTGTAGCTCTTACATTCACTGCATGGTCCCTGGCCCTTATAAAGCGAGATCACAATACCATCCTTTTAGGCAGTTGCCAGGGTTCCAGTGGTCCACACCAGACAAAAGATGGCCAGAATTGATTCCGCTACAGGGTCAGTAGCAGTGTTTTTCAGTTTGCAGATGATGCACTTCCCTTCATCCAACGCTGGTGCATCAGTACAGGTATCTGGGTCTGGAACCACAGTGACTGCCAAATCATCCTGCTCTGAGCAAGTGACAGCTGGAGGTGTAGTTCAGGATGCTGTGATAATGTTCCACCCAGCATGAAAGGATGTCATCATCCCATGAGTCTCTGCTCTGACAAATCTCCTATAATTTGTGAGAGTATAGTGCATATCTTGCCTCTGCCTTCGCACTCCAACCGCTCCACCCCCTGCCCATATTTCCCTGCTTCCCCCTCTGCTCCCCACAGTGCAGTTGTATGGTGTTTTGGAGAAATCAAAACAGGGATGAATAGAGACATGAATGGAACCAAGGTAGCACCAAAGGGGTTAGTTGTGGGGGCCTGAGATTTGGTGGAGGGAAACTCATAGCCTCTACACCAAAGTATCTATTTGAAGGGCCCACTTGTGCTGCTGCTTTGGCTCCCATGTCCACCAAAGCAGCTGTGTTATGTGTATCCCTTGAGCTGCTATTGTCTCAACACAGAAACACTGGACACCATGCACCCAATTCCCATCTGCATATATCTCTGGACCCCCTTGTCCCTCCATAAGTTCTCTCACATCCCTTCTTCCAAGTGGTGAGCAGCTCTTTCAGGTAATGTGTAAGCAGATCTATAGGGGGTGTCCTATATTTGTACAGAGTCATTGGCTTTTCCCCACTGTTCTGCCCACAGAGCCTCAGTAACCCGCAACCAAATATCTGTTCTCCCGTAACACCCCCATCTCTCATACACTTGCATCCTGGAATACCCTTAGTGCCACCCTCAGGTAGCCTCTCTCTCTCTTTGCCAGGTGGAACATCTCAATGTGAGAGATCTGATGATGATTATTTATTATTTGTGTTATGGTAGTGTCTAAAGGCCCCAACCAAGATTGGGGCCCCATTATACTAGTCTCTATACAAAAAAGAGAGAAAGAAACAGTCCCTGCCACAAAGAGCTTACAATTTAAATGGAAAAGGCAGACAAAGATGGGGGTGGTGGAATATGATATAATATACAAGCAGCACAAATAATGTGATGATGGTTTAAATCAGGTTAATTTCATAATATGAGGCATGAGAAATTTGTTTTTAATTTTTGGGGTGTGATTTTGTTACAGAATTAGCTAAATGAAAAGACAAAGAAAGAAGTAGGGGACATTGAAGGGAGGAAGGGAAGGGTGATAGGGAATGGGAGCATGGTGGAGTGTGATTGAAGTTAACTGGGTAGCCCTTGGTGTGTTTCACCTCCCCCCATGGTGATGCTTTAGCTGCTGTTATCCTCATCAGATTTTTCAGCCAGGGATTGTAGCAGGGGACAGTTACAATGTCACAGGGAGGTGTGGGGGAAAAGGAAGAGTGTCATAAATTGGAGGGAGTTTACAATTACAGGTGGGGAAAGGTCATGGAGGTATCTAGGAAGAATAATTGGAGGGATCTTAATGACATCCCACCAATTCATCTCCAGTTGTCTTCCTCCTCCCCAAATATCTCACAAAATCTCACAAGGGACATACTGGCAACTGCTTCCAGCCTGAAGCAGCAAACCGCTACCACTGAGAGCTGTGATCGGCCGAACCTGCGGACGTGGCAGGTAAACAAACCAGCCTGGCCCACGAGGGGCTTTCCCTGCACCAATGGCAGAACAAGTTTGGGAACCCCTGCTCTAATCTGTTCTCTGTCATGAGTTATGAGCTGATTAAATGTCATTCTAGTTGCAACTGTCTTAGCATTGCCAGCAGTCAAGAAAAAGCTTACAAAAGAAAATGATGATTTTGGAACTTAGAATTATCCCTCACACTTAATAAAATGATTGGTTTATATTAAGTAGTTTAATCACACTTGATGTAAAACATTCATTTTATTAAGTGTGCAGGATAATTCTAAGTTCCAAAATCATCATGTTCTTTTGTAAGCTTTTTCTTGAAAGATAGCAATGCTAAGACTGTTTCAACTAGACTGTTTTCTGCTTACTTCCAAAGTTCTTAATTTGTCAAGTCAGTTTCCCCAACCAAGTGCATACAGGTAGGACCCAGTTAAGACAGTTTCCAGAAGGGAGTTCAGGAACCTGGATAAAATCTGAGAAAGCACCAGGAGTTGAGATTCGATAGGCTTCTCACCTATTAGAACCATAATGTAGATTTCTAGTTGTAGAAGATAAGAAAATCAAGGAAAAGGACAGACACCAAAATGCCATATGAACAAACTTGACCAAAATCTTCTCAGTTTATTTTGTCTTTCTATAACTGCACAGTGCATGGAAAAGTGCCATGTATGTTATAACTAATTCTTTCCCATAGTCATAGAATCATAGAAATGTAGGGTTGGAATGGACCTCAAGAGGTCATCAAGTCCATGCCCGCACTGAGTCGGAACCAAGTAAACCTAGACCATCCCAGGTAGGTGTTTGACTAACCTGTTCTTTAAAACCTCCAATGATAGGGATTCCACAACCTACCTTGGAATTCTATTCCAGAGTTTAACTACCCTTATAATTAGAAAGTTTTTCCTAATATCTAATTTACCGTAAATCTCTCTTGCTGCAGATTAAACCCACTACCTTTTATCCTCCCTTCAGTAGACATGGAGAACAACTGATCACCATCCTCTTTATGCAGCCCTTAATATATTTCTACACAGGTCAGGTTTTCTAACCTTTGTATCATTTTTGTGACTCTCCTCCGGGTTCTCTCCACTTTGTCCAGGGGTTAGACAAACACCTCTTTGGAATGGTCTAGATAATACTTAATCCTGCCTCAATGCAGGGAACTGGACTAGATAAGTTAGATGATTTATTTGATTCTTCCAGAAGTGTGGCACACAGAATTAGACACAGTACTGCAGCCGAGGCTAGCCAGCAATGACTGGAGCAGGACAGTTACCTCCCTTGTCTTATGTATGACACTCTGTTAATACACCCCAGAATGATATTAGCTTTTTTGCAACTGCATCATGTTGTTGGCTCATATTCAATTTGTGATCCTCTATAACCCCTGGATCCTTTTTAGCAGTACTACCACATAACTAGTGAATCCTCATTTTGTAGTTTTTCTTTGATTTTTCCTTCTCAAGTATAGCTCTTGTCTTTATTGAATTTCAACTTGTTGAATTCAAACCAATGCTCCAGTTTGTCAAGGTCATTTTAAATTCTAATCCTGCCCTCCAAAATGCTAGCAACCTCTCGTAGCTTGGCGTCATCTGCAAATTTTATAAGTATACTCTTCACTCCATTATCCAAGTCATTAATGAAAATATTGAATAGTCCCAGACCCAAAACTAATCCCTGCAGCCCCGTTAGAAACACCCTTCCAGTCTGACAGCGAATCATTAATAACTATTCTTTGAGTATAGTCTTTCAACGAGTTTTGCACCCACCCTATAGTCATTTCAACTGTATTTCCCTAGTTTATTTATGAGACTATCATGTGGGACTATATCAAAAGCCTTATTAAAATCAAGATGTATCGTGCCTACTGCTTCGCCCTATCAAATAGGCCAGTAACCCAGACAAAGAAGGAAATTAGGTTGTATTGACATGATTTATTTTTGACAAATCCATGTTGGCTATTCCATATGACCCTATTATCCTTTAGGTGCTTACAAATTCATTGGTTAATAATTTGTTCCAGTATCTTTCTAGATATCAAAGTTAAACTGACTGGTCTATAGTTCCCCAGATCCTCTTTATTCCTCATTTTAAAGATATGCATTATCTCACATCCTCTGAAAGCTCTCCTTCTTCTGTGAGTTCTCAAAGATAATAGCAGTTCTGCAGAAAAGGACCTAGGGGTTACAGTGGACGAGAAGCTGGATATGAGTCAACAGTGTGCCCTTGTTGCCAAGAAGGCTAATGGCATTTTAGGCTGTATAAGTAGGGGTATTGCCAGCAGATCGAGAGATGTGATCATTCACCTCTATTCAACATTGGTGAGGCCTCATCTGGAGTACTGTGTCCAGTTTTGGGCCCCACACTACAAGAAGGATGTGGAAAAATTGGAAAGAATCCAGCAGAGGGAAACAAAAATGATTAGGGGGCTGGTGCACATGACCTATGAGGAGAGGCTGAGGGAACTGGGATTGTTTAGTCAGCAGAAGAGAAGAATGAGGGGGGATTTGATAGCTGCTTTCAACTACCTGAAAGGGGATTCCAAAGAGGATGGATTTAGACTGTTCTCAGTGGTACCTGATGACAGAACAAGGAGTAATGGTCTGAAGTTGCAGTGAGGGAAGTTTAGGTTGGATATTAGGAAAAACTTTTTCACTAGAAGGGTGGTGAAGCACTGGAATGGGTTACCTAGGGAGGTAGTGGAATCTCCTTCCTTAGAGGTTTTTAAGGTCAGGCTTGACAAAGGCCTAGCTGGGATGAGTTAGTTGGGAATTGGTCCTGCTTTGAGCAGGGGGCTGGACTAGATGACCTCCTGATATTCTATGATTCTGTAATTACTAACAGTTCTGAGTTTGCTTCAGCTAGTTCCTTAAGAACCCTAGGATGAATTTCATCAGGCCCTGTCGGCTTGAATACATCTAATTTATCTAAATATTTTAACCTGTTTTTAACATATTTTGGCCTATGTTCCTTCCCCCTTATTGATAATATTAATTTTGTGAAGTATTTGGTCACAATTTACCTACATAGTAAAGCAGGGATCGGCAGTCTTTGGCATGCGGCCCATCAGGGAGATCCACTGGCAGGCCAGGACAATTTGTTTACTTGCAGCATCTGCAGGTTTGGCTGATTCCAGTTCCCACTGGCTACAGTTCACCATTCCAGGCCAATGGTGGCTGCGGGAAGTGGCGGTCAGCACATCCCTCGGCCCCCATTATCACTTTCACCCAAATTGCCTTACACCTTCAGATTTGTTACCAGTTGGTCACAATCAAGTCTAGAATAGCTATCCCTCACTCACTTTCTCAAACAAAAAATTGTCCCTAATATTCTAAGAATGTATTGAAATTTTGTGCTTTGCTGTATTACTTTTGCTGCAAATGTCTGGGTAGTTAAAATCCCCCATTACTACCAGGTCACGTGTTTTGGATATTTCTGTCATTTGTTCTAAAAATGCCTCATCCACCTGCTTTTCCTGATTTGGTGGTATATAGTAGACCCCTACCAAACATCATTTCTATTTGTTACCCCTTGTATCTTTACCCAGAAACTTTAAACTGACCAGCCTCTCATATCCTTCTGGACCTCACAACAAGTGTGTATACTCTCAATGTATAATGCAAAATCTTCTCCCTTTTTATGCTAAGTATCCTTCCTGAACAGGCTATACCCCTCCATACCAGTATTTCAGTCATGAAACTTATCCCACCAAATCTCTGTGATGCCAGTTAAGTCATAATTTAGCTTATGTCCTAATATGTCCGGTTCTTCCTGTTTATTCTGTTTACATACTGTACTCTTTGCATTTATGTATAGACATCTAAGATTGCGCAGCTTCCCTAACTAATTTTCTTCTTGCTGCTCCTATGACCCAATTATAATTATCCATGTCTCCTCTGTTAAGATTGTTATTTTTTTATGCTTACTTGTGGGCTTTTGTCACCTGCCCCCTTTGAACCTAATTTAAAGCCCTCGTCACTAGATTGGCTAATTAATATGTGAAGATGGTTTTCCCCTCCTCAGTCAAGTGGATCCTATCTCTTCCCAGAAGACCTTCCCAAAACAACATCCTGTGGCTGAAGAAGCCAAAGCTCTTCCTTTGACACCATCTGCACAGTCATGCATTCATCTTCAGGAAGCACTTGTCGCTGACTGGGCCCCTACTGTCAACCATGAGGATGGACAGGAACACAATATGCACCTATGACCCTTGCTCCTAGAACCCTGTAGTCACTGCTGATCTGCTTATGGTCATACCTAGCAATATCATTAGTTTCCATGTGGATGAGCAGCATGGGGTAGTAGTCAGAGGGATGGATGAGCCTCAGCAATCTTTCTGTATTGTCTCAGACACAGGTTCTAGGCAGGCAGCACACCTCCTGGGACATCCTGTGAGGTCAGAAGATGGATGTCTCTGTCCCCCTCAGAAAGGTGTTCCCAAGCACCAAAATCCTACCTCCTTCTCTTGGGTCCAGTGACTGTGAACCTCCCAGCTTTGAGGTCAGGTGGTTCCTCCTCCTCAGCATTGTGCTCTGCTCCTCACCTGTTGCCAGTACAGCATACAGGTTCTTCACATCAATAAAGACAGGACCTGGGTGGGGAGATGGAGCACAGTCTGCTGTTTGAGGTAGCCAGCAGGCAGTCTCCTTGCTGTAGAGCAGCTGGTTCTCCTTTCTTCTCTGGTGCTGTTGTAGTCATCTGTAGTTGGCTCACACCCTCCATCCCACATGTTTCCACATGGGTCTATGAAGTCTTTCCACTCTCAGATGCTGCACACCTCCTCCTACAGCTCTGTTACTTGCTTAATTGCTGAATCTCTTAACCTAAATAATTTTAATCTATAAGCAAAGCAAACTTGCATAAGAATATACCAACAAGGAGCCAGTCTGTGACATTACGCAGGGTACAATCTGGACTGATGAACAGCTGTGTCCCCTCAGTTCTCCAAGCTAGGGTGCTCCTTACAGTGCTTTGCTATCACTCCTGATCTGCTCATATCCAGCCTCCAGCATATAAATTGCCCCCAGTTATAGTATATGAGTGCTATAGCCAGCCACTCATGAATTACTCTGCAGAGAAACACCAGCAAATTCCCAGTCCCAGATTTTCTCCCAGAAATGTATGTCTTGTACTGCTAAGCCTTCTCTTAGACAATACAAGCTCATATAAAGTTTTTCATTTTATTAATAGAAAATGGTGTGCACAAATCCTGTTATCCCAAATGTAACTTCCCAAACACTCTGATCCAAATGCACTTGTTTAGATAAAACAATAAAACAAGTTTATTAACTACAGAAAGATAGATTTTAAATGACTACAAGTAATGAGGCATAAAAGTCATAATTGGTTACAAGTAAACAAAAAGTAAAATAAAACTAATACCAAACTTAACAAGCTATATAAATTTAAAGGAAAAAAAAGTCTCTCTTGCCACATGTTATAGGAGTCTTACTAGCTGAACTCTCTTCATTCAGGACCCCTCCCCAATCCAAAGATGCTTGTTTTGTCCTTCAAGTGTTGTTGATGCAGTGAGTAGAGATGAAGGGAGAGATGATTTGGGGCCTTGGTTCTTCCTCTTTATATTTTTCCTCCTCTTTTTGAGGATCTCTGCAGCAGAGTTTCAGAAGATAGAAAGTCCGTGTGGGTGGGAACCCCCAGCTGTTTCTTTGTCAAAATGTAAATCTTCATCCATATCTTTTCTCCTGCCAAAGAATGGCCATTTAACCAGGTAATAATCCATTTGATCTTGTTGACATCTGGCTGAGGCATTAGCTATCCTTTTGTCTCTGGGGAACTGGTTTGTGGCTGCTTTTAGTAATATCATACAGTAGAGTCTTATAAATTTACATACAATGTTGTCACAGACATTTTACGAGGACAATAATGATCAGCAAATTATGACTTTTCAAATAATACCTCACAAGGCTTACATTGTACAAGATTTATCATAGTCCTATGAAAGGGGTGAATATAGGGTATAAACTGTCACACAGTTATCAAAACAAATTTCCCTGCAAGCATTATATTCTTGCTAGCATAACATAAGTTAAATTATTTTAATAATTTTATAAGGGGAAAGTTCATACTTTAAATGCAATAAATCCATTACAGTCTCTCTGATATAGGTAGGTCATGTCACTTGGTTTCATTTTCACAAAAAGTCCATTACTCATGGTACTCAGGCCCATTTGATCAGATCTTCAAATCATGTCAAGTGGTATTTCAATAGAACAGCCCATTTGAAAAATCAGAGTCCATTGTAAGATTGAAACTTAATGAAAATTACTCAGGTTGAAGTTTTATTAATTTACAAAAGCAGCAAAGAATCCTGTGGCACTTGTTCATTCCACACAGTGTCTAGATATTATTTGTTACAAATAGTCTTTCTGGACACATCCAGTACAGATCTCTGACTTTTCTACACTTATTTCAATTAGGCAGTAGGTACTCATCAGGAGATTCTTCTTGATAAGCCACCATTGCATGGGGTTATCATTTTGACCTTGATAGAATCTTTTCAGGTGCCTATATTTAGAACTGACTTAAGTTTTAAATTTTCATCCATTTTTACAAGTTGGATTTGAAGAAGGAAGCCAGTTTCCTCATGAACAGTGGAATGATAATGAATAAATACTTTTCATTGCCTTATGTGGCAGCACAGATTATATTTTCATTATGCTTTCATAAGAACCCTTCCAACAACACTGAATTTTTTGTGGGCCTTTCTGTTTGTGGAGTTAGATAAAGTAAAATACCTTTGTTACCTGTCTGGTATTCCTTAGGTGAGGATTCCTTGGTTTAATTAGCTTTGTCTCCCTTTCCTGACCTTTGTAGGTTTAACTGGAACAAGGAAAAACCTGCCACCAAATGTTGCTTTAACTGAGAAAGGTACTGCTTAATGTTTAAAGCAGAGGTTCAGATTCTAGTGTTTGTCTGATACGAATCTGATAAGATAATTCTATTCTTCTCTCATTGATAAGTTCAAAGGTCCTAAAACCTGTTTGATGTGGATTGAACAGCCCAAAGACCTTATATGCAATGTATAACTTTTGTTTAATCCCCAGTTAATTCCCAGTTTTTTACACACATCTGCTGGTTTATCTGGCTCTGTACTCTAAGGTTTAGGTCTCTGTTTGAAAACCTGATTCATCAATACAAAAGTTTTGGTGTGAGCTATGTCATTTCTTGTGGGAATACATTTTACCCATTTAGAAAACAGATGGGTAACTGTAGCCATTTTCTTAATCCCTCTCTTGGTCTGTAGAATGGGCCTAAAAAGTAAAATTGTAAGTCTGACAACTGAAAAATAAACTTCTCTGGACTTTAGAGAACCTCTGAAATTTGCTTTGGTGGATTATAATGTACAGGAAGCGAGACGCTTTCACATAGTGATTTCCACAGTTAAAATGCATGGACCAATATGCTGTTTGCTTCCACGACTGGTAGATAACTGTGATTTCTGGATGACTTCTACATAAGCCATCATGCCATTTTAGACTTGATTCTGACTCGTGGACGAATTGGTTGCACTTCTCAAGACTGAAGGCAGTTTGGGTGATCATGAAATGATAGCTTTCATGATTCTAAGGAAAAGAAAATGTGAGAGCCACAGAAAAAGGAAAAAATACTTCAAAAAGGCAGGCATTAGTGACCTCAGAGAGTGGGTAGTTAAGGTTCCATGGGAAGAAAATCAAAGGGAGAAAGAAGTTCAAGAGAGCTACCCATCATGGTATTTGTCCATCATATTGATGTAAACAAGAAGTCCTTTAAAAAGATTGAACCATTGTTTTGCCGTATTATGATTTATAATTTCTTTATTACCCTTGCGGTCTTTCTGATTTGGAAATAAAGTATTTGTAGAGTGCCTTATATGCCTGTAAAGCTTAGAAATGACTTTGTTCTTGTAGTTGTGGCTTCACTAGCTCTGAGTCTGGTTTATCTCTAGTCAAAGTAATACCTTTGCCTTTGTCAGTTGTGCCTGAAGGAGTGGTGTCAGAGTAATCTGATTTGTAGCATAAGAAAACTCTTCTAGTAATTCCTATGTTTG
Source organism: Gopherus flavomarginatus (assembly GCF_025201925.1). Taxonomy (NCBI): domain Eukaryota; kingdom Metazoa; phylum Chordata; order Testudines; family Testudinidae; genus Gopherus; species Gopherus flavomarginatus. The sequence continues at coordinate 261,278,971 of NC_066618.1, forward strand.
CAGTATTTATGCTATTTACAATTGATTTAGTTATAGAAAATCCCCATGGAATTCTACTGTCATTGCCAATGTGATCACATCCAATTGAATGAGAGTGACTGCTTTATTCTAATGAGTAGTTGGGTTACATTAAAAAAAACACCTCTGATGAATTGCTGCAATCAGGTTTTTGTTTCAATTACTTTGGAGTCCTGGAACCTCAATGTTCCTCCAGATGGGAAAGTAAAACAAAAAGTTGTTTTGATTAGACTTGGAGTCTGCAAGTAAAATAAAATCAGTAATGCCTAATCTTTAAAATCATTTGCTGTACATATTGACATTTTGATTTTGTAACATTGCAGATTACATTTCTGAGATTTCTCTGATTTACAAAAGGAAAGATAGAATGCCCAGAGATGGGGTTACACTCTGTCAAAACACTCACTGGATACTTTCCCCTCAAATGGAACAAAGTCATGCCATATTGGTGTTATTCTTATACCAATTTCACTCAGTGCCAAGATGGTAGTAGTTTTAGGGGTGTTTTTCTGTAGCAAAACAAAAGCAATTGTTCCAGAAAAGTCAAGGAAATTTGCAACACTTTCTAGTTTAGTCCAAACTGAACATTTTCATTGGTGTAAACTAACATTTGATGAAAAGAACTTTGTCTTCCATCGACCTCTTCTGGGGGGATCCTCCTGGACAAGTATATGTCTGGCTCTCTGGGCTTCAAAAAGTGTCCCAGTTGCAAGGAATCTATCCCAGTGGCTGATGGACACTCACAGTGAGTTTGCTGCCTGGGACAGAAACACATTCCACAGAAGTGTGGTTTGTGTCAGCAGCTGAAGCCCAGATCCAGGAAGGACAGAGAACTGAGACTTAAACTCCTACTCATGGAGTCAGCCCTTCAACCTCCAGAGTCCCTGTGGGAGCCCTCACTTTGCAACTTCCACTTCTAAGGGAGCGATCTAAGAGAGACACCTACAAGCCACTCATTTAAGGCCTGTAAGAGAAGGTCTATGCGTCCTCAAAGTGAGCTCTGATTGAGCTAAAAAAAATCCCCTGCTCGGTCTGTGTCATCAGTAACAATGACACTGAAGCTATCTAAATTTGGTACCCAGGGCACAAGCAGTACCAAACCATCAGGGCAAGTCGGAATGCCTAAAGAGCTGATGGGCGCAAGCAAAGAAGCATCGGTACCGCAGGGCTGTAAGATCCACCCCAGGGGAAAGGCTCCATTGGTACAGTCATCAACATCAGTACCAATGACGGTACATCAGGCACAATGCACCCTGCTATCAGGTCTGTGTCTCTGACACTGTCGGTATAAGTCTCTTGGCATCAACAGCCTCCGCTGGTACTAACGCCCTCTGCACTGATGGATCTTTCAGTGTCCGACACACTAGACTCTCCTTTGCTCGGTACTGGGGCCCTGGTACCAAGTTCACCCAGAGCCCTTGGCTCACTGATGACCTCCTGCCATGCACCACCCTTTTTGTCATTGGAATCAGAAAGTGAACAAAAGAACCTAGCTTCCCAACGCTCTTCTCACCTGCGATACAGAGCCCAGTTTCACTATGGACCCCAGGCATAACACCCCTCTGACCCGTAGCCTCCCTAGTTTGGGCAACCATGGTACCAACCACCAGACCCCTTCCCATCACAATGGCCATACTGAGACCCTGGAAGGCCCAAAGGCAACAGGCCTCCATCACTGCTAGTATGGCCTGCCAACAGCTGAGGAAGTGCCCTCCTGCAGCCGCTGCCTCAAGCAAATTTCCTCTCAGCCTTCCACCTTGAAAAGACAGTATTGATGGATTAGTTGAGGTGCCCGTAGAGCGCTCTCCTCATTTCATGCTGAAAAACCACACTGATTTTTGTTAGAGATAGTATCTCCCCATTCCTCAGCACCTGGTAACAGATAACCTCCAAATAATGGGTGTTGGATATCATTCAAGATGGCTACTCCATCTTTTTATCCCTCCCCCTCCCCCAAATACCCTTCCCCATTTCTCTTCAGGGACCCTACTCACAAGAGCTTGTTACATCAGGAGATAAACCACCTCCTCAGTGTAGGAGCCATAGAGCCAGTGCCTGCACATCTAAGGAGCAGAGGCTTCTAAATTAGGGGTCTAAATTAGCTGTTACCACTCAAGAAAGAGATCTTGGAGTCATTGTGGATAGTTCTCTGAAAACATCCACTTAACATGCAGCGGCAGTCAAAAAAGTGAATAGAATGTTTGGAATTATTCAGAAAAGGATAGATAATAAGAAAGAAAATATCATATTGCCTCTGCATAAATCCATGGTATGCCTACATCTTGAATACTGCATTCAAATATGTTCCCCCCCCATCTCAAAAAAGATATATTGGAATTGGAAAGGTTCAGAAAAGGGCAACAAAAATGATTAGGAGTATGGAATGGCTTCTGTGTGAGGAGAGATTAATATGATTGGGACTTTTCAGCTTGGAAAAGAAACGACTAAGGAGGAATATGATAAAGGTCTATCAAATCATAACTGATGTAGAGAAAGTAAATAAGGAAGTGCTATTTACTCCTTCTTATAACATCAGGACTAGGATTCACCAAATGAAATTAATAGGCAGCAGATTTAAAACAAACAAAAGGAAGTATTTCTTCACACAACACACAATCAACCTATGGAACTCTTTGCCAGAGGATGTTGTGAAGGCCAAGAATTCTCAATGAAATTTGCACAGTTCCAGTTGTTTTTAATTTCTTGTTGGTGCCATGCAAGCATTCTTCCTGGCCCAGTCAGTTTGCATAAAATCTTTCTAAAATTGTAACATTCTTTTTCACTGATCTGAGCGGCTTCCAAATTTAATGCCAATTTTGAATTGAAACATTTATAGCCGTAGGATATCCAATTCATATCCAGACTTTGAAATCATAAAGACATCATGCAATAGTGTCTGCAGTGTTGCCAGCATCAAGCATTTAAAAATAATGAGTTGGGCCCAAAAACATCATGAGATTACAATAAATTTGTGGTTCTTTTCATTTCCCTTTTTGTTTTTCTGCCTTTAAAATACACTTAAGTCACATTTTCAAACTTTTCTCCACAACCATATGAGACAGGGTGCTATTTGCAGCACCCTGGTGACAGAGGTTGCTGCAGTACTGGGAAGACTGCAAACTTAATTGAAGTCAATTAACCAGTTTCTGTTGGGGATTACAGAGACTTGGGTGGCAGTTACTGGGTTAATGAGGGAATTGGCTCAGTGGTTGGAAGGATATATTGGTGAAGAATTGAGAAGTGCTCAGAGAGTGAATTGTGGGTAGGAGAGAAAGCTTTGTGAACACATTTGTCCTGCTGTAAACCTGTGGTTCCGTCTGTTATACTTTGAAACTGAAGATTAAAAAACAAATGTGATGAAAGGGAAACAGCCTGCATGTGTTTGTGGCTAGGAGACCGCGAGAACAGGCTAGGCAGCAGTCATGGGAGGCAAGTTTGTAAAAATTTTGGTGGTGCCCAGAACCCGCCCCCGCAACTCTGCCCCCCAACTCCGCCCCCTCAAACTCCGCCTCCACCTGCCTAAGGCTCTGGGCGGGGTTTCAGGGGGGAGGTCCGGGGTGCAGGTCCTGGGCTGGGGATTAGGGTGCAGGAGGGGTGCAGGCTTTGGGAAGGAGTTTGGGTGCTGGGTGCAGGCTCCGGGCTGGGGCACGGGGTGGGTGTGCAGGAGGGGGTGAGGGCTGCAGGCTTTGGGATGGAGTTTGGGTGCAGGCTCTGGGCTGGTGGTGGGGGTGTAGGAAGGGGTGAGGGGTGCAGGCTCTGGGAGGGAGTTTGGGTGCTAGGTGCAGGTTCTGGGCTAGGGCAGGGGGTGGGTGTGCAGGAGGGGTTGAGGAGTGCAGGCTTTGGGATGGAGTTTGAGTGCAGGCTCGGCTGGGGGTGGGGGTGTAGGAAGGGGAAGGTGGTGCATGCTGAGGCAGAGGATCAGGCTGCAGGGGAATGAAGGTTGGGGCTGAGGATGAGAGGTTCATGATGCGGGGGGACTCAGAGCTGGGGCAGAGGCTCAGGGTGCGGGGGGATGAGGGCTCTGGGTGGGGATGAGGATTAGGGTGCAGAGGGATGAGGGATCTGGCTGGGGCAGAGGATTAGGGTGCAGGGGAATGAGGGCTTTGGCTGGTGCAGAGGATTAGAGTGCAGCTGGATGAGGGCTCTGGCTGGGGATGAGGATTAGGGTGCAGGGGGATGAGGGCTCTGGCTGGGGATGAGGATTAGGGTGCAGGGGGATGAGGGCTCTGGCTGGGGCAGAGGATCAGGGTGCAGGGGGATGAGGGTTGGGGCTGGGGATGAGGGTTTGGGGTGTTGGAGAGGCTCAGGGCTAGGGCAGGGTAAGGGCAGCCTGCCTTGCCATTAGTGGATGGCAGGCACTAGGACTCTGGGGCAACAGACAGCAGTTCTGCCGGGAGCCGATCTCTGGCAGCGCGAACAGGCAAGGACATGGGGAAGGCGGGACACAGGGGGAGGGGTGGAAGGTGGAGGCCGGGACCCACTCCAGGCAGGGACGCCGAGGGGCGGGGCGGTGGGGGAAGACCCGCGGGGGCTGAGGCCGGGGCCTGATCCAGGCAGGGCCAGGGGAGAGACCCTGCTCCAAATATTGCTGGAGCAGGGCACCCGGCCCTGAATATTCATGGAGCACGAGTACCTCGAGCCCATATAACCCGCTGCCTATGGCAGCAGTACTCACAGGGTAGGTGAAGGAACGGCCTGTGACACCATGAAATTTGGAAACTAACTTTATTTTAATGACCACTCTGAGTATCTTATATGATCAGTTGACTTCAGGAGCTGAGGCCTTAAGAAAAGCATCAGATATTGCAGGAACTGGAAATACTGTGTTTGTTTTGGTCTCAGATTCACTGGCAAAACTGACAACTATCTCTTGTTCACAGTGAGAATTTGATGCATGTTAAAAAAACAACAACAACAAACATGCACACACACAACTGGGAAGAGAAAGATTTGTCCCACTATTTTCTGTGCTATCTGGTTACATCTGCATCTAGCTGAGACTTTACAATGTATTTTGAAATGGAAGTCTCTGCACTTTCAAGTGTTAAAATTAATGGCAATGGATTTTTCAAGCATGTTTGCCAAAAGCTTTTCCTTTTAGTCAGGTTTTCAAACTGGTGGATCAAGAGAGGGCAGGTCCCTTCTGTGAAGAGGGGTATAGAAGCAAGGAAAAGAACAGGAGGATTAGTCCCAGGCTTATGAGAACTGCAGTTTGGAGAAGCAACACTTCTGTCTGAATCTAGTAATTGATTTTAGTGGAGCACATGAATATTCTAGATCAGAGGTGGGCAAACTACGGCCCGCGGACCACATCCGGCCCGTGGGACTCTTCTGCCCAGCCCCTGAGCTCTTGGCTCAGGAGCTTAGCCCCTGGTCCCTCCCCTGCTGTTCCCCCATCCCCACAGCCTCAGCTCACGGCGCAATGCTTTGGGCAGCGGAGCTGTGACCTCCTGAGGCAGAGCCCGGCCTGAGCCGGTGCTCTGTGCTGCCTGGTGGTTTGGCTGGCTCCAGCCGGACGGCACAGCTGTAGTGCTGCCAGCCACCAGTGCTCCAGGCAGCGTGGTAAGGGGACAGGGGAGTTTGGGGTGGTGGTCAGGGGGCGGGGATGTGTATAGGGGGCAGGGTGGTTAGAGGGCAGGGAACAGGGTTGAATGGGAACAGGGGTCCCCAGGGGGCAGTCAGGAAGGAGAGAGGGGCTTGGATGGGAAGGCGGGAGGCAGTCAGGGACAGGGATTCTGGGGGCAGTCAGGGAGAAGGGGTGGTTGGATGGGGCAGGGGTCCCAGCGGGGCAGTCAGGAATGAGAGAAGGGGTTAGATGGGGCAGCGGGGGGAAGTCAGGGGCAGGAGTTCTGGGGGCTGTCGGGACAGGGAGCGGGGGGGTGGATGGGGCAGAGATCTTGGGGGGGCCATCAGGGATTGGGGGGGTTGGATGGGGCAGGAGTCCAGGGAGGCCATCAGGGGGCAAGAAGCAGGGGGAGTCAGATAGGGAGTGGGGCCAGGCCACGCTTAGCTGTTTGGAGAGGCACAGCTTCCCATAGCCGGCCCTCCATACCATTTTTGAAACTCGATGTGGCCCTCAGGCCAAAAAGTTTGCCCGCTCTGTTCTAAATTATAGGATACTCCTCTAAAATCTTATTCGGAGACAGTAGGTACTTGATCTATGTCCTGTGCTCCATATAGAAGGGGGAAATAGTATGGGTACGTCTAGAAAAGAAGCTCCACTCTGTCTGATCAACCATCATCCAAACAGGTTTTTCAATGTGGCTTTCATTTGTTTTGCTCTTTCTCAGAGAGCACTCATTTTTGTGGCCTTGTCTGTCAAGTCTTTACAATTTTAGGAAAGGAACAGAGTTTGCTGATGCAACAGAAGCTAAATTCTTCCCATAGGTGAGCACTTTTATCATAAGGACAGACCAGTCAAGGAACTCATCATGCTCTCAGCCAGCGTTTTGAGGAGCAAATACAAAACAGAACAAGTATATTCTGACTGCCTTTGTTTCATATTAGGGAGATAATGCATGCTGTGGGGAGGGGGAGGAGAGGAAAAAGGAGAAAACTCTTATTTAACACTTCTGTCCTGCATAACCATCAAAATAGTGGTGGTTATGAGTTAATTAGATACACCCTTCCACAGTAATAAAACAGTTAGTGGTCTATCCAATGCTTTAAGACTTTAACTCCTTAATAATCGTATGGTTGCTAGTATTGTCTGTTCGTACTGTTGTAGGTGCTAGAAGCCACAGTCAAGGATCGTGCCAGACATTATATATACATATTACAAAAAGACAAATGAAATCACTTAAATGTGCAAGAATATTGCAGGTTTCTTCATGAGCGATGGAAAAGGGGGAAAAATAGGTTCCTGTACTGTCAGATATGGATGGATTTTTGTAATGTTAGTTGAAGCTGAATATTTCCTTAGGCAGACAAAGTCCCATGCTTCATTGAAGATCAGTCTGGAACGTAATTAGAGGTGATGTCCAGTTTGTTGGTTGAAATTTACTCCTGGTGGCGGGAACCAGCTAAGAAAGCATCAGCCAAGCAGGCAAACACCAAATCAAAAAGACATTAAGGGATGTTGTTAAAACCTTAAAAAATCCGTGGCCTGACACCCAGTAAGTTTTGTACCCATTAAACCCACAACTTAAAACGAAAACTAAGAAAAGCAAAGGAGAGAATAGACATTGAAACTCCAGTGAAATAAAATCAACCACAAGCTGAGGAAATCCTTTTGATTTTTATAACTATATAGTCAATGGAAAATTACCCAGGTTCTTATGGCATTTATTTCCAATAGTGTCTTAACCCAATCTTATCTTGTAAACAAATCATCCTTGAACACAGTCAACAGTCCTCAGAACAAGGTTCCCCACATTAATTGTTTTCTTCTTAGCATGACTTTGAGTAAGTATTTTTGGCTTTTCTGAAAGTTCCAGGATAAAAGTCCAGAGTACAATGGTCTTAAATCTATAGGTTGGTCATGTCAGTTGGACACATTTGCTGACATTGTCCACAAATGTCCCTGCATCTGCCACTCTGACCAGCTGTGTGGTCTTCCCCATGGCAGCAGTGCCAAAATACTGATATATTCAAGTTACCCCTGGTTCTGCTTCCATGAGTCTCCCAGTGCATCTGTTATGGCAGTGTGAGGAACCATAGATGCCCAAGACACTGCTGCCTCATCCCAGCAGGCAGAAGTGCTATGGGTGAACCCCATCTGTATGGGCATACATATTGGGATCCACTCCTGCAGCACAGCCCCACTCTCACATCTCTTCCTCCTCTACTCCCTCATAGACCTAATCAAACCTTTCTTCCCTTCACAAAGCCCAGACTTCACCCTCTGTTATGCACATATACACTATCTTTCCCACCTCCACCCCAGAGTTCTCTGTTGGCCAGTGTTGATCCACCAGGGTTTTTGTGAAGAGAAGAGCTAATGAGGCAGGCTAGTGGTGTTGTAAAATGGAAGTAAGTGATAGAACTTGACAGTTTCATCATATAATCCGGGCAAAACTCCATTAGGTTTTCCTGAATAGGTGGACTAACTCTTCATGTGTCTAATTTTAAATATTCAAAAATGGCTTATGTCCAAGACATTATCAGAATGTGTGTGTGTGTGTGTGTGTGTGTGTGTTTGAAGTTTGGCAGTCTATAGTAGTTCAACTAGAAGAACCTTCAGAGGTGTGATGAACGTAGGAAAATTCAAAAGGAGAGGGTGTCTTGTGTATAATTTTCCCCTTGCAGATTTAAGAAAGACTTTGTCCAGAAAATACATCGAAAATTCAGTTGTCTTGTGGAGAATTATTGACCTACATTTGGAGACTAATTTCAGTCTAAAGAGATGAAAGACAGGGTTATCCATTCTGTGTTAAGAGCAAATCTCAATGCACCGTTAATTATGGAGTTGTTACCAATGCTTCCATAATCTGTGGTCCTTTTGCATTTTAAAAAGTATTTTTTTAAATTAACTGATATTTTGTCTTGAAAAAAATCCATCATATTGTATGTGGTGTAGATTTGACCATGTTTTTTATAGTGTTGACAACTAATTGAATAGTACTGATTAATTAAGTAATAGTTATTCTCTCAAGGTAATTATCTTATTGTGTAAGTGCTAGGAGGACAGGTATTATTTATTAACTTTGCTACTCAATAGAGCGATGAAATACTAATTTAGTGCCACACTGGAAGGCGGTTTACAAATGATCAGTGTATAAGCAAATTATATGCAGTATATGACCTGTTATAGTATTTTAGATATTCATGTGGAGTATTTCTAAATTATTATATAATCTGGTTGGTCATTGAGCCTTTTCAGTTAGTATTTCTCTTTTTCTAGGCTGATTCTGTACAAGGGGGAGATGATTCTCCATTCTCAGACTCTGTTACCTTGGAGCAAACAACAAGTAACATTGGAATATCAAGTGGACGTGTTAGCTTGTGGATGCAATGGATGTTGCCAAAAATTACTATAAAGCTGTTTGCACCAGATCCTGGAAGTAAAGGCACAGGTAGGGTACATAGAATTATCTATTTTAATTTAGTACTTTAAATGTGTAGTTATTTTAAGATAAAGCCAATTGCTGTTTATAGCATGTATTCATGAATTAAAACCTCTGATAATTATAAAAAGATGCACGTTTTTGTCCAGTGTTTTAGCATACTGCAATATGCTGTCGTGCATGGGATCAGACTTCAACATTGTCCTTTGCACCTGGATTGGCAGAGATTGGGAGCATTGTAAAGGCAGTCTTGGGGCTTAATTCTAGCCCACAAAGTGTTTTTTTTTAAATTTGAAAACAATTTGTTCACTTCTTTTGACTTACGCAAGTATGAAAACCTGTGTATTTTTTTTCTCATGTGAAGTTATTCTCTTGTTTTTCCCACTCAGACTTCAGAAAAAGGTGGCTATTAAAATTTAATTTGGCACATGGCTCATCCTCAAAAGGAATAGGACTATACTAAATCTGAATTAAAAGTTTGTTAGTCATTTTAAATGATACAGGACAAAAGTTTGTGCATAAGCAGTGTACATGTTTTATTAAGTTTTACTTGTGATGGTATGTTCCCAACTATGAGCCGCTATACACAATTTTGCATTTTTCTATCAACATTTAAAATTGTGTTGATTTTTAAATGACATTGGGACTGGAGTCCCAGTGGGGGCCAGCCAAGATCTCTCAATTAGGGTGAACTGCAAAGAATGGGGAAGACAAATCCCCATAAAGCTGGTGGATATTCCACTACTTAGATCTACCAAACCAGCATAAAGCAGCTTCTTTATTACCTAACTGGTTATTCAGAAGTCCAAACAACACAGTTCCCTTAAAGTGTTCCAGCCTCAGGCTTCTATCCAGGTACCCACATCAAATATGATGAACATTTCTGTAAATCTTATTTCATCATATAAAATAAAAGGTTCTACCAATCCCAAAGGATGGGGGACACATTACCTCCCAGATTAGTGAATGTTTCAGATCTTACCCAAATACACTCTACAGCCAATTCTTATTAACTAAACTAAAATTTATTTAAAAAAAAACAACAGAGAGTATGGTTAAAAGATCAGTATACATACAGACATGAGTTCAATTCGTTTAGGTGCATCGTCATAGCAGAGATGGTGAGCTTCGCAGTTGCAAAAAGTTATTTCAGAAATAGTTCATAGGTTATAGTCCAATGTCCAAATATCATATTCAGGTTGTACCAGCATGACTGGGACCTCAGTCTTGCGACTCAAACTTCCCCTGATGAAGCCTACATAGATCTGAGATGACAGAATCAGAACCCAAAGATATTTATACAATTTCATGTCCTCTTTGACAAGTTGGGATTTCCTCGGGGAACAAAAAGTCATTAGGATGACTTTGAAGGAGGTCAGTCACCGGAACTTAGCTACAGAATTAATATAAGGCAATTTGCTTGTTCCTCCACCATTCACAGTACATTTCAAAGAGAGATGAATACCGAGATATCCCGTGTTTACAATCATTTAAATGCTAGGATGTTCTTTTGATCTCTGAACTATCAGAATACTGCATAGACAGGGACTATTGATTACATTGTCCATCCTACTCATACATATGTAAATACACAAAAACACAAATGTTATCTCCCCTCAAATCTTTTGAAGGTTATTTATTTTGCAAGATGTTTAACCCTTTTTAGCCATGCGTCACAGACATAAATTTAACATCTATAATATTTTAAAAATAAGAAGGAATTTAATATGTTTCAGGTTACTTTATGTTGAAAATAAAAATATGGTTTAATGGCAGGTGGTACACAATTCTCTTCTTATTAACGTTTTTATTTGGGAAATACCATTTTTGCACTAATACTATTTATAAATAACTCATCACGCAGATTTTGTAAATCACTTATTATTGTATGAACTTAAATACATATTTTTCTTAGGATGCACACTTGACATCCTTGTTAACAAAATATACTGGTGCCCTGTTTTAGAAAATGAAGAAACTAATCTATCTGATTAAAGTTAATTTACAAAGAAATGCAGCAGAACATTGACAGCAGAAACTTAACAGAAAACAAATCTGAAAATTCAGTAGATATGATGATGATAAAAAAACTTGGCACTTGTAATGCACTTTGAAATGAAAAGCATTTTCTACTGATATTATCTAAATGACCGCCATCACCATGATGGTTATTAAGTAAGTATTATTGTGTAGTCAAGTATCAGAGGGGTAGCCGTGTTAGGCACCTTATAGACTAACAGACATATTGGAGCATGAGCTTTCGTGGGTGAATACCCACTTCGTCGGATGCATGATATCCATCCGATGAAGTGGGTATTCACCCACGAAAGCTCATGCTCCAATATGTCTGTTAGTCTATAAAGTGCCACAGGACTATTATTATGTACAGTTTTTATAAACAAGGATACCCGAGCAAAGAGGTTAGGTTAGGCAAAGAGGTTGTCCAAGCCCTAAATGTATTGTTTCTGCCAGAGCTGGGATTATTGCTCAAGAATTCCTAGCTCTCAGTCATGTTGTTACATCTCTAAATGAAGTCTTTTTTGTGCTGTTGTTTAATTTGAGTATCTCTATCCCAGTGGTGGGCAAGCCACATCCGGCCCTCCAGATGTTTTAATCTGGCCCTCGAGCTCCTGCTGGGAATTGGGGTCCAGGGCTTACCTCGCTCTGGCGCTCCAGCCAGGGAGTGGGTTTGGGGTCTGCCCCACTACACATGGCTCCCAGAAGCAGGGGCATGTCCCCACTCTGGCTCCTACGCATAGGGGCAGCCAGAAGGCTCCGCATGCTGCCCCTGCCCCAAGCGCTGCCCCTGCAGCTCCCATTGGCCGGCGACCACAGTCAATGGGAGCTGAACGGGCAATGCCTGCGGACAGGACTGTGCGCAGAGCTGCCTGGCCACATCTCCATGTAGGAGCCAGAGGGGGGACATTCAACTGTTTCTGGGATCTGCTTGAGGTAAGGTCCAACCAGAGCCTGCCTCCCTGAACCTCTCCCATGCCCCAACCCCCTACCCCAGCCTGATCCTCCTCCCACGCTCCAAACCCTTTGGTCCCAGCCCAGAGGACCCTCCTGCACCCCAAACCCCTCATCCCTATTCCCACCCCAGAGCCCGTACCTTCCGCCAGAGCCCTCTTGCCCTCCAGCCCCAAATTTTGTGGGCATTCATGGCCCGCCATACAATTTCCATACCTAGATGTGGCCTTCAGGCCAAAAAGTTTCCCTACCCCGATATAGCTTGTTTAATGGTAGCTAAGGCTATAGAGAAAGCTGTATACTGCTCTCTGTCCACAGAATTACCATTGATGTCAATATTAGCAGTTCACACAGATCAAGAGCAGTAAATGGTCCTGATTCTTTTTAATTAGTTTTCAAGCCAAAATGTACGGAACAAAAATCCTGAACTCAATTTATCCCCTAAATTTTGAAGGGAAGATGTTCTGTTGTTTCAATACAGTAGTTCAAAACAGTACATTTTTCTAGATTCATTTAATAGCCAAAATTGCGCAGTAACATACTGAAATCTGGAAGCACTCTTTACTTAATGGTGTGCTATTCTATTCTGAAGCTGAAAAGTAAAGTAACCCATCACTACTTGCAGTGGTTTACTGCGATGCTGTCCATTTGGAAAATGCAGTGAGAGCAAGCTATGCAGAAAATTTTTTTGAAAATATTTGACATCAACTGTCTCAGGTTTAATTTCTCAACTTTAGTTTGTAAACATTAACATTGCTTTTATGTTTTAATAAGAGTCAGAGTCTCAGTCTAATTTCTATCCCTTAGTAATGTCCTTTGCCCATTTTTATTACATAATCTGAGGAGTCTATTTAGCATTAAGTGAGGAGGAGTTATGTATTTATTAATCACATTTGTCTCTCTTCTAGTGGATCCTATCTTGCAGATATTGTATGTAAAGAGCCATGTATACTTATTGTGAATATAGATAATTATACACAGAAACAATGTTAAAAGAACTTTAAAGTTGGTTACAAAGTCAAGCACTCAACAGTTAGGAAATCCCAGAATTAAAGTTACCTCTGCAGCCTTAATTCACTTCCCTTTGTGCATGTGCCTTATGATAATCTTTAATTACTTGGTCACATACTATTTTTCCACAGAACTGTTATATCAAACAGACACCTAAAGTGACAAATTTTAGCTTGATCTTAGTAACAGGTTAAGTGGAGCAGGATTATCACAACTAGGAAAGACATGTTGCTCTGAGAAAACTATTTGTGTTTGACTTCTATTTAAGCAAAATGTGGAGGATTTGGTAAGAGATGTTTTCCATCTTTTAGTCAGTGGAAGTGGCTACTTAGATTGCAAAACATCTTTGAGAGCTGTTAAACTCTGGTCTGCCTAGAATTATCTTATCTATCCAGGTTTCTATACTGTATTCATCACTGTTGTATTGGATTGATTGGTATTTTTCCATTCTGAGTTATTTTGATGTTTTAGCTTTCTGTTGTATGCTTTACAGCAGAGTTGAGCCCAAATAAAAACAGTCTCAGCATTTTTAAGAGAGGTCTGGATTCTGAATCTGGATCTGAATTTTGTGACTAGCTCCTGTCTGTGTGATGTTTGAACAAAAATTCACTAAGTGAAAATCCCTGAACTTTGCAGGATGGGAATTAGAGATCCAAATACAAATTGTGGTGACGCAGGCACATTTCTGGTTTATGAACAGTGTTTTATTTATAACACAAACTTAGAGATTGTAATTCATAGATGTTCATTTTAATTATCACTGGTTATTGCAGAGATTTGTGTTGTCAGTGAATTAGAAGATCTCAGCGCCTCAGTAGATGTGCAAGATGTATACACCAAAGTCAAATGTAAAATAGAAAGCTTCAACATTGACCACTACAGAAACAGGTAATTACTGGAAGTCATGCTACATTAATTCCATTCTGAAAAAAGAAAGCAGTTGTCTCTTTTTCATTGACAGAATTATTATGTGACTTTTAATTAATATCATTGTGGAATATAGTGAAATAAGCCATAGCTATACTTTTTTAAACAATAAGCTCTGATAATCAGAATTTCCCTGAATTAGACTTGCTTGTAAACAGGATATACAAGCCATTTTAGTCTTTAAGGAGAAATAAATTTTGTGTGTGGGTGACACCATTAAAAATTGGTATTTGTTGAACTAAATGAGAAGCTGTTGTCCAAATACTTCCAATGGGAAATGCCTCAAATATTGTACTGTGATTAATTTTACTCTACCAAATAGTAAATGTCTAGGGTGTTTTTTGTCTCTCCTACTTGATAAGTTGTTTATTTTTAAGACGTCAGAAGGAAATTTTTAATAAAAGAGATGTTTTTGTTGTTGTGGAGTCGCTGCACTGTAATGCAGGAAACTGAGTTCATTACCTTTGTAGCAGGTGCTAGTCTAATACATAGAATAGCCTTGATAAAATCTGAGGGAGCCACATACAGTCTTCATCAGCTGAATGATAAGTTGTCATGAAGCAGAATCCATGGAGGTATGTGGGAGATGGTAATTAAGAGAAAATGGGACAATTCTCTAGTGTCTTTCCCTGGGAGAAGAATCAACAAATAAGCCATTAAAATGTTTTAAAATTTATTGTTAGGGTGAGACCTTTCAAAAGTGCCTAAGGGATTTAGGAGCATAATTCTTACTGACTTTCAGGGAGACTTGTACTCCTAAATCCCATAGGCATTTTTGAAAGTCTCTCATGAGAACAATAGGAAGGAAATTCAGTGTTAGCCTCTCATTCTGTCCTTAATTCAGTTATCAACTCATTTGAGACTTAGTACAATGAACAAACACTACAGGGTGTATACGAAAAGTAGAGCCGTTCTGAATTTTCTTTCTTTTCTCTGAATTAGAAATATATATTTGTTTGAACGTATTGTAAAAATGACTAATCAAACCTTACATTTTCTTTCTGGAAACTTCTGTTGCAGTCTATACCATGAAGCTTTTAGATATAGTGGCATACACCAAGCCCTCATACTATTAACAAGTTACTTTTCCCACAGGTTCTGTGAAAGGCTTGAGAGGTTCTTTGTTCTGAATAGTCTAAAGCGTCAAACTCTCCAAAGCTTCCTTCCAACTTAGTAGTGTTCTTTCTTTGCTAAAGTTTTATCAGGTTATTAAGTTACTCCACTTAACATAATTGCATTGTCAAATCCAGTTTCAATTCATAAACTATTCAAAGTACACTCTATATATGACTAAATTCTATGGACTCAAACCAAATGCAGAGAACATATAAGGTGACCATTCTGTTTTCCAGGCCAGGGGAAGGCTGGCAGTCAGGACATTCTGAAGGAATATTTCTGCAATGCAAAGAAAAACTTTTGGTGAGATTTTTGTAGTGGAATAAGATGCTTAACAAAATAACTCTGTTCTAAAACTTAATCAATATAATTTTTCTTTGTTCTCAGACATGTTCAGAAGAATGATTGCAAGAATAATAATACAAAACATAATTTTACCACTTCATAATCAATTTTGTGCTTATGAACAAGTACTCTAAATTTGAAATGTATTTGGATACTGTTTTCCTTTCTCAATTTTTTTGTTCTTGTAATCATCCTCTTTCACGCTAATAAAGCTTTCTGCTGAATTTTTAATTCTGATAAAATCAAGTGATAAGTATTTTGTGTGCAGAATTCTATTGGATTTTAATTCCATGACCTCTTTGTTGGATTGTCCTTTCCCATAAATTACAGTTTTTCAAATTAATATTTTTCATACCAGTTTTTCTTTTGATTTCCTTGAATTTGGGCATTTCAGAAGGTGTGTGCCACACATGCTATATCTCACAGCTGTGCAGAGCTATGCAAATTTCAGCATAATTTAAAATTCTAATTTTTTTTGGCTTATGGCTTTTGTTTTGTTTTGTTTTTCTTTTTGTCTTTTTCCTCCTCTCTGTTCATCACCTCAAGCCTTGGGGAAGACTGTTGGTCTCTGGGGCAATACGGAGGTGTATTCCTTTCCTGTACTGACAAGCTGAACAGACGTACCTTGTTGGTTCGACCCGTCAGCAAGCAGGACCCTTTCAGTAATTTCTCTGGCTTCTTTCCTCCTGTAAGAAATCCTTTTAAACTTATACTACAGAACTTCCATTAACAAACACAAGTAGGAGAAATATTATCTCAAATGTCATTAGTTTCTTCCCATTATTTGTCATTTATAAATTCTCTGTACTGAATATATTTATTATCTATTTTACTTCCTTTTTCTTCTTTGGCAACAATTGTCAAATTCCTTTACATGGGCCTGGGAAGCAGTGTCCTTTGTGTTTCTCTGAAATCTACAACACTGCTATTTGGTAAAGTGGCACAGCTAGAATGCCTCATTTAAAGTAACTAAGATCCTGATCGCACAATGCACTTAAGCACATACGTAAGCTTAAGCATGTGAGTAGTCCCATTGAAATCAGTGGGACTGCTCAAATACTTTGAAGATAAGCATATATGGAAGTGTTTGCTGGATTGAGGCCCAAATGTGTGAGCAAAAGCCAGTATTGTACATTGTACCTTGTTTGTGGTGGCTGTAATGATATTCTCAGTGCTTTTAATTACTTTACGTAACTGAGCTATGCCTTAAACTAATTTATTCACATATATTATTTACAATATATACAATAATTACAGCAAACCGTTCATGTGGTCACAATTCCTTGGAAGTCTCAGAACATTACAATTGTCTCAGCCAGCAAGTAATATGAGTTACTTAACTGTTTCTCTTCCATGGCCTTTTTCCTATTTGATTAATAGTCATGAGCAAGTACAAAACTTGAACTGGCCTAGAAGTAATTCCAAAAAAAGTAAAAAGGGCCAAAATGTTCTAACCTGGGTGCCTGTTAGGCTTGGCTCGGCTCTCTACTTTGAGCATTGCTACCTGGCTCCTGGTGCATGGGGTCGCAGTGCTGCTCAGGTTTGGCCCTATTCCCCTAAAGGGAGGTGGCCAGGCCAAATCTGAGTAAGTGATGTTGGAACTTGCGCACAGGCTCTCACAAATTTGGCCTAGCCTCACCACCATCCAGTGGACCAGGCCAAACCTGAACAATACTGCGATGCCCGGGGCCCAGTCATAACTCCTGGAGCAAGGAGCTGAGCCCAGCGAGCCCTGTGGGATAGGAGCTGCTTCAACCAGGACAGGGGTTTTGTGGGTTAAAGCAGACAGACCCACAAAACCCAGAACTACTGGAGTGCCTTACTGCACACCACACATATCTACACTTTTTTTGGCATATAGAGTACATGTAGTGACACTTCTCAGTAAAAAGCAGGCTGCATCCAGACTGCTGTGCGTAGCTACATACAGCAGTGAAAGGCTCTGGCAGGAGGGAGGCAGCAGGAAAAGGTTCTGGCGTGAGAGTCCTTCCCCATAGCCAGAGCCTTCCACTGCTGTGGAAAAGGCTCTGGCAGTGGGGAGGCAACAGGACAGTACACTGCTAAAAACAGCAGTGTAGAGATGGGAGTCACTGCTTGGGCACATGGACAGCCAGGTGGGGTACATGCCTTAAGGTTCTGGTGTGTCCTTACTCACCTAAGCAATGCTTCACCATCCACACTGAAATGTATATCTGTGCTGGGGGAACATGCAGTGTTTGTACTCTGCATGCCGCCATAAGTGTAATCATAGCCTAAAAGTGCTTTTAGGCAGTTTTGCTTAGTACGCTTCTGAACTGTATTAAGCTAATGTGCACAAAGGTACTCTTAGAGTGCAGTACAAATGTCCACATGGGGAATTAGTACAGAGTAGCTAGTGCGGGCTTTTCCCCAATGTAGACAAATCTTACGTATGTATTCAGTCTCTCATATTCACAGAAATGAAAAATTTTAAAAATTCAGTCATACCAATTTTTCTAGCAACTCCCATTGAAGTTAATGGGAGTAGAGACCTGAGCAGGTTACAGCACAGACCCTTTATCTTTAGTGGTGTGATAGATTATATGGAATATTTTTGTGTTAGTGGAAGTTCTGTTCCATTTGATTTATTTTCTGTCATGAATATGTCCATCATTCTTTTACTTATTCTAGTTGTTTAAATTTGTCCTAATAAGAGTGAAAGCTAACTTACTAATTTGTTACAATTCACTTAATGATATGCTCTTTCAGCTTCTCAGCATTTCAGATACTTACTACATTTATGTAAGAAGTTAGTGCTTACATTGATAAAAAATTTTAAAAATACATTAATTAGCGATTCTGAATAAATAAAATCTGAAAATGTTGAAAGAAGCATCTACTCTGTTTACAAAACGTAGTTGCTATACTTATGCTTGAGTGATTAAACACTGTTAACATAATTATATATATTATGTCAAAACCAATTTGATTTTATTTGCTTTCCTTTATTATTAAAATTATTTAATTTGTTTTATTAGTTTATTTTAAAATTCTCAACTTTTGCAGTAGTTCACTCAAGGTCAACTTTCAGTCAGAAATGAATGTTTCATCTAGATACTGGAGGAGATTTTTAAAAGGTACAGATGTCAGGAGCCTAATACACTCTGACAGTCAATGGGAGTTAGGCATCTAACTTCCAAACGTGCCTTTGAAAATCTTTCCCTCCGTGAACAGAAATCTTGCAAATTTCTGAAGAATAATGTAATACGTTTTAAAAGCTGTTTTTTATGTATTGAGATTAATTATTTAGTCTGCTGTGTATAGTAGTTAGTATTATGGGTGTTCTGCAGGAGAAATTTGAAGTACAAAGTTATCTTGCCACCACTGGTACAGTGATGGTTGGGCCCACAGAGGGAATGAAAGGGAATAAAAGCTATAATAAGCTCTCTAAAATGAAGAGGGAGTAATGGAATGTAAATAATTTTAAACTTATGCACAATTTTTAATAAATATTTTTTGGTAAATTTTGACTTTCTGAAGTGCAAGAAATATTTTAGGTAGTAGTATTTGAGGGATATTAAGCTACCAGGCTGAGTTCAATGTTTCATGTACAGCACAGATGAGCAGAAAAAAATGAATGTTTAGTGTCACTAAAATATTCAGCAGTTCTAGCTTACATTGGGGTGTTCTGTGATAACATTTGGTCATACTGTGAGGTAGATGGCCCTTCTAAAGATTTAAATAAACCTTTTCTTAAGTTGTTTGGAGAAAGTAAGAACCTCCCCCCCCCCCCCCCAAAAAAAACCGAACAAACCTGAAAAGACGAGCTAATAAAGAAATAATAGCAATTGCTCTCTGTTCAAGATGTGTAACCTGTTCTCTTTACAACAGTTTTCATTATTGTTTCTTTTTCCTGGAACAGACAACTGCAAAACTTTTAGATGGCTCACACCAACAACACGGATTTCTCTCTCTCACTTACACAAAGGCTGTGACAAAAAATGTCCGGCACAAGTTGATATCAAGAAATGAACGAAGAACTTTCCATAAGTTATCTGAAGGTCTCAATGATGGTTCTCCTCATTTTCTTCACGAGATCCTTCTTTCTGCACAAGCATTTGATGTTGTCCTATGTTTCCCTTTGCTTAATGCAATTGCAAGTATATTTCAAGCTAGGCTGCCAAGGAATCAAAAAGAGAAAAGCAAATCACCTGGCCAACCTATGAGGACTCACACTCTAACATCTCGGAATTTACCTCTGATTTATATCAACACAGGTGTAATCAGAGTCTTCTTTCCCAAAACTGAGGAAATGCAACATGATACAGGAGGTACTATGTACTGTATGAATATATTTATTATGTGAAATATTTACTTCCTCCACGTTCTTTGGTGAAGATTAAATGCCACAGGATGACACAGATCTCTTAAGCAGGTCTCTTTGCATTCTAGACAGGTGAATTATAGGGAAATCTAGTCTCTTTGACCAAAAGGTTCTATCTTAATTATCTCACTGCTTCTTGTGATAATGGCATATTTAGTATTGTCCCTGGGGCTGTCATACTACAAGGAAAGAGATGGAAAATGTAATTAATATGATACACACTACATTTCTTAAGAGTTATAGAAATAATTACTTTGGAGGCCTACCTTTGTCTGTCCATAGCGTTTGGGCTGCGAATGTGATTGTTAAAGGAGTTGGTCAGGAGTTGCATGGAGAGAACTTAAGACCTGAGTCTCCAATTAGATCTGCAAGAGTTGACTCTTGTACCAGCCGTGACCCCCTTTGAGGCCAATAGGTGTCCATGCTGGTACAAGAATTCACCTAGGTCAGATGGATCCATTTTCAGGAACAGGGCCTTATCGTAGGGAACTATTGAAAAACCTCAGGGCTTATCTACATGAACATTCAGTTCATAGCAAGCTAGAGTGTGAATCTATCCCAGAATTAGCCTGTTGCAGACTAACTGTCTGTGTGGACCCTGCTAATATGCACTAACAGTTTGTTAATGAGCCTTGATTTAGTTCCATTTCAAAGAGAACTAGATCAAAAATCATTAACAAATTGTTAATGCACATGAGCAGGGTCCATAGTCAGTCACTCTATGGCAGGCCAGGGCAAAGTAGATTCACATCTCAGCTTGCCACAAACTAAATGTTCATGTTAGACAAGCTTTCAGACAGCTGGGCAGATGGATGGATACTTAGAAAGATGGAAGGTGTAAAAGTCTTGTGCTCAGTTAAACCACTACTCTAAGTCTCTGCATTGCCCACCACAAAATATATTTATTATATTTATACTTATGCTTTTAATTCTTACATCTACATAGAAAGACATTAACATTAAAAGTACACCTACAGACAGCTAGAGACTATACCATTACAAGTACAGTACTCCCACTAGAAAGAACGAGGAGTACTTGTGTCAGCTTAGAGACTAACACATTTATTTGGATATAAATTTTCGTGGGCTAAAACCCACTTTGCTTATGTCCAAATAAATGTGTTAGTCTCTAAGGTGCCACAAGTACTCCTCATTCTTTTTGCTGATACAGACTAACACAGCTACCGCTCTGAAACCTGTACTTCCATTATCATCTACTCTTCTGAGAAATGAATAAAATGCATTACTGATATAATGCTATGTTTACATAAGTCATGTAGGTATGGTTTGTTACTATTATCTGCAATAATACACAGTCTAAACCCATGAGGGTAGAGTTTAAATTTTCACATAACCTAACAACAAGAGGTGCAGACAGAGAGAGTTTAGTTGGATTATTTTTTTGCCAACATCCTCTACAATTTTCCAACTGGGAATGGCAGAAATACAGTCAGATAAAATTAGAATGGCTTTGTTGGCAAGGAAGAGTTATCGTTCTTCTGGGAAGGGAGTCTGAGGCATGCTGTCAAGGAAATTTTTTAAAGAATATGTTTTTGCAACATCTGTAGCTTTGCACTTCATTAAAATTACATTTATAAAAAATGTTCTGGCTGGCTTAGAGAAAGAAAGACTGACCCTGTGCTAACCACGTTTTTAAGCAATTACAAATAGCAGAACTGCTGTGGGTAAGCTTGAATGAAGGTGGTAAACACACATGCATGTATAAAGAATGGCCAAAAAAGTTAAAACTTTATTGAAATAAAAACAGAACAAACTAACCCCAAAAACTAGAAGTTTTGGAGTTTCATGAAAATGTGAAGGACAGTGCCAGATCTTTTCCGTCTCTTCTTTCACCCCAACCCTTTCTAAACTCAGGTACTTCTGAATGAAGACATTGAGGTCTCTTTGCCCATGAAGTCTAGAGACTGTAACAAAGGCCAAGGCTTGAATATGACCAGCTGTTATTTTTAAATTAACAGTGGCCCTTTAAATATTAGGATTTTAACTGCTTTTGAAGGCCTCTGTACTATATAAT
The DNA here is from genome assembly GCF_025201925.1 of Gopherus flavomarginatus. Taxonomy (NCBI): domain Eukaryota; kingdom Metazoa; phylum Chordata; order Testudines; family Testudinidae; genus Gopherus; species Gopherus flavomarginatus. The sequence goes on from NC_066618.1 coordinate 261,300,740, forward strand.
CCATCTGCAAGAGGTATTCATATATTAGTTTCAGGTAATTACAGTATACCAAAAAAAGTTGCTATTTCAATATGACAACTTAAATTAATATGCTACATGGTACTATATTGGGGACATTTTCTCTAAATGTTTCATAAGTTAACTATTAAAATATATTTGATCTTTCCTTTGCCATCAGTTAGGACATCTATTAGTCACAGGCCTGTGGTAACCACTGATGCCTATTTGCTTTTTAAAAATTCAGTGTAACTTTTCTTTTCTTCAGCGCAAAATATTCCAAGTGTCATATGTTTCTCTGATAATATTTCACTAGCACAACCAGATCAGAGGTGTTTTCTAGCAAGTCTAATGCTGGACTTGGTGATCCCCAAGATGACATGCTGTAGCGTTGCACTTTTTATGTTGATCATAATTTTTTTCTCAATCCTCTATATCTAAGGACATGATTACACTGAAACAAATGTTGTACAAGATAATCTCTTTAATGCCAGAAAAGTTAAAGGTGTTACAAAAATGAATGTTGATGTTATATACTGTATTATAAATACTTACTATCTAGGGCCCTGATCCTGAAAACATGGCACAGCTTAACACTGAATTCAATAGGACTACTTACATTAATGAAGTTAATGCACATGTGTATGACTCTGCATTCTGGAGCTTACATAAATTATATAAACAAGTTTTATTTAATTGTGCCATTATTATTGAGGGTTAAATCTTTTTTTTCTACATAAAATGCCAAAAAAGCTTCACCAAGTGCAAGCATGGTGCTAAACAAAGAATTTAGCTCTTGAGGCTGTGTAACAGTTGGATTACATAAACATTTAAGAATTACTTCTAAAATATCTGTTTAAAGAATCCTAAAATATAACAATTGCAGTATGACACCTTACTTTATGTACTGTAACTTCTGTTTTCTACTTTTGCAGTATGTTTATAGTCATCTAATTTAATAAAAGAGCAAAATGAGTTTTTATGTACTCATGAAATATAGTTTAATACCTCTAACAGTCCATGTAAAGAATGAAACTAATTATTTAAAAAAACCTCATATGAAGGATACAAAAGTACAAGATTAGCTTTCCCATGTATTAGTCAAGTGAGTGCTTTGCCAGTAAGCTGGAGGTGTGCAGCACTTGGGGTAGATGAAAACAAAAGTGAATGTGAGGGGCCTTATAACATATATAGCTATAATAAATTTGTCCCAGGGTGCATTCATTATGTGTAATATATACATTCTGACTCAGAGCTTTAGAAATACATAAGCAGGCAACCCATGGTTTTATTCATTATAGTTTCCCTATAGAAGATTTCCCCTGAAAAGTTGAGAAGAGTATGTGTGGCAGAATATGACTTAAGAGGTATATTCTCCATCAGTAAATCAGGACATAAATCACCTCTGCCCCCAACACAGAAGCATCAAAATATTGATTAGTATGGTACTCTCTATATATGTTAAAGAGTTCATTTGTTAAACCATGTGACATTGAATTACTCTTTGGTACATTTTGTGGTAGGTAAGCTGTAAGTGTTGGATGTACTAATAGTATTGAATACATTTACATACTTTTGTTTCTTTTACCAAAATCCAAACCCTTGTTTTTTAAAAAAAAAAGAAGAAGAAGAAGACAGGAGACCTTTCTCAAGTGCTACCTTTTTTTGCCACTCTTGCTCACAAATAATGTCATGTTTTACAGCATAAGTGAGGTGGTGACCCAAGTAATATTGAGACTAATGAGCAGGGTTCTATTTATTGCCCCGTAATAAATGATCAAAGTGACAAATACTGGAAACAAGAGACTCAGAACCACTTTTCTTCAGTATTCTAAAACCCTTAGCATAAAAAGGATTTGGGTGAGAAAGGGAGAAAATGCAATACTTAGCCTGGGGATCTGCCACCCAAAGCCTTTAAAATAATATTTAAAACACACTTAATATACGTCCCTCTTCCCTCACAGACATTTTAAAGCCCATTATGTTAACTTAACAACAGCAGGAGGTAGTTTTAAATCTAATATTTAGACTTTGTTAAAAAAAACTGTTTGGTTTTGGTTAAAAATTATTGTGACAAAAAGTTTTTCATGGGCATTTAAAAATTCCCCCTTCAGTGCCTGCCACCAAAACAAATAAGCATCATTTTAGTCAGATTAAGGACTGAAGGATCTGGGCTCTGATTTTTGGGTAGACAGGTTTCCTTCAATCAAATCATTTGTGCTATCACTCGTTGGTTTACTTTGCTGCAACTTGCATTATGTTGTTTTTTGTGTATTACACAGAATTCTATGATCCCTGAGATCCATTCACAAAAATTATATGTCCAGACTACAGAGCATGGCCTCAGAATATGGCTGTCTGATTCACCAAGAAATGAATTGGTCTGTAGAAGCCATTCAAAAAAAACAAAAAAGCTGAGGTCTGACTAGTTCTTTCCACATCAAGCAATGCATTATTTAGTAGAATACTTCAGCTCTCTTCTGTGGCTGAACATTTAGTTTCAGAACAAGATATCTGAAGGATCTTACTGGGTGGCCACAGATGGTAAAATGGGTTGGGTTTAAGTACTTACATATTAAATGGATTGATATGTGTAATGTATGTAGTATGTATAATACTGAAGATGGAGTGGGAAACTCTATGAGCATGCTCGGTCATATACTTACGATATTACTGGCAGCTTCTCAATTGCCATAAAATCCTTCAAAGTGGGAGTGCTGCAAAATACCTAATGCGAGTCTTTGTAGCTGTTGAAATAGAACACAGTTTTGTTTTTTTTTAGTGATGATGCAAGAGAGCCATGAAATTTCAGTGTACTATGAGCAATAGAATCTAATTTTTTTCTCTCAAAAGAGCTCTGGTTTTATATCTAATACAGCATTCATTTAAAGTAAACCTTTTCTTCATCTGGATAAAATATAAAACCTAATTTAGACACAGTAAAAAGCAGAGGTTTTTCATTATAGCAGTTGAGAATGTCACCAAAGAGACTCTTCTTCACAGATGCATATCACATCTTTTTATTTTTTTCACAGTGTGTAGGGTATTATATACTGCGCTGAGCCCAATCTTGCTATCTTTGTGTTTATCATGTTTGTTGCAATCAGTAAGGTGTACTCCAGGGATAACTGTTGAAAGATCTGCTATTGTATGGTGAGATTGTAAAATCTAGCATTTTTTGAGTCATACCTTCCAAAGGGGCCCACAACATAAGGCTGAGTAATATTTTAACATTTTAGATATGCATATACTTAAGTAGGGTGTTCATGAGGAAGCAGCTGTAGAATATAAAAATCTGTTGGAATCAATATCCTTTTGAAAAGATATTTTTAAAATAAGATGGCTCAAGGTAGAGCAAGAGGTCACAGATTGATTTAAGTGCAAGACAGAACTTGATGGGGAAACTGGGCACCAAGTAACAACCTTCTCTGTTGTATATCATCATAGTAGTGCTATTGACTTCAGTGGAGTTATTTGCGCAAGTAGTAACTCTTGTGCATAAATTTTTGCTAGATTGAATCCTTAATACATAGTCTGATTCAGAGATTCTTTATAAGCAATTTTTATATATGTCTGCCATGTACCTCTGTGCACACATTCACTTATAAAAAAGATGCATGTTTTCTCTCGCCTTAGCTGAAGCTAATCAGGCAATAAAAGAAGACACTTTGATTATCAAGATTGGCTCCGTCTCTATGGCTCCCCAGGCTGACAACCCTCTTAGCAGAGCTGTACTCAGAAAAGATATTTACCAGTAAGTATTTTTCTTATATCTTAACTCACAAATATTTCATTTGTAGGGGAAGTTAATTGGTCAATAAAACTTGGTCCATGCAACCTGTTAAAATACTTTTGATATTCAAAACCAGGTTTTCTTTATTTTTTTCACTTGCAGGCTTTCAAATCCATTCAGATATATCAAGTATTTCTGTGATGTGTTGATGCATAATAGAATTTAAATGTCAAGTCATTATGAAAGTAAAAATCACAGATGAAAGCATTTTAAGAGACTTGGTTTTATGTAGCGAAAACTCAGATCACCTAAGAAGAAAAGGGACTGTTTGTGACTAGCATAGCTCTTAGTAGCAGTGTAGCGTGAAAGTGATAGATACTCAGAATGTAAATGGTAAACACACATTCAAAATGCAGGACTGTCGATGGCATGTGGATCAAAGCTGTAAAGGAGAGCAAACTTCTAAAGAGACATTTCACAGTAAGCACATTTTCTGCAAAAATGTCATGCTCTGGATTGTGTCATTGATTATGTGTAAACCTCACTAATCATATGTAGGCAGCAAAACTGGCAAACATATGTAATCAGCATGATAAAAAATAATGTATGATATTTAGTAGAGTTGGCTCTGATGCCAGACATGAAAGTATGGTTGCAAATAATACCAAGTGAGAAAAGTCACAGAAATACAGATGAACAAGTGTCTTATAGTTCCTTTTGATCTGATTCTCAGATGTGGCAATATTTTTGTTTGAAAAGTACTTCATACTGCACTTCAATAGAAGTTACAAACATCAAAATCCTTTCCCAGCCGTAAAACATTTACTGCCTAGAAAATGACAGCAATTTTACTTTGTCAAGTGTAGGAATTTTTAGGATGGCAGGAGACCATGACATTTCTCCAGCTCCTTGTCTCTTCTGTTCATCTAGAAGTTATAAGGCAAAGTCTTTTTTTCTCCAAATACTTGTCAAATTTCCATTTGAAAATATGTGAATTATTGTATTTGCTCATATGTTTGTCACTAGTAGCTTATTCCTTATATTAAATGGGCTGTGACTATTATCACGTTAGGATCCCTTCTGTGAAAGTTCTTTGTGTCCTGTTGCCAGTGACTGCTTTCGATGAGGAGGTCTGAACCAGTTCCCACTCTGCTCACAAATGTAATGGCTTCTGTCTCTGTGGTTCCTCCGCTCTCACAATTCTTTCCCTCCTCCCCCCACTAAATTAGTTTCTGCTTTGTGAGGAACAAAACCAAAACTACATCCTGCTGTCCTTCTCTTCCTCTGTTCCTATCTGGAATCTAAAAACTATTTTAAAACATTCTCCTAGCATAAATTTGAACCTGCAAGATCTAGTTTCAATAATGTAATCTCCAGTGCTGTCTGTTACAGGGGGTATGTGGCACTCCCTGCATAGACATTAGAGACTAAATGGGACAGATTTTCAGATAGCGTAAATTGGCATAACTCCATTGAAGTCAGTGGAGATACACCAATTTATACTAGCTGAGAATCTGGTCCAGTGCTCTTAATAATTAAAAAAAATTATAATTTTGAGATATACCTATCTCCTAGAACTGGAAGGGACCTTGAAAAGTTATTGAGTCCAGCCCCCTGCCTTCACTAGCGGGACCAAGTACTGATTTTTGCCCCAGATCCCTAAGTGGCCCCCTCCAGGATTGAACTCACAACCGTGGGTTTAACAGGCCAATGCTAAAGCCACTGAGCTATCCCTCCCCCCTCAGAGTCCATGGACTACAGGTTGAAAACCACTTTCTTTGTTAACAGGAACCTTTCACGTACCCCTTAGACATAGTCTAGACATAGCAGACCCCCAGAGGTTTGCAAACCACAGGTTGAAAACCACTGCACTAGACTAGCTTTTGGCAACATATATTTGGTTCTCTCAGTTCTACAGCCCAGAATGTTGTCTTTTGTTTTGTGCTGCTAAGTTTTTAGATACTTTTTTTTTAATATATTTTTTCTAACAAGGAAGTCATTAAAAAACCCATATACAACACAACAGACTAAGGGAATTTGAGGTAAAATTGGGTAGGATGGAAAGAAGTGTTGGATCACTGTCTGTCACTGATCAAATCATTGACCCTATACACAACATCACACTCCTCAGTGCAGTAATGTTCTCCTCAGCAATGTCTGCAGTCTCCAGCAGTTTTCCCGTATCTGCTTCATTCACTCACCATCTTATTTCACACCATAGGTGAAAGGCATATCTTTTCGCTCTTAACTATTATATTATTGACAACAATTTAAAAAAAAAATTTGGGACATACTTTTCGTGAAGGAAACAATGGGCAACAGGGGATGAATCACTCAATGATTACCTGTTCCGTTCATTCCCTCTGGGGCACCTGGCATTGGCCACTGTCGGAAGACAGGATACTGGGCTAGATGGACCTTTGGTCTGACCCAGTATGGCTGTTCTTATGTTCTTAAGGACATTTGGCAAAATTATAGCATATGATATTGCAATCCTACTTTTTTTTAAAAAAAATGTTTTGAACTGTTGAGGCATGCCATAGCAAATTTCACTCTATCAAAATAAGTAAAGTAATTTTTAGCATCAAGTTTTAGGGTGCCAACTTTGTGACACAATGGTAAATTTTCTACACTTCTAATTGGGAGTTCAGGATTCAAATCCAGGGTTCAGTCTGTGTTCCCATGCATGACATAGATTTGGGAGCACTGTGGCGAGGATATACTCAGTCTTCTTCGTTCAACAGTAGCAGCTGCTAGGCCAATAGAATTCAGAAGGGAGCTCATTTCAGAACTCTTGTTGGAAAGGAGAATAATACAAAGACTTTGTATAATTAGGGCATGGATGGAAGCTAGAAAAGAATAAAAGTAAGGCATTTGTGTTTGTTAGTTCAGCTTCAACACTCTGCTGCCCAGAGACTAGATTTCATTACTTGACCAGGATTCTCACTATCTGGAAGGTCCAAAGCCAGTGGGGGATAGTGTTAGATGACAACTGTGTGTGACTGGGGAATCCAAATGCTAGTCAGGGTTTGTCAAAAAGCAAATGAAAACAACAAGCCCATAAAACTTAACACACACATTTTGTTTAAAAATGGATCATAAATATCATTTGCAACATATGTAAAGTACTGTCCATTATAGAACATATAAAAATATAAAAAGTCTGTTGATTACTGGAGATTTATCTGCTGCAGTACTGTAATAATCCCAACATGGCTTCTTCCCCCCTCTTTCCATCCTTCCCCCTGCTTCTATTTATTACTACTGTTTTTAATAGAATGTCAGAAAATAAATCATTGTCTGAATTGCTGTCTTTACAGTGTTATGGGAGTGGGGACACCCAGCCTTTTAATTTGTGGTCTCACTTTGGTTTAAACGGTCTTCTGTTTAGGTCTGTGCTGTAACCACATGGAATTAGTGTCATTTTTTGTAGTGTTCCTCATGAAGAAGAATTTTTTCCTCACATTTAGAAACTCTCCGTATTGGAAAACAGCTTTCTTGTTTAACTTGGAGAGAAAACTAAATTCAAAAAGAGATCATGGAGAAGCAGCTCACCCTGAAAGTTTGGATGGAAACATTTCCCCATGTGAATATTGGCATTTAGCAAGGAACATAATTAACAAAATGACTCTATTTTTATTTTACCATTTTAAAATATTTAAATTGCATAAATGTAGGATTTAATTTCTTTTAAACCAATTAATGAGATACAACAAATAAGATAAATGTACTATAACACCAAAAAGAAGACTCGCTTAAAATAAGCATTATTATACCATTTTGCTGCCTCCTGTAAGGGGCAATACCTGCCCCTTCCTCTGAGATGGGGGGGACGCGCGGAAGGATGAGGTTTTTTTTGTTTTTTAAGATTTCTGATGAATTTCTGGTATCTGCATTCCAGCACATAAAGTTTTGCCCTTTAAGAAAATGGCCACCATCTACCATTCCTGTCAATGGGACTGAAGCTACAGGGTGCTCTAAGCTAGACAGCATGGCATAACCTTTATAGATGTCAGAAGAAATGAGGGAGAATGTATGTAGGCAATAAGTTGGGGGTGAGAGGACTGGGAGTGAGAATGTGAGTGCAACTGCTACCTATCCCATATGTGGAGAAGGAAAAACAGAGAGAGATTGGCAGCTCCCTACACCTTTAGGGAGTAGGACAGGGTAAGTGGAGATTCCTCTAATCAGTGAACAGGAAGGCCATATTTTTGTGCATATATTAAAGATTGAATTTTGACCTGTCTGATAACACAGTTTAGAGTGAGAGATTTTCCCCTGAAGATGAAAGGAATCCAAAGACTGTTGAAAAAAAATGTGATTTATTTATTTTTTAAAGACCACATCATTTACTGGGGTCCGACTCATGATTCTTGAATTCTTGGAATTAGCGACACTGACATGATCTTGTTACTCAGACTCTGTGGTGGGCTTAGGATGTGTTCCAAAATATTAGTATTTAATACTTTATGTTGGAATTTATTAAATACAAAATTGTGGGTGGTGATTATGACTACTACAAAAGGCTTTAGATCTACTTCACAATTACTTGTCATGTGGAGACTGATTTATTGAGAAAGCCTTTCTTATTGGGACTTTCCACTCTGAGTCCAACCAAGAGCACCAGTGCTAGAGGATCCCCCTCCTCTGCCAAATAGGCTAGGGGAAGCAGGGCAGGAGTTCTTGGAATGAAACCAGCTCTCAGGGCAGCAGGAATTTTCCTCACTCCCTTCTTCCAATTTACCCACCTTCTCTCCTCCTGCCATTTCTCCAGTCCCCACCTCTCTCCCATGAACAATACATATATTTTATGTTATGTTAAAAATGTTTTAAATAAATAGAAATAACAAGATATGTGCCTATTAGCACCTTCACCAATTTTCTGCCCCATTACATTCATTTTCTGTTTTTCATCTTTTTAGATTATAAGTTCTTGGGGCCAGGGGATTCAGTTTTCCTGTGTTTATGTGCAACACCTGGCACAACACAAATAACTTTCACCAGTTGAAACCCAGCATAAAAGAGAGCAGAAACTGAGAATCTCCCATTATTTTTTATTATTGTTAATTATTATATTATTATAACTGAACTTCTTTACAAGATGCACCATACCATGTCAGTTTATCTGCTGGCATGTAGGGGGAGGGGTACCATAGCTCTGTCTACTCCCTCTCCTCCATATCCTGCCTCTGTCCATCTGTTTATGGTAGAGAAATATCAGATACGCAGTGCCCTGCTCCCCCCAGCACCTGGTCCCAAGTTCCAAGTAGTGTGTACTGGGGAGCGGGACTTGGTGTTTTCGCATGATCACATGGGATCAGGGCATATTCTAGTTCTGAATCAGAATGTTGCTAGATGCTGCGCAAACACATACAAAGACCTTACAATTTAAGAAACTGTGACCCAGTCCTAGAATGAGTAGATTAAAACAATGTGATGCGCATGTAAATGTTTGATATTGCTCCATTAAATGACTTGTCAAGTCTAGAAAAGAAATAGTGACCAGGAGCATGGAGGGTACAGACTCTGAAAGCAACTGTGAAAAGGCCTGACATTTAAGGTGCCAAAGATCTCCTGTGAGACTATGAAGTAACTGGAAGTTTAGTGCACTCAGCACATCTAGGGGATCGTTAGGCCCATAGTTGGTCAACAGGGAATCCCCCATCATTTTCAAGATCAAGCTTCTTGTTCATACTATCATAACCTTAGTCCCAGATTTGGACCTTAGCGTCCAAAATATGGGGGTTAGCATGAAAACCTCCAAGCTTAGTTACCAGCTTGGACCTGGTACTTGCTGCCACCACCCAAAAAATTAGAGTGTTTTGGGGCACTCTGGTCCCTCTGAAAAAACCTTCCCTGGGGACCCCAAGACCCAAATCCCTTGAGTCTCACAACAAAGGGAAATAATCCTTTTTCCCTTCCCCCCTCCAGGTGCTCCTGGAGAGATACACAGACACAAGCTCTGTGAAAACTACACAGAGTGACTCCCCCTCTCTGTTTCCAGTCCTGGAAACAAAAAAAGTACTTTCCTATTCCCCCAGAGGGAATGCAAAATCAGGCTAGCAAATCCAACACACAGATCTCCCCGCTTCTTCCTCCCACCAATTCCCTGGTGAGTACAGACTCAATTTCCCTGAAGTAAAGAAAGAACTCCAACAGGTCTTAAAAGAAAGCTTTATATAAAAAGAAAGAAAAATACATACAAATGTTCTCTCTGTATTAAGATGATACAATACAGGGTCAATTGCTTAAAAGAATATTGAATAAACAGCCTTATTCAAAAAGAATACAAATCAAAGCACTCCAGCACTTATATTCATGCAAATACCAAAGAAAAGAAACCATAGAACTTACTATCTGATCTCTTTGTCCTTACACTTAGAAACAGAAGACTAGAAAGTAGAAACTACTTCTCCAAAGCTCAGAGAAAGCAGGCAGACAGACAAAAGACTCAGACACAAACTCCCTCCACCCAGAGTTGAAAAAATCCGGTTTCCTGATTGGTCCTCTGGTCAGGTGCTTCAGGTGGAAGAGACATTAACCCTTAGCTATCTGTTTATGACACGCCCCCCAAATTGCAGACAGTGGGGAAGCTCACTGGCGGCGATTTCCTTCTAGAACTTTAAAATAAACAGATTAATACAACACATGCACCTTTACATATACCCCTAAGTATATAACTAACAGACTTCTACATTTTAAGAACACTTTTTAACTACTGAATTCTGGGAAACTCTCACGGGAGAGTGCATCAGCTACTTTGTTAGAAGCTCCTGTGATGTGCTGAATTTCAAAATCAAAATCTTGGAGAGCTAAACTCCAACGAAGAAGTTTCTTGTTGTTCCCCTTGGCAGTATGAAGCCACTTTAGTGCAGCATGGTCAGTTTGTAGTTGGAACCGCCGTCCCCAAACATATGGGCGTAGCTTTTCCAGGGCGTACACAATGGCATAGCATTCCTTTTCACTGACTGACCAGTGACTTTCCCTCTCAGACAGTTTCTTGCTGAGAAACACGACAGGATGGAAGTTGTGATCTGTTGCTTCCTGCATGAGCACTGCGCCTATACCACGCTCAGATGCATCCGTGGTTACTAGGAATGGCTTGTCAAAGTCCGGGGCCCTGAGCACAGGGTCAGACATGAGCGTTGCCTTAAGTTGGGTAAAGGCCTTTTGACACTCATCAGTCCACTTAACTGCATTTGGCTGGGTCTTTTTGGTCAGGTCGGTCAGTGGGGCAGCGAGTTGGCTGTAGTGTGGTACAAATCGCCTGTAGTATCCGGCCAAGCCTAAGAAGGATTGGACCTGCTTCTTAGACTTTGGGACAGGCCACTTTTGGATAGCATCCACCTTGGCCTGTAGGGGGTTTATGGTTCCTTGACCCACCTGGTGCCCCAGGTAAGTCACTCTGTTTTGGCCTATTTGACACTTTTTGGCCTTAACAGTTAGTCCGGCCTGCCTGATGCGCTCAAAGACCTTTTCCAGGTGTAGTAGGTGTTCGGGCCAGGAGTCTGAAAAATGGCCACATCATCGAGGTAGGCAACTGCAAATTCTCCCAGTCCAGCTAGTAGACCATCTACCAGCCTCTGGAAGGTGGCGGGTGCATTTCGAAGGCCGAAAGGAAGGACATTGAATTCATACACCCCCGCATGGGTGACGAATGCTGACCTCTCCTTGGCAGGTTCATCTAGCGGTACTTGCCAGTACCCCTTGACAGTAGCTTTCTTGCTTTCTGCCAGTTCCATCCATTTGGCTCCAATTTCCCCCGCCTCAGCGATATCTTTGGGATTTCCATCTTGTATGTACCGTGTGATGTCTTCAGGAACACCATCCAAGAACTGCTCCATTTGTATGAGGAGGTGCAGTTCTTCCAAGGTTTTAATGTTGTTTCCTGTTAACCAGGCCTCATAGTTTTTTGCAATGTAGTAGGCGTGTTTGGGAAATGACACCTCTGGTTTCCACTTTTGGGTTCTGAAACGCCGACGGGCATGATCTGGGGTTATCCCCATTCTGTATCTGGCCTTGGTTTGAAAAAGTTTATAGTCATTCATTTGCTGCTTAGGCATTTCAGCTGCCACCTCTGCTAAAGGTCCACTGAGCTGTGACCTCAATTCTACCATGTACTGGTCTTCGGGAATGCTGTACCCAAGACAGGCTCTTTCAAAATTTTCCAAGAAGGCCTCGGTGTCATCTCCTGCCTTGTAGGTGGGAAATTTCCTGTGCTGTGGAGCAATAATGGGCGCCGGGTTGTTAGGGTTGGCTGGCACATGCAGCCCAGCTTTTGCCAACTCCAGTTCATGTTTTCTCTGTTTTTCCTTCTCTTCATTCTCTTTTTGTTGTTTTTCCATTTCTTTTTGGTGCTTTTCCATTCTCGGCGGTGGGCCAACTCTTCTTCTTCTTGTTTCCTTCGGTGGGCGAACTCTTCTTCCTCTAGTTTTCTTTTGTGTGCTGCCTGTTTGATTTGTTCTTCTCTTTCTTTCATCTCCATCTCTTTTTGTTTTATTTCCAGTTCCTGTTTGTGTTTTTCCATCTCTCGCCGGTGTTCAGCTTCTTTGATTTGTTCTTCGGCCTCAATTTTTGCCTTAGAAGTCATGGTTCCTGTTTTCTTGTGTTGGGGTGCCCTCCGGTGTTTATCTTCTGAACTGCAGGTTCTCTTGCCTCCTGAAGTCTGCCTAGCAACAGTGCCTTTAGCTAATCTTCAATGTTAAGTAAACCTGAAAAACCACTTTATTTGCATGCATATAGTGCTGGAACTTGCCTCCTAATGGGAGGGCTATTGCATGACAAAAGACCCTTAACAGTCTGGTAATGGCTTCTTGCTTAACATGCAAGCCACAAACTGCCAGAGAGAGCAGAAAAAAAAATTCTCTCTGGTTCCCTTTTAAAACCAACTGTTTCTCTCTGCTAAAAAGCCCTTAGCAGAGAAGAGAAAAATATAATATTCCTACTGGCTTCTGGATTCTGTCTATCCCTTAACCGCTGCACACCATATCATAACCTTAGTCCCAGATTTGGACCTTAGCGTCCAAAATATGGGGGTTAGCATGAAAACCTCCAAGCTTAGTTACCAGCTTGGACCTGGTACTTGCTGCCACCACCCAAAAAATTAGAGTGTTTTGGGGCACTCTGGTCCCTCTGAAAAAACCTTCCCTGGGGACCCCAAGACCCAAATCCCTTGAGTCTCACAACAAAGGGAAATAATCCTTTTTCCCTTCCCCCCTCCAGGTGCTCCTGGAGAGATACACAGACACAAGCTCTGTGAAACTACACAGAGTGACTCCCCCTCTCTGTTTCCAGTCCTGGAAACAAAAAAAGTACTTTCCTATTCCCCCAGAGGGAATGCAAAATCAGGCTAGCAAATCCAACACACAGATCTCCCCGCTTCTTCCTCCCACCAATTCCCTGGTGAGTACAGACTCAATTTCCCTGAAGTAAAGAAAGAACTCCAACAGGTCTTAAAAGAAAGCTTTATATAAAAAGAAAGAAAAATACATACAAATGTTCTCTCTGTATTAAGATGATACAATACAGGGTCAATTGCTTAAAAGAATATTGAATAAACAGCCTTATTCAAAGAGAATACAAATCAAAGCACTCCAGCACTTATATTCATGCAAATACCAAAGAAAAGAAACCATAGAACTTACTATCTGATCTCTTTGTCCTTACACTTAGAAACAGAAGACTAGAAAGTAGAAACTACTTCTCCAAAGCTCAGAGAAAGCAGGCAGACAGACAAAAGACTCAGACACAAACTCCCTCCACCCAGAGTTGAAAAAATCCGGCTTCCTGATTGGTCCTCTGGTCAGGTGCTTCAGGTGGAAGAGACATTAACCCTTAGCTATCTGTTTATGACAATACCATATGCTAATTTTAAAAAGAAATAGTATTTAAACTTCGTGTGTTTGCGCTGATAGTGCTGGAGTAATGAGGGGAAGAATGATAGATGGGTTTCTGACAGAAAGTAAATACATTGCCAAAAAAGCTGGATGGAAATCTGTTCTCTCTTTCAAATGTGGTTTGGAAAATGAAATGCATGTCTAATGTTTTCCAACAAGCACCCAAATTTCTAAGCATGTAGTCGTCAACTATATTATCTGGCTCAGTTTTGATACTACTATGGACTACATTTATATCATAAAATCATACCTGCTGATTAGGATTTGCAGAACACTCTTTCTTGTGACCACAATATGAGCAATAGTGAACCCTTGTAGCCTTTTATTTTTCAGTTTTTTGTAAGACCAATTAACACAGCTGAAATCATCTTTCTGATTTAAAAGTTTGGTATCAAATATCTGAATGTAACTTAGGGAATGCAATTGAGACACATAGTTCTTGCTTTAGTGGTTGATTATTTTATAAAAACTTCACCTTATTTTCCATTGAGCTCTAAAGTTTGGAATATTTAAATGAAAGTTTTTTGTAAGTGAACAAAGAATTTACCAAGCTCTAAAGAAGGATAAAGAAACAAACTGTTACACTACTGCTGGATGAACATTGAAATGCAATCATTTTAAATATATATACAAAAAGGATTCTTGGTGGAAACAGTATCAAGTCAGTAAAAATTCCCAGATCCTACCTCTAGTAGGAAAATGAAGTTTTCTAGTTAGGTCATTTTGTTTAGCTCTCTACTGCAGAGGTTAGGTTAGTGTTTTTTAAAGAAACATAAAGGTAAAAGATAGGTACAAAAACTAATCTTATTACATACTTTTTAAAATTATTTGTAGGGAAATATTTGATTTATAGCTTACAAGCAATTAAAACATGAGAGAGAGAGATTTGTTCTTTATTTTCTTCCCATTTTATAGTCGTAAATTGCTAAAGTGGATGTTTTGTACTCTTTAATTAGCCTCCTTTGTTAGTAGAATTTCAGATTTTTACTCAGTAATTTTTCTCTTAAAAATATTTTCAAGAAATTTCACTATAAATTTTAATCACAGTTGCAATAGCACAAATTCTAATTGTTTTGCAAAGCCTTAACTGATTTTTAAGATAATTAAATCAAATCAGTTATTTAAATTGTCTTAATTTCAGTAATTCCACCGTTATACCACTTGAATTTATGCTCGTTTATTAATAATTTTTATGAAAATCCTTCTTGTTCTTATTTTCTATAAAGGTTCATGATTATTCCCTCTTACAGCTGTTATGGATAGAAAAGTTGCCCTGCTCTTTTAGAGTCTTATAGTATCTCTTCATTTTCTGTACTAATTAGAGTGGTTCAAGATATCTGTCTCAGCCATTGTACCAGTAAAACATTCAAATATTTTGATAGCGTTACATGGAAACTCCCTCCTAATTACCACTGGCACTTCTGAGATCATTGCAAGAGTTATTCATTTAAAAACATCAGTGGAAATTAATTGTAAAATTAAAGCTAAACACTGCCCATTTTATTTCAGACATCTAGCTTATTCGTTTCCAATACCAAAAGCTATCCAGACCCACAGAATGAATTTCACTAAACGTAAACTGTATATTTCACTTTTATTTTGGACTTTGCTTTTTTAATTATGAAGTTGATTGGCGAATACAATACCATTTGTTTAATTGAACTAAATATAATAGAATAAATCTCCCCTTATCACTTTGTGACTAGTAGAAATAAAAAAAAATTCAGAAAGAGAAAATGATAGAAGTATTACTATCTCCTACTCGACCCCAAACACTTGCTTCAAAACTGTGAGTACCTTCTCCACAAATCATTTTTCTTTTAGTGGATTGAATTTTATTTGCAAATACTTACTGAGTGTGAATTTTAAATTTTCACTTGCAAATATTCATGGATAGTTAATTTTATATTTGCTTCATGTGAGTATTCCAGTCTGGGAACAAAAACATTGTTATGTGACTTATATGTCCAGTGGTTGCTAATCAGTGTTGCTCACAAGGAAGCCACATTAAACAAAAGTTGTGACTTTCTTTCAAATAGTTTTCAATTAATCAACAGTCTCCAAACAGAGAAAAGGTTACATTTGTCAATTATGTTATTTGTTGCAAATTGTTTGCTCAGCTCCCCTAGTAACTCTCCACCTAAGAATGTTTTTTATAAAACAATTGAAGAAGTTTACCCTTACCCTTACCTTACCCTAAAAAAAAAAGGAGAGAGAGAGAGAAAAGAAAAAGAACTTCAATAATTTATTATTGCTTTATTGTCTTTGGACTTCAAATTGCTTTTTTTAAATCCTCCTATGTCATGATATAAACCCCCACTCTGAACCTTAGCCTCCAAAAGATGGGGTACCAGCATGAATTCCTCTAAGCTTGATTACCAGCTTAGGACCTGTAGCACTGCCACCAACCAGGAATTCCAGTGCCTGGTACACTCTGGTCCCCCCAAAACCTTGCCCGGGGACCCCCAAGACCCAGACCCTCTGGATCTTAACACAAGGAAAGTAAACCCTTTCCCTCACAGTTGCCTCTCCCAGGCTTCTCCTCCCTGGGTTACTCTGGAAGATCACTGTGATTCAGACTCCTTGAATCTTAAAACAGAGAGGAAAATTCACCTTCCCCCCGCCCTCCTTCTCTCTCCCACTCCCAGACTCTCCCTGAGAGAGAAAGTAATCCTAACATAGAGAGAAATTAACCTTTCTCTCCCCCTTCCCTGCTTTCTCCCCACCAATTCCCTGGTGAATCCAGACCCAGTCCCTGGGGTCTCACCAGAATAAAAAAAAAACAATCAGGTTCTTAAACAAGAAACTTTTAATTAAAGAAAGAAAAAACAGTAAAAATTATCTTTGTAAATTTAAGATGGAATATATTACAGGGTCTTTCAGCTATAGACACTGGGAATACCCTCCCAGCCTAAGTATACAAGTACAAATTAAAATCCTTTTAGCAAAATACAAATTTGAACTCCTTCCAGCCAAATACACATTTGCAAATAAAGAAAACAAACATAAGCCTAACTCGCTTTATCTACCTCGTACTCACTATTCTGGACATATAAGAGACTGTATTAGGGAGATTAGAGAGAAACCTGGTTGCACGTCTGGTCACTCTGAGCCCCCAGGGTGAACAACAACCAAACACTAACAGCACACACAAAAACTTCCCTCCCTCAAGATTTGAAAGTATCCTGTCCCCTGATTGGTCCTCTGGTCAGGTGATAGCCAGGCTCACTGATCTTGTTAACCCTTTACAGGCAAAAGAGATATGAAGTACTTCTGTTCTATTAACTCTTACTTATCTGTTTATGACATCCTAGTTTCCATGTTAGATGTTATCTGCTATAGTTTGTTCCTGTCTGTTGGCTTCACTTGGTCAGGATTTCTGTTTTCTGACGGATACCTGTGCAGCTCAGATAACCTCTTGTATCTTTTCTTTTTTCTTTTCCTTTCATGGGCGGCTCCAGGCACCAGCACGCCAAGCACGTGCTTGGGGCAGCAAGCCACTGGGGGCACTCTGCTGGTCACCGCGAAGGAGGTCCGCCAAAGCCGCGGGACCAGCGGACCCTCCGCCAGCATGCCACCGAAGGCAACCTGCCTGCCGTGCTTGGGGCGGCAAAATGCCTAGAGCCGCCCCTGTTTCCTTTCTACCACCTTTTTTGTTTAGGGCCGTTTATGCCTTTTGTAACTGTATGTTTAAGTAGCCTTGGTGCAGAATCCGAGGATTTTAAAAAAATTCTAAATCTTCTAGGGTGAGAGTTTGTCCTGTGCTTCTAAGAAGTGTTGCACAGAACTCTCAACTCCAGGGGATGGAGGCTACGATTGCATTAAGCCACCATTTCATCCTTCTAATCCTGGGTTGTGCCAGCAAACACCAAGACTGTGTCTGGAATCTCTGCATCATTGTATTCTGTGTCCCACTCCCAACACACTCCCTCCCACTCTCGGCCCTGCCCTCCAGCACACTACATTTCTTTCTCTGGGGGAATCCTTCCCTGGATGGATATGGGGATTTTAGAGGCCTTTTATGCCACTCTGGCCCTTTTACTTGTCATAAAGGGAGTGGAGCAAGATGAAGCTCTCAACCCTGATGTTTAATGTACAGTGAGTATTTGGTGGCCCAGATGTAGCTTCCTGAACTAACACTTGTGGGTTGTTTAGGAATAAATCAGGAGCAGTCTCTCAACTTGCATGGTCTAGGACCAGCTATTCAAAGAAGCAATTGTTAAAAGTGGGTAAAATTTGCTCCTCTAAACCTTGTAGGCTACTGAGGTGACCTGTTATTTCAAGATTTAGTTGCTGAAAAAATGGTTATTTGAATTCTTCAAAATTAAATTTTCCATTGAATGGAACATTGCCTTTTGAAATGAAAGCAAATTACTGATGAGTTTGTTGATACTACAATTCAGACAACTTTGGTGTCATTAGCATAATTGAAAAATACGCTTGTGTAATTTATAGTAAAATGGCATAATAAAGTCTAACTCTCATTTCTGTTACTGATAAGTAAAGTTTACCACCATTTGATTGACAGTTTGTAATATTAAAGGTCAGACATAAATCACCAAAAGCACAGCAATTGCAAATGAAGGTTTCTGTAAGATAATTGCCTTTTTGTATAGTGCTTTTGTACTGCAATTTATATTATACTCTATAAAAAGGTCTCACAGCTGCTGGTGTTCTTACCTAGCATGTGTTCTCTAAAGCCTGCACAAAATCAGCAAGCTGACTTTAGAGTTTCCTTCCTTTTATGATTTTTATTTATGCCTGTAATACTATTTTAACGCAGTTATTCTGTATTTGATATACAGCATATATAAAACTTGATACATACATTTCATATCACTTCAGTTTTAAAATCAGTAATGTGTTTAAGTTGCTGCAGTGGGAGGGGGAAACAGGATTTGTTTTCTGTGTGCAGTGTCTGAGATGTAGTTTAACATAATTAAATGTTTTCTATTTCCTGACCAAAAAACTGCAATTTTGTTATAGTGAAGTCAATTATAGGGAAGCCAATTAAAATAAAATCAAAGAATCATTTGATTAGTTTTAATTTGTTTAAAATTTTCATGTTCTGACATTATAATTTTATATACTGAAATACTTAGTATTTTAAACTTTTGCCTTGATATATATTAACCCTTAGAACAATAAATACAAATAAATTTACTTGTCCCTAGTGTACTTTACTGAGGCAACAGATTTATTCCTGTTTTTCTCTTTCTCACCCTAGCAGGAGCAATGCCTCCTTCCCAGCAGCCAGGTGCATCAAACTATTTGTAAACCTTAACTCTGATGCAAGCCCTACCTCCCTTTTCAAAATACACAGTGTGTTCCATGCCATATATTCATGCCTTAGTTCCTGGTTCAACATGCCATTTAGGAGAGTCACTGCAGATATCAGAGGGGCTCCTGAGTAGACTTTCAACGCCCATTGAAAGTCAGTCCTCCGCCCACTTGAGTGATGTCTGGTGGTGGTTGGGCGGATGTAGGCTCCCAAGCCACTGGGGGAAGAATCCTGTTCCACATGAGTCCAGGGAGGATACTGGACCACAGAGCTTCCAGGTTGCCTTTACTGCTTCCGTCTCTCATAAGAACAGCCATATTGGATCAGACCAAAGGTCCATCTAGCCCAGTATCCTGTCTTTCAACAGTGACCAATGCCAGGTGCTTCAGAGAGAATGAATAGAATAGGTAATCCATCCCCTGTCGCCCATTCCCAGCTTCTGGCAAACAAAGGCTAGGAATGCCATCCTTGCCCATCCTGGCTAATAGCCTGTCATGGTATAATTCCCCACTCTGAACCTTAGCGTCCAAAAGATGGGGTACCAGCATGAATTCCTGTAAGCTTAATTACCAGCTTAGTACTTGTAGCGCTGCCACCAACCAGAAATTCCAGTGCCTGGTATACTCTGGTCCCCACAAAGCCTTGCCCAGGGACCCCCAAGACCCAGACCCTCTGGATCTTAACACAAGGAAAGTAAACCCTTCCTCTCACTGTTGCCTCTCCCAGGCTTCCCCTCCCTGGGTTACCCTGGAAGATCATTGTGATTCAAACTCCTTGAATCTTAAAACAGAGAGGAAAATCCCCCCTCCTTCTCTCTCCTCCTCCCAGACTCTACCTGAGAGAGAAAGTAATCCTAACGCAGAGAGAAAATTAACCTTTCTCTCCCCCTTCCCTCCCTTCTCCCCACCAATTTCCTGGTGGATCCAGACCCAGTCCCCTGGGGTCTCACCAGAATAAACAATCAGGTTCTTAAACAAGGAACTTGTAATTAAAGAGAGAAAAACAGTAAAAATTATCTTTGTAAATTTAAAATGGAATAGATACAGGGTCTTTCAGCTATAGACACTGGGAATACCCTCCCAGCCTAAGTATACAAGTACAAATTAAAATCCTTTCAGCAAAATATTAATTTGAACTCTTTCCAGCCAAATACACATTTGAACTCCTTCCAGCCAAATACACATTTGCAAATAAAGAAAACAAACATAAGCCTCACTCGCCTTATCACCTAGTACTTACTATTTTGAATCTATAAGAACCTGTATCAGGGAGATTGGAGAGAAAACTAGTTGCACGTCTGGACCCTCTGAGCCCCCAGAGTGAACAACAACCAAACACAGCACACACAAAAACTTCCCTCCCTCAAGATTTGAAAGTATCCTGTCCCCTGATTGGTCCTCTGGTCAGGTGACAGCCTGGCTCACTGATTTTGATAACCGTTTACAGGCAAAAGAGATATGAAGTACTTCTGTTCTATTAACTCCTACTATCTGTTTATGACATAGACATTGATGGATCTGTCCTCCATGGACTTACCTAGTTCTTTTTCGAACCCTGTTATAGTCTTGCCTTCACAACATCCTCTGGCAAAGAGTTGCACAGGTTGACTGTGCGTTGTGTGAAAGGCACATAACTTTCCTTAGGCTCCTTTGAAAATCCCATCCTCAGCCCCTAGCTCAGTTTATCGCCCTTTCCCACCTCCCTGACCAAACAACCATTCTCCCAACCACACAATACAGGTCATAGAGTCTGGAATTACTGATTTCATGTGGCTCCTGGGGCTGCAAAGGAGTGAGCTGCTGCTGCGAGAGGACTGCAGGGATGTGCCCCAAAGTTTTAGCAATAGAAGGAGAGGGCATCAGGGAAGGTTGGCTAGGCCATCCCCCAGTCACTTGGTGTGTTGGCAGAGGCAGCTAGGGCTCTCTTTGTGTGGAGGATACTAGCACCTTCTTAAAGGGCTACTTCCCCTGACAAATTCCATGAAGAGCACCAACCCAGATGGTTGCTCCAGAAGAGAGAATTTGCTGGGCCACATGACTTCCAAAGTCTTGGCTTTGCTGAGTTCTGTAACTGTTGCTACCACTATTGTAAGTTGCAGGTTTTGGAACATTACTGTAGAGTACTGTAATACTTGATAACAGAGGGCTGCATTAGTTGGACTAGGGGAAATACCTTACTTTAAGGGTTTAAATAGAGCAGCCATTATGGAAGTTACTTGTATTTAATAAATCCCAGTTGGGGGAATAGTTTACTTTCCATAAAATATTTCGCTGTTTGTCTGTCCTCTGGTTTCTTATAGTTGATTTTAAAAATATGTGCTTGAACACTCATTTAAAGGATACTTTGCTGTCATATATAGTTTAAATTGACATCCAAAGGTCTTGATTGTGGTAAGTAATTTGCTATAAAATAATTCAGAAAAGGTTTTTAAAAGCTTATTGTTACACTTTTTATATTAACTGTGAGTAAATATAATTCACATCATATTTGGTTTCAACAAATGTTTTGTTTGCTGAAAAGTATTTCACAGAATATTTAAAGCAGGTTTTTTTCTTTTGTAATATTTTTAATTATAACGGGATCTTAAGTTGAATATAATATGAGTGCTATGCTTCTGTTCCTGGGAGACCGATACCCCATTTGTAATGAGACATTTGTTAACTTCTGTATACAGCTTGTGGTTCATTCCATAAATGTTTGTGGGTTCTCTGATGTCCCTCACACGGTTTTATCTATGACAAATTTATGCCACAGTTCTTGAAGTGATTTGTGAATGGCTGGATTTTTTTTTTTCACAAAATAGTTTGCTAAAATCGTTGTGTTCTATGTACAACATTTTTGTAAGCATTTCTATTTTCAGTTTTATGGACATTCAGCTGAATGAAAATAATCACATTTACTTCTATGTTCATATATAATTTGATTATATTGAGAAACTTGCATAGACAGCCATATACTGATTTAGTCAAGAGAAGGAATTTGAACAAATTACTATTATTATTTGAGCACCATTCTTTTGTAGTAGCAAAAGTGCTCAATAATTTAGCATGGGTTTTTTATGTGAGTTGGGCACCTAACTCCTACTGAATTTAATTTGGGGTTGGGCTGCTATCTCCTGTAAATGCTTTTGAAAATCCCACACTTAATATTCTTCTAATGTTTCAGCTCTTATTCTTCACGCTGGTATCTTATCTCAGTGCACTGTTGATCACTTTGATTACACAGGACTAGGATATTGATTAAGTTAACATGCAGTATTTTTGCTGCATTTTAGAGACCATTTAAACTTTGTTTACAGGCAGAACTCTAGCCCAATTACAACTTCTAAATATATTTCATGTGCTTTCTGACTGGGCTGTTAGTTGTCAGTGAGTTTTCTGTTAAGAGTACAATGGGTGATACTCTTATTAATTACTGGCAGCCTCTGTTAGAGGATGGAAAAATACTGAGATAATAGCTAGCATCATTATGGGCCTATTTGGTTTGCTTTAGTCTGATGTCCTCATGACTTCCAGTGGCATGGCAGCTTGGATTAAATGGCAAAAGATATTACAACTATGAAGGTGGCATTGAACAGAACATTGCAGGAAAATGGATATGTACAGACGCAAACAGTGTTGCAGGCTAAGGAGAAGACAGTTCTTGGCTGACAATAATATCCAGATTTACTTAAACCCGAGGCTATTATTATTTTTAAATGTATTTGTTATTGGCTTTATTTTTCAAATGGCAGAAAAAGAGCGCAGGGCTTAGAAGTGTGGGGGAAGAGTCAGCTCAAAGGAAAAGCTAAGACGTTTCAGTTTCCCATTGTAATCAGATATAAGTATATAATGATTATCCAGCATAAATTAAAAAGTAGCTTTGTTATAATTTTTCTATAGGTTTCACTATCCTTATAGACATTTTTATTTTCCATAGACATTGTTCAGAGCTCTCAGCTTAATTATTTAAAACCTGGCATGTTATGTAAACAGATGCATCATTTAAAAAAAAAAACTTCAAAAAAAATCCAGAGATTATACCATGTTCAAAATGCAACTGATCGGAATTGTATAGATTTATGTTTATCCAACTGTGCTCAGAGAAGTCTGCTTTAAATAAATACAGCAGACAGAATTAATTGTGAAGTGTGTGTGTGTGTGTGTGTGTCTCTCTCTCTCTGTGTATATATATATATGTCATTGATTGCTCCCTGCACTATTTTACTTCTGACAGAAATGCAGGACACCAAACTGTCTTTATAACCACCACAATTTCTATATTTTGGGAGTTTGACAGATCTTGTTTAGACACGTGAAAATTTAATCCATAGTCCCAAAGGTCACTGTTGTCATGCAAGTGGGTATTCTAGCAAGTGTGGATTGGTTTATCTGGCAAAAAGTGCAACTGCAACTTACTTAAATGTGATATTTGAAAACATCTTTGGCAGGCTTTTCATACATACTGTATCATAGTGTTAAACTGATTTAGTGTGAAGGCTTTGTATTTAAATTTGGCATTCACAAAAGCAATAGTGTATTCTGGGGCTTCCTGTGGCAGGATGTAGGTTTCTAAGAATATGTTGCCTCTTGCTGCCAAAAACTACCTCAACGACAGTGTTCAAAAGGTCTGTGAGTCCTACTGCCTTTGAATTGTGCTGCTTTTATGATGATGTTAACCCTTTCCCCCTATGTTTCCCTTGTAGTTTTGCTTTACATTTTGTTGCCTTTTTGTTTTTTACTGTAAAAAAGAACTTTTGAGGTCAGCCTTCACACTGACTACAAAAAAACTTCAGGACTAGACTTCAAAGAGAAACTGCTGAGCTTCAGTTCATCTGCAAATTTTACACCATCAGCTCAGGATTGAACAAAGACTGTGAATGGCTTGCCAACTACAGAACCAGTTTCTCCTCTCTTGGTTTTCACACCTCAACTACTAGAACAGGGCCTCATCCTCCCTGATTGAACTGACCTCGTTATCTCTAGCTTGCTTGCTAGCATATATATACCTGCCCCTGGATATTTCCACCACATGCATCTGAAGAAGTGGGTATTCACCCACGAAAGCTCATGCTCCAAAACATCTGTTAGTCTATAAGGTGCCACAGGATTCTTTGCTGCTTTTACACACTGACTACGTTTGCTTAGATATTCACTTCAGAAAATGTCTTCTAAATATGTTGGAAAATCCTATCTATGATGTAAATATGTCAGTACGTCTGCTGCTAGTATCTACAGTTCTACAACAGATACATAGGTTTCAGAATAGCAGCTGTGTTAGTCTGTATCCGCAAAAAGAACAGGAGTACTTGTGGCACCTTAGAGACTAACAAATTTATTTGAGCATAAGCTTTCGTGGGCTACAGCCCACTTCATCGGATGCATAGAATGGAACATATAGTAAGGAGATATATATACATGCAGAGAACATGAAAAGGTGGGAGTTGCCCTACCAACTCTAAGAGGCTAATTAAGATGAGCAATTATCAGCAGGAGAAGAAAAACTTTTGTAATGATAATCAACATGACCCATTTCAGACAATTTGACAAGAAGGTGTGAGGATACTTAACATGGGGAAATAGATTCAGTATGTGTAATGGCTCAGCCATTCCCAGTCTCTATTTTAGCCTAAATTGATGGTATTTAGTTTGCATATTAATTCAAGTTCAGCAGTTTCTTGTTGGAGTCTGTTTTTGAAGCTTTTCTGTTGCAAGATTGCCGCCTTTAAGTCTGTTACTGAATGGCCAGAGAGATTGAAGTGTTCTCCTACTGGTTTTTGGATGTTATGATTCCTGATGTCAGATTTGTGTCCATTTATTCTTTTGCACAGAGACTGTCCAGTTTGGCCAATGTATATGGCAGAGGGGCATTGCTGGCACATGATGTCATATATCACGTTGGTAGATGTGCAGGTGAACAATCCCCTGATGGCGTAGCTGATGTGAATAGGTCCTGTGATGATGTCACTTGAATAGATACGTGGACAGGCCAACTCTGTCGAAAAAAATTATTGCAAAATTCTGCAAATTTAATTTGTCAAAATAACACTACATAATCATACCAGTTTCAATTATTTTGGTAATTTATTTCAAAATATCTGTCAGTGAGTATGTCTGTAACAATACAGAGACACAAAAATTCCTCCAGAAGTAGAGAGTTAAAGAAACCCCTGTGACAACCCAATTCCTGTTTCTCTGCCCCCTTCCTCCCCCTGGAGCTCAGCTGGAGGACCAGACACTCACAACCTCTTCCCCCCCAGAGCCCACCTGAAGGCCCTCCCACAGCCAATACATCCAAACCCCCTCCTTCCCAGAGTCCAACCACAGGGCCCCCCCAGCCCAGGCACCCACCCCCACCCACCCCCAGAGCACAACTGCAGGGTCTGCCCTTGCCCAGACATCCATCCCCCCTTGTCAAGGTTTTTCCCCCCACTTTGAACTTTTGAGTAAAAATGTGGGGGACCTGCGTGGACCCTTCTAAGCTTAATTCCTAGCTTAGATTTGGTAACACTGCCACCAGCCAAAAATATAGTGTTTGGCACACTTCCTGTTCCCCCAAAACCTTCCCTGGGGGAGCACAAATCCAAACCCCTTGGATCTGAACACAAGGAGAAATTAACCTTCCCACCCACCAATCCCTGGTGAGTTCAGATTCAATCCCTTGGATTTTAAAAAAAGGAAAAAATCAGTCAGGTTCTTACAAAAGAAAACTTTTAATCAAAGAAAGAAAAAGTAAAAATTATCTCTGTAAAATCAGGATGGAAAATGCTTTACAGGGTATTCAGATTCATATAGACTAGAGGGACCTGTCCCCCCCCCCCAGCCTTAGATTCAAAGTCACAGCAAACAGAGGTAAAAATCCTTTCAGCAAAAGGAAAAGCATTCACAAGTTGAAAGAAAACAAACGTAAGACTAATCCGCCTTGCCTGGCTATACTTACAATTTTGAAAATTGAAAGACTGATTCAGAAAGATTTGAAGAGCCTGGTTGTATGTCTGGTCCCTCTTTGTCCCAAGAGTGAACAACAAACAAAACAAACAACACAAACAAAGACTTCCCTCCACCAAGATTTGAAAATATCTTATCCCCCCATTGGTCCTCTGGTCAGTTGTCAGCCACGTTCACTGAGCTTCTTAACCCTTTACAGGTAAAAGAGACATTAACCCTTACCCATCTGTTTATGACACCCCTTCAAGCCCAGGGATCCAGAGGGAGAAATAACCTGATGCTTGGTCCCAGGCTTGCATGGAGTTTTCTGCACACTGCCCTCTCCCTTCCTCAAGGCATGCTGGGAACTGCAGCTGCCAGGAACCCTCTAGCTCCTGTCCCTCCCTCCCAATAGTGTCGTCTTTGTGCTACTCCTGAGGGCATTCTGTGCACAGTATTTTAAAATTCTGCAAGTTTTATTTTTCAGTAAATACATGCAGAGGCTCCAGCATGGCAGTGGGGAGCACAGGCCACTGGCTGCATGAAGGTGGGAGATCACCCTGCAGCCTCACTATCCCTCACCCCAGGGACATGGACTCAGTGGTGAGATTGCACCTGACCCTGACACAGCGCATGGCCTGGGCCTCCCCCAGAAACACACCGTGGTCCTGCCCGTTTGCACCTGGCACAACAGGTGTGGGTCAGGCAGGCTCAACCAGGCAGGATCCAAGTGTGGAGGGGGTCAGTGTGGGGGGATCCAGGTATGGGGTGGGAGGATTCTGTGTGTGACAATCTAGGTGCAGGCAGCTCAGTGGGGAGGTCTAGTTGTGGAGGGATCTGGATGCACAGAGTCTCATTGGGGAGGGGGTTCCAGGTTCAGGGGCAATGGGACTCTGCAGGTGCTTCCAGGTGAAAGTGGTTGGGGCTCAGCAGAGGGGTCTGGATGAGAGTGTCTCAGCAGGGGTCTGGATGCTGGGGGATTGGGGCTGGATGGGGTGGGGGTCTTGGTGCAGCTAGTTGGGGGTCAGTGGCTTGGGGGTCTGGATGTGGGGGCTCGGAGTAGTGTAGGGGGGATGGGGCTTGTCAGTGTGGGGGTTTGAGTGCAGGGAGCTTAGTGGGGGGGTCTCGAGGCAGGGGATCTGGGTGTAGGGGGCTCCGGATGCAGGGGTTGAGGTTCAATGGGATGGGGTTCAGGTATGGAGGGCTGGGGGGAACTGGGTGTATGGGGTGAGGCTTGGCAGGGGTGTCAGGGTATGGGAGGTCCGGATCCATGGGGTTTGGGTGGATGGAGGAGCAACTCCCCATACCCCTCTTCCACAGCTGAGGAGTGATGGGGGCAGGAAACAGGGGAGGATGGTGAACTTCCTATAGCTGAGAGAGGTTTCTGGTGGTGGGTCTGACACAGCCCCAGCCACTCCTTGCAGGGGAAGAGGAAATCCCATCCTCTCTTGCCTCCAGCCCAGCTGGGACTAGCAGCTGATCCTGGCTTAGGGTAGGAGCCACTCACTGGGGCATCCCCAGCCCTGCGGTGATTTACTTCTTTACTGGCTGCTCCGAGTGCCTTAAACGATGTACCTGCGCAATTAGGGAGTGGCGCATGACTGCTCTTGCATCTTCTCTTTGCTTTCCTGTCAGAAAGTCATTGTTCTGTGGGGAAGCAAAGAAATCTGCGGGGGACATGAATTCTGCACATATGCAGTGGTGCAGAAATCCCCCAGGAGTAACAATGTGCAGGCTGGACTCTGCCAAATCCAGTCAACCCTAGTGGTGGCGAGCAGTTCTGGAACAGCCTTCCAAGGGAAGTAGTGGGGGCAAAAGACATATCTGGCTTCAAGACTAAGCTTGATAAGTTTATGGAGGGGATACTATGATGGGATAGCTTAATTTTGGCAATTAATTGATCTTTGATTATTAGCAGATAAATGTGCCCAATAGTCTGTGATAGGATGTTAGACGGGGTGGGATCTGAGTTTCTACAGAGAATTTTTTCCTGGGTGCTGGCTGGTGAGTCTTGCGCACATGCTCGTTGTTTAACTGATTGCCATATTTGGGGTCGGGAAGGAATTTTCCTCCAGGGCAGATTAGCAGAGGCGCTGGAGGTTTTTTGCCTTCCTCTGCAGCATGGGGCATGGGTCACTTGCTGGAGGATTCTCTGCACCTTGAAGTCTTTAAACCACGATTTGAGGACTTCAGTAACTCAGACATAGGTTAGGGGTTTGTTACAGGAGTGGATGGGTGAGATTCTGTGGCCTGCATTGTGCCGGAGGTTGGACTAGATCAGGGGTCCCCAATGCAGTGCCTGTGGGCGCCATGGCGCCCGCTGGGCATCTAAATGCGCCTGCGTCCTGGCCGGCGGTGGAGCATCTGCCAAAATGCCTCCGAATTTCTGCGGCGTTTCGGCAGCGACGCCTCTCAATGACGTTGCTAGTCGGCAGCAGGTGACGTCATCGAGAGGCTTCGCCGCCTAAACGCCGCAGAAATTCAACGGCAACGCTTCTTGATGACGCCACTTGCCGCCGACAAGCAATGCCATCGAGAGGTGTCGCTGTCAAAATGCTGCCGAAATTTGGCGGCATTTCGGCGGGTGCTCCACCACTGCCACGGTCCTTCATCTGGTGCCCGCCAGACGAAAAGGTTAGGGACCACTGGACTAGATCATAATGGTCCCTTCTGACCTTAAAGTATATGAGTCTATGAGCCCATTTCTGTGGGGGAAAGGAAATTCTGCATGCACAGCCTTAATTTCTGCAAAATTCTGCATTGCACAGTAGTGCAGAATTCCCCCAGGAGTATATAGTGTCTAGAGAAATAAATTATCACTTTATCATTAACGACAGAAACAAAGAATGCAGAATCATTTTAGTCTCAAATAATTACTTGCAAATTTAAATTTCAGAATGGATTGCTGATAGAGGGGAAGAAGTGGTGGTCTTATGGTTAAGGTAGGAAAGGGGAGTTAAGAGACCCAGTTTATATTGGTGGCTTTGCTATAAATTTCCTGTGTGACCTTGAGCTTATTTTCTGATTTTCAGAGGTGCTCAGTACCCTCCTCTCTCTTTGCTTTAATTTTCTAAGTTGTAAAATTGGGATAGTAATAAATTATCAGCCAAGGTTAGAGTTGCAAGAATTTTGCCTAAATTATAATGTAAAAAAGCATTGATCTGAGTTGAGATAATGGGACATTTTCTTTTCAGAAGCAAGTAAATGCCCAAAGTCCATCCTTGTAAATGTTTCAAGAGTTCTTATTAGCAGGGTAAATCACAGTGAAGACTACAGACAAGAATCAATACCTTGCAAATTTGTTCTTAAACTTGGAGGCTTTTCTAAGTGGGTTCCAAGTATATTTTGTATTTTAAAATGTGATAAACCTTGCTGCATCTTTGCATATCTTTTGGTTGTTTAAATTGCTTCAGGGTTAGTTATATTGCATAATATATATATATATTTTCCTTCCAATCATGCCCAACAGTCCTCAAAGTGTTATTTTCTCTCCCTTCGACCCTCACCCTGCTGTAGACCCAGTTCAGGGAAGCTGGTGCTAGAACCACCTACTGGGAAAACACTTCCCAGGCCTCTAAGTGTGTTAGAACCCTTAACTTTCTACAACTTTTTCCTGCGGTCTTAAGTCAATGATTTAATACTGATGACAGTTTCTCTTTTGTTTTGTTAAAAAGGATAGGTTTGTCTATGGGAAAGCAAAGTCATTTCTGTCCCATTCAAACTACATCCTATTTGTTATTATGTACCTTGTGCTAAGAAGTGTGCTAGGTACTTTACAGATAAAAGAAGTGGTCCCTGCCCCAAAGAGAATACATTCTTATTTTAGTCATAATTTAGTGAGTGTTTGTCAGAAACAGTAGAAAGAATATGGAAAAGAGAAGTCCAGGGGATGAGTAATAATACACATTGAAGCTCTAACAGGAATCCCAGAAGAATCATTGATATATCCTCAAAGAAGAAATCATCTCCCAAACCAGAGGCCATAAAGGAAGAGCACTTACCTTCCTTTGTAGGACTTCCCTCTCAGAAAAGCCACAACAAAATGGAAAATGGAAAAAAATAGTTCCTGATTCCAAGGGAAAAATTCTGGTTTCATAATAATTAGAAAGGTTGAGGCGCAAAAGTTATTTTTTCTCTAGAAAAGCTATAGGGAAAATCCTAATTCTTTGGGTTATTCATGTACTTCATCCTTAGAATAGTAAAGAGGAAGAAAATTTAAATCCAGTAAGAAATGCAAAAAGAGGGAGTATAAGCATGTATTCTAGCATGTTTTCTCCTGAGGAAGGAGAAGTCTCAGACTTCAGACATGAAGAACAAGAGCAGGATCTCAGGTAAATTGCTCCCTACCTAGTACTTTGATAAAAATGGTTCAAAGGATAATTAGCACCTTGAATGTTCAAGTCCCAGAACCTAAGCAAAAGGAGAGAGAAGAAGAAGATAAAGAAGAAAAATCTGAAGAACTGCTGCCCAGGAAGTACATTCCCTTAAGAGCTAAAATAACTGTTCCTGCTCCTCCACCAAGCAGAGTGGAAATGTCCAACTGAATTTAAAAAAACGAAGAGAGTGATGAAAATTTTATTTACACTTTTAAAAAAATTTGTCCAAAAGACGGGTGCTGTGGGATGAATGAAACAGTCCTTTTGCTCTCAAGAAACTTCTTTTTTTAACAATGGAAAGTAGAATAATCACTTAGTCATAATTATGAGGCCTCAGTTCTTTTCCTGAAAGTTTAGTCAGCCTCCACCTGATTTGCAAGAGCTACACTGTCATGGATGCATGAACTGAAAGCTGCAATTCCTTCCAGAGAAAAATAACTAAAAGCTGTGGTTCTTAAGCTCTCACTAGCTTTTTTCAGTCGATTCCCTTAGTGTCTCAGTCCTCTCAGTGGCTTCCAGTGGTGTGCCTAGGGTGAAATCCTGGCCCGATTGAAGTCAATGATAGGTTTGCCAGGGACTTCAGTAGAGTTAGGATTTCAGCCCTGTTTTTGTTCCTCAAAAGGAGAGACAGGACAAACAGCTACTGAAAATACTCACTGGGGAAACTTTTTTGGTGAACCTGGGAATGGGCAATAGTTCAGATGGCTGATTTAAAAAAAGGCTCTGATGAAACAAGAAAGGGAAAATTCAGGCTTATAGGAGAAAGCAACTATTTTGAATACAGCAGATTTAAGATACCAATGAAAGAAAGAAAGAGATAGCTCAGTGGTTCAAGCATTGGCTTGCTAAACCCAGGGTTGTAAGTTCAATCCTTGCAGGGGCCACTTAGGGATCTGGGGCAAAATCAGTACTTGGTCCTCCTAGTGTAGGCAGGGGGCTGGACTCAATGACCTTTCAAGGTCCCTTCCAGTTTTAGGAGATAAATTTAATTTATATACTTCAGAGGAGAATATTCCACCAAGCCCAGCTCCACCCACAGAAAAACCCTTGGCTGGAACTCTGGTTTTTATTCATGGTTGTGTCACATATGAAGGGGAGACTGCAGCAATTTTGCAATCAATGGAAGTTAACAAATTCATAAGATATTCAGGAAGATCCAAAAAGGCAAATTCGTAGCAATTATACGCCTTCATTCTAGCCTCACTTCTATCTAAAGTTATAAAGAAGAAAGGAAAAAAAGTGGGACCACTGACCACAGTTTCATAACGTGTGATCTAGAAGGGTTTCAGATGAACCTTATTATTATGCTATCCACAGACAGGTTCTTAGGATCAGGGATATCCTTTGATACAATATCACTATCTCTTTTTGTAACAGTTTTCAGGAAATTTCACAACTATCAGATTGTAAGGCTTTCAGAACATCAGTTGCCAAATAGCTCAGCGCATGTATGAAAACATAGAAACAAGAGGGAGCTATTAGCTCAAAAAAGCCTTCAGACATTTTTCTTCAGGTTATGGTAATGAAAAGTATACCTCTTATTATCAGATTTGTAGGGTGACTATGTCAATTTTGGTCCACACATGTTTTGGAGCCTACAAGCTCATAAATTAGCATCCTCCAAAGATTCCTTTGGCAGAAAATGGTTAACTATCGTGTCTCATTAGCCCAGTCTTAATCCCTCATGGTTCAATTCTGCTTATACTGAAGTCAATAAAACCTCCATTCACTTCAGTAGGCACAGGATTGATACCTTAGAGTCTGGGGATACCTAAAATGTTCAATAAATAAAACTATTTCTTCTCTGGAGTAATTACCGCTTGTTACGTCCTAAATGAATAGCCCAAAAATCCAACCCATTTTAGGTAATTTTTCCTTACTCATAGATTCATTTGAACTCAGACATACTCTTAAAAACCACTTAAGGAGTTCTGTTCAAAAATATTTTTTTTAATGTTAATGTAAAGTTTTACTGTGTTTCACTTTTGGAAGACTGATTCTGGGATGAATTTTTTAAGGGGATTGTCTCCCAGATGGTGGTGAAGTAGAAGAAGCGATGGGAGGATAGAATAAAAATATTCAAAGATTAAATTTTCAAGAAAGGACAATTATCCATCCCCAAGGCTTCTTTAATATTAATGTTGAAGTATCTTTATCAACATAAAATCACTTCTAAAAGCTAACTGAAACCATTCTCAAATTCATACTTTGTATCTAATTTAATATTTTATCATTCTTTAATATGATTATTTCTAGCTTAACATTGTAAATGCAGTGATTCACAAAATGTGAACTCATACAGTAAGAGTTTTGATTTCTTTAGTTTTCATTTAACTTATTCATTATCAAAAACTGATGCAATGTACCACTGAGGAACTAGATACTTAATAATAAACCTTTTAAACTAATTTGTACCTGTTGTACAGTATATACTACTTATTATTATAAAATTATTTATTACTATATATACTATATAAGTTATTTAATGTGTATAAAAATGCAGTCTATATCATGTCTAAAATTTATTATTTTTTCCAGGCATGTTGTAGTGCTTTGTATAGGATTTGACTGATGTCTAGGTATAGGTTTGATAAACTGATACAACACTGAAAAGAACTCCTGTCCCACATCAGGTTATCAAACACACTATTGACAGTATATCTTTTATATTACTCACCATGCTGTTTAAATAAGTTCCATACAAGAATCACGAAGCCTGTGTTCAGTGAAACTCAATCTCAGTTTTTCCAGGTGAATTTATAGAACACCTGATAAGACTGAGATATTGTACCAGTAAATACAAAACAAAACACAGAATGAAAACAACTGTGGAATCACAAGGTTATTTGTCGCAGCTTTGTGGTAAGCCAAGTATTTATGAAATGTTTGGGAAAGTCAAAACTTAGTTTCCTATTACTGCCAAACAATGCTAAATTATGAGGCACAATTATTTCCACTGTAAAACAAGAGTAAAGAATTTCATTTATGTTCTTGCGTCTTGTTTTTCACCAATTCTCCCTTATCTCGCCACCTAACCCCTCCAAGTTTTTTCCTTCTCACTGAACCTTTAAACAGAAGTTGTATTCCACTTGTTTCTTGTGGAAATGTTTTGCCATCCAAAAATATCACTTATACCTTCATTTGGAATTATGCATATTTATCACTTTTATGGTCTGCCAACTGTACATTTACACTATGCTCTCCACGTTTTGGTGAACGCTTCAAAAATATGTCAAGATTCCTCAAGCTGTCTAAACATTGATCAGTGTAAAAATGAAAAACTAATCTCTAAATGTTCAGACTCTCTCAGACTGTAATTTTTGTTGAAGAATTTAAACAATAAAGTTACAAATCATTAAAAACAGATTACACCTATATAGATATCTGAAAGCATCAGCCCTCTTAAGTTTTATTTCATACTTTTCTACAGTTAGTCTAAAATTACACTGTATAGTTACCACACTGTATCTTGTCATCATTGGGTCATTCATTTCTGTGTTCCAGATATGGCTATAGAAGACAACTGTCATAAACAGATGGTTAAGGGTTAATGTCTCTTTTACCTGTAAAGGGTTAAGAAGCTCAGTAAACCTGGCTGACACCTGACCAGAGGACCAATAGGGGACAAGATACTTTCAGATCTTGGTGGAGGGAAGTCTTTGTTTGTGCTCTTTGTTTGGTTCGTTGTTTTCTCTCGGGACTGAAAGGGACGGGACATCATTCTAGGCTTTCCCAATCTTTCTGAATCAGTCTTTCATGTTTCAAAATTATAAGTAATAGCCAGGCAAGGCGGATCAGTCTTATGTTTGTTTTCTCAACTTGTAAATGTGCCTTTTTGCTGAAAGGATTTTTACCTCTGTTTGCTGTAACTTTGAATCTAAGGCTGGGGGGTGGTCCCTCTAGTCTATATGAATCTGAGTACCCTGTAAAGCATTTTCCATCCTGATTTTACAGAGATAACTTTTACTTTTTTCTTTCTTTAATTAAAAGCTTTCTTTTTAAGAACCTGATTGATTTTTCCTTGGTTTAAAATCCAAGGGATTGAGTCTGAACTCACCAGGGATTGGTGGGGGGAAAGGAGAGTGGATGGTTAATTCCTCCTTGTTTTAAGATCCAAGGAGTTTGGATCGATGTGAAGCCTCTCAAGGCAACCCAGGGAGGGGGAATGTCTGGGGGGAAAAGGAGGGGGATGGTTAATTTCTCCTTGTTTAAAGAGCCAAGGGGTTTGCGTCTGGGTTCCCCAGGGAAGGTTTTGGGGGAACAGAAAGTGTGCCAGACACTAAATTCTGGCTGGTGGCAGCATACCAAATTTAAGCTAGTAATTAAGCTTAAAAGTGTTCATGCAGGTCCCCACTTGTTGTACTCTAAAGTTCAAAGCGGGGAAAAAAACCTTGACAACAACTGTAATGCAAAAGTTCTTCTGCTTAGTTGTGGGAAATTATTGTACATGGAGCCTTTGGAACAAGGGACTACTTCTAAATGTCTAGTCACCTCACAGTATATGTAGAGCATTTCTTAGAAGAAGTAAGCACAAGGCCAAAATGTTTGATGTGTGATCCACTGTAATTCCTTTAATGTATTCAGTGGCTTTTATATGATGAATGCAGTGTGACCAATTCTGACCTTGGTGTGGGCCAGTGTATTTCAATTTGACCTTCCTATATGAATATTACAGTGGCACCCACCTGCCACCACTACTGTAATTAATATTTATTTAGTTCCTTAAAGATGTGCCATAGTGAGTCCCAAAGTCAGAGTAATTGAAATAATTAAACAGTATATTGAATATATTTGCGGGCCTTTAACTTTTATATACGATACAATATCTTTTCACTCAATCAGAGGATCTCAAAGTGCTTTTAAAAGAATTTATGAATGAAGTCTCACAACAGTACTCTAAGGTAGAGAAATATTATCTCTATTATACATATGAATAAACTGACAGACAAAGAAGTTAAGTTACCTCTCTAGGTCACAGTGGGAGAACAGGAATGAAATATAGGTCTCCTGATTTCTACTTCTATGTTGTAACCAGAACAGCACGCTCAGTTCCATAGGGAGGATTATTAGCAGAATGCAGGCTATGACAACCTCAAGAAGTGAATGCAAATCTCCTGACTTCTGCTCTTATGCATTCACCATAAAACCATCTTTCCTCTCTTTCTTTTTAACTTTTCTATGAAAATTATTCCTGTGAAAGAGATATGCAATTGAAAGGTAAATGGTGACTGATGTTTCCGCCACAATGGCTGATGGAATTGATCAAGAAAAGGTCACAAAGTAGTTAATTATACCTTTTGTTGGACCAATGGCTGCGCCATACCTTAAGCAAGGGTTAGGGGCATTGTCCGGCTTGTCAGAGTAGGATATAGCGCTTTACAGTGGAGTGGGAGGGGAGGGGTGAGAAAGAAGCACAGAAGCTTCTGCAAACCTAGAATGAGTCAGTATGGTTATGCTGACTCATCCCCCAGGGACTGGAAGGGCTGCGGAGTTGATAAAGGGCAAACATGGCGGGAGAAGCCCTTTTCTCCAGACCTAGGATTACCACCTTTGAAATGCAAAAATCCAACTAAAAGACAACTCTACAACTCCCCCTTCAACAGCCACTTATAGTATCTTGAGAGATAACTCATATAGATAAAATTGATAACATCACTGATAACAAACAGGCATTTGTTTTATCAGCACATTTTACCAGTTAGTCTTTCTAGTCTGTTTTGTTTAGCCAGTTGTCACTGAATGTACAGTTTCTGATGTGAGCTTTTATTTGGGGGGGAATGTAGTAGGATCACTTGCACCATCACCGTGTTCTTCCATTATTTAATATGCCTTGCACGTCTCCTCACTCTCGCGTGACCCACAGCCTCTCTAACTCATGCACGGTGCACTTGCATGTTGGTGGGCAGAGAGCTGCTTTATTTTCAACAGTTTGGATCTGTTATTGCTTACACCTGCGGAAGTGGGAACACTGCAGCATCTTTAGCTGGACACAAGAAACTTTTACCATTAAATATCCCAGTGTATTGTGATGATAATGCAAATCTTAGAGACCAACGTAAAAAAAATGGCAGATTATTTTTTTTTTTAGACAACTGGCAAATCCATAAAAATAAAACATCCAGGCTGGTCAAATACTGACCTAGTGGTAACCCTACCTGGATCAGATGGGGTAGCATCCACCCTCCCTCCCCTGGGAAGTGGCAAAAAAAAAAAACCAGGTTTGGTCGGGACTTGCTGCAGGCACTGCACTAGCTGCTCTTTTATCATGGGGCTGGGAAAGAATTTTTCCCTCACCACCAGATTGGCCAAGGTGGAATAGTGGGTTCGAGGGGCGGGGGAGGTTTGTTATGTTTAGTAGGGAAGGGAGTTAGACTATGATGTTGCAAGACATTATGTAAGTCTGAGGCAGATGTCCAGTGCAAGTGCTCCACAGGGGAAGTATACAGTGACCAGTTAAATGGCTTGGTAAAGGACATAAAGGAGATGCTTGTTAAAAGAGCAGAATGGGGGAGAGAAGGGATTTGGGGCTCCTATGATTGGCACAGCAAGGAGCCATCTCCACTTCCTTTATAGCCCACCTTAACCTTCATTCAAGCAGGGGGGCGGGTTGGGATGGTAAGATCCAAGCAATGGGTTGACTGGGGACCATGATAGAAAAAAGGTAGTTATTGAAATGATCATGGAGTTACTTCACTGTACACTTTTATTTGCTGGGTCGTCCTAGGCATCTAATAGTAAAGTTGCAGCCTGATTAAACGACAGCACTATCTCCTGTCCTTTCGGTATAACCAGATAATTCGTTTATAATGCACAAGCTTTCATCTGAAAACAGTCCCTCAGAGTAAATGAGATTTTTGCCTATCTTGTAAATATTTCTGTTCTGAAGAAACACCTTTCAGAACAATTGTATGGGAAAAAAAATGGACTGCACCAGCTGGGGTAAGAGTAGTGCTTGAAACACCCTTTAAAAACTGCTTGATCTCATCATTTCTCAGTACATAAATTTTATTTTCAGTGCTGTTACCTATACACAGCTGCTAAGGTGTCAAGGATTTCTTCCACTGCCAGTACTTGAATACGGTACAGGTCATTTTACTAGAAATTTGGTTATTGTAAGAGTTCCTGGTATGCCTTTTATTTTGAAACTCTTATTTTGAACTCTGTAAATTTGTTATCTGATAATGATGTTCTTTAGAAGTTCCTCTGCCATTTTTGTTTTGAGACATTACTGTCTCAAATCCCCATGTGTATACATTTTGTTTCCAAATGTTGGGGATAGGGAAGTGGGGAAGTTAAGGCAGTAAATGATCTAAAAGTTGTTTCAGGTACAACACTAGTCCTGCAGTCTCAATTTTTGTCACATATTCATCTTTTTAAAAATTATTTATCTTGCTGTTCAAATGTGAAAGACCCACATAAACAAAAGGTGAAGATGGCTAATATTAGGGGAAATCAGTAAAGCTGACTCTTAAAGAGTTTTCAAATGTACAAAGTTAAACACACTGTTTTCTCTAATCTTTCAGATGTTAGTAATCTTGTGCTACTTGTCACACTAGTCAGACCAAAATAATTCAGACAATATTATTTTTAGTTGACAGTGTCTGTCTAATATTTAAACATTTTAATAGTCCTAGAGGCATTTAGGACCTTAAATTTTAAGACCTAGCTTGGCATTTTCCTAAAACACACACATTTGTAATATGAAAATAAAACTATTCCAAGTTATATATATTGCAAAGTATTATATATACTGTTCATCTAGCTATCTTAGCTATTTCTGTAGGGCCTATCACAATAGTATGCATTGTTTTTTTGCAAATCAAACATGGGCACATGACTGGTTAGCCACATGCACTCCCAAATACCTGACCTGTATCTGTGAAGCTTTTTGATTCAAATTCAAGATTTTAAAATATTACATTAGCAGATATGGCAATGCTAATGTTATTCTGTAGTTGTGGAGCATATAATAGAGTATTATTATACTAATACAACATACTATTGCATATTAGAATTCTTCCAACTCCCTATCCTTTTTGACATAGTATATGTCAGACTTGTGAGTCACCTGCTTGGAATGGACATGAACACCCACTCAAAGAAGAAAAAACGGTTACCCACCTTTTAGTAACTGTTGTTCTTCGAGATGTGTTGTTCATGTCAATTCCAATACCCACTCTCCTGCCCCTCTGTCAGAGTGCCGGCAAGAAGGAACTGAGGGGATGGAGGGTTGGCGGGCCCCTATATAGGGTGCCATAGTGGCGCCACTCCAGGGGGCGCCGAGGCCAACCCTACGGACGCTGCTAGGGGAAAATCTTCCGGCTGGCATGCACGCGACATGCACACACCTGCTTGGAATGGACATGAACAACACATCTCGAAGAACAACAATTACTAAAAAGTGGGTAACCATTTTTTTCTTGGGTAAGATGGACTGCACAAAAACTTTCTTCTTTGAGTAATGTCCCTAAGGGTTCTCCACTGTAGATGTGCTTGCGTCCCTTCAGTAGCAGTGTCCATACACACGCTCTCTCTCCTCATGCCCTGCCATGAGGCTAATCATGTGCAGGCTAACCCCCCTCAGTCTCTTCTTAACCGCCTCTGGCTAGAGACAGAGCTAGTCGCAGTCCGTTATTATGATTGCTTTCAATTTTGCATTTCTATAGTTAGTTAACCTCTTAGTACCTATTGTAGTTATAGTTGTTGTTTTTTCCTGTTTTCTTTTTTCTCCTCAATTTTTTTTTTAAAGACTTAATTTCCCCCAGCCTTTTTCCTTGTTGGGGACCTTTCCTCCAGTGGGGTATGCCCAGTCCACTGGCCTTCAAGAAGTGCTTCTTTTGCAAAGAAGTGATCCCTGTCGCAGACAAACATTCCCAGTGCATTTGCTGCCTCGGGGAAGGCTACATTCAACAAAAGTGTGGTCTCTACCAGTAACTCAGGTCCTGGTCTCAAGGATAGAGAGGTCAGACAGAAGATAATCTTCATGGAGGCGGCTCTCCAACCCTCTCCAGACCCGCATCACGAGTCACCTGACAGACATGAGTCTTCCCCGCAAGCCTCAACATCTAAAGGTTGTGGGTCGAAGAAACAAGCTGCTCATCTCTCTTACAAATTGTTGAATAAAAGGAGTGGGAAGTCCCCACAGTGAGCACCAAGATACCCACAAGTGCTCTCTGGCATGTTTGGTATCCTTGGTACCTTTTGCACCGACACCTTCGCAGTCCAGTACCCCTGGCTCATGGAAATCCAAAGCTATATGTACCATCAACAAGCATATAGACCCAATGGGCACGGGCACTAAGTCAACGGTACCAGAGGACAAGGACAAGAATAAGCACTCCACTAAGAAGGCATTTCAGGTACACAATTCTACATCGGTACTGTCATCTATGCCTCATCCAGCACCAGAGCAACTGGTAGGGAGAACTTCTGAGTCCCTCCCAGTACTGCCAACGGCAGCGAGTTAGTCAGTACTGCCAGTATTCAGACACTTTGGGGACCTCTGTGTATCTGTTGTACTGGAGTCTCTTCTCAGTGCTGGGACCTCTGCACCAAATGTTTGCCCTGCATGGGAATCTTCTCTGCTGCCCTGTCACACTCTCCTGCTCTCTAGTGAGGGCTTGGATAGTAAACCCAAGAAGGTTGCATCAGAATACTCCTCCCAGACTACTTACGGTGTCCAATATCAACAGGGCCCTCAAGCATACCCTCAGATGGCCCCACTACGACCATCGTGATATAGCCACTCACGGGCACCGCGCCAGTGGCCATACTGGAACCCTTGGACTGCATATAGCCTACATGCCTCTTCAGCTTCTAGCCCCACCCAAGAACTCTTCAGCCACAGCGTCCAGAGCTTTGGAACTTCAGGAAGAAATTGTGGAGGAACAGGAGGGTGGTGCTGAGGAAGAAGTGATCCTGAAGACCATATCCATAGTTACTGCATAAGGTGAATAACTACTTGTTCACCGTCAAAACTGTACGCAACATAGTTGGTGTATCTGGAATATGCTAAAGGTAGGTTCTGCCAGTGCAAGAGGGTTTGTTGCTCAAAGTACCTGGTGTTAACCAAGAACCAAACTCCCTGTTCAAAGGTGGATTTTAAATAGATGATCTCTCCCGAATGCTTAACAATCCAGGCTTCGATACTAATTTGCTAAAAATACTGGGACCAGATTGCACAGAATAAAACTGAATTACCATCCAACCAGGTCTTAGTAACACCTAATAGACACCCC
This sequence comes from Gopherus flavomarginatus, assembly GCF_025201925.1. NCBI lineage: Eukaryota > Metazoa > Chordata > Testudines > Testudinidae > Gopherus > Gopherus flavomarginatus. The sequence continues at coordinate 261,341,166 of NC_066618.1, forward strand.
GCCCCCCCGCCCTGCTAAAAATCATATTCAAAACAGGAAATGGTTTAGTGACTTCACAGACTGGCAATGATCATCAGCATTTTCATGATGTCCTAATACACCCTAATCCCATAGTCAATACGTCCTTTGATCCAAAAGTATCAAAGGCTATGGTGTCTCCAGTGTCCGTCCACTTGAGTTGTGTAGAGGTCTTTACAACCTTTATATCATCTGATCCTCTCCCTTTTCTTGGAAACCTCCCCACAGAATCACTTGATTTTCATGGCAACACTACATGTGACTAGAAAGAGGCAAAGGCCATGGGGTTCACAGGAACTAGCATGGCCCTTTGCAGCATTAGTTTAAAAGACAATAAAATGTTAATGGAAAATGTTTAGAGTATAGATTTTTTTTAATGTTTTTAACTACATCAGTCATTTGAAACAATAAAGAATAACCAGGAATGAATTTTATTTACAACTCATTGGTGTATGTTTCAGTCACTGTTTGCCATTTATTTTCAACATACTAATTGCAAAAGTAATCCATCTCACGGTTGGTTTATAGGTCTATTCAAGAAGTTATAAACACCACAAATGATTATACAGTTATAAATGTGACCCTGGATGACTACATAAATTATTCATTGTGGATTCAGTTAATAACTTCTATATCAATTGTAGTATTCTAGTGTATCTACTATACTTTATGGAAAAGTTTAGAAATGGTAGATTAAGAATATTTTCATATTTTTGTGTGTTCACTGAGCTGACACTGATCACCTTTTGAGAATGAGGTTTTCTTTTACATGGGTCCTGCAAGTCAAAACTGAAATTGAAGCCAGGTGTCTCAACTTGTTGTTTCACTGATGTTGGTTCTGCTAGAATGGGTATCTGCTGTGACAGCAGTTTCCTGTGAAACACCAGGAGATACAGGACATCTCCTGCTATTTCCAGAGAAATAATTTTGCTAAATGTGGTGTATGGACCATGAACAATATCAGATAAGAGGAAATGTAGTTGTCATAGTTAAAATAAATGAATTAATTTAAAGGTGAAAAACAAGCTAAAATAAAAAATGAGTTAAAACGCTCTTATTAACACAGTGAGAAGCACTGAGCAAATAAATATGTTTTACTGTACCTTGTTTATAATATTTTATTCTCATAGTACTATGTGAGGTAAATGATTAGTTTGTAAAGCTCTTTGAAGAAGAAATGCACTGAGTGGTAAATAATATTTGTATTTGCTAGATGAGTGAACAGGTTAAAGTAATACATATTATGACATCCAGTCCCAAGAAATAGCGTGTGTTGAACCGGCAATAGAAACAAGTGAAGAAATTAAAGAAAAGCAAACTTGTGGTTACTTTGTGAAAGTAGATATGGAACTTTTCACATATGGCAAACTGTGCAGCAGAGGATTGTGGCTTACGAAAAGAACAAGAAAAATCCATTCACCCAGAACATTTTTCTTGGGTTAGGATTTTGATACTGAATACAAAAGACTAATTTTCCAGGACACCTTTGTTACAGAAAATCAGCATCCGCTTTAACAAGTTACAGATAAAATATATCATTATACTGTAGAAATTAAATTCAATGACCAATCTAGTTATTTCTGGGTAGTTGAACTAAAGTTTTGGGAAAGAAATTGCTAGCAGAGCCTTGAATTTGAATGGCAATATCAAAGTCTAGTATCATGGGAAATAAATGCATCTTGAATGTAAAAGAGGGACTGCCCCAGGGGTTTTTCAAAATATACATCATTGTAAATTGGGAATAATTTATTCCATTGTCTTTTCCTATGGTGTAATCTAGAATTAAATAAAACCAGTTACCTCTTTTCTTTGTACTAAGCAGGCTACAAACTCCACTAAAGAACCATTGTTACTGCAGAAAATGAGTAACTTCTTCTTCGAGTAGCATCCCTGTGGGTGCTCCTCTGTTGCTAACTCCAGAGCAGTCTCCTTATTGGCAGGTTGGGACTTCAGAGTCAGGTCAGTTACAGATGACAGTAGTGCTAAGCTGAAGGTAGCATCAGAGGCGGAATCCCCAGTGATCATATAGTGTTGTGTGAAGGTGTGAACTAATGCCCATGTTGCCACTGTATAGATTTCTGAAATAGGGACTTTCTTGAAGAAGGTGATGGAGGAGGAGCTCGACCTCATGGAGTGCATGTGAATAATGATTGAACTTACCTCGTTATCTCTAGCTTGCTTGCTAGCATATATATACCTGCCCCTGGAAATTTCCACTACATGCATCTGAGGAAGTGGGTATTCACCCACGAAAGCTCATGCTCCAAAACGTCTGTTAGTCTGTAAGGTGTCACAGGATTCTTTGCAGTGTTTAGAGGGGTCATATTGAGAACATTGTCTAATGCAGTTCGAGACCTATGTAGAGAAGCTCTGGGCCGATATAGCTGAGCCCTTGGATCTCTCCGCAACGGCAAGGAAAAGTCAAGGACACTTCCTGAAAGCCATTGTCCTATCCAGGTAGAAGGCTAGAGCTCTGATGATATCTAATGTGTGTAATATAGACTTCCTGTTATCTTCGTACGGGTTGGGGTGGAAGGCTGGAAGGTGAATCAACTGGTTCATGTGAAATGGAGAGGTCATCTTAAGAGGATTTTGGGTGGAGCCTGAGCATAATTTTGTTCTGAAAGAATACCATGTAGGGGGTATGTACCACCAGGAGCTGCTATTTCCCCTGTTCTCCTAGCCGAGGTAACTACTATCAGGAAGGCCGTTTTCTTTTAAAGGTATATAAGGGAACAGGTAGCCATGGGTTCAAAGGGAGGCCTAGTCAGTCCTTTCAATACCGGGTTTGGGTCCCATGTGGGAGTAGGAAGTTGAGGTTGTGTGAAGAGGTTTTCTGTACCCTTGAGGAACTTTTTAGTGGTCAGATGTGATAGTACTGAGTATCCCTCTACTGGTTGGTTTCAGCTGCTAGGTGAACTCAGATTGCTTAGAGATAGATAGTCCTGAGCTTTTTAGGGTCAGTTCATAGTTTAAGATATATGGAAGAGTCATGGATGTCGGGGATATTTTGTCGGGAAGTACAGCACATCTGAAACCTGGACAATTTTTGCAGGAAAGTACTGTACAGCACATCTGAAACCTGGACAATTTTTGCAGGAAAGGACTTTCTATTGTGTAACAATACCTCTTGTACCTCCTTTGAGCAGGAGCTTTCTAATGTTGGGACCAAGAAGGAGCCATGCCTTGCAGCAGAGAATCCCCATGTTGGGATATAGGGTATGTCCTCTGTTCGGTGAGAGGAGGTACAGAATGGCTGGGGGAGGGATCAGCAGGCAAGTCATGAGCTGTGATAGGTAAGGGTACCAGATCTGTCTCAGCCAAGTAGAAGTGATGAGTATGACATCCAGATAAGGGTAAATCATGTCCCTTTGGGAGCATAAATGTGCAGTTACTACTGAGAGAACCTTAGAAAATGCTCTCGGGGATGATCATAGCCCAAAGAGTAATTTCCTGTAGTGGTAGTGGTCTTGTCCTAGAGTGAATCTCAGAAATCATCTGTGAGTTGGGAGGATTGAAATATGAAAGAAGGTGTCCTGCAGGTCAAGGGCCGAAAACCAGTCTCCCTGTTCCAATGTGGGAATGATCATTGCTAGAGTGACCATCTTGAATTTTTGAGCTTTGACAAACTTGTTGAGAGCTTGGAGGTCTAGCATGAGTCTTCAATCTACCTTCCTCTTGGGTATTAGGAAATAGCTGGAGTAGAACCCTTTGCCTCATCGATGTTGAGGTATTGATTCTATGGCTCCTAACTGCAGGACACGATCTACTTCTTGTCAAAGTAAACTCTTGTGAGAAGGGTCCCTGAAGAGGGATGGGAAAAGGTGTTTTTGTGGGGGCAGGGAGGTAAAATGGATAAAGTATCCATTGTGAACAATCTCTAGGACCCATCAGTCTAATGTTGTGTGTTCCCAGGTGCTGCAGAACACTGACAACCGGTGGCCAAATGTGTTAATAATGGTGGTTGGGGGAGTTGGTCTAACCTCGCCTTGACGAACATATCAACATTGGTGCTTGGACGTAGACAGCTGAGACAAGAAAGATTGCGGGCCAGATGATTTACGCCTTGATAACTTATTTTTCTTCCTCTGTGGCTTGTGGTAACATTGAGCTGGGTATTGGGAGGTACACGGTTTGTGCGGGGGCTGCAGACAAAATTTCGTGTTTTGTCCTGGCGTGCAGATGCTCAGCAAATAGAGAGTGGCTAGAGAATCCATCAGGATGTGAAGAGAGGCCTCAGTCTTTTCCGTGAAGAGCTTAGTGCCTTCAAAGGGAAGGTCTTCAATGGTCAACTGTATCTCCTTCGGGAAACCCAACATATGGAGCCATGATGCTCGACACATCACTACTGCCGCGGAGATAGACCTGGCCGCTGAGTTGGCTTCATCAAGGACAGACTGTAGCATTGTCTTTGCTGCTAACTGACCCTCTTGGATAATGATGTTAAATTGGTCATAATATGATTCAGGCAGCTGCTTAATAAAATTGTTCAGTTTAGAATAATTTACTTAGCCATATTTTGCTGTTAGGGTTTAGTAATTGCCAATTTGAAACTGAAACGTGGCTGAAGAGAATGCATCCTTCCGAAAAGGCCCAAATGCTTCCAGTCCCTATCATAAAGAATAGACCTCATCTGGCGTTGATGGCTGCGGGTATTAATGGCATCCACCACAATGGAGTTGGGTGGAGGGTGGGAGAAAAGGAATTCCCTCTCCCTTGTTGTGACATAATATAGTTTGCCCACCCACTTGCAGGTAGGTGCTACCAATGTTGGTTTCTGCCAAATGGTTCTTGCCGGATCCAGAATGGCCTTGTTAATAGGTAGAGCAATCTTTGAGGATGAGGCTGAATGGAGTATGTCAAGAAGACAATGGAGGGTGTCTTTGACTTGTAGCGGTATTTGGAAAGTGTCTGCCACTCTGTTTGCTAGATTTCAGAAGAGGCAAAAGTCGTCAGCCAGAGACAGTGGGAAAGGTATGACGGCCTCATCTATAGAAGAGAAGGTTCTTCTAGATGTGTCCCCCTATGGGTGAGCCACTGAAGGTGTGCTTGCATCTCTGCAGAGCTAATTGGAGAACTACAGTAGCAATGTCTGTTCTGCCTGCTCATGTGCTGTTTCTCCTCATACCCTGCCACAAGGCTAGTCAGGGTACAAGGTCAACCTCCCTCAGTTCCTTCTCTACTGCAAAGTCATGGACAAGAACTCTGAAGTAGAGGAGAGGAAAGCAGGTTGTGGAGCACGCATACATTTTTGTCCTTGAGCAATCTTACATTTCATTATAATGAAAAGAGACAAATCCCTCACAGAACTGTGTGAGAGCAGACAATGGATGGCAATCACTTTTTAGAGAGATTACAGTGAGGATTTCAGGACTGTTTAAAGTATGGATTATGTACATTTTGTATTTAAGGACTTCAAAAAATGCATAGTATTGACAAGGCCTATTACAATATAGGGTATCGTGTAGATATGTGTCCAGGGAGTTTTAAATACATGTATTATTGTGCAGAATTGTCTTAGTTGTTGAACATTCACTTGAAATGCTTGAATCTTTCTTCCACTTCTAGCAATGATGGCATCCATAATCAATTAAGTTGTGAGGTATTGCTAACAATTATTTTGTTCAGAATTCTTAAATATAATAATTAAACTCAGGATGATGGATGAAACTAAAACTACTGCATTTGTTATTTTGTGGTACTCTGCATAAGCAGTACTCACAAACAAAATTGATTTTTGCCATGCTCATGCAATAACTAAGTATAATAATAAAATGAAAAAAGAGACATTACTGATATTTGAAAATCAGCTGTTGTAATTGTTACTCTAGGTATTCTGGGAACTTCTGCCCTCGAGGGAATCCCCTTACTGTGTCCTCCCCTGTCTCCCTTACCCCACTCCTTACCCCTCTCTTCTAGCTCTGAGAAGTGGATGCTGAGTTGTGCCATCTTGGGGGAGGGGCAGAAAAAGCCACCTACATCCTAATTTTGCAAGCGCTGCAGATTGCTCACCCCATTTGGGGTAACAGTTATCCTCTCTGCCCCTCCCTATCCTAGGATTTCCCCTGTCTGCCACTTTCTGGCAGCACCTATATCCCTTGCTTAATACCATCCCTGATTTTACATAGCTGCCTCTCTCCTTTCTATACCTCCACCTGTTTGTCCCCTGTGCATACAGTTTGCCTCCCTGCAAAAATTCAGCCCATCCTTCCCCTCTGATTTGCCCCTTCTGCACCCTTTTACTCCCTGTTAATAGTGTGGAACCTATTGTGATTCAAAGTGAGGGCAGAGTAAGTGTAGACATACCCTCACACACCCCACCCTGGATCAGACTGTGGTGGGGATGTTGGGGTCCTCCTCTCCCATTTCTGCTGCTTCCAACTGCTGACACTGCCAAAATTACCATTTCTCCTCTTTTGAACACCACTGCATCTGACTCTTCTCTCCTCTCTCCCTCCATGTTTATGTCATCTACCATCCACCCCAATCATCCCTCTCAGCCTTCCTCTCTTGTTTTGACACTTGGCTCTACCTCTTCTCTGCACAATCTCACCCTTGGTGACCAGCTTCCATGTTGTTGACCCATCTAGCCCCTTAGCTGCACATTTCCTCATTCTCACCTTTTCATTCAACTTGCAGCCCTAGTTCAACTCTACCACTCACCAAAGGGAACAGTCAGTTGGCTTGGTTTTTACCAAGCATTACTCTCTCTCTCTCTCTCTCTCTCTCTCTCTCTCCATGATTAACTGTTCTCCACTCTGGACTCTTTTGCCTCTCTCTCCCATTTCAGTCTCTGCCCTGCCAACCCCCAGCCCTGGCTCTTCCCCAGCATCTGCTGCCTCTTCACTGCTCTTATACCATAGAGCATCTCTTGTGACCAGGCTAATTTCTGCCATCTTCCTAGCTAAACAACTGTACTTCTCCAACTTAATTGAGTGCCACACTCACAATCCCAACTGTGTTTATTCCACCTTTTCCTCACTTCTCAAACCCTTCCTTTCTCCTGCTTCCACTTCTCCCTTCATACAGAATCTTTCTTACTTTTTCAAAGAGAAAATTAAAAAAATGTGATGTGACTTTCTCCTTCCACTTGGCTCACTTTTCCTTCTCCTACAACTCTCCTCATCATCACAGACACAGAAGTTTCTCACCTGCTCTCCATATCTAGCCACTCTTTTTTGTCAGTGATTCCCTTCCCCCCATCCCATCCCATTTCCTGATCTCCCTCACAGCCACTCTCATCTCCTCCCTTACTCTTCTCCTTTACCTCTCACTGTCCTCTGTTTCTTTCCCCCACACAATAGGAGCACACTTTAGCCTCTCCCATTTTTAAAAATCCCTCCTTTGATCCACTTGTGTCTCCAGCTACTGGTTCATCTCCCTTTCATTTGTAAGTTCATTGAATGTGCTGTCTACAAACACTGTCTTGAGTTCCTCTCCTTCAGTTACACCTTAGACCCACTCCAGTGCAGCTTCTGCCCCCTGCATTCCATTTCTCTCACAGAAGTCTCTTCTTAGTGAAAGCACAGAAGCAGGACTCCATCCTCATCCTTTTTTGACCTGTCAGCCACCTTCAGCACCAACTCTTCTTGAAATCTTGTCTTCCCTTGGCTTCTGTGAGCCTGTGTTCTCCTGGTTGTCCTCTTATCTATCTAATCTCTCCTTCAGAATGTCTTTTGGAAGTTCCTCCTTATCCCCCTTGTCGCTTCGTATGTTTGTAGGGGGGTTTCCACAGAGTTCTGTCTTTGGTCCCCTTCTCTTCTCCCTTGACACTTTATCTCTGGGTAATCTCACCCACAAATGCAAATGCAACTATCTTCTCTATGGATGATTCACAGATCTGTGTCTCTACTTCAGACCTGTCTCCTGTCCAAACTAAAATCTCAGCCTTTCTCTCTGATACCTCCTCATAGATGTCTAGCCATTAGATCAAGCACAACATGGCTAAAACAGATTATTATTATTACTATTTATTATTTTATTAATATTTATTTTGGTACTGCCTAAGGACCAACTAAGAACGGGACCCCACTGAGAAAACACAAGGTAGTAGATTGTCCTTGCCCCCAAAAAGCGTATAGCATAAAAACAATCTTAAACTACCCTCCAAGCCCTTCCCCCACTGCCTATCTTCCCAGTCACTGTGGACCATAACACCATCCTGCCTGTCACTCAAGCCCATAATTTAGGTGTCATTTTCAAGTCGGACCTCTCTCCTGGTCATGACATCCAGACTATGTCTAACTCTTGCCAGTTCTTCTACATAACATTGCTAAGCCTTTCCTGTCCATCCACATAGCTAAAAGTCTTGTCCAGGCTCTTACCATCTGGCCTCTCAAATACTGCAACATCCTTCTGTCTGGCTTTGACAAACACAATCTAGTCCCTCTCATATTTATTCAGAATGCTGTTGCAATTATCATTTTCTTAGCCTGTCGCTTTGACCATGTCCCTCCACTGGCTCCCCCTTCTCTATTGTATCAAAATATGAGCTACTGGTGTTCATTTTCAAGGCCCTTCACAGCCTGTTCCCACCCAACCTTTTATTTCTCATTCACTTTTGAGATGTCAGCTTAGTTACCAATCTCCATGCACTTGTTACATTTTTCCAACAAGCACCTTCATATTTTCTCCCCTGCTGTCCTGTATGCTTGGGAGGCGCTCTCCGTGAACATCCACATCATTATCCTCCTTCAGATCCCTCCTCAAAGAAACCTTCTTTGCTATGAAAAATTGGCAATAGTTAGGCAGCTGGTGCAGTGAGAGTATTGTCTGTCATGCTGACCAATATTGTCTCATTATTTCATTGTACTCCCGTTTGTATCCAGCTGGTGCAGGGCTGCCCAGAGTGGGGAGCAAGTGGGGCAATTTGCACCAGGCCCCGGGATCCACAGGGGCTCCCACGAGAATGGATGAGGCTCCAGCTCCGACCCGACCCCGTCTCCGCCCCTCTCCTGGAGCCTCAGCGCATCCAGGAGCTTCGCAGGACAGTGGTGCAGTGTGGCTCCAGTGGGGCCCCGAGCACCGCCCCGCTCAGAGCCATGTGATCAGGGGGCGGGGCTGCAAGCTCCACGCTGAGCGGAGGAAGCTGAGCTCAGCCTGGAGCTCCCAGCCCCGCCCCCTGACCACGTGGCTCTGAGCGGGGAGGGCCGCAGGCCCCGCCCCCTGACCACGCGGCTCTGAACGGGGTGGAGCTCAAGCGCTGCCAGAGCCATGCTGCAGCTGACGAGCAAAGCTCCTAGATGCACTGAGGCTCCGGGTGAGGGGGGGAGCCAGGGGTAAGGGAACGGGGGTTGGCTAAGGGGCAGGAAGTCCCGGGGACAGGGAGGGGGCAGAGGTTGGGGGGGCGGTCAGGGGACAGGGAACGGGGGGGTTGGATTGTGGGCATTCTGGGAGTCTGTCAGGACTCAGCGGGGGGTAATAGGGTTTGGGGCAGTCATGGGACAGGGAACGGGGTGGTGGTTGAGGGGAGTCTCTGGGGGACAGTGAGGGAACAAGGAGTAGGATGGATTGGGGATTCTGAGGGGGGCGGGAAGTTGGGCAGGACGTGGGTGGTAGCCGGATAGGGGGCAGGGCCAGGCTGTTTGGGAGGCACAGCCTTCCCTACCCTAAAGCTCATTCAGCAGTTTGAGGCTTGCAGAAGAGCCAAGCTGTTAGCTTTTCCATTAGGGCTACCATCCCTTTCACTTCTCAAATGCCAAATTATAGTCTATATTTTATTTCAGTGCCATAGGGAGATTCATGTCAGGGGAGGGTAGCTTCATTTAATATCAGCCACTGGGGAAGGGATCACATGAGAAGAGCAATATCCTTCCCAACCCTACCAAGGGAGACCCCCTTCCCTGCATTCCCTAAGGTTCTAGAGGGGTTAATTCAGTGGTTCTCAAACTTTTATACTGGTGACTCCTTTCACATAGCAAACCTCTGAGTGCGACACCCCCTCCTTATAAATTAAAAATACTTTTTTAGATATATTTAACACTATTATAAATGCTGAAGGCAAAGTGGAGTTTGAGGTGGAGGCTGACAGCTTGTGACCCCCCAGTAATAACCTCGTGACCCCCTGAGGGGTCCCGACTCCCAGCTTGAGAACTCCTGGGTTAATTTAATTTTAGCACCCTGTGTCCATTCACATGCATGTGCTATTTTGAGCATTTCAGTTTTCACAACATAGGTTCATCCTAGATTCTGGAACAAGCTTAAATGCTCAGTTCGTGGAGTATGTACATAAGCTATACTAAAGACAAACCCACAGTAACCGTCTCCAGTTTGTGAGGGACCCCGCGGAGCCAGTCTCTGGAAACAGATAAATGCATGGTGGTTAAGTCCATTAATGACAATTAGCCAGGATGGGTAAGGAATGGTGTCCCTAGCCTCTGTTTGTCAGAGGGTGGAGATGGGTGGCAGGAGAGAGATCACTTGATCATTACCTTTTAGGTTTACTCCCTCCGGGGCACTTGGCATTGGCCACTGTCAGCAGACAGGATACTGGGCTGGATGGACCTTTGGTTTGACCCGGTATGGCTGTTCTTATATTCTAACGTAAATAAACCCAAAGTTATGGAGACAGATATAAATCAAGGAAGCCAGCAGAGTATCAGAAACCTGGAAAAATCTCTGACTGAATGGGCTCAGGCATTTGGTCACAAGCTGAGGTGGTTCAAAAGTTTTGGATCTTTTTAAATAGAATTTTTTTATTGTTTCTTTAAACAATCAAACACAGCAAGCAGCAGATATTTGGCCACACGCTTCTGAAACTCCAAACCATATTCAGGTTTTAGCAGACTAATTTCAGCTTTTCAATTAAAAAAACCACAACAAATTTTGAAGGAAAGCAGACATTGTGATTTTTTTCTGCTTTTTAAAAACCCCTAATTTTCAGTCCAGAAGAAGTTTTGATGGAAAATATTTGTCCAATCCTTTTAATGAGCTTTAGTGCCTTTTAGCACTAGCTGGTGCTGGGAACCAGTGATACCTTGTAAAGAAGTTCTCTCAAAACTGGGTTTGTGCCGTGATGCAGGTTTATTTTTCCCAGGGCTGCCCCTGGGGGGTGGGGAGCCAGTGGGGCAATTTGCACTGGGCCCCGCAGGGGCCCCCATGAGAATATAGTATTTTGTAGTATTGCAATTTTTTTATGGAAGGGGCCCCTGAAATTGCTTTGCCCCAGATCCCCTGAATCCTCTGGGCGGCTCTGAGCTGGTGTGTCTCGTTTTACACTTAGATGGTAAGCTCTTTGGGACAGGGACTGGTTTTGTTCTGTGTTTGTACAGTGCTTAGCACAGTGGGGACTGAAGCACTACAGTAATACAAATAAATAATAACAATAATAATTAGCTTTTTTTCTTAGTTTCCTTGATATGGTCCATTGAGTAAGGAGTTTTCTGGCATGGTGTTTTGTTCATAGAACCTGTGTATTCTCCAAGACCAGTACTATCCCGATGAATGATGCCTTGCATTTGCCACATGCCAGTCTACCCTCCCCAACTGTTTCGTGGGAGCCATCAGAATCTCCTTCCAGGAGAGATTTCATAACACATAGTAGGATCTCTGGCCCAGTAAGCCATGGAATCATGGAGCTGAAAGAGAGAAAATGGGGAGTTCATGGAGTACAGTACTGCAGACACCCACTCCATGGCTGCCCCCTACCCTGATTCAGCCATTCCCCACTCATAGATCAGGGTTTCCACACTGCGTCTGGGATGGGCTATGTGGGTTAAGGTGAGGAATGAAACACTGTAGGGGTAGTAGCACTCCCCATTTCTGTGCCCAGATCTAAAAGGAGTTCACATCCACCACCCATAGAAGCAAAGGGAACAGTTTGACCTACCTGTACTGGGAGGCTCTTTCTTTTGGATTTAGAATAGGGAGACGCTGTCACCTTCAAAACACTGTCTTCAGTGTTCGTGGTTTGAACCAAATAGATTTGGGAAAGAGAAGAAATATGTGGATATATCCATTTAAACATTGACTGACTTTGATTATTGTAAAATATTTGAAAATCACAACATAGTTTATATGAATTTTAAAATGCCATTTTCTCTGGTTTATTTAGCATTTTGTAGATCTCAGCTGAGCCGTAAGTAACTTCTTTACCATGGGTCTCAGAATTATGCCTATTCGGCAGCAAGTAGTAACTGGTTCAACATGAGCTGTTTCTTGTATAAACATACAAAAGGCTTGACCTAGACTAAATCAATTTAAAAAGAAAAACATTAAATCTATGTTTCCTGTTACATGCTTAAGGTCTTCTTTGGTTTCTTACGATTTTACTGTATTAGTGACCAACTATCGTAGGCTTTAGTTTATCCTACACCACCAGCTGAACAGTTCAAATGGGATGGTGGAGTTATTTTCGAAAGGGCAAAACAATGACAATTATAACTCCTACATTGCATTTCAGCTGGTGAAGCAGGTTTTATGCTAGGGGTACGGAAGTCATATGAATCTTGGCTTACTCTTTTTCCTGATTTCAGTTGCTAGAAGGGTTTCAAAAGCAGCAAAATGAAAAAAGAGTGCAAAGTTCATAGAATTTGGAACCATGTATATTCAAGACAAAGTCAATTGTAATACATTTTAACTTATCTGGTCCATTCAGGAAGTATACTGAATAAAATCAGGGTGTTATTCATGTAAGTAATTGACAGAGAAACCCATGAGTTTTTATTTATAAATGTGTATGTATACATTTAGTTGGAAAAATTAGAAGCTATTTTTTTCCTCTTAGTATAAACCGACGCAGTTCACTTTCATATTGGTAATCAGTGATTAGCAAAATGTAACCAGCCATTAATGTGTTAGTTCTTCTGATTCTTTTATAAAAGTCCTTGAAAGTACACCTCATGTGGTTGTACTGTTTTAGTTGTAGCAAAGGTTGGGTATCTCAACTCACGTCATTTGCATGACTTACTTTCATAAGTGGTTTGCAAAAGCAATTTGGACTCATTCTTTGCATAGGCAGGTTAGGCTTTCTCAGCTACAAGAATGGAGTACTGTGCATATATGCTTTGAAAAGAGCCCTTAAATAACCCATCATGCAAAGCAATATAAGCTAGCAACCCTGGGGAAAAATAACCCCAAGCATACATAGTCATTGAGAAGGAAGTGCCTAGAAAGCTGAAATACTGAGATACCTCTCAAGATGATGATAGTGGACAGAAAGTTAGTTTACAGTGTGATATGACAGCAAAAAAACAAACAAAATTAGGGCTGCATACACAGAGGCACCATGCCATGAAATAGGGTGAGCATGCAGTGTTTTATATTGTAGTTCTGGTCTGAACACATCTGGGATATTATATATGCCTCTGGGCCCCACCTTAACAGAAAGTTATTAATCATCTGGAGGGGTTCAGAGAAAAGTAACAAAAGTAGAGGCTGGAAGGATTGATTTACAGTGTGAGAAGTGAGTTTTAAAAGAACTGCTTTTGTATGGAATGGTTAAGAAGTGAGAAAATTGGGAGGGTTGCAGAAACATAAGAATCTACTAATATTTCAAAGGTGCACATGTGAAGGATGGAAAGGAATTATTTAGGTTGTTACATGGGGTATTGCTAGGAGTAATAGGTTGCAATTAAGACAGAGAAAATGTAGCTTGAGTATCAGCATGATAGTGAGATATATTAGGGTGTGGAATAGTCTCCTGTGGGAAGTGGTACAAACATCATTGCTTAAGACTGAATTGAATGAAATGCTAGAAAAAAGGTAGTATGGGAACAATTTTGTATTGACGGTAGAACAGACTGGTTGTCCAATGGGTCTTTTTTCTATCTCTAGCTTGTTTGATTCTATGAATATTAGTCATGCCTGTTCATTGTACCAGGAGATAAATGCCAGGAAGTTAGTTAATTTTTATTTATATTGAGATAAGTAAATCTAGTCATAACACAAAATAAGGTCCAAATTCACCTTGGCCAGCACAATGAGGAGTTGCAGGGACACTTTCAGAATGCATCTATTGCTCCAATAATCCTGTTGGCCAGGAATGATTGTGCAGCACAAACTTGGGAAATGCAATGCTGAGTGTAGTTTACTCCTTTTCTGAAAAAAAGTAACTGCACTCTTAGCAGTTGTATGATACCAAGTGCCTCCGATTGAGGGGCTGAACTCTCTGTTAATCGACAGACCACATCTTGAATTCCTTTTCCTTCTGCTTTCTTAAGTGTTGGGAAAAGATCCTGTCCTCCTGCTTGCACTGCAAAAGGAAGAAAGTTTTCTACAACCTCCTTCCTGTTTTCCCCTCTGCAGCACAGGCATGGTCTAATCCTAAGGTTTTCTCACTTTATAATAATAAGCTAGGGAAGCAATTTGGAAAGCAAGCAAATAAATATATTCTGATCCTATATGAGGCGTTCAGGGGACATGATTTTTGTGAAGAACCCTTTTTAGTATCAAACTTCCTTCAGATGTTGCCTTGTGTTCTTTCTACTCTGTTTTCTCACTTATGCATCTAATTTATCTAGTGAGTGTTTTGAAATGAAGGACAATTGAAATAAAAATGGCCTTTAGCCCAAGCATGTCAAATCTTCATTAAATTTTTAGATCTTATACTTGCAGTTGCATAGAATCTTTCAGATGTGAAGTAATAAAGATGAGCTTTAGCTAAAGCACAAGTGTGTTGCTTAATAGTCCTCTAAAAATAGACAGCAGTAGCAAAAGAAGAAAAAATGTGTGGGAAATAATTTATTTTTGTTTAAATCTGTCTATAAATGAAAGATAATTAAAACACCATATTGTACTGTACTTTCTTTTTGCTCCTTTTTGCATTTTTCATTTCTTTTAACCTCCTGGTTGGAAATACAGAGCGCAAATGTTTTTTATCTGGTGTCTCTGGCGGTAAAAATAATGATTGAAAAATGTGCTTTTTGGAATTGGATTGCAGAGGAGGGGAGAAGAAGGATTTCACTATGCCAGTAAACTAAATTACCATATGTTGTATTTATAATTTTAGAGAAATCTAAACACATGGGCTTCACAGGATGTGTCTCTTGCTGCTTTTATTTTAGCTAATATTTCCCCAAATATAAGCTCCAGTCTTTATTTGGATTAAACAAAGCAAATAATCAAGTTATCATATGACCCAATGTCACTTGGTAATTTGTAATATGAATCATTGTACATATATTCATGAAACTGTGCCTTGCAAGAGAAATAAATTACATCATAGTTGTTATGGATTACACTTCTCAGGAGAGAGGGTTAACAAGAGCACTCTGAGTTTTAAAGATCACAGCATATTTATCTCTGGCGACATAGATTGTATGCAGTATACTTTTGCTTAAATTTTGAAGAAAAATATAGGACTACTGCACAGTGCCAGTGCATTGCATAAACATGAATGATTTGTCCAAAACAATAGGCCCTATGACCGTTCATATAGACACACATGTTTTGTCGTGTGTGTGTAAAACTTTAGTTTCTTAACACCAATGATTACGTATTTTTTAATTGATCAGTTATATGCGAAGATCAGAAACTATGTGAATGGGAAACTCTAGCTTAAAATATGTAATGGGTAAATTCATGAGGAAGAGATTACAAATTGGCATTGTGCCTTTTAAGGGAAAATTGTAGGAATATCCGATTCACCTTATTTTCTGGTGTATTTTAAAACTAGTATTAAATTCAGTTACACCTTTTTATTACATTATTAATGAACAGCTTCCATTACTCTATATAGTTTCAAGATAGAGTGGGCCAGCTGATTCCTCTAAAGATTCTCCACTGATCTTTAGGAGAAGTCTGAAGACAATTGGTAGTACAATTATTATCAGAGGATTACTGTATTGCCTTCATAATTGTCTCAGCTGCCTCCTCTGGCCCAGAAAACTCTGGAATGTGTTGCTGAACATGGGTTTCTTTACATATATTTAAAGTACTGAATAATAAACTGAAAAATACAACGCCGCAGAACCTTGCATTAGCCACACATTAAATAATTTGCTCAAAATGTTGCTCTTTGTTTCCTCATTTGTCAGCAAACTTTTAATAACAAAACATTTTAATGAAATCTCATATTACTATGATTAAATCATTTTTACACAAGAAGGCATATTATGGAAATTTTACTTGTACCTTTAGGGACTTATTAGCTAGTGCTGTGAATGGTTAAAGCTAAATGTGTCCAAATAAATTAACAAAATACATTTTGAAATGTCCTTACTACTTTTATTCTTTCATGGATGTGCTAAACTTGAACAGATTAGCTCATACTGGAGTTTCTTATAGTACTCTACTGCATTCTGGTTGCAGAACACTTTTGGGTGACTTTGATAGTATATTTGCAAAACACTCTGGCTGGAATTTTCAAAGGGGCCTAAGGAAGTTAAGCACCTAAGACTTTCCATAGGATTTGGGTACCTTGCTACTTTGGACTCCTTGGAAAATACCAGCTTCCCTTTTTTATAAGCTTCTAGTTCTGTATAGTCTTCTAAAAGTTTAAGTAAATAAGTATACACTTAATATATCTTCTTGCTATAGGGTCATATCCTGAAGTCCTTACTGAGAGCTTGATTCTGCCATCCTTACTCACATTTAATTTTTCCTTATTTCTACTGTTTTCAGTCAGGCTTCTCATACAGGCCCAATCCAAAGTGACTTCCCATTGACTTCAATGGCTCAGCCTATGATATGGTACTACTGAACATAAGAGTGGCAGAATTGAGCCCTCCTAACTTGTTGTGGGAAAATACCCGTTGAGGTTAATAGGAATTTTCCAGATGATGATTGTTAGTATTTAGACCACATTTATAGCACTGAACAGAGTGGCAACTTTCTTTAACTCGCAAAAATCTTTGTATCATTATAGGAGAGCACTGAATTTGGGAATTCTTCGAGACCCTGGATCAGAGGTTGAAGACAGACAATACCAAATAGATCTGCAGTCTGTCAACATTGGTACTGCGCAGTGGGGTCAGCTGAAACCAGAGAAGGACAATAGTAAAGGTGTACTGACAGAGAGTGAAAGAAATTCTCAAAACCCAGCGCTTGAATGGAATATGGCCAGTAGGTAAGGAAATAATTCAAAACTTTGTGTCTTTCAGACAAAAAACATTGAGGATCAAATCTAGAGTATGCCTGATCAAAGTATTTTTTCACTGTTTTTACTTTGCGTTGCAAATATTTTCTATGAAATAGAGTTTTGAATTGTATGTTTGAAACTGTTATTTGTGTTATTGTTACACTGTAATTATTGCATAGGTCTTTTGTGTGTCTATTTTCCTTAGAAATTCCTTTTTTTGAATGGCTTATTATATGGCCATAGAAAATAGCTCCAGGAGGAGACTTGGCATTCAAGTTCTTAGGCTAGGAACAATGGTTTGGGGTTTTTTGTTTCCTTTTGTATTTTTACCAAGTTTGAATAAAGCAGGTTAGACATTTCTAAGTTAGGAAAAGATAAAGTAGAATTTTTTCTATTGGCTCCTAAATGGTTTTTTTGCTTCTGTAAGGGAAAGCAACTGCATTTGTAGAATAACGCATTTCTGCTGATTTGTCCATAATGTAGACTTTAAGATATGCAAAAGAGACTTCCAGCTGAAATAGGTTTAGCACAGTTACTCCTGGATTGCCCATTGGGAGACTTCCATTTGGCTCACCTGCTAAAATTGCTTCCAGTGGACTTTAAGGATCTTGTTCTGGATCGTAATGAGTCCAGCATGAGATGGGAGACTTTGCTGTGGGTTAAATTTAAGGATATAATGTAGCTACACATAGTAGATACAGCATAAATACATTTGCTTGGTATTTAAAATTTAAAAAGAGATACCTTAATTACTATGAATTAATTAGTCATCACAGTTTTGTTGCATTCCATGTATTTGCATTATAATGGCTAATATACAATGCTTTTGAAATTCATACCGAGATGAATTTATTTTCTCATGAATGAGCATGTTACAATGCGTACTTTCATTATTCTATGATTCATGCAGCATCTACCCTCATGTGTTGCTCTTGTAACTCAATTGACTTCCATTGTGTTGTATACATGTAACTGAGGGTAGAATGTGAATATGATATTTGAGAATCTAAAGTTTGGAAATACCTGAAAACATATTGAAAAGAGGTACAGCAGAGAAAATGAAGAGATGAAATGGTTGATATTTATTGAGAAAGGGTTTGTTTGTTTGTCTGTCTATCTACTCAGACTTTTTATGCTTTTATTTCTAAACTGTAA
The DNA here is from genome assembly GCF_025201925.1 of Gopherus flavomarginatus. Taxonomy (NCBI): domain Eukaryota; kingdom Metazoa; phylum Chordata; order Testudines; family Testudinidae; genus Gopherus; species Gopherus flavomarginatus. The sequence continues at coordinate 261,359,356 of NC_066618.1, forward strand.
TTGAGATGAGGATTAAATCTTTTTGAAAACAACATGAAAATTATTAGAGAGACAAGAGGGTGAGGTAATATCTTTCAAAAACTTGTCTCTCTCCCCAAACGAAGTTGGTCCAATAAAAGATATTACCTCACCCACCTGTCTCTCTAATATCTTGGGACCAACACAGCTACAACATCACTGTAATAACTGTATACATGAAAATGATTAGATATACCAGAGATAGATTAATAGGCATTAGAATACTAGATAGGGAGAAGAGGAGAGACAAAGTGACAAAAGCACAGCATAATTCAAGCTCTACCTTCACTCCTACCAAGTTTTGCATGGATCTGAGAGTGCTGTGACAGACTGGTGGGAAAATCACCTTAGGATTTTACTCTGCCCCATAGGACCAATTACACCACAGCTGTATATAGCATTCTGGAATGCCTGTGATTAATTTTGAAGTTTTAAAACATATGAAAACTTTGTTTTACTTCTAAAATGCCTATTTAGTCATCTGAAAAACAGAGTGATGATTTTAGAACAGCCAAAGGTTTATGCTTCAGAGTGAAGGAAGTTGGTATGGTAGCCAGGAGCAAGTGCTCACAGCTCATTTTGAAGTGTTTGTACTTAAAAAGGCCTGTTTGTCCAAGTTCAAAGACAATTTTTTCAAGCAAAACCACATTTTTCAAATTTCTCTGGAACTTGTTCAATCCATATTCAGCACATGCATGGCTTTGTGGGTCCCAGAACTGAGGTTCTTCCCCAGTGGAGAGGGTGGTTTCTCAAAGACAATGAAGAGGGATTGGAGAAAAGATAGCAGTTCAGTTTTTGCCAAGAGGATGTCCAGAAAGATGATATACAAGCCATAGCAAATGGAGAGGGGTCAGGAATGGGCAGGCATATCTGAGTGTTATCAGCAGTGAAGTGATAAAAGACTACGGAAGTAGATGAGGCCACTCTGAGTGAGTGTAAGGGATAATCGTGGACAGATCCCTGGGGAACAGCAAAAAGATAGAGGGAGCAGAAAGAAGAAGGTCCACTGAAAGTAATGATGAAGGGGCAGGAACAGAATAGGGGAGGTGCAGTGATAACGTCTGCTAGTTATTCATTTATAAGGCATCATAGTTGGTTTCCTGTCTTTTGAAACATTAATTCTTCTTCGGGTGATTGTTCATGTCCATTCCAAGCAGGTGTGTGTGCACCACATGCACGCCAGCCGGAAGATTTTCCCTTAGCAGTGTCTGTAGGGTCGGCCTTGGTGACCCCTGGAGTGGCGCCTCCATGGCGCCCTATTCAGGGGCCTGCCGACCCTCCACGCCCTCAGTTCCTTCTTACCACCAGTGATGGCTAGCTGGAACTTTTGCTCACTCTTACAGCAAGCTGTAAGCAAGCTGAGAGGGAAGAAAACAAAGTAAGAGGGGATACAGCCGTGGACAGAAGAATTGACATAAGGAGGAAGGGTAGTGTAGATGCCAGTCTAACAGGTAATGCTGGTGATAGAATGTCTGTGCCTAACCGGGTAAAGAACGTCAGTGAAGCCAAACGGCAAAAATTAAGATGTCTGTACACTAATGTGAGGAGCTTAGGTAACAAAATGGAGGAACTAGAGCTACTGGTGCAGGAAGTGAAACCGGATATTATAGGGGTAACAGAAACATGATGTAATAGTAGTCATGACTGGAGTACAGGTATTGAAGGCTGTGTGCTGTTTAGGAAAGACAGAAATAAAGGCAAAGGTGGTGGAGTAGCATTGTATATCAATGATGAGGTTAACTGTAAAGAAATAAGAAATGATGGAATGGATAAGACAGAGTCTGTCTGGGCAAAAATCACACTGGGAAAGAAAGCTACTAGAGCCTCCCCTGAGATAGTGCTTGGGGTGTGCTGCAGACCGCTAGGATCTGATTTGGATATGAATAGAGACCTCTTTAATGTTTTTAATGAAGTAAACACTAATGGGAATTGTGTGATCATGGGAGACTTTAACTTCCCAGATATAGACTGGAGGACAAATGCTAGTAAGAATAATAGGGCTCAGATTTTTCTGGATGTGATAGCTGATGGATTTCTTCACCAAGTAGTTGAAGAACCAACAAGAGGGGATGCCATTTTAGAGTTGGTTTTAGTGAGTAGTGAGGACCTCATAGAAGAAATGGTTGTAGGGGACAACCTTGGTTCGAGTGATCATGAGCTAATTCAGTTCAAACTAGATGGAAGGATAAACAAAAATAGATCTGGGACTAGGGTTTTTTACTTCAAAAGGGCTAACTTTAAAGATTTAAGGCAATTAGTTAAGGAAGTGGATTGGACTGAAGAACTTGTGGATCTAAATGTGGAGGAGGCCTGGAATTACTTTAAGTTGAAGCTGCAGAAACTATCAGAAGCCTGCATCCCAAGAAAGGGGGGAAAAACCATAGGCAGGAGTTGTAGACCAAGCTGGATGAGCAAGCATCTCAGAGAGATGATTAAGAAAAAGCAGAAAGCCTACAAGGAGTGGAAGATGGGCAGGATTAGCAAGGAAAGCTACCTTAGTGAGGTCAGAACATGTAAGGATAAAGTGAGAAAGGCCAAAAGCCATGTAGAGTTGGACCTTGCAAAGGGAATTAAAACCAATAGTAAAAGGTTCTATAGCTATATAAATAAGAAGAAAACAAAGAAAGAAGAAGTGGGACCGCTAAACACTGAGGATGGAGTGGAGGTTAAGGATAACCTAGGCATGGCCCAATATCTAAATAAATACTTTGCCTCGGTCTTTAATAAGGCTAATGAGAAGCTTAGGGATAATGGAAGGATGACAAATGGGAATGAGGATATGGAGGTAGATATTACCACATCTGAGGTAGAAGCCAAAGTTGAACAGCTTAATGGGACAAAATTGGAGGGCCCAGATAACCTTCATCCAAGAATATTAAAGGAGCTAGCGCATGAAATTGCAAGCCCATTAGCAAGAATTTTTAATGAATCGGTAAACTCAGGGGTTGTACCGTATGACTGGAGAATTGCTAACATAGTTCCTATCTTTAAGAAAGGGGAAAAAAGTGATCTGAGTAACTATAGGCCTGTTAGTTTGACATCTGTAGTATGTAAGGTCTTGGAAAAAATTTTGAAGGAGAAAGTAGTTAAGGACATTGAGGTCAGTGGTAATTGGGACAAATTACAACATGGTTTTACAAAAGGTAGATCGTGCCAAACCAACCTAATCTCCTTCTTTGAGAAGGTGACAGATTATTGAGACAAAGGAAATGCAGTAGATCTAATTTACCTCGATTTCAGTAAGGCATTTGACATGGTTCCACATGGGGAATTATTAGTTATATTGGAAAAGATGGGGATCAATATAAAAATTGAAAGGTGGATAAGGAACTAGTTAAAGGGAAGACTACAGCGGGTCGTACTGAAGGGTGAACTGTCAGGCTGGAAGGAGGTTACTAGTGGAGTTCCTCAAGGATCAGTTTTGGGACCAATCTTATTTAACCTTTTTATTACTGACCTTGGCACAGAAAGCGGGAATGTGCTAGTAAAGTTTGCAGATGACACAAAACTGGGAGGTATTGCTAACACAGAGAAGGACTGGGATATCATACAGGAAGATCTGGATGACCTTGTAAACTGGAGTAATAGTAATAGGATGAAATTTAATAGTGAAAAGTACAAGGTCATGCATTTAGGGATTAATAATAAGAATTTTAGTTATAAATTGGGGACGCATCAGTTGGAAGCAACAGAGGAGGAGAAGGACCTTGGAGTACTGGTTGATCACAGGATGACTATGAGCCGCCAATGTGATATGGCCGTTAAAAAAGCTAATGCAGTTTTAGGATGCATTAGGCGAGGTATTTCCAGCAAAGATAAGAAGGTGTTAGTACCATTATATAAGGCACTGGTGAGACCTCATCTGGAATACTGTGTGCAGTTCTGTTCTCCCATGTTTAAGGAGGATGAATTCAAACTGGAACAGGTTCAGAGATGGGCTACTAGGATGATCCGAGGAATGGAAAACCTGTCTTCTAAAAGGAGACTGAAACAGCTTGGCTTTTTTAGCCTAACCAAAAAAAGGTTGAGGGGGGATATGCTTGCTCTTTATAAATATATCAGAGGGATTAATATTAGGGAGGGAGAGGAATTATTTAAGCTTAGTACCAATGTAGACACAAGAACAAATGGGTATAAACTGGACACTAGGAAAATTAGACTTGAAATTAGACAAAGGTTTCTAACCATTAGAGGAGTGAAGTTCTGGAACAGCCTTCCAAGGGGAATAGTGGGGGCAAAAGACATATCTGGCTTTAAGACTAAGCTTGATAAGTTTATGGAAGGGATGGTATGATGGGATAGCTTAATTTTGGGAATTGATCTTTGATTATCAGCAGGTAAGTATGCCTAGTGATCTGTGATGGGATGTTCGATGGGATGGGATCTGAGTTACTGCAGAGAATTCTTTCCTGAGTGCTGGCTGGTGAGTCTTGCCCACATGCTCAGGGTTTAGCTGATCACCATATTTGGGGTCTGGAAGGAATTTTCCTCCGGGGCAGATTGGTAGAGGCCCTGGAAGTTTTTTGCCTTCCTCTGCATCATGGGGCATGGGTCACTTGCTGGTGGATTCTCTGCAGCTTTGAGGTCTTCAAACCACAATTTGAAGACTTCAGTAACTCAGACATAGGTTAGGGGTTTGTTACAGAAGTGGATGGGTAGGATTCTGTGGCCTGCTTTGTGCAGGAGGTCAGACTAGATGATCATATTGGTCCGTTCTGACCCTAAAGTCTATGAGTCTAAGCATAATGTCCCGTTTAAGTGTATATAGTTATTCCCTCTCTCATAGTTTAGAGTTAGTGTTAGATAGTTAATAGCTTGGGGGGTTTTCCCCCAACATACTCGTCGCCCCACTGGGGCATGCCCAGGTCCCCAGCGTTTAAATTCTGCAAGGACTGTGGGAAGTTTATGCCAAAGAGTGACCTGCACTCTTCCTGCTTAAGGTGCCTTGGAGAGAGCCACCAGAGAGACTGGTGCAGTATCTGCAGGGGATTCCGTCCCAGGACTCTTAGGAACAGAGAGCAGAGACTCAAAGTGTTCCTGATGGAGGCAGCCTTACAGACACACTCGGACCCCGAGCTGCCCGACCCGGCGTCCAGCACCTCTTCCTCGGTGCGCAGCATCCCGGAATCGCTAGCAAGTCAGGAGGCCCAGTCTAAGACTTCTAAGTCCCGGCACCAGGGAGAAACGGACCATAGAAAATGGGCCTCCATGAGGCACCGATCACCATCTCCAGTGCCCACAAAGAAAAAGAGGCCGGTGGAGGGCCGATCACCCTATCAGGGCCTTAAAAGGCTGGCGACGTCCATGAGTGCAGTGGGACAAGCTGTGCCACATTTGCATCCTCCCATGGTTCCATCAGCTCCCGCCCTGGTGGGGGTGCGGTCAAGTCCGGACCACTCGAGGTCCCTGGACCTCAACGAGGATGTGTGTTTTCCAGCAATGCTGGAGGCGTTCGAGGTGGCCCCTGACTTATTAAGCTTCCCGGTGCTGGCCTCCCCGCACCGGTGGAAGGAGCCACAGAACATGGCCCGACCCCTGGGGCAAGCCAGCCATGATGTCGCCCCAGTTCCCACCCCACACTGCCCCTGTGGCGCCAGCACAAAGTGAGTTTTCAGCTATAGTGGAGGAGGGGAAGTTGGCAGCCCTGGATGCGGCGGACGCAACCTCCCCCACACTGGCAACCAGGCTGGTTATGCGACAGGGAGCCTGGCTTCAGGTCTCAGGTGTTCCACATAAGGTCCAGCAGACCATCCAGGACCTCCCTTTCGAGGGACCTAAAATCTTCTCTGAAAAGACGGACAAGAAGCTCCATAGCTTAAAGGACTCAAGGTCTACCCTACGCTTGCAGGGCTTACACACCCCAGCCACCCAACATAGGCAATTCAGGCCGCAGCCAGCCCCGTGACCTTAACAGCTCCAAAACTGCGCAGACGTCTCGTGTAGGCGGAGCAGAAATGGCAGAAGGAGGCAACAACAGCCCTCTGGCCAGTCGTCTGGCCAGCCGCAGCCCCCATCAGGGCCTAGATCCCAAATTTGATGGTGCTGTCGGGGACTACCTACCGGTCAGGACTCTGGATCCTACCAACCCTACCTTTTCGTCAAGTCTGTCCCCCTTCTATTGTGCCTGGTCCCGAATCACATCGGACAGTTGGGTGCTCCACGTGATAAAGAGGGGATATTCTATCCAGTTCTCCTCCCTCCTGCCCCACCAGCCCCGCTCCCCATCCCTCTTCAGGGACCTTTCTCACGAGCAACTTCTAATTCAGGAAGTGCAGTCCCTCCTCGTAGTAGGGGCAGTGGAGGAAGTTCCTCAGGAACTCAGGGGCAGGGGTTTCTACTCCCGGTATTTCCTAATATCCAAGGTGAAAGGGGGCCTCAGACCTATTCTGGACTTGCGGCATCTGAACAAGTTTGTAAAGAAGCTCAAGTTCCATATGGTCTCCTTGTCCTCCATCATTCCCTTCATGGATCCAGGGGACTGGTATGCCGCCCTCGACTTAAAAGATGCATATTTTCATATTGCAGTAGTTCCTCAGCACAGGCATTACCTCAGATTCGTCATGGGCAATGCCCATCTCCAGTTCATGGTCCTGCCTTTCGGCCTGTCAGCAACCCTAAGCGTCTTCACAAAATGCGTGGCAGTCGTGGCAGCCTACCTGCACAAGCATGGGATTCAAGTGTTCCCCTATCTGGACGATTGGCTCATCAAGGCCCACGCCAAGGCACAGGTGGAGGCTCAGGTAATCTTCATCAGATGGACCTTCCTCGAGCTCAGCCTCCTGCTGAACAAGGTCAAGTCCACCCTCTCTCCCATCCAGAGGATAGAATTTATAGAGGCAGTTCTGGACTCGACGCAAGTGAGAGCGTACCTACCGGAGGCCAGGTTCCGGGCCCTGTCTGACATCATTCTCAGTCTCCAATGTTGCCTGGCCACCACAGCAAGAAACTGCCTCAAGTTGATGGGTCATATGGCTGCGTGCACCTATGTGGTGAACCATGCCAGGCTCAGGCTGCGCTCTCTCCAATCCTGGTTAGGGACTGTGTACAGACCAGCCAGGGACGTGCTGGACTCTTTGGTGATGCTTCCCAGAACGGTGCTAGATTCCCTCCGGTGGTGGCTCGACCCACGGGAGGTCTGCGCAGGAGTACCCTTTATCAGCCCTCAGCCATCCCTGTCCTTGGTAACAGACATGTTGGATTTGGAGTGGAGAGCACATCTGGGGATCCTCAGGACTCAAGGCCTTTGGTCCCCAGCAGACCTCTCCCTGCACATCATTGTTAGGGAGCTACAGGCGGTGCATCTAGCCTGCCTGACCTTCAAATCTCACCTGGCAAGCAGGTGTGTTGCAGTCCTCACGGACGATACCTCGGCAATGTTCTATATCAACAGACAGCGGGGTGCATGCTCCTCTCCCCTGTGCCAGGAAACCTTCGCGTTATGGGATTTCCACGTACAGAATGCAATTCACCTGACGGCATCCTACCTCCCAGGGGTGCAGAACGGACTGGCGGGACACCCTCAGCTGCTCATTCCATGGTCACAAGTGGTCCCTTCGCCAAGATGTAGCACACACACTCTTCTGTCTCTGGAGCTATCCCTACATAGACCTGTTTGCCTCGATGTTTCTGCTCCCTCATGGGGCACAGTCCAGGGTCTCTGATGGACGCCTTCCTCATTCCATAGGAAAGCAGCCTGCTCTACACCTTCCCCCCGATTCCCATGGTTCACAGGGTACTCCTCAAGATCTGCAGGGATCACACTCATGTCATCCTGATAGTGCCGGCATGGCCGCGCCAACACTGGTAAACGTCACTGCGGCACATGTCCACATGGGCGCCCCTCTCATTGCCCCTGCTCCCAGACTTGATCTCACAGGATTGGAGCCATCTCCACCACCTGAACCTGGAATCGCTCCACCTCACAGCCTGGATGCTCCATGGCTAAACCATGTGGAGATGCAATGCTTTCAGCAGGTCAGGCAAGTCCTCCTCGGTAGTAGAAAACCCTCCATAAGAGCCACATACATGGCCAAGTGGAAACGCTTCTCCATCTGGGCCGAGCAGCAGGGTCAGGCTCCATTGCTCGCCCCAATCTCTCTCATACTGGATTATCTGCAGCATTTGAGACAGCTAGGACTTTCCCTCTCTTTGGTTCTGGTCCACTTGGCAGCCATCTCAGCATTCCATCCAGGAGCGGAAGGTGGTTCAGTTTTCTTGAACCCATTGGTTTGTCACTTCCCCAAGGGCCTGGACAGCTGTTCCCACATACTTGACAACCAGCCCCGGCTTGGAACCTCAATTTGGTCCATTCCACCCTCACAGGGCCCCCTTTGAGCCCGTGGCTCATATAAGGTCGCATTCCTAGTGACTGTCACCTCAGCCAGGAGGGTGTCAGAACTCAGAGCACTGACGTCTGAGCCTCCATACACTGTCTTCCACAAGGGCAAAGTCCAACTTAGGCTACACCCAGCACACCTTCCGAAGGTGGTCTCCCAATTCCACATGGGTCAAGACATTTTTCTCCCTGTGTTCTATCCTAAGCCACACTCCTCCAGCATGGAGCTTAGGCTGCATTCCCTGGACATTCGCAGTGCCCTGGCATTCTATATTGAAAGAACCAAACCATTCAGGAAACAGGGGTGGCTCCAGGCCCCAGCATGTCAAGCGCGTGCTTGAGGCCGCAAGCCTCGGGGGGCGCTCTGCCGGCGCCACGAGGGTCCCCTGCCTGCCGTTCTTGGGGCAGCAAAATTCCTAGAGCCGCCCCTGTCAGGAAATCAACCCAAGTCTTTGTTGCTATGGCCAAGAGGATGAAGGGACTCCCCATCTCATCACAGCCTATCTCCTCATGGATCGTGGCCTGCATCCGTGAATGCTAGAGTCGGGCTAAGGTGCCTGCCCCGCCAATCACGACCCACTCCTCAAGGGCACAGGCCTCCTCCGCAGTGTACCTGGCTCAGGTCCCAACACAGGAAATATGCAGAGCGGCCACGTGGTTCCCAGTCCACACATTTATATCTCACTATGCCATCATGCACCAGGCCAGAGACAATGCAGCTTTCGGCCGCACAGTGCTCCAATCCACGGTGAACTCCAACCCCACCGCCTAAACTCAGGCTTATGAGTCACCTGCTTGGAATGGACATGAACAATCATTCGAAGAAGAAAAAAACAGTTAGTTACTTACCTTTTTGTATCTTGTTCTTTGAGATGTGTTGTTCATGTCCATTCCAATACCCAACCACCTACCCCTCTGTCGGAGTGCCAGCAAGAAGGAACTGAGGGGGTGGAGGGTGGGCAGGCCCTTATATAGGCCGCCATGGAGACGTCACTCCAGGGGGCACCAAGAGCGACCCTACGGATGCTGCTAAGGGAAAATCTTCTGGCTGGCATGCACGCGATGCGCACACACCTGCTTGGAATGGACACGAACAACACATCTCGAAGAACAACAGTTACAAAAAGGTAAGTAACCTGGTTTTTTTTACTAGTAAAATACCACAGTGGTTTCTTATTTTAGATCCTTAGCTTGAAATAATTTGCCCAGACCTGGTTGGGGCTGTGATGTTAGAGCTATAGATAACTTGCCCGTCTCACAAAATGGTGCTGTCCAGTGGCACTTCTTGAAGGGCAAGATGGTATGGACCCCAACAGACCTTCTAGTTCAGTGGTCCCCAACCTTTTTGTGACCAGTAGCACATTCATGTTTTCAGAAGAGCGTGGCGGGCGCCAACAATTTTTCAAGGCTTAGTTTGTATTTGTACATTAAATAATACAAAAAAAACATATTTAATATTACATAATATATGAATCCAGAGAGAAGAGAGAAGCCGGAGAAAAGCCACGAGGACAGAGAACACCGGTGTGCAGAGCCCTGGAGTACTCTGTCCGCAGCAGGCACGGGGCCCCAGATTCTGTTCTCTGCTGGGCACTAGGTGGGCCCCGCACCTGCCAGGGACTGAGAACACCAGTGCCCGCAGCCTGCAGCCCCAGAGTTTTCTGTCCCTGTCAGGTGTGGGGCCACAGCTTCTCTCTCCTGCTGGGAGCCAGGCAGGCCCCGCACCTGCCAGGAACAGAGAACACCGCGCCCGCAGCCTGAGTTCTCTGTCCCCGGCAGGTCCCCTGCTCGGCACTAGGCGGGCACACATAAATGTCCCGGCGGGTGCCATGGTGCCCGTGGGCACCACGTGGGGGACCACTGTTCTAACTGGTCAGCCCAATGGCCAGACTGGCTTTTTCAAAGTGAGCCACATGAGGAAAATGCCATAGTTCTTCACACAACTGACTGGCATCAATATAATCAGCAGGATTTGGTCTGAGCCTTATGAGTACATTTTTTGACCATGATAGGAATTCCTAAAACAGTATTAAGATTACAGGATAAGGGAAGCAGCTGTTACAGCCAAGCTGCACATTCTCCTTGCATAATTGCTAGAACTTTCTTCCATCTTGAACAAAACTCTTGAGTATTTTTGTTTGAGCTTGTGTTCAATAACTGTGGTTTTTTTGCTTTGAAAGCATTTTAACAAATATTTAATGCTACATTTTAATTAGCTGGATTGACTTGTTCTTTGTGATATGCAATACTACTATTTTAATTTTATTCTGCATTTGTTTAATGCAGAGAGTAGCTGGTATGTGTGTTTGCTTGTCAGTTTGGTTTAATCTTATATACATGTACCACAGTTCATTTTCAGGATGTTCACATTTTTGCTGTTTACTTGGCAATCAGTTATGCTGCATGTGCATTTATTTTGTGATGTGCTGAGAACTGGAAGAACCTGTACTGATGTCTGCCATGTGCTAGGGTATTTCCAGCATGCACCAAGAGAATGACTGCATGGTGTTTTACATGGTGCTTAGTGTTTCCAGGGTGAAGTTTATCTTGAGATTTCCTGAGAATGTCACAGAGACTTTCTTTATTCTTTGTGTTAGTAGTGATACTATTTTCTTTCTTAATTCTTTGTAAGTTACATTGATATGTTTAGCATGGAACATATGGAATGGCTCTTTCTGAGGAACCCTTGGGTTAGTTTTATTGTTTTGGTTTTAATACATTTGTTTGATTTCACTTAGCTAGTCCCATACTCTGGTTTAGTAGGTCAATTTTTTTTTAAGGTTCCTCTTGTTGGATGTGTGTCTGTAGCAGTGTATCTTACTCGTTTCATTATTTTTGATGTTTAGCTGATACATGTGTGTTGAAGTATAGAATCAGATCTACGTCTTTTCCTCTGTGTAGCATTGTTTGATTACTAGGTTAACTTGTAGAAAAGAATTCCAGAAAAGCTACTGTTCTTTCATTTTCCAAGTGTATGTTACAGTTTCCAACACTCCAAGTACATTATTATAAATATACTGACCTTAGTAATTTTTAACAAAATCCTAAAACAGATGCTGCGAACACTGTCCATCCATACTGGAAGAACGATAGGCGGCCATGGATGTGGTTTAATTGGGCTGCAGCTTTATACACTTATAATATCTGGCGGTACCTGGCAACAAAGTTTACGGTATAGAGAGGAAGATGTCAGCTCCCTGCTGATCCAGACATAGGACCCCCCAATGCATTTCTTCAGGTCTCTTAATGGGGGCCAAGAAAAGGAGAGGGGGTCTGCTCCACACTGATGAGACATAGCAGCCCCAAACCCACCTTACTCAGCTCCCATAAGGGATGCTTTCCTTCAAATCCTTTTCCAAACCATTTTATCCAATAACCACATTCCTTCCACACCGAATACCTGCACTAGACATCTGCCACAAGTTTTATGTTTAAAGTTGCAACACTGTAATTTAACCCCTCAACTCCACCCCACCAGATCCCAGACCAGCTGTGGGGATGGTGAAAAAAACCCACCTTGCCCCTGCCAGTGACTCTGCCGGAAAAATTTCTTTTCAGCTAACCAAGGAAAAGGGGCAACTAGTATAATGCTCTCAGCATGTCAAAACGGAACTGATACTTTTCCCACTTTCAAGGAAGTTGTGTGGATGAGTGTTGCCAGTCTGATCCTGGTAAAGAGCTTGTCTCCGTGGCTGCATGGAGTTTAATTTTTGTTATAGTCCTAAGTGGTGCACAGGATCTAGTCCAAAAAGTGAACGTAGCTGAACCACTCAGTAATAGCAATCATAATGAAATGAAATTTAACATCCTCGTAGGAGGGGGAAATACCGAAGAAACCCACCATGATAGCATGTAACTTCAAAAAGGGGAACTATATAAAAAAATGAGAAGGGTAGTTAAACGGAAATTAAAAGGAACAGTCACAAGAGTAAAGTGCCTGCAAGCTGCATGGAAACTTTTTTAAAACAAGGCTCAACCTATATGTATACCCCAAATAAAGAAAAACAGTCAGTGGACCAAAATAAAATGCCACTGTGGCTAACCAGAGTAAAAAAGGAAGTTAGAAACAAAAAATATATCTTTAAAAAATTGTAAGTCAAACCCTACTGAGGAAAATAGAAAGGAACCTAAACTCCAGCAAGTCAACTGGAAAAATATAATTAGGCAGTCCAAAAAGAGTTTGAAGAGAAACTAGCAAAAAACACAAAAACTAACAGCAATTTTTTAAAAGTATATCAGGAGCAGGAAACCTATCAAACAATTAGTGGGGCCACTGGATGATCAAGGTGCTAAAGGAGCACTCAAGAATGACAAGGCCGTTGCAGAGAAGCTACATGATTTTTTTTTTTGCATTGGTCTACAACTGCAGAGCTGGTGAGGGATATTCCCACATATGAGTCATTCTTTTCAGGTAACAAATCAGAGGAACTACCCCCAATTGAGGTAGCCTCACTCAGAAATAGCTATCTAAATATTGTGGTGTACTGGGGATCAGGAATCATAACACTTCCAAATGTGAAATGTTTATACTTCATTATAGATGTTATAAAAAGTTCCCTAATGGGGCAATATATAAAAAGAATCCTGGAAACGGTCAGACAGTTCTAATAAGTTTATGTACGAATGAAACCTGTTCACATATATATACCCTTTGCCTAATAGCATGTAGGGAACTGGGAATACTTAACCAAAAAGAAGTTTTCTTGATTGAAAACTGCTTTTTCAGCTTGTAGCCCTTCTCTCTCTGCCTCCTTTCAGTGGAAAAAATAACAGCCCTGAAGGAAATAAAGAAATATACCCTCTCTTGAGACCTCGCCCCCATCCTCATGCAGTCCTTCTACAGCACCCAGCAGCAACTTGTGCTTCCTGCAGCCTGAATAAACTCTGTTTGAAAAACAATTGAGGTTATAGGCATTACTGCTGTGTGTGGTAATGAACTGAGTGTGGCAATGTACTGCATTTCAGTTTTGTCCTTAGCAGACCACCATCTGGAATGACTTCCTGGGACTCTCCACTAATATGTCAGGGAGCCAAGGATCTATGGTACCAAATAGAACAAAATGTCACTCACAGTTTGAGAGACCCCTCTGAGAAGGTTTTTGCATTATTTCTTTAGGCCTTACTTTCATGTAGTTTTGAAAAGCAAATATATAAAGTTTTACCCTCATAATGGATGATGCTTCAATAATAAATAAAAGAAAAAAAAACGTGGTCAGTAGACCTATGGTATGTGTATTAGAGATTACTTGTGTAACTCTTTGGCCAGGTGGAGCCGACAGCAGCCAGAGCCAGGGTCAATATCTAGGGGTTCCTTTTCAACAATACAACACAAAACCGCCAAGAGGCCCTATCCAGTAACCTGGGGAAATTACATACCACCCCTGGGCACCTCTGAGAGGCAATACTTCCGCACTCACAAGCACAAGGTCCGAGTGTAGAAAAGAAACTTTTAATGAAAGGAGGGAAGTCACCCAACATTAATTAGGGAAAATGCCGCAAGCAGGATTGATAATCATAAAACTGTGAGCAGGATGCCCACCCCAGTGTGTATGGGGTAGTGTCTGCTGCCTCATGTTCAGTCTCGGTACAGAGGATACCCATCCAGAAGAGTACCAAGCCAGCTGACGACTCCCTGCAGATCAGCCCCTCTTATCTCCAGTGATGAAGAAGAGGATGATGCAGTAATATACATTCCTCACTCAATCCAGGACCATTTTATCACCAACCACCTGTGGATATACAAGGATGGTATGGTCACCCATGGGCACCACCCCCCATACCATTCCCACCTAACTGGTCATACTGGGATCCATGGGCAATGTATAGGGCCCTAGCCTGCCTAGCTCCAGAACAGCCAGGTCCCCTTCATCAACTGTTCCAGAACTCTAAGAAACACAAGAGGAAGAGACCAAGGAACCTGAGGACACAGCCAAACATGATAATTCGCTGCCTACTCATCTCTCATATTTATCACCGGATGAAACCATAATGCCACCCCTCAACACACTATGGGGGATGATTTCAAATCCTTTCAGAACCTCTTCAAAAGGGTTGCTGAATCCCTAGACATTTCATTGGCACGACCCAGAAGCCCAACATAAAATGCTCCAGGCATCTTGTAACATTGCACTCCATATTCTTTATGGAAATATGCTTATGTTATGGATATGACATAATTAAGATGTACTTTATGCAAGATGGGTCTTGTAAGATATCATTGGAAAGGTTATAATTTACTAAATGTGATTATCCAATTTTTATACATGTGTCATTTCTGTATCTAAAGTTAGGAATATGGACTATGTAACAATCACAACTGGGTTTGTATTGGGAAGACATCCACCTGACAACAGGCCATCAGATTTGATGAGCCATCAGGAAGAGACAACAAAACCATGAAGATACTAATCTCTCCCCCTCCTGGGAGGCATCCAGGAATGTAACTGTGACACTACTAGGTCAGATGGTCTTGTCACCTGACACTAAACATTATCTGGGACTTCTTGTAACTTTCCACTGAGATTAAATTTGGGAAACAAAGGAGTCCTACCTTATGTAAATCCTATTTAAGAGTGGAGCTGAAGGCAAACGGGACTCCTCCTCCTCATAGCCTGTCTGCCTAGGAAGAAGGACTGCTAAAGCCACCTGAAGGGAAAGCAGGGGGGAGTCCAGACTGAGACAGGGATGCAGTCTGAAAAGAAATATAACTGGAACTCTGAACCACAGAAGCTTTGTAACCTGCCTAAAATGACATTTAGGGTAAGAAATTACATTTTGTAACCTGTTTCGTAAGTATATTGAGCTTAGTTTGCATACTTTGGTGTATTTGCTCAGTAATCTACTATGTTTTGTCTATTATCTCTTATATTCACTTAAAATTCACCTTTTGTAGTTAATAAACTTATTTCTTGTTTACCACATAACCCTGTGTGTACAATTCATAATTGAAGAGGGGGAAGGAAGAGGCTGTGCATACCTTCCTCCACATTGAGGGAGGAGG
This sequence comes from Gopherus flavomarginatus, assembly GCF_025201925.1. NCBI lineage: Eukaryota > Metazoa > Chordata > Testudines > Testudinidae > Gopherus > Gopherus flavomarginatus. The sequence continues at coordinate 261,374,709 of NC_066618.1, forward strand.
TGGATTTCATAATATATCTTTGGGTCTGCATTCCAAGGGAGGTGGACACCTGAGTGCTCAGGCAAGTCCCTTAATCTGAGCCTTCTCAGAATTGATCTCAGTGTCTGTCTTGTTCTGCAATTTGGGGTGGCCCTGTCTGTGTGTGTGCTGGAGGAAGCTTAATAGCTTGGCTCAGCAAGACAGGTAAAAAGGGTGCCTAGGTTGGCACAAAGGGCAGGCTCAGTGGTATCGTGGCACATCAGGTGACATCCAAAGGGGTGCCACCCCAACACATCCCCAGCAGCAAAGATAGCTTTGCCAATTAATGATGCTATTATGGAGTCTTCAAAAATAATCTGGCAGACATCTGCTACAGCACCACCTTCATGTAAGAGGTCTGACAAAAAATATTATATGCCAGAAAAAGAGGCTGAATTTTTATTCATATGCCTCACACCAAACTCCTTAGTGGTGGAGGCAGTCAATCAAAGGGGGAAACAACACCAGGCCCAAACAACCCCATATGATAAAGAGTGGAAAAGGCTAGATCTTTTCGGGATGAAAGTCTGTTCCTCAGCTACACTTCAGCTCCACATAGCCAACTATACAGCCCTGCTGGCTAAATATACACACAATATGTTATCCAAAATGTCAGAATTTATTGAAAATTTACCAGATGACAAAAAAGAACAATATAAGGAGAACATTTCCAAAGGGTCTCTCATCGTCAGGATGGTCCTACAGGCCTCCCTTGACTCTGTAGACTCAGCATAGACTCATAGACTCATAGACTCATAGGTCAGAAGGGACCAATCTGATCATCTAGTCTGACCTCCTGCACAAGGCAGGCCACAGAACCCCACCCATCCAATTTTCTAACAACCCCTATCCCAGGACCGAGTTATTGAAATCCTCAAAAATGGTTTGAAGACCTCAAGCTGCAGAGACACCACCAGCAAGCGACTCGTGCCCCACGCTGCAGGGGAAGGCGAAAAACCTCCAGGGCACCTGCCAATCCGCCCTGGAGGAAAATTCCTTCCCGACCCCAAATATGGCGATCAGCTAAACCCTGAGCATGTGGGCAAGAGTAACCAGCTAGCACCCAAGAAGGAATTCTCCGCAGCAACTCAGTACCCATCGCATGCAACATCTCCCCGCAGACCATTGAGCAGACCTGTCTGGTGGTAATTCAAGATCAATTGCCCAAAATTAACGATCCTATCATAACATCCCCTCCATATACTTATCAAGCTTTGTCTTAAAGCCAGGAAAGTCTTTTGCCCCTACTACTTCCCTCGGAAGGCTATTCCAGAACTTCACTCCCCTAATGGTCAGAAACCTTCGTCTAATTTCAAGTCTAAACTTCCTAATATCCAGTTTATACCCATTCGTCCTCGTGGCTACATTAGTACTAAACTTAAATAATTCCTCTCCCTCTCTAACGTTAACCCCCTTGATATATTTATATAGGGCGAGCATATCCCCCCTCAGCCTTCTTTTGGCCAGGCTAAACAAGCCAAGCTCTTTGAGTCTCCTTTCATAAGGCAGTTTTTCCATTCCTCGGATCATCCTCGTAGCCCGTCTCTGAACCTGTTCCAGTTTGAATTCATCCTTCTTGAACATGGGACACCAGAACTGCACACAGTATTCCAGATGGGGTCTCACCAACGCCGTATACAACGGTACTAACACCTCCTTATCCTTGCAGGAAATACCCCGCCTGATGCATCCCAAAATCGCATTTGCTTTTTTAACAGCCGTATCACATTGGCGACTCATAGTCATCCTGCTATCAACCAGTACCCCAAGGTCCTTCTCTTCCTCCGTCGCTTCCAACTGATGCGCCCCCAACGTATATCCAAAATTCTTATTATTAATTCCTAAATGCATGACCTTGCACTTTTCACTATTGTATTTCATCCTATTTCTATTACTCCAGTTTACAAGGTGGTTCAGATCTTCCTGAATAGTATCCCTGTCCTTCTCCGTGTTAGCAATACCCCCCAGCTTCGTGTCATCCGCAAACTTTAGTAGCACATTCCCGCTCTTTGTGCCAAGGTCAGTAATAAAAAGGTTAAATAAGATCGGTCCCAAAACCGATCCTTGAGGGACTCCACTGGTGACCTCCTTCCAGCCCGACAGTTCACCTTTCAATACGACCCTCTGGAGTCTCCCCTTTAACCAGTTCCTTATCCACCTTACAACTTTCATATTCACTCCCAGCTTTTCCAATTTAACTAACAGCTCCGTGTGCGGAACCGTGTCGAACGCCTTACTGAAATCTAGGTAAATTATATCTACCGCATTTCCTTTATCTAAGTAATCCGTCACCTTCTCAAAGAAGGAGATCAGATTGGTTTGGCACGATCTACCTTTAGTAAATCCGTGTTGCAATTCGTCACAATTACCATTGACCTCTATGTCCTTAACTATTTTCTCCCTTAAAATTTTTTCAAAGACCTTACATACTACAGACGTCAAGCTAACAGGCCTATAATTACCCGGATCGCTCTTATTCCCTTTCTTAAAAATAGGAACTACATTAGCAATCCTCCAGTCATACGGCACAACACCCGAGTTTATCGATTGCTTAAAAATTCTCGCTAACGGGCTCGCAATTTCACGCGCCAGTTCCTTTAATATCCTCGGGTGGAGATTGTCCGGGCCCTCCGACTTCGTCCCATCGAGCTGTTCAAGTATGGCCTCTACCTCAGTTGCGGTAATATCCACTTCCATATCCACATTCCCGTTTATCATCGCTCCATCATCGCAAGGTTCCTCACTAGTCTTATTAAAAACCGAGGCAAAGTACTTGTTTAGATGTTGGGCCATGCCTAGGTTATCCTTAACCTCCATTCCATCCTCAGTGTATAGCGGCCCCACTTCTTCTTTCTTTGTTTTCTTCTTATTTATGTGGCTGTAGAACCTTTTACTATTGGTTTTGATTCCCTTTGCAAGTTCCAGTTCAATGTGGCTTTTAGCCTTCCTCACTTTATCCCTACATGTTCTGACCTCAGCAAGGTAGCTTTCTTTACTGATCTTGCCTTCCTTCCACTCCCTGTAAGCTTTCTGCTTTTGTCTAATCCCCTCTCTGAGTTGCTTGCTCATCCAGTTTGGCCTACAACTCCTGCCCATGGTTCTTTTCCCCTTTCTCGGCATGATCCATCGTGACATCCATGGTCATGTGCCATGCATCCTGGCTCCAACTCTCCAGATTCCCAAGGGAGGTCCAGGCAACAGTTAAGGACCTCCTCTTTGAGGGTCAAAAACAGTTCACAGACAAAACCAATATATCTTTAAACACCCTAAGGACTCAAGGGCAACCTTAAAAACCCTGGACATCTACATACTTGCAAACAAAAAGGAACAAGGCAGATTTTACAACCAGAGATTCTGGTCTACGCTATACTATTAGCCCCAAAGACAGTGCGATCATTGGCGTAAACAAAGACAGAACACACGTCGGCAGAACCAAGATCAGCCTTCAGTGTCTCAACAATCCATCGCTAGACAATCATTTTAAAGGTATGGTCGAAGGCACAAGACCTCCACACTCTCTGATTCCGAAACCAGAAATAGTCCTCCGCCCATTCAGAGACCACCTGTCACCATACTACCCAGTTTGGAACATCATTATGACAGACAAATAGATTTTTGAAATTACCCATAAGGGCTACTCCATCCTCTTTAAATCTATCCCACCTATCCACCCCTCTTCCCTGTCCCTCTTCAGGGATCCCTTTCACAAGCACCTCTTAGAACAGGAAATAAACCACCTCATACAATTAGGTGCTGTGAAACCTGTACCATTGCAACACAGGGGGAAAGGTCTTTATTCACAGTACTTTCTAACTCAAAAAAAGATGAGTGGGTGGAGACCCATCTGGATTTATGCAAACTCATCAAATTCATGAGAACACAACATTTCAAAATGGTGAGACTAACCACAATAATTCCGGCATTAGAAAAGGGAGATTGGCTCTCAGCCTTCAACCTTCAGGACACTTATTTTCATATTACCATCTGCCATCACATCGAAGATTCCTGAGATTCACTCTAGGGAAACAGCATTTCCAATATGGAGTACTAACCTTTAGCCTGTCAACTGCCCCAACCATTTTTTCCAAGGTTCTCATTGTCATTGCAGCTCATTTCTGCAGACATGGAGTAATATTTCCATACTTGGTTGCTGCCTCATATGGGCACAAACACAGCAAGAAGCAATAAATGCCATGCCGAGCACAATAACCCTTTTCATGAACTTAGGATTGCAAATAAATGTGCAAAAGTCCAGACTGGTTCCTGTCCAAAAGTTGGAATTCATAGGAGCCTGTCTTGACTCTCTAACAGCAATGCTACCCCAACAGTGCTTCCTCACTCCAGTCAATCTAATTTCAACGGTAAAGGAAAGCCCACAGACATCCACCAAAATGTGTTTAAAACTCTTGGGGCACATGTTGGCAACTGCGCTTGTTGTCAAACATGCCAGACTCCACATGTGATGCTTGCAGGCCTGGCTTCGAACAGTGTATATACTGCACAGGCACTCTCTCAACAGATGCCTCACAATGCCACGCAGAAATTAAAAGACTTGTTAACATGGTGGACACAATCAAAGAACATCTGCTCAGGAATCCCTTTCCAACAAAGAACTCCAACTGTGACAATGACAACAGACGCTTCCATAATAGGTTGGGGGGCACACATTCTCAACAGTATGGTCCACGGCCGCTGGACCCCAGCGAAGTCCAACCTGTACATAAACTTACTGGAGCTAAGGGTAGTCCAAAATGCTTGCAACCATTTTCTCCCTCTAATCAAGAACTATGCCATCAAGATCCTCATGGACAGTATTGCATGCATGTTTTACATAAACCAACAAGGGGAAGCACGATCATACTCCCTATGTACAGAGGCAATATTACTTTGGAATTGGTGCATCACCAACAACATAGATATATCTGCATCCTATCTGCTGGGATGTCAGAATAGAGCAGCAGATATACTAAACAGGGACTTCTCACAAACCCACAAATGGGAGATGGATCCTGAAATTCTCAAATCCATATTCAAACGATGGGGGTTCCCCACCATAGATGTATTTTCAACAGCTCAGAATGCTAAGTGCCCACAATTTTGTTCCACGGAGGGACTGGGACACCACTCCCTAGGCAATGCTCTCCTCATAAAATGGGAGGTACCACTGATGTACGCATTTCCTCCAACTCCACTCCGAAGCTGAGTCATTCACAAAATCAAGCAGGATAAATCCAGGATTATTCTCATAGCACCCATACGGCTCAGAAAAACGTGGTTCCCATACCTGCATCAGATGGCAGTGAAGCCTCCTCAAACCCTTCCCCTAGTACCTCACCTTCTAGGACAAGGTGCGGGACACGTCCACCATCCCAACCTCACAGTCGTCCACCTCAAGGCCTGATTACTCCATGGCTAACAGGAGTCAAGGAGGCCTGTTCTGAGGAAGTAAAAGATATATTACTGAACAGCTGGAGACTAGGCACAAGAAAGACATATATCCATAAGTGGAAATGATTCTTTACCTGGTGCCAAGATAATCAGATCTTACCACAGTCGTCCCCATCCCCCATACAAAGGATTCTGGACTATATTCTAGGACTTAAAAAATCAGGGCTATCCACAAGTTCCATCAGAGTTACATTTGGCTGCTATTACCTCCTTCCACGGCCAGGTGGACAGGATCACTATATTTGCTCACTCAACAATTAAATGCTTCCTTAAAGGCATTGAAAACATTCATTCACCATAAGAAACCCTACACCTATGTGGGACCTCAACCTTGTTCTACGTGGACTAATGGGAAAGCCATGCAGACAGTGCAGCAATTAGAGCTGGGCAAATGATGGATTTTTTTTGTTCACTGGCAAGTTTGAAAATTTAACAAAAAATGTTTTGGGTCAAACCAAAAACAATTTTTTTCTGAATTCCTGGTGAATCAAAAAGTTAGAAGACATTTTGGGTCAGATCAAATGAAACATTTCATTTAACCCAACTCAAAAATTTTTGTTTTGATTTCAGGCATTTTAACGAAAGCAAAAGAGGACTAAATTCACAAAACAGCAGGAAGTGGTGATGCCCTCTTGATAACTTTTAGCCCAGTAGTTAAGGCGTTCATCTGGAATTGGGGGGAAGGAGGCTGAGGTTCAATTCCTGCCTGTGCTGGATGTGGAGAAGGGATTTGAAGTTAGGTCTCCCACATTGCAGGAGAATGCCTAACCACTGGGCTATGGGTTATTTTGGTGTGGAAATCTCCTGGGTTAAAGCTGTTCCACTTTATATGTATAAATAAATCATCACTGGAGCAGGGACTTGAACTTGGGTTTCCCACATCCTAGGTTAATGCCCTACCTCCATGCTTATACAGTCATTTTCTCTTTTTTCTCTCTGGACTATTCATTGTCATTATGAATGACTGCAAATTGCCACTGTGAATGCCAGAGTCTAAACAAAACAAAACATTTTGATTTTTCAGTTCAGACAAAACTTTTTGGTGAACTTGATGCGAATTTACAAATAGTTTCAGGTTGACCAAAACTGCATTTCTTGACCAATAAACTATTCCCTGAAAATATTTCACCTACCTGTCTAATAGTAATAGATTCAGGACATCCTGAAGTATGACCTAAATAGAAAGGAAAGCTAACAAGGTAATTAAAATGCGCAAGCAAATAATGTCAAGCACATGTAACTGAGGTAAAGGAACTAAAATGGGGACAGAACAAAGGAAATCAATAGACTGGGAAAGAACATAAGAGCAGAGAAAAAAAGGAAAAATAAAAAAGACTGAGAAATTCGGCTGACATAGCAAGCTTTTTGTTGTCACCTCTCTCTGCAGAAGGCTTGACAATACTTAGGCTCGTGCTGTGCTCATACAGCAGCCTATTATGTTGGTCAGTATTCTCATTGCTTCCTTATGCTCTCCTGCATCCATTTGTTGTCTCTTGTTTTATACTTACATTGTGAGCTCTATAGGGTGGGGACCACCTCTTTGTTCTGTGTCTGTGCATCACCTAGTTCAATGAAGTCCTGGTCCATGATTAGGGCTTCTAGGTATACTCAGGTATAGCCTTAGTTCAGCAGTTGGTGGCCAGCAATCAGTATAGGGCACTAGTGTACCTTACCACAAAAGTTTTATTGCCTCACAGCCTTATGTTAGCGTATGGTCTTTTAAGTGTACTGTACTTTTAAGTATAGATGATGGACTACTTTAATGTCTCTGAAAGTACTGGTTAAAAAAAAAGACATAAATATATAACAGATGCATAAGTGGACCTCGGATTAAATGTACTCTGGACATAGAACCATCATTACATCCTTCACAATCAAATTTTTTTCATGAGCTCATGTGGTGTACACCTGTGTTAAGTTAGATGCAGTGCTCTTAGATGCATGTGGAAGACTTAGTAATTCAAAGTGGAACTTGTTTCTTTGTTCATTTTTGATTGCCCCATTCCTTCTCTCCAAGTGTATTGTGTTTGGCTTTTGTTTACACTTACAGTTGTTTTGCTAATACTTGATTTGACGCTTTTTCAGATTTACCAACTAATATTAATTGATAAGCAAAGAAACTAATATTATTTGATAGGTAAATTAGTTCAAGTAAAGTAGTGCAGGCAGATGGTATAGGGCACGTAAAGAAAACATTAATCAGTCTTGAACCTGTTTTACATTTAAAAAAATCCTTTAAAATGCAGCACAGTGTCCACCTACTAAATCAACATATCACATTTAAGAAATGAGAATATTTATTGGCCAAAATTTATTTAAACAAAAATCAGGTTGGTGTTTTTGTGTCCACGTAATAATGCAGGTTTCTCTCTCTTTTGTCTTGCGTATACTTAAGTCATAATTGCCAGCAATCTTATATACATTAGGGCAGACAATTATCTAACACATAGCAGTATGCTCTTTCAGTGTCAGCAGTATGCCTGTGCCACTCAATTCTTATTTCCTTTTCACCAAAGACAAAAACGCTTACTTCCTTATTTTCCCATTGTGCTGTGGCAATAGGGACCTGTACGAAAGCCATTTGATTTAAACTTAATCTAGATAAGACTGACGAGATGCTGATTGGCAGGGAGAAGCATTTATGGAAGTGGCAAAATCGATGACCAGTTTCTCAATTGAGGGTGTCTGCCAACTGACTGTGAACGTGCTTTGTGATCCTGTGGTCTGACTAGATAGATTCATCATTGCTTATGGACTACCAATTAACATCACAGGCCAGACGGGCCTTTTTTCGTCTTTGAATGACCAAATATTCCAGGCGAGGCCAACCTGAACCTGAGAAGGAGCCAGAATTTACCAATGTACATTGCCAAAGAACCACAGTAATATGTCAGCAGCCCCCTATCAGCTCCCCCACCCTGATCCCAGCACCTCCCACCCACCAGCAGCCCTGCCAATCAGCACCTCTCGCTCCATCCCTGCACCTCCCAATCAGTGGTTCGTGGCATGAAGGAGGCTCTAGGGGTTAGGGGGAAGGAGTGAGGGCACGGCAGGCTCAGGGGAGGGGGCGGGAAGGGGTGGAGTGGGGGCAGGGCCTGTGGCAGAGCCAGAGATTGAGCAGTGAACACCTCCCAGCACACTGGAAAGTTGGCACCTGTAGTTCCAGCCCCGGAGTCGGCGCCTGTAGAAGGAGCCACATACTAACTTCTGAAGAGCTGCATGTGGCTCCAGAGCCACAGGTTGGCCACCCCTGAAATATTCCTTGCTTTTCCCTCAGATGCTGATCTTATCATAGTCATCCCTGTGGGACTAACCACAGACATGCAGAAGCCCACCATCTGAGCAAGAGTATATTATACCTGTGCTCAACGAATATTAAATCTGTATTCTGTACTGGCTGCCAATCAACTTGTGTGTAAAACTGAAGTTGCCCTAAATAATCTTAAATAGCCTAGGGCATAGCTAACTTGGAGACAGTATTCCTCTATAATTTACCACGCTTCCTGCACACATTACTTCTGAGAAATTCTGTGCCACTGTGCATGCAGAATTCATGTCCCATGCTGGTCCTTTTGCTTCCCCACAGAAAAATGTTGGTTTGGGTGCCTGGAGCAGCTGGCGAAGAGGTGAATCACTGTTGGGAGTGTGTGTGTGTGAGGGGGTGGGGGCTGGGGATGCCCTGGCCAGTGGCTCCTATCGTGCACTGTGCTCAGCTGCTAGTACTAGCTGGGCTGGGGGCAGGGGAGGACAGGACTTACTCTTCCCCTGCAAATAATGGCCGAGTCAGACCCTCCTCCAGCTGCAGGAAGCTCTGAACCCCTCCCCCCGGCTTCCTGCTCCCATTGTGCCTCAGCTGTGAGGGAGGGGTAACTGTACAGGGAGCTGCTCCCCCATCCGCACAACTCCCATGCATCTGGACTCCCCATTCCCATAGTCCCTTGCCAAACCTCACCCTCCCTGCACCCAAACCCCCATCCTGCTGAGCATCACTCCCTGCATCCAGACCCCCTACCAAGTCCCACCCCCGCACCCAGATCCCCACCCCTGCAGACAGACCAGGCCCCCACTGATCCCACCGTAATTGATCCCCCACCCCAAGGAGCCCCACCCACCTGCACCTGGATCCCCACCCCACTGAGCCCCAACCAGCTTCACACAGACCCTCACCCCACCAAGCCCCACTCCCCCAGCACCCAGAACCCCCTGCTGAACTCCCACACCCAGACCTCCCCTGCTGAGCCTCATCCCTCCCCACGCACACATTTACTGAGCCCCAGCCACCTTCACCTGGATCTCCATGCAGAGTCCCATAGCCTCTGCTTCCAGAACCCCCCAACAAGCCTGTATGCATCCACATCCCCCCTCACCTGGAACCCCCGCTGAGCTGTCTGCACTGAGATTGCCCCACAGAGAACCTTCTCACCCTACTCCTGGATCCCCCCATACTAAGACCCTCCACACTTGGATCCTGACAAGCTGACCCTGCCTTCCTGCGCCTGGTGCCGAGGGGCAGGGCCCCATGGTGTTTCTAGGGTAGGCCCAGCCCTTGCACTGCATCAGGGTCGGGTGCAACCTCACAGCCTAGTCCATGTCCCTGTGGGTGAGGGGTTCCAGGGTGATCATACAGCCAGTGGCCTGTGTTCCCCCCTGCTATACTGGAACCACCACATATATTTACTGACAAAATTCACAGAATTTTAAAATATTGTGTGCATTTTTTTTGGTGCAGAATTTTTAATTTTTTGGTGCAGAATTCCCTCAGGAGCAATACATCACATCCTGAGCATTTACGCTAATTGCCAGCAGAGTAAAATTCAAGGAACACGGAATTTGAAAGAGCAGGTCCTCTGTAATGTTTTGGGGTTCAACTCACACCAGTAAGGGGTTGTGTCATTGCCTGGCCTGCAACTCTGGATGCCTTAAATGCTGTGCTGCTGTGGCTCACAGCCCTGCCATCAACAGCCCACATACACCCTGGCTTCTAACACCCAATTGCTTTCTGCAGAGTGAACCTCCTACTCCTGAATTTTCCCAAAATCATCTGCATTTCTAGTGTCCTGTCCTCTCCTGGAACACGAATAGAAGTTAAGTTTGTTGCTCCTTTAAAGAGTCAATATATTGCAGCTCATAAATGTAACTAGTTTTTGACAAATATTATTTCAATTACAGCACTTAACTGGTTTATGATAAAAGTAAAACAAGTTTATTTAATCACAGAGAGGTTTTAAGTGAGTTCAGATATAAGGAATAAAGATAGAAAGGGTTACAAGCAAACCAAAATAAAAATATGCTTATAAGACTAAAACTTAATTTCAGCAAGTTACAATCTAAACTTAGCTTGCAGAGATTTCATTCTCCTTATCTGAAGGGACCAAATGTTCTGTGATTTCAAGAGCTGCAGTCTCATAGAATCCCCCAAGTGATGGACAACTATGGGGTTCTTTTCCCTTTATTTTTATAGTCCAGTAAACCTTGGAAATGTAGTCTTTGAAAAGTAAGTCCAGACAAAGTGGCTTTTCCTTGCTGGATGTGGATGCCATGCTGTTGGTGTAGACTCCATACTGTCTTCTCTCCCCCTGGTGATTCTTACAATGCAAATGATCGCTTCCTGCAACCTCACTTGGTTTGAGGTGTTAGCCTCTTTCCTTTGTCTGGAGAAAACCAGTTGATCAACTCCCCTGGACATGCCTGTTTAAATACAGTTTAGTCATGTATTTCCATCATATATTTATGTAACCCTTCTGCCAGGCCGAATTGATAGCAACAAGGGCCAGGTTCAATACATAGGGGTCCCTTCCCTACAACATAATGCAAAACCAGCTCAAGCCCCCACCCAGTGACCTGGGAAAATCTTACACACACCCCTGGGCACCTCGAAGAGGCAATATTTCCCTTCTCGCAAGCACCGAGTCTCGGTGTAGCAGAAAATGTTTAATAACGTGAGATAAACAACAAGCATTAAACTGGGAAAACACCTCAACTAGAGTTCATAGACCAAACCATGAGCAAAGACCCACCCCAGGAAATTTGGCCGTGTCCTCTTCCCTGGGCTCTTGAGTCTAGCAACCCCCAAATCACCCCAAGACTCCAAAGTCCAATACCCCAAATGTCCCTAGAGTCCAGCAACCCAAAGATCACCCACAGTCCCAAAAGTCCCACAACCCAAAAATCTCTGTCCTGGGTCAGTGCAGCCCCAGAGTTCAAGAGTCTATCTGCAGGGGTTTTCCCCCCGCCAGCCTGGGTAGAAAGGGGCACCTTACGTGGTCCATGGCCAACTGCCCTGCCTCGCCTTGGGATTCTGCTTCCGCCTTCCCCACGAACTGCTCAGCTCCGTTCCGCTCTCATAGACTCATAGATTCTAGGACTGGAAGGGACCTCGAGAGGTCATCGAGTCCAGTCCCCTGCCCTCATGGCAGGACCAAATACTGTCTAAACCATCCCTGATAGACATTTATCTAACCTACTCTTAAATATCTCCAGAGATGGAGATTCCACAACTTCCCTAGGCAATCTATTCCAGTGTTTAACTACCCTGACAGTTAGGAACTTTTTCCTAATGTCCAACCTAAATCTCCCTTGCTGCAGTTTAAGCCCATTGCTTCTTGTTCTATCATTGGAGGCTAAGGTGAACAAGTTTTCTCCCTCCTCCTGATGACACCCTTTTAGATACCTGAAAACTGCTATCATGTCCCCTCTCAGTCTTCTCTTTTCCAAACTAAACAAACCCAATTCCTTCAGCCTTCCTTCATAGGTCATGTTCTCAAGACCTTTAATCATTCTTGTTGCTCTTCTCTGGACCCTCTCCAATTTCTCCACATCTTTCTTGAAATGCGGTGCCCAGAACTGGACACAATACTCCAATTGAGGCCTAACCAGCGCAGAGTAAAGCGGAAGAATGACTTCTCGTGTCTTGTTTACAACACACCTGTTAATGCTCTGCTCCGCTCTGCCAACTGCTCTGCTCCTCCAGCCGTCCCGTGATCCACTGCAGCCATTCCTGCAAACTGCTCGGCTCCGCTCACTCCGTGGGCCGCTCCAACCGTCCCACAAACTGCTCTGCTCTGCCAGCTGCTCTGCTTCACCAGCCGTCTTGTGATCCCTTCCAGCAGTCCCTGCAAACTGCTCTGCTCTGCTTGCTCCATGGGCACTCCAACTGTCCCACAAACTGCTCCGCTCCACCAGCTGCTCTACTCCGCAATATAGCTTCAGGCTCCTCCACTAGTTAGCACAGCTCTTTAGTGATTTCAGCTCTTAGTGAGTTCAGCTCAGGAACCTGTAACTAAGATTCTTAAGGGAAACAAAAATCAGCTCTGGTATTCAACAGTGGAGAGAGGAGGAGGTGCAACTGATGCTTCTGGCTCACAAAAGGAGCCCACTCCCTTGTCTAGCGAGTGCCACTCAATTGATGGTGAGACTCCCTGTCACAAAGCAGTTTCACAATTCCTCATCCACACAATCAGGGTGACAACACTCCACTCCTCCCGCCCCAACAACAAAGAAACTGGGGATCCCACAGCTGCCAAAGCAACCATCCCAGGCTGCCGTAGGCTATGCTAGGCAGGATGCGTGTGCCTATGCAAACACGATCAGCCCCTGAAATTCTTTTCCACACTCACCATAATTCATCACCAGATGTCAAGGTAGAGCTAATCCTGACTCTGCTTACATTTATAAAGTCTTTTGTGGGTTTACCATACATACATTACACATGAATATTAATGATCAGTGACTTACTAGTTTTCCAGTGATATATTATGACATGTCATCTTTTGCATAAATGTCATGACAACAGGGGGTTAGGTGCAGTGAATATGTCAGGCCTGATGAGTTGCTGACACAGAATAGTGAGCTGCCAATAGGGCTCTGTGTCCCACTCTCATCTCTGGAGTTTGCTTCTGCTAGAAATATATATGTAAACCGGAGCCTAGCCACATTAAAGAATGATTGTGAAATCCTCTTACTTTTATCCTTTATGGCTCTGCTGATTACCATTGTGAGAGATTGTGTGTCCTGCAACAAAACCAGTTTCAAGGCTGTTTGCCATGGTAGAACGTGTATTCTAGCATTCTAGAGCTAAGGGTTTAAAAGCCCCTATGCCACAATTGTCTCTTAGTTTCTCTTTTTTATATGAGCCAGAGAAAATGCATAACCTGGGCATTTTGTTGGGATATATGTTAGAATAATTTGTATATTGTTTGAACTTATATTATTTGTTTACTAGCTTGTTCATAGTTAACTGTTTCTCATTTTCTGAATATGCAGAAATTGGTCTAATGAAAGTCATGTTCTAAGGGTTGTCAAGGTTTGCCTCTATGGAACCCAGTGATTAGCTTGTCTTTGTGAGAAGGGTAGGTAGTCTTCTAGCAGATGTGCTCAATGACCAGATCTCAAGGCAATGGGTAACCAGATACTACTACCCAGAGGACTCACATTACCCATGATCTTGTTGAGACTGAGGGCTATCTGATTTCATTGCAGGCTTTTCTCATTCAACTTTCCTCATTGGAAGAATGGCAGAGGAGGTGCTCATAGGCGACTGTGGCAAATTTATTTGAATTGACACAGAGATCCTAGTCTGGTATGTTGGGTCAACAAGGGCTATTGATAGATGCATCCAAAAAAGGGAAATGACTTCATCCTGCATGTTGGTAGCAGTGAAAAATAACCAGAAGATAATTTAAGTATCCAGTTTACTGACACAAATGTTCATGGAAAGTGAATGTCAGTATTCTGTTTAGAAGGAGCTAACGTACAGCATGCTCATCCAATCACAGAAAGGGATGCTGGAAGGCTGGCATTGCTTCACTATGAGGGCAGAATTTAGGCGTCTGTGTGTGGTCTATGATGTAAAGTACTTATGGTAATGGTGAAGTGTGAATGGTGGAGTAGAGGTTCTGTATCGTTAGATGGCTTAACTTTTCAAGGACTTGATTTTGTGATTTTTGTGCCACGTGTGTGTGGCAGCTTTAACTGTTTCATTACAAAGTATATTGTGCATGATGTAAATGTCTTGTTGGATATACAAGAACACCTATTTAAATATAAAGATTACTAACACATTTTGAAAATTATTTTATGTTGTTTGTAGGTCAAATGTGTGTGGCCTAAACTGCTTCACAGTGATTTAATTTTAAATGTATATTAATTCAGTAAAAGGAAAAAACAATAATACATCACTTTGTATCGTGTGTATACTGGTGGATTGCTTGCAGAGTAAAAGGTTTAGATATATTTTGGTTTCAAACATACTGAGGTCACAATGGGTTTGTGCAATATATTAATAGTTAACATTAGAAAAATGTGTAATTTTTGTCTTAATTGTGAGGTAATTCAAATAAATTATTGGCTCTGATCCTGCAGTTGGATCCATCTAGGCCGTACTCTGCATTGAGCTCCACTGATTTCAATGGTCCTGTCCATGGGGATAATGACCTGACAGCCAGATTGGGACCATTGTTATTAACAATTATTTATTATTTGTATTGTGGTTGCAACGAAAGGCCCCAATCAGAATTGAGGCCCCATTTTGGTAGGCCCTGTACACAGGAAGAACACAGGAAGATGTGGTCTCTGCCCTAAGCTGCTTACAATCTATTGTAATAATATTAATTTTTTTTCTTTTAGCATAAGGCGACATCAAGAACGGAGAGCAATTTTAACTCCAATTTTAACAGATTTCACAGTGCGAATAACTGCAGCTCCTGCAATCATTTTCACAAAAGTAATTTCACCAGAAAACTTGCACACAGAGGTTAGTACAAAATTTAAACAAAAATAACTGACTTTTTAACATGTACATTATTGTTCCCTTCACAAATTTTAATCTTGATAGAAAATACTATATTAAACAATATTAAAATAGTGTGTTTGTGGAAAAAGGAAAAAGTTTTTTTAAACAGTTCATAGAGCTGCTGTAATTTTGGTATTTAACTATGGCACCGTTATTGTTTATTATTTGCATTGTTTGAACAGTTATTTTTATTTAATTACATTATGATAGCACTCAAAGGCCTCATCATGACCATGATCTCATTGTGCCAGGTGCTGTACAAACACCCAGAAATAGTTTGTGTCCCAAAGAGCTTACCATCTCTTGTCAAAAACCAGATGAAAGGAAGGGAAACATGATTCAGCAGACTTATGAAGTGGTCAGATTTATGGTAGGCACACTGCAGAATTCTTAAAGGATTTATAACTAAAAGAGTTGAGAAGACATGATCCAGCACAATATTTAAGAAACACTATTTTCATGGGCCCCATAAAAGCAAACCTGAAAACTACATTATCTCTACAAGAATCAAATAAACGCAGTTTGCTACGGTCAAATTTCCAAAGGCGTGCTACTTTTCGTAGTAGGAGTAATAGGGATTCCTCAGGATATTCCAAATTGACTGTAAAGATTTAGCTGTAACTTTTACCAGTTTGTGGGTCAGCTCATTAGAGGAGCCTGTTGCACACAAGAGACTGTGGTTCATTTCTTGGCATTAGCACGTGGGTAGGGAATTTAAAACACATTATTTGGAGGGAGGTGCCAGTCATTGTTTGCCAGCTAGCAGGAGTGATTTTTCATAATAGCTACCTCCTGGGAAGGGCAAAACCGAGGTAGGAATGAAAATCATATTTGCACATTTGTAACAGGTGCAAGTTGGTGGAGAGGAACAGATGTTAATTACATGAGGGAAAGATTGCAGTGAGTTTGTGTTTCATGTAGAGTGCCATCACAAGTGTAGGAGGGAGAGAGTTTTAAATTAAAAGAAAATTCAGGGGATAGCTGTGAGATGCATGGAAAGGATTTAGAGAAAAGAAACATATGAACATTACTATTGCTCACATTCAGGAATTTAAATGTTTGGGCTAGTCAGATTCTCCTTGAATCTATTCCTTAGGGGACACTTAAGGTTGAAGGGTGGGGTCTACTATAGATTACCGAGAATATGAACATTGTTCACATGTCCTTCATGAGAAGGGGCAATGCTTTTGCTTATTAAGCAAACCTTATGGATTGATTCTGCTGTTCATCTCTGAATCACTTGCCAACAATGGTCAAGAGCTTTAGTTTTGTATAACTGTAATAGTGGTCATCCAGCTAACTCTGCTACGATATTAACAGTGGTTTACAGGCAAAGAGAAATCAAATAGGCTGGTTATCTTTGAGTTCCAACATATGATTTCAATATAAATCGAGCTGAGTTATGTATCTTCTTGGAAGGACAAGGCAAAGAAGAAATGTAGTCCATTGCCAAGCAAATGAAAAACAAAAATCTGACAATCTAGTGTTTGATATTACGAAGAAAAACAAGACCTCACACATGAAACACTTTACATACAAGATTTGAGTTAATGGTTACATATGCTGTTGAAAGAAAAGCAAGGTATTAAACACAAGTTCTTCACAAGAAGTCTTATGGCTGGCACACCATTCTTTGCTACTAAAAGAGAGAAATAGATTTAACAGTCCCAATTAACATTGTGTAAATGGCTTAAATTGGGTTTGACAGAGAATTGTGGTATACTTACCTTTAAAATGTAAATTACCTGCCTAGTAGCTAGTATCTGACATGCTTTTTCTCCACAGGAGATTTTAGTGTGCGGACATTCTTTGGAGGTGAATATGACCACAAACCTGGACTTCTTCCTCAGCGTAGCTCAAGTACAACTTCTACAGCAGCTAGTACAAGCCAATTTGGTTGGACTGGAGCCTTCCGACAAGAGCACTGAGGTAGGTTATATAACCTATTTTCTTTTAGAATTACTGTGGCTCACATCAGACATTTACATTATGTGTGGTGGTAGAAAACATGTGTAAGTAAATGAATTACACACATTATTGTTTATCAAGCTTTACTTACACTGTACTCCACTGTTATTTTGAAAATTAAGCTGTGCCTACTGCTTTGTTAATTACAAATACTCTTCAGGAAGTCACTCTGAGCCGGCTTTGTAAAAGCTTCCTCATGAGAACACATTGATCAGGAGACATGGGAGGATGAAAGGCACCGGGATGGATTTTAAGACAGAAGGCTGTAAGGTTATTAATGTTTAACTTTTATGGAAGACTCAACAACCTACTTCCCCCCAAGATATACCACTCATTTACTTGAATCCAATACAGTGTTAAATGACCTCCAGGCCAAACCAATATTCAGGGTTGATCCCCTTCACTCTAATCTCTAGGATTCAGCCCACCTTTCAATCATCTTATGTTCTCCCTGCAAGTGAAAAGGAGGATACACATAAAAGGTACCTCAGTCTATGAACACTTAACATCTTTCTTGTGACTAATAGGGTCCACCAGCCATCACTCGGGTCTTTCGTCCATGTTTACTTCCAGGTGCTAGCCCCTATCAGCCTGTCATTGGCAATGAACACCAGCCTCAAGTTGCAACAAAATTACAAACTTCCCACTTACTACATTTTGAACTTTTAAATTCTGTCTTTATTCATTAAAACTAGGCCTCCAACCAACAAGACACTTTGCCCCCTGGGAAAAAAATCCTTCCTGATCGACAAAATTGGAGATCTGATCAGACCTACAGCATCTTGGCAACACAGCTCAGATTATACCTCAGTTATAGGGCAGGGTGAGGCAGGGCAGCAGCAGCAACCTCAGTGGTATGACTGCTACATGTCCTAAGAACTTCATCGACAGCAGGCGGACGCATGAGACAGTCAAGTCTGTGTTTTCCTCCAAAAGTCTAGCAAATGGGTGGAAGAGAGAAGTACAGAAATCTCTCCTCTCCTCCCTGTACTTGCCCTCCTGCCCAGGCACAATCTCTACATGCATTCTGGGCTGGCAGGAGGGGGCAGTGCTCTGAAGAAGTTGAGCCTGCAGCTCCCTTTCCCTCTGCTCCCAGGACCCCAGGGGCTATCCCATCTTAAGTCTAATGAAAACTCACCCTCTGTTCCCTGTCCCTCACTGAGACTGGGGGGGCATTATTTCATTACACCTTTGAAACATTAACAATGTAATAAAAGAAATACACTATGTCTTTCTCTTCTTTGGATACTTTGCAGATCCACAGCCTCTTTTGGAAATGAATATTGTAAGTAGGTATACTATGGGAATATCTTCAATAAATAACGTACAGGGCACTGTTTTCCCATCCCCTGTGGAATGCACAGAATCATAAACATTGAACGGGTGCCCAGAACTTGAATTTTGAGCTGGTGCTGTGAAGAAGTTCTGCACTATTAGTGCTTAGTATGCAAACTTGCTGCAATAAAAGCCACTTACTAGATAATTTCAGAGTGCTTTTTCTATACTATATCTAGAGGTGCCCATTTGTTCTTCATCAGTTCTTTCTATACACACTGTAGATAATTAATAAAGGAAAACATTTCTAGTTCAAGTTATTATTCTTAGTTATGTCATAAATAATAAAACTATATCTGGATTAAGAACAGCGTAGGGTAATGATATGTTTTATTTCCATTACTCCTTTCTCCAGTTATTTTCTCTAAAATAACAAAGTGAAGCCAGCTTCACATCAGTGCCTCAATGTCTTTTCTCCACATGCCTTTCACCTCATGTTGCCTTCTTGAGTTTTCGGAGGGTGAAGTAATAGCTGATGTATGTGAACTGCCCTGCTCATATCAATGAGTTAAGTCTGAAATCTAGAAATGATAATTCATATGTCAACACTGTTAACTATTTGACTGCTAACCATTTTATTAGAAGCATCCAGCTATAATTATCCCACATTCCCCAGGGGGCCTGTCTAAGTTGTAGCAGCGTCCCTGGACTGCCCTGTGAGCTACAGTGCTGCCTGCAATCTGTGCTACAGCTTTGCCCCCAGCCCTGCCTCCAGCACACTCCTTATATCAGAGCTTCCCTGACAGTCTTCAGAGGGCAACACTACAGTTGTTTCACACAGTTCCTGAACCAGGGAATTTTCTCAGTTTCAGAGCTTTAAGGGTCTCTTTAAGCCACTTCATTCCTTTTACCTGGTATAACAGGGGAAGAGCAGGAATGAAGATTTCATCCTATCTTTATATAAGTGCTGACTGTGTTTGATACTGTACAGAACACAGAAAAAGAGGCAGTATATGCCCCCAGGAGCTTAGCTGCTAAACAGGCAGATAGTGTATAATGCATTGGGAGACCCAGAGGAAAGGCCCACATATGAAATCCTCATAGTGAGCTTGGCTTTGCTTCCAATACAAAATGTATAAGGCCTCTCTTCCAAATCTGAGACAAGATAATGTAGCAGTGATCTGCCAGGTTTTTAAAGTAACAGAAGTCTTTGATTGTATAACAGACATTATGATGCATTCTGGATGTAATTTTCATTCTGGAGAGAGTCCATGCATGAATTTCGAACACCAAAGATAAGCAGTCCTGCTGGTGCTTTAAGAAATACTCAGAGCTCCGCAGGCATATAATGTTGAAATGGACCAGGTGAAAGTCTGTCATTTCACACATTTTAATGATACACAGCATGAGGGAATTGGGAAACTTTTAGTTCATGGTCCTTGGTTAGCAATTTTGTTTCTCTTCAGAGACACCTGGATAGGTCACATGTAACCAAGAATAAACAGAGGTCACTAATAAAATATGCATTTGTGCATTCTCTAAAATGGAGGAGATGAGGGAATACCTTGAATTTCTTGAGGTTATGGCCTGTAAAAGAAATAAGTGTTTTACCTCCTGTTCATCCCCTGCTAAACACAATGGAAAGACTTGGCTTGAAACACATCTGACCGAGTTTTTGTTAAGAATCTGTCAAAGATAGTTTACCTTTAGCCTGCAACTGAGGGTGTAGAACACTGGAGTTTTCTAAGAATATGAGAACATAGTCTATAGCAATAAAAAGTTTTAATACTTCAGATTTCTCTGTATAGTGGTGCTTTTCTTGTGGATGGTGAATTCTTCAAGGGTCTCCAGGTGAAGATTTGAATACTTAAAGGTCTTCCTAGAAATATTGCATAATGGAATTGTTTAGGGGCAGATCATGGAACTTTGGGGCTTGGTGGGGACTAGATTTCCTGTAGTATGCAGTGTCCAGTTGACCATAAACTTTGTATGGGTAACATGGAGCCTGTCTCTTGTCTACTGTATGTTGAAAGAAGTGTTGGCCTGGAAGCAGGAATGGAAAAAGGAACACTGCAAGTAGAATGGAAAGACTAGAGAAAGATTAACATCAATCCATTCTTGCAGGACAGTGTTTAATAGCTGCTAGCAACTCCCTTTGTTTCTTAATATGTTTTTTTCAGCACTGTCAGATATATTAAGTAACAAATATTTTTCCAAATTTAGAAGTAAGTTAGGATTAAGTCTTCCCCTGCTATGCTTAAAATCTCCCAGAAATATGTTTACCTGGACATACAGTTCCACTTCACACTGAGGGCACAAGGCTGATTGGAATAAGTCAAGCTTATTTAAACTTTTGGAGTGAAATATGTCTTGTATTGACAATTAAATTAATTCATGCGTAGGCATGGAAAGGTTAGATTTTTATCAGTAAATGTCGGTAAAAGTCAATATCTCCATACACACACAAAGTGACAAAAAATATTTCTGTTGATGATAATCAAAATGTACAGGTAGGCAAAGTAAGAAAAATGCTGCTAAAGAACTTATTAGAGTTTGAGTTAAGGATATTAACTTTGTATATTTTGACATGTGATGTTGAATATTTGTGTTTTAATGCTTGTAAAGCTTTAATTTTTTGAATCTCAGCATCTGCAGTCATTAAATAATTGTCTGAACCTGCCTATTTTCTATCAACCCTCCAAATTTCCTACAACTGTGAACATTTAAACAGATAAAAATTGAAAAAAGTTTTAAAATAGACATCAATATTATCTGTCAAAATTATTTTTAAAAAAATTGAAATCTGCCAAGCCTATTCATATGGCAGCTATTAGACAATGACATTGACTTCACATGTTCATTCCCAGGCTTCCCGGTTTCCATGTTTAAACCTTTATTCAGTGCAGACCCTTTTTCATCATCTTGATCAAGTCTCTTTATGTGCTGATTGTAAATAAATTTTGGTTAGCAGAAACCTTAATTTTGTTAGGATTTTTAACATATCTTATGCATCTGGAGTAACAGTGCTTTACCACTACAAATGAGAAACTCACACTTTGCTAGTTGGCTTTCATACAGTTTTGGGTGTTCTTGAGATATTATGACCTGTGAGATGGACTGATTAAAGCTAGGAGATAAACACCGATCTCATTATTGATGAAGATTGCCACAGCTCTTGTTCAAGCTGTTATCTCACTCTTGACAGCTGAAATCTTCTCTCTGGCCTTGGGCCACCAACCTTTCCCTCCTCACATCAGTAGAAAAGCTGCTCATCTTGATGGTCCATTATTCTAATACCACCATCCTTGAATTGTCTTCCTTGCCTTGCCGCCGTGAGGACAGTAAGTTGAGCTAAGATACTTCAACTTCAGCTACGCGAATAGCGTAGCTGAAGTTGCATATCTTAGATCAATCCCCCCTTCCCAGTGTAGGCCTGCTCTGAGACTATTAATTTATGCAAACATTCTAGCCTTTGCTGTTATATTGTCCCCTGCTCCTGCCTGTTTGCTTATCCTCTTGTTGTGTCTGGTCATAATCCTAGATTGTGAGCTCCCTGGGACAGGGACTTGATTTGCTTTTCTTCTGGCACTATTGCAATATGAGTGCTCAGTAAGATAAGTACAATAAGATGATCATCTGGATTGCTCAGGTCAGCCACACTTAAATAAATGGTGTTTAGATTCCTCTTCAAGAAACATTTAACATCTTCCTTTTTTAGGAAAAGTTATCAAGAAGGTTGTAATGGACCATCTCAGATACACCTCAATTCCACATGTGTATTATTTTTTAGTCTGGGTTCAATTATGGTTATGGAATAGAGACCTCAGTGATTATATCAATTGCTGATTTCTTTCTATGATCACATAAGCCATAAGGTGGCCAACCTGATTCAGTTAAATTTATCAGTATCTTTTGACACTATTAAGGTATTGTTGCATCTGGATGATCTTGTTTGAATGAACAGAGTTCCACTTCAGCTCCTTCTGCCTCAAGAGATTCCAGAGGTAGAAATGGGCAATTGTTTATCTTCCCTAAGAGCCCTAACATTGAGATTTGCAGGATTCCATCTTATCATCCCTCCTGTTCAATGTGTATGTAAGCTACTTAGGGGAGACTGAGAGACATTTTGAGCTGCATTGTCATCAGTATAGTGCTGATACTTATTCACAAAGGACAAATACACTATTGATGCTACCTGATTGACTTTAGTGGAGGAGAACTAGTATATACCAGCAGTGAAAATTCGGTTTCATTTTATCAAACCTGGATCCAACAGTTTCTTTAATTTCCCAGTAACTCGCCATGAGAAGGATGTGGATGAGAGCAAACTGGCTATAACTAAAAACAGGAAGCAGTGCTTGTGGTAGGGAGAAGCATTTAGAGAAACAGGTGGGTCTTGAACTATTAGCTATTGCTCCCAAAGTTAATGTTATTTAACATGTTATCTTAATAAATTATTCAGAAAAGGGGGCTAACAGCATGTTTATGGACACTGTGGGTGATACTATATTGGGATGGTTGTAAGCACCAATGATGATTAGGAGTAATACTAAAGGATTTAGAGCGTTTCAAAATATGGGCAGAAAACAAAACAAAACATTTAAACTTGTTTAAATTCAAGCTAATAATTCTAGAATGAAATAATCCAAAGCAGAGATTCAGTGAATGGGAGATACTTGGAAAGCAGTAATACTAAAAGAGTCCTAGGGTAATAATGAACAATAAATCAGACATGAGTTTGCAATGAACTGTAGAAGCAAAAAAAGACTATTTGGTTTAGTGGTGCAAATGTAAAAATCACACTCTGGTACTGGGGGATAATGGTTCCACCCTGTAGGGCTCTGATGTAGCTGTATCTGGGATATTGCTTTTAGTCTCTTCTTAACCGCAGCACCCATTCCCACAAAGGGTTAATCGCTTGCTCTGTAGCTTTAGAGGCAGGGCCACACCTGTCAGTCACAGCTAGTAGGAAATTCTTCTGTCTACCTTTTTCGTTCCTTGTTAGTACATTGCTCCTCTTCAGAGCCACAGCTTTTCTCTGACTGAGGTGCATGCCAGAAGAGTAAGAAACATGACTCCAAAAAATGCCTCTCTTGCTATGCTCCCGTCTAGCCCCATTTAGAAGCTCCCCTGTGTTTCTTTCACCTGCAAGTGGGCCTCCTCTATCTGCTCCTGTTATCTAGGGATGAAGCAACCTCCCCCAGCATGGAGCCCTTTGAAGCATCTTACAAACTGGAATTTCAAAGAAAAATAAAGAAATGTTTAGGGGATTTGGGAATTGATTTATGAGGAAAGATTTTAGAGTGGAACATGCATAGTTTGGCTGAGAGGTGACAAAGGAGAAGAGTGAGGCTATAAATCTGCAAATATTTGAAGGGTGTAAGCACCAAGGAAAGAAGGGAATTATTTAGGGTTGTAGAATGGATTTGAAGTAGTAGTTATATCATGAAATAGAAGAAAGGGATTGTTTAGGATGACTATCAGGAAAAAAAACTTATGAAATCAATGTGTTAAGCTGTGAAAATGTCTCCCAAGAGAAGTGATGGAAGACATCATAACTTAGGATATCTAAAACTTGACTGAACCAAACACTTGAAAATAAACTATAGGAGATGATCCTGCCCTTGCAAGGAAATTGATTAGATGGTCCTAATAGAACTTTTTTATCTCCAATTTCTGTGTTCAATATTCAAGAAATTCCATCCACTTCACCTGAATTTCAAGCAACCATTTGCAGGACAGGTGAGATATTACCTACAAAGACAAAGTAAGGTGAGAATTAGTGATTTCCAGTCTCTGAAGGATAAAAATTATTAAACATCTAAATCTTTTTTTAAATGGACAAAATAAGGCTTGAGTGTATTAAGTCTGCCTGGTGCCTGTGGATTTAGCAGCAGTAATTAGTTCGTTATTCATGAATATCGAGTAATCATCATAGTAAACCCACTTACAAAAGTACCATATGTAAGGAATAACATATGTCTATTTTTTGAAAGCAGTGTTTAAGAGCAAGTTAAATGTTTATACTTTTTAACAAAATAAAAAACATGTTTTAAGGGGGCAGGGAAGAACCACATCATTAAGGAAATCAAACATGGCAGTGCTCTTTGATCTGTGTACTCTAGACAGCATCCTGGAGAAAAAACTTTAAATCATAAAACTAATTTAACATTCTTTCCTTCTCCCTATCTCTTAACTCATTTCCCCCTCACAAATTTCCATTCTTCTGCAGTCTTCTTCTCATTGCCTAATCCATATGTGTCTATCTTGCCTTTCAGTAGGCTTATTTTAGTCTTGATGTGTATATGCAGTTCCCCAGTGTTTTCATTTTGCACATTTGTTCTATAACAAATTAAAAAAGAAAAAAGTAGAGAAATTCTAATTTTGTGGAATTGCACTAGTTCTGTGAAATTATTAGAGTATTTGTCCTGTTTGTTCCCCCAGAATGTTAATCATTGTGTACATTCTTCAACTTTCTGCTCAATTAACAAAATACAGTGAAGGAAACAGATCTTTTCTATCAAGCCTGAAGATGTTCTTTGGTATTAATTAGTTTAGATGGCAGGGGAACTTTTCTCTTCTCTTTTTAATTATCTTTGATAACCTTTTGAAACACAGCTAGAGCTAAAAAGGTTCTATTTATGACTATAAATCTTGCTTCCGTTACCATGCCACTTGAATGCTCCTGTATTACTCATAGCCAAAAGGGACCATTGTGATCTAGTGTAATCTCCTGCATAACACAGGCCACAGAATTTCACATAGAGGGCTTATCTACAACCCCATAGGACAGACTAAAGCACTGGGTAGACAAACCCAGTGATTCCTATATCAAGATCATAACTTCTGATTGTGCTAGAGCACATCTTTTAGAAAAAAGAGATGGAATCTTGATTTAAAGACTTCAAGTAATGGAGAATCCATTCCATCCCTAGGTAAGTATCATTGACCGCTGAAGTGCAGTGAAGAGCACACTGCTTGGCAACTTTGGCAAACTTGTACTGAGAATTTACTCTTGTTTCAACAGTGTAATACCCAGGACCCCAGTGCGTCCATCTGGGTCTATAAAGAACCCCATTTAAGTAATGAGGGCTCAGCTTGGGTGCAAGATCTCTTTACCCATGATGCGCTAATTGCAGAATATGGTCCTGAAATCTTTTTTTAAAAATGATTTGATCATTTCTCCAGTTTCATCTACCTTTGTTAATTTTTCAGCAGCAGAGGGTCAGAATATTCAACTACAGGATTTGAAGCAAATGGCTATTGGATCTTCGGGTTTTAATTAAAAAGTTTTGATCAATCATTTGCTAGTATATGTATCAGTCCAAATATCTGTGTGGTGATAATATGTCCTTTTCTATTTAATTACTGCATCAAATGTTCTGGGAGATCTTGTATCTTTTGTTCAATATTAGGAACATTCTATTGATATAAACTCTCCATCTTTATTAGTAATTACACGTATTGCAGTTTGTGCACTAAGTTGGTAAGGTTGCCATTCCAAGTGAGAATTTGGGGTGGGAAGCTCCAGTCCACCAAGTTCTCTTGTATCTCATAAAGCAGCCACATATTACCACTGGAGAATTCCTCCTATATAGAGGAAATCTAAGTTGGCATAGACAGCTGCACCATCTCCTCCGCCAGAAACCCACTCTCCCAATATAAGTGGAAGAAAGGGACATGCTGAGGTATGCAGGAGAAGTGAAGGGAGAGATGGATCAAGGTGTTCCTTATGAATGGATTGAAAAACTAGGTTCTACCATCTTCTGGAGGGAGTTTTGTTCATTATGTATAGTATCTGGGCTATTTACTGTTGCCTTTGGATTTTTGGACCCACCTGTTCAGGGGCCAGGGTCAGCAGTGGGTCAGGTTGAGTTCTGGACTCTCTCCTGAAGTTCTCGCATCTTTTTTCCTGTTTCTTTTCCATTTTGAAAAAACAGTGCATTTTGATTTGGTGCATTAGGATAGTTTCACATATTATTTATTTTAAGTAACAGCTACAGTATGTAACTCTATCATGGATGGATATTATCTCTAAGAAATATATGAGTGTTTTACACTTTGACAACACGTATCCAGTGTGTTGTGCCAATAATATCGAACTGAAAAGTGTGGGAGGAGGGATTGACATTTCCCACTTGGTGCTTGATGCTGTAGGTATTTGTTAAAGGTTAGTACAGTTGTAGTATATCAAAGATAACAAAGTAATCTCTGAATTCTCACTATAATTGTAGTCTAGTTAATGTTTTCATTTGCTTTTGTTTGCTATGTAAATGAGGATGCCTTTGGGGAAGAGGTGGAAAAAGCCTTTCAAGAGATTTCATTTGAGCTGGACTAGATTGGAAGCAGGTGATCATCCAGATTCTGTCAAAATTTTGGCATATCATTCATTAAGAGGACCTATGCTACTGAAATTAATTCACGCCTAACAGATGTACAGTACCATGAAGGGATGTGACCTGCCTGACACCGATCACTGGAAAGAAAACGCATTTCTTTTGATGTTTTGAATTAGATTCTGTAGATATTACACATGTGTCTCACATGTTGACAACAGAAGTTCTTTTTCTTCTACAAGTTTTATACCTAAATGCACATTCATCTGTACGACTCTGCCCATATAATAAATATTTTCAAGACTAATAGTGGGATCTCCAAAACTGTCTGAATGACTTAGGAGCAGAAGTCCCATTGAAAGACAATGACACTTGTGCTCTTAAAACACTTTGCTGATTTTTGAAAATCGCACACCAAAGAATTAAATCTCAACTGAATGTAGTGGTAACTCAAGTACAGCAGTAAACTGATGCAGTACGTTTCCTCTTTCTTTCTCTCTTTCTTTCATCAGGTTTGTAGGAAAAGTCTATTTTGTCTCTGCAGCTAGCTGTTTACTGTGACCAGGTCTCTGAATGTTAAGAGCAGAAGTACAAACAATAAATGATGACATTAATTTATTCATAGGGGAATTCTGCGCCAAAACATTAAAAATTCAGTGCACAATATTTTAAAATTCTGCATATATTGTTTGTCAAAATAACACAATATAATCACGCCAGTTTCAATTCTTTTGGTCATTTATTTCAAAATACCTGTCAGCAAGTATGTCTGTAATAAGGCAGACCAAAAAAAAGATTCAGGAAATGTTTTTTTGACAAATAGATTCCTTAATAGACAAATGAATACGGAACTTTTAGTAATTCATTTAAACTACAATACAGAAATGTATTTCCTGCACCTGTGGGAAGCAGTGCAAAGGCTTAGGGTAATAGAGGAGCTGAGGGAGAGGAAAGGAACCAGAGAGTGAACCTGGAGGGTTGTTGGGTGTAGGTTGGAGAAATATGAGACAGGTTTTTTGGGGGAAGGGGGAGGGTGCCCCTCCCTGGTCTTTCACACTAGACTTCCCTCTAGACCTTCTGAATCCCTGTCGCTGATCCCCCAGCAGCTCTGCGTGCCCCACTCTGTCTGCCACCCCTCATATCCCATGCCTCCTAACCTGGCTCTGCCCGCAGGGTGCTCTGATGAATGCACGGTGCCCACTGTTACTGCCAGTCAGCTGCTGCTGTCTATTCTGTGACTACAGCGTCCTCTGGTGGGTGAAAGGCAGAACTGCAGCATTTTTCAGTCAGAATGCATTTTATGTGCAGAAAAAAAAATTCTATGCCAGACATGAATTCTCTGCATGCGCAGAATACCCCCATGAGTAATTAACTGTAATTTTTTAAATCAAGAATGGGTGCGGCTTTTTTTAACAATATGCTCTAGTTCAAAAGGAATTATTTTGAGGAAGTTCTAAGACCCGTATTACACCGAAGATCAGACAAGATGATCACAATGGTCCTGGCTGGCTTTGGAATCTATGAATAAATACATGTCTGTGATTGAGTAAAAAGAACTCCTATAAACGATAGAGAAGACCTCAGTTGTAATGAGTTTCCCTCAGTTTAGACATTAGCATTGTTCCTTGTTTTGTTACACATTGGGATTGTTTGAAGTATCCTGGGATTCAGGTGTTTGCAAGATGTCCTGGCAGTTTGGTTGTGTACCACTCTGAGTTGCAGCATTTGAGCTGAAATGAAAATTATACCTTAGTTATTTGGGATTGTCCTTTCTGTACACATGTACCTCATAATTGTATTTTATTTATTTGCCTGCTTACTCTAGTGGACAGTCCTTGTACATGGGTTACTTACAGGGTCAGATAATTAAGACATGTGGACTTTGTTTGCATTCTCTCTGTCATGATACAGGGGCTGTTTTCATGTTGATATACCACCCCCAACACCCGCAAGGCAAGGGAAAGAACCCAGTTAGTCATGCTCTGCCCCTGGACGTGAAGTGTAACTAAATGCTATCCTAGATAAAGGAGGTGGAGTTAAGCTATATAAGCTAACTGAGGGAACTCAGTTGGGGACAGATTGCTGACAAGACAGGTCTCTCTGACAGAGAGTCCTGAACTAGGGCTTAACAGGCGTAGGATACATTAAGGGAACTAGTGAAGCCTGAGAGTAGGGAAGGGCTATTAGATTGAAGACTTGTTTGAATCTTTATTTGGACTTATTTGTGCTACTCCAGAAGGGAGACTTTTATGTCACTTGACTGGAGGAAAGGGAAAAGGTGCAGGTGGAGAAAAGCCATTGCAAATCCAAGGGAGAGCCTTGCAAGGGGCGCTAAGTCAAGGACCCCATGCAACACTGTGACCAGAGACTAGTGGGCATCCAGAAGGTGAGCAAGGGCTCTTACAGAAACTTAGTACATATTTTATTATAAGAGAAATACAGCTTCCTGTAACAAGGTCTGTAGCGGCAAATCAATCATATAAAACAATGAAATCCTGGAAATCAATAATATATTTGTCTCTAAAGTGCAAGCATTTATAAAGAATTTTTGATGTGCATGTTGAAATGGCAATCTGTTGAGTACTGCAGTGTATATATCTGAAGCCTTTGAGCTGCTTCACATATTGAAAGTCAAAAACAGTTCCAGTAATTAAAAGAAAAAATAGAGGTTCTAAAAATTGTTATGCAAGTCTTAAAACATTTGGTGATCATTCGGTGCGTCTGTGGAACTGAAGATATGGGGCTATATCATCAGATTGTGAAGACTGGCATAGCTCCATTGAAGTCAGTGATGCTGTGCCAATTTACATCAGCTGAAGTTCTGGCACATTGACTTTTAATGATCTAGATGCTTCTGGTCTGTTTGTGGATACAAATTTCTGAGAATGAGTGAATACCCATATCTTCTGAGATTTAGCCAGCCAAGGAAGGGAAATTTTGCTGCTGAAAATCTTGTTACTTAAGAAAGTTATATTAAGACAGGGTGAAAAAAGTGTTGCCCCTGGACTATATGCCATGCCACTTCTTTAAGATGCAGATGAGGAGGAATATTTTGATATGTATTTTAATAATACTGTATATATTTTACAGGCTTTTAGTTGACCTATTGTAAATGAGTAGGAGTCCTCAGGACCTACATGGGATACAGTTTCAGCATGGAATATGTTTAAAGATTTCTTTCTTCCTTTCACTCTGGATGTGAAGTATCTACATTTTAGTAATGGGTGATGTGATCTCTGTATATAACATACACTCAGTAATCATTTTGTTGGGTGTTTAGGAATCTTTTCCTTTCTTTTTATTTGATGAAAGTCATTATACATTTCAGTTTTATTATGATTAATAAATCACCTAAATGATTATTCCGTGATCATTAATAACTGATATATGTATAATAATTTTAATTCAGACATCTCAAAATGCTTGAAAATGTTATCACAGACAACAAGCGGAGTATATTTGAGGATCCCTTTACCTATTAATAAAATGCAACTACATCAATGCAATGTGCCCTGTTGGAGTGTGGTGTGAAATGAGCCATTGGAGATTGTTGTTAGAAATGGATTATTCAATTTCTCTAACAGTCATCATGGTTAAAACAGATTTGTAAATTATAGTACGGCAGGTATTGCAAATATCAGAAAAACAACGAAAGAGGTTAAAAGTATGAATAGGAAATAAAAAAAATCAGTTCAGGAAAATGTAAACAAAACATTTGCAGGAAAATAGTGCAAAACCTGGTGATCAGTAGAAGTGAGATAACTGAATAGCATTACTGCTGAAAAAAATAGCCCCTGTACTTTGATATGCCTTTGCAAGTACAACTAAAAAAACACATCACAAGCTTATATTTTATTGACATTTCTCTATCACCTTGTTTCTTTCAACATCAGTGCTACTCAGTTATTGCATTCCCACTGATCACCAAGTCGTGGCAGAAATTCTCTTTCTCTTCTTTGTTTCATCCTGGCTAAGGTGCATATCACAAACAGAGTGCGCTCTTTATGTTGAATTCATGAAGCCATATATCTGTCACTCACTCTAAAAACTTCAATCAACAGCTTTCTCAGCTCTCCTCTAACAACCACCCTCAGCTCTTTTTGTCACACAGGTAGAAGAGTTTGCACTCAGTGGGTTCATTAGTACTTGATGGATTCATTTCTTTTTCTTTATGTGCCATTTTCTTGTTTTAGATTGTTATCTGCACTATGGTCTAACACTACTCCTCTTTTTCCTCTAAATTTTTCCCATTTTCATTATCCACAAACTTCTGTTGCCACCAGAATCCACATTATTTCCCCTCTTCAGCTGATGCCAAATCTATTTCCAGATAGTATCCTGTACTACTTGCACAAACTTCTCTGCCGTACTTCCTCTGAACTTAACTACTCTGGCTTGGATATGTGCTGGAAAAAAAAAATTTTTTTTCTGTCCACATTTGTGAAGAAAGGAGCGTTTTGAGCACTGAAGAAACTTTACTCTTTCCAAATGTCTCAGTGGGCCAAATTCTGACACTTGCTGAGCAGTAGCAATTGCCACTAATTCCAGTTAGAAGCTTCATTTCAATTGAAGTTGCAGATGATTAGAAGGACTAAGGATTTGTGCCACTATTTAAAAATAACACACATTGTGGTTCCATGTATTTATTTTTATTTACATAATTTTAGATAGTCAACGGAACAGTAATCACCTCTTTAAACTGTAAAGGGGCAAATTCCAAATCCATTATCTTTGATTTATAGGCTAATGTAGCGAAGATTGGTGTAGACACAATAATAAAGAGCAATGAATGTATGTTTAAATCAGATTTGTTACAAAAAATTTTAGTATTTTAATATATTATAGAGAATGTAGTGCCAGGTCTGCAGTGTTATGTTTTTAATTATTGTAAGCCTTTGCTGTATGCTCTCTTTTTATAAAACCATCTTTGATGTACAGTAGACCCATTGTATTGGCTTCATCATAAAGTGTACTCTGTTATCACAAAGAAGATTGCTTTGATCTGCTTGGCAGTCTTAGAGTGTGGACACACATGTGGTGTTTGATAAATTACCTGAAGGGCAAGGAATTTTTCTGTCTTTTCATAATTATTCACTTTTTTAAATTAATACATGCCAAAATCCTGCAAAAAGAAAAATATGTGCACGTGGAGAACAGAGATAGAGGTAGTGGCAGAAGGAACAGGGAGTGAAAGGATGAATGGCAATTAAAATGCTTTACTTCTTTGCTAATTCAGCTAAGCGGATAGCTACATAATTAGAGGGACTTCACTTTCTCTGCCTTAAGATTTTTGAAATGTTGTTAGAGTGTAAACCTTTAAAATATAAATGGTATGCAGTACTGTTGTTTTTCCATGATACAACAAGTGAGCCTTAGAGAACATCTTTCTTAGGTTTGCAAATCAGGTTTTTGATGTCCTTAGCATTACCACCCAACGTACATCTACCCAGGGATTAAAGACCAGCAGCACAGCTGCTACTGGTCCAGATCAGCTGACTCAGGTTGGAGGGCAAAAAATTGCTGTGAAGACATTCAGGTTCAGGCTAGAGACAGAGCTCTGGGACCCTGCAAGGGTGGAGGCTTGCTCAAAGCATGTACATCTGCCTAAACTGTAAATTACACTGCCTTGTGCAGTGTAAACATACCCTAAAGGATTTAGGCACCTAAGTCCCATTTTCAAAAATGTCTTAGGAGCCTAAGTCTCATTGAAAGTCACGTAGGTACTTTTGAAAAATTTACCATAGGTCATCATAAATTAATCTATAAATGTCTTTTTACTAGTCCTCAAACATCAAGATGAGCCCAGGAAACAGTGCCCTAATATACATTTCTACACCAAGTCACTTTTTAGTTATATTTGCCCCAATATTTATAGCTAATCAAATTCTACATTGATGTTGATAATAAACATACTTTGCATTCAGATAGCACCTTCCAGCCAATAATCTAAAATTCCTTTATAAGCATTTAATTTATCCTGACAATATCTCTGTGAGGTAAATATGTGGCGTTAACTCCATTTTGCACAGGGATTCAGTGATGTAGCCATTGTAAATCTTCAGCCTACTGTATTGTAAATCCTCAGTCTACTCTTCTTGGGTCACAGCCTTTGATGTGACAGGATGCAGGCCCTAACCAGTTTTGAAGCAGTATTAAGAAGCCTTTCAGAAATGCAGGAGGTTATTTATCGGATTTTTATGGAAATCTAAATTCAACTTTGGGAACTTTATGTAAACAGAAAATCAGAAAGGTCAGATATATTATTGCCTCGCTTTACAAGTTGCCTTTTGTAGCTGGAGACCAATTTTTCTAAGAGTTACTTAGAGAAAAACATCGGAGAGATCTTTCCATTTTGCAGTGGGTTGTAGAGTTATTGTCTCAGTGTATTGTATACTGGGGTTTGAAATTCCTAGTAAGTTTGGCATGTAGTTGAAAACCAAGTCATATTCCTGGGCCTGTGCTCCTAGTAGAACTCGCAGCACAAGACTGGCAAGAACTTCTGAAGTTAGCCCATTTTAGCTTTAGGGCGTAAGGTAACTAACCAACCTCACAGCACTTCTGAGGGTAATTTGGTGTAACTTGCCCAAAGGAGAGGCTAGAAGAAGGTATAACTTTAGATTTCCCTCTGAATTTGGCCCTGGAAAGGAAGAATTCTAAAAAGAGGACACTTAAGATATCCAGAAGTCACAGTAATTAGACTTGACATTCCAGTAATTCAAACCTCATCCATTCTGAACTGCTGCCAGTGACGTTAGCACCAAAGAGCATAGATCCATTTCTGATGGCAGGTTTTAGCATCCGAGAATGAGAAAGATACATAATTTTTTTTTATAACAACTGACACATAAGTCACTTTGTTTTACCATTTGGACTTGCTTAGCAGTTTATCCCCACCACAGATGATATATAAACTCCCCTTTAGAAATAGAGTGTTTCTGATCCAACCAGAAGGAGGAGGTACCAGAAGTCTTGCAATAAGCCTTTTCTTGCAAGATTTTTGTTTCAGATTTTTGGTTCAAAGAGGATTGGGTAAGATTCAAATAACTATCAAACTTTTGAATGATTATCCGGATTGAACCCCTCAATCTTTTTAGCATCACGTAATACTAATTTTCAACTGCTTATATTACATGCAATTTATTAAGTCCTAAAATTCCCGTGGTTAAATCTCTTCCATTTTATTCATATATTAATACATAAAAGCAGAGAAATTTCAGCAGATTTCTTTTCACAATAAAAATACTATTTTGCTTGTATTATAGGGCTTTATGGTGATATTAGATACAGTAACTCAGCAGTTTGATGGTGTATTCATGCCAACAGTAGCTCTAGGAAGCATTGTGATGTAGACACATCTCTGAGTTAAAATTCCTCACATATTTCTTTCTTGCTCCAGGGATAGTAATTTCCTATTGGTTAAACATAGCAATAAATTACCACACTCGGTGCTTTTTTGAAAACTGGGCCCATATATATTTCTGTGCAATGACAGTTAATTTTTAGTTATATTTATTTTAATTATAAACATCCAATCAGGTTCCACATAACATTTGTACTGGCTAGCAAGTCAGAGGTGGAACCTAGTTTCTGCCCATTCCTCTCCTGCTCTCCATCTGTCTGCTTCAGGAAGGTTGCATAGCCCAGTTTACTCCTGAATGCCTGGTTGACACTCTCAGTAGCCCATAAGTCCAAATCACAGTCTAGCCCATAGATTATAAATTCACTATGGTAGCTTATGTATTAGTAATAATTAGTGAAAAATAACTTAAGAACCTTCATTTTTGTCCGTTGTGCTGTTTTGTTTCATTCACAGCTTCTTTTAATGGTAGTGATAAATGCAGCATTTAACATTAAGTAGTTGCAAATGATGGAATAGTTGAATACCATTAAAGCAGAGATCAAAAATCTTTTCCACTTTGGATCTCCCTCAGATCTCTTTATTCCTTCAGCTTTCAGTTTCTTCTCCAATCCAAGCCTGAAGGATCAAGAAGAGCTAAATTTCCAGAATTCTTGGCATTTACTTGCAATAAGAGTAAATCTTTACATATCTTGTATTGACAGTTAAGAAATCCCTCATGAGAAACACTTTAAAGTCCTCTTGTTCTTTAATTCGGAAAGAAAGGAATTGTATTCACTGATATGATCAACAGAAAATTTCATTCTTTCTATGACATCTGCAGAGGGGCACAGGATTGTTGCAAGAGAATTCATAACACTTGTCTTTGCAGTAATATTTCTATTTTTGCCATTCCTGAATCAATATCCTATTGCTGTTTCTTAGTTACAACACAAAGGTTATAGTTCATCCAATCCAATAGGGAGATATAAAAATGTAAATACTGGGGATTTTATTTTCATATACTTATAATTTTAAGGGATTACTATCTCTTATATTTAGATAATTATATGTTTCCTTTTACCAGGACCTAATGGAGCCATTGGCATACAATCTTATCAGCAGTAAAGTTTCAGCACGCAAGCCCCCTGAGTTAAATGCAGATTCAACTGAAACTTTAGTTACAGTTACATAGTCACCTAGTAGAGAACCAAAATAAATCAGGCAATGTACTTATTGGTTAAAATAAACAGAATGCCCTTTTCCATTTGTATTTCATTAAAAATCATAAAACTGGTAACACGAGTTCCAGAGAATGTCTCAAGAAGCCAGGCAGCCTAAGTGTGAAGTGGCCGATGCACATGTTGTGCAGATGTTGTGTTGATCAGTTAGTATCCTATGGAAAAGTGGTGTAATTGTAAGTATTTTTAGTATATGTAAATTCTCCGAAGTTGGCATTCTAATTACCAGGCTTCTTTTGAGTGAGCTGTTCATCTTTTGTGCTTTTGATTCCTGAAGTCAAAAATAATCAGGGTTAGAACCAAATGGTCTCAATTGCTATAGTTTGTATAGGTCAGATAAATTGAGGTGTGTCTTCTGTAGTGGTGTGTGTTGGCACAGAAAAAGATAATGTTGGGTATAGGGTTACCAGGTGTCCGGTTTTCGACCGAAACACCCAGTCAAAAAGGAATCCTGGTGGCTCCAGTCAGTACCACTGGCTGTTGACTGTCCAGTTGGCAGCACTGTGCAGCGGGGTTGGCAGGCTCCCTGCTAGCCTCTGCACTGCATGGCTCCCAGAAGCAACGGTATGTCCCTGCTTCAGCTCCTATGCGGAGGGGCAGCCAGGGGTCTCCATGTGCTGCCCTGTCTGCAGGGGCAGCGCTTGGGGTGGGGGCAGCGTGCGGACACCCTGGCTGTCCCTATGTATAGGAGACAGAGGGGGGACATGCTGCTGCTTCCAGGAGCTGCTTGAGCTAAGCACTGCCTGGAGCCTTCACCCCAGAGGCCCCCACTCGCACCCCAACCTCCTGCCCCAGCCCTGATTCCCCTCCTGCACCCTGAACCCCTCATTTTTTACCCCACCCCAGAACCTGCATCCCCAGCCCAGAGCCTGTACCTCCTCCCACACCACAACCCCCTGCCTCAGCCCGGAGCCCCCTCCCATACTTCTAACCCCTTGGCTCCAACCCCCCAGCCTGGAGCCCCCTCCTGCACCCTAAACCCCTCATCCCTGGCCCCACCCCAGAGCCCACTACCCCAGCCAGAGCCCTAATTTCCTTTTGCATCCCAACCCACTGCTTCAGGCTGGAGCCCCCTCCTGCACTCTGAACTCCTCATTTCTGATCCTAGCCCCCTGAGCCAGCCCAGTGAAAATGAGTGTGTGAGTGAGAGTGGGGAGAGCGAGCGACAGAGGAAGGGGGGATGGGGTAAACAGGGACAGGGCCTTGACGAAGGGGTGGGGCGTGGTCAGGGTCTCGGAGGAGGGGCAGGGATAGAGTGTTTGGTTTTCTGCAAATAGAAAGTTGGCAATCCTAGTTGGGTAAAGAACAATTTGGGTGGGGAGCCACCTGCCTGCTGTGCTTGGGGCGGCAAAGAACATAGAGCCGCCTCTGGGCATGCCTACGTCCTCCCACTACTCAGGGGTGAGAGGCAGCCGGTGAAGGAGACATCTACGCTGGCAGAGAGTCTATACAGAGGGAATTCTCTACTGGCAATTCCATGTGTCCTAAATCCATTTTGTGCCTCTTACACAGCACAAAGTGGACTTAGAGGACTAGAGAAAGGTCATAGAAGATTTAAGACAGAGGAATAGTAGTTTCTTACAGATCTGGCTTACCATGTCTAGTGGTAAAAAAAAATAAGGCAAAAAAAACTGAGAACTGAGAAATATAGAGAATTTTGTTTTGCTGTAAAATATTTTCTGTCTGTACCATCCATCTGAATAATGTAGAGAACGAACAGAAATGATGAATGTTAAATATTTGTATTTGTATCAGCTCTTATGCCAAAAATAGCTACTGTACTATACTGAAATTTGCTATGTAACAATCATTTTTCCTAGTATCTGCACAAACTCTAAAAATATTAATAAAATGGTGAAATAAATAAACAAATGTAAGCTTTATGATCTACTGCGTGAGAAATTCCAAAACTGGGAATTAAGTTAAATTATAAGGGAATATTTAAAAAGAATTAGGAATGGCTTTATTTTTAAAAAATGAAAACAAGCAAAATGGGATCGCAATGAAGCTGATGAAGTTAAGTAGTATTAATATAGTCATGCAAAAATTAAATGACTGTATGTACTATTATAAATCCAAGAGATATTTGTTTTGTAGTAGTGAGTAATGACCATAGTTCATTTTTAACTAAATGGGATATGATTGTGGGAGGGTTTTGGTGGTGGTGGAGGCCATTGTTGTTAGTTTTTTTGTTTATTCTATCTACAGCAAAAAATGCATAAATGCATGCTGGAGTTGTTACCAAAATGCTTTAAACATGATGGGGGTGTGGCTTGTTTTTTGGCCATATTTTTCTTAATATTTTGCCACTAGTGAAATAAACTAGATGAAATATCTGCCTTGAATTAAGGTTGTAAGAATTTTAGTCATAGTGTGATTTGTCATGGATGTAATTAGGATATCTTTTCTTTTCTTTTCTTTTCTTTTCTTTTCTTTTCTTTTCTTTTCTTTTCACAAATGATAGTTTGGAAATAAAAATGGAATAATAGATATGACTCCAAATAGCTTTTGCTTGAACCCTGCAGAGTACACCCCTACATCTTCCAACTGTATTTTGTAATATTTGGAAAGGAAGAGGTTAAATGTTAAAGATCTGGTCCATGGTACTGTGCAATTTCATATTGATAAGGTTTAAAGAAAGATATTTTCTTTAACCATAATGAAACTAGCATGTTGGCACATGACCAGTAGAAATGTACCCCCAAAGCATGATTGTTTTCTCCTAGAAAAGCACCTAAAAATATACGTTGTAAAAATCTAAAAGTTTAATAACTATTAGTGGAGACAAAGAGGATTTTCAAGGGCTTTTTTTTTTCAATAAAACCTTTATCTTATTTGATAATTATTTTTATTTATTTTTCCAAGTGTTCGAGAGTGGAGCCTCATGAGCCACAGCAATTTTAACCTGAGTGTTAAGTGCGAGTTTGGGCTCAATCCAGCTTTTTTATTTTTTTAAGGTCTACTTTACTTGATTATCTAAAACAGACCTTCTTGCCTCTGCTGTTTGCATTACATTTCTTTTGTCTCATACTAACCTTTGTGTAATGGTCTAAAGAAGATGAATGTTCTAGCCAATGTCTCTATTAAATAGTATTACTTTCAACATTTGGACAATATTTTGTGGCTGTTGTTTGTCTGATCAATACTTTAAATAAATGTTACTGCACACTCTCACCAGCATTAGCATTATGTTGATAACTAAATGGAATGTTGTTAGTTTTAAAGTTTCCAGTAATTTCATATAGAAATAAAGAATATCTTATAGTTTTCATATCTACATTGAAAAGAAAATGAACAATATTAGCCCTCTGCTATTTCTGAAATGTAGCTTTATTTTCAAATTGTGCGAAGCTAGTGAAAATTCTGCATCGTTCAGGTGCACAGTAGTACTATTTACTTTACACAATAGTAAAGAAAGGCTAGATGGCTCTATAGTCTAACCCAGTATGGCCATTCTTATGTTCATGTTCTTTGTGGGAAGGATTCGGACATTTCTGTGGAATCTTTGTACAGGAGCTATCCCAGTCTTTTCTGTATTTTTAATGTATGTGATATCAAAGCAAGCACTAGACTTTGTTGTTTTTTTAAAGATATATCAGATCCACAGAAAAATAACTTTTTAGATGTTGCTTTTCAGATGTTAGTACATTTAACTCAACTTAAATGTTTTTTTATCGAAAAAATATACTGTTGGTGATGCTTCACCAAATATATCTTTGGTGATACTGTGCTTGTGTATTATTCTTTTGACACATTCTGTTGCCCAGATTCTCTGGTTCATCAAAAATTTGCTTCGCACAGCAGGAAGGGGACTGTCAAGGTTCTGGTTACTGTGCCCCAATTCTCTGGGCAGAATCTTGCACAAATAGGACGTGATCAAAATTTCATCAGCTGGAGTGCAGCGTATTCCAGCCATACCTGTTTCCCACCAGCTTTCTAGGGTCAGGAGGTGTCATAGAAGCAAATCTTGTCAGTTTTAGACCATTGGGGGAATCATTGAATGAAGTGGGTTCTAGCCCATGAAAGCTTATGCCCAAATAATTTGTTAGTCTCTAAAGTGCCACAAGGACTCCTCGCTTTTGCTGACACAGACTAACATGGCTACCACTCTGAAACCTCCACAGAAGAGATCTTCCCAGTAAGAGTTCATTTCCTAGGTATTTTTACTAAAATGAGTAGCATGATGTTGATACTCCGGTTGTCATCTTTAGAGTTGACTCATCAGCTGAAACCCTCTTATCTTTCCTAAGTCAGCCTTGTGACAGTATAGCAAATCTCATTAGGAACCACTTGGTTAAATACTGAAAGTAACTGAGCTCTTGCAGTTCATGAATTTCAGAATCATGCAGTTGCAACAAGACTTCTACCCAGTAGAGTACTACATGAAAGGCAGACGATAGGTGAAATCATTACCCGTTAAAGTCAATGGCAAAACTCTCATGGACTTCCATAAGGTCAGGATTTCACCTTAATACTGCATTGTCTCTTGTAGTAGATGTTACATTTTTACAGACTGCACAATAACTACCATATTTACTATTTCCTTTTCTGTATTTTTCTACCCAATTGTAGCCTATTTTCAAAATCAGGTAATGCTTCATCATCTTAGAGGGTTTTTAATGTGTCTGATAAAAGGCTAAGCACAGCAATTTGTGCTAGAGATCTTGGCAGGAGAAAATATAAGCATTTCTTCAAAATCTGATTAGTCTGGGATAGTTATAGCACAATTTGGAGTGAATTTCACACTTATCTAAAGTACACTAAGAATATGCATGCACTCAGTTTTTCCTCTTTTTCAATAACATTTACATTGAAGTGATGGTGGCAGTATATCTATGTAGTATCAAAGGGATTCAAAGCCATTCAGTAGGCATAAATCCATGATGTTTATTTTCAAAAAATGTATATTTCCCATTTCTTTTCAAGTGAATTTCAACACATTATTAGTGTCCCAGGGTCTTTCTGTATCATCACTTTTGTGTTGTACAGTATAGTTATGTTATAGTCATACTATTTTTTTGTTTCAATTTATACACTTTTTTTTTTTACTAAGTAGATATAAGACTTTTTTCATGGAGAAACTCCAAACCGTGTTCAGATTTTTTATTCATTAAAACTTTAAAAAACATTTTTGAAATCCCAGTTGAGTCAGCCTCTCCTTCCAAAAAACCACAAAGACCTGCACCCTCTAATACCATTGTAAAGTGATCTATGTGACCATGGCTTAAATACAGGCAAAAGAAAACTGTAAAATATGG
This sequence comes from Gopherus flavomarginatus, assembly GCF_025201925.1. Taxonomy (NCBI): domain Eukaryota; kingdom Metazoa; phylum Chordata; order Testudines; family Testudinidae; genus Gopherus; species Gopherus flavomarginatus. Next base: position 261,415,379 of record NC_066618.1, read on the forward strand.
AAAGGATATAAGATAATTTAAGAGGGAAATTTATGACTAAGCATCTTTTCCAAATGGGTCTGAGTAATATGCTGAAATTGAGTCCATTACATGAGCTAATCTTAGGTAAACATGTGCACAAAGCCAATGAGCCAAATTTATCCCTTGTATAATGTCATTTGTTTCAGTTGCTTCATTTCAGGAATGAATCCGACCCATTGTAATAGTGCCCTAAAATTGTACTGATATTTTTTATTACAAGATAGTCTGAATCTAATAGACTAAAAATCAAAACACTTCTGATGTCTAAATAATATAGGATCTCTGTCCTTTTAGGTGCCCATGTGTTTTTCTCCGTGAGGTTCTCAGCAGTTTTCTGTGTTGTACTACAAATTCAAACTACTATTTATCTCCTACAGAAAGGAAGTTCCTTTTAGTGTAGAAAGGCAATTTGACGTTTTCTTTGTTTTACCATTATACCTGGTACCTCCACGTCTTTTGTATGGCCACAGAAGCAATGGAACTTCTGCAGCTCCACTGCTGGGATACAGTATTGCAGTGTGTGAACAAAGGTTTTAGGCCATGTTAAGTCCTCACAGATCTACCCATAGAGCTAGCTCCAGTGTAAAGTCTTGGGACTGCTGTATTTCACACCCAACCAATAATGGACCCTTCTAGCCTTTCCAACAGCTTTTTATAGTACAACAGCTGTTAATTGCAGGACACAGAGATGTGCTGGACACCTGTCATGCACTAGAAGCCAGGGGATGATGTAAGAAGTCACTATGCCAGCCTTCTACCACCAGATAATTCCCGCAGTATGAGGCAGTTCTCTACTTGCCACTGAAGTTAGTTTTAATTCTGATTTGTTTCATTAGACAGTGCAAAGCAACCATAAACAAGGCTGAGGAACTAACCCAGGATGTGCTCACCCAATCCTGCACATCATAGAGCCTAGCTTTACTTAAGCTCCCTGCAGATTCCTATGGAGCAGGGTGTGGATGGTGGGGAAGGAGCAGGGATGAAGTTAGCATCAGTCATTGACCCTAAGGGTATGTCTACACAACTAGACACTCCAAGCTGGTCCATGCTGGCCAACTTGGGCTTACAGGTCTTGGGTTGCAAATCTGTTTCATTGCTGTGTAGACTACCGGGCTCTAGGACAGGGGAGAGCAAACTATGGCCCATGGGCCACAACCAGCCCACTAGTCGATTTAATCTGGCCCTCGAGCTGCCGCTGAGGAATGGGGTCTGGGGCTTCCCCCACTCCTGTGCTTCAGTCGGGCAGCGGGGTCAGTGGCCGCTCTGTGCACGCCTGCCATGTCTCCGAGCAGCTCCTGGAAGCAGTGTCATGTCCCCTCTCCAGCCCCTACATTTAGGGGAAGCCAGGGGACTCCTCGCGCTGCCCCCGCCCCAAGCGCAGGGAACTGTGGCCAATGGGAGCTGCATGCAGGGCACCATGCAGAGCCACCTGCCCTGTCTGCAGACGCCGCCAGCATGCAGAGCCTCCATGTAGGACCTGGAGGGGGGACATGCACTTCTTCCAGGAGCTGCTTGTGGCAAACACTGCCCGGAGCCTGCACCCCGAGCCTCCCCAACACCTCAACCCCCTGACCCAGCACTGATCCCCCTCCCGCCCTCCGAACCTCTCAATTCCAGTCTGGAGCACCCTCCCGTACCCCAAACCTCTCATCCCCAGCCCCACTCCAGAGCCTGCATCCCCAGCCAGAGCCTGACCCCTCCGCCCACACCCCAACACCTCATCCCAGCTCGGAGCCCCTTCCCACACCCTGAACTCCTCATTTCTGGCCCCACTCCAGAGCCCACATGCCCAGCCAGAGCCGTCATGCCTTCCTGTACCCCAACCCCAATTTTTTGAGCTTTCATGGCCCACCATACAATTTCCATACCCAGATGTGGCTCTCAGGCCAAAAAGTTTGCCCACCGCTGCTCTAGGAGCCTGCAAGGTGGGAGGGTCCCAGACCTCAGGCTTCTGCCCAAGTTCAGAAGTCTACACAACAGTGAACCAGCCCTGCAGCCAGAGCCCCGCAAGCCAGAGTGAGTTAGCAGGAGCTAGCCACGGGTGTCTAGTTGCTGTGTAGACATACCCTCAGAGAGCAAGATCATAAGAGTGCTAGGGGCATTTGTTTATGTGCATTTTGGTCATGCTCATCACCACAGTATCTGAGCATATCACACATTAATTAATTGATCCCTACAACACCCTGGGAAAGTAAGGAAGCAGGGCTGCCCAGAGGATTCAAGGGGCCTGGGGTCTTCGGCGGCAGGGGGCCCCCACCACCGAATTGCTGCCGGAGACCCGGCACTTTGGCGGTGGGTCCTGGGGTGGAAGGACCCCCCGCCACGGGTCTTCACAGCACTTCGATGGCAGGTCCTGGGTCAGAAGGACCCCCCGCCTCCGAATTGCCACCGAAGACTTGGAGCGGAAGAAGCTCCGGGGGCCTGGTCCTGTGAGAGTTTTCCGGGGCCCCGGAGCAAGTGAAGGACCCCACTCCAGGACCCGTGAAAAACTCTCATGGGGGCCTACGGCAAATTGCCTCACTTGCCCCTGCCCCCCCCCCGGGCGGCCCTGTAAGGAAGTACCGTATAACTAATCCCATTTTACAGATGGGGAGCCAAGACACAGGGTCATGAAATAGTTTGTACAAACTCAAGGTGCTAAATGTGGCCTGGAAGATCCAAGAAAAGATTCAGACCTCCTGAGTCCCAGTCCAATATTCCTGGGCTTCCATGGTGGCCATGGGATGGCTCTACCGCTTTTTTGAGGCCTTGGAGGGGACTCTTCCTTCCCTCTCCCCACAGAACACTTTGTCAAGCTGATACGCAAATGTATATTGTGGACGTAGGATTTAGCACAGTATGGCTTTACATTTGGGGAGACATGGGAACTCCAGTAGTATACAATACAGCAAAATCCTGTTTGAGTGGGCAACATAGATCTATGACCTTTTCATTTCAGAGTTCTGCTTTAATGTTTGTGCTGAATTAAGTCTTCATCATTACTTTGATACATTAACTTGTCAGTAATTTGGGTGAAGACAAATAAAGTTTTGCTGGCTCATGTATACGTGACTGTTGTTATGGTCAGTTTCTGTCCAGTTCTGCTTTTAATGCAATAATTTTAAGCTTTTGAATCACTCACTCTTTTGAAAGATAAATGAGATTAGATACTCATCTTTTGCATAATTTTAACCACTGGGTTATTTTGTTAATAAAATTTCAGAATTAGAGCAAGCTTGTAGCTTGATAGTATTGAAGAGAGTGCCAAAGTGTAACGTCTAGAGAATGCCAATGAAACCCCTGAGCTGGGGTAATACTGTAATACCTGAACAACACTTGCATCATTTTCCTGTTAGGTTTTACCCGTACTTGGCATCCAATTTGTAAATTTGTTTCCTGAAAATAAAGTGAACCTTGATTATTTTGCGGTACACTAACTATCAAAATAAATTTCTTGCCAGTACCTTGAGTCATCATCTTAACATCTTTCCATTGTTAGGAAGCTTTGCTTCATCATTTCATTTTATTTCCAAAAACATCAGTAATATATCTTTCAGTTAGACTGTACTGTACTTTTTAGATATTTCCTATAAGCAAATATTTTAATTCCAGTGGAAATCTAGATATAACTCTTGCGTTGGGAGAGAGGCTGAGCATTTATTTTGTTACTAAGTGAGACTATTTTAAGCAGAAATTTTATTTTTCAGCATACCAGAGGTCACCCATCAGTCTTATGGGTCCCTAATAGTCCAAAGTCTTTCCGACCCTTCCATAAGTGTTGAGGCCTCTCTTGGATAAAAAGTCCTGTCCAGACCTTCTTGATGCACCAGAATGAAGGCCTTGAGTCCATTTAAACTCAGCCTTTGCCAAAAGCCCTTTCTTTGTCTACTGGTCTCTATAGAATCCAGTTTGAACCAATACATGCAAGCCTTCCCTGGAGATGGTACCTCTCTAAAGGTGGTTACAACCTGAATAATTAACCTTAATCATCCCTCACTATTATTAGTTCCTGGTGGAGTAGTGGCAACACCCCATCTCACCTCCCCGGAGTTGCTTAAAATCCTTAGCCCACAATGAAACATAATACATACACTTAATACAGTATGGTCCCCAAAGATATTGCATGCAGTTGCAAGATCTGTAGGGAGCCTGGAGTAAGTGTGGGTATGTGCCAGTGGAGGTTAACATTACCCTCCAATACACCTGAACATATTAGACAAGGGGGAATGGAAATTGTATGATGGGCCATACATGCTCACGAAATTGGTGGTTGGGTGTGGGAGGGGGTGAGGGCTCCGACTGTGGGTGCGGGCTCTGGGGTGGGGCCAAAAATGAGTTCAAGGTGTGGGAGGGGACTCTGGGCTGGGGCAGGCAGTTGGGGTGTGGGAGGGGACGGGGGTGAGGCCTCTGGCTGGAGATGCAGGCTCTGGGATGGAGGTGAGTTGTTGGGGGTTCAAGAGAGTACTCTGGGCTGGGACCGAGGGGTTTGGAGGATGGGAGAGCGCTCTAGGGTGGGTCAGGGGGTTGGGGCGTGGGAGGGGGTCAGAGGTGCAGGCTTTGGGCGGCACTTACCTCAAGCAACTCCCAGAAGCAGCAGCGTGTCCCCTCTCCGGCTCCTACATGGAGGCGCGGCAAGGTGGCTCTGTGCACTGCCCTGTCCGCAGGCGCCGCCACTGCAGCTCCCATTGGTCATGGTTCCCAGCGAAGGGGAGCTGTGGGGGTGGCACTTGCGCAGGGGCACCATGTGAAGCCCCCTGGCTGCCCCTATGCATAGGAGCTGGAATGGAGACATGCCCCTGCTTCTGGGAGCCATGAACCCCACAGAGTGGGGCAAGCCCCCGACCCCACTCCGCAGCGGGAGCTCTATTAAATGTCTGAAGGATTAAAACATCTGAAGGGCTGGATACGGCCTCTGGGCCGTAGTTTGCCCACTCTTATATTAGACTAAAAAGATAATACAGCCCAAACTGTAATACATTTATTTCCACTGGGTTCCTAAGGCTTCCATTGACTGCAGAAGCCCTTGAAGCACAATTCCAATGGAACTGTGCTGTAATGGGAGGTATAGAACCAGTGTGGAACCTCGAGGCAGAGGTCTGTGGCCCACTTTTGATCCTCCAGGATACACAAGGTATGAGCGTGTCCCATGACTTATTCCACAATAGGGCAGGCCTCATTATGATGATGTAATCTGGGACAATTCCTCAGGAAAAAAAATGTATAGGGAGTTTTTCCTCTTAACACCACTCTTTTGGGTTTTTCTGTGACAGAGCGTGGTCAAATCCAATGTTGCTTGTGATTTCTCTGTAAATGGTAGAGTAGCTGTCATATTGATCAGGAGTGGCATTACAAAGTTTTTGTGATGAGTGTGGGGAGGATTAGGAAGCTGCAAAATATTGCCATTTGAACATCTCTATAATTAGTCCTGCTCTGATGCAGTTATGCTGCACTGTATCATATGGTGAAATCTTGGATTATAAATGTGATACTGGTCTGATCTAAGTCTTACATGTGATATTAATAACATAAGGTAAATTCAAGCCTATGGATCATTGGCCACTCATGCATCTCTAATATTTTTACTGTATCTCAAGTGGTACTGCCCTTCCTCCTGCTTCCTTATTTCTCCTCTTCCCCTCATTGTTTATTGGAGGGCTTCTCTATCTCATAATGAGTCTGCTATAAGGTATTGTGGTCCCGTTCTTGCATAAATTATGTTAGTATATCACCCTAATCTTTGATTTCCATGTTTCTGCCTTATTAGTATATTTGCTTAATAACTCTTTTACATTAGCAACTCTTTCTCATGTGTTGATGTGATGTTACCTGTTACTTGAAAATTGTTTCGTTCTGCTCCCACTAGAGTCCCAGGTTACTCTTTGTCAACTTGTATGAATCAAGATGGAAGCCTCAATCTTGACTCATGATTTGCTCTCCCACTAATTTCACCTGTCTCTGTCAACAAGAGAGTGATAAAGTTCATACTGTATCTTTTCCAGAAAGAAACTGAAGCGGTCACTTTTCAATGTATTTAAAAACAAGATATTTCGTAGCATGTAGGTTGTGAAAGAGAGCACCTATAAAACTAAAAGGATGTTAAACATTTAACTTCCCCTTTGTGTCCCATCTAAAAGTCTCATAAAGTTCATCTACTTCAGAAATAAAAAGGAAAATAAGATTTTTCACTGCTGTAAACAGGTATCTGTATATTTCCCTTATCTGTATATTTCCCTTGGTTGGGTCTCTTTCTCATAATCAGGATGTGTTTTCACAGTGAAATGTACCTCTTTCCGGCACGCCACCTGGAAACATGTCTCTTCCAGTCTCTGGGACCCAAATGACATAAGATAATCTCCCAGTCAGCTTCTCAGATGATGGGGTATAACACTCGCAAAATACATAGATACTGTATAGGAAAGATTCAAAAGCACACATGAGAGTTATGTACCTATGGGAGTCAATGAGAGATTGGCGCATAACCGCCTTTTGTGCCTTTGAAAATCTCCCGCTGTTTCATTAATATGCGTCCTGTCTAGTTATCAGCCATTTCCACTCATGTAAATGCACATTGCACAGTGACTGTTCGTTTTTTAGCCCTTCTATTTATTAGATCCCTGGCATTTGTGTAAAATTTTCTCCACAGGGATCTGAGTGCTGGTCTGGGTTAGGCACCTCATTGTCTGAGTTCCCAGATTCATCCCTGATGGAAGTTCATCAAAATCAATGGAGTTACACCAAAGATCAGTTTGGCCCAACTACTATAATAATAAAATGCAGAAAGTTAACTTGAATATGTTGCACTTCCTGCATCAGCAAGACTCCAGGTATTCCTCAGCAAGCTGCACTTAAATCTCCAGCAAAGTTCCTGGATTCTTCTGCACTCTGGTACAGCAAACTGGACATTTTGTAGCAGTTTCTTTAAACCTTAAAAAAATATATATTTTTAATGAATGAAAGCTAAAAATAATTCAATCAGTACAGTAGTTCCTATGTTGTTTATTTTGTTATTACATTAATTCATTTTATGCTTTCCCCACATTTTCTGTTTTCTTCAGGCCAAAGATGTTTGTACTGACATCTGATAGCTGTATCATAGGGAAAGCTGAAGGTTTTGGCAACTGAGTAGAGGGCTCTATCATGGATTTTGTCATATAAAGAGGCTTTGAAGGCAGGTGGGGATTGTGAGATACTGCTTAAAATATTGGGGCTGTCTGCAGATTCAAGCAGACAACACTGCAGGGGTTTACTCTTGCTTCACATTTTAAAGATTATTTCAGAAACCATATGGGCTAAAATCATATGTGTTTTACAAAATACAAATTTAGATTATGGTGCACTGTTCTGCAGAAAGGAGTGTATTATAGGGCAAATTCCATGGCAGCAGACTTACAGAATATGTGGAACCCTGGCTTTAAGGCAGGGCTTCATAAACCTTTTGATAGTGTGGACTGCACTTAAAAAAGACCAGCTAGACTTTTATAATTGGTGGGATATATATTTTATATATTGGCGGGACACTTGTAACTCAGAAAGGCAGAAGAGATTGTGCTCGGTTTTTATGCATACACACTTTGCCTTTGGACAGAGACCAATGAAACTCAGCCCAAAAGGTGAATGCTTCCATTCAGATTTGTTTCAGAGTTTCTGTTGAATGGCTCTGCTCCATTTTTTCAAGGAGAATGCAGACAGTAGTTTTGGGAAATTGTGTTTTGGCCCAGAGGACTCACTTTTGAAAGGCAGTGAGATAATGCCTATATTCCTTTGAAGCAACTCAAAGAGGTAGCTGAGATTATAGCAGTTCTCATGACTGAGCGAGTCATATGTTATTCAGGTTCTGAAACCTGTCTGTGGATTCTTTAGTGCTTCCATGTACCGATGTAATAGCAATTGCTAGGAGTGCTTTTTATCCTTTTGGTGTGGCAATAAGATGGGACCTTTTCTTTTGGATACAGACTTCTCCACACTTACCCGTGCCCTTGTCAGCCAAAGGTAGGATTGCTGCAATGCACTCTTTGGGGCTACAACTTCAGACTATTTGGAAATAGCAACAAATGCAGAATGTTGCTAGTTGCTTATTAACGTATGTTTCATACAGGAGTACATGTCAACTTGCCTCTTTATTTTGTAATGGCTGCCAACTGATTTTCCTGAAAAGTATAAGGTGTTGATTTTTATCGTGTAAAAGTCTATATGGTTTGGGTCCTGCCTACTTTGGAAACAGTCACTCTCCTTTTAGGATGCTGCAGTAGCTGGAGCCATGGCTGACTAGTTCAGTCGGTAAAGCATAAGGCTTCTACTCTCAGGGCTGTGGGTTCAAGTACTGCTTTGTATGGTTTAGTTCCCCAGGATGTGTTTCTGGAAGAAATGCTGTAGACAAACATAAGTTACCCTTAATCAACACAATTTATTGGGCTCAGTACAGGGGTAACTAGGTAAGATTGAATAGTCTGTGACAGGAGGTCAGAATAGATGATCTAATGATTCCTTCTTAAACACAAAGAATATATGAAAGCTGAAGTGTTAAAACTAACAGCTCTCTGATTTCAATGAGACAGGGTTGATTGCATGGCATTTCTAGTTGAGGAGACCTTAACTTTAGAATTATTTTTCCCCATTCCTTAGTCTGACATAGTGCAAATTTTCTGGTCTTCAGGGCATTCTATAAGGCTAACTTATTTTTCCAGGCTTTTGGGGTGGGAGGCAGGGCTGGCTCTAGCCATTTCGCCGCCCCAAGCATGGTGGCACGCCGTGGGGAGCGCTCTGCTGCTCGCCAGTCCGGCGGCTCCAGTGGACCTCCCGCAGGCGTGCCTGTGGACGCCTGCGGGAGTTCCACTGGAGCCGTGGGACCAGCAGACCCTCTGCAGGCACGCCTGTGAGAGGTCCACCAGAGCCACCTGCCGCCTTCCCGGCAACCTGAAGAGCGCCCCCCGCGGCATGCCGCCCCAAGCACGCGCTTGGCGCGCTGGGGCCTGGAGCCGGCCCTGGTGGGAGGAGACAGGTGGAGTTCATTTGCTTGGGCCAGGAGGCCTTTATTGTCATCTTTGATCTAGTAAGTTTCTGGTCATATTCTTAATTGATTGTATGATGCCCAAAACTGAGGTCAGGCACTTTTATGCACTGGAGACACTGATATGTTATGTGCTATTTGGGATACTGCACTAACAGTACACACTGCTTCAGTTAAGAGGCTGTCAGTAGACTTTTGTCTTGTGAAAATCATCTTAAAAGTTACTTGTATTTAATGCATTATGTAATTTAATTACATTTGATGCTAAAAGCTAACCTCATTGGTGGTAATCATTTTGTTCAGGAAAAACAGTCTCTGACTTTTCGTTCTATAGTTTAGATGAGTTCTGCTCTCAATCAAAGTCCTGGTAATGGGTGTCTGAATTTATTTAGTTAGTTCTGCATCTTTTCATTTTTCTCACGGTGCATTCAATGTTTATTAATTGGAAGTATTATCAGATAGTTACTTTTTATCTGTGGATGTCATTAAAGAGATCTATTTGTTATTTCCTTACCAAAAAAATTTTCCCTTTCCCAAGTTCATGATCAAATGAGAAGTTTTTTGACATAGTTATGCTGTTGTTCAAGAAAACACTGATTTTTAAATAGCAAAACTCTGTTAGTTCAGTATTGCAACACCTACAGAACAGAAATTACTTTAAATTACACAGTTCAGTTACATCATCAAATATACTGATCGTTTCACAGTTGATCCAGCCTTAATAGCACTTTCAGATAGTTTGATGGGACACAGTTGTTTCCAGTAAGATCGGTTCAACTCTAATGGACTATTCAATTCCATCCAATTCCATCTTAATGGAAATATACGTGAAAGAGTCATGAAACTAAGACTGATGCAATTGCAAAATTTTATGTGGGTTGTTAAAACCAAGAGGATCTCTCTGAAAGTTTGTCAGAAACCATGATAAAAAAAAGTTAAAGCTTTGATTGCATCATTTTGAAAAGTAGTAAAGTTGAATGTACAGCAGCCATTTTAAAAACAAAAACCTAAACCTCAGTCTTTTGACAACACACATACACAAACAACAATTTTGATCAAGGTTGAAGTATATGTAATTGTTTTCACCTAAGCCATGCTTTTCTTCCAAAAAACAAAGAAGCGAAAATAAAACTGAAATTAATTTCAGACAAAAAGTGTTAAAAACATGCAAAAAATGGCCAAACTTTTTATTTAGAATTTTAAATATACATTGCTCTTGGACTAAGACTTGTATGCTAAGTTTCATCCTGGAATTACCTTTTCTTTAATTGAAAGTATATATCTCTAAAAAGAGGCTTGTACAAGTCTCGATAGATTCTTAATATAGTATAGTAAACATGCTGTTTATAGTAAGAAAAAAACTATTCATTCTACCTGGGCTAGTAGGAATTTCCATATTTGGCTATAACCACATTACAGCTGGAACATTTAGCACAGCTTTCATATATAAATATTTGAACTGATATTTAACAGACAGTAGCCTCTTATTTGAATTTCAAAGAGCTGGAAAAATTATTTCATTAAGGAGGAAGCTGAAACTATAGTACTTACCATCCTATCAGTTATGTAATGATATATATAATTAGTTCTGCTCTTTTGTATTATTACTGTAATATTGTGAAAACTTCAGTTGCAGTCCAATTGGGAGCTATTATATGAAATCATAGATAATATTGTGCTCAGTGAAATGAACTTTTAAAATCGCCTTTGCTTTGCAGCAAGCTCTAGTGAAAACAACTTCTTCAAATGAGAGAGAAATTGAATGTTTGACTCTACATCTGTAGTCAAATGACCTAGATCCTCATCTTGCAATTGGATCCATGCAGGCACAGGCTGCCTGACAAGATCAATTGCAGAACTGAAGCCTTAGTTTAAAATTTAGCAAACTGCAAATACAGAACAGTGACATAATTTAAAATGATAGTTCAAAAATGTGTGTTTCTTAACGTTACTCATGGGAGTTTATATGTCAGATTGGAAAAAAAGTTTTCATAAGTGTCAGAATTATAATCTGTGTTCATTTGTATAAATAGTTTTTAAAGCAAAACAAGTAATTAGTTTTAATTGTTATGTTCATAAGAACAATGTGGTAAACTGTAGTTAACAAAGAAAAGGGTCTTTAAACTACAATGATAGTAGTCAAATAGGTTTGCATCTGTTTGGCTTAAGATGCTTTGCTAGATGAAGAACTTTAAAAAAAAAAAAAAAAGTTGAAATGAAACCACAATATTTTTTCTCTGTAATTCTAGTTTAAGGATAATATTAAAAAACTGGAACTAATTCTCTTTCTGTATTTGCTTTTATAGGATAGACAAGATGTTTATTTCCATGAAAATACTACTACTTTTTAGCAAGAGCAATAAAATTAGGTCAGATGTCACAATGATGTACCAGATGTGATTGGCACTTTGATTCTGTGGTTTCACACTTGTGACTTTTTCCATAATTTATATGATGTGAAGAATGATCTCATGATTGGCTGAAACTGTTTTGATCAGAGTTAGGGAATGACTGTTGTAAGCTGGAAATATTACTTCAATAGTGCCGTTATGTAACCATAATTAATATTAGAAACTGGAAAAAAATGCAGATGTATTTTAGAGCATTTCAAACGATTCTTTTGCTTACAATTATTCTATCATTGGACTATTATTCTCTGTAGTTAAAGTAGGGACTACTAGTAGAACCAGTCATATCTCTCAGACAGGTCGGAACTTTTTAAGTGCGACCATTGTATATATAGACACATGTTGCTGATCAAAATGATTGAAGAATCAAGAAAATGAAAACACAGTTGGTACAACAATGAAGTCGTCACTTGTTTTAAAATATTTCCCCTTTGTTTGAAAAATATGTTAATTATAGATCTAAACTACCATTTTCAAAGTTTATCTGGATAGTTTAATTTGCTCATTTTTAAAAAGTTGAGTTCTGAAGGATTTTAGGAAAAATCTCTCATATATAAACTTATCAAAATTGGCCACAAATAGATAAGAAAAGTTACCAGATTTAGTCTGTTCTAGACCATAAACAGAGCTGCTTACTCAATATTGTAATTTGGAAAGGCAATTCCATTTATTTACATTGGATTTTATGATGCACTGCACAGTGCATGTTCATGAGCACATGCTAATATCATACCTCTTCACTATATATATAGTATATATATACACACTGTATACACACACACACACTCACTCACTCACTGACTGTATGCCCTATTGAACTTAAGGGGTTAAGCTAGTAAAGTTACCTATCTCAACACATGAAAAGGAAGAATTAGCCACAGTTCCCTAGCTACTGGTGTAGCTTTCAACACCTTTTCCTTGGTGGTTAGTATTGATAAGCTATATAACTGTGAAAGGATGGGAAAATGCATTGAAGTCATATAAGATGTAAACTATCAACTTGACATGTTTTTCTAGCTATTGAAAACTTTTTCATATTGCAACTCATTCTGACAGTGAGACTGTAGAATTCCTCTGATTTAAGTACCATCTGGTTATGCTCAAAGCTTTAAAGCTATTTTCTCAGCATAAAATTTCAGAGTCCTAAACTTTTTTCTTCGCCAAACTATCCATTTTTAAGCCACAAATATTTTTCCAGTCCTTTCAGATTTTATCTAAAAGTATATTTTAACAGTATTTATATAGTTCTTAAACAATAACAATTTATCTTGATAGATGACATGCTGTGTTTTTTCATTTTATTTTAATTAGCCATTGTGGAACCAAATTCCCTTTTGTTTTATTCTTTTGAATACTGTTTAATTACAGTTATCATGCCAGATATCTTAAAGGTTATTGTACCAATACAGTTTCATTTAACATAAGCCATGTGGAATCAATAGTCCTGTTTCCTAAAGTGAATGCTTGGAAAATCTTACATTCATATGTTAAGAGTACACATCCTTTCCTCATTAGTTGGAAAGTACAGGGATTTTGGCACAGGTTCTGTGTGGAAGCATTGTGCAGCTTTTATATGGATTTTGTTTTTAGCCTTTGATGACACTGTTTAGAATAGGAAGTATCTAATAAGTAAAGCATTTTGTCTAATGTGCTGCCAGTGTGTTTAATATATGCCTGGAGGTCTGAAACATTATCTTCTCCACTACAGTAATATGCATTTAATTCTCTGAAAGCAGAAGGTCGAACTTTTAAAAGGGGCTCAAAGTACATTTTCAAGTAAATAATTTAAAACATATGGGATAGGGGACCAGAGTAATGTACAGTTGGTTTTTATGGTTTAATCATGATCATGTTAATGCACACCAGTAGCTAATTAAAGAAAACGTTTATTGTTCATTTTAAATGGGATATGTAAAGAGTAAGAGAACTGATATAATACAGCCCAATGATAAATGTTACCATTACATTTGCTAGCAGCAAGCTGCTTTTGCTGTTTTTGACGTCTTTAAAGTATTGGCCCATTTATTCCATAACAAGGCAAAACATCTCTTTTGAGTTTTTCCATTGGGAGTCCCCCACCGCCTCCCTTTTAAAGGAGTATTTAGTTGATGCCCAGTTTTATTACCAGGCATACTTTTAAAGTTAACTTCAAAACTTAACTGAGTAACTGGCCAAGAGTTCCATAAGAGACTGATATGCAAAGTTCCAGTGATACTCCTGCTACTTTTGTTCTGTACTCAAAAATCATATAATAAAACTGAGGAACTGTGTTGCAAATATTACTTGTTGTTCCAGTCTTTATAACAGCAATATAAGAAAATGTAAATATTAAAATTTCAGTGTGTAGCTAGGTGGTGTGACTGATAGGTAATGTAATACAATACCTTTCACCTTTGGGTCATTACTTCATGTTCCTCACTGCTTGGTAGGGATCAGAAGAAGTTACCATCTGACTGCTGTTCGGTGACATATATGAATTGATTGGTAGTCTCGGTAATGTTTCTATTAGTCAGATGTCCACATCAGAAGACACTCCACAGTTGGGACTAATTAGCACCTGTATTGGTAGTCTTAGCAAAAAGGCCAAGGACCAACTGGGAGTAGAGGAAGAGCTACCCTCTTACCCTCCTGCAGGTGTTTTGACTGGGTCAGTACATTTAACAAATATTAAATTTACTTGTTTTAAAATGAAAAGGAAGAAGAAGAACAAGAAAAATAGGTTTCTAAATCAAACAAAACCTATAAAAACCTAAGAAAATGTATTAATTTGAAAACTGGAAGTACTTGTAAAAAAATTTTCATTTGTAAAATAGATTATCCTTCCCTAACTGAAATTGCATTTTCATTTCTTATGACCAAATCCAGTTCACCATAAACATGGGGGAACTGTCATGATTCTGCTGCAAGTAGCAGAAGAATAGCAAACCACAGTGGCTGCACAGGAGAAGGCTGCGGCCTCCATCCATTGTTACCTGATGCCTCTCCTCACAGGGCTAAACAGGTGGCTATGGACCTGTTTGGAGATGCTGTGCTCCTATTTTGACCATGGCATCAATACAGTTGCTGGTGGCCCAAATGCCCCTCCACTGTGCTATGGAGAGTGCCAACCATGAAGTGCTGTTGCAGGGTTTCTCCACAACTGCCTCTTCTGTCCATGCAGAGATGTTGCAGCCATGTTGGTCCCAGGGTATTAGAGAGACAAGATAGGAGAGGTAATATCTTTTATTGGGCCAACTTCTGTTGTTGAGAGAGACAAGCACACCCACATAATGGAACTTCACCTGGCATTTCTAAAGCACCAATCTTCACAGGATCTAGGATAGGTAAATAATATTGCCAGTTTACAGATGATGAGAGTGAGGTAGAAAGGTTAATTGACTTGGCCACAGTATCAGATTGAGTCACTGGCTGAGGAATTCCGTGCTCATAGTCCAATGATTCATTAAGGCTGCTTCTAGTAAGTTATTTTTGTAAAGGCTACCTTAAAAGTGATGTGATATATTTATGAGCCAATGATATGAGTCTCTCATGGAAATCAGCCACAAGAATTTTATTGGTGATTTGAAAAATATGTACTGTATATGAGTGAAGCTGAAAATCTCAGCTAGTTAATGGTTCTGTTTAGGATTTCCATGGTAATACTTTTCTCTAGTATATTTACATTTTTAAGGAAATCTTTGCTTTTTTTCCCTTTGATTTAAAAAAAAGCATGATATAAAGGAATTCGAATAAAACCCCTTAGCTATTCTTAAAAATTCAAACCAAAACAAAAGAAACCTATTTCTTAGTATGTTATACAGTAGAAAGACTAAGGAGAAAAAAATCCAATACTTCAATGCCCTTCACTCCCATTATGTTGTATTGTGGATAATATTGTAAGTACATGTAATTCGCAATTATATTTTTTCTAATGGAAGATATTGTATATTTGGGATCAGGTTGTTTTTGTCCCTTCATGGGTACACAAGGTGTAAGGAGAAGGTGTAACAAGGAGACATCACCTTGCAACAGGTTCGAGGGCAGGGGCCAGAGACATTCCACTCTCTGCACCCAGAGGAGCTTGTGACTAGTGTAGGCAATGACTCTGTGCTCCTCAAAGGAGTAGGATAGGGTGAGCTCATGTCACTACTTCACTTCCAACCAGTCAATGGAGCTGGCTCTGAATCATCATTATTATTATTGTTGTTATGGAGTACACTCTACACCTTATAAAAGAGTATGTCTGTAGCTATGGTTGCTCTCCCCACCCTTCTCGGAGGACTTAAACTTTGCCTCAGGAGCAATGGCTCTTTGGGGCTTCTGCTTGGGTGGTGCACATCTTCAGTGCCCCCTGCTGAGGGTTCTGCCTTGAAGGCACAATCAAACTCTTGATTAGTAGTATTCGCTGTGACAACAGCTAAAATCTGTCTTTTTTAAGTGTTGCTCTAAGCAGTGATGTCTATCTAAACATTTCTATTTGATGAGATCCTATGAAGTCATAGCCAAATGCATAAAACTCTAGTGAGTAAATATACCACTTATGCCACCATAGTGCCAGGCTTTATAAGTAGCTGACATTTACCTGAGCAGTGAGCCATGTTATTTTATATAATGCAGCTGGTACTTGCGTGACTAAGAAAACATTCTTTCAAGTCCTACAACACAGTATTTATATCTTACAATTTCCATTTAGTCTTTTTTATGAATTTGAAATTAATTAGTACTTTTTTATTTTGTGTAAACATGCTAAAGCATTTTTAATGGTAAAGGGAATTTTTTTTATAAGTTTTAACACAGAAAACTTGGAAGAAATTCTGATTCTCAACCTTTTTCTAATTGTCAAATATAATATTGTTTCATAGGGGCACAATTTTGTTTTAACTCATGTATTTCTTTTGGATTCTTTAGACTATAAAGAATTAGTTGAAAAAGTGTAGTTTGAGCCTAGAAATCGTTATTCAATTTTTTTCCCTTCACATATTCCTTTGGCACTTTGTCAGATGTGAGTCATCATTTCTTCGGAATGGACACCTGCTGTGCTTTCATGAGTGATTACTCTGTTAAAAGTTAACTTGGCAGGTTTTTTATAATTCCGTTTTTTGAAATCATGTTTAAATAGTAATTGTTTGCTGCCACTGAAATGGAAATACTTGGGACATGGATATAATAAGATAATATAATATTTTCCTTCACAGGTTTCCAAACAAGAACAGAAAAAAATGGATATATCTGATGGAGGAACAGTTGAAACTTCTTCACGTTATAGTGGTGCCCAAGACAGTGGCATTGGCAGTGACAGCGTTAAAATCAGAATTATTCAAATAGAACAACATAGTGGCACCAGCCAACACCGCATTGCACGTCCTTCCCGACAGTCTTCCATTGTGAAGAACCTGAACTTCATTCCCTTTGATATTTTTATTACAGCAAGCCGGATCTCCTTGATGTCTTATTTGTGTACTCCTTTAGCTAAATCTATATCATTGCAAGATCAGAAAGATGGTGAGAAGATAAGCAAAAGTTCATTAAACCTTCCAGAAACAGAATCACATGGTAGCCAAGACACCAGAAAGCTCAGTCAGGCATGTATTTCATCGGTAACTGCAGATGATCTCTTGAACAGTAACAATTCTTTGCCCAATGGGAGAAAAACAGGTCAACTATCACTAGAAAGTCTTCATGCTTCCACAAGGTCATCTGCTCGACAAGCCCTTGGTATAACTATTGTTCGACAGCCTGGTCGCAGAGGAACTGGTGACCTCCGGTTAGAACCTTTTCTGCACCTTGTTGTATCCCAGCCTTCTGTACTCTTGAGCTGTCACCACAGAAAGCAGAGGGTGGAAATATCAGTGTTTGATGCTGTGCTTAAAGGAGTAACCTCAGACTACACGTGTACAGGTAAGATAATTTAAAGTCAGGAGGGTGTTAACAACTGCCATAACAATAAGGCTTCCTCAAAGTTTCAGAGATGATCAAACAGAAAAGAGCTGATAGACTAGACAAGACATATTAATTTAAAAAAAAAGTTAAGTTTATATTCCATACTTGAACCAAATTTAAGAATAGAAGATGATTGAAATGAATAAAGGTTTAACCTTCAAGAACCCAGTTCTTATTTATTCAATATTGTTTTCTCAGCCCCAGAAAAATAAGAGGTGCTGTCATAGTATTTTAATGTATCAGGAGTTTCTGAACCAATATGATAAGCAATGAGTTGTAAGTCATGTTTTTTTCATAAAGGGTATTTTTATAGCTGAAAACCATTATATTTTCCCATATTACTCCTCTGCTAAAATTAGAAGCAATACTTTCAGAAACACATGGTATTTTGATCATAAACTTTACAAAAATTATAGTAGTCTTCTAAATGATGTCTTAATAGTGTTAAATAAAACAGAGAGCAAGATGTGTAAAATCATTAAATTGAGAAAACTTTTAGCAAACTTTTTATAAAGAACTATTTAAATTGCAAATCAGCAACTTCATGACATACCTATCTACTACATACCACCTCCCCAGCAGGGTCTTTAAAACTCAGGATGGGGATTGGTAGTGGGAAGGTTTGACTTCAACTCACTGTAAGGAAGAGGAAGGAAGTAGCACCTGCCATGGGGGAGGGATGAAGAAGGAGCAGATCATTCTTATAATTTCTTCTCCTCTTGAATCAATGATGGACCACTGTCAGACATAATCACCAAAGATGGAGTAGAAGTGACTAATCCAGTCGTGGTACAGGGTGGGTACGATGCTTCCTCTTAAGTATTCGACTTCACACAGGTATTTGAAAAATTATTTCTCCTAAGCTAAATAGCAGAATTTCAGACATAATTCACCAAATTCCTATTTGTATCAGAATTTTTTTGTATAACTCTAATAAATGCTAACTTAGCAAATAATATATTTTAGGCTCTCCCTCAGCTAAGCAGTAAGGTATTATGAGAGTTTCCTTTCCCTAGATGAAGGCGGTCAATTGTTGGCTTTTCTGTAGATGTAATATTTGCTGTATTTCGTGTGAAGTATTTATAACAATGAAAAGTCACTTTTTTGATTAAAAATGTATTTGTCTGCCTATGAAATGTCAGGAAAGGGAGAGAAAATAAGACAGAAAATATCATATAGCCACTGTATAAATCCAGTGTATGCCCACACATTGCATACAGTTCTGGTTTCCACTTCCCCCCAAAAAGACGTTAGAATTGGAAAAAGTACAGAGAAGGGCAACAAAAATGATTAGGGTATGGAACAGCTTCCATATGAGGAGAGATTAATAAGACTGGGACTTTTCAGCTTGGAAAAGAGACAACTAAGAGGGGTTATGACAGAGGTCTATAAAATCATGAATGATATAGAAATGGTGAACAAGGAAGTGTTATTCACCTCTTCACATAACACAGGAACCAGGGGTTACCCAATGAAATTAGTAGGCATCAGGTTTAAAACAAACATAAGGAAGTTTTTCTTTATGCACAGTCAGCCTGTGGAGCTTGTTACAAGGGGATGTTGTGAAGACTAAAAATATGACTGGTTTCAAAAAGAAGTTAGATAAGTTCATGGAGAATAAGTCCATCCATGGCTATTAGTGAAGATGGTCAGGGATGCAACCCCATGCTCTGGATATCCCTAAACCTCTAACAGCCAGATGCTGAGACTGGACCACTTGATAAATTGCTTGTTCTGTTCATTCCTTCTGAAGCATATGGTACCAGACACTGTCAGAAGACAGAATACTGGGCTAGATGGACCATTGGTCTGACCCACTATGGCCAATCTTACATTCTTACTGTGAGTGGCATTGCAATTCTGCCCTCTACCAACCACCAGTGGGGCAAGAATGCCATGAGACATTCCATTAGCCCACTAGGATATTAGGGACCAAAATGTGGGCAAATCAGGACCCATACAGGTGAAGCAAGACTACCCAAAGAAACTTTTTCCAGGCCTAGACCTTGGGGAGATTATTGATCAGATGAGGTCTCTGGGTGACATCATTATGTCTTCTCTCACCAAATTTCATACAACACATTTAATTTTCAAATAGTTTAATAAAGAAAAAATACATTTTTACCCAGCTGCAATGAATAGTTACTGTGCAAAATAAGACCTAACTAGCATTTAAATGGTTGTTTGTGGAAGAGATTAACACAAGGAAGAAACAGCCATCGAATCTTCCTTTCTTTTCTTTACTAAGAGATTACGATAGAGGGAGAACGTAAGGAGGTAGAAGGTTCCCTGGTTCCCTATCTCCATCCTTATTTTCTCTTCTCTCTTTTGTTTTTCTAATTCCAATTCCCATTTTCCTCTCCTCTGCTTTTCCCATCTGTTGCTCTCCTTATCTCTTTACAAGAAATGCTGCCTCAGGACTTTTGCTGGGAGACTGGTGGTGATCTCCCTGTATATTTATTATATACTACCTGATATACTTGCAGGGGGTACTTATTATAATGCCCAAGTTGGTCCCAGCTGTGCCTGGTTGCTGGAACCATTTACAGGATAAGAACGTAAGAATGGCCATACTGGGTTAGACTAATGAACCATCTAGCCCAGTATCCGGTCTTTCAACAGTGACCGGTGCCAGATGCTTCAGATGGAATGAACAGAATAGGGCAATTATTGAATGATAAATCCCCTGTCGTCCAGTCCAAGCTTCTGGCAGTCAGCGGTTTAGAGATATCCAGAACAAGGGGTTGCACTCCTGGTCATCTTGGCTCATACCCATTGATGGACCTATCTTCCATGAACTTATCTATTTTTTTTAAATCCAGTTATATTTTTGTCCTTCACAATATCCCCTGGGAATAAGTCCCACTCTGCATTGTGTGAAGAAGTAATTTATTATGTTTGCTTTAAACTTGTTTCCTGTTAATTTAATTGGGTAATCCCTGGTTCTTGTGTTATGTGAAGGGGTAAATAACACTTCTTTATTCACTTTCTCTACACCATTCATGATTTTATAGACCTCTATCAGATCTCCCCTTAGTCATCTCTTTTCTAAGCTGAACAGTCCCAGTCTTTTTTCTCTCTCATATGAAAGCTGTTCCATATCCCTAATCATTTGTGGTGTTCTTCTCTGTACTTTTTCCAATTCTAATATATCTTTTTTGAGATGTAGCAACCAGAACTGCACATAGTATTCAATGTGTGGGCATACCATGGATTTATATAGCAGCATTGTGATATTTTCTGTCCTCTTCCTAGTGGTTCCTAACATTCTTTTTTGACAGCTGCTGCACATTGAGCAGATGTTTTCAGAGAACTATCCAGGATTACTCCAAGATCTCTTCCTTGAGTGGTAACAGTTAATTTAGAACCCATCATTTTGTATGTGTAGTTTTAATTATGTTTTCCAAAGAGCCTTACTTGCATTTATCAACATTGAGTTTCATCTACCATTTTGTCGCCAGTTGACCCTGTTTTGTGAGATCACTTTGTAATGCTTCACAATCAGCTTTGGACTTAACTATCTTTCCTAATCTTCTATCATTGGCAAACTTTGCCATGTCTCTGTTTCCCCCTTTTTCCAGATCATTTGTGAATATGTTGAACAGCACTGGTCCCAGTACAGATCCTTGGGAGACCCTGCTATTTACCTCTCTCCACTGTGAAAACTGACCATTTATTCCTATCCTTTGTTTTCTGTCTTTTAAACCAGATACTAATCCATCAGAGGACCTTGCCTCTTATGCCATGACTGCTTGGTTTGCTTAAGAGCCTTTGGTGAGGGACCTTGTCAAGGGGATTCTGAAAGTCCAAATACACTGTATCAACTGGATCACCCTTGTCTAAGGCTTGTTGACCCCCGCAAAGAATTCTATTAGATCATTGAGTCATGATTTCCCTTTACAAAAGCCATGTTGACTCTTCCCCAGCGTATTTTGTTCATCTACGTGTCTGATAATTCTGTTCTTTACTATAGTTTCAACCAATTTGTCTGGTACTGAAGTGAAGCTAACTGGCCTGTAGTGCCAGGATTGCCTCTGGAGCTCTTTTTAAAAAGTGGCAATCACATTGGCTGTCCACCAGTCATATGCCACAGAGGCAACATATCACACTTAGTAGTTCTTCAGTTTCATATTTGAGTTCCTTTAGAACTCTTTGGTGAATACCATCTGGTCCTGGTGACTTATTACTGTTTCATTTATCCATTTGTTCCACATCCACCTCTACTGATACCTCAGTCTGGGACAGTTCCTGAGATTTGTCACCTAAAAAGAATGGCTCAGGTGTGGGAATCTCCCTTACATTCTCTGCAGTGAAGAGCGATGCAAAGAATTTAATTTAGCTTCTCCTCAGTGGCCTTGTCTTCCTTGAGTGTTTCTTTTAGTATCTTAATTGCTCAGTGGCCCCACTCATTGTTTGGCAGGCTTTCTGCTTCAAATGTACTTGAAAATATTTTCGCTGTTAGCTTTTGTGTCTTTTGCCAGTTGCTCTTCAAATTTTGGCCTGCCTAATTATACTTGTACACCCTGCTGCCCTCCCCTCATGTGGGATGCAAGGGGGCTATAAAAGGAGAGTGAAGTTAGCCTCCGAATGTTCCAGGTGTAGGAACCCTCAGCCCTCTTTCCTCAGCTCCCTTAAAGGGGGCTAAAAAAAAGAAGAGAGTTGGCTCCACGCTGTACCAGATGCTTAGGAGCCCCAAACCCTGCTTCCTCAGCTTCCTTAAGGGATACTTTCCTTCAAATCCCTTTTCAGGCCATTTTATCTGCTAACAATATCCTTTCCAGAATGAGCACCTGCACTGGACATCTGCCACAAGTTTTAGATACTAAATTGTGATATTATAATCTAACTCCCCTACTTCATTCCCCTGGGCCCAGACCTTCTTTGGGGAGGGCAAATAAACTATCCCATCTTGTCCAAACTGACAGTGAGGGAAAAATTCCTTCCCAGACCCCAAGGAAAAGGGTGACTGGTGTAATGCCTGCAGCAGATCATGAGGAAACCCAGTACTTTTGCAAATTTCAGGGTGAGTGCTGCCTGCCCAATCCCAGTAAAAGAGGGTTTCTCTGGGGCTGCATAGAGTGTAAATACCCACAAGTTCTTCCAGTCAGCAGGAAGGGCTGGACTCAGCTGCTTTGTGCCCTTGCTGTCCATTCCTGTAAATTTCCCTCTCCTCCCTCTCTACCCCTGTTGTAAGGGTGCCCTTAAAGGGGCAACATCCCTTTTCTTCTGGACAGACAAGACCCCTTCCTCCCAGGGTAGCTGCGGTCAGCACATTGTAATAGTTAGTGCAAACATAGAGCCATCAATAAACAGGGTAATTTTGCTGCCTTGTTTGGCTTTTTTTAAAGTCTGCATTTTAAAAGCCATAATAATTTTAAAAGGCTTATTTAGAATTTTTAGTGACTTCTGCCAGTAAATGATAGTTCATCAATATAGTTTCAAAACCAAATACCATCTATAGAGATGTGGTTGACCAGAGGAAAGCAATCAAGAGAAATGTAGTAACTTCCTGCCTGTGTCAGGTTAATGGTTGAACTGTTTGAGGAAAGATAGGCCAAATACGATGAAGTGATAAAATTCAAACCCTTTATGAACAGATATTATTCTTCATCTCTTCATATCAAATTATATCAATACATTATTTAGATCTAAAACAGACCCTCAGATACTCATGTACCACTACCATTGACTTAATGAGAACTGTGCCTTTTTGATCAAGACATTCAGGTGAATGAAGATAGACATGGATGGAATTAAGAAGAAGGCCACAACTTTATTAATTATCACTATGGAATGATGCTATACACCCACCTTCCCTGTCTGTCATATACCAGGCACTTCGGTGGATCGAGTTTGGGAATACAGGGCTCCCACCTTATAACCAGTAACTCAGAGTAGACCCTCTTCAGCTTACTCCTAGAACATAGCTCACTTCTGAATTCTCTTTCCCTCCCTCAGGTAGAGATTACCAAGTGGGGACCTCAGTCTGCAAAGACTTGAGATCTCCCCTTTTCCCATAGGCAAAAGGTGCACCAGAAAAATCCCAGCTCTCCCTTTACCCCTGCAACCTGGTCCTTTTGGCCTTTATCTGTATTGGACACTGGCCACATGTTGCGATTCCTAACATTACAAATTTCTAATACTAATTTCTAAGTTCTACTACCTGTAACGAAACTGTTCCTCCACGATTCTGTGAGGAAGGTGAAAAAACCTACGTAGCCTCTGCCAGTTTGGCCCAATGGCAAAAATACCTTACTGATCCCCAAACAGGTGATTGATCAAATCCTCAGCATCCTAAAAACACTGTTCCTATACTATGAATACAGGAAGGGCAGCTAAAGGGAAGAAAAGCCCCCCAAACCCCAGTAAGAGGTTTAAGCTGATGAAGGATTGGGGAGCCAATTGGGCCAGTGAGTTCCCGCTTCCTCCTGGCAGGAGAATGGGAAGCAGGGAGAAGGAGGGATCAGACTTCATTCCCAGGAATGCACTCTCTCACTTCTTTATGAGCTGTCTTTTCCACTGCTGGTGCCATCAGTCTTCTTACCCAGTAGGGAGAGGGGGAGGTTGTGTCAGGGCAGAACATAGGACCTGATTCTGCACCAGTCAAGTCAATGTTAAAAGTTTCATTAATTTTAATGAAGAAGAATTGAGTCCTTCGTAGAGCTGGGGGAAAATTTTCAGGGAAAATCTTTTTTACACTGAAAATGCAGATTTGGGTTGACCATAACATTTCACAAATTTATGCTGATTTTGGCTAATTATTTTGGTGGAAGAAAATTTCTGAAACATCGAAGTGAGCTGTTTCAACATTGTCAGGCTAGATTCACAAGGAGATTGAGAGTGTCTACAGTGCAGTTAATAACCCATGGCTGGCCCATGCCAGCTGACTCAGCCTTGCAGGGATGGGGCTAAAGGGCTGTTTAATTACAGTGTAAATGTTTGCTCTTGGGCTGGAACCCGGGCTTTAGGACTCTATGAGGTTGGAAGGTCCCAGACTGAATGTCTACACTGCAATTAAACAGCCCCTTAGCCCAAGCCCCATGAGCCTGAGTCAGCAGTGTAGACATACCATTAGGCACCATTCACAAAAATTTGACAGCACGCACACACAAACCAGCCTAGTGGTTAGATCACTCACCTGGGATGTGGGAGATCTAGGTTTGATTCCGTGCTCTGGAGCAAGGACTTGCACACAGATCTCATGTATCCCAGGTAATTGGCCTGATCACCAGGCTGTAGGGTATTCTGGGGTGGGCTTTTCTCAATCTCTGCTGTTTGAGTGGTTCCGCTTTGTATAAATAATTAAGTATTGCTTGGAGCAGGGACTGGAATTGTGGTGTCCCCCTTCTCAAGGGAGTGCCATAACCACCAGCAAGTCATTCACTGTCTCTGGTCCAAATAATGTTTAATTATGTATAATTACAAAGTGGAATAGTTTGAAGAGGGGTGATTGAGAAAAACACACTCCAGAATAGTCAATAATTTTGTGATTAGGGCACTCACCTGGCTGTAGAAGACCTATGTTCAAGCTCTTGCTCCAGACAGGGATTCAAACCAGTCTCTCCCATGTCCTGTGTGAATGCCCTATCCACTGGACTATTAGAGCAGTATCAGTACCACTTTTTGCTCCTCCTCTTGAGTTTTGTGAATCTAATCCTTCATTTCCAAGTTTCCTTTGCTTTCATTTACAAATAAATAAAGATTAAAAATGCATGAAATTGGAAGAAAACATTTCAATCAACCCAAAATGATTTTTTCTGACTTTTCAATTTGCCAAAAATTCCAAAACGTTTTGGTTGCAGGTTGACTCAGAAGGAAAAGTTTTTTTCCATTTTTCAGAGCTACGAGCTAACTGATCGATCAGTTAGTGAAACAGCTCTGGTCCTTAGTGTCTAAAAGTAAAGGCTGGGATTTCCAAATGAGTATAAAAGAGTTAGGCACCCAAGTCCCAGTGCCTAATGGCCATAAATGATCTTGAAAATCCCAGCATAAAAGCATAAAAAGATACCAAAATAAAACCAGTATATGGCTTAAATAAAATAGGTGATAGTGCTGTGATATAAAGTTTGTAGTGCTTCTTCTTTGGGAAGACCTACCATATTCATAACTCATGGTTCCATCACTCATGATTAACACCATCATCCCAATGTGGTAACTTGGTGGTTTTTCAAATTATTTTTATTTCTGGGATCTACCACACATTTTTTGAGGGCAAATTGCCATGAACTACATTATTTATTGTGATAAAATATAGCATCGGGAGCTTTGCAACACATTTGTTAAACTGCTGCAGTCAGTCAGTATGATTGATATTCAGGCGAATTTCTTTGACATATTCTGACCACCTGCTAATAGTTTTGTCTGAAAGACATGCATGTATCTTCCAAATAGAAGAACAATATAAAGTTTATTGAAGGAAGCCAATTAGCTTCTGTTTTCTCTGTACAACCATTTACTGTATTCCTTCCTATATCTGGGATTATTGGAAAAGAAAACTAGTGTTTAAATTACATATTACAAACGAGTGCTGTTTTCATTAAATCTTTCTAGTGGAGGTACAGTTTATATCTGTGTATGTTATATACAGAGAGAAAGAGAAATGTGTGATGGTGTGCTATAAACTTTTACTTGGCACTCGTTTGCAGCGTCACCATTACTCACAACTGGCAGAATCATGAGTGAGTTATGCAGGCATCCCAAATAAATGCCAATAAAACCTTTATGCCCCCCCAAACTCATTATGCATTTCATATATACCATCTGTGTTACAGGAAACTATTTTAGGAATGTTTTGAAAGATTGGATTGAATATATTTTTGTGTCCCTATAAAGGCAGGCCCCTTAGTTACTGTTAATCCAACTGCACTGGACTCAGGTTTTATAAAAACCTATAAAATAATTTCTCTCTCTTCTATCGGGAAAAAAAAGAATACAGATTTAAAGTCCATCTCTTAGAACGTTGTAGGAGAGGAAGCCAGAGTAGGGTTCTATTATGAAGCTAGAAATCTCTCATTTCTCATGCAGTATAGCTCCTGAGACATGTTCATGTGTAGAAAAGTTGTTATAGTCCAAACCTGAATTTTGTCCATCCTCACTTGGGTGTAATTTTGTGGGATATCTCCATTTGTAGAACAACAAAGAAATGTTTCTTTTGCAGATTGATTTAGATAACAATGATGACTCAGGGGTTCAGAATGTTCTAAATCCCCAGGGAAATAAATTAAGACTAATAGTTGCCAGAGAACAATGAGGTGGTCATACATATATGATAAATTCATGTTCTACAATATATTACGTGGATATTACCTGTGCGTATGTGTTGTATATGGTATGGTATAAACACACATGCATACAAAGTCAAGTCATACTCATTGACTAGTTTATTTGATTAATTTTGTAGTCATACTGTTTATGGAATGGTACGAATAATTAGTGAATATGCTCAACTTTACAAACAATAAGAACATAAGAACAGCCATACTGGGTCTGACCAAAGGTCCACCTTGTTACCTCAGTTTCCCTAGAAACCAACCCAGGGTTACACTTATATTGTTTTTATTAAATGTGGCTGTTGGATCAAACAGAAAAGGGATGGGGCTTATTCATGCACGCACACATTCATTGTATTCATACCCTCATGCACCCACACACGCACACACAGGTGGAGAGTTATTAGAGACAGCAGAGGAAGCTGAGAAGCAGAAGCGTAGTAGATCTGGTGTGTCCGCCTGTGGTCATGGATCCAGGTCGGCGAGCAGGTCAAGAAGCAGGGAGCTTGTGTGCATGCCTTCTTCCTTTTTGGAACTGGGCTCCTGTCACATACACTGAGTTTCTCTTCTGTGTCCATCACTGAGAAACATTCCCAGGCCTTGTTCCTTTCATGCATTCCAGGTTCTTCTTTTCTTTACAGCACCCCACGATTGCCTTCTCAGGGCAGATTACATCAGACACACCTGTCTCATGTCTCCAGGCTCTATTCTCCTTGCAGTTCCTCTCCACCCAGTCCCACATACACTCCCTTGTTCACACTCCCTTATCTGCCTCACACACTCCCTTGTTCACACTTTCTCTGATTGCGTGATGGTGTATTGCAAAGGTTGGAGGTTTATACAAGTGGCAACTGAAAAGGTTACAAAGTTTGCAAGGGTTACAAAGCTTAAAAGGCTATGCTAACAATAACTAAAGTTACAAAGTTTGTAAAAGGTTACAGAACTTAATGATCCTCCTAGCGATGACTGAAAAGTTACAAATCTTACAATCGCATTCTGCTGGATTGAGCAGAGGCTTTACATAACATTTCCTGCCCCTTGGTCACCCAAATTGTGGTGACCATCCAAAGAGGGACTTGGTGCCTCCGCTCATCCATGCCAGTACTTCAATTGCCGGAAAAATTCCGGATTTTCATTATATGTAGCATGTCCACAATAACAGAAATACATATCAAAAAGTTGACTGGAGGATGTAACAATGAGTGTCAAACAGCCGTTATCATATACTACTTTTAGATGAAAATCAGAATATTCGGTGGAGAGGTCAACATCAGTAAAAAGGTAGTTATAAGCTTGATGTATCAGGCTTCTGGACGGAGGTGGCCACCATGGGGATAGGTGTGTGACTGACAATTTGGCAAGATGCGGAGGGGTAGGGAGAGGGAGGGGTCCGGTTAGAGTTAAAAAGGGCTGTAAGTATGGTATGTTGCTGTTCCCTGCCTGATGTGATATCTTCCCTTTTCCTAAACACCATATACCATAATGCTAGCAATTGGACAGGCGCTACAAGACAAATATAAAACTTGAAACACAAAAACACAGAACATAAGACAACATAGAGGTTTGTCGCGATGATGCACCATGGTATGTTTCAAATGTCCTTCAGCTTGTATCAGCTCTTTCTGGTGCTCAGAAAAACAGAAGCTGCCAAAAAAAAAAAAGAAACTTTGTCAACTGTAGGCTATCGTAGAGAGGAACATGGAGTTGGGGTGGTTCCCCCTACAGGCTTGAGCTGTCCCCGATGGACCCACTTCCCATTATCAGGATATCGTCCATGGGCCTGTGGCTGCAGCTACGGGAGCAGGAGCAGCAGCGATGGGAGCAGGAGCCTCAGCTCTGGGCTGACCAACCACTCTGGTGGCCTGTCACGCCACTTCCTGCCTCCACACTCGCATAGCCATCTGAACATCTTTGGGCAACATTGCTGCAATAAGCCTAAATTCGGCTGTTGGAACCACAATCTCAGGGTCCTGGAGATCACCCCCCCACGCATGGGCCAGATACCATCCAGTTAACAATCCCGCTAATACCAGTCTCTCCACAAAGATGTCAGGGTCCTCCCTGCATACTGGCGGCTGACCTCATGTAGTGCTTCTCCTTGAGCTAAATTGCAAACCAGCACAAATGGGAACTGCCACCGTCCGCCTGCCTGTGTCCACAGTGTGATTCTCATATTGCACCCCGGTACTGTGGATGCCATCCTCAACAGCTTCCTAACTTCCTCTGGGTTTAATCCCTGATTCTCTATTGCCATCAGAAACTGATACGTCCATTCCAAGAATGTGCTTGCCTGGGCTGACCCTAACCACTGAGCCAGAGAAGTTATCTCTGCAGGAGTCAAGGCTATTTCCTGCGTAGTTACCCCAGTTGCGGGTCCGGGGCTCCCTCCTTGGGCCGAGGGGCCATGTACAGCTGCTACCGGGGCTGGCTGAGCTCCCGGCCCATCTGGCGGCCATCCCAGGTCGGGATTGTGCCATATGTCCCCGTCGTAGTCTCCGGGGTCATATCAGAGCAGCGCCTTTGTCCCCGATCCCAGGGGGCCTGCTTCTCTCTCGCCCAGATGGGTCCCCTGCTCTAGCACCAATCCCCGCAGACACACCACCTGAACCTCCTGTTCAGCTCTCTCCGTCACTTTGACAGCGGAGATTGCTAGCTGTTGACAACTTGCCCCTGCCGCTCGTGCTTGTGGGATGAATGGGCTGGTTGAACAGCTGGAAGATCAGAAGAGCTTCCCTTACAATTGCATTCTGCTGGATTGAGCAGAGGCTTTACATAACACATCTAGCCCCGTGTCCTGTCTTCTGACAATGGCCATGCTAGGTGCCCCAGAGGGAATGAACAGAACAGATAATCATCAAGTGATTCATTAAACAAAATGTTAGCAAAAGTATTTTTCATTATTTATCAAGCTCAGTCCATATGATAAACTGGAAAGACATGATGAGTGCATTTATCAGGAACTGTTGGCCACCACACCTGTCCTGTGCCCATTAATCCAGCACCCCTGAAACAATTTATCAGATATCAGACTTTTGAACAGCTTCCCCAAAATGTAAACATTTTCTAACAAAATTTTTCATGTTGATAAGGCCTCAGCTGGAGTATTGTGTCAAACAAACAAACATTTTGCCCATGGTGAATTTGGAACCATATATCCAAATACCCAGGTTGCAAAGTAAGAGAATAATTACAGTTAATAGATTTTTGTGACACCTACAATCCATGCACAGAGTAGGTATGGCACAGACATCACTAGTGCAGACGTTCCAGTATTTCATTTCCAAGGTGAATTAATCCTGCTCTTGATGGAGCAAATCTACCATGTAGAGAGTAATTCAGGTGTCATGACTCTTCAACTCTTGGCTTTTCTGTTACAAATGCTGGCAAGGATGCTAATTAGTGCGATGTTATGTGGACTTTCATCATGTCACCCAGCAAAGCATTAAACTTATGCTTAAATGCTATGTTAAATCATCATTATTCATTAAGAGACAACCAATTCATTTGAAAGGAACTTTGGCCCAGTGCATAGGGCATTGGAGACTGAGTCTAGGGAACTGGGCTCTGTTCCTGGTTCTGCCCTGACTGGCTCTGTGATCTTCCCATCTCAGTTTTGCCATTTGTACTATGGAAAAAGAGGAAGAAATTCAGTATAGAAAAACTAAATATTATTGTAACTATTTTTATTTATATTATCATTTAACTTTGAGACAGAATGAAAGTAAGCCATTCAGTACAATTCTATCCATATGTCAGGCAATATATCTGTCCTATTTTCTGGTTTGCCTAGTGCTTACATGTACCTGATTGGCTACTTAATATGGGTCTCATGTTGAGTGGATTCTAATCTGAACAGGTTCAGTGCGAAACTGACAAAATCTAGATTCCAATTGCAGCCTGTTCCATGTGTAAAGGCCATGCAATAATTTTTAAAAACCTCCAAAAATAACTTTTCTTTACATCATAATGTAATGATTTGAAAGTCTAATATCACGTGTGCCAGAGCTAAGAGCAAAAGACTTATAGCACTGGGAAAGAGAGATTCCCAGTTCTGAAATGGGATAAAGCACCTGTTTCTAGCCATTACTGGTTGTGATGTCATACCTTAATCTTGTCACCAAATTACTAACACCGCAGACCAGTGTAAATTTTGGGTGGGGGAGGAGAGGCATAGGGAAGTCATTATATAGTTTTGGAGAAAGAAGGAAACATTTATGGTACAAGTTATTCATTTATTTTTATAGTGGCAGCTCTGTCATGTAGCAAGTGGAACTGTGACATTGTAGACATAAAATGTTATCATCATTAAATGTTTTCACCTTCAGTTTGTAAGCAAAATAGACATCTTGAGTCATTATTAGTCCAAAGAAATCCAGACTGACACAGTAAACCTTGTATATGTCTTAAATTTGTGAGAAGTATTGAGAAGCATTAGAATGCAGTAAGGCCAGAAAAGTCTATCCCGTCTTCTTTGCAGACAGCTAATTTTTAAAAGTGAAAGTGCAGATATTTCTCACAGGCAAGTTATAGTGGGAGAAGAAAGTAAGAAATGTGTGTGGATAGGGGAAAGTGAGTGAAATTTAGTGTCGGCATCTCTGATATTCACTGCAAAATCTTCTTCAGGATATATATTTTTCTTGTTTTTTATTCGTAAACATCTTTGCTGCTAAAGAAAAACAACTAGGAAAACAATATGTCCTTGTTTGTCTGAAAGGGTCATTACTGATTTTGTAGCGTCATGGGTATCCAAAGGAATGAGGTGAGACCACATAATGAAATATATCCAACATATGTTAATACAGCCAGAGCCCACCCACAGCAGTGCCTGCCTCGCCCAGAGCTAGCAACAGGTGGCCCACTCCCCAAAAGAACAATTCCCATTGCCCCAAGCCTCTCTCTGAAATCACACCCCCTGCAATCCAGCTAGTGGCAGAGGTGGTGCTTGTTACAGTGTCATAACTATGGGCATGTGGAATTGTGGTTGTGTATGGATATTCCACTATACATTTCTGCTTTGTCCAAGTTTTATTTTTGTAATTGTAAATCTTAATTACTGTGATGGTTCTGAGAGCCAGGATAGGAGTTTCATATAAAAATAAATATCCTAAAAAATAAATAATACTGACTGCTTAATACCTCCTGTTAAAGGTGATGGCTGCTTTGTGAGATGACCTGTGAGCTGGTTCCTATTTTAAATGTAAAAATAAAGCAACATTTTCATTGCACGCTCACCCTGCTTGGAACAAAATCTAAACAAAAGTTACATCTTCTGCCAGCACCTTTATTTCTCACAACTGCTTACTGGCCAACCCCATTTAAGAAGAAGTGTCAGCAGTTGTTTTTAACATAATATTACTAAATATGCTTATAAGTATTTTTAAATTCATATTTGTTTTGTTTTGGGTAATGCAGTCCAGATTTAGTAGCCTCGTTTCTTAAGCATGATTCCCAAGACATTTTTGAAAAATATATATTTTTTGTGTTTGTTTATATATTTCTGTTTGTTTTTAGAGAGATGAATGTGCCACCTGGTAATTTGTAAAGTAAAGAAATTTCCCAAGAAATATTTGTTATGCACAGAATGTCTCCAACTTCCTCCAAAGAACCATTTCAAAGACAGCTATTATAAGGCCATCTAAAGAGCAATCTTGATCATAGTGAATGCATTTTTTTTTCAGTCCAGCCTTCTAATGGCAAAAGGGTCCACTCAGAGTGAACTTAGAGGCTCATCCTTGCTTTAGTTGGCGGCCCAAGCAAAATAGGGTGGGGCTGGGGCCATGTCAGGCAGCTTCTCCAGGCAGCATCTGCTGGTGGACTCATGCGGTATACCAATAAGATTTTAAAATTCCATGCACTGGCAGAATCCTTGAAGAAATCCGTTGCAGTGCCACCTGGTTCCCTTAGAGTAAATTCACTTTCCAGCACAGCTGCATCTAAGGATATATATGGAAGCACAAATTGGACTACCTGGAACAGCACAGATTAAAGTTTGCTATAGATAACTGCATTCCTTAGTCTTTCAAAAAGTCTGTGAACTTCCTATCAAAAGGTATTCAATGAATGCTTTGGAAAAATATGTCCCAGAACTTAGCCGTAAGCTGACAGAAGCCCCAGTCATGGACTCGGACCCCATTATGCTATGTGCTTTATCAGGGCCGGCGCTTCCATTTAGGTGACCTAGGCGGTCACCTAGGGCACCAGGATTGCCGCCCTCGGCAGCAATTCAGCCGCGGGAGGGTCCATCCGCACTCTGGATCGTCATCGGCAATTCTGTGGCGGGTCCTTCACTCACTCCGGGACCCGCCGCCAAAGTGCCCTGAAGACCAGGAGCGCAGAAGGACCCCCCCCCCACCGCAGAATTGCCGCCAGCAACCGGGAGCGTGGAAGGACCCCTGCCTAAGGCACCAAAAACCCTGGCACCACTCCTGCGCTTTATAAACCCAGAACAAAAAGACAATCCCTGGCCCACAGAGTTTGCAATCTAAGTACAAGACAAGAGACAACAGATTGATACAGGCAGACCAACAGGAGAGTTCAAGAAAACAGTGAGGGTATATTAATCAGCACAATAGGCAGTGGTCTCAGAACACCAGCAGCCAAACCATTGTCAAGTTTTCTGGAGGCATCATGGCAAAGAGGTCTAAGGAGAGTTTTGAAGGAGCATGAAGAGACATGAATCTTTAGCGCATCTGGCATGTAAATATCTTGCGACGCTGGCTAAAACAGTGCCATGTGAATGCCTGTTCTCACTTTCAAGTGACATTGTAAACTCATAGACTTTAAGGTCAGAAGGGACCAATGTGATCATCTAGTGTGACCTCCTGCACAAAGCAGGCCACAGAACCCTACCCATCCACTTCTATAACAAACCCCTAACCTATGTCCGAGTTATTGAAGTCCTCAAATTGTGGTTTGAAGACCTCAAAGCTGCAGAGAATCCACCAGCAAGTGACCCATGCCCCACGCTGCAGGGGAAGGCGAAAAACCTCCAGGGCCTCTGCCAATCTGCCCTGGAGGAAAATTCCTTCCCGACCCCAAATATGGCGATCAGCTAAACCCTGAGCATGTGGGCAAGACTCACCAGCCAGCAGGAAAGAATTCTCTGCAGTAACTCAGATCCCATCCCATCGAACATCCCATCACCGCCCACTTATCTACTGATAACCAAAGATCAATTGCCAAAATTAAGCTATCCCATCATACCATCCCTTCCATAAACTTACCAAGCTTAGTCTTAAAGCCAGATATGTCTTTTGCCCCCACTACTCCCCTTGGAAGGCTGTTCCAGAACATCACTCCTCTAATGGTTAGAAACCTTCGTCTAATTTCAAGTCTAATCTTCCTAGTGTCCAGTTTATACCCATTTGTTCTTGTGTCTACATTGGTAATAAGCTTAAATAATTCCTCTCCCTCCCTAATATTAATCCCTCTGGTATATTTATAAAGAGCAAGCATATCCCCCCTCAGCCTTCTTTTGGCTAGACTAAACAAGCCAAACTCTTTGAGTCTCCTTTCATATGACAGGTTTTCCATTCCTTGGATCATCCTAGTAGCCTGTCTCTGAACCTGTTCCAGTTTGAATTCATCCTTCTTAAACATGGGAGACCAGAACTGCACACAGTATTCCAGGTGAGGTCTCACCAGTGCCTTATATAATGGTACTAACACCTCTTTATCTTTGCTGGAAATACCTCGCCTGATGCATCCTAAAACCGCATTAGCTTTTTTAATGGCCATATCACATTGGTGGCTCATAGTCATCCTGTGATCAACCAATACTCCAAGGTCCTTCTCCTCCTCTGTTGCTTCCAACTGATGCGTCCCCAATGTATATCTAAAATTCTTATTATTAATCCCTAAGTGCATGACCTTGCACTTTTCACTATTAAATTTCATTCTTTTACTATTACTCCAGTTTACAAGGTCATCCAGATCTTCCTGTATGATATCCCGGTCCTTCTCTGTGTTAGCAATACCCCCCAGCTTTGTGTCATCCGCAGACTTTATTAGCACATTCCCGCTTTTTGTGCCAAGATCAGTAATAAAAAGGTTAAACAGGATTGGTCCCAAAACCGATCCTTGAGGAACTCCACTAGTAACCTCCTTCCAGCCTGACAGTTCACCCTTCAGCACTACCGTTGTAGTCTCCCCTTTAACCAGTTCCTTATCCACCTTTCACTTTTCACATTGATCCCCATCTTTTCCAATTTAACTAATAATTCCCCATGTGGAACCGTGTCAAATATCTCCTGCAAATTGTAATCAAACTTGTTTGTCAGAGCGATTGGCTGAACAAGAAGTAGAACTGAGTGGACTTGTAGGCTCTAAAGTTTTACATTGTTTAATTTTTGAATGCAGTTTTTTTTTTTTACATTTGTAAGTTCAGTGATAAAGTGATTGCATTACAGTACTTGTATTAGGTGAATTGAAAAATACGATTTCCTTTGTTTTTTACAGTGCACATATTTGTAATCAAAAATAAATATAAAGAGCACTGTCCACCTTGTATTCTGTGTTGTAATTGAAATCATATATTTGAAAAATGTAGGAAACATCCAAAAAAATTTAAATAAATGGTATTCTCTTATTGTTTAACAGCACGATTGATCACATGATTAGTCACGATTTTTTTAAATTGCTTGACAGCCCTAATTATTCTTGTTTTATAGATAAGGAAAACAGTTCACAGAGAGGTTAAAAGACTTACCCAAAATCCCACTGAAAGATACTAATAAAGGTAGAATTTCTCTCCTACTAGAAACACATTTAAACCTACTTCTGGCCACATTTAGACCTTTATACTGCAAAGAGCTCCACGCAGGTGGGGCCATGTGCAGAGGAAGGACCTTAGAATACAGTGCAGGCTGTATTTCCTTTTTCCAGCTTTTCCACTGTGTGCATAGCCATTAATTTCCCATACACTCTTGAAAGGAGAATGCCATGGACAGTCTGTGAGGTCAATTTTATATTGTTTTTCCTCCTTAAACAGGTGTTTGTGTTGGAGAGTATGACAGGTCCCTTACAATTGAAAATATTCCAACCCATGTTTCTCTGTAAGATTAATGGCAGATGAACTTCTCATACGTCGTACAAAGCTCTAAATTAACAGTATCAATTTAGGAAAAGGACTTGGGCATCAGTGCAGACAACTCGGTGAAGACCTCTGCACAATGTGCAACTGCAGTCAAAAAAGCAAACAAAATATTAGAAGGTATAAACAATGAGACTGAGAGTAACACAGAAAACACTCTAATGCTATTATACAAATCAATGGCTTTCTCTAATCTGGAATACTGTGTGTAGTACTGGCCACCACACTTCAAAAAAGGATGTTGGAGCAATAGCTAAAGCTCCGAAATAGACAATGAGAATGATTAGGGGCATGGACAACTCTCGCATTCATAGATTCATTGATTCTAAGGCCAGAAGAGATCATTGTGATAATTTAGTCTGACTTCCTGTATAGCACATACCATAGAACTTCCACAAAATAATACCTACAGCATATAGAATCGTAGAATCATGGACTTTAAGGTCAGAAGGGACCATTATGATCATCTAAGTCTGACCTCCTGCGCAATACAGGCCACAGAATCTTAGAAAACACCCTATCTTGATTTAAAAATTGTCACTGATGGCAAATCCACCATGACTCTCGATAAATTGTTCCAATGGTTAATTATTCTCACTGTTAAAAATGTATGCCTTATTTCCAGTCTGAATTTGTCTAGCTTCAACTTCCAGACATTGGACTGTGTTATGCACCTTTTCCACTAGGCTGAAGAGCCTATTATTAAATTTTTGTTTCCCATGTATGTACTTTTATAGACTGTAGTCAAGTTACCCAGGAACCTTCTCTTTGGCAAGCTAAATAGATTAAGTTCCTTGAGTCTGTCATTGTAAGGCATGTTTTCTAATCCTTTAATCATTCTTGTGGCTCTTCTCTGAACCCTCTCTAATTTGTCAACATTCTTCTTGAATTGTGGGCACCAGAACTGGACACACTATTCTGGCAGTGGTTGCACCAGTGCCAAATACAGAGCTAAAATAACCTCTCTGCTCTTACAGAAGATTCCCCTGTTTATGCATCCCAGAATTCCATTAGCACATTTGGCCACAACATCACATTGGGAGCTCATGTTCAGCTGTTTATCCACCACAGCCTCCAGATTTTTTTTCAGAAACAATGCTTCCCAGGATAGTGTCCAATCCTGTCAGTATGGTTTACTTTCTTTGTTCACAGATGTATACATTTACATTTAGCTGTAATAAAATGCATATTGTTTGCTTGCATGCAGTTTACCAAGCAATCTAGATCACTGTGCATCAGTGATCTATCTTTTTCATTATTTACCATTCCCCCAATTTTTGTGTCATCTGCAAACTTTATCAGTGATGATTTTATGTTTTCTTCCAGGTCACTGATAAAATGTTAAATAGGGCCAAGAACTGACCCATGTGGGACCCAACGTGAAACAGACCCACTCAGTGATGATTCCTCATTTACAGTTAAAGATTGAGACCTATCAGTTAGCCAGAGAGAGACTGAAAAGATTTGGACAATTACCTTAGAAAGGAGATGAATAAGAAGGGATACAATAAAATAATCCAAAACGATGAATTTTATAGAGAAGATAGACCAAGAGTAGAGTTAGCAGGAGAAATACCGACAAACTGTTTTTTTTCCATGGGAATTTGCAGATTCATCAAAAGCAAAAAGAATAAGAGTACTTGTGGCACCTTAGAGACTAACAAATTTATTTGAGCACAAGCTTTCGTGGGCTACAGCCCACCTCTTCGGATGCAGCCGAAGAAGTGGGCTGTAGCCCACAAAAGCTTATGCTCAAATAAATTTGTTAGTGTCTACGGTGCCACAAGTACTCCTGTTCTTTTTGTGGATACAGACTAACAAGGCTACTACTCTGAAACCTATCAAAAGCAAAACGTTTTGTGGAGATAGTTCGATTTCACCAAAGTTACAACAAAAATATGCCTGATTTCCTGCCAGCTTGCGTATCCAGCTTCTTGGCAGCCTGCCTGGCAAGCTGATGGTGAGTCTGGAGGTCTTGAGTGTCCCAGCTGCCAAACTTCCAGGCTCAGGCTCCTTGGCAGTTCAGGCTCTGAGAGCTGAGGATCCTTTCCCTTTCACAAAGACTTTTGAAATATTTGGGTTTTGTCCCAAAATGAAACCAGTTTTAGAAATAGTTAAATCCTCCACAGAATAGAATTACCTTTTCCTGCCTACCTCTAATCAGGAGTTCCTATTTTTTACCTTTCTCATAGCACAAGAATTGGGGCATTCTGTGAAATCAAATGTCTGAACATTCAAAAGTGAAAAAAGCACAACAGAGTATTAGATGGTACGTGGTATCATTGCCAAGAATTTAGCGAGATTCAAAGAGGGGTTGGATTTATAGATAACATTATTGTTATCCATAATTAGTTAATTCTAAAATAAGAGTTTTGGAAAGGTTATAAAACCTCATGTGTCAGAATTTAAGCCCATTTCTAACAATTAGGTATCAGGATGAGTTTTTGATTGGGAACAGGATAACCACATTTATCTACTTCAGAGTTCACCTACCTCTGACGTATCTGGTACTGACCCCCATCAGACGGGATCCTGGACTATTTCCATACAAGGTTTGATCTACTATGGCAATTCCCATGTACCCAAGTTTCACACTCATTATGGTGAATCCTATATCAGATTTTTTCTATAGGAGGCAGCTTCTGGCAGAGACGTAATCCATTCATTTTCAGTTGACAGAGCCTCTGATTCTCAGTGTCTCAAAATTACCATCTTGGCTATCAGTACATAATAGTTATTCATATGCTTTTTATCTTTGATGCCACAGATTAATCTATCACATCATGCAGTAGATAACATGTCTGACTCTCTTCTCTCTTTTCCCTCTTTGTGTGTTTCCTCTTCTCCTGTCCACTTTTCAGCCCTTCCGCTTTCCCCCTACTCCCTGCCCCTGCTGGTTCCTCAGTAGTCCTCCTGCCCTCTCCTTTTTACTCACATTTCCATCCCTCTGACTTCCAAGGGCTTTTATTCAAACAAATAACTACAAATCCAAGTGTTGATTTTTGAGGGAATCATAGGAAATGAAGGTGGCAGTGAACTATTATAGTACTTCATCTTGCCTAGTTCCCTGCCAATGCATAATTGTTCCCTATTGTACATTTTATAGTGTTTTCTTCATTCTATTTTTAAACATTCTAAACCATAGTGTTTCCACCAGTTCCCTGAAGAGATTATTCCATATTCTAATAAATCTCACCATCAGGAAGTTCTTTAATATTCAGCCTAAATTTTCTCTCTTCTAAATTTCATTCCATTATTTCTGTGATAATTTATACCTTCTGTGGCATGCTGAATGATTTATTTCTTCCTTGGTGTTTAACCCTACAAATATTTGTACACTGTTTTCCTCCCTAGATTGAACCTCAGTCAAGCAAGTCGTATTTTACACCTTTTACCTTTCCTCATAAATTAATCTGTCCAGCCTCCTGGTAATTTTTGTTGTTCACTCCAGTTACTCAGTATTAGCATCTAAATAACCTAGTTATTTCCCACCCAATCTTAATTTTGCAGTCTTTCAATCATAGTTTTCTTTTCATTGCTTAAGAACTTCATTAATGATCCGGGTTTGGCATCATTTGGATCTTTTGGGTTATCGGTAGAATTAAAAATCCCCGATGATCATAAATAGTATCCTGCAGTTTCAAGCACCTCGAGCTGCATTTGTATATCTAATATGTAATCAAAGAGCTTTCCCATATGTTAACACTTTTCATCTATTTTGTTGGATATCTTCATATTTAAAGAGTTAGGCATTTTATAATATAAATACTTCTTTAGATGGATCATAGAAAAGTGCATATAAGTATTAAGCAATAGAAAAGGTGAACAAAATTTGCAGATTTTTTCTAGCAACAATACCTACCTGTCAGTTTATATAAATCAGTGACATACATTGCATTATATTCTGTAATATTTACAAGGCTTTCATTATGAGATAGCTGACATTTGTATGCTGTTAGTAACAGTATGATGGATAGTTAGTACAAAAAAATAAGACTTTGTGGTATGGAACCAAAACAAAAATGACAATGTTTAGAACAACAAGAGTATTTGGAAGTAACAGTAGTTCTTCTTCGAGTGATTGCTCACCTCCATTCCAGTTAGGTGTGCGCGCTGCGCGTGCACGCTTGTCGGAAACTTTTTACCCTAGCAACTCCAGTGGGCCAGCAGGTCGCCCCCTAGAGTGGCGCCGCCATGGCACCCGATATATACCCCTGCCGGCCCACCCGCTCCTCAGTTCCTTCTTACCGCCGTGTCGGTCGTTGGAACTGTGGAGCGCGGCATAGCTGTCCTCCACGACCCTAGCTCTCCTTGTTCTACAGTTAATAGTTAGTAGTTAAGTGTAGTTAGTTATATAGTTAATAGTGTAAATAATATTGTAGATAGTTGTTAGCTGGTTTGGGCCGTAGCCCTTCCCGGCACCCGGCACCGGGCTCATGCCTGGTTCGCCGGGCTTTAAGCAATGTGCGGCCTATAAGAAGCCTATGCCGACCAGCGACCCTCACAACGCGTGTCTAAAGTGCCTGGGGGAATCGCACAGGTCGGACAAGTGCCGCATTTGCAAGGCTTTTAAGCCCAGAACAAAGAAGGAGAGAGACCAGAGACTTAGGACTCTTCTCATGGAAGCGGCACTCGACCCGGCAGCTTCGCAGACCGTCATCTCGACACCGGCACCGGATCGCGCCGGCACCGGAAAGACTCCCCGGCACCGACCTTCCCCGGCACCGGGTGCAGAAGCAAGACCCTCGAAGTCTGCAACTCCATCCAGGCAGACTCGAGTGGAGCGCCCGGCATCGACATCTGCCGCGGCGCTACCGGCACCGTCGACTCCGGGCCCGGTGGGTCCGTCGAGTCCGGCGCTGCATCTCCTGGCTTCAGGTTTCTGGCCTTCCACCGGAGCTCCAATACACCATCCAGGACCTCCCGTTCGAAGGCCAGGGCCTGTTCTCGGAGAAGACAGACCCCAGACTGAAAAGTCTTAAGGACAATCGGGTCATTATGCTTGGGATGCACACGCCTGCGACGCAACGCAGACCCTTCCGGCCGCAGCAGCAGCAGCAGCGTCGGCCATACCCCCAGTTCCGCCAGCGGCAGGAACTTAATAGGCGCCGTGGCAGAAATGGCAGGCGCAGGCCATCGGGCAATCAAGGGGGGCAAAACCAAAGCTCCTCTAAAGTCCCACCTGGACCCAAACCTTCATTTTGAAGGTGCGCTAGAGGGCGTGATACCAGTATCCTACATGGATCCTTCCCCCCCGTTTTCCAACCGCCTTTCGTTTTTTATCCAGGCGTGGTCCCGGATAACATCCGACCGCTGGGTCTTACGCACGGTGCAGACGGGATACCGTCTGCAGTTTGTATCATTTCCTCCCTCCCGCCCCCCTTCCTCGTCCCTCTTCAGGGACCCCTCTCACGAGCAATTCCTTCGACAGGAGGTACAGACGCTCCTCAACAAAGGAGCTATAGAGGCGGTTCCGGAAAACGAGAAAAGCAAGGGGTTTTATTCCCGCTACTTTCTGATCCCCAAGGCCAAGGGAGGCCTCAGGCCTATCCTCGACCTGTGAGAGCTCAACAAATACCTAGTGAAGTTGAAGTTCCGCATGGTATCCCTGGGGACCATTATCCCATCCCTGGATCCGGGAGACTGGTATGCCGCCCTCGACATGCAGGACGCTTATTTTCATATTGCCATATGGCCACACCACAGACGTTTCCTTCGATTCGTGGTGGGCCGCCTTCACTACCAATTTGCAGTCCTCCCATTTGGCCTTTCTACGGCTCCGAGGGTATTCACAAAATGCATGGCCGTCGTTGTGGCACATCTTCGGCGCAGTCGCATTCATGTGTTCCCTTACCTCGACGATTGGTTAATTCGGGGCACGTCGGAGCTGCAGGTCTGCAGCCACGTCTGCAGGATCACCGGCCTGTTTGCTACCTTGGGCCTCATGATCAACGTGGACAAGTCCACCCTGCTCCCCTCGCAGAGGGTGGAGTTCATTGGGGCCGTCCTGGACTCCACCGTGGCCAGGGCCCTTCTGCCGTTGCCAAGGTTCCAGGCGTTGTCGGCGATCGTTCAGCGCTTGCTGACAACCCCCTTGACATCGATACGGACATGTCTAACCCTGTTAGGCCATGTGGCAGCCTGCACATTTGTGACCGGGTACGCACGGCTCCGCATGAGGCCCCTCCAGTCGTGGCTCATTGCACATTACCGGCCGGCAAGGCAACCACTAGACATGCTGATCACAATCCCCCAGGGGGTGTTGGATTCTCTCAGCTGGTGGCTAGACCAGTCCGTAGTGTGTGCGGGGCTCCCATTCCACCTGCCCCAGCCCTCGGTGTCCCTAACGACGGATGCCTCAGATCTCGGCTGGGGGGCCCACCTGGGAACCCTGAGAACACAGGGCCTGTGGTCCCCACAGGAGGTGAAGCTACACATCAACATGCGGGAGTTGAGAGCGGTCCGCCTTGCTTGTCAAACGTTCTGTCACCAGCTTCGGGGTCGTTGTGTCGCGGTATTTACCGACAACACGACGACCATGTACTATATCAACAAGCAGGGCGGCACCAGATCCTCTCCCCTATGTCACGAGGCGATGCGACTCTGGGACTTTTGTATAACCCACTCCATTCACCTCACGGCTTCCTTCCTCCCTGGAGTACGGAACACGCTGGCGGACCGCCTGAGCAGATCCTTCCTCTCGCATGAGTGGTCCCTTCGCCCGGACGTCGCCCTCTCGATCTTCCAGAGGTGGGGTTGTCCCCGCGTGGACCTCTTCGCGTCCAGGGGGAACAGGAAATGCCAGGCGTTCTGCTCCTTTCAGGGCCGGGAACCCGGGTCTATGGCGGACGCCTTCCTTATTCCGTGGACGACCCACTTGTTCTACGCGTTCCCCCCGTTCCCGCTGGTCCACAGGGTCCTTCTGAAGGTGCGCAGGGACAGGGCCCGCGTGATCATGGTAGCCCCGGCGTGGCCCAGACAGCATTGGTACCCCATGTTGCTGGACCTGGCCATAGCCGACCCAGTTCCCCTGCCCCTTCACCCGGACCTGATCACCCAGGACCACGGAACTCTCTGTCACCCGGACCTCCAGTCGCTGCACCTAGCAGCGTGGCTCCTGCGTGGCTGACCAGTTCTGAGTTGTGCTGCTCCACCCCGGTACGTGAGGTACTCTTGGGCAGCAGGAAGCCTTC
Organism: Gopherus flavomarginatus; assembly: GCF_025201925.1. NCBI lineage: Eukaryota > Metazoa > Chordata > Testudines > Testudinidae > Gopherus > Gopherus flavomarginatus. Next base: position 261,458,266 of record NC_066618.1, read on the forward strand.
CACTAGAGCGACATACTCGGCAAAGTGGAAGCGTTTCTCCTGTTGGTGCGTGGAGAAAGGTCTCCTCCCGATGGAAATTTCGGTGGCCAATATTTTGGACTATATTTGGTCCCTCAAACAACAGGGCTTGGCGATCTCCTCCCTGCGGGTCCACCTGGCAGCTATCTCCACCTTTCACCCGGGTGGGGATGGCCGCTCCGTTTTCTCTCACCCGACGGTGACTAGATTCCTGAAGGGGCTGGAACGTCTATACCCTAACGTCCGACCCCCTGCCCCGACCTGGGATCTTAACCTGGTGTTGTCTCGGCTCATGGGGCCCCCCTTCGAGCCGTTAGCTACTTGCTCCCTACTCTATCTTTCTTGGAAGACTGCCTTTCTAGTAGCTGTTACCTCAGCTAGACGGGTGTCAGAACTCCGGGCTCTCACGGTAGATCCCCCGTATACAGTCTTCCATAAAGATAAGGTGCAGCTGAGGCCGCACCCTGCCTTTCTCCCCAAGGTGGTCTCAGCCTTCCACGTCAACCAAGAGATATTCCTCCCGGTTTTTTTCCCGAAACCTCATTCTTCACGCAGGGAGCAACAACTCCACTCGCTTGATGTCCGTAGGGCTCTCGCGTTCTATGTGGAGAGGACCAAACCGTTCCGCAAATCCCCCCAGCTTTTCGTGGCAGTAGCGGACCGCATGAAGGGGCTTCCCATTTCCTCGCAGAGGTTATCCTCGTGGGTAACATCCTGTATCAGGACTTGCTATGAGCTGGCCCACGTTCCTACGGGCCGTGTGACTGCGCATTCTACCAGGGCGCAGGCGTCGTCGCTGGCTTTCCTCGCCCGTGTGCCCATCCAGGAAATCTGTTGGGCAGCGACCTGGTCATCGGTCCACACCTTTGCTTCCCACTACGCCCTGGTCCAGCAGTCCAGAGGGGACGCGGCTTTCGGATCTGCAGTGCTCCATGCCGCTACTTCTCTCTCCGACCCCACCGCCTAGGTATGGCTTGGGATTCACCTAACTGGAATGGATGTGAGCAATCACTCGAAGAAGAAAAGACGGTTACTCACCTTTGTAACTGTTGTTCTTCGAGATGTGTTGCTCATATCCATTCCACACCCGCCCTCCTTCCCCACTGTCGGAGTAGCCGGCAAGAAGGAACTGAGGAGCGGGTGGGCCGGCAGGGGTATATATCGGGTGCCATGGCGGCGCCACTCTAGGGGGCGACCTGCCGGCCCACTGGAGTTGCTAGGGTAAAAAGTTTCCGACGAGCGTGCACGCGCAGCGCGCACACCTAACTGGAATGGATGTGAGCAACACATCTCGAAGAACAACAGTTACAAAGGTGAGTAACCGTCTTTTTCTGCAGAAACAAATTGTTGTGAGTTCTTCTGAAGCTGTGCATTTAGAATAAGGAAATGAGAATATAAGAATGTAGCATAATTTATAAACTGTGACATACAAACCTAGATAGTAATAAAAAATCTGTTGTTATTTATTATTTGCATATTTGCATATTATTTGTATTATGCTAGGCACTGTTTAGATACAGAGAAAGACACACTCTTGCCCTGAAGAGCTAATAATATATGAAGGAATACACCATACCATACTCTTCAGCAAAATTAAAGAGGAAGTATAATAGCCATAGAAAATGCAGAAATATAAATGGACAAAGTACATGTATACTGTATGCAGTGATCAGGAATGAAGAGCTCTTAAAATAACTGTTGAGAAGTGACTTTATAAATGGATAATGTGAAGAATGTAAAGGAAAAAAAGTATTTTGTCTGTAATGTAAATACCACACAGTATATACACTGCTCTAAAGTCATTGCTTGCCTGAAAATTGATCAAATAAAAGCAGAAGAATGTGCTAACTTTTGATCTTTTCCATATAGATCTAAAGTCACGATCAATTGGTTTCCGTCTGTTCTTTGAAATCACATGAGGTTCATATGTGCCAAGTTTTATATGAATCACATGATAAGGTCAAGTAATACAAATTCCAAAGCTGACTTTCTATACCCAGGTCACATATGACTGTGATACTATATTACCATATGTTGACTATAATGGTGGGTATGTAAATGCTGATATTGAAAGAAATCCTATCAGTAGAACCCAAGATAAATAAAACTATAGTAACACTTTTCAAATTAACTAAAAATGAGAGGAACTTGATGGCAAAAAAAAAATTACAAAATAGAAAGGGGCAAAGGCCAGCATGGCATTCTGTGATCATAAAATCAGAGAGAGAAGCAGTCTTGGAATTAAAGAAAAACTGTGAATATTTAGACATTTTTTAAAAAAATCATGTAATGCGAAAATTCAGCAGTTACTTTTTAATAGAGTTATTTAAAAAAATGCTGGGGATTGCCAAAGATTAAAAATAATCTGGTGATGTTTTTGTCATCTATGGGAGCCAGAAAATAAAGGAATACATAGCACTGAGCAAAAGTTAATTTTGACCTTTTATTCATAATTGTGAATATTAAGGATTGACAAAAGCAATACCATTAAAGGATACCTGCAGGAGTAGCTACTGAAGTAAACTTCAAAAGCCTAGCAGTAAAAAGTGACTGCAGTGTCAGTGAAACTCTGAATAACTACATTGCATGCTTGAGCTTGTAATGTTCTGATCTTTTAGACTTCTGTATAATTTCTGCTTTCTGTTGTTTGTGTTTACTGTGATGCAAAGAAAACCTAGAAGTAGTAACTAGTTAAGGTTTCATTTCACTAATAGCAACTTTTAGCTCATACACTCATTTTAGGTAGAATAAGTAAAATGTTCCTTGCAGTTAAGCTAAACTGAACAGATACTAAGAACAGCCATGTCAATGTCTTTTTATATTTACTAATATAGTATTTGGCTTTTCTTGCACACATTACAAATTAAGTATAATTATTGTAATGTACTTTGTCATACATACATATGCACACACTAATGTACATGCAGCTATACTGGCTCTTTGTACATAACAACAAACACTGCATATAAAATAGTATATAAATGCTATCGTAATGTGCATATGCTTAACCTCATTTTGTTTTGCTTCCCCTATTCTATTTTGTCACACTACTAGCATATCATTAATAAATATGATGATTATCTTATCACCTGCAGATCCGGGAAAGACACTTCCAGAAGCTCTTGATTACTGCAAGGTTTGGCTGCAGACAGTAGCAGGAGAGAGAGATGCTAAAAGTGGCATTCCACCTCCTCTCATCACACTGCAAATTAAAGACTTTCTCAATGGGCCAGGTAAGTGGTGCACTTTTGATCAAAATGAATTTTCTAATGTAATCTGTGTGTGCATATAGAGCTATCATTTCTTTATAAATGAACATGCCAGAAAAATGTTTCCTTCTTTCTCCATAAATGTGGATTTTTTTTTAAATTAATTTTATTTATTTATTTTTGCCAAAAACTACACTGGAGAGAGTCAGAACAGAATTAAAGTGACAGATTTAAGGTCAGATAAATTTATCTTTCAGGACTAGACACTGGAGCCTTAAACCCCTGGAAATTTCAAATTTAAAGATTTCTAGTAGAACACAAAATACCTGCTTCTAGGCTTTGGAAAGCTCATGCTCTGTTTGTCTATAAGGTGCCACAGAACTCTTTGCTGCTAATTTAGAGACTTTCCTTAGAAATGGAGTTGAGCTTGCTGCTAAGCAAACCCAGGCAGTCTCTACTGGTGGGTTTTACTTTCCCGTGATGGAAGTGATTCCCCCAGGTGCTAAGTAGACAATAAATCTCCTACCTCCAAATATAATGGTGTGAACAGTGGCACTGGAACACTTTTTTAGAGTGGGAGTGCTACAACCCTCTTACCTCTGTCCACACCCCCTCACTGTCCTGTACAGCTGGGGGTGGGAGAAGGGTCATGGCTCCAGGATGGGAGAACATGGACAGAGCACGGGGCCAGCAGGTGGGTGTAGGGCTGGCAACTGGGACCGGGGCCACAAACTGGGACCAGGATTGGGCATTAGGCTAGCAGCTGGGACCAGGGCCAGGCGCATGGGCACAGAGCCGGGCATGGGGCCAGCAGCTGGGCACAGAGTAAAACCCTGTGCAAAACCTTAGTTCCCTCACCTATGGGTGTGAATAGGATGAGTCTCTGCTCTACCCTCAACAATATAGGCAGATACTGAGTCAGTGTTCAAATTTGCTCCTTCCTGGTCTTTGGCTTTATAGGCAACTCCAAAACAATAATGCAATATAAACCTCTGCATGTTTCCTTCTAGATCTTGGAGGTTTCCCTCCAAAACCTCTTTTGGCCTAAGACACATAGCTACATTCTTATCTCATGTCTGGTTCGTTGGACCCATTTCTAAGCATATCTCAGCAGTAATTGCCCTGAATCTTAACATAGAATTTTGGCTCAAGGTGATTCCAACAGAACATCCCAGCCTTCCAGTACAGGGTTTTATAACCTGATATAACTGAGAGCTTGGTCAAATAATTTAATCTTCTTTAAGTACCATTTCACAATGTTAGAGTTTTGATGAGATTGCCTTAAAACAAAGACCAGACTTGCATATGACCACACAACTGCAATAAGTGCTGTTTCAGACCTAGTGAAAAGAAAAGTTACAGTGGTTTAATTCAACAACATGCTAACATCAACAATACAATAAAAACCTCACAGTCAAGACTAATTCCAACACGTGGTTGGCAGGGGTGCTGGAACAATTTTTAGAGTGGGGGTGCTAAGAGCCATCGAACCAAACTGTAAACCCTGTTTATAGTGGAAAGCACTTCAAGCCAAGGGGGTACAGCAGCACCCCCATTCCCTCTAGTTTCAGCACCTATGGTAGTTCGGCATCTGAGAAGTAGCTGAACCCACCAGGAGTGAGAAGAATGGCTCCTTAGTGGTTCTGTGGTAAGCAGTTAGTTGGCCAGACACTGTCAGCCTGTGATTGTCTAGCAAGGGCAAGGACCTCAGCAGTCATCTTCAGAGAGCCTCAGCAAGGCAACCTAGGAACACATGATATTGGTGGCAGCAGGGGAAACCAATATATCATTACTGAATTGAATAAATACTCTGCTAAAAATTCATTTGCAGGTACTAGTGCATATATTGCAACATTCTGTCAATGTCAAATACTATAATGCTCATGTTCTTACTATATTAGTACTATAAATATTTTCTAAGGACTTCTTTATGTATATTTTATGTATTTATTTTACAATCAACTGATGTATAGACAAGTGCATTAGCTCTGGTCTACACTACGGGGTTAGGTCAAATTTAGCCACGTTAGTTCGATTTCAGTATGAACCAACCACATAACTCCATTCCGTCGACTTAAAGGGCTCTTAAAATCGACTTCTGTACTTCTCCCTGGTTAGGAAAGTAGTGCTAAATTTGACCTTGCTGGGTCGAATTTTGGGTAGTGTGGACGCAAATCGACAGTATTGGCCTCTAGGAGCAATCCCAGAGTGCTCCATTGTGACCGCTCTAGACAGCACTTTGAACTCCGATGTACTAGCCAGGTACACAGAAAAAGCCCCAGGAACTTTTGAATTTCATTTCCTGTTTGGTCAGTGTGACGATCTTAGCAGCACAGGTGACCGTGCAGTCCCCCCCAGAATCGTAGAGCGTAGAATGTTTCTACGCTTCCCCCATCATCTCCATCCCTGAAGTTATCACAGATTCGAAGGTGAGGAAAACGCGCTCGTGATGACATGTTTTCCAAGCTCATGCAGTCCCCGCACTGATAGGGCACAGCTTAGGCAGGACACGATGCTGAGGATAATGGGAGAGCATATGGACATGATGAACCGGTCTGTTGGGGGAGCAACGGACATGATGAAGCATCTGTTGGAGCTGCAGGAAATCCAACAAAAGCACAGACCCCCAACCGCCTACCCTCCTCCCCATGTTCCATAGCCTCTTCACCCCGATGCCCAAGAACACGGGGGGGAGGGGAGGCACCGGACACCCAGCCACTCCACTCCAGAGGATAGCCAAAGCAACAGAAGGCTGTTATTCAACCAGTTTGATTTTTAATGTGGCTGCAATAAGCAATGTGACCTTGTCCTTCCCTCCTCCCCCACCCACCTGGACTACCTTGTCCGTTATCTCATTTTTTTTAATTAATAAAGAAAGAACGCATAGGTTAAAAACAATAGTTGATTTACCAGGAATTAAAATCAACAAAGGGGGTGGGTTTGTATCAAAGAGAAACACACACAACTGTCACACCGAAGCCTGGCCAGTCATTAAACTGGTTTTCAAAGCCTCTCTGATGTGCAGCACGCCTTACTGTGCTCTTTTAATCACCCTTGTGTCTGGCTGCTCAAAACTGGACACTGGACGATTTGCCTCAACCTTCCACCCTGCCATAAACGTCTCCCCTTTACACTCACAGATATTATGGAGCACACAACAAGCAGCAATAACAATGGGAATGTTGGTTGCGCTGAAGTCTGACCTAGTCAGCAGACATCGCCAGAGAGCTTTTAAATGTTCAAAGGCACATTCTACCACCATTCTGCACTTACTCAGCCTATAGTTGAACTGCTCCTTACTACTGTCCAGGCTTCATGAGCCGTGGGAGAAGGGGTAGGCTGGGGTAGGTGCAACTGTGTGGTGCTACCCACTGGGAGAGCAGCCTGAGGCAGAAGCCTCCAGCTCACAAGATATTCCAGGCAGGACTGAATCTCCATGAGACGAAACTTAAAGAAGAAAATGACCTGGGGTCTCTGGCTCCCATTCGGTGCTCTAGGACAGAGGTTCTCAGACTTTTGTACTGGTGACCCCTCTTATACAGTAAGCCTCTGATTGCCACCCCCCCTTATGCATTAAAAACACTTTTTTATATATTTAACACCATTATAAATGCTGGAGGCAAAGCTGGGTTGGGATGGAGGGTGACAGCTCGCAATCCCCCATGTAATAATCTCCCGACCCCCAGCTTGAGAACCCCTGCTCTAGGAGGAAGATAGCCATATCTGTTCAGGCCTCACCAAGATCTGCCAGGAGCACCCAGGAGACAGAGAATGGCTATCAAGCCTCCTGCACCGTCTGCCGCGAAGGCAAGGAGCTGCTGCTGTGTAGCAATGCTGAACCACATCTGCCAGCAGCACCCAGGAGACGTACAGTGATGGTGAGCTGAGCAGGCTCCATGCTTGCCATGGTATGGCATCTGCACAGGTAACTCAGGAAAAAAGGCACGAAACAATCGTATGCCATTGCTTTCACAAGGGAGGGAGAAAGGAGGGCCTGATGACATGTACCCAAAACCACCTGTGACAATGTTTTTGCCCCACCAGGCATTGGGAGCTTAACCCAGAATTCCAATGGGCAGTGGAGACTGCGGGAACTGTGGGAGAGCTACCTACAGTGCACCGCTCTGTAAGTCGATGCTAGCCATGGTAGTGAGGACACACTCTGCCAACTTAATGCACTTAGTGTAAACATACACAATTGACTGTATAAAATCAGTTTCTAAAAATCGACTTCTGTAAAATTCACCTAATTTCGTAGTGCAGACATACCCTTAGATGATAGCCATTGAAGACAGCTGATCTGCTTTTCAGCACATTTGTCAAAGTTATACAAATACAGTCAGAAACCTGGATATAACTATTGCAATGACAACTGAATATGCCTCTATACATGTATCAGAGGTTCACTGTTTTTTAGTAAGTAAAACATTTTCACTAAGAAAAATAGTTTTGGAAAGGTGAGTTTGAAACAGCTCTACTAGTCCAAACATGTACATAACTTATGATACAGTATAGTAGTTAGAAAACAGTCTGTAAATGGTTCCCAGAATTTGCTATCTTAGATGAAACTTTAGTTATTGTAAACAGTTTGTCAGCTAAAGTAGATAAGTAGATGTTGTTCCATAGAAAAAAATTATTTTTTCACCACGCAGGAAGCTAGATTGTCACTCTATATTAACTTAGAGATAAAAAAAAACTACAGCTAGTAGCTAGACTTGGAAACCACCAATTAAAAGGGAATAACAGGATACATTAATACACTTCTTGCCACATGAGTGGATTATTTTGTACATTTTTGGCAACTAACGAAAAATGATATTTCTTCCAGATTTTAAGTAATAGGATCCTAGGAGAAATAAGCATACATCACTGAGCCAGTGGGAACAGGCCTCAACTTTACCCTCAAAAAACAAATTAAAGAACTATTCTTTCCTTTTCTACAGTAGCTAATTATCTACAATTTTTTTTTAATTCCTGCTAGATCAACGCGCACAACCATTGTTATAGTAAATCTAATACTAGACTTATATATTTAATACTTCACAGGCAGGATTACACTAGATACAGCTGAACTGATGATTATTTCTGGCCAGTTATCTTCTTGGACAAAGAATAAAGATGCCCTTGTTGTTTTACTACTAATTTACTTGCTATTCCTACCCATTAATTCTTACTTTAGAACAAAAATCCCACATATTTGTGCTGTATGTAATATATTACAAAAGGTTTCAACAATTTTTGAAATATAACTTGTCTTATAATTTGCCTTAAAAGTACAGATATAAGCAAAACACAAATTCTTCTGTGCCAAAATCCTCTTTCCCTAACATTTTCTTGGAAAGATGATAGTTTAAGTATGAAATTATTAAGCTTTTTGATTTTTTGCCATTTGGAATAATTTTCTGTAAAACATTTTATTCTGTCAAATTAAGAAATATGATGTAGTCCCTCTGCTGAATGATAAAACGGAGTTAAAGATTTTTCTTTTGAGTTTGCGTATTTGTCTTTCCCTTCCATTGCTTGTATGTTGTGATGAATACTGTGCTATAAAGCTATAAATGCTATATAAATATACTATATTTATACATTAAAAAAACCCCAAAACCCAAGTGTCATTTAAAAAAAAAATTCTACCTCCAAAGGCAACAATTGTACCCATTAGCAAGGTCAGTGATTTGGAGAAACATGGTAAATAGCACCTACCAGAAACCCACTAGAATAGTATCTCTAGCAGGTGATAGATTAGTTGGAACAAATTGGAACCATTGCACTTCGGCAATCCTGGTTTCTTTCAAACTGTTTTTAAAATGTCGTCATTTTAATACACAGTCTCAACCCTGTAGAACAGTCCACAGCAGGTTAATTTGAATCATATGATGTGTCACTGCCCTCAGCTGACATGAGCTCCGTTCCATGTGTGAAGCCATAATAAATCCATTCCCAACCAAAGCAAATTCCCTGTGAGAAGGTGAACTAATCCAGGCCTCACACTGGCATGTTAGCCCTCTGTAATTGAAAGCAGGGCCACCTGTTCCCAGCACAGTTAGCCTATAGAGAGAAAATTAGCATTAGATCAGATACTTAATATATTGAAAAATCATTCATACTTTTTGCAAGTTCAGCTGTGGGCTGCTTAACGTGACATCATATATAAACCTAGGAATGTGCCCACTTGATCCCATTTTAACAGTTTTGTTAACCATGGTGTTTGTTAACTTTGTAATGAGAATTTTTTGATTTAATGAGAGCAGACACGTGAGAAGGGGAACTGGCCAGGGTGCAGACTTTTCTAATTAACTCAGGGTCATTTGCAAAAACATTTGAGCTCTCTGGTATTTTTTTCATTGTTCTTTTACAAACAAGGTTTGAACCACTGACACCGTAGTCATGAAATGACATTTATTTTATTAAGAGGACAAACAGAAATATGCCAAATAAATATAGTAGTGTGCACATTATTTTTTATTGACACAGTTATTTTTATTAAAAATCACAATTCAAGGATTCAGTGAGGTGCAAAAATAGTGGAGATAACATTTTCAAAAGTGACTTACGTACTTAGCAGCCTAAGACCCACTGACTTTAAATGAAACACAGGCATTTAGCAGTCTGTCACTATTGAAAATGGGACTCAGGCTCTTAAGTCATATAGATGGTTTTGAAAATGTTACTCTATATCTTTTCCATCATTTTGAAGTGTCTTATGTGCTTTTAAAGTCTACTTTTACCTTTTGCTTATTTTTTTCTTCTCTTAGGATTTTTTCATCTCTATCTTTCATCTTATCATTTTTAATAATGATATGAACAGGGCTTTGGGCTTCTCTACTCTTAAAATGCTACAGTGGCGCAGCTGCACCTGTGCAGTTGTGCTGCTGTAGCGCTTCAGTGAAGACACTACCTACACCAACGGGAAGGTCTCCTATTGGTGGAGGTGCTCCATCTGCCTGAGATGTGGTAGGTAGGTTGATAGGAGAATTCTGCTATTGATCTAGTGCTGTCTACTCCAGGAGTTAAGTCAGTTTAACTGCATCGCTCAGGGGTGTAGATTTTTCACAGTGTAGACCAGGCCTCTGAGTCACAGGCTCTAGGATCCTTTCCAGGATCTTCCCCAGATTTGCTGGGTAACCTTAAGCAAATTACTAAACTTCTTTGTGCCTCAATTTCCACATCTGTAAAAAGGGAATATTAACACTTAACTACTGTTCGCCTTCCTGATGATGCCTCCATACACATCAGCTGTATTTGCTTAGTCACATAGCCCCTGAAACGTTTTTGAAAAGTAGTTGGTAGTTAGGGGCATGTACAATTCCCTCAGTATCAATATTCCATAGATCATCTATGTAGCCTCTGGAGTCCCTGCAGCACATGAATTACAGGCAGAAGAGAACTGAGAGAGAGAGACCAGGAATGTAGGCTTTTGTGGTGCTAATTAAAAATATATGGTTCCCTGAAGTCACAATCCACCTTATTGGTTCTGCTCTTGATTCTTCGGTCCCAGCAACAAGTAAGGGGGTGTTTCTGATACTGGTGCTAGTACTGGTTAGTATCAGGTTGGAGAGGGAAGGATCCTGAGCCTAGGGATGGATTTTCTATGTCTAGAGGGGTGTGTGTGCATGCACAATAGGTGTTCAGAATTAAGGGGGATGGTTCTGAGCTACTAAGGCTAGGTAAGAAGAGAAAGGGTTTTCCGCTTTGGGGACAGGTGTGTGTGGGAGGGTGTTTCTGTGCGGTTGGGCTGGAGAGAAGTGGGGAAATTCTGAGCCAGGAGTGGAATGGGTTGAGTTGCAGGGTTAAGGCAGGAGGGAATAAATTGGTGGTGTCAAGGTGATAAGAAGCAGATGTTAGGATAAAGCTAGACCGGAGGGGATGAGGTTCTGGGGCTGGGAAGGAACACTGAATGGATGACAGAGGGAATACATACTGTTTTCTCCTACCTTCATCTTTTCAGTCATGTGTCCCAATTTTTAAGTTATTTCTCTAAAAGGGGGAAGAGAGAAAAGGGTTCCCCCTTCTCCTCACAAATCTATCCCCCAAAGTGTCTCAGTTTTCCACTTTGTAAATATGATTGACTTGCAGAGAAGTGGAGGATGGGGGGAAGGTACTTGCTCCCTACAGCACCATCCACTGTTTTGAACACGTGCTGCCATTAGGCTGACAGTGCATTTCTCTTGCCTTGGAATATCCTTGTTTCAGATAGGCATAAAAATGCTCTTTATGCCTCAGGAAAAGGCTCTTAATGCCTATGATGACTACAAGGTCTTCTCAGAAAGGGCCCAAAATGATTATAAATATGACACTGCTTCACAGCATGCTCCTGCATTAAGTCCTGGGAGACCTTTTCCTAAAGAACTCCTGTGAGGCATGAAAAAACTCCTTAGGTGTGTGACTTCCAAGTCTTCCATAGATGCCATAGCCTGAATCGAAATCTGAGATTAAAAGAGGAGTCATTCTCTTGTAAAGGCATCCGATGATGAACCATCTAAACAATTTGATTGGCTAAAGATCTGAGTTCTATGTAGAAGAGAGCTGGCATGTTCAAGGGGGACACATGATTAAATAAAATGTAATGCTCTAGATGCCAGATTTGACCAGACCCTTGTGTGATTGACTTTTCGAGAGATTAGGAGCCCCTGGAAAAGGAGGGCTTCCTGGGATCCAAGTGGATCATGTGTGTCAAATATATATCAAATATATGTAGCCAAAGCATCAAGGAGCCAAAATGCCCTTTGAAGGCTCTGGTGAAATCTGAAATAAAACCCTAAGCCTAAGCATTATTTTTTTTCCTGTTTCACTGTTTGCTTGTCTCCTCTCCCTTCATGTTTATTTCAGTGGCTCTCCATGGAGAATTCCTCACTTCTTCCCCTCTTTTCTCTATTCTTCTTTCCATTCTCTCTCCTTACATTTTCCCCTCGTGTCCCTTTATCTTCATAGTGGGCCCTCTCCGTTGGTGATTGGAGACAGAGTAAACCTTTTGTTCTAGCTGGAGTATAGACCACCCATATTTCCCTCCATCCAAAGCAATGTGAACAGGTGGCTACAGACATCTCTTTGTGACAGGGTATTTTCAGGCATCTTAACTAAAACTTTTTCCTTACCCAGTTTTATTTGGAATATAGGATTTGTTGAAGAAAATCTGCAAATGTTTGGAACTTTGAGGTTGAGATTTTGTAATGTATTTTCCTGTCCCATCATCCTGCTGAGCCAAAGATAGCAGACAAGTAGAAGAAAGGGAAATCAAGGCCAAGAGATGCATTGTGTGCTCATATATATCCTGGCACAGAGGGCCTGGCTTGTTTATCCTTGTCACATGGTCCACTCACTGCAGGTGGCACCTCCTCCTGGCCTTTCTGGGGATTACCTCTTTCCAGGTCCGAGGCCCTCTTCTGCTGCTCGCTGCACACCCTGCTTCCTCTCTCTCTCTCTGTGACTCTGGGTGCTCCTTCTTTGTGACTTGACCTTTCGTTCAAGTCACTATACATATTTCCTTTTCTGGGGTATCAAAGTCTTTCCTTACCAGCAGTCATCTCACTCACTGTCCCTATGGTGCCACTTCCTCAGTGGCTGGTAGGGGAACCCAGGCCCACCCTCTACTCCGGCTTACAGCACAGGGACCATCTAGTCAGCAGCCCAGATCTGTTCCATCCTTGATCTTTACTGCCTTTTCCCTGAGCCTGTCCTTACCTTCTGGTTCTTCCTCCTTCTCTTGCCAGCCCCATAGCTCCCTCCTCTCAGGGAGCAATTGTAGGTTACTTGCTTCTACAGCTCCAAACACACCTCCCTTGTCCCAGAGAATGAATGCAGACTACTACCCTGCAGCCTCTTCTCTGCTGTCAACTTCCCATTTTTATAAACCCAGCCCAGCTCGTTCCTCCTCAGCTGGACTCCCTCATTATTTGCCCCAATCCCAATCAGAGGATTACTTAAGGCATCTGATTCCCCTTAGTTGTGGCCTATCTGGATAATTGGCCCTCTTCTAGGTCTACTGTGATATTGCAGTCTGTATGGTTTTATAAAAATCCCTGTCATTGAAGGTTTTTAAGGACAGGTTAGACCAGAGCTTGGCAACCTTTCAGAAGCAGTGTGCCAAGTCTTCATTTATTCACTCTAATTTAAGGTTTGCGTGCCAGTAATACATTTTAACGTTTTTAGAAGGTCTCTTTCTACAAGTCTATAATATATAATTAAACTATTGTTGTATATAAAGTAAATAAAGTTTTTTTAAATGTTTAAGAAGCTTCATTTAAAATTAAATTAAAATGCAGGGCCCCCTGGACCAGTGGCCAGGACCCGGGCAGTGCGAGTGCCACTGAAAATCAGCTCACGTGCCGCCTTCGGCATGCATGCCATAAGTTGCCTACCCCTGGGCAGGAATGGTCTAAGTATATTTAGTCCTGCTTCAGCACAGGGGGCTGGACTAGATGACCTCTCAAGGTCTCTTCCAGCTCTACATTTCTTTGATTTTATAAAAGACTGAGGCCATAGAATATCAGGGTTGGAAAGGACCTCAGGAGGTCATCTAGTCCAACCCCCTGCTCAAAGCAGGACCAATCCCCAACTAAATCATCCCAGCCAGGGCTTTTTCAAGCCTGATCTTGTCTACACTTACAGGCTTACAGTGGCACAACTATACCAATACAGCTGTGTCGCCATAAGAGTGCTTGTGTAGCCTCATTATACCGACTGGAGAGAGCTCTCCTTTTGACATAATAAAAGCAGCTCAATGATTGGCGGTAGCTGTGTCAGCGGGAGAGCATCTCCCACTGACATAGTGCTGTGTACACGAGCGCTTATGCTGGCAAAACTTACGTCCCTTGGGGGGGGTGTTTTTTCACACCCCTGAGCAACAAAAATTTTGTCAGCATAAGTGCTAGTGTCGGCTTATCCTAAAGCAGTTGTCTAGAAACAGACAGCTTGTGTCCATCAGTCTTCTAAGTTCTGAAGAAGAATATTCATCAGGAAGAGGATATGTAATAGATTGATCTGGATTTTCTTCCCCTGCCCAGACTACAATTCTGCAATATTTAACATCCCCAAATCCACAGCATGATTTGGGGGAACCCCATCCGAAGAAGGCAGTCCACATGAGAGGGCTCCTGCAGAGATGTGCGATTTGATAGAACTGATCCAGTACCTTGAAAGAAAGATGTTTGGCATCTCCAAAAGTAAAGAATTCAGGAAGGACAAACAAATAATCTCATATCTACTTCACATTTGGGCCACAGAATCTGTCCTATCGAATGACTGATCCTGTGGAAGCTACTCAATATTCTTTGTGATTCTGGAAAGGAATTACAAAATGCAAGCCATCTTGGATCTTGAATTGCTCAGTGTGTTCACCTGGACATCAAAATGCATTATGTAGTCTGAAAATAGAATCCCTACCCCTTCTGGATTCTTCTGTCATTAATAGATGCATGTCCCCTTGTCATTATGGTATATCATCATAAGTATATATACTTCTGAAACTACAAGAGGCACTTTCAGTCAGGACCCTGCCTCTCAGTCCATCACCCTCACAAGGAGTCTTTAATAATAGGCTTCCTAGAATGGGAGCCAGCCTCTACCCATTGCTCATCAAATCACCCTCAAGAAGGAAAAGGAGCCCAGTTATGGCAGCAGCTATAGAAGTATGGCTTTATGGCAAACAAAGAAAAAGTCACATTTTTCAAATACGAAGACTACAGCTTCTGCTGGGACATGTTAGATTGTCTTTATTCTGAAAGAGAAACTGAGGAAGATTACAAATTATTCATCTAGTATTGAAAACCCCACCGATTTGTCGGATTTCTAATGCATCTAGCTAGTAGTCATGCTGGTATCATGTGGAACCAAACACTTCCCGCAATATAACCCTCCATCAGATAACTATTTCTTTGAAGAGTTAAGGTGCTTCTCCAATCCTAATACTTGAAAGCTCTATTCCAGAGAGAGATCAGTTTTCTTTATAGTAGGATTAAATCTTGTGGTTATGAAGAAGTTTAGTATTTTACAGCTTTGGAAGGTGGTGTTCTGCAAAATACTCAGAAAGGATAGTCCTGTGTCCCAGCTGGGTAAAATGACTGGTTTTCTGCCAATCCTCTGGGAGAGAGGGGAAAATTCATTTAAGATCATGGGATACTCTGGATCTAAGAAAAGAAACTCTCAGCAAAGAACACATTTTCCTTTCTCCATGATTCCCTCTGGTTACCGGTCTGTGAAAAAATCCTATATGTATGAGATCTATGACTTTCTTTACACACATATTTTTCATTATGCCTTCTCATGAGGTTTCTTTTCTGATTCACCAAATTAAATGCACAGAGCCTAGCACACTGTAGGTACTATATAAATTAATAGAAATAGTGACCTATTATATTTTCAGTTCTGGCACATCTCAGGATCAAACCCATTGACTTCAACAGGAGCTTAGGGTACTTAGCACCTTGCAGGATGAGGCACTTTTTCCTATTCTAAATATAGAGAAACAATGTAGTACATTAGCTATAACTGTGTCATAACTGTGGCAAATGTAGACTTTGTAATGGTGAAACCTGTCTGTCAGATACCTAGGCATTACAAGTTAAAGTATATTGCCATCGTCTGCACAGTAACTGGTAAGGATACTACAACATGTATAAATATTAATATGTTCAAAACTGAAGTATGTAACTCATATATTTTCACTTTTAACATATATTTATATTTCATATCTACCAAAAGCAAATAGTCATGGTTCTCTCAGTTTCCCAGCATTTTCAAACAGTCATCCAGTAACTAACTTATCCATGTATTCTAGGTAAGGCTCTATTGGAAATGGCATACCTACTACTGAGAAAACTGACCCAAAAATCAATTTTTGAAATGCTAAGCAGGAGAAGTAGTACAATATTGCCTGGTATTATTTTAACAGATTGGTCCATGTATGTGTAGAATTTTTCATTCCACTTATTGGGGTTGACCAACACAACTTCATCATGGCTCTGCCACTTTTAAATTACACAGTCACCCCTAATTCATGGTGTAAAAAGACATCAACACAGAGTGTACACAAATATTTCAGAGAGAGAGAAAATAATCACAGTGCTGTAAGTCTGCACCTATTTTTGGTACACCTTTAATAATGAAGTGACAAAGGAAGAAATTGTTTCAGACAGAATTTTCAGAGCGCTGCTTATACATTTTCTTTTATAGATATTATGATTTCGTTAAAACAGGCCATATTGAATCCATTGGGTTTTTTGTAATAGATTTAAAAATACATAATAACTGTAAGTAATATGATGACTAATGGGTCAAGTGAAGTTGGAACATTTTAAATGAGAAAATAGCTGGAAATAATTTTCAGGAAACTATTCCAGTTGATTTTCAGTCCCCCACAAGGTATAGGTTAACATAAACTCCATAGAATCGCCTCTGGGATCTGAATTCCCTCTCTGATTTCATTATTGCAACGTGATTCTTTTCCTTTCACCGTTAAGTCATCTTCTGGTGTGGTGGGAGCATATAATAAGTGTAATTTATTTATGTTTGTCTAATTTCCTTTTAACTCAATAGTCATTTCATCATTCTGTTTCCTAGTAGCTGTTCAGAAAGTTGTGAATGGTAATTAGAAACTAATAACTGACAGACCTGGATTTACGTGGTAATCTAAAGATATGTGGCAAGGGAATGGAGAGAAAAGTACAGCAAACAGGAAAGCAGATTAATTAAGTGCACTTTTCACTGGAAGAAAATATTTTTCCATGAGATCCTCTAATACAGTTTATTCGTATG
The DNA here is from genome assembly GCF_025201925.1 of Gopherus flavomarginatus. Taxonomy (NCBI): domain Eukaryota; kingdom Metazoa; phylum Chordata; order Testudines; family Testudinidae; genus Gopherus; species Gopherus flavomarginatus. The sequence continues at coordinate 261,475,245 of NC_066618.1, forward strand.
TAGTTATGTAATTTGGAATAGTCCACTTCACCCCAGTTCGTTAAGAATCCCTTTATTGTTTATTTGCAATGGAAGCGCCTCAAACAACGATGGGGTGAGAATTGCCTATCCTGTTGTGAAACTGATTCTGTGCTTCAGGAGAGAGCTAAGGTAGCTATAAGCCACCTTTGCTCCCTCCTGATTCTAGTGTAACTTAAATAGCTTTGAAGGACTGTCTACATTACTGCAGTCTGTGTGTCTGCTTGCCTGTGGACAGCAACACTGCCCAGAATATCTTCTGCACTACATGCCGTGGCCCTACGCCCTTCTCACCCATGTGCCATGGCTTGTGAAGGTGTCCTCAGAGGACAGTCTGCAGCTGTCTTTCTTAGTTCTTGTACCTGGGGAATTCTCTCCCACCTCTATCCATGTTTTTTGTGCCCCTTTATGATGCAATGGCCTTTTTACCTGGTGTGAAGGGGCCAAGTAAGGGGTTAAAAATTTCACCCATTATTATCTTTATCTGCTGCTGTAAGATGCCACCAATCTCCACTGATATATATTCTGTCCATCACTTAAACAAGTCTTTCTCAGAGTGAATGTTAATGTTCCCTTCACAATGTTAAGGAGAAAGTATAAAACAGGGCAAACAATAAAATCATGTAGATTGCTCAATTTTATTTTTATTTTTTGTGTTTTACTTAAAATGCCAAAGAATCTTGTTGCATAATCTTTGTCATTATGAGATTGTTAAAATATTTGCAATAAAGGTTCCAATGTTTTATTTTCTTCAATTATGCTCTTGGCTGACACACCAATGTCTGTGCCTGATTCACTGTATAATAATAACCTAATATAAAACTTTGTCATGTTATCAGGCATTACAACATTTTTTGCTGTGTGACATGTGCTGTTTCAGTGTGGAAAACAGGGAAGCCAACCACTTATCCTGGTTTGCGTTGCTCCTGTGTTTTAGTGCTAACTTTTTTTTTTAATTGCTTTTTGGATGAATTCAGGGTTTATGAAAACAAGTGACTAATAGCACTAATTAAATACAGACATAATGAGACAGGTGCTGTGCAAGTTTCCCTACTCAGCTCTGCAAGTGCACCTCAGTCCAATCTCTCCGACTAATCTATCCCTATATCTTTCTCTGTCTGAGAGATCCCAAGAGAGTACTACTGGGCAATTACTCATCTCTCCTTTAAGGCTCTCTCATGCAGAATGCTCTAGGATTTTATCTTATCACCTCTCCTGTGGAACATGTATATTAGGATGCATTTATTCTTGCTGTTTTCAGAAGTAGAATATACTGCTACAGGAAAGCATCGGTAGTCAAATATGCTCTTGAAAAATAAAGTGTCTCTCCTCCAGTTTAGTTTCTCACATGCTTAACTGTGAAGCAACACCAACAAATATTTTGAATCTGGTCCATAAGTGCAACTTCATTGATGTATAAAGATGATCTAACAGGGTATGATTTTCCAAAATATCTAGGTGGTTTAGGAACCCAAATCACAGTGGGACTTGGAAACGTAGGTGCTTTTGAAAATTTACTAATAGATTTTTTACTTTTAAAAAAAAAGAACAAGGAGTACTTGTGGCACCTTAAACTTACAAATTTATTTGGGCATAAGCTTTCATAGGCTAAAACTCACTTCATCCGATGCATGCAGTGGAAAATACAGTAGGAAGATATATATACACAGAGAACATGAAAAAACCGGTGTTGCCATACCAACTCTAACAAGAGTAATCAGTTAAGGTGGGCTATTATCAGCAGGAGAAAAAACACTTTTGTAGTGATAATCAGGATGGCCCATTTCAAATAGTTGACTGGCAGGTGTGAGTAACAGTAGGGGAAAAATTAGCATGGAGTAATAGTTTTTACTTTGTGTAATGACCTATCCACTCCCAGTCTTTATTCAAGCCTAATTTAATGGTGTCCAGTTTGCAAATTAATTCCAGTTCTGCAATTTCTCATTGGAGTCTGTTTTTGAAGTTTTTTTGTTGGAGAATTGCAACTTCTAGGCCTGTAATTCAGTGACCAGGGAGGTTGAGGTATTCTCTGACTGATTTTTGAATGTTATAATTCTTGATGTCTGATTAGTGTCCATTTATTCTTTTGTGTAGAGACTGTCCGGTTTGGCCAATGTACCTGGCAGAGGGGCATTGCTGGCACATGATGGCATATATCAATTTGTAGATGTGCAGGTGAACGAGCCTCTGAGGTGTGGCTGATGTGATTAGGTCCTATGCTGGTGTCCCTTGAATAGATATGCGGACAGAGTTGGCAACAGGCTTTGTTGGAAAGACACCAGCAACCACACACCACACAATAAAAACACTAACCCAGGAACCTGTCCTTGCAACAAAACCCGTAAGCATGTACTTAAGCCTGTTGAAATCAATGGGCTTAAGTGTGTGCTTACGTGATTTTCTGAATTGTGGTGTAAGGACCTAATCTTGCTGCCCTTTATCCTTGAGGTAAGAAGTTTCATATTGCCTGAGAAGCAGAAGAGCTGAGTTCATTTGGCTAAACCACAAATCTCAAATGATTTTGTCTTAAAAGAACAAGCTGGTCATTTCAAACTTGAAACTTGGCCCAACTTTGATTTAAAGGTTTATCAACCTATGTGAACCTTTCAACAAACTGTCTGCAACTTGAATTTGTAACAAAACCTAAAATCAGGCAGTTTTGTATTTTGTTGTGAACATTTCAGACAGCTGAGTTGCATGAGTGAAAGTGATCACGTTGTGCTCTGTAACTGAAAAGAACTGTACAGAGAAAAAAAGAACCTTTTTTCCTTAAAAGGGCAACTACAATTTTTCATTCTTCATTACTGAATAAAAGCTGAACTGCAAGGCAAAAATGTACTCACAGCAACTGTATTCAGTGGCTTCTTGTCTGGCTGACTGGATGAAAAGGGGCTCCCTCTACAATTGGTACAAAAGGGGAGGAAGGGGGAAAATTACCTAGATGGGCAGGGAGGAACAGGAATAGCTGGACCAGGTATGTGTGTGGAGACACTGCCCTTCCAGATGACCTGGAGGAGAGGGCTACTTATACCCCAGACAGTTGTGGAGAAGCCCTCTGTCACTGTGATCAGGCTGGCAAAGCCCACCCTCCCGCAGAGTGATTAGTAGAACCAGGTTGCCTCATGATCTGCTTTGGGCATTATGCTAGTTGCCTTTTTACCTGGGGGCTGGGAAGGAATTTTTCCATCACTGCCAGATGCCCAAGTTGGGGTGTATTTTTTTGCCTTCCCCACAGCAAGTCTGGGACATGGTGGGGTAGGGTAGAGGGGATAGGTTATCATGTCACAATGTAATAACTAAAAAATTTGGCAGATGCTCAGTGCAGATATATGGAAGGGATATAGTTATCAGAAAAAAAAACGGATTGGAAGGGGATTTAGAGGAAAGTATCTCTTAAAGGAGGTGAGGAAGTGGGTTCAGGGCTCCTAATGTCTAGTACAGTGGGGAGCCATCTCTCTTCTTTTTTCTAGCCCCCTTAATCATTATATGAGGGGAGGGCAGCAGGGTCCCAGCAATGGGCTATGTGGAACCAGGTTGGGTAGGGGGAGGGCTGAAAGTAAGGGGAAACAATTAAGGAAATTTTGATGGCCTGCACTATATGATTTGTTGTTGGGTATTCCCATATATTTTAAGTGGGTAAAGTTCTGTTTTAATTAAACCACATCCATTGCCCCCTGTCTTTCTTATAGTGTGGCCAGGACAATAAAAACAGAGATAAACCTCGATTCCTGTGCTCAAAACACCAAGTCACTGGCTCCGAGAAGTGTTCAGCAGAAGAAAAATAAGATTTAACTAACCAAAAAATTCTGCTGCCCGTCTACATAATCGTCTTGGTACTTCTTGGGAATATAACATCACAACTATTAGAAATGTCATTGCAACCCATGAAATTCATTTTATTGTGATTTCTCAAAATAATGCATTCTGAGATATTTTAATTAAACCAGGAAATATCAATATAATTTCACAGGAAGTACCAAGATTTCACAGAAGGGGCGAAATATTTATGAAAGGTTACATTATTTCTGTCCTGAATGTTTCCCCAAAGCAGAGATTAAGCTTAACTAATTTTTTAGGTTTGCTTTACAGTTCACATTTAAGTACAAAATACATTTAAAACAGTATGATATAACCACTGAGTAGAAAACCAAAAAAGTATACATATTATCCATCAATTTAAGTGTGATGAAAATTTCCACTGTCAGCTTTAGAGTTTATATACAGTACCACTAGAGTTGTTTGACATAAACTCAAGGGAATGAGGAATATATATTTTCAGTCTAATGCACACAGATTTATATATTTACCATCCTACACACTGCAGTTTATGTCTGTCTTTTCATGAGGCTGTGATGATTCCTGAACAGAAACAAGAAAATAAGATTGTGTTAGATTTCTTCCATTCAAACAGTTATCACTGTTTTAGTAATTTTATTCAAATGTCAAAATCAGCCAGAGAAATAATATTTTCCCTCCATACTTCAGATAAATGGTAATTATTTTTTCCATTAAATGAGTAATTGATAATGTTTTTGTCTCTCTCAAATCTTTTCTTCAGCTGACATAAATGTGGCTATATCAAAGCCTTTGAAAGCAAACCTGAGCTGTGTCAAACTTGATCAAATAAATCATTTCCTGAAGAAAATCATAAGGACGAATGACTATGAGACTAGCAAGGAGGCTGCTGCTTCAGCTGATAGCATTCCAATCAAGGATGACATATCAGCACCCAAATGTTCCAGTAGAAAGGATTCTTCACCTGCAGCAAGTGCTAATGGAGAGCAAATGGCTTCAGTCCAAGAAAATTTGTGGAGAGTTGTTTCCTGTTTTCAAAAGATTTCCATTGATACTGCTCAAATGGTTGTTTCTATGGAAACCATGCCACACCCGAATAAACCTTTCCTGTTAGCATCTCTATCAACCCTCAGTGGAAGTCTGAATGTCAAAGCTGGACATAAAACTACAGGTAAGAGCTTTTAACAATGAAAGTATCAGAGGGGTAGCCGTGTTAGTCTGGATCTGTAAAAGCAGCAAAGAATCCTGTGGCACCTTATAGACTAACAGACGTTTTGGAGCATGAGCTTTCGTGGCTGAATACCCACTTCCTCAGATGCATGTCATGCATCTGAGGAAGTGGGTATTCAGCCACGAAAGCTCATGCTCCAAAACGTCTGTTAGTCTATAAGGTGCCACAGGATTCTTTGCTGCTTTTAACAATGAAAGTTGCTATTTATTTGTATAAGTATCATTATGTTACACATTTTACCGCTTGGTAAAGTGAGATATAAAGATATGTGTTTGTTGCTCCAGGTAGCACAGTGGTTAGCAGCAGAACCAATTACTTTAATTCTCTACTCTGAGGTAGGAGCTGGGGTTTGATGTGGAGCTCAGTAAAGTGGTTGCAGTTTCCTGATTCAGGGCTGCCTGACCTGGAACAAGTTATGGCTACACAGGGGCATCTCTAATTTATGCTGCTAGCATAAGGTTCCCTGTGATAGTAGAGGATTCCCTATGTTACTAGAGCTCCACTCTGCCCATCTCCCTCCGCTTTTTATTCTGTCCTCCCCACCTCTCCCCCAGTCCCTTTAGCCCAGGGGGTGGGGAAGGCTGACACAGGAGGTAGCAGTGCTGTCTCCACCAGCGTTCTGTTGGCAGTGTGTGCTCCTGGAATTCTGCATTAGCTTTCTCCCTTCACTTTAAGTCACTTTGCACAGCTTACATAGCACGAATTGACTTTAGTGGATTGGAGAATCTAGCCCCAAGAATCCTGATTTCCAGTCTTTTACTGTAACCAGTAGACCACCAAAAAAAAGTCAGCCTTCCTCCCCAAACCCACTCAAACTCTGTAAATTGTAGAACTACAATTTTATACAGTAGTTCACCAGTATTAGAGAAGCCAAGCCTGCCCTCTCCTGTATTCTTTTTCGTATTGTGTGGTAATTAGAACTGTGGACTGGGATTCAGGATTATTGAGTACTATTTCTGGCTTTGCCTTGGACTCACTCTGTGTCCTTGAACCAATAAGCTAACCTGTCTCTACCTCTGTTTCTCCATTAGTAAATGTAGGGAATAGTTTCAGTACTTCCTGTACCTGTCAGGGATGTTGTATGGTTTAATGGTATTTGTAAAATGTTTGAGGGCCTGGGATAATTTGCAAAGTACTGTAACTATTGCTACTGTTTTATTATTAATTTGTCATAATTCTGGGTTGAATTCTGACTACATGGATATTGTAAGAAATGCTGCTAATGTGCTATGCATACAAGAGAGACAAATTAGAACTTCCCACAGTAGACACTAGAGACTTGATTTTTAAAGGTATTTAGATACCTAAAGATGCAGATAGACATGTGGTGGGATTTTCAAAAGTGCCTAGGCACCTAACTCCCACTGAAATCAATAAAATCAATGGGAATTAGGCATCTTAGACAGAAAAGTCACTGCTGTGAGACTTAAGGCATGTCTACACTACCGCTTATGTCGATAGAGTTTATGTCGCTCAAGGGTGTGAAAAAGCCACCTCACTGAGCGACGCAAATCCCAGAAGGACTCGAAGCGGTGGAGTAATTATGCTGATGGTATCAGAGGGTAGCCGTGTTAGTCTGGATCTGTAAAAGCAGCAAAGAATCCTGTGGCACCTTATAGACTAACAGAGGTTTTGGAGCATGAGCTTTCGTGGGTGAATACCCACTTCCTCAGATGCATCATATGCTGATGGGTGAGCTCTCTTCCATTGGCATAGAGCAGGGATTGGCAACCTCTGGCATGCGGCTCGCCAGGATAAGCATCCTGGCGGGCTGGGCTAGTTTGTTTACCAGCTGCATCGGCAGGTTTGGCAGATTGTGGCTCCCACTGGCGGTGGTTCGCCACTGCAGGCCAATGAGGGCGATGGGAAGCATGGCCAGCACATCCCTCAGCCTGCGCCGCTTCCCGCCACCCTCATTGGCCTGGAGCAGCAAACCGCAGCTCATGGGAGCCACGATCCGCCAAACCTGCCGACGTGGCAGATAAACCGCCCCGGCCCGGCCCGGCCCGCCAGGGTGCTTACTCTGGCGAGCTGCGTGCCAGAGGTTGCCGACCACTGGCATAGAGTGTCTGCATCAGACACACTACAGCACCACAGTTACTCTGATGTAGCACTTCTTGTGTAGACTGGCCTTAAAATGTGAGGAATTTCACACTGCAAGTAGAATTAGCAGAACACCAAACATAAATAGATTCCCTTTTGGTTTAAGGATTTTTGCACCACTTTATAAACTGTATTGGTTAGTCTCTTAGTAAAACTAATAAGATGGTGCATTTACATGATCTGGAAGTTAGCCAGATCTAGCCAGCTGGCAGTGTAGCTTAAAAAGCTAAAGAAAATGGTTTGTAGCTGAAAAGTATGAGTTGTAGGCCAAACTAGGTGATTTATTTCTTTTTCATCAGAAATATTCCTGCTCAGGCCAATAAACTTCAGTGCTTTTTTATTGTTTTAAAAGTTGAAAATGAAAAATTCAAGGTTCATAGAACTTGAAAGGCTATGAAAGTGCTAGAGACTGAAATTCTTGATTTATCCACAAATATATTGCAGTACAGACAGGAACAGTGAATGCATTCCCACGCTTTTCCAATCGTATCTCAATCCTCGTATGGAAAGAGCAGCAATTGAGTAGAGTAAAGGGCATTTTTAATATCCTTTACATAGTTTTAGCCTTCTCTGTGTGTTCTAATCCTCTTTCTTTCCATCACTTCCCTTCTGTCGTACTCGTACTTTATCCCTCCAATGGTAGATTATAGTGTCCACATAAACTTCTATATATCAAAGCCAAGCCTGTTCTGTCACTGTACTTTAAAGCAATTTGGCAAACTCAGCAGTGTATATCACTTCCCCCCGAGTTTTCATCCTCCCAGAAGAACTTACCTTGACTTGCACATTAAACCTCAGAAACTTTCTGCTCCAAAGTTGTATTTCTTAATCTTTCAGGCAGTGCCAGGAGACAGATTATGTTTGTTTTTTTTGAATGCGGTAAACTACACTCAACTCTCTAGTGTGTTTTTATTCTGGCAAGCACTTTTAAATAAAGCGATAGCAGAGCCGAATCTAATCAAAATGAAAGCTAATCATTTAATTTGAATAATTTCCCTAACTAGACAATAAAGTAAGATCAACAGACTCTCTTCACATTTCTCCTATTAAAATTAGTGTATCTTTCTGTTTTATAAGAAGAAAAACACATCACGTACACACAAGCTTTTGAATTCCAACACAGCAATGTGGGAAATTGTTTTTTAAGTTTCAATAACTGAAAAACACATTTCCAAAGAACTGCATTCAAAACTGCCTTATTCAATACATTTAAAGGTAACTTTAGGAAATAAGATAAAATATTGTGATGGGGCTTCAATTATATTTTTGTCTAAAAGATCTTCACAAGACACAAGAATACTGCAGTTACTAGCAAGAATTGTTTTATTAAGTGTAAAAAATATCATGCAAGTTAGCTAAATGGAAAAATGCAGTAGCTGTGTCAATCAGATTTTTGAGAGCTAGGACTATTTAAAATATGTCAGTTCAGAATTTTCTTTTTAAAAAATTTTATAGATGTACCTTTTTAGTTGAACAGGGTTAATGTCAGATATTTTATAGTATGAAACTAATACGCAAATACTTTACTGTGTCTTTGATTTTATAGTCATATAAGTATTGTGACCATCTGTAGCAGCTGCATTTTACGAATTATTTACTGAACCAAACTGAGCACAGTGACAAAAGTAGTCATCTCAGATGTACTGTTAAAACAGAGAAAGAAAAAGGAGCATTGCTTGCCTTTTATACAGTATGGCCATCTGTTGTACAGATGTTATTATATAGAATGACTTCAGATTCAATAATTGTAGGAAATTTTCATTAAAACCTCAACAATTTGCACTTGTTTACTTGAATCTGCATAACTCCCCAGTGAGACAACACAACACACTTGGGGTTTCTTTGGTTCTCACTAGCTTTCTCTTTGATCCTTTTTGATGTGCTGACTTTAATAAACATAGTTAAAAAAACAGTTCAAAAAACATCATGGAAAAAACTACAAAGGAACAATTATTTCAGTAGAAACTACTCTAATCCCTTACTTACGCAAGCTATTTTTAGTGAAAAATGTTTTTTTACACGTTTTATGTGACAGTGTTTTATAAACAGTATAAATGGCCCCATTTCCAGATGAGTTTTAATGTAAGAGATGAAGTTGGTTTGTGATGCTCGAGGACTCATATGTGCTAAGAATTATTTAGAAAAACACGGAAATGTGTTGTCGGCTTGTTTTCTCCCTTATGGGGGGAGGGAGGGAACAAAAGCTTATGACCTTGTATAATGACTGAAGTTTTTATTTTGTTTTGTTTTAAATTAACAAAGAAGCATGCCACATGTAATTTGTGAAAAATTATCTCCCCCCGCTCGCCCCGGACATTTAAAGTTAGTATCACTTTAACCATGCAAACTCAAAACCTTCTAATTTTTTTTTCATCCTGTTATTTAAGAAGAAAATTGAGAAGTACAATGGCTAATCAGTTGAATTATTTTTTTTCATTTTTTGATGGGATAAATTGCAATAGTTGATTGTACACATCACAACTGTGGATATTTGAGACCTACCAGTTATTACAAAAGCTCCATTCCACTTAGCCCGTTGCAATATTATACAACCCCAAGCCCCATTAGTGTTTCATGGGACTTCATTTTGTTGGACACTCTTCGGGTTCTAATACAACAGTGACTTTTAATCACGATTCCAATTTCTGCTAAAATACTTATACTCTGTAGTTATGGCAAAGTCCTGAGTGGTTTTAGTAATATAATATTATTATAGAATTTGATGTACTGTATTGCAGAAAACTCTATGACTAAGGTTATCGTTAACAGTAGTTTAGTAAAGACAACAGTTATAACTTTGTGACATATTCAAGGACAGTAGTTTAAATGTGAAGGTAAATGAATAATTTAATTGTAACCAATGTATGTACTTTAAAGACAGAAGTTAACATTTTGTTCCAGTTTTAGCTGGGTAAATTTGGAGCCACATCTTGAAATAGTGAATGCTGTGAGTTTGCTCAGGTAACTTGCAGGTACTTAATTTGTATTGTTGACCAGGAAGCCCAAGTTCACAAGCAATCTGAGGAATTACAATGGGCCTGATCCTTTGAGGTTCTGGCCATCTCTTACATGGTGCCTTGCACCCTTCATGTCTCACTGTAGTCAGTAGCTCTTGACGGTGCCTAGCACCTCACACAAGGCACAGAGCTCACTGTTGTGTAGTGCCTCATGTCATTAAAACTTGGATAACTCACAGAGATTCACCAATAAATTCTAGCAAGCAGGGTGAAAATATCTCCCACATGTCCCCCATTAGCTAATTTAGATTGATTTTGAAATTGGAGCCACCCACCTGGGTAAGATGTAGAAGTGAGATTGGGAACCATACTATCTCCAGAGTGAAAAAGAAGAAAGCTGTAGACTCCCTCAGGACCAGTTTCCTGTTCCAGGAGGGCACAAGAGAGAAGACTCTCTGCTTGATACCTGGGATGTTAGGATCTCATACCATGAAAAATCTAATGAATTGTTTTCTTGGTAAAAGAGTAACAGTTTAAATAATTTTCACTGCCCTTCCTCTATTATGCAGATATAATTATCTTAGCATGCAAAGAGGAGACGAAAGACCCCATTCAATTCTCATGTGAAAATTGCATTTATTTCTACTAGTCACAAATTAAAAATGTAATGGATTTAAGATCTTTTTTTATAAATATAAAAAATAAATGTGGATATTAATTGGTATAAACCAGATACAAAACTTTTCATTTCACAGTTAACTGGTCCTCTTGAGAAAACTTTGCTAAGGCATTGTCATAGCCTTTGGATGCTGCAGATATGCAAGTTAGCCTAAGGGGAAATAAAACATTAAATTAGATATGACTACCTAAAATAATATGCAGCAGTAACAAGCCATTTACAACACCCAGAAGACCTTTGTTACTTTTAGAAAGAAATATAAACTCTTTCCAACATTTGAACATAGGAAATGAATTCTTTGTCAGTAAAAGCCAGAGGACAAACTAAATATTTAAATGGCCACTGAGGATTGAAGTGGAAATGCAGCTTGTAGACAGCTATACAAATCACTAACAAACCTTAATGAATATTGGGTGTGGGCATCAGGGTCCTGTCAGTTTTGACACTATGTCCCAAGTAGCTTAAACCCAACACTCAAGAAAAGGTGGAGACCTCAGCAGGTCTCTAACATCTGGGATTTTATTTGTCATTATGGCATACCCTGCAAGCGCAAAAGAAAGAGTAAAAGGGGATTATCCTGACAATGAAATGAGTTACTGAATCTTGTGATAATGAAAAGCAGAAGAATTCTAATTCCTTTCTATAGTCCCTGAGGTGGAGGTGCGTTTATCGTTCTGCAGAAGTAAAAGGAGGGAAGAACAGATGGCCTAAAATCCATGAAACAAGACACCACCTAATCCCAGGACTGAGTACCACTATTAATCCTGGTCAGATTCCCTACTGTTACTTTATAACAGGGTTCTGAGTTGCTACTGATGAACTGGCATGTCTGTTTTTTTAAAAAATTGCAAACTAACTGTAGGTTGCTGATTTAAGAAAGAAAATGTGTTCTAAATGTGTGGGACCACCAATTAACATAGCTAAACCTCCAAAGAATGGATGACTTCCAAAAGGAACTGAATCAAACTATTTTATGTTCATTCACAACAAATAGCATTGTTTTCTCAATCTCTGTTACTACCTTCATAATGAAAGCAATCGCATATACTTAATATATGAGATGGGAATTTCATTTCTGGGTTTGTGGTTTGGGAATGTTTTGTTATGTGTTTTGTTGTATAGCTGCATATGCTATGTATAACAATAGTGGAAGCTCTGTTATTCTCATACTACAGTTTTTCATGGTGACTCCACAGAAGACTTGCATTAAGCAGAAAATGTATAATAGCTGAAGGGTTGTGCTTTGATTTTTTTTTTATTTTTGAACGTTCTGTATTTTTCTGTATAATGGCTACACTACAAACATGTTTTTATCTAATACACGGATCATTTGTTTCAGTAGAGCAGCTGGGACCTAGGTGAATCAAGCATATAGTGGGGAGTCAGGAGACCTAAACTCTAATCCCAACTCTCCCTTAGGGTAATTATTTAGGCCTACATTTTCAGAGCTGCCCACTAGTTTTGGCTACCTCCATTGTTGAGTGCCCAATTTAAGATGCCCACAGCCTGATTTTCAGTAGTTCTGAATACCCACAACTATTTCTGAAATCAATGGGAGCAGCAGTTCCAAGCACCTCTGAAAATCAACCCTTGAGAGAATGTCTACACCAGAGCTGGAGATGTAATTTACAGCCTACCCATTGTGGAGATGTAATTTAAACCTACCCATGCTAGCTTTTAATGAAGCTGTCATGTTAAATAGCTGCAGCAGGGCAAGCAGTGGGATGAGCTAGCTGCTCCAAGTACGTACCTAAGGTTTCAAATGGAATTGTACTCAAGGCAGCTAGCCTGTCCTGCCACCCATGCAGCCATGTGTACACTGGTATTTTTAGCATGCTTGCTCAATGACAGCTGATGTGGGCATGTCTACCCAAGCTAGAAATTACACCTCCCACTCCAGTGTTGAGCCCTTTTGGAGCCTGGAGGAGCAAGCACCCCAGATGGGGTAACAGATTTGGGGGGGCTACCTCTGATCTCCTCCAGGCTTCAGAGCCTGAGCTTCAGCCTGAGCTGCAACTCAAGGAAGCTAGCCTGTCCTGCCACCCATGCAGGGGGAGGGATAGCTCAGTGGTTTGAGTATTGGCCTGCTAAACCCAGGGTTGAGAGTTCAATCCTTCAGGGGGCCACTTAGGGATGTGGGGTAAAAATCAGTACTTGGTCCTGCTAGTGAAGACAGGGGCTGGACTCCATGATCTTTCAAGGTCCCTTTCAGTTCTATGAGATAGGTATATCTCCAATTATTATTAAATTAACTTCAAAGCACTGTCTACACAGCTATTTTTAGAGTGTTAACCTGAGTCTGTTAACCCGGGTTGGGATGCTTGCTCTTGCAGGCTCCAAAATGCTGTGTAGACATACCCTTAGTGTCTCAAGTTGAGCACCCAGAAATGGAGGCACCTAGATGTTAGTGGATGCTTTTAAAAGTGTGAGTTCAATTACCTCATCTGTAACATGGGGTTAAGAATGTTTAGCCACCTTTCTAAAAAGCTCTGACTTCTAAAGATGAAAAGTGCCATCATATGAAAGCTTACATATTATTATTACCTTCATGGTATTACCAGCTCATTGTCAGTCACAGTTAGGGTGACCAGATGTCCCAGTTTTATAGGGACAGTCCCGATATTTGGCGCTTTTTCTTATATAGACACCTATTACCCCCCACCACCTGTCCCAATGTTTCACATTTTCTATCTGGTCACCCTAGTCACAGTGGATGAAATCCATTGAAGTGATGGGAGTTTTGGCATTGATTTCAGGAAGGCCAGGATTTCACTCAATACCCATAACAACATGAATGAATACAAGCATTACATTTTTTTTATTATTCTACTACATATTTTTCTCTATTAGAATTATTGTTTCTTTGGTGTAACATAGTAGCATAATGATTTACAAATAAACTGTAAATCATTCTATACATATGACAATAATTGACCAAAAATTAAAGAGATTCTCTCTAGACCTAAATTAGTGCTGTAACCAGGCAACACAAATTCAGAAATTATCAGATCAACAATGGAGGTGTGATTTCCATGCTATTTAGCATTCAGTAGTGTTAGGAATGTTATGTACCTGCCTAGCCTTTCTTTAAGGGAGATGAGCTCATTTTAGATAGATAACCATCTCTGACTTTTCTTCTGATTCATCACTGACCTGAACTTCATTTGAACCTTGTTAGACACAAAACAAGCAGGATTCCTGGCCCAAGCTATAAAATATAATTAAGCCCTTTTGAAATGATGTGTAAAAGAACATTGCTCTACCCCCACTATAACCACTACCACCACCACAACCAATAAAGTTAAATCAAGCACTGCCTGTAATGGATTAAAATAATAAATGTTCCTGGATTTTAGTGTTTGAAGTACTTGAAGAAAACAGGCTCCCAACAGCCAGGGCTGCTGAATGCAGGGGGACATTTATTAATGACGAGTTCAAGGATTTGGCCTGTTTAAGATCATTACTTTCTGTTTACCAAGTGTTACATGTCTCATGTTTTTACAGAGCCCACGTGTGTCCCTATGCAATGCTGAAAAGCTCTCTTTCAGTGAAGAATTGTTAATCAGTAATGTGCAAATATTGTTCTCCTGGGGAGGAGGAACCATCATATGATTCTGTTCCATACTAATGGGAAATCCAGAGCAGTCCGTAGATTGTTAACTTAATCTCGCCTTGAAAATTGTCCCTAATTAAATGTCTCACCATTTTCTAGCTGCTGTGGTTAGTCACTATTCAACCTGGTGACTTTTACATTAACTGGAGTTTTTCCCCAATAGTTATTTGGTCCAGAACTGCTACCTCATTTTCTTTGCAGATGTTTGTTACAGAATGACAATAGAGAATACAGCAAAACTGCCTGACCCATTTATGACATGACATATCTGAAGTTTAACAAAGGAGGAGAAAGAAATTTACTATTCATTCTAGATATAACCAATATGCATATTAAAAAATACCTTCCAATTTCTCTGGCAAATGCAAAACAGATTCTGAAGATAGACACGGTGAATGCTAGCAACCAGATTTCACTGTTTGTCATCCCCTTTATAACATATCAAAATATGGATATGAAAGTAGTTAGAAAATGCTTAGTAAATAATTCTTCTTGGAGGGGGGTCAACTTTGTTGGTATAAATAAGTAATGAATACAGAAGCCTGACAAGTAACTTTATACCAACAATTCCATCTGCGTCACCTAAAAAAAGAAATAAAATCCCCACCTCCTCAAAGAGTGAAAAATATTTCCTCCTTCAGTTAAATTAATATAGAAAAGTGTATGGTAATTAATCTTCTAAGGCCCAGATCGTCCTGAGTGTCTACAGTAGAGGAAGCTGTCTTCACAAAACTGCTACTCCCCTCCTGCTTTGAGTAGGGAGCAGTTAGGAGCTTTTTCCACCCCCAAAGCATTGGCACACCAAGTGCTACTCTCCCCCACACACATACACATGCACACCCTAAACAAGTGGAAACAGAAGCAGATTGTGATTCTGACACAATCTCCTTCCCTGGTACCTCCTGGGGCAGCACAACAGTGCAGTGCCCTGTATGGCAAAGCCATGACTGACCTCAAGAATTTTTTTCCAAATATAGTCTGTCTAATGTTCAGTTCTGTTTATTTTATTGTACAAATAAATTGTCACCTGTTTGCTTTTTAAAAAAAAATGCTTCCCATATATACATCCACCAATCAAAACTCTGCTCTGAACTCTATCAGTGTGGCAGTGCAGTCAGATCAAATATCTTTCAGCTATTTCCTGGGAAACTAATGACATGCAGAAATCCAGTACGCATAGTAGAAGGGAAGAAACATCCTGTAGAGTTTTCACTTCTTTCAATACTTGGGAATTATTAAAACTGTTATCAAATTATCAATATTTTAAAATACTGTGGAATACAATGACTGTGCAATTCGTTTGAGTTATAGTCACTTCCTTCATTTGTGACCCAGCAGGACTAAAGGAACTATATTCTCTTGTCACTTGTTGTGTATATTCTAATACCTAAAATGATCATTAATGAAAAGGGAGGTTCTTGATTTGTTTGTTTTTCTGTTGCATTTGTTAGAATTTTTGTCTGCCTTTTTACAACCATTGCAGTGATAATAGACGAGGTCAGGCTCCTTATCTGGGCCCCTTCTCTCACCCGTGCACAGCCTGACCACTGCAGAATCTTCTAATACTGATAATAGTAAATTCTCATATCTTTATTTTAGCATATTTGGGTCCATATATATGACCCTGTCAAGTGTCCTTGTAGTGTCTGTGTTAGTATGAATCAAGTCAGTGACATTAAATATTTAAAGATGATATAATTGAACATCAAAAGCTTTCTCTGTCTTTATAGGAAGTTTTCTTATACTCAGTGTTCTTTTTTAATAGTATTCATACTTTTTAATAGTCTTAACTGTTATGCAAATCAGTTTCTGGAGAGTATCTAACACATGCGTGCAGTTTTTCAAGTAGTCATAGATTATTTCCAGCTGTATAAAAAATACCTGGATATGCCCTTCTAGCATATGTCATCATAGTATAATTTTTTATAATGACATACAGAAGCCTGATTTAAATTTCATTTCGCTCAGTCAGTATGGCAGTCCTTTGCAATGCTATTAAGGGTCTGAGTGGAGCCTGACAATGGAGAGTTGGCCACATTTGGTAAACATTGTCCAAAGCAAGTGGTTCACATTTATTAGTCTCCTGAAGATGTATTTTAAAAGTCATGAAACTAATTGTTCCTAGAGCTAAATTATTGCACTCACTGAAAAGTATGTTGGTGTTCAGCAAGCAATAATCCAAACAGAGCAAGTTAACTTCTGCATTTCACAACAATCGTTTATGAAGATATATTACTTCTGTATGTTGCCATATCAAGTTCACTTGAAATGGTGACCATGATTTAATCTGTTTAAACCGAAGGCAGAATTCTACACAAGATGTTTGAGAGAGATCCATGAAAGAGCTGGCTGAAAGCAGTGTGTGGGAGGGGAGCACAGAAGAGGAGAATTAGTTTTTTTACTTTTCCAAGATGACTTACTCAGTCAGAGGAAAGGAGCTTCATAAGCTCAGTTCATGGTCTGTATTTCAATATGGTGTTTAGAAATCCTAAAATAAGACCCCTGTGCATACTGATGTTACAATGGAATTTCTTCACTCCCTTTCCCTTAGAACGTGAGTACACTTCTCCCCTAATGTCAGCCTACTGGGATTTCTACGGCAGTGATATTCCAGTGAAAGAAGCGTCCCTAAAGCTCATACATCTCTTCACTCAGTTGTTTTTGCAGTTTCTACCTATCTGCCAGTCTTCATCTGTTTTCTTTAAGTACTTATTCTCTTAGTTATCTCAAGACTGCCCTTTGTGCAAGTTTATCTGACTATTCTTTGTATTTTTTTTCATTACGTGCATATTGATTTATATAATAAGATTCATTTCTTCCCAAAGAGGTCATTTATAACTGCTGTGAAATAGGATATGATGTCTTGCCTATAAAGAGAGAAATTCTGGTTCCTTATAAGAAAAATTAAATAAAACTGTGGCCCAAGTCCCTGAAATTCCTCTAGTATTTGTAGTACGTAACCCATGCAGTTGCTTTGCACTACATAAATTACCCTGTTTGAAATTCATCAACATATCTTTTTCTTTATTAATGATTGTGTTTCAGTTTTTCACTGCGATATATATCAGTTAGATTGATTGATTCCTCTTTCCATCTATTATCATACAGATAATTACAATATTCTGTAGGCACTGAACCACATGAAGTAACTCTTCAGCATGAGTGTTTTAAAACTGTGAAAAGGTCTACAAATATTTCACATCTGTCTTCAACTCATGAATTCGATATCAACCCTGAAGTTTCATGTTTAGTTCATTCTATTGTGCATACATTATGTATATGATATAGTCATCTATCAGAGGAACCTAATAGTGCTGTGTGATCTCACATAACATATCAACTGCAATACTTAGGCCCAATGGAGTGAGTTAAGGATGGTGTTTCTATCTTACAACTGACCAGCAATTATTTTTAAATCGCTGAGTCAGATTCATTGCTACGCTTTGGTTGCAAAGTGCTAGTCCAGCTACACAAGCACTCATAAATCCAGGTGAACTGGAAACACAAAGCAGCCAGAGCATACCAGTGAATCTGGACCAGTAAACATTGGGTTATGTGTTGAGTGGTTAGTATAATTTACATTTTATATTTTGTGAAACTGTTCTGTAATTTAAAAAACAATCTGCGTAATCCTTGTAAATCGACTCTACGTTCCAGCCAGGTTTTGTAATGGCTTTTACATCACTGTCACATGACTTGAGCATTCTTGTCTATGAGTCAGAACAGCAGGCAAGTCTAATGGTCAGAGCGATAATCAGGCCTAGTGGTTAGGACAGGAGTTGGTAGCGAAGAATCGGAGCCCAGGCTCAGAGCTGGTTAGAGGTCAGATGCCAGAGGCAAGGGTCACAGCCGAAGTCAGAGGCCAGGAATTGGAGGTGTGGGGACAGAGCTGGGTTACCTGGAATGAGGCAAGGCTGGGACCAATGTAGAAGCAGGGCTGGGAGCAAGGCTACAGGCAGGCACAGGAGCTGTCATAGCTGTGGGCGAATGCTTTGAGCAGCCACTGAATTGCTGCTGCTGCTGCTGCTGCTGGACTTAAGAGCTGATCTGCTAGTGCTGATTCTTCCAACCAGACAGGTGGAATAGCCCATCAGGCAGCCTACTATAGGCCAGCTGCACTTACCTGGAGACTGGCTCTGCTGTGGGCCCTGGTTCATGATAATCACCAGCATAGTGCATGCTGCAATGTGTCACACTACAACATCTGACAATAGGTAATTCCGAATGATCAGTGGGGTAAAAAATGTAGCTAAAACATCTTACATGCTAAAAGTCTTTCTTCCCTTTGCTGTCTGGGGCACTCAACACATAACCCGACATATCATTCATATTAAGAACAAAAACAAAAAAATCCTTGAACTTGCAGGTCACTCCTGCCATATTACAAATTGTGAGAATAATCTACACAAAAGTATATTTCTGTGTTTTAGAACCAAATATCATAAGACAAGTGCAAAAAATTTTTTAAATCATTAAATATTTTGATTTTGGTGCTCCTTAAAATAACTAAATTAACAAAAGAACCAAAGACACTATTTTCTTGGGCTAACAGCTTTTATATTGTATACTGTATGTTGTTGTCAATCCACTGTTCTACTGAATATGCTGTGCTTATTATCAAAAACAGTAACAAAAGGAGAAGATGTAGTTTATTGATACTATAAACATACTTATTCAGGTTTACTCTCCTGTTAATTATTTAATCTTGAATGAACCTAACCAAATTGGGCCAAATTCTTGTCTTGATGTTCACACATAGGGCCAAATCCAAGGATCCAGCACTAAGATTGAGTTATCCAGAGACAAAGTCTGATATTCTGGCCTTGTTGTAACCATTGGCAACTCTCCTGTTCACTGCGATAGGGCTAGGATTCCATCTCAGAACTTTAAGTAATAATCCCCTAGAGTGCAAAGTAGTTCCATGGAGAGTACTTCCGCCCAACTGCCGAAATAGCTCTCTTTGGTCCCTGTGCACCTCTGCCACAGTAAGGTTCCCATCCAGTCCTACCCTGTCTTTGCATGCCTCCTGCATTCTGCACCATATGGAACTCTGCAGAGATGGGCTCCATGCTGCCCAGAGGATGCATACCTCTAGTGTGTGACCCACTCTTCTCCCATTCAAAACACACACACAGTACAATGGCACCTCTGAAGCTATGGAGTTAAGATTGGATTTTTCTAGTATTTCTACTGGAATTGACAGAAGCTGTGAACATGCATCTGAGAAAAGAATTGGGTCCATTATGTGTTTTCTTTCATAATTCAAATCACGTTCTTAAAAAACTATAGATCATTACATTATAAAATTATTCTTGGCATTATAGTTTAAAGTCTCAGGACATAGACAGATTTTTCCCGGATTTTGAAAGAGGTTCGTCAGAGAAGTTTAAACCTCCCCACATATTTAAACCAGGCATGTTTACATTGTACACAGAATAGAATTCCATTTTAATGGGATATTTCTTCTAGCAAAGGTTTGAAAATTCAAAATAGTACAGTCCTTTGAAACATCTGTATGCTGTAGGCCTCGAGTATATTTTAATCTTTCATCTTTTGTAAGTGTCAAATTTCATTAGAAAAATCAGCTATAGGCATTGTGAACTAAGAATGGTGAAATTCAGTATTCACAATGACAAATCCAAAAATGAGCAGCAAAAGAGAAAAATGTATCCTAGCCTCTAGTGTAGTGCTTTGCATCTAAATATCCTAAAGAGTAGAGAGATTTTAGGTACTGTTTGTTTTATTAAATTGTTTTCAGAGAATCACAGAAGTTTAGGGTTGAAAGAGACCTCAGGAGGTCAGCTAGTCCAACTCCCTGCTCAAAGCAGGACCAACCCCAACTAAATTATCCCAGCCAGGGCTTTGTCAAGCCAGGCCTTAAAAACCTCTAAGGATAGAGATTCCACCACCTCCCTAGGTAACCCATTCCAGTGCTTCACCACCCTCCTAGTGAAATAGTTTTTCCTAATATCCAACCTAGACCTCCCCCACTACAACTTGAGACCATTGCTCCTTGTTCTGGCATCTGCCACCACTAAAAACAGCCTAGCTCCCTGCTCTTTGGAAACCCACTTCAGGTAGTTGAAGGCTGCTACACAAGGATTTTTGATTTGCACTAGGTTAAATTCACAAGAGAACTTAAATTTTTAGGTGATGTTCCTTTTCTAAAACTGTTTATTGTTAATGAGAATACATAGCTGATATTATGAATCTAACCTGTCTTTAACTTTTTAAAGGTTGTATTATACTCTATCCACTATGAATGGTTATGATGTGATTTTTTTAGTAAACACGTTACGTATTTTGAGTTACTGTGATTATTTTGAGTTGTTGAATTCAAGCAAAAACCTTATTCCTGTTAAGAACTCTAGACTCTATCCAGGCAATATATTGTACTGAGAAATCAGAATGAAAGGAGAGAGAATAATTCAAAATGGCGATTTCCTATCAGTTTAGAATATAAGTGTAGCAGCTGTTCTTATTCTTAATATAATCTTGAAAAGATTGCATAGTTTAATGAAAACTGTCTCTATTCATAAAACTTAAAATACTCACACATGTAAAAAGTTATAACGTTTTGGCAAATAGTACTTTGTAAGGAATGTGCATGAAACATACCTGCTCCATAACTAGAACTCAATCTAAACTGTATTCAAATATGTTGGAAAAGCAAAATGAAAACAAACCAAAAGCAATGTGGCCAGATTGTGAACGCCTTAATTACATTGGTGAGGCATTTACTCTCACAAATAGTTCTACTGAAGTTAATGGGACTATGTGTGTGAATAATTGCTCACCAATAAGAGTAAAGGATTCACAATCTGGCCTTGAGACATTTCTAGAGAATATATATCTTGGGAGAACACACACACCACTAAGCTAAATGATATATTTTTCCTTTTTCTTCAGGTGTAATTCATGGATCATCATTTGTTCTTGACATAAATGATTTTCTCCTTAAAACAAGTTTCAAAGAAAGAAGCAGAGCTCTGATAGGCCCCTTCTGTTGTTCCGTCAATGTGGAAGCTAAGTGGTGTAAGCACAGTGGCAATCCTGGTCCAGAGCAATCCATTCCAAAAATACATATTGACTTCAGAGGAGGGCTTATACAGGTCTGTATATGTTTTTGATGTATATGTTTGTGATGTTGTGAAGGCCAAGACTATAAGAGGGTTCAAAAAATAACTAGATAAATTCATGGAGGATAGGTCCATCAATGGCTATTAGCCAGGATGGGCAAGGATGGTGTCCCTAGCCCAGGGGCAGCTCTAGGGATTTTGCCGCCCCAAGCACGCCAGGCAGGCTGCCTCCGGCGATTTGCCTGCGGAGGGTCCGCTAGTCCCGCGGCTTCGGTGGACCCGCCGCAGGCATGCCTGCGGGAGGTCCTCTGAAGCCATGGGACCAGCGGACCCTCCGCAGGCAAACCACCGGAGGCAGCCTGCCTGCCGCCCTCACGGCGCCGGCAGAGTGCCCTCCGTGGCTTGCCGCCCCAAGCATGCGCTTGGCATGCTGGGGCCTGGAGCTGCCCCTGCCCTAGCCTCTGTTTGCCAGAAGCTGGGAATGGGTGACGGGATGGATCACTTGATGATTACATGTTTTGTTCATTTCCTCTGGGGAACCTGGCATTGGCCACTGTTGGAAGACAGGATACTGGGCTAGATGGACCTTTGGTCTGAACGTTAGTATGGCCGTTCTTATGTTTTTATGGTTCTGATATATAACTGAATTTGCCTTGAATTTTGATTCTCTGTCTAAACTGCACAAAAAACTTGTAAAGTTTTGCATCATGAGACAGTTCACCACATTTGAAAATTTTTACATTTTCAAAGAAGTGGGTGTTTATGCCAAACTACTGATTAGGCAAAACTGCACAGAGTATTGACAAGAACTGTTCAGGCCATTTTACTATAGTGTAGCTGTATGTGTGTGTTCCCTTAAAAGTACTGTATCAGGTTACTAACACTTAACATTTGGGGGCCTGTTCTGTTTTGTGTGTGCATGCATGCGTAATGCCTTGGGGCAGCTCTCACAAATGCACTTTAGTTTTTTTAAATGTACAAAAAATTCTCAGGGGAGTAATTGATAATTGTTGTTTGTGGCAATTAACACTCAGTTTTACATGCCATCCTCCCCTTCAGTTAAATGTGTCCGTAACTTGAAAAACAGTCCAAGAAACATGGGAGTTTTTGAAATGAAGAATTCTGATTCTGTATAGCTTAAGCAAGAGGGTTGTAATATAATTAGAACAAGATACACACCTATTTACAGTAAGATTTATAAGCACCAATGTTAAAAATAAATAAACTCCAGCACATAAACCGTTCATTAAAGATTTATAAAAAAAAATGTTTGCAGAAAACTGGATCCGTTTGTAAATGTTGATGAAATGAAAAAGGACTATATTTATAATTAATCATTCACAACAAATAATTTGACCAGCTCTAAATATAACCTCATGTATCACCATTACTAATGTGTATTATGGTAGTGCCTAAAAGTCCAAAATGATATTGGTGTCTCTGTGCTTGGTTCTGTATCTACATATAGAAAGAGAGTCCCTACCCTGAAGATCTTTCAGTCTATATAGACAAGACAGATAAAGAGTGGGAGAGAGGAATTGTTTATCCCCACTTCACAGATGAAGAACTGAGGCACAGTTAGGTTACCTATGCAGCCTTGGACAAATCACTTAATTTGTGGCAGAGCCAAGAATTAAACCAAGTCTTTTGTGTCCCAGTCCAGTGCCTTAACAACAAGACCATCCTTCCTCACTACCACACCACAGTGAGGCAAAAAAGTCTATTGCCCGTTTTGACTGTCAGGCACTCTCCTCCTCTTTGCAGTATGAGCATTATATGTTACTACTGAATCCTCCAGACCATTCCATCAGGTATCTCTGTTTTTAGTCTTTGTTTCCCTCTCCTGTATGCTTACAGTTCATAGTTGTAGGTTACTTCCTGTTCAGGACCATTTGCCATTCTACTTCCACAAGGCTGTGCTTTCTCCCACAATTTATGTATGGCTGCAGAGGAAGGGAAAACATGGTTCTCAGCCAGGTTTACTGCAAGTTTTTTTAGGTCTCTTCAGACTTCCTGCTTCTGTACTCATAGTGAAAAGATCTTTTGTCTCTGGACAAGTTAACACTCTGTTCCTTCCACCCACCAACTGCAGACTTTTGACCTACCATCTGGTGGTTTCATCCTGTGATGAAATCAATAGATAAGCTTGCTTCTGTTTTTCTCTCTCTGCCTCTAGGTACACTTCTGCACTGAGAATCATTGGTGATCACCTCATTGTGTCAGACAAATAGTTGAGATACTGCATTCTAGATAGTCTACTTGTTTTTGGTGTCTTGATATTCCACTGGGTCCAACACTGGAATTCCAAGGACCAGGGCTCAATTAAATTTTGAGTGATGTGCTGTGGATTAGACCAGCTATGTCTTTAAGTTAGATGCAGAGGGGTTCTGGGAATACGTTAGGGCAATTGTTTAAAAATTACTTTGTCATCAATTTCTCACTGGTTTGTCCAAACCTGCAGGATTGCTGCAGACAACAGTGTGAATGAAGAAATGCAGCACTGCTTGGCAAGGCGAAAGGGAACGGTTCATTAATTTCTCTCTCAGCCAGGAAAGACTGATCCATTCGTTCCCCAGTGCACTCGCTGCCTGCCGAAAGCACCCAGATAAGATTAGACATATTAGTGTTCAAATACCTGGGAATACAAATCATTCATGGTTATATGATTCACCATGCAGAGCCAGTTAACATGTAACAAACATTGCAGAAATCTTTTCAACGTTTTTTTTAAATCTTGTTAATTCCCTTTTTTTCACCTCTCTGCTTTTCTCTTCCTTTCTCCTGAAAAGGTTTATGTATCTTCAGAATGTTTTAAGTCTATTTTCCTCATTTTTTTCCTACACACCTGAATGTTTTGATTAAGGATGGCCTGAACTGGAACCCTGGACATGCACCTCCCTAAAATTTGGGAACATCTAACTGAGATCTCATCCAAATTCAAACTTTGCTCAAATCAACAACAGTGCTTTCTGAAGATGGGCCCTCCCCCATGGAAGTGTGGATCTAGATACTAATCTATCCTTTCCCCAAACTCAAAATTGTTGGGATTCAGGGTTATGGTATGTCTGTCTTTCTAAAGTATTGATACCATAGTATCAGAGCAACTCAACATTGTTATGTTTAAAATAAATTTAAAGTATATTTACCCTTATGAGTCCATTATAACAAGAGTCCTGAGCTGCAAAGATTGGATCTAAGTCTGAATCTCAATTAAAACACATGGTAGCATGTACATTAAAGACAAAGAAACGAAAATCCCTACCATAATAAAACACTGCACTTAAACACACACACTGTTTCCTGTCTGGGGAGAGGATGAGAGAAAGAACAAGGAGATGGGAAGACAAGGATTTGGGTCTAGGGTTTTGACTATTATTTCATCACCTATTTTTGCCATACTGTATCTCTGCTTCCCCTATGTTCTCTCACTTTCACTACTCCTCCCTGTTTTCTCTACGCTTCTCTTCTTTCCTTTTCTCATGATGTCACTCCCACCTTATTATTCTGGGTTTTTTTTCCATTACTGTTCTGCCACACTACTTTCTCTTTTGATGGTTTTATGGGTGAGAAGAGAACTGGATTACCTTCCAAAGAAACCAAATAACAGGAATAAGATACTCATAACTGTTATGTGGTTTCTTGCTTGGGCAACATATCCAGATCTTTCTCTCCCAAGAAATATTGTGAAATTTACTTCATGCTGCTATTCTTTATCCTCTGTGTTAGATTTATTAGACATTTTTAATTAGCACATGCTCATGAATTGTAGGATAGTGAGGGACTACTGTGTCAATAACCGCATGATTCAGAACCCGCACTTCCCCAGGCCCAAAATAGTCTGAATCTGATTGTCTTCCAGGCTTGCTGGAGAATTGTTGGAGAGTGAAGGGGATTTGAGCTTTAAAGTTGCTTAGTTTGCTGGCAGTGAGTTATACTGAATTTTACTGCTGAACTTTTAGGGTATTATTTGTGATGTGTTTTTAAGATATGTCAAGGATGGCTGCAGACTATGGAAAGGCATATCTTGTGTGTTTGCATAAATCTAAATAATAAATAGATAAATATGAAGTAACCTCTGTTCACTGGCATCTCTTTAAGGCACACTGTTCCACATTTTCAGTTTTTACCAATTTTTACCAATAAATGACCAGTTTTTGTAATTAAAGGTGTTCTGTTTTTGCAGACTTATTAATCCACTCAATATTTTTTCAGGTACATATTTTTGTTAGACTCTAACGCTTTATATGATTATTGAGTCCTGCAGCTCTAAGATTGAAGCAGTTCTGCAGAGTAAAGCACCAAACACACACAGTGGAGGTTGGAAAATCAAACAATGTTAATATCATGCTATGATTGGCTCACAAGGAAATGCTACCCACCTATTTCTTTGCGTCCATTTATTATGGAGCTCAATTTAAAAAATCAATCCCCCACAGATAAAGATAGATAAGGTAAAGAAAAGGTAAACATGGGGCAAAAATGCAGATCTATGCCTGAATACCAACAAAAAAATCAATGCTTAGACATTTTCAAGAAAAGTAAAGACAAGAGTGAAGAGGATTCATTGTGCTGCAAGTACTGCAGTATTGAAGTCAGTGCTCACGCGACTGAATAAAGGAGCATGTCGAAAGCAAGCAACACAGGAACTTTAAGGAAGAAAGTGAGTTTTGGGGATATACAATCAGTATCAGGCGCTTTCACCAGGGCTTTAATTAAGGAGAGGACACAGCACGATTATGTCAATGAATTTGTGAGTGCTCTTTGTTTTGCCAGACAGCCACTGTTAATTGCAGAGGGGACGACTGGTGACTTTGTGAGACAATACTCTCTTGCAGCAAAAACCCTTCCTAATGCAGACAACCTCACTTGTATGTATCTGAAAGAAAATTATGTTGCTTTAGTATCTAAACTGATGGAATGAATTGATGGAAATGTGGTGTCTAGTATGATTTTTGATGAGTCTCTTGATGTTTTGGACCATCTGATTCTTGGCCTTTAGTTTTCATATTGTTATTTCAAAGCGAATAAACCTGCATTGTTTTGTGCTGATGTGATATTCATCCACTCTGCTGATAGCTGTTTTGTTGAGGCAGCAACAACTGACATGATTGAGATGTACGAACTACTTTGGGAAAATACGGCCACAACTAACACAGATTCTGCTTCCTACGTGGCTAAGTTTTCATGGCAGATTAAACTCAATTAGAAACCAGAGCCACTATGTATTACCTGTCCTGCTCATCTGATTAACATTGCACTGTCAGCTACTGTTACAGAAGAAATGAAAGACGTAAAATCTTGCATCATTGGATTTGGGGCCGTTTTCAAGCATGTGAACAAGCTAAGGCTTTGTTTTACACAGTGCAAGACAAATGCAGAGCCGACTGTCTTTTTTACCTACCCCTGTTGTGCAACATTGGTGGATGAGCTTATACTATGCTGCCTGTCATGTAAATAACGTGTGGACTGTGTTAATGCCTCTCCTAGATCACCTTGAGTTGTTTGGTTCTAAAGTAGATACTCTGAAGAGACTGTCAAATAACCAAAATGGCTGCCTATTCTGTGCACCACGGTAATGTTCATTGCTGAAAACTTGGGATCACTGTGTGACATACAGAAAACACTGGAGTTTTCTCCGACAAGTGCCAGCACATTTGCCAATACAGACATTTACTGGATCCTGACAACCAAAATTTTAGCTGAATTGAGCACAAAAGCTGCAGGAGAAACATACGGTGAGAAAACCCAGCTGTTTCTGAATATCCTTCCAACTCCAGAACGCGAGAAAATCAAAAAAACCATTCATGACCATGGCCTGTAATCTGAACCCCAAAGTGCTTGGTGCCAAAGATTCTTTTTGCAATGTCATCTAGGTGTTGCACCCCTTACTCAAAGTGAATTTTGCAGCAACTACGACAGTTATGCCAGAGTGTTTCAACCATTTGCCACTAAAGATGAAATTTCAAATCTGAAAGGGGAACTTACTACATACATGAACACACCTAATCATGACAATGTGAAACTGGATGTGCTCTCTTTTTAGTAAAGTCATCAAAATGCACTTCCCAACTTCAGCAAAGTGGCACGGCAAACTTTGAGTGTACCTCCTAAGGGTAACGCACTTGGAGCTAGGGTTAGGGTTACTATAGGTAGAGCTTCCCACCCTAGGGTTAGAGTTCCTATAGGCAGGGTGCCCCGCCCTAGGGTTAGGGGCCCTATGGGTTGGGCACTTGGAGCTAGGCTTAGGGTTCCTATGGGTAAGGCGCCCCGCCCTAGGGTTAGGGTTCCTATGGATTGGGCACTTGGAGCTCGGGTTAGGGTTCCTATGGGTAGGGCACCGTGCCCAAGGGTTAGGGTTCCTATGGGTAGGGCACTTGGAGCTAGGGTTAGGGTTCTTATGGGTAGGGCCCCCAGCCCCAGGGTTAGGGTTCCTAAGGGTGGGGCACTTGGAGCTAGGGTTAGGGTTCCTATGGGTAGGGCGCCCCGCCCTAGGGTTAAGGTTCCTATGGACTGGGCACTCTGAGCTAGGGTTAGGGTTCCTATGGGTAGGGCGCCCCGCCCTAGGGTTATGGTTCCTAAGGGTAGGGCACTTGGAGCAAGGGTTAGGGTTCCTATGGGTAGGGCTTCCCGCCCTACGGTTAGGGATCCTATGGGTAGGGCACTTGGAGCTTGATTTAGGGTTCCTATGGGTAGGACTTCCCACCCTAGAGTTAGGGTTCCTATGGGTAGAGCACTTGGAGCTAGGGTTAGAGTTCCTATGGGTAGGGCTTCCCGCCCTAGGATTATGGTTCCTAAGGGTAGGGCACTTGGAGCAAGGGTTAGGGTTCCTATGGGTAGGGCACTTGGAGCTAGGGTTATGGGTCCTATGATTACGGCACCCCGCTCTAGAGTTAGGGTTCCTAACTTAGGGCCGGCTTTAGCCCAATTCCACCAATTTCCCCGAATCGGGCCCCACATTTAAGAGGGCCCCGTGCCCAGTGAGAATCTCTTCACGGCTAGAGGCACCTTTTTAATTTTTACTCACCTGGTGGTGCTCCAGGTCTTTGGCAGCACTTCAGCCGTGGATCCTTCGCTTATTCTGGGTCTTCGGTGGCACTCAGTGGTGGGTCCTTCAGTGCCGCCGAAGATCTGGAGCGAGTGAAGGACCTGCTGCCAAAGTGCCGCCGAAGACTCGGAGCACCACCCGGTGAGCACAAGCCCCACGTGTTTTTTTACATGATTTTTTTTTTCTGGGTCTTCCCTGCCGAGGCCTCGTCGAAACTATTCGAATTGGGCCCCGCACTTCCTAAAGCCAGCCCTAACCCCTTCGATCTATTGATGCAGATTGCTTATTTTCAAAGTTGGACTACCTCCAAGACAGCAAGAGGCTCAACATGAGTGAGGATATTTTGAAGAAAATTATGTGAGTGTATGCAAACCAGGATTTCTGGAAAAACTACTATCTCTGAAAAACAAAAAATAGCTTTGTACATTTAAAAAAAAAACAAAAAAAACCCTTTTAAATTATACTGCAGTAAAATGTGTTTATTATGAAAGTTTTTTTGTTTTTCTTTTTTCCATTTTTCTTATTTAATTTTTAACCATTTTTCATACTCGTTTTAATGTTTGGAAAATAAACACTGAAAAATTCCCAGAATTTTTTTTTTTAACAAATAAAAACTGAAAATGTGGAACATTAAATATATATAAGGAGGGTTCATCTTATTCTCTGCACTGTTCCTTCCTAATTTCCTTCTCTTGTCCACCAATTTTAAGTGTAGTGAAAAAATATAAATGTAGTTGAAGGTTTAAGAAAACCCATAAAAACACTAACTAAAAGATCTACCATGGAAACTTATTGCCAAACATACATATAACTCGAAGACAATTTCAATGAACCAGACTTAATGTTCTCCAAAGAATCACCTTCCTAAGTGCCCCATTTTATAACACTATGCTCTGAACAATTGAAACATTAAAATTACTTTCTTCATAAGCTTATCCAAAAACCTGACTCAGTGGGACTACTCCCAGCACTAAGCAATATGCCCCACAGTAAGTGAAGAGCAGGCCTTTAGATTCTAAACACTTCGCTCAGTGCCTGTCTATTTTATATATATGTGAGATGCATAGTGTGCTTAGAGTAATAAATAATAATAAATGCTTTCCTTAGACTTGAGTAAAAGACAAATTTGTCAAAAGGCATGCTAGAATCTTTTTGCCATTTAGCAGGTTTGCAGAAAGTTACAGTATATGAAGAGTATGTAGCAAAAAAAGATGTATGTTTTTATTTTTATTTATTGATTTATTTACTTATTTTGTTACTTTGTTTAAAATAATTACGTATTTTAAAGCAACATTTTTGTCATCTGTTTTGTTTTTTTTCTTTTCTTTATATTTTAATCAGGTCTTCTGGGGTCAAGAACATTTGAATTGTTTAGTTCTTCTCCATGAACTTCTGCAAGGGTACCTTACTGAACAAGGCAAAATGGAGACACTGATCTCTGATCAAACAAACCAGACTCAGTCTCCTATGGAAAGGAATCAGACCTCAAAAACGGAACATACCTCAGATGATCTGAGAACAGGCTTGTTCCAGTACATACAAGATGCAGGTAGGAAGATTATTATATTTTATTTTAAATTACAAAGTTCAGTAGTAACCTTTTAAAGATCACTTACCTATGACGAAGTTCTTTACCTTTTTTGGTAAAGCAATTGAAAACATCTGTTGCATCAATGTCTTTTTGATTTCTTTCCATTTAGCTGCAATCTTTTAAAAGTCAGGGAAATTGCTTTTTTATTTTCTCTCCTTTTGATCCTAAGAGATTTGTTTTTAAATACTTTTGTCTCGTAAACCAGCCTGTTCCTCTTTAGAAATTACATAACAGATTATAGCTTTCTTTCATTTGACAGAAGCGCAGAAACTGCCGAGTGCCTATGAAGTTGTGTTTTACAATGAAACTGAGGATAGTCCAGGAATAATGTTATGGAGATATCCAGAACCCAGAGTGCTTACCCTTGTAAGAATAACTCCTGTTCCTTTTAATACAACTGAAGATCCAGATATTAGTACTGCAGACCTTGGAGATGTTCTTCAGGTTAGTAATTGGGAATTCCTACTTTCATTAGCAAAAGAGAAGGTTGTTATTATGAAGTTTATTCATTGTTTTAGAAATTGCTGTTAGTAGAAGTTGTGCATAAAACAAACAATAGAGGCCTAATGAAGTCAATGGGAGGTGAATTTTGCAGCTTGAACACATTGCTAATTTAAAATGAATCAAACAGTGTTTCCTACCATTTACCTGTGAAGGCTTTTCCACAGCATCATAAACTACAGCAAACCTCAGCAGTTCTGGTTTTACCATCTTCTTGCTGTGGGAGGCTGATAAGTGCAGTCCAATCCTATTGCCCCAGTCCATGGATCTCCTCTTCAGGAGCACTGTCTGACTCCCTCTGCTCAGCTGGAGTGTGTATCTATACCCTAGTAGTGTTCCTGCATCTGCCAACTGCATTGCTCTTTCATTATTTAGTAGGTCTGTTGTTCCCCAAAATACATTATTAGGAATTTTGTACTCTCTACTGTAATCCATCTTTATTATTTCCCTTATTCCCTGGATTTCTGTATAGATATTTATTCAACTGTGAATTCATTAATATTTTTAATTCTTACTTTTCACCTCTTTCTGCAGGCCATCTTCCGTGTCTTTCAGGTCTGCTTATTATTCAGCTTTGAAATAGTATTGCAAATTATATTAAATAAAATGTCCCCCTCCTTTGCAAGTTAGTGAGAGGTATTAAATTTTATTTTTTTATTTTATAACTGTAATGGAAGAGTTTCTGTTTTACGAATTGAATTATGCACCAGTATGCATTAACTTATGGATCAGGTTAATTTCCCACAGAAATGTGATATACTATCATTATACTGCACGAAGTGTTAGTGAGATCATTTAGGTGTCCTGCTAATTTCTTTGCCCTCTAGACAGGCAAGTTTCAACTCCCTTAAACTGTATGAAGGTTAAGAACTAAATTGAACAAATCAACTAAGCTTGGCCTGAGGTCTCATCAAAGATCAAAATAGTGTTATCATGCACTAGCCTGAGGACTCCGTTCAGTCCATGTGAAAACCTGCAAATTGCAGACCTTAAAGACTATATTTTCAAAGCAATGTGCAACAAGTCTGCTGCATAAACCCCATTATAGTTAACAGGCTTTGTGGGCAAAATTCCACATGTACCACTTTAAAAATTTAGCCCTATATAGTAATGTAGGTTCTCCATTGAGTACGTCAGTGTGGTTCCCACTGTAGTTGTGCTTATCCCTCATGCATGCAAGACTGGAGGTTTTTTGAAAAGCAGTGTCTGTTGGGGCTGTATATGTAACCCACACCTTTTTAAACTGGATGTGGTATTCTGTCCCATCTAGTGGCACTGAGACCACTTAAAGAGAAAAAATGAGTCTGCTCTGCAGCCTTAAGTCCCTGGTTTGATCCCACCCACCGATGCCCAGGGTCTGTCGACGTTAGAAGTCGGGGCTCGTCCAGGGCCGCCCAGAGGATTCAGGCAACCTGAGGTCTTCGGCGGTGGGGGGGGCCCCCGCCGTCGAATTGCCACCAAAGACCCGGCTCTTTGGTAGCAGGTCCCAGGAAGGGATAGCTCAGTGGTTTGAGCATTGGCCTGCTAAATCCAGGGTTGTGAGTTCAATCCTTGAGGAGGCCTTTTAGGGATCTGGGGCAAAAATCTGTCTGGGGATTGGTCCTGCTTTGAGCAGGGGGTTGTACTAGATGACCTCCTGAGGTCCCTTCCAAACCTGCTATTCTATGATTCTATTCTAGGGAGTGAAAGACACTGCTCCAGGGGCGCCAAAAAACTCTTGTGGGGGTCTGGGGCCCACCACCTAACTTGGTGGCCCTGGGATCTTCCTGGATTTCAACTGGGAAGACTGAAGCTCGGGACATGCTTCCTCAGCTAGGAGAAGTATGTAACCCACACACTTACTGGGTGTGGTGTTCTGTCCCATCTAGTGGCATTGAGACCACTTAAAGAGAGAGATAAAATGAGTGTGCTCTACAGCCTTAGCTAACAGCAAGTTGGCTTTTAGTTCATGTGGTAGAGGTTCATTCATTAAGCTCCAGAGGTCCCCGGTTCGATCCCACCTGCCGATGACCAGGGTCTGTCAGAGTTACACATATACACTCTGTGCCGTCTCATGTTCCCATATAAGGGCAAGGTGTCTGCAGCCCTCCCTCAGTTCAACCCACTAGTTCTTAGCTTTTGCTAAACTTTTATAGATCTTTGGGAAAATCTTCAGAACTACTTCTCATCTTCTGCATTGACTGCCATGAACTGTTTCCATCCATTTGAACCAAACTGGTTAGAACCCTTGTACAGCATCCTTTGACATGTCAAGATTTAAGCCCTGTCCATCCTGTGATGGACTAATCCCTCTAGAAGAAGGAAATAGCAGGTTTCTCTCCTGTGTGGGGACATCTCCTATACCGAGCAGATTCTCTGCCAGTTTATCATTCTCCATGAGAATGTGTAAGCTGCAAATTGCAAAGCTAAACTTCCATCTTCTGGGACACTCCATGAAGGTGTCATCAGACCCTGAGATCAGTTCTCAAGCTGTGCTTTCAGACAACCAGCTTCATTTAGCACCCCATCTAGCAGAAAAGCAACACCAAAGACAAGTACAGAGAAGATGGCACTGCTACCCAGTTCCAGTACCAATATTGATACCATCGGTTCCAAAGCTGTTCTCAGCAGTCAAAAATGGTGCACCTCTTCTGGCATTTACAGCTGGCTCCAAAAAGAGCCACTCCAAACAGAAGCAGAGATTCCAGACTCAGTGTCCTCCCATAAGGACAGATACTGTATGGTCGCTGAAGATAAATCTATCATGTACCTCATAGCATCGAGAGTTGGGGGAAAGGAATAGCTTACAGTGCAGCAGACTCCTCCAGCATGAACCCCTGCTCTGATGATGCACCCATCAGTGTTCATGCCCACCAGGGAGGATGAGCCCAGAGGACCAAGATCACCATTGGTACCGGCAAACCTACTTGCACCAGTAAAGACTCAGATACTGAGAATGCAGTATATTTTGGCACTACAGAAGAGGTCTACTCCTCCTCACCATCACTGTGGCATACATTCTTCCCAACATCCAGTAGAGACCCGCCTTCTCTGAGGTCAGTGATCAATACCATAGAGATACCTAACACCTTACCCTACAGGACTCAGCCACCACCCGTCCATCAGGAATAACCCTGAACTGACCAATAACCAACAAGCCAGCTTTATTCCTACAGCATGACACCATAGCCCTACTGGGTTACCGGGCAGCCCACTAACTCAGGCATCAAGAAGCTGATTTTCACCACACTCAAAGAAGAGGAAAAGACTACCCTCCAGTCAGCATTCCTGGCTGGATCACCTATGCCACAGTACCAGGAAGTACCTATGCCAGATCCAGGGACAGAGCAGCACCAGCCACCTGTATTACCACCATAGGACCTTTCATCTTTGTGACTTGATGAAATGATATCGACACTCGATGACTTTAAAGTGTTCCAGGAACTCCTTGCGATGATTGTCAAGACATTGGGATTTGAAACATCAGTCATATTGAAGAAATCCATAAGCTATGTGATGTCGGTCAGCTTCTTGTCCTGCTGCAAAATGGTGAGAAGTGGTACCAGACAACTGCCACAGGATTTGAGTGCTTCTACACCCACATCAGCCTGGGCTCCTTAGTTGTGTCAATAGTACAATAAAAGTTAAAGTCGAGTAAAAGTAGCCGCAAGGACAAGGACCCCAAAAGGCTTGACCTATTGTGAGAAAGCCACACTCCATTGCTTCCCTGCAGGGGCTAATGGCCAGTCCTTCCTGGCCAAATATTATCAGGACATGGTGAAAGTGGTTGAACAGAAGAAAGGACTGTACCGCCCATAGTTCCAGGGCATTGATATGCATTCTGGACTCTCAAGATGTCCACACTCCTTGAGTTGGTCCCGGTAATGGAGTGTATATCCCCAGAGAGCACAAGGTGGCTTTTGAATCCTTCAGTGAGTACAGAGCACAGTCTGTCCTCTGGCTGAACAGCTCTGAGCCCTTGATCATGGTCTGTGTCTTTCTCAGGATGCTGGATGCCTGGGGCCATAATGCTTCCAAGCAAACAGCAAATGTGTCATGTATTGCTCCAGAGGAGCCTTACGCTACAGCTCCCAGGGTGATAGTCTCCTCCTTACTTGGTCAGACCAGTTCAACTATGCCTTTCCTCCGCTGCCACTTCTACCACGAGTACTAGACAAGATCCAGCAGGATAGTACAACAGTCATCCTGATTGCCCCTTTCTGGCCCAGACAGTTCTGGTTCCCCAACATCCTGTGCATGTCATCTCTCCTGCCGATTACCTTCCTGACACTCCCTGAGCTCCTAAACCAGTGCAAGGGCAAGATCAAACACCTCAATGTACAACCACTCCACCTCACAGAGTAGTATATGGATGGGCATCATTCCTAGAACATGCATGCTCCTCAGCTATATGAGGCATTCTCTCTAATAGCAGAAAGAACTCTACTAGAAAATGTTACCTAGCTAAATGGCAATGCTTCTTGTCCTGGTCACAGCAAAGAGGCGTTCAGTCCAAAGCTACGGATATTCCTCTCATCCTAGACTATATCCTACCTTTGAAGACATTGGGTCTATCCCTCAGCTCATTGTGAGTCCACTTAGTGGTGGTCAGTGCACACCATCCACCTGATCAGGGCTACTCCATTTTCACACATCCACTAACCAACAGATTCAGAAGATTGTGCCCCATTGGGACCTGAATCTTGTTCTTTTGGTACTAACCAGGCTCTCCCTTTGAGCCTTTAGCTACTTGCTCCATGTCCCTCCTCACCGTGAAAAGTGCCCTTGTAGCTATCACATCAGCAACAAGGGTCAGTGAGCTGGAAGCAATGACAGCAGACCCTCCATATACGGTGTTCCATAAAGATAAAGCTTCTTTACACCTATACCCCAAATTTTATCCCTAAAATAGTTTTGGAATTTCACCTTAACCAAAACTGCATGCATCTGCAGAAGAATGTAGGCTCCACTCCCACGATGTTCAACAAGCTTTGGCCTTTTACCTGCAGAGAACAAGACCAATCAGGAAGTCTCCGAGACTGTTTGTCGCTATAGCAGAAAGAGTAAGAGGGCATGCTATCACCACTCAGAGAATTTCCAAATGGATACACTGCTCTACAGCCAAAATGCTTCTGAAATAAATGTAGTCCAACTTTACTAATTCTGGGTCACTGAGAATGAAAATGATGCTTAAAATTGTTGATTGGCTCTAGTTTTCAAGATATCCTATTGGGTCAGTATATACGACCCTTGACTTGGGAATGGCGGAGGATAAGTGAGTTATAAAGGGAAGGGATCTCAATTTAAACCAGAAATGACTAAAATACATCTTTGACTGGATCTATGAATAAATCTATGACTGGGTTTGGACAGTACTTGCTTTTTAGGCAAAACAATGAATGATGCAATCTGAAGCTAGTATTGCATCATACATAATATGAATTGCATCATGTTATTCCTAGAAGTCATGGATGATGCAATCATAACGAAGCTTACATCACTCTGCTGAACAAATTGCCCTATATCAGCTCTAGAAATCATACAGTGTCATGCTCTCTTATTTGTCAGTGTATGATTTTGCAAAGGGACACATTTCTGTTTAGCTAAAGTGAGCAGAGATGCCTCGTACTTGTGTGAACAGTGCAGATAACTTCTGCTATGTTTGTGGTGAAGTGACTTTTGCATCACAAAAGCGCAGTATAACCACTATGGTTAAGAAAGCCTATCACCTTTATTTTGTCTGCAAAATTGGAGATCAGGACAAGAGGTGGGCCCCACACATATGCTGCAACACTTGTGCAACAAATCTTTGCCAGTGGTTGAACAGGAAAAGGAAATCTATGCCTTTTGCAGTGCCAATGATTTGGAGAGAGCCAACAGATCATACCAGCAGTTGTTACTTCTGCATGGTGCCTCCAGTTGGGAAAGGTGTGTCAAAGAAGGAAAAGTGGACTGTGCATTATCCAAACATTCCATCAGCTATACGCCCAGTACCCCACGGAGAAGGACTGCCGGCTCCTGATGCACCAGAATCATTCTCACTTGAGTCAGAGCAGGAAGAGGAAGAGGATGAAACTTCTGGTCCTGAACCATCAATGTCACAGGACCCACATTTTCTCCCATCCTCCTCCTCTGAACCACACCTCATAACACAAGGTGAACTGAATGACCTTGTCAGGGATTTGGAACTACCCAAGAGTAAGGCAGAGCTGTTGGGCTTCAGACTACAGCAGTGGAATCTCCTGGCAGGCTATCAGGGCAAATGGGGCCCATCAATGCTTGCAGACTATTGCTGGACAGTGACAAGAGATGCTCCATTTAATGAATACAAGAGACAAGCCAAGAAGCGCCGAGTAGACACTGAATAGGACTAAACTATGTACATAATAGTTTTTTGCCTTTTGTTTCATAATAAATTTTATTGATATAACCCTTTTGCTGATTTTTAAAGTATTACATAAACAGGACAGGTGAAATATCATGTAAAGCAACCATAAACACATGAAAAGACCTAGGTTTACAATTTATGATTAAAACTCTACTATCTACACAATATACATAGACATAAAATGTAAAAACTTAAATATCTTAGAAACAGTCGCCAATCAGTTGTTTTAATTGTCATATTTGAATTCAGCACATCAAAATACATAATAAATATCACATTTTATCTCTGAAGCAGACGACTTCTCAAAAATTGTAGACCAGTGATATCCAGCAGCATTCTATTCTGCTGTCAGCTCTCAAACCTCCCTCCCCCTACAGATGTAAGAGTTCGCTCCACTAGAGCCCAAGCAATAACCATAGTGTGTCTTCATGACGTATCCCTCCTTGACATTTGTAAAGCGGCAATGTGGAGTTCCATTCACATTTGCAAGGCATTATGCCCTGGTGCAGGCCTGGGCTGCCGATGCCTCCTTTGGGACAGAGGTTCTCTGCTGAGCCCTACCATCTTCATCCTTGCATCCTCCTACTACTTAGGTACTGCTTGTCAATCACCCACAATGGATTACCATATACTTCTGGGGCAATTCTGCATGCAAATTAATAAGCCGTGCATATTTTTAATTTTTTGCGCAGAAAACAGCTGTAGTTCTGCCTTTTGCTCACCAGAGGGCTCTGTGTGAATAGAACAGAGCAGCAGTACCCAGCCAGCTAGGGAAGAGAAAATAGTCTGCCTTCTTCACATTACCTGTTGGGCCAAGTCAGGAGACAGGGGCTATGGGGAGACAGACAGCGTGGGGCTGCTGGAGGGTCACAGACAGGGGCTCATAAAGGCTAGTGTGGGAGGACAGACTGCGGCAGGGGCTGAATGGGAGTGGAGGTGCAGGGTCACATGGGGACAGAGGATAGGGTGCAGAACCACACAGGAACAGGGGATGTCTGAGGGGGGGTGGAGGGACACATGTGCACAGGGGTAGATGTACCTAGCTGAATGGGAGAGGCTAGGAATAAAGGGAAAATAAAAGAAAAAAATTTATTTTAATTCACTTGTGGTGAAACACTACAAAGGCTTCAGCATATTTGTGAACAAGGTAATTATGATTAGCATATTTAGAAAGGGAACCAAAAAAGTTTTAAATACAGTAATGATACAAAAGTGCATAGAAATCATATTGCAGCTTTCCCAGTAGGGAGCATATCTTGAAATACTATGTGGTCCCATACTGTAACCAGCTGTGATACCAGTAAGGACTCAGTTCTATACTGTCAGATAAATTCAGTGTAAGGTTCACGTGTGTAATTTCACTTATATTTAACATTTAAAATTTTCCAGTTGTATGTTCATCTTTTAAAGTAAATCATTGTGACATTTCATCTGGCTTTCTGGCTCTACTTAACTCTTTTATGGCACATCTTTTTAATCATCATGAATAAATGTTGGAAGCCTCTTTGTTTCTATAACTTCTTCAGATTATTAGAATTTATGAAAACTTCACTGTAAACAGACCTTTGTTAGATATCAGAATTCATTACATGCTGGCTGCAATTTGACTGTAACCTCAGGGTAGACTAACTGCTTCAGATCAATAAGAACTGATCTGAACCATGATGTGTCTCTCAAATCAAATTTTAATGTAGGTTCAAAAGTATTCCAATAGCTTGTTTTCTCACTTTTATTCCACTGTAGCCTGATCTATAGATTATGTACAAGAACCCTCAGTTATCACTTTGAGGTTTGACAGGTTCTTGTCCGAAGATCAGGCCCAGTATTATTAAAATTACTGTGTAGTTTGGAACCCCAATTTGCACAGTTGCAACACTCATACTATAGGAACTTTCCTATGTTTACAAATAATTTATTAATACATCTAGCACAGTCACAAACACTAACTCAGTAAGGTAGATAGAGAGAATAAGAAAGTACATCTGAACAGCCATATTCACACCATCCTTTGCAGAACAACCTGAAATGTTAGCCATTATCTTCCTCATCACCATCATCTTCTTCATCTTCACCAGTGGCCATCATTCTGGCACCTCCCAAGAGCTACATCTCTCTCTCTCCTCCTGGGATACCACTTTTATAATATGTTATGCTGATGTTACCATGTCTAATGCATATTCAGTAGGGTTTTCTCCCCTCTTCCTTATTTGTATTTCCTCGCCTTATTAATGTTGAGGTATCCTTCTTCTATAGGTTAGTATATTAATAATTTCAACCTATCATATATGTCAATTCGTTGCCATGGCACTCTTGTGGTTGGATGTTTTTTCCAAAAACTTTCACAAGCTGGTGTTAGCTCATGTTTCTGTGGTTCGTTGATGTCATTATGGACAAAATTCCCCCTTACACTATTTCTAGTTCCCCAAAATTTAGGGATTATCATTGGGCCGTTTATCTATGCCAATGTTCATAGACCTCAAGACTCACGCTAACTACTGAAATCAATGTCTTGCAGGATACAAGCCTGTAGGTTCCTTGCATTACTGCTGAAAATAATGAAGGCAAGGCAGTGAATATAGTAAAGGCAAGCCAGCCGTATGGGCTACACCACTGAGTGTAAACATTTGTCTTAGTCAAATTACTTAGATTGATTTTTTTTATATACACCTCTACCTCAATGTAACACTGTTCTCGGGAGCCAAAAAATCTTACCGCATTATAGGTGAAACCACATTATATCGAACTTGCTTTGATCCATTGGAGTGCGCAGCCCCCTCTCCCCCTTCGAGAGCTGCTTTTCCTTGTTATATCCGAATTCATGTTATATTCA
The DNA here is from genome assembly GCF_025201925.1 of Gopherus flavomarginatus. Taxonomy (NCBI): domain Eukaryota; kingdom Metazoa; phylum Chordata; order Testudines; family Testudinidae; genus Gopherus; species Gopherus flavomarginatus. The sequence goes on from NC_066618.1 coordinate 261,515,054, forward strand.
GTCGTGTTATATTGGGGTAGAGGTGTGTATATATATTTCTTACTTTGCTTCCTTTTTCTGTTGGAGGAAAGCAAGCTTTTCATATGTGATTTTGTTAAAAATGTTTAGTTTTGTGTTTGGAGGAAGAGGGGAGAAACCATCCCCAGCTTGGTTACAGCCATGAGAATCCCCATGCTGCCTGTTTTTACATCCTACAAACACTGTTCTGGCTCCTCATGGATCATCATCTTTCTGGCCAAAAAAGACTTCATTATACTCATTTAGAACTTGCCAATATCTCTTCTTAATTTGTTAGATGAGCCGCTGTTCAGTGATATGAGGTATTTCCTCTTCCCACATGCTGAAACCAATACCTCTGCAGCATACCCATTTCTGTTGACCCAGACAGCAAGAAACCAGGACCAGAAATATTATTTTTCTGGCTCTTCTACATAGTGGTTCTCTGGCAGGTCAGGTCCTAACTTATCCCCACCATGCTCCAAATTGTTTCCCTGGCTCTGCATAGCATCTGTTATTGGCAACAGAAATCTACACGTTCCTTGCAAAGCACATAAGAAAACTTCTTATACCCCATTCTTGAAGTTAGCCTCAAAATGTAGACAATGACAATATTATACTGGTTTCAGTGTAAGATTTGGTCTATGCCAAAAAAAGCATTGTTAGACCCAAGGACTGATAATTGTAAAGTTCAATATCTGGAGCATCATGGCTAGAAATATATGCCTTATATCATTAGAAACTGAGTGATCTTAAAGAAAAGTTCTGGCATTTAATTAGCACACAAAGATGTTGCATATCATTTACAGGAGACACTTGTTCCCTCTAGACTTGACTTTTCCAAAAATTTAACTGAGCAAAGGTAAGTATTTTTCATATTATTCAACTTTGGTTACTTACCACTACCTGTAATCTTGAATCATCACTGAGATCTTCTCTAGAGCTACCTTCCCCTATTTTCAGGGCTTATATACTAATTTAGGTCCATTTCCTGCACAAACTTTCACATGTTTAACTTTAAGTACTCATATGGCCCATTAAATTAAAGTTAAGCATTAAAGTTAAGCACGTATATATTTTCAGGATTGGGGCCTTATTAATGAAAAAGGATGTGTGATAGAATACTTTGGAAACACAAACACAGTGCCTTAAGAAAGAAGGTTTTGCAAACTCCCCACTTCCAGTGTCACCCTATCCCTCTCCCATGCTCAACCCAGCTTTTTCTGAAAAGGCTCCATAGCATCACAGCTTTCTATAGGACTCTTGTGTCTACCTGTTACAGTCTAACCTGTGATCAGTTTAACCATATTTTATCTGTATATTGTGTTGAATAAAGATATATTGCAGTCTAGACATTAGAAAGCCCGGATAGTAAATGAGATTGTTGAATCAAAAAACAGAAAATCATTTGAAATGCTAACATTCCATATCCTTTAAAAATGTGGAAAATCTATTTTAGAATAATGTACATGTTTAACAAATTAAAAACACTTGTCAACTGGAAAAATACTAACCATCTTAAACCATTTTAAACCATATCTGGGAAAGTTGAGGATTGCTAACAGTTATTTATTAGTTTGTTTCATTTTTCCATACAAATCTACTTAATTTTATTCTGGAAACTATCTCTGTTTCTCCACTATGCTCAGCCATTAAATAGTATTGATCTCTGAGCAATAAAGCCTTTTGTTTTTTCTTGATGTCATGGTGGAAGTGATGAGTTTCAACAGACATTTTATCTAACCCTGCCTTTCTTCTACAACTCTTGAAGTGGAGACAGAATACAGAGCAAGCTCACTGCTGTGTAGCTATTGTCTGTTAATGATCAGTATCATGTTAATATTCAAAATCACTAGGAAATTTTAAGATCTATTTTTCCTCCCCTACAAACAACTTTTCTCATTACTCAGAATGAATGATACTGATCCCCATCAGCCAGCAAATTTATAATCCAGCATAACCTGCAAATTTTTGTTTGGGTACAAGTTCATTTTGAAAATAAAAGTGAAAGTGAAAAATCTGTTACAAATTCCTCAAAGTAAGTGTGTGTGTATGTGTGTTGAAGAAAAATTGAACAATCCCAAGTGGTTTTAGGCATAGCCACCAGGTGTTTGAATGTGTGTGTTCCAGTGTATGGTTGTGTCCTCAAATGCACATTTTATAGAGCCTAATGGGTCGTGGAGCAACTCATATCTTGGTTCAGTACTTTAAGGAGGGGCTATTAAAAGCTATTAAAATGTTTATTAATATATTTCCTATCATATTAATTTATAAAGCCCTGATTCTTTTACTATAAAAATAATATAAAATATTTATCAGTATATATAGTATATACTTTTCACTTTTATAGTACTTTTCATCCAAATATCTCAAAGCACTTTACAAGGGTGGCTAAGCACTGTTATTTACATTTTGCAATCAGTCCAAGCATCTGTGATGACAACAGTAAAAAGAGGGACCAGAAGGTTCCAAGAGTGCTAATTTGAATAAATTCAAGAAATGAAAAACAATTTGGGAGTGTAAATGCCCATGGTTTGCTCATGCAAATTGTGGATGCAGCTTTGAGTGGCCATTTGAAAATGTGACTCTATATCAAGAAAGGTGTGATATGAATACAACAAAAAGTCCAGAAACTCCCGAATGAATCTTCTACAGTACACCAACATGTTCCTCTGTCACCCTGAACAAATCAGTCTCTCTACTTCTGTTTCAATATCCTTAAAACGGTGTTAATAATGCTTGCCTATCCACATCTCTGGTGTGAGATTTCCTTGATTAGTATTTGTAAAGTGCTTTGAAGATTAAAATCCCTATATATGAGCTAGATATTTTAATAAAAGTCATTGTGGGAGGAAGGGAAGGGACACATACTGGAGTGGCAGTTTGATGTGCTTAGAGGAATAAATCTAACAGCACATATATTATTCCTTGTCCATGTGATATAGTACATAGTGACTCTAAACCACAGCTAGTATACCCTTTATGTAAAGGGGAAACCACTAAAGATCCTATTAGACAGTAGGAAATTCAAATGTTACTAAATGCATAGAAGTTCAATCTAGACTACAGCTAATATGGTCAAACATACATGGAGAAGAAAAAGCATATCCCACTGACAATTTGACTTAGTGGAAGACAACATATATTTCCTGAGAGTGGAGTTAATCCCAGAGCTGTCTCCATCTAGAGTGATTTTAGACAAGGGCAATCCATTATTGCTCCAGTTGGTGAGGGCAAAAACGAACAGGAAGTCAGTGCTGTAGTGAGGATCATACTTATAGTTTGAAAGAAGGAAAAAGGCCAAAGTATGGAAATCTTTTAGGGAATTGATCCAAAGGATAAAAATGAAGACCAAGACAGAGGTAAAAATATCACTTTTTTCATATGTTAAAGATTGGTGTTAGCCAGAAGGGATTCCTTGAGACTTTTCCAAGTTTTAACTCTCAGATGAAACATTTACACCAGCATGTCAAAAAAGTGACTAGAGTGAAGGTAGAGGATAATTTTTGGTGGTTGAAGATACATAGATAGGTTTTTAAAAAGATCATTCTTTATTATGTACAAATGAAAAAACAGCTATTAGTGGTCTGAGTTTTGAGAGGTTTGTATTACATTTTAGGGCACTATCTTGTGCTAGCAATTTCTGAAGTGAAAAGACTAGGGAAAAGAAGTTTTTGTCCTTACTTTCTCTGTTTTTACCTACCAACTATTCACACGAGATTTGCAAAAATGGTGAAATTTTGCCATTTTAAAGAATAGTGTAATGGTTAAAAGGCAGGACTGGGAGTCAGAAAATCAAGGTTCTATCCGACCACTACCAGAAGCTAGCATTATGATTTTGATAAAGTCACTTAACCGTTCTGTGCCTCAGTTTCTCCATCTAACTGTAAATTGTTCTCTATAAGGCAAATGTAGGGCCAAACTGGATTTGTAGGTCAGCATGGTTTTGATCTGGCCTGTGACATCAACTGTTTAGTAGTAAAATTTGAGTAATCAGCTAGTGGTGTAGAGCAGTGCATTCAGCACTTGTGACTACATATACACAATGTGTCAGGTCCTCAGCTGAGGACCTAGCCCAAGAAATGTTGCCCTGTTTCTGAGAACAGTTTCAGTGCAAAATATATGCCGTTCAAAATAACAAAAACAAAACCCAATCAGGACGCTAACATGGGAAGATGTTTATTGGTGAAAGGACAAAAAAGAAAAAAAGGTGTTATTCTGTGAAACAAAACAAAAAATCAATTAATTTACCAGTTAGCACATCCCTGGGCAGCTGTACTCCCGATCAGTAGATCCTACTGGTCCAGCTAGAACATTCATGCTCAGCTGTCATTTCAGAGTGGTCCCTGCAGGGCTGTCCCTAGCCATTCTGGGGCTCTACATAGCCTCCCCCCATGGGGGGGAGGGCCCAGGCCTCCACGTGGTGGGGGAGGCTGGCCCCAGGCTTCTGCCGGGGGGGGCGCTGGCTTGAGGAGTAGAGGGAGAACTGCCCCCCAGCACTCACTGGTGAAGCGGGCTGGAACTGAGTCGCTGCACTTCCCGCTGCCAGTGAGTGCAGGCCCAACCCTGCTGCAGTCCTCAGGAGACTAGGGGCAGGGCCGGGGTGGAGCAGGGCCGGGGGCTTTGGGGAAGGGGTGGAGTGGGGGCAGGGCTGGGCAGAGCAAGGGCAGGGGCCATGGGGAAGAGGTGGAGCAGGGGCTGGAGCAGCATGCAGCTGCATAGGACACCAGGAAATTTGGGGCACCAAATTTCCTGGTGCCCTATGCCTATTGGTAAGGACAACCCTGGGTCCCTGTTCCATTAGCAAAGAGAGTAGCTTAATATATGTTAAGTTGAACAACTGGAATTTAATTGAATCCTGTGTACTGCTTCCAGCCTAACTCCACCTGCTCCCTGTACCCTTGGTGTCTCTCAATAATGGTCCCTCCGAGGAACATGGTTCCTCTAACTCCACTTCCACGGATTATGACACATCTTCCCTATTATACAAACTTTTTACTACAAATAAAACAAATACTTGAAGCCAAGCCTTCAACAACCTGTCCCTTCAGCCAGAGGTTGCTAGCACATAGCTGAGTTGAAGTCTTGTCTTTATCACAAAATTCAGCTGATTATGTAGTCTTCGAGATAGTTTGATATCCTCAACAGACAGCCACACTGGGACTAACCTCTCTGTGTCTTCATTTCATCTATCTTCAAGTCTAGCAAACAATGTTTCTAGAGTATCCTCCTTCCTTGTGGGGCTGGCTTCTGGATAGTTCTTTGTCTCTCTGTTCTGTGATGATCTGTGTAACTGTAGGACAGGGGTGGGCAAACTTTTTGGCCTGAGGGCCACATCCGGGTTCTGAAACTGTATGGAGGGCAGGTAGGGAAGGCTATGTATCCACCCCCTCCCACTTCCTGCCCTGTGACTGCTGCCCTCAGAACCTCTGACCCATCCAACCCCCCTTGCTCCTTGTCTCCTGACCGCCCCCTCCCAGGAACCCCTGCCCCGATCGCCCCCTGGATCCCACCCCTTATCGAACACCCCCGCTCCCTGTCCCCTGACTGCCCTGACCCCTATCCACACCCATGCCCTCTGACAGGCCCCTCAGGATTCCCACACCTATGCAGCCACCTCCTGCTCCCTGTCCCCTGACTGCACCCTGGGACCCCCTACCCCTTATCCAACCCACCCACTCCCCGCCACCTTACCATACTGCTCAGAGCACCAGGACTGGCAGCCGCGCTACCTGGCCGGAGCCAGCCACACCGCCGCGTAGTCTAGAGCACCGGGGCAGGATGGCGGCTCTTGCAGCCGCACTGCCTGGCAGGAGCTCGCAGCCCTGCTGCCCAGAGCACTGGCGGCACAGCAAGCTGAGGTTGCAGGGGCGGGGGGACAGCAGGGGAGGGGCCAAGGGCTACCCACCCTGGCTGGGCAGGACAGTCCCATGGGCCGAATGTGGCTCGCGGGCCATAGTTTGCCCACCTCTGCCGTAGGTTCTCTGAGTCTTGTATCTTCTGCTTGTAAGTGTCTCCTTTGCCTTTGGATCACTTATCCCTCTTCTGTAGTTACCTTGTATGATCTCGGTTCAACCGGGCTCGAGGCAGAGTGGACCCCTCTGCCTGGTTCCCGAATATGGCAAAATAAGTGTTTTATTTTCCTGCTGTTGTACTCCTGTATGGTCAGATCTGTGTACAAATGGAACTCCTCCTTCCACTTGGTCCATTGCTGGGCTAGATTTGTGTCTGCAAAATCCAGGGCTCTAGGACAGTGGTTCCCAAACTTGATCCGCCGCCACTTGTGCAAGGAAAGCCCCTGGTGGGCCGGGCCGGTTTGTGTACCTGCAGCATCTGGGCCCACTTCCAGCAGCTCCCATTGGCCCGGAGCAGCGAACCGCAGCCACTGGGAGATGCAATCGGCCAAACCTGCGGATGCAGCAGGTACACAAACCGGCCCGGCCCACCAGCGGCTTTCTCTGCACAAGTGGCAGAACAAGTTTGGGAACCACTGCTCCAGGAGCTTCAGACTGAGTTCCATGGCTCACCCTGCCAGCTGATACACTTCAGAGAACTCACCGTTCCAGTGCTGCCACCGTATTTCATTAGCAGAGAGTAAAGCTGAATGCAGGCTAAGTTGAACAAGTGGAACTTTATTAAATGCTGAGCTCTGTTTTAGATGAGTTGTTTCCAGCCTAACTCCTCACATTCCTCCCTCCGGGAGCTGGACTCTCTGTGTCCAGTTCCACTGATCATGATACATTCCCCTGTTTTTTGGGCCTAGTGCTGGCAGATGGAAAGGACTGGAAATAGCATACAGTGGATCAGGAGCAGCTTAAATTTTTTTCAAGACTCCTAGATAAATTGTAACAAAATAAGCTGAGTCCATCACAGGAATTCTGTGCTGAAATTTCAGTCTATTTCAGCTTAATACAAAACAAAATCCAGTGATGAGGCTGTTCTTCCCTTAAGGTTTCTCTGAACCTATTTAAACAAATAGACAAGGGATGTAAGGGTATCCCCCTGGGGTATTCATAACAGCCGTATCTCAGGAACATGCTAGGCAGCCCACAAGGAGGCAATCTGAGGTGTAGAGGAAAGACTTCCAGGGCTGAGCCTTTTCTTCTCTCAGCATCTTTTCAGCACATGAAAAGATGGGAGTTGCCTTACCAAGTGGGGGGTCAGTGCTAACGAGGCCAATTCAATTAAGGTGGAAGTGGCCTTCCTCCTTTGATATTCACCCCTTCTTGTCAACTGTTGAGAATCGACCACTTCCACCTTAATTGAATTAGCCTCGTTAGCACTGACCCCCCCGACTTGGTAAGGCAACTCCCATCTTTTCATGTGCTGAATATATTTATACTGCTTTCTGTATTTTTCACTCCATGCATCTGATAAAGTGGGTTTTAGACCACAAAAGCTTATGCCCAAATAAATTATAGTCTCTAAGGTGCCACAAGAACTCCTCGTTCTTTTAACCATCTTCAGTTAATTTCTGAGGTACCTTGCACTGTCACTTGGATTTGCAGATCTCTCTTCTTGTAGTATTTTGGATTCTCAATCATGTTTGCTGTGTCAGACCATGGTCCACTCTCCATAAGTTTCAGTCTGGATTGTGTAACTTCTGTTGCTTAGGAAATTCTACATGCTTTGTGAAGGGGTTAATTTTATAGTAGTCATTCTTTGAGTTTTTTTGTTCCAGATTCTAATCACAATCCAGTCTTTTTATCAGGGACTCATTTAACCTCCTCCCCCCCCCCCAGAATTGCAAGATTGGCTCTTCAGCCTCACATAAATCACCATTTGTAACCTCAGATTAAAACATATCATTCGTATCTTTCATTTTTACATGGGTACAGTATTCTTTAAATTTCTGAACTACAATTTCATAGTTAGCAGTATCCCCAAGCTCAAGTGTTCAAAAATTGAGTCATGCCACAGAAATCATGAGACTGTCTTTAAAAATCTTTAAGCATGATCAATTTTATGTTCTTTTTATTTACCTGTTGGGTTTTGAGCCTTTAAGTGGCACTCATGTCATGTTTTCAATCTTTACTCCTCAACCAAGAGAGATAGAAACATATTCTTTTTTCAGATGAAAGTTGACATATTTACCTAAGCACACAGTGCCAGGAGCTAGGGCTTTAAGAAAATCACCAAATGTCATGAAACACATGATAAAATTAATTGATATCACTGAGTTAGGCTGTTCTGTGTGAATTAACTGAAAATGTTAAACATAGCAAGTGCTTCAGAACCACCCATTGCCAAAAATAAGGTATGTCTTCCTTTTGACCAACACCCATTGCTAGCAAATGAAGAGTGAAGTGCTGTTTGAAATTCCTCCAGTCTTCTTCCAAGTTCCCAGTGAGTTTCAGCTGTGAAGGAGCTTTTAGCTGCTCCATTTCTTCACTCAGGTTATTTTCTGAATCTCTTTTTATTTCTGGTAGTGTGTGGTATTCTGTAATAACTCAGAGAAAAGGTGCTTGACAGAGAGAAGCTTCATTCAGTATCTCGGTTCCAACTGCCGCTGCATTACTTAACATGATCTCTTAAAGGCACAGTTCCCCATACCTAACATATGTTCAGCCAGAAGGAGAAGGAGGGGTTCTGACTACACAAGGAGGTGTTTATTTTTCTGTTTTCTTTAGGCCCGTACCTATGATGTCAGTAATCCGTACTGGGAACAAGTTTTCACCAAGAAAAGCTATTTGTGTAGCATGGAAAATATTCTGCCTGTGTGTGTGTGCGTGCATGCGTGCACACACAAACAAGCTTGTGAACAGGATTGCAACAAGAAATTTCTTGCACAGCTTTTTACTTGGGGAGTCTCTTCAAAGGTGTTTGTTCTCTGCTATTCCTTTCTGTATCCTATCTCTCCAGCAAAGAATATCACTGGCACTACCCTGTACTTCCTAAAAGCCTACTCATTGTCACTGAACTGTTAACACAAGTGGCCACTGAATAACAGATTGTATAATCAAATATAAACTGTTTTATATTTTTGCTGTTTATGATTATATCAAGTGGTACTCTAAATTCTGATCCCTAAGATCTACGCAGGCCTCTTTCACAGCAAAGACCTTAATACAATTTTCTCTTGAATTGCTATCCAGAGAGATAGTCCAGGTAAATCATGAACTCTGTTGAGAGAATATTTTAGGCTGTTAAAAGGTATAGGGGAACTAAGACAAAAGGAGCATAATCTATGGCTCTTATTCATTGCTGCATATGAAGTTAAAATAAAACATCTATCAAGCTGTAATGCACAAACAATTTTGAGTATGTGTGTTTCCCTTGAGTACCAGCTGGTATTTTGATTGCATGCAAGTGCAGTCAGTTTTAAGAGTTGATGACAATATTATTGTGTGCTGGGGCATCTTTTTTTGCCCTTTTACCTTAACACAGTCTCTTTGTAAACAGGGTGAAAAAGCCCACTCTCTTGGTCTAGAGAGTGGTAGTTAATTCAGCTTGATCTCACAGACAGCAGAAAAAAGCAGAGGAGTAAATAGTTTTGAGATTGCACGGGCTTAGCTTGGATTTAATTAGGGAAAAGACCAGGTAAGTAACCCAGCTCTGGAAGCTTTCCTTTGTAAATTCTCTGAGGTGAAGAAAGCTCCTTTAAGACAATATAAATGTCTGCAACATCTGGGAAAGTTGAGGATTTAAGAGAATTATCTGTTACATCACATTAATCGCCTACAGGATTTAAAGAAAACATTTGTAAACTACAAAACCTTGGGCTTGATGTTTTCAACACTATGCTAACGTAGAAACAGACACATTTGCTAACACCTAGTGGCTGCTTAAACAGTGGCTCAAGGAAGAATGAGCTTTAGAATGATTGGCATTAGACCTACTATAAGTCATAACTCCAGGAAAGATTTGACATGACAGTCAACAAGAAGAGAATTATGATCAATGTCAAAGGCATTCATTTTTCCCTTTAATGAAGAATACCTCATTTTTGGCTGACTCTGTTTCCTTTTTGCTTTGTATTCCCCATTGGGGCTACAGTGTTGAGCTGGGCATTTGAAAGAGCTGGGAAAAGAGGTTTTGGGGAAACCACAAATTTTACTCATGTTTGGTTCACTTCTCACATTTCAGAAGCAAGTATTTTGGAAATCCAATAATTTGTGTTTGGCAGGTTAGTGATTTAGGTTTGTGGTATTATTAGTTAAGATGCTGTAAAGTTCATCCACACTTATCAACAGCATGGACTGAAATTTTGAATATTTTAAAGTCTGTAATTATACTTAACGCTTGTGCCTTAATTGGTCAGACTTTTCTAAAGTGTGTTAAAATATGTTGTCCAATTATTTTAGTTAGTGCAGAGAGCAAGCCGAATTTGTTGTATTGTCAGGGATCTTGCCTTTTATAGCTGTCATTTGTTGTTTTAAGTAATCCTTTTAAATTAAGTTACTAGTATATATTATTTCCTTTTTATTCATTTATCTGATATTTGGACAGATTAAACAAGCATAAAATGAAAGATTAGTCTTTTATTCTAAAAATTATATTTGACTTATAATACTACACCCTTCCAAAAATTCCCCTAATCCTAGTGTCTGAAATTTCTTTCCTAGACCCACATTTTCAGAAATGTACATGTGCAAAAATGAACGCGCATAATTTGTGTGTATAATTGTAGTATTGCCAAGGATTGGAGACTTGCATGTGCTAGTAACTAATTAGACTTCAAATGATCTAACTGGTCATTGGTGTGCACAGGCATAATGACATGTACAATTTTGCAAACCTATTTCTGAACTTTAGGACTTAATTATTTAAAACTCATTTTAAGACTGAGATAGATATTGAGTATTATCTTCAATCTGCTTCATGGAGGGGAAACAGAGGCAGAAAAAGTTATTGACTACAGTTGCACAATGAGTCTGAGGCAGATGAAGAAACAGCCAATTTTTTTTTAGGTATTGTAGATTTAAACATTTGTGAATTATCTTGCTTTGAGGGACTTTACTATCCTGTTAATGTATTTGTGAGTTATTAAAATTTTTTGTTGTGTGTTCTGCATGTTATATGCAAAACTTTCTGTATATCAAGAAGGGAGACTGTATCCTTTAGGGGTACATTTTCAATAAACTGTGCATGGAGTTAGGCGTAACTTCTTGGGAATGTTAATGGTCATTGTGCATAATTTACCAGTGCCTCACACTTTTATCCCTTGAGCCAGTGAAGACTCTGCCTGATGCCAGAAGACTGACAAAACCATTGGAGTATTTTAATGACAGATTTATACTCTGGTTGAGTTCTGTCCTTTTCAGACTTCATATCTCTGATTTATGAAACTTTAGAAACTGATGTTCTCTCTACTACAACTGGATGCTGAAGACCCTGTGCCACTTTTTGTTAGAATAAGGGTTTGTTCATGTATCCTTGGCCAAATATCTCATCAGTCCACTATTGTGCAATATATACTATGCACTAGTAAGCTGCTGGCTGCAATCCCAGAGGTGACTGCATTTCAGTGGTGCTATATACATATTATTTGTGAAGTGCTTTGGATCCTTCAAGATGAAAATCACTATATAAATGTGGACTATTTTTACTCTATCAGAAAAAATAGAACTATTTGAAAAACACTGTAATGGGTAGATGAGGTTATATACCAAGAGCTTTTTTTGATAACTTGTTTCTGAGGATTTGCAAGGTTCAATAGAGAAACTAGACAAAAAGAATCCAAATAAATTCTACAGCATTGTACCGTTTCTTACTACTTTTTCAGTAGGAAGTGTAAGTGACTCCACGTGTACTCAATGTAAAGATGAATGACATATGAAACTGTTTCTCTACTTAAGAGATGTATATATCTTTCTTTCTTTTTTTAAAGATCCTTCTGAAGTTCTTTCACATACAGCTTAGTACTGCTCTGCTGTCTCTGTTTTAACAAAAGCTATTTTGTATGTTTAGATTAATTTCTCTTTAATGAGAAAAAACTCAGTCTGTGACAGATTGCTTTCTATCATGCACACCTGCATTTGCTCTGAACTTGGTAGCTTGATAAATTGATAAGATAAGTTGGTCACATGTTTTTTTAAAAAACACAAAACATAGGCCTTAATAAGAGAATGCTACATATTTCTTCTAAAAGGTTAAAAAGTATTTCTCAGGGCTCTTAAATTACCATATTCTGATACCAAGGGAAAATAAAACCTGGGCTTAGAGTCTTGTTTGTACTTAGAGGGCTTTCCGGACAGGAAGGCAATCTTGATGCAATGCAGTAAGCCACAATACCAGTGGGGCATTACAGGTGAAAAATTTGCAGCTGTGCCCCTCACCACAATGTATTACAACTGTACAGTGGAATATTTCCTGTACAGAAATAGGGCTTGGTTAACTTTGTTTCCCAAGAGTAGATCACATTAAAATGTTATAAAATCATGATTTCCTGCATTTGAATACTTGTGGTTTCTCAACTGGTTCCAATATTACAAAGGCTTTTTTATGGCTTCTATTAGTTGAAGATGTATAGAAGCTTTTTTTCAAACTCAGCTAAAAGGCATTTAGGTATTTTTTTTAAAACAGATTTTTTTTTCAGAAAAGATATTTTTCTTTGACATCTCTGCATTATAATTGATAGGGGTTTATTTTATATTCTGTAGTACTGATTTAAGTGTAAGTAGAATAAATACCACATAACTAATAGCAGTGGCAGACTACCATAAATATATTTGATTTAACATAGATAGAAGGTTTGAGATGCTATTCTTTATTTTTAAAAAAAAGTATATTCCCCTTTTACCTAAAGATTTCCAAGTCCTTTGGAAAGCTGAGTAAATATTATTATCCTCATTTTACAGATGAAAAACCTGAAATTAAAACACACACACAGAGGCATATTTACAATTGAACTAAATAACTGTGACTTTTAGACAGGCATTATTAAACCCAATTCAAATCAGGATCCAAAAGCTCTCTGTGAAGAAAAGGTAATGTATAGTTTCTTAAAGTTTTTCCAATTGCAGTATCTGCTTATCACTGTTAAGCACTGAGCAGGTGCTGTTGAGGAAGAATTTTCAGTGCCCAAAGTCTAAGGATATAGCAAAATAGTGTGAATAGCAAAAATAGTGTGAATAACAAAGATGAAGACGAAATTTGAAAAAGGCATAACATAATTTCCTTTGTGCAGCTATAATTTATTGGATTATATAAAAACTGAAACATTGTTATGCTGTATCTGACTTTGAATCACCTCCATTTTTTATTTGGATCCACATCAAAAGTCTAATGGAGTGAATTTCCAGAACATAGATATGCCAGAAGAAGTTATTTTCCACAGTGATGAGATATAATCTTAGTGCCTTGAGAAGGAGGTAAGAAATGTTATCCAACTCCTAGAAGGCAACTTGCTCTGTACGATGAGTTCACAACACTCAGTTGCATAGGAAGCTAGTCGGGCAGGTGTGTATTGAAATGTTCTGAAATTGTAGAGTTATTCTAGAGGTCAGTTTAAATTATTTATTAGCAATGTACATAGGCACATTTAATTTTTTATATCTGTTTATACTTAGTTTTCTTTTGAATTCACCTTCCCTGTAATACACTTTTCAACTAACATTACTTTTGCAATTTTGATGCAAATCACTGTTAACCATAAAGTTAAAAATACAGATTGCTGGGTAACATTGCCAAGAATTTTCTTCCTATAGTAATGTGGACAAGAGTTTTTATTTTACTTCTGCTACTTTTTCAGTTCACCTAAACGGAGAGTTGTATTTTCAAGGCATTTGGCTGTAGAACAGAAAAATATCCTAATACCAGGATAGCCGTATTATGGAGCAATCAGTTATTCATGCAGGAAGCTTGGGTTAAAATCGCAGCATGGGTTGGCGTCTAACACAAAGTACAAGATTGTTTTGTATTCCACTTCTCTTTCACTTAGGTGGCCCTGTTAGGAGATAATAAAACACACACATGCTTCCTGTCTTCTGTGTGCATTTTGTTGTACAGTAGTTGTTTCTGGAACAAGAGTGACTTCATCTCCAAGGGGAAGTACCACCATGTGAGGGATAGTACTTCAAGAAGTGAACATTTAATCTTTAGAAGCCTTCATTCAAACAAAAAAAATGAAACAGTACATAAATAAAAGGCCATAATTGCATCTCTGAGGGCAATACATGAACACATTAGTCTGTAACCCAGCTGTTCCCTTCTTTAACTCTTTCTCAAAGAGAGAAGAAAGCTTTCAGTGCATGTATTTCTCTGCACTGCAGTATTCCTACATGGAGAGAGGCTGCTGCCTCTTCTATGTAAGGTATTCATGTACTAAAATATATAGCAGCCATATTGCAAAGTTGAGTTTAAGGATTCTGAGTTCAGTCTGATTCTATGGGTGCTTAAATAATACCTTTGCACTCCAGGTAACAAGTGAGATTGGGAGATACAAGCTAAACTCGGTGTTCTTTTTCTGTTTTGATGATGAGCATGATCACAGCCATAGACCTTTTTGATAACTAGGAAAAAAAAAGGAAACTTTTGTCAGCAGAGGTGCTAGATAAAGAATGGTGGGTTCTTGTATGTGTGTGTTGTTTAATAGTGGAGTCTAGTGGCTAGCCTTGTAGCTGTGGTGTTTACCCTAGTTTTCTAGAGGAAATCACAGTGGTCACATTCTAAGAGGTAACAATTATTTGAATCGTATCTAGAGTGTTACTCACACATTTCAAGATAATAGAACCATATTTAATTTTACACATGGGGCATTTTTTAGTGCATCTAATTCACTCATTCCCACTGCCAGTGACTCAGTTTTGAGAATATAGCCTATTTTCAGTCTTTCACAACTATTGTTTTTGGCAGCTAATGCTGCCCAGAGCACCCATCATCCCTTAAATTTATCCAGATCAGGCATTAGCAATAAGCCCCCTAGGATGAATAAATCTAGATGTTTAGGCACAGAGGATTCTAAATCAAGTAAGTCTTTTGCATTCTTCAGCCCAATATGCTTAGAGTTTGGGACAGTCCCAAAGCATATGAGCTGTAGTTAGTTTAGGGAGATCACATAAACTGCATATTTGACCTTCTAGTTTATAACCTATAAATGATATCTTGAATCCTAATATATCTGTCTAAACTACATTTCTTATGTACGGTACATATTAAAATACAGCTAGGGAAAAATACTGTGCATACAAATGAGTCGCTTTTCAAATTTTAAAACGTTTTTTTTCTCATTTTTATCAGTATACAATGTGTTTTTCCTCATTAGTCACACACCCTATTCCTTTGGTCATTTTTGTGGCTTCCCCTGAATTCTTTCCAGTTTCTATATGTTTCTGTTAATGGGGACCGAAAAATAAGTACACTCTTTCAGATCACAGTGGGGACTAAAAAGGACTTTGATTTCTACCCTTTGATATTAAGTCTCTACTAATGCAGTCTAAAATTGCATTGCCCTTTTTCACTGCGTATTCTGTTACACGCTCATCTAATTTTTATGTCTTGCAGTTACTGTTTTCCAGCTTTCTTCCATTTATTGAATACCTATGTTTCCAAAAAAATTCCTTCCAGTATGCTGTATATTAGCTTGCATTTCTGCAAAATCAGTCTTGTGTCATTGTTTTCTATCTATCTGTATTTCTGACTTCTCCGGGTCCCATTGTACAATGTGTCCAGATTGTAGTATCATTTGTAAATTTCTTTGTGCTGTTAACTTGTGCTTTCAACTCAATCGGAGTGAAATTTGCAGGCTCCTCCTAACGAAGGAGGCCTTTTTCAAAATGGCTACCATCTACTGTTGTTCCCAATAGAAATGAAACCTGGCTGCCTTTAGAGAAGATGGTCATTGCCATTGAGGAGATGGTAGCCATTTTGAAAGAGAGCAATTCTTCATGAAATTTCCTATAGAAGAACACTGTTTTTCAGCCCCTATTAAAGAAGAAACTTTCAGTTATGAAGAATTAACCTACAAAAAAGACCATTAATACTAAACAATCACTTTAAAAAACTTAGTTGCAGCAGAGCTACTCAACAGCAAGGGCAAGAGGAAATAACTTAGTGGGTGTGGCATGTGGAAGAATGTGGGGGACAGGAGCAAGGGGGATACTGGTGTCTGTGTGTACCAGCACAAAGGAATGCAGTATTGTCGACCCCAAGAGTTCAAAAATCATATTGGCTTAAATATCCTGAGGTGTTGTTTTTTTAAATAATATATTTGGGGTTCTTTTTATTTGGCATTTGAGCCTTTATGGTACATTTAGGTCATGTTGTCAAGATTTTCTCTGCAACCATGAGGGCTACGGACTTTTTATTTTAAATGAAAACTAAGAAACTCATGTGATCACATAATTCTAGGAGCACCAGATATTCAAATCTCACAATAAAATCACAAGAGTATAGGGGGCAAGAGAAATGGGGAAACTTGTATGTGTGTGCAAAGTGTTGTGAAAGTCAGGCACTGGGGGAAATTGGCAACTAGGCTGCTTTGCACTGCTCTAGAATGGAACAATGCAGTCAAAGCACACCGGTGAACCTGACCCTAAAAGTTAAAATTAAGTAATGTAAGCTACATATCTTTTAATTATTAGCAATATCACGTGGTAACATTCTCTTTGGGTTTCCTGTTTAGTGTTCGTATATGAACATTTTTATTATTTTTAAAAAATCAAGGACATTTTAAAATAAAAACTACATTGAACTGGGAGTAAGGTTGAGTATATCTCAGTAATTTAGGGGTAAAAACATTTCAGAGATGATGTAATTATGCCAGAAACAAAAATTAAAAGCTCACAGAATTCAGAGTGAAGGGTAAACTTAAAAGAAGTACTCACGTTATGGTGCCCAAGTATACTTGGCCCTGTAATGATACCATAAGAAAAGGAAAAAATTGAATGTATCTTTTAAAAGCATTTTAATTTAATCTAGGATTAAAAACACAATTATACACTAATCGTAATTGTGTGGTTATTGCAAAGGATCATTACAGAGTGGAATTAAGGTTGTTTGGGTGCCTTCACTGTGCATTCCATGTATTACTAGGTTTAGATTTATTTTAAGTTTAACCCCTCTCATATTCTCAGTTACTTTCTTGTTATCAATTAAAAGTAGATGTGAGATAGTTTCTTCTGTTTTCAGAATCTCTTGCTTTCTAGATTACACATTTGTTTTCTACATGCTTGAGAATTTTCTTTGATGACATTCTCCCCAATTCAACAAGGTATTTAACCACATGCCTAACATTAAGCATCTGAGTAGTTCCATTCACAATGATTGGTCTAATCATATACTTAAAATTAGGTATATGTTTAAGTAACTTGCTGAATCAAGTCCACGATATGACTTTCTTTGTAACCACACAGATATCTGGACAGTTAGTACATTCCATAAGAGAAGCTGTTCTTTTTTTTAAAGTACTTTCAGAGTTGGATCAGGATTTTTTTTAAAAATATACAATTTTCTAGTAATTTGTAGCAGAGGCTCACACTACTTTCCCCTTTATAGCTTCACTAATTTAATGTGCATATTTTAACACTATATTAAATGTTTTAAAGACATTAATTCAAATACAATTAAGCAGAGTTTTGTGGGGATTATTATTAATCATTTGTATTGCTGTAGCACTCTAATTATGAACAAGGACCCCAGTGTGCTAGTCACTATACAAACACAGAACAAAAAGTTGGCCCTGACCCATGGAGCTTACAATATAAGCATAAGACAAGAGACAACAGATGTATACAAATAGACTGATGGAGGAGTAGAGTACTCTATATTATAGTCACATCCAATGGATCTTTTGACTACCTAATGTGAATATGGGATTTTTTGTATTGTCTTTGTCATGCAGTGTAAATAACTATTTCTTTTCCCAATACATAGGAGGATGTTTTAAGTAACATCTTCATAGAAAGGTCTAAGAATAATGTAGCTTAACTATATGGAGGTAGAATAGGGTACATAATAAGATTTTAAAATTCTCTTGGTCATTTGGCAATTATTTTAGTTTAATTTTATCATTATAAAGTGTACTGTAGATACCTGTTTTGTGTACTTGTATAGAAGTACAGAGTAACTGAGATTTCTTTAATGTCGCAGGTTCCTTGTAGCTTGGAGTACTGGGATGAGCTCCAGAAATCATTCATTGCATTCCGGGAATTCAGTCTATCAGAAAGCAAAGTTTGTGAGCTGCAGCTGCCCAGTATCAGCCTTGTGAATGATCAGAAGGAGCTTGTAGCCTCAGACTTCTGGAGGATTGTCCTGAACAGCAATCAGAATGGAGCTGATGACCAAAGGTAATCTTTAAACAAGGGAAAGGTATACTATTCCCTGGAGAGAACTGGTTCAAGAAACTTAGTGAAACTGATGTCCTTTCACTTATGCTAGTAGTAATTGCTCCTAACTGATCTTCAGATTGTGATTGACCCTCACACAGGTCCATGGAGTGTGGAAAGAAACCTTCTTCTCTCCCTGCAGATTCATAAGTTAACTGTCAACCTTGCAATCTGTGGAGACTCTGAACACAAAGATTATTAAAAAGGGGAAAGAGATCATCAGACCATGGCCAATCCCCACCCACCTGCACCAGGCAGCAAAACTGACTCGTTAAGGAAGGGATGATGTGTCACAACTCATTGAGTGGTGTAGTAGGAGACATGCTTCCCCTGTACACCTGGTAGCTACCACCAGAGTTGTGCATCTTTGCACTGCCCTCGGTGTGAGCCCAGGGACGGATTAACTCTCCTGTGGGCCTGGGGCTTTTAGATTTTGTGGGGCCCCTATATACAAGGAGGTGGTTGGGGCAGGGGATTGGGTGCAGGAGGGAGTGCGGGTGCAAGAGGGGGATTCTGATCTGGGGCAGGGGTTTGAGGTAGAGGAGGGAGTGCGAAGTGCAGGTTCTGGCTGGGAGGCGCTTACCGCAGGCAGCTCTTGGCTGCAGCATGCCATGACACCAATCTGCTCCAGGAAGCAGCTGGCTGTTAGCACATCTCTGCAGCCCCTGGGAAGAGGGGGGACAGCGTGACTCCATGTACTGCCCACACCTGCAAGCACCACCCCTGTAGCTCCCATTGGCCGGGAATACACCAATGGGAGCTACAAGGACAGTGCTGGGGGCAGGGGCAGTGTGTGGAGCCACCTCCCTGCCAGGTGCCGCAGAGATGTGCTAGCAGCTAGCGCTTCCAGGAGCAGCGTGGGGCCACAACATGCAGGCAGCTTGCCTGAGCGCCCCGCTCCGCCATGAGACTTTTAGCGGCCCAGAGTTGATTGCTGCCTGTGATTTATTTTTGCGGATTCCCCCTTGAGCCTGGGCCATGGGCTGCAGCCCCTAAAGCCTCTGCCTTAATCCGGCCCTGTGTGAGCCAGAACCTGAAAGGCACAATTCAGTTGTGAGTGCATATCTCAATAATGTTAATTATAATCTTTGTGATGCTTTATGGTCATTATGTATCAATCACATTGTGTTCTTACTATGCTAGCAAATGGAAATTTACCATCAGGAGATTTCAGAAACACTTCAGAAGATAAATGTTTTCATTTCTTCACATCTGGAAGCTTCGTAAATGGTTAACTGTGAAAGAAGTGCACTGAGAGTCAAAGTTTGGATTTTGTTGATGAGTTTTTTGATTACCTAACAGAGTTTGAAAAAACTATTGGGGTGCACTATTGTATCTGATATTCAGAAATAACAATGCAAGTGATGTCAAACTGCTCTCCTTCTTGTCCTTTTAGTAAATTATACTGGATGGATTGGGAGATTGCCTACTACAACCATGTGTTGGTTGTTACTGCCGTGTGTGTGAGAGAGAGGGAGAACCCATAGAATTCAGGGGGAGTCAGGAACAAAATCAATAAAAAATTAAACATCTGGTTTCCATTAATAATATCAGGTTGGAAATGATTTCTTGATGTTAATTGTGAAGGAATGCATTTTCATCATTGAGAAGTTAAGTGTTTTAGACAAGGTTAATTCCTCTGAATGTGGGACCTTTGCAAAATTACCTTTGTGGTCAACTTAGCACCATAGAAATGTGAACTCTGTGGGAATTGGAAATAAAGCTAGTGAAATTCAGTAGATTTTTTTCATCAAAGCATTTGACATTGCTGTCACAGCTATTGTTTTCTACTCAAATGGGATTTATCATTGTATCTAATATTTCACAGAGTTCTATTAAAAAGTTTTGTAAGCAACGACCACTAGGAACAACACTAGTGTTTAAAGGAAATGCAAATAACTTTAAAATCTAATAGAGTAAACCAGTTTAACCCAGAAAATGGTGATGAGCATAAGAAACATTTCATAGCAGAATACAAATTCACACATGCAAAATATATTAATCTGTGGTTTTCAACCTCTGGTTGCAGCACCTGGTGGGTGGTCATAGGTCCAACGTGGAGTCATGACCACTTTCCCTTTCTTTGTAGCTAGATTGGGGCAAGTTTTTCTGTTATAACATGGGGTCATAATATGGAAAATGTCAAGAACCGCTGTATTAAATAAATATATCTGTAGAAAAATTAGTGGTACAGTGACATGAAACTTTTAATCTACCATGATTATTTTCAGTCTACTCATCCAGCTGCTTTCCACAATTTTGTGAGCGTAGGAAAAGCAAAAAAAGCCTTTTTTAGATATTAGCTCACACCAGGAGATCTAGATTCAGGAGCATGTTTGAGTCTCTAAAGGGGCCAGAAAGAAGTGTAAACCAGTGCAAATTATAGTGTTACTTAGATTCATTTCTAGCTCTTATGAGGAAGCAGGGACGAAGTAATATGGAGAGTAAAGAGAGACAAAATGAATGCCTGATGGTGGATACTCTTTAAGATCTCCATTTAGACCAAATAGTATCTTGAACTGCTTCATTGGCCATCCCAATCAGGACTGATGGGGTGAAAATGAGAGAACCTACACCTAGATACCTGTATCACTCCACTCTCAACTCCATAATTAAAAAAGAAAAATAGATATAAGTATCAATCATATTTTTGTGCAGATATGTTTAGTATTATTACTTCGTATTTACATAGCATTTGATATTTTTAAGTGATGTAATAACACGTGATTAATTAGTTGATTAATTTTTAAAACATCTAATATAGAATTGTCCTACAAAAAGGAATTACTCCTATAAAGTCCTTAACTTGGCTGGAGTATATTTTCTGTATTTTATTTTTATATTTTGGATCAGACTCCCACACTACCAATAACTTTCTTTAAAAACAAACAAACCAAAAAACACCCAAAAAAACCTACGGGTTTTTGTTGTGACCCCTCTGATATGGTAATAACTAGTACTAAAGGGCTAATCCCTTGTGTTTTAAGTACTTTACTATTGATTCCTAAAATCGAAATAAAGGGTGAAATTTGTATGTCTCATCATGTTTGGTGACAAGAAAACTGCAGATTTTGTGGGAAGAAATGAATTCAGCTTACATGCTGAGTATTAGATGACAGGCTGTGGTAACGTCGGCCGTGATGGCTATTATGCTATCCAAAGATGATGATGTCCAAAATCCATGGCATACTCACTATTTGCAAAATTGATTAGGGAGTGATTATTAATACAGAAATGGATAATCTAGGGGCTGAGTGGCTTAATTTATAAAGAACTATTATTTCACTCATAAGGCCATTCCTTGTTCAAATCCAGTTTGAAGTCCTGTATGAAATAATTGTAGTGGTCTTTAAAGTAATACAGGAGTGGGCAAACTTTTTGGCCTGAGGGCCGCCTTGGGTTTCGTAAATTGTATGGAGGGCTGGTTAGGGAAGGGGGTTGCCTCATCCAACCTCCCCTGTTTCCTGACGGCCCCCCCGGGATCCCTGCCCCATCCACACACCCCTGCTCCCTGTCCTCTGACCGCCCCCAGACCCCTGCCGCCCCATCCAACCCCTCTTCTCATTCCTGATGGCTCCTTGGGACCCCTGCCCCATCCAACCACCCCTTCTCCCTGTCCCCTGACTGCCCCCTGCGAGCTGAGGCTGCAGGGAAGGGGGAACAGTGGTGGCGGGGCCAGGGCTAGCCTCCCGGGCCAGGAGCTTGGGGGCCAGGCAGGAGGGTCCTGCGATCTGGATGTGGCCTGTGGGCCATAGTTTACCTACCTCTGCTTTAGTGGATAGTCCACAACAGAAACACCACCACGTAATACGGGATAATTGGTAATTGCAGCTCATGAGCAGTCCTGAAAGAGGGTATAGGAGCAGAATTATGTTCTTACATGAGAATAAATTGCCTTTGTAGGTAAAGGTTTCATGGGGCAGGGATGGAAAGCTCTCATTACAGAGACTTCAGTGTATTGTACGAGGCCTAAGTAGAAAAAGACTTGAGGGGCAGGGAGGCTCCATCAATTTCTATTCATACTGGTTATCATAGTAAATGCTTTAAAGGCTGTTGTATATATTTTATGTACTGAATAACAGCATTTCTATAATTATGATTTGTAATTTGTCAGTATTCCCTTAAAAATGAAAAATGCCTTAGCAGAAACATCTTCATATCTAAGATATCATAAAACCAAGTGCAAACAAATTGCAATATGCCTTTGACATCTACTTTTTAAAAAATTCGTATGGGAAAACACAATTGTGTTTCTAGTTAATTGTTTTGGGTTAGATTCAAAGTAGTTTGATATAGTGGACTTAGACCTCTAGAGACCTGTGTTCTAACCACGAGTTAAGTGGTTTCTTTCTTCTCCAGGTGGATATTTTTCCTTGTCACAATTTGTCACAAATGGCAGTTTTGCTTTAAAGAATTCCACTGTTGGACTAGTAGGAATAGTGCAGGTCAGGATTAGTCATTGTTCCCAGTCATCACACATTTAGCCAGAGCATTTCTGGGTTTGTAAGATGTGAAATTATAATTTTTGAGTATATCTTATCTGTATTGCAGAAGATGCCCATTTTATAAACTCTGACACTTCATGTGAATCTTTGGAAATCATTCTACGATATTAGATTCAATTTTGTTTGTACTTATATTTTCTCTGTTTCTATTGCTCTGTTTTCCAGTACAATCACACCTCAATATACAATGCCATACTTGGAGCTGTATAAGCTAACTCTGTTTTTTATTACTAGTGGGGAAGTTGCAGACACTTTGCTACCTTTGTGCCTCTGGAGCAAGCCAGAGAATCTTGCCCACTCTCATATGTTTGTGAATCACAATTGTTTGTTATCACAATCAGGGGCTTATTTAATGTACTTCTGCAAAGTTAAAACACCTACTTTTACTTCAACAGGACTCAACAGAAGGAGTGTTTCTGGACTATCAAATAATTCTGTTTTATTACCAGACTGCATGTGACATATAATGGGCAGTAGAATGAAAGATAGAAAATTCGGGGCTCGAATTCTCATTGCTTACACTTTAAGACTAAAGCAGTGTTGAAGGTCAATCTGAAGTCTGCTCAGACAAAGAATCAGATTGCAATCACAGTATATCAAGTAATTTGAATAGGAAAAGCTCTAAATTACTTCTCAGAACTGTGGTCTCCTTTTAAAAATAGATATTTACTGATAGCTTTACAAAATAGTATCTGAAATACTGCAGTTCTTTTCTGAATGGGGTGATATTGTGGTATCCCAGATGCCACTGAAGTAACTGTTAGCAAATATTGATATTTGTTTAATGCTGACTCCTTTATTGTACTTATTATTTTAAATACCAATATGGGAAGTAGTGACCCTGGAAGTGGTTTCTGGGAATAAGAACAATGGACTCTCTCACTCATAATAGTATCATTTCCCCAGCCGTGACCAAACAGCTATGAAAATGAAGAACCCCAGAAACTCTTCAGATATGAGAGAAATAAACAAAGAATCCTAATTTTCTTTTGCCTCAAATGATTTTCAGGGGACACTGATTTTCTCACAATAGCAGGAGGTCCTCTTCAGGGGCTTAAATTTAACCTCTGTGTTGTGAAGGCCAAGACACTAACAGTGTTAAAAAAAAAAAATCCTAAATAAATTCATGGAGAATAGGTCCATCAATGGCTATTAGCCAGGATGGGCAGGGATGGTGTCTCTAGCCTCTGTTTGCCAGAAACTGGGAATGGGCGATGGAACAGATCACTTGATGATTACCTGTTCTGTTCATTCCCTCTGAAGCACTTGGCATTGGCCTTTGTGGGAAGACAGGATACTGGGCTAGATGGACCTTTGGTCTGACACAGTATGCTCGTTCTTATGTTCTATGTTACCTCTGTTCTCCTGTTTCTCCCCTTCCTTCCTACCGGGAAAGATACTCAGCTTCACTAATGTGCAACAGTTTTATGCTCATTTTGTTGCAGAAAAAACATAGTTCTACTCAAGCTTGCTATTTAACTCTAGATTACTGGACATAATTGCATCAAGCATTTTGTAAGTGGGGGGCTTGCTATTTCAAGTTTCTCTTGGAGTTGATCTCAGCAGTTGGTTCAGGAACCAGTGATATGGTGGTCCTTTTTCAAACTAAAGTTTCTCCACGTGAATAAATGAAAGTAGTTTAGAGTCTTTAAAGATCTTTTTGAGTGCCTGATGTTTTGAGTGCCCAGCTATTATACTCACCTGGTATATTGTTTGTAGAGCAAGGCGATCACAGTAAAGTATGGATAAATGCCTTAAATTACTTTCTAGAAGTGAAGCTTCTGACACATGTCCTTCTGCATCAACCATGTCATGCTGCCCCACAATCATTATTATGATTAGAGGTGGGAAATAAAGGCCCTAGCACACTAGGACTCTGTAAATAAAAATACGTAAGAAGCCAATTATATTAAGTCTGAAGAAACAAGGAGTTTGGTTTTTATGAAAATATCCTTGTAATATTAAATGAGGAAAGAAGAACTGAGAGTCACTGGTACAATGGTTTCTGAATAGAAAAATGTTTGAGTTTAAAGAAAATTTGAGATGCTCTTAACGGCTTCATACTACTTTGCTCTGTTTTTTATGACAATGAATAATTACTTTGGAGAGTTCATTTCTGGGAGGTTATTATGAACAGGGATAAATGAATCAATTTGGATAAATTCAAAGCTGACTCAAAGAAAAAAATGAAAATTAAATCTTTGTTAAGGTTCTAAAAAGTTAGATTAACCTTTCTTTCCCCTACTTCTCTTTTTCATTTTTTTGTGTCTCTGTCTCTGGACAGAACAGGAAGCACTGAAATATCATGGGAAAGGCTGCTCTTACAGTATTGCCAGTTCTTCTGAGATTACTAACCGGTTTTGCAAACTGAAAAGCACTCAATGATCCAGATAACCATTTACATTTCAGCGGGTTATCGGAATTGGTTATTTTTTTAAGCTTTGCCCATCCCTCCTTGAGACTACTATAATAATCACAGAATCGTAGGACTGGAAGGGATATTGAAAGGTCAACTAGTCCAGTCCCCTGCACTCCTGGCAATACTAAGTATTATCTAGTTCTTATAATTAGTTATTGCATAATGTTTTTCATCTGTATATCTGCAAATATTTTACAGAGGAGAGTAAAGCATAATTGTTTCTGTCTTACATATGTGGAAATAGAGGCAGAGTGTAGAACCAAGATTAGAACATAGATCTCCCAGTCCAATTCCCTAACCATTAACCCAAGCCATCTCGAAGAATTATTTATTTCCAGAGATACCAATTGGCAGAGATCAGCTGTACTGCAGAGAGAGTTATAAACATAGGCAATGGAAGTGACAATGATGGATGGCCTATGACTTTGGCCATTTTCAAAGTAATAGGGGACAAGTGAAAGAGGGAAAAGGAAGCATTAGAAATCAACTATAAATCTAGTATGCAGTGATGTTGTAGCTGTGTTAGGCCCAGGATATTAGAAAGACAAAGTGGCTGAGGTAATATCTTTTATTGGACCAACTTCTGTAGGTGAAAGAGACTAGCATTCAAGTTACACAGAGCTGGGCTTCCAGACCTGAGGCAGATCTCTGTGTAGCTCGAAAGCTTGTCTCTCTCACCAACAGAAGTTAGTCCAATAAAAGATATTACCTCAGCCACCTTGTCTCTCTATAAATCCAGTGGCAGATCTCTCTCTCCTCCTTCACTATCTCTGTACATTACATCTTTTCTTTTTCCTTTGATAATGAACACATCTTGAATTGTTTATTGTTAAACATATATAGCACTTGTTAGTCTAACATTTTCATGAATCGCAAAAACTCATCATGTCCACAAGCCCAAAATGTACTCTAAGCTCTTTGAAGATAAATATCATGCTAGTTATTTATTATAACACATGATGATCAAATTAGGTGTGTGACATAAACATTAGGAAATTAAAGTGTTTGTGCATGAAAATTATGGGCGCACATATATTTATTCATAATTTTGCAGATTCACATGTGGAAATTGAAGATAAATTGAAGGGCTGAAAATTTTCCCTCAATGTACAAAGCATATTGGTTACATTTTTGGAATTTTTAATCCAGATCTGCTCCAAATTTTATACGTCTTTGTTATTTACTGAATTTAGGCTCGCATAATATATGTAATATTTGGTTACAATTGAACACAAAACCAGTATTTAACTGTGGACAAAAACTTGGAGTTTATTGGTCTCAAACAAAACCTGGGATTTTTAACCTCAGAACTCTAAAATTGCAAAATAGCTAAGGTAGTGGGAGTGAGGAGCATTAATGATTGATTTGGCTTAAATTAGAAAGTTTATTTGTACTGCTGTGATGTCTTAGCAACTTATAGGCTTGCGAGGCAGTTTTAGCTGTTCTCAAGAGAACTTCAGGATAAGTCTTGGAAATATTCATAGTGTCAGGAGTTGTCATTAGCAAGAGAAAATTCAACTGTGGTGGCATTTTTAAATTATTCAGTTACTGTTTCATAATAAATTTTATACGACTGCATGCTGAGCTTATAACAGAGGTTTGTCTAAGACATTTTTCTAAAATTCTGACTATACAGTGGCAGAGGACAATAAGAGGCTTGCAGGGAGGGATTCAAATGTGGAAAAGATAGCTACAGTATATAAATTATGGAGTACTTTCTTTTAAAAAATCCTTTTTTGTCTCGGTAAAGTGAGTTTTCAAATCTTTCTTATGGCCTGTGCAGTGTCAACATAGTTGACCACTACATTTTAACAAGCATTAAAACATAACTACCATTTTTCATTAATTTGTAAAAGTTTAATTTCTTCATTTTTTCTTCACATATTTCAGTAAGTAAATTGAATACACTCTACTGTAATAACAAAGTTCTTTGATTGAAATATTGTCTACCAACTTCAGTTTAAAAACAAATTGTATGCCAGTATTGTATGCAGTGTTGTTTTAGCCATGTCAGTCCCAGGATACTAGAGAGGCGAGGGGAGTGAGGTAATATCTTTTGTTGAACCTACTTCTGTTGGTGAGGAGAGACAAGCTTTTGAGCTTACACAGAGCTCTTCCTTGTCCCTCCTTTGTGCCAGTATTAACAGTTAAACATAAAATAAAATGGTTGTTTTGGCTATGTCAGAAAAACAGCATAGCAAATGCTCAAATCCTGTTATAAAGTGATAAAGACCTGGACTTGCTGAGCTACTGCTTCATTATATATTTTCCACAGCTCTGAAAGTGAATCTGGCTCACAAAGTGCATGTGATCAGCTTGTGACTCCTACAGCATTAGCAGCCTGTACCAGAGTTGACTCCTGTTTTACCCCTTGGTTTGTGCCTTCACTTGGCGTTTCAGTCCATTTTGCTCATTTGGAACTCCATCTCTGCCATCATCTTGATCAGCTGGGCACAGGTTCGTACCTCTTAACTCATAATAATAAAAACATTTAATTATGATTTACTATCATTTTGCCTTCTATAGTCCCAGTTTCTTATTCAGGCAGCAAACTATGAAAAATCACTACTAGGAAAGGCCATTGGTAATCACTTCAGTGCAAACTCACAACTTCTGTTCTCTGTCGATTGATAGAGTACATTCCAAAAGCAGTGTGACTGACTGATCAGCTTCACTTTGTCCCTTGGGTTTGAGTGATTGTATGTAGAAGCAGTTCAGTTTTCTTAGCTAGTGATAGCAGGTGCCAGTTCACTCTCGAGCCAATTTATAGAACCAATTCAACTTTTAAACTTTCCAACATATTTACATTATTGTTGAAATATTTGACAATTTTGCAACCTCTTCAGTATGGATGCCTTGATAAAGGAACTGCAAATATAATTGTTATTCCAATTATGATCGTTTTTAGAAAGATTAATCTGTTTTTGTTCTGGGCTCTCTATCAGTGCATTAAAGGCAAATACCTTCCAAGAGATCTTTAGATTGTTTGATTTCAAATGCCAACAATGCTTTCCTTGGAACATGAACAAATACCTAAGATACCTTTTAAAGGAACTGCTTTTTTCATTTGTAGTTCTGGGTTTTTCTGCAAAATTAAAATATATCCATTATCAAATTTTACTAACATTAATGCTAGTAAAATCTAGTAAATTAATTGTACACCAGCTAGCCCTGTACAGTACTTAAACTTTTGGTGCTATTATACTCCAATTCCAGTTGCTGGAGCTGTGGAATTGCACATAATGGAAAAAGCAACAATCAGATTAAAATCAAACACAGCTGTTTCATTTTTCAGCAGCAATTGAGTTTATGCTGATGCTGTTATCTTTACTGCACCTAAAAGTCCCAGTCAGTATTGGGGTCTTTTGTGCTAGGTGCTGTACAAATAGAGTACAAAACTTACTGAATCAGTTACATTTTTGAACATTTTTTAAAGATAATAGGGCTTGAATGTGCAAATGGCTGAGCATTTTGGTTCCAGTGCAACAAAATATTTAAGCATATGCTAATTTTGAGCATGTGAATAGTCCTGGTGACATGAATCATAACAAATTCAACATGTCTACTCACATGCTTAATATTAGACAAGTGTTAGGTGCTTTGCTGAATCTGGACCAGGATCAAGACTTTAATGAAGCACATGAAAACCTTGCATATTTCTCAATTTCGAAGTTTCAGGATTATGTTTTGGTTTAAGTTTTTGAGTGATGATGTTACTTGTGAAAGGGGAGCACACTTGTGGTTTTTGAATACTCTGCTAATCAGAGCAAGTATAGAAATTTCATTATAAAAGCTGTTAGTCTGCAGAATGGCAGTTCAACAAGTATGACAGTGTTACTGGTATTCATTATTTATACAGGCTTATAAATATGTATGGCATGTTATATACATATTCCCCCTACACAAACAGAACTGACAACAATATGGTCGCTACTCCAAATAAGTTTACAATGTAAGGCCCCAATTCTGCATTGTGTAGTGTGCTGGTACAGGAATCTTCCTGCACTCCACAAAATGCAGGAATGGTGCCTAACATTGGATTTAACAGACAAAAAGTGAGAGATAAAGCTAGGACCAAAAGTAACGTATACAAGGTACTTTGGTCACTTAAATTTATGGATATATCTGGATAGATTTTATTTTTACGTACATTGTGTTTGCAGTGTGTAAGGTTATGTTAATTATAGTTGTGTCTTTGTTTATTAAATACTGTACACTATCACCAATAATTTTAAGTTTCAGACATTTAAGCTATCCTATGTATTTTACACATTTAGAACAGATGAAAAGCGTCTCCAAATAAAAAAAAAATTGGGAAAGCAAAGACGTTCTTGAATCTTGACTGCCTTATTGATATCCAATTTTAATTCTATCTATTCTTTAATTTAACAGCACCAGCAAGGTCCCTTCAACCATTTACCTCTGATAAAAATGTTCCATCTGAACTAGAATACATGATAGTTTCCTTCAAAGAGCCCCACACATATCTCCGGCAGTGGAATGATGAATCAATCTTCAAGGAGATCCAGTTTTCTACATGGACTGGCTGTAAACTTTTGGAGTGCCGAAATGTTACTATGCAGAATTTCGTGAAGCCTTTCAAAATCTGGGGGCAGACTGCCATTTCAAGCAGTGCAACAGAAAGGTTACTGGACTGCACTATGATGGTGGACCCTATATTCGTAAACTTTGGGCAGCATGCAGTTCATTCTCTGAATACAGCATTTCAAGCTTGGCAACAGGTATGCAAATATGATAGCATGAAAGAAGTTACATTCTGGCTATTTGGATTCACCTAAAATCAAAGTTGGTGGTAACTAAATTTATTAACAATAGTCAAAGATGTAAAAGACTTTTACAGTAGAAGTCTTTCTAGTATTTAGCATTAATTCAGACACAGCTGTGAAAATTAGTAGATAATGGACAACATTCTGCTCTGTTACACTTGAGTAAATCCAGACTAACTGCCTGAACTTCAGTGGAGTGACAGTGATTTATACTGGTATAACTGTGATCAGATTCTAACCCAGTGGGTCTTTGAAATACAAAATAGTCAGTTAATATGTGAATGATGTATGATATGCAAGACTAGTTCATTCTTAGTAATATGACATTTTGTTTCCAACAGCTACTGCTTTTATTCTTCTTGAAGTTCAGTACTAGTGTCATATTGCATTCTGGATATGCAGCATAAATCGGCAAGACCAATTCTGGTGCAAAGAACATTGCTTCTGCAGTGAACTTTCAAAGATCTATAATGCTCTCACCTCAATACAGCCCTGAACGCAAATAATTTTCTTTATCTACCTACAGACCCAGGGCCGGCGCTACCGTTTAGGCGACCTACGCAATGGCCTAGAGCGCCAGAATTTTTTGGGGGGCACTATTTGGCCGGGGGGGGCGGCACGCAGGTCCGGTGGACCTACCGCAGTCATGCCTGCAGCAGGTCCACCGGAGCCTTTCCAGCAGCGGACCGTCCGCCAGCATGACTGCGGTAGGTCCACCGGGGCCGCGAGGGGTGGCAAAATGGCCGTCCGCCTAGGGCGTCAAAAACCCTGGCACTGCTCCTGTACAGACCAATATGTTTCTTGTGAATTAATTACCTGTAATGGTACTACAATAGCAAAGTAAAAAAAAAGATAAAACATCTGTTTTATATTAAAAAAAAAACTTTTTTAAGGGCACTCCATGGTTTGCTTGTTGCAAAAGGGCATT
Organism: Gopherus flavomarginatus; assembly: GCF_025201925.1. Taxonomy (NCBI): domain Eukaryota; kingdom Metazoa; phylum Chordata; order Testudines; family Testudinidae; genus Gopherus; species Gopherus flavomarginatus. The sequence continues at coordinate 261,545,956 of NC_066618.1, forward strand.
CATAAAACAAGATCTAGTGTGATTTAAATCTTTACAGCTGGTTCAAATATCACTGTGAACAAAGATCTTTGTAGCTCCAATTTCTATATATTGTCATATTTTGAACAATGCATTTAATAAAAAACAAACATAGAAAAAAGATGAGATTCCTTGTTAGCGCAGTTAAGCCCAGAATATTTCTATTTTAGAACCAGAGCCTCATCTGAGATATGTGTGGCAACTACTGAAACATGGCCTTCAGAAAGATTAGTTTCCTCTTAGGATAAAAAGGTCTCACACACAGTTATACATCTAAGTAAAATATCGTGCGTAAATATTTAAATGTTTTAAACCACATCAGAGTGTAAATGGCTGACTGACTACACAGTGCCTTGAAGGAACATTCCAAGTTGAAAAAATGGACTTGTATATTTGATTAAGTAGAGCCATATGTTGTATAGTATATTGCTGACAGGTACATTCTATGAATAGTTGGTTCTGATTTATACATGGCTTTGGCAATGTTAACATGATCCACAGGAGGATATACTTCTGTAATTGTTGCTGTAATTTTCTCGTTTCCTCTCATGTCAAGGGTACTTGCCACCATGTTCTGATGTGGTGGTTATCTAGCCCTGAGTATTCTAGATTAAAAACTTGCACTACTTTGAAATTAGGGGACATTTGACACAGAAGTGGGTTCAAAACTGCTTATTAAATAAATTGCTACCAAGCTGTTATGTATGTGGTTTTACCTCCACAAGGGGGGAAAATGAATTTCCCAGTTGTAAGTATTGTTTGATGTACGGTGTTCACATCGAATACAGAGTAAATGCTGCCAACAAGAAACATGTATTTAATAAGCAGGAAAAATAATTCTCCACATATTTTTTACTGGATTAATATATGGCATAAGTAATTTTATATTCCATGTGGATGGGACAGACAGATGAAGCATGAAACAATTTGGCCTTGCACCTTTAGGTCAAGAGTTCAAGTTTAACAGAAGCCTTTGTCAGTGTCTTTGTTTCCTAGATGTGGATTGATTTAGTAATGATGAAAGTTTTAAAAGTAGATTAGGCCTAAAAAACACCAATACACATTTTGCTTTATACTTCTAGGTCACATGCTGAAAACCGGAGGGAATTAGCTCTTTTTTAAAAAACAATTTCCCTTATTGACTTTGTGTTTCACTGTCTAATCTTTTATAATATGAAATGCCTGTTCACATACAAGCTGTAACAATCTAATGCACAACTGAATGCAAAGCTGAAGTAAATAAGGGTTTAATTATAAAAGTAATGTATAGGGAACATTAAGGAGTAATTATTTAATAATGGAGTATATGCTGAAACAGAAAATGCATGCTTCACTTGAATAACGATGCAATTTTTTTTACTGTATTTGAACATTTAAATCATTCCAAATTGTTTTAACTCTTTAGTGTTTCACTGAATTTCATAGGCCAAGGGTCAGTTGATAAAATAGCTCCCCAAATACGTACTATGGGAGTATATTTTAGAAAAATGTAAACATCCCCTTTGGGGCCTAAATGTTTTTCTGAACCCTTTAGAATTTATTAAACATCACTTTTTAAAGATGAGGAAACCAATTCATTTTTTTCCCCTTAAGGCCGTGTGGTGCTTAACCTCTCTGTTACTAGCAGATTGATCCCAGTTCATTAAGAAAACTCAGTCTGATTTCCAAGATATCTTCTTGTCAAGCAGATATCTGTGATCACAGCAGCTTCCTTGTATCTCTGCTACAAGGACTGGAAGAAGGAATGGTGTATACATATAGCTGGTATTTACATTTCAGTTGATAATGCCAAAACGCAGCAGTCATGTCATACCTTAGGTTTTGACTGTAACAATTATCCAAGATTGCTGTTCTGCCTTAGAAAAACAGTTGGAAAGGATATGTGAAATTACTAAAGTCCTCTCAGCAGAACAGCCACATTAAGTAATATATGCAAAACTCTTCTACAAGTGTACAGTAGCTTGCAAAACACTCAGAAGATAACCCCATGCACAGGGGCAACTCATTTATGATTCATTCCCAAACCCAGCACTGCTTTGAAATAAGTTTGAGCTGGAAGATCTTTCTGGCTATGGTCATTCAAATGAGCACAGAGCCCTGAGACCAGGGAAAGCTTGAGGACCAGCAGTATATAGAGAAGGGGGTTTCCTCTCTGAATTGAGTTCACAAATTATTTGAAAACCCTGTGAACAAGAGAGACTTTCCAGGCCTCCCTGAAGGAACAGAAAGACTTAGGAACAGACTAGAGAGGGCAGGGAGTTGTCCCCCAGGAATTGACCTTTGTCTATACCCAGTTCAGGGTGTTGATCTTTTGTCAAATCCTTTGATTGTTATTTTGATTCAAGAGAGCATTTTCCCCTAACCCAGTCTTAGGCATGTTTTTTGTTTGCAACTCTTTTAGTGGCCAGTCAGTCCTCTGCCACTGACTCCTGCACAGTGCCTCAGTTTTTGTTTGTTTTCTTTCTTTGGGTCTGCAGATTAGATCCTCCCCTTTAACTATTATTCCTATCCTCTCCTTTGCCAGTCTACACTTCTTCCTCTCCTCCTTTTGCCTCTTTTCTCCATTTCAAAACCCTCCCACCCAGGCATTTCTAGTACAGTAATTCGTCACTTAAAGTCATCCCAGTTAACATTGTTTCATTGTTAGGTTGCTGATTAATTAGGGAACATGCTCATTTAAAGTTGTGCAATGCTTGCTTCTAATGGCGTCATTTGGCAGCCACCTGCTTTGTTCACTGCTTACAGGAAGTGCAGCCCATTGGAGCTAGCTGGTGGGGGCTTGTAATCAGGGTGGACTGGCAGCCCCCCATCAGCTCCCCACACCCCTAAGTTCCCTGTGGTGCAGCTGCCCAGCAGGCTAACAATTGCCGGCATTGAGCTGTCCCTCGCCCACTGCCATGTACTACTCCTGCCCTCTGCCTCGGAGTTGCTCCCAGAGACTCCTGCTTGCTGTACAAGGGGAGGGGGGAAGTGAGAGGCTAATGTCAGGGTGTCCCTCTCCTCCTGCTCCTGCACCCCGCTTACCCCATTTCCATAGAGCGGAAGGACACACCAGGATTGAGGGAGCTTCCAGACAGCAGCTGCATCTCAGCAAGCTGATCTAATTAACAAAGCAGTGTACTTAAGACTGGGGTTAGCTATTTAAAGGAGAAATGTGCATCTCTCGCTCTCATGTCTCTGTCTGCTATGCTCTGTCCCCTCCCTCCATGCCTGCTGCCCTGTACATTAACAACCAGTTAATCCTTGAGGGCTCAACCAAACGCTAGTTCATCATTTAGCAGTAAGGCATTCCCTGGGAAATATCCCAGCCTCTGACTTCACCACCTCAACCCAGCTTCACAATCATCATCGCTGTGTACCAGTATTAAATTGTTTGTTTAAAACTGATACTGTGTGTGTGTGTGTGTGTGTGTGTGTGTGTGTGTGTGTGTGTGTGTGTGTGTGTGTGTGTGTGTGTGTGTGTGTGTGTGTGTATATACACACATAGTCTTGTCTGGTGAAAAAAAATATTTCCCTGGAACCTCACCCCTCTCATTTACATGAAATCTTATGGGGAAATTGGATTCGCTTAACATCGTTTTGCTTAAAGTCACATTTTTCAGGAACATAACTACAACATTAAGTGAGGAGCTCCTGCACTAGACATTAGCAGCAGCTTTTGGGCTAAATTCACCCACTGTGCCTCAGAGGGTGCTAACATCCAGGGAGAGTAGGCAGTGTTTTGCTGGAGAAAGATATCTTTCAACAATAATGTGAGATATGGAGGAACCCACTAGCAAAGACTCCATGAGCGATGTGCTGAATTAGCACATCCACAAGTCACTCTTGACATCCCCTTTGTTTTCCTTTGGGGCATCAGTGACCACCTCTAAGCCCCTCTTCCCCAGCAAGTGATTGGTATCTTGTGCCACTGCAACTACCTTCAGGTAAACTTTCCTCTACTGGGGGCCCTGTGACCTGAGTTATGTGAATAGAATCCAGTATGACCTAGAGCTTAAAGTACCACTTGTATCTAAGTCTTAGAAACGCTGTTGCTAAAGACAATAGATGCCGGTAATACTTCGAGCATATAATGCTAGTAACTGCTATCAGTATTTGACATTAAATGTGGTTAGTGCAGTTAGTATAGTCTGATGGAACAGTGCTGCATGCTGCCCTTGGAGGTAATGAGAGGAAGGATGATCTAATGGTTAGGGCACTAGCCTGGATTTGGAAGAGACAGGTTCAGGTCCCTGCTCCACACAGACTTTCTGTGTGACTTCAGGCAAGTCACTGAGCCTCAGTAATCTATGTATAAAATGGAATAATAGCTCTTCCCTACCTCACAGCAGCGTTGTGACGATGAATACATTGAAAATTGGCGGCGGGGCTCAGATACCACATTGATGGAAACCATCTGTGGACTTCAGATACATACATACAATGTTAGATCAGGGTCACACACCAAAGCTGTGCAATCCCATAGTCTGTAAAGCATCTATTCTGGCATCTTAAATGCAAACTTGTTGCCCCAGGTGCCAATCATTAATTGTACATATGCACTGGCGCAAAATTAAAATTAGGCTTGGCCTATTGAATTATTTTTGCATGTCAGTAAATGCATGAAGTTACTCTTCATGGTAATTGAGCTTCATATTAATACTCCAAGAAGCTCAAACTCCTTGTGGTGCTATTGTTTCAGGCTTTATGGCTGCAGAACCAAGAAGGCAAATCCAGTGGCTGTTTCCTTGGAGAAAAGAAGTTGTATTAAATTCACTAAGGTCTGAGTTAGGTTTGACTATTATGAAATACTGAGTTCCTTAGCTTTTAAATCCTGTCTTTACAAAAGAACATTTTATAAAGCTGTTACAAGAAAATATATGTTTGTGGTAGATATATGGGTATGGCAGTTTGACAATAAGAAGTCATAGATCCATCACTAGAGAGTGCCAAAATAAATACTGCTCTCTGAAGTGGCACTGTATATGTCAGCATCTAGTATACCCAGATCAGCTGCTGAATACAATTAATGCAGATGCTCTGTAATGAGTTTTACTCCTTACAAAAAGGGAGACTTTGACTAGTGTTAGCTTAGTTGACTAATTTTTCATGGAAGATATGCAGCATAGTGAAGAGAAATTCATGACAAAGGGCCAGATTTTCAGAAGTTAAGTGTCCAGTTACACACTTAATTGCTCTCACAAACTAGATAATTTAGTACACAAATGCACTTAATTAGTCATTTTAATGCTAAGTTACCTAAATTGTGCATGGAGTCACCATAGGGGCTAAATTTTACCTTTTGATTTGCACACAAAGCTCACACTGAATTCAATAATAGCCAGGCACTCATATCCAAAGGCACAATTTGGCATAATTTAAGTTTAAATTTGGCACACATATTTGCACACCTAACTTTCTGAAAATCTGACCCACAGTGACAAGAGCAGGTACCAAACTGTGTTCATGGACCATTAGTGGTCTGTAGAGAGCTGTCTGGTCTTATGTTCCTGGCTCTCTCCCTTGCTTCCAGGTGCTTTTTTCAGGTTTCCGGGCACATTGTTGTCAGAGACCTTGGGAAGCGTGTGAAAGTATCTTATGGTAGGAACCAACCTCACTTTTTCTACAAGGGAACTCTGCTACATAAGACAGAGAGTAGAGGAAATAGAATTAGCTCTCAAAGATTGAAGCTACCTGTGAGCCTGGAGCTGCCTGCCAGCAGAAGAAAAATATCCTAGGAAGGAGAGATGGGAATGGAGCAACTAGACAATATGTTGAGGGGAGAAGGCAACCAAGCAACAGAGAGAGAGAAGAAGAGAACAAGTGATAGAGAAGCATGTGCAGGGAAAGATGGGTGGAAAATAAATGAAAACCAAAAGTAAATAATGTGATAATTTATATATGCTATATACATAAAATTGCATAAATAGCATTCTAGTATTACTTCCTCATGTAAGCAATTGCTCCCATTTGCCACAAGGATGTTATGTGATAGCAAGTGGAAAAGGAGAGAGTTGGCACAATTATGATGTGGGTGTGGGAGAGGAATCTGTGAGATGATTTCTCCGTGAAAATGTTTGAGAGCACTGTGTTACCGAAACCTGCCATTTAAGGAGTGAAAGGATTACTTCGTTAGGCGACACCTTGTTTCAGCTGAGCTAAACAGTGTGCCCTGATCAGTCTCAGGCTCAAACATCCCAGTTGCAGAAAGTTCGCCTGAAAAAAGACAATGGGACCAGTTTGGCATAACTGTGAAAGCAACCCAGAAAGTGGGTGAGGATATGGGAGGGGGTGGCCCAAGTGGGAAGGCTATGGTACTCATCACATCCCCCAGGCAGTTTCCATTGGCAGAGTTGCTTTGCAAGCCTTGAGTATACTTTTCAGCGGCTCCATCCTGACAAAACCCTCCCTGGGGGAGGGCGGCAGTATTGCTTCCAATTCTCCCTTGGCAGTGAATGCTTCTCCTGGTGCAGAAGATTGCAGTTTATGCCTGCAGGCATGAGTAAAGCCCTGCTGCTTGATAATTTATATTGACTGTCATGGAGTCCCATCATGCAAATATAATAAATGGTGGAAAGATGCCCAGAATGCTCTTTGCTCTGCTGCGATACCTCAGAACTGAAAAGGAACCAGATACAAAGAGTGGAGGAGGGACTGCTGCATTGAGCAGGGAGTGTTTCTACTAAGTTAAAATGATGTTATGAAAATGTATTAGACAGTTTAATATTTTGCATGTTGAGCCATTAAATTGCATGATGTATTTCAAAAAAGCCTGTGGATTTGTGGAAGTAGTCCCTGAGTTGCAGCCCTAGCGGTCCTGCTACTTTGAAGTGTTGCAGCATCACAAGAGAAAGCCTTCTGAGAGGAAATATTTGCTCCAGAATGTTCCACAGCAGCATTTCAAAGTAAAAGAAGCAGCTGGGGAGCAGGACATGTGTCCTGTTAGCCTTGTAGATCTTTTATCAAGCTTGGAGGAACAATAGAATTGTTTTATATTCAGCCTCCAGTATATTGTCTGCACCATAGAACACATTATTTCCTACATATGTTAATTTTGCACTAGTCATTTCTAAAAGTTGGGAGATTTCATTTTCCTTCTAGCTTTGAATGTTTATGATTTACAGTAGAAGAGCAAAAATACATTCTTGGGATACACATTTTAGACCCCAGCACTTGTTCGTGCTTATGCTAGCAATATAGAATACTTTATAACCAAAGCTAATGACAACAGATCTTACAGCATTTCTGTGTTGTAACAATCACCACTGGGCAGACAGCTGCCAAACATCTTGCAATTAAGCTGATGCTTGTTGGCTTTCATATTCTTTTTTTTTTTTTTCAGAACCAATGCCCGGAGGCAGAGGAGTTGGTCTTTAGCCATTTTGTGATCTGTAATGACACACAGGAGACATTGCGGTTTGGCCAGGTGGATACTGACGAAAATGTTGTGCTGGCTAGTCTCCACAGTCACCAGTACAGCTGGCGCTCTCACAAGTCCCCACAGGTATGTCAGAAACAGCATTACAAATGCAGCAATTGTTAAAGTTGGCTGGAGTTTTTATTCATTGATTCTATGTTTTTATTTATGTGCTCAGCTATCTTTAGCTTTCCAGTTCCATCAGGAGCCACATGCTGAACCTACATCAGACATAAGAGATAAATAAAGGGATGAGGAAATCCAGAAGTGTTTACATGTGATTCAGATTTAGAACTGGGCATGCACACACCCTTCCCAAAGAAAAATCATGTTCATAAAAATTCAAGCTTCTGAACCAAAGCAAAAAAATTAATTTGCCAGGTTCTTGAAATTGATTTTCTCAGTGCATAATTTTTTGGGATATGTTCTTCATGTGGTATTCACACAACAGAGGAAGCCATATACCATTAAAAGCCTATTTCCACCCTGTTTGTCAGTCTGTATTTCTGTAGCCAAACATCTGGGCTCATATTTTTAAAGAAACCAAAGAGAAATTCAGTGGAAACTGGGTGCCTAATTCTCTTGGGCACCTTGAAAATTCCAATCTTGATGTGTAAGATAGGGATAATGTTTAGGGGGACAATTATCATGGATGTGGCTGAGATCTAAAAGTCAAATTCAGAGGTGATAAGGTTTAGGTTGATTAGGAATAGGGTGACCAGACAGCAAGTGTGAAAAATTGGAGAGGGGGTAATAGGTGCCTATATAAGAAAAAGCTCAAAATATCGGGACTGTCCCTATAAAATCGGGACATCTGGTCACCCTAATTAGGAAACAGATGTAGGTGGCAAACTGACTGTAAGTTGTGCTGAAGTGGCAGTCAGTGGGTGTGCAAAACAAGCATATACCTTACATTGACATGGTAACTTGGGTGGACCAAACTCAGCCCTATAGTAAGTTGTTGCAGATGCCTTGCCAGTCAGCAGAATGCGACTACTTATTTCAAGGCTGAATTAAGCTTCAAAGATGTTGGAGATTGTGTAGGCATACATTAAAGTGGGGGAGGGGGCTGTTGTGCTAATAAGGGATATCTTGAGCCCAGCAAGGGATAAGATAATGTTAGGGCTTTTCTACCTGCTTTCTTAATGTGCAGCAAGCCGGGATACAAATCTAGTGCTCTAGCCGGCCATGCACTAAGTGCTGATGCAAACCCTGAACTACAAATTCTGTTTAGTATCAGAGGGGTAGCCGGGTTAGTCTGGATCTGTAAAAAGCGACAGAGTCCTGTGGCACCTTATAGACAAACAGACGTATTGGAGCATAAGCTTTCATGGCTAGTCTGTTTGTCTATAAGGTGCCACAGGACTCTTCGTTGCTTTTTACAAATTCTGTGTAATTAGTTTTTCTAATTGGCCATTAAAATCAACCAGATAAAACACATTTTGATTATTTCAATTATGAACATTTCCTCCCATTTCTAGAATCTTCCAGATCATTGGCATGCCAATCTATGACATTATGAGGAACCCTGAAGACCCCTTTATTGCAGTTCTTTTAACCTGAACAATCCAGTTTGTACTAGGCTTTCTGTCTTTAACTTGTGCTTATTTTTATAAACAATTTTATGTAATGAACAGAGCAGCACCTTTGTTACCTTGGACAACTTGCGGTACAGGACTATGTACAACAGGACCTACTTTGTCTCTCATCCTCCTATTAGTGCTGCTGCTGCTGCTATACCATTTCCTTCTTTCAACTCCCGTAGCAGATGCCCAAGATACCCGGTTTATTTATTTTGAGAGTGGATGGTAAATACCAAGAGAAAGGGGGGACATTGTGAAAAATTGTTTTCGTAGCTGGTGCCCATACGCAAATCCTTTCTGGGTTCACAGAATGATGTTTGGTAAGTAATGGCAACAATAAAGGCCGAACCCTTTATCAGTGAAGACCATGGGAGTTTTGCCATTGACTTCATTGAGAGCAGGAATAGGCACAGAGTGGGGAACTTTCTACTACAGAGTGTGGCTGACCATAAAGCCTTCAAAATTCTGAAGGTCTACACAGTAATAATCAAGATCAGGGCTGTGTTACACTCAATATGTACAAATACATAAGTTGGCATGGTCCTTTTCCCAAACAGTTTACAATCGAAGGGTCAAATTCTTCTATCCTCACACTGAATAGTAGCTAGTTTTGTGGGTAATACCGTAGTTTTCAGTTAGTGTACTTGTGAAATAAGGTACTTCTCAACCTGAGTGCAGATGGCAGAACTGGATCCTAAGAAATTAGATTACTTCAGGATTTAATTAATGTATATTAAATTATTAACCAATAGACACCCAAAATCTGTGGTTTGAGAGGCAACATTGTGGAGAGAAAGCCAGGCAAGGCTTAACATTTATCTTCTGTAGTTCTGCCAGCCACCTTGGGTGAGGCACTGCATTGTGCACTAGTTACATGTGAGGAAGAAACAGTGCAGAGCTGGCAGAAGGACAGGGAGTGGAAAGAAAAGGCAGGCCTTGAAGAGGAGGGAGAAGGAAAGGCAAGCCAAGACAGAGCTAGAGATCTCACTGAGGAGAGCAGGCCTAACATAAGAACAGGACAGCAATCCCTAGTTCTTTGAGCTAGTGCACACCAGAATGAAAAGGTCAACAATACAAGGGTGGCATCAAATTTTAGAGCCTTTCAGCGCTTCCTGGGCTGACACTAGATTGTTATGTTGAAGCTATCCCAACCCACTGCAATAGTCTCTGGAATGTTATTGTTCTGTTACCGTTTTCACTACCCTTCCCATGACAGCAAGTTTAAGGATTGAAACTGGGAACTGAGGCAGCTTCACTGATGATGCATGGAAGCATAGGTTTTCCATACACTATTCAATTATAAGCTGATTTTCTTCAGAAAATATTCAGAACCTTTGCATCCAAATGTAAATTTAGTTCATGTGATAAATTTTAGACAGGAATCATTGTAAATGGTATTCGCATTAGAAAAATGGTTCATCTTAACTGTCAACAACATAATATTTAGCCATTTTAGGTCACACAAGCCATGTTTATTAAGAATATTGCAAATATTATCATGTGTAAAATGTTTTATTTTTTAAAGTGAGATATTCATTCAAGTCTGTTGGTAATGAAAACAGCAACTTGATTAAGGCTTCATGTTGTATCTGTAATGTTGTAGCACTTTTCTAATTGTTCCAGGCTGAACTGGATATTGAACACAACCTATTATTTAAAGGTCAGAATAATGCCCAAGCCTGGACAAGCCCTGTGAGTGTCAGATTTATGGAATGCTAGATGACTTCATAGTTATGAAATTATTTCATTTCTCATGATAATTCCTGACTTGCCAAGTTAGTGAATTTTAAGAACTCTGAGAGCAGATTGTAAGATAAATGGGAAATAATCCATACTTCTGGAGTCAGGGACTTCCCTCCAGGCATTAGTTCATACTTGACTTACACTTGGGGATAAAATGAGTTAGGACAAGGTCTTAGATACCACATTCTCTTACTGGGAAAGAAAACCAACTTGCACAACTTTGGCTGGCTCATGTTTCTTGTTACACAGGCACTGAGCAGCAGCGGTTGCCATGAAATACTTTATTTAACCTTTGTAAAAATGTTTTTTTTAATATGGCAAGGCAGTTCAGTTAAATGAAAATAAATAGTTTTTAAAGGATTGTATTTCTTTTACATTAATACCAATAAGATTCTCCATTTTTCTTTTGCTAATTGAAACTAGGAGGAAGTACTGTAATTGGCTAATCAAAATTTTGAACAAAAATAAATGAAATAAGTGTATAAAACATGTTGTTTAAAATAGAGGCATATAGATAAAACATTGCAAGTGTTTTATTTTAGTTCTGAATGAATTTTACTGGATTAAGGATGCTACAGTGGATTATAGTTATTTAACATTTTAATATAAAAAATGCATTGGTATGGCATTTCAGATGATCAGTTATTGGTGATTACTCTGAAAAGGTTTGGTCCTGTTACGTAAGCAGGCTTATCTTAATGTATCTGAACATTCTGAGAAATCCTTCCTCCTTTCCATTTCTTCTTCTAGTTCAACCCCTCTACATTTCAGTCAACCTAACCCTTCTCTTCCTCTGCCCTTCAGTTTACTCTCTGATTCCTAGAAGCCTTTCTAACTTGGTTAATATTTCATTGGAAAGTCTTATGTCTGACACTGATTCTGCTGGGCTCCAGCCAGTCATTTTCTTTAAATTTCATGAGTTCTTGACCTTTCTTGGGTCCAAGGCATTCCCAAATGTATTGTCCCTCTCTGACTTTGAGGAAGTCCAGAACTCATAAAAACGGGCATACTGGGTCAGACCAGTGTAGCCCAGTATTCTGTCTTCTGGTAGTGGCCAGTGCCAAATGCTTCACAGAGAATGAACAGAGCAGTGCAATTTTGTATGGTCCTTCCCCTCTCATCCAGTGCCAGCTTCTGTCAGTTGGACATTTATGGAACTTGGAGCACGGGGATGTGTCTCTGACCATAATAGCTATTGATGGACCTATCCTCCATGAACTTAGCTAACTCCTTTTTGAATCCAGTTGTATTTTTGACCTTCATGACACCCCATGGAAACAAGTTCCACAGGGTGACTGTGTCTTGAGTGAAGAAGCACTTCCTTTTGTTTGTTTTAAACCTTCTGGCTATTGATTTCATTGGGTGACTCTGGTTATTGTATTATGAGAAGGGGTAAATAACACTTCCTTATTCACTTTCTCCACACCAGTCATGCTTTTATAGACCTCTATCATGTTCTTCCTAGTCGTCATCTTTTGTAAGCTGAACAGTCCCAGTCTTTTTAATTTCTCCTCATATGGAAGCTTTTCCATATACCTAATCATTGTTATTGCTCTTCTCTGTACTTTTTCCAATTCTATTATATCTTTTTTTCAACATGGGACGACCAGAACTGCACACCATATTCAAGGTGTGGGCATACCATGAATTTATGTGGTGGCATTGTGATATTTTCTGTCCTATTTTGTATCCCTTTCCTAATGGTTTCTAACATTCTGTTAGCTTTTATGACTGCCACTGCATGTTGAGTGTATGTTTTCAGGGAACTATCCACAATGACTCCAAAATTTCTTCCTTGAGTGGTATCAGCTAATTTAAACCCCATCATTTTGCATGTATAGTTGCGATTACTTTTTCTAATGTTCATTACTTTGCACTTATCAGCACTGAATTTCATCTGCCATTTTTTCATTCTATACAAGCCCCACACTGGGATGGAAGGGGTTAAAGGATTATACTGGGCCCAGCTAGCTCCACCCCTCCAACCTGGCAGAAAATACTCCAGCTGGACACAGGGTGGAAAAGAAAGCAACCCAGTGCAGAAGTGGGTGGCTGAGGAGGAGTGCAGATGTACCCTGAAGGCTCTTGCCAAAAGGGGCTGGAGAAGGCGCCCTGAAGGAACAGGACTGTGTGTGGAGTTCAGCTGGGGTGGTAGTTTGGTTTCCTTTTTCCTTTCTCCTTATCTGGAACCAGAAGCTGAGAGAAGGAAGCAACCAGGGAAGGTAGCCAGGGTTGCCAACTTTCTAGTTGCACGTAACCGAACACCTTAGCCCCACCCTTTCCCCAAGGCCCCATCCCCTGCTCACTACATTCCCCCTTCCTCTGTGGCTCGCTCTCTCCCACCCTCACTCACTTTCACTAGGGTAGGGCAGAGGGTTGGGGTGTGGAAGGGGATAAGGGCTCTTACTGGGCTTGTGGGCTCTGGGGTGGGGCCATAAATATGGGATTCCGGGTGCGGGAGGGCTGGGGCAGAGGGTTGGGGTGTAGGAAGGAGTGAGCGCTCCTTCTGAGGGTGCAGCTCTAGGGTGGGCCTGAGGAATGAGGGATTTGGGATGCAGGAGGGGGCTACAGGCTGGGGGATGGGGCTGAGGGATTTGAAGTGTGGGAGGGATCTGCGGGTTGAGGCAGGGGGTTGGAGTGAGGAAGAGGGTGAGGGTTCTGCGCTGGGGGTGCTGGCTCTGGGGTGGGGCCAGGGATGAGGAGTTTGGGGTTCAGGAGGGGTCTCTGAGTTTGGGGGGGCTCAGGGCTGGGGCAAGGGGTTGGGGCTCAAGGTTGGGGCATGGATTTACCTCAGGCAGCTCCCGGTCAGCAGTGCTACAGTGGGGCTAAGGCAGGCTGCCTGCCTGTCCTGGCACCCAGTGGTGCTGGAAAATTTTATTAGTGGGGGTGCTGAAAGCCAGCCCCCTTATCCCTGTCTGCCCCCCATGCCCCGAGGCTGGGAGCAGGGCGGTGTCTCTGGGAGGAGGAACACTGACAGGGGTAAGGGGGCCGAGGCCACAGCTAGGGGAGGGTATGAGACCAGGAGCAGAGCCCTGGGCAGGGGCCAGCAGCCAGGACCCCAACTGTGGGGTCAGGTGCAGGGCCCCGGGCATGAGGCCAGCAGCTATGGTCCCAGGAGCAGAGGCCTGGGCGCGGGGCCAGCAGATCCTGCGAGTGGGGGCCTGGGAGCGGGGCTCGGCCAGTGAAGGGCCCACGGCCAGCAGCCGAGACCAGAACCCAGCCCCAGGTGAGGAGAGGGTTTGGGGGACAGATGGCTGGGAACAGGGCATAGGCACGGGAAGCATCCCCTTCACCCCTACTTCCCGCACCTATGCTGGCACCGCTCTGTGCGCGCCCCCAAAACAGCAAACAACAAGCAGATCCAGCTCCTAGGCGGGGGGAAAGGAAGAGGGCAGGAGGCTCCACATGCTGCTCTCGCCCGCAGGCACCACCACCCTGCCAGCCAATGGGAGCGCGGGGCCAATGCTTGGGATTGGGGCAGCACATTGGTCCCCATACCCCCCTGCAACTCCCCACCTAGGAGCTGGACCTGCTGGCCACTTCCGGGGTGCAGCACAGTGCCAGCCAGGACAGGTAGAGACTAACCTGCCTTAGCGGCGCAGCACCGCTACCTCGCCTTTTAACGGTCCAGTTGGCAGTGCTCACTGGAGCCACCAGGGTTCCTTTTGAACCAGGTGTTCCAGTCGAAACCCAGACATCTGGTCACCCTTTAAAGGTAGCTCAGAGGGCCCCTCCTGGAGGCTGAACACTGCTAACCTTCCTAGGGCCCTGGATCAGAACCTGTGGAGTGGGTGGGCCCAGGCTCCCCTACGACCCAGGCTCCCCTCGGCCAACTGAGAACCCCATTACAGTCACCCACTTTAGTGAGATCCCTTTGTAACTCTTCACAGTCAGCTTTGGACTTAATTGTCTTGAGTAATTTTATATCAACTATACATTTTTCCACCTTACTGTTCACCTCTTTTTCTAGATCATTTATGAATGAATATGTTGAACAGCACAGGTTCTAGCACAGATCTTTGGGGGACCCTGCTATTTATGTCTCAACATTGTGAAAACTGACCATTTATTCCTACCCTTTATTTCCTATCCAGTTACTCATCCATGAGAGAACCTTCCCTCCTATCACATAACTGCTTAGTTTGCTTAGGAGCTTTTGGTGATGGACTTAGTCAAAGGCTTTCTGATAGTCCATGTACACTGTATCGACTGTACCACGCTTGTCCACATGCTTTCTGACCCCCTCAGAGAATTTAATAGATTGATGAGGCATGATTTCCATTTACAAAAGCTGTGTATTATAAAGCTGTCAGAAATCCTGGCAAAGATTGCCAAACCTTGTTAGATCTGATGTGGATTTTAGTGAAAGTAAGAGGTCTGTTAGGGGTCAGTAAAAGGGATGGGCCGCTACATTTCTGCAGTGGCTCTGCATGCTACACTGGATCTACTTCAAGGTCCTTATCTTGATCTTCAAGCCCAGTACTGGGATAGGCCCCAGTTATCTCAGAAGCCCTATTTGTCTCCAAGACTGCCATGTTCCTTAGGAATACTGGAGCATATGGTATTTATCATAAGCACTGGTGACAGGTTCTTCTCAGCAGCTGGCTCACAGTTATGGAATTCTGTCTTGCAAGACAGTAGACTTACCAAGGAACTCACTGCTTTCACAAGTGTAAAACCCATGTGGTTACATTAGATTCCCTGAATTGCTTCCCTGAAAACTATTTGTTTGCAAGTAATCACCCAAAACTGTCTATAACATACTCTTTCTCAGCACTGCGCAAGGCAAGGGGACACTGACTGTGTGAGTGCAGCGAAAATTTAAAAAGCAAACTTCAGTGGGGATCCATAATAAATTAATGTGAAGAAAGGGATTTTTTCCAAATTTCTGGCATAATTTGAAGTTTGTTATTATCAACTTAGCTTTAACCATTTATTTTTAATACTTAACACTCCTCTCACTAACTTTCCTTATTATGAATCTACTGCTAAAGACAACGGACTGGATTTTAATGTTAGTTACACTGCTTCAAATCTAATAAAACTCCATTGAATTCAGTAGAATTAATTCAGTGTTTTGTTAGTGTGACAGAGATCAGAACATGCCCCATATGTTCTTCACCTTTCATAAGCCATAGTTGGGTTTAGCTAAGTATGTCTCTATTTTTCTTTTCCTTCCTCATTTCAAAATGGAGCCGATCCCAAGCACAGCACACTCAGTCCCTCTTCATGTCTGTCTGTAATACTATAATGTTAAGCTTTAACAGTCCTGGGACTGCCACATGCCTCCCCTGCCCATATTATTAATGGCGATTGTTGTTTGAAAGAGATCAATAAGTTTATATGATATTTGTTTTTAGGGGGGAGAAGGGAGAAAGAGAGTCTCTATTGTAAAGCGTTTACCATCTGAAGCCCTGATCCTACAAGCATTAGTTTACATAAGTAGTTACACATGTGGGCAGTCCCATTCAGTTCATTAGGAATGCTCGTATGCATAAATGTTTGCACATTCAGGCTAAATTAAACAAACAAAGGAAATGATGACACCAGACATAGGATGGGACAGAGAAGAATGAGCAGTGATGAGCTGCCAAAATCTTAACAACCGGGTCCCTACCAGGTCTTTGGCAGCACTTCGGCAGCGGGTCCTTCAGTGCCGCAAAGACCTAGAGTGAATGAAGGACTGCCGCCAAAGTGCTGCCGAAGACTCAGAGCACCACCCGGTGAGTACAAGCCCCACATGGTTTTTTATGTGGTTTTTTTAGTCATCCCTGACGGGGCCCCATCGACACTGTTCGAATCAGGCCAGCACTTCCTAAAGCCGGCCCTGCACATCGGGGTTGCAAAATTGTATTGCCGGCTGGGTAGAGAAGGCTGTGCCTCCCAAAACAGCCTGTCCCCTCGCCATCTGACCCCCACCCATGTCCTGCCCCCGACTGCTGCCCTCAGAACCCACAAGGGCCGCAAGCAACCCATCAACCCCTCTCTACTCCTTGTCCCCTGACTACCCCCTCCAAAGACCCCCCCCACTCTAACTGCCCCCCAGGATCCCTCCCCACCCCCTACCCAACTTGCCCTGTCCCCTGATTCCCCCGACCCCATCCACTACCACCCCAAAAGACACCTGGAACTCATGCCTACCCAAACCTCTCCGGTCCCCATCTCCTGACGGCCCCCTCCAACTGCCCCCTCCAACCACTCCCTGCCCAGCCCAGCCCCTGCCTTCTCCAACCCCTCCTCCCACCCCCAGCCTGGCCCCCTTACCATGCTGCTCAGGGCAGCATGTAAGGATGCCACACAACCCACTGGAGCTCACAGCCCCCACCCCTTGCCACTCAAAGTGGCAGGAGCTGCAGAGCTGCCCAGAGTGCTGGCGCCGGCTGCTCGGCATGCTGTGGCTCTGGGGGCGCCGGGGGAGAAGCAGGAGAGGGGCCGGGGGAGCCTCCCCAGCTGGGAGCTCACACGGGCCAGAGACAGGACGGTCCCACGGGCCAGAAGTGGCCCGCAGACTGCAGTTGTTTGCCCACCCACCTGCCCCTTTAACAGCCGGTTCTACACCGGCTTCTAAATTTAACAACGGGTTCTTGTGAGCCAGTGGGAACTGGCTGCAGCTCACCACTGAGGATGAGGCAAGTTCTATAAAAATGAAAATGTTGATTAACATTGTGTTGCATCTGAAGCTGTAATTACTGATGTATTATTGTTATTTAAATTTGAGAATAAGGTAGGGCACAGAGTAAGGAATAGGTAGCACAAGAGAAGAGGGCCGAGTGTAAAGCTAGCTAAAGAAAGTGGGTTTTGAGAAAGGCTTTGAAGTAGAGAAGGGGGATATTTGGTGTGCTGAAAGAAGATGTTTTTTTCCAGGCATAAGGAGCAGCATGAAAAAGGATATGAAGGTTTGAGTGATGGAAGAAGACAAGGAGGAGCAACAAGGCAAGAAGAGGGTGCAGAGAATAGGGTATAAGACTAGGAGTAGAAAGAAATAGCCTGAGGTGGAGGTGTAATTTTCAGCACCCTGAAAGTGAGAAAGAAGAGCTTGATGTGGAAGAGATGGGGAGTAAGTGAGAGAGATTCTAGGAGGGGGTGACATGGTCAGAGCTGTAGGAAAGGAAGGTTTTTTTTTGTTTTGTTTTGTTTTTAGCTGCAACATGATGTACATGTTGAAGAAAGGATGAGCTGAGAATCAGGATGGCTAAATAATCTGTAAGTACTTACATGGGGAGATTTCTGGTAGTAGGGGTTCTACAAGTTAGCAAACAAAGGCATATTAAGATCCAGTGGCTAAAACTTAAAGCTAGATAAGTTCTAAACTGGAAACAAGGCACGTATTTTTAACAGTGAGCGTGATTAACATTGGAGCAGCTTACCTTGGGAAGTGACGGGTTGGCCCTCATTCTGATGTCTTTAAATCAACATTGAATGTCGTTCTAAAAGATTACATGGTCTAGTTCAACCAGAAGTTATGGGACTGATGCAGGAATTATGGGGTTGAAGTTCTGTGGTCTATGTTATGCAACTGGTCAGACTAAATGGTCATAATGTTCCCTTCTGCCCTTAACACCTATGAAAAATAAGGAGGTTACAGTAAACCAGGCAATCAAGAACCGTGATATGAACCATTGTAGGTAGGGATGGATCTCATGTTCTGTTGATCTGTGTGGCAACATTATGTCTTGAACCTGAATTACTATGCAGGTTAGCAGTTTATGTAGTTCTAGAATACTTATAAATGTTGATAAATAAGAACTACAACTTTGAATTTCTTTTCTTGTATGCATTTATAATATCAACCATAAGGCTGAATTGATGCAGTCTGCATTTAAGGACTTGATCACATGATCACTGAAATCAATACATATTTTGCCATTGACTTCAAGGAGAGAACAGTCAGGCCTTTGATTATTGGTAATATGTGTATATTTTTCATTAAAATATTGTAGTTTAACATTCCTAAATGAACCATATATAATTTAAATGACTATTACTATATGATTTTGATTTGGTATTCACATGGTTTGCATGATGTTTCAGTGAATATACCATATAAAGTATTGTACCTATCTACACAAATTTTAGTAACACTTTCAGTTTAATACTGGAATAAATATAAAGTTTCTTTTCTTCTTCCTTCTTTAGATAGTGTGTTCGCAAAACAAACCTTGAGCTGTAACTTTATAAATGACTTTTTTTAAAAGGTATTTGTAGATTTGGAAAGTTCTGTTAAGAACCTCCTCCTCTTTCCCCAAAGAAGAAAAATGAAGCCAAAATGTAACTTATGCTTCTTCTCCAACAAGATAATAATTTATCATTACTTATTTCCAAGTTGGTATTCTTTCAGGTACTAGGTTATGTCCCATAAAGTCTAAGAGGATATACAGTACTCTGTGGGTTCCAACATATAGAAACTGTGACTTCAAACATCAGTCACTATCTGGAAATTTTCCTGTTTAATTGCTTAGGGATGTTACAGATTCTCTGAACAACCTTTGGTACTTAACATAATCCTCCCCAGACCATTTACAGAACAACAGCAGGCAAAATAAAGCTTTATTTTATTTTTGCACTATTTACGTACTGTGAAATGTATTGTCAATTCCACTTGGGGTTTCACATTCCAAATTAATGATTTAACTGGATTATATTTAATTTACTTTCTAGATAATATCTTGGACAGATAACGATTTTTATTACCCAAGAAACGTATGGCTCATCATAATTTTGTTCATGTTTCTTGTTCTTAACACTCTTCTAATCTAGAAATGTGGGGTTAGATTGAGTTTGGTAGGCACAAGCTGTGTGGAGCCAAACAATGCCTCCTGGAGCTCTCTGGTGCACAGGAGGAGTGTGCCTGCTGAGCCAACACTAAGGAAAGTTCTACCTATACTCCAGTGTCCAGCTTGAAGGGGATGGGTCCATGGTCCCATTCTCCTCACCTCTATCAGAGTAATTTGCACCACTAGTGATGCTAGCAAGAAACTGTTGCTGTGTTGTGGGATCCATAAAGAAAGAAAAAATCAGTCAATCTGCATTTCTGATGCAATGCTCACTGGAAAAAAATAATCTCAACTATACATAAAAAATGACGGGTTCTAAATTAGGTGATACCACTCAAGAAAGAGACCATGAAGTCATTGTAGATAGTTCCTTTAAAATATCTACTCGATGTGCAGTTGCAGTCAAAAATCTTGACAGAATGGTAGGAACCAATAGGAAAGGGTAAATAAAACAGAAAATATCATATTCCCTCTATGTAAATCCCATGGTACTCCCACATCTTGAATACTGCATGCAGATCTGGTTGCCCCATCTTAAAAAAGATATATTGAAATTGAAAAATATACAGAAAAGAGCAACAAAAATGATTAGGGGTGTGGAACAGCATACATATGAGGAGAGATGAATAAGATTGGGACTTTTCAGCTTGGAAAAGAGACGACTAGGGGAATATATAGAGGTCTATAAAATCGTGACTAATGTGGAGAAAGTAAATAAGGAAGTATCATTTACGCCTTCTCATAACTCAAGAACTAGGGGGTCACCAAATGAAATTAATAGGCAGCAGGTTTGAAAGAAACAAAAGGAAGTATTTCTTCACACAACTTACAGCCAACCTGTGGAATTCTTTGCCAGAGGATGTTGTGAAGGCCAAGTCTATAATGGTTCAAAAAAGAACTAGATAAGTTCATGGAGGATAGGTCCATCAATGGCTATTAGCCAGGATGGGCAGGGATGCAAAACCATTCTCTGAAGTGTCCCTAGTCTCTGTTTGCCAGAATCTGGGAATGGGTGACAAGGGATGGATCGCTTGATGATTATCTGTTCTGTTCATTCCCTCTGAAGCACCTGGCACTGGTCTCTATCAGAAGACAGAATACTGGGCTAGATGGACCATTCATCTGTATCAGTATGGTAGTTTTTATGTTCTTAAGTTAGAAATTCTACTGTTGCTGCAGCATTTGATTCACTCCTTACATTTCACCTTCCTTCAGTTTTAGTTTTTCAGTGAGAAATATTAGTTTTACTTCAGGTTCCTAGAACCCAGCTCTCCTCTTAGTCTTTACACTTTTCACCTGTTTCTGTGGGACCACAGCTTTTATTTTATCAGCAACACCTCTTGGAATTTACACCTTTTCCCATGCCACTGAACAAGTCATTACTTCCCTTGTGCAGCTCACAAGAGGTCAAAAATTCATTTACTACCCATTGGGATTGACTCACAATAAGTATCCTAACAAATGGCTCATAAGTCAAATTATCGTTCAAAAGCAAGTTTAGTTATTTAAACTAGAAAATAGAGAAAATATTCAAATAAACTGAAACAGAATAAACTTGACCACATCTACAAGCTATGCAAAAATCTAGTTTACAATCTCTAGGTTACAAGCATTAAATTATACCTACTTGCAGTCTGGAACATGCTGGCTGGGCAAAGCTGCTTCAGCAATACCCCTTCCTTAGCCATGTTTCTCATCACTTTCCTTGGTCTCTACACCTGGTCATGTAACTGCTTTATTTATCTAAATCTCACCCATCTCCCTCATTACTGGCTGAAAACCCGTAGCAAATTGAGACAGAAGAGGCGGTGGAGGGAAAATGAGGGGATGGGGGATTGTAAGAAACCTCTGAGCAGAAAAGTGGTAAAGATAGGAAGTCCAGAGATGACAAAGGGGCAATAAATACGAGTAGTTCTCACATGGTCTCTTGGACTACATAGAGGCCACCGAACACATTATGTGCCTCCTTGATTTTCTGTCTTGAGACAAATCTGACATGTTACATGATAGAATGTTTGTGAGGGGCAGGTGTCCGTTGATGCCATCAAACCATCTTGTTTTGTGTCTTCCATGTGGTCTTTTCCATCCTGCTGTCATTGGGTCAAAGCCAAAGATGATTCTTGTAGGGAAGTTGGTAGGTGTTCAGAGCAGGTTTTAGACCACCTTAAAGCGGGTGACTGTTTGAGAGGGTGGGACGTGTTCAGTTAGGAAACTGATGTCTTCATTTGACTTGAATATGTACTATTTGATGTTTTTGATTACTCAGAGATGCTTCATTTGAATGGTGTTCAATTTCTTTTCAGTCTTGAGAGTAAGGGGCCATGTTTCATTTCCAGAGGTCAGATATTGACCACTGAAGCATTATGTATCCTGAGCTTCATCTCTCTATTTATCTATTTAACACTTTCTTGATGATATTTTTGCCATGTGAGCTTCAAGTTCTTTCTCGCAAAAAGAACTAAGGTGAAATAACTGACAAGCTTGATTGGGTGGTTATCCACTAAGATGGCAAAGCCTGCAGCATGTTCAAAATTGACAAGAAGAAGAATTGTGCTTTTGCCCCAATTAATTTTCAGGCCAACTTCTGCCATTGAGCTGTCCAGGGCTGTAAAAGCCACAACCAGCTCGTCCATTGATTCAGTGACCAGCTCTATGTTGTCAGTAAAATTGACATGGTAAGGTTTTTATAATCAAAATGAATGCCTAAAATGTGTTTATTATTGTCTCTGACAACACTGAGGAGTTCGGGAGCGGCAACACCTGCTTGTTAATGCCTAATCTGATTAGAAAGAAAGCAGTTATTTTCCCATTTACAAGAAAGTTGCTTGAGGAGTCATCATATAAAAGAAATAACATTCTAAAGAGCTTGTTGGGGAGGCCAGCAAGTTTCAAGATCAGACAAAATGACTCCATGTCAACAGTCAGATGTAGCCTTGATATCCACAAATGTAATGTGAATGGAGCACTTGAATTCTTCTGAATTCTCGATAAACTGGCACGCTCTGAAAATTAGCTCCATCATTGAACAGCCAGAAGTGAAGCCAGTTTGTTGTGATCTTCTTTTGTTTCTTAAGATATCAGTGGCTTTGGCCAACAAGACAGAAGCAAAAACCTTCCCCGAGATAGATAGAAGTGTAATGCTGCGATAACTGCAACAATCTCATTAGTGCTTTTATGTTTATTTTTGAATAAATATGGGTAGTTAGAAACTCCTTTTGAGCCTTATCCTTGATCAAAGGAGAAGGGAAGGAAGGAAAGCTCTGAGGAGACAGGGAGAAAAGCCCTTAGGAAAGCATTAGAGGAAGGAAGACAGTCCCAATAGCCTGAGCAGCAGGAGGGCAGAATTGGATAAGGAAAAGGAGGGGAAAGATGCAGAAAGAGGTCAGGAAGCAAAAACATGTTCTTCTTCAAGTGATTGCTCATATCCATTCCAGTTAGGTGTGCGTGCCGCGCGTGCATGTTCGTCGGAAGATTTTTACCCTAGCAACTCCAGTGGGTCGGCAGGTCGCCCCCTGGAGTGGCGCCGCTATGGCGCCTGATATATACCCCTGCCGGCCCGTCCGCTCCTCAGTTCCTTCTTACTGCCGTGTCGGTCGTTGGAACTGTGGAGCGCGGCATAGCTGCCCTCCACGTACCTAGCTTCTCCTTGTTCACTCGTTATATATAGTTATCGTTAGTGTATAGAGTAATTAGTTCATAGTTGTCAATCAGTTATTGTGTATAGTTTAGCGGGTTCGGGCTCTAGCCCTTCCCCACACCCCGTGCCCGGGCTCATGCCCGGTTCACCGGGATTCAAGCCGTGCTCGGCCTGTAAAAAGCCGATGCCCACGAGCGATCCCCACGACGCCTGCCTAAAGTGCCTGGGGGAATCGCACATATCTGAGAAGTGCCGCATTTGTAAGGCCTTCAAGCCACGGACCAGGAAGGAGAGAGCCCATCGTTTAAAGACTCTCCTTATGGAGGCAGCTCTTAACCCTCCTTCCTTGGCACCGAGTGCCGACACCACTCCGGCACCGGGCCGCGCCGGCACCGCAAAGACACCTCGGGACCGGCCTTCCCCGGCGCAGGGTCCTGACCGAAGAACATCGGCTTCCTCTACTCCTGCGAAGCAGGCTCGTGCGAACCACCCGGCACCGACTCCTGCCACGGCCCCGACGCCAGTGATACCGTCGACTCTAGCCCCGAGAGGTCCATCGAGTCCGGTCTTGGAGAGCTCCCCAGTGAGACCCGTGGTCGAGCTGACAGTCCCCTCTACGCCAGAAACATTCTCTTCGGCCAGGGACCTTATTGCAATGACCGAGTCTGCTCTGCCTCAACCCCCAGCACCGCCGGTGCGGGTTCTTCAGTCTAGAGGCAAGCCTGCAGCCATGAGACCTCTGTCCCTGGAGTCGGCGAGCCAGCACCGATCTCCACCTAGGTCCCGGCACCGCTCCAGGTCCCGTGGAAGATCTTGATCGAGGCGCCGCTCGCAGTCCCGGCACCGCTCACCACGGCGGTACCAGTTGTACTCACGGCGCAGATCGACCTCCCGGTACTCTCGGCACCGCTCCAGTTCTAGTCATCACTACCGGCACCGAGACTCCCGCAGCCGCTCGCACTGTCAGCGTTCCCGATCGACCTCCCGGCACCAAACTGGTGGCAGGTCCCGGTCGCGATCTCGGCACCGTTATGATTCCTGGTACCAGTCTCCGGCACCGAGGAGGTCTCGACCAACGGGGACGAGGGACCCATACCAGCCTCGTTCGGCACCCCCCAACCGTCCCGCCAGCCGTCTGTGTCCTCTCAGGCGGATAGCCTATATGCCCTGGACACAGACATACCTGCTACCTTGTTCCACGAACCCCAGCCTCAAGAGCATGGACCACAGCAGGGGGGGTTCTGGACGCCTTGGGCGTACCATCAAGCCCAAGGCCTTCAGCTGGGTCCCTCATGTTCCAATGTCTCGGAGCACAGGGTTCCTGAGGCCATGATTTCCCGTCCTCCTTCCCTTTCCACGGAGGAAAGGCTGTCCCAGCCTCAGGACCCCAAACCCCCTGCGGAGTCGGACGCAGTTCTTCAGGCAGAGCCCTCCGCAGACCCGCTCCTCCCAGGTCTCTCTTCTTCATCCTCCCCAGACGAGGCTGTGGCTGGAACATCATCTACCAGCCCACCTCCACTTGACCTTAGGGCGCACCAGGACCTCCTCAGGCGTGTTGCACAGAACATGAACCTGCAGGCCGAGGAGGTCTCGGAGATACAAGATCCAGTGGTGGACATATTGTCAGCGGATGCCCCCACTAGGGTTGCCCTTCCGTTTATTAAAACCATTCAAGCTAACACCACTACCATCTGGCAGTCTCCGGCTTCTGTTCCCCCCGCTTCGCGAGGGGTGGAACGTAAATACATGGTCCCCTCAAAGGGGTATGAATACTTGTATGTCCACCCTCCCCCCTCTTCCCTCGTCATCCAATCTGTGAACGAGAGGGAGTGACATGGTCAGCAGGCCCCGGCCCCAAAATCCAAGGAGGCGAGACGCATGGACTTACTCGGCCGAAAGGTCTACTCTGCGGAGGCCCTCCAGTTCCGCGTCTCCAATCAGCAGGCCCTCCTTAGCCGCTACAGCTATAACACCTGGGCCACCGCGGACAAATTTAAGGAGCTGCTCCCTCAGGAAGCACATCAGGAGTTCTCCGCGATCCTCGACGAGGGCAAAAAGGTCACGAGAACTTCCCTGCAGGCTTCCCTAGACGCCGCGGACTCAGCTGCACGTACTCTGGCATCTGGCGTTACTATGCGCTGTATCTCGTGGTTGCAGGTGTCCGGCCTCCTCCCGGAACTCCAGTATACCATTCAAGACCTCCCATTTGAAGGCCAAGGCCTGTTTTCCGACAAAACTTCGCAGCCTAAAAGACAATAGGGTTATTATGCGCTCCTTAGGAATGCATACACCCGTAACCCAGCGCAGACCCTTCCGGCCACAGCAACAACAGTGGCCTTGCCCCCAACCCCGGCGGAGGCAAGACTTTGTCAGACGGCGAGGCAGGAATAGTCGCCGCAGACAATCCGGCAACCAAGGAGGCCAGAACCAGAACCCCTCCAAGCCTTCTTCCGGGCCGAAACCTTCCTTTTGAAGGTGTGCCTGAGGGCGTTGTACCAGTTTCATTGATGGATCCGTCCCCTCCTTTTTCCCACCGTCTTTCCCTTTTCCTCCCTGCGTGGTCCCAGCTAACATCGGACCGCTGGGTCTTACGCATGTTGGAACTTGGATACCACCTACAATTTGTTTCAAACCCTCCCTCGTCCCTCTTCAGGGACCCCTCTGACGAGCAACTCCTCCTGCAGGAGGTGCGAGCGCTCCTCGCCAAAGGAGCCATAGAGGAGGTTCCCGAGCTCGAGTGGGGCAAGGGGTTTTATTCCTGCTACTTTCTAATCTCCAAGGCGAAGGGAGGTCTCAGACCTATTCTCGATCTGAGGGAACTCAACAGATACCTAGTAAAGTTGAAGTTCCGTATGGTATCCCTGGGGACCATTATCCCATCCCTGGATCCTGGAGACTGGTACGCCGCCCTCGACATGCAAGATGCCTACTTCCATATAGCCATCTTCCCACCCCACAGGAGGTTCCTCCAGTTTGTGGTCAACCGGCAACATTTCCAATTCGCGGTCCTCCCATTCGGCCTATCTACAGCCCCAAGAGTGTTCACCAAGTGTATGGCTGTAGTCGTCGCCCACCTTCGCCGCAGTCGTATACACGTATTCCCATACCTAGACGACTGGCTTATCCGGGGGACTTCCAAGGCACAAGTCCTCAGTCATGTCCACATTGTCAAGAACCTTTTCTTAAGCCTTGGTCTAATGATCAATGTGGAGAAATCGATGCTAATCTCCACACAGAGGGTAGAGTTTATTGGTGCCACCCTGGACTCCACTCTTGCCAAGGCCTCTCTGCCTCTGTCGAAGTTCCAAACTCCAGCCATCATACGGAGACTGCAAGCAGCGCCCCTGACCTCGGTGCGCACCTGCCTTACCCTCCTGGGCCACATGGCGGCCTACACGTTCGTAACGAACTATGCAAGACTCCGCCTAAGACCCCTCCAGTCCTGGCTCAACGCACAATACCGTCCGGCCAGAGATTCTATCGACATGGTTGTCACCATTCCCCAGGACGTCTTAGACTCCCTCCAGTGGTGGCTGGACCCTTCCGTGGTGTGTGCGGGGCTCCCGTTCCATCCGCCCCAACCCTTGGTGTCCCTGACAACAGATGCCTCCTTCCTGGGTTGAGAGGCTCACCTCGGGCTCCTGCAAACCCAAAGCCTGTGGTCACCTCGCCAGCCAGCCCTCCACATCAACGTCCGGGAGTTGAGAGCTGTCCGCTGCTTGTCAGGCATTCCGTCAGCATCTGCAGGGCTGTTGTGTCTCGGTATTCACCGACAACACGACGACCACGTATTATATAAACAAGCAGGGCGGCATGAGATCCTCTCCCATGTGTCAAGAGACCTTACAGCTCTGGGACTTCTGTATAGCCCATTCTAGTCAGCTCATCGCATCCTTTCTCCCGGGGGTTCGGAACACACTGGCGAATCATCTCAGCAGGTCCTTCCTTTCCGACGAATGGTCCCTTCACCCAGACATTGCTCTTTTGCTCTTCCGGAGGTGGGAGTTTCCCTGAATGGACCTCTTCGCATCCCGCGGGAACAGGAAATGCCAGGTGTTCTGCTCCTTTCAAGGCCTCTCACCGGGTTCGGTGGCGAACGCCTTCCTTGTTCCGTGAACGACGCACCTGCTCTATACCTTTCCACCGTTTCCGCTCGTCCACAAGGTCCTATTGAAGGTGCACAGGGACAAGGCCCGCTTGATCATGATAGCTCCAGCGTGGCCCCGGAAGCACTGGTACTCCATGCTGCTGGACCTTTCCATAGCCAACCCTGTCCCTCTGCCCCTTCATGTGGACCTGATCACTCAGGACCACGGCAAGCTCCGTCACCCGGACCTTCAATCGCTCCACCTCACGGCGTGGCTCCTGAGTGGCTGACCCGGTCTGAGCTCCGTTGCTCTATCCCATTGCGGCAGGTGCTCCTGGGCAGCAGGAAGCCTTCCACTAGAGTGACGTATTCAGCCAAATGGAAGCGTTTCACCTGCTGGTGCGCGGAACGGAACTTCCTTCCCACCGAGGTCTCCATTGCTAATATCTTAGACTACATCTGGTCCCTCAAGCAACAGGGCCTAGCGATATCATCTCTCCGGGTTCACCTGGCGGCCATCTCCACCTTTCACTCAGGGGGGGATAGCTGCTCGGTGTTCTCTTACCCTATGGTGACTAGATTCCTTAAGGGCTTGGAGCGTCTCTACCCATAGGTTCGCCGCCCTGCCCCTACCTGGGACCTTAACCTGGTTCTGACCCGGCTCATGTCCCCTCCATTTGAACCATTAGCGACTTGCTCCCTTCTCAACCTCTCATGGAAAACCGCTTTCCTGGTGGCCATCACATCAGCGAGATGGGTCTCGGAGCTTCGGGCCCTCACGGTAGATCCCTCATATACTGTGTTCCACAGGGACAAGGTGCAGCTGAGACCGCACCCAGCCTTTCTCCCCAAGGTGGTATCGGTTTTCCATGTTAACCAGGAGATCTTCCTACCTGTCTTCTTCCCAAAACCCCATTCAACTTGCAGGGAGCAGCAGCTACACTCACTGGATGTCCGTAGGGCGCTCGCCTTTTACATAGAGCGAACTCAGCCATTCCGCAAAACCCCCCAACTGTTTGTTGCGGTGGCTGAATGTGTGAAGGGGTTACCCGTCTCCTCACAGAGGATTTCCTCGTGGGTAATGTCCTGCATCCGCGCCTGTTATGACTTGGCGCACGCCCCCCCGGGCCACGTGACTGCGCACTCCACCAGGGCTCAAGCCTCATCGGCTGCTTTTCTTGCTCACGTGCCCATTCAGGAAATCTGCCGGGCAGCAACCTGGTCTTCTGTCCATACCTTCGCTTCCCACTATGCCCTGGTTCAGCAATCTAGGGATGACGCAGCCTTCAGCTCCACTGTGTTGCACTCTGCGACATCTCTCTCCGACCCCACCACCTAGGTAAGGCTTGGGAATCACCTAACTGGAATGGATATGAGCAATCACTCGAAGAAGAAAAGGCGGTTACTCACCTTTGTAACTGTTGTCCTTCGAGATGTGTTGCTCATATCCATTCCACACCCGCCCTCCTTCCCCACTGTCGGAGTAGCCGGCAAGAAGGAACTGAGGAGTGGACGGGCCGGCAGGGGTATATATCAGGCGCCATAGCGGCGCCAGTCCAGGGGGCGACCTGCCAACCCACCAGAATTGCTAGGGTAAAAATCTTCCAATGAACGTGCACGCGCGGCGCGCATACCTAACTGGAATGGATATGAGCAACACATCTCGAAGAACAACAGTTACAAAGATGAGTAACCGTCTTTTATAAACGGTCTTTAAAATTTCTAGTCTCTGACTTTTCAGCTCTTTGATTTATTTGATCCATTGTTTTGTTTAATGTTGTGATGAGATAACATGTTGTACTCAAAAAGATTTCTGAACTTTACAGTAATGATGATCAATCTACTGACATATGACTGTTTTACCCAATAACATCTAATATTTTAAGAACATTTTCTAATTCTCATTAAAAAGACCAGAACAGAAACCATTTCAAAAAAGAGGATAATGGTATTTCTACTCCTGTCAAGTGATATTGTCCAACTCTCGTTTAGTGTATTTTATGGGTTCATTCAGTCTCTTTAGAAATTTTACCATCACAATTAAGAGTTCAGTTCAAATGGAATGTCCAATTTGTGCCCTTACGTTATTTGGCTTTCTTTATGCCCATGATGACTCTCATTTGCCCTTCTGTAGCACTGATTTGGACGGCGAATGCAGCCTTCTCTATGCCACTTACCTAGCACAAACAGCTTACTCTGCCTTCCCAATATCAGTTTCATTTGTTTTTGAAGCAGCAGGCAGTAATGGCTACAAAATTAATAGTCCAGTACCCCAGTACAGGTCAGTCTAAGCGAAAAACAGTATTTATCAACATATTAGATAGTAGAGAAAAAGCACAGATGTCAAAAGGATGATAAGTTCATGCACATTTGAATAAATACAACAAAATATCTTAGATTGGCTCTAAACTTTGAATTACAGAAGGATTACTTTAGTCAAACATCTTTGAACTCTGGTCATCATGTTCCTGCCGACACTTGTTTTCCCTTTTAGTAGCAAAACCTCTTTTCTCAGAATGTCTCTCTGCTACTTCTCTATCTGCTTTTATAAACCCCTTCGTTCTTAAACAGAATTGCCAAAGTACACTTCGCATTTGCTTATATCTTGGTGGGTGAAGGGAGTTGTCTGGTAATTATTCTGCCAATACACCTTTAGGTCAGTTTATTAAGATTAGGACAGAGCATGTACTAAGTGTCTAATTAAACATCCTTTCTGATATTGGCTTATGCTAAAATAATGTTTATTCCTGATTACTTGATTTTCCAAAATTGCATCAGTCTCTGTTTCCATCATTTTACATACATAGCACTAGAGGCCTTCATATTTTGAAAATGATTCCAGATCTTGCTTATCAAAGAACCTCATGAACAAGATTTTAAAAGTAGACAGACATATAATACAAACTACTAGTATTAATAAGTCATGAAGACAGATATATTAGGTAAAAATTAAAATAAAATACCTGGGTTATTCCATGTCTCTTGGTAGTATTCACAAATATATGAGTGATTTGGCTTGAGGAAAAGTTACTATGTAATTAGAAGGATAATACACCAGTCTGTTCCTCACTTTTCTTAATTTTTTTTTTCTGAACCATAGAATCAAATGCACATAAATCTTTGTGATACACAGAAAATTACTAAGTTAACATTCTGTGAACTAATGACTGCTAAATGACAACTGACAGCATATTCCTTGGTGACATTCAGTTAATGAACAAGTTACTTATACAGGACAGGAGTCATCTTAAAGTTGGGGTTATAAGCAAATGCTAATTATTAATTACATCTTTATGTCTGGCATCTGTATTTGGCATGTATTTTGAGTATATTCTAACTGGGACTGACTCTTTAGTACCTTTTTTCATTATTTTGTTATCATTTCCAGCTACTAGTCTCTCCAAAGTAAACAGCTTGCTTGTTTCTTTTAGTTTTTATATGCCCAGCTGCTTCTGTAAGAAACTGAAATGGTTCCAGCCACTACAATTGTTTTTCTTTTTCTGTAACTACTATTTAAATATCAAAGCTACCAAGAGCTTTTATGTCATGGAGTACACTTTGCCTCAAGGTACTTTTTTTTTTTTTAAAGCCATTAAGCCTTCTTCTAAGGTGAAGTAATTTGAATGGGAATGCAGCAGTCATTTCTTGAGTGATTCAGAAGCCACTCACTGTATGGATGTTTTTGTTTTTGTGTGTAATCTTGTGCTGAGGACACCACAAATTATGAAAAGGCTACTGAGTTGTAAAGTCTTAGAAGGCGGTTACTGTGGCTGCTTCCTAAAGGTCAAAGTAGAAAGCAGTCCTAAGACACTGCAAAAGAATATCTGGACAATCATTCAGCCAACAACCCTGACCTATAGACTTCACAATCTCCCTTTTTCAATTGTTTTTTAAACATGTCAGGACATAATATTTACAGCTTTTATTTTTCATTGGTGCAAGTAATTATACTATGGGCCTGCTCCTGCTTCCAATTAATTAATGACAGAACTCTCATTGACTTCCGGCCCCAGATGCCCAAATACAAAGTGCAATTCAACCTCGCACAGAGACTTTTCATAAAGCCTTTGCACAACTATTTTAAGGGCTTAAGTGGGTGCTTAGACTGTGTGCCGGCCCTCTGCAAAGAAATACTTATTGCTTTAATTGTGTATATGTAAACTCACATTCTTAACTTTGAACAGCCATAAATCATCTATATAAAGCTAAATGGCCAGCTCCTCAGCTGGAGTAAAAAGGTCCATGTAGAGGGTTAGTACACAACATGCTTGTGTGCACTAGAATTTACACCCATATAGTGCATAGTGATGTACCAGGTAGACAAGCCCTGCGTTGCCTTAGAACCGGTTTAAGCTAACCAGAAAAAGGCATTCCTATTCCAGAATAAGTGTGACTACACGGGGACTGATACTGGTATAACTATATAATTATAATGGTATAATTATGCCTGCAAAAGCCACTTGTCACCACTTTGATTCAATTGAGATGTTCCCCATTTCTAAGCAACATATTTAAATACTGATACATTTGATATACTTATGAGCTCAAGTGGGCCGCCCCCCCCTCCCCAGATGGATTGGTTTGGAGGATTTTTGGGTGGGGGTAAGGGGTTTGTATTCATGAATGACACCTTAAAGATTTTTTTTAAATGGCTTGTATCTGAATTACCTGCTAACCGTAAAGAGAGTGAATTTCCAGAGCAGTAAAGGAACTCTCTTATTTTCCTTGGCCTGACCTATAGTGTGCAGGGCCTCTTCTTAGCAAGTGTTGTGCTAGATCTTTATCATTCAAGAACGTAAATTATTTGCAGTAGACAGTATGGAAATTTATTGTGGAAATACTGTAATATAATCATTCAGAGTGTTACATTATTCTTTGTGCAGTCAGCAATTCTGAAAAATGAGTGTTATACAGATTTCAATGAAAATATCTCCTTGGCATTTTTAAGTTTTATGGATAGAAACATTTCCCAATATTGGAACTCATATTCTAGTGCAAGCCTTTTTTTGCAGTTCTGCATTGAAGGAATTATTGTTTCCTTTCCAGCTGTTACACATCTGCATTGAAGGTTGGGGAAACTGGCGCTGGTCTGAGCCATTCACTGTGGACAGTGCAGGGACCTTTATCAGAACCATTCAGTACAAAGGCAGGACAGCATCACTTATCATCAAGATTCAACAGCTCAGTGGAGTGCAAAAACAAGTAAGTGCTCTTGTGTACAGTATAGGGGAACCATTTTTAATCTGAGTAAATTAGATTATGCTTTTTACATAAATAATGAATAATCCATTTTTAAATTATAATATTTCCCTGTAATTGTAATGGTGCTCACTAATGCCATAATATTTAATGAGACTAGCAGGACTTACATTATAGAGATTATTTCAGGAGTTAATACAACTCTGCTGTAAGAATTCACTCTGGTATGAATCTTGGCACACAAAATCTTAGTCCTCGGCACATTTTTTACACATTTTGTAAAACGTCCTTTTGCCTGGGTTTTAATTTCTAACAATGCAAAGTTATATAATTTCTGGCACATTTTTGTGCTCTTGAAAAGTAGGAATGTGTTTTGTTTTTTAAAAAGACGTTATTTATGTTTTTATTCAGTAGTGTGCCTCAGGCCCTTAGGTTATTGAAAAAGAGGGGGAGAAGAAATGACCGAATTAAAATTTCAGAAGGAGTGTTGTCCCTTTAAGGGCCAGAGAGCCAAAGAGTTACTTGCTATGGCAGCTTCATACCAGGTCAGCCTGGGGATACTGACCCATTTCCCCCTCTTCCCCTGTCCTGGACCAGGCAGAGCAGCACCTATCCTCTCACCCACAAAAGTAGTTAAACTACTAGATTTAGTCATGATCTGCTGTGGGTATTACACTAGTCACTCCTTTCTCAATGGCTGGGAATGAATTTTTTCCCTCACCACCAAATTGGCCAAGGTGAGGTGGGTTTTTTGCCTTCCTCACCTAAAGCTCAGTTGGGGCAAAAAATAAAATGGGGGTTAAGCTATGATGGCACAACTCTTTAGATAAGCGTAGCAGGATGTCCAGTGCAGGTACTCTGTGGGGAAGAGATACGGTGATCAGCTCAAATGGATTGGTAAAGGATACAGAGGACGTATTCTTTAAAGGAATGGAAAGAGGAAGGATTCAGCGCTCCTGTGACTTGTACAGCAGGGAAACAACCCCTTCTCCTTTATGGCCCCTTTCCCCTCATTCAAGGGGGATGCAGCTAGATCCCAGCAGCGGGCTGGCTGGGGAACAGGATGGGTAAAAGTGGAAAGCTGACAGCAGCACCGCCACCCAGGAATATATAAATGATTATGGAATTACCTGCACTCTACAGTTTTATCTGCTGGGTACTCGCGAACATTTAGGAATAAAGTTGCAGCCTAATTAAACCATATCCACTGACTCCTGTTCTCCTTCTTGCATAGCCACACAATGAGCTACTGTACAGATGTTCTACTATAACATGTTAATATATCTGTAATAATATTGTAATAGTTGTGCCTCAATTGGCAGAAGCCAGGGCATATGGTGCACATAACACATTCAGTCCACAGACATAGGAGAGCACCTTGTGTTACTCAGTAGTGATTCATCTGATTTGGACAGTAGTAACTCAACCCATTTGGCCGATTTTTAGGTAGACATGTTTAATACGCATAATGTGGAAGGCCTCAGAGCTGGTTGAAGCTTTGTTTTTTATTTTTATGTTTAAATGGGTGTTTAATTGCAGGGTAAGCTTTAAACCTGTAAACATACTGCAGAGACTTGCTCCTTTGAGAAAGTGAACCCTAGATAGTGACCAGGATTTGGGGTTTCAATGGAATCCTTCAAAAGCCGTTGCGGCTACAACTCAAAACATCCATAGCGATGACACCATATGCTAAGAGAACTGCAATATATAGGAACATCGGGGAAGACAAAGACATAACTACAGCCACAGAGTGCAATCCTTTAAAGTGCTCGATAGGAGTTGAGTACACTAACACCATACAGGTCCTTACCTGAATTTTTTGCATAATATCTATTTACATCAAATCCATATGTTATTTTAGCATTGTTTGGGGTATCTTAATAATTATGTTTCTCTGGAATTATCAATGCATTTGGCTAGTCAGAAGAATATTGTTCTTTATAAATCAACGCACTGGTGGAGTATCTAAAGAGCCCACTCTCCATCATTTTCAGCAACTCTCAGAAACAAAACATTGCTTGGGTTTTTTTCCACTGTAGATTATTCTTATAAAATTACTCAAGAGCAATTTAAGAACAATACAGTTCTAAGGTATTTGAAGAATCTTGTATCTTAAATTTAATTCCACAGTGACACCCTTTGAGTTTTCTTTTCAGAAATTGGTGATGCAGCAGTTGTCTATTTTTATGTTTTAGATCATAATCTGTGGAAGACAGATGGTCTGTAGTTATCTGGCTGACAGCATTGAATTGAAAGTGGTTCAGCACTACATTGGTCAAGATGGGCAGGCAGTTGTTAAAGAACATTTTGACTGCCTTGCAGCCACACAAAAGCTGCCTTCCTATGTTCTAGAAAATGATGAGCTGACCGAGTTGAGTGTGAAAGCTAAAGGAGATGAAGACTGGTCAAGAGATGTATGTCTCAGTTCCAAACACACAGAATATAGCACAGTCATTCAGGTATGAAGATAAACAGATGTTTGAGTATAGCATTTATAAACTTCCACCTAAAACTTCCAGGCTCCTTTGCAAATTCCAGCTTAGAGTACCTGGTGGAAACCTCACAGCCTGATTATCCATGTACATTCATTGGAATGGCACTTTCTTCTGGTCCAAACTACCTTCCCTCCTCTCATCAGTAGCAGATAGCTGATAGGGGAACTTCTGATTGCATCCTTAATTATATTAGTCCTATTTGATCCCATTAGAGTAAAAATATATGGTATTACATACCTTAAATATGTCACATGTTTATGATCCTATGTAAATTTAACGAAAGAGAGCGAGCATGTTACTCTAAGTGGTGAAGTGTTCTCTACTTTCTGACTTACAGTAACTCAGAGTTCTAACTGATGTGATCAGATGTCCAGCTTTATAAGCTGAAAATAATCTTACTTAATGCTGTCTATTCATCTCTCTGTGTGCAGGTGCCATCTTCAAACAGTTCAATTACTTATGTGTGGTGCACAGTTTTGACAGTAGAACCCAACACTCAAGTACAACAACGACTAGTGAGTGCATTCGCCATTCTCCAAATTCTGTATGGCTCTGTGGCCTTTTCATGTTCTGAAATAAATTAAGGTCAGAATGACCCTGAGCAAAGATTTATTAACAGCTTGTTTCAGCAGCTGGAATAGAATTAACATTAAGTTAGTGTGTTGTTTTTTGTTTGTTTTCAGTTTTGCTTTTGTTTTTCTTTGTAGATTGTTTTCAGCCCTCTTTTTATCATGAGGAGTCATCTTCCAGATCCAATTATCATACATTTGGAGAAAAGAAGTCTGGGGTTGAGTGAAACACAAATGATTCCAGGAAAAGGACAGGAGAAATCATTGCAAAATATAGAGCCTGATCTTACCCATCACTTGACATTTCAAGCCAGGTATAACTTGTGCATTTTCCTGAAAATGCCTACAATAAAGGAGTCGTCATCATTTGTCATTTAACTTTCAGTGCAGTACTTCCAAGAATATTCCCTTGCATTGCATGTATAGAACAGATAATTGCATGGGCTGCTGAAAATGATACGATGGAATATTGTAAACTGTGCAGTTCCTCTTAGTGCACCCATATCTGTTTATGTTGAGCGTGCGCTAGTTTTGGCATTTTGATAAAAAAAAGTTCCTACCATCTCCTGTAATGCCATATTCTACCACGTTTTGGGAGTCCATTTTCTGTTATATGTCTGATTACTTTAATCCTGGTTACGTATGAGATCATTCAGGTTTCAGAGTGCACTCATAATGCTGCACTAAAGAAAATGTTAACCATAGTTTGGACCTAGTGCTGCAATTGATTTCTGTTTCTGTTTTCATTTGACAGGGAAGAGGATGATCCATCAGAGTGTGCAGTTCCTATCTCAACAGCACTTATTAAACAGATAGCTACTAAATCCCATACAGGTGGCACTGTGAATCAGATACTCTCTGAGTTCTATGGGATTAATAGCTCTCCCCAGCCTGTGTGGCCATATAATAGAAAGGATTCAGAGAGGTAATATAGACTTTGCTAAGTGTTGCCCACTGAGGTTGCATTGTCATGAAATTAAAGAAATATATATGCAAATAAGGCAGTATGTTAAAAGACCCTACATATTTCAATTGTAATAAATGATCTAAAAGCCTTTAATTTTGTTCATGCTTGTCTAACTGGCTGATAATTTTATAAATATTTTTCTGTAGATAGGAGCTTCATAAATCATTGCAAATAACCTAATGATAATTTTTTTACCAATTTTTCACCAAAATATCTTTTTCTGGTGAGCCTGTCTAGGTGTGTTATACACCATTAAAAAGTACATAGATTAGAGTGTGACAACTTGGATCACAGAAACCCCCTTGGGAACTGCCACCCAATGTGCCAAGACTACTTCTACCCCTGCTTTCCCTGCCAGTTCAGGACTCCAGCACCCTATCTTGCTGAGCCAGACACACCTGTCTGCTCCAGCGCAGACCCAGGGTCTGAATTACTTGACCCAAAGCTGCAGGTTTACCTGAAAGCAGCTAACAGAAGTGTTCCTGTCTTTAACACTCAAATGCCCAACTCCCAATGGGATCTAAACCCAAATACATCCATTTTACCCTGTATAAAGCTTATACAGGGTAAACTCATAAATTGTTCACCCTCTATAACGCTGATCGAGAGATATGCATGGCTGTTTGCTCTCCCAGGTATTAATACATACTCTGGGTCAATTAATAAGTAAAAAGTGATTTTATTAAATACAGAAAGTAGGATTTAAGTGGTTCCAAGTAGTAACAGACAGAACAAAGTAAGTCACCAAGCAAAATAAAATAAAATGCGCAAATCTATGTTTAATCAAACTGACTACAGATAAGAGCCTCACCAGTTCCAGAATGCTCCCTTTTACAGGCTAATCTCCTTTTAGCCTGGGTCCAGCAATCACTCACTCCCCTTGCAGTTGCTGCTCTTTGTTCCAGTTTCTTCCAAGTATCCTGGGGGGTGGAGATGCTCTCTCTTTAGCCAGCTGAAGACAAAATGGAGGGGTCTCCCAAGGGTTTAAACAGACTTTCTCTTGTGGATGGAGACCCCCCTCCTCACTCCTATGCAAAGTCCAGCTCCAAGATGGAGTTTAGGAGTCATCTGGGCAAATCACACATCCATGCATGACTCACAGTTTTTAAAGGTAGCATCCATTATTTACATGCTACCTTGAATGTCCTCAAGTAGACTTCTCATGTGGATTGGAGCATTCCAAGATCCATTGTCCTTTGAGGGCTTGTCTACATCAGAAAGTTGCAGCGCTGGTGAGGGAGTTACAGCGCTGCAACTTAGGAGGTGTACACATCTGCAGGGCACCACCAGCGCTGCAACTCCCTGTTTGCAGCGCTGGCCGTACTCCCGTTTTGTCTCGGGTGTAGAGGATCCAGCGCTGGTGATCCAGCGCTGGTAATCAAGTATAGACACTTACCAGCGCTTTTCTTGACCTCCGTGGAATAAGCAGGTATCCCAGCATACCTGAGGAAGCCTCTGGTAATCAAGCTGGTCTCCTTCCCCGGCTTGCTCTCGCGTTCCCTGAACCCCGAGCAAGCAGGTCTCCGTCCCTGCGGTTTGCAGGGTGGTTCCGGGAACGCGAGAGCAAACCGGGGAAGGAGACCAGCTTCGCCGCGGTTTGCTCTCGCGTTCCGCGAACCACCCTGCAAACCGCAGGGAAGGAGACCTGCTTGCTCGGCGGTTCGGGGAACGCGAGAGCAAACCGGGGAAGGAGACCAGCTTCGCCGCGGTTTGCTCTCGCGTTCCCCGAACAAGCAGGTCTCCTTCCCTGCGGTTTGCACGGTGGTTCGCGGAACGCGAGAGCAAACCGCGGCGAAGCTGGTCTCCTTTCCCGGTTTGCTCTCGCGTTCCCCGAACCCGAGCAAGCAGGTCTCCTTCCCTGCGGTTTGCAGGGTGGTTCGCGGAACGCGAGAGCAAACCGCGGCGAAGCTGGTCTCCTTTCCCGGTTTGCTCTCGCGTTCCCCGAACCCGAGCAAGCAGGTCTCCTTCCCTGCGGTTTGCAGGGTGGTTCGCGGAACGCGAGAGCAAACCGCGGCGAAGCTGGTCTCCTTTCCCGGTTTGCTCTCGCGTTCCCCGAACCCGAGCAAGCAGGTCTCCTTCCCTGCGGTTTGCAGGGTGGTTCGCGGAACGCGAGAGCGAACCGCGGCGAAGCTGGTCTCCTTCCCCGGTTTGCTCTCGCGTTCCCCGAAACCCCTTGAAGCCGCCCAACAGCGCTGCAGTGTGGCCACATCTAACACCACTTGCAGCGCTGGTTGCTGTAAGTGTGGCCACTCTGCAGCGCTGGCCCTATACAGCTGTACTAATACAGCTGTAACAACCAGCGCTGCAAAATTTTAGATGTAGACATGGCCTAAGTGTTTCTTGATTAGGTACTTAACTCCAACGTTCCTTTCTCCAGGAACTGACCAAATGCTCTACTCAGGGTATGGCTACATTTGGAATTTCAAAGCGCTGCCGCGGCAGCGCTTTGAAGTGTGAGTGTAGTCAGAGCGGCAGCGCTGGGAGAGAGCTCTCCCAGCACTGCATGTAAACCACATCCCTTACGGGTGTAGCGTGCCAGCGCTGCTGCCCTGATTACACTGACGCTTTACAGCGCTGTATCTTGCAGCGCTCAGGGGGGTGTTTTTTCACACCCCAGTTGCAGCGCTGTAGAGTATGAGTGTAGCCAAGCCAGTACACAGCCAACATTCATAACTTCGAATAAAAAAATGATACATGCCTACAAATAGGATTAATACATTCAGTAGATTCAGTAGATCATAACCTTTATGAAGATATGTTACATGGCATATGTAGCATAAAACACATTCTAAGCATATTTCCATAAAGCCATATAGGAGGTACCATCACACAGAGCAGTTAGCAAAAGTAGCTTTGGGGTTTTTTTGAGCTAACCAACCAGTGAGCAAACAGCACAACTGACACATGTGGATTTATGACTAGAAAGGCAATTTGTTCATTAGTCAAGCTTTCCTCAAATGCAAGTGGTATTTAGCCAGTGGATCATTTTACTGATTTCCTTTATTTAATTTCCTTCTTCCTGTGGTTGTGCATGCCAAGAGAAAATTTTATTTCAGTTATTATGCGCCTAGAATAACTATTCTTCACTTGATACTGAGGAGGGACTGGTAGTAGAACAACAAAAAAATGTAAATGGTCTAACAGTCAGAACACTGAAATGTAGTTATGTGACTTGTCCTACACAATAACCACAGCTGATACATGGCTCAGGCCCTGATCCTGCAAAAAACGTACATACTTAACTTTAAGGACTTAAACAGTCTCTTTGAAATCCATAGGACTAATCACATGCTTAAAGTTAATAACTGCTCGTGTTCCTTGTAGGATCAGGGCCTGATTGAATACATCACTTCATAACAAGGGCCCTCAGTTCGCTAAGAACTAATCTTAGTCATCTAAAAATTGTTGCCTATGGCTTGTAGGGTTTTTCAGTGTTAATGCAGTTATCCTAAAACCTCATTTTTAATCTGTTCTGATTTCTGTTATAACTATCTAGAGTTTTGTCCAGCTTTGAATCTTTGAATCTTTACTGTTAAGCTACTCATTTGGAAGTAACAAAAACATAGAAGCAGCTGTCTTTACAGTACTTTATTTACTAGAGAAAGTTAGTGAGGATCACTTTCCTTTTTTTGTGTATGTATAGCCAGATTTGTGAAACCAAGTTGTAAGGACTATATCTAGTTTAAGTCATAGGTGATATTCAAACATATATTTACCTATGTTTGAATACCATATATGACATCTGTACTGATTTTTTAAACTAACAACAGAGTTTAAATAGTGTAGATCAGCTCAGAAACTGCTCAAAACTACACTGTAGGGGCCATATCAGCCTTGTTTGCCCCCAGAATTGAGGCGTCTCAATCATTTTTTGTGGTTCCAACACCTCTACTGTGACCAGCAGAGACTGTTGTTTATGCAAATGTGATTTTACAGCCACTAAAATTGGCAGGAAGTAGTCAGAGCAGGTGTAGTCGGGATACTATTTTTAATGTTTTTTTTTTAATTGATCAGATTTCAGATTGATTGTCCCTTTAACAAATTCCTGCTTTTACAACCTACAGTTAGGGCCAGCTTGTTCCTGACAGTACCTCTACGCATTTCAGAGTGATAGGTCATGATGAAGTATTGTAAAATAATTTCTGAGTAGCTAGAATGATTAATGCAATTTTAACATTGAATTAATAATTTTATTTTCTTTTTCTTTTGATATGTTATTTGGAACAGTAATGAACAGCTCACTCAGTGGGATAGCCCAATGCGGGTGAAGTTGTCAGTCTGGAAGCCCTGTGTTAAAACTCTGCTGATAGAACTCCTGCCCTGGGCTCTGCTTAACAATCAGTCCAAATGGGATCTCTGGCTATTTGAAGGAGAGAAAATAGTTCTGCAGATACCTACCGGGAAAACAATTATACCTCCAAATTTCCAGGTAGACATACTGTTCAAGTTAACATGCACAAGTTTTCTAAACATTCAAACCTTATTTCAATCCACATGGTCCACATGTTCTTGCTGCATTCTAGTCCATATGTGTACCAGTAGTATGGTTATGATCCGGGTATAAATATGAGCTGGAATCTGCCATGTTGATTGGACAAAATAAACAGATGTAGTCCAAGGCACTTTGGCAGGATATGGTGCAATACAGTGATTGACAAGTTAAGGTTGCTGAGCAAGATGGCTCACAGATGCCCATGAAAAAATCTGCTTTGGGAGTATAGAGCAGATCTTGCATGCTAGGTGAGCTACTCCCCTAACCTATGCACAGACCGATTGCATTCTTCACTGTTTCCTTCTGGGTATCTGTAGTGCCTACTTGATCCTTTTATGTGTCATCAATACTTGGGAGAATCTGGCTCTGCCATCCACGTAACCAGTAGTGGGTGTTGACCACAATGGAAGATTTCACCGCTATCTTCCCACTGTCCCAGTAGCCAGCTGCACAGCTACCTTCCTAATTGCACAATGCCGGGTGCAAAGGCTGCTTTGTCCCTTATGGATATTCATTTGCTTAGGTGGCGCAGCTGATGGCCTGGGAAGAATGTTTGTCTTGCGAGTAATTTTTTTCATGACTTGTGCTGTGTATGTAGTTTATGTGCTTCCAAGAACGTTGATGGTGTCTGTTGTGATAAAGATGGATTTCAAATGGGGAAGATAGGAGGACTGCTCAAGTATACATCCTCCAACTTGAATTTGGATCACAAAATACATTTAGTTGGATTTTCCCTTTGACGGGCCTTCTTTTTGGCCACCCATACACTTTTCTTATCACAACTCCCAACCTGTTATCTGAGTTTAAGCAGAATTAAACTTAATTTGCATGTCTACTAGTGCCTCATCACTGCAAGTTGTACAACTTTGTGGCATATACGTGTTTTCCAGATATATTGCTTTGGTTGACTAGCTACACCACCTTGTATTTGCCACTAAATTTTGCCAATCATTTTTAAGATATTTATACAGTAGCATCAGCATGTCCCTTATAAAATGTATACTGTATAGAGAGAATTAAAGGGGGGAAATATAGGTCTGCACAAAAACAATAAAGGAAGTTGGTTGTAGGTATATGCATACTTGACAATTACTGTTAACTGTAGTATGAGTTTAAAAGTTAGCAGAAAGTTCTAAATATGGTTATTTTCCATTTACAGGAAGCTTTTCAAATTGGAATATACTGGGCAAACACTAATACTGTGCACAAATCAGTGGCAATCAAACTAGTTCATAACATAACATCTCCAAAATGGAAGGATGCAGACAACGGGGAAATGGTAACACTGGATGAAGAAGGGTTTGTTGAAGCTGAAATAAAACTTGGTGCCTTCCCAGGTCATAAAAAGGTTAGGAAGACATTGTGACAATTTATAACTTTATCATTTCAAACAGAGAATAATCAAACAGCAGATGAAAGCTGTCAAATACATAACAATGCACAGACTTTGCTCAAAAATATGGTAATAGATTCAAAAGCACAATGCAAAGATAAATAAAGGATCAAATGTAATTAAAAAACTTAGATCATCTATAAAATGCACAACATCACTTTAAGCAAATTAAAATTATGGATTCTCAGTCTTAGCTGAAAAATGTTGACTGATGCAGCTAACAAGAATTCTGCTTAGAAATTTGATGCACATCAGGTTATAATGTAGAGGAATTAAGACAGGGTCTCCAGCCTAAAATATTGTTTTCTTACTTGTTAACATATTCTTTTAAATTATCCTGCAGTTGTGTCAGTTCTGCATTTCCTCTATGGTTCAGCATGGTATTCAAATTCTACAGATTGAAGATAAGACAACAGTAATCAACAATACATCATACCATATCTATTGTATACCACAGCTGTCTGTTTCAAGGCCTCGGTCAGG
This sequence comes from Gopherus flavomarginatus, assembly GCF_025201925.1. NCBI lineage: Eukaryota > Metazoa > Chordata > Testudines > Testudinidae > Gopherus > Gopherus flavomarginatus. The sequence continues at coordinate 261,588,792 of NC_066618.1, forward strand.
AGAAGAGGTACAGTATTTTGGATATTATTTTTCTTTGGCTTCTGCAATAGGTAGGCATTGATATTTGTTTAAAGTCTCAAATTTGTCTTGCAAAAATTGAACAGAAAAAAGTAAAAAGTTAAGAGTTAATAAAGATAAGTAATTTCATATTGTTTTAATTAAAAACGGGGAAGCTATGGTAAATTCAGCTACGGTAATTAACTGTGATAGATATCTGTGCAAAGTGGCAGATCCCTACACATTGCAGGATTAGTTCTGCCTGGTTTCCATCTGTTCAGAGAATAAAGACCATTGCTGTAATATAGGCAGTATAATCCATAATAGCTGTTGAAGTACTTCTGAGAATTTGTACTAAGTTCACATGTAGAAGAAGTGCATCTGCTTTGCAGGATGAAATATTTGAGGTACCCTTTTTAGATGACTCCAGTACCTGATCATAAGCCATGGATCTGTAGATATTCCCTAAGTTTATGTGTTTCAAGGAATGAAATATTCATTCATTAATTTAAGTTTTCTGTGACAGCACTGTATATTTAGGAAAGAAGCGTATAGTAAGCAGAATGCATGCAGGCACAAATATATTTTTAATCAGTCATTTATGCATTGATTAGGGCATGCAGGTAAATGAACAACAGACATATGGAAGGTATTTAAGGGGCAGGCTGCAACTTTATTAATTTAACACTGGGGAGGGGCACTACATGCCCACCCTCTGCTCTCACATACCAGGCAGAACCGAATTTAACTCACTGACTTAAATTTGATAGCATGGGTGTAATGGGACAGAATATGTCTGAATATCTGTGGAATCCTGCAGCCCCATTGATGTTGAACTTTTAGTTACAGTTTTCTAATTGGGCAGTTATAACTGTTCACAGTAAAAGTTAAATATCAATGGACTTTTGTTATGTCCCAACATTGTCTTTGCATTATCTTTTTTTTCTTTCCAGTGTTTACACATACCAGACAGTACCGCATTCAGCATCTGCCCAGCTGGGGAGCCACCTACTGAAAAACTGAGCTCTGTTCCGTGCTGGGACCTGATGTCGGACATCAGTCAGTCAACTTCAGAAGTGTCCCTTTTTCAAAAGCACATATTGCTAAGTTTCAGTCCAGTTGTGTGTGCTGACAGCTCACGGTGCTGGAGCCTGCCAGCTGTGATTAGACCGGAGTTTCCTAGACAGAGTGTGTCAGTACCCATTGGAGTTTGTAATGAAAGTGGATTTTGTACCAGGTAAATTGAATAAATGTGAATGACCTTCTTCTTTGACTGTCAGTATAAAGCTTTATCTAGAAACAAAGCATAAGAGATTAATAGAAAAGTTAAAATAACAACATATGTCCACCATATGTAAAGTCGGATCTCACTTTAATTTAAAAAAACTGTTAATGTTTGATGTTTTAGACACTTTTAATAAATGGTTGAATGTTATGATCATGTACAACTTGTACTATTTTACTATTTACATGGCTCCTCCTTTAAGATGTATAATACTATACAGAATAAGAGAGAATGAAAAGAAGTCTTTTCAGCATTTTTGAAAATTTGCATGAAATAATACAAATTAAGAGTTGGAGGTACAATATTAAGTAATATAATTCCAAACTATAGGTTTTGTTTTTAAAGGAGTTAACAAAACCAAATATTATAGAAATGCTTTCAGAATTATCTTCTGTCAATGAAAACAATTTTTAGTTTGGATTTCAACAATTCTGTGTAGTGTTTGAAACCCAAATATTGCGACATTAAGAGCCAGGAAATGAAACTGACTGAGAGGGATTTTATTGTCCCGGTTGAATAAAATGCAAAAAGTAAGCAAATGGAGTAAATGGTGAAAAATATAATTGGTTTAAAAATCATTTCAGTTTTAGTAATCTAAGTTGTTAGTAGCACAGGAAAGAAAAATTGTTTTTTTATTTTTAATACATGATTTTTAACTTTATAGTAGCCCTCTAAGAAACATGCTGAAAAATAAATAATGAAGTAGAATTGGAAACATTTTTGTACTTTTTCTCTCTCCAAATATTTCTAGAAATCCTAAGAGAGAACTTGAGAAGATGTTTTCTTTGTTCAGAGATTTTGTGATCCACTATATTTTAACCATGTAATTTTTTATTTGTTTAACCATTTTAATTTTTAATCTAGCAATTTGGGGAAGTATTTTTGAAAGCTATGTAAAAGTGCACAATAACATTTTATAAGAAGAGTAAGAGAGAAGAGCAGGAAAAGCAACATTGGGGATAAACTGTTTTGAGAATGTAGCTAGAAAAGATCTCCAAGTTTTAAAGCTTGCTATATCCAAATATGTATTCTCCTTTCGAAACAAGAAATGCCTCCAGCAAGTGAAAAATAAAACTCTTGCCATATAGGAGACCTGACTTTCATTTCCAGACCTGAGGTCTGATTCTGCTCTCACTTATGCAGGTGTAAATTTGAAATAAATTCACTAAAATCAGTGATGCCACATCACTGTGAGTGAGTCATATAGTCTTTCTTTCACTTGTCCAGCAGAGGTGGGAGAGGTTTTGGAGGCAACATGCTCACTCTATATGGAGTAAGGTGGGAATACCTCATATCATTCAATTACTCAACAGCAATTCTTCTAGATAATTTAGAAGTGATATTGGTGGATTCCAGAGATACCCATGCAGACTTCAGGTGGAATGATGCTAGCAAAAATAGGGTTCCTAAGAGTGAGGAAGAATAATGTGAGTTCCTCAGGGTTTTGATGAGGACAAAGGAGCCATACCACTCCCTTTCAAAAACTGACATAGTCATATTTTAGACCTGTTATTTCATAAAAATCACTTTAAAGAAGCAGATTTTCAGAAGTGGCCATTAAAATTGCACATTCAAGCAAGCAGTTGTGTGTGCAAATCAGGAAACAATACCTTTTATTCACTAATGATGATCCACAATTAATTGATTTTCTTTTTTAAATGGCAGCAGTAGTGATCCAAAATGCTAGAATTTAAAATACTGATATTGTTATGGATCATTACTGCAAAGTATTGTGGTGGTGTGTTTTTCAAATATTTACATGTACAAAACATTTTTTTTAAAATAGCATTTACATGTATGTTCAAATTTTCCTGTGCTGTCTCAGAAGTCAGTTTTCAAAATTTGGCCCTGAAATTCTCATTGTTTTCAGTTCCTATAAGTCTGCAGTTTAAGGCTGTGTCCCTGCAAGCATGCAGGTGCTTAATTTTGAACACAGGAGTAGTCCATTAAAGTCAGTTTGTCCTCTAATGTTGTCCTATTTTTCTCTTGCCTTTCTTTTAAAATGTATTGTCAGTAGGACTTCTCACATGCTTAATCGTAGGACTGAAAGGGACCTCGAGAGGTCATCTATTCCAGTCCCCTGCACTCATGGCAGGACTAAGTATTATTTAGACCTTTCTTGACAGGTGTTTGTCTAACCTGCTCTTAAAAATCTCCAATGATGGAGATTCCACAACCTCCCTGGGCAATTTATTCCAATGCTTAACCACCCTGACAGTTAGGAAGTTTTTCCTAATGTCCAACCTAAACCTCCCTTGCTGCAATTTAAGCCCATTGCTTCTTGTCCTGTCCTCAGAGGATAAGAAGAACAATTCTTCTCCCTTCTCCTTGTAACAACCTTTTATGTACTTGAAAACTGTTATCATAGCCCCTCTTGGTCTTCTCTTCTCCAGACTAAACAAATCCAATTTTTTCAATCTTCCCTCATAAGTCATGTTTTCCTAGACCTTTAATTGTTTTTGTTGCTCTTCTCTGGACTTTCTCCAATTTATCTGCATCTTTCCTGAAATGTGGCACCCAGAACTAGACACAATACTCCAGTTGAGGCCTAATCAGCGTAGAATAGAGCAGAAGAATTACTTCTTGTGTCTTGCTTACAACACTCCTGCTAATACATCCCAGAATGATGTTCGCTTTTTTTGCAACAGTGTTACACTGTTGACTCATATTTAGCTTGTGGTCCACTATGACCCCCAGATCCCTTTTCACAGTACAGCTTCCTAGACTGTCATTTTCTATTTTGTATGTGTGCAACTGATTGTTCCCTCCTAAGTGGAGTACTTCGCATTTGTCCTTATTGAATTTCGTCCTATTTACTTCAGACCATTTCTCCAATTTGTCCAGATCATTTTGAATTATAATCCCATTCTCCAAAACACTTGCAACCCCTCCCAGCTTATTATCGTCCAAAAACTTTATAAGTGTAGTCTTTATGCCATTATCTAAATCATTGATGAAGATATTGAACAGAACCAGACCCAGAACTGATCCCTGCATAAGTGTCTGCAGAATTGGGCCTAAGAATGAAAAATCTTACAAAGGGGGTGTTAATAATAGTAAATTTGAAATTCATCCAAAGAATTATATAATCACACATATAATCTTTTTCTGTTGTAGAGCCATAGCGCTAACTTATCAAGAGCATCTTGGGGTGACATACTTAACTCTTAAGGAAGACCCTAGTCCTCGCATAATTATCCATAACAGGTGTTCTGTCTCATTGCTTATAAAGGAGAACATCAAAGGTATGGAATTTATGTTACAACATAGTAATCAGAAACAAAGCATTGTCATAATAAAATTATTATACTCTTTATCTCTACTGTTAGTTTTAAGTCTGTAGGTGCTATAGTTATAACCATCACTGAGTGGAGAATGGTAATTCCATTTTGCTGAGGATCGATGCCCAGATTTTTAAAGCTATCTAAGCATTGTGGTACTCAGCATTGCAATGCCTACCTGATTTAGGAGCTTCCATCTCATTTTCAAAACAATCAGGTGCTTGGGAGCCTAATTCCCATTAGAATGAGACATAGGCTTCTAAATCAGATAGGCATTGCAATGCTGTGTGCTGCAACACCTAAATGCCTTTAAAAATTTGAGCCTTAGTGATATCAAACTACTGGTTCATTTCGATTCAGAACGAGAACCTAAAATTTGAAATTCTCCACAAAATGGAATTACCATTCTCTGCCCTGCTTTACAGGGAGTCCCAGCTTTGGGGCAGTCCACCTGGCAGGCTGTCCGGGAGCCGGGGAGCCTACAAGCCTTGGGAGCCTGAGCAGTCAAGAAGTCAGGCATCTGAGCTGCCAAGGAGCTGCAAGCCTGGTAGCCAAGGCATCCAGCTTCAGAGGAGCCAGGAGCATGGAAGCTCAGGTTCCTCAGTAGCCCATCTGATGAGCCGGGTGGGTAGACTGGCAGGAAACTGGGCAGGTTTCAATGGAATTTATTGAAATTGACATATCCCCACAGAACATTTGGATTTTGACCAATTGACAAATTCTGACAAAAAAAATGTGTTGAATAATTTTCAGTCAGCTCTAGCTATGACAAATTATTGTACTGAAAAACAAAAGTTGCTGGGGAAAAAATGTTTAAAAACAAAAACCAAACATAAAAGACAAAGGTGAGCTTTCTTTGTAGTAGAGAAATCTCTTCTACGTATAAACATGTGGGTTTGGGTTCTGCTGTAAGAACGAACAGGTGGAGAGCCTAATCTAGACATTTTGTAAAATTTCAGACACACCAAAGTTTGAAGTTTATTGCAAGAAAATTCCAGCTGAATGTTCTATTCATCATGAGCTTTATCATCAAGTCTCCGGCTACCCAGATTGCAAAACCAAGGATCTGCTGCCCAGCATTCTTCTGAAAGTGATATCAACAGATGAACTAACAAATGAATGGAGTGATTTTGTGGACATTAATAATCAAGGAACACAGGTAAATCATTAAAAAATATTTCTCAGCTTAGAAGGTAAATGTCTTTCAAATATGCGATAAATGGCCTAAACTAGGTGCACAGTAGTAAGTAGGCATCTCCACATGCAAAGACAAATTCACAGGGAAATGTATTTTTTTCCATCATGTCAGACCTTGAAAGATCAATATTTCTAGGAGTTTTGCACAGAACACTGCCCAGATGAGTACAGTCATTTTGCTTTTGAAATTTACAATGGTAGAACTATATTCTGCATCTGCCCATAATCAAACTACATGCTAAACATGTAATTACCTTTTTGGTGCATGGCCCTGGTAGTTGTGTTTTCTGTTTAAGTCCTAGGAGCCCCTCCAACCGTGTATCTGTTGAAATTTTAGATCCTGCCTCAGTTCAGGGGACTGGATTAGATGGCCTATCGAGGGCCCTTCCAGTCTTACATTTCTATGCTTTTCTGATTATTGTTTACCTTCTCATAAGCAAACTAAGGAAATATGGACAATATGAAATTAGTAAAAGGTGGATGTACATCAGTTGAATAACCACACTCAGAGAGAATTTATCACTGGTTTGCTGTCAAATTGGAAGGATGTATCTAGTGGAATCCTGTTGGGGTCTGTCCTGGGTCTAGTACTTTTCAACATTTTCATTAGTGACTTTGATAATGGAGTGGAGATTATGCTTATAAAATTTGTGCATGACAGCAAGCTGGGAGGGCTTGCAAGAACTTTGAAAAATAGTATTAGAATTAAAAATTACCTTGACAAATTGGAGAATTGGTCTGAAGTCAACAAGATGAAATTCAGTAAAGACCAGTGCAAACTACTGCATTTAGAAAGAAAAAATCAAATGTACAAATACAAAATGGGGAGTAACTGGATAGGCAGTAGTACTGCAGAAAGGATCTGGGGGTTATAGTGGATCACAAATGGAACATGAACCAACAATACGATGAAGTTGTGAAAAAAGCCAATATCCATCTGGGGTGTATTAACAGAAGTGTTGTATGTAAGATGAGGTATATGATTAGTCTACTTGGCACTGTCAGGGCCTCAGCTGGAGTACTGTGTCCGGGTTTGAGTGCCTCATTTTAACAAAGATCTGGACAAACTAGAGAGAGTCTCGAGGAGAGCAACAAAAATAATAAAAGGTTTAGAAAATCTGACCTTTGAGGAACGGTTTAAAAACTGGGCATGTTTAGTCTAGAGAAGAGAAAACTGAGATGGCAAGTCTTCAAATATGTTAAGGGCTGTTATAAAGAGGACAATGATCAGTTGTTCTCCAGGTCCACATAAGGTAGGACAAGAGAATGAGCTTTATCTGCAGCAAAGGAAATATAGGTTAGATATTAGGGAAAGCTTTCTGACTTAAGAACTGGAAAAAGTTATCAAAGAAGGTTGTGGAATCCCTGTCATTGGAAATTTTAAAGAACATGTTAAATAAATACCTATCAGGGATGGTCTAGGTTTATTTGGTCCTGTGTCACTATGGGGGAATGAATTCATTAGATGACCTCTTGAGGGACATTCCAGTCCTACATTTCTATGATTCTGTTATTCATGCATGGCTATTTTTATGACAAATAATACAAATTTTCCAGTTTTAAATTATGTCGCTCCTTTTTCATACTACCAGATGCCTTGTTGTGAAAATTACTTGGTCTAGACACATCAGTCTTGAGGAACTCTGGCCTCATGAAGCAAATATATGCAAGACCCACGGAGTAAATTTCTCTCATTTAGTAACTTCACTATTCCAGCTTCCTTATCCCTCCAAATCCCACAAGACCCATCATTGTCATTCTCCCTCTGTTTCTCCATGGGAATGAAGTTTATGTTTATACGAAAGGGGAGTTATTTTATTCTTCAATTGTTTTTTCTCCTGTTTTGAGGTAAATTAAAACTTCCTTGCCTGGGATAGTGAGGGGTTTTGTTTGTTTGTTTGGTTGGTTGATTGGTTTTTTAACAGAAATTTGTCCATCTTTAAAGTAATTAGCATACACGGAATCAAGACAAACAGCTTTGCCACTTAAAAAAACATAGCAATTTCAGATGTTTTCCTTTGGGACCACTCACAAAATGTTCCTGATTATTAACTAGTATGTTAATTAGCAAGTAGTTCAGTTGAGTTCAGCAAGCCAGTCAGGCAACGTAAGGTTTCAAATTCTAGTCATTGATATTATGCCAATCCAGTGTTCTTTATAGAAATCAGGCTGAAAGAAGGAATTAGATGCTTTGAAAGCATTTGAGGATCTTATCCTAGTGGAGGAATTCTCTCCAATTAAAAATTCTAATACTTCAGACCCTCAGCTTGTTTAACTTAAGCTTTAAAAATCCCTTTGACTTACTTGTACAAAACATCTCAATTTCTTGGACTTTCTGAACCCAGGGCATTGAGGCTAATAACAAAACTTTCTTTGCTCAATGATGAAGTGTTACTTGAGTAAGCAGAATTTAAAAAAAAATCAATCCAAGGTTACACTTTGCAATTGTTTATGTACTATGTTGGTATTTTGTGTGCATACTGTTATTACTCCACCTTAATGATCTGCCTTAAAAGAAAGAGATGGCTGCAGCGATCTTAATTCTGTCTCTCTATAGGAAAATACTAGATGTTGTTGCAGGTATGTTCTTAAATTATGTGATAATTTAAGTTTCAGACATAACAGCAACTAACACAAGTCTGCATATACTTTACATTATATGCAAAGATATTTGTTGGTTGTTTGGTCCAATGATAGTTTGTACCTTGGTGGTGTTGTCTAATTCACTGAGTGGTTATTGATTATTGGTTATTGCTTACATTGATTGTTAAGGACTTCCATTTAATCAGTGATTGAACCTCTAGATTTGAAACGTTCTAGTACCTGAATCAGGCACATCAGAATTAAGTTTAGTGTCTGGTTGGGAACCCCAAACTTACACAATGACAACATTCACATTGAGGGAAAAGCTTTAAATACTTGTATTAGTATAATTAATAAAAACACAAATGTTCCAAACCAAATGAGAATGCAGCTGTAACATAAAATTAAGGTGCTGTCCCACACCATACCTTACACATACTTACCCCTTCTTGTGGAAACTTAGTGGTAAGAGGCAGGCAGTCATCCATGGTATGCCATACAAGTCTGATGGTCACAATCTCAAGGCCTACGTGGTGACTGGGCCTATTATAGGTCCTGGTGACGGCTATGAATATTCATGTAGATGCCCAACTTTCTTTATCCATAACTGACTTCCTCACCATAATAATGTTGAGGTGTCCTTATCCTATAGGTTAATATATTAATGATCTCCACTTAGCATATACATCAATTCATTGCGAAGGCAAGTTTGTGTTTGTACTTTTTTCAGATGTTCCTATCCTAAAATATCCAAAGCTGATCTTAGTTCATATTCCTGTGGTTGCCTGGTACAAAAAAAATCTTCTAAGCATGATATTCCCTGTTCCCCAATAACTCAGAGTCACTTTTGGGTAACTCACTTATGCTAAGGTTCATAGGCTTCAAAGCCTTAAGCTAAATACTTAAGGTAAACATATTAGGTGTAGGCCTGTAGGTTTCTTGCATTAGTGTGATATAAAATATCTTTAAACTAGCTCTGTGGGCTACAGCGATTCCTTCAGAATATCTAAGGGCTTATCTGAACAGCAAGGTACTGCACGGCAAGTCAGGGTGTGAATCTACAGCTCAAGATCTTGCCATGCCTAAAAGTCCCATGTGCACACTGTTACAGTGCACTGAAAGTCCTGGAGTGCAATTTGGCATTACTACTACTTCAGGGGTGGCCAACCTGTGGCTCCGGAGCTACATGCGGCTCTTCAGAAGTTAATATGCTGCTCCTTATATAGATACTGACTCCGGGCTGAAGCTACAGGTGCCAACTTTCCAGTGTGCTCAACCCCTGACTCTGCCACAGGCCCTGACCCCACTCCACCCCTTCCCACCCCCTCCCCTGAGCCTGCAGTGCCCTCACTCCTCCCGCTCCGAGCCTCCTGCACACCACGAAACAGCTGATAGGGAGGGACGTGGAGGCGCTGATCGACGGGGCTGCTGGTGGGAAGGAGGCGCTGGGACCAGGGGGGAGCTGATGGGGACCTGCTGATGTATTACTGTGGCTCTTTGGCAATGTACATTAGTAAATTCTGGCTCCTTCTGAGGCTCAGGTTGGCCACCCTTATACTACTTGAAAGTGTAGAATGGCAAGCCACACTCTGAACTTGCACTGCATTGAAGCAGTGCTCACACAGCTGTAGATTCACACACAGGCTTTCCGTACTCTAAATTGACATGTAGAAAAGCCATAAATCTCACAGTTTTATCATGAGTCTTGTGATATTTGGTGTTCCTATTAAGGGTCAAGTGATTATGTGAAAATCACAGATTTCATTAAAGAAAATACATTTCTAGACCTCATGTTTATGGGGAAAAGCATGAAAACATGACCAGAGCAAACCCTAAAGGTTCAAAATCCAGAAAGCAAACAAAATGCATTCCAAAAATATATGATGCTTTTAGAAATCTCATGATTTTTAATCCCATTTCATTATTCTGTGTGGGTCTGACTCAAGATTTTTGAACATTTTGGGTTGGCAGTACTGTTCCTTTGACCCACCAGAGCATGCTAGACCTTCAACAGTCATTTAAAAGATTGGTTGCATCAGGTTTTAGACTTTTTAAAAGTGTGTCAAAGTCCCAGTTGGAGGGTTACATTGATTGTTTCCTCCATCATACAGCCTTTATAGATATGAATGCTCCAAAGCTGAGAGAGAGAACCTTATTCAAACTCCCTTGCTATCTCTGTTTGGAGCCCAAAAAAGTCCTGCTTTACATCCTGTTTTGAAAGAACAATCATTCAGAATTCTTACAGATAACACCTCAGTGATATGCTATATAAATTATCAGGAAAGGAGTCTGCATTCTCTGATGAAAAGAAGCAATTTACGTGGGAGACTGAGAGGAAGTAAGTTTTTACTGGAGGATATTTCCATCAGCTATTAATCTGAAGGACGTGAACTGCAGAGTAGCTTGAACAGTTTCATTTACAATCCCCACGAATAATCTGTTATATGAAGAACATTTGTCCCACTTTTGACATGTAGGTACTTCCTGAATCCAGCTGGAAAGTTATTGCACTGCAAAGATGCAGAAATTCTAAGTGGCAGGTACTTTTAAAACATTCTAATTAAGACTTCTTGTCTGTCTCTTCCAGTGTCATTAGGAAGGTTCATTTTAAAGCAGCAAGGAATCTGAAAACCTCATCCACTATCTATGCTTAGAACCTTTCCATTGTCACTTAACTCTGTCTCACAAATAGGATCAAGCAGGTATACTCGCAGGTGATCTGCATATTGTGTCAGTGGCCTAGATATTGAAATTCTAGGGTGTACAAATAGTGATTTTTCTTTCAAGAGGCCTTGCAGTCCTCTTCAAAGACAACACTTGCTACTAGAAAAATACTAGTACCTGAAATAAGTGCTGAGTATGCTATTCAGCAACTAGGCATGTTCCTTTTGTGTACCACCCAAGTCTGGATCCTGAAGTTTCTTGAGATTTACAGGGTCACAGATCATTTCCTTTCTTTATGGCCAATCAAGTACAAAGTACAAACAGGCACAGTCTATTCCTCTAGAAAGAAAGTGCTTTACTAATTTACTAAAAGAATTAGTCACATCTAGCATCCATTATCAGAGCCAGCTGAGATTGGAATTAAAAGGACACTTGATTGAGACGTATAGAATACTGAAAGTATAGTGAAAACTCACCAGACACATCTGTTTCTTCTATTCCATAATGCAAGAATAAGAGGACCTTAGCTGAAAGTGAGAGGCTGTACATTTAAAGCTGCTAAATGGCAATCCTTTTTATGTAGTATACAGTAAACCTGTGAATTCATTGCCTCAGAAAATCTTTAAAACAAATAATTTAGCAAGGTATTTTAACGCATTTGACAATTGTGTGATCATAAATAACATTTGTAAGCTAAGATAATGGTAGAAGAAATTAATATTCATGCTTCCAGGCATAAACTGATCATGTCTGGGGCTTGAAAAGAAATCCATCCCTCACAGTCAGTGAGCTAGGGACATTCTAGGATTATGTACTTTCCTCAGACATAACAAGAATTGGTTACTGCTAGAGGCACAATACTGGAGTAGATAGACCAACAGTATGATCTGATTTGGCACAATAGCTACAGTATAAATAACTACAGTAACTGTGGGACCTAAACTTACTCGAGGGGCAACTAATAATGATGAAAATACCATGACAGTGATTTAAATGTATACATAGTACCATCCAGGAGAATCCAGAAGTGCTGTATAAATGTTACAAACTGTGGGCTAGATTGTGGACTTTAAAGCCAAAGGGTGCTTAAGAGGCAGTACAGGGGCGGAGAGAATGTCAGTAGGGGCAAAGGAGAAGAAGCCACTTCTATAAGGGAATGCAGTCTTCTCCCCCTCCCTCCCTCCCTCCAGTTTAGGTCCATCAGCTGGTGTGTCGAGGCGAGCACCACCCTTTTCAAGTTGTAGGGAATCATGGACTTGTGCACAAGGGACTGGTAAAGAGTCTTTATTGTTCTCTTCCTGCACTCTTTCACAGCCATGAAGAATGGCCAGAATCTGTCCTTGGGAATAATGTCACCCAAAACAGAGATGCAATCGCAATGGAAATGTTGCCAAAAAAAAGTGTACAACACTACACAAGAGTTTAGGACAGGAGGCTAAGAATACTGTATCCAACTGAAAGGATGGGGGAATTTTAGATTAGTAGAATGTACAGTGATTCCTGAATTAAAATTAGACTGTGATACACGGCTAGCACTCCTATTCTTGCAAAATGTGCCATAGGATTTTATGTCTATAAATGGTCAAGACTTCAGTTTTACATCCCATTTAAAAAAACACCACCTCTAGCATAGATACTCTGTTCAGATACCACTGTGTTGCATTCAGATAACTGGATAGCAGAACCATGATACAGTGGTTGGGCATTGGTTAGGAACTCAGAATGAAGAGCACCACCTATAGAATTACCAACACAGCGTTACTCCCTTCAGCACTTACTTTCACTTTAGAGCTCTCTCATCCAACATCTGACCATAGCTCATGTGGTGAGTTGAGATCACAACCTGAGGCTGTATGGCTGCAAATAATGTCCATTCATTATAGTTCTGCTATTGTTCAATTTTTTGTTCCATAAAAAAAAAAATTTGTACTTGTAATGTGGAAAACATAAAACAAATTACAGCTATAATAACATCCAACTATTATCATTCTTATCTTGAATCCAACAATCACACATAAAATTGGATTCCTTATGAACTACTGGATTTTATTTAATGTTCTCACAGTTGGTTTGTCAACAATCAAGTCATCTCTTCATCAGAACTGGATACTGAGTTTCCTGTGTTTGTTTCTTAGTTTTGCCTAGCCAATTCTCTGTATTTGTATTCCTTTCCTTTGTACTTTACCTAGAGTTTTGAAGAACAGAAGAATCTCGTCTGTGTTCCCATCAGTAAATGTCCTTGTTTATGCAGAGCAACTTTCTGCATTTGGCTTACCCTACAGATCTCAAGTCTGGAAACTTGTTTCTCCATGTGTTATATACCTCTCTTATTTCAAGCTACCAACATGATTTTTCCTTTGTCTCTTAAAAGTAATTCTTTTAATATGGCATTCTGGAATTCCATGTTTATTATCTTTCAGTGGGTAGCCATTATCTTTAAATTAGGCTTTCAATTTGAAACAGGTGTAAATGATAGGCCATGGAATTAAAATTTAGTTAACAATTCTGTTGGCCATGTATAAGACAGTATAGAATGCAGCTTGCTGTCTCTTCTGCAGGCCTAACCAAGTTTGTTGTGCTTTTTCCAAACCTGAAAAACATACTCTCTTTTTTTCTGGAACAACATGAAAATCTGTGAAGGTTTCATGAAATTAAGTACAAAACACATGCTATATATGAGTCACTTCATGAGCACATTTACTTCTCAAGCACACATTGCAAATCTGCAAGCAAAACACAGCAGTACAATCATCAAATCCTCAGGCTACTGACTAGTTAGGCCTTCCGTACTTTTGTAGCTGTCCTTAGATCGGGGTGTGCAACCTCTGGCATGCGGCTCGCCAGGGCAAGCACCCTGGCAGGCCGGGCCAGTTTGTTTACCTGCCACGTCGACAGGTTCAGCCAACTGTGGCTCCTACTGGCCGTGGTTCGCTGTCCCAGGCCAATGGAGGCGGTGGGAGGCGGCGAGGGATGTGCTGGCTGCGGCTTTCCACCGCCCCCATTGGCCTGGGATGGCGAACCGCAGCAAATGGGAGCTGTGGTCGGCCAAACCTGCCGACACAGCAGGTAAACAAACTGGCCTGGCCCGCCAGGGTGCTTACCCTGGCTAGCCACGTGCCAGAGGTTGCCAACTCCTGCCTTAGATACTGAGATGCTTTTACCACTTCTTTGCTGCTTAGGACATTTAAGTGAATGAAAGGCAGACACTGAAATGGTTTTTAAGGGGGCAAGCTGCAACTTTATTGACTTAGCACCACCGCCACCCATCACATACCAGGCGTTTAACGGGGTCTGGTGCAGAGTTACATGGCTGCCATCATAAAACCAATAACTCAGGTTAGACCTCATTACCTTTACTCCCTAGGACACAGCTCATTTCTGAATCCTTTAGCCTTCCCTTGCTGGGAGGAGTTGAGAGGACCAAAGGGAACTTCGGTATTTGAAGATTTCAGGCCCCCATACAGGCACAACATCCACCAGCTAAAATCCTAGGTCTCATTTATCTATAGAAGGAGCTGGCCCTTTTAGTCTTTGTCCACACTGGACACCAGCTGCAAGTTTTGGCAACTGCATGTTCCTATATTTTCTTTTAAAGTTCTGTTTTGAAATCCTAGTATTGGTTACCCCAACTTTGCCTCCACATTGCTGCAAGGAAGGCAAACAAAAATGCTATTGAGGGCAGGGAATGTATTCCAGCACTCTTACCTACTATAACGTTTTAACTGAACCAATCTGAATATGCTAACAACAAGCTCAGTTGATGCTGACCTGGCTGGTTAGACGTGTGCAGCTTTGAAAAGTTGACAGCATTTAGAAATTATCTATCTTGTGTGAGTTTACTTCCACGTTTCCCACCATTTTGATACAGCTGACATAGCTCTCTCTCATACCCACAGATTTGGGTAGAAAACAGGATCTTCAATTTTAATTGCTTGAAAACCGGACAGAATTTGGGATTCAATTCAAATATAACATGCATGTTTGTAAAAGCATACTTACACTGGACTGGCTTGTTTTTGAATAAATTGGCTACACCTCCAGTGAGGCACAGCATAGTTTCTCTCATTGCATCAAAGGAGTTCTTATTTGTAAAGAGTCTTGTTGATGCAGCTTAGTTCTGATTTTTGGGGGGTGTTCTGAAGAGCTCCAGGGAGATTCTTTGCTCGGTGATCTGAAATCCAAGAGTTTGAAAGTCATTTTTTTTTTTTAGCATTTAAACTGTTTTTCCCTCCCACATCCAGGTTAGATTCTAGGAAGCTCCGCCCTTTTAAAATGTATTTATCAGTTCTTGGAAGTAAAGGATGAGGAGCTAATTTTCTCTCTCATTTATTATATTCTTCTCTATTAACCTTACAGATGGAATATTTAAAAATCTGGATTTAATCTTATTTTTTTTTCTTTTGAAAGCAAACTGTTTCTGCCTCTCAACAGAAAGTATGATTTGAGATGAAAAATTGCAACTCGAAAGTGGTAATAGCATTGAATCAAATTGTACTAGAGTAAAATCAGCAATTTCAGTAAAATTTTATATATGTCTAATTAGTTTTTTAAATGTTCTTTTCTAGATTGTGTTCTTAACTGGTTTTGGCTATGTTTATGTGGACATTGCTCATCGCTGTGGTACAATAATAATAACTTTGGCACCAGAAGGAAGACCAGGACCTGTCCAGATCAACCTGAACAGGTATATAAAGCACATGGAAGATCATAAAAAATGTTGGTAAATTTAAAAACTTATCCAGGGAAGTCATTAAGCCCTGTAAGTGTGAAGTGACTTATGAAATCTGGCATAACTGTTTGTTTTGTCTAATCCCACTGCATACTCAGTGGCATAAGTTTAGAGCACATATTATGTTTTGTATATCACAGTAAAACATGACAATCTAACATCTGAGGTCATGTCACTCTAGGATAAACACTCAATGTCTGGTATAATAAACAGTACTGAACTGTTCATTTTAAAGAATTAAAAATAGTTTCCGTTGTAATTTTGAGTGTATTCACAAGTTTAAAGTTTATGTGGCCAGTTCCTGCGGTCCTTACTCTTGCAAAATTCCCACTGAAATTGGTGGGAGTTTTCTTCAGTAACGGCTGCAGGAATGGCCTTATACACAGTAGTTAACTGTGCACTCCATCATCTTTATAACACTCTTCCTTAGAAGACTGTCTCCCACTGTTAGAGCATTGCTAGAACTTGGCTCTCAAATCCATTCAACTCTAATTATAACATCACCTATTTATAACACTCAGAATTCTCGGCTTCCAGAGATGTTACAACAAGAGAGGAATGTGTGTTTGCAGAGTTTTTATTTGAGCTATAATTAAGGATTAATCTCTGAGAAATTGATCACCCAGCAGCACTAGCTTTTTTGGGAAAACAAGATTCCAGGTCAAATCAAGTAAAATTACAAACTCATGTTTTCCTTTCCTCCTATCTAGAACTCAGGAGCAGACCATTATATTTAAAATGTTCATCAGCCAGGCAAGTCTTGCAGTGTTTGATGAAATAACAAATCATAAAATGTCGTCTGAACTTCTGCGGCTTACAGTGGACAACCTTTTCCTTAACATGGCACCAATGGCCAGCTACTTGAGATCCCTGTCTCATGAATTCCAGGGAGAGACCTCCGAAGGTCTTCTTCAGTTTTATAGTCTCCAAATATATTGTGGAGACTTGCAATTGGACAACCAGCTGTATAATAAATCCAGTTTCCATTTTGCAGTCCTGCTGTGCCAGGGAGAGAAAAATGAAACCATGCGGTGGTCCAAAGTGAACAACCTCATTTTATCCAACAAAGATTTGGACGAATATAAGGAAAACTGTTTCATAAAACTCTGCATCACTTTATCAGAGGAACAGAATTTCTTGTTTTGCGTTAATGACCTCAACTTCGAACTGAAACCAGCGAGGCTGTATGTGGAAGACACATTTGTTTATTACATTAAGACCTTATTTGATACATATCTTCCAGACAGCAAAGTGATTGGTCATTGCATGAAAACCTCAACTATTACCCAGATACTGCCTGAACAAGTGAGACAGCATGCTAAAGCTTTAGTCAACCCAGTGAAGTTAAGGAAGTTAGCAATACAACCAGTTAACCTGTTGGTCAGTATCCATGCTTCACTAAAGCTGTATATAGCTTCAGATCACACCCCTCTCTCCTTCTCCATGTTTGAAAGAGGACCCATCTACACCACTGCAAGACAGCTCATCCATGCCTTGGCCATGCATTATGCTGCGGGGGCACTGTTCAGAGCAGGTCAGTATTTTTTCCTTACGCTTAGAATTGTAACATTTTCATTATGTACCAGTATCCAGTAATTCTCTCACAAGCTACTTACTACAGTAGCTCACAAGCTACTTACTACAGTCAGATCTGTTGTTTTGTGCTTTAGATGGTCTTGCAAAATTACTATAATAATCTAAGAAACATTTGATTTTCTGCAATATGATGGGGGTCAAATAAAATGGTGGGACTGAAATTGATGTACATTTAAAGCTGTGGTGAATGTTAGTTGGCACCTGAAGACTTTTCCAAAGCCCTGTAAAAACTATTGTAATGTATTCTGTCCATTTTGGTTTTTGTCGTCTCATATTATAAATACAATCAGAATCAAACTACGAATTCCCAACATGAACTCACAAAAAATAATTTATTTAAGCAAATTATTCAATAAGTTGCAATGCATTCAGAGCAAATTATACCACTGTACGTTGTTTTCTTGTTAAACCTTTTGGCTGCTCTTTATGGTTAGGAATCTGTCTTTCTTCATAAAGCCTTCATGCTAAACTGGCACACAGATGTTTATTGTCCTTTGATCCATGAAGTATGTAGTTTGCTGTACTGACTTTTTCCCACACAGAATCGATAGTGAGCAATTAGCCTCTTAGATTAATGGATGCATTCTTAAAATTCTGTCTCCCATAAATTCATAATAAAGTGTCTCAGTCTCTTCTACACCTTAATAGGCCTGGGAATTTGTAAATGATCACACACAGTTAATAGTAGAACTTATTGCAACATCATATTTATTTTCCTAAGTCTCTAGAGTCAGATTTTCCAAAATCTTATTTTTTCCGCTTTTGCTACATACACAAAGTGTGTACACAATTATGTACCACATTTTCATGCACAATTACCATGATTGTGCATGTGTATCAGGTATTTATAGATGAATATAGCCAATGAGATGTCTAACTGGCCTTTCCCATGTGCAAATATCTGATTTGTAGAGTTGATCCTGCCATAATGGTACACTTGCATGTAAACATTTTTTTTAAATCAGGCCCCTGTAGTACTAAAGGAGAGATTTGGCTTCCTGCTAAATTAAGAGCCAAATTACAGTCCAACTAATGCAGTGGCACAAGATGCCCATTACCTCCATGCACCAGCTATCCATATCACAGGTAGCAATGTAGTAGGGGAAGCTTATGGACTGGAATGGTCACCTTTGGGATTTGGAGTTAGCCATCCCACATCCTCCAAATAATTAACCGGAAATGACAACTTTGGTGGCTTGGGCTGTGTTTGAAGGGAATGTTGGTTAAAAATGTTTAACACTGTCACATTGCATTAGCAAAAGTCATATGGAAATTTTGAATTTTATTAGCCAAAATGTATCCCAATAGGTTGCCTATTAAGAGAATATGGTGGATCTTTGCTAAGACGTTGTAGTAATAGTTATTTCATGTTAGTAGATATAAATACTAAGTGCCTTCTGATGTGTAGTAGAATAAGGCTTATGAAACATTGTGAAATTTTAATATAGAATTTGTGAATTTGGTGGATTCTGCTCAGTTCCTCATTTCTCCCCATATACACAAACTTCCTCCCACACTTACCTCCTTCATTAAAAGGGCTTGAGTCATGGTGATCTGACCTCTAGGCAAGATGCTGGATAAAGGTCCATTGAGAGCCCATCAGCTTCACTCCAGTGTATGGGCCAGAAAAGGTCGCTCATGATGCAAAATACCTCTATTTCTCTCTCCCTCTCTCTCACTCCAAGGTGAATTTGCTGCCTTCCCAGCCTTGCCAGAACCAACAGCTCATTATTCAAAGCCAAACTGTAGTGCACAGTCACTGGAATGCCAGGTTGTCCCAGAACTTTGTATTTAAACAGTTTCAGCCCTGTCTATCCGTAATAGTTGAAAAAGCTGATTGGCAGTGTGTGAGCAGAGTTCAGGCAAGCTCAGTACCCCACACCTCAGACTGGCAGGGTCCGTCAGTTTTGTGGAGAGGGTACATGCTCTACCCTCTGTGGGATGGACCATCTTGGGTCATTCACAAACAAACTGTGGTCAGTGATCAGATCAGCACTGATCATTTCTCGGGGATCTGCATCCATTCTTCATCACCTGGAGAACCATTGTTTTGATGATGGGGGGGGGTCTCTGAGGGATAAGCAGCTCCTGGAAGGGCTCCATTTCCTAAAACATTCGAAAAAACCTGAAATGCACAAATATGGTATATGTAAATGATCAGTGCAACATTACTGATCAGAAAGGATCCTGAGCAGATGGCGCATACATTCCATCTGTACACCACTGCCAGCCTCATCCTGTTTTCCATCACTTTATACAGTGGCAAATACTTTTTTATAGAAATATTACACTGAAGCAAGATAGCAAGCCCATGCTGGAGCAATAAGAGCTCCCAATAAGAGAGGGCTGCCAGTGAGACACCTCTGTAGGGCAGCAACTGCAGGACTTTTGCCAACGTCCGAAGGTTTTCATTCCAGATCTTCTCCTGGAGTTGCCAGTTGACTGTACTTGGGTTGTGGTTTTTTTGGTTTTTGGTTTGGTTTTTTACCCATCCCAGCCTCTCCCTCATGTCCACTATGATCCCTGCTTTTTATCTGTAGTGTACTGTACCTCTCAACTGACAAAGCTGAAATGGGGGACAGATTCTGCAAGAATAATAGATTTTCCAGGAGCTTAAAATGATAGCACGAGATTCATTTCTTTCATATGAGTAACGTTTTCTCTCTGCTCAGTTTCATGATTCAGCTTTACTTAGGAATGGCTGTGAGGAGTAACGAAGAAAGAATCTGGAGAACAGGAACCCACAATGATGGGGTGGGAATAAGGAGACCAAAGCAGTTTCACGGCCCTCATTAGAAAGACAAGAAGCAGTTCAGTCCCTCTTTTACTCTTCTGTCCCTATTATGTATCATGTAACTCTGGCAACCCTAACTGAAATCTGTGATTGTGAGACTGGCAGAGCAGGCAGTTTCCAATGAGTCTATATTGTTGTTTCTGAAATAGTCTTGATGGGCTGCTGAAAACAACAGTTATGGCAGCACCATCTCTTTAATAACCTCCTGCCAATCCACCAACCTGAAAAAGAAGAGACCTGCAAAGCAGATTTACAATAAGACTCACAACAGAGCACTATACAGTGGCCATCAGACTGGCCTCTGGCAACCCTGTATTTATATAGGAAACCAGATCTCCAGATACCTCTCCTGGGATATTCATAAGGAATACTCCCTTATGAGTAATCTAATCAGCATGTATATGTCATTGCTGTTTACACAACTGTACTGAGAAAAAGACATTTATCTGGCTAGAACTAGGCTCAAGAAGAAAGTGGTCAGCTCAGAAGGGTTGGGGTGGATGAAAAATAACTTCTCATGCACTTGTCAAAAATCTGCATCCCCGTTTCCAACACCCCATCAAGCAATTGACCTCCATGCTCCCATAAGTCTGTACATTGAATCGCTGTAAACTGGCTGTCATGATTCTCTCACATAAGGATGAGAAATCACTATGTTGCCTACAAAACAAGCTAAGCCTCCAGTACTGTTGCTCCTAGTTGTTAGAATCTAGCCTCCATCTCTCCACGCACACATTTAGCAGAAATACAGGAGGCTCGTGGAAGGAAGTCATTCCAAAGCTATTTGTGAGTTTGCCAAAGGGATTTCTTTGATTTACAAAGTATGAAAGATTGCCATTTCTGAATTCATAGTGGATGAGTTATTTCCCGTGTTTTGCTCAGAGGAAGTTCATAATGTGGTGAATTCTAGTGTAAAAAAAAAAGTGTGTGTGGGGGGAATTAAGGAATAACTTTTTCACAACTGCTGCTTCCACAATTTTAGTGAATGTAACATTTGTCTTGTTTCTCCTCACAGGCTGGGTTGTCGGATCTTTAGAAATTCTCGGAAGCCCAGCTAGCTTGGTGCGAAGTATAGGGAATGGCATAGCTGACTTCTTTAGGCTCCCATATGAGGGGCTAACCAGAGGCCCAGGAGCATTTGTCAGTGGAGTTTCCAGAGGAACAACATCATTTGTTAAACACATTTCCAAAGGTAGATCTTTCACTTCATTGCTCCTATTTCTGCCATGTTGTCATGCATTGTTAAAGAATGTGTTAAAGTTTAAAATGAAATTGCCTGCAGCTTTGTTTGCCTTGTTAGATTGCAAAGAAATGCAGGGAGGATAACAAAGCTCATACATAATGTCTTATGTATTAAACAGATCACTTCTTGACTACAGTATGCTAGAATGTTTCAGAAACTTCAGAATTTTAAACCTCCCATTGGGGAAACCAAGATTGGCTTGGCCATTATTCCATATGATAACTACAGAAATATTAAAAGTGTTCAGTACTTCTGCTAAACATAAGAAATTCTACACTACGTTGCCTCATCATATTTATTGTTTCTAAAAAAAATGTAGATGCAGTTGTCATAACTTTTGTAAGTACATTTTGACGTGAAGGCAGATCTGAATTTAAAGCACAGCCAGCTTTTCTTTTACAAGGATACATAAACAGTGCCATCTTGTGGCTTAACAAGGTCAGCAACAGAAAATGAAGTATTAGCTGTTTGCTAGCAATTCAGATTCATACAAGAGAAGCTCTTATAGGATCATTTTATGAATCTTGGTTGACCTTTTCATCCATCCCCGTTATGCTCATGTCAGATTTGTAATAGTTTGGGAACCAGGGAAGAATATGTGGATGAGCTGTACTTGTCGCTAGTAAGGCTGGCCTGGTGAAGGGCAATGTAAAAGGTCTGATGTGCACTAATGAAGCACATTGATGTTGCTTAACAAATAATAATAAATGTATGTTACACATGGGCAACTTATTCAGTTGAATTGCTGTTCTGTTGGTAAGGATATTTCAGTGGGACTTAGACTAAAACAGTCTGATCCACATTCAAACATATAACTGTGTTTTTAGGTACACTGACATCAATTACCAATCTTGCAACAAGTCTTGCTCGGAATATGGATCGTCTGTCACTGGATGAGGAGCATTATAACAGACAAGAAGAATGGCGAAGGCAGCTTCCAGAGAATTTGGGAGAAGGACTGAGACAGGGGCTTTCCCGCTTAGGCATCAGCCTTTTAGGTAACGTATTGTTACCAATTTACTATAGTTGTACTGGATATTTATGAACTACTCATCAGTCTTTTGTACAGTTGCATGCAGGTTAGCGACACAAAGGCCAAAACTTTCTTAAATGGCCACAGAGTTACTTATATGAGATATTGTTTCTGTTTATCCAGAATTAAGGTGAGTTTAAATACTGTTTTTCCTGTTAATAATAATTGCAGATATAGAATAAATTCATATTCTCATGCTGTTCTTGTGAAACACTTCTATTGGTACATGATATATAAGTCAAAATGAAAGAATAATTCTGTATTGGGCATGCTGGCTTGTAGGCAAGTCAGCACAAAGACGTCATCATTCTGATATTTACTTTCCAGTGAGTAATAGGAAAACTTTCTAAAACTGATTGTGTTTTCTATTGCACAATAGATATCAGAGATGCTTGTTTTTGTTTGAAAACCACTTGAGCGTAGTGCAAATGTCAAGTAAACTTTGATGAACAATTCTACTTTTGCAAAGAAAGCCAGATTGGCCTGACTCGGTATAATTATATTAGTCAAGCAGCCAAATGGTTTGGTCAGAGGTGAAGATCACTATGGATATTTCAAAATATTACATAAAAGTTTGAAAACTAAACCACTCTGGAAAATCTCTGAAAGGAAGTTTTCTAGTTAAAGCATTCAGGAACTGGATTTTGTAGGGTATTTCTATTTGTCACACTAGCAAAGGAATGCCAAATTGTATTCTTTGGCAAGGTGCCTTAGTGCATATGAAGGAGTATGAATCCCTTAGAGATCAAAGTGACCGAAAAACAGTCCAGAGCAAAAGGTTAGAAGAGATGAGCTTGACAGGATTTGTCCTTGTTCCTAATCGTCAGGACTATACGCAACTCCTAAATTTACAAGCACAACCCTGAAAGCCCCAAAGAGGAAGTGGTAAAATGTTACAAGTTCAGGTTAAGTTACTGAAAATTATTTTAAACAAAAACAGTAGATGATATGAAGCCCTGTCATTTGATAATGCCTGTAACCTGGCAAGCTAGTGTCCTGAGAGAAGATGTGCATGAAGCAGCAATTTCATATATTAGTAGCCATTACCCAATAGTAAACTGGTACAGATATTGCAAATCATAGGCAGTTTAGAGGAGGTTTTTTTATTGGGCTGGGGGCAGTCATGTTGAGTAGCTGGATAAGAACATAAGAACATAACAGAAGAACATAAGATTTCACTTTGCGTCAGTCTAGTATTGGATGCTGGTGAGAAATAGTTTGGTGATCTTAGCTCAGTCACAAATAAGACCACAGGCCAATGTGATGGCCACCCTTTTGGCCAACACAGAGGTGATTGAACTGGGGAACTGCAGAGCTAAAAGCATGAGCTGCTACAACTTGAGCTAAAGAGCCAGCACTCTGTCCTTGGGTGCTGTAACAACTAATATCCTCTGTGGATTGGCTCATACAGGCGGCCTGTAAGACACACATACCAGTGGATTACACCACACTTGTCACAAACATCCAGGCACAGTGCACTAAGTAGCCTAATATCTTTTTGAAAGGCTGCAGTGGTTATGTGGATACTTCTGGGTTTATGAAAATAGCAGGAACTAGAATACTGGAGCCTACTTGATTACCCAAGAACTCAAACATTATGTTGGAAATATGAGGTTATTAATTTTGCACTTAAACAGTATTCCTCTAAATACCAAATAACGTCTTGCTTTTAATTGCTGCTGTTCCTCAAAATACGGAAGAAGAGCAGCAGTTTACATGTTGGCTTAGACTGCAGTTGCAGCGCTGTTTTATTTTAAAATTTCAACGGTCCCAGGAATAAGGAACTTGTACTCTCTGTCTCCATGGTTCTGTTTACAAATTCTTCACTGCTAAAGTAATACCTACTATTCTTAGCAACAGAAATAATTAACCTCCCAAATAAATACCTGTGGTTACTCTAGGGGAATTGACAAGTATGAATCTTGTCAGTATCAATGAGGAATCAGCAGACATCACAATTGTATCAGACACAAATCTTGATTTTTTCTTGATAACATCAAAAAGACTGATTCTCCTATTAAGTATACAAACACTAGGCATCTAAGTTATGTGCATAATACACATAAATTCCAGCTGCTACAGATACATCATAATGACATTTCTCCCCTGACCATTCAGTTTTAGGGATTTTAGAAATCTCTCCAAAACAGATTTGGTTGGAGTAAAGTGCTGCAGCGCTGGTTTGCTTTTCCAGCACATTTATAGAACGCTTAAAAAAATACCTCCAGTGTCTTTCTTGTACAGTGAAGTGAAATGAAGTGGTGCTGCTGTGTTCTTTTCTCTCGCAAGCAGGAAGCATTCAGAATGAATCTAAAGATAGGGATTTCTAGGTCCTTCGTAGAAATAATTTTGATGATTGCATAGATTAATAGAAATGAAAAAAACATGGAAAAGACCTATAGGATGAGATGATCAAAGCAGCATAATATGTGTTCCAGTCACCCCAAATGTGCAGACCGTTTGGGTAATTGCATATGCAAATAGCCAGTTTTAGTCATATGTGTGCACAATTATCTGATTTACATATGTATTTGTGGTAATTGCACAGAAAAAAATGAGTGCACATTTGCACACCTAGCTTGCTTGACAATCTAGCTCATTATGGCCCCAATTCAGCAAAGCACTTAAGCACGTGCTTAAGTGCTTTGCTGAATCAGGGCCAAAGTCATGTACTCTGTCTCCTTCTCAGTGCAAGTTGTTCCCCACAGTGCATTCTTAAGTGCTTCGTTCTGTCTAGTTTTAAATGACTCAAGCACTGCCAGGGTGTTGTTTGATTTGATTGTTATCTCTGGCTCGCAATTTTCTTATTTTCTAGTTACAAGGAGACTGCTGGGTGTTTTCTGTTATATTTTTGATATCAAAAGAGTCTAGGCATTTTTTCTGTTATAGATCTCAATATAAAAGTGTATGAAATAGAAAAGTGTAGATTGTGGTGTTTGGATTATAAACTCCTCAGTGCAGGGGGCCATGTCATCTTTTGCGTTTTGTGTAGCATTCATCACACTATCATGCATTAAATAAAAACTAATAATTATGTGAGAGAGAATATTGATGCTATGGGATCAGTTTCAAAAATGTTGGCTCTGGTGAAAGACACTGTATTGAATCAGCTCCTTTTTATGAAATGGAACATTTTTGAGTAATTGAACAGCTGTCTAACCCTAGCGAAACAGACTTTTCAGAAAAACTGAAGGAGGACTGTACACTCCACTCACGCTATACTTCATGCTAGCAAGCAATCTTGTTTAGTAGTATTAGTAGACTGTAGCATGAACAAACTAATAATTTTGTAGTTAGACAATGTGTAAAACCTGGCTTTTGGAAGCTGTGATTTCCATTACAGACAACCCAGATTTGAAGAAGAGCTCTGTGTAAGCTCAAAAGCTCATCTCTTTCACAAAAAGAAGTTCATCCAATAAACAATATTACCTCACCCACCTTGTCTCTCTAAACTTTATTATTCACCATAATAGCGGTAGTATTACAGTTGCATCCATTGGGATCAGGGCTCCATTATGTTTGGCTTTGTACCTACAAGAAAGTAAGAGACAGTCCCTATCCTGAAGATCTTGCCATCTAAAATCCTAATCCAGCAAATATTTATGCACATGCTTAACCGTATTCACAAGCTGGCCTGTTCATTTCAGTAAAAAAGCACATGTTGTTTGCAGCAAGGCAACCACTTTCTGACATGTTTTCAGAAACCAGAACACTTGTGTCACACAACTGACAAAAGTACGCTTATGTCTGTACTGCCAGCTTTTGACTCAGTAGCGACACATGCATTGTTTTCATAGTGGAGGATTTTTTCCTGTACCATATTGATCTAAATGAATGTATCTTGAATGAAACACAGAACAAGTGGCATTAACATTCACTATGAGCAAAAGAACAGTTTACATAGATTCTATGCCGTTTGACTTTTCTCTTCACTCCAAACACTGTTCATCACTCTGAGCATTCGTTCCACTGGAATGTTCTGTTTGTTCCTGGCAAGGAACTTCGACTTGCCCTGAACACACATTTTGTAGTTATAAAAATACCACTTTTTTTTTCAGTCAGCAGGGATACAGTATAAAAGCAGAGTAATCAGGTTGATGGTTGGCAGATGTCATAGCGGTTGTGCAATTTTTTTGGTGTGGTAAAGAAGGGAAATGGGGTTTGCTTTTATTGTATTGGGAGTACAGGAGAGTGGCCTGGCAATGAAGGGCCTGTGAAAGAGAACAGGAGGCAGTTGGAATGAACAGACAATAAATGGGGGCCAGGGATGTCCAAGGTACAAACTACAGAGGTCGTAGTTCTGATGACCTCACCATTGTCCAGGAGCTGTAATGGAGACCCTAACTGAACCTCTGCTTCCTCCATGCTCCTGCTGGTAAAAAATCTGTGCTCCTGGGCTGGTTCCACCCTGGAAGCTGCTGCTTTTGCCAACCACATATGAATGGGGAGGGATAGAGCCACATAGGGCCAGCTGCCCTCAGAGGATAGTCTTCTCTGCACATTTCCAGGTACTAGGAGATTTGGAGAGACCTAGACAGGCTTCATGTGTGCATCTCTAGCCGTGTTGCTGATTCTGGCTTCTGCTTGAGGCAAGTCTCTGCTCCTGGGCTTGCTGTGCCCTGGGAACTTCTTCCTTTCCTGAGACCACATGATTGAGGGAGGATGGGAGCTGCATGGGTCCACCTGCCCCATGGAAGTGGGAGTACCCCCAAAAGGAAGTCTCCCCTACATTTCTCTGGGGAAGCTTGATGAGACCCAACCACAGGTACCAAAAGTCAGTTAGATGTGAGTACTGTTGTTTATTATATGGATTGTGGTAGTATTGTCTTGGGCACGATATAAATAATAATTTTATGTATCATAGTCAAAGCAGTTTCCATTCTGCTGTCTTGTCCTCTGGGCCTGATTTCATCAGAGAAGTGTGTGCAGCACACCACAAGTTCTTTGGAGTAAGCTCTTATTCATTATTACCTTATAACATTGCTCAAGTGTATTACAGTAATTAATTTACTAGTGCAAGGATTTAGGTGGATTACATTTAATAAGGCAGTAACTTCTGTTCTGAGCGTGCAGTTGCAGTGCATGACCTCTGTAGGTTGGGTGAAAGAGGTCATGAAGTCACATAATACTGGAACTTAGTACTACACAAAGAATTATTTTGTTTCTTCCGATGTGTTAACAGTTGTACAAGAGCAAAGAATGGAAGAACAGCTCCTGTATATGCAGTGGGGTGTTGGTGTATTTTGAAGTCAACAAGCATGAGCAGCTGTTAAGGATTAATGAAATGGAACTGAATTGAAAAGTACATCTCTTCCACAGCATATAGTTAAGGAAGCTTCATAGCCTGGCATTATAATACAAAGAGTTAAAAATGTGACTGAAATGAAAGATATGATGAGTGTTCACAACAGTGGGCAGGTCTCTTACAAACAAGGAGGCAGCAATACAAACACATTTTTCTGGGAAATGAAGTACAGATAAAAGGTGGAAGAAGTGTGTGTAACTGGAGGAAGGTTTACAGTGCTTTCATATTACATGCATTTTGGGGATACAGTGTTTTAGAGAACAAGAATAGGGGAAAATTTGAACGTTCTTTTTCCCCAGTCTCATTTGTTATTTGGAAAATACACCAGTTCTCATCATTCAAAATCAGCAGCTCCTTCATTAATCCAGTGGCCATTTCTTAAGATCATTTAAAAACCAGTTAGGGGCTAGCTAGCATAGGTCAGTCTGGTAAACATATTGGGTCAGATGCACCCCTGATATAACTCCATTGAAATCAGTAGAATTATTCCTGAGTGCATTTGCCCCCATGTGAATGCTGCAAACATTTATTATTCACTAAGATTAAATTACAGTATAATGAAAAAAAAATGTGCACACTTAGTGCCAGATACAAAGTGAGATCTTCAGAGTTTTCCATGCTCTAGGAGAAATGCATGGCTATAAGGGTAACACTTCCAGTCAATTTCTTAGTCTTTAAGTGGCTGCTTTATCTTCATATTTGCAGAAGGAACTGCAAACTGAGAGCTATCTGAGGGATCTGCAAACTTGCACCCGGGTGAATTGCTTTGCAGCGAGCAAAGGACTTTAGATCAGGCAGCCCATTCTCTAATTGATGTTATCTAACTAGCACCCTGTCACTTTGTCCAATCATTGTACTCTTAGTGATTTCCAAATAGCTTATCTATCAAAATTACAATAACTAGAGACATGTCTGTGGTAAGTGGCTTGAGTAAACTCAAGATCAAAGAAATGTACCACCTCACATACCTGTTTACATTTAGGAAGATTTAAGTTGGAGTCCTCTGTTGATACTAAAAGCTGGAGAGGTCATTGTGTCACTTGTAAAAGTTTGAACCACGCACATTAAAGTAAAATATGGTAGTTTTAACAAAAGAGTAACAAAAAGTCCAAAAGTCTAATTCTACTAATCTTAGTAGTATATCAAAAGTTGCATTAGCTTATGAACATTTCTGGCAGTGGAAGAGAATATAAAAATGATCTATTGAATGCAAGCAGTTTTTATTCTCCTGAAGTCAATCGCAGGCTTACATGAAAATCTCAATTCTATAACTGCTAAAAGTCTTTCAAAACTAGTAGATATTTATTCCACTCCCAATATTTCCAGAAGCCACATATAGAGTGAACTACATTATATCAAGTCAGCAAAGGCATTTAATAAAAAGTAGTTGAAAGACAAGAACATATTATGAAGTTAAGTGATTTAAAGGTTTAAAGAGTGAGACATGTGAGGGGGAAGCAGAGGTTTAGTCTAAACGAAGCGAAGATACTGTTTAGATAACTGGTAAATGTATGCTAAATAGCTGTAGCAGAGGGTGGAGTGCAATGTTTAGTCCAAACAAAGCTATTTTCCAATGTTCAGATTTGATCTTCCTCTGGGATTTTAATCTTCATTAAATATTGGCAACTCTTGTTTTTGCAGGAGCAATTGCTGGTATTGTAGATCAGCCAATGCAGAATTTTCAGAAAATATCTGAGGCCCAAGCTTCGGCAGGGCACAAGGCCAAAGGTGTTATCTCTGGTGTAGGAAAAGGAATTATGGGAGTGTTTACTAAGCCAATTGGAGGAGCAGCTGAACTTGTCTCCCAGACAGGCTATGGTGAGTTTCAATAATTTTGAGATCTCAGTATTAACTTTAAAGAATATTCTTAAGATTTGGTCATGAAATACAGCCTGCCGTGTCTGTTTATATGAATCAGTAGCTATTTTCCTTGCAAAAAGATTTAAAATACTACAGTTAAATTGCTGTAAATGTTGTCTTTCTCCCTTAAAAGTCATCCTGTCATGCTCTCTTGCATTGAGATCACAGTCTTGTGTGGCACCAGAAACATAGAATGTACTATGAAGTAATTTTTGGAAGCCAGGGGAATTAGTTACAGAAACATATGTGCTGCAAGAGACATTTCAACAGTAAATGTAATGCAGCAATAATAGATTGAATTAGAGCATTTTTTTGTGGGTGCTTGATCTGTTACAGAAAACAGAGAGTTATGTTTTCTTTAAATAAAGAATCTGAGAGGAAAAAAAAATTATGTAGTGGGAATATCCCATTTAAATTGTAGTGCTTCCGGGTAGGGAATTGAATTCTGGTTTTGAATATACTGGTAACCCCAACTTTATGATAGAGGGATAGGCATGCGAAGTAGATTAAGCACTAGCAGTAGTTATGGCAAATCCTTTCAAATCTAGCTAAATGCACTTTGGGCCAGTAAAATATGTGAAAGAGTACCATGAAATGATCTAAACTTGCTAATAGCATTTCCTTCTGGTGTCATGAATCCTTAGCTCCAAAACTAAAGGGTTAAAAAAAGGGAACAAGATACACATTGACGACAAATCAGTCATTAAGTTAACCTCAAGCAATTTTTAAATGATTTTTTTGACTTTTGGAGTGGTTCTTTTAATCCGAGCGCATTCTCCTCTTTTTCTTGATATACTGATTCATTAAGCCAGCAGTTCTCAAACTGTGAGTTGAGACCTCGAAGTGTGTTGCGAGTCCTTTTTAATGAGGTCACCAGGGCTGGCGTTTGACTTGCTGGGCCTGGGGCAGAAGCTGAAGTCTGAGCCTCACCACCCAAGGCCCAAGCCCAAATTGAAGTCCCACCACTCAGGCCCAAAGCCTAAAGACTTGAGCCCTGGGTGGTGGGGCTCAGGTTACAGGCGTCCTGTCTGGGGCTGAAGTCCTTGAGCTTCAGTCTCCCCACCAGGGGTGGTGGGATGCAGGCTTTGGCTTTGCTGCCACACCCCTTTTCCCCCTCCTCCCCCATATACCCCAGCCAGGGCAGTGGGGCTCAGGCTAAGGTCCCCCCTCTTGGGGTCGTGTAGTAATTTTTGCTGTCAGAAGAGGGTCACGGCGCAATGAAGTCTGAGAACTCCTGCATTAAGCCAAAGTTATTCATGAGTGGAATATGAGGAGTTACCTTAGAGTCGAAATTTTGAAAAATTATCTCCACACTTCTCTTTACACACAGAACACCTCCCTGACCTAATCTGGAGATAGTAAATAATTAAATGACAAGCAAACATGCTTGGTAATCTTTTTTATATCCAGTTGGTAAAAAGGCTTGTGTACAGCTCAATCTCTTCTTCAATGGTTTTACAATATTGTGAGCCTGATTTTCTCTCTCTTACACTAGTTTGGCTCTGGAGTAATTCCTCTGAAATCTGCATTCCACAAGTGTAAAACTGATGTCAGTGAAATCAGAATCTGGCCCTAAGTTGTGGGAATAATGTTCTTTTTGTTAACTGTAGAATCATTGTTTCTAGGTTACTTTAAGCCCAGAGTACAATCATTATCAAACTACAAGAAATCCATAACTGCAGAGGGACAGTTTTCACTGCAGATATTGTATACAACACATCATGTTTTCCATGAACATATGACAGAAAGAGTTAGCCAGGGAAAGACATAAAAACTATATCAATAATAAATGGCAGTGCGTGAGAGAGAAACACACAACAGTTAGAATAACTCTCAGCCACAACTGGATTGGAAGTTGGGTCTGTGCCTCTTGGGAGGGACCCTGGGGTGGGGGACCACACAGAAATAAACACATGTTCTCTCTCCATCTGTAAATGACATTTTCACTTGCATAATGCTGAGAACTTGGGTAAGCCAATTGTTACAAGTGGGAAGCTTCTTTTAAGTATTAGCATCAACATGTGTGTTAAAAATTAAAGTATTTTTCAAATACTGATGTTTTGTTTAAATTATTATCCATTTTATGTTTAAATTATTGTCCATTTTATAAAAAGGAATATAAGTTACTGACACCCCTATGTAAAAATGCTATTGCTTTATTGGTGTGCTTAATTTAACAAAATCATTTTCCTCTGTTGTTTGAAGGGCTCAGCACTATACCTTGTTACACTGCTCCTCAACTCTTAACCTAGTTTCTGTCACTCTTGTTAAAGAATTTATTATATCAATGAAGTTTTTACAAACAAGTAATTCTTGGTCTAATGACAATACCTCATTTATAAAAATTTACAAGCCACCAGAAAGCACACATGCTGTATCATCTTCTGCTCTGGAGAGTCTACTTGGAGACCTGTTTAACTGCTTCTTGTAGTCTTCGTTCTGTGCTGGCACTAAGAAGAACTTATAATAAAAGCAGATGCCCCAGGAGATCTCATAAATGTATATTGATCCATGTTTAACAGCTGGATTAAGTAACTTAACATTTAAATGCTGTACCTAGGCAAACTTTTCTTCTAATTTTTACCAATCGTGGCACATATGTGTAAGTATTTTAATTCTAAACAAGAAAGTTAATGGTGGTCTTGGCTTTTTATATGTAAATTGTAAATGATGTGTCTTAGCCCATTTTGGAATGATGGCTCTCAAGGGCATTATGTTTCTCTGAATTGCTAGTGTGTGACTGACCTTTAGTACGTTCATTTTTGTTGTTGTTTCTTGCTAAGGGTTAAATGCACAGCTATTGCATTGTAATGGTCAATGAATTATCTTTATTACAACTTCCAAAAATGTGACATCAGTTTGTATCTGCACTGTTTTATGAACCGCTCTAAACAGATGACATCACTGCAACATGTAACTGTTTTCCAGAAAATAACTAGTAAAAATCTAAAATTCTCTTACCACAGGTATTTTGCATGGAGCTGGACTTTCTCAGCTTCCCAAACAGCGCTATCATCCAAAGGATCAAAATGTTGAGCAGGCTGCAAACAGCCACGTCAAATATGTCTGGTAAAATTATTTAGACACTTGCTCATTTTTACATCCACATTGTTTATTAATAGGTTCTGGCTCTTGGTCAACTTAACAGGCTTCTTCCCTAGGAAAGGCTGAGTTACAGCAGTTTATTTAGGAATGTTAAACATAAAGGTACTGCATAGAAACCCAATCTGGAAATGATGGACTGCTGATCTGCTTCCAGCTTTAGAACTGCAGAGCTAATCTTTATTTGATGACATTCAGTAAGTTTTTACTTATTTATCATTGCACTGAGCCCAAGAAAAATACTGCACATCTCCAGAAATAGCTGTCACTGAAGATAGGTTTACTTTCTGCACTGGATTTGGATCCAGCTTCTCAGGGTGATTTCTCTATTGGGATAAGAAATTGGTTGACCTAGGTGAATGTAATTATGAATAGCCATGAAGTTATTACGTCAGTTTTGCAGCAAATCATTAAGGAGTTATGATAAACTCTACAGAATAAATATGAAACCTTGGTATTTAAATCTTACACATGAGTATTGCAGGAAATGTGGTATTAGTGATTTTAACGAAAACAAACCGAAGCTTATCTTGTATTTTTAGGTGGCAGGCAGCTACAATCTTAAGTGAAAACCTGGAAGAACAAAAGTGAGTTACTACTTCACACATCCAATTTCTAATACCGACTTATTTTTAAACAGGAAAATGCTTCAGTCTCTAGGAAGGCCAGAGGTCCATATGGCACTGGACGTGATTATTGTGAGTGGATCAGGCCAGGAGCATGAAGGATGCTTGCTGCTTACATCAGAGGTGCTATTTGTGGTCAGTGTCAGTGAAGACACACAGCAGCAGGCATTCCCTGTGACTGAAATTGAGTGTGTAGAAGACCATCAACAAAAAAATCTGCTGAAGGTGCAGCTCAAACAACAAAGAGTGCCTTGTGATTTGGAGGTAAAGACATTTAGTAGTATCCTCATTTAAAGATAAAGTTGCATTGGTGAGTTTGTCAAGAGTATCAGTAGGGATCAGTTGGTGGCATGCTCATGTCTGGGTCAGGAGGTCAGAGATTAAGGTCCCACAACAGCCAGTGGTATTTTTAATCTTCTTAGTAGTAAAGGTGCTATCATTCCCTTCTGCCTTCTTCAGTCATTATCCAGATTAAATTTCAGTATCCACCACAAGGCTTTTCTGGAATAAACTGGGTAATTTAGCCAACATTAACTCTCTGAATAAGAGGTTCTAATGTCTGAAGCTATGTATGTGTATTTATTGCTCAGAACATTAGGGCTGCTCCTGCAAATTTACACTGAAAAAAATTAAACCAAATTCTATTAGATGCTTAACATAGCAGTTCAGCAATTAAATGCACATTGTTAGGGCATGGTTCATCTATTAATCCTAACCCTAACAAGCCACTTTCACTTAAGAATATTTGAGCAGCATGGTTTTATTAGGTTGCTTTTATCCTCTTGTACTCAATCTTGCAACTCCCTTCTCTTTTTCCTGCAAATCATCACTTAAACTGAGCAAGTTCTGCCTGACCATCAAGTCTCATCATCCAATTCTTGAATGAGAGGCATTGTCAGAATCAAACATGGATATCAGTATTGTTATTTATATTGCACCAACAAGTAATTCATAGACCCATATAAAGACAAGCTCCCTGCCCCAAAGAGCTCACAATCCCAACAGAGAGTGTATACACAAAGGAAGGGGAAACTGAATACACTGAAAAAGCAGAGAATAGTGAAGCTGAGCACCATGGGTGACAACTTGACCCAAATGAAGTCAATAGGAGTTTGGGGAGTGATTCCAGTTGGACTGGGATTTCATTCTTGTTAGTTCCATGGTTTTTGTAAGATACTTTTTTTACTTGATGAAGTGACAGTGCACTTGGTGAAAGTCTTGGATAAGAGAGGCATAAAATGGATGAGCAGAGTGATTAAAGCTGTATGGCAGGCAAGAGACTCCCCAGAGATTGGTGCAAGTCTATCTTGGTCCCAATACATAAGGGCAGGATACATGACTGTGGAAACTATCAAGCGATAAAGTTACTGTTGCATGGAGTGAAAATACTGGAACACATCTTGGACGCTAGGATTAGACGAATGGTGGAAGAACTCCTCAAACAAGAACAGTTTTGCTTTAAGAAAGGATGAGGAGCCACTGATGCCATGTTTGTAATTCAGCAAACAACAGAGCAGCAGCTAGAGTACCAATAGGATAGCTTCTTGGCTTTTATAGACACAAACAAGGTGTACGATAATGTGGACAGAAGGATGCTTACAACCGTGCTGACGAAATATGGAGTGTTTGAGGATATAAAAACTATAGTGAATGCACTATATAGAGTGTACTATATACTCCACCTGAAACAAAGATCTGAACATATTTTGGAACAAGCCCCTCTGAACAGGGCCGGCTCCATCTTTTTTGCTGCACCAAGCAGCAAAAAAATCCAAACAGTTGAGCTCCCGCCAAAGTGCCACCGAAGAAGAAGAGACGGAGTGAAGGACCCACCGCCGAAGTGCTGCCGAAGACCCGGACGTGCCACCCCAATACTAGATGGAATGCCGCTCCTTTCTATTAGCCGCCCCAGGCACCTGCTTCCTTCGCTGGTGCCTGGAGCTGGCCCTGCCTGTGAAATGAAAGCTGGACTGCATCAGGAATTGGCCCTCAGTCTGCTGCTGTTTAGTACTGATTGACTACACCTGCTGGAAGAAGATCCCAATGGGAAAAGGTGAGAAGCTGCTATATGCAGATGACATAGCAATAAGAACAACGAGGAGTCTGGTGGCACCTTAAAGACTAACAGATTTATTTGGGCCTAAGCTTTCGTGGGTAAATCCCCCCACTTCTTCAGGTTGTTTTTGTGGCTACCGAATAACACGGCTACCACTCTGATACTTGGTACCATAGCAATAAGGGCATCCTCAAAAGAAGACCTAAAGGACATAGTGAAATCAGTGGTATGATCAGCTGAGCAGGCATGAGATGAAAATCACTACGACTGACAGGGCCGGTTCCAGGCACCAGCTTATCAAGCAGGTGCTTGGGACGGCAACTCCGGAGCGGGGCAGCACTTTAAGGTATTTGGCGGAGGCTGCCTCACTCCTGCTCAGAGCGAAGGACCTACCGCTGAATTGGCGCAAATCGTGATGGCGGCTTTTTTTTTTTTCTTTTTTTTGGCTGCTTGGGCCGGCAAAACCCCTGGAGCTGACCCTGACAACTGAGCTCATATGGGTCAGTAGAGGTACTGCAGGAAAACTGGATATAGAAATTAATGGAGTAAAATTCAACCAGATTGATCAGTTCAAGTTCCCTTGTGGGTGGGTTACAGAAGACGGCAAGCTTGAATGTGAGGTACAGTCCAGACTGAGGAGTGCTGAAAGAGTGTGGAATAACTTCTCAGCATTGTGTATGACAAACATATGTGTAAGGGAGTGGACTCACCCCTGCGGCACCTCCTGCTGGTGGTCTCAGGGAATTAGCTCTCCAGCCATTGGGGCGCCCTCTCCAGGTTGGTGTCCCACTACCGCTTGGCCCCTGTGTCGCTCCCAGACCTGGTGCCCTGTTATCTGGGGCGCTGCCCCCTGGCAGTAACCCCTCAGTCTTAGGGTCTTCCCTCCCTGGGGAACCCCCACCCACTATCCCCACTTCGCCTCAGTCTTGGCTACTGCCAGTCATCACTTAGCCCCCATTCACTGGGGCAGACTGCAGTGCATCAGCCACTCATCACAGGCAAAGGGACCTGCTGCCTCTGCCTACCCATGGGCTGCCCCTTTGCAACTCCAGTACCCAGATGGCCTTACCCTAGGCCTGCAGCCTGGGGGGTTTCCAGGCCAGAGCTCCCCAGCTCCTCTTGCCTTCCACCTTAGGTACCCAGGTACACTCCCTAGCAGTCAGGCCCTTCTCCCTCTAAAGACAGAGAGAAAGTGTTTGCTTGAGCTCTTGGCTCAAGCTTCTATAGGGCCAGCTGGGCCCTAATTGAGGGGTGGCAGCAGCTAAGCATGCTTCCCACTCAGCCTGGGCTGTTCTCCTCACCCTCCAACTCTCTCCCAGGGCTGGTTTTAACCCTGCCAGGGCTGGAGCAGGTAACCACCCCACTACAGTATGTCATTGGGACTGAAAGCGTAACTGTATAGAACAGTGGTACAACCTGCAGTGCTGTATGGGGCAGAAGTATCTGATATTGTCTCAAATGTGCCAGCTGAGCTTTTGGTCATATGAGAAAGAGGGTGTTTTGAAGATTGTGACATTAGAATTAAAACCAAACTTCTGGTTTATAAAGCTGTTGTGCTCTCCACCTTATTCTATGGGGCTGAAATGTGGACTACATAAGAGATATCTTATGGCACTGGAGAAGTGTCATCAATGCCGTATGCCTAAGATTCTTCAAATTAAATGAGCTGATAGATGCATTAACATTAACATCCTCTCGTAAGCGAATATCACAAGCATCGAGGTGATGATTATCATCAACTTCGCTGGGTAGGGATGTAGTTCAGATGCCCAATTCTAGACTGCCAAAACAAATTTTCTCTTCTCAACTCAGCCAAGGCAAACATGCTAGAAGAGGGCAGAAAACATGCTATAGAGCTGTCTTGAAGGCTAATTTGAGAAAATGCAACGTTGACATTAACTTGTAGGAATGTATAGCCCAGGACTGACAACAATGGAGGAATTTCTTGAAGCAGGGAACTCAGCACTTTGAGAACCAGATTCAACTACATGTAACAGAAAAACAGGAGCAACAGAGAAAGCACACTATGCTTCGAACCAATATCTCAGATTCACCCATCCTGCTCAGAAATACGTGTCTGCAATGTGGCAGAAGCTGTGGCCCATCTGTGGACCCATAGATAACTTGAAATGGATAATCCATGAATTATATCATCCTTGACCTTGAGGAATCGCCTATGATGAGATCTTTAGTGCTCTTGTATATCCTCACACCTTTTCAGTAGGCTGCCATGGCTCTGAACAGAATGGGGGGAGGATCACTTCCTGTGAAGCATGCAAAGAGGAATTCACCTTTGGTAAGAAAGTTTCCAGAATCTTTAGAACCACTTTGTCATCATGGCACACACAAGGTGGTTTCGATATGGATGGACCTGCTAATTATGAGACTCATCCAGCATGTATCGTAGCAACTAAGAAGCAGGTGTAGACAGGTAGGTAGGTAGAAAGAAAGGCATGACCACTGTAAATGGTCAGAGGGGTGAGTGGTTAGGGCTTCTAGTACAAGTAGTTAGATCCCCCTTAGGAACATTGGTCTACTGCAGGTTTAGACAATTTTATTGCTCTGAGAACTCTTGAGACTTGAAGATTTTTGGCTAAAGAGCCCAAGGTTTTGGAATGTAAGACACTACTTATGGGTGATGATGTATGTGCTATGTTGCTGTGCTATAGTCCCTTTCCATAATGTCCTTTAGAAAATCCAGAATAGCTGAAATTCCAGCTTGGGGTATCTGTTTTTTTTCTTGATAGCATGAGGTAAACCATGATTAGCTGGAGAAGTAGGCCATTAGTGTTGAAGTCCATCTGGAGGCCAGTGTAGTCCTAATCACTTTGAAGAATAATCCAAGTGCAGTTAATGCTTTCCCATGTGAGTTGTCAAGCTTTGAGCTCCCCACTGGTTGCTGATGTACTCCCCAGTGGTGGTGATGGTTGTCCAATTGGACTAGGATGTGATTGCCCATGAGAGGGCTCTGGAATATTCCTAGGGCTAGCTTCACTGCTCTGACCTCCAAGAGGTTGAGGCTCTCATTCCTATCTATGGAGTGCCACATTTCCTGCACTGTTCTTTGTCCAAAGTGTGCTCCCCACCCCAATAGGCTGACATCTTCTTGAGTACTTGAGGCTTTGTGGAGCAGATAGGAAGACCCATGTGGACATTTCTTGGAATTGTCCGTCATCTGAAGGATTCAGTACCTAGTTTAGGACCAGCACTTCAGCTTGCATGTGTTCCAGTGACTATGAGGCTCAGCTAGCAGCTATCATAGCCACTCCTGAGTACCCTGCACTCAAACTCTCACCCCAACGAGCCCTCCCGAATCTGGACCACCTCTATGAGCTCCCTGGACCTGGAACCCCCACCCCACTGAGCCCCAACCACCTACACCCAGATCCACATCCCACCAAGCCTCACGCACCCAGAATCCCCTGCTGAGACCCCCACACCAATACCCCACCACCATCTTCATCCTCCCACACCCAGACCCCCCTCGCAGAGTCCCATTCCCCCTGCACCTGGAAACCCCCAACAAGCCCCTGTGCATCCAGATCCGCCCCCATATCTGGACCCCTCATCGAGTTGCCCACACTGAACCTTTCACCCCACACTAAGTCCCTCAGGGGCCAGGGCTGGGTGTGCATGTGAGACTGTCCCTCTTGCTCACTATCTTGGTGCACCTGGCATGGAGGGGCAGGGTCCTGTGGTGTTTCTGAGGTAGGCCAGGCCCTTGCGCTGTGTCAGGATCAGGTGCAGCCTCACCGCTGAGTGCATATCCTAGGAAGCGGCTGTGGGATGATCTCCCACATCCGTGCAGACAGTGGTCTATGTTCCCCTCTGCCATGCTGGACCCTCCACATTTATTTATTTACAAATAAAATACACAGAATTGTGCAGAATTTAAAATATTGTGTGCAGAATTTTTATTTTTTGGTGCAGAATTTTTTGGCACTGAGTTCCCTCAGGAGTACTGATTGTATTGCTCCGATATCCTGGGGTGAGAGCCCATTCAGTATCAACTCGTGTTTGATGGGACTGCTTGACATGGGTGATTGGAGGAAGAAGGTATGAGGTGGTGTCCTTAGTTTGAGGGGGCAACTGAAACTCACTACTACTTTCACCAATTAGTCCACTTTCATCCATTTCACCTTCTCTTGCTGATATTTCACCCATTCTGCAGCTCAGTGTCTCCCTGTGATGTATAGGCTGTGCCCCTCTTCTGCAGTTCAGTGTCCCTCTTCTCCAGCTTCCTACCAGAACTTCTGAGAAGGAGGATAGTTTGCTTCCTACATTCAAATCAAGGTGGAGGCACAGTCTTTATGGTCATAGTGAGTTTGTAGAGGTATTGCTGCCACCTCTGATTTTGCTACTGGATCTGCAGTTCCAAGGTTTGTGCCTGAAATATGTGCTATCTTACTTCTGGGATGACGGTGAGCAAAAGGAGCATTTCTACCTGTTGTTGGGCTTGTAGTCCCTTCTCAAGGCACTCCGTGGAGACAGAAGGGACTGCTTGGGCATGGATGTGCTCTCTGCTACTATCTTACCCGTTTTCTCCAAACAGGAGACAGTCTCTGAATTTGAATGAGCACAAGATTTGTTTGGAATGGGCATCTGCATTGCAGAGATGCAATCAGATGGGATCATGGGACGTATCCGTTTTGATGAAAATTTCATCAAAAAGGTTTCTTATGTCCAGGATGGAACTTCTTGCCACGACCAGAGAGAGAGAGACATTCCAGTGGTTAGGGGGCAGTCTCTTAGGATGTAGGAGACCCAGATTCATGTCCCTGCTTCAGAATCAGGTAGACTTGAACCTGGGTTTTCTGCATCCTAGGTAAGTGCCAAACCACTGTGCTACAGAGTAAATCAATAAATAAATTAGTTATATGAAGATGAACTGCTCCAACTGGGTTGGGGAGTCAGCGAGAGAGATGGTTAGGGCATTCACCTGGAATGCTCTGAATCAGGCAGAGTAGGAACTGGAACCATCCCACACATCCCAGGTACATACATAAGCACTGCGTTGTTGGCTGTTTGTGTGTTTGTCTGTCTCTCTCATTTTTCGAAAGTTCTCATTTTCATTCTGCATTGGAACAAAAACCAATTTTGAAACCTTGAAATTTTTTGCAAAACAGAATTGTTTACTGGCCAGCATGGGAGCTGAGAACCCAGTTCAGTATCTTTATGTAGGAGATGAGTTTGGATCTTTTAAAGGGTTTTTCCTTCTGGCTGGGGTCTTATGTGGGACTTACCCCTTGAGCTGGCCAGATAGCTTTCTCTGCATCCTTCTTCCCTGAAATGCTCAGAAGCTCCTGATTGGAGTCACAGCTCTTTGGAGAGGGCATGTCCTGAGTCCCGTGCCCTGCCTGTGTGATGGTCGGCAGGCTGGGAATAGGCAAGACATAATTTACCCTCTGAAAAGTCTGTGAATGCTGCCGCATATATAGAACCCCACTTGGATTTAGTCTGATGTTTGCTGGACAGTTCTGCACAGCCTGAGGGGGGACTTGGGAGTCCCATAGTAGAGACACTACAACAACTGATCTGGGTGGCTAACACCACCGTGCTGCCAGATACCTGATCCGTGTGGGGCAGCAGAGGAGGAAAGATTATAAATTGTTCATTACTGCCCAGAAAATGAATTAAAAGTCAAGTTGGCAACAGAAATAGTTGGGGCAAACCTAACTGCTGCCACAGAGGCAGAAGTTCTGGTGGGAAGCTGAAGAAAGGGGACATTGAACTGCCACCAGAACTGTAGAAGAGGGAAGCAGCTCACATGTCACAGAAATGTGGGAGATAGTGAGCTGCAGAAAGGATGAAACGTCACCAACATTACAGATCTATGATAGGAAGCCTTTGCTTGATAACAAACTAATGCAGAAGTATGTTTGCTGGGTATGAACAGTAAGTGAAGGTACTTTAAATTCCAATAATAACGTTGATTTATCTGATTTTAGGTGGATGGAGTTAGAGAGAGACTCTCTGAACAACAATACAACCGGCTGGTGGATTTTGTCACAAAAACATCCTACCACCTTGCTCCAGGCCACTCTTCTGTACAAACAGCATCACAAGTTGTAGCTGCAGAGCCCCTTCCAAGCACAATTAAGACATATCAGTACCTAGTTGATCCAAATTTTGCTCAGGTATTCATTAGTAAATTCACTATGGTAAAAAATAAAGCCTTGCGGAAGGGATTTAGTTAAGAACAAATTATGGCAAGCATGATTATGCATTACCATTTTGAAAGTCATGCTTTCTATGCAGTCACCTAATGTGAACTTTTCTAATGTCAGTTTTGTGGGGTGGTGGGTGATAGAAAAATTAAAAGCTGCCTTTTCTGACCTAACTACAAAGACAACTTTGGGATGCCTGGTCTCTATGCAAGATGTTAGCACTAGGAGGAAAGCAGAGTTGGTGCATAAAATAACCACCCTAACAAACAGATATTCAACCAAAGGGAAAGGTGGTAACTGAATGAAAATCCTTTGTTCTTTCTCTTAGCAGAAATAAGAGGAAAGAAGACAAGGGAAATCTTATTCATTGAGACATTTTTTGCACACACCAAAAATAGATATTTGTGCCCACTATATCATATTTTAGGGTCTGCCAGTCCCTGGTATAAGCAAGGCTTATAACTCAGTTGTAAAAACTTCCTGAAGGCTGAAACTTTTTCCACCCCAATGTCTACATACTGAAGCAAAACATATTCCCCTACTAAATCTGATAGACCTGGTGTGACCGTTTTAAGTTACTAGCAACAGCTGGGTTTTAGCACCACTCTAACCTTAAAATAGCTTCCTTTATTTGACTGAAATTTTGCAGGACATTAGTCCTTAATGTAAACTAGTGCCTTTGTGTGGTTTGAAGAACAAAATGGAAACGATAATATTAATTTACTTTTGAAACTGTCTGTATACAGAAAACTTATTTTATCCACCAATCAAAATGTCATAAGCATTTTTGATATATATACCATTGGGGATTAGTTGGTAATATGTAATTATGTCAGGGAAACAGGAGCAGTTATAATTTTGAGTCCAGTAATGTGCATTTTAAAAAGCTTTAGGAGCTGTGTTTATTCTCATTAATATGTACCAAAAATTCATTAGCACCTTGCTCCTTTTAAACCCAAGTGCTAAGCTTTATCCGTAGCTCACCTTGATAGGCTCTACTATTTCTGGACTCTCCAAACCATACCCACAGCACTTCCTTACTTTGGCCAGCTGTAATTCATTTTTTGCTTATCACTCTAAAATGTCAGAAACCAGGAAATTCAGAATCAGGACTGAGAAGTCATGTATTACATCAGACCATACAGAACTACGTGTGCCTAGAAATTATACCTTATTTTGCACAGCAGAGCAACTGGAAAATTCTTGGAGTTAGACTCATTTCTCAATTCATGTAACAACTGTGAAATAGGTCGAAAGACAGAGTTGTATGAAAACTGCAGTATTGGAGCCCGGTGCAAACCACTATCTGTCAGCAAGATGGCTACTGCCAGCAGCAGGCTTACAAAGGGCAATAGCAATATCAATGACATCAGTGTTAGATGGCACTTGTAACAATATTAGGTAAAAAGCTTTTAGACAGAAATGTGCTTTTCAAGTTGTTCTTTACCCTTTATTTTCAAATCTGTGTTATAGTTTGTACTGCTGTCATCACAGAGCAAACACACCTACAGCAATTTTCATTTTAAATAGGAAAAGCTGACGTGACTCAGTTTCTTGGCTTTTGTGAGCTTCTACTTTAAACTCTGCCCATGACTCTTCTCCTTCTGACCATGAATTTCAGCACAGGAACTAACTTATTGTGTGGGGATTCCTGATGTACCTGAATACAACCAACAACTAAAACAGGAGTCAAGTCAGATCATTGCCCTTAGTGTTCAGTAAATGCCATTTACTTATGTTAGCATCTCCTATACATCACTTATATGACCAAATGGACATACAATAAGAATGTATTATTTGCTATGCATTTCTCATGAGTTCTGCTTTGTTGAAGCTACTCCTGGAATTCATGTCTCTTGTGTACTAATAAGGAAGAAGCCCGGGATTTGAATAGCCCTTTGCTGAATGTGAAATGAACCCATCCATTATTAACATTTCATACAGTCAGCTAGCTACTTGGTCATTGTTTGCCTTTAAATGACACTATTTAAAAATGTAAATAAATAGATTGTTCATTCCTGAATCTTTTATGGGAAATAGTTTACTACTGCTAATTTTACATACTGATGCATAAATTATAATATAACAGGATTGTTTAAAGTTAATAAAGCTATTCCTACAATACTTGGTTTCTGTGTGCTACACAAGTCACGTGATTACAATCTAATGAACAGAACATTGACTATAATAGTGACACTGAATCTCTGTGTGATCAACCCCCAGTAAGATAATGGGCTTTGCTGTACCCCAGAAAATGCAGCCAACCATGAAACACAGTTTGAAATTCACATTAATATTTTTTGAAGTAAAGACTGATGACTAGAGCTGGCAAAAACAGGTGCTACAGAATTTTATGACTCTATGTACTGATTCAAAACTGCGTCATAGTCACAACCCAAACTAGAATAAGCTGTTCACCTAGTAGAACATTGGCTGAATATCAAAAACATGCAAAACACACCTGTAAAACATATGGGAGGAGACAGCGGTTTTTTTGAAGTGTCAAACCAATATTGGTGGGATTATGCTGACATTTTCTTCCTGAATTATGCTCATCCTCTGGCAAATATATTTATATTGCACACTCATCTACAATGAAAGAA
Organism: Gopherus flavomarginatus; assembly: GCF_025201925.1. Taxonomy (NCBI): domain Eukaryota; kingdom Metazoa; phylum Chordata; order Testudines; family Testudinidae; genus Gopherus; species Gopherus flavomarginatus. The sequence continues at coordinate 261,632,913 of NC_066618.1, forward strand.
GCTAGTGTATGTATTGCATTTGGCAGAAGGTTGTTTCTCCCCCTTCTGTGAAGGCAGGTACGGAAACATATGTGGTAACTTCACATAAATCAGCCTCTCCTACGTATGATGTGTGTGAATGGCGAAAACAAAACTGTCCATGGAGCAGATGCCTAACAACTGTGCTTGGCGGGCTGAAGCTCTCCAACTTGTGCTTTTAGAAATATACCTGGGCTCATTCTTTGAGGCTGGAGAGCCCAAAATCTCCAATCCATCTCTTTTTTAGTTTGTCTTGTTCAAGATTTTGGCTTGCTAGCTTTATTCTGGGGTGTTCAAGGAATGCTTGTTTGCTCTGGGAGAACATTGTGGTGGAATCTTCTCAGGAAAGAACTTGTATGGTTCCCTTCTACATCTTATTTCACCTGGCCATCACAGACAAGCATGATCAGCTAGTGGGGACAGTCTCATAAAATCACCTTAACCATTAGCACAATAGCTGGTTTCTGAGGCAATAATGCCTAGAAACAGCAATCCAGAGGAGCAGTGAGGACCTAGTTAAGGTACATCTCAGCAGGCAAGGGGAGCGAGAAATCAACTATATGCATTTGGGGCATATATTATACTTCTGAAAAGGAACATACTGGGGGTCTGTTTGACCATGGCTGGCAAGAGGAGAAAAACAAATTCAGGAGGTGTGTGGCTCACCTTATTTGTCAAAAAGAAAGAATCCAGCTCAAAAGGACTCTGAGCCAGAGACAAAGGACAGATGTTAGGACAACATCCACTTAGTATGAGGAGCTTAGTGCACTATACAGCAAACATGCTGTTGGTTTGAACAAAACAACTCTATCCATCTATGAAAACTGTCTGCCAGTCATACGAGGGGATGTGCAGACTAAACAGACAGATGGGGCATGAGTGTATGGATGGTAAAATAAGGTAACCACATTGTCATAAACAGATAGCTAAGGGTTAATGTCTCTTTCACCTGAAGCACCTGACCAGAGGACCAATCAGGAAACCGGATTTTTTCAACTTTGGGTGGAGGGAATTGTGTGTCTGAGTCTTTTGTCTGCCTGCCTGCTTTCTCTGAGCTTTGGAGAAGTAGTTTCTACTTTCTAGTCTTCTGTTTCTAAGTGTAAGAACAAAAAGATCAGATAGTAAGTTATATGGTTTCTTTTCTTTGGTATTTGCATGAATATAAGTGCTGGAGTGCTTTGATTTGTATTTTTTTTAAATAAGGCTGTTTATTCAATATTTTTTTAAGCAATTGACCCTGTATTGTATCATTTTAATACAGAGAGACCATTGGTATGTATTTTTCTTTCTTTTTATATAAAGCTTTTTTTTAAGACCTGTTGGAGTTTTTCTTTACTTCAGGGAAATTGAGTCTGTACTCACCAGGGAATTGGTGGGAGGAAGAAATCAAGGGGAGATCTGTGTGTTGAATTGCTAGCCTGATTTTGCATTCCCTCTGGGGGAATAGAGAAGTACTTTTTGTTTCCAGGACTGGGAACAGAGAGGGGGGGAAGGGAAAAAGGATTATTTCCCGTTGTTGTGAGACTCAAGGGATTTGGGTCTTGGGGTCCCCAGGGAAGGTTTTTCAGGGGGACCAGAGTGCCCCAAAACACTCTAATTTTTTGGGTGGTGGCAGCCGGTACCAGGTCCAAGCTAGTAACTAAGCTTGGAGGTTTTCATGCTAACCCCCATATTTTGGACGCTAAGGTCCAAATCTGGGACTAAGGTTATGATATGGTGGCAGTGGTGGGATATAGACAGAATCCAGAAGCCAGTAGGAATATTATATTTTTCTTTTCTCTGCTAAGGGCTTTTTAGCAGAGAGAGAAACAGTTGGTTTTAAAAGGGAACCAGAGAGAATTTTTTTTCTGCTCTCTCTGGCAGTTTGTGGCTTGCATGTTAAGCAAGAAGCCATTACCAGACTGTTAAGGGTCTTTTGTCATGCAATAGCCCTCCCATTAGGAGGCAAGTTCCAGCACTATATGCATGCAAATAAAGTGGTTTTTCAGGTTTACTTAACATTGAAGATTAGCTAAAGGCACTGTTGCTAGGCAGACTTCAGGAGGCAACAGAGCCTGCAGTGCAGAAGATAAACACCGGAGGGCACCCCAACCCAAGAAAACAAGAACCATGACTTCTAAGGCAAAAATTGAGGCCGAAGAACAATTCAGAGAAGCTGAACACAGGCGACAACTGGAAATAAAACAAAAAGAGATGGAGATGAAAGAAAGAGAAGAACAAATCAAACAGGCAGCACACAAAAGAAAACTAGAGGAAGAAGAGTTCGCCCACCGAAGGAAACAAGAAGAAGAAGAGTTGGCCCACCGCCGAGAAATGGAAAAACAACAAAAAGAGAATGAAGAGAAGGAAAAACAGAGAAAACATGAACTGGAGTTGGCAAAAGCTGGGCTGCCTGTGCCAGCCAACCCTAACAACCCGGCGCCAAATATTGCTCCACAGCACAGGAAATTTCCCACCTACAAGGCAGGGGATGACACCGAGGCCTTCTTGGAAAATTTTGAAAGAGCCTGTCTTGGGTACAGCATTCCCAAAGACCAGTACATGGTAGAATTAAGGTCACAGCTCAGTGGACGCCAGTGAGCTTCCCCACTGTCTGCAATTTGGGGGGCGTGTCATAAACAGATAGCTAAGGGTTAATGTCTCTTTCACCTGAAGCACCTGACCAGAGGACCAATCAGGAAACCGGATTTTTTCAACTTTGGGTGGAGGGAATTGTGTGTCTGAGTCTTTTGTCTGTCTGCCTGCTTTCTCTGAGCTTTGGAGAAGTAGTTTCTACTTTCTAGTCTTCTGTTTCTAAGTGTAAGAACAAAAAGATCAGATAGTAAGTTATATGGTTTCTTTTCTTTGGTATTTGCATGAATATAAGTGCTGGAGTGCTTTGATTTGTATTCTTTTTAAATAAGGCTGTTTATTCAATATTCTTTTAAGCAATTGACCCTGTATTGTATCATCTTAATACAGAGAGACCATTGGTATGTATTTTTCTTTCTTTTTTATATAAAGCTTTCTTTTAAGACCTGTTGGAGTTTTTCTTTACTTCAGGGAAATTGAGTCTGTACTCACCAGGGAATTGGTGGGAGGAAGAAATCAAGGGGAGATCTGTGTGTTGAATTGCTAGCCTGATTTTGCATTCCCTCTGGGGGAATAGAGAAGTACTTTTTGTTTCCAGGACTGGGAACAGAGAGGGGGGGAAGGGAAAAAGGATTATTTCCCTTTGTTGTGAGACTCAAGGGATTTGGGTCTTGGGGTCCCCAGGGAAGGTTTTTCAGGGGGACCAGAGTGCCCCAAAACACTCTAATTTTTTGGGTGGTGGCAGCAGGTACCAGGTCCAAGCTAGTAACTAAGCTTGGAGGTTTTCATGCTAACCCCCATATTTTGGACGCTAAGGTCCAAATCTGGGACTAAGGTTATGATACATATAACAGTGTTTAGCCCACTGGGTTATCTTCAGTCCATGCATTATGCTTTTCCGGGACGATGGGTAAACATCCTCCCCATAAAAAAATGGAGGAATGTAGTAAGAGGAGGCACTAAGATATAAACCTTGGTATCAAAGGCCCGGTATGAGGCCTGAGGCCTGAACTAAAGTAATGGTCAAGACTTTGCTAACATAAAGCAAAGTTTAAGCTGTGAGCTAGAGGCAAGCCCTGCTCACAGAAGCTGGCACGAAAAGGACTAATGCTGCAGAAAGAGACATAGCTAAAATGTACTGGACACCAGATATCAGAACATTTGCTTACTTGTACACTCCACACAGATAACAAGGAACAGACTAACCCATCCCAATGACTAGCAAAAGGGTAATATGATGTACATGTTGGTTTGAACAAAACAACTCTATCGAAGGTGAGAGGCGGCACCTTACTACGTAGAGGGGTTGTACCTTGCTACGTAGAGGGGTTGCACCTCATACGTCAGGAGTGATGTGTGGCTTGTTTGTACCTGTGTATAAGAATGCATCCCTGAGGCGGTGACTTTGTCCAGCCGAGGAGGCAGGGAAAGTCCCGCCACTAACTAAGCTGAGTCCATTGCCAGGGGGCACATACTCGTAGTATGTCCTGTAGAGTAAAAATCTAGAGGGAACTATTATTGTGCTTCGTTTGACAATAAACCTGGCCGAAGTGCCTCTGTACCTTACTAGACTCTGTGGTCACTGGGGGTTCTCTTCGGGTCTGCTGTGTCAGCTATCTTTGAAGAGCTGGGACAGCACACAGAGGGAACACATGCACACAGCCGAGTGATATCAACATTGAACAGAGCAGAGCACCACACCGGTAGCATCTGACAACACATGCATACTCACTGACCGAAATTGCCCCATGACATAGGGCTGAGTCTATTTCCTCCTTGACAGTTGAGTTTTGAATCTTTTAACTAGCACAGCAGGCGCTCACCACTCCATTTTGCAAAGGCCAACAAAAACCGTAAGGTAATATCTATTGATCGGTCAGTATTAGCCATTTCCTTCTCACCTTTGTTTTGCCTATGCTGAGCACAAAAAAGATGCACACTAGTGCTGTTCAGTGATTAAAACAACACTGGATGTGAAAGTTCTGGTCCAAAATACATCAGACCATATTCATTACCTTTTTTAAAAACCCTTGACTCTTGATGTAAAGCAATGGACTTTTGCTTAGCTATGTTTAAAAAGTAGTAACTATCATGGATGATTTTGAAATAGCTACTGTAATATTTAGTATGTAGGGTTGCCAGGTATCTGGTTTTCAACCAGAACGCCTGGTCAAAAAGGGACCCTCGTGGCTCCAGTCAGCACCCCTAACCAGTCTGTTACAAGTCCGGTCGGCAGCACAGTGGGGCTAAGGCAGGCTCCCTGCCTGTCCTGGCACCGCACAGCTCCCAGAAGCATGTCCCTGCGGCCACTAGGAGCAGCTGAGATCAGGGAAGCTCTGCACTCTTCCCCTATCCCTGAGCGCTGCCTCTGCAGCTCCCATTGGCTGGGAACCACAGCCAATGGGAGCTGCAGGGGCAGGCAGCACAAAGCCATCATGCCATGCCTCTGCCTAGGGGCTGGACATGGTGGTTGCTTCCAGGAGTATCGCAAAGCCAGGGCAACCAGGGAGCCTGCCTTAGTCCCATTGTGCCGCCAACCAGGAGCCCTGAAATTCCTAACCGCCCCTCCCCAGGTCAGAAGCCCCTCCTGCACCCAAACTCCCTCCCGAAGCCCGCACCCCAAGCCCTCTCCTTCACTCCAACCTCCTGCCCCAGCCCAGAGCCCTCTCCCGCACCCTGAACCCCTTATTTCTGGCCCCACCCTGAATCCCGCACCCCCCCAGCTGGAGCCCTCACCCCCCTTTCCACATCCTAACCCCCCATCCCAGCACAGTGAAAGGGGGGGGCAGGGCCTAAGAGAAGGGGCAGGGCCTCATGGAAGAGGCAAGGCAGTTTTGTGCGATTTGAATGTTGGCAACCCTACTAGTATGTGCACTGTTTTTCCTTCTTCGACAGGCTTATTAGCCTACTGGATAGTAGAAATGGGGGCATCTGTTGGCAAAGTACTGTAGCAAAACAAAAAATAGGGCATAGGCATGTATTGGAGACAACTTTTTGTTTCAGAAGGTGGAGGAAATAAACAGGCAGACAGCCATTTTTTTTACATTTGCTTCTGCCCAAGAGCGAGGCATTGGTTGCGATGCTGCAGGGGAAAGGAAATTCGAGCGAAAGTGATAATATAAATATAGCTTTCCTGACGCTAAGGCTAGAAAGGTGTGAGGGCGGCAGCATACAAATGCTGGCATTCAAAAAAAAAAAGGCAGATTTTTAACCCACAGCACTGGTAGGTATGGCCTGAAACTCTGAGAGAAAGACATTCAGCAGAGCTGCAGGAACTAATATTAAAGGCACAACTGCAAACGCCCACAAGGCAGCATAGTAAGAGGCTACTTGTGTCAAGCGTGTTACTGAGCTGACAAAGCAAACGGTGGCAACATGGACAAATTGCTAAGGAGACGTACAGAAGAATAGCACAAATATGTAGGCATAAAATCAAAATGGGTTACTCCAAGTAAGGGACATAACGTTGTTCTTTAACTCCATTAGGAACAAGCAAAGGAAAGGGCAAGTTGTCTCCTTAGTGGGAACGCTGCTCTAATAACTTGCGCTATCAAGACAGAGATGGTTAATGCTTATTTGGCGTCAGGCTTAATGGTGGCCAGCTACAAGGGAGACGGACTGCAACCCCCAATAAGGCGAGATCAGATTCAAGAATATTTGGAACAGCTCAGTGATTTGAGCATTGGCTTGCTAAACCCAGGGTTGTGAGTTCAATCCTTGAGGGGGCTACTTAGGAATCTGGGGCAAAAATCAGTACTTGGTCCTGCTAGTGAAGGCAGGAGGCTGGACTCAATGACCTTTTGGTCCCTTCCAGGTCTATGAGGTAATCTCCATGTGTTAGCTGTTTTCAAGGTGCCAGGGCCTAATGAACAGCCCAGGGCAGTGGTTCTCAAACTTTTATTTTCGGCGGACCACTTGAAAATTGCTGAGGGTCTCGGCAGACCACTTAATGATCTTTCCAAATGTTCCTTGTACTGTTATCTAACCACTGTAAAGCACTATATTTAAAAAAAACTAATAATAAATGGGGGGGGTTTGTTCTACAAATAAAAGCACACAACTCATATTTTAATATCAGTAGTCTTAATGCAATGGATGTGCCCTCTCTTCCCTCATCACGGCAGTCCCTGAGCTGAGGCTGGGAAGGAGGAGGCTCTCTCCAGCAGCTGCAGCTCAGGAGCTGGGGAAGGTTGCCTCATTTCTGGCAACAGCCCTGCACATCACGAATTCTGCCCGCCCGCCCGCACGCACACCCCACTGCCCCTCCCCAAAGGCCACCACCTCACTTTACATGTGTGGCTTCTCCACGGTCCAAATTAGTGAGGGCGACTATAGTCCTTATCTTGAAAAAAGGGTGACAAAGGGCCTGATAGACCCGTCAGCCCCAACTAGAAAGATACTGGAACAACTTAATCAAGTTGTAAACACCTGGAGGAAACTAGGAATAGGGTTATAAGTAAAGCTTAGCTTAGAGTTGTGTTATTTTTAGTAAAAGTCAGGGACAGGTCACAGGCAATAATTAAAAATGGGAAGCCTGGTGGATGGCAGAGAGGAGGCTGGGAGCTCCCACCACCCCTGGGGGCTCGGAGCGCCAGGGTCCTCCTCCACTGGCAGCTCTATGTGACGAGGGTCCTCCCATGGCAGCTGGGAGCTATGGGGGGGGTCCCCCCCCACCTGCTGTCTGCAGCGGTGGAACGTTCTGGGGGGGGGTTCCCCCTCCCCAGCCGCCTTGGTGGCAGGGAGCTGCGGGGTACTCGCACTGCCTACGGTGGCAGGGGTACCTTGCAGCTCCCTGCCTCCGCAAGCAGTAGGGGATGCTGCACCTCCCAGCCAGCACTGACTGAAGTTATGGAGGACTTTGGTGGTCACAGATTCCATGCCTTCTGATACTAAATCACAGCCTTAGTTATAAGTAATAGCCAGAATGGCTTTGTTAAAGACAAATCATGCCAAACCAACCTATTTGTCCTTCTTTAACAGGCTTATTGGCCTACTGCATGGGTTGGCAACCTTTCAGAAGTGGTGTGCTGAATCTTCATTTATTCACTCTAATTTAAGGGTTCATGTGCCAGTAGTACATTTTAATGTTTTTAGATGGTCGCTTTTTCTAAGTCTATAATATATAACTAAACTATTGTTGTATATAAAGTAAATAAGGTTTTTAAAATGTTTAAGAAGCATCATTTAAAATTAAATTAAAATGCAACATCCCCCTCTCCCCCCAGAGCAGTGGCCAGGCGCCAGGCAGTGTGAGTGCCACTGAAAAATCAGCTCGCGTGCCACCTTCAGCACGTATGCCATAGGTTGTCTACCCTGGCCTACTGGGTGGTTGGGAGCGGGGACATAGAGCTATAACTTGAGTTTGGTAAAGCTGTCTGGCATGACAGCAAATATCCATTTCATATGCAAACTAGGAACCTGTGGTCTAGGTGAAATTACTGTCTGGTGGATGTCCAGCTGGTCAAAAGCCCCATAGTAGTTCTCAATGGTTGCTGTCAAACTGCATATGTGGTTTTGTTTTTTTCCTGGGTTCAGTACAATTCACTATTTTCATTAATGCCTTAGATAAAGTGATGGCACCTATGCTGACCAAATTTGAAGATGACAACACACTTTGTAGGAGTAACAAGCACTTTGGAGGCTAGGCTTAGCATTCAAAATGCCCTTGGCAAGTTAGAAACTTGGTCTGAAAGCAAGATGAAATTCAAATGCAAAGTACTTTGGAAGGAAAATCAAATCAAATGCACCCCTACAAAATGGGGACTAGCTGGCTAGGCTGTAATACTGCTGAAAAGGCTCTGGGGATTATAGTGGATCAAGAATTGACAATCAGTCAACATGATTCAGGTTAGAAAAAGGCTAATCTTCTGGGGTGCATTGACAGTAGTTTTATATGTAAGGCATGGGGGCAGGAGGGGCAAGTGTCCCACAGCCTTGGGGAGACCTCAGGTGGAGTACTGATTCCAATTTAGGTGCCATCCTTTAGGAATGATAGGGACAAATTGTAGCATGCCCAGAAGAGCGCAACAAAAATGATAAAAGGTTTAGAAAACCAAACCTAGGGGCATGTTTAGTCTTATGAAAGATGACCAAGGGGGAGAAACTAATAATACTTGAAGTTTAAGGGCTGATGAGGTTGATGTATTGTTCTCCATGTCCACTGGTGGTTGAACAAGAAGTAATCTGCTTCATCTGCAGCAAGGCTAGGTATTAGGAAAAAAACTTTCCAACTCTAAAGATGGAAACCTATTCAAGAATTTAACTAAGGAAGGTTGTGGAAGCCTCCCTGGTGGTTAGTAAATACAGGTCGGACAAACACCTGTCACACATGCTCTGGATTTACTTAGTCGTGCCTCAGCACAGAGTGCTGGACAAGTTGATGCCTCCAGCTCTCTCCCAACCCTATATTTCTTTAAGAAAGGCACATTTCTTCTCCAGCTGCTGCAAGAGTAGACAGGATAGGCAGTTTTGTTTTTTTCTCCATGTAGTCTGCCTTTTTGAAGCAGTCTTCACTGCAACAATAGAACTTGGTAGAAGAAAAGTCAGACTTCAAAAGCAAAATGATTTAAAAAGCTAAATTTGCAGAAAGGCATGACAAAAATATATGTTTGTGTATATAGTGGCCTGCACAAGAAATTGACTTCACTAGCCTGCATCTGCCATTAACAAATTATAGTGCCACCAAAGCTGTGTGGATAAAAAAATTGTACCATTAGAACCTATAAATGTGCTTGAGACAGCACTAGTCAGAAGAAATGGTTGCTGCACATGTTTAACAGGCTGGGATAGTTACAGCTTTGAGAGATTAAGTATTGTCTTTTTCTATCATGCTATAATATTCAGTTTATATTTACAGGAGAAAGTGTTTCCCTAACACCTCTAATATTATCTACCTGAAGCACAAATAAAAGTGTATTCCCTATTTCACAGCAAAACCTATATGGATGGGATTTTCTTCAGACCTTCTGTTACTGCATTAGTGTTTTGAATCAACTAAAAGTTACACAAGGAGTTTCTTTAATGTTTCTACATGGTCCACGCTGAATGTTGAAAAGTTAATGGGCTATTTGAAATAATAAAAGCTATGCCAACTGGATTTGAACTTTAGCTATCTGTATTATATTTGGAAAGGTCTTAATTTGCTGTGCTTCTTCATGGGAAGACTTTACTGTCTGCTTATGAGAGAGATGGAGTCTATGTTCTCTGAACAGTAGGTATTACAAGGAAAATTACTTTAAAGACACTATTATTGAGCAACTCTAGAATCTTATGTGTCAAGTCAAAAACACTCTGAAGCAGTTTCCTGCATTCTAGCTATAAATGTGACACTGATTCACATTATTTGAGGCTAATGTGTTCTGTTTAATGTAAGAACAAGAATGTTTTAATTACTTGTAACAGGCCATCTTGTCCAAGTTTGAGACTGTACAGGATAGCTTGACCTAAATTCAGTATGGAGGGTAGGTTGAAACACCAGGGTGACTGAGGCTAAGCCTCACTCTATATTCCTAGACCATATCTATGATAAAATGGAATTACAGTTAAGAGCATGCATCATTACCTTAAAACATATTGCAGTTGCTTTAGTTGTCCCAGAACCAAACATAAACCCAAGAAATTCAAGGCTAGGCTTCAGGGGGCAAGGATCGCTCAGTGGTTTGAGCATTGGCCTGGTAAACCCAGGGTTGAGAGCTCAATCCTTGAGGGGACCAATTAGGGATCTGGGGCAAAGTCAGTACTTGATCCTGCTAGTGAAAGCAGAGGGCTGGACTCAATGACCTTTCAGGGTCCCTTCCAGCTCTATGAGATAATATATGGAGATATACCTTACGCTTTAAAAAGAATCCAAGCACATTAAGGGAAGAAATGCAAGTAAGGTATCCAACTCACCTTTAATGGCCCTGTATTGATGTCATGCAGTAACCATTAATTACAATGGACATTTTAATGTTTGCAGTCCCAGAGCAAATTAAACTGACTTGTACAGAACATTTTCCCTCTCATGTCATCACCACAGCACAAATGAAAGTTTATGTAACTTAAACATGCATTTTCTTACTTCAGTATGTTTGCATCTAAGTGCCTTTGGCTGCCACTAGGTGCTCTTGCCCTCATCTTCTCTAGACCCTCTCCTGGCCCCCAGTGTCTGAGGTACAGGCATACACCTAGGATTTGGGGCCTTAAGCCAATTGCTATGCACTTCTGCCTATACCCAAAGGTAGGGTGCTGGTGCCAGCCCCAGGAGTCACATTCCAGCACTATTGGGGAAGAGGGTTAGGGGGGCACACAAGAAGAAAAAAAGAAGGCATTTTCAGCAGAAAGGGGAATAAGTAGGGGCCTTGCAGCAGGAACAGTGACAGTTCAAACTTCTGGAATGGGTTGGAGATAGAGAGGACTGCAGGATAAAGGGGAAGAAAGAAAGTACTCCTAAGAAGGAAAAAGGAAGTGAGCCAAAGACTATAATGGAGGAGAGGGGAAAACCCACAGAGAACTCAAGAGTAGTGAGTCTAGGAACAGAAAGGAGAAGACGACAAGACAGCAAGCAAACAGACAACTTGATGGGAGAAGTATAAAAATACATGGGGGGGGAGGAAGAGAGATGTCATACTGTTTTCTCACCTTTCCCCTTCCCTGTGTCTTGTTTCTTCTCCCTTACCCCCAATGAATAGGAATGTGATAGGGAAAGAAGTGCTACTGACTCAAAACTCTCCCGTGCACACCTCCCTTTCAACCCACAACCCCTTAAAAGGTCATTTTATTTAAGAGTTCTAAAAGTCAAAAATTTGGAACTGCCAGATTAAGGTTGCATGGGCAATATTAATTGCAACCCCTTTTATGTATTAATTAGGATGCTGTCTTTAATTACATGATCACGTTTTCAAGAGGATCCTTGCCTCATTCAGTAGTACAGGTTCAACTTTGAAGGGGGAGGAGGGAAATTATGTGGCCCTGGAAACTTTAATTCTGGTACATTTTAACTTTGTATCCTAAGCAAAAAAAGCTTTCAATTTTTTATAAATACTGTATATAGGAATCCTCTGCAAGTGCTGTCCAAGCAGCTGTTGCCTATTGAACACTTTAGGCCAGGAAGCAAACAATACTGTCTTTATTTTAGTAACCACAAGGGTTCAGGATCTCTATTTCTCTCTCACCTAGTCTTTAGCATTATATTAAGAGTACCACCTGAATTTCCACCCCTTCCCTCAGCATCTAAACAGTCACGGTCATCAGTTAAGATAAATAAAGCTTCATTAAGTATTTAGTTTATTGAATTACACTACAGCATGCCCACCACTGAAGTGTATTACACATTTTACAGTTGACTGAAGAAACAAGTTTAAGCTGTCAAGTCTCCTTGAAGATGATCTGCAAAATAAGAAAAACATGAGTTAATATATTTGGACAATCCTAGCTCTCAGAAGTAACTACATTAGTATGTATGAATTCAAACAGAGAGGGAAAGTGTTTATGCCAGTAGTTTAGTCTAGAGGAATTTCCCACCACTATTTCCTCATCGCTTATTATGACATTGCATGAGGTAAATAAAATTGAAACACGGAACAAATCAAGAGTTACGCAGTAAGATCTGGAACAGCCTTCACAATTCACTATATACACATTGATAAATGCACAAGTGTATGATGGATTCCACCTGGTAGCAACACACCCAAAAGTCAAGCATTGCAAGACTCAGCACTGCAGTGCCTAAAGCCCTTTGAAATGCTAGTCCTACCTACTTGCCCTGTGCCACACACAAGTTTATAGCGGAGCAGGGAATTGAACCTCAGTCTCTACAGTCCCATGCTAATATGCTAACTACTGACCTACTTCCTCTTCGGTAACTGCAAGAAACATTCCAAAACAGCAGGTTAAAAGAAGTAGTGTTAACCCTAAAATTAGGGAGAAGGGAACAGGAGGGCGGGGGTGAGAGAAAAGGATTTTCAGAGTCTATTTTTGAGTTAGTCCAAACCACTGACTTGCTGCAGTATTAGATATAGTCTAACAGATCTTCAGCATGGGTCAGGAAAGCCTATGACAAATTTCTATTTAGTTATCCAGACCTTCAACAGGTTGGTATTAGTACAGTTTCTACAAGACAGGTGTCCATAGCAAAAACAGCATCAAAACTGAACCTCCATCCAGTTTCACATGTATATTTGGAGGGGAAGGGAGATTTCCCCATTCACTTTATAGACAGAAAGCACAGGTGCAATCTTCCACAGATGGCGGAAGCAGCAATGATAAGTTGTATCTCCTCTTTCCCACTCCTTCCGATTTACCTGGACCAGTGGTTCTCAAACTTTTGTACTGGTGACCCCTTTCAAATAGCAAGCCTCTGAGCGCGACCCCCTTACACATATAAAAAAGTGTTTTTAATGTATAACACCATTATAAATGCTGGAGGCAAGCAGGGTTTGTGGTGGAGGCTGACAGTTTGTGACCCCCCCCCCATGTAATTAACCTCCTGACGCCCTGAGGGGTTCCAACCACCATTTTGAGAACTGCTGACCTAGGCAGTCATATGCACCCTACAATCACTGCAGGTCCCCACCAGCTTCTCTCCTACTGCAGAAGCTGAGGATATTTTTGCACTGCACCTCCACATCTGTTGATAATTCTTCTAATGCACTACCTAAACAGAGTTACAGATTAAGATTATTCTATCTGTGCCACTCTCTCTCAATTAATGCCACTGGGTAAATGATGAAGAAAGGATAATCTCAAAATCCCTTTAAAGCCTTGAGCTAGTTAATGTGTCACAGTTCTAACGAACAGGTGCACTCAACCTGGTCAGAGAAAGACTTTTCTACATTGCTTGCAAACTGGAAAGCTTACAGCCTCTCGGTGTAATCAAGTGTTTCTTTTGGCTGTGTTTGCACAGCAAAGCTCGATTCTCAGTTTCAATTAAAGAGTTTTAAACTTGCATCTTTGTTGGCAGTATTGTTTCAGTTGATTTTCCTCCCATACTCAGATCTGACATTCTTGCCAAATAGCCTTTCAAAACATCCTGAAGAAGGCCACCTGACCAAAGCACTGGTGATGTAAGTGCCAGAGAAAGTTAGTTTACATAAACATATGTTAGCAGTATTCTTTATTATGATCTTAAACTGGAGGTAGAAGTATGACTGTGCAAAGGTAAAGTGATCCCTTTGTTATTTACCACACTCTTACATGTTGCTTAAAAAAAAAAAAAGAATTTCCAATGGGAGGAAGAATAAAAGGATGGTCAATAATCCCATTATTAGTTTATGATACTCTGTTTTGCATTTGTACTTTACAACTATATGAGGAGCATCCATCATCCATTTTTTTGTTATACTGGAACCAGCTGCTATCTGATGTTATGTTTGTGTGTGGAAGCAAGAAACATTAACACCATCAAGTCCAGTACTGAAGCGTTTACTTAACAAGTAACAAAACTGAATGAAACTAAAAGTCAAACTCTAGCTGGCCAGGATAATTAGGCAAGACAAATCATCATGTGTTGATCACAATAAACATTCCTGAGCACCGGAAGACTGGAGAAGTCCTTGCCCCTGATCAGTCTTTGAAGAAGTAGTTTTAAGAGAAGTGGAAGAAAGTGATCAATGAAGAAATCAATATCAGTTTCATATGTAGCCCCCCCCAATCAGGACTAGGGTTGGAGCAGCTTTTTTTTAAAAAAAAAAAAGCTCTTATGCCAAGTTACAGCTTACTTTAACACTGATGTTTCTAATCACAGCATCTGGAAGAGAGGAGGCAGAGTTCTGGGGATGTTTAAGAGCAAAGTTATTAGCTGTTTGGTATTTTTTGTTCAAAAAACCCTTTGTAGTTATATCGAGGGAACAGTACAGTCTATTAAGGGGAAAAATCAAATGCTACTATTTACAAAATATGTGAGAAGGCATGAACTCCCACGTTCCCTTGTACAACTTTTTTTTTTTAAATATGGAAATTCAGCTTGTGGCCAGTTATCTTCCCTTTTCCTCAAGCTCTGGAGAAAGCAGGACGTATTGGAAGCTGCTTCTATGACCCATGAACATGCACTGTTTCTCTCCATCCCCAAAAGAAGTGATCTTTTGGTTTTCTTCCTCTCCTTTATCGTCAAAGGAAACCAGGAATTGCCATAATCAATAAGACCCATGGCCAATCTAGTCCACATTTCCCCCCCCCCCCCCCCATCAGCCAGAACTAAACATTGCAGAGTAAGGTGCAAGAAACTCTGCAGCAGGCATAGGTGAAACAACCTGCCCTCAGCTTGATTAAGCCAATCTTCAAACAAACCATGGAACATGAGGGTTTATATATCCCTATCAAGTCTTAATTTTTTCAACTAACTCTCATGATTGAATATATTTGTAGTATGTGCCCCATCCTTCTTTCAATCTTGTGAAGGTTTTGGCCTCAGTATCCTATGGCAAAGAGTGCCACAGACTAAACAGCTGTTTTTTTCATACATTTCCTTTTCAGTTCTGAATTTGTCATTTTCACTGGATGTCTCCTTGTTCTTGTATTACAAGACAGAAAAAAAAATCTCCCTATCTTCCCTATACTATTGTTTTGTATACTTTTATCATGTTTTATAAAGGTAAAATCTCCCGTATCCAAATTCTTCATGTAAGAGTCTCTTCCTTTTTGAGATAGGGTTATCATAACTGCACAATATTGCAAGTTAGTGTGAACCACTGATTTATATAATGGCAATATTTCTGTATTTTCTATTCTTTATGCATTTTAACACATTATCGCCGCATGATGAGCTGTTGTCAAAGTAATGATGCAAAGTCCTTTCCTTAAGTTAACACTTAATTTATTACCCCCAACGGATGCATAAGTAGTTCAATTTTTTCCCTTCAACATGCAATACTTTGCATTTATCATCATGGGCCCTGCAGATTTAGGAACAAAAGGAATGTTATCTGTAGTTCCCACTGAGACCCTTTTTCCTTTTCTAAACTTCAGGAACTCTCACCTCCATTTAACTGGATGGCAATTTAAGGGTAGAATTTGATCAAAAACATCAAAATGGGACGTTTCCAGTGTATCAATATAAACAGTAGTTAGTGAGATCAGTTTGATGTAAGGCATCTTGCAATTACCTATATATGCTGCTTATGAGTCTTTTGGTTGTACACTTTCAAAAACACCAGCTTCCCTCATGGCCTCAAAGTCCTTCATGGAATCATAGTTTTTATAGAAGTCTGCATATGCTCGTTTCCTGGGCTCAGCCACGACATACTGAAATGCAAAAGGTAGAGAATTAAAGTTTTAAGAGTAGAAAAATTTGTATAAGATGCAGAAAGCCTGTAATTCACTTGGTGGTGCCATATCACCTGATATAACACTACTTCAGTCTCAAAAAGCTGTTTTTAGTTCAACACAGAACAGTTAGATATTAGAGGGTTACAGCAATACTTCTACTCAGATTTAGATCCTGAACTATTTAATGGATTGGAAAACAAATGTTTTGTGTTGCTTCATCTAAAAATTGGAACCAGATTTACAAACAGCATTATTAAATTTTCAGGAATAAGTTAATTCTTCCTTGTCAGATAATGTGCACAAGTCCAAGTGATCATTTTCTGCCAAAAAACTGTCACCACCTGCCAATTGTTCTACACTTAAAGGATTTACAAATATACTTTTAATATGCCCATGGACAATCACATGGTTAAGTGGTTTAGGGATGCCATTTTATCTATCATTCCTACTAAAACTGAGTTACAGTTAGAGCAATTCTGTAAGGTTACAAAAGGAGGAAAGGGGACTGCCAAAGCAAATAGCCAAAGTGACGCACCCACTTTGGCCACATCTACACTAAGAAAAAGGAGGGTTCATACTCATTAATTAACACACAATTAAATCCTAGGGAAGACAAGAAGTTTAATATTAACCTGGTACTTAACCTAACACATGTGAACACTACAAACTGCTTTGTCTTCACTAAGATTTTACCTTGTGCTAGTTGCCATGTGTTCACACATAAAGAACATCCCCCATCTTTTTCCTAGTATGAACACACTTCATACACTTGGGCTCCATGCTGTGGTTCATTTGTTTTGATAGAATCTTTTAGTCAACTGAATAGCCATATAAATCTGGGAGCCCTTCAAGAATCATAGACTTTAGGGTCAGAAGGGACCAATGTCATCATCTAGTCTGACCTCCTGCACAAAGCAGGCCACAGAACCCTTCCCATCCACTTCTGTAACAAACCCCTAACCTACGTCCGAGTTACCGAAGTCTTCAAATTGTGGTTTGAAGACCTCAAGCTGCAGAGAATCCACCAGCAAGTGACCCCTGCCCCATGCTGCAGAGGTTACCTAGGGAGGTGGTGGAATCTCCATCTGTCATAAATAGATAGTTAAGGGTTAATGTCTCTTTCACCTGTAAAGGGTTAACCAACAGTGAACCTGGAACACCTGACCAGAGGACCAATCAGGAGACAAGATACTTTCAAATCATCTGATTGGGCACTGCAGTGGCAAAGGGCAAGATACCACACATGAATTTCTTTACCCACCTCCACCTTTCTCAAATTGCATACCAGCTGTGAGCATAGCTGGCTAGGAAATAAGACAATTGACAATATTCCCAGACCGGGGCACATTTTACATTAGTTTAAAATACATGCAGATCTAGACGAATGCCAGAGGTCAATGGAGTTATATACATGTACATTTTCAGGATTTGGCCACGTGTGTGCATAATTAAGGGAACAGTGGATGAAGATCAGTCTTCCTACACATACCCCTTCAGTTCAACAAAGTTCAGGCAAGATACAACAGTGAAGGAAACTAACTGCTCTTACGTGAGGAGCTTGGCTCTTCAAACACAAGCCCCAGGCAGAAAAGGCACAAAACAGATTTATGCCATATCTGCATTCCCAGTTTTTGTGTTGTGCTCTTTGTACATACCCAAGAATCTGACCCTTTATTTTTTAAAGAGTTGCCCCACCACAGGTGCGCCAGGTTTAAAAAAAATTGTAGTGATTAAAGATACATCAAGTGTCAGTTTAGCTATGTCCTGGTAAGTTGCTCCTTTACTTTAATGGACTTTTTTCAAATCTCCAATAGGAGCTGAAGCCTCTGACTGTGCTAGTAACAGAGCTAGGCTTTACTGATGAATAACAGTAATTAAACCTTAATATTTACAGCTGTCTTCAGCTAGAGCTTTCTGAAAATGTAAATATTGCAAGTGACAAGAAGGAAGTTTAGTAAAGGACTGGAGGCTCAGTTATTCCATATATTTAGAAATGAGTTGCTGAGTGTGTGTGTTTTGATTGCTTAGGAAATCAATTCTGAGTGAAACTTTTTAACAAGATATCACCCCTCAGAAACCTAGCAAACATTTAGTAATAAAGGCAATCAAGCCATCCTAAGACATAAAAAGTGATGGTTATTCAGCGTATTAAAGGTATTTAAGTGTTTAACTACTGCTATTCTGTCTGCACGGCTCTTTAGTGTCCCAGAAAGCAAAGCTCATGTGGCCTTGCCCTAATCCTTTAAAAAAAAAGTCTTCAACCTCACACTTATGCCACAGTTCTATTTTTTCACCATGTTGTCCTTATCCCTCCAGAGATATTTGTGTCCTCCTTGCCCACTATACCTTATCAGATAGATTGCCAACAATAATGATAGACACTCCACTGAGCACATGGGTAGTCTTCTGACCAAAGCAGGATATCAAGGCTGATTAACAATTCTCCAGCTTTCAATGGTGGCTAAAGTTAGTTGAAAAGGTGGCTCTCAGCAGACAGCATTTTTATTGTATTCATTATTGCTTCTATTGCAGTAGCATCCATAGTGCGTTAAGCACTTTGCAAACACAGAGGAAGATCTCATCTTAAAGAGACCAGTCTCTAGATATTTATTTTATACTCTACAACAACTTTACGAAATACTCAGATGCCAATGCACATGCCAAAAAGGGTTAACCCTTCTAAGAAACCAGAAATGGCTGAGAGATGTTTGACTCTCCTAAATCAAATTAAGTTACAGAGGGCAGAGAGTTTGCCCATCTTGCTTAGCTAAGCATTTCAAAGGCCATCATTCTGTGGATAACTTAGTAAGTGGGACCCTCCTCAGGGACTCTCTCTCTCCCCTCTTCCCCTCAATAAATATCCTACATTAAACATAGGCAAGTCCATGGACCAGTCCGAGCACCATCAATTTTAAATTTTTTAGGCTGAGCCACCATGAGCTATACATAGCACTAGGGATATGTCTGAACTGCACAAGTAACCTGGGTGACTGGCATCCATGTTAGCCTACCCTGGGTGTGGACATCCCCATAGCAAACCTCTACCTGTATTACTGTGTCCTCATTCACTCATGTGTCTGCAGGCATATCTCACTGTTCTTAGTGGTGAGATGCTCTAGGATTCTTTCCCACTCAACTGCAGGAACACTTGATGTCCTTCAGGAAAAACTGTGGGAAGGCATTGGAGGATTATCTCCTCACGGAAAAGCAGTCTGAATTAAAGTGGAGCCTGTATTCTAACCCCCATCTCCACCAGATAAGATAACCCAGGCTTAAAGCACTTCCAAACCTGGGTCAGATTTTTTTCTCTCCCTGTATGAACCAGGTGGGCTAAAAGCTCGGTAAGAGTTCATGTTAACTGGGCAGTATAGACACGAATTGTGCAACGTGTGGCTCCTAGGGTTAGTCCAAGGCTCGCCAACAGCTATGTGGCCTCGGCCAGGTCACTCAGAAACTATCGGAGGCTATCTGTAAAATAGGAACTCTTCCTCCTCTCAGAGAAGCACCAAAAGGTTTTATACAGCACTCTGGAGACATACTCATGAGAAATCCATCACAGCAGTTTTCTGATAAACCAAGTCAAAGTCCTGAACCAGAAGGCTATATAGATTGGTCGAGATGAACTGGGCTCACAGCTATTATAAGACCTCACCTTGTACAAAACTGCACTTCCCAGGGATACAATCAATGCCCCTACAATATGGAATCTCAGACGTTTGCCCAGGAGGCCCCTCATCTGTGGTTTGGGCAACAGAGTAGATGACATGGTGATGATTTCTCCTAGGAAAGTAATACATTAGAAATTTATTAAGAGATGTACACAGGAAGTTCCTGTCCTAATTAATGCATTTTGTTTTCTATGTATATAATGGACTTGTTAAACTAAACATTTCACAAGAGGATACTAGATTAGCTTTACAACATATGCAAAATCATTCCCTCCATTAAAATACCTCCTTACAACATTTGAGATGCCCTTTGAAGGAAACCTATTTGTGAGGGGAAACTATCAAAACACAACAGACTTTAAATACATATAATAGACTAGTTCATGGAGTGTTTCTTTTCTACTGTTTACTGTGTCTTAGCCACACAATACTCCTCCCTCTCCTATGAAGTCTACTGCCATTTTATATTCCTGAAACAAGTCATACTCAGAGTTTTTAGGCCAGGAACCATATTTTTATTAACCTAGACAACATCATGTATGACTAATGCACTATATTAAAAAAATTAAGATGGCAGACAACTGTACTGTGTAATAATATGTCTCTGCAAAGGGGTTTTATTGTGCCATGTACACAGTAGTGCAGCAGACTATGCACACAGTCGTATGAGACACACAGGACTGAGTGTCAGTCTATACACTGTCTATACAAGAGTTTTGCCAGTGTAGCTGTGCCAGCAAAGCCCTCCACGTGCAGATGCAGTTATGCTCGATGAAAGTGCTGTGCCGAAAACACTCGGTGTGTCCCTCGCTGCCTGCCGTCTCCTGGCAGGGCCGCAAGGCAGCGGCAGTCTGCGGTCTGCAGGTCACACCGCTCTGGTCACAGACCCAACACTGCTGTCCAACTTCACACACACCCCGGGGATCAGACGCAGAGGACTAGGCCGGGTGCTTAGTCCGCAAACACCAACCGAGCGACAAACTGGAGACAAGAGTCACACGGCCCAGGCGCGCCCGGGTCAGCGCCGGACCCAGAGCGACCGAGCCCCCCGCGCTCCTGGTAGCGGCCTCAGGGACACGGAGGTCAGGGGGGCCGCGGGGCGGGGCCGGGAAGGAGGGGACGCCGGACTAGCTCCAGGCCAGTGGGGCGGGGGAGGCCTCTACTCACCTCAGCAAAGCACCAAGGTCCTTCCGCACTGACTACAGCCGGGCACAGACTACGGGACTGCAGCCGCGCATGCGCAACACACTGACTAGGCTACGGCAAGCCGCCCGGCTCAAACCGCGAGCCACAAAATCCGTATGGAGGTGGGGCTAAGCAACACAGCTGGGGAGCACCATGGCGGAGGGGGCGGAAGGAGGGAGTGAGGGCAAAGGAAAAGCAGAGGGAAGGGGGAGGACAAGCACCCCGGCTGTGGCTCTGGCTACCCCACCCCCATCTCTCTCTAGGCCAGGGTATGACAGGAGCACCACCCCACCCCCACCCCATACTGCTCCTTCTGTAGCAGCCTTCAGTGTGGCAGCCTCATCCCGGGCCAGATTAACTTTTTGTGGGCCCCCATGGGGCAAGGTGCAGGGGGGTGGGATGGTCAGTCTCCAGCGGGAAGGGCGGGCTGGGGGCAATGAGGCGTGGTGCGGCGGGAGCAGCACCGCTCTGCGCAGCGCAGAAGGCGAGCGCTGTTTACAAACCTGCAGCTGCCAGATGCACAATGGTCTTGCCAGCCCTGTGCTGGCCGCATGTCCCTTCCCCCTGAGGGCGGGCCCGCACCACACTGCCCCCCTGCCCCGTACCTCATCCTTATGCCCAGTGCTCCCTCCCCAGAGATCTTCACCACAGAGCTCTATGCCCAGCCCCCACCGCTCCCAGAGACCTCCCCTCCTGGCTTCCCACCACAGCTGCACAGCACCCTGCACACCACACCACTCACCCAGCACCCGCCACCCACAGACCACTGCCCACCACCTTCCTCACAGTCCCACCCTCACAGCTGCACAGCACCCCATATTCCTGAGGGGATTCTGCACCAAAAAAATTGAAAATTTTGCTCACAATATTTTAAAATTCTGCAAATTTTGTCAGTAAATAAATGTGCAGGCTCCAACATGGCAGTGGGGAGCACAGGCCACTGGTTGCATGGAGGTGGGAGATCACTCTGCAGCCTCCCCCCACCCCACCCTGTGACAGGGACTTGGCAGTGAGGCTGCACCTGACCCTGACAGTCCAGGTGTGGGTGAGCAGGCTGAGCCCGGCGGCAGGATCCAAGTGCAGAGGGACTTAGTGTGGGGGGATCCAGGTAGGGGTAAGAGAGTTCTCTGTGGGGCAATCTGGGTGCGGGTGGCTCAGTGGGAGATCTGGATTCACAGAAGCTCATTGGGAGGTTCCAGGGGCGATGGGACTGTAGGGGATCCAGGTGAAGGTGTTTGGGGCTCAACTGGAGAGGTGGGGTTCATTTGGGTGGGGGTCCAGGTGCAGGTGGTTGGGGCTCAGTGGGGGTGATACAGATGCAGGGGAGATGGGGCTTGTCAGGGTGAGGGTTTGATGGGCCTGCTTAACAGGGGAGCCCCAGCTTCTGCCAAGGGGATGCTGCATGCTTGGCTCCAGTTTCCCCCTGCCCCCGCTTCCCGCATCCCATGCCCCTTCCCTACCACTCCATCTCCTCCTCATCCCCCCCTTCCTTTCCCACTGCCTCTTTCCCTACCCCTGCTTTCCCTACCCCCTTCTCTTCCCCACCCCATGCCCCTTGCCCACCACTTCGTCTCCTCCCCCTTCCTTCCCCCCTGCCCCCGCTTCCCCATCCCATGCCCCTTCCCCACTGCTCCATCTCCTTCCCACCCCACCCCCTCCTTCCCCACTGCCTCTTCCCCCTAGTCCCAGCCTGCCCCTGCCCTTCCCCACCATAGGCACTCACTGTTGTACAGAAAACAGGAGGCTCCCAGCACACAGAAGGGGAGCTCAACCAGCACCAGGACCCAGAAAGTGGCATCTTCTGAGCAGCACCCTCTTTTTTCAGCCAGCAGCTCTGTGCTTGCAGAAAGTGGGGGAGGCAGTGACATGTGACTCTGTGTGCCCCCACACCTCGCCTCTGTTTGGGGGCACTGCCCCCAAACTAAGCCTATGGGCATTTCAGCTGCCACCCCCCTCCCTTTGCTTCTCGATCACTTTTGAAAGGGAAGCAAAGAAATCTTCAGGGGATCTGTTTTCATTCCCCCAAGAGTACCCCAAACAGAACCCCCAGTGTCCCCCCACAGACTCTCCAGAGACCCATTCCCCCACACCCTTCCTGCCCACAGCCACACTCACCGGCCTGCTGCAAGTGACTATGTCCATGCACGGGCTAAGCCTGCAGCACTGCTGTGGCCGGTCAGGGATCCCTCTGGCCCCTTGGAAGTGGCACAACCAGCCAAACAGAGCAGGAGCCACTGGCACCATGGTAAACTCATGTACTGGCCTCATCGCTGCATGCCCACTGCAGTGAGCAACAGTGTCCTGTCCCACCCTGAATCATAGAATATCAGAGTTGAAAGGGACCTCAGGAGGTCATCTAGTCCAACCCCCTGCTCAAAGCAGGACCAATCCCCAACTAAATCATCCCAGCCAGGGAATCTCTAAGAACTAGGGCCTGTGATCTAGTAACTACTGTTAGTTGCTGGAAGAAAGCCTCATCCACCTCATCCCCCTGGTCTGATGGTCTATAGCAGACTCCCACCACGACATCACCCTTGTTCCTCACACTTCTGAACTTAATCCAGAGACTCAGGTATTTCTGCAGTTTCATACTGCTCTCTCACAAACAATGCAACTCCCCCACCTTTTCTGCCCTGCCTGTCCTTCCTGAACAGTTTATATCCATCCATGACAGTACTCCAGTCATGTGAGTTATCCCACCAAGTCTCTGTTATTCCAATCATAATTCCTTGACTATGCCAGGACTTCCAGTTCTCCCTGCTTTTTTCCCAGGCTTCTTGTATTTGTGTCTAGGCACTTAGGATAACTCGCTGATTGGCCTGCTTACTCAGTATGAGGCAGGAGTCCTCCCCTCTTGCACAGCTCGTGCTTCCTCCTGGTATCCCACTTCCCCACTTACCTCTGGGCTTTGGTCTCCTTCCCCCAGTGAACCTAGTTTAAAGCCCTCCACACTAGGTTAGCCAGCCTCCTTGTGAAGATGCTCTTTCCTCTTTTTGTTAGGTGGAGCCCATCTCTGCCTAGCATGCCTTCTTGGAACACCATCCCATGGTCAAAGAATCCAAAGCCTTCTCTTAGACACCACCTGCGTAGCCATTCATTGACTTCCACGATTCGACCGACAACCGCTCTGCCCCGACTGACCGAGGGCGCCTTCACCCCAACCTGCTCAGACCCACCAACAACAGCAACACCCTGACCAACCAAGGACAGCCACACCCTGACCAGCTCTGACTGACTGATGACAGGCCCGCCCTACTCCAACTAACCGAAAACAGCCCTGCCCAACTTGCTCCAATCAACTGACAACAGCCCTGCCACAACCAACCAAGGACAGCCCTTCCTCATCCTGCTCCAACTGAAAGATGACAGGCCAGTTCCAATCAACTGATGACAGCCCCACCCCTTCTGACTGATGACAGCCCTGCCCAGACTGACCACAATCCCATCCCAACTGATCCATGACAGCCTCACCCACCCTGACCAACAATAGCCCTTCTCCGACCCATGACATTCCAACCCAACTGACTGACGACAGCCCCACCCCGAGTGACCGATGACAGCCACCCCGACCAACGAATGACACCTCACCCGAACCGACAGCCCCACCCTGCCCCAACTGACAACAGCTCCATCCTAATCGATTACAGGCCCATCTCAGTCGATGACAGCCCCATCCCAACTGACTGACTGACTGAATACAGCGCTGCTCCAACTGACTGATAACAGCCCCTGTTGCTACCAAGCAATGATGGCCTTGCCCTGTCCCGACTGAAGACAGCCCTGTCCCAATTGAATGACGACAGCCCTGGCCTCCCCCCTTACACTGAGGGAGGGGCCTTCAGATGTGGGTGGGCTTGCACCCATCCGCTTCACAGACTTCAATAGGTGCCCTCACCATTGATAGCCCCACCCTACTCCAACCCGACAGACAGCAGCCCTGCTTTGACCAACCAACAATAGCCCCACCCTGACCAGTGACAGCCCTGCTCCAATCGATGACAGCCCTACCCTGCTTTGACCGACAACAGCCTCACCCTGACCAATGCAACCTATGACAGCCCCACCTTACCCTGACTAATGATAGCTCTGCCCCACCCCGACTGACAACAGCCCCATCCCGCCTTGGCCGACTACAGCCCCACCATGCCCCAACTGATCAACAATCTCTCCAGCCAACCAAAGACAGCACCACATCGCCCTGCTCTGACTAACCAATGACAGCTCCGTCCTGACCAATGACAGCCTCATCACAATGAACTGATGACAGCCCACGTGCCCCAACCAACAACAGCTCTGCCTCACCTTAACTGGTGACAAACAACCCCACTGTGACCAACTGATGACAGTCTTGCCCTGGCCTACGACAGTTCCATCCCGCCCCAACCAACCAACAACAGCCCTGTCCTGCCCTGAATGATTCTCACACGTCTTCAGAATTGGTGCAAGAGCAGATGATAGATAAAATGACATGATTTAGTTCACTGATAAGCACGACTGGTCCAGTCTGTAAATAAAACAAGCACATTGTTGACCTTTAGCAACTAATCAGAAGATTTTTGTACCTCACTTTAAAATAAGGTGATGATTTGCCCATGTTTCCCTTCTAATTACTACCTTAGTCTTCTTTTATGGTCAGCCTAAGTAAAGGAGATTTCTTGTCATTACAGGTTTGTATATTTTTTACCTAAAATCTTCCAGCACAACATTTCACCTTGGTCCTGTCAGCAATAACATCATTTTTAAGCAAATCAGCAATTCTATGTAAAAGGAGAATTAGTTAAATGACACTCATGTTGGCCTGAATGTTACCTCACCTAAATTCATTCACTATCCATAATTGTAAATTAAAGTGTAACTAACAAAGCTCTTAAGCGTAACCATTTAGCAATTCTTTATATTTCAATATCATAATTAGGTTTGTGTGTATTATCATACCCCCTTAATCCATATGGGGGCAGAGGATTAAAGAGCACTTTGACTCTAAAATATTGTCAATAGTTTCTTTATCTTCTTTTAGCATGGATGTCCAGGAACTCTTTTTCATGCACAGTCCACCCTTATGGTTGCAAATCATTACAAAAAGCTTCGTTAGTAATTTTCCCTGTGTTGCATTTTGAGGGGAGTCAATATTTTAGGGCCTTAATAATTGTTTGTGTTGTCCCTTCACCTATTGTTGGTGGCGGCTGCTGCAGAGTCTAACATATCAGGTGTTAGGAATGCTCAGATCATGCACAAGGACTGGGCCCCTCTGGTGAGATACGTGTTTCCCTACTTAGTTTAAAAATCCCACTGCAGGGCCTTGGCTTGAGCTAAAGCTCCGAGCAGCTTGTTATCTGTGGAGCAGCGTCAGAGCTAAGGCAGCTTTGACAATGTTGACTGGTGGAAACTTAGGTGCCCAGGGGGCTTAGGCACCTAGGAGGGTTAAGTAGTGCCTGAGCTGTGGCTGTGAAAATGGCAGTGGCACCTCCTGATGGTCTTAGGTGCCTATCTGCCTGTTTAGGTGTCTAAATCCCTTTAAAAATCTGGCCTTAAAGATCTAGTTTGTTTGCTTGAGTTTTTAATTTATTTGTAAAGAAAAGTTGCCAGATTTACAACTCTGGAGACAAATCTCTGTTCATCCCCAGGATAGTGTAGCACTTGCAGGAACTGAAGCACCCTGGTGCCCTTTGGCATAAAGAGATCACTTCTACAGGCAGGAAGGAGGTAGTTAAAGCTCATTTATTGCCTGTTCCTGCTCCTAAGTTTTCCACTGACTTCCATGGGAACAGGATAGGGCCCTGAATCCCCGGCTTTGGTACTGAGACGGCCAGAAAAGGTACCCATTATCATAGCGGTTTTTGTGACGTGGACAATGGTCCACTAGCAGCAACACTGTCATAACCAATTATTTTTACACAGGCTACGAAACAGTCATTTGATGGCAATAATTGTCAGCCAACCTGGATCAAATTAGAACAAATACTCTAGTGGAAAAAGGCTGTATGTCACAATAGTAATCATCCAAGCCTGCCACATTCCTAATTTGTTTGTTATAAAATCTACTACTCTATCACCAAGAAAGCCTTTTTTAAAAATAAAAACAACACTAGCTGTGAGCTTTGTGCCACAAACAAAAACATTTGTGCTCTTCACGCTGTCTCTGAGCCAGAAATTAACTAATTAAAGACTTCTTTTCTCAGAAATGTGTTGGCATCAATCAGAGACACTGGGGCACAAACACAGATGCTATGATATGATAAGGCATTTTACAAAATTGAAGTGGCTGTTAAATAAAACAGCTGTATAAATCTCAGCTGTATTCAGACTATCAGGGACGGGGCAAATCAATGATTCCTAAGTGGAAAGAATACAGAATTGGTAGGGGAAAATAATCATTTTCAAACTTCTAAAAGGGTATCCCGAACAATGGAGAAAAAAAGCAAACATTAAAATCCAAATAAACTCAGTGGATGGAGATTTCATGAGCCTTTTGTTGATTTCATAAACTGTTTTTAGCGTTTTAAAATCTCACTTCACAATTTTTTAACTTTGTTGAACTTTTTAAAGGGCCAGATTCTGACACCTGTCCTCATGTGGAACAGTTCCTTATTCCATGAATGACCCCCATTGATTGTCCAGCACATGGTACCATGATGAATCATATTATCAAACAGGAGACTCAACTATGTCTCAAAATAGACACGTCATAACTACAAGGTTAAGTGCACCTGTGGCCCCTTTCTGGTACCTCTGAGGGCATGTCTTCAGGTGTTAGGCCTTATGCCTTTACTTGTCTGAAGCTGGAATTTGGCAATTCTCCCACTTCTAGACTGAGCCCTGTATATCAACCGTTCTCACTCTGATAGTCCAACTGAGTTCAGGCACCTCCAGTTCTTCCCTTCGAGAGTCTGTGACCATGGAATACAGTAATCAGGCTGCCTTCTTAAAACAAAAGTATTGTTTACTTTAGCTGTAAGAACAAAGCTTGTAGATAAATAGGACTTTAAATCAACATCATACATACGTCTATCTTACCTAAACGTTTACCATCCCTTGATGCTAACTTAGGCAGGGCTAGCTTCTTCAGACACCCCCAGTGGGGTCCTGTTTCTCAGACTATCTCCCCTGAATGGTCACTGCCTCTCTCTTGAGAGAAGGTCTTTTAACCCTGTCAAAGTTCTTTTGTCCTTCTGTGTTTGAGTGTCTTTTCCTGTTCTGATCCAAACAAGTGTTGTAGGTTTGCTGGAGAATAGGCAAAATAAAAGCTAATAGTTCTGGCCTTGTCCTGTATCAACTCTTAAATGTTTGCTTATCTAGAGCTATTTTTTCCTTGCTACCTGTTTTTCTAGACAGACTCCTGTTGAGTTAAATCAATATAGTCATACAGGAAACACACCAATAACTAGGCCAACATAAAATATTCATAAATCCTAATTTCACCTGAAAATCAGGACGTGTCTAACTGCCAACATTTCTTCAAGGAATTAATTCTGCCTGCAAAATTGCATCTGCAATTAATTGCAGGCACAAAATTCTGAGTGCAATTTTGGACGCTGGCTTTAAATGTCAGCTTCCTGGTGTCAGGTAACACCTATTTTCCACACAGGAGAGCCTCACTTTTTCCTTCTGTGGGGTGTATATTTGAGATGGACAATGAGACGGCTGCTGGCTTACAGTATATTCTTGAGGCTCCCCTGCACTTCTTTTTAATAAAGAAGTCTGAGTATGTGTAGCTTGTTCAAGTATAAAAACTTCGCATATGTGTAAGCTGAAGTTACTGGCAACTGCAGCCTTTTACACAAAACTTTCTTACCCCTCCTGTTTTAGTGGCTTTTAATTCCTGTTGAGATGCTGATATGACAAGTCTTACAAGATCATTGCAAGTAACTTCAGAATAATTTTGATGCCTGGCAGCTTAGACATATGCGAAGTTTATTTCTAATGGAGAAAGTGCAGTTTTGATGGAGCTAAATGTCCCACATTATGTTATTGTAGTGACATGTCAGATAAATGAAGTCCACCATTTGTGAAATAAGAGTTCATGAACAGTCATGACTGCTGCTTTCCAGTACAATGTAGACCGACACCCATGATGGATATAATACACTAGGTCTCCAAGAGCAAATTGACAAGCAGCCGGTGAGTCATTTTCTTTTTTGATGGCTATCCAGCAACAGCCATCATTGGAAGAGGAGGTAAACAGGACCACAGCAGACTTGACAGACAAGTCCACTGGAACAAATTCGCCCTCAGCTAGCACAATGTTTGAGCCAGAACCACTCCTCCCTGATTTCGAGATACTGTCAAAATATGTTTCGTTCTCTGTAATGTTTTGGATGGGTTATGACAGGCACTGGCCATAATGTATCCACCTCTACAATCTCAGCTCTGACACTGACTCCCTCATGGCTGTGGGAAAAATGCTTAATATCTCTGTTTCAGTTTCTCTATCGATAAAATGGGGATAATAACTGAACTACCTCATAGCTCTGTGGTGAGGCTTAATTAGCTAATGTCAGTGAGGCTGTTTGAGGATGAAAAATGATAGGTGTTTATTATGATCTATGTATGTATTAGGCAGGCCAGGCAGATTATTGAAAGGGACACAGTTAGGAAAACATTTTGCCATTCAGCAAACAAATTACCTGCATTCTAAACCAATCATCCTCTCATGATCAGATAGCGCTGTGGATACCCCGATGTTTTTAAGCAGTCTGATTTTGCTGTTAGTATCATCTCATGCATCTGAAAGAACACTGGGAAAACTTTATAGTTTAAAGCTTTGTTTTTTTCTCCTGCAGCCGGCATGTTCTCTCATCACACCAAACAAATAATAACAATAATTTAAAAAAACTTAGGCAGAAACAAAACACTACAAACTACTAACTGTAAAATAATATCAAATAAAACTTAACATTTCCATAGCCCTTTCCCAGGGAGGATATCAAAGGGAAGGATAAGTATTATCCCCATTTTAAAGGTGGGGAAACTGAGGCACCAGGAATGGAATTGATTTATCCAAAGCCCCACACACAGAGCAAGATTGTGAACCCCTTTGTCACTAGATATGTCTTCACTGCAGAGTTAATGCTGATGATCAGCATCCAGGTCTGAGCAACCAGGTTAACCTAGGTATGAGCAGCCACACTGCAAAGCTACACTTGAGTTACTCTGTCCTCACTGGTGCTGCGCTCATCCATGTGTATGTGTCACCAGGATTTCTGAAAGCCTATTCCATGGTTCTTTGTGAAGCATTAAGCTGAGCTGGAAATTGTGGGCAAACTTGTCTCTCCTTCTGGGCACACAGGGAGAAGTGTGGGAAGGCACTGGAGGGCTTTCAGCATGCAAGTGATTCAGCCTGCTTCTTTACTACAAAGTAGGCAGGTTACCAGCCTAAGTGAAAGTTTCACTCAGGCTTTAGCCTATAGTCCCAGACAAGCTAGCTAGCCTGGGGCCAAAGCACCACTGAACTCTGGTCAAAGGTTTTTCTGTGTGGACGGAGGGGGCTTAGGGGAAACACTCAAGTAAAAGCCTGGCTTAACTCAGCATTGCAGACATACCCAGTGGGACTACTCCTGGGAGAAACTGCTCACAACGAGAATAAGGAGGTCACAATCTGGCCCATCGACTGCCAGTGGCAGTCTGAAACAGAATCCAACTTTCCTGTCTCACAGCCTCTGCTCTCTCCACTAGAGTACATCGCACAGCACATATCAGACTAATTAAAATATTCTGTCTGGGATATTGTTTGTAGTGTAAGAATGACAGCACAGTTAAAGTATTATTATCTCATTTGAACCACTTTGCATTTCTTCTTGGGTCTGTAACCCTTGCCGCTTGCAAGGCAACTCTCTTCTAACGAAAGCATTCTTCCATGGTCCTGGTCTCAGACTGAGTGGAAGGCCATTTCTCTCACCCCAAGACCTGCTTTTTCCATGATACCTACAAAAAGGTATAGGTTGAGGAACAGATGGGTATAGCTGAGGTGTTTATGTTCATTATTTAAAAAATATGAAAGTACATAATTTGCATATGAATGTTGCATACTTTGATTGTATCCCTCTCCCTTACACTGTGTACACTGCTTGTCATCTTAGAATGTCAGTTCTTTGAGTCAGAGACCATTTCTGCCTCTTCCTCGTACAGCACCACACAATCGGGTGCCCAGTGCAGGGACCTCTGGCACCACTGCAATACAAATAATAAGAAAAATAAGGACTCTTTTATTCATTTGGATTCATTTATAATGTGTGAGGGACCATCAACTTAAAAGAGCGCCATGCTCGACTGCTAAGCTGTATGCCTATGCTGGTAATGTCATTTGAAGTTCAGGATTTTATAAATAAAACTGATTTTATTTATGATCCTGATGTTAACAAGGTTTTCATCCTACTAGTTAGTGATTCAAGTTAATTGCTGCCATCATTCTGCAGACAAGATTCTTAATGAAGCTAAAATCAATGTCACGATATGGTCCCAAGTTTCAAAGATTAGACAAGATAATAAAATGGGGCTTTCAGAAAATCACAGAATTATCTATTTTTATTTTTTAGCTAAACTATTGAAGGCATTCAACATTTTTTTTTAAATCATAAAATGGCCTGGTTTTACTTTATTGTTGTGTTTGAAAAGAATCTAATTAGGAAATTGTAGATCTCATGTTTTGACCACATTGAAATGTTTGAGCTTTGTGATTAACAGAACTGGCAATAGATAACAGTGTGAACAATCCTGGCTAAATGTATTTTGATTAAATGAATTTAGAGTACATTTTCTTAAGACACATTTGGCCATGTTCTGTCTGGTGCTAGATGTATATGGGTGGAAAAATTGCAGCATTTTTCCAAGCAGGAGGCATGAGATTGCTACAAGCCATAGCCTCCACCATGGTATTAATTAGTGTGTCTCACCAACCAGAGCTGTAATATTTGTAAATGAAATTCTAGAAAGGCATCAGCAAAGAACAGGGCGATGAAGCCAAATGGAAAACATAAACCAGTAAAAGGCTTAGCTAGCTAGAAGTGCAAGCTCAGCCTTTGAAGTCAGTTCAAGTACTGCATGCTTTAATTTTGGTGTAATTTTGTGATGAAGGGTACAAACAAGAACTCAGAAACAGCTTTTGTAACTTTTGGCCCACTTGTAGATGAATCAGTTTGTTGATGGTTACCAGTGATTGTGCAGCCAACAAAACTGTGGTCTTCATTAAGTTAGATTTGAATAATTGGCTTCAGTGGAAGTTTTGGGCGCAGAGGGAGTGCAGTGTCATGCCCCAAATCGTACTTTAAAAGAGGATGAGCATTTGAATTCAGAGGCAGTTGTATATCTCAGTAACGTGGAAACCCAGATATTTCTTTATATCTCTGTATTGGTGGTTTTCCTTTGCTCTTTTTCTGTTGGCCTCAGCAGTAGAGCTGAGGTGGCACAGGATCTAGTACTGTCCTGGCATTTCAGTACCTGGATGGTGGATAAAGAATGGAAAGACCATCTGGGTTACATTGCTCTGGCCCTATGGATAGCTTTCTTAGGACCTGCTACTGCCAGATGCTGAGCATCAACAAAGATATCAATGAGGTCAGTGGGAACTGAGGTTGCTCAGAACTTGCCAGATCAGGCAGCCAGGCATTAAGTGGGCCCAGGAATGGCCTAAACACAAATACCATTACTGGGAGATACACACACACACTTATTTTTATGTCAGATATTAGTTATTATTTCTCCAGCCTGAAAACAGTAACTCATTAGTTTGAAAGTCTGTGGCCAGCAGTTAGCCATCTGCTGTTAATTGCTACTCAGTGAAACTTATGTACCTGTTTTGGGAGGAAAGACTAAAGAGAGAGTTACTCTTTTCTCTTGTAGCTGTTTCACTTAAAGCAGGAGTGCATTTCCTTTCCTCAGATGGTGATACATGAGTACAGAGCAGTTAAGGAGGAATAACCCTGGACCAAGGTAGTATTATATCTGCATCCTCTGAGATGCAAATGGGTAAAGAACCAAACACTTTCACCCAGTGGTCCCCAAACTTTTCACAGTCATGCCCCCCCCCCTTATGCCTGTCCATGCCTAGCCCCCTGGGAGCTGGAGCCAGGAGTGGGGCCCCAGCTGGGAGGGAAGTGTGGACAGGGGTAAGAGGGCCAAGGCTGAGGCTGCAGTATGGGGTGGGTTTGGGGCCAGGTTGGGGAATAGAGCTGTGGCTGGGAGATGTGGCTGGGGGCGGGAGTGGAACTGCAGCTGAGGGCCGAGGCTGGTGGTGGGGCTGTGGCTGGGAGTGGGCAAGGGTGGGAGCCATGGCCCTGGCTGGGGGTGAAGCTGAAACAGGGCTGGGTGGCACTCCCTCCCTGCCCTCTATAGGAGCTGGCCCGGATCCCATCATGACCCCCTCAACGTTCCTCCATGCCCCCCAAGAGGGGCACATTCCACAGCTTGGGGAGCTCTGCTTTAAGCAGATACCAAAGTTTGAACAATAATATGGAAGAAAATGGCTGGAAAATTATTAGGGAAGGTGATGTATACTGAACTTAAACGCCTATTGATTGCAACACAAGACAATTTAATGTTTCATAGATTTTAAATTTGAATATATTTCTCAAGCAGCAAAGTTCTAAATTCTCAAAGAAATGTGCCAGGTTTGTTTCACAATCTACTTGATCATGCATGAATGGTATTCAAGTCCACCAGGATCTTTTATTTGCAAGACTTGACCACCATATCCTTGGGGGGAACAAATGCATACGGGTAAAGAGTACTAATGAAGACTGAACAATGGTTAGAAAGCTAATTGTTTAATAGATTCACTTACATGGCTTTGTGTATTTCAGACTAGAGTTGTTTGTATAACTGAAATTAAATCTCTTTATTTGCTTGCCTTGACAGCTACTGTGTTATGTATAAGCCATTATGTGCAGGTGCATTCCTGAAGTCTGACAAAGGTGTTTTTTTTTAACTTGTTTGTGCTATTGTTTGTTTCATTGAACTTCCTTGCCGAGGACTAGAAGCGCTTTTCTTTGTACAAGAATCCTTTTCTGAGAAGTGATAATTCCTTTAAAAAAATCTTGTTAACAAAAGACATTCAAACAGATATTGCACAAAATAGTTATAAGGGAGAAAAGAAAAACCCCAAATTTACATCAACATTTTTAGTTTCTTTAAAAAAATAAACATTTTTTTATTCAATAATTTAAAAAAATAGTAGCAAATCCAACATAAAAGCATGTGCATTAGAGAGGTTAAAAACCTTGGCTAACTGATTATTTAAAATAGAAACAAAACCTTATATTTATACCTAGAATATCCATATCATGTTTTGGCAAACCCAATAAACCTCTGCATATCCCTATCCTTCTCTAGTATCTGGGCAGTGTGGGAAAATATTTGGCACTAAAGCAATTCAGTGTATTGTGTATTCGTTTTCTAGTTACATTATTATATTGCCCGTGCAAATTGCGAAGTATGAGTACATTTGTTTGAAGGTAGAAAATGTATATTTTTATGTTTCATATCAGTCCAATTCAGTGATGGAATTTTGTTGCAAGATTTGTTTTCATATTAAAGAAAAATCAATTCTGTCTGGTTTCTAGTTTGGGGACTACAAACTTAAAATATTAGATATGAGTCTGTTCCAATACTGCACATTCAAACAGCCTTGTACATGGGGGTTCAAAATACAGATCTAAATATGAATTTCCCTGATCCTGGGAGTGTTCTGAATCAGGTCATTAGAGATAGGTGCAAATGGTGAGCTCAGATCCAAACCCAGACACAGATCTGGAATTTTGGTGCAGACCCATCTCTAAAAATATTTACAGAACCTACCAGAACCACCAACAGTCTGCAGACATTTTGATTACAAAGTTTAAAAGCTCTAACTAACCTTTCTTAGCTATAGTCTGAAATGATTTACAGTTGTTAACTGAGATCAATGTAATCAAAAGGTGAAAAAACATATTGACCAATGAACTATATAGCAGAGCAATTTTAAACCTTGGTCAAGTTCATCTTGGTGTAACACCACTGGCTTCCATATATTTACAGCAGGGCTGAATTATGTCACATTATTTAATATTGGATACAAAAATTATTTCAGGAGTTGTATTAATTATGGGGTGAAATCTTGAAGGACTTTGGTTTCAAACAATTTTTACTCAAGCAAAACATCCATTGCAATCAATAGTTTGAATAAAAACAAAGGGCTAGATTGTGTCTGTCCTTTTCTAAAGGTTGCAAGTGGGGAGGGCACCAAGAGCCTTTCTCTTGCCTTGCACCCCTGTGTGCACTAGCTGTTATGGTTGTATAAGGATGAGGGTTTGTAGCTGATAGCCTCCATTTTGGCAGGCAGGGTTCTGGACTGCAGGAAGCTGAGGGCTGCAGTCAACACTAGCTTCTGATTTCAAAATTTGATAGTTAAATACAAGTTCTCCATGCCTTAATAAGAACAACACAATCCCCAGCACAGGGACTATAAGACTACTCCCAGCTAGTAGCCTCTCGAGCGTGGCTACTAGAGGTGATGCGAGGGGAGGGGGCATGTGGGGTCACATGTCCCCCCAGATTGCTTGGTCACATGGTGCAGATGCCACCTCCCCGTGGAGCAGCTGAGCCAGCAGGAAACGGAAAGCAATAGCTGGGAGCTGCTCAGAGGCGCTGCTGCTTTAACTATGCTGTGAGAGGCAGAGGAACAGGTGGGAGCTGCACAAAGGGGTGGCTGCTTTCCTGGTGGGGGGGAAGGGCTGCTGAGAGGGTGCTTTCTGGAAGGGGAAGGGCTGCTTGGAGGGTGGGGTATGTGACTGTAGTTCAGGAGTGGGCAAACTTTTGTGCTTGCCCCATTCCATGCCCTTGGGCCACATTAGGTATGAAAATTGTATGGCAAGCCACGAATGCTCACGAAATTGGGTATGGGAGGGGGTGAGGGCTATGGCTGGGGGTGTGGGCTCTGGGTTGGGGCCAGAAATGAGGATTTCAGGGTGTGTGTGGGGGGGCTCTGGGCTCGGGCATGGGGTTAGGGTGTGGAGGTGGGGCTGGGGTTGGTGCAGGGGGTGCTCCGGGCTGGGACAGACGGGTTTGGAGGGTGGGAAGGGGATCAGGGCTGGGGAAGGGGGTTTGGGTGCAGGAGTGGTCAGGGGTACAGGTTCTGGGCGTTGCTTAACACAAACAGCTCCCAGAAGCAGCGGCATGTCCCTTCTCTGGCTCCTATGCAGAGCCATAGCTAGGCGACTCTGTGTGCTGCCCTGTCTGTAGGTGCTGCCCCTGCAGCTCCCATTGGCTGCAGGTCTCAGTCAATGGGAGCTGCGGGGGCAGCGTTTGGGGTAAGGGCGGTCTGTGGAGTGCCCTGGCTGCCCCTACATGTAGGAGCCAAAGGCGGCACGTGCCGCTCCTTCTGGGAGCTGCACGGAGTGGGGCAAGCCCCCAACCTGCTCCCTGGCTAAAGTGCCGGAGAGGGGCAAGCCCTGGATCCTGCTGCCCGGCGGGAGCTCAAGTGCCAGATTAAAATGACTGGAGGGCTGGATGCAGCCCTCAGGCCATACTTTGCTCACCCGTGGGGTTGTGCCCCCTCCCATTGTCTGCAGGCATGTATCATCTCTGAATGACGGCCACCCCCAAAGGGATCAGAATGTAGAAAAGGCAATGGCCAGCAGCACTGGCTGCATACACTAGGAAGATCATTCTGCTCCCCTTTAAAGGGTGGTGCAGCGGCCAATCCTGCCTGCATATCAGGGAGCTAATATGGATCTATGCCTTACCATCACAATCGAGACCTATGTATTTCAGCTGTAGCATCTTGCATGTAACTTGTTGTGAGGAGCATGGGTTGCAGGAGGGAAGAGTTTAGGTGAGGCAACAGGAAGTCAATCTGTGTGCGCATGGCTGGAATGCTAGCTGCAATTATGAAATCTCTGTTAAGTCTGTAAATAATCCTTTTAATAAAGAGTCAGTTTAGCTTTAGAAACACAGAGTTCTCTCCTGTTATTAATCAGCATATGGTATATGAAACATCAGCCATTCATCACACAGTTTTATGGCTTGTGTCATAGATTGGCAGGTTTGCAGGCTGAGATATTTGTATAGGGCCTGATCCTGAAGCAGGGACAACAGATTCTTCCTAAAAGTGTGGAGGAGGATGAGGCCCCACCCTCCCTGTAGCCCTGCCCCCACGTCCTCTTCCCCCCAACCCTCCGCACTCCAGCCATGCCGGAAGTCAGAGCTAGGTCTAGGACTCCGGGCAGGTGAAGGATCTTCAGCTACCCATAGCTGCCTGCGCAGCTATTACTCTGACCCGGCTCCAGCTCCAGCTTCCTGCCTGGCCAATGTGGGGCCTCGGGGGCCAAAGAGACACAGCCAGGCATGTTAAGAGCCGCCCGGACAGCTGTGGGGAGCCGTGGGCCCTCTCTCTGCCCTGGGTGGGAGGCTCAGGAGACGTGGATGAGGGCCAGGGGCTGCTCTTGGGCTCACTCCACCCCAGACAAGTGGAGGGTCCACAGCTCCCCACAGCAGCACAGGCTCCCCAGGCTGGGCTTCAGCTTCTGGCCTGGCCAGGAAGCAGGGTCTCAAGGGGAAGAGCAGAGCTTCAAGAGGAGGAGGAGGGGCTGATGAAAAGTGGACAGGCCAGGCCCATCTGCTTTCAAAAGTGGGAGGGCCTTGCCCTCACTCCATTTTGATGCTGCTGTCCTGAAATCCTTATTCAGTCAAAACTTCTTTTGAAATCAAGGGGAGTTTTGAATGAATAATTTCATGGCTGGACTTTTAAAAATAAACTGTCCACTCTAGGAAAAGAATACAGATGATTTGCATAAAAAATGCCAGATTTGATGAAAGAAATGTGAAGTAATACGGTAAAGGTACTTAGTATTAATACCTATATATTCAAAATGGCAATTAAGAAAATTCCAAACAGTTTCAATATATTTAGGCTTGGAAAAGTTCATTTTTTACTGGTAAATGTCAGTGAACATTGATTACACCCACAAATATATGAAAACATATTTCCATCAATAATAATTGAAATTTACAGATAGACACAGAAAAATGCTGCTTGAGAACTTATTAGAGTTTGATTTAAGGATATTTACTTTTAATATTTTGACAAATGTTTACAATTTGTGTGTTAATAGCTCTGAAGCTTAAAGTTTTTGAATCTGTGTCTACTGCCATTAAATAATAATTGCCTGACCCACCCACTCCAAAATTTCCCACAGTTGTGAAAATTTCAGTTGATAAACATTGGAAAAAATGCTTATTGATATTATCCTTCAAAATGATAAAAAAATAAAAATCAAATTCTGCTAAGCCTAAATATATTGTATCCCATGGCACTAAACAAAAAAAGGATATGTTCAAAGAAGTGTAATTAGCCTCTGTGTTTTGATCACCTCTAGAGCAGAATAATCACCAGTCAGGTTGGAATGGTTTCTGATATTGCATCTTGCCAAATAACAGGAATTTTTTCCTCAAGCTGTAGCAACAAACTCCATATAAACCTGTTGTTCTGATAGAAACCTACAGTTTTCTAAAAGGCACATTTGATAGAAGCCAAGGTACCCATGGTTGAAGCTAATGGAAATGAAATGTGATTTGACAAAAGGGAGAGATCTTAAACATACATAATGCACCTTTTTTACTTCTTTAAAAAAATATTGACTGCATGTAGTGCTGAAGAAAAGTGCTGGATCGGCAGCCCTAGCACTGATTTATGCATAGAACAGGGAAAGCCAAAGGCAGTGCTGACATTCCTATTTATAGAGTGATCTAGAGCAGTGATTCTCAAACTAGGGCCGCCTCTTGTTCAGGGAAAGCCCCTGGTGGGCCAGGCCAGTTTGTTTACCTGCCATGTCCGCAGGTTTGGCTGATCGCTGCTCCCACTGGCCACAGTTTGCCGCTCCAAGCCAATGGGGGCTGCAGGAAGGGCGGTGGTATTTGGTGGTTTTAATAACATATGAGCCTCATCAGATGTGTACTCAACAGGAAACTGGCTACATGTGATTTTTTTTATATAACAGAGAAATTCAAATGTGAAATGGACTGAGGAACATCAGAGAGACGAGGTGGGCGAGGTAAGATCTTTTATAGGACCAACTTTTGTTGGTGAGAGAGACACGCTTTTGAGCCACACAGAGCTCTTCTTCAGGTCTGGGAAAGGTACTCCAAGTGTCCCAGCTAAATGCAAGGTGGAACAGATTATTTAGCATAAGTAGTTAGTACATATTGTAAGCGACCATTCAAGGTAGAATGACCCATTAACTCCTCTGAGTCATAGGACAAAAAGTGGGGGTTAGTGGTTTCAGATTGTTGTAATAAGCCATACATTCAGTGTCTCTGTTCCGGCCATGATTTTAGTGTCTAGCAGAATTATGAATTTAAGCTCCCAGGCTCATCATTTGGAAGTGTCATGCAGGTTTCTTTTGAGGATGACTGATAGGTCAGATATAGAGTGATTGCCGTGTGATGCTCTCTGGGGGAACTTTGGGTTCATAAAGCAATGAATGGATTGTACCAGCTTTGCAAAATTCTAATCACTCACTGAGAGAAGTATTTTTTTTTTAAATTGGCAAGTAAGGTAATTTTTTCGTCATCATCATTGTCATGGTAATGGGTGGGAGACTAGTTTTTGTGCGTGGGCTGGTAAATGTTCGTGGCAATATTGCAAGGCTGGAATACATTCATGTGGAGTTTTATCATCTGTGACATATATCTGGATAATAGGCTTCATTTAATAAGTAATCCAAGTATGACTCAAGTAAAAAGCTATTAATGAAAGATAAACATTGTCTTCATGCTATTTAACTGTTTCAAAATACCATGTAGGCGAGAATACAACAAATGAGAAACAGACCATCAGTCTGCAACATTTCACAGCATGCCACACACTTCCCAGAATACAGGTAGAGTCACTCACTGACTTTTAGACTAAGACATGCCACTACCTTGGCAGAATGGCACAACTCTCCTTTGCCTTTCACTTTAATGAGAGGTAGGCCACATGCCCCTGCATGTGCTCTGCTAGCTGCAAACTGTTGCAAGGAGTGCTGTCCAGGTGTACAAATGCAGAAATAATAGAACCAAAAGTCTATCTGAACTGTAGGAAGTTTTGTGTGTAAGCAGAGTCAGGATAAGCTCTACCCTGACATCTGGTGGAAAGAATTTCAGAGAGTGTATTTGCATAGGCACGCCTACCCTATCCCAGACTCCCAAGCTGTGGGACTGCTTGGTGACAAATGACTCACCCTCAGTTGGGTGGTACTTGCTAGACAAGGGACATGGGTTCCAAAACCCAGTGAAGTAGAGAGGCTGGGGACAGGTATCTGTGCCTGGTGGTGCAGTCTCCTTGTGGAGTCAGAAGCACCAGTTGCACCCCCTCCTCTCTCCACTGTGGAATGTCAGAGTTGATTTTTTATTCCCTCAAGAATCTAAATACAGGTGACTGAGCTGAACTCACTTTGGGCTAATGGTGCACTAGCACTGGGGCTCCCTCACTAAGAGTTGAAATCACAAAAAAGCTGAAATGACTGAGCTGAGAGCACTGAGTACTGTGCTAACTAGTGGGGGAGCCTGAAGATATGCTGTGGAACAGAGCAGCTGGCGGAGTGGAGCAGTTGCGGGGACGGCTGGAGCGGATCACGGGACAGCTGGTGGCAGCAGAGCGGCTGGCAGAGCGGAGTAGCTGTGGGACGGGTGGAGCGGCCCACAGAGTGAGCGGAGCTGAGCAGTTTTGCAGAGCAGCTCATGGAGCAGAGCAGCTGGTGGAGCGGAGCAGTTCCTGAGGACGGCTGGAGGAGCAGAGTGGAACAGCTGGTAAAGCGGAGCAGTTTGTGGAGAAGACGGAAGCAGAACCCACGGAGAGGCAGGGCAGTTGGCCCTGGACCACGTAAGGTGCCCCTTTCTACCCAGGCTGGGGGAGGGACCTCTACAGATAGACTCTCGAACTTTGGGGTGGCATTGACCAGAGACTTTTGGGTTGTTGGACTTTGGGGTGATTGGACTTAAAACCCTAAGCGGAAAAAGGACAGTGCCAAACGTACTTGGAGGTGGGTTTTTGTTTATGGTTTGTGTTATAACCCTGTTTGTGGTGTTTCTCCAATGGGATGCCGCATTGATTCCTTCTTTTATTAAAAAAGATTTTGCTACACTCAGACTCTGTGCTTGCGAGAGGGGAAGTATTGCCTCCTAGAGGCGCCCAGGGGGGTGTGGTATGTGAGTGTCCCAGGTCACTGGGTGGGGGCTCGAGCCGGTTATGCATTGTGTTACTGAAACGGAACCCCTGGATACTGAACCCAGCCCTTGTTGCTGCCAACTAGAGGGGCAGAAGGGTTACATGTGTATATGTGATGGGTGGGCCTGAAACCACGAAAGTGAGGTTGTTCTCTCTTTGCCCTCAACCCTGCAGAATCCCTTTCATAGGAGCTCCATATGATTCCAGCTCCCTGAGCTTAAGAAAGAAAAAGGGGCTCCTGATTCTCCCCTCGCAGCCCACATGCTGCATTAATTTCCCACAGCCTCTCTCTCTGTGCTGTGGAATGAATCTTTTATGGGGAGGGCCTCTAGGAATAGCAGAGGGCAAGGATGTTCTTGGTAGGCTGGCTACATGGGAGTACAGTGGATAGTCTGGTCTCTGGCAGATCTCTGAGATTCACATGGATCCTTGCCTTCTTCCACTGGGCATGGGGAGAGAAAAACCCCATCCTATAATTGGAATAATTCCTAGGAATCGCCACAAACTGGAACTCAGTGAATTTATTTTCCCATACCTGGGTTATGCCCATGTACAGCAGAAGCCACTAACTTTGTGGCTTGGAATCATATTGACTGAACAACAGGGCTAGGGTTTGGTTTTGACAGCTCTAAATCTCATGAAACATTGTCAGTCAATAGGAGTTGCATGCGAGTATATAAAGGTGGAATTGGGGTCATAATACACAAAACCACGCTGCTTGACAATTATAGAATCAAAGACAGGGGGATCCTTTAGCACAGGGGTGGGCAAACTTTTTGGGCTACACTGGGGTTGCAAAACTGTATGGAGGGCCGGGTAGGGAAGGCTGTGCCTCCACAAACAGCCTGGCCCCCGCCCCCATCCAACCCCTCCCACTTCTCCACCCTGACTGCCCCCCTCGGAACCCCTGACCCATCCAAGCCCCCCTGCTCCTTGTCCCCTAACCGCCCCCTCCCGGGACCAGGGCCGCCCAGAGGATTCAGGGGGCCTGGGGCAATGCGGGGGAGCTGCGACGCTTGTACTCACCCGGCGGCGATCCTGGTCTTTGGCGGCATTTCAGCGGCGGGGGGCCCTTCAGTCACTCCACGTCTTCAGCAGCACTGAAGGACCCCTGCTGTCAAAGACCTGGACCGCTGCCGGGTCAGGGCTCGCGGGGACCCTGCGGGGCCCAGGGCCTGGGGCAAATTGCCCTCCCCCCGGGTGGCCCTGCTCAGGACCCCCCTCCCCTAACCACCCCTGGGATCCCACCCCCTATCCAACACCCCCTGCTCCCAGTCCCCTGACTGCTCTGACCCTATCCTCACCCCCCATTGACAGGCCCCCTGGGACTCCCACACTTATCCAATCCCCCCATCCCCTGACCGCCCCTCAGAACCTCCACCCCATCCAACCGCGCCCTACTCCCTGTCTCCTGACTGCCCCTCAGGACCCTCGCCCCTTATCCAACAGCCCCGGCCCCCTTACCATGCTGCTCAGAGCAGCATGTTTGGCAGCCGCGCTGCCCAGCTGGAGCCAGACACACTGCCGCGCTGCTCTGCAGAAGTGCACAACCCCGCCGCCCAGAGCACTGTCCACATGGCGGCGTGGCTGCGAGGGAGCTCAAGGGCTGGTCAGGACAGTCCCATGGGCCGGATGTGGTCCATGGGCTGTAGTTTGCCCACCTCTGCTTTAGCAAATGCATTGTGCTGTATTTAAGATGGTGTAGCACTTATTCACTAACTCAGGCACTGAAGAAGCTGAATCCAATTGTAAGATCTTTGGGGCAGAAACCACATCTACCTGTGTGTTTATATGTGTGATTGTACCTAATCCTGACGGCAGCCTCTTGGCAGCACCCAGCATAAATAAGAACAACATTATATTGCTATTGAGTATGTTGGAGGACTTTCCTCTGTTATCTTGATTCTAGCATCTGTTGGCTTTTAAATATCCCAACTGATTATCTGTGCTCTGAAAACATGAGTGCAAAACTAACCACACATTATTTATTTTGACTGCTAGCTCATCCCAAGGCCGCCATAATTCATTATCTCAGTGTTCTGTTCTTCATTTAGGTTTTAAATCCTCCTGCAAAGGGTAATAGAATACCATTAGCAAGGTGGCAGCCATGGGAAAGGGATGAAACTTGCAATCACCAAGGTATGAAGAGGCTTTAGTTCATATCTAGGCAGTAATGAGATGTGCTGCTCTTTGGTAATACAAGAAGGAGAGGAGCAGTGCTAAGAGTGAGCTGCGTTCCTGTGTCACAGGCAGTCATATCACAATCAGAGTCTCACGGCCATCCTAAGGCAGCCAAAACCCTTGGTTGTTTGTGGGGAAAAGGAAAGGATGGAAAAGGAGATGGAGTACTAAGGAAGTTGGTGCGGCAACGGAAGTTAGCAAGGAAATGGGATGGGATGAGAGGAAGAGAGGAATGGGGACTGCGAGGGACCAAAGGTGTGGGAGTGATTTAGAGAACATAATGGAGGACAGAGTTGTGAAAGGAGGGGTTGAACAGGCCGAAAAACCATGGGAAAGAAAGAAAGAATTTGAAACAGAAATGAAGAAAATCTAGCCTGTTGCATATTGCTCCTTCTGCTGGTCACAGACAAAAGTACTGCCTCAAGAAGGGCCCATCCAGGCACTGCGAAGTGCAGTAGCAATAGG
This sequence comes from Gopherus flavomarginatus, assembly GCF_025201925.1. NCBI lineage: Eukaryota > Metazoa > Chordata > Testudines > Testudinidae > Gopherus > Gopherus flavomarginatus. The sequence continues at coordinate 261,676,419 of NC_066618.1, forward strand.
GAAGGGTTGAGTCCACCTTGCCTAAAGTAGGAAAATTAAAGCAATAAAAGATTAAGGGAAAACTGAGGGCTTGTTTACAGTTACTGGGGGATTGATATGTGGTGATCAATGCATCAGCGGTCGATTTAGCGGGTCTAGTGAAGACCTGCTAAATTGACCGCAGATTACTCTCCCATCAACTCCTATACCTCACCTGAATGGGAAGCACAAGGGGAGTCGATGAGAGAGCGTCTCCCATCGACATAGTGTAGTGTGGACCTGCGATAAGTAGATCTAAGTACGTCGACTTCAGCTACGTTATTCACGTAGCTGAAGTTATGTAACTTAGATCAGTCTCCCCCTGTAGCATAGACAAGGCCTGAGAGGGAATGGAGGCATGTTTCCATAGACATTATAGTAATTCTAGACTTCATCACTTTAAAAAAAATTCAAGAGAGGCACTGTAGGTTCAGCCTAGCATGAAGGAAGCCAGGGGACTCTTAATCTGGGGATTCAAAATGTAGCAAAATCTGTTTTTTTCCTTTGACATCTCTTTCATTCTCTCTCCTCTACCCTTTTTTATTCTGTTATAGCTGCAGTGGCAGAGGCCTGGTCCACACTGGCGGGGGGGGAGGGGGTCGATCTAAGTTACACAACTTCAGCTACATGAATAACATAGCTGAAATTGACGTACTTAGACTGACTTAACCTGGTGTCTTCACTGCGGTGAGTTGACTGCTGCTGCTCACCTGAGAGCACTCGGGGACTGCGATAAATCGACCCCCACTGGCTTGATCGCTGCCCGCCGATCCGGCAGGTAGTGCAGACATGCCCAGAGTTAGTCTCTAGCTAGCTCTGAGTCATAATCTGATAATTTCAGAATCCAAGGATGTAATTCAACTATGAATACCAAACAGAAGCAAATTATTAACTATTTGGGACTCACTTCCCACATCTTTGGGAAGATTGGACTGTTTCTCCCAAATCAGACTAGTGTTTGATGAAGTGATGGATTTCTCTGGATTTGCAGTGAAGTCTGGCTTCAAATAGGTTGTGGATGAGAAACCTGTATAAAGAAAGCAATTTGAAATTAAGGGAAACTGTGCTTTTGCTTAGGAGAAGTGCCTATTTTATGGTCAGATACAATCTCCAAAAAATGAATGGAACACCACAGTTGATTGTATAGTTTTGGGGCATGGACTATGAGGACGTTAAATTAAATGCAGATATGAGCTGCTGCACCTCCCAGTACCTTCATGGAGAGAACACTGACAGTGTAATAGAATGTTTATTCTTATTTTGGCCACATAAAGTTCAAGTGGCTGTAGTGCAAGGAACTGGGGAAGTGAAATGCAGCCTACAGCCTACAGAGCTGAAATGCACGGCTGTAGAGTACTCCCCCTTGGCTGCTGTGTCAGTGCACAGTCTGAAACAGTGTGCATTCTTCTCTGTGCTACACGTCCCTAGGGTGACCAGATGTCCTGATTTTATAGGGACAGTCATGATATTTGTTTTGTTTTTTTGAAATATGGCTCCTATTACCACCCACCCCCATCATGATTTTTCACACTTGCTATCTGGTCACACTACATGTGCACTGCAGTGGTAACACTGGATCCCATGGCCGCTCCCAACACGACCCTCGTCACTGAGCTATATGGGTGTGAACAGCCACTCCACAGCACACAGGGTAGTGGAGGTGAGGCCCACCCACACAGTCCTAAAGCAGAACAAACGAGGAGAGCCTCATGCTGTGTGACTTTCACCGTATAATGTTTAGTAGTCAGAACACTGTCCTCCTAAACCACAGAACATGATTAATAACCTGTGGAAAATAATGATGTCCTTTTCTCCAGATCGTCTTGTATTTTAAGGAGTACTCTCTCCCGCTCGAGGGCTTCTATGTACTTGGAATAAGACCAGGAAACCTGCAAGAACCATGTTCAAACATCAGCCTCTGTACCCTGTGACTGGTAGTTGATGGTCTATTTCAGCAGCAGGAGGGCTTGTTTATGTTAATACTATACCAGCTTTCTCAAAGCTGAAGAAGTTATCGACAGGGGAGTTGTGCCATTAAATACTGAAATTGTGAAACAATTCACTAGCAAGAAGTGAATCACAATGCACTGGGAGGGGCAATACAGAAAAGTCTGACAGATTGGATGCTCATCCTAATTTATTCAACTCTCCATTTTCTTTTACTCTTCCCTTCTCCATGTCACATTTTTCTTCTTTTCCTCTTCCTAAAACATTACAGAATCTTACCCCTGCCAAAATTTCATTCTTTTTGTTCCTTTGAACACCCAAAAGTGCCCACTCCCTCTGACCCACCATGAGCCTCTCTACCTGCTAGCTACCCCACCCAGATCCCAGCTGGTCATATGAAATCTCCCAATTCTTCCTGCCCAAACTTGGCAGCACCTTTCTACAACATGGTACCTTCTCTCCTGCAGTAAAGAAAAAATGCTGCTCTTTAAATTTTAATGTACCCAGTCAGGTTCAAAGTAAGCTTTAGGCCGCTCACCCAAACATTATGTGACTGTACCTCTGTTTGGTTTAAGGCATAACCCTAGTCAGGAATGTTCTGTATCAGCCTTTTTTCCTGAAATGTTGAAAGTCTGAGGCCAATTTTAGATTTGGTGGTTCAGTCTGAGGAACTCTAATTCACTTCCCACAGTAGCACAGGATTTGAAGGCAGAAGCTGGTTCAGCAGAGATTACCAGACTCCTAGAAATTCTGAAGCTGCTCCACCCTGGCCTGTCTGTGCAGGATAGCATCCTGGCTTCAGAATCAGCCAGTCGAGACTTTTCCAGCAGAAAAGCAAAGGTAAAAGGCTTGTTTGAGTGAGAGGACTGTGTGGGGGAGAGTGTGCTTAACTTCACTGAACCTAAAAACATGGTTTGGATTTTGGTTGGTTTGAGATTTTGGATGACATTCAAGCTGGTCTATATTCCAAACTATATTCCACCCATCCATTTTACACTATAAACCATCGCTTAGTGTTCAGAAGTTGCTGTGCTCATTCCTTCCGTTATTTTAAAGAAAAAAATTACTATTCCCCTGGCATTATAGACCCCCAGTCTTCAGGAAAGCTCTGATATGAATCTGAAACTCCATTGCCTTGGTCTTATCTCAAGTGTAAATCACTGCTGCCCTCACTTATAAACTCAAAAGACCTCAAGTTGTTAGAAATACTCCCCAGCATCTAAAAATGAAAGAACCTCAGAAGAGGCAGAGCAGGCTTTTAACCTGAAAAGTTAATGTATCGAGAATGAGCAGTTCTCTAAGAACCCTGCAACAGAGGCATTAGTAGCCAATCCTCCACTTTTGCTTTACATCAGCACCTTGCCTTACTTCTCTTCATTGATGTAGGTGGGGGTGTGGATATCTGTAGCAAGATATTTTATTACTCACCTGTCGTCCATATCCAGTTACAGATGAAGGTGTTCCTCTACCCATACTGGTGTCATCCACAGAAATACTTTCTGATAAGCTGACAACTTTTTTCACTTGCTGTTACCAATAGAAACAATTCTTTGATTAGTTGCAAATAATTGAGCTGGGGTGAAGAATAAAGTCAGAGAAGATGGTATTGTTGCATTTCAACTGACCCACGTGCAATATCACATAGCACTCCAAGCATATTTTGTACAGAATTTTCTAATGCCCAGTTTTGTAGTTTATCATTCTTGCATACTAATAAGATTTGGGGTTTTATAGGTGTTTCTTTGCCCAATTCAATGTTTCCACCGCTCTAAATTTCTGCCAACCATTTTCATTGTGAACAGTTCCCATCCACCCTCTTGGACCCTAAATGGCACAATGAACCAGCAATGGAATACATTTCCATCAGGCTTGTCTACATAATCATTTAATTTGCAGCCCACTGGGATGTGAAACTACCCTGCTGTGGACTAACTGTCTGTGTGGACCCTGCTAATGCACATTAACAGTTTGTTAATGCACTTTGATCTAGTCCTCTTTGAAATAGGAGTAGATCAAAGCTCATTAACAAATGGGTAATGTATGTCAGCAGAGTTCAGTGGATAGTTAGTTTACAACAGGATAGCGCAGAGTAGATTTTCACCCCAACTTGCCACAAACTAAATGTTTGTGTAGACAAACTCATATAATCTAGATTTTTAAGGCCAGAAGAGACTGTTGTGATGATCTAGTCTGACCACGTGCATAAACAGGTCACAAGACTTCCCTGAATAATTCCTGCTTCAAGTCCAATAGCTCTGGGTGAACTAGAGCAGATTCTTTAGAAAAACATCCAATCTCAATTTTGTTGATTACAGATTGCTCTCGCCCCTCGCTCCACCGATATGGCCACCAGGTGCCCGTTATCTACCGGGTAATGAGCGTTGGAATAGGGCGGAGGTTCGATCACTGGATGCCCTGGGGGGGGGGTGACAAGTGCCCAAGGGTAGTGACGGGGATAACGCAAGCAATCAGTCGTAGTGTTAAAGATTGAGGATTTATTAAATGAGTCACAGATAAGGATAAGGGACCACACGATTAGTTACAACTTGGGCTTACAATATAATACTAGAACAAATAACACAAACACTACAATTACAAATAGAAGCTGGCCCTGGTATTTTTCTAAGTCCCAGTAATTATTCAGGTCGTCCCAGGGGTTAGTAAAAGTGATATTGGTGCTATTAGTAATCATAAATGCAGCAACTAATCTTATTAAACACAAATTGCGAGGCTCAACTGGTCCCCCTTGCGTTCAAGGTTTCCTGGTCAACGGGTTTCCCCTAGCAGGAGCCTTGGGGCGGCTGGAACCAGTCTTTGCCTCTTATCTAGCAGCACAGATATACAGATATCCTTAACAGCTAATTCTACTTACACATACAAACCACAAAAGTTTCATTACGGCCGGCAAGCTGTCAGGCTTCAGGAAACGCGTGAGCCTGGGAGAGACTGCAGGGTGATCAGGCCTGGATACGGTTCGACGGGGATTCGTGTTCTCTCCACCCGTCCCCGGGAGGGGGCCGACAATATATAACGAATTTTTCGTCATAATTTATGATAAGCCAATTGCGGGGTCGCGAGTGGCTCATGCCCATACAAGGGAGGCAATCGGGCCCCAGCATCTCTACCCAGGAAGCGACTGTCGTGGGGGAACTTCCCCTCCTCAGGTCGGCCGACCGCAAGGTGCTGTTTCCTGTTACAAGTTCTGCTTTCTGAGCAGCTATGTGATCAGTGGCAGTTCTGGGGGCTGGGGGAAAATTCCGTTGGGGGGTGGAGGCCGGAGTACCTGTTGTCTGGCCCTGGGGCCCAACTTGGGGGTCTAACAAATTTAAACCTTTTCAGTGATGGAGAATCTACCACAACCCTTGGTAAATTCTTCTAGTGGTTAATTGCTCTCACTGTGAATGTTATTTTGATGTCATAATAATGCTTTGTGTTTGAACCTTCCGTCTGAGGAACTCAAAGTCCTTTACAAACATTGATTAATTAACTCTCACAACAACCCTGTGAGGCAGGTGTTACCCCCATTTTGCAGATGGCACAACTGAGCAAGAGAGGTTAAATGGCTTGCCCATGGTCACACAGCAGAGATGATAGAGCTGGCAAAAGAACCAAGATCTTCCAATTCCCTGCCACAGAAGAGCATCTTTCTTCTATATTTCTCTCATTCTCCTCGCCCTCCGACTGAGCACAGCTCCTGAAACACTGTCCAAGGTGCTCCTCAGCTGCTCCTCCAGCATGAATTTTATCTTCCATCCCAAAACAGGCCCTCTGACCCCTCAAACTCTCCATTGATAGGACAGAGACATAGTACAACCTTGAGAACAAATTTTATACTTACTATTCTTTAAACTGGGAATGGGGGATTTGTGAGAGTTTTTGGATGATGTCATCTCATGCTGTGCTAGATCATGACACAATATCATGTACAATAGCATCGCATCACCCTCAACAAATATGTTTGGTGATGTCAGCAGAATAAAACCTTGAAGAAAATTTGAAAAGTGCTTCTGCTTTTATAGTTTATCTTTAATGCAGGAAAATGTAAGTCAATAGAGAAGCCTGATCAGGCAGGAGAGACAAGAGCTTGGGAGAAGAATCACAAGCCTCGCAGCTGAAGCAGGAGTTTGGCAAATACAGACATTACTTAGCCAACAGAGGACACTGGTTCAATAGCAGAAATCCCTCAAGGCCCTGCTAATTGTTGGCGGTGTTGGAGGAAATTCAGGACTCATTTTCAGATTCTGCACCATGCTAGTCTAACTCACTAATGACTGTATGTTGCACTGGCACAAAGCAGTACCACTTGGTCAACAAGTCAACCCACTGTAGAATTTTAAAGTAGAAATTGGTTAAACATTAGCAATCCATTCACGTAATAGATCTTCTCTGCCTCTAACCTTGGATTTTCTGTTTTCTAAATTTCTTGGAATTTTCATAACATTTTATTTATCTTCCTCCCCTAATTGTCCTAACATACCATAAAATCCTGGACATGAAAGTTAAGTAATTTTCCTATCTACCAAAGAACTGCAAGGTTTTATAAAATGGTGACTGACTAACATACATCTTCCAAGAAATTGCTTTTAAAAATAGTTAAAGCTTTATGGTCTAAAATTTAAAGATCCTGTTTCTGCTAGACAGTGAACACCATCAACTTCCATGGATAAGAGAAGCTTAGCGCTTAGCAGGATCTAGCCCAAATTGTTTAGTAACCTATATTTGTGCCATGAGGCTAAAGAGAAGAAGGAAAAGTCAAACCCAGGCATGGGGGATTGTCCTCTCTTGGTGGAGGGGGAGGGAAGGATGAGCACAGATTTAAAACTAATTGCAACTTTTCAGTCAGGCTTTGGGTGTTTTTCTGGTTAAGATTTCAAAAATTCTTTTTGTAAGTGAAGTGTAACTGCTTATGCAGAAATATTGGCATAAGAGCAATTTATAGAGTGACTAATGCAAATAGGAATAAGGAATGTAGCATGTACAGCCTAATGCCTTACCCAGGAGCAAATTCATAGCTCAAAGCCCAGGATTAATTGCTGGCTTTGGCCACGGGCCGATGTGCAGAAAGGGAGGAGGTAAAGCAGCCTCCCTCAAGCTTGCAACTTTCACAACAACTGCTTCACCCAATAGCTGAAATATCGGCATGTGAGTGAATCCTCTGGCCCTGGTATGGCCTGCCTTCACCCCCCCCCACACACACAACCCTGCACATCAGCACCCAGTGACTATGCATAGAGCTGGACTCTGAACTGGACACAGATGATGCAACCCAAGTATAGCTCCCCTATGTCCAGCCCCTCTACATTGGATTCACTGCCAGAGGGCCATCAACAGCCACAGATGAAGGAGCTAGATTTGCCCCTACTGCTGAGTGGCACATACACAGAATATTAAAATATTCACATAATGTAAAGAAAAGATTTTGCACAGGCGTCAGCTTTTCCTTGCTCCATAACAATCTCCCCTTCTACACAGTACTTTCTTTGTGCTATATAAGGGCTAGGGAGTTTCAGCTTTGTTGCTCCAAACTCCATCCAAACAATAGTCTTTAAAAAAAAAAAGAAAGAAAGAAATTAGAGAGAAGGAAAAGTCTGTTTTGACTGAGGTGAAGACACAAACATGCACTACCCATAAATATTGTACTCTTTATGCATGCCCATGCTCTGGCATTTCAGTAGGGAGGCAGTGTTCTCTGGAGGAATGAGCGTGAGTTGGGGGTTTCAGTCTTGGCTTGACACTGATAGCTGTGTGGCCTTGGGAAAGTCACAGCATCTCTCTGTGCCTCTGTTTCCCCCTCTATAAAGGGGATAATAATAGTTACATGATCTCCCAGGTTGTTATAAGGATTTATTAGTTAATGTCTCTATCTGTCTAGATACTCATATAGTTCATATCACTACAGTATCTGAGCACCTGTTAGTACGGTACTTTGAATATGTACAGTGCTATATAAATGCTAATTAGAAGGCTTGCAGGTGTAATAGTTTATTTGCTCTTAAAGGGACACACAGAGATCACATTTGGCCCAACGTTCAGATTTTGTAAACGCAACCTTTCATCAAACAAAATATCAACAGAAACTTTTCCATATTTTAAAAACAAAATTTCAAGAGAAACAGCTTCACAAACATTCCCTTGTAGTAGCTGCATCCCAAACACAGCCTACTTCCACTACTTCTCTACTCAGACCCTATGCCACCAGCACTCCCAGCTTTCTCCGTGACACCACTGATTTCCTGAGGAAACTACAATGCATTGGTCACCTCCCAGAAAACACCATCCTAGCCACCATGGATGTAGAGGCTCTCTACACAAACATCCCACACACAGATGGAATACAAGCTGTCAGGAACACTATCCCTGATGATGCCACAGCACAACTGGCTGCTGAGCTCTGTGCCTTTATACTTACACACAACTATTTCAAATTTGATGACAATATATATCTCCAGATCAGTGGCACTGCTATGGGCACCCGCATGGCCCCACAATATGCCAATATCTTTATGGCCGACCTGGAACAACGCTTCCTCAGCTCTCGTCCACTCACGCCCCTTCTCTACCTACGCTACATTGATGACATCTTCATCATCTGGACCCATGGGAAGGAGACTCTGGAAAAATTCCACCACGATTTCAACAGCGTCCACCCCACCATCAACCTCAGCCTGGACCAATCTACACGGGAGGTCCACTTTCTTGACACCTCGGTTCAAATAAGTGATGGTCACATTAACACCACCCTATATCGAAAACCTACCGACCGCTATGCCTACCTTCATGCCTCCAGCTTCCATCCCAGACACATCACACGATCCATTGTCTACAGCCAAGCACTGAGGTACAACCGCATCTGCTCTAACCCCTCAGACAGAGACCAACACCTACAAAATCTCCACCAAGCATTCTCAAAACTACAATACCCACACGAGGAAATAAGGAAACAGATCAACAGAGCCAGACGTGTACCCAGAAGCCTCCTACTGCAAGACAAACCCAAGAAAGAAACCAACAGGACTCCACTGGCCATCACATACAGCCCCCAGCTAAAACCCCTCCAACGCATCATCAAGGATCTACAACCCATCCTGGACAATGATCCCACACTTTCACAGGCCTTGGGTGGCAGGCCAGTCCTTGCCCACAGACAACTTGCCAACCTGAAACATATTCTCACCAGTAACTGCACACCGCACCATAATAACTCTAGCTCAGGAACCAATCCATGCAACAAACCTCGATGCCAACTCTGCCCACATATCTACACCAGCGACACCATCACAGGACCTAACCAGATCAGCCACACCATCACTGGTTCATTCACCTGCACATCCACCAATGTAATATACGCCATCATATGCCAGCAATGCCCCTCTGCTATGTACATCAGCCAAACTGGACAGTCTCTATGGAAAAGGATAAATGGACACAAATCAGACATTAGGAATGGCAATATACAAAAACCTGTAGGAGAGCACTTCAACCTCCCTGGCCACACTATAGCAGACCTTAAGGTGGCCATCCTGCAGCAAAAAAACTTCAGGACCAGACTTCAAAGAGAAACTGCTGAGCTTCAGTTCACCTGCAAATTTGACACCATCAGCTCAGGATTGAACAAAGACTGTGAATGGCTTGCCAACTACAGAACCAGTTTCTCCTCTCTTGGTTTTCACACCTCAACTGCTAGAACAGGGCCTCATCCTCCCTGATTGAACTGACCTCGTTATCTCTAGCTTGCTTGCTAGCATATATATACCTGCCCCTGGACATTTCCACTACATGCATCTGAGGAAGTGGGTATTCACCCACGAAAGCTCATGCTCCAAAACGTCTGTTAGTCTATAAGGTGCCACAGGATTCTTTGCTGCTTTTACTTCCACTAGTGCATTAACAACTAACAACTCAGATTAGAAACTGCTCACTAACAAAAGTCAAAGTGCGTAGCCTAATAATTTCATTATCAGTGCTGAGGGAAATGCAAAAAATAAACAAAGAGGATAAAGAGTGAATCCTGCATCAGCATTTCAAAATCTTTGTTTGAAAGGAAATGTGTTGATTTTAAATATAATTTGTGACCTGATAGTAAACAGCTAAACATGGTCTACTGACAATGCCAGCATGTTCTAGTGCAATTCCATGTGCAATTGTCAGTTTTACACATGCAGCACATGCAGATCTATTTGAAAATGTAGGCCCTTCATGTTTTTACTTTCTCCCTCACCACAAGAGATGAACAAATATATTTCCACCCTATTTAAAATGAGAGGGAGGATAAATGCCCCAATTGCAAACACTTACCCATGGGCTTATCTTTAAGCACACAATTTAAGCATATGCGTGAGTGTTTACAGATTGGAGCCTAATTCTCCAAGGACTGAATTGTACCTGAAGCCTGTATTCTAACAAAAGACATTTAGGGCCTGATTTGAAGCCAACTGAAGTAAATGGGAGTCTTCTCATGGCCCATAGGGGGAATATTTGAATGTTTTACTCTTGTTCGCAGAAAAATGTGTTTATGGTATTTCAGCTTCTCACCTTTACAAGTGCGAGTCTTTCCTCTGTTGTTTTTCTTTTAAAATTTTGTCTCTTCTTTTCCTTTTTTCTCTCCAAAGTAGGCAAAATTTTCTCATCTGCCAAATTGCTTCGAAATTCACAAAATTTTGGCCAAAATTTAAACAGAAGAGCAAAAATAGTCATCTGAGCAGAAAGAAAAGGAAGTGTAACACGACTATGTTAAGAAAACAGAGTGTACTGTAAAAAGTAAATGGAGTTGACCATAACAATGCAATAACTATTCCTTTTTAGTGCACAGCACGTTTCCTCCCACGTATTGTCTCCTGACATTTCAGTCCAGCTTTGCTCTGCACATGCTTCTCATCAGTATGTTTGTTACTGGTGAGAAATACTCCTAAAATGCAGTTAAAAGGCCCTCTTTTTTTATATTTCCCTAAACAATTGTTTGCATTAATGAAAACATCCATCATTTTTTACAAGTATTCTTTATAAAGTATTCACCACTTGGATTGCTTTTTATACCACTCTTCTGCTTAAATATTCCAAATATTCTGTTCATCAGGGAGACAGCTTTGTTTTTTTTCCCTCCTTAAGAGAGAGGAAATTTTTTTTGTTGCCTCTGGAAAAGCTCTTAAACCACATTAGAGATCTATGAGTAAATCTTGGATAATTTTTAAATGATATAATCTCTCATGGGGTCTTTTTTGAACGGGAATAAGAAAAACAATAAAAAAAAGCAATCAGAAAGCAATGCATTCTACTAACACATTGTATTAAGGCATGATATTGCTGAAAGTCCTGTATTGTCACTTGACTTCAGTGGGAGTTGAGGGCGCTCACCATGTCACAAAATTGAGGCCAATGTGCTTAATAGTGATATTTGATAAGAATGTCAGTCTTATCGTGCCAAATTCTTCCATTAGTCCCACGCTGTATTTCTGGAGTTTGCTGTATTCTATACAAGCTGAGTCCTTAAATCAGCATCTTCCCTTATCTTATGATCTGTATGAATCCTCCTGTCTTCCAAATCATTTACCTGATGATCTGAATGTTTTGTGGATTTGCATTAATAGATCTTCAAAAAAGGGGTGGGACAATTTGGTGGGAAAAGGGGGAAGACACAGCTTCATGTTTTTGAGGAACAGAAGTATAAAAGGTAATGACCATAGAAGGTAAAAAGTGTGGGTTTACAATGGACCTTATTTGGTTCTGTGCAGCAGAATAAGCAGAGAGAGAAAAAACCTGTTCACAGCCTGTTCCTATTACACAGACCTTCTGAAGAAAAGGAAAAAGAAAAGGCAGCATTTTCGGTAAGTTAGAAGCTGCTTGAGTGTTTTGCTAACGTCTACAACATTTTTTATATCTACTTAAATGGTTCCTCAAACTACAAAAGTTGGTCGCTACAGTTTAACTATTCACATCAAGCAACTCAGGAAAATGGAGTACTAGGTCTAAAGCAAGAACTCCTAATGCAGGGCTGATCACCCCTTTCCTTGGTAAAACCAGCTGAAAAAGATCATACAGTGTACTGGCGATTAACAGTATTCAGAGATCTATCCCACATCTTGATCCCTTAATTTTCAGGATAATAATTAGTTAAATAGGTGCAGCTTTGTGCCCACAATGATTTATGGGACCAAAATTGTGCCCATAATATCAGAGACCATCTCTAATAACCAGGCACAATATCTCTAACCAAATCTGATACTTTTCTCCGCACCCATCCCCATCATCTTACCTGTGCCTCTCTAAATACATATGGCCCTAGTTCTCTCCTGTGCTCGATAATCTTCTGAGCTTGCTCTTGTGGAATGTCAATTTGCAGAGCCGGTGGGATGGTGGAATTAATAAAGCAGTTGATGATAGCTGTGATCTTATTCTGTATAGTGGCATCATCACAGTGAGAATGGCACAAATCCTAAACAGTGGAAAATGCAGCATACAGTGAATATATTAGTTATCAGTAACTAGCCATTCGGTCCTTTACAAAAGCTAAGTGATCTGACTAACATCAGTTATATGCAAATAATTATGACACACAGTGGTGCAAGTAGATATTAACTCTTACCAGTATGGCGACTCATGGGAGGGACACAAAGTGGGGCACCAGCTAAAGGGGGGCACGTGACCTCCCCACGTGACCCCTCCCTGCCCTGCTCTCAGCCCCCACACTGTCCCTGTCTCCTCCCCATCCCACATTACCTGGGAGGAGAGCTCTGTCCTCCCACTGCACTGGCTCCCCCTATCATTTGGCTGCTCTTCCTGGCAGCCAGGCCCCAGAACTACTCCTGGATGCTGCCTGGTGCAGCACAGCAACTGCCTGGAAGAGTGCCTGGCTCTCCCAGGCAGCTGCTGTGCTGCACCAGGCAGCATCCCAGGCAGCATGGCTGGAAGAGGAGAGGTGCTGGCCTTCTGGCTCTTGCCCTACCCCTTCCTCTCTCCCGCCCCAGGCTGCCGGGGATATTTGAGCCTGGGGAGGGTTACTTGACCCTTTGTGCCCCTCCCACCAGTCACCTGCACCTCACAAAAAATGTTCTATGACTAGAGCCCTGCATGGATACAAATTCATACTTGCAGATGTGGATATCTGTGGATAGAAATCGGTATCTGCTGAACTGTGCGGCTCTCTCAGGAACTATAGTGACAAAAGGAGCAGAACATGGGGCCACCAGGTGACTGCACGCCGGCAGCTCCTACAGTGAGCAGTATCACCCCCGTCCCTGTCCCCATCCCTGTCCTCCAGCAGCGCTGTACAGACTCCAGAAAGGAGATGCAGCTGCGTGGAAGACCTGGGGTGGGGCTGGGGACGGTTCTGCTCCTTTCGCCACTGTGGTTCCTGGGAGAGCCCTGCAGCGTTCAGCAGATACCAAATGTGTCTTTCCGGTATGGTGTATCGGCAATAAATTTCTTAATGGTACAGTGCACACACACACACACACCCCTCCTTAACTAAGATGCAACAGAATTCTTGCATCGACTTTCTTAACAAAAAATAGCACCAAAAAAGGAAAAAAGGCCAATGACATACAAAGGCCATCATAGTCATGGAGCAGATGCAATAGTCCCTCTATGTGCTTTTGGTGAGACTGTGCACTTGATATTCTAGGTTCAATGTGAGCATGTTGTTGACAAAAGTAAGGCAGTTCCAAACACAAATGAAAGTGTGAGAAGGACTGATTTCCAAAAGAGACTAAGCTAACTATGGATAGCATGGTGAGTCATAACTAAAGGGGACAAGGAGACTGCCTACAAGTAATGAGATAAGAATGATTTAAGATGGTATAAGGAGCTATAACCAGGAGTAATGGCATGAAATTAAGAAAGGGAACAATTTAGGCTACCAGTGAAACCTTCCTGATATTGAGATCTACTGGATTGTGTTATAGTTTCCCAAAGCTCCATGGCTTGGGATTATTAAAAGTAGAGTGGACCCAGCACTAAAACATGGACAACAGGAATTCAGTTGCAAGGGTCTCATTCCTATGATCCTATAACTCTGATAAAACCTGTGACAGAAGGCAAGTGCTGCATAGTCAAGCTCTGATGAAGTGCAGTGGCAGCATTAACCTATGAGAAAATGTTGTGAAGAACTGTTATCAAATCCTTTCATATGTAGTTTCCTTCTATGCAGAAATCCTAACTTTCCATCGTATTATATTTTTATCACAGTTCCTTAAATATCTCTATTAAGATACAGTGAGCATGCTAGAGAACCTGTGGGAGCAGATCTGCCTGAGCTCAAGAATTTGGGTTAACTTTTGATAGAAGAAATTGTATTGCAACTTGATCTTTAATCTGAAAGGAAATTAAACCCCATGGTTTTTAAAAGATATTTCATAATTCAGAGAACTGTTTTGTTTTTATTATTAATACTTTTTTAATGGTGTGAAGGGAAAAATGATAAAAATTACAATGAGAAAAGATGAACACATGTTTGAAAGGACAATAGAAAACCATATTCAGCATATCATAAAATAATATTATGCCTTTTCTTATTAATTTAGGATGTAAAAAAATTCAAATAAATCATAGAGGAAAGAGGAACAAGCCATAGGATATAAGAGGAAAGATGAGAGGCAGAACATAGTGTAGCAGACAGAAAAAAAAATCCTACAGTCTAATATTTATCCATATTTGTTTTAAAAGTCATTTCTTCTTATTTATTATCTTTCAGTTGCCCGAAAACATCCTACCAATCTGCCAGGTGGTAAGGAATACTGCAGATGTCAAGTCCCACAGGGAGTTCTGTTTGAAAACCAATGGTGCAATATGATTCAGACACTGCAGGAAGGCACTAGGCAAAGTTCTGCACACAGCTTTTTGGCAATGGTCCTATGGTACATCCTGACCTGCAACACGCCTGCTCGTCTAGTCCTTGGCATCTATGAAGAGCAGCAGCTGCCAACCCTGCCAAATTGTGTGCAGGTATAATTATGGTCAGATTGTACTTTTCCTTGTTAGATAGGAAAACAAATAAAATTAACATAAATGGAGGGTAAAACAATGGCTTTTTCTTCATAGAATATGTCCATAAAGAAAACACTTCAAATTGGAGCCCACTTTTCTCCATAATGTAGTTTGGGAGAGCCACAAACCAACAGAAACCTCAGACATTTGTGTGTGTGTTTTGGCCTCGCAGCTACTCCCAGTTCTGGAGTAACAAGTGAATCACCATCTCATAGCCTTAGCTAGAGTCTCAGTTCTGCTGTGCCTTCTGAACCAGCTGGCTTTGGGAAGTGCTTAGGGTTCAGTAATTTCAAAGCCTGATGAGCCAGCTCTGCTTTTCTGTGGTGGCGGCATTATTCATGTGCTAACTTATATTTCTGATGGCTAAGCAGGTGGCCAGCAGTGATTACTGGTATCATTAGTATCTCATTTATTTATAACTATTATTTATTTTTTAAATAAAAACTTGAAACATGCAAATTATCTCATAGCTTGCCCAAGCAATCACATATTCTTACACTATTATCCTCATCCTCCCTCCTGCCAGTCCTTCTGTTTGTTTGTTACTCCTACCTGGGACTGTCTTTAGTGTGTGTGTTCATACAATGCCTGGCACAATTGGGCCCCAATCCTGACTGAGGTCTTCAGTGGTTACTGCAATATGGTATGAATGATAAATAATAATAATCATTGATCATATTAACTGATCACAGCAGCCTCCCCCCTCTCTGCAGCCTGTATGTAGGGGCCAGGCATTGTCGTAGTCATAAGAAAGGCCATATTGGGTCAGACCAAAGGTCCATCTAGCCCAGCATCTTGTTTTCTTACCAGTGGCTAATGCCAGGTGCCCCAGAAGGAATGAACAGCACAGGTAATCACCAAGTGATCCATCCCCTGTCGCCCATTCCCAGTTTCTGGTAAACAGAGGCTAGGGATACCATCGTTGCCCATCCTGGCTAATAGTCACTGATGGACCTATCCTCCATGAACTTATCTAGTTCTTTTTTGAACGCTGTTATAGTCTTGGCCTTCACAACATCCTCTAGCAAACAGTTCCACAGATTGACTGTACTTTGTGACTGTACTTTTGTGAAGAAATACTTCCTTTTGTTTGTTTTAAACCTGCTGCCTATTAATTTTATTTGGTGACCCCCTAGTTATTGTGTTATGAGGAGTAAATAACATCTCCTTATTGTCTCTCTCCATACCATTCATGATTTTATAGACATCTATCATATCCCCCCTTAGTCATCTCTTTTCCAAGCTGAAAAGTCCCAGTCTTATTAATCTTTCCTCATACAGAAGCTGTTTCATACCCCTAATCATTTTTGTTGCCCTTTTCTGAACCTTTCCAATTCCAGTCTATCTTTTTTGAGATGGGGTGACCACATCTGCATCCAAGATGTGAGTGAACCATGGATTTATACAGAGGCAATATGATATTTTCTGTCTTACTATCTATCCCTTTCTTAATGATTCCCAACATTCTGTTTGCTTTTTTGACTGCAACTGCACACTGAGTGAATGTTTTCAGAGAACTATCCACAATGACTCCAAGATCTCTTTCTTGAGCGGGAACAGCTAATTTAGCCCCCATAATTTTATATGTATAGTTGGGATTATGTTTTCCAATGTGCATTACTTTGCATTTATCAACATTGAATTTCATCTGCTATTTTGTTGCCCAGTCACCCAGTTTTGTGAGATCCCTTTGTAGCTCTCCACGGTCTGCTTTGGACTTCACTATCTTGAGTAGTTTTGTATCATCTGCAAATTTTGCTGCCTCACGGTTTACCCCTTTTTCCAGATCACTTATGAATATGTTGAATAGGACTGGTCCTGGTACAGACGCCTGGGGGACACCACTATTTACCTCTCTCCGTTCTGAAAACTGACCATTTATTCCTACCCTTTGTTTCCTATGTTTTAACCAGTTACCAATCCATGAGAGGAACTTCCCTCTTATCCCATGACAACTCACTTTACCTAAGAGCCTTTGGTGAGGGTCAAAGGCTTGTCAAAGGCTTTCTGAAAATCTAAGTACCCTATATCCACTGGATCCCCCTGTCCACATGCTTGTTGACCCCCTCAAAGAATTCTAGTAAATTGGTGAGGCATGATTTCCCTTTACAAAAACCATGTTGACTCTTCCACAACAAGTCCTTGTGTTCTCCTGAACACAGGCATGACTTACTTCCTGCTAGTACTTTGGTGTAACTCCATTAAAGTCAATAGAGCTATGCTGATCTACTGCAACGGCAGACATGGCCTAAAGGAGACATAACTAGTTTGGGAGAATCAGAGGATGATGACAACTCAGATTGCATCTTTCCTGAACACTTACCCTTTGTAAAATTGTGTACATATTGTATATATAATAGTATTTTCTTTACTTACAATGGTTAATACTACTGGAATGCCTCCATAACCCGAATAAACATTTTAAGAATGCCCACTATGTTTTGTACAGCACAGTGCACATCAATGCTCAACATATAAATAATAATAAAATTTTGGACATGAGTTAATTGACAATATCCCTATAAAGGTCCATATCATTCTAGAGTGTATATAAGCACAAAGGAATGTGGGTATGAAATTCTTAATTAATTTAAAATATTTTCTCTAAGGAATGGAGGAGGATCTGCATGGAGGAAAGAACAATAAGGCAGTGAAGTGGCTGGCATTGATGTTGACAGTAAATTGCATCAAGGCAATATAGTTAAAAGTATCCTGAAGTATGTTAATAGATATATACTTTAAAATCTGCATGATACTCCCTTGCTCACATTATAGCACCATACCTTATATTTCTGAACCTCTTGCCAGAAGAGCACTCCGTTCTCCAGTAAATCTCCTTTCAAAGACACAAAGCGCTGAAACTGTAATGCTGTCACTGGATTCAGCAGCGCTTTACGGAACATGATTATTTCTCTAGATGAAGAAACCCACTTATTGTCCACATGCTGTCAAAAGGAAAAAAATTCACTGAATAAACTGTTTCAAAAAGCAATAACAAAAGCATTAGTTAGGGTAAACTGTCTGATTCTTATCTTTGCACTGACCCTAACTTTCAGTAGTTTATGACAGGGATACAATAGAACTTGGCAATCTTTCTTTCTTTCTTTTTTTCTTTCTGTGGTTGATTGGTACAACATTTTTTGGAAAGGATGGATGAGAGAGGAAATGGAAACAGCCACTGCTATTATTTATGGCAACAAGCTATGTTTTAGGGAACAGTTTGAGTTTTGTACAAACAAACAACAGCAACAAAGAGAAAGGAACAGACAAACCACATTGCTAAAAACTCCAAAATGCTTTTGACATGGACCTCACTAACAAAACCAGTTTTGAAAAGTGTTGCCATGATCACCAACAGAAGCTGGAGAGTTTGCTGTTTCTGGAATGAATTCTACAAATAGTAAAATGTGATTTAAAGTCATCAAGACATTTTGGGAATCTTCATGCTTCAAAATAGACAGTGAAACAGAACACATGAAAGGATGAGTGAAAAGTGAAGCCAGAGGGGTAGAGAAAGAAAGACAATTTATGCAGAAGTTCATTTGACATGAAGTTTAGAATGGAAATCAACCCTCAGTCCTTCTTTACTGAGCTCACAATTCTCATGCTTTGCTATTATTCCTTGAACAGTAAGCCAACCAATTCCTCGCTGTTATCAGATGGATGACTGAAAATTACCCTATAACATCAGTATACAATCCATGAGGACCTAAAGGAAGGGAGTCATGTCCAATGGCTAGCAAGCAAGGGGTGGAGGAGTATTTTTTGTTGCAGATAGCCTTGGAAATGTAACATGAGAGCTGGAGCTGAAAGTCTGTCAATGGTTTCTCCTAACAGTAAAATAAAACCACAGGTTATACATAGTCCCCTGCTACAGTCACCCAGCGTAACTTCTGGTCACTGTGGGAACTATGACAAGCCCCTCAATGTTTCAGAAAGCTACAGGCAGAATCATGGCTGGGAATGCTGCCTAGGCTGCTACTGGTGATGTTAGTGCAATTGCAAGCTCCCTCCTGGGTGCCAGCCATCTGGGTGCCATTGAGTTGGTTCCTCTGCTGAGCAGCCAGCGTGTCTTCTGGCCACCAAGAGGGCAGTTTAATAGAATCAGAGGCAGCACAATTTAGTGAACTAAGGACAGGACTGAGAGCAAGGGACTTTCACTTGCTAATATTGTATTTGATACAGAATCTGACTTTCTGCCTAAGTTTCCCCATCTGTAGACTGTTGATGTTACTGTTATGGGCTGGGCTTGATTCTAGTTAAATAACTGTATAAAAACCCCAGAGCAAACAGGAGAAAAAAAAACCCAACTCATCAGGATGATGAGTAGCTTCAACTCTTTTGACACCTCTGCACATGAGGTTTTGTAGCTTAACTGCAGCCATAAAAAGGATGGTTGGGGCTGCTCCTGGGACTGGCTTCATTGTAACACTGATGAGCACTCACAGTTAGTGGGGCAATTGCTCCTCAACCATGAAGTTCTGCAAGATTCCAGCTTGTCACCCCTCTTGTTTAACCTGTGTATGAGGTTCTAGGAGGGTTAGTAAGGAAGCAAGGACTGTGGTGCCTTACATGCACTGATGATACCTCGCTGTATTTCTCCATGCCTTCTGACCTGTCCAAAACTGCTACATGCATTACTTTGGGTTTGTCTACACTACCAGGGTAAGTCGACCTAAGTTACACTACTCTAGCTACGTGAATAATGTAGCTGAAGTCAACATAGCTTAGGTCAACTTACAGCAGTGTCTTCACTGTGCTGTGTCGATGGGAAACACTTTCTGGTCGACTTATCTTACTCTTCTCGGGGAGCTGGAGTACTGGAGTTGTCTGGAGAGCGCTCTGCTGTTGATTTATTGGGTTTTCACCAGACCTGCTAAATCGACAACCACTGTGAAGACAAGCCCTCAGTGTCTGGGGAGATGGGCCATGGCTGAGGGCAATCTGAGTGAGTCTTAATCCAGATAAGACTGAGGGGATTCATAGATTTTAAGGCCAGAGAGGACTATTATGATCATTTAGCCTGATCTCCTATATAACACAGACAAAATGATGTTGGTTGGGGAAAGGAACTGGAAGATATAGCAGGAGTAATATCAACTCCTCAGACTGAGATGATGTACTCCTCTCTGGCTGACTGGATTCATAGTCTGGACTTCTGGTTTGCTTCTCAACTGCTACTAGAATATTTAGGACAGCAGCAACTAAACTGGCTTTTTCTCATCCTCAGCTCAGAAGGAGGCTGCAACCATCTCTTCTGGATGCCAACTTTGTGACCACCATCCATGCTGTGGTCAGCTAAGGGCTGATATACCATATTGCATTCCTCATGCAGTAGCTATACACAATCCACAGCACAAGCAGCTGGGCTATACTTCTCTTGCAGTGGAGATGAGTAGTGGCAACCCAAAATTCAATTTGCTTAAAGAGAAATTTAGTTTAATATTACTCAAAAGAATAATCTTACTATAGTCCTCCCTCAAATACTAAAGCCGCTTCCATTCAGGGTGGTGTGACCACTGTGATCAGGATTTGGTTAAGTGTTGGGAGATAGGCGTGAAAAAATAATCAAATGCATTCTGCTTATATGATGAGATGTGACAAAAGCACAGCCCTAAATGAGATGCTGCAAATAATTATTTCCCTAAACACAGGTACCAGGGAAAACCCAGTTAACGGAATCCATCTACACTTTGGATTTCTTTCTATCTAGTGGTTTGCAGCACTAATGGTGACCTGGTCTCTAGTTTGAATTCAACAGACAATAAAATTTAAACTGAATAAATGTATACAACTTGCACATTGGCAACCACAAAGAGTTCACTGCTCTTCAAGGGGAAAAAAACTGGCAAATGTCTCCTGAAATGTCATATGACTGAGGTTTAAGATGTTTAAAATCGATATTATCTTAGCGCTGTAAGGTTAAAATACAATTCTAAATGAAACAGATACTGTGTGATATGATTAAACTTGCCCATTCTGCTGCATACTTCACATTCTCTTTTGTGTCTGCATGTAATCCACTCTCAGTAATAAATAAACTACCAGATGCTGGAATGAACAGCTTGTCCCAATAAGCCCACTGCATGGGAAATACAGATGAATGTGCATTAAAGATCCAGTACCAATTATGAGTCTCAGAGGAGTTCAGACTGCTGCACAATCCCTGGGGAGAGACTTGACTTGCTCCAGAGTGACCCCTCTGGCCAGTACAATTATTGCTGGAAGTCCCATCCAGTTGGCGGCCAAATTAACCATTAATGTCAGCAAGTACAACTCCACTGGTATCAGTGTAATTACACCCACTGATGCCAGCAGTGAACTTGGGCCTAGATATGTAAAGCAGGGAAACAATGAAGAAATCTCTAGGCTTCAACAGGGAAACAGAGGAATACCAGGGAAAAGAGACATAACATACTTTACTTGCCTTCCAGGACCCAATCTTTTTCTCATTTCTCTGGATTAGGAGATCTTCAGCTATGTCCCTTATCTGTGGCTGAACACAAGATTATCAGTATGCTCATATGCCAAGTACTAAACTCTTCTTGTTTAATGTACAGGCTATAATGGGTTTGGATACGAAATACTCCCAGCTTTTAAGTCATCTGCTTCAGAAAAGGTAGACTTGATCAGGCAGCCCCTTTGCAGCCAAAACACCCACCTAAATCAAGGGAAGATTGTCTGAATAAGAGCTGCATGGTCAAACCCAGTATATTTGGTCACCCTGAATTATGAAGATGGATGGAGAATGTAATCTGGTTCACTTCCACTAAATAAACTCTAAAGCAGCTGTTCTCAACCAGATTCGAAAGCCCCGAGCCCAGCGTCTCCTATGGGGCTGAAGCAGGGAGTGGGGCTAAAGCCCTAACCCTGATGCCCTCCACAGGGCTGAAGTCTGGAACAGAGTTGCAGGACTGAAGACAAGCCCTGGCGCCTCCACGGGGCTGAAACCAGGAGAGGAGCCACAGGTAGTCCTGAGCCTCAGCACCCTCTGTGGGTCTGAAGCCAGGAGCAGAGCTATGAGGCTGAAGCCCAGAGCCTCAGCACCTGAAACTGGGTGCAGAGCAACAGGGCAAAAGCCCCAAGCTGTCCCCTCTCCCACGGCTGAAACTCCAGCCCCCCCTCCCAACCCAGGGCTGAGGTCCTGAGGCCAGAGCCCCCTCCCCTGCCATGGCTGAAGCCCTGAGCCCCTCAGGGCTAAAGTTCTGAGGCCCCACACCCGGTGGCTGAAGCCAGGAGACCTGAAACCCCTGCCTCCCACTGGGCCTTGGAGTTTTTATAGTAAGTTGGGGTACGTGGGCCTCAGAAAGAAAAAGATTGAGACTCTCTGCTTCAAAGGGCCTTTTCATCCCCTCACTTTGTGGTAAGATAGGGAACATAGTAAGGAAACATAAATGGAGATAAAAAAAATACCAAAAGCCCCTATGATTGTTACAAATCATAGTCTTGCAAATAAAATAATTTGGCTTACTTAAAAACCTACAAAATACTGATTTGTGAAAAGTGTCCAGTGCTCTAAATCAACAAATAGAGAGATGGACTATCCAATCTGCCCACATTTTTGTAAGCCCTTTGAACTCTCTTTATGTTAAAAAAGAATTAAAACTAAGTTACGTGTCTGATTTGAAAGAATTCAGTGCCTGGTTGGAAATGGCAGGTTTTTCCTCAATCAGTACAATACAAATTCTCTGTTCAGTTTGTGTGTGTGTCTGCTAAAAACAGGATTTTTTGCTAGTCTCAGCAGCAGTATAATTCCTCCTACCCCCCACATAGATCCCATCCTGGCTACACTGCCATAAAAGTCAGTGAGGTAGAAGCTATGCCCATAGCAAAAAAGCTAATGTATGATGTGCCAGCAGGAGCAAAGCTCTCCCTACTCAGAACACTCATGTGTAATGTAACTGATCATTCTTTAATGTAACCAGTCAGAAGCCAGGCCTGTAGCCAGCCAGTCTTCCCACTTGGCAGCTCTGTAGGAGGCCTGGAGTAGCTCCTGGAGGCGATACAGCTTCAGGTGGGAGGACATGGGCAGCGTGAGAAACAGGAGTAGCAGAGTGTGGGAAGCCAGCTCATTTGCTTGTGCTCTTGTCTCCCTGAGCATCTCTGCAACTCTTTTCTGTGGAGCTGGATTTCTTTTGGGTGTGACTACGTGGGGGGTATAGAGGGTGAACTCTGCTGCAAAGGTCCAACTTTTCCCCACACTGGCTGACTGTGAAGGCAGCATCAACTGCCTTCTTCAGCTTCAGTGGCTAACAAGGCCATCAGCAGGATTGGGCTATTAGAGGAAAAAAACCTCATCCACTGGCATCAGCGTAACACGGTAAACTGTATGCACAAGTCACTTCCCTGGGGTTTAAATTCACTATGAGCTATGATTGACTGTCATTTTTCTGCACCATCTTACCCTAACAGTAAGCTACATCTCAGCATGAAAACACTACTGGGATGGGCCATATTTGAAACATTACCTTTGTTTTTCTACGTGCCCCAGATTGTTCTTTTGCCAGGAACAGTGGCAGCCACCTTTTTTCTAGCCTCATCTGGACGTATTTTTGAATTTCTAGCAGAACTGCTGAGGAAAGTCGATCATGAAGTATATGTCCCCAGCCTCCACCTGACTGCATTAGCTAAACAATCCAAATACAACAACAGGTTAGAGAAGCTCTTTTGTGTATGGGCAAAAGTCACTTATCCCTTGAGACAGATGCAATACTATGGAACCATGGAATATTCAAAGACTATTGTGTTAGCCTCATAAATATTAAGTGTATCTTTATGGGCTGGCTAATGACTGCATTCCTGGCTAAACGGGTCAGATAAGGAATGGTTCCTGCAGGAACTAATGTCAATTGGAGAAATTAATGCAAATTCCCAATAATGAAACAATGCACGTAGCAAGTCTTTTTCAAGTTTTAACCCCTGAGGAATAGCCTAGACTGGCCTGACCTGGTTCAAAGGCCTTGGCGCACGAATGATTTGAAACTGTATAAAATACCTTCCCTGAGTTGAGGAGGGTCTCGCACACATCACCCAAAAACTGACAGGCAGGATGCTGTGTCCAGCAGAATCAGGCCTGCGAGAATATGTTAGACCTATCTGCAAGTGGGAGATGGAAGACCCACCTGGTAAGGTAGGCATATGTACAAGCTGTTTATTATTTTTAAAGATGTGTTTTCTCTGAAATTCTTTTGTTCTGAATAAATAGCACTTTGCTTTATGAGAGTTGGATGGTCACTGAATAACACTGTCATTGCCCCAGAGAAAGCATAAACTGCAGGTGCTGATGTGAAGTCAGATCTGCTGAGGCAATCAGAGTGAATTGCAGGAGCAATGTACTTTAACACAAGCATAACTTTAACCAAAGCATGCTTAACCAAAGATCACAAGTAATTTTCATAAAATGGAGCAGATTGCAGTTGGCCCTATCACAGAGAGGTATGGTCCACAGAGACTACAGGTTGCAGCATAAAGTCCTCCATCCTGATCGAAGCAAATGTTACAAGCATCAAGTTAGAACACAACACTACATGCTTTAGACATGCTGTTACCTACAGTTGGTTTTACCTGCATACTAAAGATGAGAGCCGGAACAGACCACTTTGGCGTAAAGCCACTTTTTGAATGCTTCTTTCTGAGCTGTACTGTGCATTACTGGTCTGAAGCCTAGTGAGATCTGAGCCAAGGGGTGTAAATTAATTAGGCACTGGGGAACTTTTGAGGATGAGAGAGCCTATACCAAAGAGATGGAGTACACCTTATCCAAAATGGAACCAGACTGCTGGAGTGGAAATTGACAAGGTTTTAGGAGGTTTGTTTAAATGCAGAACTGAGGAAAAGCTGATGAGTGCTGAGGAGCACTTAGGTTAGACACAGGTATCTGCTAGGGTTACCAAAAATGCAAAAGTAAATAGAAATTAAA
The DNA here is from genome assembly GCF_025201925.1 of Gopherus flavomarginatus. Classification (NCBI taxonomy): domain Eukaryota; kingdom Metazoa; phylum Chordata; order Testudines; family Testudinidae; genus Gopherus; species Gopherus flavomarginatus. The sequence goes on from NC_066618.1 coordinate 261,701,281, forward strand.
TAATCTGTTAGAAAAATAAACTGGGTATGTATCAAATGGCAGCTAATTAAAATGGACGCCTCTCAGTCAACACAAGTTCTGCTGGAATACATACATGTATCTGCATTATTGTTATTGTGACAATTTGGGGAATCTGCAGACAGCTGATGAATTCTATTTAAAGCTGAAGTCTCTGTGTATCTGGGTCAGACTGCAAACTCCATTTTGAATGTGGGACTTCTTTGCCTTATCTTCTGTCTTTTGCCTCATATTGAATTAACACCCGCAAGAGGTGACAGGAGACATTCTTGCACCTGGCACTGGGCTAACAATAAAGGGTTGTTGAACTCTGGTGATCATCCATTTAAATGGCATACCTGTGGACAAAGATGACTACTGCCCAGGGCAAACCAGTTTTTCCATGTCTGAGCTCCTGGGGGGGGGGGGAGTAAACAGTCAACCCCTGTTTGATGACTTTGATGACCTGACAAAGAGGACTGGAAATTATAAGATAAAGGGTCTGTCAACAGCCACTGTAGAGAGCAAAAGAGCATTGTCTGAAGGGTCAGAGGGAGACTCAGTTTTCAGAGGAGAAGCCAGAAGAAGAATCCTGGACACCCAAGATGACTCTGACCTAAGCCCAAAGAACATTCAAGATTGGTGAGTAAACTGAGGCAGGGAAATGTGTAAAGGCATTTTATTGATTTGTCTAGAACTGTATAATTCTTTAGCTATCTACAGTAAAGAGTGATTATGTTTGAACCTCTCAAGGTCTGTTTCAGAGTGGTAGCCGTGTTAGTCTGTATCAGCAAAAAAGAACAAGGGGTCCTTGTGGCACCTTAGAGACTAACAAATTTATCTGGGCATAAACTTTCGTGAGCTAGAACCCATTTCATCAGATGCATGGAGTGGAAAATCCATGCATCTGATTAAGTGGGTTCTAGTCCACGAAAGCTTATGCCCAAATAAATTTGTTAGTCTCTAAGGTGCCACAAGGACTCCTTGTTGTTTTTTCAAGGTCAGTGTGTCTGTCTGCTTCCACCATCACGAGTCCCTAAGGAGGTGAACTGTAAGCTTGAGGGCCCACAAAGTGGATCTCTGGGCAAGAGTGTGTGTAAGCAACTGGGGTGTCTATGGGGGCTCAGCATTGGTCCTAGGGATCTCGGGCAGCTGGACTCTGAAGTCCTATTTATGCAAAAGGGTAACACACAGAGAGCTTGCCCAGAAAATGTGCCAGAGAGGCACAAAGAGATGGTGGAGGAGCCTATTCAGACTCAGGAAGCTTAAAGCCTTTATGCCCAGTATGTGGGACCCAACCACAGCAGCCTGGAGCATGTCCAGCAGGGGGAGCTCTGCCAGAACTGTGACAGCTATGTATAAATATTGTTCTATATACTGATACCTGGTCTTGTTGTTCTTTTGTAGCTGGACTATTGGGTCCAAAGAAGTATTTTTTATTTAGATACTTGTTTTTAATAGCTTTAGATTTTTCCTCTCTTTTTTCTTTTTCCTTGTGGAGCATCCTTCTGAATTGTTCAATGTCTAGCCAGCACATGAGATCCATGCTACAAACAAATCAAGGAGAATATTCTTCATTATTCCATGTTGATGTCATTTTTATCAGAATTCTAATAAGTTATTATTTTAATTACAATTAACAGAAGTGGAATCAAGTGTCCAGATCTTGCATGCTATGTCAGGGGAAATACTTTTTGCCTCAGTTGTTCCTTACTAGATTAGAAATAAGCTAACATGAGAATGAGTATGTCACTAGTTCAACACTCAGAAGTAGAAGTGGAATGCCTTTAAATCCCAGTCTACAGTAGACCAGACCAAATAATTTATTTGATGAATTTGTCTCTTTTTGAATAATCTATTAATAAATTCCTATTTCCTCAAATATTTTATTATCCATATTAAAAGATGAATAATTTCTCCATAAAACTCCTGGTCTGTAAATTGCTTATAATCAGTTCAACATGAGTATTCAATATTAAAAATGCCAGCTTTTTAATGGGATAATCTTGATTGGACACACAGGTTACATGATACTGGGTTTGTTCCTTAATTGGAGAAGAAAAATATTTAGAATACTCACACTTCCAAGTTCACTTTCTATGATTATTTTCTATTAAAATTTAATGTTTCTGTGAACATTCCTGACAATAAACTTGTTTGCTAGAATTTTTGCAGAAAGTGAAACATGCAGAGGCAGATCCAGCCAAACCACTTTAATTTCTTGTTCTAATAAATATTTTCAGACTTTTATTTTGTTTTTTGAGGTATTAGCTCATGGGTAAAATTTACAAAAGTATCTAATTGATTTAAAAACTGAAGGCCCATTTTCAAAAGTCTCTTGGGTACTTTGGAGTTTAAGTCCTACTAGGACTTATTCTCCTAAGTAGAGCTAGTTGGAAAAATTCTAACAACGTTTAATTGGAATTTGCCGATTTGTCCAAATTGGAATGTATAACGGGGACAGTTCAGTTTCAAAAAAGTTCAGCTGGAACACTGCCTCGTTTCCTAGCAGTTCACCCACTCAGTTCCGTGGCAGCCCACTATACAGACTGCCTTAGAGTTGGGGGGACCACAGAGCTTCCAGGATCTGCGGCTATGGGGCAGCTTGCTAGGTAGACTTCCTCAGAGCCAGGAGCCCTAAAGCTTCCAAATCAGAACAAAACCATAATTTAAAATCTCAGAATCCTCCATGAAACGGAATGCCTTTTCTCCACAAAGCTCTACTCCTGTCACTTAGGCACTTTTGACTCTTTTGCTCCATGCTAGTTTATAATTATATTACCGTTTACCCTGGACCAGTAAACAACATCATCAGCATTAGTTTAGGGCTGGGGTGAGTAAACTATGGTCCAGGGGACACATCCAGCCTTTCAGATGTTTTAATCCGGCCCTCGAGTTCCAGCTGGGGAGCAGGGTCCAGGGCTTGCCCTGCTCCGCATGGCTCCTGGAAGCAGCGGCATGTCCCTGCTCCGGCTCCTACATGTAGGAGCAGCCAGGGGGCTCTGCACGCTGTCCCCACCCCAAGCACTGCCTCCGCAGCTCCCACTGGACAGGAACTGCAGCCAATGGGAGCTGCCGGGGCAATGCCTGCAGATAGGGCAGCGTGCAAAGCCACCTGGCCATGCCTCCATGTAGGAGCTGGAGGGGGGACATGCAGCTGCTTGAGGTAAGCGCTGCCTGGAGCCTACACCTGACCCCCTCCTGAGCCCCAACCCCCAGCCCTAGCCCTGATCCCCCTCCTGCCCTCTGAGCCCCTTAGTCTCATCCCAGAGCACCCTCCTACATCCCCAATCCCTCATCCTCAACCCCACCCCAGAGCCTGCACCACCAGCTGGAGCCCTCACCCTCCCCACACCCCTGCCTCAGTCCAGAGCCCCCTCCCACAGCTTGAACTCATTTCTGGCCCCACCCCAGAACCCTCAACCCCTCCTGCACCCCAGCCCCCAATTTTGTGAGTATTCATGGCCCGCCATACAATTTCCATAGCCAGATGTGGCCCTTGGGCCAAAAAATGTGCCCACCCCTGGTTTAGGGAAACCTAATTTAAAGAAACAGATGGGTGTAAAAAGGGATTGGAAGGCTGAAAAAGGAAATATTTTAACTATTTTGAGCAGTTACCTAAGAACTGAGTACTTCTGCAATTTTCTGGAATGTTAAAAATATGGGGACTAATGTAGGAAGATATAGAGAAGTTAGGGACAAAACTCACATTTACTTCTGTTGAAACGTCTGCTTAAATCTTTATTTTACATGTTTAGGCTCAAATTTTGGAAATTGTGTGTGTGCATAAATTACACATGCAGTTACTGTGATGGTTACTTAACTGTGTTAACTGCATGAACCAAAACTGCAGTTGCTTACACACTTACGATAGCTGTGTGCCCACATTCTGTGTATATATTTGTAATTCTGAGCCTTCAATTTGAAAAAAAAAAAACAGGTTCAAATTGTGCTACCAAAAGCAAGTTTTATTCATTATAGATCAAATTCTGTGTTGGGTGCATGTCTTTAAATGGCCCTGGGACACATGCAGGAAGAATTTGACCACAAATGATTTCATAACAGGAGATTTATTTCTAACAAACAGCTGAGACTGCCATTCTGATGTTTGAACAAAATTCTCATTTTAGTGCATACATATCATTCTCAAAAAAATGGATAGATTGCAATCCTGTAATCTTTACATAGCCAAAACTCCCATAAAAGACAATGGGCATTTTGAGTGCAGAAATGACTGAAGAACAACAAACATACACTGCAGAATGCTCTTCAAGAAAGAGTCGGAACTGTTCTAACTCCAGTCCATTGTGGATCAGGTCGTGAAGGCTACAACCTCTGTATTCCTCAGGGACTTCACTTAAGAGCTGTGCTTCTCTGAGAACATCAGGCTGAAGTAGGGGACTGATTTCAGGAGCAATACTCTAACAGAAGAAACAATTTCAATTATATAAAGAAATCTTCTGCCTCTTATAACCTGGACAATCTAATAATCCTCCATTAATCCTTCTTTATTGTTTTTAATTCCTTCTCTTCTGTTGTTGCTAATTGCTGCCATGAAGTCACTTTTTCTCCTGTTACAGGAAACAATGCTCTGTCATGACCAAGCAGACAAGGAACGATGCTGCTACACAGAAATTATTACCATTGCTGAAGAGGAGCAGAATCTGTCTTGATATAAAAACTTCCCGATTCCTAAGGAAATAAGCTGCATATATCAGTAAGGTATGTTATCAGCTTTATTTTAAACACATTGGGCCAGATTTAATCCTTAAATAAACCAGTCACTTAACTGAATTCAAGGGATTTCCTCAATATTTAGGGTCCAATCCACCTCCCACTAAAGTCAGTAGAAGTCAGACCATTGACTTCAATGGAGCTTGGATCAGGCCCAAATACTGATGTAACTGAGAGCAGAATTGGAACCATAATTAAAACAGTGATGGCTGTCAAGCATTCATCTGAAAATTAATACTAATCAACAGCACTGTTAGTCAATCAAACCTGTTCACAGTTTCCTTTCATTGCTGATCCATAAAGTGTTAAGCCTCTCAGATAGAAATCAAGTTTGTTTTTGTTAGTAGGTGCTTGTCTTACCTCATCCTTCTTGGAAACACTCTCTTGATGCAAAGCCTGTAGCTTTCTAAAGTACACTGAGTCCAGCTGTCGACTTTCTTCCACCAGCTCCACCTAATAAAAATAATATCTTATGTAATCCCAACAGTATATATTATAGAAAGCTGGAGAGCTGGGCAGGCAACTTGCCAATGACAGTGGGTAGAAAAGAAACATCCTTGCCAATAACGAGACAGATGTTTAGAAGAAGAAAAAATCACTGCAAGTTGCATCCCTATGAGAGCCACTGAGAAGCAGCAATCCAGTTCTTAGAACTATAGTGCTCACTAGGAAATGATGTTCACCACCAATTTTGAAACATGAGCACCTCAATAGAGAATCCAACCAATAAATATGAAAGCTATAAGACAACTATTCTGTGCTTTTCCTGTTTTGTTCCATATTGTGCCAGTTGGTGGCTTTAGACTATAAATTGTTCAGGGCAAGGACTTGAGTGATATTTTTTAATCTGTGTAACACCATGCACATATATGGTGCTTAACAACAACAGTAATCTTGCATTTGTATGCTCAGATCAGCAGTTAGGTGCATAAGTAACTGTTTTTTACATCTATATATTGGTTGGAATATTCAAATGTGGGAACTGGACATTTATGAAACTTGGACCTACATGTTGTAGTGGTGCAGTAATCCATCACAGACAGACTTCCCACACCATGGTCTTAATTATGCAAGAGCTTATATGAAAGAGAAAAGACAATATTTCCAAATTAACATCTACCTAGACACTAATATCATACTCAGCATCATATATCTGAATGTCCACAGACCACAATCTAACTCTCTTCTACTGCTGCACAACCTTTTTTTGTTTCTTCATTGTTGGGAGTTTTTTGAGAAATAATATGTATTTTTAAAACAAGCAGGAAAATAATTTCAGACCATTTTGTACAAAGATTAAATCAGAGAATTGATAGAAGTTGAGACACCATAATGAAAAAGGTTTGATCTGGTGTTTGGGTTTTTATAAAAGATATTTTGACCATGCGTCAAATGTATGATTTAAGCCTCTCCTTTATTGCTGGTTGAAATAGCTTGTTTTCTGTGGAATAAATGTACCTGTTCTGTGTTGCCAAGCAAGTGGGGAAAGAGGACACAGGGAGTCTCCTCTCCCTAAACAAGTAGCAAAGCTGGATCTTTCCTAGAAGGAGAACTAAGTTGCTGAACAGTGCATTGCATCAAGAGGGCATAGTCTGAGAGGAGCAGCACAGGGCTTTCCAGAGCATGTGCTGTTCGGTCCACCCTAAGGAATACGTCTTCTCCTTTTTGCTGGACCCAACAGGCTCAGGCCCTATATTTTTTTACGCATCTGCCCAGGTCTCTTCTGTTATTAGAGTATTGTCATTTGAAAAGTTTATGCACAACCATACAACAGCAAAGCAAAGTACCACCTGATAAAAGTTTCTCATTATATCACTAACAGACATTGTAGGCTACATGCATGAAATTAACATAAAGCAATCATAGAAGGTTTTAGATTTGTCACTAGACAAGATTAAAATGATATGTTAAAAGAATGTTCAGAAAATGTCATCCCTCTTTTAATAAAAAAAATTAAGAATTATGCTTTACAGTGAAACCACTTGGTCAGAGGAACTGCTATTCTCAGTATATGTGAAGTGTTACTAATGTTTGCAAAAGGTGTAATGCTTAGTATAACATTAGTCTGGCAAAGTCTAAATGGAATTTCATACTAATGAAAGGGTTAGCCAATTACAGCATTGTTTTTGTGGATGCAGACTAACACGGCTATACCGCTGATACTTGACAGCATATTCTGCAGATCACTAAGAACATAGTTGAAATATCTTTCTCATGACAATGCTTGGAAAGAGAAGAGATTATGGCGTAAAATGTACGTCATGGCAAGATTCTGTTCTCAGGCCTGTCAGTCCTCAACCTTGATATCCTGGTCTTCCAATATATGTGGCATCCTCATAGCTGTTCATGCATGTAGAGCAGAGGTGGGCAAACTACCGCCCATGGACCACATCCGGCCTGCGGGACCATCCTGCCCGGCCCTTGAGCTCCTGGCCATGGAGGCTAGCCCCCGGACCCTCCCCTGCTGACCCCACTCCCCAGCAGCCTCAGCACACCATGACGCCAGCGCTCTGGGCAGCGCAGCTGCGGGGCTGGCTGCAGCTGGGCGGCGCGGCTGTCAGTCCTGGTGTTCTGAGTGGTATAGTAAGGGGGCAGGGAGGTTGGATAAAGGGCAGGGGGCTCCAGGGGGCAGTCAGGGGACAGGGAGCAGGGGGCAGTTGGACGGGGCGGAGGTTCTGGTGGGGCGGTCAGGGGATGAGAAACAGGGGAGGGTTGGATAGGCTTGGGAGTCCTGGGGGTCTGTCAGGGGGCGGGGGTGTGGATAGGGATCAGGGCAGTCAGAGAACAGGGAGCAGGCGGGGTTGGATAGGGAGTGAGGGTTCTGAGGGGGGCAGTCAGGGGGCAGGAAGTGGGATGGGGCGCATAGGGGGCGGAGGCCAGGCTGTTTGGGAAGGCACAGCCTTCCCTACCTGACCCTCCATACAGTTTTGGAAACCTGATGTGGCCCTCACGCCAAAAAGTTTGCCTACCCCGATATAGAGAGAATATAATAATAGTAATAATAATAATTAATTAATACTTTGCACTGCTGTAGAGATTTCCAGTAAAAGATCTCAAAGTGCTTTACAACTATTAACAAATATACTCTCATCTATGGAGGTGTTATTATGTAATTCTCCTTTCTTTACATATAAGAAAAGAAAGCCACTTAAACCAAGGTCATAGTGAAACTACTTGGATCAGAACCCAGGTTTCCAGATTCTCATTCCTGTTAAACAAATCTCTGTCCCGCCCCACCTAATCCACAGATACACTTTATGAATCTGAGAGCAGATTTGTCCTAACTTTTGTAATCACTTGTGAGCAGTCACATTTCCAAACATACTATTAAACAAAGTTCACATACAGAATACAGTCAGAACACACAGTCTTGCCTAATTACTTCTTATTCTGATTTTTATGGAAGCAGCAAAACTGGAATTTCCAAGTTTCTCTTCTGGCTTTGCTGCTCTTATAGTTTTTCTCTCAGGATTGCTCAGCCCTTATTTTAGATCCTCTGTCTAGAGAGCCACTCCCACCTCATATCTGGATGGGACACTGGGCAACCTGCTTCAGTAAGCGTGCAGAATACACTTAATTCTTTCACAGCAGGCTCACCACCTGCTTACATGGTAGAGTGTTTGGCCTGGTCTGCACTACACGTTTAAACAGATTTTAGCAGCTTTAAACCGATTTAACGCTGCACCCGTCCACACAATGAGGCCCTTTATATTGATATAAAGGGCTCTTTAAACCGGTTTTGTACTCCTCCCCAACGAGAGGAGTAGTGCTGAAATTGGTATTACCATATCGGATTAGGGTTAGTGTGGCCACAAATCGATGGTATTGGCCTCCGGGCGGTATCCCACAGTGCACCATTGTGACTGCTCTGGACAGCAATCCGAATTCGGATGCACTGGCCAGGTAAACAGGAAAAGTCCCGCGAACTTTTGAATTTCATTTCCTGTTTGCCCAGCGTGGAGCTCTGATCAGCACGGGTGGCAATGCAGTCCCAAATCCAAAAAGAGCTCCAGCATGGACCATACAGGAGATACTGGATCTGATCGCTGTATGGGGAGACAAATCTGTTCTATCACAGCTCCGTTACAAAACACGAAATGAGAAAGCATTTGAAAAAATCTCTGGGCTATGATAGACAGAGGCACAGTGCTGTGTGACAAGCATAAAGGAAAGCCAAAGAATCAAATGGATGCTCATGGAGGGCGGGAGGGGGTACTGAGGACTCCAGCTATCCCACAGTCCCCGCAGTCTCTGAAAAGTATTTGCATTCTTGGCTCCCAGTGCCTGTAGGGTCAAACACATTGTCCGGGGTGTTTCAGGGTATATGTCGTCAATTTACACCCCCCCCACCGCCCCCATGAAAGAAAAAGGAAAAAAAATCGTTTCTTGACTTTTTTATATGTCACCCTATGTCTACTGCATGCTGCTGGTAGACGCAGTGCTGCGGCAATGAATAGCAGCATCCTCTCCCCTCCCCTCCCCGGTGGCAGACGGTACAATATGACTGCTATCCATCACCATCATCAGCCCGTGAGTGCTCCTGGCTGGCCTCCCGGTCACTCCCAGTAGATGGTACAGAACGGCTGGTAACCGTTCTCATCATAGTAACTGGGGGCTGAGTTCCATCAGCCCCCACCCTTTCATGTCTAAAGAAAAGATTCTGTACGGCCTGGACTATCATAGCAGCGGGATGCTGGGCTCCTCCCCCCCCCCCACCGTTTAATGTCCTGCCTGGACTGTCATAGCAGCTGGAGGCTGCCTCCCTCTCATTTTATCTCACTAAAAAGTCAGTGTTTCTTATTCCTCCATTCTTTATTACTTCGTCACACAAATGGGGGACACTGCCACGGTAGCCCAGAAAGGTTGGGGGAGAAGGGAATCAATGGGTGGGGTTGTTGCAGGGGCACCCCCCGTGAATGACATGCAGCTCATCATTTCTGCGGGATCTGACACAGAGTGGCTGTTGTTATAAACAGATAGCTAAGGGTTAATGTTTCTTTCACCTGGAAAGGAGTAACCTGAAACACCTGACCAGAGGACCAATCGGGAAACAAGGCAAATCTGGGTGGAGGGAAGTTTTGTGTGTGAGTTCTTTGTTCTTTGTCTTGTGTCTATGCCCTCTCGGCTCTGAGAGTGATTTTTCTCTCTTCTGCCTTTCTAATCTTTTGTTTTTAAGTTGTAAGTACAAAGATAGTTAGACAATATGTTTATATTGTTTTTAAGACCTGTTGGAGTTTTTCTTTAGTGGGGACTTCAGGGAATTGAGTCTGCAGCTCACCAGGGAATTGGTGGGAGGAAGAAGTCAGGGGGAAAATCTCTTTGTGTTAGATTTACTAGCCTGACTTTACATACCCTCTGGGTGAGGGAGGAAGAGGAGAGATTAGCTCTCTCTCGGTACTTGTGTTTTCCAGGACTGGAAACAGGGAGGGTGGAGTCCCTCTGTTTAGATTCACAGAGCTTGCTTCTGTATATCTCTCCAGGAACCCAGGGAGGGAACACCTGGAGGGGAGGAGGGGGAAGGGAGAGGGTTTATTCCCCTTTGTTGTGAGACTGAAGGAATCTGAGTCTTGGGGTCCCCCAGGGAAGGTTTTGGGGAGACCACAGTGAGCTAGGCACTGTATAATTCCTGGCTGGTGGCAGCTTTACCAGGTCCAAACTGGTAACTAAGCTTGGAGGTTTTCATGCTAACACCCATATTTTGGACGCTAAGGTCCAGATCTGGGAAAAATGTTATGACATGGTGGCACAGCGGTGTGGATAGATAGAAGAATCCAGAAGCCAGTAGAAATATTATTTTCCTTTTCTCTGCTAGGGGCTTTTAAGCAGAGAGAAACAGTTTGGTTTTAAAAGGAACCAGAGAGAATTTTTTTTCTGCTCTCTCTTGCAGTTTTTGGCTTGCATATTAAGCAAGGAACCATTAAGGAACTATTAAGGGTCTTTTGTGAGACAATAGCACTCCCATTGAGAGTCAAATACCAGCACAATACACATGCAAATAAAGTGGTTTTTCTGGTTTACTTTACATTTAAAAGATTAGCTAGAGGAAGAAAGGGAAAAAGGCATTGTTGCTAGGCAGACCCCAGGAGGCAACAGAGAAACTGCAATTCAGACAATAAACACCAGAGGGCGCCTCAGCACAAGAAAGCAGAAAACATGAGTTCCAAAGAAAGCCTAAGGCAGGAGCGAGCACGGCAACAAGCCATAAACAAAGAGAATGAACATAAGAGACAGATAGAACTAATTAATGCAGAACTAGCCAAGGAAGAGGCAGCCCACAAAAGAAAACAACAAGAAGAAGAGGCAGCTCACAGAAGGAAACAAGAAGAAGAAGAAGAGGTGGCTCACAGAAGGAAACAAGAAGAAGATGATGCAGCCCACAGAAGACAGAACTCCAGAGGGAGACCCACCGACAGGCCATGGAATTAGAAAAGGCTAAGCAACAGGCTCCAGCCAATCCTAACAACACTTCACCAATTATGGTTCCACATCCCAAGAAATTTCCCACCTACAAGGCAGGTGATGACACTGAGGCCTTCTTGGAAAATTTTGAAAGAGCCTGTCTTGAGTACAGCATCCCTGAAGACCAGTACATGGTTGAATTGAGGCCACAGCTCAGTGGACCTTTAGCAGAGGTGGCGGCTGAAATGCCTAAGGAGAAAATGAACAATTATAAACTTTTTCAAACCAAGGCCAGATACAGAATGGGGATAACCCCGGATCATGCCCGTCAGCGTTTCAGAACCCAAAAGTGGAAACCAGATGTGTCATTTTCCAAACACGCCTACTACGTTGGAAAAAATTATGAGGCCTGGATATCAGGAAACAATGTTAAATCCATAGACGAACTGCACCTCCTCATACAAATGGAGCAGTTCTTGGATGGTGTTCCTGAGGACATAACACGGTACATACAAGGTGGAAAACCCAAAAATCTCACCGAGGCGGGGGAGATTGGAGCCAGATGAATGAAAGTGGCAGAAAGCAAGAAAGCTACTGTCAAGGGGAGCGAATACCCCAGAGGGCACAAACACAAGGCAAAGAACAAAGAACTCACACACAAAACTTCCCTCCACCCAGATTTGTCTTGTTTCCTGATTGGTCCTCTGGTCAGGTGTTTCAGGTTACTCCTTTCCAGGTGAAAGAGACATTAACCCTTAGCTATCTGTTTATGACACGCCTCCCCCGACAGCTGTGCTCTCTGGTTCTCTGATACACTGGTTCTCTAGTACACTTGCCCCATATTCTAGGCAGGACTGACTCTATTTTTAGATAAACCATAAAGGAGGGATTGACTCGGGGAGTCATTCCCATTTTTGTCTTTGCGCCCTTGGCTGACCTCAGCTAAGGCCAGCCAGGAGCACCCATGACAGCAGCAGACGGTACAGAACAACTGATAACTGTCATCTCATTGCCAATTTACAATGGCACAGCAGACGGTACAGAACGGCTGGTAACCATCTCTGCTACCTTGCAATGGCAAATGAATGCTGCTGTGTAGCACTGCAGTACCGCCTCTGTCAGCGGCATCCAGTACTCATACGGTGACAGTGACAAAAGGCAAAATGGGCTCCATGGTTGCCATGCTATGGCGTCTGCCAAGGCAATCCAGGGAAAAAGGGTGCGAAATGATTGTCTGCCGTTGCTTTCACAGAGGAAGGAATGAGTGACGACATTTACCCAGAATCACCCGCGACACTGTTTTTGCACCATCATGCATTGGAATCTCAACCCAGAATTCCAATGGGCGGGGGAGACTGTGGGAACTATGGGATAGCTACGGGGTAGCTACCCACAGTGCAACACTCCGGAAATCAACGCTAGCCTCGGTACATGGATGCACACTGCCGAATTAATGTGCTTAGTGTGGCTGCGTGCACTCGACTTTATACAATCTGTTTTACAAAACCGGTTTATGTGAAATTGGAATAATCCCGTAGGGTAGACATACCCTTTCAGGCAAACATTGCTTGTCTGTTGTACAATATTTCCTCTTATTGTAGCATTAGCCACAACTTAATTCTAAGCACTAAGGCATGTTTGAGACAGTTAGTCTTGACTTAGGGTCATTATAATGACACTCTGACACCACTGCTTATTATCTCTTTATGGTAAAAAAATGACTCTTTGGCCATTCATGCTAAGTAAAATCATAGGTGTGGCCTTTAGTCAATGATGTGATTATGCGATAGCACAGAGCACACCATCCCATAGGGAAAGCCTGTGCCTCAGGAAGTTACATTACCTCCCAGAGCAGAGTAGTCCAGTTCATTAGAGAACAGTGCAGGTTGCATCTTCAGAATGGTGTAGCCTGCTCTCCACAATGTGTCCTACTCATTGCATTGGTCAGTGCAGAGGGGAACTGTGGCTATGGCCCCATTTTTTCCCTTATGAGGAACACTGAGGGAGCAGTACCTGCACTCACTCAAGCCCAGTGACTTGAATGGGGATGATCAAGGGATAGAATAAGGGCCCCTCACTAGATGGCCCTATGTAAGTTACCTTTCCATAAATGGATTTGTCTACTTCCACCATTTTCATCCATGGTACCAGCAGAAGGGTGAGGATATATTCTTCTGCTGGGTCAAAAAGATCCTCATAAGGTGGCTTAATTTTCTGATAAATCTCATTTTTCTTATCCTGTTGCAGTCCAATATCCATGCTGGCAGAAGGAGCAATGTAAGCGGCATAAAGGAACTATATTAAAAGAGAAGACAACAGTTTTTTAACCACCATCCATTCTAATGGCCACAGTAAATAAGTTAGTTAAAGATGAGGGTGGTAGCAAACTGTTTTTTATTATCCTAGTTACATTCTCGGTCACATAATCTTTCCTCCCCTTCCTCTATTCCCTTGATGCTACTAAGTTTTCCAAAATACAGTTTCTGCCACAGCTCCCTGACTTCCTTACTCCTACATTTTCTGCTTATTAAAAGCTTCTTTGATGACAAAATCATGCATAATGGTGATGGTAATGCTTACACAGATACATTTTGCTGATCCTTAGTTGCAATCACCATAACAACAACAAATGCAGATCTTCATCTTTGAGTTACACGCTGTTATTACTTTAAACATTTAACTGTAATACGATGCACTGTTCTATAATACAATAAACCATTTTGTGAAAGATGGTTACTTCTTGCTTTTTAGAAACCAAACCAAGCAAGATTTTGGAATTTTAATGTAAAATTGAAAATCCTAAATACCAAGAAGACTGCAGTCCTGGTTCGGGATCTACTAGCATGGACTTCTGTGCATATGCAGACCCTCACTGATTTCACTGGGACTCTGCCACAGGACAGGAGCCCGCTTCAGCATATCCCAATGGAGAGCTGGGGCCTAAAACTTCTCCGAAGCAAACATCTATGAGGCTATGATAAAATTTATATAGTTTTAAACATTCTTTACTTTTGTTGTTAGCACTGTGTATCATTAAAATTGTAAGAATATTCAAAGATATAATGCAACTTTTGGGACAGATTCTAAGCTGGGGTAAATCAGCATCGTTCACTGACTTGAATGGAGCTACACTAATATACACCAGCTGAGAAAATAGCCTTCCTTGTTTTGTCTCACTCAGCTTAGACAGTGAAGTGAGGCTGGTCAGTTTTACTTTCTGGTTCTCATGCACTAATAAAATACTATTGTGTTTCAGTGTGTAGCACAGCAGAGGAATGTTTGAATAGTTAAAAAATAACTTCTCTTTTCTTTATTTAGCATATCAAGTTATGTCAAACTTCAACCATAAAACAAACCCAAAATGGTTACTAACCTTTCTATAACTGTTGGTCTTCGACATGTGTTGCACATGTCCATTCCAATGTAGGTGTGTGTGCACCCCAGGCACAGTTGCATTAATTTTTTCCCCTCAAGGTATCCCTTGGGTCAGTTCCAGTGCCCACTGATGCCTGCCAGCCCCACCCTCCTCAGTTTATTTTAACTGAGTGACTCCAATAAGAGATGGAGGGTGGGTTTTAGAATGGACATGTGCAAGAGATCTTGAAGAACAACATTTACAGAACGATTAGTACCTGTTTTTTCTTCTTTGAGTGCTTGTACATGTCCATTCCAATGTAAGTGACTCACAAGCAGTTGTGCAGAAGGTAGACTTGGAGTTCAGTGACAAGCTGACTGCAAGACTGCATTGCTGAAGTTAGCATGGTCTCTAGTCTGCTGGGTGATGAAATAGTGTGTTGAGAGCGTGTGCACTGATGACCAGGTTGCTGTTCTGCAGATGTCCTGAATAGGGACTTGTCCTAGAAAGGCGGCCAAGGAGGTGTGGAATGAGCAGTCGGATTAGCTGGAGGTAAAATGCCCACGAGTTCGTAGCATGTCCGGATGCATAAAGTAATCCAGGATGAAATTCTCTGGGCAGAGATGGGGAGGCCCTTTCTTCTCTGCTATCACGATGAACAGCTGAGTTGATCTGCGGAATGGTTTGGTCCTTTGTATATGGAGAACCAGATCCTGCCTAACACCTAAAGAGTGCAGGTACTGCTCCTCTCTGTTCGCATAGGGTAGAATACCAGCAGGAAGATTGCTTGATTGAGTGGAACTGTGAAACCACCTTTGGGAGGAACAACATGTGTGGATGCAGCTGAACCTTATGCTGAAGAAGATTGTATATGGGGGCTCCGATGTAAGGGCCTGGATCTCTGATACCCTTCTGGGTGAAGTGATGGCCACTAAGGAGGCCAGTTTCCAGGAAAGGTATAACAATGAGCATGTTGCTAGCCACTCAAATGGTGAGCCCATGAGCTCTGACAAGACAAGGTTTAGATCCTAGGGAGGAATGGGTTCTCTAACCTGGGGGTATACCCTCTCCAAGTCTTGGAAAAAACGGATCATGATCGTGTGAAAAAACAGATTGGTTGTTGACCTTGGGATGGAAGGCTGAGATGGTCACTAGGTGGATCTTGACTGAAGAGAGGGCCAGACCTTGTTGTTTCAGCAGCAGATGGTACTACAAAATAAGCTGCAGAGTGGACTGCATAGATTGAATTCCCCATTGGGAGGACTAGATGGAAAACCACTTCCATTTTGCAAGGTAGGTGGCCTTCTATTGCCCAGTAGGACTCTACGGACCTGCTCTGAGCAAACCTGCTCCTCAGAGGTCAGCCATAGAGCTTCCAGGCTGTTAGATGAAGGGAACTGAGGTTTTGGTGGAGCAGCCAACTGTGGTCTCAAGAGATCAGGTCTGGGTGTAGCAGAAGCAGTAATGGAATCTCCACTGAAAGGCCTAAGAGGGTGGTGAACCAATGTTGCCTGGGCCATGCTGGGGCTATGAGAATGACTGATGCTCAGTTCTGCTTGATCTTCATCAGAACCTTGTGACTCAGTGGGGTAGGTGAAAATGTATAATACAGATGTTTTGTCCATGACAATAGCAATGTGTCTGTGAGCGACCCTGGGCAGTGGCCTCACAGGGAATAGAATTGATGTCATTTCCTGTTGTTGCAGGTAGCAAACAGATCTATAAAGGGAGTCCCCCCCCCCATTGGAAGATGTCCCTCATGATATCCAGTCAGAGGGATCATTCATGGTTAGAGGAGAAAGACCTACTGAGGTGATTGTCCAGCTGGTTCTGTGTTCCCAGAAGATAGGACACTTCTAGACTGATTGAGTGAGTAATGCAGAGCTCCTACAGCTGGATTGCTTACTGACACAGGGGGAAGATTGCGCCACTCCCTGTCTGTTTATGTAGAACATGGCCATTGTGTTGTCTGTGAGAACCGAAATAGTCTTGTTTGTAATGTGGGGTAGGAACACCTGGCAGGCTAGGTACTCCCCCTGGTCCCCCAAGCTTCCTGACACTGATATGAAGGGAAAGCTCCTCTTGACAGGGTTACCAGGCATTCAGTTTTCCACCAGAACACCTGGTCGAAAAGGGGCCCTGGAAGCTCCAGTCGGCACCACTGACTGGACCATTAAAAGTCTGATCAGCAGCGCAGCAGGAGCCCAGGGCTAAGGCAAGCTCCCTACCTGCCCTGGCTCTGGGCGGCTCCCAGAAGCAGCTGCTAGTCTCTGTGGTCCCTAGGCACATGGGTAGCCAGGAAGGCTAAGCGCACTGACCCCGTCCTGAGTGGTGGCTCTATAGTTCCCATTGGCCAGGAACCATGATGAGTGGGAGCTGCAGGGGGCGATGCCTGTGAGCATGAAGACAGCACATACTGTGCAGAGCTGCCTGGCCACCCATGCACCTAGAGGCCACAAGGACCTGGTGGCCACTTCCTTGGAGCCGTAGTAAGTGCTGATGGGACAACACACATCCCCCTGTACCCCAACCCTCTGGCCCAGCCCAGAGCCCCCTCCTGCACCCCAAAGCCCTCATCACTAGTCCCACCCCAGAGCCCACATCCCCAGCCAGAACCCTCACCCCCCACACCCCAACCCTCTGCCCTAGCCTGGAGTGCCCTCCTGCACCCCAAAGCCCTCATCCCTAGTCCCACCCCAGAGCCTGCACCCCCAGCCCAGAGCCCTTCCCATACCCCAACCCCCAGCCCCAGCCCAGAGTCCTCACCCACTCTTGAACCCCAACCCCCTGCCCCAGCCCTGTGAAAGTAAGTGAGGGTGGGGAAGAGTGAGCAACAGAGGAAAGGAGGATCGAGCAAGCAGGGCAGGGCCGGGGCCAGTGGGGAGGGGCTCGGAGAAGGAGCCAAGCAGGAGGTGGGGCAGGGGTGTTCGGTTTTGCGTGGTTAGAAAGTTGGCAACCCTACTTCTTGAGACCAGAGGCCCTGAGTTCTGAGAGATCCTAGGTGGGTTCCCCAGCTGAGGGCTGATGCATCAGATACTAGACACAGACAATTAAGGCCTTGAAAAGGGTACTTCTGCATGTTCCACGTGGTGGTTCAGCCACCATGTCAGTGAATCGAGGATCTGAGCTGGAACAGTGACCACTGAGTCCAGATGATGACATAAAGGAGAGTATACCATGGCCAGCCAGGCTTGGAGAGGTCTGAGATGTAGCCTCGTGTGTTGCACTACATACGTGCATGAAGCCATGTGGCCCAGAAGACTTAGACAATTTCATGTAGTCTTGGTCAGATGAGACTGGAGGGACCTTATTAGGGATGTAATTGAATGAAAACAATTGTCCGGAAGTAGGTCCATCACTTGCATAGAGTTGAGAACGGCACCAATGAGCAGAGATAAGAGTGGATTTCTGGATGTTTATCAGTAGACCTAGTGCCCTGAAGGTCGATTGGATAAGATGGATGTCAGATTCCTCTTGAGCTCTGGACCAGTCTCTTACCAGCCAGTCGTAGAGGGACGGGAACACATGAACTCCCTTTTTTCTGAGAAAGGCTGCCACCACTGCCATGCATTTGGTGAAGATCTATGGAGCAGCCGACAGGCCGAATGGAAGGACCACAAACTGATAATGAACTTGTTCATAACAAATCTTAGGAATCGTCTGTGGCCTCTTCCACAGCTCCCACCTGAAGGATGGATTGGACTTCTTCTTCCAACAGTTGCTCATGAGAAGGGTCCCTGAGGAAGGACAGGTGGGGGGGGCTAGGAGGGTGGGGTAGACAAAAATTGGATGGGGTAATACACTTCTACCGTGCTTAGAACCCAGAGATCTGAGGTAATGTGGACCCAGGCACTGAGGAAGTGGAGGAGCTGGTAGGAAAAAGAAGGGGTAGCTGGATCCGGTGTTGAGGGGATTGTAATGTTGACCTTGAGTATCTCATCAAAATGAGTGCTTTGAGTCTGCACAGGGCCTTCTAAGGAGGGTTGCAAAGGGGGCTTATGCCTGAACCCCCTGCTCTTCCTCCTCTGTTGATCTTGCCTGACTGATTGGGCAAAGTAGTGGCCAGTCTGTTGGGATCTGTAGTACCCTCTGGATACTGCCAGGATATACAGACCCAGAGATTTCAAGGTCTCTTTAGAGTGCTTGAGGCCATGTAGTCTAGTGTCCATTTGCTCCAAAAAGAGCTATGACCCTTCAAAAGCAGAGTTTGGTGCACCTCATGTGGAAACCCTGAGGACTGCAACCATGAGCTCCTGCACATGGTTACACCTGTGGCCATTGATCTGGCCATGGAATCAGCAGCATTCAGATCCTTTAAAGGGAGGCCCATGCCACGGTCTTCCCTTCCTCAACTAAGGATGAGATCTCTTGTCTAGAGTCCTGGGGGAGCAATTCCTTAAATTTTAGCATGGACTCCCAAATATTAAAATCATAGCAGCCTAGCAAGGCTTGCTGGTTCACTATGGAGAGCAGTAGGCCCCCCTATAGAGTAGGCCTTCCAGCCAAACAGGTCCAATTTCTTTGAATCTTTTCCCTTGGATATGGATCCCACTTGACCTTGAAGATCCCTTTCATTGGCAGCCGCCACAACCAGGGACCCCGGGGGAGAGTGCGAGAATAGGAACTCATATCCTTTAGCTGATACAAAGTATTTGCATTCTGTACACTTCACTGTAGAAGTGAGGGAGGCAGGAGTTTGCCACAGTGCCTTGACTGGGTCCATAATGGCCTCACTGAGTGGTAGAGCCACTCTAAAAGGGCTCACTGCTGACAAAATGTCTAAGAGATTATGTGATGTCTCCTTAACCACATCTCCTATAAGTTTGAGGTTACCCTCTTTAACAAGTCCTGGTATTCCTTGTGGTCATCTTGCAGTGGAGACACCCTGCTGCCACCACTGCCTCATCTGGAGAGAAGGATGAGGAGACTATAACCAGCTGAGGAGCCTCCATCACTTCCTCAGTCTCCACAGAGGCCTGCAGGATTTCCCCCTGAGGCTTGGTGTTGGGTTCGGTACTGGAGTCTGAGTGAGAGGTCTCTCGGTGCAGTACCAGGGGCATCATACTTTCCAAGGCCACTGAGTATGATTGCCTTGAGAAGCTGCCCTGAGGGCGCATGCCCCATGGGTTCCTAAACAGTCATTGCATAACTGCCAGGACCATGGGGACCGGTGCCTAAGTGTTCAGTGGCACCCCTGTACTTGGGGCAACAATAAAAAAGGAATGGCCCGGGGAGCAGTGCGGGCGGCTGTGTCAATGGAGGGAGTTAGGACCCCACTTCTGACTCTGATGATGAACTGCAGCATGGAGAACAAGGCAATGCCATTCCTTTCAGTGCCAATGATCAGTGTCATGGCAAAGATCACGTGGAGGCTGCCAAAGGGATTTTCCCTTAGAGGGCAGACACGGTACTGGGCGAAGTCTGAGCAACAGTTCTCTGCTGCTCAGTGGTACCAGTGGTGCTGAGTCCTGTACCTCCGGGTTCAAGGGAACTGGGCTTGTTTAGTCTGCAGAAGAGAAGAATGCAGGGGGATTTGATAGCAGCCTTAAACTACTTTAAGGGAGGTTCCAAAGAGGATGGAGTTCGGCTGTTTTCAGTCGTGGCAGATGACAGAACAAGGAACAATGGTCTCAGGTTGTAGTGGGGGAGGTCTAGGTTGGATATTAGGAAGCACAAGGGTGGGTTACCTAGGGAGGTGGTGGAATCTCTATCCTTAGAGGTTTTTAAGGCCCGGCTTGACAAAGCCCTGGCTGGGATAAGTTGGGGGTGGTCCTGCTTTGAGCAGGGGTTTGGACTAGATGACTTCCTGAGGTCCCTTCCAACCTTGATATTCTATGATTCTATGACCCACTCCCCCATGTAATAACCTTGAGACCTCCTGAGGGATCACAACCCCCAGTTTGAGAACCCTTGCACTAGGAGGGAAAATTCAAGCAACTTTGCTCAGGGCACACACACCCTTACACTGGAAAAGGCATGTGCAAGCACTCCAGGAAGAACCAACACTTTGGGTCTAAACACTTGACAGTGGCTCTTTCAACTCTGCAAAAGCCAAGTCACCAAACACATGGATCCCTTTACAACTGTCATCCTTAGAATTTTTAATGACTAGCATCTTTAACAACCATGCAGGATTCCACCCATTTTCTACACAGATGTAAGCACCTAAAAAGCAAGACGGGTTTGTTTTTAGCACGGCCTATACATTGTTAGCCAAGATAAAGATTCCCATGTGTAGGGGTGAGACTAAGAAACTAACAAATCCATAGGTAAAGCTAAGCTGAAGAACTCAACCAAATTTATCAGATCAGTGTACACCCCAGGCTAATTATAAAATAAACTGAAATTTTGCAGATACAGCACTAATTAGACTCACAGTGATGTCAAACCTTGGAAGTTACTTAAAACTAATAAAGTTACAATTACATCATATTTTAATCTGATCCAACACATTTCACATGTAAAAAAGCCAAGTTATAAAAAGACAGTCCAGTCATATAAAGATGTGATATCTATAAAAATAACCATCTCGTAAAGGGGTTAGACATTTTATTCAAGTCAAATTAGACAGCAATAGGACTAAGTTGGTCGACTCGTAAAACCACACATGGGAGCTCTGAATTAGCAAAGACCCCAGTGTATTAGATTTAACCTGGTCATTTAAATGGCTAACCTTCCTGTAACGTGGCTTTTTAAAACCCAAAACACAACTTTCTTTGATGGAACTGTTCTCTCTCTAAATAGAATTTTTTATATACTAAATCTTTGCATTCAAATGGCCTTCTGTTTGTTTTGGTTTAGAAATTGGAAAAGTTGGAAAAACTAATCTATAATTACCTTGATAGACAATGTCATAAATTATTAACAGGCTTTGCACTCACTACCTTTGCAACATCAGGGCCTGCTACTGCAGCTGCTCCACATGTGGAACTGCTAGTGACATCACTTCCATTTCACCTGTGGAGATGCTACAGAATGAGCTCCTACATAAAGGCAGACATTATATCCATTAGGCTATATATGGTTACTTCCATCCGCACACAGATCAGTCTGAGCCAGGTCAGCAAGCACTCAGCACCTGGATCTTGGGACCCTGCTACAGGGTGTGTCACAGCCTGTGACTTGGGTCCAAACCCTGCCATTTTGCAATGTGGATGCACTTCAACTCGCAGAACTGAGTCAGAAGGTCTGCATAGTGCAGTGTGGATGCGTTAGCATGGCTGTGAGACCAGGGTCCAGCAACTGTAAACCCAGATTTACAATTCAGTGTGGACACTCAGGTTTACAGTGCAGCATAGACATATACCCTAAGGGCCAGATCCTCAGCTGCTCTAGACTGATGTAATTCTGTTGACTTCAAGAGAGATGCACAGATTTAGGACATCTGAGGAGCTGGCCCACAACCTACCTTTCTATCAAGATTTTTATAGTATGCTCATCATTGTAATATCCGAGCCCCCAAGCGGAAATATAGGGCCAGATTGTGACTAAGTGCTTGTGCTGATGCATGATGGGAGAGGTGACAAGGAACCTTCCACCACCTTGTGTTCCCGGCACAGGGGTCAGTCACAACTGCACAGCTTTCCCTGGCCTGAATGCAAGGAGTAAATGGGATGTTACTGCAAATTGTGCTGGTCATCACAAACAAGTGGAGAAGTGATGTCCATGGCTTTCTCCTTCTGAATTATTGAATGAAGCCAGTCAGTTTCAGAGGGAAGAACACATTACATGCTCTTAAAGCAGGGGTGGGCAAACTAAGGCCTGTGGGCCGGATCCAGCCCCTCAGGGCTTTGGATCTGGCCCACAGGATTGCCCCCTGTGGTGCCGCGGGCCCCGCACCGCTCTCAGAAGCGGCCGGCACCACTTCACTGCAGCCCCAAGGTGGGTAAGCAGAGGGCTCCATGCATTACCCTTGCCTCCAGGCACCGCCCCCCCCAAAGCTCCCATTGGCCGGGAATGGGGAACCGCAGCCAATGGGAGCTTTGGGGGAGATACCTGGAGGCGTGGCAAGGATAGCGCATATGGCGCCCTCCGCACCCCCCCGCCCAGGGGCAGCAGTGCTTCCTGGAGCGGCGCAGCTTGGGGCCAGGGCAGGCATGCAGGGAGCCTGCCTTGGCACCGGTGCACGTCGCTGCTACCCCGGAGCTGCTTTAGGTAAGTGGTGCCAGACCAGAGCCTGAACTCCGCCTGCACCCCACCTCCCAACTCCCTGCCCTAAGCCCTCTGCCTGCACCCTGTACTCCTCCTTCACCCCAGCCTGCCGCCTAGAGCCCCCTCTTGCAGTCTGCACCCCTCCTGCACCCCTGCCCTGAGCTCCCTCCTGCAGTTCCCACCCCTCCTGCATCCCAACCCCTTCCCTGAGCCCCCTCATATACCCTGCACCCCTCCTCTGCCCCAATCCCTTGCCCTGAGCCCCTTCCTGCACACCGCACCCCTCCCACACCCTGCACTCCCTCCCTCCCGCATCCCAATCCCCTGCCTTGCATACAATTTCCCCACCCAGATATGGCCCTCGGCTGAAAAGGTTGGCCCACTCCTGTCTTAAAGAATGTATCCAGGAGCACCCCTAGGGTGGAAAACATTTTTGGTGCTTATCTCCATTCTTTGAGCAGCCGAGACCAAAAAAAGCGAGCTGCTCAGAAGTTTGGCTCCTCTTGGAAGCTGGTGTCCAGGGTGACTGCCCTGCTCAACTACTCAGGTGTATCAGTGGCCATGCTTCTGCTCCATGCCAGGGAACTATAAGAAGTACTGTGCTTCCAGATTTTCACTGGGGCTGTGAAACTCCTGAATGGTCCCTATGGGAGCTTGTGCACTAAGGACTTCATAGAGCATTATATTGTGTATTTCAATAAACTCAGTTTAAATTAAATGATTATAAGGCTGTAAAATTCAAATAAAGACCTTTGAGCGTGTAAAATCTCAGGCTCATCAGATTTAATTCATTCAATGTTTGGCAACTTCAGTAAAACATACAAAGAATTTTCCTACCTTCCAGCTATATATTTTTCTATAAAAGTATTAAAGTTAGTGATGGGTCCAAACCAAAACTGTGATCTGGAGTCTGATCAGAGTTTGCATCTTGAAGTTATTTATAATGGACCAAATGCAAATATACGAAACTTCTGGGAAAATCAGATTATGATTCACGTCTGGATTATGAACTCCCAAATTTGGGAGTGTTCAGATCTGGGGTTTTGGTTAAACTCATCCCTAAATGTAAAGATTTTCAGTATGTAATCTCAGAATGCTTAGGTTTATGCAAAAACACAAAAAATGCTTAGTATTGTTCCCCAACAAGTCCATGATAATAATAACTCTTCATCTGAATTGGCTCTAGTATTAAAATATTATATTTCCAATAATGGTATTAAATTTGTCTAACCCTAAATACTATTTTTCATTGCAGATTGCAACTTGTGTTTCTTTATTATTTTTCCTTTCCAATTAATTTTACACTCCAGCATGTATGTTTATAGTGAAATAACCCATTCATTCCTGGATTATTACTGTCACTCATCTTTTTTCTAGTGCATCACATTTCATCCTCACTTGAGTTTCTTTTACTATACACACTGACATATTAAGGAAACACATGCCAGGGTATATCATAAAGCTTAGATAAAACACTGTCCAGAAAAATACAATGATCAAAGAAAGTTTCTTCTTACTTCTAACTGTGTTATGTACAGAAAATTGTATAAAACACTCAATCTCTCTCAGTCGTAAATAGTAAAATATATGACAATCTGCTATTAGAAATCTGATTGACATTAGGAGTAGCTGGAATAACTATCTCATTGTTTCAAAGGTGAGTGCAGAATTCGAGAAGGCATCTTTTCCAGAAGCAGGCCCTTTTGATTGGATACAGCTTGACTCTCATCTATGTTCCAATGAAAACAAGAATAATTTGTGTGCAGCCTTAAAAGGCAAACTTGAGAATGATACCAAATGTTTCAGCACATGTGTTGATTTGTTATGTTTCATTTCAGCTGTGATGCTAATGGAACAGTTTCACATATTTCGTTCTGATGTATTTACTTTAATGGTCATGTGTATGTAGCTTTCTGTGATTGCCTAATAACACTGATTGTCTGATGTTTTGCTGTCACCACCAGGCCGGGGCTGGAAATAAGATAAGACAAGACTAAAGGCTTGCTTTTCAGTCATGCAGCCTTTTAGTCCAGGGCAAAGTAAGAAATAAACATGACCAGATCAGAACGTCAGTGTTTCATAGGCACTTTGCATCGGTGCAAATGACTGCACCATGTGCAATGCAATGGAGACTCAGGCCCAGGAGCTAAAAATTTCAAACATAAATTTGACTCCTAAATCCATATTAAGACAGCTAAATAAAAATTGCCTGAGTTTTCAATGATCCTATGTACCTGCAGCTCCCTTTAATAAATATGTGTTCTGTGGGCACTCAAGTCAGGCCACTTACATATTTAGATGCCTAAATATGAATTTAGATGTCAAACTTTAGGCACCTAAGTTGGACATTTTTGTTTTAAGGCTGAGATTGACACATACAATTTATAATGTGTCCTCCTGAATTTTAGGAAAAAGAGAAAAACTCAACATTGTGACTGCTTCGAGCGTTTGTTATCCCTGAGTTATTGTGGCATTTCCTTTATTGCCCAGGAGCAAGAACGTTTAGATCAGGGCACACAGAAGAATGAAGACACAGAACTGGAGGTGGAATTAAAAAAGCAGGCTGCAACTTTATTAACTTTTAACATGCTGCCCAACCCCCCTCTCACCTCTTCAGATTACCGGGCATTAATTGGCTCCAGTATGAAATTAACCAGCCTTAAGCATTAAAATCCCAGTGAGTGAGGGGTGACTCCTTTAGCCTAGCCCTCCCTAACTGAAAATAGGATTCACTCTTGCTACGCTCCCACTCTGAAGGAGAGTGAGGGTACAGACAAAGGGTGTCTTATTCTTCATGCACCTTAAAACATCCATATGCTCAACAGGCTATTGAGGCCCAGGACAAAGTCCCTCAGGCCTCTGTGGACATTGAGGGAGTGACTCAGCCAGTTATAGCTTCCACATCCTCCTCCTCAGACAAGGCCATGGTGGCAGCAGGGGTGACTCCACTACAGAAACTCCTGGGTCTCAGGCTTTGGTTTAGCCCAGAAGCTGGTCTCTAAAGCCTCTTATGTGTACTAGACACAAGTATTGACAATAATTACTCTGTTTTATTACCCCTTACTAATTTCTATTGTTTGTTTTAATTATGATCTCTTTTCCTTAATTTCCTACATTACCAGGCTTCTAGGACTCTGCAAGTACAGGAAAAAATCCTCCACAGCCCCACAAAGCAAGCCCAGAAACCCAGCTATGACAACTGCAAAGAAAGGGTAGGGGTAGCCAATGCAGCACTTGTGGGTCTAAGATGGCTCAAAGAGGGCCATAAGCAATGGTGGCGGAGAGGGTCCCTGTCTCCAGTGAGCCTGCCAATGGGAGACAGAAGTAAGTTGAAACTCCCCAGCTCCCAATGCCCACACATGGACTCCATGTGTTTCTGGGCAGGTGTGAGAGCATTGAGTAGGAGGTGCCTCCTTCTCCTTCTCTCCCTGACAAGGATCCCAAGGAGTAGCCATCCCCCTGCCAGTTCAATCAATGCCCACAACCAGCCACTGACCCATGCACACTCAGTGCTATGGAAAAGCCATGGAGGGAGAGTTACAACTGCTCAGTACAGCAATAACTTAAAATGAAAATTACATTGAAATTTAAATTATTCTGGTTCTGTAAAATGCCATTCCTCTCTCTACAGACATAAGCTTTATGGACATGGGAAGTGGTGCTCCCTAAGCGATACGTGGGTCTGCTCTCTTTGGAGCAACAGACACATATTTAAAGGCACAGGATAATTTAGAAAGGAAAAGGAAACCCAAGTTTCTCAAAATGGCCGTAAAAACTGCATGGCATACTTAAAATGGCCGTAACCGTCTCCTCCATCCGCCTCCAACAGTCTTATAGGACATGGGTCTCAGTTATCGACACTACTGGTCAGTGGGAAAATAATTAACTTTTTCACTGCACCTGAACTTACAGTGTAAAGCCAGTGAAGAACTCTCACGGGTAAGCAATCTCATTAGCACTTAAAAAATCTATGAAGTAGCTTAACACCAAGAAGCGAGAGTAATTGTATAATCAGGAGTAATAATGGGCTGAAATTAAGAAAAGGAAAAGCTATAAGACTGACAACTGGAAGATCCACTTCTATGACTAAAGTCAATATCCTAAGCTTAGGCTTCAGGATTTGAAATTCTAACCCTCATGAGAGATGGTAACAACTGATTTACACATACATACACAAAAAGAATGATCAGCATTAACAATAGCTATTTCCAAATAAGAGATAACACTGGCAGTGAGTAGCAAAGGGGAGACTATGCAAACTGAATATTAATAGATAAAGCTGGGAATGGAATTGATCCTAGGAAACAAATTGTGCATGGCTAACATTTAAGTAAAGCAATTCCATGGTAACAATTTAAAGCTGGATTTATTGACCACAACCTCAAATTTCCTTTGCTTGGGGTTGGGGAGACTTGGAAACCCTTTCAGTTCTTCTGTCTTTTTTAAACAGTCTTACAAAAAAGATATTACTGAAGGGAAAACACATTTATAACTTACTTGAGCTTGCTTGCATAGTTTAAAAGGCTGAAGGGTTTCTTGGTAGAAAAGTTGATGATAAGCCTGTAGGTCAAACCAAAAGTACGCACTGTTCTTCCACAGCTACAGATGGAAAAAGAATATAAGTTATTACTACCCAATTATCAGGGCTTTATAAAAGCTTGGGTTTCCAATCCAAGTAATTGTTTAGCTCCTTGGGGTCATCATAAATCAAGCTCAATTTAAGATGGTTTTAATCTTCTGTTGCATACTGGCAACAGGACAACATGTTTAATGGCATTGTCACTGCGATATTATATCTTTTATTGTATCCTTTGCATATAATTGGCCATTAAAATTGTTAACGTTACAGTTAACATTTGAAGAGTAACCACATTTTGATGGCGTGAAGCCAGCACTTAAGAAATGTTGATAATGTACGTGCAGAACTTGTGCCATGGTGGTGATAGCATTTTGCAGCAATAAACCAGACAATTAAAGGTTTTATGCTGGGCATATGTTATTGTGACTATAATACATTGTTGTTATATTTGTTTCTAAGGTACCATATCTTGGTCTCCGTTTCATTGAGTCAAACAAAATATCAAACATCTTTCAGAAGAAGGAGCTAGCTCTTCCCCCCTCCCCCCACCTCTCTCTTCTAGCCTTTCACTTATGGGGGTTGGGTCTTGGTGAGTATCCCAAAAGCACATCTGGGGCTAGCTGCTTCATGAGACTGACAGTTAAAGGAATACCTGCCAAAGAGGGGAGTTTTGCTCCATAACCTGTTGGTTCCAAGACTTGTTTCAGTCAGAGGTCAGGCTGAACATAAGTTCCACAGCGGAAGACACTTAATACAAATGGCTTGATTTTTGGAAGGGAGTGATCATCACAGATCCCATTTACTTCTGTGGGATTTATGGATGCTCATCCTCTTTGAAAAATCACACCAATTTTGTGTCGGTGGCTAAATGTAAATTTAGGATTCTAACTTAAGGCACCCAGGTTTGAAAAATTGTGGTTGCTGTCTCCTGGAGAGCCAAGGCAGAAGAAAGCATTTCTGGCCACTGCTGCTGCATTCTAAACATCTGTGAGAAATCTATAACCCTGCCAATGGATGGAATGACCACGGCCTACATCCTCATCTTTTTCAAATCCTTCCTAAAGATTCACTGCTTCTACAAAGCCCACACGCTGACTAGCTCCAACCCATTCTCCCTCTATATCCTGCAGCAAGTAGAGGCTTTGCAGATAGCAGAGAAGAAATATAATTGTGTTTCCCAGAAGTTCATGGAGCTTCAGTGAACACTAAAGAACTTTATGCAAATGCTAGATACTTCTGGACATAACTGACACCACAGGGAAGGAGATGGAAAACTAGCATGTGAAAGAGATTATATTCTAGTAGATATTCTTCTTTTTCCCCTTTTTAAAATCTTTCTGAAGGCCAGGATCTCATATTGTTTTTCTGCCAGATGGAAAAGGCAGTTATTCACAATGAATAGTCCCTTTCATCCCTGATGGAACTCTCAGACTTCAAATAGGTTTGGGATAGTCAGGTTAAGGCCCATCTTTAGTTTCAAAATATGCATGAACACCACCCCTTTCACCAATTATTTTTTCAGCCTGGCTGCCCTCTGTAGCTCTGTGTTCAGTCAGTTGTGGAATAAATTATCACAGGGTAAGAAAATACCTCATACCTCATTCCCTGACTTCTCACAGAAGTGTGTGAAGAAGTAGCCTGCTCTGTTCTCCACATAAAGAGACTGTAGCATACATTCCATTTTAGAACTCCCTAGGACAACACTCTCTGTAGGACTTTTACCCTAGATTAACAGAACAGCAAGAAATAAAGGTGATTAATTTTTCTTAGATGTCAATGAGTTGAAATGGGGTGTCACGCAGACTGTTCAGCTGACATCTTCACTCCAGTCAACCAGATTTTACATTGTATTATACATACAATTGGTGCATAGAGGTCATCTAAGTCCATCCCCTTGGGCTGAGGCAGGACTCACAATACCTAGGCCATTACTGATTGGTGTTTGTCTAACAAGTTCTTAAAAATCTCCAATGAGGGGGTTTCCACAACCTTCCTTTGTACTTAAATATTCTTAAAGTTAAAATGTTTTTCCTAATATCTGATCTAATTCTCCCTTGCTGCAAATTAGGCTGATTACTTCTTATTCTTCCTTCAAGGATGTGGAGAACAATTGATCATCCTCTTTATAACAGCCCTTAATAGATTTGCAGTCTTATTGGATCCCCCTCCATGTTCTTTTCTCAAGTTTTTTAAATTTTTCCCCATAGATCAGGTTTTCTAAATCTTTCATCATTTTTATTGCTCTCCTCTGAACTCTCTTCCCAATTTGTCTCATCTTTCTTAAAGTGTAGTGCCCAAAACTGGACACAATACTCCAGTTGAGGCCTCAGTGCCAAGTAGAGTGGGACAATTACCTCCTGTGTCTTGCATATAACACTTCTGTTAATACATCCCAGAATGATATTCGCTTTTTTTTTTGCAACTGCATCACAGTTTTGACTCATTCACTTTGTAAGCTACTACAACTGCCATCTCCTTTTTCAGCAGTACTACCATCTAGCTAGTTATTCCCCATTTTGTAGTTGTGCATTTGATTTTTCTTTCCTAAATGTAGCACTGTGCACTTGTCTTTATTGAATTTGTGTTGATTTCAGACCAATTCATGAAGATTGTTTTGAATTCTAATCCTGTCCTCCAAACTGCTTGCAACCCCTCCCAATTTAGTGTCATCCACAAATTTTATAAGCATATTCTCCACTCCATTATCCAAGTAATTAATGAAAATGTTGAAGCATTCCAGACTGAGGACAGACTCCCCCACTCTCCCCCCCGGGTCCCATTTGCTCCATTTGATAGCAAACCATTGATAACAACTCTCAGTACAGTCTTTCAACAAGTTGTGCATTCACCTTATAGTAATTTCATCTAGACAGCATTTCCCTAGTTTGTTTATGAAAATGTCAGGTGCGATTGTGTCAAAAGCCTTACTAAAAATTAAGGAAAATCACTTGTTTCCCCCTATCCACTAGGCAAGTAACCCTGTCAAAGAAGGAAATTAGATAGGTTTGGCATTCCAGGTGCTTACAAATTGATTCTTTATTAACTTGTTCCAGTAACTTTCTAGGTATCAAAGTATCCAGGAGTATTGAGTAGGACAGGAGAGATTTAAGGGGGTCTATTTTGACACCTCCCTCCCCACCCTCCTGCAAAGAATCCCAAGGAAAATGCAGGCCAGTGAGCTGATCCCTGAAAAGCTGAGGAGATGTGTAGCAGACTGGTCACATCCTGTGAGGACACTGGGAGTGGATGAAGGAGTGGGGATGGGAGGACAATAGGTTTCTCTCCAAAGATTGCTCAAGAGCAGGTAGGGAAGAAAGAGCAGGGCCTTTTGAGAGAAGGTCTTGTGAGAAAGCAGTCACAGTGAGAAGCCTAAGGGTATGGAATAGTTAGAATCCTTGATACTCAGCATATGCACAGTGGGCCCAGCCATTTGATGGCATCATCATCAGCTGTGTGATGCGCCAGGTGGCAACATCAGTGATCCCTTGAGGTCAAGGATGATCTCTTCCACAAATTTTAATTTTTATGGGTCTTTTGGTGACTGAATCCTTGAGCCACAAACTTGTTGGCAGACATTGCAGGTGATGTTGGAAGGCAGGGTTGAGCCATGATTTCTGTATGACAGTCATCTGTCCTTTCTTTTCTGGGATTTTTCTGCAACCAGGGCAAGGCAATTTTCCTCAAAAGTGATCTTTCCTTCTCTGACAAGTCTTCACCAGTTATCCCTGTCCTGGACCACTATGTACCAGTGTGTGGTATTGATGCCACATCTCTTAATCTTTGTCTTGACGGTGTCTTTGAAGTGTTTCTTTTGGCCTCCCCATTTCCCTTCTCTTTTGGTGAGTTGGGCATACAGTAATTGTTTTGGTAGGCGTGCGTCAGGCATGCACACACAGTGCTCGCTCCACCTCAGCTGGTGCTGGATAATCATCCAATACTGAAGGTGTTGGCCTCCGTGAGAACACTGATGTTAGGGTGATGATCCTTCCACTTTATGTTGAAGATCTTCTGGAGAAAGTGCTAGCGCTAGTGCTGGCTTTCCAGGTGTTTTCTGTAGGTCACCCAAGTCTTGCCAGAATGAGGAGAGTTGAGATTACCACCGCTTTATAAACTAAAAGTCTGGTGTGTGTTCTGATGTTGTGGTTGTTGAATACCCGTTGAGACAGTCTGCCAAAGAGAAGGCTGGCACAGCAGATTCTGTGCTGAATCTTGACATCTCTGTCTGCCCTCTGTGAGAGACGGCGGCCAAGGTAGGAAAGGTGTTCTAAATTTTCCATTCTTCTCTGTCAATCTAGAACTTCCTTGCTGGGTTTGATGATTGACCAGGAGCTGGCTGGTGGAGAACTTTTGTTTTGCCAATGTTCAGGGTTAGTCTTAGACTTTTGTAAGCCTCAGAGAAGCAGGTAAGGGCTGTTTATAGATCCTCCTTTGAGTGTGCAACTATAGCACGATCATCTGCATACTGGAGTTCACTCACCATTGAAGTAAGTCATTGGGCACTCATCAAGAATATGCAACGTAGTCTGAAGTTGACTATATCTACATCATGGGTCATTAGAGAAATCCCATTTGAAGAGTGACAGGCCACATAATTGCCCTATCCTATTCAAAACTGGTTCAGGGATGGCCACAGGTGCCTTGGCAGGTCAAAACCTGGTGGGCAGATGGTGGGGTTGGTGATGAGAGAGTGATTAATGACTATTATCGCTGACCACCCATTACGCCAAGCATCATCATCCACCATCATGTCCAGTGGTGGCATAAGTGACCATAGGGCCCTTCATAGCCTCCATGGATAACCAAGTGGAGAATAAATGGCTGGGCCTCTCTTCCCCTAAGCCAGAGATAGACTCCTCCAGACAAAAGACAAGGATGTACAAATAGAGATATTTAGTAGTGTGAATATTTCCTGAATATTTGGTTCCACAATATAAATTTCACTTAACCGCAAACATCAGCCTGTTCCCCCAGCCCTTCTGTTAACTAAACAAGAATACCTTCAGCAAAGGAATAAACAAGAGTACTAGCCTAATGAAAATAAACAGTCTATTAACAGATTAAGGAACTCAATGCACATGTGAAAGGTCCAACCATTACAGTTTATTTCCTGAATTGGGCCAGCAGTGCCAACAATCCCTATGAAAGAGCAGGACACCTTTGGAATGTTCAATGAACATGAAGAGTTTGGGATTTATAGCTGTGCCTGTGGCATTATTTATTAATTCTTGGACTTCAAGAAGCAGGAAGCCCCCAAAGCCTCCATCATTTCAGCAAAAATTAAGGAAACATTCTTCTGTGCATTGGATTCAGGAAGTTGCTTTTGGAGGCAGTAATTTTACAAGCCATACAATAAAGTGTAGAAGTGATGAAAAAAATTAGAACTGGAACATGTTCCTGCTGTATATTTTACTGTTTTCATCACTGCATATTTTAGGGCCATATTCAAGCTCTCACTTCCACCGGTCACTAAAATATTGCCCAAAACTGTACTAAGGTGTGGGAATGTCTCTATTGAAGCATTTATCCATTAACTCACACATAATAATCCTTTTTACTATCACATAAAGAACATTATCATGATTAAAACATAATCATTTATTAGTCGTTACCATACCACAGTATGAGAGTTACCACCATTATTTCCGATTCTAAGAATAAAGAAATAGAATGGACAAATGGATACCATAGTGCGGTAATTATGGATGAATGCTGGCTTTCTAATAGGGCTGTCAAGTGATTAAAAAGATGAATCAAGATTAATTGTGTGATTAATCGCACTGTTAAACAATAGAATACTATTTATTTAAATATTTTTGATGTTTTCTACATTTTCAAATATGTTGATTTCAATTACAACACAGAATACAAAGTGTACAGTGTTCACTTTATATTTATTTTTGATTACGAGTGTTTGCACTGTAAAAAGACAAAAGAAATAGTATTTTTCAATTAACCTAATACAAGTACTGTAATGTAATTTCTTTATCATGAAAATTGAACTTGCAAATATAGAATTATGTACAAAAACTACATGCAAAAATAGAACAATGTAAAATTTTAAAGCTTGCAAGTCCGCTCAGTCCTACTTCTTGTTCAGCCAATCACTCAGACAAACAAGTTTGGTTACATTTGCAGGAGATAATGCTGCTCGCTTCTTATTTACAATGTCACCTGAAAGTGAGAACAGGCGTTCTCATGGCACTGTTGCAGCCGGCGTCTCAAGATATTTACGTGCCAGATGTGCTAAAGATTCATATGTCCCTTCATGCTTCAACCTCCATTCCAGGGGACATGCATTCATGCTGATGACGGGTTCTGCTTGAAAACCATCTAAAGCAGTGCGGACGAACGCATGTTAATTTTCATCATCTGAGTCAGATGCCACCAGCAGAAGGTTGATTTTCTTTTTTGGTGGTTCAGGTTCTGTAGTTTCCGCAAGACTTCTGAAAGCATTCTCCCTACCTCGTCCCTCTCAGATTTTGGAAGGCACTTCAGATTCTTAAGTCTTGGGTCGAATGCTGTAGCTCTCTTTACAAATCTCACATTGGTACCTTCTTTGTGTTTTGTTAAATCTGCAGTGAAAGTGTTCTTAAAAAGAGCAACAAGATATGCTGGGTAATCATCCAAGACTGCCATAACATGAAATATATGGCAGAATACGGGTAAAACAGAGCAGGGGATGTACAGTTCTTGCAATGCCAGCTAAAAAAGTTCCATGCGAACGCCTGTTCTCACTTTCTGGTGGCATTGTAAATAAGAGGACAGCAATATCTCCTGTAAACATAAACAAACTTGTTTGTTTTAGTGATTAACTGAACAAGAAGTAGGACTGAGTGGACTTGCAGGCTCTGAAATTTTACATGGTTTTGTTTTTGAGAGCAGTTATGTAACAAAAAAAATCTACATTTGTAAGTTGCACTTTCAGGACAAAGAGATTGCACTACAGTACTTGTATGAGGTTAATTGAAAAATACTATTTCTTCTGTTTATCATTTTTACAATGCAAATCTTTGTAATCAAAATATACACTTTGATTTCAATTACAACACAGAATACAAGATATATATGAAAATGTAGAAAAACATCCAAAGTATTTAATAACTTCAATTGGTATTGTCTTGTTTAACAGTGCGATTAAAACTGCAATTAATTGCGATTAATTTTTTTAATCACGATTAATCGTGTGAGTTAACTGTGATTAATCGACAGCCCTACTTTCTCATTAAAACACTGCACAAGGCAAAGATATCATCTGTAAAATCAAACACATTTTCCAAAATCACTGGGTATATCCCCTTTGATTGTTTTTACTGTAGATTCAACCACAGATTCAGGGAAGCCAGCTTCTTCCAGGGCTACTTACTGGGAGCAGCTCAGCATAGGTGTATTTTCTATCTGTCTGGGACTTCAGGCATTTTGTATCATCAGTAACAGCAGAGAGACGAATCATGTTGCTTCCCACTGATTTTGGCCTGGACTCACAAACAAACAAAAATGTTTGATAACTGCTTAAGAAAAGATTAGGAATGTTTAGTTTAGAGAAGAAACAAATAAGAAGGAACATGATGTAGGTGTAACAAAATAGTGAATGGTATGGAGAAGATAAATTGAGCATTACTATTTAGTTTGTCTTCTTATAGAAGGAGCAAATAAACATTCAATGAAACTGAAAGGCAACAGATTTAAAACTAAGTTAGAGGAAATATTTTTTTTTTACATAACACATAATTAACCTGTGGAACTCATTCCCACAGGTTATCATGGAAGCCAAGTGCTTAGAAGGATTAAAAAAAGATATGTATGTGCCCAGTCAGAACACTGACAGTTACATCAGAAAGAATAATAAATGTTGCTCATCTAAATAAACCTGCTCATCTAGGCTTCCATCAGCCCCTGCATACTTCCCTGGACAAAGCCCTCATGCTCCTGGTCATAAGCATACCACTAACAGCTAGAGGTTAGGAAGAAATTTCCACCACAGGCAGATTAAATCAAAACTGTGCTCTTGTGAGCAGATTATTGTATTAAATTAGTGGGCAATAGAAAAGTTGCATTCCATGAAAACAATGAGTATCTTACGATTTTTGTAAAACCATGTTAAATAGTTGAGAAGAATGGGATTTATAGATGATACACAAGAGATTTTTGCACCTACCTTTTTCTGCTAACATCAGGTTTACTGGTTACGCTGTAGAAATCAGCCTTTGTGATGGTTCCACTTGATGGCAGGGTAGCTGACAATAATCTGGTAGCTCTCTTAGAAGATAAATTCGTCACATTTGTTTTTAATAAGGTTGGGGGTGAGCTGGTTTCATTTCTCTAAAGGAATAGAAAAATAGAACAACTCAGAAACAAATTTCCCCACCTTTGTTCTTTCTGATGCTCTCCAGTTAAAGGTTTCTATTGACATTAGGGACTTTCTTTCCAATCACAATATGTACAGAAGATCCAAGCTTTTTTCATCATCCTTTAATAACTACAAAGCATTAAAAATTGATAGCAGAGGGCAATATTTCACCCTCCGTCTTTACATAAAATTCCAATTAACATCAGTAAGATTTCTGCAAATGGAATGAAGGTACAGGAGAATATGGCATATCTTGTTTAACATGACCCATATTAAACAAATAACCTAAACAATCAAGATCCTGCAATTTTAATGTAACCTTTTTTGTCTTTGTAGCTCCTGATTCCAGATTTGATCCAAAAGACACGGAAACTCCAAAACATAGCAGATAGACATTGCACAGGGAAGCAGACAACTTATGTAGAGGGAAGCTGCACATTATTATACTATTCACCATAAGGGGAAAATGTGGGCATACCCGGGGTATGGCCAGTAGATTCATACACACAGTGCAGATGCAATCTACTAGTCCTTTCTTTTCCCAGTGGTGGCACCTGCTCATCTAGATTTCCATCAGCCCCTGCATACTTTCCCGGACAAAGCCCTTTTGCTCAAACTTTGCTCACAGGACCAGGATTTGTTCCTTAATGAACTCTAAGGATGCCGATGAAGATGAATGGCAGCAGATGAATGTCCTCTAGTTTACAAATCAGTTGAGATGTTCAGAGGATAACTTAGAATTATGAACGTTTTGCAAAGCTCTCACAAAACCTGAGACCACACAAAGCTCACCTAGTTTCACGCTTTCCTATAAACTCAGTTATCTGAAGCCAGGTTCACAGAAAGTTTTGCTAAAATGCAAAACACTTCCAAGTAAATCTGGGCCAGTATAGGGCTATGCAATGAAACTTCACTATCTATGAGTTTGAAATGAAAACAGGTGAAAATTTGTTCATTTCCATTAAGACTGTGAGTTCATTCAAAATCCAGACTCAGTGAGTATCTCAAAAGATCCAATCCCATGTCATTAAAAACAACAACCAGAAAAATGTTTGCATAAATCCCTATAAAGTGAAATCTAGAAGTTTCTTTAAATTTTAATTAAACAGCTGAAGCCGTTTGCAGTAACATCAGGCCACCAAGATTAATTTAGACCATAGTGAACCATCCATTTCCATTAATTACTTAATCTTTTAATACATATAGATATTAAAACTGCATTCTAACAATTATTTCAATAAAAATATTAGAGATGGGTTTGAACTCAGTCCCTGAATCAAAACATCCCTTATCCTTGGGAGTATTTGAAATCTGAACTGTGATCTGGATTCACAATGTGTAAATAGCTCCTATCTTGAGACCTGATCCTGAATGTTGCTGAGTACATGCAAATTCCGTTGAAGTGACCTCTCATCTTCAGGCCCTTTGTGATGAGGTGAGTCAAGAACCCTGATCTTGCAATGTACAAATTCTAGTATATTAAAAATCCATATCTAGATCTGAGTTTTGTAGCTTGAGACCATCCCTAGAAAAATATCACAGCTGGCTGTTCTGACTAAACAATTATAATTTGAGAGACAGTGGGCCAGATTCTGCTCTCCGTAACACTAGTAAGTGTGTATCCAAAGTAACTTAATTGAAACCAAAGGAATTACTCCAGATTTATACCAGGATACTAGAGGGCAGAATCTTGCCCTCTAGCTGTTATGTAACTCAATGAAATTTGAAATTTTCAGCTAAAATCTGCTCTCGGGTATATCCATGTGGCCCACTCAGGGGCAGCTCCAGGCCCCAGCATGCCAAGCATGTGCTTGGGGCGGCATGCCACGGGAGGCACTCTGCCGGTCGCCGGGAGGGCAGCAGGCAGGGTGCCTTTGGCAGCATGCCTGTGGAGGGTCCTCTGGTCCAGCGGCTTTGGTGGACTTCCTGCAGGCATGCCTGCGGGAGGTTCACCGGAGCCGTGGGACCGGCGACTGGCAGAGCACCCCTCGCAGCATGATGATGTGCTTGGGGCAGCAAAATCTCTAGAGCCGCCCCTGGGCCCACTGACATCAATGGAGTTGTCAGAGTGTAACTGTGAACAGAAATTGGCCTGCAGTTTGTATTGGAGCTACTGTACAAAACCCAGTAGCATTCTACTGCATTTTATACATAGATTTTAGATGAAACAAGCTTAGACTAACTAGATCTGACTCTATAAACTGACTCAAGGAATGAGGACCTAATCCATGTCCCTTTTACTTCAATAGAACTTCTGCCGTTAACTTCTAAGGGTTCTTGTCATGCCTACCTGAGGATGGGAAGGTGCTATCCTTGGAATGCAAGATTTAGCTCTCAGTGGTAACAATGTCACCATTTGTGGGTAAGGATCAATATCCGTTCTTGGTCTCTCGTGAGAGGTGTGCCACTGCTTCAACTTTGCACTGGCAGTTTGTACTGCAGCTGTATGAGTGACACAAAATCTGGGACCCCTGGAGGGGGGGAAATACATACAAGTAGAATTTGTTCAAAACACAAACTATTGGACTAATGTGACATTTACTACATCAATGTATGGTTCTATTAATAACCAGAGTGAAAGACCAGTCAACAGAAAAGATAAATTTACCTCTAAAAACTCTAAATATATAAGTGACCTATTGCCTAAATACGTTAGAGTTCTAAATGGCATACTATAATACAGCTGCTTTTGTTTATGAGACTGCAATTTACATTCAATCTAGCATGCTATGCCTAGTCTGTAAAAGACAATGGAGCCATGAGACACCCAAACTACAACTCCCATGAGGCACTGTGGTAGCACGAAGTAATTTGGTAGCTTTAGCTCATGGGTGCAGAGATTCACTTTTTGGGGGGGGTTGGAGGAAGGGGGAAATGAAAAAAAATGACTAATTATACTTTGCAAACTAGATTAGAATCTGCATAATCTACTACAGCAGAAGGAGAACAATTAATATGAAGACATATGATTTACTGTGAAGTCCTTGAGAGAACAGCCTTTGTAAATCAAAGCTAAATAAATAATAGTATTCAGCTCTATATAACACTTTTAATTCTCAAATCTACAGTAGAGGCAAATATAATTATCCACATTTAAACTTTTAACAGCAGTGCAGTAAGCAGGCTTTCAAAGTTACAGCAAGACAGCTATTAATATTCTGTATAACAGAGGTTCAAGCAGGACCGGCGGTTGCATTTAGGCGGCTTAGGCAATCGCCTAGGGCACCAGCATTATTAGGAGGTGGCATTTTGCTGGAGGGGGCGGCAGGCGGCTCCGGTGGAGCTGCCGCAGTGGTGCCAGCGGAGGGTCCGCTGGTCCGCGGCTCTGGTGGAGCTGCTGCAGTCATGCCTGTGGACGGTCGGCTGCTCACGCGGCTGCAGTAGACCTCCCATAGGCACGACTGCAGCAGCTCCACTGGAGCCGCGGGAGCAGCCGACCATCTGCAGGCAGGACTGCGGAGCTGGGGGACCAGCGTGCAGGGCGGCGAAATGGCCGTGAGCCTAGGGTGCTCAAACCCCTAGCGCCGGTCCTGGGTCCAACAGTAAATTGTCAGGGTCACACTCTGCATAGATTTATATCATGTGCAACACCAACGATTTTAGATGGGCTGTACAGGATGTAGCTTAATATGGAGCTTGACCCTGAGTCTCAGATCTCTCAAACAAAAATTTGCAGGGCCAAGATCTGCTATCACTTATGCTAACACCAGCTCCATGGGGTTGTACCAGAGTAAAGGAGGTTAGAATTTCCCCCACAACTTTAGCAGTAGTAAAGGGAGTAAACATTACAAAAACAATGACTTCAGAGTTCATCTTCAGTTATCCCTACCAGTAAAGAAGTAAAGGTTTCACTACTTCAGGCTGAATCCATTTTAAGTGTCTTGTATTCCACTGGTCTCCAAGTAGCAGGTCCAGTTTGAATAAGACTTCTGAGTTGAGAAAATAATCGCCACTGCTCACTAGATAGAGTTTTTTCATTTTATCAAGCTGTCTTGAGTCAAAGAAAATAGATACATATATTACATCCTGCACATATATTAATAGATTCCAAAGCCAGAAGGGACCACTGTGATAATCTAGTCTGATCTTCTGTATAGCACAGGCCATAAAACTTCCCCAGAATGATTCCCAGAGGACATCTGTTAGAAAAACATCGAATCTTGATTTAAAAATTGTCAGTATTGGAGAATTTACCACAATCCTTGTTAAATTTTCCAATGGTTAATTACCATCACTGTTAAAAATTTAAACCTTATTTCCAGTCTGAATTTGTCTACCTTCAACTTCCACCCATTGGCTCATGTTATACTTTTCTCTGCTAGACTGAAGAGCCCATTATTAAAATTTGTTTCCCCATGTAGGTACTTATAAGGTACATCTACACTTACAGTAGCATGTAAGTACAGACACTGCACACCCACATAGCATGGGTATATAGGTGCTGGAACAAAATTTATAGTGGGGTGCTGGGAGCCATTGAACCAAACTGTAAACCCTGTATATGACGGAAACCACTTCAAGCCAGGAGGTGCTACTGCACCCCTAGTTCCAGCATCTCTGCATGGGTATAAATAGCAGTGTAGACAGTGAGCCATAGCTTAGCCAAGCAGAGTAGAGAAGAGTGCCCTACATGTCTGAACTCCCAGAGGATATACCCTACTCATCTCTCTATATGCCCAAGCAGAGCCTCCCATGTCTATTCCGCTATTTGTATCAGTGTAGTGTCCTGCTGCCTACTCGCTGCTGGAGTCTTTCCCCACCACAGTGAAAGGCGCCAGCACTGGCGAAAGGTTCTGGCAGCTCCCTGATGCCAAAGCCTTTCTCCAGGTGTAGCTACATACCACAGTGACAAGTATGGATGCAGCTTGCCTTTCACTGTGGCATGTAGCCCCACTTGTAGTACCTGTGTTCTGCATGCTGCCATAATCAAGTCACACCTTAACCATCTCTTTGTTAAACTAAATAGATTGATCTCCTCAAGTGTAACAATAAAAGGCATGTTTTCTAATCCATTAATCATTTTCTTGGCTCTCCTCTGAATCCCTTCCAATTTATCAACATCCTTCTTGAATTATTGACACCAGAACTGGACACTATTCCAGGGGTGGTCACACCAGGGTCAAATACAGAGTTAAAATAACCTCTTTATTCTGTGACAGTCTATACTGTTATACTTACCACTTTTACAAGACGGTGATAAATTTTGTACAACTATGCCTTGTGAGGTATCATTTGAAAACTCATAACCTGCTGAACACAATTGACATGGTAAAATATAACTATTTATCAGTGTTGATGTACATAAGTTTCTACTACATAACATTACTGTGACATACTCCAAGTTTAGGAAAAGTAGTCCCAAACCAGTACCAACACCCCAGCCAGGTGCTAAAGAGCTATCACCTACATAAGCAGCCATCCTCCGGCAGGTGTGAATAAGAAATGTATATTTCATAACAGGGACGGTTCAAACCTCAAGTCCGCAAGAAACTGTTTGTCATCTGCACCCCAGCTGGGGGTAATCCTCAAAGAGGGGAGAGTGGTATAAGAATGAGAGACAGTGGCCTCCACATCACCCCTCTCTTTTCCCATCTCTGCTCCCAGCAGCTACAATGCTTGAAAGACAAAGGAAACATCTTTGAATTGGGAGAGGGGCCCTGGCTGGAAGGCTTTTCAGCCAGTACAGACTGCTGTATATGGTGAGACAAAACCCCTTTGCTTTTAAGTTCACTTAGCTTGTTAAATTAAGTATTAGCTTGCTTTTTATTCTTTTATTTTCTTTTTATAACCAATCCTGATTTAATGCATCACCACTTGTAGTCCCTTAAAAATCCATCTTCCTGTAGTTAATAAATTTATCTTATTGTTTTATCTTAACCAGTGTTTTTGGATTAAAGTGTGTGGGAAATTCCATTTGGGATAACAAGGATGGTGCATTATCATTTTCCTTCGATGAAATGACAGACTTTCTATGAGCCTGTACTGTTCAGAAGGTACTGAGCAGCACAGGCGCTGACTTTTGTTTTTGGCGGTGAGTGCTTGCTCCTCTCCACCTTTTGTGTGAGCGGTGGGCAGGACTTCATGGTGGAAGAGGCCGAGTGGGAGCAGGGCCAACAAAAGATTAATCCAGCCCTGCAGGTGCAGAGTACCACCTACTTTTTTCTGTGGGTGCTTGAGCCCCGGAGCACCCACAGAGTTGGCTCCTATGCTGAGCAGTATAAGACACACATTTCGGGGGGGGGACAGGGCTGGGACTAGGAATTTGTGGATATTGCCCTGTATGTAATTCATGAGTGACAG
Organism: Gopherus flavomarginatus; assembly: GCF_025201925.1. Taxonomy (NCBI): domain Eukaryota; kingdom Metazoa; phylum Chordata; order Testudines; family Testudinidae; genus Gopherus; species Gopherus flavomarginatus. The sequence continues at coordinate 261,743,143 of NC_066618.1, forward strand.
GTCTGAATGCTCATATATTTAGCTGGGGGTGAATTTGCATGTTGAAGAACATAAGAACGGCCATACCGGGTCAGACCAAAGGTCCATCTAGCCCAGTATCTATCTACCGACAGTGGCCAATGCCAGGTGCCCCAGAGGGAGTGAAGCTAACAGGCAGTGATCAAGTGATCTCTCTCCTGCCATCCACCTTCCATCCTCTGATGAACAGAGGCTAGGGACACCATTCTTTACCCTTCCTGGCTAATAGTCATTTATGGACTTAGCCACCATGAATTTATCCAGTTCCCTTTTAAACATTGTTATAGTCCCAGCCTTCACAACCTCCTCAGGTAAGGAGTTCCACAAGTTGACTGTGCACTGCGTGAAGAAGAACTTCTTTTATTTGTTTTAAACCTGCTACCTATTCATTTCATGTGGTGACCCCCTAGTTCTGGTATTATGGGAATAAGTAAATAACTTTTCCTTATACACTTTCTCCACATCACTCATGATTTTATATACCTCTATCATATTCCCCCTTAGTCTCCTCTTTTCCAAGCTGAAGAGGCCTAGCCTCTTTAATCTTTCCTCATATGGGACCCTCTCCAAACCCCTAATCATTTTAGTTGCCCTTTTCTGAACCTTTTCTAGTGCTAGAATATCTTTTTTGAGGTGAGGAGACCACATCTGTACACAGTATTCGAGATGTGGGTGAACCATGGATTTATATAAGGGCAATAATATATTCTCAGTCTTATTCTCTATCCCCTTTTTAATGATTCCTAACATCCTGTTTGCTTTTTTGACCGCCTCTGTGCACTGCATGAACATCTTCACAAAACTATCCACGATGATGCCAAGATCTTTTTCCTGACTCATTGTAGCTAAATTAGCCCCCATCATATTGTATGTATAGTTTGGGTTATTTTTTCCAATGTGTGTTACTTTATATTTATCCACATTAAATTTCATTTGCCATTTTGTTGCCCAATCACTTAGTTTTGTGAGATCTTTTTGAAGTTCTTCACAATCTGCTTTGGTCTTAACTATCTTGAGTAGTTTAGTATCATCTACAAACTTTGCCACCTCACTGTTTACCCCCTTTCTCCAGATCATTTATGAATAAATTGAATAGAATTGGTCCTAGGACTGACCCTTGGGGAACACCACTAGTTACCCCTCTCCATTCTGAGAATTTACCATTAATTCCTACCCTTTGTTCTCTGTCTTTTAACCAGTTCTCAGTCCATGAAAGGACCTTCCCTTTTATCCCATGACAGCTTAATTTATGTAAGAGCCTTTGGTGAGGGACCTTGTCAAAGGCTTTCTGGAAATCTAAGTTCACTATGTCCACTGGATCCCCCTTGTCCACATGTTTGTTGACCCCTGCAAAGAACTCTAATAGATTAGTAAGACACGATTTCCCTTTACAGAAACTATGTTAACTATTGCTCAACAGTTTGTTTTTCTATGTGTCTGACAATTTTATTCTTAACTATTGTTTCGACTAATTTGCCTGGTACCAATGTTAGACTTACCGGTCTGTAATTGCCGGGATCACCTCTAGAGCCCTTTTTAAATATTGGCATTACATTAGCTAACTTCCAGTCATTGGGTACCGAAGCTGATTTAAAGGACAGATTACAAACCATAGTTAATAGTTCCGCAACTTCACATTTGAGTTCTTTCAGAACTCTTGGGTGAATGCCATCTGGTCCCGGTGACTTGTTAATGTTGAGTTTATCAATTAATTCCAAAACCTCCTCTAGTGACACTTCAATCTGTGACAGTTCCTCAGATTTGTCACCTACAAAAGCCGACTCAGGTTTGGGAATCTCCCTAGGCTGTAGGAACAGTCCAGGAGTGGATATTCTGACACCAAAGCAGTGTAAAAAGGATGCCAGGCTAGAAAATTAATGGGACACAGCTGTGCAATGGCCCAGATTGTACCCTAGGTAATGTCACATACACTTACTCAAGATTCTCCTGTTTACACCACCAAGAAGTACATTAGCCATATTGGCCACAGCATCATGCTGGGAGCTCATGTTCAGCTGACTATCCATCACAACCCCCAAATCATTGTTTACTTGCAGCCTGCTTACCAAGCGATCCAGATTGCTCTGTATTAGTGATCTGTCCATTTCATTATTTACCACTCCCCCAATTTTTGGGTCATCTGCAAACTTTATCAGTGATGATTTTATGTTTTCTTCTAGGTCACTGATAAAAATGTTAAATAGCATAGGACCAAGAACCAATCCCTATAGGATGCCACTAGAAACACACCTGCTTGTATGATGATTTTACGTTAACAGTTAAATTTTGAGACTTATCAGTTGCCCCGTTTTAATCCAGTTAATGTGTGTCATATTAATTTTATATGTTTCCATTTTTTTAATCAAAATATCATGTCATACCAAGTCCAATGTCACACAGAAGTCTATATTGCATCAACATTATTACCTTTATCAACCAAATTCATAATCTCATCAAAATATCAAGTTAGTTTGCCAGAATCTATTTTCCATAAACCTATGTTGACTGGCATTAATTAATAACCCTCCTTTAATTCTTTATTAATTGAGACCCAAAGCAGCCACGGCGTTATCTTGCCTGGGATTGATGTCAGACTGATAGCCCTATAATTATCCAGGTCATCCCATTTACTCTTTGTAAATATTGGCACAATACTAGCTTTCTTTCAGTCTTCTGAAACTCCCCCAATGTTTCAAGACATATTGAAGGTCAACACTAATGGTCCAGTGAGTATCTTAGCCAGCTCTTTTAAAACCATTGGATGCAAGTTGTCTAGACCTGCTGATTTAAAAATCTCTAACTTTAAAAACTTCTGTTTAACATCCTCCTAAGATACTAGTGCAATGGAAAGAATGTTATCATTATATGATGAGACTACATCATCTGTTTTTCCCTGAATACAGAACAGAAATATTTATGCACACTTCTGCCTTTTCCACATTATTATTATTGATAATTCTACCATTTCCATCTAGTAATGGATCAAAATCATTATCAGGATTCCTTTTGTTCCTACAAAATTTTAAAATCTCACTCTTATTGACCTTAACTCTTTAAGCCGTGATTTCTCCTATTGTCACTTTGCTTATCAGTTTTCCACAATTCCTGTATTCTGATTTATATTCATTACTATCAACTTCCCATTTATTATATATTATTTTTTAAAGTTTCCTTCATGTCCCCTCTAAACCAGATCAGTTTTTAACTGTACAGTGTCAGGACCACAGAATGGGTGGCCTGGTGTAGGGGTTTACATAAGATGCATGCAGAGGGTCCAGTTACCAGAAATCAGACCTGTTTGGAATGTCAGAAGATCAGAATCAAGAGACAAACCAGAGAGCAGAGACCAAGAATCAGTTACTATGAGTCAGGCCACCAGGAGATCAGGTTTAGTCAATGGAACCAGAGGGCAGAACCAATTACCAAGAGTCAGACTAGGTCAGGATACCAAGATCTTGTGCACAACACAGTCCTCATGGCCTTGTATGCGCACTGGTTGGGGATGCTATTAGGTCCTGTGTGGAAAAGAATTCTTGGTACAGGGTTTCAGGAAAGATATGTGAAATACGAGGTGGACATTGAGAGACTGGGGTAGGTGTAGTTCAGTGGTGACCAGGTTAAGTTGTTGATGGATTCAGTCAAGGCTAAGGAACTGAAAGTCCAATTTACATAAGAGTCTATTTGAGCAGAGGTGCTTCCTTGAGATCCACACTATTTGTCCCACAGAATAAGTGGGGCCTGACTGATGATGTTTGTCTGCATGTCACTTCTAGTGGGCTTTCACTTTTCCAGGTGACCCCTTCCTTCTTCCTGCACCAAGTCCAATTTGATTGGGTTAGAAGTCATAGGTAACTGTAAGTGGAATCAGAGGTGGTACTCATAGATGGCAAAAAAGGGACTTTTTACTGTGGAAGCATGTTCTGTGTTATTGTATGCAAACCCTACGTAAGATAATAGTGAGGACCAGTAATCTTGATGGTGGTTAATATAACATCATAGCTATTGCTCTAAAATCTGATTGACTCTTTCTGTCTGGTCAGTGGACTGAGGGTGGTGGGGTAAGAAAGGTGTGGCTGGATCCCCAGAAGACATAGGGCCTCGCACCAGAATTGGGCTGTAAATTGTGATCCCTCATCAGAGGTGATGTGATCTAGTAGGCCATGTGTGGTCACCAGCAAAGAAAGGGGCTGTATTGCAGCTGGTTAGGTGCAGTGCTAATAACCCTTACTAGGAAACAAGGTAATACGGCCTAGTGGCTGGAGTCAATAAAGTTGCCCTTCTACACAGGGCTGCATGGCCCAATGGTTCGAGTCAGTAAAGTGGCCCTTCAGCTCAGGACAGCATGGCCTAATGGCCAGCATCAATAAAATGACCCTTCTACTCAGAGCAATGCAGCCTAATGACCAGAGTCAATAATGTGGCCCTTCCACTCAGGGCAGTGTGGCCTAATGGCCAGTGTCAATAACGCAGCTCCTTCTGTTCAGGGCAGTGTGGCCTGATGGCTGGAGTCCATAAAGCAACTCTTCTAGCCAGGGCAGTGTGGCCTAATGGTCAGTCAATAAAGTCGCATCCCTCTGTGGGGTTGTGTGGCCTATTGGCCCACTGGGGAAGTGAGTTGCCACTCAGGGATGTGTGGCATCCTGAGTAGGGAGACTCGGGCCCTCCCTGCTGCTCCGAGCCCCAGCCCAGGGCCCTGGTTACTCGCCACCGAGTTAGCAGGGATCCTCCTGAAACACACTGACTGGGTTTCTGGTTCACCCAGCAGAGGCGAAGGGGAGTGGCTTCCTCAGCCTGCAATGCACAGTTAACCCCTGCAGAGCTAGGGTGAGGTAGGTACACCCTGTCACACCATGACTAATCCATAGTTTGCCTGTCTCTTCAGTAGACTAATACAGGGCATTTTGGTGAAGTGGTCTGTACCATAGAGATCATTATGAACCTGTTAGACTCTGGTAGCTTCACAACAAAATCCAATGTAATAGTGGCCCAGGGTCCAGATGGAGAGTCTAGAGGTTGGAGTAGACTGCAGGGTTTGTGGAGCAACATCTTGGCTTGAGTACACACATTGCAGGATACTATGAAAGCCTGTATTATGGGGTGCATTTGGGGCCACCATCAAAGATGAGTCAACAATTGCTGAGTTTTAAAGTGGCCCAGGTGTCCCGTCAGGGGGAAGTCATGGCATAGCTGTAAGGCTTCCACTCTCATCTTATCTGGGGGAACATAACTGCATTTATTCATGAACACGACCCCCTCCGGAATGTCATGTGGTTCCCTGTCAATGGCAGCTAGCTTGTGAGGTGGAATTTTTGAGGCAGAATGAATCAGTGTGACCAGATTCTGGCAAAAAGTTGCAGGGCTCGAGGATGTGGGCCAGTTCCAGGCTAGGTCCATGTGGTTCAGAATCAAAGCTCTGCAACATGGCATCGGATTGGCAATCTCTTGTTCTGGGGCAGTATGTGATGGTGAAGATGAACTATGAAAAGAATAGAGCCCACTTGAGTAAACCGGAGCTGTCATTGGTATGTGGCACCCTGGGTTGGGGGACTCGGGCCCTCCCTGCTCCTTTGAGCCCCAGCCCAGAGCCCTGGCAGTGGCAGGGTTACTCACCACCAAGTCAGCAGGTATCCTCCCAAAACATGCTGACTGGTTCCCCAGTCCACCCACTGAAACAAAGTCTGAGCCCCCTGGACTGCTTCATATCCTAGGGATGGTCCTTCCTATGCAATGGTCCACAGTTCCTGTGGATCTCTGGGGTCCTCAGGCGGTGTAGCTCCTCATGACACAGCCTCCTCTCTGGGTTAATCAATCAGTCTGGAATCTGTCTAGGGCTCTGTGTGCCTTGGCTTTGGGATCAGGACCAGTAGCAGCTCCCTGGAGAAGGCCTGCCGGTTGCGTCCTTTTCCTTCAGCAGCCTGCCCAGACTGAACTAGGCTGCTTCCTTTTATATCTTGCCTCCAGGCTGAGCATGCCCAGCAGAGGTGAAGGGGTGTGGCTTCCTCAGCCTGCAATGCACAATTAACCCTTGCTGTGCCAGGGTGAGGTAAGTACACCCATCACAGTGTCTTTGGGAGAGTACGGCCCTGATTGCCATACTAGAGGCATCGGCTTCTACTAGAAAACTCATGTTGTATCCAGGTGGGCCAGTATGGGTGCAGTGGTAAAGGCAAGTTTCAGCTGATCGAATGCATGCTGGGTTTCAGGGGAACCACTGGAACTGGGCATTCTTTCAGAGCAGAACAATGAGGGGCCCAATTTATTCTGAGACATGTAAGATAAACAGCTGACAAAAATTCACAAACCCTAAAGCATTGCAAATCACAGGTCATGTGAGGGTGATCCAATCATGAACAGCCTGGACCTTGTGTGGGTCCCAGGGCTGGCTCCAGGGGTTTTGCTGCACCAAGCAGCCAAAAAAAAAAAAAAAAAAAAAAGCCGCGATCGCTATCGCGATCTGCAGCAATTCAGCGGGAGGTCCTTCGCTCTGAGCAGGAGTGAGGGACCCTCCGCCGAATTGCCGCTGAATACTTGAAAGTGCTTCCCCAGTCCGGAGTGGCCGCCCCAAGCACCTGCTTGATAAGCTGGTGCCTGGAGCCGGCCCTGGTGGGTCCATATTGATTCCTGTGGGGGATCAGGATATTCTATGATAGCCCAGAAATTCTGTGGAAATCTGGTCAAACACATACTTCTGAAGCTTAGTCTAGAGTCTGTGCTACTGTAAATGCTCCAGGACCACTCAAATGTGATTAGTGTGCTGCTCAGGGCTGTCTGAGAAGACCAGGATATTGTCTAGATAAACCACTATATATTGGTCCAGCACATTCCAGAACATATTGCTGATAAACTACTGGACGGTAGCCAGGGCATTAGGCTGAACAGCATCACCAGATATTCAAAATGATCATAGCACATTTGGAAGGCAGTCTTCCATTTATCACTTTCCCTAACACATATGAGGTTATAGGCTCCCTGGAGGTCCAGCGTAGTAAATATAGGGACAGCCCACATGCGATTCAGTAACTCAAGAATCAGGAGCAGAGGGTATTGGTTCCTTGTTGTAATTTGATTCACGATGTGACAGTCAACACAGAGTCGGAGACTGCTGTCTTCTTTTCTGTCTAAGGGGACTGGGGCACCAGCTGGTGATGTTGATTTGTCAATAAACCCTTGGGCCAGACTCTCCTGAAGGTATTCCAGGAGTGTGGTCAATTCAGGTTCAGGTGTGGTGTAAATCTGCCTGAACAGCAATTTTGCCCCCAGGTGTAATTCTATGGGGCAGTTGTAGGCCTGATGTGGGGGAAGGTTTTTCACATTCCTCTTTTCAAACACATTTTTCATAATTCTAGTATTTATGGGGAAGTTCCGATGTAGCTCAAGGGGGTGCCTCTGCCAGGGCCATCACCTTTGCCTCCACTCCACTGGCAGGTCCAAATGCTGGGACTGAATTTGCCTGCCACTGATAGTGCTGTTAACAAAATGCAGAAGAGAAGATGATTTCTTGTTTTTGCCAGTGAATTAGGGGATTATGATGGGTCAGCCAGGGAATTCCAAGGATCAGGGGGAAGTGTGGAGAATTAATTGAATTGTGTTATGCAGGGGCGGCTCTAGGTATTTTGCCGCCCCAAGCACTGCAGGCAGGCTGCCTTCGGCAGCTTGCCTGTGGGAGGTCCCTGGTCCTGCGGATTTGGCAGCGCTCTTGCGGGAGGTCCGCCGAAGCCAGGGGACCAGCGGACCCTCCGCAGGCATGCCGCCAAAGGCAGCCTGACTGCTGCCCTTGCGGCGACTGGCAGAGCGCCCCCCGTGGCTTGCCGCCCCAGGCACGCGCTTGGTGTGCTGGTACCTAGAGCTGCCCCTGGTGTTATGGTACCCCTAAATGCCTGTTTTCAGAAAGGCTTTTTCCTCAGTCACAGAGACTGAAGAAAGAGGCAACCCATCAGTAGTTTCTATGAGGTCTGCAACTAACTTGTATTGCAAAGTGATTTGTAGAAACCAGGCAGTTGTGACATCTATGAAGTTGTCAGCAACTCCTGAATTGACAAGAGCCCATTGGACTGGAATCCATTGTTCTACCTTGGGAATGTGCAACTGAACAGGTACTTGAAAGTGAGGGACATCCTGACATGGTGCACAATGTGTCCCAGTCAGACTGAGATGGGGGGGGAACTTCTTTCCTTTAGTGCCCAGGCCCACCCCCTTAGCATGGGCCACCTCTTTTCCCAGACCCTTCAGGGCTTGTGTGAGACAGTTAAAAATAGAGTGGCCCGATTTTTCACAATAGAAGCATATATGGTGCCAACAATGACATATTCTGTCCTTGTGGGTGAGCCACCAATGGGCAATATCCACCTGCGTCTGTTTGGTGCAAAGTGCAGGCATCAAGGGAACAACATGCAGACAGAGATGTTGCAGGGAGCCCCTTTTTTCTTCCCTTCTTTCACACAGCTGGTTATCTATATGAATGGTGAGATCCATGAAGGCATTTAAACTCATGGACATCTCTACATGGGCAATCTCATCTTTTATTACTTCCCACAGACCCCACCAAAACTGATACAGTTGCACTGCCTCATTCTATTCAGTATCTGCTGTGAAAGTGCACTGTATAGGTAGCCGCTGTATCCTTCCCCTGCCAGAATTTCCTCAGAGCAGTCTTGACTATTCAAGCTTGGTGCAGATCATCCAATATTACTGACATGGACTGGAGGAAAGCATTTCTGTTAAAAAGAATCAGGCTATCATTCTCCAGCAGCGGGGAGGCCCAGTCTAGTACTTCTCTCATTAGCAGGCTGATAGGCAAGCTCACACTGGACAAATCAGAGTTGTAGGTCTGGGGACATGTCAAAAACAAGTGACGACATTGGTTAATGAAGCTCCAGAACTGCTGGCAGGACCCATCAAAATATTCTGGAAGGCGAACCTTAGGACCCTGTTCAGGGCAGGGCTCTTCAAGGAGTGCACAAGTGTGGCATTTTCTCCACACAACTGGTCTACTTGTACCTGGAGTAGTTGGTTCACCATGTCAGCTTTATGACCTGATCCTGGAGGGCTCGATTAGCCACCTGAAGGCGTGTGGCTCACTCAGGTGAGTCCAGTGCTTCCAGAGGCAGTGACTGGGCTGCTGAATCCCTTCCTCTCACATTGGGCCCACTCCTGTGGGTTATACTGGTCTGTAAAAGCAGTCAGGGCTGCAGCATGGGCAGTCTGGTCTATGGATTAGAGCTGAGTGCGGGCCAAGGGCCAGGAGCCAGTTACCAGGAATCAGGCCTTGTTGGAATGCCAGGAGATCAGAATTGTGAGAGAAACCAGAAAGCATGGATCAAGAGTCAATTACCAAGAGTCAGGTTGAGTCAGGACACCAGGAGGTCAGGTTAGGGTGACAGAACCAGAAGGCAGGAAACAGGAAGCAGTACCAAGAGTCAAGCCAAGTCAGGATACCAGGAGATCAGGATCAGATGATGAAACTGGAAGGCAGGAACCAGGAGGCAGTTACTAAGAGTCAGGCTAAGTCAGAATTTCAGGAGGTCATTATCAGAGGGCTGGAGCAGCTAAACACCAGACCAGCAGCCCACAGACAACTTCCTGTTTCCTCCTCTGTCTTCAATAGGCCTATAAAAGCAACCAAGCAGTCAGCCAGTGGCACAGGAGCTGTAGCACAAGTGCAGCAAACAAAGCTGTAAACAAGGGAGTTTGGGGATGGGAGTGCAGGGTTCTGGTTTTGTTTTGGTGTTGTTGGTTTTTTGTTTGTTTTTCCCCTTGACAGGAATTTACGCAGTAAAGGTACAGAGGCAGCAGTAGTAATGACCAAAGCCATGGAAGAATCATAGAATCATAGAATATCAGGGTTGGAAGGGTCCTCAGGAGGTCATCTAGTCCAACTCCCTGCTCAAAGCAGGACCTAACCCCCGACTAAATCATCCCAGCGAGGGCTTTGTCAAACCTAACCTTAAAAACCTCTAAGAGAGGAGATTCCACCACCTCCCTAGGCAACCCATTCCAGTGCTTCACCACCCTCCTAGTGAAAAAGTTTTTCCTAATATCCAACCTAAACCTCCCACACTGCAACTTGAGACCAATACTTTTTGTTTTATCAGCTGGTACCACTGAGAACAGTCTAGATCCATCCTCTTTGGAACCCCCTTTCAGATAGTTGAAAGCAGCTATCAAATCCCCCCCTCATTCTTTTCTTCTGTAGACTAAACAATCCCAGTTCCCTCAGCCTCTCCTCATAAGTCATGTGCTCCAGACTCCTAATCATTTTTGTTGCCCTCTGCTGGACTTCTTCCAATTTTTCCACATCCTTCTTGTACTGTGGGGCCCAAAACTGGACACAGTACCCCAGATGAGGCCTAACCAATGTTGAATAGAGGGGAATGATCACATCCCTCAATCTGATGGCAATGGTCCTACTTATACAGCCCAAAATGCCGTTAGCCTTCGTGGCAACAAGGGCACACTGTTGACTCATATCCAGCTTCTCGTCCACTGTAACCCCTAGTTTCTGCAGAACTGCTGCATAGCCACTCAGTCTCTAGTCTGTAGCAGTGCATGGGATTCTTCCACCCTAAGTGCAGGACTCTGCACTTGTCCTTGTTGAACTTCATCAGTTTTCTTTTGGCCCAATCCTCTAATTTGTCTAGGTCTCTCTGTATCCTATCTCTACCCTCCAGAGTATCTATCAATCCTCCCAGTTTAGTATCATCTGCAAACTTGCTGAAGGTGCAGTCCACGCCACTCTCCAGTTCATTAATGAAGATATTGAACAAAACCAGCCCCAGGACCGATCCTTGGGGGGACTCCGCTTGATACCAGCTGCCAACTAGACATGGAGCCATTGACCAATACCCATTGAGCCTGACAATCTAGCCAGCTTTCTATCCACTTTATAATCCAATGAAGATGACCAGATGTGGAAGCTGCAGGATATACATGATGCTAAAGCAGGTACCTGAAAAGAACTTAATTTGTACGCAGTGCCACTTGATAGAGCTGATGAAAGAGAAGATCCGAGGCTTGGAGATGCAGATGGAAACTATGGTTTAGTTTTGAGGAGGGGGTTGAGCAGATGATGGAGCAAAGGCAAGAGGAGGCTGAAGGAAAAAGTCAAGACTTGCAAATGCAAACTGGACTGAAGAACTCTGAGGGGAGACTGCTGGGTGAGGAAAGTGGCCAGAGGAAGCATGTGACTACAAGAGGAAAAGACCAGCTAGTGAAGGAGAAATAGAGCTCAGGAACAGGTTTGCTGAGCTGGAAAATGAAGAAGGGTGTGGCAGGCATTAACTGATGGTGGGAGGGCAAGGAAGAATAGAAATGTGGCTAGTCCTATAAGAAGAGGGGAAGAGTCAATGGAGATACCCAGAGTTCAGAGCCTCAGGAGGATACAGGATAACTTGCAGAAGACCGCAAGGGAGAATAAAACACAAAAGGATTTGCAGCCAGAAAGAACAGGCAGATGGCTGGAGAATGACATCATCACCAGGAAAAGGCAGGTTTACATGACTGGTGACTCTTACTAAGAACAGACAGGCCTGTCACCAGAACAGATTCGGAGAACAGAAGGGTGACTTATCTGTTGGGAGCTAAGATACGGGATGTGGACCTGAGGCTGAAGAGGATCCTCATGTGAGCAGGAAAGAATCTACTGATTATCCTTCATGTGGGAACAAATGACACAGCTAGATTCTTGCTGGAACATATCCATGGAGACTATGCCAGCCTGGGGAAGACACTTAAGGAAATAGAGGCTTAGGTGATCTTCACTGGGATTTTGCCTGTCCCTAGAGGAGGAGAACGAATGTGAGACAAGATTATGATGATCAACAGATGGCTCAGGCAGTGGTGCTACAAGGAGGGCTTTGAGATGCTTGACCACTGGGAGGCATTCATGGATAGAGGACTGTTCTCGTGGGATTGACTCATCCTGGGTAGGGAGGGAAACAGACTTCATGGATGGAGGTTGGCACAATTCATTACAAGAGCTGTAAACTAGGAACTCAGGGGAGACCGTTGGGAGATGCTCATGTAATCTCCATGCCTGATTTTAAGATTGAGAGGGAGGAAAATCAAGTAAGAAAGGATATAGCAATGAAGAAAGGAACAGCAGTGGGTAGGAGCATGGGTATTAAGAGAAAGGATAGTGCTGATACCAGTCAGGTAGGTGATATTGGCAGTAATATGACTGTACCCAATTGGGCGAGGAATGTGGGTGAAGCCAAGATGCAATAGTTAAGAAGTTTGTACACTAGTGCAAGGAGCCTGGGTAACAAAATGGAGGAACTAGAACTACTGGTATAGGAAGTGAAACCAGATATTACAGGGATAACAGAAACATGGTGGAATAGTAGTTATGACTGGAGTACTGGTATTGAAGGGTCCTTGCTGCTCAGGAAAGACAGAAATAAAGGAAAAGGTGTTGGAGTAGCATTTTATATTAATGATAAGGTAGACTGTAAAGAAATTAGAAGTGATGGAATGGATAAGGCAGCCTGTTTGGGCCAAAATCACTTTGAGGAAGAAAGCTACTAGAGGTTCCCCTAATATAGTGCCTGGGGTGTGCTACAGACCACCAGGATCCAGTTTGGATATGGACCTCTTTAATGTTTTTAATTAAATAAACACTACTGGGAATTGTCTGATTCTGGGAGACTTTAACTTCCCATGTGTAGATTGGAGGACAAGTGCTACTAATAACAGTAGGGCCCAGATTTTCCTGGGTGTGATAGCTGACAGATTTCATCACCAAATAATTGCTGAAACAACACCTTTCCTGCACTCCAACCCCTTTCTCTGAGCCCCCTCCTGCACCCAAACCCCTTGCCCTGAGCCCCCTAACCCCCTGTCCTGAGCCCCTGCCATGCCCCACACCCCTCCTACACCCCAACCCCCTGCACTGAGCCCCCTCCCACACTCTGCACCCCTTCCTGCACCGCACTCCCTGCTCTGTGCCTCCTCCTGCATCCCATACTCCTCCTGCAACCTGCACCCCTCCCGCATCCCAGCCCCCTGCCCCAGCCCTACATTCATGGCCCTGCATACAATTTCCCCACCCAGATGTGGCCCTTGGGCCAAAAAGTTTGCCCACTCCTGGACTAGATGATCACAATGACCTTAAAGTTTATGAGCTGATTATCCCATTCCCTAGTGAGATTTGGAGATCTGTAGCAGATACCAACTAATACCACATCTTGTGCTTTATCAGTTAGGATACTGTTCTATAAGCAGTCAAGATCATGTTCTTTCAAATAATCAGTGACTCAGAAATACGCACTACCGTTTTTTACATAAAGTGCCACTCCCCTTTCCCTTTTGCCCACTCAGTCTTTCCTAAATAAGCTATAGTCATTGATATTAACATTGAATCATAATAGGCATGATTCATTCCATTGAGCAAACAGCTGTCATTTTGGAAATACATTTTCAAACATTTCTAAATAGCAGAAGCCAAAACATTTCTATTACCATTAAACCCAAGTTTTGTACAGAATAAATGTCCCTACTGGTTTAGGGCAGGTGACCTAAATTTAATAAAGCTTAGGGAAGTGTGTCATACTGTATGCCCTGCTTGTGACTTTAAAATCTTACATTTATAGAGTATCTTTCATTCTGTTTTCATTAAGACATTTATTCATATTCAGTTTTATAAAAAAAAAACATTTTGTATAAAGCTTTAATTTTCACCCTGATTCTGAACTCACACTAGTTTTGCAAACATATAACTCAGCCAACTTCAGTGGTTATTCCTGAATTACCCTTGTATTAGTGAAATAATCAGAATTAGAATCATTGTGTCTGCATTATTCACTCATATCCATTATGCATGGGTAATTCTAAATGCTCATAAACAACATTTATCTAGCCTTCTTTATAAGCATTAAAAACAATGGGAAATACCTTAGCTGCCTTCTAGTGTCCTTAAGGACCTTTAGTCTTTCAATGTCCATCCAGAGCCACCAGTACCTTTCACCCAAAGTTCCTTTTATGAACTTCTTGAATCTTTCAAACTCATTTCTGTTTCCAATATCATAAGTTCTGTGACTGGTACACCAGGCAGCCCGACTGTCTGTGACATCACTTTCAGACCTTGAACTTGAACTCACTTCTTCAGTCTCCTGTTTTATGCAATGTCCTTTGGAGTCTAACTTGTTGGACGGAGAGATATGCTGAGAAGTAGGTGGCGCTGCAGCAGTAGCAGAAAGTTGATTATTTGATAACTCATGTATAAATACTTTGGACAGTTTACTGAAGTTCATATCAGTCTTGTTCTTAGTGGCTGGTTGTCCTGTCAGTTTTGAAACTGATTCATTCACTATATACTGAATATAAGCTGATGTAAACTCTTCTAATGTTTGAAAAGCTGCCATTTCCTGTCTACCATCGTATTCCAGATTTTCTTTCTCCTCAGGACCATTCTCCCATTTCTGATTTAGGTATACTCTTAACATAGCGTGGAAAGGAGTGTCAGCAATGGATACAGAAGTGTCAACCTCTGCACTTTTGGATCTCCCTCTAACATTGCTAGTTTTTGCAGTTTCTGTCCTCTGGGGGAGGGGTAGACTCCTTTGGCTGTATTCCATATCCAGGGAATCCACTCCTGCATTAAATCAAAAGAGATCATTGAAAACGCTCTCAGATTCAAAACTGTTCTCCTGGCAAACAGAAACAAGTTTTCAAGTTACAAAAATTGGAACGTATTTGCATATTATTGTTGACAGCAATGGAAAGTACCATACTGCCACAGTTGGGATCAGCAAATGTGCTTGAGCTGCAGCTACCTTGCAATGAACAGGAGGGGTCTTCTGCCATAACGTTCTCTGCGAGAGCCCCTTGAGTCTGTGAAACTCACTCCTCACTCTGGTCCACCAGATCCCTGCATTCTCAACCGTCCGACCCCAACACATTCCAAGGCAACCTACCTTGCCAGCAGGCAGCACCCCACCAACTGGCATCCCAACCCATAGGCATCTCCACCCCCAGGGCACCTATTAAATATCTGGTCATGCTGCTAGGCCCATCTTTTCTCCCATGCCTGTGGCAAAGTGGTAGTTTGAGGTGGGAGGTGTTTTTTATTTAGGAGCAAGAGGGAATAATAAATGGTAGCTGTTTATTTACCTATGATGGAATGGAAAGTGTATTACTTGTCATATTGGAAAATGGCATGAGTTTATTGATTTTAACTGTTGTCAGGGTGCTCAGAGCATTGGACAGGCGCCTGTCAATGGCATAACACCTTTTTATACATGGAAAGAGTAAATATACAAGAATATGTCTGGGACCTTGGATCCTAGGACCCTATGATCATAAGAATGGCCGTACTGGGTCAGACCAAAGGTCCATCCAGCCCGGTATCCTGTCCTCCAACTGTGGCCAATGTCTCGTGGCCCAGAGGGAATAAACAGAATGGGTAATCATCAAGTGATCCATCTCTCGTTGCCCATTCCCAGCTTCTGGCAAACAAAGGATAGGGACACTATCCCTAACTATCCTGTGTAATACTCATCGATGAACATATCCTCCATGAATTTATCTATTTCTTTTTTGTACCCTGTTTTAGTCTTGGCTTTCACAACATCCTCTGGCAAAGAGTTACACAGGTTGACTGTGCTTTGTGGGAAGAAATACTTCCTTTTCTTTGTTTTAAATCTGCTGTCCATTAATTTCATTTGGTGACCTCTAGTTCTTGTGTTATGAGAAGGAGTAAATAACACTTCCTTATTTACTTTCTCCGCCATGGTCATGATTTTATGGACCTCTATCATATCCCCTCTTAGTCATCTCTTTTCCAAGTTGAAAGTTCCAGTCTTATTAATCTCTCCTCGTACAGAAGCTGTTCCATACCCTTAATATTTTTGTTGCCCTTTTCTGAACCTTTTCCAATTCCAATATATCTTTTTTGAGATGAAGTGACTACATCTGCATGCAGTATTCAAGATGCAGGTGAACCATGGTTTTATATAGAAGCAACATGATATTTTCTGTCTTATTATCTATCCCTTTCTTAATGATGCCCGACATTCTGTTTGCTTTTTTGACTGCCACTGCACACTGAGTGGATGTTTTCAGAGAACTATCCACAAAGACTCCAAAATTCCTTTCTTAAATGGGAACAGCTAAATTAACTCCCATCATTTTATATGTACAGTTGGGATTATGTGTTCCAGTGTGCATTAGTTTGCATTTATCAACATTGAATTTCATCTGCCATTTTGTTGCCCAGCCACCCAGTTTTGTGAGTCCCTTTGTAGTCTGCTTTGAACTTCACTATCTTGAGTAGTTTTGTATCATTTGCAAATTTTGCTACCTCACTCTTTACCCCTTTTTCCAGATCATTTATGAATATGTTGAATAGAACTGGTCCCAGTACAGATCCCTGGGGAACACTACTATTTACCTCTCCCCATCCTGAAAACCAACCTTTTATTTCTACCCTTTGTTTCCTATCTTTTAACCAGTTACTGATCCATAAGAGGACCTTCCCTTTTATCCCATGACAGCTCACTTTGCCTAAGAGCCTTTGGTGAGGGACATTGTTAGAGGCTTTTTTTAAATCAAAGTACTCTGTATCCACTGGATTCCCCCTTGTCCACCTGATTGTTGACTCCCTCAAAGAATGACAGTAGATTGGTGAGGCATGATTTCCCTTTACAAAAAACATATTGACTCTTCCCCAATAAATTATATTCATCTATAAGTGCAACGATTCTGTTCTTTACTACAGTTTCAACCAGTTTGCCCGGTACTGAAGTCAGGCTTATTGGCCTGTAATTGCCAGGATCACCTCTGGAGTCCTTTTTAAAAATTGATATCGTATTAACTATCCTCCAGTCACCTGGTACAGAAGCTTATTTAAATGATAGGTTACAAACCAGTTAGTTAGTAGTTCTGCAATTTCACATTTGAGTTCCTACAGATCAAATCTTTAACTCAAAAAGGAATCAGTTCTGTTCACAAGAGTTTCATTAATAATGTGTTTAGGTGAATAACCAGCTCCCTTCTCTCTCTCCCCCTGTACCATTGAGGCAGCTCATTTCTTTTTGCTACACTCTCACTCATCCCCTTTAGCCATCCTCCCTTTGATTGGCAGGTCAGTGCAGATGTTCTCATGTTACTAAACTGGCCTCCAGCCTCCCCTGTTGTTCTTAACTGCTGAGCAGGAAACCTGACACTTTTACTTGCCCAGATTCCTTCTGCATATCCCAGGCTTCTGGGCAATAGGATTTTTCCAGTCCAGATAGTAGTTGGCATAAGTGACCATTTATCTATAAATATTGCTTACCTAGATTACTGCTGCTACTGCTGTATAAATCAGCTGTGTAAGACTGAGCAGAAAAACTACATGCACCTTGAGAAGGAACAGAATCTAAATAAAAAGCAAGAAAAAACAAAGTCATAATTCTACTATTGCTATACAGCATCTTGTTTTTAATTTGTTTTTTAAATTTGAGGGTTAACCGAATTCCATCCATATTCCTGTAACCATTCAGCACAACAGGAGATATAAGTGTCCATGTGTCAGTGCATAAGACATCCATTACTAATCAGAGTTTAGGATGGGCAGATTATTCCATAATTTTCCATTATGGTATTTCTTGTAACTTCCTGTGAATTAGGTAGCGGTGGCCAATCTCACAGGCAGAATACTGAATGGAATGGATCACTGGTCAGATCTGGTATAGAAATTCCTATGTTCCATACTCACACTATTCCACATTTTAAAAATATTTTTAAATTTAAAAAATCCACCAGTTTTCATAATACTGAATCTAATTTACTCTAATTATTAATCTACATTGATGAAGGAATAATTCAAATATTATTTTATTACATAACAGATTAAAAATATCACAAGTGGCAAAAAACATCAGGCTAACCAATTGTCCTGATCCCCCAGTGGCATAAATTCCAACTAGAGGTGTGTGTCAGGAATCCCAACCTTCAGCAGAGCTAGTCTCTAGGCAACCTCATCAGTACAGTTGGTCTGCAGCAGGCTGTTTGATTAGCCAAGCAACTGATTGCCCACAGCAGCTCTCTGGCTTTTCAATGCTCATGCTCATTGCTGTGCCTGCTCCTGCTCTGAACCCATCCTTGTCTGCCACCCTGCTTGCAGTTCCTGCCCTCTGGTTTGACCCTCAGCTCTGGCTCCTGACTATAGTCTCCAGCTTGACCCTTTGCTCTGGTACCAAGCGTCATAAACAGATTGTTAAGGGTTAATGTCTCTTGTACCTGTAAAGGGTTACAAGCAGGGAACGGGACACCTGACCAGAAGACCAATCAGAAGACAAGATACTTTTAAATTTGGGCTAAGGGAAGCTTTTGTGTGTGTTCTTTGTCCATTGTGGGTTCTTCTCTCAGAGGGTCTGAGAGAGACCAGACATTACTACAGGCTCTCTAAGTTTCTTTTCATATAGTAAGTAAAAACAGGCGGTTTAGGCTTTTTAATTGTTTTACTCTATTTGCAATTGTGGATCTGGCTGGTTAACTTTTATATGTGCAGTTGCTGGGAATATTTTGATTTGTATTGGTACTGGGGGGAAAGTCTCTTTCTGGTGTCTGTAAGCTATAGGACCCTGTATATTTACATCTTGAAATTACAGAGATAATTCTTTACTTTTTCCTTTCTTTTATTAAAATATTTCTTTTTTTAGAGAATCTGATTGATTTTTTCCCCTCGTTTCCCTTGTGTTATTCCAGGGGATTGGGATAACTCACCAGGACGGGTGGGGGGAGACGGGAGGGGGAGAGATAGAATCTCTCTTTGTTTTCCTTGAATCTGTTTGCCTCTTTGTGGAAGGGAAGGGAGATGCTTCTCTGTATGGTGATTTAAGAGGTTGGATCAGTATCTCTCAGGATTGCCCAGGGAGGGAAATTCTGAGAGGGGGAAAGGTGGGGGGAATGGTTTATTTCTCCTTGTTTTAAGAACCCAAGGGATCTGGGTTCTTGGGGTCCCCAGGGAAGGTTGGGGAGGTCAGAGTGCCCCAAAACACTATATTTTTGGGTGGTGGCAGTGCTATCAGATCTAAGCTGGTAATTAAGCTTAGAGGATTCAGGTGCTAGTATCTCATTTCCTGAACTCTAAAGTTCAGATCTGAGAAAGATTGCTATGACACCAAGTTTTTGCCTTCCAGTTTTACCCTTGGCTTTGGCTCCCAATGACTGACTACAGCTCTGACTCTAGGCACTAGGCTAGACTGCCCTCATCCTGGTTGGCTGACACTGCTATCTGACCATGCCCTGCATCTCATATTCCAAGGATGTTCCCATGAAATAACTATGCTGCAACCAAACCTCACCTGTGCCCATTCTTTGACTCTGCCCCCAGTCCATCGAGGTTAAGGAAGGGAAGTACTGTGCATGCATAATGCGTTTTAGAGTGAAGGAGCAGCAGATTTTGCATGACAGAGTAATAGCCAGACGCAGATGAAAAACAGAGCTCCACACTAGAAGACAAAGCTCTCAGGCAGGAGAGCTAATAGATCCATAGGGTGAAAACTCACTGATTATTGGACAACTAAAGGGAGGATCAAGAAGAAAGACTGTCCACATGGCTACTGGCAACCCTCACTAAGGAAAAAGTGAGTGTGTTAGGATATGAGGGTGTATTGCTAAGGGACTCACTGAAGTGTCATGGTTATATGTTCTTGCAAATTTAGATTATGCTAAAACACTTTGTGGCTTCCCCAACATCTGAAGCCACTATACTCTGAGCAGAAAAACGTAACAGCAAAGTGGACCTCCCGCTGGTTCCCATTCCTACCCAGTCCCAGCCCAATGCAATACAGATCCTGCAAGTACTGTGCAATCTTGACCTGGCTGCTTGCAGCGCTGCATAAACTAACGATTAAGTCATGACTGAAATATTAGTGCAACCCCCGTACATTAATAATTAATGCATGAGCATATTTTACAACGATAAGTTTCCAGAGCAATAATGTCCTGAGGAGTTATCATACCACCCCATCCATGTTTTGGATCCACATGGCCCTCATAAGGCAATTCTCAAATACAACAGCTTCTGTGTTCTCACAGGACTGGAGAGAGACATAGTTCCTACACTTTCCCATGTGTTTGGGCTTTTCTGATCCATTTTGCTTCCCTCTGCTCTACATAGCAGAGGAGAGATTCTGGGCCACTTATAGTAAGCAGCATTTAACACTGCGGGAGTAGAGAGGAAAATACATCTATTCTCTTCCCCAATCCAAGTTCCTAGGTATTGTACTGTAGGCCACAGAACAATGATAAGCAGATATAGCAGCATTACCCAAACTCTAGAACAGCTTTGATTTCAATCTTGTCATATTTGTTATCTAAATAACATGGTTGCACCATTACTACTTACCTGGGCTGACATTGTGGTTGTATGCAACAGTTCTCTGAGGGCCTGTAGACCAATACTGTGGGCCTTGAATTTGAGTGGAAACTAAAGGATGAGTAATTGTATCTGTAGTTGTTGTTTGCTGATTTTTTTTGGCTAGTGTAAACCAATCCTTTGTCTGAGTAACTGTAGCCTATGAAAAGCAACATTAAAGAAGTTCATTTTGTAGCTTATACAATAATTCAATTTTATCTATTTGTTGCAGGGCTTCTCAGAGAGAGGTCTTATTGTCTGTGGTTATTCTGTGCTCTCTCACCATGTAGGTTTTGTTATCATGATGGTTCACAATGGATGTAGAAATATTGAGGGAAACCTGCCAGGATTAAAGTATGGCCCCTGAACTAAGGGAAGGAGTTTGAGACCAGGGCCAGGAAGAGACGTGGGGAGAGGTCTCTCCAGAGAGGCCACAGTGGTGTGAATCTGGAAGCTGGGAAGGCAGCCAAGAGTGAAACACAGCTTTATGGAAGAAGGGCTGCTTGTGGGTATTCTAACCCAAGGGAGAATAAGTTGGAGCCCAGAATTCAGGGCTAGGCAGAAATCTGAAGGAAAAGACTCTCCAGAGAGGCCGGGGCCTGGAGTGGGAACATCAGAGCTCCCCCTGCACTTAGAGGAAACTAGAATTGTTGTGATAAATGGGCCTACAAATTTACCCTCATTGTGAACTTAACTGAAAAGTGAGTGAAAGTTTGTAAAATGTCATAGTAACATATAACACCAAATGTTAATGGGAAAAGATGCAAGAGGAAGACAGACAGACTAAATTAGTACAAAGGGTCTTAGCCCATTGTGCTCAGTCCAGCACAAAATTGCTGCCATTGCCTGCCTATATGTTGTGCTGATTTTACCTTGCCAAGTGAAACATAGAACTTTCTCATAATTAGTTCCTCTTCATCTTCCTCAAGAAAAGGAGGTGTCAGCTCTCTTTTCATAATCCAGGGATAATACGTTGTATCTATAATGAAGTTAATACCAGTTCTGCTCCATTCTACCTGCGAAAGCAGTTTAGCTAACCTACAGTTAAATATATCAGGAGACAAATGAGTAGTTCAGTTTAAGCATTCATCAAGACATTTGTTTGATTTATCTTTACAACTGACAGTAAGAAACGTTAACACATCTCAAAATAAATTCTAAAGGGGAACTTCCTGTTCTACTTATCTTCAATTTTACCCCCTTGACCATATTTACATATGTGAAGAATGACAGCCATTTTACAGCTCATAGAGACAGAGAGGAATTCCTCCTAAAGCTAGGCATGGTATACGTTAGGCTTGGGCCTGGAGTTTATATCTGAATCCAGCTCCAAATCCAAACTTGACCAGAGATGCGAGGGAAGGGGGAGGGGAGGAGTGTTCGGATCTGGTGTTCTGGGTCAGATTTGGTCTCTTTTTCCCTCCCATCTGTGCTCACTTTGGCCCTGATTCAGGAAGGTCCTTAAGCATGTGTTTAGTTCTAAATACTAACTTCAGTGGGAATTAATTACATGATTAGAGCTCATTTTATATAATTTTATTTTGTTTAATGAAGAAAGTGGTTTGACACAACAGAAAACTCTTAGGCACGTCCATTTATTGCCTGAAGGGAAAATACATCATTTCTCTAGGATTTGTTATCCTTTGTAAATTTTCTCTCCAATGTAAGCATAGTCTTCAGTATATTGAATATTGTTACAGTTACTGCAAACATTTAAAAATATTTTTATGCAGCACTCAGTGCCCAAAGAACTGGTCAATTTCTGCAATAAAAAGGGGACTTGGTAAGCCAGGATACCAGGCAGCCACTCTTAGGGACTCACCAGCACAGCTGTGATCATCCTGTATACTACAACTGACAGAACCCAGACATGAACTTTAGCGATCTGGAGGAAGGGCCTTCCCCAGTAGGTCCAAGGCTCTGGGACATCCTCTCAAAGGAGGTCAGGAAGAATACAACAAGTACATCAGGTCATGCTACAAGACTCACCATTTTGCCTTAGCATTCCTCAAAGAACCTGGGCAGAGGAAAATCTAGCAGACATAGCAGCTTTATCCTAATTCTAGAATAGCTTTTATTTCAATCTTGTCATTTTATGGACAAGGGAAATTAGAGTCAAGAGGAAGTAGAGAAAAAGCATCAGCCTCATTTTAATTTATCCAAATCACTGAAATTATGTCAGTTACATGGGGCAAAAGATCTGAGAAAATGTTGTAAGAGTTATGACAAAACAAACTAAATAGAGGAGATAAATTAACAAATTTAAAACTTGATATGACATTAGAGTGGGCAATACCTGTATTCAAAGTAACAATCACTTTTTAGAAAGGCTGGGAGTCTTTCTTTCTTAATCCACTGAATTCCCTGTTCTCGCTCAAGACGCTGTTAAAACAAAAAAACCATCAAATATCTGTTAATGTTTCACTTCATCAAGTTTTATTTGCCACATAATTAATTGATAGGTTACCTTGCAGTAATTCCCGCAAAGTAAACAACTTTCCCCCTCAAACATAGTCTAACCAGACAAGTGAATTACTTTACCTTCCTATAACACCTGAGGGTCTGATTCTGATCTTTCTTAAAACTGCATACATGGAAACTTAAACCATTGGAATTTCCCTGTTCCAAACTAGTGCAAGTGACAGAGGAATGCAAATCAGAGTACCAACTGCAATATGAAAGAGGTAACTTTGCTGACGATACTTATTTTAAAAATAATAACAGTTAGTGTTTTCATCAATATTTCGAGGGCTGAGGAAACTTTCAAACGGTCTTAACAAAAGCCTCAAAGCAGGAGAACTGTGGATATTTTTTAAAAACCCACAGTTTTCACCTACATCCATATGATGTATTGCAAGGTACCACTTTAAGTGTGTGTGAGAAGTAGGGGCTGTTTCCTGGTCCTGCTTTCAGGCTAGGGAGCTCTGTAGCAAAGCATGCAATCCACATCTGTCTGCAAAGAGCCATCTTAAAGCAAAGGAGGATGAAGTGTGCCTCTCTGCCTTAGGGAGCAGCCTGTAGGTTCTTGGGTGTTACAGTTCTGAATTCTAAGAAATAAAGTAGTGGTACATTGCAAGCTTCCAGCAAGAATATTTATGTTTTTATCTAATTTTTCTGTGTGTATGCCATGAACATAATAAACAGTTATATTCTGACATCAGTGGAATTATTACTGATTTACACCAGCATACATGAGAGGAGAAGCAGTCTCATAGTATCTCTCTATTGGCTAATAAGAAATAAACCTAAGATTTGGCACCTTTTTACATCCTGAAGAGTCTAGCTTTTTCACTTCTCTCAGGTGTATTTCTCTGTTCTTAGATTGTATTTTAGTGACTTGATTGCTGGTGAAATTGATGGCCTGGAAGAATGAAATCCACAACTTGTCCACAGGTGTAGTATAGGCAGGGACAAAATGATGGATGTTTAGCAGTTTGCTACCTCAATTAATCAGTACTGGGCTAGGTCCTGAATTATCTTTCTGTGAGCTAATATTTCATAAGGGACAAGGGTTATTTCTGCTCCATAAATATCCCCAGGGGAGTTAAAATATATAAATTACTTTGAAAAGTAGGTGGTTTCTTTTAAATAAAAGAAAATATATCAAAACATGGAAGGCTTATGTTGGCTGTGGGTCATGTCCTTTGTGGAGATGAAGAATAATTATTTTCATCCCTATAATGTATGCCTCTTTTTGGTAACTGATAAAGTTTTTGGAAATACAGAAGGTTGTCTCTTTATTTTGGTCAATCTCCCTGGATGTAAGAAAAACATTTGTAACATTTATATACCAGTTGAATCAAATCCTGGTGTTTTATTTGAGTTATTTATAGCATGTTTAATTCCCCTTTTGAGTGGATGATATGCAAAATTATATTTATCATCTGAAGGAAAGCGTTCTCAGAAAAAGAGTTCTAAATTTAATACAGTAGATTTTGTAACTAGGTCCAGCTTTAGGCATTGTGGGACCCAATCCAGCATAGTTTTGAAGCATGTGTTTAACTTTAGGCATGTGAATGGTCTCATAGACTGCTCAGGTCTTATTTAAGTGCTTTGCTGGAACCTATGTGAAATAAGATATGCAGAACCTCTACCAGTTTCCTTCTCTACTTGTTAATAGTTCTTCCCATTACTGCATATGCCTTTCCTTCATATATTTCACCCTCGACTGATTCTTGACTGACCTCCGATCAATGTATACATACCCCACATCTGTAATAAACCAACACATGTACCGTTTTCCTGTTCATAAGTCTAAACAGGCTGAGAGGGAGATGAGGACTGAGAAAGAGAACACAAGATGTATTATCACTGTTGGCAGGATACAACAGCTGTGGCTGATTTTTTCTACTTTGTGTAGCTGCTGTACTGATTTTTGGCATGCTGGTATGCCCCAGCAGCTTCTGAATTCATGCCTGTTAGTCATAGGTACCATACAAAAGTAGAGGGGGCATACAAATCACCCATCCAGGATTCCAAAAGGAAGAACAGAGGTGCAACATGCCAAAAAAAAAAAGTGTCAGGAATGCCCTGAAGAATATTTTTCTTTATAAAGGTCACAATATTTCCCTTATGTGAAAATTCCCATGGAGGGTCAATTATTCTTAGAAACAATGCAGCACTGTCCCCTTCTCCCAACCTATGTGAGAGGCGTTAGTGGTGGTGAAGAAGAGGCAGGATATTCAGAGAAACCCAGCAAAAACCCTGCAGATCTTAGGAAGAAATATATCTCCTTTATGCAACACCACTGAAATCAATGCAGTTGCTTATTTCAAGGCTGAATTTGTCCTAGAGCAGTGGTTCATAACCATTTTTGGTACCTTATCTGGACCTTGGATGTTGAACCTGCTTATACTGTGGTCACTATTACTTAGTGACTTCGATACCGTCGCTTCTTGAATTTTCTCCTGTGGGTTACTTAAGACTAAGTCAACCACAGCTTCACTTCTCGTGAGCTCTATAACTTGCTGCTCCAAGAAGCAGACATTTATAATGTCAAGAAATTGTTTCTCAAACTTTGTCCCATTGTGCCATTGGACTTGTGTATATGTGAGCAGTTGAAGGCCGTCAGTACTATACTTTAGTTAGATTTTGCTGCCTCTTTGACCTCTCTTAACATTGTGCATTCAATTTTGTTTTCTTATCTGGAGGCCGATATAGTGCTGCTGCCCCATTTCTTCAGCCTAGGCTGTCTTTCCTGTTTAGTTTGCCACCAAATATTGTGGTACTGCAGATATTTTTCTCATTCTATTGTGAGCCAGAATCTCTGCTTCACCGAGTTTATGCTCAGCAAAGCAGAGAGGCAGCCAGTTAGAGCTCTCTGATTCTCTAACTGGCCTCCAGCCCTGGCATAAGATAGAGCAGCCTCATTCCTAATTTTTATAGGGCATTAGAACTAGGGCTGTCAAAATTAATTGCAATTAAAAAAATTGATTGCGATTAATCGTGCTGTTAAACAATAATAGAATACCATTTATTTAAATATTTTTGGATGTTTTCTACATTTTCAAATATATTGATTTCAATTACAACACAGAATACAAAGTGTACAGTGTTCACTTTATATTTATTTTTATTATAAATAATTGCACTGTAAAAAACAAAAGAAATAGTATTTTTCAATTCACCTAATACAAGTACTGTAGTGCAATCTTTCTGTAATGAAAGTTGAACTTACAAATGTAGAATTATGTACAAAAAATAACTGCATTCAAAAAGAAAACAAGTCCTACAAGTCCACTCAGTCCTACTTCAGCCAATCGTTCAGACAAATAACTTTGGTTACAATTTGCAGGACATAATGCTGCTTATGTCTTGTTTACAATGTAATCCGAAAGTGAGAACAGGCATTTGCATGGCTCTGTTGTAACTGGCTTCACAAGATATTTACATGCCAGATGCGCTAAAGATTCATAAGTCCTTTCATTCTTCAACCACCATTCCAGAAGACATGTGTCAATGCTCATGATGGGTTCTGCTCGATAACTATCCAAAGCAAAGCGGACTGATACCTGTTCATTTTCATCATCTGAGTCAGATGCCACCAGCAGAAGGTTGATTTTTTTTTTTGGTGGTTCAGGTTCTATAGTTTCTGCATCCGAGTGTTGCTCTTTTAAGACATCTGAAAGCATGCTCCACACCTCATCCCTCTCAGATTTTGGAAGGCATTTTAGATTCTTAAACCTTGGGTCGAGTGCTGTATCTATCCTTAGAAATCTCACATTGGTACGTTCTTTGCGTTTTGTCAAATTGCTGTGAAAGTGTTCTTAAAATCAAACGTGCTTGGTCATCATCTGAGACTGCTATAACATGAAATATATGGCAGAATTCAGGTAAAACAAAACAGGAGACATACAATTCTCCCCCAAGGAGTTCAGTCACAAATTTAATTAACACATTATTTTGTTAAAGAGCCTCATCAGCATGGAAGCATGTCCTCTGGAATGCTGGCTGAAGCATGAAGAGGCGTATGAATGTTTAGCATACCTGGCACGAAAAATACCTTGCAACGCTGGCTACAAAAGTGCCATGTGATGCCTGTTCTCACTTTCAGGTGACACTGTAAATAAGAAGCAGTCAGCGATATCTCCCATAAATGTAAACAAACTTGTTTGTCTTAGCAATTGGCTGAACAAGAAGTAGGACTGAGTGGACTTGTAGGCTCTAAAGTTTTACATTGTTTTGTTTTTGAGTGCAGTTATGTAACAAAAAAAATCTACATTTGTAAGCAGGGCCGGCTCTACTGTTTTTGCCACCCCAAACAGCGAGCCGAATTGCCGCCGCAGACGGCGGGGGCAGTCCATGTGCCATTAGGGCGGCACACGCATTTCCATGGCAGCGGCAATTTGGTGGCAGCTTCTGTCTTCGGCTGGAAGACAGAAGTCGCCAAATTGCCATCGTGGGCCGCTGAACATAGAAGCTGCTGGGCCACCGCAGAAACACATTTGCTGCCCTAACTGCAGACGAACTGCCCCCACTGTTCGTGGCAATTTGGCGCCCTGCTTGGAGCTGCAAAAACACACAGACTGCTGCCCCTTGCAGATTGTCACCCCAAGCACCTGCTTGGAATGCTGGTGCCTGGAGCAGGCCCTGTTTGTAAGTTACACTTTCACAATAAAGAGATTGCACTACAGTACTTCTATGAGGTGAATTGAAAAATACTATTTCTTTTGTTTATTCATTTTTACAGTGCAAATATTTGTAATAAAGAATAAGTGAGCATTGTACACTTTGTATTCTGTGTTGTAATAGAAATCAATATATTTGAAAATGTAGAAAAACATCCACAAATATTTAATAAATTTAAATTGGTATTATATTGTTTAACAGTGCGATTACTTGTGATTACATTTTTTAATCCCCAGGTCATTTTTTTGAGTTAATCGCATGAGTTAACTGCAATTAACCAACAGCCCTAATTAGAATAGCCTTGAATGAAAGAAACTAGAGTTACATAATTTACTCCAGTATAATATAAGCAACAATGGGAATAAACCAAGTTTCCCAGTATACTGAATGTTATTATCTTCCTATACTGCTTTGGCAGTATAGCTGCATCTATACTAGGAATGCCTTGTCAGTAGAGTACTGTGGTATGCTTATACTAGTAAAGTGCTCCCAGTGTAGACATGGCTTAACTTTTGTCTTTATATTAGTGAGCATTCAGACCACTGAAATAAATTCTACTTTACAGGATGCACATGTGTAGTTCAATTCACTTGAATGGAAGACCTATGTGCATCTCAAGACATAATTTGGCCCATCATACTGTTTTCCTAACACACAAACTAACATTTTTCCCAAGATAACAAGCCAAACACAACAGTAACTGCTGTCAGTATCAATATAATTGGATTTAAATATAAAGTCACTGGACACAACATGCTTACCATAATACTGTAATTTGGGTCAACACTGAAGTCTGGAAAAATGCTGCTCTTTTTGGAAAGCTGCCCATCATTCTTTGCCTTCCTTGTAGCATCATAAATGGGACTGGGAGGTTTCTGATTATGTAGAATTTTTTTCATCTGGCTTTCCAGACATTGTGGGGTATCATTAACTACTTCAAAAATGCCAAAATCAGGATTAAACTTAACTGGCTCTGCAAAGGTCTGCAAAAGAAATTGTAATAAGAGAAACCTTTCATATAAAAATTCCTGTTTCTGCAGTAGGGAAGCACCCTACAGAATGCAAGATAGTATCATTAGACATTTTCCTTCTTCGTTCCATGGCTTTTGCTAGGCATTGCAATAGTCAATCTGCATGCTTGCCACTTTTCCTGCTCATTGTAAGGTTTTCCAATAAATTATTACCACAGCTCTCAACTATATCTAATTACAAACTATGTCATTCATTTCAGACCCTAATTCACCTTCTTCCCATGCAGATATAGGCCGCAATACAGCAAATGCTTGCTCACACACGTAACTCCCATTGTCTTTATTAACAGTTCTGCAAGCAGCTCACTTACAGGATCAGGTCCCTGCTTCCCTGTTTATACCATAAATTATTGAATCCCATATCCAGTGAAGCTTCTTGCTCTACTGTTTTGGGGGATGGATCATTCTGAGTGTTTGGCATATATAGTAAAGTCTTATGCCTCGTATTTAGATATAGTAGGTCAACAGCCTACCAAAAGTCAAAACCAAGAAACTTACCATGTACTGCCAATTCAATCAGGTACTGTGTAGTATATAGGATGGGCCAAATCCCACCTTCATCTATGCATATGCAACTTTTGTCAGCTCCAAGGGCTGTCTGAGCAATACCCAAAAGGAGAGTATAGTCATCATTAGTTTGTTGAGTGCTGTGGATACCAGATTTTCCACTGCCATTTTTCTTATAAACCCAAACTAATGCTACCTCTCAATTTTTACATTCAGCAGAAATGTTGGGGGAAATTATAGATAGATCTGATAAAAAATCTTGGATGATGCCCCAAAAAATTGTGAAATTGAGGTTCTGTAAAAGCAGAACATACAAGTAGCCCACAATCAAACTGTAGGACAACAAACATTTTACATTAAGAAGAATTTCATAAAAATTAGAAAGTGAAATCCTGGTCATATTCCACTCATTGGAAAAACTCCCTTTGGTTTCATACAGTAGGGTCAGGATTTCACACAGAGTTTGTAAAATTGGTGTTTTACCTACATTGGAGAATAAGATTATTTTCTTTCACTTGGCATATTTTTCATTTCATTTAGCTTCTTGTTTTTTTTATAAGAATGCATACTGTCCCTGCCTGCAGGTATATGGGATCTTGGGGAACAATTACCACACAGGTGGGGTGCCAATTAATTTCTTTATTAAAGGGAAAAGGAAGTGGTGGGAATTTAACAATGAAATGCGATGGGATGGGGTGTATAAGATGTTTACAATAGACAATGATTGGGGGGGTTCTTCTTATTGAACAGTGTAGGGAGTTTTAACAGTGGGGTACAGTAAGTGGGGTTCATCACAATGGGATAAAGTACAGTCAATAAGCAACTTAACCTTATATAGGAACAACTCTAGATACAGCGTGGAATGCAAAACGTACCCAAAAGAAAATGCAAAATAAAATGGTAGCTTCTATATAAAAATGGTATACAAAGTATATTAGAAAAATGGAGGCAACTAATGGGGTGTCATAACCACAAGTAAAATGTGAGTCACAGTGCAATAATACAATATGGGTGATAAGTGAAATTATGCAATGTAGAAAATTACTGACTTAATTTGTGAGGCTGTGATAGCAAGAGTGTACCTAAAAGCTGGGTCAAGAAACAGGAGGGGGGAGAGGAGTGAGTGATTAGTGGTATCTGATGAGAGGAGAGTGCAGTTGCAAGCAGCGAGAGACTCTGAAGCCCAGAGCAGCAGTCTTCAGGAGCCTGTGGGCTGGAGGTACTGGAGACAAGAGCAGCTGGAGCGCACTTAAGGGGAGTCTGGGAGCAGCAAGAGTGGAGGGCGCTGAACGTGTAAGCGATGAGAAGGCACGTGGAGAATGGGGGAGACGGCTGAGGGAAGAAACAGGCTGCAGCAGCTGAGAGCACCTCAGGGAAGAAACAGGCTGCAGCAGCGGAGAGCACTTCAGGAAGTTGCGGAGCAGCGGGGTGAAGACAAACGGAGCAGTGTGATGGTGATCTTCGGTATGGGAGGGGCAGTGGAGGAGCGGGGGCACGAACACAGGGGATACAGGGAGAGGCAGCACAGAGGTGTAAAGAAGGGCTAGAGGGACACCCAAAGAAAAAAAGAAAGAAGTGGCAAAGAGTTTGGGAAGTTACACGGCGGGGGGGGAAGCAGCAGGGGGTTACAACAGGGAGACATGGAGAAGTACACAAAGAGGATGATTGGAGCGGGGGAAAAACAGACATGGGAAAGTTCAGGGAGAGATTGAGACAGCGGGAAGACAAATTCAAGCAGTAAAAACCTTATCTATCCTCTAACTTAATCAAACTTATATAAATTACAAGCAGCTTATACAAAGTAATAAAACGGGTACAGAATACAACCAGGCAATGGCTTTTTTAACTCTATCTTAATCAACGACTAGGCAAAACAACAAATATTACAATTCTAGGCAAACCATAACAAGCAACTATACAGAGCAACAAAACAGCAAACTATAACAAGGCGGGTGAAACTTACAAGCTCTACAATCTTAGCAAACTATGACTTATTAAACTAAAAAGCAAAACCTATGGTCCACCTTATGCTATGGGGAAGTTACAGAGGGCACAGTGGTATGTGCCCAGGATACAACTCCCAAGGCAGCCCCCAAGGAAGCCAAGGGATGGTGGCTGCAGCAGTGGATGCAGCTGAAAGCAGGGAGCAGAACTTAGCAGCGGCACAAGCTTATTTTTAGCAGCAAAGCGCCAGGGAGTTTAAGAGAGGTTTTAAGACACAGACCAAGTTTTAGCTTGAGTCTGTGTGCTAGGGAAACAGAGCCAGCAGCTAAAGTAATAAAATAAAAGTATGGAAAGTTTCACAGAGGGATTCTTACCAGTCCCCAAGGCAGCAGCAAAGGCAGAAGCAGCAGCAACATCAGAAGAAGCAAGGAGGGCTCGGTAGGGTCTTGATAATCAGGAGATCTCTCAGGCAGCAATTCGTTCTTCGTGGAGGGGGGGTTAAAAACCAGGGGTATGCTCAAAAATAAAACGAGAGCCAAGAAAGGACCCCTCAAAACCCCTGGCTGATCAGACCAGGCAGCAATGCACGAACCTTTCTGATGTTTGTTTCAAAAATGTCTGTTTTTAAAGGCAAACTTAAGGCAGTTTCCCGCCAGGATTCCTGATAGGCTCCCTCTGTCACAGGGGAGGAGGCACAGGGAAAAACTGCAGGTGAGCACAGAGACATGCCTGGGCAGAGTCCTGTGCAATAGATGACTCAAAAGCACATGAGGCCTATGATTCATGCCCAGGATCTTAAAAACACAATAGGTCTTGCAGCTCTGGACATTGCCTGCCCTACACCAAGCCCAGGTTCAACAAGGTGATAACAGGACTAACCCTTTGAACAGGGCAGTGATCCCACTTAGCACGCAGCACAAGTGGCCATCCCTTTGAGAAGGGCAATGGCTCTTGGTAAACAACTTAAGGGGCCCTCCCTTTGAGAAGGGCAGTGGCCCTGGTGAACAACTTAACAGCCAGGGAAGGGCGGCCACAAGAGGAGAACAAAAACAAAATGGAGTATGGGGACAGCTGTAAGAAACAAAATAGAATAGGGGGATAGCTGTAACAGTCACATACCATAGGCCAGATTCTGTTCTCTGTTGCACCGGTTTAAATCCAAAGTAATCACATTGAACTTCTTCCAATTTGTCAATATCTTTCTGGTAATGAGTTGCCAGATTTGAACACAATATCTTAGGCTACAGCAGAACCATGGAAATGGTCTGTTACGTTCCCTTCACATCATATAATTCCTCTACCTGTAGGCCCTGATTCAGCAAAGCATTTAAACACATTCCTAACTTCAAGCATGTGAGTAGTCTCCATGCTGTCAGTAGGACCATTCACATGCTTAAAGTTAAGCATATGCTTAAAGGCTTTATTGGGTCAGGACCATACTGCCCACAACTACAGTGGTATGTTTCACAGCCATATCACTCTACAATGGCACATCTAATGTTCTGTTCACCCGTGAATCTCTTTTGACTCTGTTATTTTCCCGGTTTCTTTGTGGCTTCGATTCTTTTTCTCCAGATTTATTAGCCTGCATTTTAAAGTGGTTCTGTTGTTGTTTTGTATTGTTTCTGTTTGTTTGTGTCCAGAACTCCCCCCAACTTAATATCTGCAAATTTCTTATATATTTAACCTTAATTTGGGCATTTTCTGATTTTTGAGTGATTGTGCAATCTTAATACTGCCTGAACATAATTTTTATTATTTCATTTCCTATTATTTTTAAAAAGAGGGCGAGAAGGGAGGAAAAAACCCCAAAATTTCCCAAGCTTTGATGTGTTCTCCCTTGCAGAGAAATGCAAACAAGGCATAGAAATTCCATAATCTGGAACTATTTGAGTAGACATCACCAGATTATTTTAGTTCTATGGTATTTAAATTGAAAACTAACCAAGGACAACATTAATTTATCACTCATATCTACTTTTACTCAATCTCTAGTATTTGATTCGTAGGCTGGATTTTTCATTGTGCATTCTAATTAACTGAACAGAAAACATCTGGCAATGTTAATGTAGTGAAACAGATGCCAATTACAACTTTTTAAGTACAAATTGTGTTGTCATTTTGGATGTTTGACAACAAATCATTTATAAGACATATACACTAATGGAATGAAAAAAGTAAGACTTCAAATAATGTGCATGAGACCAAATCAGCATCAAAGATGTAGTTTTCTTTCACCAGGCTTAGTATGTGCACACATACACACGAGCTAAAACTCTACCAGATAGAGAATATCATCAGTGCCTCAAATAGAAACACCCTTAAAACAGTTAAAACCTTTATGGGGAAGGAAGCATTTACGTCACTGCTTAAGAAAAAAACAATAAACATTTCTTGTTATGATGATGATGATAATAATTTTATATCTCTGGTAAAATATACAGTAAATCCAGGACCCTCAAAAGTGTTATGATAAAATCTGAAAGGCAAAAATCAACTTAGTTTTGCCTGGTGGCAAAACACCCCCTCCTGCTTTTGAAAGTCATAAATGCCAGCCGTATCCTAAACATCCAGTATGTAGGACATCAACTCAGTTTCACAAAAGTCACTAAGCCAAAAAAAACAAAAACAAAAAAAGGAGAAATTTTAATAAACAAACAATCATACACAAACAGTCGAAAGCAAATAAACCTCTCAGATATCAAATGCAAACACAATAGCTGAATATGTTCTTGACTGAAGAACAAACTGAATGCACAGTTCTGAGTTGTAAAGCCTTATAATTAATTGTACTGATGGCAACTGTCCTTTATTCCTCCCAAAACATCAACCACCACCGTACACCCAGGACATCAGATGTATCCATCTCTATTGCCTCAGCTTTTACAGCTGTCAAAAATATTTAACTTCAGCTGAGGTTCCTAATATGTAACTATGCTCACCAAACCCCACCCACAGTCTCATAGCCTAAACCCAAGAGAAAATGAATGACAACAGCTCAGCATCTCTTAGGATGAGAATCTGAACAGGCAGAAAATGAACTAAGTCCTAATAAATCAGACAATATCTTTTTGACTTTGCCAAAAGTCCCTTAAGATATGTACTCTACATAAATGTCAATGAAAGTACAAATCATAAAAAGTGATTATGCAGCTTTAGGAGTCCAGGGTGAAATCCTAGGTGAAGATAAGTCAATGGCAAAACTCCCACTAACGTCAGTGGGGCCAGGATTTCACTCCCAATGCTGAATAATGAGCAAATCACAGGCAATTAGTAAAGATCTTATTAATGGAGAAGAAATTTTTGTCAATCAGTCAATCTAGTGTCAGTAAGGAGAGAAATAAGGACAACTTCTTCTGATGATCTAGATCAGTGGTTCTCAAACTTTGGCAACCTGAGGACCCCCATTTTGATTTAAAAAATTTCCCAGACCCCCCAAGCCTCCCTGCTCAGCCCCAGGCTCCACCCCCACTCCACCCCTTCCTCCACGGCCCCACCCCATCTCTTCCTACCCCTACTCCACCCCTTTCTTTCCTCTTCCCCCTTCCCGAGCTCTTTCTGCCCCTTGCCCAATGTGTGCCCTGTTCCCACTCCTTCTCCTCCCTCCCAGTGCCTCCGACATGCTAGGGAATAGCTGTTCCCCGGCATGCAGGAGGCGCCAGGAGGTAGGGGGAGAAGTTGATCAGCGGGGCCCAAGGACCCTACTGGAGTATCTTCATGGACCCCCAAGGAGTCCGTGGAACCCAGTTTGAGAAACAGTGGTCTAGATTACTTGTAGAAGGCTTTCATTTAGGTTTAGTCCTAGGGTAGGCCAGTTTCTGGCAACATAACCTAGGGTGCAGGGACTCAGTGGTGAAAAAGCCACTTGGAGACAGATTGTAGTGGTACCAAGGCACATGCAAATTTCCTCTGTGCAGCCTGGAAATTATGGGGATCTACTGACCATGACATGGTGCTTCCAAAGAGGTTTAGAGTCTTAAAAATGGGGAATACTCTAACTTTTCTCAGCCATCTGACTTGCTTTCTCCCACCCATCCACACTCTGATTTTGCTCCAGTAACACCAGTTTTAAACCACTGTACTCCTGATTTAAACTGGTATAAGTAAGAGGGCAATCAGATCCATAGTGTCTATTTTCTAAAAGTGCAATTAGCCTAAACATTATTTTATTTTTTTTGTTCATTTTATTTTCAGGATAATTTCAATGGGC
This sequence comes from Gopherus flavomarginatus, assembly GCF_025201925.1. Taxonomy (NCBI): domain Eukaryota; kingdom Metazoa; phylum Chordata; order Testudines; family Testudinidae; genus Gopherus; species Gopherus flavomarginatus. The sequence goes on from NC_066618.1 coordinate 261,778,319, forward strand.
CAAATCCTAGAGTTCTTCTTTACTCAGGCAAAACTCCCATGGAAGTTTTGCCTGCATAAAGATTCCAGATCCCTACCTAGACTGTGTGTCTAGGTATTTCTTCTGCAGCCATCACCATCATACCTGGGTGCCAATAAAACCATGTAACAAAGTAATAATCAATCTGCAGGGCTATATTCGTCTTCCTCTCCACATTACACCATTAATATGTCTCTGTGTATGTTTGTGCTCACCAAAGAGAGAGGAAAATATATCTATTTTTAATACCATAGAAGTGTTGAAATATTTTTATCTCCAGAGAAGTAACATTGTCCATTCTTTAGGGCTTTTATAGTGGAAAGGCTTTTGAAAAGAAGCAGGTCTTAAAATCTGAAGTTGGTAAAATCCATGATCATCCTGATTTCTGATGTAAGGGAATTCCACAGCCAAGGGCATACCACCAAGAATGCCCACTCCCTGTGAGTTTCAAGCTGGGTACTGTCAGCTCCCGTGTCCCTGATTAATGCAGATATTGTGGTAAGTCACAAAGAAAAGGACAGTCCCTTAGATAACCAGAACCCAGCCCAGTGAATGCTTTGAAAAGGACTTTAAAAGGGATCTGAAATGCAATGGGAAGCCAGTGTGGCTTGCAGCATGCAGGAGAAATGTATTTCCATTCAGCAGTGTTACTGAGTAGATGAGCCTGTATACACTGAAGCAGATGTATCTATCTTGTGTCCTTAACTGTCATGCTCTGGTAAACTATATTCCTGGAGGTGATGAATGCATAGTTTACAGTGCCCAGGTCCATATCCAACAAAGAAGGTGTAGCTACCTGGCCGACTGGAGATGGAAATATGCTTATTACAATATTTCTGTTTTAAGTATTTTATAAAGGACCATTGTTCTTAAATTAATCACTGAGATAGATGTAAACTGTTTTTATGTCATGTAATCACTTTCTAACTTTCTCAAATCACTGCACCTCAGACCAAAAGAAAAGTGTCCTTTTGGTTATTCTGTATAATTTTATCTTTCAAAAAGTTTGATCTGACAACTTCATTAAAGTATACATCATTTGATGTCAGAATGTACTGAATAGTAGTATGATAACCTAATTGTTTAAAGAATGTACTGTAAACTACAATAGAGTATTGCTCTGCGCTGTACAGAGTCACTCGTGCTATACCATCAGAGTCACTGATGGTATATTCTAAATCAAAAGAGCGAGTCTCTCAACGTAAACATTTGCTGCCTCTGATTTGTTGCATCAAGTCACATGATATTTCTTCAGTTTAAGTAGTTGCCTAAATACTAACAGACCTGGGTAATTATGTTTCTAGGCAACAGCTATATCAGCATAACAAAGTCAAAATGACAGAATTTTCAGTGGAGTGCTTTGGACAAGAATGTTACACTATCTCAGAGTCAATCTTCTGGAAGAGGAGGGAAGTTGGGAATATAAAATATTCAGGCTACAGTATTCCAGATAATAAAGGAACTTAATCCTGAAGAGAGAACCCCCTCAACAGAAATCAAAGAGAAAATAAAGGTGATGAGACCACTATTAATAAAAAGGTCCAATAAATATTAGTTTCCATTAAAATACTTTGGATAAGTGTATAAGAGAGACTTTGTGGCATTGTTCCTCCAGAAACCCTCAGGGGTTACCTGTGTAAAACAATACTTGCTTAGTCAGCATTGCCAGTGTGAGTTGTCTTCTATAGATTTCAGGGACCGCTGCAAGTGCTCAGACCATGGAAGCATGGCTCAGGGTCTGTGCTGCCATAGAGGCAAGATGATGGACTAAGCACTGTGGAAACACAGATGACTTCTGACAGACAGCCCAGCCCTGAACTAGGTGTCTTCAGATTTGTGCAGGGTAGGTCCAAGGACATCAATGGGTTTAGGGAAGCAGATTCCATCTCCACCATTCTTTGTGATGGAATGATCTGGAGGAAAGTCAAATGGAAACTCAGTTTCCAAACAAACATGGGGTAGAGGGGTATTTTTGTGATGAGGAAAATCTGACCCATTTAAGATTAAAAATTGCTACATCACAGAACAGTCCAGCTTTCTCAATAGATGGCCTAGGCTTAAAGAACATCAGGTTTAGGTTTGGATTCACACATACTAAAGCAGCTGGAAAGAGAACTCCCATGTTCTTCTTACAGTGCCTTCATTGTTTAGTTGAGAGAGTTTCCCAGGAAACTTGCAGTGAGAGGTACTATATAGTATATAGGGAGAGAGCTCCTGTGAGAAGACAGTGTCATCACTATGGGCCATACCCACACTCCGATATATTTCTTTGCATGCTCACAAATTGTATTTAAAAATAAAAAGCTGGTTTTTAGAATCCAATTCTACCGTCTTCACCAAGGCAAAATTCCCACTGAAATCAGGGAAATTTACTTTCAGACAGAATCAATAATGATGTATGTTGGGGGGGAGGTGCACCTCTAAATTAAATCAGTGGAGATGCACCACTGCTGAATTTGGTCCTTGGCCTCAATGACCAAGAGATGAACTAGGACTAATATTTGCAAACCTGAATGCCTTAAATTAGACACCTAAATAAAACTGGCCTGATTTTCAAAGGTATTTTAACATAAGCACTAAATATGTCTTCTTCACTTCTAATCTATAATATTTTGATAAACCGCAAGTTACATATATAGATTGACCTGAAACAAGAGAAATTATATCCCAAGAAGTCTATATACTATGTTGTATTTTATAGATATTGGCAAAGCTTTACTGATGATAACATCTTAAAACATTAGATGTTACCATTAAAATATAGAAGCCCTTCAAAAGAACTGGAAAATGAACAGAACACTTTAGTATGCATTGCCAAGCCAGTTTGCTTTAGTACTAATCGCAATAAAGTTTGTTCTTTGGTTTAGGAAGAAATTAATATAACATACTTACTGGAAGATTCAAGAATTCATTAAAGTAGTCCACAAGCATATCATCTGTCGCTAAATAATCTTCCTATGGGAACATGAAAACACAATACAATGTTTAAAGTAATCTATGTTGATGTGTATTTGCATATATGATAGTCTTTTATACTATGGTTTCTCTTAAAGCAGATCAGAATTTTTGCACAAAAGTAGACTTTTCACTGTGTCATTGTGTTAAGAACATAAAAACATAACATAACATTCATAACATTCATTGTACATGTAAGCAGAGTCAGACTGAGCTCTACCCTGACATCTGGTGGTGAGTTGTGAAAAAGGACTTCAGAGGCTGACATTGTTTGCATGGGCACACCCACCCCGCCTTGCATGAAGGGACTGCTTGCCCAAATGATCACTTCGGCTGCTGTGGGATCTCTTTGTTACTGTGGCAGGAGTAATAAAGTGTTGTTATCCTGGTTATGTGAATCAAGGACAGTAGAATTGTACTTAACATTTTATGACAGAGGGACTTGCCCTCACCTATTTAGCACTCGCTAGGCAAGGGACATGGGTTCCAAAGCCCAGTGAATTGAGAGAGTCTGGGGACAGGTATGTGTGCTTGGTAGTGTGGGCCCCAAACACCATGTTGACTCGTCCTCTCTCTGCTGTGTAATAACAGAGCTAATTTTGATTCTATTAGTAATCTTGTTATGTGCTGATTCTTAGGGACAGTGGTTCTGAGTGTGCCAGCAATGTCCCCCCCCCAACAGCTGAAATCACTGAGAGTTGTGCTAAGTGTGTGGAGGGGGGCTGAAGACATGTTGTTGAGCAGCTACCAGGGTGGCTAGCAGAGAGGAGGGGAAAGGCACTAGTAGGATGGCAAGCAGAGAGGAGGAGAAAGGCATGGTTAGTGGAGAGGAGCGGCTAGCTGGACAGCTGGCGGTGAAGACTGCAGCAGAACCCCATGGTGAGGCATGGCAATTGGCCGTCAACCTGAGCAGTGGAGCATGTAAGATGCCCCCATATCTCCCTCCCATTTCCACCCAGACTGGGAGGTAAACTCTTCAGATGAACTTCTGAACTCTAGGGGCTGCACTGACTAAGGACAGAAACTGTGGGAGAGGTGACTTTTGGGTTGATGGACTCAAGAACCACTCTGGGGCTGCACTGACCAAGGACAGAAACTATGGGTGGGGTGCCTGTTGGGTTTCTGAACTTAAGAACCTGAGGGGAAAAGGACACTGCCAGACTTACTTGGTGGTGGGTCTTTTGCTTATGGTTTGTGTTATGAATCCTGTTTGTGGTCTTTCCCCAACATAATGCCACATTGTTTCCCTCCTTTACTAAAAGGCTTTTGCTACACTCAGACTCTGTGCTTGCGAGAGGGGAAGTATTGTCTATTAGAGGTGCCCGGGGGTGGTATGTAATTGTTCCCGGTCACTAGGTGAGGGCTCGAGCCAGTTTTCCATTCTGTTGTTGAAACGGAACCCCTAGATACTGAACCCAGCCCTTGTTGCTGCCAACTCTGATGGGCAGAAGGGTTACATACACCGGTGATGTGCTCAATATCATACAAAACACACAAAGACAGTTCATGTGTCAAAGAACTTATAGATAAAACACCTGTAAACCTAAAATCTAGTAAAAGTGGGAAATTTGCAAATTTACTTCTGAAAAAAAAAGATATGCAAGTAGCCTACATATTCCTGACTTGTTCCACGCCTTTCCACCCATCTGCACCTGGGAAAGAGGAATGTAGCTGCTTCCATCCCCAATGGGGTAGCCACCAAAGGTGAATGAGAGGGTGCTAACCAGATCAGAATTTGGCCCACCATATCAAGCAGTAGTATGCCATAGTTGGGGCTGGCCCAAACTGGGAATTTCCCCCCTGTCTTAACTGCTAAAATCAATGGCAAAACTCCTTCTCATGTCAATGAGAGAAGAAACAAGCCAGCATAGAATATATTCTCTGTTGGCTTTTTAAAAATATGTCAGCTTTATGAAAGAGAATCCTGTCTAGTTTTTAATAATGTCAATTATTAATGGGCCAAATACCTTGAGACAACCTGCAACAATAAGAAATAAGCCCCCTCCAACCACACACCCCTACTTGTCAACTATACCACATACTGGAACTCATACGGGGTATATCCTCAAACAACTACAACCAATAGTCAATGGGCACCCCCTGCCGAAAGAAATTGTTCCTGAACCCCCTTTTCTGGCCTTCAAGCAACCCCCCAACCTCTCCAGGCTCATCATCAGAAGCAAGCTCCCTACAGACCAGGACACCAACTCAAAGCGGCACCAGACCCTATCAGAACAACAGATGCAAAACTTGCAGACATAACTCCACTGCTACAATGATCAACACACCTCCAACACACCTCTCAAGATCCCTGAGTCCTACACGTGTATCACAACATGTGTTGTACCTCATCCAGTGCACTAAATGCCCCAATAGCAACTACGTGGATGAAACCAGACACTCACTGTGCTCACGAATGAACTCACACAGGAAAATGAAAAAGAACATATCACCTGTGGGTGAACACTTTTCGCAGAGCAATGACTCTATAGCTGATTAGTCCTCATCCTCAAAGGAAACCTGCACAACACTTTCAAAAGACAAGTCTGGGAACTTAAATTCATAACTTTGCTAGACCAAAATCATGATCTTAATGAAGACACTAGATTTATGGTTTATTACAACAATCTGTAACTCACTTTTTGGCCTAGGACTGCAGGGTGTTAATGGGCCGCTTCACCTAAGAATATGAGCTATTGATGTTAAACTAATCTTTTATTCAGCTGTGACACTCTGAGCACCTTTTCCAGACCTGAAGAAGAGCTCTGTGTAGCTCAAAAGTTCGTCTCTCTCACCAAAAGAAGTCAGTCCAATAGAAGATATTATCTCACGCACCTTGTCTCTCTAATATCCTGGGGTTGACACAGCTTCAACAACACTGCATACAATTTCTCGAACACTTTATTATTTCTGAGCATAAAAACTGTCTTAGTCTAAATCTATCTAATGGGGCTGTTAAAGTTCTTAAGAGGTCAAATCCTGACGCTTCCTCCATAGTGATTAAGTGCAACTATGCACATGGGGGACAATATTTGATAAGGCATATATGGCATGAACATTCCTAGAACTACTGTGTCAAGCTCAGCTCCACAGTGGCTTGCTGTGTACCAGCACT